>NC_142340.1:17960000-20612500 GCF_054954075.1 Amborella trichopoda
TTGATGGTGCAAATAATCAACTTAAGTCTTACTGTAAATTGAAACATCATCAAAGAATATAAAAATAAATCTGCATAAATATCGCTGCATGCCTCATGCATAAGACTTTGGAAGGTTCGAAGAACATTTACCAAAAACTAAATGGCATTACTAAAAATTCAGTTGTTGCCATGAGTGTAATAAGCCATTTTTGGAGTGTTCTCCTCATGTAATTGAATTTCATGACATCCAAATCGTAATCGAGCTTCGAGAACCAAGAAGCATCCAAGAGCTCATCAAGCAAGTTCTCAAGCACTAGGATCGGAAAATTTATTGACTATTATCCAAAGGAAAATTGTTTCATGCGGCGGGGACCGTAGTTCTACTTTTGCAGTCCACATCCATCTTAAAGATTGAAGCAAATAGGTGGTCTATCTGAAAAAAAAATTGAAACTAACGCTCCACATATTTTCTTAATAAAATTATTATTTTTAATTTTCAAAATTTATTTATTTTTTCATATTCATGACCCCTATGTTAGAGATTACATGTCTTTAAAAATTAGGTCCAAAAATCTGTCTCAAAAATAGATTTTTAAAAGGTAACTCATTTCTACGTGGCCTCATAAAAACTGTGTCCTTATCCAAATTGGATGGCTTGGGATGAGTCACGACGTTCGAGATTTTGTTCTTTTGGAACTTCGTGTCAATTTAATGACACTCTTACAACTACCTATTTTGGAATTCAAGGGACAACAATGATTGTAATATCCATGTGCAAAAGATTAAATGGTCTCTTTGTAGACGATCCCTGATACTCTTCAATCAATGCACATCCTCTTGCTAATGTCCTTCCTTACAAGCAACAATGACGATGAGTACATGCTAACATTAGATTGAATATTTTTTTTTTTTTTTGGACAAGAGTACAAAATTTTATTAATCACAAATGAAAAACATAAAGATTACAATATCGGAGAAACAACAATTAAATGGTCCACCAAAACTCCATCTTTTGCCCAAGAATCTACCCTATCATTTGCCTCCCTATAAACATGCTTAAAAACCACTACCTGATACCAACACATATCCAACACCTGCATTCAAAACTTTCTCAAACTCCATAAAGGCCTACCTTTTCTAGAATACCAATTGATAACATTTAAAGAGTCGCCCTCCACCATCCAACCTAGGGAAGCACAATGATCTTTCAAGAGTTTAATTCCATGCAACACCGCCAACAATTCAGTATTATTGGCGGTTGAAACCTCACAAGGTCCGTTATAAGAAAACATTTTGACACCCATGGCATCCCTAACCACTCCTCTAAAACCAGTAGGTCCTGGATTCCAATATGAACTACCATCAAAGTTAAGTTTAACACAATCATAAACTGGTGGTGTCCATCTTCCCGTAGGATGAGGCCTTACCACATATTGTTGGATAAGATGACACAAGTTCATAATGATGTCAATCTTGGATAACCCGAAACCTTCTTTTGAATTCGAATACCAAAACCAGACATTATGGAATATCTTATCTTTTATTCGAACTAAATCTGAACTCACTTCTTAAAAAGTTTGCTTGTTTCTTTCCAATCAACCTCCCAAATAACTGCCGCCCTAAAAATCTGCCATAAAATTATCCCTTTTTTTGGCAATGAAGGAATAGCGAGCTGATCAATAATACTTGTATGTTAGTGATGCAAAATCTAAGAACAACCCACTGCTTGAAGTGCCCACATCGATAGTCCATTAATAAATGGACAATGAAGGAATATATGATTAACAGTCTCTTCATATTCCTTACACAAGATGCAAAACATTAACGATCTAACTTATCACTTTTTCACAGATTATCCATGGTTAGAGCTTTATCTTGAGATAAAGTTTAAAGAAAAAACTGCACTTTATGAGGAGTATGCCGTTCCCAAATATACTTCAAGTTAACTTGTTTCCATCTTAATCTATCATGAAAAAATAAATGATAGACATATTTAACTGAAAAGGCCTCATCATTAGTAAGTTCCCACACCACCTCATCCTCATTGTATTGAGAGATACAGACTCCTTTCAAATCTTCCATGAGATTAGCAAACTGATCAATGAAGAAATTAGGTAGTCTATTATATATGATTTGTAAATCACAAGATACCCAATCTGAATCACAAGCATATGCACCACTCACTTTAACATGTTGGTTAGTGGTCTTGTAAAAAAGATCCTTATACTGCACCTTAAAAGGCCTATCACCCACCATCCATCTGAAATTCCTCACCACCAACTCTCTGGGCACAAAAATTCCTTTCCAAACTTGTGACTGAACTCGACCACCTCTACCTTTACAAATAAAGCCCACCTGATCAGTACCATATTTTGAGATCATGAGTTCTTTCCACAACTACTGCCCACCTAGTAATGATCTCCACCACCATTTAGATAAGAGAGCTTGAGTTACCATCTTAAGTTTTCGAATCCCCAATCCACCTTCCGACTTTGATGTACACTCCTTATCCCATGCTACCAAATGATATTTCTTTTTACCATCAAGAGTTCCCTATAAAAAATTCTGTGTAAGTCGTTCACTTTCTTTAATGACAGGAGCAAGCATATGTAACAATGAATGTCTATAAACCGGCAAGTTAGATCACGTAAATTTGATCAAGGTTACCCACCCTCCAGGAGATAAAAATTTTGAACTCCACAAGTCAAGCTTCGCATGAAATCTCTTCAATACATGGTCCCAAACTGACTTCCAATGCTTCTTGAAGAATACATCCGATCACATTCCTTTGTATGTGTGCATAGCAATAGGGCTGCATATTCATGGGCGTACTACTCGGCATGAGAGAAATTATGTGGTCATGTTTCCAATGAGGTAAAATCACTTTTGGTTCAATGAACACATTTGTGAATCGGGTCAAAAAAATTTCAATGTCTGGTGCTTCAATTTGTTGCTCTGACCTCTCTTCCTGCACACAACTGAACAAACATCCCACAACACTCGTATTATAGCAACCTCTCCATGTAATGGTATTCAATCAATAGAGTGTCTCTAGTTGACCACCCTTTTAAGACAACTTATCCTGCCCATTTTGATCTTCATTATTACCTTGATAAAGTTCAAATACAGGGTTTGTTACCATTGGATCCCAAGTACCACATTACATCCAACCATTGAAAAATAAGGAGGTTAGTTAGGGTGGCAAAGGGTTGGATCGGGTCGGGTCCAAGCCGATTGCGCTCGAAGTCACTGGACCTGGACCTAGACCGGATGCGCCAGGTCCAATTTTTTGACCCATATTAGGACTCGAGGCCCGACCTGACTCGACCAGAAGTTACTGAACCTAGACCCAAAAATATAGTATGGTACCCAGACCAGACCCACCGGGTCCAATTTTTGAATCCATACCTGAACCAGAGTCGGATCTACCCATTGGGTCCTAGATCTGGTCCAGGTTAGTCAATGCAAATATGGAAACATTTGAGCAGTGGCCGGTGCTAGGAAGGCATTCTCCATCCACAATTATTGCCCAAAGGTCTCTCCTTCAGTTACCTTACATCCATTTCGCTTGCACAAAAATTTGTGTACATCTTGAACTAATCAAGTTGGTGACCCTTTGTTTCTCATGACCCACATTGTTTTATAAAAAGGCACCTCAATCATTATGTACAACAAAATCTCCAAAATCTCATTTTCTTGCTCTACACCATCATATCCTTCATTTATTCCTCAGGCCAATCCCCTTCCACTAATAATGATTGTTATAGTTTACGCTTGTGACCTGGCTTGAATTTTTCATCATGATTAAAACAGAAGTCTTTCTTCCATGCTAAAATCTCTAATAGGCTTAGTTGCTTTATGAGGAATTAATTAGTTTCGATCCAAAATTAGCTTTTGAGATGATAGGCATCCTATCAGTATTCTTGGTCTGTCTCCATGAAGACATGAAAGCCCTATGGCTGAGGACATCTGAAAGGCATTCAAATTAGGCATGATACTCCTTAAAAAGAACTACTATAATTTGGTCAATGTGCAATGGAAAGTGTTGTAGATTGTAGGTCTACAAAGAATGCAAATAGCTTTAGTTGATTCAACTTTATATGTTTACTACCTTCAGAACCTTTGATATGATTCTCTCTCAATGAAATAATACCAAAGGAACCTTTTGTAGTTCTTGTATCTACTGAAACAGGAAAATTCCTCCACCCCATACAAGCATCAACGTCGAATTGAGGGAAATCTATTCATCCTAATCAACTTTCCACCACACTATTAGCCTCCCTAGATTGGGTGTGAGAACTTTCAATAATGCTCGATTCGCGGAAAGATGTTTCAGATGACGCCCTTTTACATTTGCTGTTCTTTGGTTAAACAAAAATTTTGGTGAAAAATCAGTCACTTATCTTGTGCCGACGTCAACATCTTTGATTGACTATTTTTAACTCAGGCCAAGTAGTTATGGCCATCAATGAGGCTGCAAGTACCCTCATAGAAGCAGCAAAATCATTCGACTTAACACAGGATCAGAGAAGTTTGTGTTGGAAATGTGGCCTATCAAGCCCTTCTCTTGAAAATTTATTTTTCAATAATGGTACGAAAGCCATATTGAAGTATATGTAAAATCCCATATGGTTAACATGAGCAATGCCATATACTTGGATCCATTTTTTAACTTTAATAGGATGTTGCATTGGAGGGGAAACCTAGTGTCACTGGGGGGAAAACCCAGTGGTGTGTTTGGATTTCTTGTAAGAATTTGTTTTTATATTATGGAGATATAAAGTTTATTTAATTTCTAAATATCTTTTATCAAATTGTGAGAATGCTTGGATGGCATCCTATTATGCGAGTCATTAGTGGACTATTGATAGGTTTAGCTCATTACATAGGATTAATAGTTTGGTGACAACTTGTTAATCCTAATTAGTTACACTTAATGGAATTAAGGCAAGAGTTACACTTGGATCTCAACACTTATAGACAATGAATGAGAGAGTTACAATATAAATGTGTTCTCAATAAAAGGAGGTTAACCCCTATAGAAAAGATTGAAAAAAAGATAAAAAAGTGAGATGGAAGGTGAATGAGATTCACCAAAGAGGATTCTCAAAGTATCCTGTCATCGAATAGCTCAGTCTATAGCTTTTGGTATGGAACCTTAAGTCCCTCGCGTGATTTAAGGACAGATCCGAGTAAGTTGTTTATCAATTTTATTTATTTGTTTTTTTTATTGGGACTAACAATGGTATCAACTTAAGGTTGTAAGATGCGAGGGGGTTGGGTTATCAGAAAGGCTCTGCTCTTGTGGCTGGCTAGATGGTTTGAAAGGCCTCTTGAGTTCTCTGATGGTGCCAATTTCTATTGTCATCGAGTTCAATTTTTGTTCGTTTTGTAGCATCACCAGCTTTCTTTGCAGTGCTTCATGCTCTGCTTTAATACAAAATGAAACACCATGTTTCTGGTAGACATTTTTTTTTGTGCCAAGTCTTTGTCAATGTCATTGATAGTAGTTGCGAAAGGATGATTTACAGGGATCCATCTCACTGTATCGGGGTGAACATCAGGTGGAATGGGTTCTCATTCTTTAAAGAAAAGAGTTGGTCTCTTCGATTGATATGCATGCATTCTCCTGTTTTTGATGACTTGTTACAAGGGTCAAGTGTTAAACCTATTATCGAACAAACGGTTTTTTTTTTGTCCTTTGAGAGTTCATCCATATGCAAGGCACCCTTGATTTCTGTAGTAACATATTACAATTTTTTTTTTTTGTAAGTTTGAATATGAAAACAATTTGCTAGGGTTTCAATTACAAACATTTTATAGTAAGTTCTTTATTGCCTTAATTTTTATAACAAGTTCTTTATTTCCTTAAATTAAAAATTTGTTCACATTCTATTTTATCTAAATAGCATGAAATCAATGCACTTTGAATATGAAAAGCATTTGGAAGGTTTCAATTAGAAAGATTTATGGTAAATTTTTTATTGCCTTAAATTAGAACTTTGTTCACATTCTATTTTATCTTAATAGTATGAAACCAATGCAAAGCAGTGTGTGGTCATATTTCAAAACGTAAGTCTCTCTCTTCAAAATTTTAGTTTCTCTCTCGACCTATGGATAAGTAAGTCTCTCTCTTCAATGAACATGAAGGGCACATTCATTAGCATGTCATTTACCCCTTGGGACATGAACCATGGACATCATTGAAAAATTATGTTGATGTTATTATTGTAAGACATTATTTTAGATTTTAGCTAAATATTTTAATGCCCAAAAGGCAATTTGCGTAATCTCAAGCAAATTTCAATATCCATTCATCTAACCATTTGTATGAAAATATATGGAGAGGAAAAGACAGATACACTCTCTCATCACCCATGTACACAAAGAGAAATTTGGTGTTAGCTATTTGCTTTTCTATTTCTAATATGGCCCTCTAGCAATTGTACATATTATGACAAGACAACTATTTATGTAAAGAAATACTTGATTTAAAATATTTCATGGTGATCAATACTTATGAATATTCCAAGTTCAACAATATATGTATATTTGTGATAATATTCCTTTACCTCCCTCATTTTTTTGTACAAGATTATGCATTACGATATCCTTGGAAAGTATAAAGTCATTGACCATATTGGTAGGGTATATGTGAAATCACATGCAACTAGCGTAAGGCAATGCCATATACAAAGTTATTGAGGCCAGAAAATCTCAGTATCGTATATGGCCACAATAGGGTATATGTGAAAACACATGCAAGTAGCATGAGGTAATACCATATATAAAGTTGTTAAGGCCAGAAAATCTAGGTATGGTGTATGACCATATTGGCAAGGCATATGTGAAATATCATGCAAGTAGCATGACAAATGCCATATATATGATTGCTGAGGCCAAAAAATCAAAGTGTGGTGTATGACTGCACTTACTGGGTATCTAAAAATCACATGTGGAGAGCAAGGTTCCCATCCTCGGTCCACTTTTTTTTGTTTCAAAAAATAATACATAAAGCGCGGTCCAAGGATGGAGACATTGAACCGCTGTTTTTCTCAAAAAATAAGAAAGAAAGAGTGGTCTAATACCGGACCACTCAGGAACTATAGGGCGGTCCAAGGATTCGAACATCGGACTGGCTGGGCATTGCCCTACTAACGAACAATTAAAAATAAATAAATAATAAAATATAGTTCGCGATAGCGCCGAGGGAAAATTTTGAAATAATAAAATAAAAATGGGTTGACCGACCTTCCTTGTAAATTTTGCCTATAAATAGAGCATTTTATATGGGAAACGGTTTCTATGCGGCCAGCACGCATATTGTAGAAATGCGGGCTTGACGATAAATATATTTTTAAAATATAATTTTATCTTAATTTTTAAAGAATATATAAAATGAACAAAAAAATTTAAAACTAAAAATAATAATTATATTAAAAAAAAACATTTGGACAGTTAGTTATAATTGTTTTTGGATGGACCACCTATTTGCATCCATCTTTAAGATGGATGCTTTATATCTTTGGACGACATATTGTTTCATGCTGTCTAGCTCGCATGAAACAATTTTCTTTTTATATTTTAGGTGAAGTTTTCAAATCCGTACGTAAATCACTCAACAAATCAAGGACCAAGAGGAGCACATGCATAGAGGTGAAGAATTCATTGTATATGGTGTAGAAAACAAGGCATTTCTTTTTCTTTTTTTTTTGTTTTACAGCAGTGGGTTCCCACAAAAACCCTAGCTTGCCAAGTGGCGAAACACCACGCATAGCCCAGGAGGGTGCATTTGTGTAATTGCGTGCATCGGCGGATGTGCATGTGCGTGCGCCTCGTAACTTTGACCTCATCCATCGTTGCTATTGATGTAAGAAGGACTTAGGTGATCTAGTATAATGTATGTTAATTATTAGGGTCGTGATCTCATGCAACGGTTGTATCATAGTATAATGCAACAATCTTCAAAAATCATGCTAAGACTATTTGTTTGATCCAAATTTTAAAAGACACACTCTTTTCATTTTAATGAACAATCACAAAAATGAAAATTTTGAAAAACACAACCTAGAAAATATTTTTTTAGCCAAATTAACATATGCTGTTCATTTTGATATGATGCTTAGATCTAGGCCTCAGAAAGATTTTTTATTTTTCAATTTTTTTAGATGGCGTTATTAACATTAGATGAACATTGTTAAAGAAGAAAAAAAATGATTTGAGTTCGTAAAGGCTAAGATCTTGAAATTAACCAAATGAATAGTCTAGATTTGTTGTTGGAGAGGACACATTTTGACCATATCTAGGGTTCAATCGAACCTTTTTTTTACTTGGGGATTCATTATTGAGATGAAGAGAGTGTGTATGCAAAATTTCGGGTCATACAAATACCACAAATATGGTTTTCAAGAAGTGTGGTTGCATTATACTATAATACAACCGTGGCATGAAATCACTGCCCTAAGTTTTTTTATTTTTTTTCCACACTGACTAGAACACTTACGGTGGCCTTTTACAATTAGTTCAACTCAAAGGAAATAAATAAATGAATAAAATGATCTTCACTTGCTGCCACTAAGAACGATTATTTGCTTTGAATATTAAAAGTGAATACAAACTAAAGGGAAAAGAACATCAAGAATAATGGAATGTAGAAATAAAAAAAAATGCCGGAAGATTATTTCAATCGATCTTTAAAACATCCCACACCGATCTCCTCCTCCAAGGACACATGAGATCAGAAAGATCAATCTCGGATCTCAATATGAATCATCTCGGATCTCAATATGGCTATCTCTTCACAAAATGAGAGTATAGGAACCATAAGAAGGCTTATCTCAATCTAAGTGGGGCGTGCCTACCTTTACTACTCAACCTGCTTTAGCTATCTCTTCACAAAATGAGAGTACAAAAACCATAAGGGTCATCTCAACTAAGTGGAGCGTGCCCGCCTTTACTACTCAACCTAAGTGGGGTTTGCCCACCGTTACTACTCTAGGTGAAGGGTGCCACCTTTTGCAATCTAATATGAGAGAGAGAGAGTACTTAGGGGAGAGAAGGGAGAAACATGGGGCGTCCCACCTTTTACAATGTAATATGGCAGAGATTGAGTATTTAAGAGAGAGAAGAGAGAAACCTAGAGGGGGGCGTGCCCCGGAGTGATAGAGTAGAAAGAGAGAAGAGAGAGGTGTGTAAATAAGTACATATGCCTTTTCAGAGGAGATATGATTCCCAAGATATAGCTATTACAAAAGAAATTTGAGTCATCTATTCGATCAGCCATTTTGATCAAAATGAATGAGTCAGGACTTAATCTTTCAAAATGTACCTTAGTTTCAAATTTGAATATCATAACAAATCTCCCATGTCAAATTAAATCAAAAGAACCCAAAAATTATGGATCTCCGCGGCGTGCCACTTTTGTTCCCACAAAATGGGGCGTGCAAGTTTTGTACCTGGAGTGGGAGTTTTTGTTCCACAAATTGTGGATGACTAAAAGGGTGCGTGCCACTTAAGGTCACCAAGTGGGCCCCCATGCAAATCTTAGTGGTCCAACAAACCCATGAACCTAAATAAATTATTTATTTATTTTTTATGAACTAAATATTTTTAAAAGTGATATAATGATTTTATTTCTCTTTTAATATTTTATTTAATTTTAATAAAAATAATAAAATATTTAGAATTTAAAAAATAATTATTCTAAAATTAATCATTAAATAAATAAATTTGATGGGAATATGATCTTTTAGGTACAAGATTTAATATTTCTGAAGTACTATCTGCTATTGTGGACTATGATCCACACTTGCTTTCTCAAGCTCATCCAGCAATACCCATGACCCACAGTCCAATACAAAGGCTCATGATTGCGATACCAAAAGTAACTAATAGGCAAGGGAATATAATCTTAGTTTATGGATTGCAGGTTCTCCTGTATATTCCTTATATTTAGGCATTAAGCCCCATGGAAGATTATTTCATAATAGTACAGAGGACTCTCTCTTTATTGATTAATCAAGAATATACAAGACTCCATATAAATATACGGCCAGTAACAGTTAAAGATAAATATCAATAGTTGGATAGACACCCCTACTCTTATCAAGAGATATGTATCCCTACAGATGGATATCCGTAGGGTATGATATATATCCTAATTTTATTAAGAGATATACTGATATGTATCAGTAATGATATATTAATCATTACTAACACGAGATATCCATATAATAACACTCTTCCTAAAACTCAAGATGCTTTGACACAAAGCAACTGGAGTTTGAACAATACTAAGTTACCAAAAAAAGTAGTGATCTTCAAATTGCATGAACAACAAGCACAAATTACTTGAACAACAAGCACAAAAAAAGTGCAAACCTCAAGAATAGACGGCCTCAAGAATATCCGGGATCGAGTAACGAAAACTCGATCAACATCAGACAAATAGGGATTCGAAACATCCAGGATAGAGTCACGAGAAATTCGATCATGAGCAACAGAAAAGTCTATCATCCAATAGGATTGAGTAACGAAAAACTCAATCATTAAACATGATCAAGTAAGTGAAACTTGATCATCAACCAGAATCGAGAATTCGATCATTCTCTTCAAAATGCCCTAAATGGCTAATACATGGCTTCTCTTAAAGAGATCACAACTGTCTCTATACGACGATCTCTGCGTGCTGCAACTCTCTCTCTACCTCCTTTCTCTCTCTCAATAAAACCCAATGAAAAACTCTACTCACCTACTCTACTTCTCGAAATGGAATAAACCATTTATCCCCCCTCTCTCTCATCACCGAATTATTTATTTATTCTCATCTCTCTCATCAAATAATTATTCCTCTCTCTCACCCAATTATTCATTCTCCTCTCTCTCTCATCAAATAATTATTCATCCTCTCTCGCTCATCACCCAATTATTCATTCATTCTCCTCTCCCTCTCATCAAATAATTATTCCTCTCTTTCTCACCCAACTATTTATTCATTCTCCTCTCTCTCATCAAATAATTATTCCTCTCTCTTTCTCTCTCCAAAACCACTGTTTCACATTCCATCAATCCATAATTCTCATGATATAGTTCCAACCTCTCTCTGTCTCTCCTCATCACACATCTCATATCTCCCTGCCTGCAAACTCTCTCTCTCTCCCTCTCTCTCTCTCCAAAACTACTGTTTCATTCCATCAATCCATACTACTCATGATATAGTTCTAACCTCTCTCTCTCTCTCTTCGTCACACATCTTATATCTCCCTACCTGCAAACGGCAGTTGTCTCAATACCTACACTTCAAACGCCATCGATCCTCAAGCCCCACGTCCTATTTATCCATCTCCCACATTTACCGTTCCCCATTTATCCGTAAAATCCATGGTTGAGAAGAGCTCTTCTCTCTCTCTATATATATCTGTAACACCCCATTTTTGTTGATGGATCCCTGCTATTGAGCATTTGGGGCATTTTTGCTTTCGGATCTCTCTTCTTTTCTCTCTTGAACTTTCGATTTTTTTTTGAAAACCAAACGAGATTTCGGCTTCTGGGCACTGCAAAATTTCGGGTTTCCACATTTCAATTTGTGGGTTTTTTTGCAAAAAAAAAAATCTTTAAGGAATAAGGCAACAGGCTTTGGTGGTCTTGGATTTTGTGTGAGAAAGGGCTAATGATTTGTGAGTTTTCAGTGTACGAGTACTAAATGAGGCCTTTTTGGTTTGGTTCATGTATGAGATTTTTGAAGTGAGATGAGGGATGTTTGGTGCTTAGGGCATTAGAATCAAGGGACGTGCAAAAATAGGTGGTGTAAGAGACTTCAAGTCCTTGTAGATGGTGCAACAAAAAGACGGTGTTCATACTGAAAGGCGGTGACTGAAATTTTCGTAACGAATATGAAGTAAGACTCGACAACATCAGAGAGACGACAGCTGTTAGACAGAGAGTCGCAATCAGATTGAGGGCTTCACCGATCAGAAAAACTGAAAACAAACGCTTGATGCTTGAGAGATGAAATATCAAATCAAAATCGTGAACCTTACTCTGATAGCATGCTAGAAACTGTATTTCTTTATATTTGAGCCTTAGGCCCTTACGGAAGATTATTTCAGAATACTGTAAAAAACTATCTCTTTATTGATTAATCAAGAATATACAAGACTCCGTATAAATATATGGCCAGTAATAGTTAAACATAAATATCAATGGTTATGGATAGACACCACCTAATCTTATCAAGAGATATATATCCTTACAAATGGATATCCGTACTGATATGTATCATTGTGAAACATATCCCAATTTTATCAAGAGATATACTGATATGTATCCATCATGATGTATTAATCAATACTAACAAGAGATATCCATATCTAACTCCATAGAGACGAGTTCTAAGGTCACACATACCTGATGCAACTACAACTATGATACATACGAGTAATCTCTCACACATGTGCATGCATCACCGTCAATGGACAACTGTTTTCCCAATGCCGTCATCATATGCACATGTTGTATGATGGATTAGCGATGAGGCTTTTGGCCCTCGTTTCTAAAGATCAACCATCACACACAAGGGTCACACAGTCTCTTCGCCTACTCATCTGGGCAACTCCGACGTCATCAAGAGATAACACATCAACCTTCATCAGTTTTTATTCCATGCCCAGGCATGAAGGGTTTTCTAACTCGACTGACATAGCAAGTGAAGCCTAGTCTGAGTTATGACAAATATTATTTTATATTCCTCTAAAATTTTGTATGTACAAGCTCTCATGAGAAATTTAATGGCCACATAAACCCAATAATTAAGTCGGGTTGGCAATAGATCGGTCGGCCCACTAGCCCTATAAAAAAACATGGCCTGGGCCAAAAAACGTAGCCTGAGGGAATGGGCTAGGCATCTCTAGACAAGGTTGGGCTCGGGTGGACAGAACAAGGACCAAGAATGGGATAGGGCCAGGGCTGGCACTCATGTAGGCCTGGCCGTTGTCAACCCTACGATTGAGGTAAGGACCTTGGGAACCTCAATGAACAGTTTGGTTCTTCTTTTGTTTGTCATTTCAAACGCCTTCTTCTAGTAGTCCCATGATTGGATATTTATTTCTACCCTTTTCCATTAGTATTGCTTTTCTCTGCCAAATTTCTATCAGTACTGGAACTGGAAATTACTTGTGAATTTCTCTTGTTATCGAATTGTCTCATTCTTGTTAGAGTGGGTGACATTCACTTTCCCATCTACTATGAAACTGGCAATGCATGAATTTGCGTTCCAAGTCAGTCATTTCCAATCGAAGTAAACTTGCATTTCTAAAGAGTTGGTCTCCACATTTCCATTCGCTTTCCTATCTAATGCTAAGAAAATACTCTGCATGAATTTGATTTCCAAGTCGGCAATTTCCAATCCAAGTAACATTGCAGTTCTAAAGAGTTGGTCTCCATATTTCCATTCAATATTCATGTTTCTTTAACAAATTTCAAACACTGTTAAGAAGTTCTAAGATTAAGCTTGGCACACATTCAAAACATAAAAAATAAAAAAATAAAAGAAAAAAAGAAAAGAAAAAGGGAAATTGAAACGTCATCCTTGAATTATAAGAAAGGCTTAACGTTTTTGGCCATTGATCCAAATAGGGGTCTAGACACTTAGCTTATGGTAAGGGTCTGAACAGCCTCATAGGATCATGTGTGTGTTGGTGCAGGTCTATACACTAAAAACACAATACTCGTGTTTAACACTCACAAATTAACTTCTCTCATTGAAATCTAAAAACTAATCTAGTTTATGAATGAAACATAGAATATCCTGCCCACAAAAATTTTACCACATGATACCCCTAGAAAGTTAAAAAATACAATTAACATTAATTTCTTTGGAAAATATAAAAATGACATATTTGTAATTTTTTAGTCCCTTCTAAAATCAAACATAATTCAATGAGTTAAAGGAAACATTTAAATTCAAAGATCAGCTGTGGAGGGTTTTTGAAATTTTAAGATCCCTTTTTAAAAACATTTCATATCTCATGATAGTTGAATTGAAATGAACAATCTAAAAGAATTACAAACACATTGCTTGAGACTCACAACTTATTTTATATCTTTTCTAGATTCATAATCGCCATGCTCGAGATGATAGAATCTAAAATTTGGATAGGCATCCATCTCTAATATGTATTTTGCAAGGGTGGATTGACTCTACTAGGCAACCCCATATGCACCTAAACCCTATCCTTCAAACTATACCAACAAAGATATCAATTGCATTATTTTCAAATTTGTATGAACATTCTATAGTTAAAAGTTTGGGGAGGGCTTCCATATCACTATTAGCATGGTGTACTATAGAAAGAGCACCTATACTATGCTCCCTTTGGGCGCATACTTTACTTCTACTCCTTCGGTCAAAAGACCTTATTCGAAGGGCTGTTTTTAGTTTGAAAGTTTGGGAACCATTAGGATTTGCTAGACAATTATTCTCAAAACAAAAAGAAATGAAATTTGAGTTTTCTAACACTTCGAACTCACCATCTAAAAATTGGACGGTCTCTATTCAATCTCGAAACATTATTTTTTTGAAGTGCATAACGGGTATAATTGTGAAAAAAATTTCTTTTAAAATTGAAGTTAACATATGAGTTCAATAGATTTCCTAATTTGGGGTTCTAAAATTAATCCTAGGTGGATTGTTACCCTAGGGAGTAAATGGACAATATACTCCCCAAGGAGTATAATATGTAGAAATTCTTCTCTCTATTGTTTTTCCTTCATTTTAAACGTGGTTTGGGAACAGCGATTTGGTTGTGCGTGATACCTCAAACCAGAAACGAAAAGGGTATTTAGACAAGGATGGGGTTTCTGTGAGCCGGCTGACCCATATATACACATGCGGCCTCCACTAAAATTTATTTTAAATGATTTTTTAAATTTTTTTAGTATTTAATTTTTTTTGTAGATTCTTCATTTAGGCCAAGATGATCATAAATATGAAAAGAAAAAAAAAAATTTTAAATAAAAAATATAATTTTTTTGAGTTTTTTTTATGCACTGTCCATATCTTATATATGGACAATATAGTTTAGATAATGTCCATCTTTAAGACGGATGTTTGTAAGTCAGTGAGCTCTTGCGCCTATGGACTCATGAAACAGTTGTCCTTGGACAAGGAAAGCTAAGTAAACCATGAAAAATTGGGTGGAAAAGGAGGGCAAATGATATTGTAAATGATTTACTAAATAACAGTTAGTCTAAGCTTAGTTTAGGAAGTTCCATTTCGGATATAAAAGATTAAGATCTCAAATTTTCAAGGGAATGCATATAATGAGACCACTTAAATTTTGGTATAAGAAATTCAATGTCATTATTAACCATTAGATGTGAAATCGGATTGTTGAGGATATAATATTAATTTGGTATAAAACTTTAAATTATAATTTTCCAAACTTTGTGATTATCGTCAAATTTTATATCTCACGATTGGCCTTCTACCAAAAGTGAATGGTCTTGTTCCTCTCCTACTCTCTCTCGTTCCTTTTTTGTCACTCGAAAATAAAGAAAAACTCATTCGTTTCTTTTTATTTATCAGACAAAGGCATGGACCCAAAAGAATGTCTCTCCCCAGTGGTGATCATAATTAATATTCTTATACAAAAGGAAAATGGGAATTACTATAAAGCACATCCCACTCTCATGTTCATTCTAGTGATCGTGTCTTTCTTCCTCTCTGTCTCTTGCTGTTTAGCTTCCTCTCTCTCTCTGTCTCCTCCCCCCTCTCTCTTTCTCTCTCTGAGGATCACCAACAATGGCAAGGAACAGCCACCTCACACTGTTGCTCTCCTTTTCGGTTATGCTCCCATTGATGGTGGAGTCGAGAATAAGGCACTTCAAGTGCGAGGTGAACTATCTTCCCTGGTCCCCCGATTGTTCGGCAGAGAGCTTATTGATTGCCATTAACGGGCATTTCCCCGGCCCAACCATAGACACTATAGTTGTCGAGCTCCACAACATGCTTCCTAGTGAGGGGGTGGTCATCCACGGGCATGCCATTTACTCAGGCACCTCTCTCTCTCTCTCTCTAACATATTGCAGAGGAAAATGGAGTTTTATTTTGAGTTGATTTTGATGTGTTGGTTCAGTTTGAGAGCCCTTGGGCAGATGGGACGGCATCCATCTCGCAGTGTGCAATCAATCCTGGGGAGACTTTCATTTACGAGTTCCAAGTAGACAAGGTAAGGATCCTTAATCAAGTTCTTTTTCTTTTTTCTTTTTTTTCCCCTTTTCTTTACTCTTCTTTGTAAGAAGGATGATTTTAGTGCACCACCTTATTATGAAAGCTTTGCTTGTTTAAAAAAATAAAAAAAATGCAGAAAAGGGTATTGGATTTATTTTAAAATCTGAGAGTCCTTTATTTCGTGGAAAATATTTTGGAAGGGGTGCACCCCCATCAAAACAAGTACAGCCACACCTTAGATTTCGTGGAAAATTGTAGTTTTTAATTTCGAAAAACCGTCGAATTCATCATTTCTGCGTTCACCATTATGTCTGTGAAAAAATAGAAGGGAAATTTACATACAGACCACATTATTTTACCGTTATAACGGTTTGGCTAAAAAATATCTGGTTATTACCTGAAAGGATGCCTCTACTTTTTTTTTATTTTTTTTATTAAGTTTGCCCCAGTCAGATATTTAAATATTCAGTGAGAGAATTGTGGCATGTTAATACTTAGAAAGAGAGAATCGGCGCCCTCTTTTCTTACCGCAAGGGCCCGCGCCTCTCTCTCTAGCCCATCCAGCATTTGGCCATTTGTGGTTTCATGTGAGAGAGAGAGAGAGAGGAGAGAGAAAGGGAGAAGGGACGCATCTCCTATGCCCTTCTTTCCTGAATCGCAGGCAGCCTTCTCTCCTTTCCATAATTAGACCAGCTCACCAAAGAGAGCCCAGAAAGGCAAGCTGCTTAAGAGAGAGATGAGATTTGATGATTTAGGGAAGAAGCATTTGTAGAGAGAGAAAGAGAGAGATTTCATGATTTAGGGGAGAAGCATATGTAGAGAGAGATTTGATGATTTACGTGAGAAGCATTTGTAGAGAGAGAAAGTGGGCTTAGAGAGGAATTGGCAAAGAAAGAAACTCGCCAGATTTAGCAGCGTAGTTGGCAGAGAGAGAGAGTTATTGGCACTGGAAATTGGAAGAGGAGAGCAAAAAAAATGATATTTTCTTGAGTAATTTTCTAGCCAGAAAGAGAAATTTAGATAGATACTACTGAACATAGAGACAGATAATGCTGACCATAGAGAGGGGGTTTTCGGCCTAGCACCAGCAGTAAGGGTGAAAAACGTCCTTCCAAGTAATATAGGGTTATTTTTGGGCCATAGCGTTATAACAGTTAAATAACCTGATCCATACGTAAATTTCTCAAAAAAAGATTTCAAGTCATTGTTACACATTCATTATCTAAACCTTCTATTTCGCCCTAAAAACAAGTGTTCATGGATCCGTAAAATTTGTACCATTATCTGAAATTTAAATTTCATATTCCGTGTTAAAAATTAATTTTAAAGCCATCATGGATATTTTTAAGGAAAAAGTTTATATAGAGTCGAGGCTCTAAACAATCAAATTTGAACTTACCTCAAAAATTTCACTACAAGAGGTTGTTTCGATGCCCAAATATCCTCAAATTGATCATCTCGGCATCAAGATGCATAGGCATGATAAAAAAATGGATTTCAAGTTTTGAAAATAGTGTATTTTGTAACGAATTTTGGACTATCCATATTCAAGATTTTCAAGTTTTCATAGATCTATCGGTCTACACTATTTTTTAAGTTTTAAACTTTATAAATAAAAATAAAAATATATTTTAAGGCTATCACAAAGATTTTTAGTATTGAAACCACATTTCTCAACAAGGTAGGCTCTAATTTGATTGTTTAAAGCTTAGGCTGTATACAAACCGCACCCTATTTCTAATGTCCAAAATACTTTGCAAACAAGGATTCAAAGTTAGGCATTACTTTGCTTTGTTAAAGCCTATGCCCTATAAAAGGTACATCCTTATTTGAATAAAATAATGAACAGGCAGGAACATACTTTTATCATGGGCATTATGGGATGCAAAGGTCAGCTGGTCTCTATGGCTCTCTCATTGTGGAGGTTGCAGAGGGCAAACAAAAACCATTCCATTACAACGCTGAGCTCAGCCTTCTTCTCAGCGATTGGTGGCATCAGAGCATTTACCAGCAGGTGCTAGACTTCAATTCACAACCATTTCGTTGGATAGGCAAACCACAGGTTAGGAACTTCAGTGGACGTAAGTATCATTGTCGAACTACGTATATGTCTGGTAGATCTTTCCCTTCTCGCTATTTCCTTTATTGTAAATTATACACTCTCTTTATCCATCTCTCAAACAAGTTAGCTCTCTTTCTCTCTTCCCATGATATGGGAGTTTCTCTCTCTCCTCCCCATGATAAGCAAGTTTCTCTTTCCAAGTCTCTCTCTCTCTCGAAGTCATGCTCAATGACTGTCGGAATACATAGTGAGATAGATGAACATGACTTTGCATTGCATGAAGAAGATTGAACTGGAAATACATAGTGAGATAGATGAACATGACTTTGCATTGCATGAAGAAGATTGAATAGGAGTGGCACACATGTCAACACACCAAACCGAACTCCTCTCGATCTATGTTCTTCTTCTCTCCTATCCCACAAAAGACATGCATAGTGATATAAACGAAAGAAAGACCTATGTGATCTTTTACCGAGGACTTCATTTTTTTTTTTTTTTTTTTATTTATTTATTTATTTACCCCTTTCTTTTGAAAAAAAATCACTTACAGGTGATCTTTATTGTAATAAGATAAATTTCAAAATAAAATCAACATAACAATAAACCAAGATCTTAACAACTTGATGCCATTGAAAATACTATGCAATATGCATGAGAATAAAAGATAAGATTGCAAGAAACAAAAGGAAGAGTGCCGGATATTACCTCAACCACCATCTGATAGCACAGGATCAACGGTCTAGCTTCAATCTCGAACCGGGAAAGCAAATTTTGGCCAAGCCACACCAATGGAACATGAACTCCTTTGATCACAAACTCAAACCTAAGTGAATTCTCTTCGTAACCTAGTTTGAGAGAAATGGATTCTCTCTTTGCTAGACCCTAAAACCCTTAGTCATAAATACATATTTGAGAGATAGAACAGAAGAACTCCATAACCTAAACCCTTAGGTTCTTTCACAATGTGGGAGAGAGAGATAAACTTTCTTAAGAGAGAGAGATAGAAAGATAAGGTGCATAGATTTTTTTGTAGAGACAATCTCTTTTTATAAGCTTTGAATAATATTAGAGTTTCTTAGGTTTTCCTTTGGCTTGCCTCTTCTTGTGAGATTCAACATAGAACGTCAATCAAAGGTGACTTTTGGGGGGAGAGATCTTAACCATCCACTCTATAGATGGGCCATCAACATTATGGAAGGTGCATAAACTATTATCCCCCTTTCCTAACCATTTTCTCATCAGTAAAAAATAAATAAATTAAATCTAATTAAAATATTGTTTTTACAATAAAATAGCACAAGTCTACTCAATCTTTCCATAAAAGCTTTCAAAGATATATCAAGTCAATATCTTCCAACCATATGGTCACATGCCAAATCACCAAAAAATAGGAAAGAGAATAAGGGTGGGGTGTGCCATACAAAGGGAGGCACTCATGGGCCCCACCTTCTAAAAATATGGCGGGCCCATGTGCACAATGGGCCCCCATGATATTTTTATATATTTAAAATTAATAAAAATATTTTAATATTATTTGAATATTAAACAATTGTAAAATCAATATTTTAAATTTTATAAATTCAAAAATTATAAATAAAATATCCAGGGTTCATAAAAATTCAAATAATAATCTTAAAATCATTTCCATCACAAAACAAACGCAATGAAATTAATTTAATGGGAAAAGGATTCATATGGTTTAGGAATCAACCATCATGGGGCACTCCATCTTCAACTGTGGACTACATACCACACTTGATTTATCAGACCGACCCAGTGTTTTTCATGACCCACAGTCAAAGCAGGGGCTCATTAGCGGGTCACCAAAGTCCGGCCGATGAGCCAAGGGATCATAATCCCAGTCTGTGGATTTCAGGTCCTCCCCTAGAGAGGAGTCAAGGTCATCTAGACCTGATGCGACCAAAGCTCCTATGGTACATAGGGGTATCTCTCGTACATGCATACGCTTCACCCTAAAAGGTGGATTTGTGGATTTCCTGAACGATCTATCGATAAGCATGTCGTGTGATGGCACATGGATGAGGCTTTGGCTCCCGTCTCTGTAGGCTACCATCGCACACAAGGGTCACACAGTCCCTCGGCTCACTCATCCGGGCATATTCTCCGACCTCATCAAGGGCTAACCCATTAGAACCCTTATCGGTTTGTTCTTTATGCCCAGGTAACATGCGTTCTTTCCAACCGATTGGACTAGATCGTCAAGCAGAGTCTGGTATAGGCAAACGTCGTTCGCTTAGTATGGCTCACGAGGGACCACACTCCCAATGAGTTCATGTTCCACTATATCATTTCATTTTACAAGTACTCACAAGGCCTTTAAAGGCCACATGAACCCAACAATAAAGATTAGCAGTTTCTGTACAGAAAAAAGGAAAAATATTGAAATAGTTAATTTTGAGCAAAAATTACTCATGACGTCAGTTAATCTGTGTATTTTTTTAAAAAAAAATTAAAAACTTCCCTTGCATCTTCTGGCTGCTTTTTATTTATTTTTGCTTTTTTTGAAATTTTTGGTTAATAGGGCAGTGGCCAAGGTTAGCATCCTTGGGCGGCTTTATTTCTTAGCAAATAAATGCGCTAATGCGATCCATGGATACCAACTGCGGACTATATCCTATATCCAAGAAGGCAATCAGATGATGCTAAAATTGGACTGACTAGGCACTGCCCAAACATTAGGGCACAACTCTACTATTGAATAAGCTTAAAAATAAAAATGAATTGTTGTTGACCAATGTTAACATCATCAAACCGAGGGACTATTTTGAAAAAAACAAAAAAACCCACAGGTTAACCGATCTTGCACGTAATTTTAACCCAAAATTTCCTCATTTCATAGTATTTTTTCTTGTATCCGTAATTCACTCTAAAGATTATGGCTATATACATATATAGAACCGATATCCCCTCTCTCACATCCCACTAAGAATTAAATGCTAGGAAAGCATATACACAACCCATGTTACAAAGATACCCATATGTATGCTGACTTCTGATATAAATGTAAAAAGTATTAACATTAGGATTGAATAATTGTGAATGACATTCTTTTACAGCATGTACATAGAAGATGAAGTGGATTATTAGATGACATTAAAGCATTTCTACAGTAAGATTTCAACAGGAAAGAGTTAAACGAGAAGTGTCTAACTTTCTAAAATTTCAACCAGAAAAAATTTAATATGAAATGTCTAGCACCAAAGTCTGGCTGGCCACAGACATGCATATCCATATTGCATAAGATACAGCTTTTTATATAATTATTATTGATGGTTGGTTAGATGTGATTGTCCAGTCACTGTTGATAGAAGCCAAAGGGAGGTATAACTGCTCCTTGAAAACATATGAAGAGGACAAGAATAAGCCTTGGTACCCACCACTATATGCCCAAAGAATAACAAGAGTGAGTCCGCAGCTATGTTCTCCAAGTTGAGCCCAACAAGACTTACAGGCTAAGGATTGCAAGTGTTACAACTCTCGCTTCTTTGAACTCTGCTATTGAGGTAAGTCTTTTTTATTCAATCTGGGCAATTGGGTTTATACTATTCTATCAGTCTATGGGATAACATGATCTTTATATATATATATATATATATATATATATATATATATATATATATATATATATATATATATATATATATATATAGGTGTGGTTTGTATAAGGTTGCGACCTAACCAATCAAAGTAAGGAGCACCCTCAAATAGTG
Organism: Amborella trichopoda; assembly: GCF_054954075.1. Lineage (NCBI taxonomy): Eukaryota > Viridiplantae > Streptophyta > Magnoliopsida > Amborellales > Amborellaceae > Amborella > Amborella trichopoda. The sequence goes on from NC_142340.1 coordinate 17,982,006, forward strand.
CCAAAATATGTTGTTTCAATATAAAAAACCTTAGTGATGGCCTAAACATTTATTTTCATCTCTAATTATAATATTTGAAGATTCAAAATAGTGTAGATCTATGAGCACTTGAAATTCTTGAAAAATTGACAGTCTAGATAATGCATTACAAGATGCACTATTTCCAGGACATGAAATTTTCTTCTTTTTTTTTTTTTATCATGTCCATACATCTTGAGGTCAAGATGATCGAAATGAGGGTATCTCAACATCAAAATAACCTCTTTTAGTAAATTTTTGAGGTGTACCTTAATTTGATTGTTTAGCGCCTCACCCTTATATAAACTTCTTCCTATGTAAATATATTGGGGAATGATTTCATGCAAAGGTTTTATAGTAACATAATGAAATAACGTTTCAAAAACCATGTTAGGGTGTTTTGTTTCATCCTAATTTGTAAACATATACTCATGTCGACGTATAGTGGAAAAATAAATAAAATTTGAAAATGTACATTAAAACTATTTTTTAACCCAATTAACATAGGCCACCCATTGGTGATATGCCTAGATCTAGGCCTTAGAAGAAGTTTTTAATTTTTCAAATTTTAGGGATGGATTTGTTATCATTAGATGAACATTAGTAGAAATAAAGAAATGATTTTGAGTCAACTAAGTCATCAATTTTAAAAATTCAACAAATAGCAGATCTAGATTTATTGTTGGAGGGGTTTCAATTTGACCATACGTAAGGTGTAACTTTTAATTTTATTTTTTGATATTAATAATTTGGATGAAGATAATGTCTGTGCAAAATATGGGGTGAGTAAAATTCACATTAGAGGATCAATTCATCTTTAAAAATTTGGAAAAAAAATAAAACCATTGAAAGTGAAAAGGAGATGTAAAGGCCTAACAACCATGGTAGTCGACAACCAAAAGTTGCAGAGCGTAGAATAATGGCTAATAGAATGACATCACTTCTAATCATTTTATATTTTCTTTCATAAAAAGAAAATAAAAAAGTGGAAGCTGATTTCACTTTTAACTCGATGGAAGTTCGAACTTGTCAAATCCCATGAGTAGTGGCATATAAGAAGCTTTGTCATATAAAAAAGGGTAAATCTCATTTTTTCCATCAAGTAATAAAAAAAACAAATCTGCATTGTTTAATAAATAATTACAGATATATTAATGAAAATAAGCTTTGTAGGAAACCCATTTTTATATCCACAAAAATGAGGTTTGCTCTAAAGAAAATATTTGTATGATTTGAGTGCCAGTCCTCTTGTGTACTGCCATTTCCTGACCATGCGAAGTATGCAAAATGTCAGATTTTTCTAAGTCAAAAAGCAGCTACACCAATACAATTCACACGAAAATCGCCCTACTTTTGACCCAAAATCCTCTCTCTCTCTCTCTAGGAGCTACTAGTTTTAACATTAGCATGCACCGGCAGAAGCACAGTGTATACTAGCTTTCTCTGGTGAAAGGGCCAGTTAAGGGAGCTTTTTCTATTTGAAATTTTGAGATCTCTTTAAGAATTAGAAGATGTTTATTTTCGAAAGTTAATTTTCATTTCGAATTCTTGAAGACTTGAATCTGATAGTCTGAAAAGTAGACTATTTTTGTTTTACTTTTGGGATGTTATTTTCTTTTAGGCGAATATGAGTGCATTTGATATCTTTTTATTCATTAGGAATTTAAGGTGCACAGGAAAAAGATGCACTGTTATGTTATGGTCTATATTTTGAATACCGAGTTTCTACTGTTTTTTTTTTTTTTGTAAAGAATTTACTTTACTATGGAGGTACAACTTTCAAACTACCTAAATATAAAGAAAAAAGAGGAAAAAAAAAAAGCATTTGGGCACTTTGAAAGTGCGACATCCAGATCACGTGGAACATGAGAAAACTAATATATTTAGGCAATATTTTTATTTTATTTTTTTATTTTATTATTTTATTATTTTTTTTATTGTTTTTGGGGTAATTTCATTGAAGAAGACATACCCCTACTCGCTTTTTCGTTAGGCTTGTTTTTTCAATAGGTTGGGAAGCTACATTTTGAAAGTGTTAATTGGGGTTAGGGAGTTACATTGTGAAGGTCAGCAGTAGAAATGGATACCACGATGTGATAACTAGTTGTGGGGATGCTACCACTACGACCTTAGCCCCTTTCCTTATTTGGTTAAAAGTTGGATTTTCGAACCACCCAAACAACCTAAATATATCAGTTTTATGTGTTTTAGGTGGTTCAAAATTTGGACTTTCAAATTGATTAAATATAATATTTTTGTCTTTTGTAGTTTGGGTGGTTCAAATGTCATAATTTCGAATAAGAGGTAAAATGTGAATAAATTTTCCAAAATAGTAGGATCTCAACATAATACGAAGCGTGATATAGACTTTGTGGTAATACAATATCTTTTCCCTAGGCCAAATATTGATCATTCTCTCATTTTTAAGGTTGGTGCTAGATTGAAAATTTTTACATCTTGAAATTTGCAAGCTTAAGGGCCCGTTTGGCTCATTGGATTTAGATTTCCAGGAGTCACTTTTCCTAGAAAAGTTGGACCAATGGTGTTTGGTTCGTTAGAATTGACATTTGCGTTGGAATCGAGATTTCTGTGGGATTCCTGAATACTCAATTTAAGCCTAAATTTTGGAAGTCTCAATTCTATCAAACTAGGTAGAATTGACATTTCATGAAAATGATCTATTTGTTAGAATTCGTGGGAGCATAATGGAGAATAGAGAGAGAAGTAGAAAGAACACAATATTTACGTGGTTCAGGCCGAAGCCTTACGTCCACGGATCTTCCAAAACCCAACTGACTACATCTTCACTATTTTGGATGAATGTATACATCAGCAAGTACCTCTATATATAGAGGACAACCACACAATTACATGAGATAAACATGGTATGATAACTTGATCACCAAGTAACTTGGTCTCTATCTTCTAGATACCTAACCTTATCAAGAGAGATCTACATATACATCCATAATGATGTATATCAATATGAACCTGAGATATCCATATCCCAACACTCCCCCTCAAACTCAAGATGCTTTGACACAAAGCGGCTGGAGTTTGAATAATACTAAGTTGCCAAATAAAAAAAAGAGTAGTAATCAAATCCGTGATAAATTTCACGGGTTACCATAGTCTTCCAAGAAACAACCTTCTTTTAGGCTCTCTACTTTCTTTTGTGAAGACATTCTCTCTTCCAGAGGCTTCTCTGAAGACCTTCTCTCTTCCAGAGGCTTCTCTAAAGATCTTCTCTCTTTAGAGGCTTCTTTTCTTTCTACAGGCTTTCTCTCTTTAAAAGAAAATAATTATCATACAGGATGGAGCAACGAAAAACTCCATCATCCAATAGGATTGAGTAACGAAAAATTCAATCATTGAAACATAGACATTTGGAACAAACAGATCATCACACAAGATGGAGTAACGGAAAACTCCATCATCAACCAGGATCTAGAAATTCGATCATCTTCATCTCCTCATCTGGAGACGGAACTCTTGATCATCAACCAGGATCGAGAAATTCGATCATCTTCATCTCCTCATCTAGAGACGGAACTCATGATCATCAACCATAACTTCGAAACTCTTTATCATCAAACTGAAACTGAAACTGGAGTCTTGAAACCAAAATATCTTGAAAAATCCACTAATCATGAATGACTGAAAAATGCGTGAATACCAGAACATGGCGAAGCCCTAGGAGCAAATAACGCGTGAGACAACTGAAAAATGCGCGAATACCAAAACTGATGTTCTTGTCCACATAGCGAGTACATTAGAGATGTCGATTACATTTCTATTCATCTCATCTCCATATCTCATATTATCCATATCTCCTATACTCTCCCCCTCAAGTTGGGTATAGATGCGAAGAAACACCAACTTGCAAAATACAATTGGTTTTTTTTTTTTCCCCCCTAGTGAGTACAATCATATCAAAAAAAATGCCAATGAAATTGAGCTTCTAGACAAAAGCCCACATCTTAAAAACATACCACCCATTTTTTTTATTTTTCCTTCTCTACTTCTTTAATTTTTGTTTTCCTTTTATATATGGAAACCCAATATTACCTCGTGAAGAAAAAATTTCTTCAAAAAAAGAATCTATACCTTAACAATCCGAAGTCCAAAGTGCCCCAAAAGAAGAGTAAAAGAGTCGACGGGCAGGCGTTTCAGTCCAGACAAATACTAGAACAGATGGACAGGCGCTTCCTCGAGCAACGGGTAGCCTTAGCGGGGGACTGGCAGCTATCGTCAAAAAAACATTTGCCCTCAAGCAATAGTGAAGGGCCTCTGCTTCCGATAAGGAAAAAGGGGTTCCAGCCTGCTTCAAACTCTCGATATTAATGGCGTCCCCCTCTCTCTTGATGGTCACATACAGCCTAATGGATAAGATCGATGCTTCTGTAAATGGATAAGATCGATGCTCTTGATCGACTGCTAACAAGGATTGTGCGCCATATGACTTCTTAGTTGAATTGAATATGCGAAGTGGTGGGTATGTAAGGGTGAACGACTTGTTGGAATTGAACCTGCGAAGACTTGCTAATGTTCCCCTAAAAGCACATACCACCAAAAAATTGATAGAGAAAGAGGGTAACGAAGTTTTCGCAACCAAAAGATGAAACGAAGGCAATGAACGACAATAAGGTTTCAATCGATGATTGAAAGATTGATGATTGTAATGAAAATTTGAGAGATCAATGATTACTCCAATCGTACATGAAAATAAAATTGATTTGATTACTGACCTTCACAAAACAAGCAATCTGAGCCGTAAATCAAAATTTTCTTCTTCGTTCTGATACCATGTTAAAACTCATGGGAGTATAATGGAGAATGGAGAGAGAAGTAGAGACAACACAATATTTACGTGGTTCAGGCCGAAGCCATACGTCTACGGATCCAAAACCCAACTGGCTACATCTTCACTATTTTGGATGAATGTGTATATCAATAAATACCTCTATATATATATATATATGACAATCACACAATTACATGAGATAAATATGTTATAATAACTTGATCACTAAGTAATTTTCTCTCTATCTTCTAGATATCTAACTTTATCAAGAGATATCTACATATACATCCATAATGATGTATATCAATATGAACCCGAGATATCTATATCGCAACACCAATTTGCTACTGAAGAACAAAAAAAATTAAAATTAAAATTTTAGAGAGAGAAACTATATCAAAATTTAAAGATTGAAAACATATTAAAATTTTGGCAACGTAAACTATGTTCACATTTTAGAGAAAGAAAGTATATGAAATTTCCTACAGAAAAAATATATAAATTTTTTTAGGGAGAAAAACTATTTCATATTTTTAGAAAGATAAACTATCTGAAATTTAAAGCTTTAAGGAGACCATATTAAACTATCTCAAATATTAAATTTTAGAGAAAGAAAGTATCTTAAAATTTTAGAGAGAGAAACTACATTAAATTTTAGAGAGAGGAACTACTTAAAACTTTTTAGAGAGAAATATCTCAAAATATTTAGAGAGATAAATTATCTCAAAATTTAAGTTTTAGAGAGAGAGCATATTAAAATTTTAAAGACTAGAAACTATATCAAATTTTAGATAGAGAAACTACCAGAGAATTTTTAGGGAGAGAAACTATATCAAAATTTAGGTTTTAGAGAGAGAAACTATCTTAAAACTTTACAGAGAAACTATATCAAATTTTAGATAGAGAAACTATCTCAAATTTTAAATTTTATATAGAGAAAGTATATTAAAATTTTAGAGAGAGAAGCTATCTCAAATACTATGTTTTAGAGAGAAAAAACATCATAAAAATTTAGAGAAAGATACTATATCAAATTTTAGATAGAGGAAGTCCTTAAACTTTTTAGAGAGAAAAACTATTTGAAAAAGGGTGCGGTTTCTATAAGGTTGCAACCTTAAACAATCCAATTAAGGCGCACCTTAAAATTTTATCATAACATGTAATTTTGTTGTAAAATATTCTTAGTATTATCTTAAAATCTATTTTCATACCTAATTAGAAAATTTTAAATTCCAACAATGGTTAAAATTAAGTAGACCTATAAATATATGAAATCTTGAAAATGGACGGTCTGGATAATGTGTTGCAAAATGCACTATTTCTGAGACTCAAAAACTTTTTTTTTCATATTCATACATCTCGATGTCGTGATGATCGATTAGAGTGTTTTTTCAACACTAAAACAACATTTCCGATAGATTTTTGAGGTGCATCTAGGATTCTACATTTTAAGGTTGCAACCTTACATAAACTTTTCCTTTTGAAACATTTTAGATAGAGAAACTATATCAAACTTTAAAATTTAGAGAGAGAAAGTATATTAAAATTTTAGACAGAGAAACTACCTAAAATTTTTAGAAAGAGAAGGTATCTCAAAATTTAAGTTTAGAGAGAGAAAGCATCTTAAAATTTTAGAGAGAGTAACTACATCAAATTTTTGTGTGAGAAAGTATCTAAAAAATTTTAGAGAGAGAAACTATCTTAAAAAATTGTAAGTTTTAGATAGAAAAAATACCTTAAAATTTTAGAGAGAAAAACTATATCATATTTTAAAGAGAGAAACTACTTGAAGTTGTTAGAGAGAAAAACAATCTCAAAATTTTTATAGAGAGACTATCTAAAATTTTAAGTTTTAGAGACAGAAAGTATATTAAAATTTTAGAAAGAGAAACTATATCAAACTTTAAAGAGCAAGCATATACATTTTTAGAGAGAGAAACTATCTCAAAATTTTTAGATAGAGAAACTATTTCAAATTTTATGTTTTTGAAAGATAGTGTATTAAAATTTTAGAGAGAGAAAATAGCTCAGAATTTTTAGAGAGAGAGAGAGAGAAAGAATTTACAATTCCAAAAAAAAGATATTCTAGGCAATCCTAACAGGGAATTTGCATTTCCTTGATATCTACCGGATGCGATCAAAGTATACACCATACTCCAAGAATGTCAATTCCAGTAAATCTCAATTTCAAGATTGACTATTCCAAAGATTGAAAAATCCATGGATCCAAACGGGCCCTAAAGGTACTCTCATGTTGTTGGCTTTTACCAAGATAAAAATTTGATATAGTTTCTCTATCTAGTATCCATGTCTTGAGAATTGCTCACATTTGCCTTTAAGATTTTTTGACCAATTTTAATGCAAATGATATGCTTCCGTAAAATTCAAGTTGATAATTTTTCTTTCAAATTACATAAAAGTTAGTATCAGGAAAGGTTTCTTTCATGATGAGAATGAGAAGCCTTAATACATGTGATAAAGATAAATATTATGTTATCAAAGTAGAATTTTTGGTGATAAAATAAGCATAAATTCAATTTTTGAAAGATAATTGTTGAGTTTTCTTTGTTTTAACACAGTTTTTAGTTTTTTTTTTTTTGTTTGTTTCTTTTTTTTTGCAGAACCACAAATTGGTACTAGTGGAAGCAGATGGAAACTATATCCAGCCAGTGACTGTGGAGAACCTGGACATATACTCAGGGGAGACTTACTCCCTCCTCCTCCACACCAACCAGGATCCCTCCACCAAATACAAGGCCTCTGCCAGCATCATCTCCCGCCCCCCAAAGATGCCGCCGGGCCTTGCCATCCTCCATTACCAGCGCAATCCCTCTTCCCTCCTCCCCCGCTCCGCTCCTCCCACTCCCCTCAAATGGATCGACACTGCCGCGCCATTGCCTTCACTCGCAAGATCCTTGCCGATCCCCTCAGGAACACCACGCCTCCAGCATCGTCGAATCGTCCTCAACACTCAAAACAAAATCAATGGCTACACTAAATGGGCGATCAACAATGTATATATCCCTTGTCCTCCCCCCCAACACCGTAAATGGGATCCATCCGTTATGGCCTCTACTTTGCATTTGACTTCTACACCAACCCTCCAGAGGATTTCCCCAAAAACTATGACATCTTTCAGCCACCACAAAACCCGAACACAACGACCGGCGAAGCAGTGTACAGGCTGAAACTGGGCAGCACAGTTGATGTGATCCTGCAAAAAGCGAATGTCCTTGAAGAAGGGACCAGCGAGGTGCACCTGTGGCACCTGCATGGACATGACTTCTGGGTTCTCGGCTTTAAGGACGGGCACTTCAACTGGCAAAGGGACGCATCAACGTTCAATCTGAAGGGCCCGCCATGAAAGAACACAGTGGCATTGTTTCCGTATGGGTGGACGGCCATACGGTTTGTGGCCGATAACCCTAGTGTGTAGACGTTCCATTGTCACATTGAGCCACACTTGCACATGGGGATGGGGGTGGTCATTGCCGAGGGCATCGACAGGGTGCGAATTGTGCCCCAAGATGCGCTCTGCGGCAGGATGACGAAGAGACTCATAAGGCCGATTGGACCCTAATCCAACCGTGCCGGATTTGGATTTGGGTCACTGATAACTCAAATCTTTGTCGGGTCCTTTGTGAACCTCCATGTTAGAACATTTACGGCAATCATACATGTCTTCTTTAGGTTTCATGATGTGAGTTGGTATTTGATACATATATGGATCTTTCTGTTGGCTATATGGTCTTTCAAGGCATGAAAAGCCAATAGTCTTATGCTCAGTGGGAGTTAGAGAGAGACTGAATTTGGTTGTTTGGCACACTGGGGCCCAGATTCATATACCCCGAGTATTCGAAGCATTGAGAGTATACATTTTGAGAGTATGAACTCTCAGGGAGGTGTGAGAGTCACCTCAGGGAGGTGTAAGGGTCACCTCCCAGTCAGGACTATATTAATTAGAATGCTTCATAGTTGATGTAAAAAACCAAGGCTTGGAGAATCCAATTGAGAATAATAGAACCTGAGTATTTAAAAGAGTATTCGCCCTGTATGGAATGGTCGGCTCATGGGACATGAGCCCGTATCCTGACACAAGACCGTTCCATAACATGTGCACACACAGTCGTATGGGGAAGCCACTCTTCTATGGTATTATCCAACTTAGAAGAGCTAGTGCACATGTGCTTTGAGAAGACCCTTGTATTTGAGTAAGAACATGTCCCACAGGGATGCACTAATAATCCATTGAACCCTAGGTGACGGGAAGCTCTGGCTCAACGGCTTTGATGTGACTAATTATGTATCCCTCTCATAGACTGTAGAGCATAGGTCTATTGGGTCGGCTTGAGACATCGGTGGAATATCATTCGGGTTAGCCCAGTGGAAAACTCCGACTAGTTTTATAAGTCTAGAGATCTTATTTACCATTGGTCTAAATTAATCTAAAATTGACGAGAAAAGATTTTATATTGATGAGAAATTATGTAATAATGTTGAGAAATAACTTAGAGAACTTTTTAGATTTTTGAAGAATTTTTCAGATTTTTTAAACAATAAAAAATGTGATTTTCAAAATTATTTGAAATAAAAACAAACAAGGACATTCTATAAAGATGCCACATGGATCTCAAGTGGCCATAGGGATGCCATGTGGCACCCCCACCGCCCCACTAGTGGATGACATCATGCTAATGTCATATCCATATGGGGACCTATTTGTCATTAAATCTTTTGTTAGTATTATAATTTAACATGTTATCTTGTTATTTAAAGGGTTATATATTGTTATGACTTAAGTTTGATAAATCACATGTTTTTTTTTTCTCATATGTGTCATATTTGGCATGTGTGAAGTCATGAGATTTTGAGAATTAATTTAATTCATATTATTATCCACATATGATTTTGTAGCATGTGAGTATATCTTATGTGGCACCACCTTATGGGCTTGACCTATGTGAAACTTTAGTATTGTTAAAATCATATTGGTGGTGTCATAAGATATTTTATTCGCATGTGTAGATGTCTCATATTATATTTATGTCCATGTCCTTATATTTTATTGACTCTCACAAATTATTCAAAAACTATGGGCATAAGTGTAAACATGAATTTGAACTTAATGGGAAATAAAACATAAAGCTAACGGCTTCAAGGTAAAATGAATATAAACTTAGGTTTTGAGGAGTCAAGGGTTATCCATTGATCTTGGCGATAAGATATGGATGAGTGGCTTGGACAAAAGCCTCTCATGTGCCATTAATCTAAGGCATCAAAGATCAAGATCAAATCCATCTTTATGATCTAAGTATAAAAGTAACTTATGGGATAAATTCTTACCCTAACTTAAGTATTCACTTCAAAGAGAGAGAAAGAAAGAGCCCTTGACAAAAATGTAGTCACCCATGAGACTATCTTCTTCCTTGAGCTTTCATTTGAAACCCTTCCAATGATATGATCAAACACATATCATCGCTTCATCAAGGTATTGATTTTTCTTCTCATATTTTTAATTCCTACCTCACTTCCATTAACAAAGCTTGTTGTAATTTTTAATTTACAGTAGCTTTATTCATTTTTTGTCATGAAAACTTGATATTTGAAGAGTCCCAAAGCAATAGTGTACTCCATACACGTAGTATATGTAAACTAGCTTGCTTACTTTCATGATCTTGAGTAGTTTTAACTTAATTTCTTGATCTTATTTTTCCGAAATTTTTACTGAGAATATACAACTGATGAGAGGTTTATTTCATCATCCATTGAGTTCTTTTTTTAATGTTGAAAAGTTCGTGTGGTCCCTTATTGTAGTTTCACTCTAACTTCCTTATTTTGTATAGTATCTCTCTCAAACTTTGAAGAGCTATTTTGATACATGTCTCTCTCATGATTGATCCCCATTACGTGAAATAAATGTGATCATTTGCTTCCCATTAGATTGATCTCCTTGATTTATTATTATCACCCGTACCTTAGGCAATGAGACAAAATTAAATCCTCAAAAGGCCCTTTCGTGGCCCACGTACAAGGGGTTTGAACCATGATTTTCCCATGTATGTTTACATGTTAATTTGATGTATTTACAGTTATTAAATAGATTCACGATTGGTTAAATTGAGTATGTTGTGTGAATATTAAGTTTGTTTTTTAATTTTGCGGTATGAGCTTTAATTCTATGCATTATTGTTTATGCGAATTGAAATCTTATTGAATTATTATGATCAAGTGTATGATACGTAATGAGGATGAAGAGTGAAGTTGAAATTATCATATGATTTTGATATAATAAGGAATTGCAAGTGCGAGTCATGCAATATGTTGTAGAGATGTACAATGTGAATATTTGAATATTGTATTCAGTTTAATTGAATTTTTTAGTAAGGGCTTTGTAAGGGACCTATTAGGGATTAATTTTATTATTCAAATGTGTATAAACCATGATTGTAGGCTGGAATATATGTATTATAGTTTTGTATTGAGATATTCATGCATTAAACTTTTGAGTTTTTATACAATAGAAATTTTTTAAAAGATTGTATTTCTAGCCCATTGGTCTTATACCACCAACACTTTCATCCTAGATACTGCAGAAATGTTGTTTGGAAGATATGGGGATGGAATCCAGGTTTTGCAAAATCCACTGTTTAATTCACTTACTTGTTCCACTGTTTTATTCACTTGTTTGTTAAACTATGGATTTGCCAATTTAATTATATTATGAAGTTGTAAGAGGTTTACTATTTTTATTGGGTGTGGTATGTATAAAGCCGAGGCCCTAAGCAATCAAAGTAAAACACACCTTCAAATAGAGTCGAGAAATGTGGTTTCCATATTGAAAATCTTTGTGATAGACTTAAAATATATTCTCATCTTTAATTATAAAATTTAAAGCTTTCAAAAATAGTGTAGATCAAGCGTATCTAAGAAAACTTGAAGATCCTGAAAATGGACGGTCCATAAATACGATACAAGATGCACTATTTCCAAAACTTGAAATCCATTTTTTTTCTCATGTCCATACTTCTTGATGTGGAGATGATCAATTTGACGATATCTGGGCATTCAAACAACCTCATCTAGTGAAATTAGTTTGACGATATTTGGGCATTCAAACAACCTCATCTAGTGAAATTTTTTAGATAGGCTCTAATTTGATCGTTTTGGCTCTATGTAAACTTTTTCCTTATTATTTTCTCTCTAACCGTGTACTTTCTCATGAACCATGCTTTTTCTCCAACTCATCGCTTTTTCTCCAACTCAGCTCTCAGTAACTATTTCATTTCTCTCTCTAACTATACTCTCTAGGCATGCCCTTTTTCATTCCAACTCATCTCTCTCAATTTGTGCCCTTTCTTTTGCGAACGTCTCTCTCTAATTGTGCACTTTCTATCTCTAACAATTGTCTTTATTTCTTTAACTCGTAATTTGTATGTTGAGAATTGATGTCTTTTATTACGATGAAATAGATCTACCAAGGTGGAGTCAAAGGGACGACTCCATATATGGGGTATTTTGGTAATTTGTACTATCAGCCTGGAACTATATATATTGTTGTTATGGGGGTTAAAGAAAAAACAAGATTTCTTTATAATACGAAACCAGAGAGAGGTGTGAGGAAGTGAGTCATTGTAACCCTATTCTTCATTGTCAGTAAAAAAGCTCTCATCTCCCGTGGACATAAGCACGTTGTCAAACCATGTATATCTCTGTATTGTGGTTGGTTGTCTTTTTGTTTTGTGTTTATTTCTTCTTTCTTGTTTCGTGGATTGCTTTTCGTTTCTACATTGTAGCCTCCTCCACCCCAAGACTCTCCTTTCTCTCTCTAACTGTGTATTTTTTCTCTCTAATTGTGCCTCTCTCTCTAAATGTGCACTCTCTCTCTCTCTAGCTCCACTCTATTTGATTGTGTCCTTATTCTTACTAACTCCCCTTTCTTGCTTTTGTCTCTCTAAGTTACCTTTTTCTTTTTAACTCATATCACGATGCTCTTTCTTTCTACGGTGCCTTCCCTAACTCATCTTTCTCTAATGGTGTACCTTTTTACGCTAGCTACCTGTTTTTTAGGAGTTTGTTTTTTTTTAAGGTGCTAGTGGGTGGTATCAGTAGAATGAAAACCACATGGTGACTAGGCTGTGGGTGCTATCACCAAAGACCCAGCCGCTTTCTAGGATTGACAATCTTCGAAATACAAATTCTAGTCTTTCTTTTATTAGCATATCTTGGATAGGAGCCTTTTGTGGATTGGAATATCTAGGAAATGGGATCCCTAAAGAGCACCAAATGAGATTTTTTTGGTCATATCCTAGATGTGCAAATCCTAAAAATACACTTCCAACGATCAAACCAAGTCTTAAATGATGGGTGCGGTTTGTATAGTACGAAGGCTCTGAATAATCAAAGTAGAAGTATTTAGAGGGCTCCGACCTTGGGGGGTTTTAAATTAAACTTTGATGGGAGTTCTCAGGGAACTTGGGACTTACAGGTATTGGTGGTGTCTTGCGAGATTGTTTCGGTGATGTGATTTTCACTTACACAAGGCCTGCTCGTATAGCCACTGCGAATCATGCAGTGTTGCTTGCATTGCTTCAAGGACTAAAAGTTTTCATCTCAAAGAACCTTGGTAGTTGTAGCATATTTGAGGAAGATTTTTTGAATGCTATTAGATGGTGTAATAAGGAACAAAGGGTCCCATAGGAGCCCAGGTCTTGTTGGTTGTATGTTATGGATCTGGTGGAGCCTTTATTCATTGCCTTTCTTCATATCTATCGAGAGGCAAATACTTTGGCAGATTCTCTTGCTAAAGGAAGAGCGGCTCTACCTTGTCTCTTGATTTCTTCTGATGTAATTTCCTTTCCGTAAATTTAGTTAATAAATTATTGAATTTTTTCAAAAAAAGTAAAAATCAAAGTAGAGCGCAGCTTCAAATAGTATCGAGAAATATGGTTTTAATAATGAAAATCTTTGGGATAGCCTTAAAATATATTTTCATCTCTAATTGTAAAATTTAAAGCTTCAAAAATAGTGTACATTGAGCATATCTATGAAAACTTCAAAATCTTGAAAATTGATGGTCCGAATATGTATTACAAGATACACTATTTCCAAAACTTGAAATCAATTTTTTTTTCATGTCAATGCATCTTGATGTTGAGATGAACAATTTGTGGATATTTTAGCATAAAAAAGACCTCTTCTATTAAAATTTTTGAGGTACACTCTAATTTGATTGTTTAGAACCTCGACTCTAAATAAACTTTTTCCTTAAAGGATTGCATTTGTGCTACTTTTCTTGGGTTGCATCCATCAATTCATCTAGTGAGTCAGGAAAACCTTCCATATCTGCATGTCTACTTATTTACCTCAATAAGTATGATAGTAGAATGTTTATTTGTCTAGACATATAGGAGAGGAAAAGAGAGCAGATTTCCTAGGTAACTAACTGTTTCATGTGGGGCTCATCCAGGAGAGAAAAACAAAGCAGATTTCTAGTTAACTAGTTGTTTCATGTTGGGCTCATCCATTCGAACCCAATGATATGAATGTGGATGCATGCAATAGAATCAAGATTTATAGGACAAAAAATTTTAGATTTGTGTGTATGAGTGAAATTTTTTTACAGATTATACTAAAATTTTTTGAAAATATATAATCTGTAATTTTTGATTTTTTCTGGTTACGTCCACATGAGAAAATGATCATATCTACTATTAAAAATAATTATTACAGTTTTTTTCAAGAGACAAGCTCTCTTAAGCTCTCTGACTTCTTCTAAGGACTTTCTCTCCTTAGGTTTTCCTTCCTTGAAGTTATTCTCTCTCAAAGGATTTAGATCTTCTTGTAAAGGAACTCTCTTTTTTTTATTTGTTCTCTCTAAAGGGTCTTTTTCTCGTAAACAATAGCCGTCCAAAGAAAAATTAAAATCAACCGTTCAAATATTTTCTCCAAAAAATATCATTTCTAGTATTCCTATTACAGATTATATATTTTCTAAAAATTACAATCACATTTTATTCTAAAAGTAAATTATTAAACGGCCAGTATTTCTACATGTGAGTCCGTGGACTCCTAGAAACCATGTCCTTAAAAAAAGGGGCCTTTTAATAAGGATAATTCCATTAGGGTCCCTCCCAAAAGCGATGGGACGCATTTCAGCGCCTTTTTGCTAACCTTGAGAGGGTATAATGGAGGGATATTGATTGAGCATCAATGCATGACAAGCCCTTTTGTAATATCTAGATTAGAACTCTATGACCCCTTTAGTACCTTTTTCCCCTAAGATTAGACGTAATTTGATAAATTTGTCATCAATCTATGATCCCATGTTGATGTATGCTTTGATCGGCTATTTGAATTTGATTAAAATTTATTTGATAAAAAAAGAATAGAGTGAAATTAAATAATTAAACTCTTAAATGTGATTTGATAAATTTCGCGAAATGGTCAACTGATGTTTAGTAGTTTATACAAAGTAGGTCTAGAAATATCAAAATAGAATTTCAAAAATAGATTTCCTTGCAAATTGCAACACAAAATATGAGATTCTTTGAACCTCTATCACAAATATCAGGAAAGTATTAGGACCCGTGATTCAATTGAAAATGTCAAATTTTAGTGTTCAACTGGAATCTTGCAATAATCTTGAAGCAGTGGAAGGCAAATCATGAGATAGAAGAAAGATTAATAATCACTTAAAAAATAATTGATAGATCCAATAGAAATTACATAGCTCTTGAAATGATTCATCTTTTAGATTTTACTTTGCTCATTCAAGCAAGTACTTCTTTCTAAATATTTGAAGAATGATGCTTGCCACATGAGGCAAGTTTCTTGATTACAAGAGTCAAATACTCATATAGTCAGTGAACATCCTTAATCATCGATGGCACAAGGTCCATAGATTCTTTTTCTCCTCTCTCTCTCTCTGGTTGTTAGGGAGAGAGTTAATCCATGATAGAGAGCCTTGTAGTAATTTTAGAGAGCGGAAGAAAAAGATCTAATGTCCTATTTATAATAATAAGGGTGCAAGCCGAGGTTCTAAACAATCAAAGTAAAGCATACTTTCAATTAGTGTCGAGAAATGTGGTTTTAATATTGAAGATATTTGTGATAGACTTAAAATATATTTTAATATTTAATTATAATTTAAAGCTTAAAAAATAGTTTAGATTGATTAGATCTACGAAAACTTGAAAATTGACGGTCCACAAATGTGTTACGCGATGCACTATTTTCAAAACTTGAAATCTATTTTTTCTCATGATGATGTTAAGATGATTAATTTGAGGATATTTGGGCATCAAAACAACCTTTAGTGATTTTTTTTTGGTGGGCTCTAATTTGATTGTTTAGAGCCTCGGCTCCATATAAACTTTTTCAAGTTCTCACAAAGCTTCATAGTTCGGACAAGATCTAATGTCCATCCCAATCTAAATTTTATTTTAACCGGAACACATGCAACCGTATTCACATAATCTTTTCCGATTAATAATTGATCCAGTTTTCCTAATTCAAAACCCCTCTCCTATAAAGATTATATACAATGAGATAATTTACCTTTGGTACGAGGAGGTCACAATTACTTATAAAAAAGGTTTCTATACTTCCCCTATAGCATAGAAGATATATGCTTCTCCTACTATCCAGCAGTCCAATTTTGATCAAGAGAGCCACTCACGATTTGATCTTAGATCTGACGTCTCAAAGTATTTTATTTTTAATTTTTTTTATACAAATTATATGAATATGAAATTTGGTATGTGTTATCTTCTCATTAGGGTGCACCTATAAAAAATAATAAAAATAATTTTTAGATAAAATATAATGACCAAAATATCCCTTGAAGCTTTTAGGGGTATTTTGGTCATTTTATTTTTCTCAAAATATTTTTTTATATAGTTTTTTCTAGTGCGAGTTTAATAAAGTATTGGACAGCCAAAATTTGGTGTCAAAATTATTTAGATAAAAAAAATAAAAATAAAATAGTACAGAGACATGACATTGTGATTGGGGCAATCTTAGCCCTCCATTCAAAATGGATGGTTGGATAAGGGAAAGTATATAAGTTTTATATTGTAGGGGAAGCATAGAAAGCTTGCCTATTACTTATAACCATGTGATATGAAATTTAATAACTTGGATGTGTCACAAAGTTCAAGAAAATTGTTTTTTAACTTTGAGCTTAGTTAATGAAATAAATGCAACCACCTAATTTCACATCCAATGGTCAAGATCAATGGTGATCACCTTGTACCAAAGGTAAATGGCGTCATTTATATATATTTATATATATATATATATAGGAAAAATTTTATATAAGGATGCTACCTTATAATGTATGAATCTAATCTTAGGCAACTCCTTGATGCTCTTTTCAGCCCTAAATTCAAGGCCCTCATCCGTTTGCTTTCGAGACCTGTAGAGGGATTTTGCTTTGAGGGAAATAGAGCTTACGACCGACCGCCCTAAGGAGGAGATAAAAAATCCATCAGCAAAGGTAGTTTTCATGTTGAAAAACCCTTTGATTGATCATCTCGACATCAAGATCTTACTTTGAAAAATAAAAAGATTTTAAGTCTCAGAAATAGTACATTTTACAACCTATTATCTACACTGTCCATTTTCAAGATTTTCATATGTTTATAGATCTACTTGATTTTAACCATTTTTTAAATTAAAAATTTTATAATGAGAAATGATCCTATAGGGACCTCCCCCACCCATGTGTGTAGGGTCACCATTAAATTTAGCACGGATTCATAGAAAAGTCAAGTTCCACACCCATGTAATAATTTTTTTAGAGATCCGTACCAACTTTAATGATGATCCTTTGGGGTTCTACACACATGGGTGAGGGAAGGTCCTATAAAATCATTACTCTTTTATAATTAAATATAAAAATAGATTTTAAGATAATCCTGAGAACATTTTACACCAAAATTATATACCATGATAAAATTTGAAGGTGTACCTTACCTCTACACCTACGGATGCATCCATATGCCAACTGCACCCATATATATATATATATATATATATATATATATATATATATACACACACACATATTTTCATCTATTAAATTTTATATCCAATGCTAAAAGTAATTGTGACCACCATGTACCAAAGGTAAATGGTCTCATTGTATACAATCCCTATATATTTATATAGTGTATTAATTGAAATTTTATATTTTTATAGGGCCCTGCCCTACCCAATAAATTTTTTTGGGACCAAAGCGGCTTCCGTCAAAAACCATGAACATGGGTTGGTCTTGGGCCAGGGGGCTGGCCGGAAACTTAAATTTCAGTCGTGAGCAAGGCTTGGGCTAGGAGGCCCGACTACTACTACTCAGAAATCATATGGGCCCAAATAACACTTACACTTTCACATGTTCGTGGTTCTTTTTCGGATGTCCCATAACAATGGCTAGATGGTGCAAATAACCAACTTAAGTCTTACTGTAAATCGAAACATCATCAATGAATGTAAAAATAAATCTGCATAAATATGGCTGAATGCCTCATGTATAAGACTTTGGAAGGTTCGAGAATGTAAATTGTTATGCATAAATCTGCATCAAAGAATGGAAAAAAAAATCATTCTTGTCTTCCAAAGTCTTATGCATAAATTTAAAGGACAAGAATGATTGTGACATTCATATACAAAAGATTAAATGGTCTCTTTGTAGGCAATCCATGGCACTCTGTAATCAATGTACATCCTCTTGCTAATGTCCTTCTTCCTTACAAGCAACAATGACAATGAGTAAAGGCTAACATTAGATCGAATAATTTTTTCTTTTTTTTTTGACAAGAGAACAAAATTTTATTAATCACAAATGAAAAACATCAAGATTACAATATCGTAGAAACAACAATTAAATGGTCCACCAATACTCCATCTTTTGCTAAAGAATCTGCCCTATCATTTGCCTTCCTATAAACATGGTTAAAACTACCACCTGATCCCGACAGATATCCAACACCTCAATCCAAAACTTTCTCAAACTCCATGGGTCTACTTTTTCTAGAATACTAATTGATAACATTTAAAGAGTCACCCTCCACCATCTAACCCAAGGAAGCATAAGGATCTTTCAAGAGTTTAATTCCATGCAACACCGCTAACAATTAAGCATTATTGGTGGTCAAAACCTCACAAGTCTCGTTATAAGAAAATATTTCGACACCCATGGTATCCCTAACCACTCCTCCAAAACCAGCAGGTCTTAGATTCCCAAATGAACTACCATCAAAGTTAAGTTTAACACAATCGTAAACTGGTGGTGTCCACGAGGCCTCACCACATATTGTTGGATCGGATCACGCAAGTTCAGAATGATGTCAACTTTCTTTTGAATTCAAATACCAAAACCAGACATTATGCATTATCTTATCTTTTATGTGAATTAAATCTGAACTCACTCCTTCAAAAGTTCACTTGTTTCTTTCCAACCAAACCTCCTAAATAACCATTGCCCTAAAAATCTACCATAAAATTATCCCTTTTTTTGGCAATGAAGGAATAGCGAGCTGATCAATAATACTTGTATATTAGTGAGGCAAAGTCAAAGAACAAACCACTGCTTGAAGTGCGCACATCCATAGTCCAGTAATAAATGGACATTGAAGGAATATATGATCACCAGTCTCTTCATATTCTTTACACAAGATACAAATGTTAACAATCAACTTATCTCTTTTTTGCAGATTATCCACAGTTAGAACTTTATCTTAAGATAAAGTTTAAAGAAAAAATTGCACTTTATGAGGAATAAGCCATTTCCAAATATACTTCAAGTGAGGTTGCTCCCATCTTAATCCATCTTGAAAGAATAAATGATAGACATATTTAACTGACAAGGCCTCATCATTAGTCAGTTCCCACATCACCTCATTCTCAGAGATATAGACTCCTTTCAAATCTTCCATGAGATTAGCAAACTGATCAATCAACAAATCAGATAATCTATTACACATGATCTGTAAATCACAAGTTACCTGATCTGAATCACAAGCATGTGCACCCCTCACTTTAACATGTTGGTAAGTGGTCTTATAAAAAAGATCCTTATATTGCACCTTAAAAGGCCTATCACCAACCCATTTATGTTTCCAAAATCTATAGAAGATCTCCCACCATCTATCTGAAATTCCTCACCACCAACTCTCTTGATGCAAAAATTCCTTTCCAAACTTGTGACTAAGCTTGACCACCTCTACCGTTATAAATAAAGCCCCCCTGATCAGTGTCTTATTTTGAGATAATGACTTCCTTCCACAACTACTCCCTGCCTATTAATGATCTCTACCACCATTTAGACAAGAGAACTTGATTTACCATCTTAAGTTTTCGGATCCCCAATCCACCTTCCGACTTTGGTGTACACACCTTGTCCCATCCTACTAAATGATATTTTCTTTTACCATCAAGAGTTCCCCATAAAACATTCTGCATAAGTCGTTCAATTTCTTTAATGATAGGAGCAAGCATATGCAACAATGAACGTATACAAACCGGCATGTTAGATAATGTAAATTTGATCAAAGTTACCTGCCCCCTTGGAGATAAAAATTTTGACTTCTACAAGTCAAGCTTTATATGAATTCTCTGCAATACATGGTCCCAAACTGACTTCCAATGTGAAGAGTACATCCGATCACATTCCTTTGTATGTGTGCATAGCAATAGGGCTGCCAATGTTTCTTGAAGAGTACATCCGATCACATTCCTTTGTATGTGTGCATAGCAATAGGGCTGCATATTCATGGGCGTACTACTTGGCATGAGAGAAATTATGTGGTCATGTTTCCAATGAGGTAAAAACACTTTTGCTTCAATGAACACATTTGGAAATCGGGTCAAAATTTTCTCCATTTCTGGTGCTTCAATTGGTTGCTCTGACCTCTCTTCCTGAACACAACTGAACAAACACCCCACAACACTCCTATTATAGCAACCTCTCCATGTAATGCTTTTCAATCAATAGAGTGTCTCTAGTTGACTAACCTTTTAAGACATAACATATCCTACTTACTTTGATCTTCATTATTACCTTGATAAAGTTCATATCCAAGGTTTGTAACCATTGGATCCCAAATAGCACATTACATCCAACCATTGGAAAAATACGGAGGTTAGTTAGGGTGGCAAAGGGTTGGGTCAGGTCGGGTCAGCTCTGGGCCAACCACACCCGAAGTCACTGAACATGGATCCGTACCCAAACCTGACGTTGTCGGGGTCCAATTTTTTGACCCATACTAGATCCCGAAGTCCAGCCCAACCTGACCAGAAGTCACCGAACTTGGACCAAATATATAATGTGGTACTTAGACCAAACCCACCGGGTTCAAGTTTTGAATCCATACCTGGACCCGAGTTGAATTTACCCATCGGGTCCTAGGTCGGGTCCAAGCCCATTGCCACCCCTAAGGGTGGTTAATGCAAATATGGGAACATTTGAGCAGTGGCCAATGCTAGAAAAACATTCTCCATCCACAATCATAGCCCAAAGGTCTCTCCTTCAGTTACCTTACATCCATTTCACTTTGCAAAATTCGGGTGCACAAAAATTTGTGTACATCTTGAATTGATCAAGTTGGTGACAGTTTGTTTCCCGTGACCTACATTCTTTTATGTAAAGACACCTCACTTATTATGTAAAACAAAATCTCTAGAATCTCATTTTACTGCTCTACAACATCATCCTTCATTTATTCCTCAGGCCAATCCCCTTCCATTAATAATGATTGTTATAGTTTACACTTGTGACCTGGCTTGAATTTTTCATCATGAGTAAAACATAAGTCTTTCTTCCATACTAAATCCCTAATAAGCTTAGTGGCGTTATGAGGAATACTTAGTTTTGATCCAAAATTAGCTTTTGAGATGATAGGCATCCTATCAATACCCATGGTCTGTCTAGTTCCTCTCCATGTCCATGAAGACATGCAAGCCATATGGCTGAGGACATCTGAAATGTTAGAAAAAATCGTGTTTTCAAATATTTACAAAATAAGGGCCCAAAAATTTTGTTTTTTTTATTTTCTTTACTACCCCACTTAAAGTATATTTTTAGATAAGTTAGTGTTTTGTGTAGAGAGAAAGAAAGACCCATGTGAAGAGAGGGACAAGTGGCTATTGAGAGGCAACACTTGTCACTTCTCTCTCTACATGTGTTTATCAATTTCTCTATTTTGTACTTCTCTCTTTATATGTATCTATCAATTTCTCTATTTTATAGCTATATTTATGGAAAGGGTTTTGGGAGGCTGGAATACCATACACGATCTCTCCTTCTCTCCTTAAAATCTCTTTCTCTCTCTCTTATGCTTCCTGGTGAGCTGGGTGTAGGGACGTGCCTCTCATATCTATGAGAGCCGTCCAAAATCACAAGATCAACCCAAGCACCGTGTTGCATCTCGAAGGAGCTCTCTCTCTATATATATTATTGCCAACAACTGTTTGCAAGAAAGTTGTGTTTCATCTTGAGTATATCTTGTTGAAAAACTCATTTTCAGACACTCTCTCTTTAAAAGGCTATCAAATTGTGCATACAAATTCATAGGAATTTGTGAGTTTGTTCCAACTTTATTCTTTATCTTATGCATCTAGAAATATTACAAGAAGGTTTGGAAGTATTCCGTGAGCAAGGAAAATAGTTATTGGGTATTTTCTTATATTGTTGGAATGATTTTTAATGGGTGCATGCTTACTGGAAATTTCTTTTGGATTGCTTAGAAGAGTTTATCAATAGCTGGTTTTGGTGCTGGAATTTTTTAATGACATGATTGTTATGGCTAACCAACTTACCGGTCATGGAGAACCCATATCCATGCGTCATCAAATCATGAAGATAATTGAAAATTTCCCTTTTTCATAGAAAGACCTTAAGAAAAACTTGCGCCATAATGGTACCATCCACACCCTTGATGATTTAAGAGGACATATTAGGATGGAAGAGAATGATATAGTTAAAGAGAAAAATAAAAGAGCCCATCAACAAGTTTATTTGGCTACTCAAAAAGGGTAAGAAGAGAAAGGAAAATAAAGAAAACTATGAGGAAACAAAGAAATAATATAAGAAAAAAAGAAAATTCTTTAAAAGGTTAAGAAGATGTTTTTAATTGTAACAAACTTGGTCATATTGCCAAATTTTGTAGGGCCCCACCAAAGAAGGTGGAGAGAGGAAAACCCAATCACCCAAAGGATGTTGCATTCGTAGTAGAAGAGTCTCTCATGGTTATCCCATCCGATGGATGGTGGATTGACTCGAGTGCAACAAGGCATATCACCACAAGCAAGGAGCATGTGGTGGACTTCAAAGAGAAGAAGGTTGGTGATTGGAAGCTCTATATGGGAAACTCCTCTTGGATCCACATTCTTGACGAGGCGACCATGAAGCTTCATCTTCCTAATGGGGGTACTCTTACCCTTAATGATGTACTTTATGCCCCCAATATGAGGCGTAACCTCATTTCCTTGTCTAAAGTAGGTAAACATGGGGGCCCAAGTGAATGTAAAAGGGGGGAATATGACTTTTCTTAAGGATGGTGTAGTGGCTAAAGCTTCTCTTTGTGGCAGTTTGTACAAACTTGAAATTAATGAAATGAAATCACCTTCCTCTTATATTGTTGATTCTTCTTTCCAAGAATGCTTCAATGTATGGCATAGAAGATTATGACATATTCGCTATGAAAAATTGTCTAGAATGATGAAAGAAAAATTAATTCCTTACGAAGGAAAAGATAAATTTAAATGTGAGAACTGTTTAAAAGGAAAGATGTATAGAAAACCATTCCCAAAAGGATTAAGGGCTGAAAGTGTTCTACATATAGTCCATACTGATATTTGTGGAAAATTAACTGCTAAACATTTAAAGGACATGAATATTTTATCACTTTCATTCATGATTATTCACGATATACATATACATATTTGATTTCTCATAAAAGTGAAGCTTTAGGAAAATTTAAAGAGTACAAGATGGAAGTAGAAAATCAACTAGATAAAATGATTATAATTTTGGAAAGGGAGGAGAATATATTTCACTTGAGTTTGAAATTTTTTGTAAGGAACATGAGATTATCAGACAATACACACTCCCTTATACACCCCAACAGAATGGTATGGCTGAAAGAAAAAATATAACTTTATTAGAGATGGTTAATTGTATGATACAAGAAGCTAATATATCTTACCAATTTTGGGGAGAAGCTTTATTAGCCTCAACTTATATTTTAAATAGAGTTCCTAACAAATCTACAAATACAACCCCTTTTGAGTTATGGTTTCATAGAAAGCCTTAATTAGATTACATTAGAGTTTGGGGTTGTGTAGCTCATGTCCTTAACCCAAATAGAGCAAAACTAGGACCTAAAACGATTAAACGCATTCTTGTTGGGTACTCTAATCATTCTAAGGGTGATAGATTCTATGATCATAAGACTAAGACTATCATAGAAAGTAGAGTTGCTCATTTCTTTGAGGATGAAGTAATTCCAAAAGAAAAACAACCTAAAATTATATAGTTAGAAGAAGAAGAAATGGGACAACCTAGTGATTCCTATGAGAACCCTGGTAGTATTAATCGTATTCCGATTATGTTAGAGCCTAGAAAAAGTACTAGGGAAACTAAAAGAGCTAGTTACTTGGATGACTACTATAGGTATAATGTAGAAGTTGATGATGAATCCATAAGCTTTAAAGAAGCTGTAAGTTCATCAGAGGCATCCAATTGGATGGAAGCAATGCAAGATGAATATAACTCACTAATGAAGAATGAGACATGGACCTTAGTAGACCTACCAGAAGACCGTAGAGCCATTAGTTGCAAATGGATCTATACTCAAAATTGAATCCATATGGAACAATTGATAGGTATAAAGCTAGACTTGTTGCTAGGGGTTTTACACAAGTAGAAGGGGTAGATTATAAAGAAAATTTATCCCATGGTGCTAGAAAGTCATCCATTAGAATTGTGTTAGCAATAACAAACAATTATAACTATGACATACATCAAATGGATGTAAAGGCAACATTCCTCAATAGTGAATTAGATGAAGAGATATTTATGAGGCAACCCGAGGGTTTCAAGTCTAAAGAACAAAAATGTAAAGTGTGCAAGTTAAATAAATCTCTTTATGGACTTAAACAGTCCTCAAGACAATGGTATTTAAAGTTTGATGAGGCACTAAAGAACTATGGCTTTGTTAATATTAGTGTTGTCTATTGTGTATACATCCTAAGTAGAGGGGGTAGTCATCTCATTTTAGTGTTATAATTAGATGACATCATAATTACAAGCAGTGATCCTGACGTTATTAAAGATATCAAAGAGTGGTTATCTTTACAATTTGAGATTAGGAGAACTAGAACAGGTTCTTGGCATGCAAATTACAAGAGATAAGAAGAGAATATTACGCTACTTATGTCAAGAATTATATACTGTAAAGATACTGAAAAAGTTTAGAATTGATGAGTCTAAACTAATGGGAACCCCATGTGAGAAAAGGTGTAAACTGTCCAAGGACATGTGTCCTAAGAATAATAAAGAAAAATAAACTATAGAAAAGATCCGTTATGCACAAGCAGTAGGATCATTAAACTATTTGATGAACTATACATGCCCTGACATAGTATATACAATGGGAGCTGCTAGCCATTATATGAGTAACCCAGGCATGGAATATTGGAAACTTGTAAAGAGAATATTTAGATATCTCAAAAAGACCACCAGTTATAGCTAATGTTATGGAAATGGTAAATTAGAATTGCAAGGCTACAATGATGCTAACTAGGCTTGTAGAGATGATGAATTCAGATCTACATCCTGATGGCTTTTCACTTTTGGAGAAGCATGTATATCATGGGGCAACCATATACAAAAGAGCATGTCAAAATCAACAAAAGAGATAGAATATGTTGTTTTATATGAGATAGCCAATAAAGCCATATATTTAAGAAAATTGCTCAGTGAGATACCATTGGCTACATTTGAGAGCACTCCAACAATTATTCATTGTGACAACCAAACTGCCAAAGCCATTTCTAAATATCCTATGTACCATAATATTACAAAACACATTGATAGAAAGTATCATTCCGTGAGAAAGTTTGTGGGACGAAAAGATATAAAGGTAATGTACCTCCACACATATTTCATGATAGTTGACCCATTGACTAAAGGTGTCAACATAAACACACATGAAAAGTGTGTAAGGGGTATGGGATTGAGATCCACAGGCTTCTTATGATACACCTGTGATGAACCTTAGTGGTACAGCTATTGAGTATGTGGAATGCTATGTGATTTCCCTTCGCCTATGTGGCATATCCGCTTTTGTGGCAATGACGCCTATGTGGCATATCTGCCTTTATGACGATACCGCCTGTGTGGCATATCCACCTTGTGGCGATGACGCCTGTGTGACATATTCGTTTTATGGCGATGACGCTTTTGTGGCATGTGTAAGCACCCTTCGAGGGTGGTTAGGATATGTCTTCAGATATTTAATGGTTCGTATGTGGCAAAATCCATCGAAAGGGTTTGTGGCAATGATGCCTGTGTAGCATTTCCGCCTTTATGATGATGACGTGTGGCATATCCACCTTGTGGCGATGATGCATGTGTAGCATATCCGCCTTTATGGCGATGATGCATGTGTGGCATGTGCAAGCACCTTCCGAGGGTGGTTAGGATATGTCTTTAGACATTTAATGGTTCGTATGTGGCAAAATCCCTCAGAGGGATATGTGTCACGAACCACCGCCAGCTAGCAGTCTTTTGACTCTGTTTTCCACATTGTGAGACGAGACTGAACAGTTATATTTGGCATGACTTATTGAGCTTGACCTCCAGCTAGTACTCTTTTGACTTCATGTTTCTACACTGTGATAGCTAGCTTGGATATCTGAACAGTTGAACATGACCTCCGACTAGCAGTCTTTTGACGCTGTTATTCACATTGTGATGGCTAAACTAGACAATTGTATTTGGCATGACTCACTGAGCATGACCTCCAGCCGGCACATCTTAAAGACACCGTTTTCCACTTTGCAATGGCTAGTTTGGACAGTTTGAGGATCCTTATGGGATCATGGCATGATTCATTGTATTGATGGTTATTTACATTTTTCAGGTGACAAAGATTCCTTTTTGTGATGTATGTATCACGGTTTGAGTGTCCGATGCTTTTCGAAAGACACTAGCGAGAGAGAGAAAGTCCACTAATCTAGATGCATGTAGGTGAAGTTCATGATATGGTTGATGATCACACAATACGTCACGATATTTTATGAGCATGGGAATGTGTGTGGTTGATACCATTGAGTGGATGGATCATATGTATAGATGGTTTTGTTGTTTGAGGATGTACAACTCAAGAAACTTCTATATAGCTACAAAAGGTTTGAATGATGGCTTTATAAATGTTTTGAAACAAGTGGGGGAATGTTAAAGAAAATTGTGTTTCCCAATATTTACAAAATAAGGACCCAAAAATTTTGATTTTTTATTTTCTTCACTACATATTTTTAGATAAGTTATAGTTTTTTGTAGAGAGAAAGAAATACCCATATGAAGAGAGGGACAAGTGGCCATTGAGAAGCAGCATTTGTCACTTCTCTCTCTACATGTGTCTATCAATTTCTCTATTTTGCACTTCTCTCTCTACATGTGTCTATCAATTTCTCTATTTTGAAGCTATATTTATGGAAAGGGTTTTGGGAGGCTGGGGCACCATGCACAAGCTCTCCTTCTCTCCCTGAAATCTATTTCTCTCTCTTATCCGTCCTGGTGAGCTAGGTGCAGGGACATGCCTCTCATTTTTGTGAGAGCCCTTCAGAATCACAGGATCAACCCAAACACCGTATTGCATCTCAAAGGAGCTCTATATATATATATATATATATATATATATTATTGCTAACAACTGTTTCCAAGAAAGTTGTGTTTCAACTTGGGTTATATCTTGCTGGAAAACTCATTTTCAGCCACTTTCTCTCTCTAAAAGGCTATCAAATTGTGCCTACAAATTCATAGGAATTTGTGAATTTGTTCCAACTTTTTTCTTTATCTTATGCATCTAGAAATATCACAAGAAGGTTGGGAAGTAATCTATGAGCAAGGAAAATAGTTATTGGGTATTTTCTTATATCGTTGGAATGATTTTTAATGGGTACATGCTTGCTGGAAATTTCTTTTGGATTGTTTAAAAGAGTTTATCAACAGCTGCAATTGATTTTGGTTGAAGATCCTTTAGTGGATTACAAGCTTAGGGATATTTGTACATCCTCTTGAGTTCCAAAGAATTTACAGCAACTTGTTGTGGGTATTTTGATAAGAATAGCATGCTATATGTTTGTGGATATTTCTGATTGAGTTCAAAACCTATCTTGCATGTTGATATAGCTCTATTTACTTTTGAAAATCTTAAAGATCCACTGTATTTGGGCTAACATGAAAGGCATTCAAACCAGGCATGATACTCCTTAAAAAGAACTACTACAATTTGGTCAATGTGCAATCAAAAGTGTTGTAGATTGTAGGTCTACAACGAATGCAAATAGCTTTACTGGATTCAACTTTTCATGTTTACCACCATCAGAACCTTTGATATGATTCTCTCCCAAAGGAACCTTTTGTAGTTCTTGTATCTGCTGAAACCGGAAGATAGATCCTCCCCATAAGAGCATCCCCGTTGAATTGAGGGAAATCTAATCATCCTAATCAATTTTGCACCACACTATTGGCCTCCCTAGATTGGGTGTGAGAACTTTCAATCATGCTTGATTCGCGGAAAGATGTTTCAGCTAATGCCCTTTTACATTTGTTGTTGTTTGGTTAAACCCAAATTTTGGAGAAAAATCAGTCACTTCTCTTGTGCCGACGTCAACATCTTTGATGGATTATTTTTAACTCAGACCAAGTAGTTATGGCCATCAATGAGGCTGCAAGTTCCCTTATAGAATTAGCAAAATCATTCGACTTGACACAGGATCAAAGAAGTTAGTGTTGGAAATATGACCTATCAGGCCCTTCTCTCCTGGAAATTTATGTTTCAATAATGGTATAAAAGTCATATTGAAGTATATGTGAAATCCTATGTGGTTAACATGAGGAAATGCCATATACTTGAATCTATTTTTTAGCTTTAATAGGATGTTGCACTAGAAAGAAAACCCAGTGTTACTGGAGGGAAAACCCAGTGGTGTGTTTGGATTATTTATAAGAATTTGTTTTTATATTATAGAAATACAAAGTTTATTTAATTTTTAAATATCTTTTATCAAATTGTGGGAATGCTTGGATGACATTCTATTATGTGAGTCATTAGTAGACTAATGACAAGTTTAGCTCATTATATACGATTAACAATTTGGTGACAACTTGTTAATCCTAATTAGCTGCCACAACTCCTATAGACTATAAATGTCAGAGTTACAATATAAATGTGTTCTCTATGAAAAGATGTTAACCCCTATGGAAAAGATAGAGAAAAGGATAAAAAAGTGATATGGAAGGTGAATGAGATTTACCAAAGATGACTCTTAAGGCAGCCTGTCACCGGATGGCTCGGTCTATAGGTTTTGGTATGGAACCTTAAGTCTCTTGTGTGATTTAATAATAGATCCAAGTAAGTTGTTTATCATTTTATTGAGACTAACAATGGTATCAGAGCGAGGTTGTGAGATGAGTGGGGCTTGGGATATCAGAAAGGCTCTGCTCTTGTGGCTGGCCAGATGGTTTGAAAGGCCTCTTGAGTTCTCTGATGGTGTCGATTTCTATTGTCATCGAGTTCAATTTTGTTCATTGTGTAGCATCTCCAGCTTTCTTTGCAGTGCTTCATACTCTGCTTTGATATGAAATGAAACACCACGTTTCTGGTAGACCATTTTTTTGCGTCAAGTCTTCGTCAATGTCATTGACAGTAGTTGCAAAACGATGGTTTGCAGGGATACATTTCATTGTATCGAGGTGAACATCTGGTGGAACGGGTTCTCATTCTTTAAAGAACAGAGTTGGTCTCTTGCACTAATATGCATGCGTTCTCCTGTTTTTGATGACCTTTTTGTTGCTCTTCGGTAAGGGTTACAGGGGACCAAGAGATAAACCTATTCTGAAACAAACGATTTTTTTTCGCCTTTAAGAATTCATCCATATGCAAGGTGCCCATCATTTATGTAGTAACATATTACAAACTTTTTTTGGTAAGTTTGAATATGAAAAGAATTTGGTAGGTTTCAATTACAAACATTTTATAGTAAGTTCTTTATTGCATTAAATTAAAAATTTGTTCACGTTCTATTTTATCTAAATAGCATGAAATCAATGCACTTTGAATATGAAAAGTATTTGGAAGGTGACTTTATGGTAAGTTTTTTATTATCTTAAAATATAAATTTGTTCACAAATTTGTTCACAAAGTTTTTGCACAATATGAAAGGTATTTGGAAGGTTTCACTTACAAATCAATGTGCGGTCCTATTTCAAAACGTAAGTATCTCTCTATTTAAAATTTAAGTTTCTCTCTCTACCTAAAGATAAGTCTCTCTCTTCAATGAACATGAAAGACGCATTCATTAGCTTGTCATTTGCACCATGGGCCACGAACCATGGACATCATTGATGTTATTACTGTAAGACATTATTTTATATTTTAGCTAAACATTTTAATGCACAAAAGGAAGTTTGCGTAATCTCAGGCAAATTTCAATATCCATTTATCTAACCATTTGTATGAAAATATGGAGAGGAAAAGAGAGATGCACTCTATCATTGCCTATGTACAGAAAGAGAAAATTGATGTTAGCTATTTGCTTTTCTATTTCTAATATGGCCCTCTAACAATTATACATATTATAACAAGACAACTATTTATGTATAGAAATACTTGATTTGAAATATTTTATGGTGATCAATGCTTATGAATAGTCCAAGTTCAACAATATATGTATATTTGTGATAATATTATTTTACCTCCCTCATTTTTTTTACAAGATTATGGATTACAACTTCCTTGGAAAGTATAAACTTACTGACCAAATTGGTAGGGTATACGTGAAATCCCATGAGAGCAACATGAGGCAATACCATATAAAAGATTATTGAGGCTAAGAAGTCTAAGTATAGTGTATGACCACATTGGCAAGGTATATATGAAATCTCATGCCAATAGCATGAGGCAATGCCATATACATAGTTGTTGAGGCTAGGAAATCTAAGTGTGGTGTATAACCATGTTAACAAGGTATATGTGAAATCTCATGCAAGTAGCATGAGGCAATGTCATATACAAGGCTGTTGAGGCGACAAAATCTAAGTGTGGTATATGACTACGCTGGCTGGGTATATGAAAATCCCATACAGAAAGCATGAGGCAATGCTATATAAAAGATAACAAAGGGCCTTTAGGCCAAGTGGGAGTGTCGTTGGAAATGTGGCCTATCAGGCCCTTTTCTCCTAGAAATTTATTTTTCAATAATGGTACGAAAGTCATATTGAAATATATGTGAAAGCCATGTGGTTAATATGAGGCAATGCTATATACTTGGATCCATTTTTTAGCTTTAATAGGATGTTGCACTGGAAGGAAAACCCGGTGTGACTAGAGGGAAAACCCAGTGGTGTGTATGGATTTTTTGTAAGAATTTGTTTTAATATTATAGAAATACAAAGTTTATTTAATTTCTAAATATCTTTTATCAAATTGTAGGAATGCTTGGATGACATCTTATTATGTGAGTCATTAGTGGACTAATGACAGATTTAGCTCATTGCATAGGGCTAACAGTTTGGTGACAACTTCTCACCAAACTTGGACCTTAACAGTTTTATTACATATGATTAACAGTTTAGCTACACTTAAGGGAATTAAGGCAGGAGTTACACTTGGATCATAACTCCTATAGACCATGAATGTAAGAGTTACAAAATAAATGTGGTCTAAATAGAAAAGAGGTTAACCCTAGAAAAGATAGAGAAAAGGATAAAAAAGTGAGATGGAAGGTGAATGAGATTCACCAAAGAGGATTCTCAAGGTATCCTGTCATCGAATAGCTCGGTCTATGGCTTTTGGTATGGAACTTTAAGTCCCTCGTGTGATTTAAGGACAGATCAAAGTAAGTTGTTTATCAATTTTATTTATTTGTTTTTTTTATTGGAACTAACAATGGTATCAACTTAAGGTTGTGAGATGCAAGGGGGTTGGGTTATCTGAAAGGCTCTTCTCTTGTGGCTGGCTAGATGGTTTGAAAGGCCTCTTGAGTTCTCTGATGGTGCATATCCCGGTAAGTTGTTTATCTTTCTTTTTTTTTTCCCCTTTCCTCCCCTTTTTTTTTTTTTTTTTTTTTTTTTTTTTTGGGACTAACAGTTGGGGGGGGGGGGGGGGGGGGGGTGCTTACCTGAAAAACCCATGGACTTTGTCTCGACATAAGATGTCTAAGTGGGATGTCAATCTTCCTTTTGGAATAGAACCAAGAGGGCATGAAGCTATACTGATTCTTTTGAACATAAGTTTGATGCAGTTAACAATGGCAGAAACTGGGATGATATTCCTTCCGTGAAATAGCACCTTAATGGCCTCATGATGAGGCAGATCTCATTGTTAAGGTTTCCATGTTCTTGGGCCCATAACACTCCAAAATTTAAGATAATAAAATCATATTTAGGGAGATGAAGGAGAAGCACATCTCAACTGGAGTAACCAGAAATTTTTCTGCTCAAAATTTTAACTTTTCAAAAATAAGAAAGAAAACTGATAAAACATAAAGCAACAAATTCATCTTTTTGAGGCTTTTAATCGATAATTACGAGTTCTTTAAACCCTGGGTAGCGATATATGGTTTCATTTTATTATGGGCAAATGTGTAGGAACAAAAGGGGGAATTCCATGCTAGGTGGGGTTTCTAATTCATAGTGGGTTTGAGTTCCTTTGTGGGTGTAATAACAAAAGGGTGCTGTTCATATAAGATGTCAACTTTAAATAATCGAAGTAATGCACACCTCTAAATCCTGTAGGAACATTAGTTATAGTGTTGATGGCCTTTGCAATGGCCCAAAAAATATGTCCATCCATCTTAGGAGATTCAATGCTCCAAGAATGCTAAATAATGATGCATGGCATGATGCATTATTTTGAGACTTGAAATCCTTCTTTTTTTCTCATATACATAGATCTCGAGATCGATACAGAGGATTTCTCAGAGTAGGAACATTCTTTTCCAATGGATTGTTGCAGTGTTTGTTACTTGTACAGTACAAGCTTGGCCTAGCACAAACATTTTTCGATAAAATAGGGTTTGGGGTTTTTTAATGGCGTGCTTACCTAGAGACAGCCAGAACCAGCACATAAAATCCTTTGAAAGAGAACTTTTCTTTAAGATTTTTCAAGTTAGAGAAGGAAGAGATCCTGAAACTAGAGAACAAAGATCTCGGGAAGACCATTCTACCTTCCTTTCTCATTTCCTGATGGATCGATATTTTCCAGGGGTTTTTTTCCTTTTCAGAAGGATTTTCCATGCATATCTGCGCCTCATTTTTTTTTTTTTTTTTAGTTGATTCTCAGCCTAACCATGCAGTGCTTTTTATGGCCAATTCTCCCTATTTTTAGTACTTGTAAAATCTCTGCTCTTCCCCATTGATTTACCCAAAAAAAACTGTCAAACAATGACAGCTTACCGCCATTGACAGTTGACAAGTATGATTGCAGATGGGTTGAAGGTCGGTTAAAGTAGCCAATATTCTACTAGTTAATAATAGAATATCCAGTTCCTAAATTAAAATCTAAATTGGAAGTTAGTGACATTCACAGTAAAAAGGTCGTAAATGCATCTCTCTGAGTAATCCATGAATTTTAGAGGGGTTTTAAAGTTAGAAATTGGTTGGTACGAAAATATTGTGGTAAATGTGGTTGGAGGGAAATGAATGAAAAGTGAGAGTCAAAAGATTTCCTACTCCCGCAGGAGTATAATATCTATTTACTCCCTCGGGCATAACGCAAACTAAGACTGCTTTTTAGATCTCAAATTTTGGGATATAATCTCTACAAGCCATAAACTAATCTTAGTAGAAAAAATTTCTAAAATAAACTCTATTTATCAGAACAAATATAATACCTCAATATTGACTAAAGACTGTTCAATTTTTCAAGGGCTAGATCACGCTTCAAAAAAAAAAAAAACCTCAAAATTTAACTTTTTATTTTCAAAATAATCTAGTAATTCTTATGTAGCTACCAAAATTTTAGACTAAAATAATCTTCCTAAATAGGTGTTTTGCACGAGGGAGTAGATGAACAGTATGCTCCCACAGGAGCACAACATACATGCTCTGAGTTAGAAGAGTGGGGATTGAAATGCATATTATCTTAAGCTATTAAAATACATCTTAAATATTACATTTTGGACCTTAATGACAAAGTAACATCTATGGTTCATCTTTTTTACTCTTGGCAAGCTGCTATGAGCTCATTAAGCTTACATCTCAAAAGTCTGTGCTTTCCCTTGCAGAAAAGATATTTTGGAATCCAAGGCTCGAATGACATTGCCATACTTATTAGATCCAACAAAGGCCCCTCTCCCTTCTTGTGTCCACTTGACTAATCTACAATGCAGATCCATTAGCATAGTCACATTTTGCATGTCACCTTCCCTTTGCAAGAGTAGAGGCTCAATGCAATTACATAAATAAGTTTCAGCCTTTGCTTTGGCTTTGCCAACAAAGTCCACACTTTCACTGTCATCCTCAAACATGACCTGTGACATGTCTTCTAGTATTTCACCCAAGTCAAACACAAGAGCAACACCTCGTATGCAATGTCTGACTGACCATTCATTTGATTCCTGATTATCGGGTAGTTTAGACAGTAGTTTGATCCTTGAGTGTTTTTTATTGGATGAGAGGATTCTACTTGTCACTATATAATGGAACAGCAGCATGCAATCCCAGTCTTCTAAGGTGCAAGCATTCCCAACAAAAACACCTAAGAGTATCTTTCTAAACAATAAACTAGGTTCTGAGCAAGACAATGGAACTCTCTCTCCGGTGCTCAATCTATGTCCAACTTTAATTCTCTCTCTAGGAGGAGAAAATTCAGTTTCATTGCAGTAATCACCACATAGCATGTGGAAGTCTTCAAGCCAGCCTCTCAGTGCCCGGGTATGGGACTCGTTTCTCATGTCATTCTCAATCAAGGACTGCTTGCGTTTTTTCTCCTTAAGAAAATGTGACCGATGGATGCCAGCTTCATTGAGTTTGATCCAAGATTTTGATACTTCAATAAATCGATTTACCATATTGATGTGGGCTGCCCGCAAGGGACTCAGGACCCACCCAAGGAACTTTGCAGCAGCTTGACATAGATTACAAGTTTGATTTTCATGACTGGCATTTGATTTGCATTTTGACTGGCACTTCAACGAATGTTCTCTTTGGAAGAGTGCCATGGCTGAAAAGTAGAACCAAACTGGGAAATCAAGCAAGAGCGCCCTGCAAAAGAATTGTCTAGTCACACCAGATGTGGACTGATGAAACCAAATAAACCATTTATTTCTTTTCTTCTTTCTTATATGACCAGACAGCTTTCAAAATATATCAAAAAATAAAGGAACTTACCATATAGTGTTCTGATAGACCAACATTTTGTTTGTGCGCTTGATATCATCATATGCATGGGGATCTGCATCTAAGACCAACTGTTTCGAAATATGAACATTGCTTTGCAATAGATCGACCAAATGCAACAGATTGCAGCATGAAATTGGTCCACTCAATATCCTTAGTAGAGTTTGCAGCTTATGGGGAAAGAGGGTATGAAATAATGGTAATCTTAATCCCATATCCAAAGATATGCCCCACCGCATTGGATTTGAAAGAATATCTAAGACAGAAGAGACTAGTCCACTACGAAGCTCCAGTATAGACGATGACCCCCTGAATTAAATAGCACAGATTGCCACTTCAATATCAATATCAAAAAAGAACAAAAAAATAAACTAATACCCATTGCAGTAAAATACAACTCAAAACAAGTAATAATACTGTTGTAAAGGAAATCTCTTTACAAAACACTTTCATTGTCTCCAATGGAGATTAAATGTCTTAATCATGGTAGCATAAAAATGACAGATTTCAAAATCAATGCAGATCAAAAGTTTACTTTTTCACGGAAAGTAGTTACTTCCAAGATCTGGACAATGAGGGTAGCAGGATAGGTCAATAGGGACGACTGAGGACAGCGTTGGAGACTTGTTGAATGTGCGACCCTAAAGGTTTTAAAATTGTTTGAATTTTATGAGCAGAATGTATGCCCTAATGCAGGTTTGTGCCTGCTGGCAAGAAGTCCAGGGTAGCTTCCCTGCAAGCAGAATTTATAGAATTGCGTAAGGTATGAAATTCTGATATTTTAACCATAGGGATTCAAGGAACTGGGGTGGAGGACTAATCTGTTCAAATGCTATAGTGCAATATTTCAACTCCACCTAATACACTAGAGTCAGATTGAAAGGGAAACTCAAAGATCTTTTCTATGGGGCCATTAGCCATCCTTTATTGCCTTAATAAATGAACCCCTGCCATCTTGGGTGTTCAAAAATCCAAGGTATTGTTTTTCCCAGGCAGGCCTACTCACAGGAATTATGCCCATACCTCTTTCCCTATCTAGTTAATGTCTTCAAATTACCCAAGAAAAGCATAACATCCTGGAATTCTCTCAAAGACCTTTTCGATGGGGCCATTAGCCATCCTTTATTGCCTTCTTACAGAAACATATTGCAGTCAGTTTTATGAAAGGCAAATACTTCAAACTACCCGTCATTTCTTTGCTTTTTTTTTTACTGATACCTGATTCATTCTTGCTGTTTAAACAGTTCCTCTTGGGAATAAATAAATATTTCCCCATCTGTTGATTTGCTTAAGGTCCCAGTAAGTGCATTCTGCTACAGGCAACGATATTTATTTCTCTTTTGACACATGGCTCATTTCACACTTTCTTGCTGAAATTTTTGAGAAAATATTTATGATCTTTGTTTAGTTCCTAATGTTTCCGACTCCAGATTTTCTCATTAGTGTTCTTGATCTCTCTGGTCTCCAAGCACTCAACTGAAGAAGTGCTGAAACAAATCCAAGACCACTGATTCCTAGAAGGAGATTTTCTTGATGAATCTGTTTGGATACATGAAATAATCGCCCTTTTCCTATCTGTAGTGCATGGGAAGATTTTGAGACAATGCTTCGAAAGCCAACTCTTTTTTCCATCTGGCCTATCTTGAGTTTTGAGTTTCATGCATGTTTAAGTTTCTAACGAAATGAACTACTGGTAACATCAAAAGAACTTAATTAACTTTCGACTATTGCTAAGCTCAAAAAACCTGGTCTGTGACTTTCTTGTAGAATCTTTCTACAATTATAAGACCTGAAATTCCTTTTCACATGGCAAGTATTTCAACTGAGTACATTAATTCCCACAATAGAAATCACGTGCTCCAAAATATCTATGCTGATTTTCTTGAAAACAAGACAAAATGATTTAAGTAGGTGTGCTGCATTTGAAGAGTTGATTATTTTATTTCTAAAAATAAATGAAACATGCTGAAATATGCCCATGAGCATAGTTTCAAGATCATATACAAATCCACTTACAGGGACTTCAAAGGTGCCATATGTTTGGTGAAAATCTAGATCTTTTTTAAAAAAAAAAAATATACATGTTAGTAAACTGTAGCTGAGCATCGAGCAAGTGTTTTGTCTGTCATTATATGCATACAAGGCTTAGATTTTTGCATGAGCCTACGGGTTTGGACAAACATGCAAGAATTTTTTTGTTCATACCAATTCCCCCCCCCCCCCCCAAAATTCTCCCCAGGGAGCACAAGGTGGAATAAATTCAGGAACACCTCGAGAGTGTTATTTCCAGATGATGGGCACCAAATAAAACTCTTAGATCATGGCAAAACAAAGTTTCTGCACTTCAACAAAGATGGTATTCTCCCTCAAGGTTGTTGGGCATGTGGGCTGAAACAGGATTGGAAGCATGGGTCCTGAAGTTAGGGAGCGCCACGGTAGCATCAATAAATTAAATATTAAAACTAAGTACAGTACCTAGAAAATAAGATTGACTTCAAAAAATACTTCAAGAATTTTGATGCTCAAGTTCTCTTTCAAATATGGCCCTAAACGAAGAAGCTCCCCCTTAAAACCAAGAAGTCACCTGGTGACTCACTTTTATGTCCCACAAGTTTTTTTTGAAACTGTTAACATTGTATTAAATGTACAGTATACAAAAAACTGCCCCCACCTGGGACACAAAACAGCCACTGAGGATATGGAATAGTAGCAAAAAATGCTATAAAAAAGGATTCCTTAATTACAAAATGGTGGGATTGGTAATACAAAAATGAGATAGAAGAAGCATAATGACATAGATTAGGTCAACACCATAGAAGCGCCTTGCTTAGCCAGCGTGTCGGCTACTTGGTTGGCCTCCCTCCAGGTATGCTTCCATGAGGCCTGTAGATGCCTGCAAATGTCAAAAATCTCATCAAAGATAGTCAATAGTCTCCAAGGTGGGGCAGCCTCTCTGAGACCCAGGAAATTACGTTTCTTGAGTCACCCTCTACAATCAGAACAGTGATCTATGAAGGATTGAATTGTTTGAGGCCTTCCTAAACAGGCACGAGCGTCTGCCATGGTGGAATCCGCGATACCGATGGGAGAGGCGAAGGAAAAAGGAGAGAGACCCTGGTGGTTTCTAAAGATACCCATGATGCCCGTCGGGCCTGGGTTGCTAAGGGAGCATCCATCAAAATTGAGTTTGGTATGGCCCATGTGCGGGGATCTTTAGAGGGAATAACAGGGCACCTGCCTGAGCCTATGATGTAAGATGGTGGTCCAGTTGCGGTGCAGATTAGAGGTACAGAGAAACTTGAAATGGTTGTGGTTGGTGGCCCAGAAGATTACCATGGATTTGATGGACTCCAATACTTCCTGACGTTGAGACTGCTGCCCCCAAAGGATTCTATTTGTTGCGTTCCTTCCAAATCGACCACAGAGTGTCCGCCACTACTGCCTTCCAAAGCATGGCACCTGATTTGGGCCATCGTAAAATGCATTTCCTGGAAAAGCTGCAGAACTGATTCCGATGTGATCCATGACCAACCAAACAGTAGGAGCAAGTCCTCCCAGAGCTGACTTGCGAACGTGCAGTGGATGAATAAGTGGGAGTTTGTTTCCTCCTCCGATAAGCACATTGCGCATCTATTAGGGATTTGCAATGGAGTTGGTCTACAATTAGGACTCTCTCCCACAGCCCGACCCAATTATAGACCTGTATTCTTGGGGGAATAATTGTAATCCATGCTTTGGCAATGATAGACTGTCGCGTGGGCTGCATTCTAAGGGGGGCAGATTAGGCAGTGAAAGAAGGAGGATACTGAGAAGATCCCAGAAGAAGCTGGGGTCAAATGATTTTTTCCTCACCGAGAGAAGAGATGGAAAAGGAATGAAGAAGGGAGGAGAGTTCCAGGAAGGCAGGGATCTCTTCATCACAAAGATGCCTGCAAAAGTCAGGGTTACATGAAATCGTGTTCCCAACCGACCCGAAAAGGTCAGCAATGAAGGCACTGGGATTCCTAGCCAAGTGAAGAGATTAGGGAAGCGCAGCGAGAGTGGGAGGTGGCCTAACCAAAGGTCCATGCAGAATTTAAGTCTCATCCCTTCCCTAAGGTGGAAGCGGATGAAAGATATAAAAAGGTTAAGACATCGATGAAAGGATTTCCAGACTCCCGAAGAGGAATGGGGTGCCCTTTCAGGGAGGAACCAAGGAAGGGAGTGAAGGCGCCATTTATGACTTAGGACCTGGTGCCAGAGTTCACCCCAATGTTCGCTAGCCTCCACCACCACTTGCCCAATACGGCAAGATTATTATTATGAAGGCTTCTGATCCCCAAGCCCCCAACCATTTTAGGCTGGCAAACCAAGGTCCAAGCAATGTGGTGGTATTTCTTTGATTCCGCACCTGCCGATCAAAGGATGTTGCACATGAGGAGTTCGAGACGCTGAACTACAGACGCATGTGGAAGAGGGACATTTGGTAGATGGGGATGTTTGAGAGGTTGGCCTTAATAAGGGTGACTCTCCCAGTCAGAGAATTTGAATATACCCTTCCAAGTAGCCAATTTTCGTTGGAATTGTCTATGATATGACTTCATTGTGCTTTCTTAGGTTTACCATGGCATAAGGGAAGACCCAGATAGGTGGAAGGAAGAGCCCATCCCACAACCCTACTTGTTGCCAAAGGCTCGGTAGTGTGGGGGATCTAAGGCAATTCCAATCATTTTGGACTTTGCCATGTTGACCTTAAAACCCATGGCAAAGTGGAAACAATTAAGGAAAAGGAGAAGGGTATCGACTTGGTTTGCCGGGACGTCACAGAAAAGTAACGTGTTGTCAGCATATTGTAGGTGGGAGATAGTGGGACCATTGCCAACGATGTTGAATCCTTCCACTAGGCCGTGTTGGTATAATCTAGAGAGGGATTTGCTAAACACTTCGACTTCTATGACAAAGAGAAAGGCAGAGGGGGGATCAAATTGTCTGAGGCCCCTGGAAGATGGAAAAAAAGCCCAGAGGAGAGTCGTTAATGAGAACGGAAAAATGCGGATGGCAAATGCACCCTCGGATCCACTTTCTCCATCATGTACGAAGCCCAACCTGCATTTGGTCACATCTAAGACTTCCCAATTAACATGATCATAATCCTTTTCCAATCCAACTTAATGACAAGGCCTGGTGTTTTGGAGATGGTTCTGGAGTGGATGCAAGCAAGGGTTAATAATGCTCCAACAAGAATCTGGTAGTCCCTAATAAAGGCACTTGTGGAGAGCAACACGTGGTTGCTCCTCCAAGACCGCCAACTCATCTCACCCGCTCTCGTTCCTTCCTCCTCTCTCTCTCTCTCTCTCTCTCTCTATAGAATATTTTCAAAGATGGCAGTTAAATGAACCGCCTTCTTACTTGGCAGAAATGATTAGCTCACGTCGATCATTGTGAGCCTTATGTAAGGGGTGGTTCACATCTTATAAATAGAGCTTGGGTGTGCTTATTTTGGGTGTGTAAAATAAAAGAATAGAAAGTGTGGGAGTTGTAGTAAGGGTTTCAGCATGCGAGTTTTAGGGAGTATATTTGGGGTGGTCATGTGTTAGACTGATATTATATTATTTTTTAATAATAAAAGCAGATGTTTCTCTCTTAGTTGTTGTGTAGGACTGTTACAATTGGTCTCAGAGCTTCCGTAAAACTCTACAATTGGTATCAGAGCAGGTTCGGTCAGGGGCCTTTGTAAGTGAGCAGTTAGATGTTGTGAAGCTGATTAGTCAAGGACTAAGCTTCTAGATGTTGAGATCAAAGTGCGATCATACCAAT
Source organism: Amborella trichopoda (assembly GCF_054954075.1). Taxonomy (NCBI): domain Eukaryota; kingdom Viridiplantae; phylum Streptophyta; class Magnoliopsida; order Amborellales; family Amborellaceae; genus Amborella; species Amborella trichopoda. Next base: position 18,023,249 of record NC_142340.1, read on the forward strand.
CACGGAGTACGTCAGCAGCGAGATACTGTGAAGCCAATCAGTCAGGGACTGAGCTTCTAGGTGTTGGGATCGACGTACGATCACACCAATCAAGATGGAGGACCTAGCGAATGCATCTGGATGGGTCGAGAAGCTGCACCATTACAACTGCGACGACTGGCGGTCGTACATGGAATCATACCTACAAGGACAAAACCTCTGAGAGGTCGTCGGTGGCAGCGAAACTATACCACCCGCGAGAGAGAATGCCGAGACACTACGATGATGGCGCATCAAGGCTGGGAAGGACATGTTCGCGTTAAAGATAACAGTTGAACTGTTGGACCACATTCGAGAATCCACCACTCCGAAGGAAGCTTGGGACGCATTGGCAACATTGTCCAAGACAAATGATGCTCGACTCCAATTTCTAGAAAGCGAGCTTGGATCGGTATCACAAGGGACTATGATGATCAGCCAGTACTTCACAAAGGTGAAATCTCTCTGCCATGAGATTTCAAAACTTGATCTAGAATCTCGAATTAGTGAGACCAAAATGAGACGTATCATCATTAGAGGCTTGAGACACGAATACAATGGGTTCAAGACGACCATCAAAGGATGGCAGACACAACCAACTCTTCTGGAGTTAGAAAGTCTGTTGGCAAACCAAGAGACATTGGCCAAACAGATGGGTTATATATCCATTAAGGATGAAGAGAAGGCGCTCTTCACATGAAAGAAAAAAGGAGAGACTCTCGAGACCAACCAAAGGAGAAAGGGCATCCAACCAGGGGAAGCTAGACAAGGTAATACCAACGCAGACCGATGACCATGGAGATCCCGACGAGACGTTGAGTGCTACAACTATGGCAAAAAGGGCCACATTGCTCGTAACTGCTTGTCAAAGAAACGGAGGCCAGCTGAGGGAAATACGGTGATTGCGACAAGTCACTAGTTCTAGATCGAAGAAGAATGGGATGCTGATGCATCTTTTGCAATAGCTGAAGAGACCAAACTGATGAGTTCGGAATTGGCTGATTATCGATTGGAAGATGCAAGAAGCCTTACAAGAGAGCAATTACTAGGTGATCAATTAGTCAAGCTGAGACGATTGGAGGAAAGTGAGGAACTTGTGGATAACGATGCACAACTAAAGTTGTAGGACAATGACAGTGACTGGGTTGTGCAAGACGGGTTTGAACAGGTCGTGGACACAACCTCAATTGAAATTCACCATGAGGGAGAGAAATCCTTTGCTCTTACCACGTATGAGGTAAATGAAGTCGAGCCTCATACGGGAGAGGACGTGCATCATGTCCCAGATGATGTCAAAGTGTTTGAGAACTGATCATGTCAAAGGTGAAAACTAATAGTGACTTGATCACGCATGGGCAACAAATAGACAGCAATTTGTTTGCAAGACCTGCACATGACGTCCGAAATGGCGTCGTTGATCGAGTAACCGATAAAGTGACAAGAAATAGTCTTCGTGATGATTCTGTTAATGGTGTTGAGCAACAGCTGTTGTCGCCAATGCCGTTGGGTGATGATGCGAAAAGTGAGTCGCAGGTTACACTTACACTGGAGGAGTTGCAAGTATCATAACTAGAAAATATTAAAGAAGGCGAGGACAACAAAGTACAACTGCAAAGGTCTTCACAAATTCGGAAACCGAATCCAAAGTGCATAGGAACCGCTTATAAACAGGAAATGCCACTTGTGGAGTGTGGTATATCAAGCATTTCTAAAATGAAAGAACCAAACTTGTTTGATGAGGCAAAGGGAGTTGATGAATGGCAAGCTGCAATGCGAGAAGAGATTAATGTCCCCAAGAAGAACAAGAAAACAAGGAAAAAGAAAAAGAGGAAAAAGAAAAGACTAAAATGAAGATTGGAGCAACTCAGTGTTAAGGGGGAGAATTGTGGAGAGCAATACGTGGTTGCTCCTCCAAGACTGCCAACTCATCTCACCTGCTCTCATTCCTTCCTCCTTATCTCTATATATGGTTCTCTCTCTCTCTAGAATATTCTCAAAGATGGTGGTTCAATAAACTGCCTTATTACTTGGTAGAAATGGGTAGCTCACGTGGATCATTGTGAGCCTTATGGAAGGGCGGTTCACAAATCTTATAAATAAAACTTGGGTGTGCTTATTTTGGGTGTGTAAAAAATAAAGAATAGAAAGTGTCGGAGTTGTAGTAAGGGGTTGAGCATGCGACTTTTAGAGAGTATATTTTGGGTGGTAATGTGTTAGAAAGATTGTAATATTTTTTTAATAATAAAAGCAGATGTTTCTCTCTCTTAGTTGCTGTGTCGGATTTTTACAATTGGTATCTGATCTTTCGCAAAACTCTATAGCACTTTGGTTGGGGAGATTATCGAACTTAAGACAACGTAGAGCCTGGTGGCTAGGAACTTTGCCAGGTTTTGCAAGAATTGTTGATTAAGCTAATAAGTCTAAAATCTTTGAGTTCATCAGCACCTTCCACCTTAGGTATGAGGACTATCAAAGTGGCATTCATGCCCTTGTGAATAATTCCTCTGTCGTGAAACTCAGCAAAGACAGAGCGATCAGAGAAGACGTGCTCAAGCCATGAAGCTTGTTCTGGGGTAATAGATTGAAAGGTAAGGTAGGATATCTTAGGGGTGCGTTTTGCTGGTGCCTGAAAAGGTTCTAAAAATATTCGATGATGGTCCTCTCGATCAGCAGGGGTTGGTCGATAGTGATCCCCTAGGATTGAATTTCGAACTGTGTTTTAAAATAAGGGATGCAACCCAATGCGTTGGGGGGGCCGACGCGGCTCGATGCGGTGCATCACCCCGATGCGGTCAATAAATATAAAAATTATAAAAGCCTCAAAAAATAAGTTAATGCATAGGAAAAATATGGAGGTGACTTATGTGATAGTAGGTATTTAATTTATTGATTAACTCTAAAAGTATTAGCTGTCAAAGATTTTGTATCCACTATCCCCTGATAAATCATTGAAGACATTAGAAAGTAGAAACTTGAAACTAATTTCAAAAAACATTCAAAAACCATAATCATAAATTTACAATAACAAACTTTAAATTAAAGTTACAAAATACGAACTAAAAGTTTATGAAGATTAAAGAGATCAAATCTAAAAACAAATCATCATCATTTCTCAAGTCTTGACATTCTAAAGTTCAAATATTAATCAGACAAGTCAACTCGAGAGTCTTCATGTGCATCATCATCATCACTATCATCCTTGGCGGCCTTCAAATATTGTTCTTCTTCCCCGGTCTCCTCTGTGTCAGCCTCCTCCTCCTCCTTCTCAACCTCTGGAGCTGATGTGCGACTAAACCCAACTCTACTCTTTTGTGCTCTAGTGTTAGGTCGTTCTTCTTCATTAGCCCTTGTGGCTAGCTCAACATCAAGTCAAGTATTGCCTCTGTTGAAGTATTTAGGCTGCTTTTGTTTTGATGTTAAATATTGATGAAGACTCCACTCTAGTGTTTTCTCAAAATGTTGTTATTTCAAACTATCTTCTGAAAATTGAGATGTATATGATATCATTTGTAAATTATGTGTTTGATGATGACGATGATGATGATGATGAAAACATAGAAACATGACCACAAAATAAAAAAGAAAAAGAAAAAGAAAATTAGTTGTGCTTAGCCTAATTATTTTTTCACATCAGAGTGTTATTTTTGTGTGCTTCCAAAATTGAATGAATGTAAATACATGTCTAGTGATTGTTTATGAATTTTATTAGACCACTTAAGTATGGCCTTCGAGCTTTTTTTTTATGGGAATGGAATTCCAACAATTTTCCACACCTCAACGTTCATCTGACGCCACAAAGGTAGAAGCTAGGAGAAACACCCAATGGACTCCAACAAAGGAGTCCTTTATTGGAATCATGTTAGAAGAATTAAGAAATAATAGGGTGTCAAAGTGGGGTTTCAAAGAGCCACATGGATCATAATGGTTGAAAAAATGAAAGCCAAGCACGGTGATTAATTTGATAAAGAGAGACTAAGGAGTAAGCACAAAAATCTTAGGATTTTGTATTCGGATGTCAATAAGCTCATTGAGGTCTTTGGATTTGGATGGGACAAAACGAGACATTTGGTGACCGTTGAAACAAGAGTTTGGGATGACTTTGTAATGGTAAAACAATAACCTTATTCCCTTTCTATCTCAGCTTTTGATTAGTTAGGTTATCTAGTAAAATAGTATGTTTGCTAATGACTACTACATACTCATGCCTGCACACATAAATAAATGGGCTAAGAAGTATCGCAACAAGTCCTTACGAGATATCGATAGCCTTGGACAGATATTTGGGGGAACAATCGCAGAGGGGAGAGATATTGTGTCTAGGGGTGGAACTGTTCTAATTTCAATGCCAGTTAGCACTACCCCACCTATTGATTCAGTTGATTCTTCACTGCAAGATGAAATTGATGAGGGTGGGGAGTCTTCATCGGATGATGATCGTTCTCATTCTAAGAAGTCTCGATCCCAAACTCCCACTTCACGATCAAAGAAGAAGAGCTCCCCAAGCGAAGTAATTGCAAAAGCTATTGTAATAGTGGCCAAAAGTATGAGGAGCTATGCGAACACCCATGCTCAAGCATCCACAGCTCTTAAAAAGAAGTGCACGACCCTGGACCGCTGAGCCCAAAAGATCTCATCCTTCCTAAGCGTGTTGTGAAAATCCGTTTTGTATTGGAGTCGAAGGAGACGCATTTGCGGTGAGGGGGCGGGACTCTTCAATGAGGTCAAGGTTGTGGATAGAATTGAGGAGTGACTGTTTTTGGGCTTGGAAGTTGCTTAGTAGAAGCCAACTCCAATTCTTAAGGGAGTTTTTTAGGAGTTTTTTCTAGAGACTGTAACCTGCCCAACCTCAGGCTAGGGGGGAGAAGGATGACCACCAAGCAGGGAGGAGAGAAGAAATCCCTAGCTCTTCGAGCCATGCCATTTCAAAACTGAAGGGTCTGGGCTCCCCAAGAGATAGGCAAAGGGTCAAGCAAAAGGAAGTTTATGGTCTGAGGTGGTTTTAAGGAGAGCTATAGAGTGCGTGTTGGGGAAGGTAGAATCCTACTCAGGACTACAAAGGAACCGATCAAGTTTAGAGAAAGCAAGGAAGGAGATAGAATGGTTTGACCGAGTGAATAACACCCCCTGAAAAGGAATATCTAGGAGTTCTTAAGGGACGATGAAATCGGCAAATTTCATCATTGTCGGGGTGACTCTAGAAGAGGTATTTCTATCGTGGGACCATCTAATTACGTTGAAGTCCCTTTTGAGGCCCCACCTGGCTGGGGGTAGCATAGCTATTGCGTCTAATTTTTGCCAAAGTAGACTCCTTGGGCCATAGACTGCCGAGAATTTCCAAGGGCGCCCATCGGAAGTTTTGGAGAGCGAAATTGTAACCAAGTGGAAGAAGGCTACAAAAGAGGAAATGAGGGGTGATAGGTGGGGTCCCAAATGACCCATATACCTTCAAAGGCTCTAACCGCATCTAATGCTACCCACTGGCATGGCCTGCAATCCCAGACTTGTCTAACTTGGTAAAGAGAGATAAAAGCTAGACTAGAGGGGGCGCATTTAGTGCAAATGGACCGAACATAACTGGTTTTGAGGAACCAAGTCCAAAGATATTCGAAAGTCCAAACCAGAACCTTCATTGTCTAGGAATGGAGAGGGGACATAAAGCCGAGCGTCTAGAAGCAGCTCGAGGTGGAGAGGCGAACACAGCTGAGGAGGGAGTACTGTGTGCAGATCGAGCACTGCAGTCGTAGTTAATGCCGAAAGCTAAATTTGCAAGTTCTCTTGATCAAGGATTCAAAACACGGTCCGCCCGACGCCTAAGCCTAGGCGGCTCGTTAAGGGCGGATGTACCTGAGCGGGCGCTCAGCACCCTGTTCTGGGCGGGCGCCCAAGGCCCAATGTTCAAAAAGACAGATTCGGGCGCCTAGGTAGTTTGGGTGCCTGGCCGCCTAGGCGATCGAGCAGGCGCCCAGAGACAGGGTGCCCTCACCAAAATCAAACCCCCCCCCCCCCCCCCCCCCACCACCACCCCAAACCTAAAAAACAGCTGAGTTCTAAGGGCATGGTTTAGTTTATTTATTAAATGAACTAAAACAAGAAAAATGGATTATCAAAGTAAGATACATTATACAAAAAAGGAATCAACTATTCATAAAAGAATACGATATATGCTCAATTTCATCGTCCAAGTGAGAAAAAATTCAATTAATCACCAAAAAAATCAATCTTTTAACTGCAAAGATGTAAATATATCGTAAAAGAAAAAAAAAGTAAAAGAAAAAACACATGATTCATAACATTATATGTTGTAGCAAAATAAAATCAAAACCATATTTCAAATATGATAATACTTTAAAAATATCAAAATCAAATCAATGTCGGTGCAAACCTCGTCTATTGGGTCACCAAAAGTTCTCAAAATCAAACTACTAGAAGCTCCAAATCCACCCACGAACTATTGCCTTCGTTTTGGGAAAAAATTGAAAAAATAAAAAATTTATTGATCTTTCAATAAATCACAAAATAGTGGTTTTTTGGGGGTGGTTTCTCACCATAAAGGCCACGGATTTTCTATTGGGGGTTTAGAATACCCCCTAAAACCCTTTTCCCCTCTTTTTAGAGAGAAAGAATTACATTTTTTTACCCTCTATGAGGGTTTTTTTCTGCCCGCCCGCAAGTTGTCACAGGACGGCGCCTAGGTGGGCACCTAAACAATAGCGCCTAAGCGACGCCTTGACCGCTTAGGCGGGCACCCAAAAGCCGGGCGCATAATGACCCTGCCCAAACTGCACTAAGGCATATTTAAATTTTTTTTTCCTAGGCAGTCGGGCGGCCGAATTTTCAACATTGTCGCGCCGTGGGCCCTTTTCCGTATTTTTTAGTTCCCCAAGGGTCATTTTGACCCCAAAGATAGTAGAATTATGGGGGTTATTTTTTGCCCCCCAAAGTTAAAAAAACACCCCCAATCTTTGTTATACATATTTTTGAGAATCGAAAATATTTTGTGGACTGAAAAAGTTTCCTAAACTTTTCTTTTCTCATTGAAATTAATATTCCGGTGCTATTGGATGTATTAGAAGACTTATTAGTAGCTTGATTGAAGTTTGAATTTTAAATGTATTTAATGTTTTAAATGTTTTGTTTGGGGGTTCCATAGCCTATTAGACTTTCAAATGTTTTGTATGATTTGAATTTTGAAATTTTGAACAAGTTTATTGTCAGCGTGCGATATGTCATATGTTTATATATAAAAAAGTATGTTACAATATTTTCAAATGCAATTACCAAATTAACATAAATATATACATGCAAATGCAAATATATGCATATATCTAAGTAATTTATATTATAGGGCGTCCGAGGTTCAGGGCACTCGGCGCTAGGCGCCAGGTTGGCCGCCTAGTATTTTTTTGAAACCTTGCTCTGGATCCTTTTAAACTTACTCTAAACCTGCTTTGAGCATTGGAGCAACAAAAAGCCTCCACATCTTCCTTGGAGCCATCAAATTTGAATTCGATGAGGCAACAAACCTTGTTAATGTCACCTTGAGCCATGTCCAATTTTTATATGAAGCTGGAACCATTGAACAGAGGCGATTGCAATTGGGTGGAAGGGGTTGTATCCTGTGAATGAAACGACTCACATTGTGAGTTGGGCAACTGAGAAGAGGCCGACACCGAGACCACTACGAGGGTGCTTGGAAGATGGGAAGACGTCCTTAGAAAGTTAAAGAGGGCCGACGAGGCGGCGGTACTCAAAATTGTGAAGCGAGTAAGGGTTGGGCACAACTTAGGAGAGACCGGGATAGGTGCTAGCAGAGGGGGATTGAAACAACTGGGTTTGGGAGGTGGTGAGAAGGGGGGATGGAGGTCATCGAGAGGGTTTGGGGGAAGGGACAAAAAGAGGTAGGGTTAAGGGAAGAAAGGTACCAAGGGGCTGGAAAAGGTGAGGGATAAAGAGGATGGAAAGGATTGGCAAGGGGAATAAGAGGATAGGTGGGAAGGTTAGGCAGAGAAAAAATTGGGGCGAAGGGTGGGACGTGCCAAGGGAGAGGTGGAGGAGAGGAATTGAGGCTAGGGTTGACATACAGAAAGGTAAAGGGGTTAGGGGAAAGAGCAGAGGGTGGAACAGATCTTCGCATACGAGCGAGAGAGTTGTTTCCGTGATGACTACAGGGAGCCATGGACGAAGATGGGTGTTCTTCCACAATGGGATCTGCTGGAAGTTCGACGAAGCTGGGGGGGGGAGGGGGGAACTCAGGACCCGTAGAAGCAAGGCAGGGGTAAGAGAAGGAGTGTGGAGGACCACATGGGTCGAGGAAGTACAGACAATGGGTTCTAGGTTGAGTGCCTCGGGGTGGGTGGGCAATGATGGGGAGGCAAGGAGAGACAAGAGAGATGATGAAGGTGGGGTGATGGGGAGAGGGGAAGAAAAGGACGACGCGATGGATGGCTAACGAGTGAGGGGGGGAGTGGAGTGGCAATGGAATCTGGGGAAAAGAGTAGGAGGACAGACTCTGAAGAGGGGGGGGAGGGGGCTGGGGGGTAGGTCAGAGCAGCGTCTATGACGGAAAGGGTGGGGTAAGGCTAGGGAACAGGAGAGAGAGGGGGCAACGATGATAGGTATGGAAGGTAGAGGAAAACCACATGGGCTGGAGTTGCATTGAGAAGAGAAGGGGTGCGGAGGAATGATGGGGTAAGGTACGGCTTGGGAAGAGGAGGGAGAGCAAGCGACGATGACAGGCGAGAGGTGATGGGGGGAAGGCACGTGGCTAGGAAGCAAGGAAAGGGAAAACGCAAGATTTCCAGAGATACAAATAGCGTCAGAGGGGTTGGTTGAAAGAAGGGGTACATGGCGAAGAGGGGGGGCGAGGGAGGGTCGGCAGAGTGATCGAGGGAGGGAGAAGAGGGTGACATGCATACTAAAGGGGAGCAGAGAGGCGGCGATGGGTCAGGGATGCCAGTGGTGGTCATCAGGACCTGGGAAATGATCCTCGGTAGGTGAGAGGGTCACGTGCTGGGGCTAGTAGCCAGAGTGATGTGGAGCATGGGACGGGTGGTCCTGAGGAGTATGGGGTCTATGGTTGGAGTTGCGGCCTCTATGGTCTTTTCTACGAATAGTGGTCCACCCTTCGTGATCAGCAACCAAGGTAGAGACATTGGTTGTTTGGGCTTTACGGGTTGCTGCTAGGGAGGTAGAGGACAAAGAAGTTACAAGGTGGAAAAAGGTCCCGGCAATGCTTAGCCAGAGAACGGGCGGAAAAAAACAAGGATTCAGGACCTCCACTAGAAGTAAGATGGACCCTAATGGGACGAATTCGATGGATTTCCAGTGGATTGCTACTAGCTTCCCGTAGTTTGCCTCCTATGAGTTTGAAGGAGGTAGGATGACAAGCGTGGAGAGGGGTATCATCTACCCTGAGACGAATTCTCTGGGGTTTGAAAGAGCCTATAACGAGTGACCACTTCTCCAGCAAGAGAGCCGCACCTTTGAAGGGTGGGGGGTTGAGACTGACGAGCTGATTTGGCAGCGCTTTTCTATCCTGCAAAAGTCATCTCTCCTAGGATGAAGCGCCTGATAAGAGAAGAATGAAGTTTAAGAGCCAAGTCAGAGGGATGAGTCTCTGGAAGCGGAATGAAGCAGATTAAGTTAGGGTTGATCCCCAGAGGAGGAAGGGTAGAGGCAGGTTTAGATGGATGAATAAAGCTGGTTGGACAGACACGATAGGGGCCGAGATAGGGTGAGAAGCCGAGGGGAGATTAGACAAACCTGGGGCAGGTTGAGTAGAAAGAATGTCCCACAAGTTGAGGAAAAAGAGTTCCCTAGAAAGCAAGGGAACGTGTTCCCAAAAGATTGGGAATAAGTTTTGGTTCCTAAACCGTGCTGTCACATTCTGTAAGATCCCAGTGACTATGTTCTCACTCCCTGTAAATGAGTTTCATCCATATTGATCACGATAAAAGTATTGTTCGCAGTAAAACAAGCTCGTGCAACCATTAAAATGTTATGTTGACTGTCGTTTTTCTACAAGGAGAACAAGTTATGATGTAAACAATTTACATAAAATAGAACGAGTTCTTCAAAAATTCATACATAGTGCTTGAAAAAGATAAAACAATAAATGGAAAATAAACAAAATGTACGTAAAAAAAAGTAACTTCTGTAAGTTAACTGAGATATGATTGAACCTACGAAGATAAATTTACTTCTCTCAAACTTGTAGCTGTCTGTCTTGGCTTAACAAGAACATATAGTCTTAAAAGGAATTTAAGAAAATGTTGTCAAATTATTCTTCTTGATTTGCTCTTCTTCTAATTGTAAGTGAGTCACTGGAGATAGAAAGATCACTCAAGAGCATGATAAGCTCTTAAACAGTACAATATAGGTAGCCAAAGAAAAAGGAAAATATATATGGGACACAATGACTTGAGAATAAAGTAAAAATTCATGGACAATGAGAAAGTTTGATAGGGCACTCACGATGCAAGAAACCAGTTATGCAACAGTGCCCTTGTTTCGATATACATGATAGGGGAAGTTACCAAGCTTATTAGTACTGAACGCCAAGTCTTTCTCTGATGAAATTCAGTCTTCAGGCATATGAATGGTCTTTGAGCAATCTCGTGCAATATAATTGATATATCATGCTTAAGAGACAGTGGCTCCAGATACCACGAAAGCAACCTATCACCATATTAGGGTAAAAAGAAGAAATATTAACAAAAAACTTAACAAGCAGTCACATAATTCAGCACAATAATTTGACAAATTATTTTGAAGGATATAGTAACGCACTTTGTGGCAACATATCAATATTAGGGTATTTGCCACCAGTGTATAACAGGTGCACTTACGGTACCAAAGGCCATCAGCCCCCTGTGTAGGCCCAGATGGGCCGCCCTGGGCAGGGCTTATGAGGCAGCCAAAGCGCACCTGGGATGTTTTAATTTTTGAGTGTGTGTCTCTGTGTGTGCATGGGCATGTATGCACACATGTAGTGCTCTCTCTCTCTCTCTCTCTCTCTCTCTCTCTCTCTCATACACACACACACAGAGGATAATGAGACCTAGTCCCAGCATTATTGTGTCACACATAAATGCCCCATCAGAGATAAATTCAATCATTAAGTTTATGGAAGATTAAAACTATTTGAAAAAGAAAAAGAAACCCAATGATTTCCAGCAGTTGTTAGAAATAAATTGTTTCCATCAATAATTAAATTCCAGTGTTTCTGAATAAGAGCAATTTGAGATTAACAAAGCCAAACAGTTTCAAGATAACCCCCGTCACCAAGACCACAGTATCATACACGAATTGGTGTCTCGAAATGTTGGATTTGGAGTGCACCTCATGTAGTTGCATTGATCACCATGGAATTACTGGTCTTGTTGGTTGTATGGTGAATGTGTGTGTGAGAGAGAGAGAGAGCGAGAGAGAAGAAACATAATTTGAGATAGGGAATGCGAATTATGGATAAAGTTAGTCAGAGATGGAATCTTAATCCAAATCGGAAAGATAAATCCAATTTTAAACAAAATAACCAACTAGAAGGCTCCTCTAAAGGAGTTAGAAGAGAGAGGAACAAGATTCTTTTCTCAAGAAAAAGGGAGGTCATACACCATCTGCAAGCCTCTTCTCTCTAGAGTCCAACATCTCTCTCTCTCTCTCTCTCTCTCTCTCTCTCTCTCCCTAAATCCTCTATCACCTCATTCTAGGGCTGATTTAGCAAGAACTCCCATGTCATCCATCAAGGCCAAGGGATTTGAACTATAAATCAATCCTTATGGTCCTTTCAATCAAAAGAGGGAGGCCTAAGGTCGAGGAATATAATGTTCAACCATCAAAAAGATCATCCGCCGGCAAAAAGAAAACGATATCCACAAAAAGGCGATCAAATCTTGACCAGTAACCCACTTAGAAAAAAAGGGATGTAAACCCATTTGATTCTTTTGTTTTTGTATGTTTTTATGTTTCCAATATGTTGGACTTGCCCATGGAAACCCCACATTTGTATCAGAGCCTATGATGGAGGTTCACTTCTCGAGTCTGATTGCCATATGTATCGCTGCCTGGATTGTTCCTTCTGCTCATTCAGTAACCTGCTGTGTGCTAGGGAAGCATCTTGCATAGTGAACATGAGCATTCCACCCTGCAGTTGGACACATGTTGGGCATGCACCAGATGCACACCACGTTGTTTCCACATAGTAGATTCACCCATACATGAGTTCGGAGGTCTATGGCGCAAAGATCGTGTGTCGTGGCTATGCACACATCTGTGGAGGCCCTTGTGCCTAAGACTGCACTGTACGGTTGACATCGTATAATGCAAACAGCTGAGCTTCTCTTGTGGATTGTACTCCCAATACCCCAATGTCAACCCAGAAGTTTTTTAGTATGCTTTTACACCACACCCTTCCTGCACGTTTGTACCCGTAGTTGAAAGCAAACTGACTTTAGGAGTCACTTATGATCAATGACCGTTTATGGAATGCACCTTATAGTGGGCTTTTTGCATCAAAAATGCAAACACTGGCCTAGTGACAAGAAATAGGATGTCACGCTTCCAAATCATACTTGATGATTACTAGCATTGGCCAATAAGGCCATACGAACTTTTTATTCAGTCGTTTTTGGGAGTTTGACTGTCTTGATACACGTATGTAAATATGTAATCCTGTGCGAACTAAACCTATACATCCATGTCGTTTACGATGATTTAGTTTCTTGCATGGACGTATACTGCTAGGGCATCAAAGGATGCGACTCTCGACCTCTTTGGATGGGAGAGTCTGGATGATAGGAATTATGACATGAGAAATCATAAAAATCAATACACACTTGTTAGCAAGGAGTATTGGAGAACCTAGTTCATCGTATGCATAAATGTGCTTGGTGCATTGGACAAACCAAAGGGCATGACAGCCACTCATAAAGACCCTCACAAGTCATGAAGGCCGTCCTCCATCCATTTCCAGGTCAAATAAGAATCTGATGGTATCCACTCTTGAGGTCAATTTGGAGAAAATTTAAGGGCCACTCAACATATCACGTCATCAAGCCTAAGTACAGTAAACCTATACTTGATGGTAATCTTATTGATGGCACGACATCAACACACGTTCTCCAGTTACCATCCTTTTTTAGACTTAAGAGTGCAGGGATCGTGCACGAACTTAAGCTTTTTCCTTTTAAGTCTTTTCCTTATCAGTTCCATGACATGCCTATGCAACTCTTTATGCTTTGCTGGACTCATCCGATAATGGGCCAAGCATAGGAGAGTGGCTCTAGGAATGAGATCTATACAGTGTCCAGTGTCTCTCATAGGAAGAAGGCCGTCAGGAAGCTTTTCTGCAGTGAGCTCACTATTTCCTTCCAAGAGGGAGTGAACCACTTTTGGAATAGTGGACTCTCTACCTCTTCCTTAGCCACAAGAGGTAAGAGTCGTAAGACTATCTTTGTATTCGTACTCTCCACCTCAATGACGCTATATACAATCTATCCTCAATCGGCTCTACTTTATGATGTTCTCTAGGATCCTGAAAAGGATTATCATCATACTCTTCATCTTCTTCCTCATCTAACGTTTCGCTCCGCTCTGAACCACACACACCAGCATCATTGCAAGGCTTCTACAAAAGGTTAAGGGGAAGTGTCACCCTAACAGCTGCAGCCCACAGCAAACTGGGCCAACTGCTCCCTACTCTGTTGTAGGCCAAGTATTTGTTGGATAGTTTGTTGCCAATCACTACTAACTTGGACATGCTAATGACCTTGGTCACGACCAGAGCGTTGACCATGACCCAGGCTCACATTTCCTCGTTCTTCCAGGGAATGTGAACTCGCCTAATCCTAATGCAAAACATTCCTAAACATAAGGAAGAACACTTCCTACACTCTAGACAGCCACTTGAACATAGTTCTTAATAATTTTAGGACAGCAACCAAAAAGCCCTCAAGAACTCTCTATCAACCCTAGGACAACAACTAAAGCACTTGAGGAAGGTTATAATATAAAGTAGGACAGTGCCTAAGGGACATAACAACAAAGGGCCAACACACTTAAGACCTAATGGATGTTTTAAAACCCTACAATAGACCCTGAACAATTTAAAAGTAGACCTGTATCCCTAGGAGAACTTGTTTAGAGATTACTTTAAATTCCAATAAGGCAACATATCTACAATTTCAACAGGTAATCCCCAAAACTAAATAAACAAACTTGTGGAAACCAACATACAATTTTAAGAATTTGTTTTAATGACCACACGACAAGATTTCGAATCTGTAATGGGCATATATTTTCCCCAAAAAAAAGTTCAGCCAAATAAAAGTTGATCTAGCTTTCTCCTTTGCTGCTTTTGTAACTGGGCATATATCTATAAGCCTTTTCAGCTTTTTCAGTGTGTTGGTGTCTGTATTGTCTGGTCCTCCTCTCAGGGACTATAACACAACTGAGGTCCACAAGTGGTGGACCCAACTCTGTCAGTGTAACTTCTTTTAAATTTAATGTTAAGTCAACTTCTCTCAAAAACAAAAGTTGATCTAGATCAAATTAAAGCGAACCAACAGCCCAGAGAGAAGAAGAGGGTACATAATAACTATAAATTAATTCCTGGAGGTCTCTATAAGTAGTTCTAAAGTTTGGGAGTTTTCAGAAAACTAGGCTTTTGACTTTTGATACAAAATTAGGGTCAGATTTCAAGGAGTTTTGTATTAGGGTTAATTCTAGGGAAAACGTAAGGGTCATTTTTAAGATTTTAGTGAATCTTTAAATGGGGAGCATATGGCTGGTTAGAAGAGTTAGGGCAACAAAAAAAATGTGAAAAAAGAAAAGAAGAAAATATGAAAAATAATGGAGAAACAGAAAGTTAAGGAAGGAAGAACACTAAAGAATTCAAGGAAAGAAAAGAAATAAGGAGTGAACGAAAGGAAAGAAAAGAAATAAGAAAGGACGGAAAGGAAAGATAAAAAGTAAGAAGGGAAAGAAAAGAAAGGGGAAAAGAATTGAGTGGAAGAAAAGGAAAGAAAGAAGAATACATTAGATAAAAAAAATAGAAGCAGAAATTGAAGAGTGCCTTGGAAGGGAGGGACCCTCAGAGGTGCTACTACCCCATCTCTATGGCCTTCAATCATAGAGTTCAAGAAGCCCTTTCTAGAATATTTCTTTCTCAAAGTTCACCAAATGAAACATACTATTGGGCTAGACATGCTCTCTCCCCCTTTAATACAATTTAGCTTTAAACAAAAGACTTAATTATTTATAAATAAAATAAAATATTAAAAGACTAGACTACCCTAATTTCTTTACAACTCCAAGACATAAATACCCTAAGGTAATTCAAATAAATTAAAGGACCAATAACCCCAGTTTTCACTCTCCAACAACTTGAAAAAAACTTAAAACCCTAATGCCATGATGTCCTCATCAACCTCTTATACAGTAGTGGTGGCGTCACTAAGCACGTATGGTATGAGACTATGAGTTACATGCCACGGTGTAAAGAATAGACAATACTAGAATCCACACCAGATTTGTACCTATAGGTGAAGCTCACACACCGAATGCGCACCAAGCAACAAACCTAAATATTCGTGATAATTAAACTTGGATATCACACAAGCTACATGACCCGATGGGAGGCCATGTGGATCATGTTAACTCCCAACCATGGAATCTCATCGCAATTTCTTCCAAAGGTGATGCTCATACACCCCGTGTGTGTTTCATCCTCCAATGTTTCCAAGACGAAAGGCATTCAACATTGGGTTAGTAGCAATCCCTGTGTTGTTCGTGGTAGAGAGAAAAAGAAAAAGAAATTTATAAGAAAAGGATGGTTACTAAAGTTGGTTAGAGTGAAACCTTATTCAGAATCAAAAAGACAAAGTTTATTTTCAACAAGATGCCCAACTAGGGCTCCTCTACATAAGAGATACAAGACAGGGAGAAAAGATTCTTTCTAAAAAAGGCAGGTCACTTCATAGAGGATTCCTATTTGAAAACCGGATCGATTTAGTAATCGGAAATGCAGATTGACACCGGCTAGAGGATTCCTATTTCAGAATCGACGTTCGTATAAGAGGAATCGTGGGGGACAAAATTCCTATTTTAGGAGCCGAGATTCAACCAAAATATAATTGAGTTCCCTATATGGAATCGAGATTCCTAACTCTTTTGAAACGAGTTTCCAACCTAATTGGAATTGACCAAATAATGAATCGCGATTTTGACATCTTTGGAATCTAAAGGAAACTGAGAGGGAAACAATACATGTCTCGATGCCATTCATTGACCGACATACCATACATGCATGTTTACATTATTTTATTACATTATTTCTAATATCTTGAAATTGTGATCTCTCCATTGGATCAATAAAATGCATACTTGACGAATTAAGTAGAGAACGTGGACCACCACTTTGACTTCTATTGGTCATTTCATGCCAAAAAAGATGACTACACTTTGTAGCTTGAGATTGCGTGTCCAACTCGAGTAGTTTGATGCCTTGAAAACTTCTAAACATCACTTCTCAAGAAAAGAAGTAAAAAGACAAAAGAAAGGGTAAAGTAATAAATTTCTACATTTCCAGTTTCAATAAATGTAGAATCGAGATTCACCAATCGCAGAATCGAGAATTGTCAAATATTGAAAAAGATATTCTATAAGTGTTGGAATCGAGATTCCAAAAATAAAGAACCGCGATTTTAGACTTCAAAGAAATAGGTTCCATTAAATTCCTAGTTGGAATCATCAAATAGAGGTGCCAAATCGGAATCGCCACCTTCGGTAAGAAATTCAGGTAAACATTAATTTCGAAAAATATTAATTTCTAAAAATAACTAAGGGCAACATCATTATCCAAGCCTTATTTCGGCAACATGAATCTTTGGTGGAGGGCAAAAATTATTCTTTTTTTAAATTTTTATTCAATTTCAAAGGATGTATATTATAGTTTTAGTTTTATGATTTATTTCTAGGATTTTCTTAAGTTTTTAAGAGAATTTAGGTTTTTTATACTTTTTATTTCCTTTGTGATGAGTACTATTCAAAAGTATTGTTTACGAGTATTGTTCATGAGTATTGCTCACAAGGTTAAAACAGTCATTATAAATTTTACGTTTAAGCTAGGATTATGGGTTAATGTATTATTTGTTTGGACACTTTTTGTACTTGGAGCATTAAATAAATATTATAAAGAGCTACGTGGGGGCCTAGAGAAGGCAGTCGCCTGATTTTCCATAATTGAGAAAAAGGAAAAGCTCAGGCTTTTGCAGCCTAGCTTGGGTGTGGAGAAGAAACCCTAGGTTTTTTTAATTGTGCTTGTGTTTGGCTTTGTTTCTTGTCGATTTTACTGTTTTCTCAAATTTTCCAACATTAATTTGGTTCCGGAGCTCAGGGTTTTTTTAACAAGGTCAAGAAACTACGACCAAATCTAGGGCTTGTTGATTTTGGCCAATGTTTTGCCAAATCAGCATAGAACTTGCTAATTGCAGTAGGTCTTTGTTGATCATCTTCCTAGGGTTTATGATTTCGATGAACTCATGGCGGCAAGAAGGGACGATAGGAGGGGGGTTTTGTAGACCTGCAACGTGCTCCCAAAAATGACAAAATCGAGGAACCTAACAGGCAAGTTCACAGTTGTCGTAGTAGTCGCGAACCTCGTCTTTCAGCCCAAGAGGATCTCAAGTCCAAGCCTTTTCACTTTTACGCCCGCGTGGGGAGTCAAGTGATGAGGATAGTGATAGAAGACTTAGACATGGTAGGATTTTTTATTTGAATTATGAGATTCTCGATTTTGACACAGATTGCAACGTAAAATCAACAAGTTGTAGATTGGGATTCACCACCAATCTTCGAAACATACTCCGATGAACAACACGATCGTTAATCCGAGCTATGATAAGGATCAAGAAGATGATGAAGAGATTTTGCAAGAGGGTGAAGAATATGGAGAGAAGGCAGCAAGAGAAGTGAACCAAATCATTGCCTTTGAAGATCTTGTTAACATTGAAGAAGTAGAGCATTCAAGAAATTTAGAGTATTAGAATCAAAGTAGCGCAAATAAAACGTGATCAACTCATAAACCGCAAATAGTGGCCCTGATTTTAGAAAGTAATGAAAAAGATGTCGAGAAAACCTCTAAAGACACAAAAATTGGATTTGAAGTTTCCTGCACAATTTTTAATGGGAGTTTAAGGATAGCCATATTTGATAAATTTGCATTGATTCCTCAATATACATATCAGGATCCGTTTCTTGTGGAATTCCTATTACTACATATAACATTTGGTCCAATAAAGAAAAAGAAGGTTGAAGAAAGTGGTTTTGATGTTGAATTCATCTTAGAAACTTCAAAACTCGATGATGAGTTTTCTCCAAGCAAGGGAGAATAATGGAGGGCAATATTATTTTTAGTTTTTAATTTTTATTCAATTTCAAACTATGTATATTATAGTTTTAGTTTTAAGATTTATTTCTAGGGCTTTTTAAGTTTTTTAGGGATTCTAGGACTACTATATTTTTTATTTACTTCATGAGTACTGTTCACAAGTACTGTTTACAAGTACTGTTCACGAGTATTGTTCATCAGTACTGTTCACAGGGTAAAACCATCATTACAAATTTTAAGTTTAAGCTAGGATATATAGGTCAATGTAGTATTTGTTTGGATATTTTTCTACATGGAACATTAAATAATATTATAAAGAGGTGCGTGGACTCCTAGGAGAAGGCAGTCGTATGATTTTCCAGAATTGAGAAAAAAGAAAAGCTCGGGCTTTTGCAATCCTAGCTTGGGTGTGGAGAAGAAACCCTAGGTTTCTTTGGATTGTACTGGTGTTTGGCTTTGTTTCTTGTTGATTTCATTGTTTTCTCATATTGTCCTGCATCAATCTTGTTCCTCCATACTTCTCTATTCACGGCTATACTCTAAATAACTTAGCTTTAGGATTTATAATAAGATATAGTAATAAGATATAGTAAAGTTTTACGCTGGCAGCCTAGCTAACGCAACCCACCTCCTTTACCCGAGCTTGGGATGGATTAAGGGAAAGTTTAAGGTCCTCACTCTTAGTTATGCTAAAAATAACTAAGAGCAATTACAGCTAATGTATCTAGCACTAAAAACAGCATCTTGCACTCTAAGATGCAAAAAAATGATGTGAAAACTATCAAACCATGCTTCCCTATACACAACACACAAGGGAATTGGAGAAAAGAATGAACAAGTAAAAAGTAAAAAAGATGTTCCATGCCTCAAGTCAAAAGAGCCATTGCGGCTTATTGATATGAATACAAACAGAAGAACAATTCAATCCTACAATGATATTCTAATTCAGTAAACTATTATAGATAGCCTAGTTTAAAGAACCAAAATTTCAAAATATTTTTTTTTAATTGACAACCCTAGCTAAGCTTGTAAATCACAATATTTAAGCAAGAGGTTCCATGAGAAATGCAGTTTACCTAGATGACTCTTTATTGTTTTCTTTCAAAGTTCCTTCCGTCAAAAAATAGTGAAAGTTCAAAAAGGAACTATTTCCTCTCTTTGTTGACTTTTCAAAAACCGTGGATGATAATGGGAAGCAGCACTTATAGCAGGATACTGATGTTGCTACTCTCAAAACTGCATCAGCCAGAAAACCAGAAGCATAACCTGCAATTACATTGAGAAAGAAACAGCAAATAATTAAGCTTGCAAATAAAGAAAATAATGAAGCTTCGAAAATGATTAACCATCATTAAAACTTAAATAAATAAGAGAATACAAGATATTTAAGTTTCAAAATGCAGTAACACACTGTAAGGTTAGAGTAAGTAGTTGAAGAATGTACAACTACTTCAAAGGTAATCCAATCCAAAGTCTCCTAAAGTGTTAGAAAATAACACTTTTGGGAGGGGAGGGGGGGGGTGGGGGGGAGTTTTAGAAGAGAACAGGAATCAGGATTGAGCTTTGATCAATTTGTTGTTGAAAAGTAGAACACCACATCCCAAGCTCGATTCCTCACAGCTGAACTAACCAAAAAAAAACAAGAGTAAGCAGAAATTATAGGAAAATCCTTTCTGTCAGTAAAATTTTTCCCAAGGGATTATTGGTGAGAACCTTCATATTCTGGATGATGATTGTTGAGAACCTTCAAGTTCTGAATGATGTTCTTAGTTACAAATCAAATTTCTCACCACATAATGTGATTACAACATTATTCATTCCAACACTGAAAATTGGCTACATATGATATTTAATGTTGTTTCGAAAAAACATATATGGGACAATTAGAGCAGAGAAACTGCCATATCAACTAAATAAATAAATCACGTGAACGTACAACGAGTCCCCACTTGAAACCCCCAATATCAAAAAAACATGAATTGCATACTGTGCCGAAAAGTATTAAACTCAACGTTTAAGTCACACTTTTTAAAATTTTCTCACCATATAATGTGATTAAACATTATTCACTCCAACACTGAAAATTGACTACATATGATATTTAGTATTATTTTGAGAACTTACCCAAAAACAAAATTTGTTTCGAAAAACCATAGATGGGGCAATTAGAGCAGAGAAACTGCCATATCAACTAAATAAATAAATAACGTGAACGTACGAGTCCCCAATTGAAACCCCCAATATCAAGAAAACATGAATCGCATATTGTGCCGAAAAGTATTAAACTCAACATTTAAGTCACACTTTTTAAAATTCCAAGCCTCTCAAATATGCACAATGCAACTTCATCCAGGGCCTCAAAAGCCCCTTAATTCTATTTGTTTGGTTTTAGAACTCTCCATGCCTTGCGGATATTCTACCAAAGTTACAACCTCTTCAAATGATAGAGAAAACTCGAGATAAGGATCTTTGATATTCCCAACGCCAGCTTTACGTCCATGAGGGAGTCTAAAATCAATCAAGACCTTCTCTACAACAATGAACAATTCCACTATGGCAACCAAGAAGTATTTTCACTCTCGTGCTCCCTCGCAATCCTCCCAACAATTCATTTCAGTAAAATTAGCAGCCCAACAATCTGCCAGAGAAAATTTGCCTAAAAATTCTAAATTCCACTCTCCCAGAGAAAATCTATGGAAGCCGCATAAGGGAGGATTGTTGGATAGATGCTAGAAATATTCCCAACAGATTCAAGATTGAACAGATTTTGGAATCTCACCATCCAAAAGAGTTGGTCTAAGCTCATCCAAAACCTCAATCCGACAAAAACCAAGGGCCAAGGACCCCCTAAAATCCTCCTCTGACTTTTCTACCGAAAGATGTGCATAGCAGCACCCAACAAATCCCATAGAAAATGTAATCCTAGTGTGCTGCGGCCTCCTTGCCCCATGCATACCCCATTGGAGGGTACATTCACCAGATTGAGAGATATAGAGGATTGACCCTCTTAATGTTCTTAAGAAAAAGAGGAAATATCTAAATCATTGTATTTGTACCAACAAATGCAGCTTGAAAAATTTTGTGAGGGTGAAGTTGAGCAATCTTGGTAAAAAAAGAAAATGGGAGGCCATTTGGAGGACTGGCTAGTTACTCTGGAGTTTGTAGTGTCAACTAGCTCTCACTTTGACCACATGGTAAAAAGGACAGAGTTTATACTTAAGCTGGAACAGACCTTTGGATTTCTTGCCACCATGTAGTAAGTTTTGCATCAGTGCATATCCTCACTTTTCATGGGGTATACTAACGACAAGCTTATTTCAAACACCCCCAACTACATGCGTGGATGTCGAGTCCTCGTCCCTTAGCTCAACCAGCAACCAAGGAAAAGGACCGAGCAGCTGAACAAACTTGTGCCACTTGGTGGTACAGACCTTCACATACTGTCGGTCTAGTTTTTAAACCAAGGTGCTCAAGCCTTGGGTCATGGCTAGGTCATCATGGATCGGTGCGTTTTAGGTCAGAGCAAGAAGAATAGAAGGGTGGAGTATGTGGGAGGGCTTGCATGAAGCTAGTTATATGTGACCCTTGGGGAGTGTGAGGGTCGGATCTAGGAGTTCTTGACTTGGTATGTGTATTCCAGACGAGGGCTCGGTCTGTGAACCTCCCCTGACTCAGCCAGCAACAAAGGAAGAGGTCCGAGCAGCCGTACAAATACTCTGTAATACAGAACTTCACATCCTGGAAGTTATAATTTTTAAACCAACAAACCCTTATGAGGAGGGTCCTCAAGGCTTGGCTGACGACCCATCATGGCAGACATGGCTGGTACAGTGCATGGGATGTGTGGGCTTAGACCTTATAGCCATGCAAGCACACATCGGGACAATGAGCTGGAAACTGACTTGGTGTGCTCGAGCTGCGCAGTCGCCAAGTTCAAATTCAAAATAAGGCAGTGCCTTCATAAGCGGACCAGAGACATGGGTGTAACGGCTTAGGCCAAGATGTGGGTGGAACAGCTAAGTCATGGTGATTAAAATTGTGGACGGTTCCTGTAATCAACACATGTGAAGAGCTGGACACCTGGTGGCCTCCATGCAGATCGTGCATTGCGGGCTCAGCCAACACATATGCCTTGTATTGGAATTCAAATATTGTAACATGGTTCTATATAAACCCTAGGGGCTTCTGGTGTAATATGCATTGTAATGTACAAAGTAATAGAAGTAGGCCATGGTCCTTCTCAATCCTTGCGTAGACCGTTGTTCGTGTGTTGGTGTGTGAGAACGTTGAACTTGGCCCTTAAGCAACCAAGCTTCAGAGTCATGGCTGCACATTTAGGCTAGATGAACAATGGCCCCCTGACACTAGCCACCATGACGTAACTTGTGTAATTGCTGCATTTCCTCTCACTTTCTCCTATATGATCAGTCATTGCCTACTTGCAACTTACCGGTATGTTACACATGATGGTTTATAGAAGAAGAGTCCCAGTCGCAAGTTTTATTTAGAGAGTTAAGAAAATCATGAAGGGTTATTCAAATTAAGGAAAAAATGAATGATAAGCAAAAGCAAGCACAAAATACCAATACAGATTTTTGACAACAAAGAAGTAGCTGATATTTCAGAAGAAGTTAAGGTGCTCACCCTGATATGGAGCTCCAAAGACCATAGGGCCTAGAAGCTCAAAATAAGAGGCTATGAAGCCAAGCTCCTTGTACAATAGAAGTTGGACTTCAATTCTTACACTCGAATGAAGGTCTAAAAAACGATGACTTTGCGAGACAATATTTGTGGAGCCTAACACAATGATTAAAATAATAAAATGCAGTTGCTGATTCTAATGCCACCGCTCAAACACCTTAAAATACAAATTAAAAATTAAATATACATTAATGGAGGACTAATCACCAACAGGATGAGCACAATCATTATCATTTTGTTCACTTTCCTCAAGCACGTTCAACATGATTATGGATCGTGGTTACGAAAGTACTCGAGAAATGTTTAAATAAATTAAGTTGCTGATATTATGACTGGTACCTGCATAAATCTAGCCAACCATTACATTGCTACAGATGAGAAATTAATTAAAGAAATGTCACAGGTGTCCCTGTAGCCCAACAAGGGTAATCTCATGGACATGGATGAAACAAAAAAAAAAAGGGAAATGCCACACAGCACAGATTAACCAAGGAGACACAAAATCGAAAAAGGTCTGCTATAGTCCTATCGTATAATTAAAATTCAGTAAAAGAACAATATTTGCATCTCAAACACCAATGCTTTTAAAGTATGACTCAGTGGAGAGACTCGTTCTTTGTAGTCAAATATGATGTCTGTGAGGATGTATTCCATGGAAAATCTGTTTCCAAGGTATCTTTGTAGCCATTTGGAGAGAGAGAAACAATCAGATCCATGATATTAACTACAGTGACCTCTTAAATGTCCAATAATGCATCTGCCATTTGACGATTATGCAGCCCATGAGTCTCAAAGATTTCGTTGGTTTCATAGATGAGGATCTGATCACTGAATGCAAGCTGGCTGATTTAATTGGAACTTTTAGATATATTATATAAGAGTCCTATGGCAAGAGCACCATACATCTGTCTAAAGATCAACCTTGACAACAGATCCAAGGGAATACCTTCCCTAGAAACAGCTTCCACAGAGCTCTCAAAAACTCAGAAGCCTGGAATTTGTCAGAAGCAAAATAGAGAGCCCTTCCACATGCCCAGAGAAGTCTCTCTCTCTCTCTCTCTCTCTCTCTCTCTCTCTCTCTCTCTCTCTCTCTCTCTCTCTCTCTCTCTCTCTCTCTCTCTCTCTCATCTTGCCAACTATTTTGCTTGTTTCTCCCTTTAGTTTTCATTTTCAGGTTGTGCCCTTGATTGAAATCCACATAGCTTGAGGTCCCCATGTTTGCCCCATATGGGTCAATGAATATGATTATGATTCCAGACATATTGAGAAACCAGGGAAAACCAATACAAAAAGAGAACAACTACACCCTAGATCCATATAGTGGGAAAACAGGTTCTTGTATATATTAATGACTTTGGGAGGAGTTCCAAAGACTTTCAATCTCTATTTTACTTACAACATCAAATCGATATACAGTTTCGAACACCCTTAATGCGGGCCTTGAAACATATTACAAATCTCAAAAACAATATATACAAAGAAATGGAACATATCAGCACCAAAGGGCATATGACACCCTTATATCTGAATATAATATATGTAGGGTGTTCTCCACTCTTCGCCTTCTTTAATCTGGGCTTTAAGTGGGTCTTGATATCAAGTATCTTCTCTCTCTTCAGATGACCCTCAAATACAACAGGGTTCAAAACAATATTGTGTGCCTTTTAACTCACTTAAAACTCGTGGGAAAAAAAAATGTCTTAAGTATGGGACGACACTCTCTCTACGATTCTCGGAAGATTAGCCCAAGATCAGTCTGTTTCCCTACTCATAATGAAGTATTTATAGGGACTTATCCAATGATAAACAGTGTTATTTTTGTGCTAATCTCTTAAAATATCATAAAAGATTAATTTGATTTCAATTCAAACTCAAACCAACTCGAGTTGTTGTACGGATGGCCTTTGATTCGAATTTGAACCAAAACTAACTCAAGTTGTCATGAAAACAACTCTTAAGTTCAAATTTTGAACCAAAACTAACCCTAGTTGTAATGATACGTTCTAAAGAAATCTTGGATTGATGTTATCTGCAGCCACTGGAGATCAATCCAGAGTGCAAATGAGTACATCTGATTCCAAATGGTGCTGCTTCCAGATGGTCAATCCTTTTGACCTGAGATTTTGCATGCTGATAGAGGACTAGGAGATGAATCCAATGGTCCAAATTTCACATCGAATAGATTGATAGCGAGGAAGATATGTCCCGCCAAAGTTGACCCATTTCTACTGTTGATTTTAACAGCAAATCAGGCCATTATGGGCCCAACCACTATCATCTCAGGGAATTATTGACCCTAAAAGTTTGCATAGGAGTTTATGAGGAATTCCTCGACAAAATTTGGTGAGAAAAACTCCATATATTCCAATATCAAAAGACCGCCAGTCAGATTGTTACACAGTTTTAAGGTTGTTATTGCAGATCGTTGTGAGAACCATGGGGTACTACCTTCCCATGGTTGATGGACTATTGAGTCAGGACATAAGAAAACTCCTTAAAAATTGGGAGAACTCTCAATTTTACTAGTTAGGGGTCAGCTTGCCTATTGAACATGTATCTGGCAGCTCCCTTTATACATGGAAGAGGGGTTGAATCATCTCCGAATGAGCTGAAACTTTGGGAAGAGGCTTATAATGCCTCCCATATGATTGCCCCAAAGGTTTAGGTTAATCTCGAAATATCATAAAGCAACCGATGATCAGGCCATATCCTAAAGATTGGTGAGCTTAAAAGATATACCAAATGAAACCCAAATTGTATGAAATTTGAAGGAGAGGCGCATGATGAGTTAATATGAGTATCTGCAAAGATTTATCCCATTTTGCTATCATTTGATGGGATTTCTCAAAGACAGGTTGACGAATGGTGATCTTCAAAACACATCAAATCTTATCCAAGCTTCCCCAAACTATGTGGAATGGCATATAACGAGGAATATCAGTTCAAAAGTTTGGTCTCATTTTTAGATTGTTTGATGATCTTTGCTATTGAGTGGTCGTTAGGACATGTATGGTGACTGGTTGTTAAGGCTTTTAGGGCATATCAAACCCGAGACTACTGTCTTGAGTTCAATGGTAATTCATTAGGACCTTCAATGAATTTTGGCCATATTAATAACATCTACAAGGAGTCTGGCAGTAAAACTCCCATATGCTTAACAGCCACTTATCATTGCTTATCTCATCCTTTGAGATTATTTATGTCTCTCATTCTCATGTTCCTTGAGTGTGTTTGATCTTTGAATAATGATCCAAAAACACACGCAGATACACCATCCATCGTACACATTATATATTAAATAAACAAAAGAAAATGAAAGTCTACCAACAAAAAGTGCAAGCTATAAAGCTAGATGTTGGGCCCTATGGCCTATAAAGGCCGTGAAAGCATGTAAATAAAATAAATAATAGTGGATTGGGACAAAATGTGGACTGACCTAGGATCAGGTAGTCTATGGCCTGAGTCATGCAAAACCTTTTCCCTTGGGCATAGGCACTACCATTGAGGGTTTTATGGATGGTCAACCCTTGTTGAGGACGGAGAGATGCCCAATGACACCATTAGCAGATCAGGAGAGCTTCATGGTGTGGATGTAGCTTGTGAGTTCGAGGATCAAATCCTCAACAAACTTATGCACAGCATGTACATGTGACAACCACACTCTAGGAAGCAACACTCTGGGAAGCAACCTTATAGAATGATATGTGTATATGTGCATAGAGAGAGTCCCGCTAACACTATAGTGATGTGCATGTGACTTGCTCTTAAAGGGGGAACCTATAATCCACATTACTAGGACCGTGATTCCACTATTTATTGACTAGCTTTGACAAGCCAATCATGAGCCCCTGCACATGACTGTGGGTCATGGGTCCTGTTGGGTTGGTCTGCGAAGATAGTTATGGATCGTGGATCTTGGCACCGGTTGAGTGCCATGATAGTCACTTTTCTTGACCCATCGGTACCAATCCACTTCTAGAAGTATTTCTAAGTGTTTTAGAATTTCTAAGAACTTCAAAAATATTGTTCTCAATTTTATTTATGTTCCTGATATTTTTGAATTTTTTGTTAGAATTTTTTTAAAAATTGTGTCAAAATAATTGAAACCCAAAAGGGCATTTTTATAATTTGTTCATCTCGTACGGTATCATGGGACCCACATTGGAGGGCTAAGGACCCAACCACCACACATGTGGACCACATGGTATGAGGCGTGGGGCCCACACGGGTCACACGCTCCACATGTTTCCTAGTTTTTTTGGGAGACTTTGTGGGGGGTCAAGAGATTTGGAAAATATTGTGGCTAGTTGGAAAATGTTTGAGAATAGTTTGTCTTTAGAAGATAACTTTTCAATCTTTAGTTTCTAACCAAGACTCTTTTGACATTGAATTTCTACAATCCTTTTGTGAGAGAAAAGGAATTCCAACTAAATTAGGAGATAACTTTTGACTAGTCATAATTTAGGTGGACTAGAAGTGGATACGGGTCAAAGATTCGAGGGATAAGGTTCATAGATTCTCCCTAAGTCATGATGGTTGATTTCAGGATGGGTGGCTCTAATTTGTTTCTCTCTCACCTCACAGATTACATGGGAATCCTAAGATCAAATTGAATCCTTTCTAATTGCAATACCCTAGGGCCCTTGAGGCTTATAAAAGGAGGGGATCCCCCCTTATTCTCAACACAATTTTCTCAAACCTCTCTCTCCTTCTCTCTCTGTTCGATGCCATCTCTCTATTTTTTCTCTAGCTCTCTCTCTCTCTCTCTCTCCTCTCTAGGTGGTACACCACCCCTAGAGATTTAGGGCTCGCAACACCCAGGACAGAGGGGGGGCATGCCCCACCGAATGTTGGCTAGGGGAGGCGGCATGCCCCAAAGTTTAAAAGGGTCTTAAGAAACCCTAGTTATAGCCCATGGTCTCAGCCCCAAAGTTTCACAATAGGGTATTCCATAAGTCCTTCCCGGTTCAGTGGATTCAGCAAACCTAAGGATCAAGGGCACCATTGATTTGGTAGGCAGGTGTGGGGGTGCTATGTCCTAAGGGGATAACATTCAATAAATCTTCCCAATTTTGTTTATTAATTTTATTTACTATGCTTGATTCATATTTATTTCAGAATTCCTAATTGTATGTTTGAATTCGGTTCTTGAATAAAGTATTAAAGTTTTATTTTTGGTAATAAGTTTTAAAGATCTTAGACTGCAGTATATTTATTTCTGCAGTGTATTATGGCAATTATAAGTAGAAATTCCAAATAATAATAAAGAAAAGGGAAAACCTTTAACTTTATACCTTGAAATTCTACATAGCCACACCTTTCACTAGAAACTGCAAGATAAACTATGTCAATTCATCTTTAAGAGGAAGGTGCTATAGAGCACTATGTAGGAGCCACCAGGAAAGTTGAGTAGAAGAGCCGTCCAAAACAAAATGCTATCTCGATCAGCTTGCCTACCTCAACATCTTCTACAAAATGTCCTTGTCATCAAAGAAAAAAATACACTTAGTTTAAACAAATAGACCTGTAGTAATCACATGTTCAACAAGAAAACGAAAAAATTTTCAAGTAAAAATTTTCCAAAGCACGAAATGCTAAGGACCAACTATTTATACAAGTAATCATAATTCATATGCGCTTCGAACCAATATTTCATTGTTCAAGTGCTTGGGATTCAAAGATAGGGCAAGATTAGAAGTCATATGACAGGTGACTCCCGAATAAAAGAATACCCAAGAAGAACAGCTTCTACTTGAGGTCCCCACCTATGAACTTGCGATAGTTAGGCGTGTGCTAATCAAAGCACCTTGAGCTGTCAAAAATAGTTGCAATACAGGTGTTGGAGGATGGATTTCTCCAATACTTTTCACTGCAAGACGCTCTAATATATTAAAACTCTTTGCACTAAGACACCGTCATTTGATGGAAGTTTCACCTTTCAAATCAAGTCAATTCCTTTGCTGCATGCCAATATAAATGGAAATTTTTTTGACAGGTTACTGCAAAGATAAACCCATTAAGAGTAATAAATTGGCAAGCCAGTCCAAAAGGGCCTCATCAATTGAAGATACCTAAACATAATGAAAGGATGATCCTAACAACGCGCCTGAAACTTAGTGTCATTTGGAAATATACTTGCACTCCCCTGTTCATGCTCTTCAAACATCCATCTGAAATAATGCTGAAAAGGGCCAAATCGCACATTCATTATTCACTGCAGATCAAGTTCACAAAAAAATCCGGAACAGTACTCTATCCTTGTGACCTGATCATAAGATAATGAGAGGTACTGCTTCTAATGACGATCTAATATGATGGTATGAAGCTCAATTTGGTTTATCGCAAATTTCTTAAGTAGAGCACTGAGCAAACACAAAACTGTATTATTTTCTATTTTATTTTTTTGAATCTGTTACTGTATCAAACTTATCAATACAAATCCTTTCAGTATAACTCATAAATCTATATTGCAACTTGCGAATGGTTTAAATGCCTAAGAGAAAGATATTTTCAACTATAGGTTCAAGAAAAGAAATACAGAATACCAAAAGATCTGTTTCTCGATCAAAATCTTTTATATTAAAAGACCAAAGGGTATAATTATTTTATACCATATGAAGTCAACCACGATCTGTTGAAGAGCCCCATTCAAAGTTTCTAACCTGCATATCTTTAAAGATTCATCTATAAATCAAGTCTAGGAGCTAAGATGGGAGACAACGTACCATTCTATACAGTCTCACAAGAACCTGGGAGAGGTTCAGGTTGCAAAACCACTTCTATAAAAATTTCCATAAAGGTCCCAGTAGATTCATGACCGAAGATTTATCAGATCATGCACACAATGAACTCAACAAGATCAGAAGTTAGCAGAACAACTTCTCAAAGAGAACCAAAGTTGCTCGGAAAAAATTTCGTCTCATGGGGAGTAATGTCCCGAATTTTTTAGATTCATAAAGAGCATCATCATCACTATCATCCAAGCTTTATCCCAATTAGATTCATAAAAACATAAAAACAAAAATAAACAATAACTCTTTGATGATCCCAAAGATAGGCAAAGGTAAAGGTTATTGCAAAATGCTAGAAACTATGTCCTATGATTGCACATGAAGAGGGAACTTACCCACATAAGTATCACAAAAGTTAGAATCATTTTCAAAAACAAATATTTCTTAAACCTCTTATGGGAGCTAAATTTGAACCATAGCGTCCACATCTTAAGGGCATCAGTGTCTAGAAAATGCACATAAAAAAGGTTTTAGAAAGACCTAACAAAGGGATTATAAGGAAGCTAACTCTAAATATGTAAACCTTTCATGGAAGTATGAAATTCTCATGAAAGAGAACTCTCAGAGAAGAATCAGATGAACAAACACACATATATGCACATACGCGCACACGCACTCACACTGCATATATATGATGACAAAAAGTCCACAGGAAAACACAAATCCCAGTAGGAAATTATCTATCTATCCTCAGCATGTAAGACACCAAATAAATGAATGAATACTAAAATTATAACAACTCTTAAACTAACACCCTTCTTTATTGAAATCACAATAGACAATAGCAGGAAATAATTATATTCATATTTTAAGTAGTTTTTAAGATTGGAGATTGGAGTACGGTGTGGTTGCTCTAGTGGGACTTTTCAATACACCTCTAACAAGAAAAATCTAAGAAGCTGACGGGAAAAGTGACATACAACGCCTTTCAGTATTACTAATAAATGTGCAGCAACTCATATGAGCATACCATAGAAAAAACTCTAAGAACAAAAAGAATGACCACACCGAATAAGAGATCCCCATCAGCAATAGGTCTACATCTTTTTCTCTAGTTAATGGTACAAGATATTATGGGGAAGTTTAAGACAACATTAAATTTGAATTACAATGAAATGGAAAACTACGAAAAGGTGAAACTCTTATTGTACATCTTATCATTTGTGCCAGCACGTGTACCAGTACAGATAAACTAAAATGGAAAACTTAAATGCTTAAATTTCCATCTCCAACAAAAAGTTTGTAAAATTTGAGATCTACCATGTTCTTCTAACTTTTTGAGAACATCCAGACATGCTTCCACCAATTTTGGACAATCATCAAATGATATCAATGAACCAACAAGCAGGAACTTCTCATTATGAATGAATGGTTGTTCAGAATTGGAATCAACTACTTGATTGATTATCCCATACGTTTGCAATATCGAATGAGTCTCTTGTCTCACACTGTCATTTCCACCCAAGCTTCTGCATGGGTCCTGTAGCAAGACCTTGCAAGATATTGATGATAATAGAGCAGAGATAAGGGTGTCCACCAAAATTCTAATCGTTGAATTGCATACCTGTGGCAGGAACAATGAATAAGAACACTCACATAAATGAATATAATATAAATGAAAAATGATGAATTACATACATCACGCGCTTCATAGCAGAGTAAAGCGAGTGCAACATCTAAAAACCCAGGTCTTTCACGAGTATTTATTGACTTGTTCAGCAAAGAAATTCCTTGATTGCATGCTTCATTGCTTGTTAAAACTACTCCATCAGGAGAGCTACTAGTATCGGCAGACCTTTTCTTGTCACTGTTTTGAAGATGGCAGGCTAATTTCACAAGCACAGCAGTTATTTCTGATGTGATGCTCATGCGAGCCAGAACACTTCAGTATTAAACATAAATAAGCCTTAAACCTTTAATGGGCAAAAGACCAGTTTAGGCACCTGCATATCAACAGATATTAAGCAACGTAAGGGTAGACAATGAAAAGTTCCCCAAAATGAAATCCGGTAGTTATATGCCTGGAAAACCATAAATATCACAGGAAGAGCAGACAAAAAGTGAACAAAAAAACACCTTGCAACAACCTTCTATAGTACCACAAAAGACATGAGTCAATAAAGTTCCATCACAAATAATGAATAAAATGAAATCTGACTTAGCTGCAGACAATGAGCATAATTTTGCCATAGGTTCCATAGTTTTAGACTCATTATACTGGATTTCTGATGATTAACTGATTGTAAGTAGGTTAGATTATCCAGGAAAATTTGCCAGGTATTTCAGCTATGGTGGCCAATTTAGCCACCACTCAAACAATTGATTCACCCTTTGAAGTCACTTTGGTGAGAAAATAAACCACAGGGGATCTTGTTGTGCACATACCCTCACTTCAAGCTTCACTTCAAAGCATTCATGATGATCTTGTGTAGCTTCAAGAACCAGTAGACGAGAGGACAGATAAACAATGAACTTTGGAAAATAAAAATTCATGGCAAGGTCCATAGAAAGCACTAAAAGGAAAATCCAAGAAACCAAAAACCATGAAGGATGATTAAGATGAATTGGATAAGAATGTGCTCGCCACTAATGTCATGTGTTTCGAGGATGAAATACTATTTAAAATTGCAAGAGAAAATGTCTATGGATGAAGCTAAAACTCTTACAATGACTAAATTTCTCAAAAATCGAAATTTCTTAAAAACACTTGTATTCTTTGAGGGTGAGAAATGGTGTGAAAGCACCAAAACACTTAAATAAGATTCAACAACATCATTTGCCAATCTCGAGAGTATTAGGGTGAAGATGGAGGAGAATAAGGAGATGGTGTTGCTTTGTAGTGGTGTATTATGATGGTCTTGTTACTACCTTGAGTTCTAATGAGGAGGAATCCCTCAAATTGGATTGGATTTGAAGTTCTCTCATTGCCCATGAACTTCAAAAGAATGTATCAATGAATAGTTTGGTGGATTCAAAGATGTATGTTCCTGTAGTAAGAGGGCATTCAGATAAATGGAGCAGTACATCAAAAAATTCAAGTGGCAGAGCTCACTTCTAATTAAAGTCGAGGGGATCTTGTGACAAAAATAGTTGTTGGTTTTGTGGCAATCCCAACCATGTGAGTTAATATTTTTTTTGGGTAAATCAGTGGGGATGACGAGTCCCCCTACCCATTTTGTTTTTATTAATGAACACAAGAGAAAGGTTACATCACAGAGGAGAACATGTACAAGAAATTAGACATGCCTTTCAAGGGGGACATTGGCATTGTCCCGCAAAATGAAGGGAGTGACAAAATCATGGGGATAGGCCCGCCAAATTGTAGCTTCATCCATGAATGCCGCCTACTTAGCCATGCAATCAGAAGTCAGATTCGCCTCCCGGAATACATGCAATATCTGCCAGTGGTGATCTACGAAGGAGGAGAGCTTTGCCCTACACTTGAGCAAGA
The DNA here is from genome assembly GCF_054954075.1 of Amborella trichopoda. Classification (NCBI taxonomy): domain Eukaryota; kingdom Viridiplantae; phylum Streptophyta; class Magnoliopsida; order Amborellales; family Amborellaceae; genus Amborella; species Amborella trichopoda. The sequence goes on from NC_142340.1 coordinate 18,056,595, forward strand.
GGATGCGAAGCCTCCATGGGAGAGAGTTGTGGTAGGTGAGTGAGTCAACTAGCAACTTGGAGTCACTCTCGATGATAAGAGGGTGGCAATCCATCTCATGCACCAAGGAGATGCCTCGATCCAAGGCAGAGAACTCAACGGCATTATTAGAGCTAGTGCCAAGAGGGACAGCAAAGGCCACTACGAAGCCACTTGTGTCATTTTTTATGATCCCCCCACATCACGCGGTGCCTGAGTTGCAAAAGGACAAGCCATCGATGTTGAGCTTAAAATGCCCTGTGGGAGAGAGAGAGACCATGCCATCGAGAGTGGGGTGGAGGGGTCGATATGCCCCTTAGGCTTGAGGTTTGTGGAAATATGAAGCTCAGAGGGGTGGAAAGCCCAACCCTTCCCTTCTGCTAACTGGATCACAAAATGAATGGTACGCCTAAGAAGGTGCTCCCTAAAAGTCCTTCTCCCCTCATAAATACATGAATACGCTCGGCCCACAAGTGCTAGACAATTGTGGAGAAGGTGGAAATCCAGACGTTCTTCATGCCATTGGAAGTGAACTAGAACTTTAGCCACTTCGCCATCATCATAATTATAAATTGCTCGAGTGGTATGCGTTAGCCAAATCTCCAAAGTATAGATCTCCAAAGTACTTGCAAAACACAAATTACATAATGATATGGTTAGTGGACTCTTCCTCTTGGAGGCAGAAGGGGCATCCAGAAACCAAAGGGAGGCCCCTAGATGAGAGAAGGCCTGTGGTGGGCAGCCAGGAGTGCAGGGCGAACCAAGTAAACCACTTTGCTTTAGGAAGGGATGGGGTTTTGCAGAGAGCCCTAAAAGCTGGTTGTATGGTCGCATTTTGTCTAATATGGTTCCAAGCGCCACTCATAGAGAACTTGCCATTGGCTGAGTGAATCCATACCAGCTGGTCCAGAGAGGGGTAAATAGGGAGCATATATGAACAAATCTCCTCCTATGCACAGATGAATGAGGTAGAGGTAGGTATCAGAAGAGTCCATCTTTGAGGTACGTATCAAAGGAGTTCATCTGTGAGATAATATGTTGAGAAAGAAAAAGGGGAAATTTCCTTTTAGTGTTCCAGTTCGGGAACGAAAAGGCAAGCTGAAGTCAAGAATGAAGCTCACCATGTTGAAAAATCAACATCCAGTCATATCGAATATGAGGTGTTGATGGTGGAAGCAATCTCATGTACTATCAAAACTAGATTCTTAATAGTGGATCCATACATCACATGCACCCACATAAATCATAGTTAGAGGCATATAAGTCATGTAAGCTGGTTTAGCATCCACAAGAAACAATTAATGGGTAAAATGATCGGAATGGGTACAGTTCAATTGTAAGGATATATGATCGGATGGTTCAAAAACTGGAAATCATGAGCACGTGTAGGATTACGGAAGAACTTGATTTTCACTTTTTTCTCTAGATATGGAAGCTTATAAACTTACCAAGAAAGGTGGAGTGCTCACAAATTCAAAGGACGCTCCAATTGCAATGAAGGGAACCCATGAAGGAAACATGCATAAATTGTAAGGGAGTACAATTGTGAATGGAAGGACAAATTTGGTTCTAGAGAATGAAGAAGCTCAATTAGTAGTACATATTATGTATAAGCTCTTAGGGCTGAAACAAAAGGAAAATAGGCAAGGTGGAGAAAATAAGGGTATAACGCTTTTATGACAGGATTTGAAGGCATGTTCATCTCATTTCAAAATTTCTTCGCATCAATGTTCAGAATTGAGTGAAGGGCTATGATCACTATAGTATTTGATACTACTCTAATGTTCATTTCGACCAGTGCCATGATTACTATGAGCTTGGTCATTTCACATGTTTGTCATTTCTTTGTCACTTGTGTTTTACTTGGGAAGGAAAATTTGGAATGAAGCGAAATCGTCACTTTCAAGGATTTGAGAGAAATATAAGTATCGCCTAGGCTTTGAGCATTTGCAAAGTTTTGTGGGACAGTTTTATGCAATAGATATTGGTAGAAAAAGATCATGCACCAGTTGTGCTTGTAGATGTGTGCAAAAGGTTACACCTAAAGCATATACAAAAGTAGGATGGCCTCAAGAACTCAAGATTGAAAAAGTTAAAGAAGCTGGAATTGGTATAAGGAAAACAAGCAAGAAGAAAGACGAGTACGGCATGGTCATGGAGATTAATAGGCTAACGAAATTGCAATGTTGGCTAAGTTCCATAGAAATTAGAGCAAAGGAATAATCGGATGTGGTAGCAAGGTAAAGGTATGATCAAGGTGGAGATTGTTGGGCTAATGATCCAAAACAACTCCCCCCCCCCCCCCCAAACCCAAACAACCGCCACAAAAGAAAACTCCCCAAATGGGATTTTCCTCTTGATAGTGGGTATTTTTGTCCATAATAGGATTATTTTGAATGAGAGTGTAAACCCCCATTTGTAAAGAGAGAAAGTAGTGAGGGAGAGCTTTGGTTGAGGCTAAGATTCAAAACCCTAGATATCATTGTACCCATTTTTGGGTGGTGTTATCCATATTTTCCATTGTAGACGGAGCCATTGTCAACAACAAAGGTTCATTCCATGGTTGTTTTTATTGGTTTCTCTGACTTCCATGTGACAAATTTTGGTATTCCCCCCTTACTCGGAGTCAATTCTCTATATCAGAAATACTCCTAATTCCAGTTAAACCCTAAGGTTTAGGTTTGGGTTCAGAGCTTACAAGAATACTTCTCATTCCAGTAAAACCCAGAGGTTTTGGGTCATAGTTCGTAACAATAGGGAGAGAGACTTATGAATCAAATATTACAAAAATTGCAACAGAAACAAAGAACCTAGAGGCATAAGCTGGTCTCACTTCCTTCAAAGTGTTAAACCCCCCTAACTCGATAAAAATTCTGAGATGCAAGTGGTCTCAGAAAGTACACTCCCTGAATACATCCAGATTAGTTTCACACTTCTTCAGTTGCGAAGTTGCAAAGTTCAAAAAGGCATAGGCGGGCCACCTAGGCGGTTTGGGCTCTGAGCCGCCTAGGCGGGTGCCAAGACCCAAAGGCGGCATGTGGTCTCTTTAAAAAAAATTGGATCCCCCACACCTCCCCCCATTTTATTATATATGCTCTATAATAAAAATTACAAATTAATATTATATTTTGATTAACCAATAAACTAATAATTACTATCACATGCAAAAAGAATTTTCGATAAACCAATAATTACGAATTAATACTATTTTTTGGTTTACTAATAAATTAATAACTATTGTTACATGCAAAACGACAAGTGGCATAAAAAGTCTAATCCTTCCATATATTAATTAAAACTAAATTAATATTATTTTTTTGGTTTACTAATAAATTAATAATTACTATTACATGCAAAAAGCGAAATAATACTATATTTTTTGCTTACCGATAAATTAATAATTAATATCACATGAAAAAAGCATTTTTCGATAAATTAATAATTACTAATTAATACTATTTTTTGGTTTACTAATAAATTAATAATTATTGTTACATGTAAAAAACATTTTCAATAAATTAATAATTATGAATTAATACTATTTTTTGGTTTACCAATAAATTAATAATTACTATCACATTCTAAAACAATTTTTGATAAATTAATAATTACGAATTAACATTATTTTTGGATTACCAATAAATTAATAATTACTATTACATGCAAAATGACAAGTAGCATAAAAAGTCTAATCCTTCCATATATTAATTAAAATTGAACTAATATTATTTTTAGTTTACCAATAAATTAATAATTACAAATTAATACTATTTTTTGGTACAAGTCAAGGCGGCACCTAGGTGCCTTCCTTTTACACCACCTAGGCGGGCACCTAGCCAAAGCCGCCTAGGATAGGCCGCCTAGTCCACGACTAGGCGTTTTCCAAAAAATGCTGCCTAGGCGGCTAGGCGGCCGAATTTTTCTTCATTGGTTGCACATTCAATAACTAGTCTAAAAACACAGCATCAAATGCTAATTTGTCTCCTAGTTAGTAATAATATCAACAAACATCGATTGCAGAACACTTACTTCCATAGGTTTGTTTCAAACGAAAAAATTATCCATTGAAGACCTCTAGAGCTTGCGAAAAAAAAATTTATGGTTCCCACAACGTACTAGAAAGAGGATGACGATTAAATACAAGTATGATGCATCACATATTATGAGATATAAACCATACGCATAACATTATGTCTCAAACCCATGTAAAAACATGGATTAAAGATCCCCATGCAAAAAGTGAACAAACAGTCAGAAAATGAAAAGTTGGCAGAGGGTTATGGTCCTAAAGACCACAAATTGGTAAAGTAATAATTCAAAGATATAGCTTGTTTTGAAACACAACAAAAATGAGCAATCTCCCACCTGTTTCAAACAACTAGCTACGCTTCTAAACAAATCAAGAAAGAAAATGAATAGGTAAAGGTGTCATATAGCATTGAACCTCCACATGGTATTATATAGAACCCATACCAGGACAGTAAGTGGATGAACCTCGAACTATATTCCTTATTGATAAGCCTCCCACATACCACATGTTACCCTACAAACAGCAATAATTTTCTAAAAGGCTTGTGCATATAAAGGCCATGTGCCATTCCTAGTTTTCATGAGCACTCTAGAGAATGTCCAATTCTCATAAGAAGCAAATTCCACACTCGATAGGTGAATCCATGGAGGATGCCCTACAGTTCAACACCCTAGCTTAGGCTTTACATCATCAAGGCAAAATGGACCCATTAAGAGAAATGCTCAACCTCTCCATTCATTGCAGTAAAAACCCAACCTGAGATGGAGCAAGAATTTATAAATTTGCATTAATAAAATCGTAGTACATATGTACATCAGACATTAGGTCTAAGAAGGGTGATGACCTTAAACTTTCCCTTAACCCGTCTCATGCTTGGGTAAAAAGGCTGGGTTGTGTTAGGTAGGCAGCCAAAGTAAAATTTTGACAAAACTCATCACGTACATCAGACATCACATAAATGACATATTTTTCCCTTTGAACCTCTGACTTGGATCTCTTTGTCCTTTGGAAGGGCTCTTATCACTCTATGGCATATTACATACAGGCCTATAGCCCATTCCTCTAGCTATCTCCCAGACTTGGTCCCTTGAAAGGCCCTTTGTTAGTGGATTTGGCAAGTTCTAGTTAGATCAGAGATGGAGTATTGATCTGACTGTCTTCAAGAAAAAGTCTCAACTGAATGTGCCACAAGAAAATATATTTATAAATTTTTAAATAAATCTTACTTTTCGCTCGGTATACAACAACATCACACACACCATATTGAGACTACAAGCATAGCCCCTGAACAAGTATTAAACCTACCAACAAATTTCTTAGCCACTTAGCCTCTTTACTAACAACTTAGGAGGCAACTAACTCTAATTCCATGATGGATTTGGACATACAGATCGGCTTCTTGGTACCCCAAGCAACGGCAACCCCACCATATGTGAAGATCCTTCTGCTAATACACATGGATTCACCATATCCATAATCCACTTTGCATTTGTTGTATCTTTCTAATACAACGGGCTCGCCCACATAGTGTAGGTCATAGTCTTTGGTTCCTTTGAGATATCTCAGGACACTGTGGACCGCATTCAAATGCTCTTGACCTAAGTTGTTATGTCTACACAGTTTACCCACACTAAAGGTTACATGCGGTCAAGTACAAGACATTGTATATACTATACATCCAATGATAGTCTAATTGGGAAACAAAACCATCATAGATCTTTCTGAGTTTAATATGAGCACAATAAGGGGTTAATGGCTTGCATTCCAAATGATCAAATCTTTTGAGCACATTCTTTATATAGTGGCTCTAGGTCAAAGCATACTCAGTCGGTTTCCTCACAATTTTAATTCCAAACATCACATCACCTTGCCCCATGTTATTCATATTAAACTCAAAAGATAATAATATCTTAAGAGTCCTCAATGCATAAAGTATTACTGCCCAATGTGAGCATATAGTCTACATACATGCAAATAATTAGAACCAAAACATCACAAACTCTAGCGTACCTATATGTATCTGTATCGGTACTCTGAAATCCATGTTATAGGATAATTTTATTGAATGTTTCATATCACTATTTGGATGATTGTTTTAATCCATACAGGGACTTCACAAGTTTACAAACCTTGTGATCTTGTCCATTTAAGATAGATCTCTCTCATTGTTCAATCTAAATTTATTTTTGAAAAATCATATACATGCTAAAGGCTTACACTAGGAGGTAAATCCACTAGTCTCCAAGTATCACTTGCGACAATTGAATCCATCTCATTGTTGACTGCCTCCGTCCAAAATGGAGTGTCATGTATGGATATGGCTTGGAAACTTTTTAGATCATCTTCTAAGAGATATGTTGGAAAATAATATCCAAAATCTGTTGGTTGCCTGACTCTTTTACTTCTCCTAGGTTCCAAGTCCTTAGGTTTCTCATGCCATTCAAATTGTACATTTTTATAATGTTCTTTATATTTATTATCACTCTCACCAGTAAATGTGTGTTCTAAAAATTCTGCATCCTTGGACTCTAAAATCACATTAGATTCCAGGTCCAGAAATCTATAGGCTTTGCATGTTCAACATAGCCCTGAAAAATACACTTAAAAGATTTAAACCAAGTTTGGGCCTCTTAAGGTCAGGGACCCTAAACAAGGCTGCACAACTCCAGAGTTCAGACTTTGAGGAACCCTAAATAAGTTTTCCTTCATTCCAAAAGTTCTTATATTTTGAAATATAGTATTATATTCAAGACGTAATATGCTGACATAACAGCCTCTCACCACAAATTAACAGGGAGGTTCGAATTGATGAGCATGGCATTTACCTTACCCACAAGTGTATTTTATTTTATTTTTTTCACCTAAACCATTCAGTTGAGGTATGTATGGGGCAGTTACATGGTTAATAATTCCATTTTCTTCACAATATTTAGTGAAGTCAGTGGAGAAATATTCATCATCTCTATCACTTTTTAAAATATTTATTTTCAAATTTAATTAGTTTTCGATGTCTTGGAGATCATAAATTTCTCAAATATTTCATCTTTGTCTCTAATCAAATCCACCTACAGCCCCTTGGGTACCTAGGCCTCGACGGGGTTCTTTGGCCACCAATTCTCAAGAGCCCACTTAGGCGGGCTAGAAGAGCGCTTGCACCTAGGAATCATTTATACCCCTTAACACCCAGCGCCTGGGTAGGCGCCCAAGGTGCAGTCATTGGATTTGGTACTGCTTACTTGAGTCTTAAGAGCATAAATGATAGGAGGATCCCATCAAGATCCATGCTCACTTCAGAGGATGGAAGCAGGTCCAAGTGGTCTAAAGATCCCAAAGGAAAGAGGACCCATGATATTACTTTTTCTAAGGTTTTTTGGCATATGGGGTGATGTACTCACTAGCAATATCTCTACCCTAGGTTAAGGTCTTACATTTGGCTAATAGTGACAATCCCGGTATGGGCTTTATGTATGATACTCTAGATGGGATGATAGAGAACTCGGGCAATGACGAGGGCAAGTATGGCCTAATTTGAGAGTTTAGATAGAAAATGAGGCAACTTCATAGACTATTGCATACAACTGGATGCTATTTGAAACCGTTGTTTTTCTCTACTAACCTAGAAATTGAAAGAAATGATACAACTATGGATGGATTTAATGAGTGCCTTGAGAGACTTGTTCTTCAACCAAATATCCAAGAAAAGACATCTTCTGAGGAACTCATTTTGTACGAGTGTCCGCTGAAGTCGTTTGAGAAGGAAATGGTGGTGAGATAAAGGACCAAATCAGATCCAAGTGCTATACTTCATTTGAGAAAAAGATTTCAAGTCTATAATGACTATTACATATTTTCAAATATCTAAAATTCTATGTGATAATCTCAAATTAATTATATAGATTGCGCCCAATTTTCAGCCCAATGATGAAGCCAGCATGGGAGTAGTTATCCAAACCTCTAGAAGATGGTTTTTTGAGTCTTGAGTTAAACTGCTAGCTCCTCTGGTTGTGAGCGAGATTGGAGTTCATTCGAGATGGTATGGTTAGATATTTTCTTATATACAAGCCATTTTTTATTATTATATAAGATATGGAAATATAGTACTAATTTAATTATAAGGAAAATTTCTACATACACCCTAATTTGGTGTATGATTTCTCCATAGACCCTGACTTTTGAAAACTTTCTAGTAGCATTAAGTTTCTTATTTTCCTATCTTCTGACCCCCTGAATGGTTATTACTCAAATATTATTCATTTGGCTCTAATGTTTTGTCCTAAACAAAACCCATAAGGACACACAGGTTCCCCTCATTTCGCTCCTCCTTTTTCTCTGCCTTCCTCTGTCTCTCTCTCTCTCACACACCTTGAAACTGTCGCATACCACCTCTCTCTATCTCACCTTGCACCTGCCCCATACCACCTCTCTCTCTATCTCTCTCTCTCTCCAATCCATCTATCTCTCTTCCCCATCTCTCTCTTCCCCATCACATCTCTCCCTCTCTGTCTCTCTCTAAAGTTTCTCTCTTTTCTCTCTCTTTAAGTCATAAATAGACTGGATCAATCGATTGCATTATGAAAACTTGTAGAACTTTGTTCGATTATAACACATTTTTGTCTCTCCCCAGTGATCAATATCACTTCAGGAACACAAAATTCATCTCTTTCCTTCATTCGCTCCATTGTTCCTCATTGTGACAATCCTCTAATTTTTTTATAGACTCCTTTTGTAATTTCTTTTGCATCGGTTTTCTTTTGAAGTCTCTCTCTCTCTCTCTCTAATTACCCACAATACCTTAAATTTTGCTCTCTCCATTTAGAAACCCCTAAAATCCTTTATTTTTCCTGTGAATTCATCTTCTTCCGAATTCCATTTTGTCCTCTCGTTTCTCATCCATACCTCCCTTTGTCCTCATTTCCCTTTAAAAGCCCTGGTTGTTTCCTCTATTCGTTTTTTCTTGTCTCATCTCTCTTTGTTATCTCTATCCCTTTATCTCTCTATGATCTAGGGAAAATTTAATACATTTTTATGACCTAGACCGGCTGGATAGCTTAATGGATAAATTATTCAAGTTTGATGAAGTGCTTCTGAAACTCTGCTTGGTCAGGGTTGGGCAAGAGAAAGAGAGATGGATTGGGGGAGAGAGGGGAGATAGAGACAGAGATCCATTAGGGGATATGTTAAGCCAGAGAGAGAGGGATGGGTTGGCAGAGATAGCGAGATGGGATGGGGGTAGAGAGAAGCGAGAGAGAGAGAGAGAGAGGGAGAGAGATGGGTTGGGCAAGAGAGAGGGAGAGAGAAAGAGAGAGAGAATGTATGGGGTAGGTGTAAGATGTGAGAGAGAGACACAGACGAAGAAAGAGTGAAATGAGAGAAGGACCTGCACGTCCTTACGAATTTTGTTTAGGACAAAAAACTAGTGCCAAATGAAAAATATTTTGGTAATAACCGTTCAGAGGGTTAGAAGATAGGGAAGTGAGAAAGTTAGCAATTAGAAAAGTTTCAAAATTCAGGGTCTATGAGGAAATCATACACCAAATTAAGGTGTAGGGAGAAATTTCCCTTAATTATACTTTTACACTTTTACTCTAGTTTTTTGAAAGTCCAAATTTGAAAATCTAGATGGGTCAGGTAGTACTCATGATTTCTTCCTTGTAGGTGCATACAAAGAGCAGGAATAGAGTGGAGCAAAGGAAGTTCCATATATTGGTATTTGTTAGAGAGTATCAGAAGCTTAAGGAGAAGTTCAATCAAGCATGAGAAGAGGGATCCCATCACTTCCAGGGACATTGGAAATGCTACTGAGTGGTTGGTTTAAGACACTGGGACTAAAGAGGGTCATTGGGGAGGGTTTGACTTAGATATGGTTGAGGAGGCTTCACGTCCAGCTTCAGATCCTAGGAGGGTGACTTAAGCAATAACTGTTTTTGGCACTTCACAAAGGATGAGGGAGATAGAGGAGAAGGAGGAGGCATATTCAGAAGAAACTAAGGAAGATGACCAATATGTTGAAGAGGTTGATGATTCTAATCATGATAACCTTGATTTAGATGAAGGTGCAAGTGATGACAAAGATTTTGATGATGAGTGAAGATGATGATTAAATTGTTGATTTGAAGAATCAAAGATCTCCTCTTTCTTTACTTTTGTATTACATTTATCTTTTATATTCCACCATATTTTATTATATTTTATTGGTCATATTGGAGACTTGGAGATGGAGTCTATCTATGCATATGTATGATGCCACTATGGAGTATGGAGAGTTGGAGACTAATAAGCTATAGACTTGTTTATATTTTTCACTAAATTTTCAATGATTTGAAGTTCTAAACATGTTTCAAATTCATGTGTATATATTTGCACAAGAAATTTGGTTAGAATACATATAAATGCAAAAACATACAAAATAGACACAGATATCTATACATATGTGCATTCGAATAGGACATATACATGTAGTTTTGAAAAATTTATCACCTCAGGGGATTTGAGGTTCTGAGCGCCTGCCAATGTGTTGGGCACCTTAGACCAGGCCAGGTGCTAGCAGCCTAGAGGTTTTGAAAACCTTGGATATAAAACATACACATAACGTTAAGTGTCAAACCCATGTAAAAATGTGAATTAAAGACCCCCATGTCAAAACTGAAAAAATAGTGAGAAAATGACAAGTTTGCACGGTCATTGTCAATCAAGACAAAAAAATGTAGTCCACCTAGTGTTTCGAAAAATGGTGGGCGGCCCTAGGCACCTCGGGGGCTGCGGGACTAGGCCGCCCAGGGATCTAGGCAGCCTAGGTTCATAAGGGGCGAAGTCCAGGATCTTGTTTTAGATCCAGATTTTGTATAAAAAATGCATGACTAAGAATGCATTTTCATCCATCTTTCATAATTCAAACAAAAGACACCAAAACTGGGCGGACCTAGGTGCTGGGCGGACCACTTTTAGAAACTATGAATACACCAATAATGATCTCATGACCATATAGAGAGGGCTATGGTCTTCGAGACCAAAAAAGACATTAGTAATAATATGGTTCAAAGATACAGCTTCTTTTGAAACACAACAAATATTAATAGTTTTATGGCGTGGAAAGGAGAATCAGCATTGCCTTATTGATTGTGAGTTAACTCATATGTTTACCCAAATCTAATTATTCTTCTATGGTAATGAAATCATATCCATCGTTGCTCGCGGATGTAGCGCGATGAGATTGAACCACGTATATTTGTGTTGGGGGTGTATGGCTAGTGGTTTGGCATGAGTTGTTGAAGTTTTGGATTTCCTTATTTTGCTTTTCTTGGTTTCCTTTTTTTTCCCCAACTTTATTGCACCAAATGTTATTGTTTAGTATCTAAGTTTCTTAAGATTGATTTGCCGGTGATAGCCAAGTTGCTTTAGAGGTATTGACCTTGTTATAGTGAACTTGTTATAGTGGGGGCTCATAGCAACAAGGAGCAATAGACAAGTCACGGTTCCCAACATACATGCCTAGTTTCATTGAGCACATTTGTATGCTAATGGGATCTAAATTTATCCTAAAACACCACTACTCACAAGTTTTCATGATATCGACATATACAGATCATGATAATAATTATTTAAACAAAAGTAGAGAAGAGACCACAGCCTTTTAGATAGAGGCCAAAAGAAATCATTCAAACTATTCAGCCTAGCGAACTGGAGAAAAATAATACTGATGAGTCAACCAAACCAAAGTTTAAGCCCCTTATTTGCTGATACCATAACCGTTTATCATAAGTATTTTAAAACACAGAGCAAATCCATCTAAGGACTGATAACCACATCCACCAAAATGGATAATATAATCCAAAACATCTTCAGATGTCTACAATAACCCTAACATAGACAAAGAAATTGTCTCCCCAAGGATACTAAAACAAAGGTGGGTCCCATGCAACTCCTCCTTCGAAAATCCGGCCTAAAAGGAGAGTTCCCAATTGGAATAGGGACTTTCTTTATTTAAAATTTTCAATTTCTTACAAAACAATACTTGGAATGTGTGGGCACATATCGTTCAGGTGCCTAGTGCTCCCCCCAGCTCAACTATAAAAATCAAACAACATAGCTTCACAATTTTGTCTTGCCTTCATAAATAAGTTACAGACCCACCTAGATTGTTGGCACCATCAAAATGCATATAGTCTCACCTTCCAAAAGCCATCCCTTCTGCATGTGGCCATGATGTATCCATTCAGATAATTTCAGCTAATGAGAACTTCAGATATGTGTAAGGCCAATGCCTATGAAAGTATAAATTACACACCACCAACAAGTATTTTCACTTGAAGGCCACAAATAAGTAGAATGAACCGATTAAGGTGTGTACTGGCTACGAATAGAACATCCATGGTGCAAAATGTGAATCTGCAAACATGTCATGTTGTTTCAAGTTGCCCTCTGCCTTGCGGTTGAAGGCCTACATTTGGGATCCTCCTTGATGATATGAAACAATCCATGGTGTCCATAATTAAAAGTTCCACTTCTTTGGGGTAACATAGAAGTAAAGGCTTCATTAGTTGTTCTTTTCAGCTAGGCTAAAACATGCTCTGAAGGACTTAGGCTTTTAAAGGAAATCTGGAAGTTCAATTTCTACAGTCCCTCAAAGTAATAACCCTCATAATCTACTTTCTATGGCTTACAATTTTAAACTGGAATTCATGACCTGATTAGATATTAAGCTTTTAACACATTGATATTACAATTGAATAAACTTCTGGTATGATACGAAACAGATAAAAAAAATTTGAAACTGAAGGGTCTACTTTTGTCATGATGAAGAAACAAATAAAAAGAAAAGGATTCTAAGGGATTAACCAGAACATGCAAAACTCGAAAACACCATACAATTTCAAAACGAGAGATCCTCCAAGTCATGGTATTCAAAAAACCGAGAACTTCATGAGCACGTGGAATTTTTCTCAGGACTTCAGAAAATTTTTAAATATTTGTACAAGGTGCTTATTCGGAAAAAAGAGCACACAAATTAATACTTGGATGACAAAACGTCAACAACAATCCAATGGCGAAAGTGCTGATCAAGAAAAAAATTGCATATTAGGGTTGCGGTGATAATAATCGGGGAGCACCTCAAGATCAAAAAAGTCGTACTGTTCATCTAAGATTGTTATACCCTGTGAATTTTACATTCAAGAAGAAAAATAACAAGAAACAAATTCTTTGCATCGCATAGTCCCGTTTTCTTATAAGTAAAGAGAACTGCAGTTTCAGAAATACTCAAACTTGAAACTACATAAATGAGACCCTGATGACTGATGGAAACAACGACATTATCCAAGCAGGAGAATAAACATCAGATAATCTACAAGAAAATAATAATAGTTTAGAGAGAGAGAGAGAGGAACTAACTTGCAGGCAGGCAGGCAGGCAGGCAGGCGGGGGGACGATGAGGTGAATCATAAAATTGAAATCTGGAAATCCCTCATTGTGTATGTCGACTTTTGCAATGCCTTCCCTCCATTTAGGCAGTCGCTTGGACCGGCAATGGATCCGACCCGACTCGGAACCCCCTAGACCCGACTTTGGTATTTGGGACGTCAAAACTATTCGGGACGGGGACGGGGACTCGACTTTAATTGTAATATTTATTTTTTACATATTAATGACCGTTATAGACTATATACTCAATCAAAATTAGAGACAAAATCCATTTGAAAAATAGATTACTAAGAGGGGACGCATTTCTACATATGAGTGTGGGGACTGATAGAAACCGTAATGTTTACAAAAAGTCATCAAGGTGATCAAATCTTTACATTAAATATTGGAATGGTTAACTTTTTAATTGTTTTTCACTCAATTGAATTCTCCAAAAATATTTTGGAAAATGACTAAGTTATCCTTTTTAGAATTAGGAACCCCCTAATAAGTGAGATTGTATAGTCATTAAATAAGACATCTTACATATTAAAGTATGTGAAGATATTCAAGAAATTTTATTTTGAGCTTTGTGTCCAATCAATGACACATGTCCAATCACCTTATTTCATAATTGATGGTCAATAATGATTGTGATCTTCTTGTACTAAAAAAATAAATTATCTTATTATATTCATTTTCTTGATTTTTCATTACGTAATCTGAAGTGGAGTGGACATTAAGTCGTCTTACCTTAGATGTTATTGTGTAAACACCACCAATCACATCGAGATACCTCAGACTTAATTTATATTTGATCTCTCTCTTATAACCCTTTTTAAAATTCAAAACTTTAGAAATTGATAAAAAGACAAATAAAAGGTGCCTTAGTTCCATTTGCTTTCGGGTTATACTTTAAGGTCCTGACCTTCGACTTGCAAACAAAAGGTGTCTACAATGCTAATACTTGTGTCCATGTGTAGTATAAAGGAGTGTCAAAAAACAAAAAAATTTAAATTCCTTTCAAATACAACATATCTGTATGCCATTTAAAGTGAGAGGGAGGTAGGATTTTAGTTAATGTTGAGTATTTTATAGTGAGGCTTTAAAGTGAGGAGGAGGTGGGATTTTATCTGATTATAAATATAGTAAGGTTTTAGGAAAAAATATTAAGGATTGTTTAGATTTTTAAATTGTCAAATACATATATCGTATCTTTAATATATTGATATATGCAAACATTTGTGAATAGGTGTTTATCGTACACGAACAACTAATAAAGCATAAGAGACAAATGCTAAATACAACCAAGCTTGGGGCCCTATTTGGATGCCCCTTTTATTTGCTAACAATACTACTAAAGTACCGCTAAAGTTTGAACAGGAATAGGTGTCTGCAGAGCTGAGAATCTTTCAAATCGGGTTTGGATCCACCCAGATCTGGATCTACATCCAAAAAAATGTAAATAAGATTTAGATTCGGATCAAGATCCGATTGGATCCACAAATGTTTGGATCTAGATCCGAATCTGAAATCTATCTATGGGATCCGGATACAATCAGTTCCACTTTTTGCTATTTTGGTAACAAGAAAGATAGCTTCATAGCACAACTCTTTTGTGATGCATTGGCGAGGAAAGCACAAAGGTTCTCAGGCCCCGTAAATGAATGGGGGACTTTCTATGTGACCCTACCCACATAGAAAAAATATGTGTCTAGTATTTTGTAGCCGTTGGATCTAAAGGGGCGGCTTAGATAACACCTATCTCAATGTCACAAAATTAGAGATAAACGTGTTAATCGGCTTTCAAACGGTAGCCCCCTTTTCTTTACCAAAGGGAGTTGGTTTTAAATATGTGATATTTTGATTGATGTTATCTTAACCGTTTCTTCGTATCCAACGATTGGAAAATAATAGTCACATATTTTTTCTATGTGGGTGGGGTCCCGTAGAAACATTCCCCTAAATGAAATGGCTTTTCTCTACTACTCCTTTGCTTTATGCAAATGAGGCAAAGCTCTTCTTTGACACAACGAGCTTCAAATCTGCTCTCTCTGAGATGGGATCAAAACCAGCAAACCCACGAAAAATAACAAGCATGATATCCCCATTATACTAAACCCAAGAAAAATAACAAGGATGATATCCCCACATACTAAACTCATAGCCTAGCGTTTTGAATCTCTCTACCCAATGAAGCCAGGCTCACCAGGCTTTCTCATCATGGGCATGATCCCTCCAGGATCACAGGAGAGAGACAGAAAAAAAAGAGAGAGGTGAAAAGAGACAAAGTTAGAAAGAGACAGAGAGCGACGTATCAAAAGAGAGTTTTGTTCCTTGGATGTTTTAAGGCTGCCTATAAATTACATAAAAAGGTTGAGAGAGTGAGCAAGAGAGAGGCATTTGCTGAGTGATGATTGCAATGGAATATGAGAGAGAGAGAGGAGTTCGCTTCCCACAACCTGCAAATTTGGGGCTTCTTTCTTCAATGGTGAAGTTTTGCAAAGAAACCATAGTCATGAGTTTTAACTTTAGAGCGAGAGATGAGGATTCAACTCCCACCTTTCATCTTCCATAAACATACGGTATATATATATATATATATAAATGGAAAATACTACGCAACGTTTATAGGTGAAAATAAATAGTTATTTTGTCTACCCCTATCACCGTCCAAAGTTTATCGCGCGGTCACGATTGTTAATAGTGTTTTATTTTTCATTTTTTTTCTACTAATTGGAATTACCTAAAATTTGGAGTGTGTATTCATCAAAAATAAGAAAATATTCAAAAATTATAAAAACAATATTTTACATGAAAAACTTGACCAAAATACCCCAAAACATTTTGAAGGTATTTTGGTCAATTTAGTTTTTACGGATAATTTTTTTTATATTTTTATTAGATTCGCCTCAGTAAGATGTACACATCATCCAAATTTTAGGTCATTCCGATTCGTAGAAAAAAATGAAAAAATAAAACACGACCCGACAAATCGTGACCACACGATGAAATTTAAACAATGATGAGGGTAGGCAAAATCACTATTCATTATCGCCTATAGGCGTTGGAAAGACTTTTCCTATATATATATATATATATATATATATATATATATATATATATATATATATATATATATATATATATATATATATGATATTCTAAACTTCATAACCCTTCAAATTATAAAGGTTCAAGATAGAAAGAGTTGTGAAGGGTGGATTTATTAATCTTGTTATCTATTTTTTTTAAAAAATTACTTTTGCGGGGCAAATTTGTAAACTTTACTAAAAGACAAAGGGTATTTTTGTCATCTCCATAAATGCTGAAATTTAAATTTTAACTAACAGATAATGACACTCCACAAATAAAGTTTCAAGATACTAACTTTCAAAATACCATTGTACTTTTGTAAAAATTTCAAATTTTCTCTTGCTTAATGATAAAGTTATCTATTTAAATAATTTTTTAATAAAAAAGTAATGATTGTTTTGATAAATACACCCATCACAATCCCTTCTAACTTACCCTTATATTTTGAAGGGTTGTTAACTCTAGACGAACCATATATATATATATATATATATATATATATATAGCGGAAGAGGAATAAAATAAAATTAATAAAAAAGAAAGAGTAACATTCATACATAATGACATTGATTTAGAAAAATAGAAACATAAGTACAAGATTTACAGAAGCAGAACAAAGATATGCACTTATATGAAAGCTCGAAGCAGAGGTAAGAGGCAGAAAATGGACTTGAAGTACTCACAGTAATCGCTCAGATTGACAACAATAACTCAGAAAGCACTTACTTACAAAGTATTAAAACCCTAGTAATGATATTTAGAAGGAAATTCCCAGCTCCTTACTTCTGAGGCCCGGTCCTCCTTTTATAGAAGAGGGGAGGGCGGACTCCAAACGTTCTTAAGTCCGCACCGATAAGGTAAGATGCCTTTTCTTTCACGTCAAAGTAAAAGGTAGGGTAAAAGCAAAGGTAAGGGAAAGATTCTTGTCGGCTTTTTACTGTAGCAACAGTGTTTTTCGTCAGCAATAATGCTTCTTTTACTGTAGCAATAGTGATTGGTGTGTTGACAGTCTTCTTTTACTGTTATCTTTGGGACACGTGTTCTGAATGGTGATGGAGTCGTACCGTCCCTGATATTTTGTCTAATTTATTTGGAAAAATATTCTCATACAATCGTCTTCGTTTGGAGGATCCAAATATTTGGTTTCTATATCATTTGAGGAAGTTGTTATTTTAACTTCTACTTCTTCTTCCAGGGCAAAGAGTAATTTTTTCCCGAGCTCGGCTTTTGACTGAGTGGGGTTTTTCTATTGCAATAGAGCAATGTAGTCGGAAGATCCCATATCTGATTTTGGTGAGGAATACAGAATTGCCTTCATATAGATTTTATCAGGATCTAGAGAATCATTCTTATAATTGTCGCACCATTTAATTGAAATTTGTCTTTTTAGTTCTGAAATATAATCCCACCGTCTAAATCATCTTCAGAAATTTGTTAGGACCATTTAAAAATCCAGATAATCTGCTATAAAGGCATGAAATATATGTAATAGTCTCGTTTTAGACTAGCTTTATTATATTCAGATAATTTTTTCTGTGATATTTGAAATTTTTCTAGAAGTATCTGACTTAATAATCCCCATAACATGAACCAACTTTTAAACCAGTTTGGAAATTCTATTGGTTCAGTTCTTTTAAACTACACATACTAGCTGTGTGTATTTTTTGCATTCTGGTAGGCAAAGACTTCATCTCATACCTTAATATATTACAATAATGATAGGATTTGATTTTAAATCCTTTGGTAATTAATGCCCTTGGTTTTAAGGGATTCAGGCCCCAGTCATTATAAGAGATAATTTTATGTATTTTAAATTTTGAGTATGCTATTTGTCATTGTTTCTATAATAGTGTATTATTGACACCGACCCGGTTTCCATTAAAATAGCTTCATATCATTCTCGACATCTTTCTCTCATATTAGGATGTAGATGATGGCGTAGATATATGGCGGCTAATTCAACTCAGGGTCTTTTTCCTTATGTTCATTTTCTATTATGATCAGCGGGATATAAGCTGTATCAAGAAATTGAGTTCTATCAGGGTTCGGACTATTAGAGCCCAAAGGGGACAGTTGGGGAGCTATTTGAATCTCTTGAGCTTGCTTTCTTATTAAAGCATTTGGATTTGATGAGGAAGCCAGAGATTTTCCTGAGTTAGAACTATTTGTTGCCAGGTGTTTTCTTGGGCTAGTATATAAAGTTAGGTCTTTTCTTGAGCTAGGGACTATATCCATCGGCTGTATTCTCGGCTGTTGGCTTCTCCTTCCCTCCCTACAAAAATTCTCTAGTCAAAAAGTCCGGAAGATGATTAGTTTTCCTTTGAATATGTTCAATATCAAAATCAAAAGCGGAAAGAATACCTTGCATCGAGCGAAAATTTGCTTGGCTACAAGACTTTTGACATCTTTTTCTAAAATGTCTTTGGCTGATTTTTCATCAGTCCATATGAGGAATTTTTTGTTAAGTAGGTCACTTTGAAATTTCGTGACACAATGTATTATTGTTAAGACCTCCTTTTTAACAGTAGAATATTTCTGTTGTGCCGGATTCCAAGCTTTAGAGGTAAAGCGTATAAGTTGTTTCTTATCTAGGATTGTTTATTTAAAGATGCCTCCTAATCCTATTTCAGATGCATCGGTTTTTATAATTTAAAAAGTTGTAGGATTGGATAGAACTAAACAAGGAAATTTTTTGGCTTTCTCTTTTAATTTTCTAACTGTCATGGTATGCGCATTAGTCCACTATGGAGGATTCTTTTTTAGTCTGGAATAAATGTTTAGCATATGGAGCTAAATTCTTATAAAAATTTGAAATATAATTTAGACATCCTAAAAATCTTTGTAATTCCTTTTTATATTTTATGATGTCAGGGAATCTGGAAGCAAATTCAATTGTTCTATCGATAGGAATTATCCTTCCTTGAAAGATATTATGCCCAAGGAACCTAATTTTTTTTTTTAAGTGGTTTATTTTCCTAGTAGAAACAACCAGTCCAGCATTTTTTATAGCTTTAAAAAAAATATTTAAATGTTTCTAATATTGGTCAATATTATCAGAATATACGAGGACTTCATCAATATAGACAATAATGAACTGATTATATGGATTAAAAATATTATTCATAATATTCTGAAATTCTGAACGGGTATTTTTTAACCTAAAAGGCATTACATTGCATTCAAAATACCCAAAAGGATTAAATGATGTTTTATATTTATCTTTTTCCAAAATTTGAATTTGTCAATATCTTGATTTTAAATCAAACTTTGAGAAAATACATGGATTGAGTAATCTATCAAGCAGTTCCATTTTATTTGGAATAGCGTAGCAAATCCATCTCAAAACCTTATTCAATGATTTATAATTTATAACAAGGCTTGGGGCTCCCCTTTCAATCTCCGAAGCTTTTTCTACATAAAAAGCTGCAGAACTCCAGGGTGAAGAACTTTTCGTAATTAGTTTTTTGTCAAGAAGTTCTTGTATTTCAGTTTTACAAATTTCTAGGAGTCTGCTATTCATTTGTATTGATCTGGCTTTGTTGGGATTTCTGTTCGTTAAAGCCTAGTTCATAAGGAAGTTCCACAATATGTTACTTTCTTTTCCAAAAAGCGTTAGGGATTTCTACACAAACTTCTTTTTCAAGTATTGCTTTGAAGTTATTAATTTTATTTTGTATTTGTAGTAATGTTAATTTTTCATCAATAGTCTTATCCTTAACATCTTCTTTTAAATGAAAGAGAAATATTTCGTTCATATAAATCTTATTTTTTATGCTATTTATTTCATGAATTCTTGGTTTATCAATGAAGTCAAATTTTACTTCATATCCTTCAATATCAGCTTTTATCCCAGTATTACAATTCTAATGGGGTAGAGCATATTTAAGAAGGGAGTTCCTTTGATTATAATCATGCATCAGATTATTAAATTCTTCTTCGGGACTTTCTTTCTCATTTCCACTTTCATTTTTAGTGGCTGCTATTTCAAGAATTTGTACTTTAGTTTTTAGAGTTGTCAATTCATTTCGAACCTCATTTATTTCATTTTTTAGATCATGAATTCTTTTTGGTTTTGAGTTCTATTTTGAACTCTTTTCAAAATATCACTAAAGCAGTAATCTTCATGAGTAGGAACAAGAATCGGTTTAGGAGCAAGAGAACTTGAGGGTTCTTTGGCCATGTTAATATAATGAATTAAAGTTTCTCTTTTAGCCTCAGGGTCACTTATTTTATCAATTAGGTCAATTATGAGATTTTCTTCCTTGGTCAGAGTATTTAAGTTTAGGCCTTTCAAGAAATTACACTGACAATTAATATCTTCGGAATCTGTTTCAGAATCTGAATTGGAGAAAATCAATTATTCATCATTTATCTCTTCGATGAGCATTTCTTCATCAGAATCAGAAGATTCTTCAGAATCATCTCTTTTAATTAAGAGGATATCAAATAATTGCTTTTTTATTTCAAGGTCTATTTCTAAAGCATTTATTTTCTTTTTCATATGACATCTATTTTTATAGTGTCTTACTTTCCCACAATTATAACAAACTGGTATTTTCTTTTTTTCCTTTTGTTTAAACGAGTGATCTTGTAAAAATTTTAGGAAATGTATTTTTCTTTCCTTTTGAATATCTAGACTTTGTCTTTCTAGAATCTCTAGAGTATCTAAATTTCTGTTTGTGAGATGGCTTAGAAGTTGGTATTGTGTTAAAGCCGAATTGCTCACAAAAATCTCCCAATTCCTTTTTCCCTGTCATTCTTTGTTTCTCCAATTGTCTTTTCAATTTTAAGCCTGCGCATAAAGCAAGACTTTTAGCACAAATTTCTGTTGATAATTCTCCAAGAGTATACAAAGAATAAGAAATAATTCATTCATGCTTATTTTTCAATCTTATCTTAACTTTTTCTCCAAACAAATGAGGAAGTCCAACAATGAATTTTTCTTTCCAATGGTCAGCTTTATTATCTTCTCTAGATAGCAGTCTGGAATAAAATATATCTTCATTTGAAATGTCAGAGAGTTGGACAACGAAGGTTTGAAAGTAGATCCTCAAATCTAGTTGATAAAAGGGTCGCACTCCCCACAAAGTGAAGCGTAATGGTATATATTAGAGTATTTACTGCATCTTCATCAGTAACTATATTCTCAAAGACCTGTCTAGGTCCTATCTCACTTTTAACTGCCCATTGTTTAGTAGCATTTAAGATTTAATTTTTTGCTTCTTCGTCTATATGAAAATCCTACCATCCTCTAAGCGATCCAGTAAAACCACATATAATGGCTTTAGCAATTTCGTGGTCTTGGTTTCCACTTGCTTTACATGTGGTGGCATACATTGTTATATGTTTCATGAGATCGAGAATTTGATTCTCAAACATCCCATCTATATTTCAATTTACTATAGATCGTCCAGAATAGGAGACTGAAGTACTAATGAGGTCATATTTTATTTGTAGATCTATAGGAATGGGCCAAGGAAAATACATTCTTGTTGGGGCTACAGGCCTAGTTTTTCTCCCATAGTCAATCCTATTAAGCTCTAAGCTTTCTGCTTTAAAAGCTTCTTCTATTTTAGATATTTCAAGATCAGAAAAACTTTGTCTTGTTGAAGTACTTGGACATTACCTGATTTTCCTTTAATATCTAATTCTTCAAATCTTTTCATCAACTCATCTACCAATTCTTTATTGTCTTCTTTCTTTTTAATTCCTTGCAGGTTAAATTTTCCTGCGGCAATACTTGGAGGTGGTTTGAATAAAACTGCACTATTTTCTTTATCTTTTTTTTTCTCTTGAGGTTCTATTTTATTTAAGACATTTTCTATTCTATTGGTTTGTTTTCCTATAGTCTGTTGGAATAAATTTGTATAATTATTTTGTTCTATTATATGGGGTATGGCTTCAATTTAGCCATTTGGTTATCAGAATCTTTTTGTCCAATTTTAAAAGGTAAAGTTTTTATATCTTGCTTTTCTCTTTTTAAGTTTAGACTAGTTTCATGAGGATGGATAGATTCAATGCTTTTTCCTTTAACTGTATGAAAGGTTTGAAATGTGTTTTAAATAGTATTAATATTCTGGATAGTATTATCCTAAAATTCTAGGTATTTTATTCCTTCATTTTTAATGATGTACTTAAGCCATTTAAGAAAAATTATATTTGTTTTATGTTGTATCATGAGTTTATTAAATTTACTATGAAAGAGTTCTCAGTCTTTCATTAAATTCTTCGAGGAACCATTCCCTTATTTGTTTATTTTCTTCAGACAAAAAATCCTCTTTTACCCATTATTTATCTATGACAAATTTATCTTGGGTTTGAATTGTCAAAACTTCGAAATCAAATTCAGACATGGTTGGCTCATCAAGCTCAATCTGAGAAGAGCTGGGAGTATTTACAGTATAACCTTGATGTTGTACTTATTTTTTATTTCTTCTTTATCCTTCTAAAATAATTTTGTCATCATGTGCTTTTTCATAATTAGATTGAGGTACTAAAGAAATCGAACTTCTAAAAGGAGTATAAGTTGAAGGTACAATATTCTTGGCAGGCAGCCTAGGAGCTAAAACAGTATTTGGAATACTCAATTTAGTTCTTCTAAGGGATGGAAATTGGATTTCAATTTCTCAATTTGGATATTCAATTATTTGTTCTAACTCTTTATTTTTGGGAATAGGTAAACGAGTCTCAGTTTGTAGAGATCAATTTTCAGGTAAGTTTACCTGCTTCCAGCATATATCTTTAGGCGTGACAAGATTAGATTTTTCCATATTAGTTTGAAAAAATATTGTTTATCTCTTTTTATCCATTAATCTTGCATTAGGACAGAGTGTGTTCATGACCTTATAACAAATTCTATAAACAAAAGCCAAGTTCTAGGATCCAGGGTCCATGTCAAAACATTGAGTTTTAAGGTTAAGAGTTAGCACTTTTAATAAATTTGAATCAGATAGGGATACAGAAAAATTCAAAAAACAGTTGAAATATATAGGTCCATTGCAAACACTCGACTCAACGATCCCTAAAAGAGAGTCACTGAATCTTGTATGTCAACTATCTCTTAGACAGAGTAAAACCGAATTACGTAATCCTTCTCTAGTTAATGGTTTTACTGCTATTTGTACAAGACCTACATGAAGATAGTTATAACCCCTTTTGATATGATCGGCAATCATTCTAGTTGAAAAGAGTTGAAAGCTATCTTGATTTTCCATAACTGAGAGAGTTTCTTCAATCGTTTTTTATTGAAAAACTGCTTTTAGACTCAAATGTTCCTTTTTATAAATATCATTTGTGGGGACCTTTGGGATGTCCAGTTTTACAATTGTTTTTCAATATTATCTATTATTTTATATATATATATATATATATATGGGAAATGTTTCTATGATTCCCCTACATCATAGAAGTTCATCCTTCCTCTACCATCCAGCCGTCCAATTTTGATCAAGAAAGTCACTTATCGTTTGATCTCAGATCCGACGTCTGAAAGTATTTTATTTTTAGTTTTTTTTATACAAATTTTATGAATACGAAACTTAGTATGTGTCATCTTCTCATTGGGGCACACCTATAAAAAATATTAAAAATAAGTTTTTGATAAAATACAATGACCAAAATACCCCTTGAATCTTTCAGCGGTATTTTGGTCATTTTATTTTATTGAAAATATTTTTTTATATTTTTCTCTACTGCGAGTTTATTAAAGGAATGATAGCCCAAAATTTGGTGTCAAAATAATTTATGGAAAAATTAAAAATAAAATAGTGTAGAGATGTAACATTGTAATTGGGACAATCTTAGCTCTCCATTCAGAATCGAAGGTTGGATGAAAGGGGGATATAATTTCCATGCTGTAGGGGAAGCATAGCAATATATATATATATCGGGAAAAGTTTATAAGGTCGCAACCGTAAAATGTAGAATTTAACCATTTTTTGAATTTAAAATTTTCTAATTAGATATGAAAATAGATTTGAAGATAATCCTTGGAATTTTTTACAACAAAATTACATGTTAGGATAAAATTTGGAGGTGCGCCTTAATTGGATTGTTTAAGGTTGCAACTTATAAAAACCGCACTCATATATATATATATATATATATATGAGTGAAAATAAATACTACGCAACGTCTATAGGTGAAAATGAACAGTGATTTCGCCTATCCCCATCACTGTCCAAAGTTCATCGCGCGGTCACGATTGTTTGGTAGTGTCGTATTTTTTATTTTTTATTTAGAATTCAGAATGACCTGAAATTTGGAGTGTGTATTTATCAAAAATAGGAAAATATTCAAAAACTATAAAAAAATATATTTTACATGAAACAAATTTACCAAAATACCCTTAAAATATTTCGGGAGTATTTTGGTCCATTTTGTTTTTACGGATAATTTTTTTACGGATAATTTTTTTATATATTTTTATTAGATACGCCTCAGTAAGATATACATACCCTCTAAATTTCAGGTCATTCTGATTTGTAAAAAAAAAGATGAAAAATAAAACACTACTAGACAATCGTGACCGTGCTATGATATATATATATATATATATATATATATATATATATTCTAAACTTCACAACCCTTCAAATTACAAAGGTTCAAGATAGAGAGAGTTGTGAAGGGTGGATTTATTAATTTTATTGTCTATATTTTGAAAAAGTGAATTTTGTGGGGGCAAATTTGTAAATATTACTACAATGCAAATGGTATTTTTGTCATCTCCATAAGGGATAAAACTGAAATTTTAACTAACGGACAAGGGTAATCTACAAATAAAGTTCTAGGTCACTAACTTTCAAAATACCATTATACTTTTTTGAAAATTTTAAATTTGTCATTGCTTAATGGTAAAGTTATCTATTTAAGTAATTTTTTAATTAAAAATTAATGATTGGTTTCATAAATACACCCATCACAACTCCTTCTAACTTGAATATTTGTATTTTGAGGGATTGTTAACTCTAGACAAACCCATCACAACCCTTCAAATTACGAAGGTTCAATATAGAGAAAGTTGTGAAGAGTGGATTTATTAATTTTGTTGACTATTTTTTTTAAAAAGTTACTTTTGTAGGGTAAATTTGTAAATATTACTACAAGACAAATGATATTTTTGTCATCTCCATAAGGGGTAAAACTGAAATTTTAACTAAAAGACAAGGGCACTCTACAAATAAAATTCTAGGACACTAACTTCCAAAATGCCATTATATTTTTGTGAAAATTTCAAATTTACCATGGCTTAATGGTAAAGTTACCTATTTAAATAATTTTTAATAAAAAAATAATGTTTGTTTTGATAAATACACCCATCACAACCCCTTCTAACTTGAACTTTTGTATTTTTAGGGACTGTTAACTCTAGACAAACTCATATATATATATATATATATATATATATATATATATATATATATATATATATATATATATATATATATATATATATATATATATATATATATATATATATATATATATATATATATATATATATATATATATATATATATATGTATATAGGAAAATGGTGAGCTTAGCCTACTAACTCATATAAACATATGAGCCCAACAGCCCAAATTAAATCTAGACTGATCTGATGGTCATGAACTTATTTCATGTTTTAATTTTAATTTATTTTCTATAAATCCAGTTAACTTGAAATTTTAGACGTCCATTCTTCTCATCAAGGCACACCTAATAAAAATATTTAAGAAATAATTCATGGAAACTAAATTGATCAAAATACCCCTAAAATTATTTGAGGGTATTTTGGTTAATTTATTTATCATAAATTTATTTTTTTATATATTTTTATTAGATTCTCATATTTTTGAAGAACACAGGCCTAAAATTTCAAGTCATTTGGATTTGTAAAAAAACAATTAAAATTCAAACACGAAATAAGGTAGTGTTTGTCAAATCGGTCTAGATTCAATCTGGGGTGCTGGGCTTATATGTTTATATGAGCAAGTGGGCTAATCTCAACATTTTTCACACACACACACGTACACACACACACACACACACACACACACACATATATATATATATATATATATATATATATATATATATATAGAGAGAGAAGATCATGTCAGTCCAAAGGCGTACTGCCTACAGTAGACACCAACGGCCGAAATTGAATTTGGGCCGATCTGATGATCCCGAATGTCTAGTAGTGTTTGAATTTTAATATTTTTTGTATAAATTAGATTGATCTGAAATTTGGAACATGTATACATAAAAAATAGTTGAATCTTTGAAAAATATAAAAATAATATTTTAATGAAAAAAATTGATCAAAATACCCCTGTAAAGTTTTAGGGGTATTTTGGTTAATTTTTTATAGATTATTTTTTTATATATATTTTTATTAGGTGTGTTTTGATGAGAAGAATATACACCTTAAATTGCAAGTGATTTGATTTATAAAAAAAATTAAAATTCAAACATGAAAAGAGATCGTGACTGTTAGATCAGTCTAGATTCAATCTGGACCATTGGCATTTACTGAAGCAGTTAGCTAGTGAGCGTACAGAATATATATATATCAGCAAATAAGTATGGTAAGCCTGCTATGAATTTTTCTTTCCAAAGGTCTAATTTGCTATCTTCTCTAGTTAATAGTCTTGAGAAAAATACGTCTTTATACCATTTATAATGTGATAGGGTCGGACATTTCAAATTGGATAAAAGATCTTTAGTTCTTGCTTCGAGGAGGGTTGTACTCCCCATAAAATGAAGGGTGATGGTATAAATAAGAGTGTTAACATCATCACTTTCAGAGTAGAGAATATCTTGATTTTGTTCATTTTTTACTGTCCATTGTCGGGTAGTATTTAATATTTTATTTTTGGTATTTTCAGGGAGATAAAAATCTCACCAATCTCGTAACCAACAAGTAAATCTACAAACTATGGCTTTGGCTACTTCCTGGTCATGGTTGCCTACCATCTTACAGGCGGATGCATACATCGTCATATGTTTCATGGTATCAAGTATTTGAAGTTCAGACATACCATCTATCCACCAATTTACTATGGTTCTTCTTGAATAGGAGGTTCTATATGATATAAGATCTTCTTCAAACTGAATATCTACTGATGTTAGTCTATGGCGATAAGGTCTTGCTGTAGCAGGTTTCCAATTTCTTCCATATGTTATTCTTTGAATAGAATTGGGTTGGCTTTCTGTAAAAGCAATTTCCATATTTTCTAAAATATAGGGTATTATTGGTTCTTCAACTTCTAGGGTTAAAGTATCTGATTCTTTTATTATGACTTTACCGTTACCTTTTACATCTGTTTCCTTAATGTCTAATTTGGCTAATTGTGATATTAATTGATCCATTAAAGTTTTGTTATTTTCTCCTATGTGAAAATTTTCTTTATTTAATGTAGGAGGTGGTTTAAATAATACAGATTTTTTGGATTCCTGTATAGGTACTGGTCTTAACATATTTTCTATTCTCAATGTTTGTTTTCCAATAGATTGCATATATAAATTAGTATAATTATTTTGTTCAATAATATGTGGAATTAATTCTTTACGATGTACTATTTCTTCAGATGTCATTTTATAAGGAGTAGCTTTTGTTTCAAGTGTAGGAGTTTTATCAGTTTCTTTTCCTTTTATGATCAAGCTTTTCTCTGGGGGGTGTACACTGGTAATCTTAATTCCTTCTGGTGTGTCATAAGTCTTATATTGGCTTTTTATTGTATTTATTTCAAAGTTAGGGATTGCAATATTTCTTTCTTTTAATATTTCCCTTAACCATATAAAAAATCCTTTATTTTGTTTTTCTTGTTTTAGAAATTTATTATATTTTTTATGAAATAGTTCTACTAATCTAGGTTCAAATCTTTTTCTATACCATTCTCTTATATTTTTGTTTTCATCTGAAACAGGTTCTGTTACAATTGCACACTATTATCAAAAGAATTCAAGAATAATATCATATTCGAAATTACAAATACGAAAGATATTACATTTTCATAAATGGGGTTCAGATCCATCAAGGGCAAAAAGATTAATATCCCCAGAATTCCCAAATAAGCATTTTCGTTATTCTGAATATATTGAAGCCTGGCACAAAGTGCTTACTGTTCAAAATCAATATTATTCTCATACTTGGTTTCTACAATTCAAACTCCCAGTATCAAACCCATTCCCTAATTGGTTTAAGGACTGGTTCATGGTTTGGGGTTCCAGAACCCAAATAATGTCCGTAACCATACAAACTTCTGAAGACAAATTCATTGAGTTTAATGGGAGCAATCCCAATCTGCATTATCATATGTATTTTGTTGCATTATACGAAATACCTTGGATATTGAAATGGCAATATACAATATCACCCAATACAACCAATAATTATATATATATACCATGCTTAGGAAAGCAGATATCAGTAAAATGGTGGGATGTCTTTGTCTGCCACCAACTTGAGCCTGATAATATTATTCTAAACCAAATAACTCTTGAAAATATATCTATTCCATTTGACAACTCAAATAATCTATCAGAATATATATCCATAATGAAAAGGAAGAACCCACAGGCAACGAACGCAGAACTAAAAAAGGAGTTGCTTAAAATACTTTCAGAAGAAGCTGAGGCAGCCCAAGTACATCATGAAGGATCAGCCTCAGAAACAATAGAATCAGAAGAAATTGAAGATCAGTCGGCCCATGGAATGTCACAAAAACCATCACTCAACTAATCTAGCCTGACCCGAATAAAATGTCATCAAAGCCCATCCAATAAAGCAACTGATATAACACAGAGAAGATTCCTTCTTATCTCCCTCATCACATCAATCAATAGTGAATATTCCTTCATCAGACCACGTGTCACCAATAACAAGACATAAGATTCGTCACCGACATATACGACAAAGATGCTACAGGGAAATGTGAAGTCACCGACGACAAAGATGCTACATGGAAAGGTGAACAGTAAAGTCACATCAAGCCAAAAGCAAACAGTAAAAGAAAGATTCCCTACCTACTTTTCCCCAACAAAGCACTGTCCTTAACCGCCAGCTCACCTTATCTCCAGACCAAGAGAATCTCCAGCTCACCCTCCATGATATTGACCCTCAAATCCAGCTAAATGGTTTTGAAGTCCGCCCTCTATATAAGGAGGCTCAAAGCATGTTACCAGGGAATCGAGTCCTCTACTACTCTTCTCGATCGAGTCCTCTTCTACTCTTCGGCATAAAGTCCTAGTTTTCTCTGCTCTTCTTTCTTTCTCTGTTTTATCTCTCTCCTCTTTGTTTATATGTGTGATTGTAATTGGGAGAGTCTCCCAAATTATTATCCAAGCGAGTGGAAGGCCTTTCGCAATTACTGTATCTGCAGACAGTAAGCTTCCACTTTTCTCTTATTTCTCTTATGTAAGTCTGTAATATGTCACAGTTGGTTTACAGTTGTTTAATGTAAGATATTCTCAGTTATTCAATATATAAGTTTGAATATTATGTAGGAATATTATTAGATGGTGTTTGATGGAGAATATTTTCATTTTGGATTGACCATGATTCTGGTAAGATGATTTCTGACCATTTTATCATTTTTGGGATAATGGTATTGGATTTTTCTAAGTTGGATTGAAATAAAATTGTTCTACCTTTAGTATCCATTTGAACTACCTTAGGGCATAATGTATTCATGACTTTATAATATATCCTATATATAATTGCTATATTTTGAGATCCTTGGATCATATCAAATCCTTGAGTTTTAATATTTAATGTTAATATATTTAATATATTGGGATCATTTAAAGAGACTGAGTAATTTGGAAAACAGTTAAAATACATAGGTCCACTACATAGACTAGATTCTACCATTCCTAGTAATGAATCTTTAAATTTATTATGTCTAGTATCTCTTAGGCATACTAATATTGAATTGTTAAGTCCTAATTTTGTTAATGGTTTAATAGCTACTTGAATAAGTCCTATGTGTAAATAATTATAATTTTTGGTTTTATGAGTTTGTATTACCTTACTAGATAGTAATTGGAAGTTTTCATGTATGCTAGTTACATATATAGATTGTTCTACAGTTTTAATAGCATAACCTATTTTTAAATCAAAAGAACCTACTTGGTATATATTGGAAATAGGTACTTTAGGTATGGTCCAATTTTGTAATTGGTTTTCTATACTGTTGATAAGAATTTCTTCTTTATTTTTTATCTTAAAAATATTATTATTATGAGGTAACGCTCTGTTAGATAGATTTTTAATAAAATTTTCCATTATTAGGTTGTGGATGAGTGCTTTCTTGGCTACGTCTTACGTCTTTTTGACCTCAACGACTCTCTTGGCCTTAACGATCTCTCGACTGGGTGCTCTTTAGCCTCAACTCTCGGACCAACTGTCTCTAATGGTAAATTTAATTAGAATTCTTCCTAGCCAAGTATATTTCAAAGCAATAATTTTCTTAACATAAAACTTAAAGATTTTCTTCTCTGGGTTGGCTCTGATACCAAATGAAGCCAAGATCAACCCCTTAAACTAATAACCTAAGTATAAGGACATAATGATAAAGATAAATAATGAAAACGGGGATATATCAACTAAAAGCCAAGTAGTATAAGAGGATTTATAAACTTTTATGCTAAGAACAATTCTGAAATGCATAATATTCAAACTTTTATATTGAATAACTGAGAATATCTATTACATTAAACAACTGTAAACCTACTGTGACATATTACAGACTTACATAAGAGAAAGAAGAGAAAAGAGGAAGCTTACTGTCTGCAGATACAGCAACTGCAAAAGGCCTTCCACTCGCTTGGATAATAATTTGGGAGACTCTCCCAAGTACAATCACACATATAAACAGAGAGGAGAGAGATAAAACAGAGAAAGAAAGAAGAGCAAAGAAAACTAGGACTCTATGCAGAAGAATAAAAGAGGACTCGATCTAGAAGAGCAGTAGAGGACTCGATCCAGAAGAGTAGTAGAGGACTCGATCCAGAAGAGTAGTAGAGGACTTGATCAAGAAGTGTAGTCGAGGACTCGATGCTCTGATAACATGCTTTGAGCCTCCTTATATAGAGGGCGGACTTCAAAACCATTTAGCTGGATTGAAGGGTCAATATCATGGAGGGTGAGCTGGAGATTCCCTTGGTCTGGAGATAAGGTGAGCTGGTGGTGAAGGACAGTGCTTTGTCGGAAAAAAGTAGGTAGGGAATCTTTCTTTTACTGTTTGCTTTTGGCTTGATGTGACTTTACTGTTCACCTTTCCCTGTAGCATCTTTGTCGTATATGTCGGTGACTTCACATTTCCCTGTAGCATCTTTGTCGGATACGTCGGTGACGAATCTTATGTCTTGTTATTGGTGACACGTGGTCTGATGAAGGAATATTCACTATTGATTGATGTGATGAGGGAGATAAGAAGGAATCTTCTCTATGCTATATCAGCTGCTTTATTGGATGGGCTTTGATGACATTTTATTCGGGTCTGGCTAGATTAGTAGAGTGATGGTTTTTGTGACATTCCATGGGCCGACTGATCTTCAATGTCTTCTGATTTTATTGTTTCTGAGGCCGATCCTTCATGATGTACTTGGGCTACCTCAGCTTCTTCTGAAAGTATTTTAAGAAACTCCTTTTTTAGTTCTGCTTTCGTTGCCTGTGGGTTCTTCCTTTTCATTATGGATATATATTCTGATAGATTATTTGGGTTGTCAAATGGAACAGATATATTTTCAAGAGGTATTTGGTTTAGAATAATATTATCAGGCTCAAGTTGGTGGCAGACAAAGACATCCCAGCATTTTACTGATATCTGCTTTCCTAAGCATGGTATATATTGATAATTATTGGTTGTATTGGGTGTATTGTATATTGCCATTTCTGTATCCAAGGTATTTGGTATAATGGAAAAAAATACGTATGATAATGCAGATGGGGATTGCTCCCATTAAACTCAATGAATTTGTCTTCAGAAGTTTGTAAGGTTACGTGCATTATTTGGGTTCTGGAACCCCAAATCATGAACCAGTCCTTAAACCAGTTAGGGAATGGGTTTGATACTGGGAGTTTGAATTGTAGAAACCAAGTATAAGAATAATATTGGTTTTGAACAGTAAGCACTTTGTGCCAGGCTTCAATATATTCAGAATAACAAAAATGCTTATTTGGGAATTCTCGGGATATTAATCTTTTTGCCCTTGATGGATCAGAACCCCATTCATGAAAATGTAATATCTTTCGTATTTGTAATTTTGAATATGATATTATTCTTGAATTCTTTTGATGATAATGTGCAATTGTAACAAAACCTGTTTCAAGCAAAATTATTTCAAACTATTCCCTGGTTTTTATGCCAAATGAAGGATTTAGGTTATTGCACAAATAATGTCTGGCTAGAATATTTGGGTTTTCAGCCACTTGATTATTTTCTATAATGATATCATCAATAAAAGCGGTTGCTTCATATTGAGATTTGGTTGATGTTTTTCTTGGAACAGAAGATTGTAACAATAATGGTGTTCTTGGAGAAGATGGAGGTGGTTGGCTTGAGTATATAGGATAAACTGGACTATTTGGGTCAGTTGGAGAATATGGTACTAGAGTTCTAGTAGATGAGGGTCATGAACTGGGTGATGAACCAGCTGGCACTATATCCATTAGTGATTTACCACGATTTGTATTCATATTCTTAGTTTTATTGAATAATATAAGTTCTAAAAAAAAATCTTTTGGGTCAGATTGGTCGGTTCTGCAGCCCTGCAAAAATTCTCGTGGTAGAAAATCAGGTACATGATTATAACTACCACTAATTTGTTCAATTGGGAAATCAAACGCGGAGAGAATGGCTTGCCAACGAGCGAATATATGTTTGGACACTAAATTTTTCACATCTTTTGTAAGGATATCTTTAGCAGCTTTACAATCAGTTCTAATAAGAAAAGAAGTATTTAAAATATCACCTTGATATTTAGTCACACAATGTACTATAGCTAAAATTTCTTGTTTTACAGTTGAATAATTTTGTTGGGTTGTATTCCAAGCTTTGGACGTATATCTGACTAATTGTTCAGTATTATTGAGTTTTTGTTTAAGTATTCCTCCTAGTCCTAGGTCAGATGCATCACATTCAATGATCTTAAAAGCATCTGGATCAGTAAGAGAAAGACAGGGTAATTCTTTAGATTTAATTTTAAGTTTTTTGACTGCTTCAGTATGAATATTGGTCCATTTTGGAGGATTTTTCTTTAAACTATCATATAAAGGTTTTGCATCTATAGCTAAGTCTTTGTAGAAATTTGCTATATAATTAAGACAGCCTAAAAATCTTTGTAATTCTTTTTTATCTAGAATTGTATCTGGAAATTTATCAGCAAATTGAATAGATCTATCTATTGGTATGATTGTTCCATGTGTGATATTATGTACTAGGAATCTGATTTTTGTTTGGAATAGGCTCATCTTTTTTGCAGATATTGCTAGTCTTGCATGTTTGACTGCATTAATAAAAGCATGAATGTGTTTTATATGTTGAGATATATTATCTGAAAAGATTAAAACATCATCAATATAAACTATCATGAATTTTAGATATGGATTGAAGACATCATTCATAATTCTTTAAAATTCTGATGGGGCATTTTTCAATCCAAAAGGCATGACATTTCATTCATATTGTCCAAAGGGGAAATTAAATGCAGTTTTATATCTATCTTCTTCCTTTACTTGAATTTGCCAATAACCAGATTTTAAATCAAATTTTAAAAAAATACAAGCATTTACTAATCGATCTAATAAATCTTTTTTATTGGGTGTAGGATATCTAATCCATTGTAATGCTTTATTTAGTGGTTTATAATTTATTACTAACCGTGGGACTCCTCTTTCCTTTTCGGCATTTTTATTAACATAGAAAGCAGCACAACTCTAGGGAGAAGTACTGGATCTAATTAGCCCTTTAGATAATAAACCATATGTTTCTTGTTTACAAAATTCTAACAGTTTTGTATTCATTTGAATTGGTCTAGCTTTTGTTGGTATTTGAGATTCATGAAAGCTAGATTCATATGGTAAATTTACTATATGTTTCTTTCTTTCCCAGAAAGCGTTCGGTATTTCACTACATATATTTGTTTCTATTTGGTGAGTAAGGTGTTTTATTTGTTCTTTTGTCTCAGTAGTTTGTAATTTTTCTTCTATTGTTTTATATTTAATTTCTTCCTTAAGAGAACAAATAAAATTTTCCTTTTGTTTTATATTATTTTTTACTCTATTTATTTCTTTCAATTTTGGTTTATCTACAAATTCAAAAATTATTGTTTCTCTTGTTATAGTGGTTTCTAAACCTCTATGAGTAATTGTAATTGGATATAGTAAGGTAAGAAAGGGAACTCCAAGTATAACAGCTTGGCTCAATCCTTTAACCATTATACAAGGAATAGAAAAACAATGTTCATTATTACATACTATAGCATTAGATAATTTATATTTAATCAATAATCTACTACCATCAGCAGTATTCAATTTTTGTTTGGTTTTATCAAAATATTTCGTGGGTACTAATCCTTCAATAATACAATTTAGATCGGCTTCAGAGTCTATTAATGCTAGGGTTTGAAAAGTATAATCATGATTAATTATGATTTTGACCTATATAAATCATTTTTGAGTAATAACTTTATTAATGAGATTTACTGATGTATTATTATCTTTGATTCCTGATGGTTCGGGTTTTTCAGGTTGATTAATCAATTGTTCAAATTCTATTTCGTCCGTATCAGTGATATTTCCTGTAATTTCACTTTGTAATTCTAATATTTTAATTCTATCTTTTAGTTGATGAATTTCGGTTTTGACTTCTTGAATTTCTTTTTGTAATTCTCTTATTGTAGGTTCCTTTTGAGTGAAACTCAGGAAACAATTAAATAAACAGAAAATGACTGGTAAAAAAGAATTAGGAGATTTCTGTAAACAATTTTTATACAATATTGAGAATTCTAAAGATAAAAAATAAAAAAAAAATATAAATATGAAAGAAAGGATAAGAAATCTTATAAACCATATAGGAAACACCGAAGAGAAAAATTCATAAAAAGGTTTATACCAAAACAAAACTATAAAAAAGGAAAGAAAAAACTACCTATATGTTATAGGTGTGGAAAAATAGGTCATTACAAAAGTAATTGTAAGGTAAAAAGAAAATAGATTCATTAGTCTTAGATGAAAATATTAGAAATAAAATATATGATATTATTCAAATATATGATGACAGTTCTGAAACAAGCTCTTCTGATAGTTCTAGTAAAAATTCATTAATAGGAAATACAGAAGATGAAAATCTTATATGGAACAGTACAGAAGAATCAGATCAAGAAATGCAAGATTGTTCTTGCAACATGTTATCCAAATAAGATACTCTCATATTAGATTTAATAGAGAAAATAATAGATCCCGATGAGAAATGAGAAACTATAACCCAATTCATCAATCTTACTAAGGCCAAGAATAAACCTCCTCCTTTATTAAAAATCCCTGATGAATATAATTTTTCTAATATCATTAAAAGAATTAATAAAAAAGATATCACTCAAAAGGAACCTACAATAAGAGAATTATAAAAAGAAATTCAGGAAGTCAAAACTGAAATTCATCAATTAAAAGATAGAATTAAAATATTAGAATTACAAAGTGAAATTGCAGGAAATATCACTGATATGGACGAAATAGAATTTGAACAATTGATAAATCAACTTGAAAAACCCGAATCATCAGGAATCAAAGATAATAATACATCAGTAAATCTCATTAATAAAGTTATTACTCAAAAATGGTTTATATTAGTCAAAATCATAACTAATCATGATTATACTTTTCAAACCCTAGCATTAGTAGACTCTGGAGCTGATCTAAATTCTATTAATGAAGGATTAGTACCCACGAAGTATTTTGATAAAACCAAACAAAAATTGACTACTGCTGATGGTAGTAGATTATTGATTAAATATAAATTATCTAATGCTATAGTATGTAATAATGAATATTGTTTTCCTATTCTCTGTATAATGGTTAAAGGATTGAGCCAAGCTGTTATACTTGGAGTTCCCTTTCTTACCTTACTATATCCAATTACAATTACTCATAGAGGTTTAGAAACCACCATAACAAGAGAAACAATAATTTTTGAATTTGTAGATAAACCAAAATTGAAAGAAATAAATAGAGTAAAAAATAATATAAAACAAAAGGAAAAATTTATTTGTTCTCTTAAGGAAGAAATTAAATATAAAACAATAGAAGAAAAATTACAAACTACTGAGATAAAAGAACAAATAAAACTTCTTACTCACAAAAAAGAAACAAATATATGTAGTGAAATACCGAATGCTTTCTGGGAAAGAAAGAAACATATAGTAAATTTACCATATGAATCTAGCTTTCATGAATCTTAAATACCAACAAAAGCTAGACCAATTCAAATGAATACAAAACTGTTAGAATTTTGTAAACAAAAAATAGATGGTTTATTATCTAAAGGACTAATTAGATCCAGTACTTCTACCTAAAGTTGTGCTGCTTTCTATGTTAATAAAAATGTAGAAAAAGAAATAGGAGTCCCACGGTTAGTAATAAATTATAAACCACTAAATAAGGCATTATAATGGATTAGATATCCCACACCCAATAAAAAAGATTTATTAGATCAATTAGTGAATGCTTGTATTTTTTCTAAATTTGATTTAAAATTTGGTTATTGGCAAATTCAAGTAAAGGAAAAGGATAGATATAAAATTGCATTTAATGTCCCATTTGGATAATATGAATGGAATGTCATGCCTTTTGGATTGAAAAATGCCCCAATAGAATTTCAAAGAATTATGAATGATGTCTTCAATCCATATCTAAAATTTGTGATAGTTTATATTGATGATGTTTTAATTTTTTCAGATAATATATCTCAACATATAAAACACATTCATGTTTTTATTAATGCAGTCAAACATGCAAGACTAGCAATATCTGCAAAAAAGATGAACCTATTCCAAACAAAAATCAAATTCCTAGCACATAATATCACACAAGGAACAATCATACCAACAGATAGATCTATTCAATTTGCTGATAAATTTCCAGAAACAATTCTAGATAAAAAAGAATTACAAAGATTTTTAGGCTGTCTTAATTATATAGCAAATTTCTACAAAGACTTAGCTATAGATGCAAAACCTTTATATGATAGATTAAAGAAAAATCCTCCAAAATGGACCAATATTCATACTGAAGCAGTCAAAAAACTTAAAATTAAATCTAAAGAATTACCCTGTCTTTCTCTTACTGATCCAGATGCTTTTAAGATCATTGAATGTGATGCATCTGACCTAGGACTAGGAGGAATACTTAAACAAAAACTCAATAATACTGAACAATTAGTCAGATATACGTCCAAAGCTTGGAATACAACCCAACAAAATTATTCAACTGTAAAACAAGAAATTTTAGCTATAGTACATTGTGTGACTAAATATCAAGGTGACATTTTAAATACTTCTTTTCTTCTTAGAACTGATTGTAAAGCTGCTAAAGATATCCTTACTAAAGATGTGAAAAATTTAGTGTCCAAACAGATATTCGCTCGTTGGCAAGCCATTCTCTCTGCGTTTGATTTCACTATTGAACATATTCGTGGTAGTTCTAATCATTTACCTTATTTTCTAACACTAGAAGTTTTGCAGCGGGGGCAGAACCGACCAATCTGATCCAGAAGAATTATCTTTAGGACTTATATTATTCAATAAAAATAAGAATATGAATACAAATTGTGGTAAATCACCAATGGATATAGTGCCAGTTGGTTTATCTCCCAGTTCATCACCCTCACCTATTAGAACTCTGGTACCATATTCTCCAACTGACCCAAATAGTCCAGTTTATCCTATATACTCAAGCCAACCACCTCCATCTTCTCCAAGGACACCATTATTATTACAATCTTCTGTTCCAAGAAAAACATCAACCAAATCTCAATATGAAGCAACCGCTTTTATTGATGATATCATTATAGAAAATAATCAAGTGGCTGAAAACCCAAATATTCTAGTCAGACATTATTTGTGCAATAACCTAAATCCTTCATTTGGCATAAAAACCAAGGAATGGTTTGAAATGATTTTGCTTGAAACAGGTTATGTTACAATTGCACACTATTTTCAAAAGAATTCAAGAATAATATCATATTCAAAATTACAAATACGAAAGATATTACATTTTCATGAATGGGGTTCAAATCCATCAAGGGCAAAAAGATTAATATCCCTAGAATTTCCAAATAAGCATTTTCGTTATTCTGAATATATTGAAGCCTGGCATAAAGTGCTTACTGTTCAAAACCAATATTATTCTCATACTTGGTTTTCACTATACTAATCTGGCCCGACCCGAATAAAATGTCATCAAAGCCCATCCAATAAAGCAGTTGGAATAGCACAGAGAAGATTCCTTCTTATCTCCCTCATCACATCAATCAATAGTGAAAATATTCCTTCATCTGACCACGTGTCACCAATAACAAGACATAAGATTCGTCACCGACATATCCGACAAAGATGCTACAGGGAAATGTGAAGTGACCGACATATACGTCAAAGATGCTACAGGGAAAGGTGAACAGTAAAGTCACATCAAGCCAAAAGCAAATAGTAAAAGAAAGATTCCCTACCTACTTTTCCCCGACAAAGCACTGTCCTTCACCGCCAGCTCACCTTATCTCCAGACCATGAGAATCTCCAGCTCACCCTCCATGATATTGACCCTCCAATCCAGCTAAATGGTTTTGAAGTCCATCCTATATATAAGGAGGCTTAAAGCATGTTACCAGGGCATCGAGTACTCTACTACTCTTCTGGATCGCGTCCTCTACTACTCTTTTGGATCGAGTCCTCTTCTACTCTTCTGCATAGAGTCCTAGTTTTTTTTGCTTTTCTTGCTTTCTTTCTTTGTTTTATCTCTCTCCTCTCTGTTTATATGTGTGATTGTAATTGGGAGAGTCTCCAAAATTATTATCCAAGCGAGTGGAAGGCCTTTTGCAGTTATTGTATCTGCTGACAGTAAGCTTCCTCTTTTCTTTTCTTTCTTTTATGTAAGTCTGTAATATGTCACAGTAGGTTTACAGTTGTTTAATGTAATAGATATTCTCAGTTATTCAATATATAGGTTTGAATATTATGCAATTCAGAATTGTTCTTAGCATAAAAGTTTGTGAATCCTCTTATACTACTTGGCTTTTAGTTGATATAGTCCCCGTTTTCATTATTTATCTTTATCATTATGTTCTTATACTTAGGTTATCTTAGGTTTTTAGTTTAAAGGGTTGATCTTGGCTTCATTTGGTATCAGAGCCAACCTAGAGAAGAAAATCTTCTAAGTTTTATGTTAAGAAAATTATTACTTTGAAAAATACTTTGCTAGGAAGAAATCTAATTAAATTTACCTTTAGAGAAAGTTGGTCCGAGAGTTGAGGCTAAAAAGCACCCAGTCGAGAGACCGTTAAGGCCAGGAGAGCTGCTGAGGTCAAAAAGACGTAAGAGGTAGCCAAGAAAGCAGTCATCCGCAACCTAATAATGGAAAATTTTATTAGAAATCTATCTAAAAGAGCGTTACCTTAAAATAATAATATTCTTAAGATAAAAAATAAAGAAGAAATTCTTATCGACAATATAGAAAACCAATTATAAAATTGGACCATATCTAAAGTACCTATTTCCAATATATACCAAGTAGGTTATTTTGATTTAAAAAATAGGTTATGCTATTAAAACTGTAGAACAATCTATATCTGTAACTCATACATGAAAACTTCCAATTACTATCTAGTAAGGTAATACAAACTCATAAAACCAAAAAATATAATTATTTACACATAGGACTTATTCAAGTAGCTATTAAACCATTAACAAGATTAAGACTTAACAATTCAATATTAGTATGCCTAAGAGATACTAGACATATTAAATTTAACGATTCATTACTAAGAATGGTAGAATCTAGTCTATGTAGTGGACTTATGTATTTTAACTGTTTTCCAAATTACTCAGTCTCTTTAAATGATCCCAATATATTTAATATATTAACATTAAATATTAAAACTCAAGGATTTGATATGATCCAATGATCTCAAAATATAGTAATTATATATTGGATATATTATAAAGTCATGAATACTTTATGCCTTAAGGTAGTTCAAATGGATACTAAAGGTAGAACAATTTTATTTCAAACCAACTTAGAAAAATCCAATACCATTATCCCAAAAATGATAAAATGGTCAGAAATCATCTTACCAGAATCATGGTCAATCCAAAATGAAAATATTCTCCATCAAACACCATCTAATAATATTCCTAATAAAATAATTGAACATATAGATGGTAACATAGAAATAAAGTTTGCAGGATCAGATAAAATTTTAAAATCAAAAAATGAAGATGAAATAGAAAATTCAAAAGTAAGACTTGATAATACTGATAAAACTCCTACACTTGAAACAAAAGCTACTTCTTATAAAATGACATATGAAGAAATAGTACATCGTACAGAATTAATTCCACATATTATTGAACAAAATAATTATACTAATTTATATATGCAATCTATTGGAAAACAAACATTGAGAATAGAAAATATGTTAAGACCAGTACCTATACAGGAATCTAAAAAATCTGTATTATTTAAACCACCTCCTATTTTAAATAAAGAAAAATTTCACATAGGAGAAAATAACAAAACTTTAATGGATCAATTAATATCACAATTAGCCAAATTAGACATTAAGGAAACAGATGTAAAAGGTAAAAGTAAAGTCAAAATAAAAGAATCAGATACTTTAACCCTAGAAGTTGAAGAACCAATAATACCCGATACTATAGAAAATATGGAAACTGTTTTTACAGAAAGCCAACCCAATTCTATTCAAAGAATAACATATAGAAGAAA
The DNA here is from genome assembly GCF_054954075.1 of Amborella trichopoda. NCBI lineage: Eukaryota > Viridiplantae > Streptophyta > Magnoliopsida > Amborellales > Amborellaceae > Amborella > Amborella trichopoda. Next base: position 18,098,126 of record NC_142340.1, read on the forward strand.
TTAGAAAGCAGATCTTATCACCATAGACCAACACCAGTAGATATTCAGTTTGAAGAAGATCTTATGTCACATACAACCTCCTATTCAGGAAGAACCATAGTAAATTGGTGCATAGATGGTATGTCTGAACTTCAAATACTTGATACCATAAAACATATGACTATGTATGCATCCACCTGTAAGATCGTAGGCAACCATGACCAGGAAGTAGCCAAAGCCATAGTTTGTGGATTTACTGGTTGGTTATGAAGTTCGTGGGATTTTCATCTCCCTGAAAATACCAAAAATCAAAAATATATATATATATATATATATATATATGGAGAATGATTTTATCCATCAGTTGTATAGTAGTATAAAAAAGGGGAATGATCATGAGTATTTTAAATACACGGCATTAATTTTTTTCCCTTTCTTTTAAAAAATCCCATTTTCCTATTTTTTGTACAAGCCCCCAATCACTCTCTTCGGCAAAGCCTCCACTTCTTTCTCTCTACTCTCTGCAGAATCTCTGTGACCGCCTTTTCCTCAAAACCATTTTCTTTTCCTCAAAGCCAATTGAAATGAGGCAAGCCACCATCTTCCTCAACGAAACCCTCTTTTTTTCTCTCTCTAAAATAGTCTACCCGCACAAAAACCCCTTTGAGAGTAAGAAAGAAATATGAACCCACATATCTCTCTCCTTCTCTCAAACCATTTATAGAATCTCTGCTAAAATGTTATGAGAATCCATAAAAAACCCGAAATGAAGAGCATGCATCAAATTGGAGCTGCAAAGCCATCGTTTCTATAATATGAGAAAAAAAATCAAATTCAAAACCCCATTTTTCAAGACCTAAGAGCTCTCCCATTAAGGGCTAACAACGCAAAAGAATGCATAACCAGTGTTGCATATTTTTGAAAGTGTTGCAACTCATTAAAAGTGGTGATCCGATCCTTTTTATTGGTTCTTCCAAAGAAGTGTGCTTGGAAATCTTGTTTGGAAAATTTTGGAGAGAGAGAGTTGGATCCTCCTATAAACTCCTTCTTAGAACATTAAAGAGAGAGAGCTGGTTCCTCTAGGGTCTGTTTGATAACCGGAAGCAAGTTCATGAACTGTAAATTGAAAGTTTCTCCTGACTGAAAAGTTATAAGTTATTGTAAAAAGTTCTTGATTTCTATGTTTGATAACTTCTTGGGAAGTTAAAGAAGTTCATGGGTTCTATGTTTGATAACTTCCTCGAATGTTAAGTATGTTCTAAGTACCTGTGTTTGATAATATGCTGAAAGACTAGGAAGTTCTGGGTATCTGCTTTGGATTAGCAATAGAAAGACTAGAAAGTTCTAGGTATCTGTGTTGGATTAGCAGTAGAAGTAATAGAGAATATGTAAAATGTTAAAATTGAGATCTAGATATTATTTATTTTTTTATTAAAGGGATTTTTAGGAAGCACGAATCAAGTTCTGATGTCAAATGTTGGAAATTTGTTGAAGCGTTGATATATAATAATTTGATTGAAAATAACAAAGAATGATAGTAGGGGTGAAGAGGAAACAATACTAACTCACAAAAAAATTGTACTATTGCATTTGAAGTAGAAAATATGACATGTTACAGTAAAATAATATGGTTTAAAGGACCATACTTCTCATTTGAGTTTTTCTAAACCTCTTTTTAACAACAGTCACTCTGTTATTTTTCTCAACGTACTTTTCACATTTACATAACATGCCTTTTATAGGCCTTTTTAACCGGTATAGTAACCACATAGTGCACCGTCTCTAAGGTCCGCATAGTGCACCGTCTTTAAGGCCTACAACATTCTTTTGTCATCAGCTACATGTACCGCTCTTCACGAACTTTCCATTGGCAGTTGTTATGCACGTCCTTAGATGCAGCGTAAGGGAAAGTTCTGGAGAGAGAGAAGAGTGGAAATGACTGACATGGCAAATTATTGTTTTAACATCATCATAAATTCATGACTACATAACTCATTATATGAGTTTGATGCATGAACTGGTGTAATCTTGAGGTGTTTTTTTTGTTTTTTCTTTGAACAAGTTTTGAGCTGCTTGTTTCTTCTTTATTTCTCCCAACTCACCAACAGTGCACCTTTCTTTTTAGGGATAATAGAGGAAAATAAAGAGGACAAATATGAAAATGATGAAGAAGAGAAAAGCAACCGAAGAACAATTAAATCCTTTGTAGATTATAACTTAGATTCGAATGAAATGGAAAAACATAATTCGCCTTGTTTCCATGTTTTATTGAATTGAGAAACATGAGATAGCATCTCCCTGGTGAACTGCAATTTGTTACTTGTCTCATACCATATCTCAGAGATGATTTAAGCTGTAACGGTATATTGAAGAAGACAATGTGCCATTGTCGGTCCATTTCATTGGCAATGTAGTTCATTTTACATTGTTATAAATTGCTTTTCCTAGAACAATATTAAACATGAGAATTTGGTCCACATTTCTAGTCTGCCACCAACAAACATAAACAAAAAATAAAAATAAAATAAAATAAACATGAGATGTTGATGACAACCAGAAACAAGTCCCCTTGTGCAATTTGTCTTTGTCAATCATCTAACATCCGGATCAATATTTCGTTGTTTGATGGTGGTGATGTCGGTAAGTTCCATTCTTGCATTTCTAGTACTACCTACCAGGATTGTCTCTACTTAGAGAAATGCACATCGTACATTGTCACCCACAAGCATTGCAGAACCTGACATGAATGGACATGGCGATGCTAGTTTATGAACTAGTCATCTCTTCACCTACAAGAATATGAGAAGCCATACTTGACAAGTACAACATTTGTAATTTCCAATTGAAAATAATGACAGGCATTAAATTAGCAACAATGATATTCATGCTCAGAACTTAGACATCATCATTATCACCAATATTATCATCATCAAATTTTTACCCTGTTACTACCCTATGAATTGGAGTTAACAACGAAAATTTACGTATTAACAATAAATACTGAAAAATTCCTTCATTAAGACTATGACAAAGGCTTACACATGCAAATCACAAACCCTCTTCATGTATTGTACATTCTAAAAAATCGAAGTCCTCCCATTGAAACCACAAATAAATAGTTAACAACCTTGCACTGTAAGAAACTCTAGATATATGTCTTGTACTGTAATACCTGTTACAATAGCAACTAAATCTGAAGTTATGAACCACAAAACAACCAAATTAAGCACCATATTAGCCAGCCCAATCAATGACTTAGAAAAATAAAAATGAGATGGAAAATCAATCATGATGAAGAAACTTGCAAATGATGCAACATGATCCTTGACAATATCTTTCGTAAGAGGGGATTAAATGACCAAAGCACACCCCAACTCTCCTAGAAGGCATAAGAGTTATGGGGTACGAAAGTTCGCATTATGTACATGGTAAAGGCCAAAAGAAACTAGTTGCCACTGACACAAGACAAATCATATTTACTAAAAAATCTTATTTTTGAGACATCTTGCTCATAGGAGATTCTTGTTGAAGTAATTTCCATACAAGATTTCTAAAACTTAGTTTGTCATACTCCATAAACGTCTAATATTCACAACAATTAACATCTTCAGAAAAAAAAAAAAGCGACCTGTTCATAATTTCCTATTGCATATTGACCCATCATTACATGTTGAAGAGATTGTTTGCAAAATCGCCTGATCTAAGCGCTAACCGCTGGTTAGATCGGAACCGGCCAGTAGCCGGTTCCGATTTTGAGAGGGTTAGGGTGATCAACAGGTATTTTTTTAAAAAAAACTTCAAACAAATGTATATAAATTATCCAAAATAAGGAATTTGATTTGTAATGCATTTTTAAATATTTTTTATATTATGGTAAATATTAAAAATTGTTTTGGTAATTAATACTCACTTTTATATTCTCCCATCTTTTTTAGAAAATATAAAATAGGTTAAAATCTATTTTTTCATATTAATTTTCAACTTCATTTGAATGTGTTTTGTTTTAATCACTCTTTATATGCTTTTCATATTTTAATAGATTTTTTTTTGTATTTTTTTTCAGTACTTTTTTGACCGCCCGAGACTTGTCCGGTTAGAGAGGTTGAATCGGCTGGTTTACAGGTTAGGCCGGTTAAACCGCTTCCAGACCCATATCTGATTAACCATTCTGGTCCGATTTTACGAACACTAGTTGAAAATAGCTGAGATATCATAAAGGAGTAACAAAGATAAATCAATTATATAAAAAAAGCTAAAACTAAGCATGAGAGCAAGTAAACAAAACAAAATTACATTTATATAAAAGCATATCAATCAAAGATATATGGATAAAAATGGGGGGAGAGATAGAGAGGGAGAGAAAATGGGGAGAGAGAGTCTAAAGCTTCGTGACAAAGAAAGAAGAGATTGAATGTGCCAGCATAAACATATAACCAAGGAATTAGATCAATGGGAAGAAAATATGTAGATCCAACAATGCTTGAAACGTGAGACTATATGGATAGCCAACAAGATGGCATGAACTGCTAATAGCTACTTTGATCTGAAGAGCTAGGGGAATATAACTAATGAGTATAATAAAGTCAATATCTACCATATGGAAACACTTAGCTTCAATAAATCCACGTTATTATTATAACAAAGCCTTTTATTTTGTTATGAAGCAAAAAGATAATATTAATATGGAAGAAGCTTGTATCCATAGCTTGCACCTATACAATGTTCTGATCCTTATACTTGGTATCCTTTCAATGCTATTAAAACAAAAGGCTATCAAACAAAAATGATGAAAGAAGGCATGACAATTGGTTTTGAATTCCATGCAACCACATGTAAAGGTATGATAATTGGCTTTGAATTCCATGCACCCACATGTATGTGGTGACTGGTGAAGATATACGAAAGGAATTTGCCATTACCTCACTATAAAGGACTTCTATCAAGCAATCTAACTGTATTTCTACCTAGGCACGAAATAATGAAATAAAGGAAAGAGAACATAACAAACCAAGTCAAAATAGATACTTTTCTATTAATAACCAGAACAGATAAAGCAATGCCTTTCATTAGGTTACAATATTAATAGCAAGTGAAAAAAAAATTTGGAGAAGGAAATACTTTTAAATCCCAAGTGATTTTTTTTTGGAATAAAGAATTCTTTAATATTACTAGTACATATTAAGCTGAAACTGCAAGTATCAACATGGTCCTCACGGCTGCAACGGAGTGAAAAGGATTCAAGTTTTGGAAAAGAGAGAAAGAGACCACAAAATACACAAACAGATGACAAAAAGGGCGGGAGAAGAGTCGAGCATAAAGAAAAGAGCGAATCAAATGTCCATTAAAGCACGGGAAATGCAATTACTGAAAAGAAAGAACTCATTAAAGGAACATATGTAAGATTAGAGAGAGAAAGAAAGAGAGAAGACATTAACATACTATTTTTACCTCAGAATCATTGCACTTGGAATATACAGAAGCCCAATGCTTAGATCTTTGGAAATGGTTCAAAATTAGAAATGTAGAATTCGAAGGTAATAATATTCTAGAAGAATGTAAGAACAGAGAGAGAAGAGGTGATTGGTGAATCCAACACTGCAAATGGGAATATAAACTTTGTGATTATTTTGCTGACATATGGGAATATAAACTAATCATATTTTCTAGCCATAAAATGGCAATATTTTCACCTCTCTTTCTCTCAAATAAGTATCATCTATTCATCTATGGGTGATATTTATAAAACAAAAAACTGATATTAACAAGATTTTATTCATATAAGAAAATATAAATCTAGTAATCATTCTTAAAAGAAAGAAACAAAAAATAAAACATCAACAACCAATTCTTAAATCTTCTGCTACATATGAGAGAGCAAGAGACAGAGACATAGATATAAGTATGAGAGAGCAAGAGACAGAGACATAGATATAAGCGTCCTTCTTAAGAGAGAGAGATAGAGAACAAAGAGAGAGAATCCTTCTTAAGAGAGAGAGATAGAGAACAAAGAGAGAGAGCATTGTCACAAAGAGAGAGAGAGAGAGAGAGCCGGCGGCTATAGCGGTTGGGGAGAGGAAGCAACTATGGCTAGGTTTATTTTTAAAAGGGGGTTTTCACGCGGGTGGGGTGGCCTTTTCATTGGGATGAACTTCCCCTCAAATACCAATGAACTTCCCCTCAAATCTTCCATTTTTAAGTTCTGTATATTTCGTCGAAAGTTTTTTTAAGCTTAAGAGGGGTAAGTTTTACGGTAACAGGAACTTCCCATTTTAAACTTACCAACTTTTATCAAACATGAGCGACAGTAACAGATAAGTTCCTAAGCAACTTCATGTTATCAAAAACACCCCTAAAGAATTCTTACTTGGAAAGGAGAGAGAGAATGAATGAGGGGCGAGTGTAGACCATGTGAATATGAGAGATGAGAGAGCAATATGGATAAGGGAGAGAAACAGGGTGGACTTTTTGACGTGATATAAAAGATGGGCAAAGTGTCAACATAATTTACCAAAGAAAATCGTTGATGAGCTGTTCAAGTTAGTAGCTTGTTAGATTTTTATTTTTGTGTGATTGATGGTTTATAAGTTAGATACACACCAACAGTGTGTATTTATAAATCACATGATCATTCTCTGTAAAGTAATGATCCTATGAGACCCCACCACACGCAATGGCATAGAATCCCAATGCATCACCATTGGATCTTGATGCAAATCCATAGAAGTATCATTTTACTCGCATACTTGCTTTCCAGCCAGTCGCTGGTGGTAATTTTCCCCATTTGAAAAAAACTTTTCATTGTCCATCTCTCTCTCTCTCTCTCTCTAAAAAGTACTTTTTAGAAGCAAAACTCTCCCACACTTCTCTGTAAAAATCTCCACCCCAAACCCTAGCAGCCCTTTCATCTTTCTTTCTCTCTCTCTCTCTAAAAAATACCCTTCTTGCTTTCTATTTCTCTGTGAAACTCTTCGTCCCAAACACTAGCAGAGTTACAGAAGTTGCAGATGTTTTTTTTCCTCATGTCAAATCGAATGATCATGGATCCCAGCTCTTGTGAATGTCTTGGTTTGGACTCTTGCTCTCTTTCTCATACTTGGGGGTTTGGATCCATTGTCATATTTTTGTATTACATGGTTTGGATTTTCTCTATCAAGTAATAATCAGGTTTTTGGATTTGGTTTTTCTCACTCTATCTGGTAATTAGGTTTTGGTTCTAATTCTATTCACAGCCATTATATATATCGGTTGCCTTTGTAATGCTCTCTTTCTAAACCAAAACATGTATCTCAGCTCTACCATGTCTGTTTCCATTCTTATTGGAAGTCATTCTCAACTGTTTCAAGGTCATTTGAAGCTCTTTCTAAACCAAAACATGAATGCAAAACCTCAATGGGTATTAAAACCTACGAATATATGACAAGAAGAGGTGATGATACCTATTCCAGTATGGAAAGAGCTTCAAAGCTTCAAAGGACCTTGAAACAGTTGAAAATGACTTCCAATAAGAATGGAAACAAACATGGTAGAGCTAAGATACATGTCTCGGTTTAGGAAGAGAGCATTACAAAGGCAACCGATACATATAATGGATGTGAATGGTACCAAAACCAAAACCTAATTACCAGATAGAGATATAATGGATGTGAATGGTACCAAAACCAAAACCTAATTACCAGATAGAGTGGGAAAAACAAAATCCACAAACCCAATTATTACTTGATAAAGAAATCCAAACCTCAATGTAAGAATATGGAAATGGATCCAAACCCCCAAATCTGATAAAGAAAGAAAGTGTCCAAATCAAGAAATTCACAAGAGCCGGGGTCCAAGATCTTCTCATTTGGCATGAAAGAAAACGACATATGCAACTTTTGTAACTCTGCTAGTGTTTGGGGCAAAGAGTTTCATATTAAAGAAAAGAGCGGGAAGGGTGGTACTTTTTAGAGAGAGAGAGAGGAAGATGAAAAGGTTGCTAGGGTTTGGGGAGGAGATTTTTACCGAGAAGAGAGTAGAAGAGTTTTGCTTCAAAAATGTACTTTTAAGAGAGAGAAAGAGTGAGGAATGACGATAAAATGGTTTTTCAAATGGGGAAAATTACGACCGGCGACCGGGTGGAAGGCAAGTTAGCAGGTAAAATGATACTTCTATCTTGGGATTTGGATCAAGATCCCATGGTGATGCATTGGGGTCCTACGCCATTGTGTAACAGGGTCTCATAGGGTCGGGCGAAATGCTACAGTTATTTCACCCATAGGCCCATCGCTGTCCGAAAAAATCAGACCGTGTGCGTTTTTCAACCATCATGGACCTAGCATGCCCGTAGTATTGGTGAAACATTGTAGCACTTGGTTTATAGGTGTTTTTTAGGTGTTTCTTATATATATATATATATATATATATATATATATATATATATATATATATATATATATATATATATATATATATATATATATACTATGCAACGTCTATAGGCAAAAAATGAACAGTAATCTCGCATATTCCCATCACCGTCTAAATTTCATCACGTGATCACAATTGTCCGGTAGTGTTTCATTTTTTTTTTTTTTTACAAATTGGAATGAGCTAAAATTTAGAACATGTATTCATAAAAAAATATAGGAATATTTAAAAAATATAAAAAAATATTTTACATGAAAAAATTGACTAAAATACCCTTAAAATGTTTTGGGGGTATTTTGGTCAATTTTGCTTTTCACGGATAATGTTTTTTATATTTTTATTAGATACGTTTAAGTAAGATGTAGAAACCTTCAAAATTTTAAATAATTCTGATTTGTAAAAAAACATAAAATACTATCTTACAATCGTGACACACGATAAAATTTGAATGGTGACAAAGGTAGATAAAATCACTAATTATTTTTACGAAAGATTTTTTCATATATATATATATATATTTAAAAGAAAAATATGAAAAACAATTCATATATATATATATATATATTTTAAAGAAAAATATGAAAAACATTTCATACGCAGCTTCGTTTATAGGCAAGATTTTTTCATATATATATATATATATTTAAAAGAAAAATATGAAAAACATTTCATACGCAGCCTCGCTTATGGGCGCCTCGTACGGCAACAATGGGGATTGGTTATAGTTTGAATGGACGGTTCAAATTTGAGACGTTAAAGCCTGCAAAGCATCACCATCGGTACCCTCCCCGTACTTGGCCTGCGATCCTATGTCTCTCTTTCCCCCCCCCCCCTACGCACGCAATACCCACTCTCTCTCTCCATCTCCCTCCTCCCTCTCCCTCTCCCTCTCCCTCTCCACCCAAACTTGACGGCCTTCTCTCTCTCCATCTCCTGCAGCCCTGCCCTCTCATGATGGCAACTCTCTCTATTCACAATCAGTCACTGCTGCCCCTCTCTCTCCACCCAAACTCTATCTTCTACGCTTCTCTCTCTCTCCACCAAACTATCTCTCGCTCTCTCAATCTCTTACGCTGTTGCAAACCTCTCTCAGACGATCGGGGCACCCAAACCATCCCTCCCTTTACTCAATCTCCCGCTTTTCCCTCTCTCAATCTCTCTCGTTGCTGCCCCATTGTTGTTGCTCCTTTGCTCGATTGGCGCAATCTTCGGGATTTGAGGTGCATCCAAGGTTCAGGTATGCTCTTTGCCCCATTACTGTTGTGGCCAAGGTTCAGGTATCCACTTGAGGGTGAACCACTAAACAACTGATTGTGAAATATCGATTGACAGATTTTTTAACAGACCCTTTTTTGAGCATGGCTACTAGGTTTGTTTTTCTTTTTGCTTTTTTGTTTGATTATAGTACAAAGGAAGATAGGTTTAACGAGTATTTTTCTGGGGATTATCTTTATGTTATTTGGGTTTGTTTACGTTTGAAGCAGCAGTATGTTTGAGAATCGCTTGTTTAGGTTATTTATTTATTTAATTTCCAAATCAAAGATCATTAAAAAAAAAAAAAAAAATGTAATGTTGCAGTGTGAAGTTCAATCTCCAAGTTGGAGCCCCTAAAAGTATCTAGTGAAATTCCCTCAAATTCAAAACTATGGTTCAGCTAGGCTCCACCCAAATTCTCAAATTAAAGAGTATTCACAAAAAATAAAATAAAAGAAATTAAGTTTTAAAGTTGGAAATTTAATCCTCAAGTTACCTTTTGCACACATTCTCATGCATTAGTCACTAGTTTCTTCTCCATGGGTGCTACTCCTACTCTCAATTCCTGTTCAAAACTTGCTTCTACCCAATTTTTCAAGTTGTCCTAAGTTCCAACCCTATTCTCTCTGTAAATTCTAGTTACTTAGTTAAGACTTATTTGGCAAGTTTGGGTTTAGGTTTAATTTGATATAATCTATGTTCTGTTTGGATTTTGGTGAACAAGAGTAAGTCCCTCTCATTCTTTTGGGGGAATGCAAGATCGTTGGACTACGATTTCCTCAGGAAAAAAAGATTTTTGGATTATGAGTAAGGTCTTCACGTCATGTCTGAGAAATCTGAGTTTATACTATTACATGCATTAGTATTTTTTTGCCCATTTTTCATGTGAGATCAGTTTTTGCAGTGATATTTCATTCTGTCAAGGGGATGGTTATTCAGTTTTTTGCCCATCTTTCTTATATTCATTTAGGTTTTGCTTGCTTGATGCAATTGACTTGATCCCTCCTACTTGTATGCTCTTTCTTGAAACCACAATTGAACCACATCATAATTACCACATCAACAATGCTGGCATCAGCGATGAATATCCATGATAAAGTTTTGATTCTTAATAAGAAATTCTTTTGTCATTTTCCTGCTTGTCCTTATCTACCTATTCCAAAATAAAATTTCGTATATTTGCAAGGAAGAGACATGGAGAATATCTGGAAGGGAAGAAAGCTCTTAAGTATGGACTGGTTTATTAACCAAAATCAAATAGCTTTGATGTGGTTTTACCTCCCTTCATTGCTTAAGGACTCCACAATACCATCCCTTTGACACAAGGTCAGGTATAAGTAACTTGGCAACTTGAGGTCTCACAACTTGAAAACTTAGGTTTGCCACTCTATAATTTGGTGCTCAGTCCATGTGTTATATATAAACATTTGCTAACTTGTAAGGATTCTTCTAGAGTCAATTCTCAATAAAGGACTCTGCCCTTAAACTTAACCAGGATTCATTTAACTTACATAATTAGATACTAATTTGGACTTGACTACTTTTTGTTTACAACTCAGGGGTATATACATTTTTTTTTTAAAATCATTTTCTTACTAGAAACACACCCATGAGAGCCCAATTTTTGCTGATGGACTTGTTTTTGTATGATTTATCCACTAGATACATTAGATTTTAAAACTTCCATAGACAATTTATAATGGTTATTCTTTTGTGATGTTTGTCCATATAGTGTTTTGATAGAACAACTCAATTGATTTTTGCAGACAATATTTGCAGACCTCTACTTGTGTGGGATAAGTTGAAAGGTTTTTATAGATCCCACCATGTCAATTAGTGTGTTATCTTCTCCGTGCCCAATTGTAGACAGCACGAATGACACCATTGAGACCATGGAGCAGGTTCCTTATCTTAGAGAAATGCGAGATGGGGAACATAGCTCATCAACCAATGGCCTACAAATAGAAGAACCATATATAGGGATGAAGTTTGGTCAGAGAATGAGGCATATGAGTATTATAAGGAGTATACATTAGCCAAAGGTTTTCGTGTCCGTAAGGGGACTGCCACAATAAAGATGGCCAAAGGATTGATAGAGAGCTCAATTGTTCTAAGGAAGGGTTTCGCCAAGAGAAGATCAGGTAGGTGAAAGGTACGCCATGAATCAAGGTGTGGTTGTATGGCTAAGATGGGCCTAAGTAGAAACACAAATAATGAGTGGGTTGTGACTAGGATTGTTAAGGAACACAATCACGGTTTTTGACTCCAAGAAAAGCTCGTTTAATTCGCTCACATCGAACAATATCAAGCGCTGCAAAGTTGATGATAGGTTCAATGAGCTCGGCATTGGTGAAGGCCAGAATATTCATGACATTTTCATAGAGCAATCTGGAGGGATTGATAATGTTTATTGTACACAAAAAGACATCCAAAATGTAATCGCTAACTCCAGATGAAAACCAAGAGGAGAAGATGGAAGTCTTGTTATGTAATGGCTTTACAAAATGAAAGAATTGAACCCATCTTTTTTTTATAGAGTTAAATTAGATGAAGCCAATCACATCCTGAGCATCTTATGGGTAGATGCCTTTTCTAGAGCTTCATACCGGTGCTTCTCTGATGTGGTAACTTTTGATACCGCATACAAAACAAACAGCTGTGATATGCCATTTGCACCGATTCTTGGTATAAATCACCATCACAGTACAACTTTCTTTGGATTTGCACTCATTTTTTAATGAAATGGTTGAATCATTTGTATGGATATTTGAAAATTTGTTAGAAGCTATGGGGGGACGTCAGCCTGGAGTTATTCTCACTGATCAAGATGCAGTGAGACTAGTTTTAGACCAAAGTAAGCATCATTATTGTAAGTGGCATATACTATCTAAGATTAAAGAAAAATATGTCATGTCTTGCGTAGGCGTCCAAATTGTTCAAAAACTTTCAAGAGGTGTGGCAAGTGCAACAGTGGAAGAATTTGAATTGGGGTGGAAAGATATGATTGAGAATTATGGGCTAGAAAGTAATGAGTGGCTTATTAGGCTCTATGGTTGTCGCATGCAATGGGTCGATGCATACTTGAGTGACACGCTTACAGCGGGTATGTCTTCCACTCAAAGGAGTGAAGGGATGAATAAGCACTTCAAGATGTACGTATCCTCTTATGATATCTATACTCAAAAGATTATGAAGTTATTTGCGGAAGAGGTGGTGAATTGTATTAATTTCATGAGCGAGTCAATTGAGGACAACGGATTGCTTGCCACTTTTAAGGTAGCAATACCAAGAAGCTATTCCACACCCTACCTTGTGGAATTTAATTCCAATGACAATAACGTTTGTTGCAGTTGTCACTTATATGAGAGGATGGGTCTTCTTTGTAGGCATGTGTTGAAGGTTTTTATGGTGAAGAATGTATTTGAAATACCCCCACAATATATAATGAAGTGTTGGAAGAAGGATAAAAAAAATGGGGTTTTTAACGATAAGAGTGGCAATCAAATTCAAGAAACATCTCAACTACCACGCTCCATTAGATATAACGAGGTCTATCAGGCAACTCGATACCTCACCGAGCGTGCTTCAGAGAGTGAAGAGCTCTACGAATTTATATGGCTATAATACGAAACGGAATTTGTCAAGTTGATATCCAATTTGGGCATAAGGGAGGTCCACAGAATGGCGCCACAATCAATTGTAATGCTGAAGAGAATGGCAATGTTGAAGCGAATGCTAATATCGATGAGAATGCAACTAGTTGTAGTGCCACACCAAGTGAAAGTGACCATTGCCAAAATATCCTTGAGCCTCCACGAGCACGGACAAACGGAAGATCTACCAATAAAAGAAAGAAAGCTCGATCGGAAGGGTGGAAGCCGAAGGAAAATACCAGGAAATGCACAGTTTGCAAGGGCAGTGGGCACGACAAAAGAAATTGTCCGTCATTCATTCATGCAAAGTAATAATGTATACCATTAGTATCTCTTGAATTTTGACTGTACAAACTTCTTAATTCTGGTTGTAGTAGAGCTTACTTATAATTGTAGAACTTTTAAATGTAATATGAAATTCTAACAATGCAAATTGTCTTCCTTCTTCAGGGCTGCTGAAAAAATGTGAACGGTCTGCTAGGAATGCTGAAGTAAACCATTGATCGTAAGGAGCACCATGAATTGTAGCGATTACTTGCTTTGTTTTTGAAGCACCTGTAAATTGTTTTCTTGTTTGTAGTGATTGCTTGCTTGTTGTTTAGTGATTGATTCTTTGTAGGCACGTGTTGCTTTGTCCATTTGCATAAAGTGGGTTCTTTTCCTGTCTTGTATAGCTATCTTATATTGGTAAACTCTTTAGTTTTTGAATTGTCCAAACAGTGAGATCACAAAACCTGTGGACTTATTTGGAAAACAGTGGGTTCTTTTCTTGTCTTGTATAGCTACCTTATCAATGATTGTTTGTTATTGATTGCAAAATTTTGAGAACATGAATATGATTATTGAAATACATTGTAGTATTGTGAATTAGGTTGGGTGCAACAAAGTGATCTAAAATTGGTGGAAAGCAATAAAGTGATCTTCGTTGATGCATATAACAAGAGCAGATGGTTCTCAACCACCTCAGGGAGCACTAGGGAGAAATATGTTACTGCAAACTCAAGATGTCTATTTAGGCTTTTTCAATTTGCTGTTGCGGACTCAAGATGTCTATTTTGGCTTTTTGAATTTTCTGCTGCGGACTCAAGATGTCTAGTTTGCTTTTTTGCAATTTGCTGCTGTAGACTCAAGATGTCTATTTTGCCTTTCTCAATTTGCTATTGCGGACGCAAGATGTCTATTTTGCCTTTTTTTGTTGTATTCACTTTAGAAAAGAACTTTATAGAATATATGTTCATTGTGTTGGTACACGTTTGTGCTTTTTCAATGTATTTTACCTTTTCAATATATATAAGACACGAAATTAAAGTGTACACGTTTCTGCTTTTTCAATGTATACAAGACAGGAACGTTATAGAATATATTTGACCTTTTCAATGTATCTTGTCTATAAAATTGATGTTATTTCGTATAACAATCAAATTTGTGCAATGTTAATATATGCACCTCACGTTTCTTTTCAAGTGCTGAGTTGCATGAGTGCTTTCTCTCCATAAAAATTTTCCATTCAAATGTCATTCACATCGTGCAATGATAATGGAGTTGTCGTTGAAATGGTCCCTTTGCTTGGGGAGTGCATAGCATGGCTTCTGCATATGGCGTCCGTATTGGAACATTTTAAACGAAGAAAAACTACTTTTTACGAAACAACAGACCCACATTCGAAACTTGCGATGTGTAAATTCAAGTACTCTGTTCGCCCTATTTCATTTTGGTCTTGGATACATCCTATTTCATTTTGGTTTGGATATGAGAACCATTTATATTTTTCAGCTCCACCCTTTTTGGTGCGCCCAGGTCTAATCCATCTATTGTTGATGTTGTAATGGAAAGATGCAAATGTATGAAAAAATGCAAAAAAAATAGTTAGTTTTTTTTTTTTTTTCAATGATAAAGAAAATAGTTAGTTCATAATGTACTAGCCAGAAGTAGAATTCAAGTGTAGGGGGTTCAAGAGTGATATCTAAGAGTGCTCACTCCAAGCAAAGCCTGTATGATAGCATTTGAATTTTGTGAGCAAGATTTTTAGTCCTATAATGGTACAATCCTTTCATTTATATCTTGCACAGATAATCTTTCCAATCCATAACTCTGTGTTCGACATTCCTTAATTGTATACCCTTGTCTCATATTTGTAGAAGAAAAATAAAAAATATAAACAATAAATACATTCAACTTTGCCTTTGATCCAGATAGAAATTGCCTTTGATCCAAATAGAAATATATTAAGATTGAGTACACCTTATTATGATTACACGCTTACTCCTTTTTACTAGGAGAAAGAAATATACATGTAAAATTGAGAAGTACACCTTACTCCTTTTTTTATAAGGAGAAAGACATACAACATGAATCACTAAACTCAAGGCTAATATGACTATGATTACACGCTTTTGAGAATTCCCATGCGCAATCAAATATTGTTGATTCTCCAATAACTTGATCAATGACTCACAGTCATGTAGATGAAACTGCCATCTTCCCACCTACACCCAAGTAGAACACAATTTGGTGAATGACACTAGCACACAATCATCAAAAGCAAGAGCCCAATAAGTATTCACACCAGTTGACGTCCCATGGATAAAGCAAGTAATTTCAACAACAATTATGTTCTTAAATAATAGACATTGTGTACTAGAATCTACTTTCATTTACACAATATTCCCATATCTAATAACAATCACACCCACCATATAGTTGTTACTTGAGTGATACTTTCTCGCTTGGTAAATTTTTTATACTGATTTTGATATCTTTAACTACTTCATCATAGATAACCTCATTGTGTGTGAGAGAGAGAGAGAGGAACGCAAAATGTGAACCATGTTCAGCTGATTAATGAAAATTTCTGCGACCACTGCCAATCCATCATAGTAGAGTTACGAGCTTCACGGGCAGACCAATCCAATGCAACCAAACTAACAATACCCAGAATTATTATTTGCTAGGGACAGTATAGGTACCCTAGCCCCTGAGCATGGGCATGGTTACTCGCCTCGGCACCATACTGAATCCAAGTAACACAGCCGATTCCGAGTCAACACAGCATAGATACAAAACATTGGTTTCTAAATGCTGAACAATAAAAGTTTTTATATTTTTTGCCTTTTCTTGGTGCTTTTATTGACACTTGGTTCCATTCAAATCCCTTGCATGGGGCAAGGCGTCAGCTAAGAAATTCGGCCAGTTTTCTGCCATTTTTTGTCCAGAAGATCAGACTGAGTACCTAGACACAAATAATTTATCTATATATGTTGACATATGGAAAGTTTCCCAGTAAAGAAAGACAAGAAAGAACTCTCAAACAACAGCCAATTCTAGCAAAGCGACCTACTTAGAAAAGAACAATGACATAACACTCTACATGAGAGAACCTATCTCTAACCCCTTATTTATAATCTTTAGAACCTCCCTGAAAAGAAAAAAACAACTAGAATCAATTACTATCAATCCTTATTCAACTCTTGTCTTAATTACCTACTACACAAATTATGCTGAGGAAAGAATAAAAACCAAAGGTTCAATAGAGATAACCAGCAACCTACTAAAAATGACTCAAAATATGAAGGAGATTTGCAATTTGCCAAATCCGGAACACAACATACTGAAGCATTTCATCAAACAATAAGAGACAAGAATACATGCATGCATACCTCAAGTTGAAGTAGTTCATAAGGTCTCTCGAAGCCTGCTCACTGTAAAACTAATGGAAACAGCGAAAAATTGGTAAAAGTAGTTACAACTACAAAATGAATCCAATTTACAAAATGAACTAAATAAATCAATCAACAATCCTCAAAGAAAATTTCAAACCCCAAAAAGTTCATAGAAAAGCACACTCACAAAGCCATTAACTAATTAAGCTCGTTAACCATCAGCAGAGAAAGCCGCAAAGAGAATTCATAAAAACCCAACTCATAAAGGGGAAAAAATGAATCCCACAAACATGAATCGAGAAAGGCATCGATTGAAATGCAACTCAGAAAAAAATAAAACAAAAAAGAACCCAATTCATAAACTGAAGCAAACAAACCGTTCAACCATTCTTAGAGAAAGCTTTTCGAAAACTAACATAGAGAGACAGAACCAGAGCATAGAAAGAACCAAAGAGAGAGAACCAAAGCCGAGAGAGGGAGATCCAGAGCTGTGAAAGAGAGAGACGGCTAATACCCTAATCGAGAGAGAGAAAAAGAGAGAGAACCATAGCAGAGAGACAAAACCATAGAGAGAGGGCTAGCACCTTAACCGATAGGGATAGGGATATTGTTACAAGACAAACGATAATTTTGATATCTTCGTAAGGGGTAAAGTTGAAATTTTAATTAAATGACAAAGGCACTCTACAAATAAAGTTTTAGGTCACTAATTTTTAAAATGTTATTGTATTTTTACGAAAATTATGAATTTACCCTTGCTTGACAGTAAAGTTACTTATTTAAATAATTTTTTAATAAAAAATAATGTTTATTTTGATAAATACACTCATCACAACCTTCTAATTTAAACTTTTATATTTTGAGGGGTAGTTAACTCTAAACAAACTCATATATATATATATATATATATATATATATATATATATATATATATATATATATGGAAAATCCTGAGATTAGCCTATTAACTCATATGAACATATGAGCCCAACGGCTTAGATTGAATCGGACCACATGCGGTTTTTGACTACCACGGACCTAACATGTTCGTGGCGGTACTGTCACGGAACCGCAATGGAAGAACACAGCATGTCCACAACGGTGAAAAATACTGTAGCACTTCTCCTATATGCGTTTTTTAGGTTTTTCTTAGATATATATATATATATATATATAAGCATATAAAGATTGGTATAATTATTTTGTTCTACAATATGAGATATTAACTCTTGTTTCTTACTAAGTTCTTTAGGTAAGATTTTATATGGAGTGGCAATTATATCATATACTGATGAAGGTTGAGTAGGCTCATCCTTAACTGGGACTTTTGTTTTAAGTATAAGAGTTTTTTCAGGTGGATGTATACTAGCAGTGGTAGTACCATCTGTACTGATATAAGTTTTCTCTTCTATTGTTTGAATTTCATCAAATGAAGCAGGGATATGAAGCTTATGTTGATAATTACTTAACAAGTCTAGGAACTCCTCGTTCCTTTTCAGCATTTTTATTAACATAAAAGGCTGCACAGCTCCAAGGAAAGGAGCTTGGTCTTATTAGTTTTTTATGTTGGAGATCATCAATTCTTTTCTGCACATTTCTAATAAGATAGCATTCATTTGTATTGGTCTAGCTTTTGTAGGTATTTGTTTTTCATCAAAACCTTGTTCATATGGTAGACTGATACTATGCTTTTTTCTTTCCCAAAAGCATTGGGATGCTCACTACATATATATATATATATATATATATATATGGTGCGGTTTGTATAGAGCCTAGGCTATGAACAATCAAATTAGAGCCTACCTTCAAATAATGTCGAGAAATGTGGTTCCAATACTAGAAATCTTTGTTATAGCTTTAAAATATAGTTTCATCTTTATTTATAAAATTTAAATATTAAAAAATAAAGTAGATCGACAGATCTATGAAAACCTGAAATTCTAGAAGTTTGACAGTCCAAAAATGAGCTATGAAATACACTATTTCCAAACCTTGAAATCTATTTTTTTCTCATTTCTATGCATCTTGATGTCAAGATGATCAATTTGAGGATATTTGAGCATGAAAACAACCTCTTCCAATAAAAGTTTTGAAGTAGGCACTAATTTGATTGTTTAGAGCTTCATCTCTATATAAGCTTTTCCCATATATATATATATATATATATATATATATATATATATATATATATATATATATATATATATATATATATATATATATATATATATATATAATATGGTAAAGCTGTTATTGGTTTCCAAGTTTTACCATAGGCTATTCTGTTTATATCAATAGGTGTAGTATCCATAACAGCATTTTCTTGGTTTTGAATGGTGTCTTCTATAATTGGTTCTTCTTCCTGGAGCATCATTGTTTCATGCTCTGGTATTTTTTATTTTCCTTTATCTGAAGATTCTGGTAATGGAACAGATATATTTGGTGTAAGAATACTGAGTTTGGGAGAAGGAATTCCTTTAATGTCTAATTGAGCGGATTTGGCTATTAACTGATCCATTAAGGTTTTATTATTTTCACCAATATGAAATTTATTTTTATTAAGTTCTGGAGGTGGTTTGAACAGAGCTGCTTTAGGAAGGGAAGGAGTCACCTCCTTCGATACTAATCGCTCTATACGTTCTGCTTGTTTTCCTAAAGACTGTATATTAGTATAATTGTTTTGTTCCACAATATGGGGAATAAGTTCTTGTTTCTTACCAATTTCTTTAGGTAAGACCTTATATGGTGTGGCAATTATATCATATAAAGATTGTGGTGGTTCTCCTTTACTTGATGGGGTTATTCCTTTGAGTATTATGCTTTTTTTAGGAGGGTGTGTACTAGCAGTAGTAGTACCATCCGTGCTGATATATGTTTTTTCTTCTAAAGTTTGAAGATTATCAAATGAAGGAATATTTATTTTATATTGAATACATATTTCTGTTAACCATATAAAAAATCCTTTTGTTTCTCTTTCTTTTTTGAGAAATTTATTGTATTTTTTATGCATTAATTCTATTAATCTAGGTTGAAAGGTTTGAAGATACCATTTTCTAATATTTTGATTTTCTACAGAAAGATAATCTTTTTTAAGATAATCAATATTGATTTTCTTCTTTTTTCTTTCTAGTTTAGCGGCTAAATATGCTGCTATATATTCATCATTATATGTGTTATTAGTATTTATCTCTTCTTCTATATCATCTTCTATTTGTAATGTAAGTATTTGAAATTCTTCTATATTTGGTTCAGGAATATATGTAGGAAGAACTACATGATCAGCCGTTCTTCTTACTCCTTGTAGTTGGAAATCTGAAGATGGTGTAGGTTGTGAAGTAGAAGGAAGTATGATGACATCAGGAGTAGTATGACAGGATTTTCTAGCAGGTATTAATGGTTTTTTATTTCTTTTCCTATTAATATCTATATCATCATTGACTCTAGATTGTTGGAATTTTATTTCAATATTTCCATCTGGATGTTCAATTATTTGGTTTGGAATATTATTTATAGGTGCTTCTTGGGGTTGGTTTGCATGTTGTAATGCCCAAGACTGGGGTAAAATAATATCGGACCAAGTAATTGTTTTGGGTACAATTGTATGTGATTTTTCTAAATTTGTTTGGAATAATATAGTTTGATCTTTTTTATCAACTTGCATAATATTAGGACAAAGAGTGTTCATTACTTTGTAATAAATTCTATATACTATTGCTAAATTCTGAGAACCATGCATCATATTAAATCCATGAGTTTTCAAATTTATAGATAATATATCTAATATGTTTGGATCTGTTAAAGAAACAGACAAATTTGGAAAGCAATTAAAATATATTGGTCCACTACATAGGCTGGATTCTACCATACCTAGGAGTGAATCTGCGAAGTTATTGTGTCTTGTATCTCTTAGGCATACAAGCACATAAGTGTTTAACCCTAGTCGGGTTAAAGGTTTAATGGCTATTTGAATTAACCCAATGTGCAAATATTTATAATTATTTTTTTTATATTTTTCAATAATTTTTCTTGATAGTAGTTGAAAGTCTTCTTGGTTCTGAGTTACGAACAGACTTTCTTCTACAGTTTTTATAGCAAAACCTAATTTAAATTTAAATGATCCTTTTTGATAAATATCTTTTAGTGGTACTTTAGGAATATGACAATTTTGGATATGATCTTCAATATCATTTATAATAATATGTTTTTTATTTTTAACCCTTAATGTTTGAGATTGAGTTGCAGTATTACCTTTAAGATTCTTAATTAAATTTGCCATCTGTAGGTTGCGGATAATGACAATCTGGACGATCAAAGGTCCAGTGTGTTCCTTTAAGCGGCTCTTCCTGGCCTTGGCGGGTACTTTGCCTAGACTTGTCCTTTCGTCTCTTGCCTTAACTCTCGGACCAACTTTCTTAAATGTAAATTTAAGTAGGTTTCTACAGTAATATTGTAACTTTTTTCTCTAAACAGTGTAAACTTGGCTTTGATACCAAAAGGCCCAGGATTTACAGTGAATTTGAAATAACTTTTCTATAACAAGTAAGAAAATAGAATCATTACATTTAGATGATTCAATCAAATCAAAATTATATAATATAATCAACTATGATTCAATATCTTCAGATTCTACTGACTCACATATAGAACATATTCAGGATGATGACCTTTTATGGACATAATCATCTGATACTTCAGATTCTTCGACAGACACAGAATCATCCAATCCAATAGAAGATACTAATTGTAGTTGCCCTATACTTACACATAATCTTCATATGCTTACTCAAGAAGATAATTTAATCTTAGATATTATTGAGAAAATTACAGATCCAGAGGAAAAAAGATCTGTAATCACCAAATTTATTACATTAGCTAAAACAAAAACAAAAACACCTCAAATTAGTAAAACACCTGATGGATACAATTTTGCTTCCATTATGAAAAGAGTAAGTGAACAACATATTTCTCAACATAAAGAACTTTCTATTTCAGACTTAAAGCAAGAAATCAAAAAAGTTAAAAAAGAAGTATATCAATTAAAAAATAGAATCAAAACTTTAGAATTACAACATCTATCACAACCAGAGACAGATACAGATGAAATAGAATTCGATCAGCTTATGACATATGATCCTGATCCACTAGAAGATATACCAGAAACCTCAGAAGCCAAACCCCATCTGGTAACAATTCCCTCTGTCAATTTGATAGATAAAATTATGATTCAAAAATGGTTTGTTCAAGTCAAGATAATTGTAGCAAAAGATTATAGCTTTCAAACCTCAGCCTTAATAGACTTAGGGGCTGACCTTAATTGCATCAATAAAGGTCTAGTACCTTCAAAATATTTTGATAAAACAACTCAAATCTTAAATATAGCAGACGGTAGTAGACTCTTTATCAATTATAAATTATCTAATGCTTCTGTCTGTAATAACCACCGATGTATTAATACACCATTTATTATGGTTAAAGGATTAAGTCAAGCAGTTATACTTGGAGTCTCATTTCTTACACTTCTATATCCTTTATCAATAGATCAAACAGGAATATCTTCGAATTATCAAAATGTACCAATACACTTTGATTTTATTTATAAACCAAAATTAAAAGAAATCAATAACGTTAAAAGTTAATTACAAAATAAAGAAAAATTTCTTTGTACTTTAAAACAAGAAATTAAATATAAGTATATAGAAGAACAAATACAAGATCCTTTGATCCAACAAAAAATTCAATCAATACAAAACCAAATAGAAACCTCTATATGTAGTGAGCATCGCAATGCTTTTTGGGAAAGGAAAAAGCACAGTATTAGTCTACCGTATGAACAAGAATTTGATGAAAAACAAATACCTACAATAACAAGTAAGCAAATAGCATTCCATTATATTTGATTAATTCTTGTAATATATGGGTATAATTTAGGCAGAATATTATTATTATAATAAGAGGAATAATGGATATATCAATTACAAACCACTGTGTGTGGTTGAAATCCCCTATTTTCACACTAAATACTATTTTAAATTGCATAACATCAATATTTCATCTTTATAGAAATTGTACATGTAGTTATATAATCTGTAAAATTACAAGTAACAGACTGTAAATGGACTATATACAAAGAACGCACTGTATTCAAACTGATACAAACAGATTACAAAGAGAACTTAATAACACACTTACTGTTTACATATGCAATAACTGGAAAAGAGTTTCCAGTGTTGAGGGCAATAGGAAGGAAGAGAGTGAAGATTGCAATCACACATGCTAGATATTAAGAAAAGGAGGAAAGATAGAACCTGGTAATTAAAGTGACCTGGTATTCATGAGCTATGAAGTCAGGATAGCTGTAGCAGAGTATCTTCGGGGAGAGAGAGAGAGAGGGAGTAGAGAACTAGAGCAAAGGGAGAGCAGAGTAAGGGAAGAAGCTAGGAGACACTTGAGACCTGAGACCTGAGGGAAATGAAAGAGAGCCTTCCCCTTTTATAGACGAAGGAGGAGGAGGTTGCTTCGTTCCGAAGGAAAGGGTGACGACAAGGAAGAGAAAAGACATAAAGCAGAAAAGCTAAAAGGGAAAAAGACAAAAAAAGAAAAAGAAGATGCTTAAAGAAGCATCTTGTACAGTGACTTTTGTTTGCTTATGTCGGTGGCTAGAGTGAAAAGGCATCTTTGAACAGTATCCTTTTGTCTTCTTATGCTGGTGGCTACAGTGAAAGGCATCTTTGAACAGTATTCTTTTGTCTTCTTATGCTGGTGGCTACAGTGACGGTCATCAAGTATTTGTCGTATATGTCGGTAGCATAGTTAAAGGCATAATATCTTGAGGTGACAGGTGATCTGGTACTGTGTAGCATTTTTATGGTCTTTGGCTGAATTCATTTGGGTCTTCTTCTTCTTCTGGGTATGTTTCTTCTTCTGGATCTGCTTCTTCAAGTGGGAAGTATTTGTTGGTGTGCAATGGTGAAGATTGTGCGGTTTCATCTGATGAGACCGGTTTTCTTCCTGCTTCTGCAAAGATCTCTTTCATTTGTTGTTCTAACATTTCTTTGGAAGCATTGGGGTTTGATTGGAGCATATTTCGTAAATATGTGGGAAAGTCAAATGAAGTATTGGCTGTATTATGGTCACTTGGACTTGAGTTATATATAGGTTTTTGTGGAGGTATTCTTTTGGGAACTATAGTTGTGGGATCCATATTGAAGATATCCCACCATTTGACTGAGATGGTTTTGCCCAGTCTTGGAATGTAGGTATGATCGGCTGTATTATTAACAGAGATGGTATATTCCCATTTCATAATCCATGGGAGTTGGTATAGTACTACAAAGTATAGGTGATTGTCAGTATTATTATCACTATTATTGAACTGCACAAATTGTTCCTGCACTTTTTGGAAAGCAGGAGGTAAAAATGAAGTGGTTGATCCCCAAATTAAAAACCAATTTTTAAACTAGTTAGGGAATCGTTCGAAAATAGGTAATCTGAACTGGATATACCAGCTATGGGTATTGTTTGGATTTTGATAATAAAATACTTTATGCCAAGCTTCTATGTATTTGGCATATTTATAATATTTGTATGAAAAATCGGGATTATGTAATTTCTTTCCTTGAGCAGGATTGCAACCCCACTCATCATAAGAGAGTAATTTCTTGATCTGCATTTTGGAGTAAGCAATAACTCTAGTATTCTGTTGGTAGTAATGGACAACAGATATGGATCCTGTTTCCATGAGAATGGCTTCATAATATTTTCTGATTTTGACGCCATTGGTTGGATTCAAATGATTTATCAAATATAACGGAGCGAGTTTGATGGGGTCCATATTTGTATGATGGTCATCAATGGTGATGTTCATAAGGTAGGCTCTTTCAATGTATGAAGACCTAGGCAAATTAGGTCTCTGATTAGATTTAGATTGTGCTTGAGAATAAGCAGGAGTCGATGTATTAGTATCTGGGTAGGTAATTTGGTGAATAGGAGAATTGGAAGGTGAAAGGGTTGCCAAAGGCGGGAATTCACCTTCAAATGATATTATATTCAGTGGGCGTTTTTCGTTGCGAGAATTGCTACGAGAACCCATGAGATTAGGTGGATGTGATAGAGTAGTATTATTTCTATTAGCTGCAAAGAGCTGTAGTGCAAGTGAAAGTGGTGATTCTTTTATATATATATATATATATATATATATATATATATATATATATATATATATATATATATATATATATATATATACTACTTTAAAAACTATACTATTTTAAAAAAGTGGGTTGGATCTAGATGGGATTCATCTGTACCCGGATCCAATGCGAATAGTAATTTCGATATTAAATTTGGATATGGATCCAAATATCGAATCCATACGTAGATTCGAATAGGATTCGAACTTTGGGTTTCGTATCTAGATCGGGTAAATTCTCAGCCCTAATTGTCCGGAGATAGCTTAACCCATCATCCTCATAAATCGACAGTTTAAAGTTGTTCGAAGATGGCTTAGCCTATCATCCTCATATATCAACAGTTTGAAGCAACCTAGAGATGGCTTAACTCATCATCCTCATCACCCGATAATTAAGGCATTAAAAGCTTTATGCACCGTGAGACATTCGGTTACGAAAATGGGGATTTCTTCGTCGATGCGAAGGGGGTTTCTCATGAAAGCAGAGCCGTTAAATTCTTGACTCATTGCTTTATCACTCTTAAAATGTATAGTATGGATTAAGTTGAACAACGAAAGTGGTTGTAGCTCACTGACAACACTGACGGATTCTTGATTTTCTCTCGCGAGATCATGAAGTTCGAATGTTTAAACTTCAAGGTGAGTATCAGTGACTATCATCAAGAAATACTTACGTGAACAACCCAATAGTGAGATTAGCAGCATGAAAAGATAAACACAAGAGGTAAATAGCGTTCTGCAGATAAGATTACGTCCTGCCGATTATGTGATTCGAACGAAATAAGTCAAAAATGAAGATGACAGGTGAAGATTCGAAGATGGGAAATGCATGGTTATCCATTGAAAACCATAACTTAACAGTATAAAAAGGGGATCTCTCGATTGAAGATTAGTCGCACATTTTTTATAGACACAGTCTAATAGAGATAAACATTCTTGCGGGGTTTTTACCTCAGTAAGAATTAAGAGTGGGAAAAGATAGTGAGATACTCAGGACACAGAGAAAGAGATAATTGTCTTTTACGATCCACTTGAGACCCATTCTCTTAGGAAGACTAGACTTGAAGGATAGTATCACGACGTACATCTACAGGTATATGGGCCAATATGCCCATGATGTTATATTTTCTCTTTTGATATGCTTGTATTTTCTTTCTTAGAAACAAATAGTTTCAAGGCTAGAATCAAAGGTATTCGGCTTATTTTCTTTCTTTTATTTAGCCGATGTAAATTGTAACATGGGTTTAAACCTTTGGATTTGTTTAGTTCCCAATATAATATAAATCATGTGTTTCTAACATGGTGTGTACAGGTAAATTTGGCCCCAAATGCGATGTCCTCTGATTTCTATTTGGAGTTTAATGTTTGTTTAAACATTTCCTTTTAAACATATTAAGAATTCACATTTCGGAGCGTCCAATGACAAAAATAGCTTTCAAATCTTGGAAATAGTGTATCTTGTAATGTATTATCTAGACCGTCAATTTTTAAGATTTTCAAGTATTCATAGATCTACTCAATCTACACTTAATTTGAACTTTATATTTTATAATTAGAGATAAAAATAAAATTTCAAGACATCATAAAAATTTCTGATACTGAAACATCATATTTTGGCACTATTTAAGGGTGTGCCCTACTTTGATGGTTTAGAGTCTTGACCTTATACAAACTACACCCTTAGATCATCATCATCATTTTAGCCTTTTCCCAATTAATTGGGGTCGGTTACATGAATCTTGGTTTTCATTTATGCTATATTAAAGACCATGTCTTCAGTGAGGCTACAAGTCCCCATATTTTTTGTGACTACTTCCAACCATGTTCTTTTGGGCATATCCCTTGGCCTTTTTAGTCCTTCCACTTGAACTAACTCGTACCTCCTAATATGTGTTGTACTTAATCGGCGCCACACATGGCCAGCCCACCTAAGTCTACTCTCGCTCATTCTATCCCTTCTTGTCTTACCACTCATCCATCTCAACATTCTTATCTCTGATATATTCATTCTATGGGTATATTGATTTTTGTTCACCCAACATTTCGTCCCATAGAGAAAAGCTAGTCTCATTGATGTCCTATAGAACTTGCCATCGGCCTCATTGGTATGCAGTGATCATATAAAATACCAATTGTACATCTCCACTTCGCTCACCCAGCTCTAATTATGTGTGAGACATCTTCCCTGATCTCTCCATTTACCTAGATTATTGACCCAAGATATCAAAAGTACGATTCTTTTTGTACTTCCTGACCATTAATCTTAACTACTTCATCATTTCTACTACTATTATTACTAAACTTGCAGTCCATAGACTTTGTCTTAGTTCGCCTAATTTTAAAACCTTTGCATTTTAGAGCATCCCTCCAAAATTCTACCTTTGTGTTGACGATGTTACGGGTCTCATCAATCAAAATTATGTCATCTGCGAACACCATGCACCACGATACCTCATCCTGTATATGCCTAATTAAGTCATTCATAACTAAGACAAAGAGAAACAAACTCCATACTAACCTTTGATGTAGACCTATTGTAACAAAAAACTCACTGCCCTCTCTACTAGTTGTTCGTACACTAGTTACCACTCCATTGTACATATCTCTGACCAAGTCAAATCTTATAGATAATTTTAGCAAAAGAAATCTAATCTTATATGCATTTTTAAAATTGTTAATTTTGATCTTCATGGACATCTATCATAATCGAGCAATATATGGCATGGTTTAGTTGCAATATTATAAAAAACAAACAATACTTGTTGGTCCCATTGCAAACCAGAGGCCAAGCCAGGGTCGTTTTATTGGGCATAAAACAAACTAGATTTTTATATTTGGGCTCAAATATTTTGGAGCAGGAGATTCTAAGATCACCATTAGAGTGGTGAATTCTAGAATAAGCCTTGGGTTGTTCTAGAATACACCTCCCTAATAGTTATATTAGAATTTTCTTCTCTGATATTTTTTTTACTATTGAATGCTCTTGCATTTTCAAAAATGGTTTTTGCCTATAACTTGTTCTAGTCTTTTAGAAAATGGACTTTTTGTCATTTTAAGATCCCTCCAAAAGTCAATTTACAATTTAAAAAGATTATTTTGACTTTTTTCAATCATTTTGAATTTGACTGATACACTTTTTAGAATTTTTCAATAAGCTATTATTATTAATATAATTTTTAATTTGCAAGGACATTTTGCGGTCAAATGATTTGGAGTACGAGATTCTACGATCATCTTTAGAGTGGTGAATTCTAGAATAACCCTTTATATTTATAGAACTTTTTTTAATGTTTTGTGTGTTTTGACTGTTTTTCATGATCTAACCAGGTTGATGACCGATCAAATGCTAGTGGAACTAGATGATGTGCCTTTACTGTTGGTATGTGCTTCTGGTGACAATTTAGAACAATTTAGACTCCAAATTCCAAACCCAAATAATACAATAAAAAAACAACAAAACAAAGGATCAAGGGTGGATTTTGCTATAAGTTTGATGGGTTCAGGACCTTTTATGAGCATCACACTAATTTACACTTCCCATGGTTTGGTGGGGAGATACATCCAAACCCTACAAAAGAGAATGAAATAAAAAAACTTAGATAAATATACCTAACAAGGCTTATGATTCTTGTTTACCTTACAAAATAGAAGCATGGGGAGCTAGGCACCTTTTTGTTGGCGTCCAATTGCCTTGCAGATTAGAGAGAAGCTAAAATTTTCTCTCATTTTTTGAAGGACTTGAACTTTTTGGACTCCAGATTTTTCTCCCGGACTTAATATTTGATTGAATTTTCCTTATGGAGGATTTCTCACCCAAGTGTAGGATCAAAGCTGCAATCCCTCTTAAAATGGATGGGCTTAGGCAATTCTCTCACCAATAAGCTCTCTAAAAAGTGTTGGATTTGTGTGGACTTTTAAGGCCTTAGACACCATTGATGTTTTATGATTCTTGACTCCAATAAGAGTAGGGGACACAAAAGGAACCTCGGTAACTCGTCAGGCCTTAATGTTAAATTCCCGGATTTGGTGGCTCATAGAGTTACAAAAACCCCAAATCTATTGGGCAGGGCATCGTGAGGGTTACGAGTTACCCCTTAGTCAAGGTTGGTAGTAGCTAGTAGACATGTTTAGCCGGTGCATGTGAAGAAGCTTCATGGTTTTCTGATGTGCTTGTAGCATTATGGAAGATGGCTTGTCCAAGACAAGGGCCTGAACCTCGATACTTGTCCAGGACAAGGGCCTAAAAAAATATGAAAACCGAGGCAGCACACCAACCCTAGATAGCAAGATGCGGTGGAGTAAGAATAACAAATATCCACTCTTTACCTCTTTTTGATATAAAAATATTATAGAAAAAATTAAATCAAACACCCTCCCTTTGGCATAAATTTTCTATTATGGAAATATAGAAAATGAGGAAGTTATTATTACTTGAAAATTAAAAAAGAAAAAGAAATTAAAAGAAGTCTTCTATGAAACCTTGTGAGGAATCTGTTAAGGATAATTAATAAAATAAATTTGTACTTGAAAAAGATTCAAACCCCTTATTTTATTGTAGCCTAAATATTTAATTATGAAATTTTATAATAAGTAATTCAAAATATTAAGAAAGTGTATCATTTTTTAATTTACTTGAAAATAGAAAGGGAAAATATATAATGAGAACAATTTACCTTTGGTACAAGGTGGTCACAATTAATTTTGACCATTGGATGTGAAATTGGGTGGTTGCATTTATTTCATTGACTAAGCTCAAAGTTCAAAAGAAATTTTCTCGAATTTTGTAACAAACCCAAGCTATTAGATTTCACATCGGATGGTTGTATGTAATTGTTACCTCCCAGTAACAAAAGTAAATGGTCCCATTGTATACATTCTCAAATAGAAAACCAATAAAATTGAAAAATAGGTATTTGTGTTCTTCCTCAATGCAAGGAGACCTTCTTATAGATTTCCAAGTCCAAGTTTTTTAAAGAGAAAGAGAGGTACTAAAATATTCAATAGTCAACATATGTTCAAACAAAAAACATTATATCAATTTCACATAGTTTTGTAATATAATAAAAATTCATAATGCTAATATAATAAAAATTCATAATGCACTACCCCCATTTTTTATTGAAAACCCAAAAATACTTTATTTATAATGATTTTTAGCATTCTTTAAAAAAAGTTTATAGGCCTTACCCTGCCGATTCATCTATCCAAATAGCCAATCTGCTGATCCAAGTGGGTTTTCCTGATGGACGATCTAGATCATCGATCCATATTTTAAAAAACTGTATTACCCTGTAATTCAGAGGATGGCCCAAGGGAACGTTAGATTAAACACCCACTCATTTTCGCCCTATGTTAATTATTTGTATTGGGGTTTTGACCAAACCTAGCCTTATGGTTGGATCGTTGTTAGGTATAGTCTGATGAACCAAATACCTCAAAATTTGGTGGAGGGTCCCTCTTGGCTTATCTTGAGTACCCTAGATTTCATCTCATCCCAGGCCCATTTGAAGACCTATCAACTTTTTGGTTGGAGATTCTGCTTTTTTAGATCACCCATACTTAGTCTCTCCTGTTGTCCCTGCCTTCTATGGGCTTGTTGGGTAATGTCTAAGAAGTCCAATGCATATTGCTTGATTTTGTTCTCCTGTTGTCGGGAAGATGATGCCACTTTATCTTGTCCACTATTTCTAGACTAAGGTGATTCTAGTTTAGAATATTTTGTGTATCAAATTAGAGCCAAACACCTGAGTGAACCCGTTTTTGGTTCAACATCCTATCACTTCCTATGATAACATTATTGTTTCATTCGGGAAAAGGGCTGGTTTTAGCACCCCCACACCCTAGTCCCCATGTTGTAGTTTTCATTTCCATTGACACCACCCCACCAACACCTTCAAAAAAGCAAACCACTAAAATTACCCAAAGAGAAGAAAAAAAAAAAAAAACAAGAACAATACTTGTTCTATGATGTGAAAATTACACAAGTGATTATGGCTATTCCTTCGATCCTATGAAATCGTGTCATGATAAAAAGTTAGTATGAATGAATCTAAGAATATCAGGGTGGACTGTGACATTGAAGAAGTAGAGAGGTTGGCTACTTGTTCAGTGTTTGAGGCTAATTTGTCCCATGTAAATCTTGTACCCTTTGAAGTGTAGGATCCGCTCTTCAGAGTGGAACCCTGTGGTAGAGAGATTTCCAAACAAATTTGATTCATGAAAAGGCAATACTTGTCTTTAGGAGGTCTCGATTAATCTCATATAATCAAACTTATCCAACATTCCCATCTACCATATGTTCTATCTTTAGAGTTCTAAACAGAATTGCTGATATGCTGGATAACATGACGAGGGATTTCCTGTAGGGAAGGCACAAAGGATGCACTTGGTATTGGAATTCAATTTGCACATTAAGCGATTGGGTCGTCTTGGCATTCACAGACTGAAGTTCATGAATGAGGCTTTGATCACTAAGAGGTGGTGGAGGATGGCTTCAGATTCTTCACAGTTGTGGGTTCAGGTGCTTCATGCAAAGCAAGGAGTGGAGAAAGTTGGAATTCTGGTTAAAACCCCTATTTCTCTAATCAAAGCCTCTACGATATGGAAGAGCATTTTGATGTTTCTAAACCACTATTTTGTTAGATATACTAGGATGCTAGTGGGGGCTGGTGCTGCTACTGAATTTTCGTCCTATAAATGGATTGGAAACGCTCCTTTAAAAGTAGAATTGTCTGGGGTATATGGCAGAGCTGCAGATCCTAAGCAAGGCCCAATAGAATGGTGTTGGCTTTTGGTGAGAGGACCATTTCGGATATTGGCTAAGGTACAATAGAGTGGATGAGGTGGCAAGTGCAATTTGATTAGCTGCAGTCCGTGTTGGAGAATTTTTTTCAGTTATTGACCTTCGGAGCTCGCTCAATAGGATATATTCACAGTTGAATCACTATATAGACTGCTCTATAGTGACAGATCAGTGCGGGAAGATTGTATAGCAAATAATTCATGGACGTTGCTGGTTCCTCATAGAGTTTAGCAAATAATTTATGGAAGTTGCTGGTTCCTCATAGAGTTCAACGTTTCTCTTGGATTTCTTTAAGAAACAGGATAATCACTGTTGAACAACTTAGGAAGAGATGTGTAACAAACATTACTCTTTGTATTCTGTGTAAAGAAGTCGAGGAGACCATCAATCATTTGTTTTGCTTTCTTGAAAGTTATTTGGTCTTGGTTTCTTTCAAGTTCAAATTTGCAGTGAGTTTGGTCTCAAACTGAGGCAGCTATTTGCCCAATGGCTTTCTTAGGGCTGTGGTCCAGGGTAAGTAGGCGGTGTTCAGGGTTGTGGCTACCACCAAGGTGGTTGTTTTCATTGCTGAATGAATTGAAAGCTAGTGTCCAAAATAAGGAGGTTCTATCTTTGCATGCAAATAGAGTAGAATCAAGGAGCTGATGGAATGTTCGAAAAAATAAATAAATAAACAAACTGATAGGCTAGCACGGCTTGGGGTTCAGAGGGAATTGTTATTTGTTTATATATCGAGAATTGTTCTATCCAATTTTGTACATCCTGGTTTTGTACATCAGTTTTAACTTTGGATGCGGTTTGTAAAACGTGTCAACCTTAAAACACTTCAAGTAAGAAGCACCTCCATATCTTATTGAAAAATACAACTTTGGTGAAAATCTATTTTCATACCTAATTATAAAAATTTGAAACTCAAAAAATGATGCAGATTGATCAGATCTACAAACACTTGAAAATCTTTGTCAAAAACTCTAAAATTTACCCCACTTTATTCCTATCTCATTCATGTAAAGTAACCTTAAAGAAATTTTTCTAATAGAAACCCAAAATCTATGAAATCACAAGTTCTTATTTCAGTTCTTTCAGCCACCATTTTTTGTGACGCAATTTGTCATTCTTTGGATTTTACCCTCAGGTCCCCCACCAAATCAATTGGAGCTTATTTCAAAATGATCCATATCCCTACGATTATCAAGTTAAAAAAGATCCCAAAATTTACCATTTTCTAAAAGAGATGGTATATGCCATTCACATTATCTGAACACTCGAAAGGATGCACAAGCACACTTCAACGGTTCAAATTGAACCTCGCGCAATGGCACAAAAAGAGTTTCATATTTTACTTTTATTTTTATTTAAATGTCATTTATCCGAAATTTGGGTTATATATGAATTCTTCTATGTTGTATTAAATAATAATAATATATTTTGAATTAAAAATTGGCCATAATCCCCCTAAAATATTTTAAGGGTATTTTTGTTAAGTTCCTTATTTAAAATATTTATTTTATTTCATTTGGTGCTCTATGTAACAATTCATATGCATCCCGAATTCTAGATAAATAATCATTTTTTAATAAAATAAAATAATAACATAAAAACTTCTTTTGTTGCATGGATGTGGCACATTGATTCTAAACCATCCACATAATGTGTACAGGAGACTTCTCCTTTCCAACACCCACATGATGTGGGCAGGAGACTTTTCCTTTCCTTAAAATTTCAAATTTTTATGGGTTCGTTCAAAATGTAAACCAAATTTGAGGCAAAACAATGCTCCTAAATCTGGATCCACAATCCATTTTGGAGATATAGCCTGGATCCAAAATTCTTTACATCAATCATGAATCGAAAAAAATAATGAACTTGGAGCATCAAAATAGTGCAACTCACATATATCTTGGAAGTCCAGTTTAGATCCAAACCTCTAACATCAGTCAAGAATCTGAGAAAGAATGTATTTGGAACCATAAAAAATAGTGCACTACCATTTTTTAGTGGAACGAGGTAAAAAAGGATTAGCAATGACAGCAGATGAGTTTCAGGTCCTAAAACCATTGAAACCCATGTTCAGCAGATAACCAAAACATTGGCTTTAATAATTTCGAATCCAAAATGCATCTGCAAGTGCTACCTTCAAGTTTTGTTACTGAAGCCCTAGAAAAAATGCTTGGAAGTGGCAATGGAGGAGCAAAGGTCCTCTGACAAGGCAAGCCAGGTGGCGAGTCAACGGCCTTAAAGGGAGAAGAAGGTTCATCAAATATCTTCTGATTTGATTGGTCAATGACTCCTAATTTGAAAGTTCGATGACCATTCTCATCTGAGCAGCAGCCAAAAGATTCCATGCAACAGACATCTACAATTAAAATAGGGCAAATGGGCATGCATAAACTTGCTGATTATTTTTAGCCCAAATATGTTGTCTACATACTTCAACTATTTCATTGGGCATGTAACACCGTAGACTAGGCCCTTGGTGGTTCCAATCCAAGGCTATCTATCTATATGCTAAATAGCAGAATATAGTAGGGTCCTGCCATCTTCATATTATGCTACGCAAGAACAGTAAGCTTCCCACGCATGAGTTGGCTGAAATTCAAAATACAGTGTAAAAAGCTCTATGTAAAAACAGGCCAAAGCCAAAAGATTATAACAAGACAAAAAAACAAAGTAAAAAAAACGGAGAAACCCTACAACACTAACTAAAAACTCCACTAATATCACTATACTTCTTTCATGATAGACTATACCAACTGACCAGCCCGCACACTGAAAGATGGCTTCTAGCCAAATGTAAATTCATTTCGGTCTCTTCCCCAATGTCTTCTTCCTTTCCTCAAAACCCACAACTTCCGTTATTAAGATAAGACTTGATCGATCAATGCTTCCTCTACCCATTGCACTAAACTGAGCTTCAATCGATCTTCACTGAGGAGTAGATCTTGCGCACAAACCAGAAGCATGCATAGAAACCAATGGTCCCTGTCAACACAAAGAAGGCATATGACACTATCGTCATATACCCAAAGTAGAGGATCCCTGATACCAGTTTAGTGATCTCTAACTTAGTGAAGTAGTAGAAGATGGAGTAAAGGAAGAGGTAAAGAGCTGAGGAACCAGCTGTCAAATAAGCCCTCCACCACCAGTGATAGTCCTCGCTGCAAAGTTGGAAGTAGCAAAGCACGATTGTGATCTCAGCACAAGTAACCAAAAGTATCACAAATACAATGAAGAGGAACCCAAAGATATAGTAGAACTGATTCAGCCATATCGAGGTCAAGATGAAGAAGAGCTCGATAAAAACTGCACCAAATGGCAATATTCCGCCAATCAATATGGAGAAGACAGGCTGCATATACCAGGCTTGCTCAGGGATTTGCCTTGGGATTTTGTTGGTCTTAACAGGGTCCTCAATGGCTGGTTTTTTGAAGCCCAAGTAGCTTCCCACAAAGACCAAGGGCACTGATATGCCAAACCATAGAAAAACCAGGGCAAACATGGTGCCAAAAGGAACAGCTCCGGATGACTTCTCCCCCCAAATCAAAGCATTCAAGACAAAGAAAATAGAGAAGCAGATGGCAGGAAACATGAAGGCTGTTTTCAGTGTATTCTTCTTCCACTCTGTTCCTTTGAACATCTTGTAGAGCCTGGCCGATGTGTAGCCAGCAAATATGCCCATGAATACCCACAGTAAAACCATGGCGGTCATCAAACCACCTCGGTTTGAAGGGGAGAGAAAACCCAACAATGCGAATATCATGGTCACAAGAGTCATACAAAAGAACTGGACCCCAGTCCCCACATAAACACAGAGCAAGCCCGCGTTGATGGGCGGCCTGAAAACATCTCCATGCACAAGCTTCCAGCCAGTTTCTTCTTGGGCTTCATCTTGCGTTTCAAGCTGGTTGTAGTTGGCTATGTCCCTATAGAGTGTTCTCATCATGATCATGGCCACCATTCCCGAAAGGAAGAGAACAATCATCAAGGAGTTGATGATGGAGAACCAGTGGATCTGATCATCGCTCATGTGAAGGTATGTATCCCATCGAGAAGCCCATTTAATGTCGCTAGCCTGGAGAAGAGGAGAGCCAAATTGTAAGCACAAGCATAACACTGAAATAACAAAACAGTACATAAAGATAACAATGCACACAGTTTGCATAGATATCGTGACAAAAATGAGAAAGAAAATTCATACAACTGCTGATAACCAGAGAAAAGCCAATGTGAGAGAGGATTTCAATCAATACCTGGAAGGTAACATCATAAGTGAATATAACCTCTTTATCTGCCTCCACTTCCTGGGGCACATTGCTACTTTGGATGATGTTTTTGGTGCTTGGGTTACATGTAATCAAGCCCTTGCCATCCCAAGGCTGCTTATATTCATGATTCACACTGTTTGAAGATGAAGAAGGGATTACAGGACAAGCAAGATTAAGAGCCAGAAATTGAGTTTTAATAGCAGATCAATTTAAAAATGATGAGCAGATATCCATGTCTACAACAAAATAAATAAATAAATAAATAATAATAACGATGATGATAGTAATAAGAATGTATAATAATAGGTCTCAAACAGGTTGCAAGAAGAAGAAAATCTAACACAAATACATTGCATGTATTTATTCAAATTCATCAATAGAATAAAGATAACTAAGAAAAGATGTTATACGACATGGTACGATATTCTTGTCATCTCATCCTAAGTCAACACATATTTTACTTTAAAATTTTATCCCTTTCTTGTCTTCCAAGGATGTGACAGTAATGGGCCTAATGGCACACACTATACACCAAAACTCTACACCAAACAATGTAGATTAGTATATGTACATGGCATATTGAACTACTATATTTACAGATTTTCCATATTACTTTCTTTTCTTTTCCCCCCCAAACAACGCAGATTTTCATTTTCCATATTACTTTAGTTCCCAGACTTGATTTATGGTTGGCTTACATTCAAGTCCATTTGTCTTAAGTTGACTTAAAGTTTCGATAAGTCTATTTGGCAGGTAAAGAAACCAAGTCCAAATGCAATTGAATCAGTTTCTAAAAATTTATTTAGTCCATATGAGACTCATCCCCATCTTAAATTGACTTGGCCCACCTTGCCAAAGCCAATGTACATTTTTCCATGCGCAAGTCCCTTTTTTTTTTTCCTTAATGTTAAAAGTATGAAATAACCAAAGGCATTTGTCCTAACTGTGCACAACCCTCCTGCTGTCCCTCATTTCGAATTAACGTTTCTAATTCCTATATTTTGGACCCATTTTCAGAATTCTTGATAACTTTTTCCTAAACTTATTTCATGAGTATTCTTTATACCCAGGCCAATTTCTACATCTAAATTTTTTCTAAGTTGCCAATATAAATTCATTCCACAATTTGTTAAGTAGCCTCCGGAAAAAAACAGGAGGACAATTAATCAACCACATCAAAGCCAACAGATGTGCAGGCTCATTTTCAAGAAATAACTGAAATCAGTATCATCCCACATAGCTAATAGTGCTATAAAATAAGAGGAAAGATTACACTTGCATAACTATATAGGCATTATTTCTAACGTGTTTAGAGTGAAATACTAAAGAAACTTCAAACAAGTAGTATGGCAACGCACCTGTATGGGGTAACCTCGAAACCAACAATACGAGCAGAATCAGTCTCGACATCTATATGATACATGACTCTGAAATGCAGGTGGTTATTGATAAAGTACTTTTCTTCTATGCTCTGTATCAGGAGGAAGGGGTCAGATTTCGGCTGGACCAAAGACACCGACAGAAATCAAAATAAAGCCATTTCAACTCACCCCAGAATAGCTGGCTTTGAATCCAACACGGAAGCCATGCTCATAGGTCGAAGATTGACTTCCATCCCTCTTTTGAAGAAGAACTGCCACAGGAAGATTATCCAATATCCTGTACAACTCAACAGAAAAGCAGTTATAACCCCATCATAATGATCCCTCTGATGAGTTTTCTTGTGCAAATATCAAATTAGCTCATGGCTACAAATACAAACCTAGAAGATATAAATCATATGGAATTACTATTCAAGAGCAATTGAGGAAACATTAGGTACTCACATGTTTACCCGGTATTCATCATCAATTTTCTCCTTGAAGTTCTTTGTAGACTCGCGATCAAGCTTAATTATACAACCAATTTTGCATGATTCTAATTCTCTCATTCGAAACTATGAAAATGTTCACACATTTAGAACCAGCAAATGAAAAGGCAAAAAGCCAAACTTCACGTTTAAAGTAACATAAACCCAATAAGTGTATGATGAAGAAACAAGAGACTCACAGTATAAACAGAGTTCTCGATGCGGTCGCCTCGAAGGACCTCTCCCAAGTTCTCTGCGCTATTCATAATCTTATCAGGCTTGCAGTAATTCAGAAAATAGTAATCATATGGAAGTTGTGTCTTTGTTGACGATAGCTTGTTAACTTTTACTTGAAGAAGATCACCCTGCACCAGTAAAAGACATCCAAAATTAAGGAGACCAGCCTCGTCCGTCATATTTTAAATCCAGCAGCTGTGTCATTGACTACACTCAAAGTTCAAAAAATATTCTCAAACTTTGTGACTCAACTCAAGCCATCCAATTTGGCATCTAATGGCTAGAGGTGATTGTGATCTCCTTGTAACAATGGTAAACAGTCTCATAGTATACAATCCCAACACACACACGCACACATATATATAAATATATGTGTGTGTGTGGATGTATGTATACGTGTGTGTATAGCCATGTTGCCGAATCCTACTTTTTGAGGCACGAAGAATCAGACAGTGTGTGTACCCATATCCATGCGACATAAGCTAACAGGTTAAAACAAAGCACCCAACCAAAAGCATACAGACATTGATCTTTTAATTATGCCAATATCGCAAAGGTAAATGAATGACAAACTATTAATACAGATACAGAAGGAAGTCCTCATACTTCAACTGAAGCCCTAATTAACTTGTATCCCCAGATTAGAATTAAAAAGATAAATCTCCAGCGCACAAATATGCCTTATAATATTGAAAAATAATATTTGGTGAATTTCGTGGGAATTCCCAACCCCCCGCCCCCCCTCCCAACCCCGGTAGGTACAGCGGCATTCTCATGGAACCTAAGCCCCATTTATAAGCAAAGTGGATGCTTATAACTTTATAAGTAAACTGGAACATTTCCTTCATCCAGTAATTCATCACATTTTATGTCTCCTTCGACCAGTAAACTCGACCTCCACCATCAAACAGTTTGAGTCCCATAAGTAGTACCTGAGCATCCACAGAAGTTACATCAGAGAAGTCAAATGGACCTGAAAAGTTTAGTATTTGACCTGTATGATCTCTTAAGGCCAATGTTAAAAAAACGGGGCAAGTGTATATATAGGCCAAAAAATGGGGCCGTATGTGTAAGAGGGAGACCTCTTGGAGGTCTCTTCTTCTTACATGTAAAGCGAGAGCATATAGGTCCATGTGGGTGTCTGTCTGTGTGTGTGTGTGAGAGAGAGAGGCCTCACATTGAACACTTGGAGGCCATCTTCTTTTTCTTCTTCTTTCCATATATATAGAGAGAGAGCACATGGGCCTGGAGCGAGAGAGAAGGGCCTTAAGCCTTTATAGGCCTTATTCCCCCCCTCTCCCCCCTCTTTTACACGGAATTAGGTGCTAAGTGTTTGCTAAAGGCACCCCCGATGCCAGCCATAGAAAGGTTCCCCAAAGAACAACGGTCAAAATTCACTTTGGAAGTTGCCAAAACGATGATTGTAATTAGATCATTTCGGTACACCAAATGATTTTTTCGAATTCTGGTGTACTCGGACATTTGGTTCCAATTCTGGCAGAGTGTGACCAAGAATAAGTGATTTCATAGCTTGTAAGAAGATTGTGGAAAGCAATCGGTCCATGAAAGAGTCAATGTTGCTTTCCTCACCCTCAAAGATCCCCTCCTATTTCTTTCTAGCCCAATGGAGATGAAAGCACTGATATGCCAAGCACAAGGCTGGTAGTTGGGAAAAGGGGGAAGAAAGCAGGAAGTGAATAGCAAAGCAAGCATGTCAGAGGTCGGCCAAAACCATCAAAAGAAATTTAGGATGAATAGAAGCCTCGTGGGACACACGAAGAGAAGAGGAATCGGTGGTCCATGCACATGGGTCCTCAATTCTGTAGTGGAATGCCTTGCCCCTGGCTATGATCTTGAGTTAGGGCCTTATTGGCTAAATCCAACGAGTTGACAGCTTGTACTTTTGGTGGAACATGGTAGAAAGAGGCCCTACGCAGGTGGTGCCAATCCTTCCACCCTTGGATTAGACATTTGCTAATGGAGGAGACAGAAAAGGACCTGGAGGTGGTAGGGCTCTGACCAATCCAATATCTGCCTGTTAAATAGCTTTGGAATTGAACCAGCAAAGAAGCTCGCTTGGTCATGCACTCACTGTCGTCAAGGTTTCACCTAAACCTTGATGTCCATAGTTTTACTTCCAAGAATTGACAGGATAGGATATTGTGGCCTCCTGGTTGGACGTCATATTGAATAGGCTCGGGAACAGGGCCTCCCAAAGGTGAGGGTACAGCCTCGGGTCCTTTAAAAAATGAACCCGGTGGCCCCTGTTTCTGCAGAGAATAGGATGAACTCTGGGAAGCGGCTAATAATGGATTTCCAAGCGCCAGAGCAGCTGGGTTGAGATTTAGGAGCCACTACTGATGATGACCAGCCACTTGCAAAGCAGGGCCATGTTACCATTTCTAAGGCCTCTTATACCCAAAGCCCCTGGATTTTGGGTAAGCATATCGTTTTCCCATTAACCAGGTGGAATACGTGTGATGCACTATCGCTATTCCATAATAAATTTGGGTTATGGAGCGCAAATGACAGAAAGCCACAGCTGGTCTATTTGTTGTGACGTAGCATCAGAAAAGACTGGAGTGTCATCTGCAAGTTGTAATAAGTGTTGGGCCCGTCCAAGAGGTGGCAAAGCCTTTAAGCATGACATGGTTGTGTAACTTGGTGGTGATCAAGCTGAAAATTTCAGCAATGATTGAGAAGAGGAGAGGAAGTCAACTTGGCGCATCCCACTAGAGGAGATAAGTAATCGTGGGGGCTGCCATTGATGAGAATGGAGAAATAGGCAGAGGCACCCAACCTGAGATCCACTTCTCACCAAAACACATGGGGGCCAGGATCTGGTCTGCACAAGCCATCCACGTGATCATAGGCCTTCTCGAAATCTAGTTTACAAATGAGGCACCAGCTTAACCAGCCAGAGTCTGGTATGAATGCATTCATGGAAAAAATATGCACCAAAGAAAACCCCCTCCCAGCCAGGGGAAATCAAGAATCAACCAATTTTGGTGAGAATAGGATTGATTAAATGGATCGTCCAAGTTTAGGCTGGCCCATTTAAAGGTATCTTAGAGAGGTTGTGTCGACATGAAAAAAATCTAAGAAACTGCTCATGCTTGCAGTGATGTGGCTTCCCCATTTGTTTTCATGTAACACTTAAATCTCCAAAACATAATTGTTGGAGGCAAGAGCGGGAAAATGCCAAACAGCCATAGGGTGGAAGCGCCTTGGGGTTAGGATCCGTGCCCATACATTCAACAAGATAAAGAGCTAGATCCTAGCATACCTAGGAACGAGATCCCATGCCACTGGGATCAAGGTTTTGACTTGGAGGGATCTAAGCTCCACTATATATAAAATGAGATAAATTAATGGTATATGATAAAATTAGGATCCAGCCAATGCCTGCTCAATCTATTATCATACACCTTAGCGAATTACCAATGTCATAGCTATTGTACTCCAATTTACGAACAACATAGTTCAATAATATCATAAATTGGCTTACTATGATATTAAACTGTAACTTTGTAATACTGTAATTCTAGTATACCACGATGTGACATGCACCACAATTTAACATATTCTAAAGAAATAAATCTATAATACCAAGGAGAAGACCAGCAGTTCAATTAATCGTACAACTCCTCTCCTTGAAGGGATCCTACAAGCATTTAGACTGAGATCCCATTTTATAGGGAGCGAGATCCCTATTTCTCTAAACCCAGCACCCTCTAAGATCCCTTAGAGGAATCACGAGATCGAGTTCCTAAGGTGGGACTGTGGCCTTATCCCCAAGGTTCCCTCAACTATGCTCCAAAACACCAAGGAAGGAGGTTTAGGTTTTGCGCTTGGTTTAATTCACTCCAGAAGTTGTCCCAATAGGGGGTATAGGTTTTGAATTTGCATTCGAGTTTGTATTCGGGATGAATTTGAATTTGGGTAAGTTGGTGCACTGTAGATGGGAGATTTTTGCAGGTGACGTGGAGGGCCGGTGCATCATGGTTGGCCTTTACTACATATAGTCGTTTCTTTGGAGCCCAGCTACATGCCAAGTCATTCTTGTCTTTCCAGCTATCCTGTCATTTTTGGGTGGTTGTTCCTCTGACCTTGGTTCTCTGCCAGACTACAAGCTACCACTCCGCGTGAGCAGGATCTTCTTCAAAAAATACAATTATACTATAATCGACATAGATATGAACCAAGAGAGACATAGAGAAAGAAAGAGGGAGAGACATTGTCTATCTCTTTCTCGCTGAGGATCTCACTCCCAATCTTGCTATACTATGCAATTTATGCTATAGAAAGGTATTATAAAATATATTATAATACAATACTATATTCTATGTTGTAAATACAGCATAACAATGCTATGTAGAATGTACTTTATACTATATACTACATTGTACTACTATATACCATACTCCTATACTTTAACATGCTAATATTAACTATATGTAAGCACACGCACAAGCACACACATGCACACATGCATGCATGCACAAACTCACACAAACACCCTGACTATGATGCTATAGAATCCGAATTCCAGGTAACTCAGGAACATGATTCCTAATAATGGGGAACACACACACACACACACAATGACGTTATAAAATCAGGATTCCAAGTAACTCGGGAACGTGAATCCTAACAATGGGGACAGAGATCCAAAAGTTAAAAATCAAGATCTCTTTAAGACCCCTCTCCTGGACCACTAGAGCGAGATTCCGGAGAGGAATCGCCACATTGGTTGGGCTATTAGTCAAGGGGAATTGAGTGGGTGATAAAAACCAAGTATGGTGTCCTTGCAGGCTTAGGTATAGGAGTGAATTGCGGAAAGAAGGGGAAAACTAAAGCGCTGCATGGAGCTGAGGCATGCCATCAATGATGAAATTGAGGGATCCATCACCATCCATCTATAATGGCTGGCAAGTTCTACAGCTTGTATATATAGGATAAGCCTTTCAATCTTCAAGTGAGATAGTCATATTTCACTTTTCCCTCTAACCAAGACAACCCAGTGCCGGTTTGCATCTAATAATTCTTGCGTTTGCTTGATTGATGGGAGATATTTTCTTATATTCTTCAGTTATTCCTCCTGAAGCTGACCTTTTAATCAATAATTCCCAATTAAGCCAATTATGCCCCGAAGGAAGTAATCCTTCTTCATTTATTTGATAAAAGGTTGCTCAAGCATCCAAAATTAAAGGATTCAGTCAAAAGTTAGATTCGTGAAATTAAAATGTTATAAGGAATATCCTGTAACCATAACAAGTCCACCCCACACACCATAAGGTATACCATTCAGCTCATTCCATAAACACCAATAATCAAAACATGATTCAACCATGGCACGAGCAAGTCTAATTATGTGCCAGCAGGTTCATTACAACAAAGGCTATAACACAATCAACAATTAAGAAAACCATACCACTCCTGCATTCACAAATTGTATTTCTATACGGCCAATAACAAGCTCTATCAAGAAATGAACACAAATATTTCATTTAGAAGATGGAAAAATAAAAAAGATTAAGAATCTGGAAGATTTGGCATATCTAAGTACGGGGAGCAATAAACATGAAGTTTCCAAGAATGAAAAGGTAATTTTAAATAGGGAACTAGTTATCAAAAAATAATAATAAAATATAACTAGGGAACTAATTCAATAAGAAATTTCAAAGAATTAGACATTAGTCACCTAGTATAATAGTTTGACACCCATAACTTATTATCTATTTTCACTGAACTTAAGTGATATACTTTTTTATTAAAAAAAAAAGCATCA
The DNA here is from genome assembly GCF_054954075.1 of Amborella trichopoda. Taxonomy (NCBI): domain Eukaryota; kingdom Viridiplantae; phylum Streptophyta; class Magnoliopsida; order Amborellales; family Amborellaceae; genus Amborella; species Amborella trichopoda. The sequence goes on from NC_142340.1 coordinate 18,142,206, forward strand.
TTTGCACTGGAGAAATCATAAAGAGCATTTCCCCAATTTACCCAAATATGTCACAAGACATCCTTAATATCAACTTCCAGTGATCATGAAATAAGTATATAAGGCATTGATCAAGGATCAATAAATAATAATCTAATATTTGATTCATAACAAAGTTAAGAACTACAATATGGTACATTTGATGCAGTATGCAACCGACCATCTATCAGCATCATTTGAAGTTCCAGATGCAGGTTTTCCACTTAGAACAGATGAAATAAAAGAAAAAACGTCGACAGAACAAAAAAAAAGGAAAATGCTGGTAAAAACAAGTAGAAAGTCTCATTCCCTTGAAAAAAATTCACTCTCATTCTCCAAAGAAAAGAAAAGGATTTAAAATCATAACAATAATTTGAAGATCCTCTTCATTCGATTCTCGCCCGAGAAAAAAAAAAAAAAAAGACAAATCATGCATCACATAACCCCTAATAAAAAAGTGAACACTCAAATCAAACATTCATCCAAGAAAAAAAAATCAGATTCAAACAAAATCACTTTTTCTTTTTGCGAACGCGAAACACAATCACACATTAACGAGAGAAAAGAGTGCAAATCTAGATCCCAGTCAAAAAAGCAGATAAGAAGCACAGACCTCAAAAGAAAATGAAAAAACCATACAAATCAATCCAAAACTGCAGATCCATAAAATCCCCACCAAAAATTGCATCCCAAACCCTAAATCACACCAGCAAATGAAGAGAGAAGAACGAGATCTTCAAATCCAACCATCCATCACAGAAAATGACAACTAATAACAGAGATCCACTTAGTTTCCGAATTCCTAACCAATTACAAACGTAAAACGCACAAGTGAGAAAAAAATACGTAGAGAGGGAGAGAGGGCCCTTGAAGCTCACCTTCTGAAAGTCTTGCGGGGCAACTCCAGGCAAGTAGAAGGAGTTGGCAGGAGATAACAAGAGAAGAGAGAAGAAGAGAAGCAAAAGTCGAGCACCCATTTCTGCTGCGCTCAGAGAGAGAGAGCGAGGAGAGAGAAGAGAGAGAGTGGCAGCTCTCACCAGAGGAGTGAGAATGGGGTAAGGGTATTTGTTTTATGTCGTTGCTGTTATTTTGGATCGTTTTTATCGAGGGTTTGGTGTCCGCGGCCAACATTGCTTCATTTGGGTGCTCAAAGCGAGTGATAGAGTGGGATGGTTGAGGAGAGAGGATGAGAAATCAAGTTCTCGTTGATGCGAGTAGGGGTGGCAACGGGTCAGGTATGGGTCGGGTCTGGCTTATCGCTAATAGGGGTGGCAATGGGTCGAATATGGTCGGATCCAGCATATTGCCAGTAGGGGTGGTTGGACCGGACTTGGACCCAAACCCATAGTATTCAGGTCCAGGTTTTGTATCTGGACTCGAGTCGCATGTCCAAAAGTTAGACCCAAATTTGTACCTGTCGGGTCGCGGGTCTATCCTGTCATATCCTAGTCTAGTCAGGTCCATTGCCACCCTCCCTGCTTTTTTTTTCTTTTTTTTTACTATTATATACCCATATTATTATTGGCAACAAGATCACAACCGTCTGCCATTAGATTTCAAGACTTGTCGTTTAATAGCTAAAGATGACTACCGGTTCTTATTATATATGATCCTTAATACACCCAAATGAATAGGGCTTGAAGTATTTTATCTCCAATAGTTTACGGATATGGGTCAGGTCCAACCAAATCTGAACCCAAACCTGAATAGTGTTCGGGTCCAAGTTTTGGACCCACCCGTCTCGGGTATCTCGATGGGTCCTAGGTCAGGTCTAGGTCCATTGCCACCCCTAATTGTGAGAGATTTTATTTTATTTTTCCATTTAATTTAGTTTTAGCCGAAAGATATTTTACCGGTGGGAGTAGAATTTAAATCTATTCCCTCAAGTAAAACCCCATTTGAATTAATTTTAGGACTTTTTTGAAGATGTAACTTCTTAACCACAATAAAAATTAATTCTAATTGTACCCTTTATACATTTGAAAAAATAACATCTCGAGATCAAATAGAGACCATTTAATTTTTAGATTGTTAGATCAAATGATCAAAGTATTAAAAAAAGGATCCGGTTTTTATGCGGCCAACCCCGCATATATAGAAATGCAGGCCTATTTTTTAGATGAATTTTAAGACTTATTTTTTAAAGACATGTAATCTCTAACATGGAGATCATGGAATATGAAAAAATAAATAAATTTTAAAAACTAAAAAAACATTTGGACCGATAGTTTTCATTATTTTTTAGATAGAACACCTACTTGCATCCACCTTTAAGATGGATGCTTTACACTTTCTGGACCGCATATGTAGAAATGTGGTCCAGCCTCCATGATACAATTTTCTATTAGAAAACTCAAATTTCAACTCTTTTTTTTTTGAATAATCATTTAATAGTTCTTTAATAGTGCCCAAATTTTATAATGAAAAAATCTCCCAATACTTTTTGACCGAAGGAGTAAAAATAAATTATGCTCCCGAAAAAGCAAATCACATGTGCTCTTGTTTTTAAATAACGGTGCGAGAGACTTGGTAAGAGAGCGTTTTTATCGATTTAATTATTTATAAATAACATCATATATAGAAATAAATGCGTGAGAGACCTGTGCATGCGAGAGAAAGCTTGAACCTTAATCTCTCATTCATTCGCATGTTATGGCTGAGGCTTCATTACATGTAAAAGGACAGCCGTATCTTCTAAGAAAATGTAATTATCATGCCGGAGATCCTATTGTAGGATGAAGATTAATTTTTTTAAAAAATGTTTGGGTAAGTTTTTCTTTTTTAGTTTGGGTTGGGGGAGGGGGGCATATTTAGCTCGTGTAAAAATATTTTTTAGGAAATATTTTCATTTGAAAAGATTCCCTTATGTAGTTAGGTACAGAAATGTTTTCACGCCAATTAACTACATATTAGTGTAAAATGATGCAATGGGATCCGTTGGTGTAAAAATATTCCCATACGTAACAACATAAGAGAAGTCTTTCACGTGAAAATATTTCTGTTGTAAATATTTTCACGTGAAACAACCATGCCCTTCATGTTAGGGTTTGGTTTGTATAAGCTGCCAACCATTGTTTTTTTGTAGAATTTTATACGGTATTAACCTTAAACAATCAATGAGGTGCAGTCTAAACCATCCTGAAATTTGCAGTATAGAAAGCTCGTGTTTGGCTTGAAAATCTATTATTGTCCATGAATATAAAATCTAAAGCTCTAAAAATGTGCAAATTGAAAAATCTTCAAACAATTGAAAATCTTGAAAATAGGCAGTTTAGATAATACATTATGAAATGCACTATATTCATGGCTTAAAATCGTTTTTGTTTGTTTATATCTAGATATCTCTAGGTTGAGACGATCAATTGAATGGTTTTCTAGCATAAGAGCAAATTTTTTATGTTAGGTTTTTGGGGAACACCTTACTTCTAGTATAGAGTTGACACCTTATATAAGCTTTTTCTTTGTTTTAAGACCCCATGTTTGTCCAAAATGGTCACATTTCTAACTTGGAAGCTCCAAAATGATGTCTTTAGATTGTGAAATTCATATATTGCCTTTGGACCTTGGAGATCTAAAGTTTAGTTTAAATAATTGATCTCGGATCTTGAAGATCCGACATCAAGAAATTTGTTACAACGTCGATCCTTCAAAGTACAAAGTCAAAACTTTTATATCTTATCTTTTGGACCATTTTTTTTTGGACAATAATAATTAACTTTATTAATCACTGAAAATTACAAAAATTCATATAAGAAAATCATCTAATACCACTGGAGAAATTTACCCCCCTTTTGGCCAAAGCATCTGCAATATCATTGGCATATCTGTAAACATGTTGAAACGAGAGCTTCAAATCCAATAGAAATACCCAAAACTTCGGCCCATACTTATAGCAACGTCCAAGGCAGTCTACTCCACTTATTGCGCCAATTAATTGCATTAAGTGTATCTCCTTCCACTATATAACAACCCCCAATATTCTTTTACTTCAATAATTTTAGTCCTTGCAATAAAGCACATAACTCCACCATGCTTAATATAGAGAAATTACAAGGGTCAGCAAAAACGAACAAAATCTGTCCATCTGAATTTCTCGCTAGCCCACCAATACCTACCAATACCAAATTTTCTAATGACTTTCCATCAAAGTTTAGTTTGATGCAAACAAGAGTGATTAAATTAATTGAGAGATATATGCATAACTTTATTTGGGGGACGGTGGATGATAATCATAAGAAATATCATTTGGTTGGTTAAGATAAGATTTACACATTGGTAAAAATGGGTGAGATGTGTTGGGTTTCTGTGGCCATTAAAGGCCTTATGAGAGCATGTAACTAACATTCTGATATAGTGAAACAAACTCAATGGGAGTGTGGTTCTTAATGGACTATTATAAGCAAATGTTATTTGCCGTTGCTCAGACTTGGCTTGACGTGCTAGGTCAGTTCAAATGGAAAGCCCATGGTGCCTAGGCATGGAGCTAAACTGATGAGGGTTTTGTAAGTCACCCCTTGATGAGGCCGAAGTTGTCCAGATGAGTGAGCCGATGAACTATGTGATAATTGGGTGTGATAGTTGACCTTTAAAAACTAGAGCTAAAGCCTCGTCACTGAACCATCACATGACATGTACATATGATAGCTGTATAGGGAAAATGAGCTACCTTTTAAGGAGAAATGTGTATACGTGCGAGAGATTATCCTTATGCACCATAGAGCGATGGTTGCATCAGGTCTAGGTGACATTGGTTTGTCTTTATGGAAGAACCTGTAATCCTTGCCTATTGGCTGACTTTGGTGACTAAATTAGGAGCCCTTGCAATGGTCTGTGGGTCATAGGAACGGCTGAGACAGTTTGATAAAGCAAGTGTGCATTATAGTACACAGTAGAAGGTGGAGTGCTCCAACAATTTTATAATTTCTAAACCTTGTTGGAACATATTTCCATAAAAAATATTTGGTTTTAATTATTTTGATGATATATGATTTTTAGATTGATTATTTGAATTTTTACGAATCTATGGATGTTTTTTTTTTTAAAAATGGATTTATAAATCTGAAGATAATTTTTTTTTGCATTTAAATATTCAGAGGAACATAAAGATTATTTTCAATATTCTAAAAATCATTTTAACAATTTTATAATTCATAAATATTTTAGAGGGCCCATGGAAGCCTATCAAGTCCACCATCATGATGTGTGTGGGGCCCACAAAAGGACAACCAAACAAGAACAAATTTATAGAAAGTGTTGTGCAAAGATTTTGATTGAAAAAGGAAAAGAAAGTTTTGAAAATTAGGAGATTTGATTTTCAAGTTAAAGTATGTGTGAGAAGATTATGAAAAATAAGATAAAGTATCATATTACGAATTAATGGTTCATATCTCTTACCCCACTGGTCTTCTATGATCAATGGTCTAGATCAAATCTTACTAAGGATGACTAATCCTAAGGAAACCCTAACCCTAGAAAAAATCTATAAATAAGGGCCAAATCTTTATATTTTCTCTACATCTCTCATATTTCTCTCTTTATTTTTCTCTCTCTCTCTCTCTCTCTCTCTCTCTCTCTCTTTTCTATCTACTGATCTCTCTCTACCTCTCTAACCTCTCTAAGATAGAGCTATATTCGAGAAAAGAAAAGAGGGCCATGCCCCAAGCTTAAGTATTGAGACTTAGTCCATCAAACTAGTATTGAGACTTAGCACATAGTTCCACTATTGCTCTTTGATTTAGCTAAGGGTTGTAACCAAGGCTTTCTCATTGTTTGAATATTTTAAATAGACCATTGATTCCTGTGTCATTAGAGGAGGAGATCCAGAGTGGGGTGTATTAAGCCCGGTTGAAGTAATATCCGACATCTTTCTTTTATGCTTTCTAGTGATCTCTTATTCCTATGATTATTATGTGTTTCATGATCTCAAGATCAAGTATATGCAATTTTATTTGTGTAATAAAAGCGTTGTTAAAGTGACAAGAAGTGAGAGTCCTTGGGATTATTTGAGTTTTTATTTATTTATGATAATGTATTTGGATATCTGTAAGTAATCCAAGAATTGAAAATAAATAAAAGAAAGAAACTTTTTAATCGGTGTACACTTGCCTGAGTTAATCCAACTTTTAAGCTGGGTAGTCAAAAGTTGAAGCTTATAAATTGGGTTTTTTTATCATACTGGTGGTGAATAATTTTTCAGAACTCGTCATCTTTGGAACGACGTGTTGGCTGCAAAACATGATTTCGATCATATTTCTCATTTTATCAAGAAAGGCAGAAGAGGGAAATTTACTTCACAGACTGGGAAAGATGTCTTTAGCTGCAAAAATATTGTTATGGGCAATATGTGTTGGTTAGTTGATAATGGGGAGGATACCTATTTTTTGTTTAACAAATAAATGGGAGAGGGGTCTCTTTCTTCTCTTTTTCCAGATCTTTTTCACCAAAGTTTCTCTTCCATCAACAAAAATTTCAGATCTTGCTACATATACTCTCGGGTTTGGTCTGGGATCTTTTGTGCATTTATAACAGGTTACCAAATAATATTATTTTGCAACTACATGAGCTTCTAAAAGCTTTTGGATAATGTCTAACTTTTTTTTGTTACTGCAGATGAAATTATTAGGGAATTTGAATCTGATTGCCTTTTCTCTGTTAAATCAACCTATATGCTTCTTTATCATGACCGTGTTCGTTGGACGAATCCTACCATTGGCTTGATTTGGAAATGGTTAGTCCTGGTCAAAATCCAAGCTTTCATTTGGGTAACTACATAGGATAAGTGCCTCATGATCGATAACCTGCGCAAAAGGGGTAGAATTTTCTCGAATATTTTTCTTATGTGTAAAAGTAATGAGAAAATTGGCAGTCATCTTTTTTGCATTGCCAATTTGCTACCAATATTTGGTATTAGGCATTTCAAAACTGGAACTCTTTTAGAACCTTCTTGGAACTACTAACCATTTATGTATTGCAAGTCTACCTAAAAAAGGTGTCATCATTTTGTATGGCAGATTTGGTTGGAACATATCAAGAGAACATTTGATGGGATCTCCTCATGCACTAAAGATATTGCAGATCGGATTCTTTAGTCTTTATGGGATTGGTTCTCTTCTACTCCGAAGGGTCTTGGTGTTTCGCGGGTTGACATCTTTATCAATCTAAAGAACTTAGCTTCCTTTTTCTCTGATAGAGGTCATCCTCATATGGTTTGGAATATGACACCTTTGGATTGTCTAAAACTCAATTTTGATGGCAGCTCATTAGACAATTCAGTTCCTGTTGGTATTAGTGGTCTGCTTCAAAATCATGATGGTCCAATTCTTTCTTTCATATGCTGGACCCAGTGGCTCCACCACGACTAATCAAGCGGAGATCTGTTCTCTTTTACAAGGGCTACAAATTAATGTTTATAGGGGTTACTCAAGAGAGATTTTCATTGAAGGAGACTCTCTTTATCCCATTAAATGGTGTATACAAAAACAAATGGTACCTTGGTCTTTACATGCTTATTGGCTGAAAATCCATGATCTATGTGCCACTCTGGGATTGCGGTTTACTTTCATTCATACTTACCATGAGGCGCATCATTAGGCTAACAAACTTGCAAAGCATAGCGTTTCTTTATCTTCTTTGCTTATTTCTAATACTTTAATTTCCTTGATGTAATATGAGGCTTCTTAAGCATTTATTTAATAAAGAGCTCATAACACTGTCAAAAAATGGCGGGCTCCATCTTCCCCTTGGTTTCGATACTATTGAGGCACTATTGACAGTGCTGTTCAAATTCACTACAATATCCACTTTTGAGACCTAGCTCTATACATTATTTAAGATCTTGTTTTGACATCTTCCCAATTCAAGATCACACCTTCAAAGGTTTTCTATTTCTTTCCTTTCAATCTCAAAATTTTTAGAAAGGGAAACTATATGAAAGTTTAAATTTTAGAGAGAGAAACTATCTCAAAATTTCTAGAAAGAGAAATTATATCAAATTTGAAGTTCTAGGGAGAAAGAAACTATCTTAAAATTTTTAGAGAGAGAAACCATATCAAAGTTTAGATAGAGAAGCTATCAAAAATTTTAAATTCTTAGAGAGAGAAACCATCTCTAAGTTTTTAGAGAAAGAAGCTATCTCAAATTTCAAATTTTAGAGAGAGAAACTATCTCAAAATTCATAGTGATATATATTATCTCAAATTTTAAGTTTTAGAGGTAAAACATTATCTTAAATTTTTTTGAGAAAAATTATATCAAAGTTTAAGTTTTAGTGAGAGAAAGTATCTCAAAATCTTTAGAGAGAAAAATTATCTCAAATTTTAGTTTACACTTGGGGTATTTTTGTCTTAAAAAACTACTTTCTTATTTAGGGGTGTAAATAAATAGTATTAGGGTTACGCATGGTTTATAATGTATTTTAGTGGATACATTTTTGTCGCTATGCTCACTCTCTCTCTTTCTCTCTCTCTCTCTCTCTCTCTCTCTCTCGCTCGCTCGCTCTCTCTTTCTGTCGGTTTCCAAGTGTATTTACTAAACATGTGAACGAAAGTTATGAATAATTCTTCCCCTTTAGATTGTTTGTGTAAATTTTTTAAAACATTTTGCTATCATACTATTTCACGCGAAACGAATGACCCCTTACAAGGAAATGCATATAATGTTACTTATTTAATTTCAATGAATATGCTAGTAGCTCTAAGACCTTATGATGTCAATAATGGATAATTGGGATGTATCATATCATATATATGAGGAATTGGGAATGGTAGGCATTTTGTGTACAGTTGATAAAGCAATTGGGAATGGTAGGCATTAAACATTTACATTTTTGGAATGTAGCTCGCTTTCCTACTTTTCCTACCATTCATGTAAGAAACCTTTCAGAAGGTTCGGAAGATTCTATTTCACAAAATTAATCTTTTAAGAATTTTTTCTGTCTTTTGATGAACTAAAAATCTATTTTTGCCGAGTTGGAGCTTTAAAAATAGTGCCGATTTGACAGGATATATGAACCTTGAGAAATGGACAATTTAGATAATTTGTTGTAGGATTGTCTACTTTTAGGATTTGACATCCTTTTTTTTTTTTTTTTTTTAAGATCTTTAGTTCTCAATGTCAAGGCCATCAATTTGAGAGTCTTCGAACACTTGGAAGTATACTTGGTCCAATCACTGCATGTCTAATCTTATTATGTCAAAATTGGATTGATTTTTGGTATCTGATAACTAGGAGAGGATATTTCCATTTGCTATAGTAAATGCTTTGTCAAAGTTATTCTCCAATCATGTCCCCATCTTTAAGCACATATATTGAGAATGTTAGCCTTTAGCCTTTTCGATTGGAGATTGGTTGGCTAGAGGAACCAAAGGTGATAGATCTTATTAAGTGGACTTGTACTAATACCATGAACTTTGGGTGGGTTTCAATTGAATAAAAAATTGATCAACATTATATAGAAATTAGGGTAAATATCTCCATACCCCTTATTTTTGCTATCTATTTCTTAGGAGACCCAAGGATTTAGATTTGTTTCTAGCTGCATAAAGTCTTTATGTTTTTTATCTTCGAACCCTCTAGATCCCTTTGACCATGTATTCTTGTCGTAAACAATTTTGAGAATGACTCCCTTCCATTCAAAAGCTAACGCCCTATTAACCCCTTAACCTACATCATCTCTCTCAAAACTCCCTCTCTCTCTCTCATACTCCAATCGTGGAGCCCACCCTCCCCATCATCTCTCTCTTTATTAGAATTCTATCTCTCTCTCTCTCTCTCTCTCAAATACCTAAATCGCAAAGCCCACTCTCCCCATTGTCTCTCTCTTTCTCTATCAGAAGTCTCTCTCTCTCAAATACCCAAATTGTAGAGCACATTTGATTCTCAAATCCAAAATGTAGAGATAGTGCTTTTTGAGAGAGAGAGAGAGAGAGAGAGAGAGTTCTATATTTCCAATAATTAAGGTATTTTGAGCCCTTTAGTTTCAGAGAGTCGAGTTTTTTTGCAGAAGGAACTGGTGCATTTGTTTTTTTTATAGAAATAACTGATGCTTTTCACCTATGATTCAAAGCATGGGTCTTTTGTTTTCACTTTACTCTGAAAATTAGGGTAGAGTTACTTGTTTGGGATGCACAAGAGTGGAGGTGAAGGAGTTTGGGAAAAGGAGCCAAGGTCAGTGCAGAGGAGAAGGAGAGAGCAGTGTTTATGTGGGGCTATCTTCCTAGTGCTTCTCCACAAATAGCCCCTCTGCTTCTTTCAACTCCCGTACCTAAACCTATGCTAGAGGATTCATGGAAAGATGTTTATTGATGTTCTGTTTTTCTGGTTTTTATATCATTACCTAGTTTGTTTCATAGTTTATTAGCATAGGTTTAGATTTTCGTCCATCAAATAACAAATTTGCATTTGAATCCCTGATTTACATTAACTTTTGTGCAACACAGCACAATTGTATGATATCTTCAGCTGCATTTGAGCTTTTGTTGGGTTAATTACCTTTCTTATTTTTAGAGAGAAAGAGAGAGTTCTGATAGGGAGAGAAGAGAGAGACAATGGGAGGGTGGGCTCTGCAATTTAGGTACTTGAGAGAGGGAAAGTGGGGTGAGAAAGAGAGAGAGTCAGAGTTTTGATAAAGAGAGACGATGGGAGGGTGGGCTCTGCGCTTGGGGAATTAGAGAGAGAGAGAGAGAGAGAGGGAGAGAGAGAGAGAACAAAGGTTAAGGGGCTAACAGGGTGTTAACTTTTGAATGAAAGGGAGTCATTCTCTAAATTGTTTAGGACAAGAATACATGGTCAAAGAGGTTGGATGATAGAAAACATAAAGACTTTATATAGTCAGAAAGAATCTAAATCCCTGGGTCTGCTAAGAAATAGATAGCAAAAATATGGGGTATGGAGATATTTACCCTATAAATTAATTGCTTGGAAGAAGGCCACTACATATCAGCTTAGAGCTAGAATTGATAATACTTTGATGGAAATTCAATTGCTTGAGAAAAAAGTACAAAACGAGATTACGTTAACAGAGGAGTTAATGCTAAAGAAGAGCTATTTATTGAATGACTTACATGAAAATTTGAGTTTGGAGGGGATGTATTGGAGACAGAGATTAAAACTCAAGTGCTTGAAAGAGGGCGATCGTAATACTAAATTGACAAAATGACATCTTAACTACTATGATTAAAGGTGCTAAGGATAGAGGCACATATAAAGGGGGTGATGAAATAATTGCTCACTTTCTCAAAGCTTTGTTTTGTAAAAATCAATTGGGAGTTAAGATATATGTGGCAGAAAATTTGGAAGTAGATGTTACTAAAGAGAAGTTAATGAGGCTTATCTTTGCGTTGCCTAGGTACAAATCGACAGAACCTGATGGTTTCCCCTTAATCTTCTCCCAAAGGTTTTGGGGGATGGTTAAAGGAGAACAACTATAGATAGTTAAGGAATTTATGGAAAGTTGAATGCTATTTAAAGGAATAAATTTTACATATATTGCTCTTTTTCCCAAAACAAGACTGTAATTTCAGACCTAGTGGATATTCGACCCATACGTATTTTGATGTTATACAATCATTGCACTGTTATTGGTAGAGAGATAGAAAGAAGTTTTACTGTTGATGGCTTTTAGGTTGCAGTTAGTTTTTATTTGAGATAGAATGATCACATATAGAATCTTGATAGCGAATGAGTGTATTCATTCTAGGTCTTTGATTGGAGAAGCAGGGATTGTTTTCAAACTTGATTTGGAAAGTACGCATAATAGAGTTGATTGGCTGGTGCTTCACGAAATCATGAGGTGCATGGGTTTTAGGGATATATGTAAAGGGTTTTTTTTAAAAAAACTATTAGATTGATTAGACAGGGGGATCCTATATCACATTTTTTATTCACCTTGATAGTTGAGGTATTTAGTGTGATGTTAGAGAATGTGGAAGAGAAGGAAGGTTATCTGGCTTTAGGATTTCTCGTAATGGTCTAACTATATCTCATTTACAATATACTGATGATACTCTATTTTCTATGATTCAAATCTGGAACATGTTACTAATATTTCTAAAATGATGTGAACTGACCCTTTGGTTGAAAGTCAACATTTCGAAAATCACAATGGTGGGAATGGCATGTGATGTGGATGTATTGGAACCATCAACATCTTCTTTTGAATGTAGTGTAGAACATTTCCCAATTAAGTATCTTGGCTTACCCATTTCTAACTCAAGACTACCTCGTGCTACCTGGGATCCTGTGATTAAAAGATTTTAAGTTATACTAGACTTATGAAAGTCTAAATATGTTAGAAATTTTGGCCTTTGAGGCCATTTTATTCAAGATATCCAATTATTATGAGTATAAACATATTAATTAAAATATCATGACATTGACATGAAAAAAGTCATATATGAATATAAATATAAATATTACTAGGTTCTTAATGGCCTAATTAATCGTAATGGGAGTTTTAACAACTAGGTGACAACTTGTCAAAACTCACAATCCCTTTTAAGGTGAATAAAGATAGGAGCTACAATTTGGATTTCAACGCCTATAGGCTATTGTAATTAATTATATGAGGAAGGGACTCTATAAAATAGAGGGTTTCTTAAAGAATGAAAATGAAAAAAAAGGATGAAGAGAGATGATTTGCTCATATTGTATACCCGTCTCCATTGGTTTGGCCTATCGATACTCATCTTTAGGAGGTCATATAATATTGATAATATCTTCCTTGGAAAACATACCTATCTACTAGATGTCCTTGTTGCAAATGTAGAGTTTTGTGATAAAAATGATTGAATGTTTCATGAAGAATTTTATATGGGGGTCTACTGATGAATGAAAGAAGTTCCATCTAGCTAATTGGGAAAAAAATTGTACTCCCAAGAGAGATGGCAATTTGGATATGAGAAAGTTTAAACTTATGAACAAAGTTCTACTATCTTAATGACGGTGAAGAATAATTCAAAGACAAAACCAATTGTGGAAACAAGTTTTGGGTTTGAAATACGGCATCCATCAACAATCATAGCTAATTAAAAGAGGAAGGGTGGCATCTACCTGTCTCATATGTGGAAGGGGATTTATAGCCATAGATCCATTGTTGTTGGGAACACATGCTAGCTGGTTGGACAAGGAAGATAAAAATTCATTTTGGTTCAATAAATAGTTAGGTGACAGGCTATTGAAAGTGTGCTACCCTGAATTTCTCACAAGGATTGGAATATGGCATGTTCTTATAACAAGATAATTGATGTTCTTATAATGTAGCTGTAATGCTTACCAAATGATTTAGATACTGTTTTGCATCTTGTTCAAGTGTAGTTGATGATGTTGTTTGGGGAAAGGGAGTGTGATGGTGTCTTTTCTGTTAGATTAGCATATTGCTTTATTCCATGATCAAGTTAGGTGGAGCAGCCCAGTATTGAACGAAGTTTGGATGTGGCTAATTCTGTTCAAGGTTCAAGCATTTCTTATGGGTTGATGTGCAAGGAAAGTCCTCAATGTAGATAACTTGCAAAGAAGAGATAAAATATTGCTCAATTTTTTGTTTAATATGTAAGGGGAATGAGGATACAAGAGATCATAGTTTTTCTGCATTGTCCCTTTGATGCTTCCAAGAAGTCTTATGGATATCATCGATCACTTGAATTTGCTGGTATTATCAATGATAGACAATGTCATTCGGAAGATATTTAGGGGGGAGGTGTTATGGGAGTTAGGGAAAGAGAAATAGGATGACCTTTGAGATGAGGTGATGGATATTGCGAGAATCAAATATAAAAGGACATAGTTTCTTTGCTGCCAGCCCGCATATTATAGCAATGCAGGCTTGGCATTTAATCATACTTTTTAGATAATATACAATATTTAACATGAAGATCATAAATATGAAAAAAATAAAATAAATTGAAAACTAAAAATAATAATTATATTAAAAAAAACATTTGGACTATTAATTACACTTGTTTTCAAATGGACCACCTATTTGCATCCATCTTTAAGATGGATACTTTATATCTTTGGACCACATATTGTAGAAATGCGGTCCAGCCCGCATGAAACAATTTTCCAATATAAATTCTACAATTTGTGTGGAGATGGTTCTCAATCACGAAAGAGAGAAAATGTGTTTCAGAAGTAGATATTTTCCTAAACTTGATGCACCTAATCAACAATTGCATTTCCAAGATCGAGCCTGCTGAGATTTAGAAGCCTCGTCAATAGGATTTTACAAGTTAAATTATGATATTAGTTCCCTTGGAAATCCGAGATTGGCAGGTTTGAGAGGTATCTTAAGAGACACAGGAGGGAATGTTATCTATGCTGGGCCGGGCCATGTGGGACGACAACAACAAATCAAGCTAAACTCTGCTTTATTTTGCAAGGTCTGAAAATTGCACAAAATAGGAATTGTGGAGTAGAAGGAGACTCATGTAATGCATAAAATGGTGCAAAAGGGAACAAAAGGTACCATGGGTTTAATAACTTGTAAATTACATATATATGTCTTTCTATGGACATATACCTTTAGCCATATTTTTCTAGAGGTGAATGAGGTGGATAATTTTCTAGAAAAGTGAGAATGCTCTTTATCGAGTCTTGTAACCTCTGATTATTTGCTGTTTGCAGTATAATAATTTGTACAAAGCAAGTACATCAATAAAGTTCTTATGTCAGAAAAATAAAAATAAAAACAAATCACAATTCTTGTGATATATATGGTGTAGCTTTACTTTTTTTTTTTTTTTTCTAATTATAACTTCTTCTTATATTACATACATGTCTTGACAATTAGATGTGAAATTGGGTGGTTGGGAATGTGTCCCTAATTAGGCATAAAGCCCAAAATAAATTTTCTCAAATGTTGTGCATACTTATTTATAGCGCGAAATCGAGAGGATTTCAAATTTGAGATCCTTTGATCTATTGCTATAAAACTAGGTAATTTAAAATTCTATAGAGATTGCGTGGATGTCGATTGAATTACGATCTAAAAACCAAATAATATGTGTTGGCTAGTTCTCCTTTAAATCGCCGACAATGCCAACTAGATCTTTTTTAAAAAATAGAAGAAATTTCTCTACATTTTAAATCTAACTAAAATAAACAAAATTAATTAGAAATTAAAGAAGAAAGGGATAGGAAACTAAACTACTCGAGCTGGTTGGCTGGGGACACCCAAATTGGAGGATATCACCAGTATCAGGATCATAGGTTATTTATGCCGCTTGCCTTCACTTTTCTCTTTGAGTTTGGTTGAATTCTCCCTTTGAGATTCGCTGAAAATTTTGGCTATGAATAATTGAGAGGTTAAAATTGACTCGAGGGTTTGTGGCTTAGATATAGGGTCATGAAGATATTGGCTATGAATAATTGAGAGGTTAAAATTGACTCTAGGGTTTTGTGGCTTAGATCTAGGGTCATGACTTCTAGGATCTAAGGTTTCAAGGGTAAAACTCTAAGCTAAGGTTACGAAGATCTAAGCTAGGGCTTTATTATCTGGAATTTGGTTTAAAGAAATGAAATTATCGCTAATATAAATATATTTTACTATAATCAGAAAAAAAACCTTAATTTTTCAAAACCTCACCTACACTCTTTCTCACAATTTTCAATTTTTTTTGGACAAAAATAACCTTCATGGTAGTCTTTTTATCGTAAAGAATATTACGGTACTTTTAAAATGATACCTATTAAAGTGTTACGGTATTTTAATTACCATAATACTCCAACTTATTACGGTATTTAAAATACCATAGTAACTTCAATTAGTATTACAGTACTTTAAGTACCGTACTATGGCTATGACCGTGAAGCCAATTACGGTACTTTAAGTACCGTAAAAACTAAAACCAATTTTACGGCATTTTAAGTACCATAAAAACTAACCCATGTTATACGACACTTAAAATGCCAAAAAACCCTTTATCCTTATTATATTTATCTCTTTCATCTTTATTTTTTTTTATGTTTATCTCTTATTTCTCTCTCTCATTCTTTTTAATATTTATCTATTCTTTCTCTCTCTAAATCTTTTCTCTTCCTAACTGGAATATTTGGCCGTATCCAAATTGGCTCCTAGAGTAAGATTGTAGAGAGAGAAAGAAGAGATGAGTAAGATTGTAGAGAGAGAAAGAAGAGAAAAAAGAATGCGAGAGAAAAAACAGATAAATATGAAAAAGAATTAGAGAGAAAGAATAGATAAACATAAAATGAATTAGAGATGAAATAGATAAATATAAACAGAGAGAAAAAATAGATCAACATAAAAGAAATTAGAGATGAATTATATAAATATAAAAAAGATTTGTCGTATAACATGGGTTAGTGTTTACAGTACTTAAAACGCTGTATAAGGGTCAGTGTAAGTTTACGATACTTAAAGTACCCTATAAAATGCCCTTGGTATTACGATACTTAAAATACTGTATAAAATTCTGTAAGTATTACGGTACTTAAAATATCGTATTACATGCACTAACTATTACGGTAATACAACTACTGTGAAGGTCATTTTGGTAAAAAAAAATCAAAAATAAGAAAAAAGGGTGTAGATGAGATAAACGAAAGTTTGGGTTTGTTTTTCCAATTAAACTTAAACTAAAGGTATATCTGCGTTAATTTTCCTTTAAAGAACTAGGGTTTAAGGCTCTAGAGTGTTAAGCTTTCTAGGTTTTTATTTAAAGTTAAGTCCCCAGTTCTAAGATTATGTGTGTTCCCAGAATGACTTGAAATAAAACCTTTATATAAGTTTCTAAAGGTAGTTGTAAACCGTTGGGAATGATTCCTATTGGATTCCTACAAAAATTTTAATTGACTAGTCAACTAGGTTTAGACACCGAGGGTATGTGGCATTTAGGCAAAACTGGACAAATGCCACGGTACGTGGTGCCTAGAATTCTAGAAATTCAACCATAAAATTTTCGGGGTCCGAGGTTTTAGCAGCCTTGTTATGTGGCACTTAGGGGTTTATGGTCTAAACGCCACGAATTGGGGTTCTTAAGTATTTGAGAGATGATTTTTTTGGGTCTTAAGATTAGATGCCACAAACCATGGTGTTTAGGGCTTTTTGGTACGGACGCCACGTAACGTGGCGTATACGTGGCGTCTGGTACTCGAGAGACTCAAATTTTAGGGTTTTTTGTTCCTTTTGATTCTTATATAAATTTTATTATTTCTTAATCAAATACATCCCGAAATCCTATATCCTAAGTCGATATTCCTATTTTATAGTGTTTAGGATCACTTTCTAAATTTTAGAAAGGTTTACTAGTGTTTTAGGATTATTTTGGAGATTATCTAGGATGTTCTAGAATGCTAGGACATTGGATCAAAGGGCTATGGACTATAGGAAGGGTGATCTAGGGTGTACTTGGTTAATTTGATCCTTACAGGTTTACTAGGCATTTTAAATTTAGGAAACAAATTGAGAAAAATAGAGAAAATAGCCAATTTCGAAATAGAGTGTCTACAATATGTTAGATTTCAAATCAAGTGACTAAAAATAATTGTGACCTCCTTGTACTAAAAGTGAATGGTCCTATAACATACAATCCCTTGATAATTTTA
This sequence comes from Amborella trichopoda, assembly GCF_054954075.1. Lineage (NCBI taxonomy): Eukaryota > Viridiplantae > Streptophyta > Magnoliopsida > Amborellales > Amborellaceae > Amborella > Amborella trichopoda. The sequence goes on from NC_142340.1 coordinate 18,159,783, forward strand.
GTGTAGTTTTTGTTGTTCTCATGTATTGATATTCAATCTTCCTCTCAAATCCTCTCGAGAGAACCAAGCCAAGCTCACAAAGCCTGAATCACAATGACATGTGAATTAAAGCCCTAGTCAAAAGTTGAGAAACTTGGATGAATTAAAGCCCTAGTCAAAAGTTTATATAATGGGAGCATAATGTACATTTGCTCCCTCAATAAAGCCTAGTTGTGAACAATTTGGGACCCCAAATTTTGGCCATACAGCCTCCTCAACTTGGATCAACCTATAAGAAAAAAAAGTGAATGTGCATTCCTAATTTGCCTGAAAAAATAATACTCTAAGATTGAATAGAGACTGTTCGAATTTCTGATTGTATGATCTAGTTATTTAGGAGCTCAAATTCTTTTTTTTTTTTTTTTTTTTAATTTTTGTTTTTTAAAAAAAATTTACTAAAAAAAATCCTTTGATTTTTTGTTTTTAAGAATTTTTTTTTTCTTTTCTAATTTTTGTTTTTTTTAAAAAATTGTATGATCTAGTTATTTAGGAATACTCATACGGTTAGTGCTTAGTAAGTGGTTCCAAATTTTTCTAAAAAAAAAGCCTTTGAAGCAGATCTTTTGCCCAAGTGAGCAAGTGTAGTGCATAAAAATATGCTATTATCCAACATAGAAATAAAGTCCATCTCTTTGAGAAATTCCCATTTTATCTTTTTGGCTGTGAGGCAATGCATTTTGTCTTTTTGGCTGTGAGGCAATGCTTTCACAATTTTCAACATCTACACTTCCCTAAAAAGCAGTTCATGGGTATTTTCTTAGTCGCATTATAAAATTATTAAAAAATGTGCACATCTTTTCTATGCTAAACTCATTATTTTCAACATTCTATTCTTTTTCTTCATGACCTTTCTTCTATATACCCTATACGTAGCCTTTAGGGTACGTTTGGTTCCTGTAAAATAGTTTCTTAATTTAAAATTGTTTTCATATTTTATATAAAAACAATTTTACTTGAAAGGATTTCTGAATTTTTTTTTTTTTTTTTCATCTTTCGTAAACATGTTTGGAGATCCCTATGTAATCAATTTCTTATGTTTAGTACCTTATCTGGTAAATTGTGATCCATGGATCTAGAAGGAAACCTGCATCTAAATGTACATTTTAAATTTTGTTGATTAGATATTGACATTTTTACCATCAAGGCAATTTCTTGAAAATAGTTCTTCCATCATATGACATTATATTTACTATTTTTTTCTTGTCAAAAACTAATATGACAATAAAAATGGGCGGTTCATATTATAGATAGCAGAACATTGTATTAATTGTTACACACTCCCTTCCTCTAATATTGCAAGATGTTTAATAGATACTGATATATTTACTAGACATATAAATTTAATAATAAGATTGCAATACAACTATAAGATACTGCAGATTATTCTAACAAATGATACAATAGTAAATTTATTGAAATTTTTTCGATCAACTTGTTTATCGAAAAATAAGATGTCGAATAGCTTGTTTTACTACTTCACATTCCTTCAATCGGCACATTTCTCTCACTGAACAACATTATATAGTAGCCAAAATTAACTATAACAATAAATGAGCTGCATATTGAGGATATATTTCATTTATTGGATTTCTTAGTTAGCACCATAGAAAGGCCCTTGATCCATATAACTGGTATTGTGAAAAATATTAGTATTAAACAAATTGTTATTATATATATGACTCGGCTATATCTTGGGCATGTTCCCTTTTTAGCTGCTTAATGGGCTCTGAGAAAGAGCTCAGGTGGTCTGGGCTCCACTTAACGTACCTGTGATTAATCTGCAATCAGAAGCATAAAAACATTGAAAGGAGAATTCCATTTACAGATGCTAAAGTACATTCCCAATTTGGGAAAATTGTTTCATGCGACGGGAACTGCATTTCTACATTTGTGGTGCCTGAAGTATAAATCATCCATCTTACCTTAAAGATAGATGCAAATATGTGGTCCATCTAAAAACAATTGAAACTAACTGTCCAAATATTTTCTTGAAAGAATTATTATTTTTAATTTTCAAAATTTATTTATTTTTCATATTCATGATCTCCATCTAGAGATTACATGTCTTTAAAAATTAGGCAAAAAAATTCATCTCAAAAATAGATTTTTAAGAGGTGACTTATTTCTACATGGACACATAAAAACTCTCCTCCAATTTCGTTAAGGGTATGTTTGACACATGGAGTTTTTGGGAGTGGAAGGGACTCACCCACAAAATTTGGAAGACTATTCTTTCATCATTTTTTATGGAAGAAAGGTTCTAAAAAATGAATCCATTTTAACACTAAAAAAAACTGTATGGAAGGTCGCCCTTCCACTTTTCAACTTCCACACAATAATATCAAACATGAAAGTGGGACATTTAACTCCCACTTCCATAAACTTCCACTTATCAAACACGCTGATTAAGTTCACCTTAAAGTTTGGAACTGCTGTAATGACAGCTAAGTATTTGTTTATGTCCTCATTGACCTTCTCTAAACAATTGAATCAAGTCAAACATCCAATTAAATTCTGGTGAAAGAGCACATCAAATATGGTTTCTACAAGTGACACAATAGCAAAACTTGGTGCTTAATGAGATATGTCACAAATCATCACTCACTATATAAAAAAGTAGTAGATATATTATTAATCTGTAAAGTAAACAAAAAAAAGAAAAAGAAAATATGTGCACACTGTAGAGACATACAACATGATAAGAAACAATTGCTCCTTTTCTCTAATTCATCATCAAGCTCAAAAAACCCAAAAAAACATTTTACCAAAAGAAGAACTTGTTTGAATGTGAAGCCATTTTCAACAGCTAAGCTACTCTGAGCCCCCCCACATCTGTAGGACCAATAGGTCCATGAGACCTATTCCTAGGTGAAGTGGGTCTGAACCTATTAGGTATAACAGAAAACCCAACAGGAAAAGGTTTAGTAACCCTTAATTCAAACCCTGCCTCACCTAAATGGCTCCACCCACCTTCTGCAACTTTGGATGGTCGCACACTGGTTTCAACAAATGGGGCAAATGGGTGCCTTCAAAAAGCCACAAACCCACATATTGAAAATGAAAACCGTGCTCACTGATAGGCAACAACCTGAACTCATGCTCTTGTTATTACCTGAGTTGACATTAGACCTTGCAATGTTCATCCCTAAGAGCACTACCCACCATGAAAACATGGATCAAAACAAGAACCCAAATGCCCACAAATGTAAAATGCACTTCGTCTTCTCTCTCTGAAATCTCCAAAATCTCTCTCCCCAAGGATTTTTTTTCTTCCACTCTCTGATATGCTATTTCTTGCAAAGCATCCCCTTTTTCTCACTTTATAGCGGGCATCTCCTAAAATGTAAAAAACAATTCACAAATATTCCACATTAACCATGAAAGACTAACACAATCAGAATCTGAATCCCCTGCATCGATTGCACATCCATGGATTGAAAAAATAGATCAAAACCCATAAAAAGAGGAAAGCGTTATTTGGGGTGTTTGTGAGTTCATAGCTTTAAGAGTGCCAGAGCAAGTTGCAGGGGGCAGCTTGAGAGAGATTGGTTTTGCACCTAATTTTGTATAAGGCTGAGGCCCTAAAACAATCAAAGTAAGGCGCACCTGTAAAGAGTGTTGAACGATATCATTTGTATCGTAACTCTTGATGATAGCTTGAAAATTTATTTTCATCTCTAATTATAGAATTTAGAGCTTCAAAACTAGTGTAGATCAATAGAAACTGAAAACACTTAGAAAATCTTGAAAATTGACGGTCTAGATAGTGCATTACAAGATATACTACTTCCCTTCTAAGATTTTAAATTTTTTTTTTATATCAATGTATCTCAAGGTTGAGAAGATTAAATTTGAGGTTTTTTGGGCATCGAAACAACTTCTTCTAGTGAATTTTTGATGTTCGTTTTAGGTTGATTGTTCAAGGCTTATATAAACTTTTTTCAAAAAAGAGACAATAGAATGGGGCTTTTTTGATGGGGCTTGAGAAAAAAGCAGTGTTAAATTTATTTGTTTTTGGGTAATTACCAAAAAAAGGCTTAAATCTTATAAAAATCTAGGTCTACACCCATTTTTCCACGCTAATACCTTTGCTTGAGTTCTTTGTGCACTTGCTTTCAGAGACATTTATGTGCCGTTTTTAGGGAAAAGTCCTATCAACTTCGATACATAAGTTGCTAATTTGCAAATAGAAATATTAGAATGAACCTGATGTCATGAAAATGTGAATGCTTGAAAACAACTAAACTATAAAAAAAACAATGATAAAAACCAGGAAAAAGTTTATATAAGGTTGCAACCTTAAAATGTAGAATTAAAGTTGTACCTCAAAAATCCATCATAAAAAGGTTTTGTTTGGATGTTGGAAAACCTTCTAATTGATCATCTCGACATCAAAATTTATAAATATGAAAAGACAAAAAGATTTCGAATCCGCGAAATAGTGTATCATGCAATACATTTTCTGGACCGTCTATTTTCAAGATTTTCATGTGTTTATAGATCTACTTGATTTGAACCAGTTTTAGAGTTTAAAATTTTATAATTAGAGATGAAAATAGACTCTCAAGCTATGTTAAGAATTTTTAATATCAACATTACATTTATGATAAAAATTAGGTGTGCGCTTTAATAAGATTGTTTACGGTTACAGCCTTATACAAACCACACCTTAAAAACAATAAAGAAAAAAAATAACAATAAAAAAACCAAGAGAGAGGGACACAAGCGAGAGAGACATGTGTCTAGCACCTACAAGGGGCATTGAGTGGGTGCTATAAGCATCACAACTATTTTTATTACGGCACAAACAATGCCGTGATGCTATCAAGGCTTTGATAGAGGAACCAGGTGCATGAAGGCATATGGGGCAAAAATAAGAATAATATGAGGAATCAGGGATGGTAGATTTCAAAGAATTTGACTACTTTTTCAAAATTTTTGGACAAAAAAGATTATTTTTTATACTTTATTTTTTTAGGGAAGGTTACGAACTGGTTTATGGAAAGTGGCCACTTATCTCATGGGATGCATAACCATTTTGCCAGGTTTTGGGTTCCTTTTGGTAAACTGGTTGTGCGTGGGATCAAGTTTTTTTTTGGGTAAGTAAAAATATGTAAGTTTTTTGAAAAATTAGTATTAACCTTACCATGGGCCCGACAACATTACTGCGAGGGCGGGATCCATGCCATGTGTGGGATCAAGTTTCGCCTGTCTTTCATAACATTCAAATGTTGGCAACTAGAAAATTCACATGAAGAGATTTGAATGGTTGTTTACTATTTAGGCATATTTTTGTATCATAGTACCCAACACCAGTTCTTTTCTATATTGAGTATGGAGTTAGAGCATATATGGCAACCTGGGCTTAAAACCTAGGGACGGCCATTGAGGTCTATCTTACCACAAAAATTCGTAAAAGTCAAGGGCTGGACAACCCATTCATTTTACTTCGACAAGAATCTGGTAACTTGTATCCAAGAAAACTGCAAAAATACTAAAAGATGGTGAACATACCCCAAAATGAACACATACTAGGGTTTATTTAGGAGGATCCTCATTTCAGGTGATGAAGAGCCTCATAAATAAAAGTAGTGAGCTTGGTGTTGTGACACAAAGCCATGATCGGATGGCCAATAAGTGTCATTGTTTAAAACAAGGTTAAAACGAGTGCAGAAGGTCACCAAATTTAACTTATCTAATATACCCCAAGATATCCCTAAACACTTAGCTGTTATGATATCAGATGTCCAAGATATGGAGGAAACATATGTGTTGTATGGGAAAAGGGGTAAAACTAAAATGAAGACCCTAGGAAATGATACTCAACAGATCCCAAACTCTTAAGAAAGGTGGAAAATCGTTCAAAACTCTTTTCAAAATTTGGGGTCAATCTGACATCATATAGTATCATTTACTAAAAGTTTGGGGGTGCAGTATGCTAATCAACAATTTTACAGAGGTGATATGTCCCAAACCCCAAGGAGAATTGACCCGGGCTATGGATATTTGTTATTTGATGCGAGAAATTTCAATCAAGTTATATATCTTGGGGGGTTCTTACTTTGGATCATGAAAAACATATAGAGAGAATTTGGGATGTGCAGTCTGCAATCAGGATGACCTCTGGTCACATTTCTAGTGATTTCTCCCTATTTGGGAAGGAAGGGGGGGGGGGGGGGGGGGGAACTTTTGTGATGAGACTGGATCATAGGGATTATTAGTTCAATCACTTTCCAACCATATATTATATGTCATGATCCCCTTCAAGATTGGTGGTGACTTTGAGGCCAAATTGGGATTCATTTTTGTAATACCACTAAAACCATAATTAAACATAGTTTTGTTGAAAGCCCACAAAAATCCCAAAACTCCTTCAAATCTTGAAAATTTTGGATGAAATTTATTGCAAAATGTTCTTTTGGTGATGGTTTACTATATTTTTGTGAAAAATGGCTACATATTGGCAAGAAATGGCGAATAAACAATGAACATGGTGGTCATATAGAATCCCAAGTTTCAAAAGGTAAAATCTTGACCAACATAATTACCTTTTTGGAAAGCGAGAAAATAAAGTTGATTTTCCATCTATTTACCATCTTAAAAGCTAATTTTCTACCCAAGTTTGAAATCATCTCTGTATAAAACCAGTGTTCCAAAAAGCAGACAACCCAGTGCTTGGGTGGCTGCCTAGGCGGATTTGGGGGCTTGGGCACATCGCCCAGGCCTAGGCGCCTTAAAAACATGGTGGTCCCTGGGCACCCAAGAAATTGCCCAGGCAGCCGCCCAGAGGCAGAAATTGCTTTCGATGGGGGCATTTTTTATCCATTTTTTTGATACCAAGGGGCTAAAAATGGGGATTTTAGGTTAATTTAAAACCTAAAACTTATTGGAGCCCATTTTTGAGAGAGAAAGCCTAAAAAAAACTATTTTTTTGGTGATTTCTTTAGGATTGAAGGGTTTCTCAAAATTATGATAAATTGATCAAAACATCACCTATTGATATTAGATTTAATTTTTGATGTTTTATAAATCTATTAGGGGGTTTTTCAGAAGATTTTGAGTCATTGGAAGCATCTTTGAGGTGGAAGTTTGGAGATTGAGCAATCAAACTCAAAGTAAGTGATTTTTTTTTATTGCTTGTATAAATTGCATTATTTTGAGATGTCTTTTTCGGAATCTAATAGGAATGGTGATCTTGGTTATAAATATAGCTACAACCTAGATCCTAATGATAAAAATTGCATAAGATGCAATTTTTGTGAGAATGATACAAAAGGGGGCATAAACCGGTTCAAGAAACATCTTTACGGTATCATGAGGGATGTTGGCCCATGTAAAAAGACTACTGATGCTGTTAAAAATGAAATAATCAATTTTTTGAATATGGCAAAAATAAAAAAAGATGAGAGATTTACCTCCATAGAGATTAGGTCTGAGGTTTGGGTCAATTATGATGATGATGATAGTGATGAGGATGGGATTGGGGAGAGATGTCAAGAGGTAGAAGTAGAACAATCCATTATTAGGGGAAAGCGAAAGGGAGTTGTGATTACTTCTTTTCTGGTTCTGAGAGTAAGAAGCCTCGGGTTAGAGGTCCTATGGATACTTTTTGCTTCAGCTTGACCCTGAGGTTGCAGGAGAGAAACAAAGAAGCAAACCACAATTGAAAATAGAATGAAGAAGGAAGAGAGATATAAAACTGCTTATTATCTTGCTACATGGTTTTATAAGGTGAGCATTCCTTTCAATACCGCTCGCTTAAGCAGCTTCTATGCCACGGTAGAGGCAATTGGCCAATTTGGGCATGGGATGAAACCCGTAATCCCATATGAGCTTTCAGAGCCTCTTTTGAAAATGGTGATGAGTGTCACGAAGGAAGCTATAGATGTTAAGAAGGATGCATGAGCTCAGTATGGGGTTTTTATTATGACTGATGCTTGGAGTGATATGAAGAGAAGATGTTAGATGCATTTGCTATGTGAATTGTCCTTAGGACTATTTTATTGAGGTCTGTTAATGCCTCTGATCATATCCATGATGCTCATTACATATTCCATGTTTTAGAGAAGAGCATTAAGGAGGTCAGGGAGCATCATGTTGTATAGGTTGTCACAGACAATGCTGCTCATAAATGTTGTTGCAACTAATTTGTTGCTATAGCTTATCCTAAAATCTTTTAGATACCATATGTAATACATTGTATATACCTCATGCTTGAGGCTCTTGGCGGTTTAATCGAGATATCATGTGCAGTGAACAAGCAATTACAAATTTCATTTATGACCACCATCTCACCCTCAGCATGATGCGTGAATTTACAACGAAGAAAGAGATTGTGAGGCCTGGGGTCATGAGATTTACGACCTGGTACTTATGGCTAGATATCATACATTCGAGGAGAGTGCAGTTGAGGTAGATGTTTACCTCGGATGACTGGAGATCATGCAAGTGGTCCAAGGATCAAGTTGGGAAGAAGGTGAGAGACATTATCATTTCTAAGGGCTTCTTGTCAAAGTCTTTCACATGGTTGATAGTGACAAGCCTTCTATGGGCTATATATATGAGGCTATAGAGAAATACAAAAGAGAGATAGCCCAAAATTGTGATGATGATGAGAACTGCTACAAGCTTGTTTGGGAGATTATTGATGAGAATTGGGATACGCATCTACATTGGCCATTGCATGCAGCTAGTTATTATTTGAACCCAGATTTTTTTTTATGTTGATAAGGATATACACACAAATAACACAATTATGACTGGATTTAATAAGTTTGTAGATGTGTTAGTCCCTAATCTTGATATCCAGGATCTTATATGTGCTGATGAGCTAATAAATTACAGGTGCTCTTTAAAGTTTTTTGGGAGTCCAAAGGCGATGAAGCAAAGTATCAAAATTGATCCAGATAGTAATAATATTATTAAGTTCATCAAGTTTAAGTAATAAAGTTTCATTTTCATAATTTTTATTTATTTATGATTTTATTCTATATCTTTGCAGCCAATTGGTGGAGCCAACATGGGTGTAGTTCTCCAAATTTACAAAAGTTGGCCATTCGGATCTCAAACCTAACCACTTTCTCATCCGGTTGTGAGCGCAATTGGACTACTTTTGAAGGGGTAAGGCCATAAGGGTAATTTGTATAGTTGCATTAATAATACATGAACCATAGATTTTCATTAGCTTCATTTGATTTTGTTAGATTCATACAAAGAGAAGGAACATGCTTGAATCAAAGTGGCTCAATGACCTAGTCTATACCAAGTATAATCAATTCTTGAATGACAGGTTTGCTAAGAGAGATAAGAGAGATCCCATCATATTAAAAAATATAAACAATATTATGGAGTAGTTAGTTGATGATGATGAAGTCGAGGGGCATGAAGGATTGACATGGGTTATGGTCATAGATGCTTCAGGGACATCAGCTAACCTTCTTAGGGCCACTAGATCTTTTGTACGGAGAACGAGGGTGGAGGAGTAAGAGGAGGAAGAAGAGGCAGGTTTAGAAGTGACGGACGAGGACGACCAATATGTCGAGGACGGTGGCGACTCCGATGAATATGATGCCAGTACAATGAACCATAATTTTTCTGATGATGAATGATGAATGTTGAATAATTATTAAACTTTGAACTTTGATTGAACTATGAAAAATAAATTTTAAATTTTAATTGGATGTGGAATATGGACCGACTTATGGTTATCCTTATCGAATGTGTGCTAATGTATAATATACTTTAAATTCTGATATGTCCCAAATACCTAATTCTTATATTTTATACAATATATAACTATATAATCCTTTTTGGATTCAACTGAGCCGCCAGGTTCTGGGCGCCCGCTTAGGTGCTGGGTGGCTTGGATCCCCCAGGCTGCCTAGGACCCACCTAGTGCTTTTTGAAACACTGTATAAAACCCAACCCTAAGCTATTTTGAGGGTTGGATATCATTTGCTAGCTTAGAAGTGTAGAGATTTCCAAAGAGAGAAAGCATTATAGTAAAATAAAATATATTATTAAATAAAGCTTGAAAGCTTGTGAATCTACTGTTAGAAAAAAAAATTCTAATTTGTAGTCTAACAAATAATTATAAAAAGATAATATTATCCACAATATTAAGTGGGTTGGTTATTCAATATTAAGATAAGGATCATTGATAACCATCTCTCCCACTCTCTCTTAAAAATAACTCCCTATGATGTGTTAGGGTTAAGAAAATAAAAGAAGGACATAAGGTAGTTCTGGTTCATTCTTCATAAGAAAGTTTTCTATCAAGCTTGGAGGGGAAAAGATGTGAAAGTTAGATCACTCGTTAGATCAGCACCAGAAGCCGTGTCGTCAGGGTTAATTTACATTCTTGTTTTTTTGGTAATCATGAACAACGATATGAGAAAGATTTATATGTTTTTTAGATTCTTAAAACTATAAATATTTAATTAATTTCATATGTGGTATCAAAGCAATGGTTCGTTTGTTCATGAATACTGACTGCAATAAAGTTTTTATATGGGCAACTTTTCTCGTGACAGTCGACGCAGGGCATTTCTCTCTCTCTCTAGTTTTTTAATTATTCAGGCTATGAGAAAAGAAATAAACAAAACTCTTTTTTTGTCTAATACATTCTTTCCGTATCTTTCTTTCTCCGCATTTCCTTTTATCCTCGTTTTTGTAATTTTCTGAAGTTTTAAGGGTGCAAATAATGCCCTGCAGGTATCCTCTTGGGTTGGAGCTCTTGTTCCATTTAATGGGCGTTGATTTGATTTTGTCATTTTAGAGTCTTAAAAAAAAAAGAAAAAAAAAAAGAAAAAAAAAAAGTACGCCTCGTTTGTGTTCCATTGCTTTATATTTAAAAAGGCTTCTTGGAAACTTGGTAGGTCATGGCTTCCTCCTGAAAAGGTCGAAAGGAAATAAATTATAATGAAACTACAAGGATAAAGGGAAATAGCCTACAAATAACGGAATAAAAAGGGTGTAAAGCTCTAAACCATCAAAATAAGGTACATCTTTGTCGAAAGATGTTTTAATAGTGATATCTTTGTGATGATTTGAAAATTTATTTTCATATATAATTATCAAATTTAAAGCTTCAAAAATAGTGTAGATCAATTAGATTTACGAAAACTTGAAAATCTTGAAAATTAATGGTCCAAAAATGCATTATAAGATGTACTATTTTCAAAACTTGAAATCTATTTTTTTCTCATGTCTATGCATATTGAGATTGAGATGATCAATTTGGGGATATTTGAGCATCAAAGCAACCTCTTCTAGTGAAATTTTTGAGATGCACCCTAATTAGATTGTTTAGAGTCTTACACTTACATGAACTTTTTCCATATCGAAACAGAAAAGCGTAAGCTACTGAGAGTGAAAGAGAGAGACTATTTTTTTCCAGTCCATTGAGATTAGGGAGGCGTGGGTGTTAGTGTAACGGAGATGGATTATAGGGACCGACGTAATGCGTGAATTGTAGAGAGTCTTGAGTATTTTTGTATGCTATTTTTTAAATAAATAAATGAAATATTTTTTGTTTCTAGATTTGGAGTGGCCGTGTGCACCTGATCTCTAGTGCGTGCACTATTTTATCCTTGTGTTTTTCTGGTTATGGGCGCTCTTTTTTCCTAGCGTGACTCAATAATAAAATTAAATATTAAAGAAATAAAAGGTTGGGTGCTTCTTAATTTAAACCAACCAATTAGGAATGATGGTGTAATCGCCAAACTTGTGCAATTATGAAAACTTGAATGGTATTGAATGGAAAAATTGCGGAAATATTCGTTTTAGTTATTGTTATTATCAAAATACCAAATATTTTATGTTATTACTCGTATGTCCATTTTTTTCACTTCATAATTTTTTTTTTTTAAAATACAATTTTGCCCATTTTCACTTTTTAGATTTTAGTTTTTGAAAGACCGAAAATGACCTTGACAGTTTAAAATATTGTTTTAAAAATCGGTGATTCGATTCGGAATCGGGAATCACCGAGACCGTGTTGGATCCGAGGAAAATATGGGATTCAACCATTTTTTATATTGGAAATCGCTTGCTGACATCATAAATCGGACTGCTAACATCATAAATTGGATGTCATAAATCGGATTGCTGACATCATAAATCAAACACATTACCAGTTTCTACCGGTTTTGATGTTTTGAAACTGGATTGGATTGAGGAATGGGCACTTCTGATTATTTTTTATAAAAGAATGGGCCCTATCCAAGTGGGATCACATGGGCCATTTCTCCAACAATGTAGCCCCAACCATTTGACTCCTTACATGCAAGCTATGAGGCTAGTTGTGAGCATTTTATAGATTTTGAAGTTCTTGCATCTCTTTGATGTTGGACAAGTCCCATTCCTCCCATTTCAAATCACAATAATATCTCTCTCCTTTTAACCAACTAATATCTATCTCTCTCTACCCCCGACCACCCTGACTAACTAATATATCTCTCTCTCCACCCCCTCAAGCCACCCACAGCTAACTAATATCTCTCTCTCCACCGCCTCGTGCCTCCACCCCTGCTCAAATACTTTAGCATGTGTCTATCTAGTAATCTACTATAAAATTTTAATTATATGAATATGGTCACATTAAAATTAATTTACTATTATTATGTTGAATGAATAGAATATAATTATATAAAAATTATTAACTTATTTAATATAATTATGTTAAAATTGTTATTTTTATATTAAATTTATTATTATTATAAATACATTCAAACATCACATAATTTAATATATTAAATTGCTTTGTATTTAACAAATTATTATTGTTATATAGGTTATGTTATTTTCATATTTAGTCTAGATTGTATTTTTAAATAATATATTTTAATTTTTACAAAATATTAATAAATAATTTATTGTTAATTTGTTATTATTACAATAACCTATTTTATACAATAATAAAAATTTGATATAATTTTGAATTGTATTGAGTTGTTATATAGAAATTCTTGAATCATATTTATTATAATTAATAATTACATATTGATAACAAAATCTTGTATTTTATATATTAATTATCTATCTAGAAATGAAAATAACGTCTCAATATTTACCTATTTTTACAGAGTAACAAAAATACATAATGCACCACTCCTAATTTCTTTTAGAAACTAATAAAATACTATTTTTAGAGATTTATAGTGATTTTTTGAAAAACGTTTGGGACAAAATTACCAATTCAGCTGATTCTTTGAACCAATCTACCAATCTACCGATCTGACACGAGTATGGGTGACATCGATTCGCGTCACCGTTCCGTATTTTTAAACACTAGTTTAAAACATTATGCTCTGCGTCTAACGCTCTCTATGTATCTAAGTCTAGAAGCTATTGCTTTGTGTGTTTCTCAAAAAACCTCTCTCACAAAAAACCTAACCCTATAGCTTTGGATTACCTCATAAGCACCAGATTTTTTAAGAATTTTGATGGCATTTCTCTGATTTTGAAGGCATTTCACGGATTTCTGATCTATAGTGAAGCTATGTATAGCATTTCTCAAATTTTGAAGGTATTTCACGGATTTTTGATCCATAATGAAGGTAAAGTGATTTGTGAATCGATTTTAGATATTTAGATTGTATAAGATTTTGGTTTAGGGTTTCACACTTTAGTATGAAATGTCCATTTAGGGTTTATTTGACAGATTTCACGGTTGTATAAGCATGGAAATGTGTTTCAATGATATTTGGGGTTTTTAAGAACTAGAAATTTGGGGGTTTTTTTTAGAACTAGAAATTTATACACGCTATTGGGTTAAGTGTGCTTTTTATCTGTAAATTTTAGTGTATGCAAGGAAATTTACAAAGCTGTGATTGATCATGTCTGTGAGGTAATGCATTTGCATATATTGTCGATGTGTTGCTTTGCTTTGAATGCTGGGCAGATTTATGATTATATTGTATTGTGTATTAACTTTGATAGTCTTAGATAGTTTTAAGTACATATTTGTGATAGATATAGTGATATCTTAGAAAAGGGTTGATTTTTCTTGTTGATAGAATGAGTATCTTAAAAATGAAAATTTCTATCTGATTTATGATGCATGTATTGAACATTGTGCAAATGGTTGTGGTTTTAGGAGTACACATGAAATAAATAACTTTATGCTTTATGCTTCAATATTTTGGATAGAATAAATCGTGACTAGATTTATTTGAGAGCTCATTAAATATGTAAATTTGTGACCACTTATTTGGAGGTTTAATCTATGACTTAGCATTGTTTTTTTGATTCTATATGCAAGTGCATGATGAGTTCTTGGTATCCCGATGTTCATTCCTTTGTATTATCTTGTTCTTTTCATAGATTAGTTCTTGTTATTGTAATTGCTAATGGTAAAGAAAGGAAAATGATGATAAGCCAAGTATGGGACTTGTATTATAACCTATAGGTTTAGTTGAAGAGTTTCATAACACTAGGTTATGGTCTAAAACTGACCGCCTTTTCCATTAAATAATAGCATGTCATTATTGTTTATCAATTATTCAGTTAAATTTTGCATATGTAACCTTGCGATTAACAAGATGACCACATGGGGTTCCAGTAATTATGGATCGTATCCCTCCAGAAGGAGGATATCCAAGAGGTCTTGAGGACCCTAGTTTGCTACAACTGAATACTGATCATTCATCCTATTATATTTGGGAAGGACATGTATATTCATATATTCATCTTCTCTTCCCATTAGTTCGTTATTTTTTAATAAATTGTAGTCTTTTTAAACATCATACGGGAAGTACATGTATATGTGTTGTGACCCATATATTGTCTATTTATTGTATTTCAGGAAAAACAAAGAAATAAGAATTGATGAAAAAACTCATCAATTAAACGATTGGCATCTAACCAATGAGCAAGTTCAATTAGTGAATAGGTACTCTATCTATTATCCGGTCAGGTCGAATAGACCATCCCTTGATCCTAGCCAATGCAAAGAGGTGGCATTATGAGACCAATTCTTTTCATTACAATGTTCAAATTGGTGAGATGACACCTACATTATTTAATGCTCACAAGATCTTGGGTCTGGCTGTGGATGACGATCATGTTATATGTCGTCCAATTAGTGACCTCCGAAAGTTTATAGAAAACCAATTGAGTGAAGTCCCCACTGGAGGTAACTTAGCAGTCATCAAGCACTCATAGTTGAAAGCCAAATTTCAACAATTGCCACCTGAGTTCTTAGGTACACCCGTGCCTACCTGATCTTCCTCATCAGTGTCACCATTTTCTCAGATTCATTGCAAGTAACAATGCCAACCAGGTATTTGAAATTCTTTGAGGATATTGAGGAAGCTAACATATATGCTTGGGGTGCTGCAGCCCTCGCTTTTCTATATCGTTTCCTCAGAAAGGCTTGTACTTTCAAGCGAAGACATTGTTGTGGTTCAACCACTCTCATGCACATAAATTATATTTTCATATCTTACATAAGCGTAATGGTTTAGACTAGTTTTAAAAAATAATTATAGTTTATCATATCTTGATATAATGCAGTGTTGGTCCTATGAGCATATTATGCATAGAGCTGCTTAGGTAGTTGCTAGCAGCTCTAGCTAATATTGACGATGATAGTGCTTATTAAACCCTATACTTTTCTGATCTTTGACAGTTGGGATGGTTGTATGTCACATGTGTACCACTGTGGATCTTGTACATTTCCATCTCAGTGCGTTCATGGGTAAATACTCAAGGTCTCAAGCCGTAATAGTATGGGAATTGTCATGGGGTGTAATTTTTCAACTAACACCGTGCAACCTTGACTCTTAGCCTGGCTGCTAAGGGTCAAGTTCAGCCTTCTACACACATCCTGAGTTAGGGACTTCATGCACACTCACACTAAGCACACACAACAAAAGGGTCTAAGGGCTAAGCCCATTTTATTAAGCTTTACAATTGCTTGTATATACTGCAACAGATGCCCCTTCAAGGTTCTGGGCCAGGGGCTTATATAGCCCCATTTATATCAGCTACACCAGTTTGAATCATCCTACATGTCGTAGCCAACCACACACTAGGGCCTGGTCTTGAGCAGCGGGCAGGCATGCATG
The DNA here is from genome assembly GCF_054954075.1 of Amborella trichopoda. Lineage (NCBI taxonomy): Eukaryota > Viridiplantae > Streptophyta > Magnoliopsida > Amborellales > Amborellaceae > Amborella > Amborella trichopoda. The sequence continues at coordinate 18,175,892 of NC_142340.1, forward strand.
CTGCCCACGTCTTGAGCGGTTACACCTTGAGGCATCTAGCCTCAGCCACGTCTTGGGGTGAGGCCTGGTTGACACACCACCACCGTCATGCACCGTAACTGCCGCCCCTCTTTATAGTCCACCTCTCAGCCGTTCTGCCATGTCCATGCCATTACACCACATCATCCACCCTGGTTCATTTGAATTTCGAACCTTGGCGCCTCCTAGCTCACAAGAGCCAACAAACCCCACGGACTGCTCTTGCCTTGCTGTGGTACGTAGGCTCTTGCACCTGTGCACCTTATGATGCCCTTGTCCACTGCTGCCCGCCACGTGGCCCAAGGCTCAAACCTTACGCTCAAGTATAGGTGGAGTCTTAAATCGCTCCGTTCTGAAATGCGTTCGCACCTAGCATCAAATTAGCATAACTTTGCCTGTTGCACACCTGAGGCTTGGTCATGCACCGGACTGGTGCGCAAGGCTAGCAGGGTAGCATCTAGGGCCAATAGAAGGGCCAGGCAAGGCTTCAAGCTGGCACCAAGGGAGGTTTGCCAATCTCCCCCTTAACCAAGGTGCATACAACCAGTAGGGGTCATGACAAGAATCCTCTAATCGAGATCTTCTTTTTTTTAATATTTATTTTAATAAACCATAAAGTTATAAGATGTGGCATCCACCACCTTGAATATCATGGTTTTAAAAAAACAGATTGGCGACTTGGATCGTCAACCCCAAAAATTATGTTGGATCGGTAGATCGGCATGTCGGAACGGAGAATCGGCCGAATTGGCAAGTTTCATCTCAAAATATTTTTAAAAGTTCACTATAAATATCTAAAAATAGTGTTCTTTTAGTTTCTAAAAGAAATTAGGAGTGTTGCATTATGTATTTTTATTAATTTGTAAAAGTAGATAAATACTGAGATGTTTTTCAGTCTGGATGTGTGTATAATTATTAATTATAAGATCGTATGATAACATTCAAAATAATTTAAAAATATTAGAAAGAACTTCCATATTATAAGATTAAAAAATAATTTCTCATATAAAGTGAAATTAATATCACATCTAAGTATCAAACATTTATTAATTCACTTTACTCATCCAAAATTATCACAACCTCACTAACTATAATATTATATATTGATCTTTAAATTGTTGGTTTATATTTTATAATTATTTTACTATACAAATAAAAATAAATCTAAAATATCTTCCAATATCATCTAATTTAAATTTTTTTATTTAAAGCTATAAGAAAAATAATATATTACGTAAGTTAGAATACAAACAAATTATTAAATAAAATAGAAGATTTGGTTATCAATGTATAATTATTATTAATAATATTATAATATTATAATATTATAATAAACATGATTAAAAAATTATTAGAATTAAAAAAAACATAATAATTTCTCAAAAATCTAGTTTTTTAGGTTTCTTAAAGAAATTATGTCAATTTCCATTATGGTTTTTAATTATTTTAGCGAAAGTGCGTCAATACTGAAAACCTATCTAATGGGTTTTTGGTGATCATTGCACTCATTTCACAGTAAATAATTTGTTGGCTTTTTAATATAAGAAATACCTTATTAAAAAAAAATAAAGCAATGCAGTGTATAAATAGTTCCTACTGAATCTCTTTGTTTTTTGCATTAATTCTCCTTTTATTATTTTACCTATTTAATGCTTTCTGCAATTTTTTTATGAGCCGAATGTTGGTGAGCCATGCCCATTATATCTCTTATGAAACTTAAAAAAAGACCTAGATAAATTGTCCACAAATAAATGTTTCACAATAGGATGATTTGGAGCATTATCGTAGTCATTACAAATGTTCTGAAATTTTTAGTTTTAAAAAAATCGCCGTGGAGCTTATACTTAAGTCTATTTGAATAAAGGAAAAAGTTTATGTAAAGATGCAACCTTATAATGTAAAACTACGGATGCACCTCAATATCCATTGGAAAAAATAGTTTTAATGTTGAAAAACCTTTTGATTGATCATCTCGACATCGAGATGTATGACCGTGAAAAATAAAAAGATTTTAAGTCTCAAAAATAGTGCATTTTACAACATATTATCTACACAGTCCATTTTCAAGATTTTCATATGTTTATAGATCTACTTGATTTTAACCGTTTTTGAATTTTAAAATTTTATAATTAGATATAAAAATAGATTTTGAGATAATCCTAAGTATATTTTACATAAAAATTATATAGCATAATAAAATTTGAAGGTGCACCATATCTCTACAGCTACGGATGCATCCGTATGCCAACTGCACCCTTGAATAAATAGGCAAAAAAATAACCACACGAGGCACAAATGGAGTGCATTTTTAGAACCTTATAAAGTTCGGTCTTTTTTTGTTCACAAACAAATATCCCTCATCTTTGCATGTCAGGGGCCAAGCCCTTATAAAAGGCATAAAAGTTTGAAGTCCATGGAAGGTCTTTAATGGGATGCCATAAGAATATGCAATAAAGTAGCTTTAGAAAAAAAATCAACACAGATGTGGGACCACTTTTATGTAATAAAATATGCAATATAAAAATAATGGAAACAAATATAAAGTAGGACAAATGAAAATAAAAAGATAAATGAAAACAAAGCAAGCTGGCTCTGATATTATAAGATCTGGATTGACAGGACCGGTTCGGATCTGGATCACCGTTTTTTAAAGTATTTCTAAATACCATTCCTAAAACTATAATCCTCTCGTTACAAAGCAACCACATGCTTATTATAAAGCGAACACATGGATGGCTTAAATTTATTTACCTGAGGCACTTTAATCAGCAGAGCATCATCAAACTCACTCAGGCAGAGGAATATCATCATCTATTGGAGGAGAAAGATACCAGTCCCCACCTTCACCTCTCACCATTCCCTTGTTCTTCTCCATCCACCATGAAGCCGGCACCAAGCACTCATCCTTGAGGAAATCACAAGATTTATTCACTAGTGCCACACTGCGAGGCACCTTCAAGGAAAACCCCTTCTTTCCTTCCCATCCAGCCACCACATGGATCAAAGCTTGCAGGTTGTGCCAATCACTTGGGTTCAATGAATCCTTTAGATAAGGAGATGCTCTTGTGTCCACCACAAGGTCCACACCAGTTTTCTCATAGTCTAGGAACTTACCTGGATAGAGTGGGATGAGATCTATCGCATTCTTCACATGTAAAACCCTAAGGCTTGGGAGGCTCTTGACCCTGTCATTGAACTCTTTGTTCCCGACTCCGGGGCTGCCGAAAACAAAGGCGGTCACCGGAAATGGTGGCTTGCTGCCCACCATGTTCAACCCATTGGCCACCACATCAAAGGAACTCAGTATGGCTAGGCATGCACCAAGGCTATGCCCAACCATGGTTATGCTCAACTCCTCATCTTTGTACCTCTGAACAAGCTCCCTTATCTTGCTAAAGAGTTGGACCCTGGCACTTGTTTTGGTGAATGGAGATTTGGGGTCATCAGAGGTCTAGATTGTGTACCAACCGTCCATGACCTTAGGCTCATCGTCGTCCTCCCCCCTTCCTAGGAATCTCTCGAACCGATGTTTGAGGGGGCTATCATCGTCGAAGTCCTCGGAAGGGGGTAAAAGGGAGGCAATGGATTCGAGAGAGGGACTAAACACATTCATCCATTCCAAGTCCCGGATTGTCCCACGATAAGCGACCACTATGTCTCTCCTGCCCAGGTTCTGGCTAAAAGTATCGGACGATATCGCCACATAACCGATCCAATTGGATTCCCTACTCCAAGCCTCACGAGAGAGGGAGTGGAGCAAAAAGGATGCCGGAATATCGATCTTTGCAGTGCCGTAAAGGAAACCAGCGACTCGATAATCGGTGCCGGAGGCAGCATCAGATGATTCAGCAGTGTTGGACACATGAGGTGGTGCTAAGCCCACCTTTGTGAAGAAGGATCTCTTTCCACAGCGACTGCTGCCACAATACTTGGAGTGTGGATCACTGTTGAAGGCGTCGTAGGTGGCCTGGCAAAGGTCGCCATACCGCAGGATTATCTCTCGAAGGCCTTCATTGAGGGGCTCAAGCAGTCCTTCCCACTGCTTGCTTCCATGTAGCTCTTGCCATGCCTTCTCATGTGAACCCATGCTTTCTCTTGTCTTTTCACTGTTCTTTTCTTTTCGCTAAGGGGACTTGAAAGCCTTATCCCATAAGAGGGGCCTCAAGGTACGCATAAAAGGTTTTCACTTTTCTTTTCTTTTCTCTAAGGGGACTTGAAAGCCTTATCTCATATGAGAGGCCTCAGGGTACGCATAAAAGATAAGATCACTTGCACAATAAAGCTGAATGCAGTATGTGCAGTTTTTTCCTTTTTTTTTTTTTTTTTTAATTAATTAATTAATTAATTTTTAAAATATATGCAGATTTAATAGTGACAGAATGGCCCCATCGTATTAGTGCATATTTTACACATTGGGATAAGGAAGTGGTGGATGGCCAAGAGTAAGGCTTGCCCCACCACCTTCATAATGCTGCACCTTTTTTAATCAATTTCAACCATGCATATTATTAGACCAAAAAAATCAATTTCCAGGGTTGCCCTTAAGAAGCTCCAAAGGGTAGCATAAAATGGTCGTGATCATGGGCAGTTGTGGTGTTAAGAGCTCTTACCATCAGGTAACCACCTCTATTTTCGGTTCTACTCTCTCTCTTACTTTCCTATTTTTATTGTACCTTGCCTAATGCTTTTTTTTTTTTTTTGGGACAGATGTTCAAAACTTCTATTGATGACTAATTAAAAAAGATTACATTAAAGGAGATCAAAAGCAAAGGCCATGAAGCACCTCCCTTAGCCAAAGAGTCAGCAAGTGAGTTTGCTTCTCGGTAAACATGGGAGAAGGAAAATGAAAAACGTTCGACCAGGTCCATGATTTACAACCAAATAGAACGGAGCTCCCATGAAACCCGTTGTTCTTTTTTGCACTACTTAATCACATTCAAAGAATCTCCTTCAACCGAAATATTCGTTCTCAGATTCTTCTCAAACAAAAATTTCACCCTACACAAAAAAGCACTTAATTCAACATAATTTGTTGTTTTGACCCCAATCGGACCAGCAAAGGAGAGAATTATAGAACCCAAGGAATCATGTACTACACCACTAATTCCAGCAATACCTGGGTTTCCCAGAGAACTCCCATCAAAGTTAAGCTTAATACATCCAGCAGAAGGAGTAGTCCAAAAACATCGTGGTCTACTACGAGCATACCCAAGGAGAAAGAGGCTGCTAAGGTTTGCCATCACATCAGCTTTTGGAATCCCCCATCATTCTTTTGTCACAGACAACTATAACCAAATCGAGTGCTTGATGTTTGTTAAAAGTTTCTCAAAGGGTAGGGAGTTACCTTCAAAGGTTCTTGTATTCCTCTCCTTCTAGATTTCCCAAAGGATGACACCTTTAGAGATTTTCCAAATTAAGTTACCTATCACAGGAAAATGGGCGATAGAAAATTGAGAAACAATCCCTTCAACCGATTGAGGAAGCACCATATGAACCCCAAGGGTACCAAACAACTGGTTCCAAATTTGTGTTGTAAAAGAACAGTGAATAAGCAAGTATGCACCCAACTCCCCATCAGCTTTACACAGTAAACAGACATTGGGTAAGATTTTCCCCCTTTTTTATCAAGTTGTCAATGGTTAAAATCTTATTCAGAGATGCAAGCCAAATAAAATTGCCTAATGCTTTAACTTTGGAATTTTGATGAGATCCGGAGTGTTAGCGCTGATATGGTAACACCTTACAGTCTTTGTTTCATTTAGTAGTAAAGAGCAACAGTGCATTGTCGAGAAAAAACAAATAGTGTTGATAGTTATGCCTCGAATCCTTGTTTTATAGGATTAGTTCCCTTATCTTTTAGATTTTATATTTTTAGATAATTCTATATTGTTTTGGTACTCTTGTTTAGTTACTATTATAGGAGCTTCTCTTGAAATCCTATTTAGATTAGGATGGGGCTTGAGTCCTTATGGATAAAACATAAATTAGTATCCATAAAGTTAGGAAAAGTAGAGAGGAGGCCATCATGTATCATTTTATGGGGGATTACTTTTTCTATATATTGAGTGTATTGTAGAGAGAGAAAACATAATGAAAAGAAGGGGATCTTTTGGGTTTTTTGTACAAAGAGAAAATTGTAGAGAGAAGGCATTATAGGAGATTGGGTTTCTTCTCAAGTTCTCTCATATATGAGTTTCTTGTAATTTTCTCTCATTGATTAGTGGAAAAATATTGATCATCTTCTCCTGTGGATGTAGTCATATCTGTGACATATTATATAAATTCTGGTGTTCTTTTTTCTGTTATTTATTTTTTACTTTGTTTTTCTTGCTTGTTGCATATTCTATTTTTATCGTACTTTATTTGTTAAAAATCAACCCTTCGAGCTTTTTCACACAACAAGTTTTATCAGAGCCTGGTTTGGGGTTGTCGATATGGCGGTAAAGGTCTCAAGTGCAAAGTTCAAGTTGGAGAAATTTAATGGCAAAAATAATTTTGAAGTTTGGCAAATCAATGTTCGGGATTTTCTAGTGCAACAAGGTCTACATAAAGCTCTGAAAGAAAAGTCGAAGAAACTGCAATCAATGTCAGATGATGATTGCGAAGACTTAGATCTGAGGGCTATGAGCACTATCTGATTGTGTTTATCGAGTGAAGTGCTATTTAATATCATCAATGAGGATTCACATCAATTATTTGGTTGAAGCTTGAGAGTTTGTATGTGACGAAGTCTCTCACAAATCGACTACTTTTTATGCAAATATTGTACAACTTTAAGCAAATATTGTACAACATGTGGATGAAGGAAGCTATCCATGAGCACCTAAATCATTTTAATAAAATTCTTTGTAAATTATTGAATATTGGTATTAAAATGGATGATGACGAAAAGGCTACAATTTTATTGTCCTCACTCCCTCATTCGTATGAGTATCTTGTTACAACATTGCTTTATGGAAAAGATTCCCTAGAGATATAGGATGTGACTTCAACTCTTCTCTCTAATGAATTGAGGGAGAGCCAAGATAATGCTCAGCCACATGCAAATGATTTAATCTGTTGAGAGAAGTGTAAAGGGACACGAAAGTCAGGGCAGCTCCAAATCCAAATCCAGATCAGGAAAATGTAACATTCATAGTTATTACTACAAGAAAAAGAGGCTTATTAAGAATGATTGTCAGAAACTCAAAGAGATAGAAAAACGAGCATTTGAAGCAGCCAATATAGTTGATAGAAGCTTGGTAAGTGGAACATATAATGTGTTGTCAGTATCGACTAATTGTGATAACTCTAAAAATTCATGGGTTTTTGATTCACGATGTTCTTATGATATGTGCCATCTTCGAGATTCGTGAACCACATACAAGGGCATTGATGGTGGATCAGTTTTGATAGGGAATGATGTAGCTTGCAAAAGCATTGGTGCTGAGACAATTATTATCAAGATGTATGATGGAGTTGTGAGAACATTGACTGATGTTAACATGTTCCAGATCTGAAGAAGAATCTTATCACTTTGGGATCCTTAGATGCTAATGGTTGCAGATTTTTTAAAGAAGGTGGAGTTCTAAAGGTTCTAAATGGTGTTTTGGTTATGATGAAAGACAAGAAGATCGGACCGAATTTATATCTATTGCTTGGGACTACGATCACAAATAGAGCAGTAGTTTTCGTATCTGATATTAGTTGCTTGGGAATACGATCACAAATAGAGCAGCAGTTTTAGTATATGATATTGATGATTATGACTTGACTCAGTTGTGGCATATGCGGTTAGGCCACATGGGTAAGAGAGCTTTGGCGGAACTTAGCAAATGTCAATTGATCAATGGTCTGGAGAAGTGTAAGTTGGACTTCTGTGAGCACATTGTCTATAATAAGACATGTAGGGTGCAGTTTCACACATCAAAACCTGCCACAAAAGACATGCTTGACTATGTTGATTCGGATTTATGGGGCCCTACATTAGGTGCCTCAAAAGGCGAATCTTTGTACTTGTTTCCTGCATAGATTGTTTCTCAAAGATGGTATGGATCTAAACATTAAAGAAAAAGACAGATGTATTTAACAAATTCGAGCATTGGAAAGTTATTGTCGAAAGACAGACTGGAAAGAAGGTCAAGTGCTTGAGGATTGATAATGATGGAGAGTACACTTCAATGGAGTTTGTGAATTTTTGCAAGAGCATATGAATTGTTTGTCACTTCACCACTCCGAGGACACTGCAACATAATGGAGTTGTTGAGCACATGAACATGATATGCTGGAGGAGATCTGCAACATGTTGAGTAATGCTAGTTTGTGAAAGGAATTTTGAATAGAAGCGGTCAATATGGTGTGTTACCTCATCAACAGGTCACCATCCACAATAATAAACGATAAAAAACCACAAGATGTTTGGTCTGGTAAACGTGTTGATTATTCTCATTTAAGAAGTTTTGTTGTCCTGCTTATGTTCATGTGAAAGATGATTAGTTAAGTCCCAGATCAAAGAAGTATAATTTCCTTGGTAATGTAGACGAAGTTAAGGGCTATAGAATGTGGTGCGCAGATCCTAAGTCGCTTAAGTTTATTATCAGTTATGATGTTAAATTTGATGAGTTTGCCATGTTAAAGACATTTAGAAAAGTGCGGAAAAAGAAAACTGCAGCAGTAGCGATGCAGTTGAGGTGGAATTAACAATTCTAAAAAATACTCCAAAATATGTGCTAGAAAGTCCTTGTGAAAGAGTAGAAGAAGATGTTGACCATGAGGAGGTCTTTAAGCCTACTCCACGTAAGGAAGAGTCTCAACTTAGAAAGGAAATGAGAATAAAATAGCTAGTGGTGCCGTATGATTTTGAGGGATAGCTTATGCATTGGCTACCACAAGCCAAGAACCATCGACTTTTAAGGAAGCTACACAGGATAGTGACAATAGCAGGTTGAATGATGCCATGGATGAAGAAATGAAGTCTTTTCAAAAGAACGTACTTGGGATCTCATGAAGTTGCCTAAAGGTAAGAGAGCCATTGGATGTAAATGGGCTTATAAGAAGAAAGATGGGTCATTTGAGATTGGTGGTAATCGGTTTAGACACGTTTGGTTGCAAAATGCTAAGGGCAGAAATAAGGTATTGACTAGAATGAGATGTTCTTTCAAGTTGTGAAACACACTTTTAGTCGGGTATTGCTAGCCATGATTGCATTACTTGATTTGGAGTTAGAGCAACTTGATGTCAAGACTGCATTCCTTCATGGAGAATTAGAAGAACAAATTTATATAATTCAAGTAGAAGGTTTTGTCGTTAAACGCTAGGAGGACCATGTTTGCAAGCTGAAAAAGTCATTGTACAACCTAAAGCAGTATCTTAAGAAGTGGTACAAGCGCTTTGATACATTCATAATTGGACACAGGTATGTCAGAAGTCAGTATGACAATTGTGTCTAATTTAAGATATTTATTCATGGTACGTTCATCTAGTTATTGCTTTATGTGGATGACATGCTTATTGTTGCGAATAATTCTTCAAAAATCAGTAAATTGAAGACTCAGCTTGCTACAGAGTTTGAGATGAAAGATTTAGACTTAGAAGGAGTACATTGAGAAGGTCTTCGTTAGATTCGGGATGAAAAATTCAATGCCCGTGGATATTCCCCTTGTTGCACATTTCAGATTGTCAGCAACATTATCTCTTCGGATGCTGAAAAGTAACACATATCACGTGTTCCCTATGCGAAAGTGTAGTTAGAAGTCACATGTATGCAATGGTTTGCACTTATCAAGATATTTCTCATACTGTTAGTATTGTAAATAAGTATATGGCTAACCCAACAAAGGAGCATTGACATGCAGTAAAATGGGTTTCGCTTTACCTAAGGGGTACATCAGATGTGGATCTAGTGTTTGCTCGAAATAACAAGTTTGGTGAGAAGGTTATTGGTTATATTGATGTTGACTTTGTAAGTGATTTGGACTGTAAGAGATCTACTACAGGTTATGTGTTTACACTTACAAGAGCTCCGATTAACTAGAGGTCGATGCTACAAACCGTGGTTGCCTTGCCTATTACTGAAGCATAATACATGATAGTTACCAAGACACTGAAAGAAGCCACATGTCTTAGAGGACTTGTAAGAGATTTGAGTTACTGCATGGTGATACTATTATTTATTATGATAGTCAGAGTGCAATATATTTGGCGAAGAACTATGTATATCATGCAAGGATGAAACATATTGATGTCAGGTACCGTTTATTTGTAAGATAGTAACTAAAATTGATATCTTTTTACTGAAGATTGACACTAAGAAGAATGCTGCAGATATGTTGACAAAGGCGGTTCCATTACAGAAGTTCAAACTATGTTTGGACTTGACAAAACACCTGTTATATTTCAATTAATGACTTCAACATTTCATATGTTTTTTAATAAATGATTCAAGGAAGCTAAATAGTAGTTGGTCACGTAATAGCCCTACTAGCATCAATCACGATATTCAACTCTTTTTTCTTGTCGAATTTAAATCCAGGTTGAAAATATTTATGAATTCAAGATCTGATTGACAATATGTATATCTTTTCTATTGGTCATTAAGTTTAGCTGGGTATCAAGCCCTATTCTTTGTAGTGGGCCTCATTGTGAAATTCTAGATTGACAATAGTTCTCTTTTCTTGTTTTATCAAATGCTCATTTCAAAGTATTTGTAGTACAAGTTAACATAACCCCAGTCTATACTCACCATCACAAGAATTTACTTCTTCTTATAAGTATAAGTCGTTATCATGCGAAATAATATTGTGTGCATTCCCTAATCTAAGAAAAGAAAGTACAGAGTGTCTCGAGGAAAATTCATAACTATGTCAACTTAGGACATGAATTTTCAATACAAGTACAATATAACCAAAACCAACTCTTCAATAATCATTTCAAGTGCAAAGTAGCCCCATTTAAGCTAATAAAAATATTAAGTCCTTGGACTAGAGAACAAGGCATCATTCATTGTTTCAATACATAATCATAAAGCTATAAAATTTTACTTATTTGAGATACATATAATCCCCTAAAAATTAGTCTATATTCCTTTTAAAATAGAAGCAAACCCATTCTCGCAAATCTATAAATATCACAGTCACTGCAAATAAGAGTCACGTTCAAGAGAATTAACATATTTTTGAAAATGAGAATCAATATGTTCCTAAAATAAAAATAAAGAAATTCGAAGAACAGGAGGGAGAAAGTGGAACTGAAGAAAAAATAGTATGATAATGGAGAAATAGAGAAGCTTCACGTTTCCAATGAGAGACAAAGAGTGGGTATTCTAGAGAGAGAAAGAGGGAGTGTAGTCACATATATGGGTATTCCTATACATCCTCATATCATCACAATACTTTCAATCTAAGGGTTCATCGAATTATAATACAATATTGCTTCTGAAATCTCTCCTACAGTAGGGTTCATGGAAAAATTAATAATATCCATCCATGGTTTCTCATATCACACAATTGGGTTACAAAACAATTAGATGCAATACCATGCATAATCCAACAACTTTAGTGTAGGGTTTTCAATCAATTTGCAAGAGAAAATGCAATTCGAGCTTGTCCATCTCAATCCTATAAGTTAGAGAGAGAGAGAGAGAGAGAGAGAGAGAGAGAGAGAGAGAGAGAGAGAGAGAGAGAGAGAGAGAGAGAGAGAGAGAGAGAGAGAGAGAGAGAGAGAGAGAGTACCTTCAAGGCTATCGAAAGTAAGTTCATGTTTATTTTGGATCTGAATTGACCGTGGCTCTTGCCCTCCACCTCAAAACCTTGTTGTTACCTCAAGAGACTAGCTTGAAGGCCTTTGCTGATGGTGTAAGCGTGGACCACATAGGTCTGGAGCTAGCAAGTTTTGAAGGACCAAAGGTCTTCATCTGTTCATAATTTGAGTAGGAATAATACTAATAGTTTCTCCTTTGAATGACGAGTTGCAAAGGAGGGAGGATTGTAAAATTAGAGAGATTGGTAAATGGGGTAAAGGTTTCTCCTTTATATGAGGAGTTGCAAAGGAGGAGGGAGGATCAAAGAATGAGAGAGATTGGGAGAGGAGGGTGTGAGAACTGGATTTGTAGTTGTTGGGTGCGTAGGCAAAGAAGGGGGAGTAGCGGCCGTGAAGTGGATAATTCACGCGGGAGCACATTCCTTCATTGCCTTTCGCAAATCCCACTACCTCCATTCGCGAGTACAATCCTTGCATGATTCCCTCAGGAGGTCTGGAGAAAGCCATAGTTCCTAGGCCTTTTGGCCCCTTGCTTACAGTGTCTTGGCTTTCATTGCTGGGTATGTAGGTCGTGCACTCAGTTCTGACTGCTATATGACCTTGTGGAAACCTTGGCTTGCATCCCAAGTACTCTGACAATCGATCGACGGTTGATCTTCCTAGTTTGCCAACCCCACCAGCTCGCATCCCAAGTACTCCAATTATCGCTCGACCGTTGGTCTTCCTAGTTTTACCAACCCCATTTTCTCGCATCCCAAGTACTCTGAATAACGACTAGCTGCTGGTCTTCTTAATGTTACCAACCCAATTGGCTTGCATCCTAAGTACTCTGATTATCGATCGACGGTTGGTCTTCTTAGTGTTACCAACCCCACTAGCTTGCGTCCCAAGTACTCCGGCTATCGACTAACGGTTGGTCTTCTTGGTGTTACCAACCCCACTAGCTTGCGTCCCAAGTACTCCGGCTATCGACTAACGGTTGGTCTTCTTGGTGTTACCAACCCCACCGGATCATGTCTCAAGTACTCTGACTATCGACCGACGGTTGGTCTTCCTAGTGTTACCAACCCCACTGGCTCGTGTCCCAAGTACTTTGACTATCGACCGACGATTGGTCTTCCTAGCATTATCAACTCCACCGACTCATGTCCCAAGTACTCTGAGTATCGACTGACGGTTGGTCTTCTTGATGTTACAAACCCCACTCGCTCACGTCCTAAGTACTTCGACTATCAACTGGCGGTTGGTCTTCCTGGTGTTACCAACCCCACCGGCTCGTGTCCCAAGTACTTCGACTATCGACCGATGGTTGGTCTTCCTAGTGTTACCAACCCCATCGGATAGCGTCCCAAGTACTCTGACTATCTACTGATGGTTAGTCTTCCTCATGATACTAACCTCGTCGACTCACGCTATTTTTCTCACACCATAGCTGCTGTACATGCTCATGATGTCAACTCCCCATGTCCTAATTGCCTTAATCAACCACTTGTGGGTACCAATACTTGGAGCATCGATCGGCCCAGGGTTGATCATCCCCGGAAGGTTAATAGTTTCCATGACCTCGACTTTTAGAATCTAAGTCAAGGTGATGATGACCTTCCCGGTATCCCCAAAGCACAGTTGAAGATCCATGCGAGCCCAAAAGGCACATGTCCAGGCAGTTCTCAATCATGCCTGAGAGGTCCTCGACAGGTATGTTTGCGAAAGAGCCCAAGTGGATAATTGACCAAACTATGATCCAATGATTAAGACATTAATCGGGTTCCTCAACACAAAGCCTAACGAGATACTACATGACCTGAGGGACTATCTCAATGTGGTATGGCCATGTAACATGACAAGGGTGCTCCCTAATCAAGAGGAGCGGGCAACAGGAGAGAAGATTACTCGTTGGCTCGATGATGTATCATCCCTATCGTCTAATGATAGGCCTCCACCCATCAAGCCGCCATCCAAAAGGAAAAATAGGGCAAACAAGAACTGACAAGTTATTCCAAACCTGCATGTTACCCACAGTATAACCAAGGCAACGAAAGCCTTGTCGGCAACCGTGGGAACCCCGACTCTTCACTTTGGATTACAAGAACCCGATGTGCTAATATCAGATAGTGAGTCTACCATATCGTCCGAACAGCTGCCTATCATGAATGTGATGATGATTGGTGTGGGAAATAATCCAGATGAATTTGTGAAGCCGAGGTCCAAAGGGAAGCCGAGGTCCAAAGGGCTGCACTGGCCCAAAGGGAAGCCGAGGTCCAGACACAGGGTGTGGAGTTGAAAACATTGAGAGCAGCCCAAATAGCCACCGCATCGGCGAACCCTTCTAAGCAACAGTCCTCAAACCTCGTGAAGGGGACCCAGGAGATGCACGAACCGGTGCTGCTTCTGCACCTCCCCAATACAACCTTTACTGTTGAGACGGTGTGCAACATGGTTATGGAAAGTCTACAATCACTGCACCTCCCTGGTTTACGGCTAGTAGATGAATACCATAAGTCGTACCCGACATATGTGGATGAGGCACCTTACCCTACAGGGTACCATCGCCCCAAATTTCCTAAATTTGAGGGCAGAGATCCCCCCACCAGCACTTAGCCCATTTTTTATCCTATATGTAGATACGACCAATAATGAGTACCTGCTGATGAAGCAGTTCGTCCAATCATTATTTGAATCGGTGTTTTCTTGGTACTTAGGTTACCTGCCAGGAGGATATTCACATGGAGATAGACGCAGGAAACATTCCTAGCACGCTTCCACAGTACTGGAAGGGTTGTTTATTTACCTGAGCTTTTTATCATGAAGCAAAGGGCTCATGAACTAATGCAACAATACATCACTCGATGGGAAGCCTCAGTGTGGGGTAGGCGACCCCACTCCTTGAAATACAAGAAGTGCACATGTGCAATAAAATATGAGACCCAAGATTGCAATAGATTTGCATACCTCTACTTACTTTCAGTGAGTTAGTCTCGAGTGCTGTGAACCTTGAGAATCTCATGGAGAGTTTTGGCATGGGCCCCAAGCCAGTAATCATGAGAAGAGAGCCCCATAAAGGCAAACCTAGGACTACACAAGCTAAAAATTCTATGACCATATCCATGGTGGTAAAAGGGAAAAGGAGCAGCTATCCCACTTTCAAGAAGCTATGACTTTCCACGGCCATCTGAGCATGAGTGAGGAGCTAAAGAGGGAGACAACATACATTCCAAGAACTCCTTGAGGGAGAATATTTTTTGATAAGGAGCAAGTCCAAGAGATATTGAAAAAGCTCCTGGCAGCTGGGACTATTATGTTCCCTCCACCAAAATATCATGATCAGGTCGGCCAGACTGATAAGCCTAATTATTATATATACCACTAAATGTTTGGGCATGTAGTGATGGATTACTTTCCCTTGAAAGACATTATTTAAGATCTCATCACAAAGGGAAAACATAAACCAAATGAACCAGAGGAGCCAGCTTCCGAAACTGCCGCAGCTAATATAGTCTCTTTTGTGACCCAAGAAAGTGAGCCCTTGCAGATGGAGAAGAGTATTTCATATGAGGGGCCTTATGGTTTTCACAGAGCCATGGTGTCCGGCATGTATGATCAGCTCCTTACTATGAGACTCCTAACCCCTCAGAGGAGAATTGGGCTTCAAGGAGGAAACCTTCCTCAAAGGGTACTCTGCACTACCGATATCATGATTCCCGTACACACTGGCTAGAAGATTGTTGGCCTGTAAAGGACTTCATAAAAGAGAAAATAGACTGTGGGACTATATCCGTACGTCATGCCCTTCCCGAACGACATGTTCATGAAGTCCCCATTTTAGAGAAGGTTGAAGGATGCTCTCACCCGGAGCTCTTTGAGTTGTTCTTAGAGTATTTGGAGACCCTCACTCTTCAGCTGGCACGGAGGAAGCTACCGATAGCAGTTGGACTACCTATGTTAGTCAGAAGGAGAAGAAACGAATGTAGGTTGAAGCCTTAAGGAGAGCTGGTTTATAAGCATTGGAGACAATGCTTTCTCAAGAACATATATCAAAAGCACATGAAGAAAGGACTGCTCCATCCTCTTTGAAAGACACAAATAAGATAAAAAGGAAACGAGAAAGACAAACACATGAATTCGCTCATGTTATAGGGTATTTTTCTTCAATTCCCTGGAGTGAATTAGGAAGAAGCTACTCGCGACCTAGGACCATATGTACCAAAATACCTGCGAGCTACCGAAGCACCAATAGAATAAACCCCTGATCTGGAGTAGAATTTTGAATGATATTGGCTTGGCCCCATAATGCATGATAAAATGGTTTTTGATGCTCTAAGAATGTCTGCCAAGTTTCATCGCGATCCGATGAAGTTAAGGTGGATCAAACGCAAAATCAGTTTTCAAATTCTGCCTTTAACATGTTGAAAGGACACCTTATAACTACAACCCTATCACTGAGGCTTTAATGAACACCAGACCACTTCCATTGAATTTAGAAGGTACAAAAACCCCTAAATACCAAATTTCGGCTCATTTGGAAGGTTCAGAACTATTATGCGGCCAACTTACCCAAAGAGGGTAGGTTTCACGCTATTCTGGTGCACCCTCGGTGAACCAATTTCCACTTATGGAAACTATGTCTTATGATTTGGGGATCGCCTTCAACTGGTCATATCTTCTCCATCTTAAGTCGAAACAAGCCCAAATTTCTGGAGGACCTTTGTCTCGTTGAAGCGCACGTTTTGATATATGGCACAACCCATGAAGTGGCTCGAGATGGAAAAAATCCTAGATAGAGTTTGCCCAAAAAAATCATGTGTTGTAGAGTTTTGGAAGAAGGAGATTCCTTTGATCAAATAGTCACATCATGAAGCCTCGATGTCGGATTAGCTTGAAAGTGGGTGTCACAACCCCACTCCTTGACCCTGAAACTGTACAAGCTGATGACGATAGGGTGTGGGACCGCGACATGAGGTGGAGCACACTACTCAGGTGGGAGTGGCTCAACACATATAACAGCCGAAATCATGAGCAAACCACAAAAGAAAACTAAAAATTGCACATAAAGCCAAGTATTACATTCGAAAGTACAGCCAAACCATTCATATTGATATCCAAACGTTTTTACAATTCTCTTCAAGGCACTATTGGCCCAAAATACACAAAGTAAAGTTTACATCCTAGAGGTAAGCCCGCCGAAAACATACCATGAAAGTCTTCGAAAGACGACTCTTCTGCTCCTCAGACTTCGAGCTTCAGCCACCCGAGCACCCTACAACACTCGCTTTCAACACATGGACTAATACTTTCACTCTAAAGTCATGAAAATAAGATGGGATGAGCTAACAGCCCAGTAAGTAGATCTACACCATTGCATCTCAATTATAATAACAGTGATAACAGAAAGTAGTGCATCCTTATTCACAGAGTATCAAGGGGAAACCCTCTAGAATTCCCTTCAGTATTCTAGCCATATAAGAGGCAAAAGCAGTTCAATATACAACATATAAGTTATGAATCATTACACCTTAGGCTGAATAGTAAGGTTAGCCAATCACAATTATGAAAACTAGAGAGGCCTGCTACTGAAGTAGAGGTCCCATTGCTCAGGGTAAGCCAATCCTGTAGCTTGAAACCTCTACCCTCATTTAGAAGGGAGGACAATGACAAGTGGGTGCCCCACTTCGTAATGCCCTCACACACACACACGTCCCTAGCGCCCTTTGGGGTATTTGATAAGCAGAGGCCTTGCAAGACACGACCCTCTCATGTGCCCTTCCGGCGAGAGAGAGTTACACTACCATTGGGTGACCCAATGCATAGTGCCAGAAATAATTAGGGGGTGCGACCCCCTCAATCTCTCAGTTACCTCTCGATCCCAGTTCTATCATTGGGGTAGAGGTACAATCAATAGTTGTCGGCATTCAGTATCCAACTACCAATTATGACCCATTGCGTAGTGGTCAGTCACAGTATAACAGATTACAATCATATATCATGGTTTGCCAGTTGCATAATGCTTTCCTCAGTAATGGTCCACTACCAATGGATGCCCCAATGCGCAGCGGTTAGTATATCACAGTATGCCAGTACCACAGTGTGCCATAGAATAATGGTCCCCACTACCAATAGGTGTCCTATTGCATAGTGGTCAGTCACATACTGACTCACAGTAACAGTAGCAGTATCACAATAACAGTGGCAGTATCACAGTAACAGTGACAGTATCACAGTAACAATGGCAGTATCACAGTAATAGTGGCAGTAGCACAGTAACAGTTGCAGTATCATAGGAATAGTGGCAGAATCATAATAACAGTGGCAGTATCACAGTAACAGTAGCATTATCACAATAACAGTGGTAGTATCATAGTAACAGTGGCAGTATCATACTAATAGTGGCAATATCACAGTAACAATGGCAGTATCACAGTAACAATGGCAGTATCACAGTAACAGTGGCAGTATCACAGTAAAGTATTACAGCTCAATTTCCTGCAACTATAGGCAATGTCATGTACCCATAATTAGGATCATAAAATTTGGTCCATTTGGAATTTACAGATGGTTCCAACATGAATTTTATACTAGACACACCCACCTTTGAAATGGGGGTGTTTGAAGACAATTGGGTCTCATTGGCCCTCTTAAAAGTTCAAGAGGTTGAGGGTTTTTTTGCGGTACCCTGCTGTGTACATGAAACAGCGAGATACCCTGCTTTGTATCATTATAACTCTTAAATCGTGAAGAGTTTGAGACAATTTTAAAAATAAAAGTTCAAGCCAAAACATATCTATTTCTAATAAAGCCAATTTGAAATCATTTGGACTCCATTTGGTTGTCCAAAAGTCCGTGTCAAATGAAGTGATAGTTTTGGTCTTTATCAAAATTGTCCACAGTGACATCTTTTCATAAAAAGATACATAACTTCCGATCTAGGAGGCAAAATACCTTCTTCATGCAATTTTTATCCCACTCAAAGATCTTTGAAATGGAGGTGGTATGATAGGAAATGGACTTCGTTTGATTAGTTAAAACTAATAGAAACAGCAGTGATAATGAAAAATCCAGGAAAATAGTCGACAGTGACATGCTCATACACTTTGGAATATAACTTCATTTTTTAGTAACGAATTTCAGCAAAGGGAAAACACGAACATTTTATTAGACTCATATATATTTCTAATGGCAGCAATTTGGGGTCATTCGGACCTCATTTGACTGTTTAAAAGCCTCGTTTAAAAACATACATGCTCCTGGAATTTCACAGTAGTATAACATGCTTCATAAACATGATCCATAACCTCGATCACCCTTTATAAACTCGAGGTCCCTTCTCTTGTTGTCGGCATAACTCTTCTGCCGACTTTGAACTGTTCGAAGCCTTTCTCGGATAAGAGCGATCTTTCTGAGGTCATTTGAGCAATCTATGGCCCTAACAGTCTTCTCTCACCGACTTCATCCCAACATATGGGTGATCTGCATTTTCTCCCATAGAGTGCCTCAAAAGGTGCCATCTGGATATTGGCCTGGAAATTGTTGTTAGAAACAAACTCTATTAGAGACGGATGATCATCCAAGTTTTCTCTGAAATCTGTAACACTGGCCCTCAACATATCTTCTAAGGTTTGAATGATTCTTTCTGACTGTCCATCAGTTTGAGGATGGAGAGCTGTACTGAAAGCGAGTTTGGCCCCTATGGTTGATTGCAAACTATTCCAAAACCTTGAAGTAAATCTAGAGTCCCTGTTGGATACAATACTAACAATCACCCCATGCAGTCTTACGATCTCCTTGATGTATAACTCGGCTAGCTTGTTCAGGGCATAGGTAGTGCGGACCGGCAAGAAATGAGCAGCTTTAGTGAGTCAGTCCATAATAATCCAAATACTATCATGCCTCGTATTTGATTTAGGTAAGCCTGATACAAAATCAATAGTTATGTGTTCTCATTTCTATTCTGGCAAAGGCACGGGTTGCAACTGTCCAGCAGCCTTCTGATGCTCAGTCTTTACTTTTTAACATGCCAGACACCTAGAGACGAACTGCGCTACATCTTTCTTCATATTATTCCATCAGAATACTCTTTTTAAATCTTCGTACATTTTTGTGCTCCCTGGATGTACCGTATAATGAGAGTGATGTGCCTGTTCCAAAATGGCCCTTTTTACTTTCTCATTGTTAGGGATACAAACCCGACATTTAAATCTTAATATTTCATCACTGCCCAAAGAAAAATCCTCCTTACCTTCCGACTTTATTTCCTTGAAAATCTTTATGAACTGAGGATCTTCTTTTTGTGCTACTCTGGTTTGCTGAAAGAGATGGGGTTCTACTCTTATACAGGAGATTATTCCTTTCGTATCCTCAAGGGGCAGAACTGGGTGTCATTCTACTGCATGTTCTAATAGTTTCATCCCTTGGGCCATCATGTGAGCCATTGACACCACATGCTTCCTACTTAAGGGTGGTAGTTGATGGTACAATCATAATCATTGAGCAAGTCCACCCACCTTCTTTGTCTCATGTTTAGCTCTTTTTGAGAAAACAAGTATCATGTGTGGGATAGTTTTGTTCATACGACTTTAATTGCTTGGAGGTGTAGGCTACAACCTTTCCTTGTTGCATCAGCACACACCCAAGCTCTAGTTCACTCAACATAGAAAGGCTTCCAATGTTTTCCAGGAGTGTTCCACTCAATTGGTTACCAGTGACAACAAGTACATGCAACTTAGAAAGGTTTCCAAGGATTTCCAAGAGTGTCCCATTCAATTGGTTATAGGAGAGGTTCAACTCTCTTAGGTTCTCCAGGTTTGCAAGGCAATATGGGACCCAATGTTGCAAATGATTCCAACTGAGTTCAAGGTGTTCAAGGCTACCAATATGAGCCACCCAAGGAAGAACTCTTGTAAGTAAACGAAGTGAAGAAGAGTTTGGTAAATGAGGAGTTGGGATGGAGTCTAAGAGATTGCAGTATCGTGCTTCTACTTCCGTGAGAAGAGGAAACCCAAGGATCAATCTAGAAAAATCTAGGCTTACCATCGAAAGGTTTACTCGATTCAGTTTAAGGAGATGTAATGAAGAGAGATTAGCAAGCCATTCAAGATTGTCCACATTAAGAAATCCATAAGCATCAGAAAGATCAAGATGTTGGAGTTTTGTGAGATTCTCCAGTTGAGGAGGAATCTTGCCCCAAAAACCCGCATAAGACAGATCTAGAGTTTTGAGTTCAGTCAAAGAACCCAATAACTCTGGTATAGGATTAAAAGAAAAGTAATTAACGCTTAAGTTGAGAGGAAAGACAAATGTTTGAGCTCTACCAATGCTGGGTCTGTATGCCCACTCAACCATGCAATCGTACCATTGGGGTAATAAGCACCATGGAGGTCGAGTTTGATGACATGTGTATTGTTCCCGCAGTCAACTCTTTTCCATTCGCAGCAGTCTCTACCTTTCCATGATGACAATAGATTCTTTGGGTCCTGAAAGCCATCTCTTAGCTGGAGAAGAGCTCACCTTTCAGATTCTATGCAATACTCCCCACTGCACATCTGCATGTGCATGAGCAGAGAGAGAAAAATAGCAATGCCAGAACCATTTATTGGTCTTTCCATCTGCACAATCAGGCTGAAAGAGAGAGAGGGGTATGATATTTTGCTAAGCATGTAAGATAGCAGCATACAGGCTGAGAGAGAGAGAGGGGTATGATATTTTGCTAAGCATGTAAGATAGCCGCGTGCTTTTGTAAGCATGGCTGATTTTAGAGTGAGAGAGAGGCCATGTATATCTTTTTGACTCTGGATTGCCGTGTTCGACGGTTGAGAGAACGAAATTACAGAGCTTGGATTGTAGCTATCTCACAAATTTTCCACCACATATATCTCGACTGGTATTCGGTTGCATGAACAGGCCGAGGAAACCGGACATGGAGTTATTGCAATCGGTCAAGGTAACTGGCTCAAAAATGCACGTGCAGCTTTTAAGAAAAGTTCTATGATGCAAGTAAATATTTAGTCAAGTTTCATTATTTACAAGTAATTTTGTCTACTGGGTTTGTAATTAGAAAGGCACAAATTACGGTTCAGTTGAGGGAAAAGAGTAATGTGGATTGTAGAATGTTAAAAGAGCAATGTGGATTGTAGAATGTTAAAAGAGCAATGCAAATGTAGATAGAGAGAACGTTAGCAGACATGTTAGAGAGTTTAAAAATGCATGTACAGTCACAAAATCTCTATCACCACTAAAATGTAATCTTTGTGGGTACCATAATGAGTTGAAAAATTGAACACCAGCCACGTTTCTTGAGTTTGGCATTACAACACAAGTGTGCCAAAAAATTGAAAAATTTTGTGGGTACAGTAATGAGTTGGAAAATTGAGCACTTGTCACCTTTCTTGAGTTTGGCATTACAACACAAGTAGGCCAAAGAGTTGGAAAATTTTGTGGGTGCAGTAATTAGTTGGAAAATAGAGCATCTGTCATCTTTCTTGAGTTTGACATTACATCACATGGACAATAGAGTTAGAAAATTAAGTGCATACGTCCCTTTCTATACTTGACTTGGAATTGTCTTTTAGATTAAATTCGTCAAATGAACGTATTCCATATGCATATGAGAGAGACACAGAGAGAGAGAACGTCAAGTGAAACAGGCCATGGGCCATGGGCCAGGTCTACATAACCCAGAAATCGTATGGGTAACTGGCCTGAATCGGACAAGTACAAGCTAGGCAAAGAATCTATTAAAATTTTCTTAAAAAATTAAAAAACAGTAAATACATGTTTAAAGTAAGAATAAAGAAAACTAATCTAAATGAGGTTAAAAAATATTTTTTAAAAAAGAAAAACTTTGAAAAATTAATTTGTGATGGGGATATTTTTTAAATAATAATAAAGATATGGAAAAATGTAATAATTAATATTCATGGCATAAATACTTTCCAAACGTTACCAAAAGGATATAACGCGTACAAAAATATGTTAGAAATGGATATCTTATTTTTCTTAATTTTTTATAAGTTTTTGAATTATTTTTAAGATCCTCGAATTGAACACCCAACTTGGGGATACTCGTGGTCACCACCGTAGAGAGCCCCCGTTACTCAAGTGAGTCCACGCAGACTTGCCGATTAGTCGAACGCTGGTCTTGATTTTTCCCCACTATGGTTCATATATTTGAAATTTTTTGATGATCAATTTGGAATTCCTTTCATATTTGGCCTTGATAGAATAACGAGTCTATGATTAGTGAATAGATTCCATGGGAGCATGAGAAACTCATTTCTCGGTAGGAAAGAGGTGGTGCCTCACAGAACTGAAAATCCAATCCAATCCTACACCTCAAGATTCTCTTTTCTCTTGTCCCGACCAATTTCCCTGATAGCTCCCAAGCCCAGTTGGGAAAGTAACGGACCCGATTGTTTTTTATGGAATGAATGCCCATGCTTGATATCTTTGTTTGACCAACGAGTGAGGCAATTGGGCTCGACAAAGTAACTTGGCTCGCCACCTTGGTGAGCCTGAGTATCTCGAGTTTGGTGGTCAAGCTTGACATTTTAAAAAATTCAGAAAAACTAAAAAAATAAAAAAGAATTATTTTTAATTTTTTTGATGTTTTCTATCCTTTCGGTAAAAATTGAGAATTGTTTTGGCCATGAACATTAATTTCTATATTTTTTTTAGATTATTTTTACAATACCCTTCATTATAAATTGGCTTTTTCAGAATCTATTTTCCCCTATTTTTTAACCTAATTTAGAGGTGTTTTATTTAATTTCAATTTTTTAATTTTTTTTAACATTTTTTGACCTGGACAAGACCTACCCAACTCTTGCTCGAGTTACTTAGCATGGCCCATGGCCGAGTCGTGCTTTCCTACACTGCTTGAAATTGAACTTGTGGGTGTTCAAGTACGTGCACAATTGGTCACAATAACAACAAATTATTGTGGGTCAGGAGAAGCTAAAGGACCAGACCTTTGTGGTTGTGGGGTTAGGAGGGAGAGGATGAGTTACTGGGTTCCTTTCTCTTGTGGATCACATTTTTTTCATTTCGTTTTTGTGTCTTGCTTTATGGGTCTATTATTATGCAGCATCCTCACAAGTCAAAAAGTTTCTCGTATGGGACTTTACTCAAAACTCCAAACCCTACTCACAAGTTAGGAAATTTCCATATTACCACGAGTCACAACAAACAGCGAAAGGACTATTTCAAACCTAAGAGAGAGAGAGAGACGGCATGCCGTGCCATATTGGTTGGGACCCCTTCCCCACCGGAAAAGGTGGAGTGTGTTCTGCACTTGATTTTTAATTTCTTTTAAGAGAAATCACAAGGTTTTTAAAAATATAATATCTATATTAATCATAAGCAAAATATTGTTTATGAGTAGTACAATGTATTATGTTTGTAGGTGTAATATATTGTACTGCCCTCAATTTGTGTCGGATCAATTCTAAGTGGCTCTGAATATACTTAAGAAACGGTAATAGGGAATATTTTCAATTTTAACAACATGTGAGAACAACTAATAGGACTGATATTGAATAAGAACAGATGAAACTTAGGAATCAAAAATTTTATAATTTGATTGATAAGTTGTTTTTTTTTTTTGAAGCTGATAAGGTAATATTGTTCGTATAAATTGATTGAGATTCAAAGTTAAAATTTTCTAATTTGAGTGATAAGTTGTTTTTTTTTTTAAGCTGATAAGGTAATATTGTTTGTATAAATTGATTGAGATTCAAAGTTAACATTTAATTAGTAGAAACACGTGTTCCATATGTGATTTGAACCCTTTTAGGAGAATTCCGAAGTTTTAAGTTATTGCGTCTCACGCATATACCTTTAATTTCCATTTCACAAACTTAAGTAAATGTTGCTTAAAGCATCGCAATGTGTTGTTATGTTTTTGGCGACACTGTGTTGTGACGCCCACTCAACTTGTGTGAAGAGTTTAGGTGCAACTTTTAAAAGTTTAGATTTTTTAAATCATTTATATATAATACTAATAACAATAACAACATAGGCTTAAAAAAAATTAAAGTATTTTTTTATCTTAATCTTAAGGCAAACTCACGCTTAGAGCATCGTCAAGCAGTTGCACATTCATATTATGCACATGCTCTGTAAAGCATGAGGCTTACTTAAAGAGGATTTTTTTCATTTGAAACTCGGTTACACAGATCTTTCGAAAATGGATTGTATACAATAAGACCATTTACCTTTTATACAGGGTGGTCAGAATTCATTATAACGATTTGATGTGAAATTTGATAGGTTGGATGCGTTACGAAGTTCGAGAAAAATTCTTTTGAAGTTTGAGCTTAATTGCAGCCACCTAACTTTACATCCAATTGTCAAAAGTATTGTGACCACCTTGTATAAAAGGTAAATGTTGCGTTCTGTATTTTTCCTTTGAAAAAACAAATTGTTATTTTAAAAATAGGACGGTAGCAACATGTTACTTTATGAACTTCATGATGTTATTTTTTATAAGAAGAAGTGCTTATAAATTTTTTCATGATCATTAATACCATTTTATTCATAATAATCATAAAGTAAAATGGTATGTAAATTAAAAAAAAAACAAAAACAAAAAGCAAAAAAAAACTTCATAGGTCACTGTGACAATCCTAATTTGTTTTTCCCTTATTAAATCAAAAGGTCCAAAACTAATGTACGCTTCATTTTTTCACTATAAAAATTTGAGTTAGAAAGATCCATCTTATTGCAATGAGTTGCATTTTAAACTTTATTTTGATCATAAAATGAATATAATGGATAATAAACAATAAAAACATAAGACATGTTCACAATATTTATATATTTTGAGTAAAATAATGAAAACTATAATGCAATACTTGTTAGGTTTATGTGGCCTTTAAAGGCTTTAAGAGAGATTGTATAAAACATTTTGAATAAATGAATCATAAACTCAGTGGGAGTATGGTCTTCTTGTGGACCATACTAGGCAAAAGCTTTTTACTGATACTCGGACTAGGCTCGACATTCTAGGCCAGCCGAGTTGAAGAAAACCAAGGCACCTGGGCATAGAGTTAAAACCGAGAAGAGTTTAATGGGTTGGCCCTTGATGAGGTTAAAGTAAGCCCGAGTAAGAGCTAAGGGACTGTATGACCCTTGTGTGTCATGAATAGTATATAGAGACAAAGCTAAGACCTCATCGTTGTATCATCACACGACATGTACATAGCCATATTGAGATAGAGATCTAACATTGAAGTTGAATCATGTAGATGCGCGAGAGAGTACCCCTATGCACCATACAGTTGTGGTTGTATCATGGTCTAACGGATCATAGTTTGTCTTTAGGGGAGAACCTGAAATCCACAGATTGGGATTATATCCTCTAGCCCATTGATTGACTTTGGCGTTGCAATCATGAGCCCATGCAGTGGACCATGGGAACTGGTAGGTCTATTTGAGAAAGTTAGTATGGATCATGGTCCACAGTTGAAGGTAGAGTGCTCCTATGCGTTGATAAAATCCTTAACCTATACGTATTTGATTCCCATCAAAATTAATTTATTTTATGTTATTTGTTTTCAGAATATTTATTTGATTTTTTTTGAATCTTTTGATATTTTAAATAATCTAAGATATTTAAATATCGTTAAAATGAAAATTAATATTTTATAAAAATATGTTGGACCCTCCAAAATATTTGGAGGCCTATTTCACACATAGGCTATTGGGTAGGGCCCATGAGAGGCCACCAAAAGGTGGCACGCTCCACCCATAGGGATTGCTCTCTCTCTCTCTCTCTCTCTTTCTATTTGTGATGAGAGGATCCCATGTTAGTTGGCTTTCCTTTTGTGATGAGAAACCTTCTTGCATTAAAGGAAGGAAATTAATGGTTTTAGAATTTCTTGTGAATAAAGAAGGCTTGATAGATAAAATAAGAAATGAATATTTACTGTAAGAGAAAGTAAAATGTCGTTCAGGGCTTTCTTCCTCCCTCTTTACCATAGTGGCTGAAGCTTTCAGTAAAATGCTGCAAGGCTTGGTGGACTCTAATTTCATTAGGGGTTTTCCCACTTGGCCTAATGGTTTGTTCATTAGTCAACTGCAATATGCAGATGACACTCTAATCCTTTTGGAGGGCTCTAATGCTAATGTCCACAATATCTGGCTTTTTCTTAAGTTGTATATTAATTTTAGTGGCTCGTGTCAATATGGACAAATCCAAAACCTTGGGGCTTAACTGCTCCACCATGTCAATTTCTTTCAGTTTCTGACTGGGCTTCCTGGCTTGATTGCTGGGTGGAGCAATTCCCCACAAAGTATTTGGGGATGCCTTCTTATTGGCAATGCCCCGAGATCCCTTTGGGATCCTCTCATTCAAAGAGCTCAGATGAAATTGGATGGCTAGACCTGTCATTTGCTAGTAGAATGACTTTGATTAATGCTACTATCTCTAACACTCACATTTATTACTTATCTCTCTTTTAAGCACATGTCGCTATTATTGCCAAGATTGAAGCTCTAATGTGTAATTTTTTATGGAGTGAATTCAACAAAAAATAAAAGATGTACATGGTCAGGTGGGATTCGGTGTGCCAAACTAAAGAGATGGGTGGCCTGGGCATCCGTCGACTCAGGGCAATCAACGATTCTTTGCTGACTAAGTGGTGGTAGATGTTATCCATGCACGGAGACCAACTCTGAGCTAAAGTTATCCTCGACAAGTATAGACAAGATCCTAATGGCCCCTATGCGAGAAGAAGCTTGAGATCTGGTAATTTTTCTAGGGTCTGAAAAGGCCTCCAAAGCATCAGAAGCCTCTTCTGGCATACTCCAGGTGGCTCGTTGGAGATAGCTGAAACATTAGATTCTCGCAAGCTAAGTGGCTTAGATATTATCCTCTTAAACTTCTTTTTCCAGATCGTTATAATAAATTCAATCATAAAAGAGCTATGGTTGCATTACTAGTTTCCCTTTTACAAGGCAAACCTGTTTGGAATATTACACTCTTCATCAGAAGGGTGGACCAATAGTTTGAAGCCTAGTTCTTGGCACTTATGGATGCCTTGTATTGTTTTTGTTTTAACCCTTGGAACAAAGATAGATTAATCTGCAGTCTTGAGCCGTCAGGATCCTCCTCATTTAAATCTCTTTATAAATAAATTTGGAAGGAGTGGTACAGTCAGGAAAAACAAATATCTGGCCAAATTCAGGAAGTCCAAGGTGCCTCTCAGAGTTAGATCATTACTACGGATTTTTGCTTATAGAATACTATTCACTATTGATCAACTTCGTAGAAGAGGAATGATTATTATCAATGTATGCTTGTTCTATAAGGAGGATGAGAAAATTGAGTGTGAGTGTCATCTTGGATGAAATTATGTTAACACTTGGGGATCAGGAACGTCTCTTCATTCATGTCTATAGAAGTGCCAATTTTGATGCGGACTGTTTGGCAAACTAGGCTATTGCCTCTTGACTCTGGCTTGTGTTCCTGTCAGTGGCCGCATGGCCTTGGCTCTCCTATCTTCTTTCCCTTCTTTTAATTTTTCTTTTTTTTTTCTGCTTTTGTTTTTTGCTATTTCTATTGTACTCTTTCATTATCTAAATGAATATCGCCTTTTCTCAACAAAAAAAAAAGAAGTAAAGAAATATTTTCCTTATTTGATTATTATGATGGGAATAGGTTTAGGAAGTGGATGATAAGGTTCTAGCACCTTCTTTAAGATCTTGATGGTGGATCTAATGAACGGATGATTCACATCTTTCAACCCACAAGTCCCCCTAGATCGATGGTCAAGATTTTATCTTACAAATTATGCAAACCCTAATGCATGAAAAATCTATAAAAGAGATATTTTCTTCTCATGATCTTTACACCTCTTATCTCTCTTCTCTTTCTAAGAATTCTCTTTCTCTCTTTAAGATCTCTAGAGGGGCATGCCCCACACAGGTTGTCTCTCTCTCTCTCTCTCTCTAAAAAACCTAAAAGGTCACACCCCAACCTAACATACTTCTCTCACTCAGAAACTATCCTAAGGGGGCACGCCCCAATCTAACAAGTCATTCTCTCGCTTTTAGGTTGTAAGGGGCATGCCCAAGCTAGGCTAGGCCATTCTCTTGATGGGAAGGAAAAGAAGAGCACACCTCTAGTTAATAGATCTCTCTGTCTCTAGAATTTCTATCTCTCATATCTTTAAGATAATGCCAAAGGGAGGCTCGAAAAAAATTAAGACATTGAGGATTTAGGTGGTTAGTTTAGTTTGAGATCCATATGCATTAGTTGGGTTTTGCGATAAGAAGGAGAATCAAGAGACAGATCAAAGATCTCGAGCACCATCAAAAGGAGGAGACTCGGTGTGGGGTGTACTAATCCTGGTTGAGGTAATCTTCGAAAATTTTATTTTTTTAAGATTTATTTGTGTTATGTTATTCTTTTCCTATAAAGCAAAAAGTATTGGTTTTTTTTTATTATTGCATACAGATTTGTTTCTAGATGGTAGCAAGCGAGATTTGATTATTTATTTCTTTATTTCAAGGGAAATGTAATTGTAATAGGACATTGTGAGTGATCTTGCCTATGAAAGAAAAAGAAATTTTTTAAATATATACACCATGCATTATCACATAGTCCATCTTTCAATACCACCATTTCTTTGCAGCCTTCAAAACCATTTTTTAAAGAAATTTTTGTGATTCTAAGAATTTTTTTTTAACTTAGTTCTTACCGACTTGTCCGATGCGTCGATCCGGACTAGTTTTCTAGTGGGGGATCTTGATCACCTATCCGTTTTTTAAATACTACTCCTAATAGTATATACCTAATCTAAATGCTATAATTTTTATTAAATTTGATTTTTTATACTAAGCTTAAACAAACTATTTTCGAAGAGCATTGTAATATCCAATGTTTGTCGTGGTATTATGTTGTGCTGCTCACTCGACTCATGCAATGAGATTAGGTGTCAACTCTACGTAGCTCAACTCTAAAATCTTATAATCCAATTGATAAGTTGATATTATATATATAAAGTCATAAAAAGTTAATTAAGATTCAAAAACTTATCTATTAAGTTGATCACCAAAGCGTCAAGTAAATAAATGACAGCCTGAGTGATCTTTAAATACATCTTTCATGAAAAAAGGAATATTTTTATCTATTAAAAATTTATGATTTAAAGTAGATTTAATTTATTTATTATGATATTGCTCAATTATAAACTTATTTATTTATTTGTGTTTTAAAATTCGATATTCATAAATTATTTTTATATACAAAAATTGAAACTGTTTTGCTCAAGGTAGCAAATACACTATGGTCACGAAGGATTTTTACTGCGTTTTATTTCCATGCCTCTTAGTTCAGGGACCACATAAATTAATACATACACTGATTTTTACTTCCATGTCTCTAGATTAAGGATCCACATAAATTAGTTCAAATACCGATTTTTCTTTTTTTTTTTAAAGTCTCTGAATTGATGACCCACATATTTAATGCATATGCTTAGTTGTCCTTGACCCTAAAACATCCCCTCTCACTTTTCCAAGTGTTGGAGAAAATTTTCTTAATTGCTAACCTCAGTGGGGTTACTACAATTAACAAAAAAAATGAGGTTCCAAGTTTGTACTGAATTTTCAAGCATCCTTTTCTACCATTTTCTAAGATTCCTTTGTAGTTTGTTGTGTAATAAAGAGATCCTTTGATTTTTCAAAAAAAAAAAAAATCAAGTAGTAAATATTTTCGAATCTATTGCTTTTTAAAAAAAAGTTCTATGATGCAAGTAAATATTTTTCCAAGTTTCGTTATTTACAGGTAATTTTGTTTGGGTTTGTAATTGGAATGGAACAAATTAAGGTTCAGTTGAGAGAAAATAGTAGTGTGGATTGTAGAGAGAAAGCAATGAAAAAGTTGAGAGAAAGAGTAAATGTCGGCAGACATGTTAGAGAGTTTAAAGATGCATGTGCAATCACAAAATACTCTCTCCATCACCACTAAAATGTAATATTTGTGGGTACCATAATGAGTTGAAAATTTGAGCACCTCTCACCTTTGAGTTTGGCATTACCACACAAGGGGACCATAGGGTTGAAAATTTGAGCACCTGTCACCGGTCTTGAGTTTGGCATTACAGCGCAAGTGCATTCAGTTCCTACAACCCTTTCCATACTTGACTTTGAATTGTTTCTGAATAAGTACGTTAAGTGAATGGATTCCATGTACATTTATGAGAGAGAGAGAGTAAGTACGTCAAGTGAAAAAGGGCATGGGCTGGGTCTCGGTAACCCAAAAGTGGTTCGGGTAACTAGGCTGAATCGAACAGGCACAAGCTAGGCAAAAAAAATAGATTGAAAAGTTTAAAAAAATCTAAAAAAAAGTAAACATATCTTTAAAGTAGCTTTAAAAAAACTAATCTAAATGAGGTTAAAAAAACCACTGAAAAAATAAATTTTGAAACATCAATTTGTGATGGGAATATTTTTGAAATAATAAAAACATGGGGAAACTGTATAAGTATTGATGGCATAAATACCTTCCAATCTTTGCAAAAATGATGGAACGCAGACAAAAATATGTTACAAATAGAATTTTTATTTTTATTTTATAATTTTATTTTAATATCTTCGAGTTGGACATCCAATATGGGGATACTTGTAGTCATCATGGTAGAGAGCCCTAGTTACCTGGGCGAGTCCGAGCGGGCTCGGTGATTAGTCAAACACTGGTCTTCATTTTCCTGCCTCTGTGGATTGTACGACTGAAATTTTTTGATGATCGATTTGGATTTGAAGTTATGGGTGTTCAAGTAAAGACAAAATTGGTCACAATAACAAGAATTAGTGATTCCAAATTGGCATCCTACCCACGTGGTTGTGGATGAGGAGATGATAAATTATTGGGTTCGCAGATTATATAGACATAGAAGTCATTAAGATATGATAGAGGAGCTCTGTACCTCTTTTGACTAAGTAGCATTTTATGAGTTGGTACTTCAACGTTATCATGTTGATTATAGTCATCAATATACGTTGTAGGTGAT
This sequence comes from Amborella trichopoda, assembly GCF_054954075.1. NCBI lineage: Eukaryota > Viridiplantae > Streptophyta > Magnoliopsida > Amborellales > Amborellaceae > Amborella > Amborella trichopoda. The sequence goes on from NC_142340.1 coordinate 18,207,649, forward strand.
GGTTCTAAATCACTTATAATATTAAGTGAATGATGATTAACTTCTATTGGTGGGTTTTCTACATACGATTTTTTAGGAACTCAACGCCTTTGCTTTTAGTAAGACCCTTATTCTTTTGATAAAACCTATAGCCTTTTGAACCTTCAGGGGTACCCTATAAAATACAAACTAGAGTTTGATTTTCTCATTTATCTCTTTGCTGATGTGGGATTAGACCATGTCTTATTAATCCCTATTTTTCGAAGTTGCCTATATCAAGTCTTCTATCTATCCACAATTCATAACGAGCATAATCTATTGCCTTAGTTGGAAATGGATTAAGTATGCACATAGTTGTGCTTAATATTTCTCCCCACAATTCATAACGAGCATAATCTATTACACAATTTTGTTGTGGTCTATAAGGCACAATGATATGTTTCTTAATACCTTTTTCTGTACAAAACTTGTCAAAGGCTTATGAGCTGTATTTACCTCCCATGTCAGTTCTAAGCACTTTGATGTTCATAGCTAGTTGGTTTTCTACTTCCCTTTTATATACCTTAAAATATTTCTAAAGTTTTCGACTTATGATGGATTAGGTAGACATCCAAACCTCAAAAAATCTTCAGTGAAAGTAATAAAATATGATATTCCTCCATAAGTTTTAACGTTAAAATTCCTACAAATGTCTGAGTGGATAGAATTCAGTAAGCCACTTGTTATGTGCGGAAGCTCTAAACTCGATCGGTTGATTTTGACAAATAAAATATGAGAAATAAAGCATAAAACACACACCATAAGAACACAAAGATTTATGTGGTTCACCCCAAAAGGGGTACATCCACGGGCATGGCAAATTGAAATCCACTATATCAATGAAAGTTACGTCAAAGATTTTAGAACAAACCTTGACAAAAACCTAGTCGAGCAAATCCTTTTAAACCACTCTCCCTTCCTTCTCTTTACTTCCGGTAACTATTATCGACAACACCAGATAGGGACACGAGAGCAACAATAAATTGTCTTTATCTCTAACTAAAAGGGGAAAACCACTAAAAATCTCAATGGGAACCGCTTCTCTACAAGAAATGGGCTTTTCAATCTTTAGAGTCTACAAGAGGCACTATCACAATATTTCTCTTCATAGGAAGCTCTCTTCTCTCTAAGAGTGAACCTTGCATCTTATGCACAGGAGGCCCTGCTGTTTGACGACATTTTTCAGCACCTTGGTCCTTGATGCGAAATAAAGAGGAAGCCGGTCAATAAAGCCTGACATACAATGGAATTCTTGACAGTCTTAAATTTTTTTCAGAATGGGTAGAAATCTTCTGAAGCACTTAAAAAGGCTACCTGCCAAGTTTCATCGTAATCAAACATATCTAAGGCAGTACATACAAAGAAACAATTTTGAAAAAATCAGTCTCTAGCACCCTAAAATAGACCCCAAAATAGAACTGTATTTTCAGTGTGTCAAATTGCTATGGGACCACCTCCAATGGATCGGGCATAGTCGGAAACCCTTATGGGTCAAGTTTCGGCTTAATCGAGCACTCCAGGACAAAGTTATGGGTAAAATACGGCAAAGTGGTAGGCTGCACACTATTTCCGTGTGGCCTCCTTGCACTAAGAAACCATTAAAGGTGGTTGTTTCCATAGTCACGGGCAGTAAATTTTGGGGCCCATATATCACTCGTTCCAAGTCGGATCGTGTTCAAATTTTGTGAATTTGCTCGTCTCGTCAAGACGAGTGTTTTGATCAGTAGTACGGCCCGTGACGACACCCGAGCAAGGATAAAAGCTAAAGAGAAGTTGCTCATTTGTGAAGAAAGTTGCAGAAAAATCAGCAGTGATACGCCTCGCTCAAGCGGCTAAATCACAATGCTCGCATATCGGATTGACATGAGACCTATTCCATCGTGTGCGTAAGGTCTTGGGCTATCTTTGATCTGAACCCCGTACATGATGAACGGTCAGATTTTACACACAAGGGCAATAAATTGGCCATAAATTCTGGTACTAGAACTCTCGATTCCGGTCAAAACCCAAAAGTTGTTAAATCTTCGTCCGGGTACGAAATCGAGCTCCGTTTGTTGCCACGCAATCGTGACAGCATGCTTAGTGCACTACAATAAAGAAACCGAAGAAAAAAAAATCAAGGAACGAGCGCACTATCGATCCAAAGTTTTCAAGATTCATCCAAATTTCAAGTCGCATGATCGTGGCATAAAACATGATTCCTGGCTCGAAGTTGGTATCAAATCGATCGCCATGCTGAGCTCTACAAGAAACAATCATCTTTCGATCAAACGGGCACTAGAGCAACCCCAGATCAGTCATGGAAGATCATGCAAGTTCTAGGGCAACAATGGGGACTGTTCTGGAATTCAATCCACTGTTAGGCAGGGCAAAACAATCCTTTTGCACCGATTTTTAGAGTTTCTTTCAATTCAATTAAATTGTAATTATCATCATTCAGGTAGTTTTTGGGCATACACCCATGTTTGGGCCCAATTCTATATAAACATGCTAAACCTAGTTGTAAAGAAACCTTCGATCATTCAATAAAGATTTCAATTCTTGCTTAAGTTCGTAGGTGTGTCTTGGAGAGAGAGAGAGGAGTGAGAAGAAAAGGGCTAGTACCCCTCGGTAAGATACCTTTCTCTCTCCTCATCTATTCTCTCTCATACATCTTCCTCTCTCCTCTTTTCTCTCTCATCTATATTTCTTTCTCCTCCGTTTTTCTCTCTCATCTTTCGTTCTCTCCCCTTTTCCCTCTCATATCTACCTCTTTCTCTCTCTTCCTCCTCTGGTTTATCACTTGTCTCTTTCCCTGCACTTCTCCCTTTTCTCCATTTACACATGACAAACCTATTGTCTGGTATGATGTCCTCCTGCTCATGAAATATAATAGTGAGCGGGGCCTTAGCCCGAGTGGCTGGTCGGGCCACTGTCAAAATTCCCTCTTCCCTTTTGGATCACAGATGGAGGAAGCCCATCGCCATCTGTGCTCTTCTCTCCCTTCTTACTTATTCACAGCCGGTGGAAGCACATTGCTGCTTTCGTCTTCTCCCTCTCCTCCTTTCTGTCACAACCATCGGAAGCACAACGCTACCTGTGTCTTTTCTTCCCCCGCTCTTCTGTCCTAACCGGCGGAAGCTTATCGTTGCCTGTGTTCTTTCTCTCTCCTATCTTCTATCACAGTCGGTAAAAATACATCACCGTAAGTGTTCTTTCTCTCTCCTCTCTCTTCTATCACAGCTGGCGGAAACACATCACCGCCTGTGCTTTCTCTCTCTTTTTTTTCTCCTGTCACAGACTGAGGGAGCCTATCACATTCTGTGTTTTACGTTTCTGTCACAGATAGCAGAAGTTCATCGCTGTCTGAGTTTCTCTCTCCCCATCTCCTTGTCGTCAGTGTCTTCCTTCCTCTTCCTTCTCTCTCTTCCTTCTTGTCCTGGCTTTCCCCTCTCTTCTTTCTCTTCCTCTTCCTTTCCCCTCTATCTTCTCCCATGCTCTTCTTCTTTTTTCGTTCTCTTTCCCCCTTTCTTTCTATTCTTCTCTTCTCCTTGTCTCACTGTCTTCTCTCTCACCTCACTCAATCTTTTCTTTTTCTTTCTTATTTCTCTTCTCCATCTTCTCTTCTCTCTCTCTCTTTCTTTCTCTTTTATTTCTTTTACTCTTTCGTTTGATCAAGACGGTTTGAGATTAGCCTTCCATGGTAATTCTGTCATCTAGCAGTAACGCCGTTGTGCCGATCAAAGTTACTGTGCTCGCTTTACTATCACGACAGACTAGCTATCGTGTCAAGCTGGTCGGTATTGGTACTGTCATCTAGTAGTAATTCTGTCGAGTTGGTCTGAGTTATCGAGCCCATTTTAGTACCACACTGTATCAATTACCTACTAATCTGGTCACTATGTCAGTCTCACTGCCTGGTCAAATCCTTCTCACCCCAATCTTAACTTTTTCATTGTTCTTTTTTTGAATATGGACGTCTGTGTACGTTCACCCAAAGGCACGGTGGGGTCCCTTGACCCACTTGTTTGGTAACATTTGCCAAGATTGCAAAAACAGGAAAATATAGTCTAAGGGAGGTGATTTCGAACCAATTCTATGACTGGGTGGCTTTCTTCGTGATCTAAGAGGGTGCTCACGCGAGCCAGCCCGAGTAAGTCCCGAACCCACCTTAAATTCATCTCTCATTGGTTGGTCTACCTGCCCTTGTTTTTTTTGTAAGGTTCCCGAGAGAGCGATCTCAAGTGTCGGGGTTCACTTGAAACCCGAGATACGTGCCACAAGATCATCTAGATCAGGAGGGCGAGATCGAGGCACTTAACCAGCTTGGCGACTCCACTGGGGACTTACTACCCCTTAGTCGGATCGTACTTGTTTGGCTAAGTTTCTCTTTTTATTTCTATATTGCATGCTTATGGCTTCCGGGTTCTGTAACCCATTCATTTGGATCGGGGATTTTCTTATCCCCACATTTGCGTATATCCCCAGGAAACAACTTCCTCGAACTTCGTTCCCAACCTTTGTTTTGAGCAAAGACCCTGTGTCTAGCTCCCAGGTCCTAACCTGGATAGGTGTGAGTAGGGACTTAAAGGTCCTTAACTCCTCGTCTCTTAGCTCTTGGCGGAACCTCCACCAAGGAACCCTGCATCGGTAGCACACATGCCGCCACTCACAACATGCACCTTGTTATTGGCAAGTCGATTGTCAGTCGTATTGTTGAGGTATGCCGGAAGGTTGCCCAGTCCCTTGTTGCAAAAGGCAAACAAGTTGCCATTGCTTTTGTGGGACGCTGTAAGGTTACCCCCCACATTCCTGCACCATCACGAGTCTCTATCTTTAGAGGCTCGGCACATCGAGATGGAAACCCTGCGGCTTCTACCTCTCGCACACACCCTAAGGCTTGTGGGTCATCCACTAGAGCCACACCTCGGGGCAACTTTTATGTTACCTCGAGTCAACGTCCATGATCAGGCCTTTTACGGCTAGGTCCTGCACACGTTATGCATGTGCATCCCAATACTTGGGGCAACACCATCGCTGTGTCAACCCGAGTACACAGGAGACGACCCCCTTGTCTTCCTACTCAGCAAACACTAGCGCACCCTAAAAGAGGCAGGCTTCGACCTGTTCTCTTATACACACCTGCTCGCAGTTCTCGGCCTCCTAAGGTCAGACCACTTGCTTGAGCCCTGGCTGATCCCCAGTTCACTCGTGATCCTTCTTCAATGGGAGCACATGTGCCGTCATCATAGACAGCCCCTCGCGCTCGACTCAGGTGTCCTCATGAGTCAACCCTGCTCTTGCCTGCTCCTCCTTTTTCGAGCCTTAGTACTCGAAGACCTTCCCCAAGAGTGCCATCTTGAACCAGCCCGTCATCTTGGTCATGCCTCTGGAGCTCATAAGGAAGCTCGGGCAAAGACCTGATCGGAGATTGAGTCCTTCATCCTCCTCGGCCCAGAATGACTCCAGTTCCTGACCCACACCTGTTGTTTCACTTAATGGAGATAGCTCTTTCTTGCGTAAGAAGGGCTGACTAGCCGTAATCTCGATCGCAGTTCTGGCATGAGGTCCATCAAAACTTCAAAGCTAAATGTGATAGAGGTCTGTAAATTCTGACCAAGAAAGTGATATAGGCGGTCGGGGCAACCATCTATGATGATCTCTTCGCCTGAACCCCTTCTACCCTCTTCAGATGACGAAGCTAGAAGAAAAAGTCCATGAACCCTGTAGTGTGGTTAGTTTTGTAGAAGATGACCCAACTACTTAGTAGCCACGGTCCCAAGACCATCGAGAACGGGTCCTCATGTGATCGACATACAAGAGTCAGGTCCAGTCAGGGCATGTTGAACCCCCCATGCGACCCATCAAACTTGGAAGCCATCAACTGCAACTAACGCTGACCTTCTTGGAGAAACACTTAGCGTAATGGTTGTGAATGAGCCTGACGATTCGCAAGAAGAGCGCATGAATAAGTTCGCAGACATGGTGCACACAATGATGGAGAATATTGATCGTATAGATGCTGCACGACAATCAGCTAACTATGAGTGATTCCCATCACTTAGATGATATGCCTCCAAGGCAGCCCCTTCCCTCTGCCTCACAGGACAATTCTGCCCCTCACTCCGTCTCACAAGAAGACATTGATGCTATGGTGACCCATAGCTTAAAGAACAGACAAAGTCCGAGAATACCGGGTGCAATGCCTTATCAAAAGCCGTACCCTTCATACATTGACCAGATGTCATTTCCCTCAGATTATAAGAAAGGGACGTTTTTCCTATTCAATGGAACCATGTCCCCGAACCAGCATATTGCCCACTTCCAAGTAGCGTGTCGAGAAACAGCGGCTGGTGGGAGACTTCTTCTCCTTCAGTTTGTTGAAATTCTTGATGGCCCAGCTTTTTAGTGGTATGCTTGGCTTCCCCAAAATTCAGTACACACTTGAGAGGAAATGGATAAACTATTCCACCAGCGTTTCTATGAGGTCGAGAGAGAGAGGTTCAACCATCGAGCTTCTTACATTGACCCAAGACCCCGATGAGCCCATAGACCAGTTCATATCAAGATGGAGAAATTTAGCCGGTTGCCATCCCAATCCAGTGCTTGAGAAGGAAGCAGTTCAAACTTGTGTGCAGAACATGTCACCCGAGATTTCTCTACCTGTTGAGGCCTCCAATCCGACTTCCATGTCAGAGCTGATCTCTAAATTGGTCCTCATAGAAATCCTATCACACCACCATGGTGGGTCACGATAATAGCTTGCAAGCTCAGGGAACAACCGAGGCAATGATAATTCTCGAACCAGCGCCCGGGGCAGCCAACAAAAAGGAGTGATCAGTGTGACCGTGACCGTAAATGATCCAAAGAAAGCTCCCTCCCAAACTTTGGACCTCTCTAAAGGGGTAAGCACAACAAAGACAGTGCCTCAGGCAGGCAAGCAACAACAGTCGTATAACCGAGTACCCCCACCAGCGAATCTTAATAGGGATGATTATTGGACCAGGCAGAGGAATAAATTCTACCCCTTTGAGAAGGATTGGGTCCCTGCACTACTCCGGTTATTACTGGAACAGAACATGATCGAGCTCCCAGAGACCAAGCTCTCTGAGCAAGCTGGGCACGATACTCAAGCGAATTACTGTGCTTACCACCATCAAAGGATCAATCAACCCACAGATGACTGCTACACGCTAAAAGACATTATCGAGGCCTTGATTCAGAAGGGTCAAATAAAGCTTGAAGAGCTAAAGAAAGCGTTCGGGGCAGCAGAAACTTCTCACGCAGTGACAGTCCAAGATGAAGATGAAGCGCCCGATCTCCTTCGCGCTTTATTCATTATGATACTTCAAGAAGGTCTTATCACACCGAAACTGACAAGGCAGCCCCAGCGCCTTTCTCAGGGAACTGAAGACCATTAGTGCCCATACCATCAGATATGGGGCCACAACTTGTGCGAATGCTCTAGTTTCCATGACATAATCGTAATAAACTACAGCGATGCCAAGAAGCTTGTAACGCCCCTAAATCACTGCTTCACCGGTGCAAGAAGGCCTCTCAACACAAGACCTTTGTAATAATGATTCAGATCCTGTTGAACCCTTGACTCCCAAGCCATGGATAGTCTATCATAGGCGAAGCAGACTCAAGTCCTTAAAGTGAGAGGTAGTCTGCCAAGCTAGGGATTTTCATAAGCCTGGCAAGACAAATCAAGCACCACCACAGAAACTAGAAGGAGATGGGCACCAAGGGCTGCTTGCCAGAGAAACAAGACGGCTCAACCGCCTGTCGAGCAATAATTTCTCAGGCCCTTTCCCCCACTGCCTACTTTACTAGACCATATCCGGGGCGTTTCTATGTCTCCTGTAGGTACAACCTTGAAATGTCCGGGTTTCGAGGCTCTTGACAGAGAACTTGAAGGGTCCAATATAACCAAGACGCAGCAGAGGCGGTTGAAAAAGACTCTGGCCCTGGCTACTGGATTCTAAACAGTTGTTGATGCCCTAGCAGCTAAAGCCAAGGCAAATCCATCTTCTTCAAAGAAGCACTAGAGTTCAAAGTCAAGGAAACCCCAGTGGCCCCCTGAGCATGACTTTGAACAGAGATTGAGAGAATCAAGAGGGCAAAGTTTCTGTTCTCAGGAAGTTTACCATATGGTACAAGTTATCAGTTGGCGTAGGGCAAACATTGCAGATACTCATGCAAAGACCGTTTGACTCATATGAGGATGCTTCTCGCCCCACAATCATTGAATCTCAAATTCCCTGTAACTTCCAAGTTGAACTTCTGCAGCCTAAGATGCAGTCCATGTTTAAGGAAGATCCTTCTGTTCTTCAATTCGAGAGAGGTGCAGAAATCATGATCTACCTTGGAGCTCTATCGGAGGTAGAGATGTCAGGATCATGGCTCTCTGCACTTAGGGTTAATGAAAAGACCTCTGAAGCCGATGAAGAGGAATTGCAAGAGGCCCCAAAAGAATGGGAAGAAGGCGAGCAAGACACAACCGATGAACTCGAAGAAATAAATATAGGAGATGAGACTAATCCCAGGCCCACTTTCATCTTGACAAATATGTCTTCAGAAGAGAAAGGAAATTTCACTACTTTCTTGCGAGCAAATTGAGACATCTTTATTTGACATTACCATGAGATGCCTGGTTTAGACCCTCAAGTCGTCGTTCAGGATCTTGGCATTGATCCGACTATCAAACTTGTTAAACAAAAGATAAGAAGGTTTAGGCCTGACCTTAAAATGCAGATAGATGCTGAGGTGACCAAACTTAAACAAGCAGGCTTCATTCTCGAAGTCAAGCGCCCGAAGTGGCTAGCAAATGTTGTTCCAGTCAAGAAGAAGAATGGGCAAATTAGGGTCTGCATCGACTTCCACGACTTGAATACCACTTGCCCCAAGGATGACTTCCTGTTGGCATTTACGAAGATGTTCATCGATTCTTTGGCTCACTGCCAAATTTTCTTTTTCATGGACAGATACTCTGGGTATAATAAGATACAGATGACACTAGAAGATGAGGAAGCCACCGCATTCTTGACTCCAAAAGGGGTCTTCTGCTACAGAATGATGCCTTTTGAATTAAAGAATGCTGGCGCCACATACCAGAAAGCAATGACGGCCATCTTCAAAGACATGATGCACAAAGAGGTGGAATGTTATCTAGATGACTTAGTGGTAAAATCTGAGCAGAAAGACCCTCACATGAGGGACCTTGAAAAGGTGTTCGAACGATTACGCCTACACCAGCTCAAAATGAACCCACTAAAGTGCTCTTTTGGCATACGTTGGGGAGTGGAGCCGATCATGATCAAGGCAATCCAGGAAATGCTGCCACCAACTACATTGCGAGAGCTGCGATCTCTCCATAAACAAATGGATTATATTTGTAGGTTTATCTCAAACCTCTCAGGTAGATGTAAGCCTTTTACACACCTGTTAAAGACAGATACTCCATTCATCTTGGATGAAGCATGTTAGGCAGCTCTTGATGACATCAAGAAATATTTACTCAACCCTCTAGTGCTCTCTACACTGGTGTCGGGAAACCCTCATCCTATATGTGACCGCTCTCGATGAGTCACTTGGGGCATTATTGACACATAATAATGATGAAGGAAAAGAGACCGCACTATACTAACTCAGCCGTAGAATGCAAGGAGTCGAGAAGAATTATCCCCCCATAGAGAAGATGTGCTTGGCCCTGATCTTCGTAGTGCCTAAACTCCGTCACTATTTACTTGGTCATGACGTGAAACTTATAACAAAAGCAGATCCTGTAAAATTTCTCATGACAAGCCCGTGCTTGTCAGGTCACGTTGCTAAATGGGCATTATTGCTGATGGAATTCGACATCACATATGTCCCACAAAAGGCCATCAAGGGCCAAGCTTTGGCCGATTTTCTCGCAGCACATCCTGTACCAACAGAATCTCCTTTATCAAGTGATCTCCCTAATGAAGAAGTATTCTACACAGAGCTTGCTCACACATGGGAAATGTACTTTGACAGAGCCTTCCAATCTAATTGAGGAGGTGCTGGAGTAGTATTTATGACTTCGAAAGGAGGAGTATTGCCTCTTTCTTTCTCTCTCATCGAGGCTGGTTCCCATAATGAGGCAGAATATCAAGCCCTTATAATTGGATTGGAGAAAGCCTTTGATCTAGACTTGGAACAGCTCAAGATCTAGGGTGATTCTGAGTTAGTCGTTCGCCAGCTCAAAGGAATATATGACGTGAGAAAAGACACTCTCAAACCTTTTCACGATAATGCCAAATCGTATATGGCCTAGTTTGAGGATGTATCATTGAGTCACATCCCCATGAGGCTAAACTCGCAAGCTAATGCACTTGCAAATCTCGGGGCTACAATTCAATTATCCTCATCAGGATCCACACTTGTCTGGGTGGTAGAGTGGATACATTAAACTAAGAACCGAGGTAGACATGATGATGAGAGAAATATTTTCCCCGAGTGCCCTCCTTATCCATTCGGAGAACTTCTATCTGCTAAAGTAATTATCAAGACTGAACATGAGATGATGAGGGTCAGGGAGTTAAGGTTCGAAACCAAGAACCGGAGTTATTCGACCCAATAGGCGTGGAAGTCGAGCAAATAGAAGATTGGAAACAACCCATCACTTAGCGCGCGTCAAATGTCTACCAAGTTTACTCTCCTCGAAGGAGATGCTCTCTTCAGACGATCATTTGAAGGTATTTTTCTTAGATGTGTTGACGTGCAAATGTAAAAAGGGTGCTAGAAGAAGTACACTCAAGCATTTGTGGATTACACCAGTCTGGTCCTAAGCTCTATGGACGGATATGTAGATTGGAGTATTATTGGCCTTTGATGACTGCTGATTCCTTAAATTATGCCAAGAAGTGCCAAGTGTGCTCAATACACTCGAGTCTTTTTCTGCCTCCAGAACCCCTACACCCTACAGTGGCATCATGACCCTTTTCACAATGTGGTATGAACATTATAGGGCCTATTGACCCTCCTTTGGCAATGGGTCATGTCTTTATTCTAGCTGCAACAGATTATTTCTCTAAGTGGGCTGAAGCGGTCCCCCTTAAGCAAGTTTCTGGGACAACAATGGCCGACTTTGTGTGACATCACATCATACATCTTTGGAGTACCTGACCGGATTATATCTGACAACGGCCCTCAGTTCAAGAGTCATCATATCGATTGCTTGGTTAACCAGTTCGGCTTCCAATGGAGGTACTCAACTATATATCACCCTCGAGCCAACGGATTAGTTGAGGCTTTCAATAAGACCCTGTGCAATGTTTTACGAAAATCGGTATCAAAAAAGAAAAAGAATTGATAAGAAAAGCTTCCTGAAGCCTTGTGGGCCTATCGCACTACCACAAGAAATGTTATCGATTCCACTCCTTATTCCATAGTTTATGGGGGTGAAGCAGTTTTTCCCCTTGAAATTCAAATCCCTTCACTGCGTGTCGCTATACGTCAAGGACTAACTGAAGATGAGAGAGTCAAAACCCAGTATCAAGAATTGGATGCACTCGATGAAAAGAGGTTAGCGGCTCAGCAGAACCTCAAACTCAACCAGGGGAGAATGAATAGGGCTTTTGACAAGTCAGTCAAGGTTTACTCATTCGCCCATGGGAATCTAGTTCTGGCCATCAAGAGGCCGATTGTTATGCATGGCCGACGTAAAGGGAAGTTTGAACCTAAGTGGTAAGGTACCTTTATAGTCAAGAAAGTCTCGCCAAATGGAACCTACATACTGGCACATCCTGATGGAGAGGAGGCAATGCCCCCCATCAATGGGTGATATCTAAAGATATACTACTCATGATACATACTCAAGATAAAGAGACTCAATGCGCATAAGTAAAAGAGTTAGGATGATGATAAAGGGAAAGAAAGTAAGAAAGTTCAAGAAAAGCATAACCCTTTTTATTGCATTAAAAGGAGTTACAAATTACAATTAAAATCCCATTATTAGGGAGGTTACAAGACTCTTGCATCTGAGGATAAGATGACGATTAAAAGCCAAAACTCATAGCACTACTCTTGCATCTGAGGATAAGAGGACGATTACAGGCCAAAAAAAAAGAAACGCCCTCATCATGAAGAAGAAGTAAAACCACTTGGAAGTCAGCTTCAATTCATCTGAAGGGTGTTCTCAAAGAGGATGGTTTCAGGCCAAAAGAAAAAGCCAACCATTTACGAGTCAGCTTCATTTCATCTGGCAAGTATATCAAACATACAAAGCAGACTTCTCTGGCAAGGAACTGGCCTATGATGGAGAGCATACCCTGTTCACAGTGAATGCCCTTCCACAGAACAATATGGACTTCACTGTTGTGCTGGAGGATTAGGCTTCCAACAGGCATCATAAGCCAGGCCTTACCATTAATCACCACTGTTTTCCTACCCAAGGCTACGCCGTGCATGAACATCACCACACATGACTCATCTTCATGCGGAACAATCCCCACATGCAACTCACTGCCGCACGTGAGCAACATTGTGCGTGTCATGATGCTGACCATACACTGATAAGCACGATGTGAGGCTAGCACCAGCTGTGTCTTCCAAAGGTTAGCGCCAACTGTGCTGCTAACTCCCTTTGCCTACTGTCTTCCTTGATGATCAGCACCGGTTGTGATTTTAATGGCCAGCACCAGCTGCATATCCTAAGTCTGCACCGGCTATGCTATGATTGTTCACCTTCGGGTGACTCTTCATTTTTCACATCTCCTCGGTTCCTGAGACCCTTCATTTTCTAGCCTAAGACGCTTCGCCTCCTTGATGACTGCACACTTTCCAATAAAGGTTGTTCACCTTCTTACGACCGTTCACCTCTAGTGATGGTTCGTCTCCTTGCACACTTTGGGTTCCCACCAGAAATTCCCTTCCACTGCCAGAAACCCTTTGCAACCTTTCTCCAAGTCACCGGGAAACCACTTTCACTCACCAAAAAACTGCCAAGAACTAGTGAAAATCCTTGGGCGGCCCTCTGCTACAACTTTCATCCCCTCCAGAACCCACAAAACCACGTGTTTGAACATAGTTTTCATCACGTTGTTCCCTGGTTGGAAGCCTACAAAATAGTGGAAATTCCCGACTATCTTAGAATGACCCCAAAATTGATCAAGATATTTGTCAGCACTTCAAAAGACCACCTGTCAAGTTTCGTCGCATTCCGACATGTTTAAGTAGTGAACACTAAGGAACAATTTTTTGAAAAATGGTCTTCAGCACCTTGAAACAGACCCTACAACTAGAACTACATTTTCAGTGTCTCAAATTACTATAGAACTATCACTATTGGATTCAGAACGGTAAAAAACCCCTATGGGTCAAGTTTCGACTTAAACAGATACTCCAGAACAAAGATATGAGCAAAACATTGAAACAAGAGAGATCACACGCTATTCCCGTGTGGCCTCACTGCACCAAAACACCATTTAAGGTGGCTATTTTTACAGTCACGGATAGTCACTTTTGGGGCTCATAACTCACTCATTCCAAGTCGGATCGCTCCCAAATTTGGTGAGCGTATTCGTCTTATCAAGATGAACAATTCGATATGTGGTATGCCCTATGACGATATTCGAGCAGGAAGAAAAGCTAGAGAGAAGTTGCAAAAAATTCAGCAGCAACACGCCTCGCTTGATGGACAAAATCACGATGCTCGCGCAACGGATCAACGCGAAACCAATTCCATTGTGTGTGTAAGGTTTAGAACTATCATTGGTCCGATCCCCATACATCATGGACGGTCATATTTCATACACGAAGATCGACAAAGTAACTGTAATTCTGACTGGCAGATTCCAGATTCCGGTCAAAACTCAAAAGTTGCGAAATCTTCGTTGGGGTCCAAATTGCATTTCGTTTCTTGCCACGGATCATGACGGCATGCTTAGTGCGCTACAATGAAGAAATCGCTAAACAACATTAAGGAATGACCACATCATCAATCCAAAGTTTCCAAGATTCAAACAAATTTCAAGTCTCATGATCATGGCTCAAAAACATGATTCATGACTCGAAGTTGGTATCAAAATGATCGCCATGCCGAGCTCTAAAAGAAAACAATAATCTTTGGATCAAACGGGCATCAGAACACCCTCGGGTCAACCATGGAAGCTCACGTAAGATCTTGGGCTGCAGCAGGGACTGTTATGGAATTCCACACATTGTTAGATAGGGGCAAAACAGTCCTTTTGCACCTATTTTTAGAATTTCTTTTAATTCAATTAAATCTTAACTTCTAGCAATTATGTCTAATTTTGATCAATCCACCCATGTTTGGGCACAATTTTATATAAACAGGCACTACCTCATTATAAACAGACCCCTCGACCTTCAGTTGATTCTTGGAGGATTCAATAAAATTTAAATTCCTTGCTTGAGCCTGTGAGTACATCTTGCAGAGAGAGTGAGGAGAGAGAAGAAAAGGGTCGGTACCTTTCGAGCATGTAACTTTCTCTCTCCTCCCCTCTCTCTCTTCTTTATCTTTTCTCTCTCTTCTGTATCTCTCTCTCTTTTCTCTTTCTTCTCTCTCTTTTTTTCTCTCCCATTTCTCTCCTTTTTCTCTCTCCTCTCTCTCTTATCTCTCTCTTCTCTCTCTCTTCTCTCTCCTCTCTCTTCCTCTCTTTCCTCTCTCTCTTTTCTCTTTTCTCTTTTCTCATTCCTCTCTCCTTTCTCGTCTCTCTCTCTCATTTCTCTCTCTTCTCTCTCTTTACTCTCTTACTCTCTCCTCTCTTTCTTCTCTCTCTTTCTCTCTCTTCTCTCTTCTCTCTTTCTCTCTCTGTCTTTCTCTTCTCTCTTTCTCTCTCCTTCTCTCTCTTCTCCTATCAACTGACGAGACTTAGTGCCGGTTAGTCTTCTTTATCTTCTTCTATCAATTGGCGAGACCTAGCGCTGGTTGGTCTTCTCTATCTTCTTCTGTCAACTGGCGAGACCTAACGCTGGTTGGTCTTATCTATCTTCTTCTGTCAACTGGCAAGGCCTGGTGTTGGTTGGTCTTCTCTATTTTATTATTTCAACTGGTGAGGCCTAACGCCGGTTGGTCTCCTCTATCTTCTCCTGTCAACTGGCGAGGCCTAGCATCGGTTGGTCTTCTATATTTTCTTTTGTCAATTGACGAGGCCTAGCGCCGGTTGACTGTCTCTCTCTTCTTCTATCAGTCGGTGAGGCCTAGCCTCAGTTGACCTTCTCTCTCTTCTTCTATAAGTCGGCAAAGTCTGGTGTCTGTTGGTCTTCTCTCTCTTCTTCTATCAAACAGCGAGACCTGACATCAGTTGGTCTTCTCTCTCTTCTTCCATCAGTCGGTGAGGCCTAACGTCGGTTGGTTTTCTCTCTTCTTCTATCAATCGGCGACGCCTAACGTCGGTTGGTTTTCTCTCTCTTCTTCTATCAATTGGTGAGACCTAGTGTCAGTTCGTCTTCTCTTTCTTCTTCTATCAGTCGACGAGACCTGACGCTAGTTGGTCTTCTTTTCTCTTATGTCAGTCGGCCAGACCTAGCGCTGACTGGTTTTCCCTCTTTTCTTTTGTCAGTTGGCGAGACTTAGCGCCAACTAGTTCTCTTCTACTTCCTCTCTTTCCCATCTCATGAAACAGTCATCAATGTCAAGCGCAGATTGCATCTTCATTCTTCTCTCTCCTTCCATCTGTTGCCTTCTTCTCTTTAACCATTCATATGCTGCTCTTTCATTTGAGCAAGAGGAATTGAGGTTAGCATCTCATGGCGGTCCTGTCGTCTAGCCGTAATGTTGTTACGCAAGGTTCGCTTGGCCCACTTTACTGCCACGACAGACCGACCATCGTGCGTAGCTAGTTAATATTGATAATAGCATCTAGTAGCAATCTTGTGAGCCTGTCTCAGTTGCCAAGCCCTTTACGGTAGCATGTTACGGCAATTATCCACGACCTTAGTCACTGCTCTGATCTTCTCGCATGGTTGAATTCTTCTCTCCCCCCGTCTTTCTTTCTCCTTTTTGAATATGCAGACTTGCGTATATTCATCAAAGAGGAAAAGGGTGAGGCCTGACCCTCCTGTCTCATAACCTTTGCCATATATGTATGTGATTGCAGGAAAGTAGAAAATAAGACGAATACGAGCCAAGGGAGCCGATTTTGAAGCAGTTTCATTATTGGGGGGCTATCTTCGTGATCTAAGAGGGCGCCCACGTGAGTCAGCTTGAGTAAGTCTTGAACCAACTTTTTAAATTCCTCTCTCACCGGTTGGTAACACCTGCCCCCATTTTCGAACAACGTTCCCGAGGGAGCGATCTCACAAACGCCCCTGGTCTTCCCGAAACCTGAAAACCGTGCCGCCCGATCCTCCAAGGATCTAGAGGGTGAGATTGAGGCACCTAATTAGCTAGGCGACTCCACTGGGGACTTACTAACCCTTAGTCGAATCGTTCTTGTTTGGCTAGTTTCTTCTTTATCTGCTTTCATTCTCTTTTCACATTCACTTATGGCTGCTGCGTTCTGTAACCCATTTATCCGGATCGGGGATTTTCTTGTCCCTTTATTGGAGAGTATCCCTAAGGAACAAGGTCCTCTGACTTCGTTCCCGATCATCCTCTTGAGCAAAGATCCCTTGTTTAGCTCCTAGGTCTTAAATTGGACCGGTGTGAGGAGGGACTTGAAGGTCCCTCACTCCCCATCTCTTCGCTCTGGTGGAAACTCCACTAAGGTGTCTTGCATGAGCAGCACTTATGTTGCCCCACACAACATGCACCCAGCCACTGGTAAGTTACTTGTTGGTCGTGTTTCTAAGGTACGCCAGAAGGCTGCCTAGTCCCTTTCTATAAAAGGCAAGCAAGCTGTCATTGCTTCTGCTGGTCACCATAAGGCTACCCCCCACATTCCTACACCATTGGTCTCTGTCCCTAGAGGCTCAACACATCGAGGTGGAAATGCCATGGTCTGCACCCCTCAGACACACTACAAGGCTCGTGGGTCGCTCACTCGAGTCACACCTCGGAGCAACCCTTCTGTTGCCTCGAGACCGTGTTCAAGATCGAACCTTCCGAGGCTAGATCCTGTGCATGCCACTCATGTGCATCTCACTACTCAGGGCAACGCCATTATTGCGCCAACTCGAGTACACAGGAAACGACCTTCTCGTCCTCCTCCTATGCACACACAAGCGCACCCTGTAAAGGGCAGGCCTGCACCTGTTCTCTTACAGACACCTGCTCGTAGTTCCCAGCCTCCTAAGGCCAGATCACTTGCACGAGCCCGAGTTGACCCTCAGGTCTCCTGTAATCCTTCTTAAAGGGGCACACACGTGTCGCCATTTTTGATGTCCCCTCCCCCTCGACTTGAGCCTTCTCATGAGTCAACCTTGCTCCTGCTTGCTCCTCGTTCATCGAGCAAGCACCTCAGCCTTAGTACTCGAAGGTTTTTCCCAAGAGTACCATCCTGAACCAGCCCCAACACTTTGGTCATGTCTTTGGAGCTCATAAGAGAACTCGGGGCATAGACCTCACGGAAGATCGAGTCCTTCATCCTCCTCGGCCCAAGATGACGCCAATTCCTGGCCCTCATCCATTGCAGCACCTGATGGAGACAGCTCTCTCCACTGCAGGAAGAGTTGACCAGCCACAACCTAGATCGCAGTTTTGGAGCGAGGTCCATCAAAACTCCAAGGCTAAATGCGATAGAGATCTGCGAATTTTGACAAGGGAGGTGACCAAGGCAATCAAAACGGCTAATTTGGACGACCCTCTTCACCTGAATCCCTTCTACCCCCTTCAGACGGTGAAGCTTGAAGAGGAGCTCAATGAGCTCTATGTTGTGGTTACTGTCGCAGAAGAAGACTTAGCAACTCAAAAGCCATGGTCCGAAGACCATCGTAAACTGGCCCCTCAGCCACGGTCCCAAGACAGTCGAGAACCGGTCTAAACGTGATCTATGTACAAAAGTTGAGTTTAGTCAGGGCATGCTGACCCCTTACTGACTGACCTACCATGTACAACCCGTCAAGCTCGCAAACCCTCAGTTGCCACTAACATCGACCCCCATAAGGAAAAGGTCAGCGTAATGGTCGTAAGCGAGCCCAGTGATGCACAGGAGGATTGCATGAACAAGTTCGAGGATATGGTGCACGCGATGATGGAAAAGATCGATCGTATTGACATTGCACGCCAATCAACTAACCATGAGGCCAATTCCCATCACTTTGATGGTGTACCTCCACGGTAGTCTCCTCTGTCTACTTCACAGGACAATTCTTTCCCTCATCCGGTTTCTCAGTCAGATATTGATGCTATGGTCATCCATAGCCTAAAGAACAGACAAATTCTGGCCATATAGGGTGCGACGCCTTATCAAAGACCATTTCCTTCCTATATTGATCAAGTCGTGTTCCCCTCAAACTATAAGAAAGAGAAGTTTCCTCTATTCATCGGAACCACCTCCCCAAATCAGCATATCGCCCACTTCCAGACAGCATGTCGGGAAACAGCAGATGACAGGAGACTTCTTCTCTGCAAGTTCGTTGAGACCCTTGATGGCCCAGCATTCTAATGGTATGTCAGACTTCCTCCAAACTCGGTGCATGCATGGGAGGAGATGAAGAAGCTGTTCTATCAACGCTTCTTTGAGGTTCGAGAGAAGTTCAAACCATGGAACTTCTCACCTTGACTCAAGACCCTGATGAGCTCGTAGATCAGCTCATATCAAGATGGAGAACCTTGGCTTCCCGTCATCCTAATCCTATGCCCGAGAAGGAAGTAGTCCAAACTTGCGTGTGGAACATGGACCTGAGATCTCTCTACATGTCAAGGCCATTAATCCGACCTCCATGTCAGAGTTGATCTCTAAATCAGTCCGCATAGAAAGTTTGTCACGTCATCATGGTAGGGCACGACAACCATGTACAAGTTCAGCGAACAACCGGGGCCATGGTGGTCCTCGAAATAACACATGGGGCAGCTAACAGAAAGCGGTAATTAGTGCAGCCGTTATGGTCACTGATTCAAAGTAGGCTCCCTCCCAAAGTTTGGACCTCTCTAAAGAGGTAAGCACGACAAAGGTAACACCCCAGTCTGGTAAGCACCAACAGTCGTATAATCGGGTACCTCCACCAGCCAACTATGATTAGAGTGATTACTTCACCAGGCATAGGAATAATGTCTATCCCTTCGAGAAGGAATGGGTCCCTACGCTGTTCCAATTATTATTGAAGCAAAATATGATCTAGCTTCCAGAAGCCATGTTCCATGAGCAACCTGGCCTTGACACTCAGGCAAATTATTGTGCTTACCATCGGAGGATCAATCATCCCACAGATGATTACTACCCGCTGAAGGATATCATTGAGGCCTTGATTCTGAAAGGTCGGATAAAGCTTGAAGATTTAAAGAAGGCCTTCGTAGCAGCTGAGGCCTCCCATGCCGTAACCATTCAGGAAGAGGACGAAATGTCGAGTATCCTTTACGCCCTCTTCATTATAATGCTTCAAGAAGGCATAATCAAGTTAAAGCAGGCAAGGGAACCCTTTGCCTTGTTAAAGGGACCTAAGATCTAAGATCGTTGGTGTCCATACAATCAGATAAGAGGTCATTACTTGTCAGAATGCACAACGTTCCTTGACATATTCGTAAAGAAGATGAGGGAGTGTCAAGAATTTTAAAACCTCCCCGTAAGTGATCCCCAAATCACTTCCTCATCGGGGCAAGAAGATCTCACAAGGGAGGACCTTCCGATCAATGAATCAGACTCTGTGGAACCCTCGACTTCCAAGCCATGAATGATCTACCATGGAAGAAGTAGACTCAAGTCCTTAAGATGAAAGCTGTTCGCCAAGCTAGAGAGGTTTTCCGCCCCAGCGAGATGAATTAGACATCACTTCAGAAAATCAGAAAGAGATGAGCACCAAGGGCTGCTCGCCAGAGAAACAAGACCGCTCAACCCATAGTCGAGTAGGAATTTCTCAAGCCTCTTCATCTATTGCCAACTTTGCTGGGCTTCATCCCTTGCATGATCCTTTTTCCTTCTTCATCCTGTCAAGAAGACATCTTCCACTCAAAAAACGTTCAATGAGGGTGATGACGTTAAAAGCACTCCCCAACAGTCTAAGTAAGGGAAAGACCTAAAAGAACCCCTACACACGTTTGATGAGGGTGACGACGTTAAAAGCACTACTCGACGGTCTAAGTAATGGAAAGACCTAAAAGACCCCTTACACACGTTTGATGAGGGTGACGACGTTAAAAGCACTCCTCAATGGTTTAAGCAAGGGAATGACCTAAAAGACCCCTTGCAACCGTCCAATCCTGGTGATGATTTAAAAAGCTGCCTAGATCGGTCTGATGAGGGGAATGACTTGAAAAGTCCCCACTTTTTAACCCTTCTACACCTTCTTCTCCTGCTTCTCATTCTCTTTCTCCTATGTCTTCTTCAGGTGCGACCTTGATGTGCCCAGACTTTGAGGCTGTCAACTGGGAATTCGAAGGAATCAATATAAGCGAGATGCAGCAGAAGTGATTGAGAAAGACCCTGGCACAGGCAGTAGGATTCTTAACAGTTGCCAATGCACTGATAGCTAAAGCTAAGGCAGTGCCACCTACCACAAAGAAGCACAAGAAGTCGAAGCCAAAGAAACCCCAGTGGCTACCTGGGCCTGACATGGAGCAGAGATTGAAAGAGTCGAGGGGGCAAAGTTTCTACTCATAGGAAACTTGCCACATGATACAAGTCTCTGAAGCACCAGCCTGTGTGGACTAAATACTATAGATAGCTGCTCATAGGTCGAGTGATTCGCATTAGCATACTTCTTGCACTACAATCGTCGAATCCCAAATTTCTTGCGATCTCCAAGACAAACTTATGCAGTCCGAGAAACAACCCCTCTTCATGGAAGACCCTTCCCTTCTTCAAATGGGGAAAGATGCAGAAATTATAATCCACTCTGGGCCTCTATCGGAGGCAGAGATGTCAGGATCATGGGCCTCTGCATTTGAGGTCAATGACAAGGTCACTGAAAACAACGATGAAGATTTGTAAGAGGGTCTAGAAGAATTGGAAGAAGGTGGTCAGGCCACAGCTGACGAGCTCGAAGAAATAAATCTTGGAGATGAAGCGAACCCCAAACCTACCTTCATTTCAGTAAGAATGTCTCTAGACGAGAAAGAGGAGTTCATTGCCTTCTTGAAATAAATCGGGACGTCCTTGCCTGACATTACCATGAGATGCCTGATTTAGGCCCTCAATTTGCTGTTCACTATCTCGGCATTGATCCGACTGTCAAACTTGTCAAACAGAAATCAAGAAGGTTCAGGCTTGATCTTGAAATGTAGATAGATGTCGAGATAACCAAACTGAGACAAGCAGGTTTCATTCGTGAAGTCGAGTACCCGAAATGGCTAGTAAATGTTGTTCCGGTCAAGAAGAAGAATGATCAAATCAGAGTCTGCATTGACTTTCGCGATTTGAGTACCGCTTGTCCCATGGATGACTTCCCGTTGCATTTACTGAGATGCTCATTGACTCCACAGCTCATTGTCAAATCTTTTTGTTCATGGATGGATACTCCGGGTATAATCAGATAAGGATGGCGCCCAAAGATGAAGAGGCCACGACGTTCTTAACTTCGAATGGGGTCTTCTGTTATACAATGATGCCTTTTGGATTAAAGAATGCCGGTGTCACATATCAGAGAGCAATGACGACCATTTTCCTAGACGTGATGCACAAAGAGGTGGAGTGTTATGTGGATGACTTGGTGGTAAATCCATAGTAGGATGCTCATATGAGAGATCTTGAGAAGGTGTTCAGACGCTTGCGTCTTCATCAGCTAAAAATGAACCCGCTAAAATGCGCTTTTGACAAGCGGATGGGAATATTCTTGAGGCTCATCGTTAGACATCGAGGGCTTGAAGTTGAGTTAGTTAAGATCAAGGCAATCCTAGAAATGCCATCACCGACTTCACTTCAAGAACTGTGCTCCTTGAGTCACCCAGTTTGAAGACGTATCCTTGAGTCACATCCCCAGGAGGCTAAATTCACAGGCCAACGCACTTGCAAAGCTCGACGCTACAATTCAGTTGTCGTCATCAGGGCCCACACTTGTTCAGGTGGCAGAATGGAGACACTTCAAACTAAGAATTGAGGTCTATGCGGATGACGAGAGAAATATCTTCCCCAAGTGTCCCCCTTATCCATTTGGAGCACTTCTATCGGCCAAAGAAGTAATCAAAACTGAACAAGCAATAACGCATAGTCAAGGAGCTAAAGGTCAAAATCAAGAACCAGAATTCTTTGACCCAATGTGTGCAGAAATTCAACAGGTAGGAGATTGGAGAGAGCCCACCACTAGTTTCTTAAAACATGGCAGGCTCCCAGATGGTCGTGCCGAATGCAATAACATACATCTAATGTCCACCAAGTATACCCTCCTCGAAGGAGATGATCTCTTCAGACGGTCGTTTGATGGCATTCTTCTTAGATGCGTCGATATCCAAGGAGCAAGTAAGGTATTAGAAGAAGTCCACTCAGGCATCTGTGGACTACACCAGTTCGGTCCCAAGCTCTATAAACGAATACACAGGTTAGGATACTATTGGCCTTTCATGATAGCCGATTCCTTAAGTTATGCTAAAAAGTGCCAAGTATGCCAAATACATTCCAGCCTGGTTCACCAGCCTCCAAAACCCTTACACCCTACGGTTGCATCATGGCCCTTCTCACAATGGGGTATGGACAGCGTAGGGCCTATTGACCCCGCTTCCGCAATGGGCCATGTTTTTATCCTAGCTGCATCATATTACTTCTCTAAGTGGGTGAAACAGTCCCCCATAAGCAGGTTCCTGGGACAACAGTAACCTACTTCGTTCGACATCATATCATATATCGCTTAGGAGTGCCTCACCGGATCATATCTGACAATGACCCTCAATTTAGGAGTCATCACATTGATTGCTTAGTTAACCAATTCAGTTTCGAATGGAGGTACTCAACTATGTACCACCCTAGGGCGAATGGATTAGCTTAGGCTTTCAATAAGACTCTGTGCAATGTCTTAAGAAAGTCAGTATAAAAAACTAGGAAGAACTGACATGAGAAGCTTTCTGAAGCATTGTGGGCTTATCGTTCTACTACACAAAATGCTATCGATTCTACTCCTTATTCTTTGGTCTATGGGGGTGAAGCAGTTTTACCCCTCAAAATACGAATACCTTCATTGTGAGTTACTATTCACCAAGGAATAACCGAAGATGAGAGAGTCAAGCTCCGATATCAAGAATTGGATGCACTCGACGGAAAGAGGCTAGAGGCTCAACAGAACCTTGAACTCAACCAAGGGAGAATGAAGAGGGCTTTTGACAAGTCTGTCATGATCCGCTCATTCACCCGTGGTAATCTAGTCTTAACTGTTAAGAGGCCTATTTTCATGCATAGACAGCACAAAGGGAAGTTTGAGCCTAAGTGGGAAGGTCCCTTTACAGTAAAAGAGGTCTCGCTCAACGGAGCCTACATATTGACACATCTTGATGGAGAAGAGGCAATGCCCCCTATCAACGGGCGATACCTAAAGAAGTACTATCCATGATGTGTATTCAAAAGAAAGGGACTTAACGTGAAAACAAACAAGATAGTCCAAACAAAATGCTAACTCGTTTTATGTTTTTTCCAGTAAAAATGAGTTACAAGTTACAAGAACCCATTACTAGGGAGGTTACAAGTCTCTTGCATCTGAAGATAAGAGGACGGTTACAAACCAAAACTTGTGCTTTTACTCTTGCATATGAGAGTAAGAGGGCGGTTACAGGTAGAAACAAATGCATGTCCCATGAAGAAGAGGCAAACCCACGAAAGGAAGGACCTCCTCATCAAGAAGAAGTGAAACCACTTGGAGAGTTAGCTTTAATTCATCTAACAAGTAAGAGGATGGTTACAGGCCAGAAGAAAAAGCAGAGCCACTTCAAGAAGTTAGCCTCAGTCCATCCGATGTGTATGTCAAACATACAAGCCAGATACCTCATCTGACGTGTATGTCGAACATACGATGCATGATCCATTCGACGTGTGTAGCAAACATACAAGAGGGGCTGCCCTGGTAAGGAGCTGGCTTATGACGAGAAGCATGCTCTATTCACAGTGGATGCCCTTCCACAGAACAACATGGACCTCACTGTTGTCCTGGAGGATTTGGCTTCCAACAGGTACCACAAGCCTCACCCTATCCTTCGCCACGTTTTGTCGGCCCATGAACATCGCCGTAAGTAGCTCATCACCGAGCACGGTGAACCCCGCACATGACTTACTGACACATGCTAGTGTCATTCTTCGCATCGTGATTAGCCACACTTGCTGATCAACACTGATTGAAGCTAGCATCGGCTGGGTCCTCTAGAGGCCAGCACTGGTTGCGTTCCCAGCCCCTAATGTTGGCTATTTTGGTTGAGGGTCGGCGCCAGTCGTATCACCACTCCAAATCATCAGAGTCGATTATGTTCACCTCCCGAGACTCCTTGTTTCTCAAAACTTAAGTTTTTAATGGTCACACGATTTTCAAGGACGAAGGCCAAATGTCACCACGCCTCCAGCAACCGTAGGCCTTCCTCGAGATGGTTCACCTCTAGCAACCGTATGTCTTCCTCGCGACGGTTCACCTCTTGCAGCCGTACGACCCATATCTTGTGACAATTTGACTTTCGCCAGAGTTTCTCCCACGTGGCCGAAAACTCATTGGAAAACTGTCCCTCCTATCTTTTTGACCTAGACTTCACCTGAACCTCGTCGGGAAACCTTTGCGACACCATTAACAGTGTCGGAGAATGGAGATAACCCCGGTAAACCTCTTGAAAGTGCTCAAAAACCTCTGCAACACCACGAGTGGTGCCGAAAAACTTTCACAACAATTGGGAAACCCCTGAAAAGTCCTCGAAAATCCCTCAAGACATGCGAAAAATACTCACTGATGTGTTCCCCACCTCTTCTACCAAGGAAAATGACAGCTGGAGCCTTCTTTGCTTCCCGAAAAGCTCTCCTTTGCTTGCTAGTCTCTCTACAACTTCGCTAAATTCTAGGCAAAGTTCGCACGCCGAAGGTCTTCTCTGCAAAACCCTTGCCGGAATCCTGCTGTCTGCCGAAGAACCTTCCATGCAGAGACTGTTGCTGAAGTCCCACTGCTCCCTGGAAACTTCAACCGAGCGCTCTCTTCCCATGGTTAAACAAAACTTGTGTTAAAGGTTTTTTTACCCTTGGTGAAAAAATAAGGGAAAACGAGGTTTTAACCCCTTATTTAGACTACACTTCCCTCAAAATCCCTTCACAAACTCGAAATTCCAGTTGCGTCCAAGGGAAGCCAAGCGACAATGAGCCGAGTCGGGCTTTGACACAAGGCCTGAGGTAACTCTCGTCGATCTATCCTCAGCACCGATTGAGGCAGCGTCGGGTGAATTCCAAACAACCCTAGTGCCGGTCGACTTAGCGTTGGGTGTGTTTCCAAAAACAACCTTAGCACCGGGTGTGTTTCCAAATACAACCTTAGCGCTGGTGGACTTAGTGTTGGGTGTGTTTCCAAATACAACCTTAGCGCTGGTTGACTTAGTGTTGGGTGTGTTTCCAAATACAACCTTAGCACTGGTTGACCTAATGCCGAGTGTGACCCCAATGCCGATTAACTCAACGCCGACTGTCTTCAGATATTACCACGGGTCATTCACAATGCTAGTTGAACAGTGCTGGTTGTATTGTAAGAACTCAAAGCCGATTGAATATTTGCAATAAACTATCAACGCTACACATGGCGCCGACTGTATTTAAAGCAATGTATGCCCTACCATTATCCCTAGTGGAATTGTGTACCCAAGCCTGGATGTGTCATCTCTAGTGGACTTGCACCCAGGCCATTACACCTAAAACTGTGACTTCCCCAATGGAGTCAGGAGCTGTCCCTCATCCCTCACTAGGAGTCACGCCCCTACTGTGGCCCATCATCCCCAATGAAGTTAGGGACATTCTTACTTCCCCTATCTCCAGTGGGTAAGCTTTACACTAAGATACCTTACTCCCAAGGAGTCGGGTTACTTGTTATAGAGTCTCATCTTTCACCCAGAGAGTATGCTTCCCCCCTTTAACCCTAGTGAAGTCTGCCTCTGTTGGTCATCCTTCATCAGGTTGCCATTTCCATATGAACCCTCTACTTGTGTATGGTCTTAACCATTTTATCCCCAGGGAGTCATATTACCATCCACAAACCTATTTCCTATGAAGCTCCACCTACATGACGACCCACACTTGATTTAGATGCACAACCCTAAACTCCATGGTCCGAACTATATGTCCTTAAACTGTAGCAGAGATCTAGTTACATGACCGTAAAATGCACAATCCTAGTTGTATGACGTTAAACTACATGAACGCGGTCCATATTGCATGACCCTAAAACTGCTCAGCCTCAGTCCATACCGCATGACCCTAAACTGATCAGCCTCGGTCCATACTGCAAACCCTAAACTGCTCTACCTCGGTTTATACTCCATGACCCTAAACTGCTTAGCCTCAGTCCATACTGCACGACCCTAAACTGCTCAGCCTTGGTCTAGTTGCACGACCCTAAACTGCTCAGTCCATACTACATGATCCTAAACTGCTCAACCTTGGTCTAGTTGCACG
Source organism: Amborella trichopoda (assembly GCF_054954075.1). Lineage (NCBI taxonomy): Eukaryota > Viridiplantae > Streptophyta > Magnoliopsida > Amborellales > Amborellaceae > Amborella > Amborella trichopoda. The sequence goes on from NC_142340.1 coordinate 18,234,279, forward strand.
ACCTTAAACTGCTCGGTCCATACTGCATGATCCTAAACTGCTCAGCCTCGGTTCATACTGCATGACCCTAAACTACTTAGCCTCGGTCCATACTGCATGACCCTAAACTGCTCAGCTTCAGTCCATACTGCATGGCCTTAAACTGCTCAGCCTTGATCCATACTGCATGAACCTAAACTGCTTAGCCTCGGTCCATGCTGCATGATCCTAAACGTTTCAGCCTCGGTCCATACTGCATGACCTTAAACTGCTCAACCTCGGTCCATACTGCATGACCCTAAACTGCTCAGCTTCGTGGTCTGAACTATATGACCTTAAACTGCATTGTTCTAGTTGTACGACTTTAAACTGCATAACTATGGTCTAACTATATGACCTTAAATCATAATACACGTCCTAGCCGCATGACAATAAAAGGCTCAACACCATGGTTCGAACTATATGACCTTAAACTGTAGGGGAGGTCTAGTTGCACGACCTTAAACTGCACGGTCCTAGTTGTACGACTTTAAACTACATAACCATGGTTTAGCTTGATGACCTTAAAACCATAGTGCACGTCCTGGTCGCATGACGATAAACTGCTTCGCTCAAGTCACGGAGGCATGACTATAAACTTTCCACCACATACGTGTACACGTCTTTTTGTGCACTTTCACACATGCCTTCTCTAACCTACTTGTTAGTGTGCATACACCACCGTCATTACCTCCCCAGTGAGTTCATTCCTTCCATCATCTTACATCATTCCCCAGTGAGTCTTACCCATGCTCACAAAATGGTGAACCATCCTGCCATCCATACTCATTGTAAGTTAGTGGGTCACCATCATCCACTCACATTTCATACATCGTCCATCTCTCATAGGTAGCCTCGAGCCATCTCCCCAAGTGAGCCAAACCACCACTATACTCACTCCATAGCCTTCATAGACTACCATCCATCACCATTACGGTCCAGCTGTATGACCTTAAACTATAGTGCACGTCCAGACCGCATGACGCTAAACTTCTCCGCCTAGGTCCCGGAGGTATGACCTTAAACACACCCTCACAAAAATAATAATAAAAGAATAACAGGTATGGTGTATACCTAAACAAGGGAACACCATGAGTAAAAATGATGGACAGGCATGGTCACGAAACCATGAGTAAAAGAGTTCCGTGAATAAAAACTGAGCACGGTGAAAACCCGAAAGGGCATCGTGAGTAAAAATGGACAAAAAGGGTGGACATGGCCAAAATATCATGGGTAAAAGAGCCCCAAATAAAAAGAAGTTGGTGAAAACCGTCTCTACGATGCCACTTCCCAAGTTTAAGCGAAAATCTGCAAAGGACGCTTGGACCAATAAACAGATTGATGCAGCACTCGCCTCAACAGGCGGCTTCAGCCCTCACTCAAAAGAATAAAATCCATGATGGCATAAAACCAGAAATAAAAAAATATGATCTTCAAGGAAAAGATTCTGACAGTCTGAGTACAGTTGCAAAAAGGACTTGAAAGACAGGAGACTCGCCAAGACGGCAAGACAAGTCTCATGAGGAAGAACATTATTCTCACGAGGTCACAAAAACACTCTATAAATAAACACTACAAAGGCAAGAAACTGACAAAGCAAGGGGAGAAACTGCCAAGACTTCAGCTCGCCTTGCCGGCAGGCCCAAACCTTCGGGACCGGCTAACAAAACTGCCCTCGACTGGACCTGATAGATGAGACCCAAAGTGGTACTTTGAACGTCAAAAGAAAACCTAGTGTAACAGCAAACAAAGCCTACCAAAACAAACCAACAAACCCAGACCAAATGGGAACAATGCCCTTCACCATTGCACTCAATTGCCAGATGGGCCTGACTTTGACTGACGAGGTCCGTACAAAATCCTCAGATTTAGAGTCACAAATAGTCTGCGTGAGGGTGAGGACTTCGATAAGATCCCTAAAAAAAAAAGTCTCTTCTCCCCTTAAAGTCTCCACGGACGGACCCGCAAATAATGCATCCCTATGTCTGAGCAGCCTGGTTACACCATTACATGAATCTGTTCAACGTTCACGTGGTCCTGTACCTAGGAAGGAAAAAAGTAAAAGCCGAAGGAAACTTTTCGAATGATTGTCATTATTGCTTCTCTTGAAAGAACAACATTCGGTGGGGCATGCTGTTTGAACGTATTTTTCATCACCTTGGTCACTGGTAGGAAGCAGGTCAATAAAGCCTACAAAATAGTGGAAATTCTCAACAGTCTCAGAATGGCCCCAACATTGGTCAAGATCTTCGTCAACACTTCAAAAGACCACCTGCAGTTTCGAGAAAATGGCCTCTAGCACCTTGAAATGGACCGTACAACTGGAACTACATTTTTGGTGTCTCAAATCATTATGGGACCACCGTCATTAGATCTGACACGATCAAAAACCCTTATGGGTCAAGTTTTGACTTAATCGAGAATAAAGTTATGAGCAAAACATTGAAACAGGAGTGGTCACACACTATTCTCGTGTGGCCTCACTACACCAAAACACCATTAAAGGTGGCTATTTTTATAGTCATAGGCAGTCACTTTCGGGGCCCATAACTCACTTGTTCCAAGTCGAATCTGTCCCAAATTTGGTGAGCGTATTCGTCTAATCAAGACGAACAATTCGAAATGTGGTACACTCTGTGACGATGTTCGAGTAGGGAGAAAATCTAGAGAGAATTTATCGATCGATGAAGAAGTTGCATAAAATTCAGCAGCGACACGCCTCGCACGATGGACCAAATCACGACGCTCGCGTAACGGATCAACGCGAATCCAATTCCATTATGTGCGTAAGGTCTAGGACTATCATTGGTTTGAAACCCATACATGATGGACGGTCAGATTTTATGCATGAAGACTGACAAAGTAACTAAAATTTCAGCTGTCGGATTTTAGATTCTGGCAAAAACTAAAAAATTGTGAAATCTTTATTTGGGCTCCAAATGATGTTTCGCTTGTTTCCACGCGATCGTGACGGAATGCTTAGTGTGTTATGATGAAGAAATGATAGAAAAAAATTAAGGAAAATCGCATCATTGATCTAAAGTTTCCAAGATTCAAACAAATTTCAAGTCTCGTGATCATGGCTCAAAAACATGATTCATGGCTCGAAGTTGGTATCAAAACAATCTCCATGCTGAGCCCTACAAGAAAAAAATAATCTTTCGATCAAACGGGCATCAGAACACCCTCTGGTCAGTCATGGAAGATCACGCAAGATCTCGGGTAGCAACAGGGATAGTTTTGGAATTCTACGGATTGTTTGTCTTTTTATACCATTTTTAGAATTTCTTTTAATTCAATTAAATCTTAATTTCCAGTAATTAGGTCTAATTTTGATCAATCCACCCATGATTGGGCACAATTTTATATAAACAGGCACTACCTCATTGTAAATAGACCCCTCGGCCTTCAGTTGATTCTTAGAGGATTCAATAAATTTTGAGTCCTCACTTGAGTCTGTTAGTATGTCCTGAAAAGAGAGGGAGGAGAGAGAATAAAAAGGCCAGTATCTCTTAAGCATGTAACTTTCTCTGTCCTTCCCTCTCTCTCTTCTCTCTTTTCTCTCTCTCTTCTCTATTTTCTCTATGTTCTCTCTCTCTTCTCTTTCCTCTCTCTCTTCTTTCTATCTCTCTATCTTATCTCTTCTCTCTTTTCTCTCTCCACTCTCTCTCTTTTCTCTCTCTTCTCTCTCTTTTCTCTCTCTTCTCTCTCTCTTTTCTCTTTCCTCTCTCTCTTTTCTCTCTCTTTTATCTTTCTTCTCTCTCTCTCTCTTTTCTCTCTCCTCTCTCTCTTCTCTCTCTTTCTCTCTCTTCTCTCTTTCTCTCTCTTCTCCTGTCAACTGATGAGGCCTAGCGTCGGTTAGTCTTCTCTATCTTCTTCTGTCCATTGGCAAAACTTAGCACCAGTTGGACATTTCTATGTTCTTCTGTCAACGGGCGAGACCTAACGCCGATTGGTCTTCTCTATCTGCTTTTGTCAATTGGCAAGGCCTAGCGCCAGTTGGTCTTCTCTATTTTCTTCTTTCAACTGGTAGGGCCTAGTGCCTGTTGGTCTTCTCTATCTTCTTCTGTCAACTGGCGAGGCCTAGCGCCGGTTGGTCTTCTCTATTTTGTTCTTTCAACTGGCGAGGCCTAGCCCCAGTTGACCTTCTTTCTCTTCTTCTATCAGTCGGTGAGGCCTAGCACCGGTTGGCCTTCTATCTATTATTCTATCAGTCGACGAGGTCTGACACCAATTTGTCTTCTCTCTTTTCTTCTATCAGCGGACTAGACCTGACATCGGTTGGTCTTCTCTCTTCTTCCATCAGTCGGTGAGGCCCAACGACGGTTGGTTTCTCTCTCTTCTTCTATCAGTCGGTGAGACCTAGCACCGATTGGTTTTCTCTCTCTTCTTCTATCAATCGACGAGACCTAGCGCTGATTAGTCATCTCTTTCTTCTTCTATCAGTTGATGAGACCTAACATGGGTTGGTCTTCTCTCTCCTCTTCGTCACTCAGCGAGACCTAACGTCTACTGATTTTCCTCTCTTCTTCTGTCAGATGGCGAGACTTAGCGCTAATTGGTTCTCTTCCTCTCTTCTCATCTGACATAGTCGGCGAAGCTTGGCATCGACTGCTTCCTCTCTCTCCCATCTCATCAAACAGTCGGCAATGTCTAGCACAGACTACATCTCCTCTTCCTTCTTCTCTCTCCTTCTGTCTCTTCCCCGTCTTCTCTTTAACCATTTCTCTGCTGCTCTTTCGCTCGACCAAGAGCGATTGAGGATATCATCTCATGGAGGTTCGGTCGTCTAGCCGTAATGTTGTTGCGTCAGGTTTGCTTGGCCCATTTTACTGCCACGACAGACCGACCATCATGCTTAGCTAGTCAATATTGACAATAGCGTCTAGTAGAAATCCCGTGAGTCGGTCTCAGTTACTGAGCCCCTTTTGTTACCACGTTACGCCAATTATCCACCACCCTAGTCACTGCTTTGATGTTCTAGCTTGGTTGAATTCTTCTCTCTCCTCGTCTTTCTTTCTGCTTTTTGAATAAGCATGCTTACGTATGTTCGTCAAAGAGGAAAAGGGTGAGGCCTAACCCACCTGTCCTATAACCTTTGCCATATATGTATGTTATTGCAGGAAAGCAGGAAATAAGAAGAATATGAGCTAAGGGAGGTGATTCCGAACCAGTTTCATTACTGGGGGGTTTCTTCATGATCTAAGAGGGTGCCCACGCGAGTCAGCCCGAGTAAGTCCCGAACCCACCTTTTAAATTCCTCTCTCATTGGTTGGTAACACCTGCTCCCGTTTTCGAACAAGGCTCCTGGGAGAGTGATCTCACAAATGTCCTGGGTCTCTCTCTAAACTCGAGATGCGTGCCACCCGATCCTTTAGGGATCTAGAGGACAAGATCGAGGCACCTAATCACCACGGTCGGAGTTCCCTATTTCCCCGATCAACTCCCTTTTATTGCTGCAACTCCTGCAACTTCGACAAATCTTGACCTTCCCTGCTAGCATTCTTCTTTCTTAGCTAGAACTTGCCCTTGCTTGCCGACAAACTCCTACTAATCTTGCCATAACACCTTCTATGTTCACCTGAGCTCTCACCAGAGATCCTTATTTCTTACTGCTAAAATTCTCACTTAAGTCATTTTAACCCTTGTGAAACAGTAAAAATGGGGGTTACCGCCCTTTATATAGGCGAAACTTCCCTCAAATATCCCTCACATGCCGTGAATGCCAGCTGTGTCCTAAAAAAACAATGGGCCCGATGCCCGAGTGAAGTTTTATTGTCGCCCATGAAATCCTATGCAACATAGATCGGGACCGGGTCGAGCTCGGGTTAAGGCCCGAACACTAACCCATACCCAGTGCTGATTATGTTGTTGAAACGTCTCAGTACCGGCTGTGTTTTTAACAACTCAGCGTCGGCCATGTTTTCAATGGCTTTGCACCGGCTGAGTGTTCAAGAAGTAATGTTGATTTTGCTCAATGCTGGTTGCATTTTCAATGACCCAGTGCGGGTTGTATGTCAAAGAAATAATGTTGGTTGTGCCTAGCGCCAGCTGTGTTCTCAACATTTCATTGGCTTATGCCGCCATGCTAAAGCCATGCGTGTTTTACTACTGTTATCTCCATGCGTAGTTACACTCTGACCATGACCTATTATCCCCAGCGGAGTGGTACCTAGGTCGTTCCACCCAGGCCATGACTTCTCATCCCCAGTAGGAGTCATACCCGTGTTGTAGCCCCTTACCCTAAAGGAGTCAGGGTCATTCTTATTACTGCGACCCCAGTGGGTTTGCTTCACACCTAGCTGTCCTATCCTTAAGGAGTTGGGTCATCCTCAATGAATTTGTTCTCTATTGAGTACCATTTTTCAACTTTAAGGGAGTTACACTTGTCTCCTTATGCCCAACAAAGTCGGTCTTCCCATTTGAACCCCTAGCCGGTCTTAACCATTTCATCCCCAAGGAGTCAGATTACTGTCTACAAGACTTATTCCCATGGAACCTCACCTACATGGCGACCCACATCGTGGTCCGTGTTGCATGGCCTTAAACTCCACGGCTTTGGTTTAGGTGCACGATCCTAAACTGTACCGGAGGTCTATCTGCACGACATTAAACTGCATGGTGCAAACTATAAGACGCTAAGCTATGGTACACATCCTAGCCGTAAGAAAATAAAAGGCTTAGCACCATGGTCCAAACTATATGACCTTAAACTGTAGCGAAGGTTCTAGTTGCATGACTTTAAAATGCATAACCACGGTCCAATCTATATGAGCTTAAACCATAGTGCATTTCCTAGCTGCATGACATTAAACTACTTTGCACAGGTCCTAGAGGCATGACCTTAAACTCGCCCCCACGTATGTGCACATGCCTTTTACGTGCATTTTCGCGCACGTCTTCCCAAAGTGAGTCAAAACCACCACCATACTCACTCCATGGCCTTTACAAAATGTCATTCATCACCATCATGGTCCAGCTATATGACCTTAAACTGTAGTGCACGTCCTGGCCGCATGACGTTAAAAGGCTTCGCACAGGTCCTGAAGGCATGACCCTAAATACGCCCTCACAAACAAAAGAAAAAAAGAAAAAAAAAGAAAAAGAAACATGCATGGTGTATACCTGAACAAGGGAACGCCATGAGTAAAAATGATGGATGGGCATGATCATGAAACCATGAGTAAGAGAGTTCCGTGAAAGAAACCCAGGCATAATGAAAATTTCAAAAGGGCACCATGAGTAAAAATGGAAAAATAAGGGTGGACATGGCCGAAAGGTCATGAGAAAAAGAGCCCCAAATAAAAAAAAAAGTTGGTGAAAACCGTCTCTACGGCGCCGCTTACCAAGTCCAAGTAAAATTTACAAAGGACATTTGGACCAATAAATAGATTGATGCAGCACTAACCTCAACAGGCGGCTTTAGCCCACATTCAAAGAGAAAAATCCCTGGTGTCACAATACCAGGATCCAAAAGTATGAGTTTCAAGGAAAAGATTTCGACAGCCTGAGTTCACTTGCAAAAAGGACTTGAAAGACAAAAGATTCGTCAAGAAGGGAAGAAAAGTCTCATGAAGAAGAGCATCATTCCCAAGAGGTCACTAAACACACTCTAAGATGCCGGAGACGTCCTAAGAAGGCTAAGTCAGCCATAACTTTAGACCTGTTATGCGAAACTGCTAACAGTGGGTAGGGGACCCAAAGTCGGTCGCCGCGATAAACTGAGGTACCCTGCCCGCCAAGGAATATCTTGTGAACAATGTAGTCGAGCACCGACAAAAGGCCCTTCAACAGAACAAACAAACAAGGAAGTATTTTTGACAAAAAAAAGACGCCCCAAGAAAGCTAAGTCAGCCATTGCTTTGGAACTGTTACGCGAAATTACTAACAGTGGGTAGGGGTTATACCCAAAGCCAGTCACCTCGATAAACTGAGGTACTTACCTGCCAAGGAATACCTGGTGCACAATGTAGATAAACGCCGACCAAAGGCTCTTTTGCTATCTATCCAAAACAAACAAACCCATATCAAATAGGAACAATGCCCTTCGACATGACACTCAATTGCCAGACGAGTCTGATTCTGACCAACGAGGTTCGTACAAAATCCTTAACTGTCAGAATCACAATTAGTCCCTTGAGGGTGAGGACTTCGACATGATCCCTAAAAAAAGTTTCTTCTCCCCCTAAAGTCTCCACGAATCGACTTGTACATTGCATCCAATGTCTGAGCATGCTAGTTGCAGCATTATGTGGTCCTGTGGCTAGAAAGAAAAAGTAATAAAGCTGAAGGAAATTTTTCGAATGTTGTCCTTCTTGCTTCTCTCGAAGCACAACATTCGGCGGGTCAAGTTGTTTGAAGACATTTTTCAGCACCTTGGTCCCTGATGCGAAATAAAGAGAAACCCAGTCAATAAAGCTTGACATATAGTGGAATTCTCGACAGTCGCATACCTTCCCCAGAGCGGGTAAAAATCTTCCTAAGCACTTCAAAAGGCCACCTACCAAGTTTCGTCACAATCAGATATATCTAAGGCAGTGCAGACAAAGAAATAATTTCAGAAAAATTAGTCTCTAGCACCTTGAAATGGACCCCAAAGCTAGAACTATTTTTTTGGTGTGTCAAATTACTGTGGGACGACTGCCATTAGATCTAGCACATTAAAAAACCCTTATGGATCAAGTTTCAGCTTAATCAGGCACTCCAAGATAAAGTTATGGGTAACATACCGAAAAAGGGTAGGCCGCACACTATTCCCTTGTGGCCTTCCTGCATCAAAGCACCATTAAAGTTGGCTGTTTTCACAGTCACGGGTAGTAACTTTCAGGGCCCATATCTCACTCGTTCCGAGTCAGATCACATTCAAATTTGGTGAATGTTTTCGTCTCGTTAAGACGAACATTTTGATATGTGGTATGCCTCGTGATAACACCCGAGCAAGGAGAAAATCTGGAGAGAAATTGCTCAGCAGGAAAATCAGCAGTGACACGCCTCGCTCAGCGGCCAAATCACGGCGCTCGCACATCAGATTGACATGAGACCAGTTCCATCATGTGCGTAAGGTCTAGGGCTATCTTTGGTCCGAACCCTGTATATTATGAATAGTTAGATTTCGCACAGGAGGCCAATAAATTGATTGTAAATTTCGGCGCTGGAATTCTAGATTCCTGCTAAAATCTAAAAGTTGTGAAATCTTGGTTCGGACATGAAATCGATCGTGATGGCATGCTTCGTGCATTAAACTAAAGAGTCGAAGAAAAACATCAAGGAACGAGCGCACTATCAATCCAACGTTTTCAAGATTCATCTAAATTCCAAGTCGCATGATCATGGCTTAAAAACATGATTTATGGTTCGAAGTTGGTATCAAATCGATCGCCATGCCGAACCCTACAAGAAAACAATCATCTTTCGTACAAACGGACACTAGAGAAATCCCGGATCAGTCATGGGAGATCACACAAGTTTTAGGGCAACCACAGGGACAGTTCTAGAACTCTATCCATTGTTTGGTATGGGCAAAACAGTCTTTTTGCACCCATATTTATAATTTATTTTAATTTAATTAAATTGTAATTATCATCAATTTAGGTAGTTTTTGAACATACACCTATGTTTGGGCATACACCAAATTCTATATAAACATGCTAAACCTAGTTGTAAAAAAAACTTTGATCATTCAATAAAGATTTCAATTCTTGCTTAAGTTCGTAGGTGTGTCTTGGAGAGAGAGAGGAGAGAGAGGAGAGAGAAGAAAATGGCCTATACCCCGCGGTAAGGTAACTTTCTCTCTCCTCCTCTATGCTCTCTCATCTATCTTTCTCTCTCCTCCTCTATTCTCTCTCATCTATCTTCCTCTCTCCTCTTTTCTCTCTCATATATATTACTCCCTCCTCTTATTTTCTCTGTCATCTTTCTTTCTCTCTCCGCTTTTTCCTAGCATCTCTATCTCCTAGCCGGTGGAAGCTCATCGTCGCCTGTGTTCTTTCTCTGTCCTCTCTCTTCTGTCACAATCGACAGAAACACGTCGCCGCCTGTGCTTTCTCTCTCTTTTTTTTTCTCATGTCAAATATGGTGGGAGCTTATCGCCGCCTGTGTTTTATCTTTCTGTCACAAATAGCTGAAGCTCATAGCCGTCTGAGTTTATCTCTCCCCATGTCATTGCCATCTGTGTCTTCCTTCCTCTTCCTTCTCTCTCTTCCTTCTTCTCCTTGCTTGTCCCTCTCTTTTTCCTCTTCTTCTTTCTTTGCCCTCTATATTCTCTCATGCTCTTCTTCTTCTTCCTTTCTCTTTCCCCCTTTCCTTCTATTCTTCTCTTCTCCTTCTCTCACCTCGCACTCTCTTTCCTTTTTCTTTCTTATTTCTCTTCTCTGTCTTCTCTTCTCTCTCCCTTACTTTCTCTTTTCTTTCTTTTACTCTTTTGTTTGATCATATGGTTTGAGATTAGCCTTCCATGGTAATTCTGTCGTCTAACAGTAACGTCGTTGTGCCGGTTAAAGTTACTGTGCCTGCTTTACTATCAGGACAAACTAGCAATCGTGTCAAGCTGACCGATATTGGTACTGTCGCATAGTAGTAATTCTATCGAGCCGGTTTAAGTACCAAGCCCGTTTTACTACCACGTGAGATCAGTTATCTACTAGTCTGGTCACTATGTCGATCTCACTGCCTGGTCAAATCCTTCTCATCCCAATCTTAATTCTTTCATTCTTCTTTTTTTGAATGTGCACGCCTATGTATGTTCACCCAAAGGCAAGGTGAGGTCCCGCGACCCACTTATCTTGTTTCATTTGTCATATGTGTGTGATTGCAGAAACAGGAGAATACAGGCCGAACCAATTCTACGACTGGAGGGCTTTATTTGTGATCTAAAAGGGCATCCACGCGAGCCAACCCGAGTAAGGCCTGAACCCACCTTAAATTTCTCTCTCATCGATTGATCTACCTGCCCTCGTTTTTTAGCAAGGTTCCCGAGAGAACGATCTCAAGTCCCGGGTTCCCTTAAGACCCGAGATACGTGCTGCCAGATCATCTAGATCTGGAGGGCGAGATCGAGGCACCTAGCCACTTACCGCCCTCTCTCTCTCTCTAGGAAACCACAATTCCCATATGGCGACCCAAATAGGGCACACAAATTCTCTGCACTTTCATCCCATATATATAAGGCCAGGATTCCACACTAAATAAGAAACTTCCTGTAGATGTTATATATATATGTCAAGAACAAAAATATATATATCCAGGAGTCCTAATACTTTTGGATTTCTATTTCATTTAGGAAACTTGTTAATATCAATCTCAATCCCACATAATATAGGATTTCTTATGTGGATGATTTTGGATAGTACCAAATCCAACATCACTAACTCTTGGCCCCTTATTGAATGGTACCCTAATTATTTTACCTAATAAAAATGCTGACAAGTTGAAATTCTACAAAAAATTACTTCGATTTGGAATGAGATATTCCTTTATTAACCAAATTAATTGGTTGTTTTCCATATCCTCTAGCCTAAGATGCCAAATATATGCATCAAGAACTATTACACTATCGATATAATTAGAATAACTGGACACTTTATTATCAAACTTCTCATTTACATGAAGAAAAACAAAGTGTGCTCGTCAACTACATGACCACACTTTCTTATTGATACTTTTAATTATCAGAAGTAGACTTCAAATCCCTTTCGAATAAGGAAAATGACAAATACAATATTTTCCCTCATACTAGGTACTTGATCGACATTCCCTACAGACAACCTACATGTTCAAATATCTAATACATCGGAATAGGTATTGTTTTCCATGTAGGTGTGCTTCTCCCTAGCTTTTATTTGGAGTTCGTGATAAAATGGTTAGCAACCAAGTCTACCTAACATCATGGTCTACAAACAAGCATTTTGAGACTATAAAAATGACTTTGAACCTTATGCTCCCATTTCCACTATATCTCGAATTTTTAGGGTTTCATTTATGTGGGCATTGATTTTTGAAGTAACCTGGCTGACCACATGTGTAGCAATCCTTGTGTAGCAGCTTAGTTGAGGGGCTTGATTCCTTTACCTTTAAATCTATTGTTCATTTTATTAAAGTTTCTCTAAAAATTGTGGTTGTTGGGCTTGGGTTGGCTAGGTGTGGGAGGACCTAGAGCAAGCATGAGCTCACTTCATCTTTATTTATATGTTCTAGTTCTAATGCCAATCACATGGGAAGGTCATCTAAACTAAGAGGTTTTGCGTTTAACCCGAGGACTATGATTACCATCCTCCATGAAAATGGCAGACTATTTAACATTGTGAAAACTTGCATGCGCTCGGGACCTTCATTCCGTACAATGGCTATGTCCTTAGCCATAACAAGTATTTTATTAACATGGTCTATTACATTATCACTCTCATTCATGTTAAATGAACTTTATTTTTCTAGGAGCAGTCGGAGTTGAGTTTCTTATGTTGTGTCATATTTTTCCTTTATTCCTTTAGCACATTCTTAGATATGTCAAAATGTTCAAAAAGCCTAATAGTATCATCTTGCATAATATTTAGCTACAATGTCTAAGCTATGGGGTCAACTTCTAAGAATTTTTCCAATTTTTTTCTTCTTCAGCGGCTTTACCAGTAATGACATGTGGCTCATTTTTTAGCACATATTGGTCATCTTTTAGCACATATCAAATTCTATCTTCGACGAGGAGATATTCTATCTTCCTCTTCTACATGTTTCAAGTGAGATGCATTTAAAATTTCTATGTTTGAAAGTTGTGCCATTACAATTCTACTAGGCATGGGACGGACTTGCGATTTTTATTTTTTATTTTGGGTAGATTAGTGGGGAATATATGCCCCTAACCGTTTTAGAAATAGTTAATGGTTTTTGAATGCGTTTGTGGGAATGGAAACCTAGACCATTAGCTGAGGCTCGGGCGGCGCTTCCACCATAGCCTCAACCCCATTCCCCGGACTTGCTAAGGTACATGTGAGCAAATAAACAGTTTCTAGCTCCTAAAGAAAATAAAATTGTAAAAAAAATAGTCAATGTAGGGTTAATCCCTAGTAGTAAGATAAAGAGCCAAAAAATGGTAAATACCATTGTTAATTGATGGATGATATAAACAAATACATAAAACTAGCTTTCAATAAATAAAAAATAATTTCCGAGTGATCCATGTCTAGGATTCGTTTCTTTTACACCTAGATGATTTGCTAACAACTATCTAAGCATGAAACCTAGGACAATACAACAATAAACTAAGGCAATACAACAATAAACTAAGGCATGTTGGAGAAAGGAAAAAAAAATACACCGTCGCATTCATAGATACCTTTCCCAAGCAAACAGTAAGCGGCAATTTCCCAAGAAAAAACAAGCTTTCCCTATTTGCAAACCAATTCTTCTTCTCCATTGTTCTTTTCATACATTCAAAATCATGGTCAGGTAGCATATCCTAATAAAGAAAGTACCATCAGTATATTGCACAAATTTTGAACAATAATAATATAATATTGGAAGAAATAGAAGTTCAATAAATTGTCATTTTGCAGTCCCCCTTTTTTAATTATAAACAAAAAAGCTCAACAAATTTAGATATACAAAAAATTTCGAGCTTCACAGAGGGACTCATTCGGGTCACTCATCCAATTTCATTTCTTTAGTGAGATCAAAATCATCTGCTTGACACCAGAGTCTTATTCAAGATCGATGCATGCAGGCTTCATATTTTACATCCACATATCAAGTTCAAAGTCGTCAAGCCATATCAACACTTCTTTTCTCTTTATAAACACAGGAAGATAGATTAGTTCAAGAACATGTATACCATACACCACTGGGTACTGGTGTATGCTCTATGTGACACCACTGGGTACTGGTGTATGCTCTATGTGACACCACTGGGTACTGGTGTATGCTCTATGTGACACCACTGGGCCGTCAACTGTCTGTTCCTCATCACAGATGGCTGAGATTGACTATATACATAGGTGAGTGTTAGTTAAGGAACAAAGGTTATTGTCAACCATCCATCATTCGAAACAGATGGTGGATATCCCAATGGTGTAAAATATAACATAAAGTCATGGTGTGGCATATGTTTTTCCTTTGTCCATAAAGGTATGAATATGTGGATGTATTTGAGACTTTTGAGACCTTGTTATCCGGCTCAAAAATCTGTTATAACAGCCACTATAAAAGAGAGAGAAATTGAATAGAATATAAAATGTTCAAAATAAAATTGTAAGAAGGGTCATAACAGTGTCATAATGGATGACATGTTTTGTATTTTTATTAATTACAAATATTGAAAATTTTCAGAATATATAATCATTCCAAGGGCTATAAGCAACATTTTGTAAAAACTTTGGGCATAACAGGTGTTAAAGATATAACACCCATTCTTGTCAATGTTATAATGGTCGTTACATCATCGTGCAGCAGCCATTATATTTTAAAAGAACCTTAGCAACGTAACAGGCATTTTATGCAGTCTACCCGTCACATTTACATAATGTAGCTGGCCCTTAGTAGGCAGGACCATTACAGTTACAACAGCCACCATAATTGTTATTCTCTAGGATTTTTGAACCTTGCTCATAACTTACCATGAGAAAGCTCCAAGTACAATTGTAACGAGCAAGTAGACATCTCGGTTGAGCCTTCAAACCATCTCTCAGGAGTGCAGATCGCAAGGCCTTTAGTTTCTCCAAAACAAGATCCTCTGTGGGTTTTCCACTAAATTTAGTTACTGCTGCAATAATTTCTTCCACTTTCCTCAAGGTAACTGTTTCTTTGATGGGATTTGGCAGGCTGATCAAATTGAGAGCTCTTAATATTTCTCTATAACTTTGTATATTCTTTTTATTCATTAATACATAGGTGGGATGGGTAATTCAACTAACTTTATCCATAAAAGTAAAGGAAAGTAAAATTCATAATATTGATGCAACTACATCCAGGACATGCATTTAGTAATTTCAACCAGTGTTTTAAAACCCAGATTTGGGCCGAGAGCTGCTTGGGTGTTTTTCTTCCCTTATAAAAATCAACTGGTATCTAATTCAAAATTATCTCAGGTCCATTCACTAAATGTTCCCCATCTAGCACAAGAACTGGATAAAGCAAAATAGTAGCGAATCCCGCATATTGGCTTTCTTAATAGGTTTGATTTGATATTGTAAATTGTAAGCTTGGACTTCTAATGAAATCTAAATCATACTAGGGTCACTTATTATAACTGGTGGTGGCATATGTTACCCGTCGAAAATGATCATTCAGAAGACATATTGGTTATGTTCCAAAAACATATCAGGTTTCAAACAACGGAAATTATACCATAGCCCATTGATTGACAGTATGAGGTGCTCCATGATACACCCAGTGTCCACTCCCAGTACTGGGGTGGGCCCCACTAATGCTAATCTCAATTGATGCATTAGTGGAACTAGTGGTGGATGGAGTCTTAAGAGTACCATACACAACAGTCCCTTGGACAATGGTATACTTTCCATTCAATCATATTGGAGTAAGATTTTTCACTACTGTTCAATGAAAAATAGAAAATGTTTACAGAAGAAGTTAAGGTCAATAAGGCGTGAAAGGATGTCTCATCAAT
The DNA here is from genome assembly GCF_054954075.1 of Amborella trichopoda. NCBI lineage: Eukaryota > Viridiplantae > Streptophyta > Magnoliopsida > Amborellales > Amborellaceae > Amborella > Amborella trichopoda. Next base: position 18,249,907 of record NC_142340.1, read on the forward strand.
TCTCATATACTTAGCATACTGGCGCTTCTGGACAACTACATGAGACCAATGGGAGCAGGCAATGAATGCTATACTATTGTCATCAGAAATCAGTTGATCTATGCAGTGAGGTCATAAACAATTGACTGCAAAAATAAATTACAGAACCCATCCAAATATAGAGAAATAGAAACATATAAAAATAACAGCAGAACTGTTCAGCAAGAAATACTTACTTCTCCAGCTCTTTATTCATGGGAAGCACTATCTGGATGCGTACTGGGGTTGATTTTGCATTAGATTCTTGGGTAAAGACTGGGGTAGTCATTGGAATTTTGGAATTTTTTCCTTCAAAGAAATCTGGCCAGAGATATACCTAAGGTGAAAAGCAGGTGCTCACTAAATTCTTTCGTGATAGAGTATGTATGCAAGAAATCATGAAAATATTGAATTTCCACAGCTAAATTGTGTATAGAAAAGTGACTTAGCCTGCAACATCATTGAAACCAGTTGAACCAGAGAGTGTCTCTCCTTTTGTCTCCACAACAGCAAATGAATCATACCTCCTTACCAATTAATGCAAAGGGACAAGGGCAACTTTATAACCTTCATCCCTTTTCCTTCCAAAGCCAAAACATAGGAACGTAAAGTATTAACATCCGTCATGACATGAAGAGAGTCATGTTGAGGAGTTGTATCCTTGAATGACAGGATTTTCCAGTGGAAGACCCCATAAATTAAGCTGGATCCTTGAATGTTTGCCTCAAGCACTCAATGCCTTATCATGACTAAAGCCAGTTTGAAGGTGAAAAACCTAAAAATTCTCACATAATGAAGGAATTTGTATATGACTGCTCAATGGCTGGGCATGACCTAATGTTTGAAGACATTTTTCAGTAGCATGGGTCCCCGATGCGGAATAAAAGCAGAAGCCAATCATTAAAGCCTGACAAACAGTGGAAATCCTGATAGTCTCATAATAGCCCCAGAACTGGCCAAGATCTTCATAAGAACTTCTAAAAGTCTCCTGCCAAGTTTCATCATATTCCAACATGTCTAAGGCAATGCAGACTTAGAAACAATTTCGACAGAATCAACTTCTAGCACCTTGAAACGGACTCTATAACTAGAACTATATTTTTTGTGCGTCAAATTATTGTGAAGCCATCTCCATTAGATTCCACATAGTTGAAAACCCTATAGGTCAAATTTCAACTTAAACGAGCATTCCAGGAAGAAGTTATAGGTGAAAGATCGAAATAGGGGGAGCCGCAAACTAATCCTGTGCGGCCACCCTGCAACTAAACTCCATTAAAGGGGCAGTCATGAACAGTGACTTTCGATGCTCATATCTCACCCCTCTTAAGTTAGATCATGCTTAAATTTTGTGAACGTGTTCGGCTCGTCAAGACGAGCGTTTTCATATGTGGTACGCCTCGTGACGATACCCGAGCACGGAGAAATGCTAGAGAGAAGTTGTCGAGCTGTGAAGAAAGTTGCAGAAAAATCTGCAGCAACACACCTAGCTCAAGCGGCCAAATCATGGTGATCACGCATCGGATCGACATGAGACCAGTTCCATCGCGTGCGTAAGGTTCAGCACTACCATCGGTCTGGACTCCGTGTACATGATGAACAGTTGGATTTCGTACATGAAGCCAACAAAGTGTTTATAAATTTCGACACTGAAATTCCAAATTCCGGCCAAAACTCCAAAGTTGCGAAATCTTCATCTGGGCTCAAAATCGAGCTGCGTTTATTGCCACATGATCATAACAACATGCTCAGGGTGATCTAGTGAAGAAATCACGAAGAAACATCAAGAAACAAACACACTATCGATCCGAAATTCTCAATATCCATCCAAATTTCAAGTCCCATGATTATGGCCTAAAAACATGATCCATGACTCCAAGTTGGTATTAAATCAATTGCCATGCTGAGCCCTATAAGAAAACAATCATCTTTCAATCAAACGGGTAGCGGAGCAATATTAGACTATTCATGAAAGATCACGTACGTTCTAGGGCAGCTGCATGGACTGTTTTGGAATTCTACATATTGTTAAGAGGGGGAAAATTTATCATTTTGCACCTGTAATTACAATTTTTTTTAATTCAATTAAATCTTAATTTCCAACAATTAGGTTTAATTTGATCAATCCACCCATGTTTAGCAAAAACTCTATAAATACCACGCTATGCCTCAATGTAAAAAGAGAGGTTGAGACCGAATTTTTCTTAATATAATTGCCATCTCTTCCGATCGTTGGGTCACGTTTTGGGAGAGAAAGGAAGGAGAGAGAAACTTTTGGGATGGTACCCCTCGGCTTAAGGTAAATCTTTTTCTCTCTCTTCCCTTCTTTCCTCTCTTTTTCTCTCTCCTATGTTCTTTCCTTTCTTCTTCTCACTCTTCTTTTCCTTCTTTGTCTTCGTCGGAGCTCCTCTCAGAGACCATGCACGACAGTGGCAGTGCCATGCATGCGTCTTTTCCTTTTTCCCCCCCTGTGGTTTCACAGGTCGCTCATGGTGAGGGTAGCGCCATGCGCGAGCTTCTTTCCCTTTCTTTTCGTTCATCTCTATCTCTCAGCAAGGTTCACAGACGATGCTACTCACCGTCGTCCGTAAACATCTTTTACGCGCTCCGTATCTATCGCAGGCCGCAAGCCTTTTTCGCTCGTTTAGCCGTCCGCAGGCTTCTTTTGTGCACTCGATGCCTATCGCCGGCCGCAAGCTTATTTCACGTGGTAGGTGCCTATTGACGTTCGCAAGCTTCCTTCGCGCGCTCTGTGCCTATCACCGTCCTCAAATTTCTCTCGCATCTGTGCCTGTTGTCGAGCACTTCACAAGAAGCTATCGCCGCCCGCAAAGGGGCATGCTGCCTTCTCACGTTGCTAACGGTGATGCCTAATGCTGTCTAAAGTCTGCTGCCTCCCCCTTTCGTCGTGAGCAGCAGTGCTCAGCGCCATTTAGGGATCGTGACACTAACACTCCACGGCTGTGGGCAGTGCTCCCTAACGTTGACGGGACCATCCTTCTCCACCATCTCGAGTCTTCTCTTATCCTTCCTTCTCTTCTCACTTGACTAAAGGTCGACTCAGTTTGGTAATGCCTTAGTGGTGTGGTTGTCGAGCAGTATTGCCCTTGTGTTGGTCCCGAGTATATGTCTGTCTTGCTGCCACACCAGATTAAGACAGTCATATCGATCTTGGTTTCGAGTAGTATTGCCGTCGTGCCGATCTGAATTACCATGCCTGTCTTGCTAAGAGTCCGAGTCGGTTACTGTACTGGTCCAGCTAACATGCTAGTATCGTCCCTTTGTCAAGTCCTCTTCTCTTTTCTCCCCTCTGCTTAAACCTTCCACTCCATCACCCTAACTTCTCATCTTCATTGCCATATGAATGTGCATTGCCCTAAGACAAGGGTGGGTCCTTCGGCCAACTTGTCTTGCAAGTTAACCATGATAATATTTTGCAGAAAACAAGGAGATTGCAGGTCAAGGGAGGCAATTTTGAACCAGCTGAAGCAGCTAGGGGGCTTTTTGTCTTGATCTAAGAGGGTGCCCAAGAGAGTTAGCCCGAGTAAATCATGGACCCCGGTGAGGTTGGTCCCCACCTCACATATCAAATTCCTCTCTCACAAGTTGGACACCTACCCTTGTTTTGTAAACGAGGTTCTCGAGAGAGCGGTCTCAGGTCCCGGGTCCTACGAACCCGAGACACGTGTCACACGATCACCTAAATCCGGGTAGGCGAGATCGAGGTACCTGACCAGCTTGGAGACTCCATTAGGGACTTATTACCCCTTTGTCGATCCGCTCTTGCTTGATCAGTATCACCTTTTATTTTATGAATCGCATTCTATGGCATCTGGGTTACTTAACCCGTTCATCCGAGTTGGGGATTTTCTCATCCCCGCATTCTTGACCTTCCCGAGAAGACGAGCCTCTCAAGCCTCGTTCCTTACACTCCTCTTGAGTTAGGACTCACAGTCCGGCTCCCAGGTCCTTTCTTGAATTGGTGAGAGAAGGGACTTCAGGGTCTCTGACTCCCCACTTTCTAGTCTTGGTGGACCTCCACTAAGGCCCCTAGCATTAGTAGCATATTGGCTACTGTCCACAGCATGCACCGTGCTACTTGCAAGTCCCCTGTCAGTCACATTGCTAAGGTGCACCGAGAGGCTGCCTTATCCACTTTCGCAAAAGGAAAGCAGGTTGGCATCACTTTTGAAGGTCGCCGCAAGGCCACCCCCTGATCTCCTTCACCACCCCGAACCTCTATACCTAGAGGCTCGATACAATGAGGGGGAGATCCTGGGGCCTCCACCTCTCCCCCTCTCGTACACACCTAAAGGCTCTTGGTTTGCTCGCTCGAGCCACACCTTGGGGCAACCTTCATGCTGCCTTGAGCTCACGTCCAAGGCTAGGCCTTTTAGGATTGAACCCTACACGCGTCATGCATTTGCATTCCACAGCTTGGGGCAACGCCAGCGGCCTCAGGTCAAGCATGCACCCGGGCCTCATAAGGGAATTCGAGGCAATGACCTGATGTTAGAAAGAGGCCTGCAGCTTTCAAGGTGACAACCCAGATTGCCCTCTATCCTTGGACCTCACTCTCTACTCCAGCTGATAGACACAACCCTGAAATGCTCAAGAAAGATGGGGCAATCCAAATCTCAAGCTCGGTTCTGGATTGAAGTCCATGGCAGCCTCAAGAACAAACAGAAGAGAGGCCTACATATCCTGGCTGGAGAGGCCCCTTAGGCAGTTGAGGTTACCACCTTTGATGACCTCTTACCTCACAATCCCTTCTTCGCTCTTCAGATCTCAGAACATGAGCAAGTCCAACAATATTGCTCAGTGATTACTGTCAAGAAGTCATGGTCCCAAGACTGTCAAGAATCGGTCCTCACATAGTCGGCGTACAAGGCTAGAGTCCACTCGAGGCATGCTGAGCCCTTGGAGGCCGACTTGCCACGTACAACTCGCCAATCCCAACAGTCCACTACTCTACCTGGCTCTGACCTTCCAAAAGAAATGGTCAGTCATGGTGATCAATGAGCCAGACGAAGCCCAAGAAGAGCGGATGAACATGTTCGACGTAATGATGCAGTTCATCATCGAGAAGTTGCGTCGCCTGGAAGCCTCTAGACCCCCTGCGTCTACTTCTCACCATGAGGACAACTCCCCACTTGACAAAGACACCATTCCCAGACAAACTGCCGCACCAGTCTCTCAAGACAGCTCTTCTTCCCCCGTGGTTTCGCAAGCTGATATAGATGCCATGTTCACCCATAGTCTCTAAAACAAGGTCCAGGGCATGCAAGAGGTGCCGCTTTACTAAAAGTTGTACCCCTCGTACATCGACCAGGTGCCATTTCCCCCAAACTATCAAAAAGGGAAGCTCCCTCTGTTCGATGGTATTACATCCCCACAACAGCATACCGCTCACTTCCAAGCGGCTTGTCAAGAGATGACAAGTGACAGGCGACTCCGCGTCTATTCATCGAAACTCTTGAAGGGTCAGCTTTCTAGTGATATGCTCGGCTACCTCCAAACTCAGTACACTCATGGGAGGAAATGGAGCAATTGTTTTACCAGTATTTCTATGAAGTCCAGAGAAATGTGGAAACCATCGAACTCCTCACTCTGACTCAAGACCCCGGTCGATAAGTTGCCCGATGGAGAGAGTTGACAACTTTTCATGCCACTTTCATGGCTGAAAAAGAAACGGTTCAGACTTGCATACAAAATATGCTGCCCGGGATCGCTTTGTGTGTTGAGGCCTCCAATCCACCCTCCATCTCAGAGCTCATCAGCAATCGTATAGAAGGTCTGTCCAAGTACCATGGTGGATCTCGTCAGCAATCCTCTAGCTCGAATTCTCGCTCCAACAATTGGAGCAACCAACAAAAAGCAGTAATTAGTGCGGTTGTCATTGGGACCGACACTAAGGGGGCCACCCTTGAAACCTTGGACCTCACCAAGGTGCAAACACCTAAGATTGGAGGCAAGCAACAACAGTCCTATAGCAAGGTCTCGCCTCCTAAAAATTTAAATCGAAGTGATTACTGAATCCAACACCAGAACAAGGTGTATCCCTTTGAAAAAGAGTGTGTTCTTGCACTGCTTAAGTTATTGCTAGAGCAAAACATGATCCAGTTGCCGGAGGCCAAATCCCAGGAGCGGGCTAGACAAGAGTCGCATGCGAAATACTATGCATATCACAAGAGAGTAGGCCACCGCACTCAAGAATGTTATATGCTTAAAAACATTGTCGAAGCCTTTATTAACAAGGGCCAAATAAAGCTCGAAGAGCTAAAAAAGCATCTGGGGCAATTGAGGCTTCCCACATAATAACAATCCAAGAAGATGACGAAGCACCTGCCGTCCTCCGTGCATTCTTCTCCATGATACTCGAAGAGGGTCTCATCACACTGAAGCCGACAAGGCAGCCCAAGTTCCTGTCTCCAGGAATTGAGAACCTCTGGTGTTCGTATCATCAGATACGAGGACATGACCTGAGTGAATGCACTGGCTTCCATCAGCTCTTGGCAAAGAAGATGTAGCAACACCAAGAAGTTTAAGTTAACCCAAAAGGACACCCTCAAGTCCCTGCTCCACCAGTGCAAGAAGTTCTCCAGGCATAAGCCCAGGGAAGTGCATCGGACCCTCTGCAAGACGTCTTCGAGACAATGCTATAACATGGCCTCATCACTCCCAAGCTCACTAGGAAACCTAGGTGTCTTGCCCAAGGTACGGAAAATCTTTGGAGCCCAATTCACCAGGTATGGGTCTATGAGCTGAGGGAGTGTTATGGGTTCGAAACTATACTTGCAAAGAAGGTACAGGAAGGCCACATTGTTTGTGATGTTCTCCTAAAACGCTCCCAAGCCATCACTCCCCTCCAAGAGGAAACCTCACTACAGGTCCCCTATGTGCCTATGGTAGACCCTTCCGAGCGCTCGACTCCTTGGCCCCGGGAAGTGTACCATGGGCAAAGTAGGCTCAAGTCCCAGAAGCGTGAAGCAGTTCGCGAAGCTAGGACTACTCATCAGTTCGATAGAACAGATCAAGCACCTCCTCAGGGACCCAAAAGGAGACGAGCACCCAGGTCAGCTTGCTCAGCCACCAGTAGAGGAAGAATTTCGTCGCCCCTTCCTCCACTGTCAACCTTATAGAACTTCATCTAGGTGCAACTCGCTTTATCCCTTCGTCCAATTAGGTGGACGTCCCTGAGTCCTCAACTGCTCTAGACTCGTCCATTACGGGTGACGTCGTTAAAAGCATCTCCCGACGGTCTGAGCAGAGCAAGACCTTAAATACCCCAACACACGTCCAATTCTGACGACGACGTAAAAAGCTGCTCAGGACATTCTAACTCCACTTTGTCTTCTTATCCTCCCTCTTCTTCTATCCTTTTCACAGGTGCAGTCAGTTGTGCCCAGATTTCGACTCTCTAACCAGAGAGCTCAAAGGAACCAACATCGGTAAATCGCGGCGAAATCACCTAAGAAAAATGATGCCCCAGGCAGTTGGATTCTTAACAGTTGCTGACGCCTTGGCAGCTCGAGCCAAGACCAAGCCATCTTCAAGCTCTTATTCCAAGGAAGCCTCCCATGTGCTGCAGATCTTAGAAGTACCATCTAGCACGGGGCATATGAGCTTAAGATTGGGGAAGAAGCTTCAACTCACACTTCAAAAGCTCAAATTCCTCAAGTTTCTGGATCCTTCACTTTTACCTAAGCCTCAACCACAAACTTCCACATCCCTAATACAAATCCCCATTACTTCCTCATCAGCCCGAACAGTAAAGTGAGTCAATGACACATACCAAAACTCAACCAAAGCCTGCTCCTAAACCTACCCCATTACCTAAACTAGTGACTGGATCAAGAACACAGAAGGTTGAAGAGGATAAAGTGAAATATGACGTAATTGGGCATCTGAAAAAGCTTCCAGCCCTTCTAACTATCTATAATGCCCTTATGCTATCCCGAGACTACTGTATGGCCGTAGTTCAAGCTCTCTCTAAACCAAAGGTGTACAAGACTAAGGTGGAGCCTATTGAGGTGGACCCAACCATCTTGGGTGGGTGCTTGGTAATGACCTTTTTCGAAGACGAACTTCAGTTGGGAGGCACATTTCACAATCGCCCCCTCTTCGTGAATGGTGAATTACACGCCTGCCCTATCAATCAGATAATGTTTGATGGAGGGTCGGTAGTCAACTTGATCCCAAAAAGGATCCTCGCTCGAATGGGATTAGGGTCTGACGACCTCACTCCTACCAACATCACCATGCAAGGGTTCAACAAATCAGGATGAAAGCCGGCTGGGATAGTTCGTCTTCGCCTCAAGATCGGTGACGTAAACAATTGCGCTTAGTTTCATGTAATCGTCACCAGCAAATCTTACAATGTCCTCCTCGGCTGCCCTTGGCTCCATGATCAAGGGGTGGTTCCTTCTACTCTCCACCAATGCTTTAAGTATAGTCGAGATGGGAGACAACACACGGTCTATGATGATAAGAGACCGTTCCCTGTGGCCGAGACTCACTATGCTGATGCCAAGTTCTATTTCACAGATCATCCAACACCAGAAAGGTCAAAGGATGATGATTGGAAGTCTGTGAGAGAGACAAGACCCTCGTCTCATGATGATGTTGAAAACCTTGAGCGAATATTACAAACATGTTCAAAGAGGAGGAAAGATAGGGCAAGATCCTCCCCTTGACTCCTATCTACCCAAGTATACCATGCCACCTCTCTGAGGTCATGGTATCATCTCCCGAAGTTGAAGCTTCCCCCTCTACTGCTAGTCTGTCAGAATAAAATGACGAGTTAGAAGCAACACCTGGGTTGAGAAAGTCTTAGAGTGGACCTTTCAGCACCAAGGGACACCTACACGTCGGACCAGCAAAAAGTCCAGCACATCCCCATTGCTCTTGTAGAAGCATAAATGGCATACCAACCACCAAGGAAGGTGCTCCAAATCCCATCCTCCTTGAACAAGGAAATCACCAGCAGCCAAAAGAAGGTCCTACACTTCTCAGAGGCTCTCGAAGAAGTACAGGCGGTCAAGAGTCATCCCTTTGACTCTCAAGAACAAGACCCCATGGTAGAGCTAAGAAGTGAGGTTCGTAGTTTCTATAAACTGTTGGAGGTTATGCACCTCGCTTCAAAGAACTTAATCGAGTTTGTCCCTGAGACTAAGAGTGAAGCAGGGAAAGAGTGAAGACATGCCTCACACAGAAAATCTATTTCATTCATCAAAAGGGCATTACAATTGTTCTTTTCTTTACAATGGAAGAAAGAAAAAGAAAAAGAAAAGAAGCCACTATCAAAAGCGGTCAATTATCTCATTAACCTCTCTCCTGCACTCTTCGGCTGATGCCTTCACGTGCTCAATGCCTTCCCTGAGTTCAGCCCCCAGCCCAACCTCACACTCCACTAGAATTAATTTATCTTCTAAGGACCAGCTTCTGGACCAGTGCCTTATCCTCGGCCTCCCAAGCTGTTGTCTCCTTCTCCAACCTTTCGAGCTCCTGGGCCTACTTGGCAGTTTTTTCCTTCAGTGTATCCACCTTGTTATGGTGCATTATGGACTTCTCGGCAAGGATGGGCCTCTAGGAGGTGGTAGCTTCCATATCCCCTACTTGGGACTTTACTAGCTCCTGATTGTGCTCTAGAGAAGCCTTTAATGACTCTAGCTATGAGCCTCCTAGTCGCGCTGCAATCTTTTCCACCTATAGAGCCTTCACCCTCCATTCCTCCAGTTTGTTGGTGATGCCATCAAAGTAAGGGAGGACCTCTGGCGCACTCCCTAAGGTGATTTCCCTCAGTTATGGGATCGTTGTTCCAAGCTCTTCAAGGGGCAGCTCCTTCAGCTTCTACAGGCCCGTTCGAAGCATCTCAAAGATGACCCTTGACATTCATTCTGCTGAAAGTGGGCCTGGACAGTGCAGTAGGTGCAATCGCAGCAAAGGAACCCTTGACTGCAGCCACGGGAGCTGCTAAAACCTCAGCTAGAGTTGTCCCTTGTATCTCTGGGACCACCTCGATTTCGGAAGACATAACCTCGACAGCTGGAGCTACCATTGTATCTTCACCTTTGATGGTTTCGGCTCTCATGGGGTTGGCTTCTGGGGGAGCCTTGGCTAGATCCCCTTTCAAGGCCATTGCCTCACAGTCCCTCTCACCTGGGGCAACCTCTTCTTCCTGTTCTCCCTCTTCTTGAACCACCATCGCCGCCTCTGCAGGTTCAATGCCCCGCCCTAGTCCTCTAGGGTAGCCACTTTAGCTATCGGCTCTTCCACAGGGCCTGCATCTTCGACAGCAGAGGGTACCGCTTCCGAGCCCTCAAGGTCAATCCTTTGAAGAAGTACTGGCTCTTCGACTTCTTCTGTAGCTACATCACCTGAAGCAGCAATTTTCTGTTGCTCAGGTAGCCCCTCTCCATCCCCTGGGGCAACCTCCTCTATGACCACAACCTTTATTGGGGTAGGCACAGTGGCTTCCTACCCCTTAGAGGCTTTCTTCGTCACAACTGCCTCATCAAAGCTGGCCTCATCAGTCCTGTCGATCTCCATCAGGATTGGGCCCTCTTTTGTTACATCCTGATCTGAAGCACTGGCCTGAGTCTCTGAAGGGCTAGAGTGGGGCTTAGGTGAAAGGGAGGAAGAATCCTCTAGGGCAGAGGGCGAGTATGGAATTATCGGAGACACGTAGGACTCCGAGGAAGTCGAGGGTGAGGAATCATCTTGTGGCTGGAGAGACGCTTGGATCTTATGCCCTTTGCATTTTCTAGCCTTGGTTGCCTTCTTAGCTAGAGCACGGGGAGCCGCTGGAGTAGTCCGTTTTCTCTTCTTTCCTTTCGCCCACTCAAATGCAACTACCTTGGAGGTCCCTGTTTTAAAGGAATGGGCTGCCAGCTTGCTGTGCAAGCCTCTCCCTATGAGTTCGTTCAGGTCCTGGACCAACCGTGTCTTGAACCCAGGAACCTTACGACCCTCCTTCCATCGGAAGATCGCAGAGAGATTGTCAAAAATACTCTTCGTCTCGTTCTCCATAGTAAGAAATCTAGCATGGACTTGTCTACAACAATTTGACGCGCCTGCTCAATCTCGCGTCAGTCATGGGGGAAGCCTAGAGTAAATATATCGCCTTGGGGAGGAGTCTGTGTTATCTTTTGTTGCCTTGTATCTTGACTCCGGCGGCTATTCTCCCCCTTCCAAGGGTGGTCCACGCCCCAATATCCCTTACTGGTGATCTACCACCAGTGTTCATGAGCTTCCATCTCCCACATTGTTCTGCTGACATGAGGCAACACATACTTGTTAAGCATGGTGACCTCCAAGCATGTCGCCCAAGCAGTGCGAATATGCCTCGAGAGCCAAGTCTCCCGGTGGGTTCCCAATTGGTCCTTCTTCCAGCGAGCAGCCTTGCTATGCCGCTTCTCAAAGAACACTGAGAACGGGCATCCTTGATCTAGCCCATGCTGCCAAGCAAATTGATGAGGAAAGTATCCCTCAAGCTTCATGCTATGGATGGTGCAGCAAGCAAGGACTCTGCCCCTGACGCTAAACATAAACATTAGCTCTTTTGGGCTGGTGAAATCACGTTCTAGGTGGTGACCCAGCTCATCAACGAATGCACGCTCTGTAAGACATCCGACTGGGAATACAACCCGGGTCATGTGAAGATGGTCGTTACAGAACAAGTTGCGTGCATGACCAGATGTGTGGAAAATTGCCTTATGCCCGGCAATCTTCAAAAGGAATGGGCACATGGTATCTTCTAACACCCTATTTATGAGGTAGGTGTTAGGGAAGTAAGCTCCAAGCCAGCCATAAACATAATGGACTGGGAAAGGGATTTTGAAATCCCCTGGGAAGGCCTCAACATCTACTATGTCGTTCCCTCCTTCCTCTCCTTGATACAGTCTCCCCTTAGAAATGGCCCCCTAGCCATAATAGATGCTGCACAAAACTGGTTGTGCGATTGCATACCCTTTTCACCGCATCATGTCACAGGCCACGTAGAACATGCCTAGACGAATGATGTTTGCCCCTCCCGGCAGAGCAAACTTGCATAAGAAAAGTACCAGATGAGCTGAAAAGAAGATATGCCCATTCTCCTTCCGCAGCTCAAAGACTGGAGGGGCTTCCTTGATGGTTGCATTCTTTCTTGGCACTGAACCAGTTTCATCTGTGCAGTGGCCATAGAAAAATGCTATCCATTCATTGAAGGAGATTTGTTAGGTGCCTCGATCTCGCCCTCCGGATCTTGGATGATTGGGCGGCATGCGTTTGGGGTTTTGAGGGAAGACTCGGGATGTTTCTTTGAGATCGCTCTCTCGAAAACCTCGTTCGGGAACGAGGGTAGGTATTACCAACCGAAGAGAGAGTAATTTAACGTGGGTTAGGGACTTACTCCGGCTGGCTCCCTTGGGCACCCTCTTAGATCACAAAGAAAGCCCCCCAGTAATAAAACTAGTTCGGAATAACCTCCCTTGGCTTGTATTCTTCTTGTTTTCTGCAATCACACACATATGGCAAATATTATAAGACAGGTGGGTCAGAGACCTCACCTTTTCCTCTTTGGTGAATGTACAAAAGTAGGCACATTCAAAAATAGGAAGAGAAGGGAAGATGGGGGAGAGAATAATTTGACCAGAGAGGGAGATTAGCACAACGACTAAACTAATGAGTAATTGGCCTGACATGGTAGTAAAACAGGCTTGTTAACTAAGACCAGCTTTAAAAAATTACTACTAGACGGCAGTACCAATACTGACTAGGTAGACATGAAAGTTAGCCTGTTGTGGTAGTAAAGCGGGCACAGTAACTATGACTGGCACAACAACATTACGGCTAGACGACCGGACCACCATAAAAGGCCAATCTCAACCCCTCTTAATCAAACGAAAGAATATCATAGTGAAAGGTTGTAAAATAAGAAATAAGAAGCAAGATAAGAGAAGGAAACAGAAAGAAGGAGAGGGTAGAGAAAGGATGGGAAGAATGTAGCCGGCATTGGGCACAACCGACTGTATCTAAACAAGGAAGAGAAATAAAACACAATCGGCACTAGGCTTCGCCGGTTATGTCAGACGGAAGAGAAGAAAGAAAAAGGATGTAGTCCGCGCTAGGCTTCACCAACTGTGCCCCGCAAAAAGAAGAGAGAAGATAAGTCGATGCTAGGCTTCATCGACTGTGTCAGATAGTAGAGGAAAGAGAAGATGCAGCCAGCGTTAGGCTTCACCGACTGAGTCAGATAGAGTGGAAGAGAAGTACAGTCTGTGCTAGGCTTTGCTGACTGTCAAGCAGAAAGAGAGAATATACAATTGGTGCTAGGCTTCGTCGACTGTCAGACAAAAGGAGAGAGAATATACAGTCGGTGCTAAGCTTCACCGGCTGTTAGATAGACAAAGAGAAAGAATATACAGTCAGCACTAGGCTTCACCAACTGTCAGATAGTAGGAGAGAGAGAATATACAGTCAGCACTAAGCTTCACCGACTGTATTAAACAAAGAAGAGAAGTGCAGTCAGTGCTAGGCTTCACCGACTGTATTAGACAGGAAAGAAGAGAAATAAAGAGATAGAGAGATAAAGATGAGAAGAAGAAGAGAAAGAAAGAGATAGAGAGATAAATATGAGAAGAAGAAGAGAGAGAAATAAATAGAGAGATAAAGATGAGAAGAAGAAGAGAGAGAAAGAGATAGAGAGATAAAGATGAGAAGAAGAAGAGAGAGAGATAGAGATGAGAAAGAAGGGAGGAGAGAGAAAGAGAGAGAGATGAGAAAGAGGGAAGGAGAGAGAAAGAGATAAGAGACAAGAAAGAGGGGAGGAGAGAGAAAGAGAGAGAAGAGAAAGAAAGAAGGAGAGAAAAAGAGAGAGACAAGAAAGAGGGGAGGAGAGAGAAGGTTACTTTATCGAAGGGTACCGACCCTTTTCTTCTCTCTCCTCTCGCTCTCTCCAAGACTTACCTGAGAGCTTAAGCATAAATTCAAATTTTATTGATGCTGGTGTGAAATGAACCCCAAAAGCTAAGATTCTTTTACAATGAGGCTTTGCCTGTTTATATAGAATTGGGCCCAAACATGGGTGGATTCCCACAAACTATTTAGAATTAAAGATAATTTAAAATTTAATTGAATTAAAAGAAATTTTGAAAATGGGTGTAAAAGGAATGTTTTTCCCCTGCCTAATAATGTGTGAAATTCCAGAACAGTCCCTGCTGCTGCTTGAGAACTTGTGTGATCTTTCATGACTGACCCGGTGTTGCTCTGATGCCCATTTGATCGAAAGATTATTGTTTTCCTGTAGGGTTCGGCATGACGATCGATTTGATACCAACTTCGAGTCATGAATCATGTTTTTAAGCCATGATCATGAAACTTGAATTTTTGATGAATCGTAAAACCTTTGGATCGATTGTGTATTCGTTCCTTGATATTTCTTCATGATTTCTTCGTTGAATCACATTGAGCATGATGTCACGATCACGTTGCAACCAATGCAGCTCGATTTTATGTCCAGATAAAGATTTAGTCGTCTTGAGTTTTTAGCCAGAATCTTGGAATCCAATGACCGAAATTTACAGCAGCTTCGAAGCCTCCATGTGTGAAATCCAACTGTTCATTGTACATGAGGTTTGGACCAGAGATGGGCACGGACCTTACGCACATAATACAATTGGTTTGTATCGATCGGGTTTGCGGGCGTTATGATTTGGTCGTCGAAGTGGGGTACGTTGCTGCTGAATTTTCTGCAACTTCACGAATCAACAACTTCTCTCTAGTTTTTCTCCCTGCTCGATTATCGTCACGGGACGTACCACATATCAAATCGCTTGTCTTGATTAGATGAACAAATGAGATATAGACCCCGAAATTAACTGCTCGTGACTGTAAACACAACAAACTTTAATGGTGTTTTAGTGCGGGTGGCCACATGAGAATAGTGTGCAGATTAGCCCTTTTCAGTATTCTTCCCATAACTTTGTCCTATAATACCTGATTAAGTTGAAACTTGAGCCATAGGGGTTTTTGACTGTGCCAGATCCAATGACGATTGTCACCACAACTGTTTGATGCATCAAAATTATAGTTCTAGTACGAGGTCCATTTCAGGGTGCTAAAGGCCAATTTTTTCAAAATTGTTTTTTCGTGTTCAGTGCCTTATACATGTATGATCGTGATGAAACTTGGCAGGTGACCTTCTGAAGTGATGATGAAGATCTTGACCAATTTTGAAGCAATTTTGAGACTGTCGAAATTTTCACTTATTTTGTAGGCTTTATTGACTTGCTTTTTATTTATTCCTTAGGAACCAAGGTGCTAAAAAATGTGTTCAAACAGAGACCCATCCACTTTTGGGCTCATTCTAGAGTTGCTGGTAGATCTCAAACAGTTCCTGAAGCCCAGCCGGTGGGTCCTCTTTCCGAACTCTTTTCCCTCCAAAGATGATTGAGTTCGGGGGTACAAACTCGTCATACATATCGCCAAGGAGTGAAAACCCACCAAAGAAGTGTAGGTCCACCAATAATATTCCTACCTCCCCATGACCAAGCAGACATGTATTGCTGACATGGCTTCAAGTTTCCAGTAATACTTTGACCGTGTTTGAGCATCGGCCATAATAACCCGTCAAACATTGGATGATGGCCAGTAGGGAAGCCCATCTCAAAATAGCTCTAAAACAGCTCAGCAGTCTCATAGTCCATGATGAGTAACCCTTCAAATATTGGAGTTCCCTTTGCACCCGTAGGCCAGTAGAGGACAATTTCATGCCTGGGGATTTTACCATCCACAGGCAATGCAGGAGGTCTACCCCCTTCTCGAGCCTCACATTGTCGTCGTTGTCTTCTGTCACCACAAACTGGACGGGGTCGCTCGCAAAAGTAACACTCAAAGGCCACTTCAGTTCACATAAGCTTTCTGTGAGCCAGATGGGCTCACTCTCACCAAGCTTTCGCTGGTGAATTCATTGGTGCCAAGTTCCTTTGCTCGTGGGAGGTTCTTCACATTTGGGATGGCACATGAGGGCTGGGCCATGAAAATATGACAAAAAATTTCACTACCGCATGCAAAGCACTAAGGCGGGACTATTGTCGTCTCACGACCAAAAATGGATTATCGCCGTCTCACAGCCAAAGTGGGTTATCACCGTCTCACGGCCAAAATCGGTTAATGCTGGCTCATGGTCAAAGGTGGACTAACAGCATCTGCCGAAGTAAAGCAGTGCCGAAGTAAAGTAGAAGAGTATGCGCTCCTACTATTCGCACGTGCCACAAGTGAAGAACACCACATCCCTTGAAATCTGGGTATGTTGCCTGACACTCGCGACGTGGCCTATCACCGCGCGTGTAGAGGGTGACCATTCGCCATCCTGTAGCCCTCACCGTTACAGGCTTACAACGCCTCGGTTCTCGTAGAGAAATCACTTCTACTCCCTGGAAAGCCTTTCCCCGTCTTCTCGATTTGTGATCGAAGTTAGCAAAAACCCACTAGAGTTCCCCGAAAGCTCCATGTGACCCTGCGGGTTTCCCTTTTCCCTTCCTCGTACTTCTACAGTTCGTCACAACTCAATGGAATTTCACTGTGTTTCCAGTGAGCCCACTGCTACTGCTCCTTCTTCTCTCTTGACAACTAAAAGACCGTTAGAGTCCCCTGACCTCTCTACAACCTGTCGGCAACACGAAACGACCATAAAATCACTAGAACTCCGGCAAGGCACCACTGCTTCCCTCGTAATAGCTTTAAGGGTTGTTGTTCCTCATTGGAAAAGTCTCGGTGAAATCTCTGCGAAACCACTGTTCCCTGCTTGAGGAACCTTGTCACTCTCTTAGAATGTTCGCAAGCAATATGCGAAGGTTCGCGACCTACTCAAGCTCGTCAGAAAGCTCCTAAAGGCCTGGGTACTGCAGGTTTTGGTCGGGAAACTCTTACTGGAAGTCTCTTGAATGAGGCTCTCTCTCTCTCTCTCTAAAAACTCTCTTCATTGTTTTACCAAAATAGTAAAATGGGTTTTACCCCCTTTCTATACTCAGCAATGCCACAAACTTCCCCTCACAAGTCTGAAATGATGCTCCAATTCTCATCTTCAGATGACAATAGGACCAGACCAAGGGGTCAAGCCTGAGACCCGAAAGGATTATCGCCGCAAGCTTCATCCAGAAGCCTATCGTCGCGCGCTTTGCCAAGGAGCTATCGCGACACACTTCAAAAAGGAGATATCTCCGCGTGCTTCACCAAAAGGTATTACTGTGTGCTTCATAGGAGGCTAACGGCGTGCGCTTCACAAGAGGCTAACGTCGTGCGCATGCTATGGCACCCCATCCTGACCATCGTTCTGCATGCCCAAGGATTTCAATCCTTCCACCACAGTCCTCACTCCTAAGGGAGTAGAGTCTCCAGTTACAGCTCTGTTCCCCCATGGAGTCATATTCCCTTGCCACGCAATGGTCTGTGCTACATGACCCTAAACTACACAGCAATAGTCCATGCTGCATGACCTAAATTGCACAACCATGGTCTGTGTTGCATGACCCTAAACTGCACAGCCATGGCGCGTGCTGCATGACCTTAAATTGCACAATCATGGTCTGTGCTACATGACCTTAAACTGCACAGCCATGGTCTGTGCTACATGACCTTCAACTACACAGCCATGGTCTAGTTGCACGACCCTAAACTGCATGATCCAAACTATATGACCTCGATGCTAAACTGCATGGTCCAAACTATATGATCTTAAACTGTAGCGGCGGAAGTCTAGTTGCATGACCTTAAACTGCAATGGTCCGTGCTGTATGACTTTAAACTGTACAGGCATGGTCCAAACTACATGACCTTAAACTGTAGCGGAGGTCTAATTGCACGACTTTAAACTGCATAGTCTTAGCCACACGACTTTAAACTGTACAGCCATGGTCCCAGCTACAAGACCTTAAAAACTGTAACTCGCGTGCCTGTAGCAAGACGTTAAAAGGCACAAATCGATGCACTTCTCTACCAGGAGTATCCTACTACTATCCCCAATGGGGTTACACCTGTGCTCAGAACTATCATTCCCATGAAGCCACATGCAAGCCACTGTCCCTCCTCCACAATAGGAGTCACATCTGTATTGCAATCCACTATCCCCAGGAGTTAGAATCATTCTTATCTTTTTAATCCCCAGTGGGGTTGCATCTATACTCTGGCCTGTCATTCTCAGTAGAGTTACATGCTTAGCATTACTCATTATCCCAGGGGAGTCACACTTGTCCTCTTAATCCCCAATGAAGTTGGCTTCCATTTGCCACTCCTCTTAGGGCTACCATCTTCATCTAAAGCTCTCTCTTGTATATAGTCTTAACTATTTTATCCCCAGGGAGTCAGATTGTTATCCACAAACCTATCCCCATGGAGCTTCACCCACATGGGGACCCATACAATGGTCTGTACTGCATGATCCTAAACTGCACAGCCATGGTCTATGCTGCATGACCTTAAACTGCACAGCTGCACAGCCATGGTCTAGTTACATGACCCTAAATTGCATGGTCCAAACTATATTACCTTAAACTGTAGTGGAGGTCTAGTTGCACGACCTTAAACTGCATGGTCCTAGTTGCATGACTCTAAAACTACATAACCATTATCCAAGCTATATGACCTTAAATCATAGTGCACATTCTGGCCACATGACGTTAATGGCTTAACAACACGGTCCAAGCTATATGACCTTAAATCATAGTGCACGTCCTAGCCACATGACGTTAAACTGCTTTGCACAGGTCCAAGATGCATGACTTTAAACTTGCCCCTACACATGCGCACACCCCTTTACGTGCATCTTCACACATGTCTTTCCTAACCGACCCGTTCATGTGCGTCCATCACCTTCATTACCTCCCCACTGAGCCCATTCACCTTATTACCATCATTCATCATTCTCCAGTGAGTTTCACTTATGCTCACAAAACGGTGAACCATCCCGCCATCCATACTCACTCCATGGTCTCTATAGAATGCCATTCATCACCACCACAGTCCAGTTGTATGACCCTAAATTATAATGCATGTCTTGGCTACATGATGTTAAAAGGCTTCGCACAGGTCCCGACTCACGAAAAGAAAATAACAGGCATGGTGTATACCTGGACAAGGGAACACTATGGGTAACAATGACAGACGAGCATGGTCACAAAACCATGAATAAAAGAGTTCTGTGAGAATAAAAACCCCGGCACGGTGAAAACCCCAAAAAGGCACCGTGAGCAAAAACGGATGAAAATGGTGAACATGGCCTCAAAGGTCATGAGTAAAAGAGCACAAAAATAAAGGAGACTGGTGAAAATCATCTTTATGATGCCACTTCTCCAGTCCAAGTGAAAATCTACAAAGGGCACTTGAACCAATAAAGCAGGTTGATGCAACATCATAGCCTCAGCTGACACCCAATGCCAAATAGGCATAATTCTGGCTAGCGAGGTCCACACAAAATCCTCAATTGTCAGGATCCAATCACAATACAAGATGGCCCACTGGGAGTAAGTGCCTCACAAGATCTCCCAAATACCAAAAACAAGAAGATTCCTTGAGGGTGAGGACGATGACTTAAAGAACCGTCCGAAAACAAGAAGAGTCCTTGAGGGTGAGGAAGATGACCGAAAGATCTATCCCAAAAACAGAAAATCATTATGACAAACTAAAGACTCCGAAAGCAAGAAACTAACAAAGCAAAGGTAGAACCTCTCAGAGACTTCAGACTGATGCATTGCCCTGAGGACGCCTTGCAAAAAATCCCTATCTAGCGGACAGGACCAGACCTTTAAATAAGCCAACAAAAAAGACCCCCGACTTGACCTAGCAGGATAAGGCCCACAGAGGTACCCTGATTGTCAAAAGCAGACCTGGTGTAGCAGCATACAATGCCGACCAAAGGCTCTTTGGTTGTCAATCCAAATAGTGCCCTAATGCATGGCACCCAACCGCCAGATAGGACTGATTTTGATCAATGAGGTCCTACAAAATCCTCAGCCTTCAGAATCACAAATAGTTCCTTGAGGTGAGGACTTCAACAGATCTCTCAAGAGTCTCTTCTCCTCCTAAAGTCTCCACGGATGGACCTGTACATTGCACCCAAACATCTAAGCATCCTTGTTACAGCATTGTGTGGATCTCCTCGGCGTTCACGTGATCCTGTGGCTAGGAAGAAAAAACGAAATAAAGCCAGAGGAAATTTTTTGAATGTTGTCCTTCTTTCTTCTTTCGAAGCACAAACATTCGGTGGGGCATGTTGTTTGAAGATATTTTTCAACACCATGGATCCCCGATGCGGAATGAAAAGAGAAGCCAGTCAATAAAGCCTGACAAACAGTGGAAATCTTGATAGTCTTATAATTGCCTCAGAACTGGCCGAGATCTTCATAAGGACTCTTACAAGTCTCCTGCCAAGTTTTGTTGTATTCTGACATGTCTAAGGCAGTGCAGACTAAGAAATAGTTTCGATAGAATCAACCTCTTACACCCTGAAACGAACCCTATAACTAGAACTATATTTTTAGTGGGTCAAATTGCTATAGGACCATCGCCATTAGATCTTGCACTGTTGAAAACCCCCAGAGGTCAAATTTCAACTAAAATGGGCATTTTATTAAGAAGTTATAGGCGAAATATCGAAACAGGAGGAGCTGCACACTTATTCCCTTGAGGCCACCCTGCAACTAAACTCCATTAAAGGGGCAATCACGAACAGTGAATTTCGATACTCATATCTCACCCATCTCAAGTTGGATCACGTTCAAATTTTTTGAACGTGTTCGTCTCGTCAAGACGAGCGTTTCGATATGTGACACGCCCTGTGACGACACCCGTTTCGATATGAGACCAGTTCCATCGCTTGCGTAGGTTCAGGCTACCATCGGTCCAAACCCCGTACATGATGAACGGTTGGATTTCGCACATGAAGCCAACAAAGTGACTGCAAAGAATTCCATATTTCGACAAAAACTCCAAAGTTGCAAAATCTTCGCCTGAGCACAAAATTGAGTTGTGTTTATTGCCACGCGATCATAACGATATGCTCAATGTGATCCAATGAAGAAATCACAAAGAAATATCAAGGAACGAGCACACTATCGATCTGAAGTTCTCAATATCCATCCAAATTTCAAGTCCCTTGATTATGGCCTAAAAACACGATCCATGACTCGAAGTTGGTATTAAATCGATCGTCATGCTGAGCCCTACAATAAAACAATCATCTTTCGATCAAACGGGCAATGGAGCATTCCTAGATTATTCATGAAAGATCTTGTACGTTCTAGGGCAGCAGCAAGGACTGTTTTGGAATTCCACATATTGTTAAGAAGGGGCAAATCTATCATTTTGCACCTGTTATTACAATTTCTTTTAATTCAATTAAGTCTTAATTTTCAGCAATTAGGTTTAATTTTGATCAATCCACCCATGTTTGGGCAAAACTCTATAAATACCACGCTATGCCTCAATGTAAAAGAGAGGTTAAGACTAAATTTTTCTTAATAAAATTGCCATCTCTTCCTATCATTGGGTCACGTTTTGGGAGAGAGAAACTTTAGGGGCGGTACCCCTTGGCTTAGGGTAAATCTTTTCTCTCTCTTCCCTTCTTTCCTCTCTTTTTCTCTCTCTTCCCTTCTTTCCTTTCTTCTTCTCACTCTTCTTTTCCTTCTTCATCTTCTTCTGAGCTCCTCTCAGAGGCCATACATGACAATGGTAGTGTAGTGCATGCCTCTTTTCTTTTTTTTCCCCCTGTGGTTTTACAGGTCACGCATGGTGAGGGTAGCACCATGCGTGAGCTTCGTTTCCTTTCTTTTCGTTCATCTCTTTCTCTCAGCAAGGTTCACAGATGGCGTTGCTCACTGCCATCCGTAAAATTCTTTTACACACTCGGTGTCTATCGCTGGCCGCAAGCCTTTTTCGCGTGTTCGGTGCCCATCGCCATACGCAAGCTTCTTTTGTGGGCTCGGTGCCTTTCGCAGGCCGCAAGCTTGTTTCACGCGTTCGGTGCCTATTGTCGTTCATGAGCTGCCTTCGTGCGCTCGATGCCTATCGTCGTCCCCAAGTTTCTCTCGTGTTTGCGCCTATTGTCGTGCGCCTCACAAGAAGCTATCGCCGCCAGCAAAGGGACGTGCTGCCTTCTAGCATTAACGGCGATGCCTAATGTCGTCTGAAGCCTGTTGCTTCCCCCTTTCGTTGTGAGCAGCAGTGCTCAGTGCTGTCTAGCGGTTGTGACACTGCCACTCCATGGCCTTGGGCAGTGCTATCTAACGCCGATGGGACTTTCCTTCTCCGCCGTCTCGAGTCTTCTCTTATCCTTTTATCTTTTCCTTCCTTCTCTTCTCACTTGACTAAAAGTAGACTCAGTCTGGTAATGCTTTAGCGGTCTGGTTGTCTAGCAGTATAGCCGTCATGCTGGTCCCGAGTACCATGTCCATCTTGCTACCACACCAGATTAGGACAATCATATTGACCTTAGTTTTGAATAGTATTGCCATCGTGCCAGTCTGAATTATCGTGCTCATCTAGCTACCACTCCGAGTAGGTTACTGTACTGGTTCAACTAACTTGCTAGTCTCGTCCCCTTGTCAAGTCCTCTTCTCTTTTCCCTGCTTTGTTTAAACCTTCCACTCCATCACCCTAACTTCTCATCTTCTTTGCCATATGAATGTGCATTGCCCTAAGACAAGGGTGGGTCCTTCGGCCCACCTGTCTTACAAGTTAACCATGATAATATTGTGCAGAAAACGAGGAGATTGCAGGTCAAGAGAGGCAATTTTGAACTTTTCATCATGATCTAATAAGGTGCCCGAGCGAGTCAGTCCGAGTAAGTCACGGACCCAAGTGAGGTCAGTCCCCACCTCACATATCAAATTCCTCTCTCAATAGTTGGACACCTACCCTCATTCTGTAAATGAGGTTCTCGAGCGAGCGGTCTCAGGTCCCGGGTCCTACTAACCTGAGACACGTGTCACCCGATCACCTAGATCCAAGGAGGCGAGATCGAGGCACCTGACCACCAATGTATATCTCGAGAAAGCGTGCTAAAGACTCTATAAAAAGCCAAACCTACATGTGCATAACTGGATGGAAACCTCTAAGATAGAAAAACTATGTATCTTGGTATTACTTTGTCTCTCACTCCTATCTTCCCTCTTCTATCCTATTCTTGGATTTTTGCAGGTGGTTTGCAATGCTCTTTTTCGTGATGCTCAGCTATAATAACACTGTACAAGCACCCAGCCTAAGGTTGCCCCTCCTCCCCCCACCTCTTATCTGTCACTTTTCTATTACTTTTGTCTAAGAACTAGGCATGTGGAACACTCTTCGTCTCCCCTCTATCTTTTAGCAACAAGCATGTGGGCTTCTGCTTCTCTTGGTTTCACATTTTTCCCTCTAACATGGGCTTCTTCTACCTCTCTCTCTCTATCTCTCTCTCTCTCTCTTTTTCATGCACACACACACATACACATCCATCCCTTCATCTCATTTTGTGAACAACAATGATTTTTTGATAGCACACATTTTTTGACTGCTTTTTATAGGCAATAAGCCTTGTTTCTCATAGGTTTCAAAGAAAATTCCCACTCCTCTCTTGCATATCTCTCACATTGTGTTCTATCTAGCTAGCCCAGTGCTCTCTCTCCTTTCTCTCCCCTCCCTCTACTATGTCTCCCTCACCTCCTTCACTTTTTTCCCCTTATCTCTTCTCCTCCTATAATTTTTTATAAAGGCGCATGCAGTCTGTGGGTGGCACAACTCACTTATCATGATAAGATTTTATAATTACTATTTGAATAATATACTGTCAAAGAAGGGAGAATGGTGTGAGAGTCCCAATAGGGTCTCACACCACTTTTATATTAATAAAAAATTGTAAGGGAAAAATTGCCTACACAAACTGAAATAGGATATATAGATCAAGTCCTATTAATTATAAAAGAGAACTAAGAATTTGAAACAATAATTTTAACATTCCCCCTCAAACTAGAGCATAGATGTCACCCATGTGCAGCTTGGAAAAATTATCTGAGCAGATAACGAACAAGAGCTTTGATGGCAATGTCTATTTCACATACGAAGTAGATACCTACTTACTAGTGATTCTCTCTCAAATAAAATGATAGTCTACTTATGTTTAGTTCTGTCATTAAAGAATGGATTACTGGCTATACAAGTTACAACTTTATTATCACAATACATCTTCATTAGCACTGCAATAGTAAACCTCATCTTATGCATTAGTGTCTTCAGCCATGTCAATTCACTTTTTGTATGTGTCATTACTCTATATCCAGCTTCTGCATTTGATCTAGCCACAATTTTTTTTTTCTTACTTCTCCATGTAACCAAATTTCAACCAATAAATATAGAATAACATGTGGTAGATCGAGTATCAAATGGAGAACCTACCCAATCAGCATTCGAGTAACCCTCAATTGTCAAATAATTATTTGATTGGTGAATCAGATCTCTACCTGAAGCTACCTTCAGGTACCTCAAAATTCTTCAAACAACATCACAGTGAGGAATCCTTGGATATTACATAAACCTACTCACTAAACTTGCTGCAAAAGCAATAGCCTACTTTACAAAGTTCCAGCTAAACCAAAAACCATTTTCAGAATCCCCAAGATTGCACACAAGCTATCCAAATATTGTAATTTCTACCTTCCAGATGTTAGAATTGAAAATCTTCAATCCTAATTCTTACTTCGAGTTGCCAAATGCACCCATGGTATTTTCAATTTTATTTGCTCGCACATAGATTATCCAATGTGTGGCATCACCGATGGTGATAGGATCCCACCATTGACTCAGTTGTACCTCCTGTATGCCTCCATCACGATCGAACCCTTGGTTGGACTATGATGACAGTACTCTATGAGTGAAGTATGTCATGGTTTATGCACCGTCCTTTTTTCAAGATGTACGGTAGATGTGTGCATGGCTTCATACATCATACACCCCCTATTGGTGCATATTGTAGCTTCACACATTACGAAGAATCGAAAATCCATGAATCATCACTTCAAGGATATACATATTGGAAGGTCTACATAAGAGACTGTAGCAAGTTGAGATTGAAAGATGTCTCTTAGTTCAGGGCCCACGTGAATTAATGCATATACTGATTTTTACTTCCAGGTCTCACCATTGAGGACCCACATAAATTATTTCAAATACTGATTTTCTTTCAAGTCTTTGAATTCAAGACCCACACATGCGCCTAGTTATCCTTGAGCCTAAAATATCATCTTTCACCTTTGCAAGTCTTGGAGAAAATTTGCTTAACTGCTTACCTCAGTTTGGTTACTACCATTAAAAAAAAAATGAGCCTCCATCTTTGTAGTGAATTTCAAGCTTCCTTTCCTACCATTTTCTAAGATTCCTTTGTGATTTGTTGTGTATTAAAGAGATTCTTTGATTTTTCAAAAAAAAAAATCAATCTGTAAATATTTCCAAATCTATTTATTTCTAAATAACGTTTTATGATGCACCTAAATATTTAGTCCACTCGGTTTCATTATTTACAAGTAGTTTTGTCCACTCGGTTTGTAATCAGAAAGGCACAAATTGAGAATCAGTTGAGAGAAAAGACCTGTGTAGATTGTAGAATATTAAGAGAAAGTAATGAAAATGTAGAGAGAGAGAGAGTGAGAGAGAGAGAGAAAGAAAGTAAATGTTAGCAGACATGTTAGAGAGTTTAAAGATGCATGTGCACTCGTAAAATACTCTCTCTATTACAACTGAAATATAATCTTTGTGGGTACCATAATGAGTTGGAAAATTGAGCACCTGTCACATTTCTTGAGTTTGGCATTACATAACAAGTGGTCCATACTATAGAGTTGGAAAAAGGGAAAATTACACATAACCCTCAATTCTAAACTTGTTATGCAACTTACCCCAAACTAAACTTTTTCTCTTAAGTTTTTTCCAAAAACAATGTTTCCTAGCAAATATCCCCTAATCATCCTAAAAATTTTAAGAAGGCAAAACTATCCTTACTTTACGTTTTACCCATGCCTGTCTCCTCCCTTACTGGAACTAAGGGGTCTGGCACATTCTACATGCGGTCTGTCAACCCATGTTAGGAACTAAAGCGGCCCTTTACATTATAAATGCAGTTCGACAGTAATTTTACTGGAACCCTGGGGTCCAGCACAATCTAAAGGCGGTCCGGCTCCAGTAGTTCTTATTGTTGGTCCGACAGTACATGTTTTCGCTAGCATATCTCAGGGCGGTCCGACATGTTATATGTCGATCCGACAGTGTGCAGCTTCAGTCCGGTAGGTCACTGTGGCAGTCCGACAGTAGAAGTTACTGGATAAAAAAGAGGTCTGGTGATCATAGAGCTGCTCCAGTAGTTTACATGTACAGTCCGACGATTGGGAAGTTCGATCTGGTAGATGTTTTCCTGTCAACATGGGTTCGGCTATTGACAAGTTTCGTCCAGCATAAATGACATGGGTCCGGCAGGTTAATCGGCAATGTGCTACTGCAGTCGATCAGTCAACATTAATATCTAGTGAAAATGCTTTTGGCGTATGGGAAGGGCATTTTCATCTAAAAAAAATTAACTTTTTGACTTGGCGGGGTATTTGCATTGAAAGTGTAATTTGGGAAAAAGACTGAGAAAAAAAGTTAGATTGGGGGTAAGGTGCATGAAAAGTGTAATCTAGAGTGTTTTGAGTAATTTTCCTAAAAAATTCAGTGCATCCAACCCTTTCCATGCTTGACTTGGAATTGTCCTTCTGAGTAAGTACGTCAAGTGAATGTATTGATATACATATGAATGAGAGAGAGAGTTGATGATGATTAGACATGTTGTAATGTGCGGATTGAACTGGTACGGTTGCCCGTATGTATGGCATGGGTAATGTATGCATTCTCTTTTTTTTTACCTCAAATAATTTGATTAATTAAGGAAGAAAATATCATAATTTGATTTTTCAGAAAATTTTCATGGAGTTTGCTCTAATTATGTTATTGGGAAAAATTTCTTCAACCAAGGGCTGCAACATGAAACCATCTACATATAAAAAATGTCGAGTTTTAATTGATTTATGTAGATGCACTTCTCCCTAGATTTTATTTTCATGATGTCTTCGAAAGGCTCTTGAAGTTCGCGATATGAGGTTAGCACCCAAATCTACCAACAATCCTTTAACATTGTGGTCTACAAACAAGCATGACTATGCAAATGACTTTGCACTTTCTTGCTCCCGTTTACGCTATTCTTCGGATTTTGCAAGTTTCACTTATGTGTGCAGTGATTTTTGAAGTGACCCGGACTATATTGTTCCTTTTATGAAAGTTTCATGTGTTCTTCTTTGAAACCAATTGCATGGGTAGGTCGCCTAAACTAAGAGGATATGAGTTTTGCCTAAGTACTATGGTTACTATTCTTCATAAAGGTGGAAGATTGTTTAAAATTTTGAAAAAACTTGCATACGCTTTGGAACTTCATTCTTGATAGTGGCTAGGTCGTTACCTATAACAAACATTTTCTTGATAGTGGCTAGGTCGTTACCTATAACAAACATTTTATTAATACGGTATCACTCTCCTTCTTTTTATTCCTTCATTTTAAATGCGATATTCCTTTATTGGAAATTCTACAAATTACTTAGATTTTGAATGAGATTTCCTTTATTAACTTATTTAGTTGTTTGTTTTCTTTACCCTAGCTTAAGATGCCAGTATATGCATCATGAACTATTACACCATCGAGATAATCAAAATAAATAGAAACTTTATTATCAACTTTATCAGTTACATGAAGAATGAACAAAGTATGCTTGCCAACTAAGTGTCCTCGAGCATAAATTTGATCACCTTTTTTGAGAATGCTTGTTTACAATTTGGGTAAAACATATTATCTCAGAATGCTTATTTACAATTTGAGTTTTGCCTTAGTACTAAGGTCGCCTAAACTAAGTACGCCTTTTGAATGCCTTTTTTTTATTCATGTGTTCTTGTTTCAAATGCCTTTCGATGAAGCAAAAGGACAAATACAACATTTTGCCTTATACTGGGCATAAGATCGACGTTCCCTATATATGATCTACATGTTCTAATACCTAATACATCGAAATAGGTATTGTTTTCAATATAGCTATGTTATTTCTTTAAATTTCATTGAAACGGCTCTTAGAGCTTAAGAAATGACGGTTAGCACCCGATTCTACCCACCATCCTTTAACATCGTGGTTTGTAAACAAGCATTCCGAGACTATACAAATGACTTTTCATCTTTTGCTCTGATTTTCACTATATCTCGGATTTTGAGGATTTCATTTATATGGGCAATGATTGTTAAAGTAAGCTGGCTAACCACATGTTAAACATTTTAGCAATCC
The DNA here is from genome assembly GCF_054954075.1 of Amborella trichopoda. NCBI lineage: Eukaryota > Viridiplantae > Streptophyta > Magnoliopsida > Amborellales > Amborellaceae > Amborella > Amborella trichopoda. The sequence goes on from NC_142340.1 coordinate 18,278,280, forward strand.
TTGTTTAGGTTCTTAGTTGAGGGGCTTGATTCCTTTATCTTTAAACCTATTGTTCGTTTTATTAAAGTTTCTCTAAAAAAAAAATTTATTAGTTTGGGATGGCTAGGTTTAGGAGGACCTAGAGCAAGAATCAGTTCTCTTCATCTTTATTCTTATGTTCTTGTTCTAATGCCAATTGCATGGGAAGGTCATCTAAACTCAAAGTTTTTGCGTTTAACCTAAGCACTATGGTTATCATCCTCCATGAAGGTGGAAGACTATTTAAAATTGTGAAATTTTGCATACGCTCGAGAACTTCATTCCTTACGGTGGCTAGGTCCTTAACCATAACGAGCATTTTATTAACATGGTCTATTACATTATCACTCTCCTTCATGTTAAATGAATTATATTGTTCTAGGAGCATTTTTTGATATTGTGTCATGTGTCAAAATACTCAAATACCCTGTTTAAGTTATGAGGTCATCTTCTAGGAATTTTTTTAATTTTTTTTTTCTTCTTCAGTGCCTTTACCAGTAGTGACGTTTGGCTCATCTTGTAGCACATATAAAATTCTATCTTGGATGAGGAGATATTCCATCTTCTTCCACATGCTTGAAGTTAGACGCATTTAAATTTTCTATGTATGAAACTTCTACCATTACAATTCTACTAGACATGTGACGGACTAGCTTTTTTTTTTGGTAGATTAGTGGGGAGTATATGTCTCTACCTATTTTAGAAATAGTTAATGGTATTCGAATACGTTATTGGGATTGGGTGCCTAAACCGGTAGCTTAGACTCAGGTAGCACTACCACCATGGCCTCAACCACATTTCCAAGACTTGCTAAGTTACATCTGAGCAACTAAACAATATCTAGCCTCTAAACAATATAAAATTGTAAAAGAAACTAAGCATGAACTGCCAAAAATACTCAATGTATGGTTAATCCTTGGTAGAAAGATAAGAGCCAGAAAATTGGTAAAATACTATTGTTAATTGATGCATGATATATACAAATAAATAAAACTAACTTTCAATAAAAAAAAATATTCTGAGTGATCCATGTCTAGGATTCGTTTCTCTTACATGCAGATGATTTGCTATCAACTATCTAAGCATGAAACTTAGGACAATACAACAATAATCAAGTGCATGTTGGAGAAAGGAAAAATAATACACCCTTACATCCACATATACCTTTCCCAAGCAAATAGTAAGTGGCAATTTCACAGGAAAAATCAAGCTTTTCCTTTGTAGAAACCAACTCTTCTCCCTTTGTACTTTTCATATATGAAAATCATGGTCAGGGAAGCATATTCTAATAAAGAAAATATCATTTTATTGCACAAATTTTGAGCAGTAAGAATATAATATCAGAAGAAGTTCAAGAAATTGTCATTTTCCAATCCCCCTTTTTTTAACTATAAACATATGAAGCTCAACAAATTTAGATCTACAAAAAATTCGAGCTTCACAAAGGGACACATTCGGATCACACATATACAATTTCACTTATTTTATGAGATCAAAAACATCTGCTTGAGTCTTATTCAAGATCGATGCCTGCAGGCCCCATATCTTACATCCACCAATCAAGTTCGAAGTCGTCAAGCCATATTAGCACTTCGTTTCTCTTTATAACCACAAGAAGATAGATTAGTTCAAAAACAAGTATACCATACAAAACTGGGCACTGGTGTATGCTCTATGACACCATTAGGCCATCAACTGTCTGCTCCTCATCACAGATGGCTAGGATTGACTATATACCCAAGTGAGTGTTTGTTAAGGAACCATATTTAGTGTCCACCATCCTAAAAGTTGGACTATGTGATCAAGCACGGTGTATATAAATTAAAAAATTTCTTATTTTTTTTATTCTTACACCGGCAAGACCGCTCACAATGTCCAATTACAAACAAATAACTCTTGAAACAAATAAATAAAAGAAAAGAAATATGGTTCTCACCCGCTACCACTATTAAATACAATTCCTTAAATCAAAACTTGAACTGGTTGCTTTATGGGAATAGAAGAGCTCAACACAACAATAAAATTTAAAGAAGTAAAATTGTTGGAGATTACCTCAACCGATCTTAGTACACCCCACGCCTAGTCTCCTCCTTTCGATTGTGCTCGAGATCTATGATTGGTCCCTTAATTCTCTTACTTATGGCAAAACCCTCTCAATAGAATATAGATATTGATCTAGAATAAGCTACCTAAGGCCTCAATGCCTTAATCTTGCTCAAGCCCCATTGGTTTGATCATTAGAGAAATGAAAAATAGATATCAAAGAGAGAGGGAGAGATCTATTAGCTAGAGGATGCTCCCTTTTTCTATCCACAAATCAAGAACCTACCTTAGCTAGGCGTGCCCCTTAGAAAATACAAGAGAGAGAGATATATGAGTTACCCAAGCCTAGGCGTGCTACCTTGAAGAGATCTTGGAGGCTAGGTTGGTGCATGGCCCCTTAGGCTACCTTGGAGAGAGAGATCCCAAGCTTAGGTTGGGGCATGGCCCTCTTAGAAACTTTATGGGTCGTTTGGGAACCCTATATACCTCAAATCGAGTTTTTACTAATACCTGTTTTTGTTGATTCTAGTATATATAAAAGTTGTTTTTGAGCACAATGTTGTTTGGCTAGCTGCTGGAAGAACCCATAATATATCTAACCTAGTAAGTTACCCTATTTGGCACCATGAACTGGCCAAGATCTTCATGAGATCTTTCAAAATTTTCTTGTCAAGTTTCGTCACATTCCGACATGTCTAAGGTAGTGCAGACTGAGAAACAGTTCCGACAGAATCGACCTCTAACACCCCTGAAACGGACCCTATAACTTGAGTTACATTTTTCGGTGTCTCAATTTGTTGTGGGACCACCACCATTAGATCTGGCATGGTTGAAAACTGTAGTGGTCAAATTTTAGCTCGAACAGACACTCCAGGAAGAAGTTATAGGAAAAAGATGGAAACAGGAGGAGCCGCACACTATTCCCGTGCGGCCACCCTGCAACTCCATGCCTTGAAACGGACAGTCACGAATAGTGATTTTTGACGCTCATATCTCAGCCATCCCAAGTCGGATCGTGCTCAAATTTGGTGAGCATGTTCGTCTAGTCAAGACGGGAGATTCAATATGTGGCATGCCCCATGACGACATCTGAACGCGAAGAAAAGCTAGAGAGAAGTTGCTGATCCATGAAGAAAGTGTAGGAAATTCAACAGCATCATACCTCGCTCGAATGATACCACTCACGAGCCCGATCGATGCGAGACTAATTTCATTGCGGGTGTAAGGTCTCGGGCTATTACTAACCCGAGCCCCGAACATGATGAACGGTCGGATTCTGCACATGAAGCCGATGAACAGACTGCAAATTCCGTCGCCAAAATTTTAGATTCTGACCAAAATTCCAAAGTTTCAAAATCTTCGTTCGGGTACGGAATCGAGCTGCGATTGTTGCCCGGCATTCATAACAGCAAGATCAGTGTAATTCAACAAATAAATCACCGAAAAACATCAAGGAAAGACTACACTATCTATCTGAAGTTTGTAGATCTATTCAAATTTCAAGTCACATGATCATACATCAAAAACACGATCTATGGCTTGAAGTTGATATCAATCGATCGCCATGCCGAGCCCTACAAGAAAACAATCATATTACAATCAACTGGGCATTTGAATGACCTTGGATCATCCATGCAAGATCACGCAAGTTCTAGGGCAACATAGAGACTGTTCTTGAATTCCACGAATTGTTAGGAAGGGGCAAATCTGTCATTTTACCTCCTATTTTCTAATTTCTTTTAATTCAATTTAATTTTAATTTCCAGCTATTAGGGTTACTTTTGATCATCCACCCATATTTAGGGCACACTTATATATATACGTACCAGCATTATACGCACAACACACACAGGATCGATTTCCTAACAAAAGAGAGAGTTTTTACTGAATACAGTTTCTCTTTCTTCCCACTATGTGTCATGTTTGAGAGAAAGTGTGAGATGAGAGAAACTTTTGACTGGTACCATTAGGTTCGAGGTAAACCTTCTCTCTCTTCCTTTTATTTTCTTCTTCTCTCTCTCTTCTTTTCTCTATTCTTCTCTTTCTTCTTCTTCTTTCATGTTTGAGCTCTCCTCCAAGGCCATGCACGGCAATGGTAGTGTCGTGTATGCCTCTCTAATAGTCTCATAGGTCACACATGGCTATGGCAGCTTCATGCGCACGCCTCTTTCTCTCTCTGTTTTATCTCTTTAATGAGGCCTACAGACGACGCTGCTCATCACTGTCTATAGGCGCATTCTAAGCGCCTCAATGAGGAACGTGGGCAGTGAAGCCTATTGCCGTCTGCTGGGGCTTCACCCTATTGTGTGACCATAACAGGTGGAGATTTCCATCACCGTCTGTAAAGGGTCAAGGCAATACCTGACACCATGTGCTAGCCTCTTATGCGCCTCCCTTCCCCCATCTCCATGCGCCCTACGAGAAGTAATCATTGCATGACCTATGGGAACTATCGTCGTGTGCCTCCTCGGGAGCTATCACCGTTCGTAACGACATGTCGCCTCCTCGTGATGCCAACGACAATGCTCATTGTCGTCTGTGGCTCTCTCTCATGGTCCACATTTGGTGTCGTGTCGCTCATGGGTAACTATAACCGCGAGCTTGATCCAAAGCCACCGCCGTCTGCAAGGGACGCGGTGTCTTCTCATAAGGCCAATGGCGATGTCCATTGCCATCTGGATTCTTCCTCCCTCTGTTGTCTTACTCTCTTCTCTTCAACCTTTTCTTTTCTCACTTAGTTGAGGGTAGACCTAACCTAACACCGCCACATCGACCTCGGTTTTGAGTAGTATTGCTGTCGTGCTGGTCCTATGAACCATGCCCGTCTTGCTACCACTCCGAGTCGGTGACTTTTCGGTCCCATGCTAGTCCTGCCCCTCCGTCAAGTTCTCTTCCCCTTTCTATCTCTAATTGCACCTTGCACTTCATCACCTTCTCATATGAACGTGCATTCCTAAGACAAGGGTGGGTCCCTTCGACCCACTCGTCTTACAAATTAACCATATAAGTATTATGCAAAAAAGGATAAGGATTGAAAGTCAAGGGAGGCGATTCTGAACCAGCTCAAACAGTTGGGGAGCTTTCTTCATGATCTAAGAGGGTGCCCACGCGAGAGTAAGTCCCAAACCCACCTAAAATTCCTCTCTCATTGGTTGGTATACCTACTCTTGCTCTCGAGCAGGGTTCCGAGAGAGCGATCTCAAATCTCGGGTTCACTAGAAACCCAAGATACATGCCACCATATCACCTCCGGAAAGCAAGATTGAGGTGCCTAACCAGCTTGGCCACTCCGCTGGGGACTTACTACCCCATAGTCGGTTCGCTCTTGCTTGATTAGTATCGTGTTTTACTTTTTGCATTAATTGTTATGGCACCTGGGTTGTTCAACCCATTCATCTGGGTCGGGGACTTCCTTATCCCCGCACTCGTGAATTTCTCGGGGAAGCGAGCCACTCAAGCCTCCTTCCTTACCCTTCTTCTAAGTTAAGACTCACGGCCCGGCTCCCAAGTTCTCACCTTGATCGGTGTGAGAGGGGACTTAAAGGTCCCTGCCTCCTCGCTTTCTCACCCTAGTGGTCTCCCCACCAAGGGCCCTTGCATGGGTAGCACTTCCGCTATCGTGCACCCTTTGCAGATCTCCTACCAGTAATACTGTTGAGGTACGCCAGAAGGCCGCCCTATCCATTCCTGCGAAAGGCAAGCGAATTGTCGTCGCTCCTGAGGTTCACCGTAAAGCCACCCCCTATGCTCCTTCATCACTTCGAACCTCCACACCTGGAGGGTTGATACATAAAGATGGAGGTCCTGAGGTCTTGACCCCTCGCACACACTCAAAGGCTCATGGTCTATCCGCATGAGCCACACCTCAGGGCAACCCACATTTTGCCATGAGCTCGCATTTAGGGCTAGGCCTTCTCGAGCTGAACCCTACATGCACCATGCATTCGCTTTCCACAGCTCAGAATAGGATGTGCCACCTTGAGCACATAACGGTCAATCGCTTCGTCCTCCCTCCCAGCACACACAACTTCACCCTATGAGAGATGGACGTTTGCCTCATCCCTCACAAACGCAAGCTTGTGGGTATCGGCCAATTTAGATCGAACCCATACACTAGGCCCGGATCGTCCCCAAGTCACCCAAACCGCTAACCTAAAAGGTGCACACACACCACCTTTGCCGGTCCCTCTCGGACCCAGACTCAAGTGGAGTCATGAACCAGATCCTTCCCCTGCTGCTCTTCCAATGCCAGGCAAGCACCTGGAGCCCTAGTACTCAAAAGTCTACCCAAAGAGTATCATCTTGAGCCAACCGCGGGTCAGCCATGCATGCAGACCCCACAGGAATTCGAGGCAACAGCCTGATGTCAAACAGAGGCCTCCAGCCTCCAAGGTAGAACCCAAGTTGCCCATCTGTTCATGGGCCCCACTCCCTCATTCAGTTAATAAAGGCAGCCCTGATTTGCTCAAGAAAATCGAGGTAGTCTACAGCTCAGGCTCGGTTCTGGAATGAGGTCCATAACTGCCTCAGGGTGAAGCAGAAAAGAGGCCTGCAGACCTTGACCAAGGAAGCCTCTAAGGCAGTAGAGGTCGCCACTCTCAGCAGTCTCCGGCCATGCAACCCCTTTTTCCCTCTCCAAACTCTAGAGCCTGAGCAAGTCAAGGAGTATTGCTCGGTTATCATTGCTTAGAAACTGCGGTCTCAAGACCCTCTAGAACCAGTCCTCACAAGGCCGGCATATAAAGCTTGAGTCCAGTCAGGGCAAGCTGAGCCCTCCAGACTGACTTTCCATGCATGTCTTGCCAACCTCAGGAGTCCCCTGCATCACCTGGCTCTGAACTTTTATAGGAAATAGTCTGTGTCATGGTGATCAATGACCCAGATGACGCTCAGGAGGAACGAATGAACAAGTTCGAGGACATGATGCAAGCCATCCTTAGAAAGATGGAGTGCCTAGAGGCCTCCAGGTCCCCTACATCGACTGATTCCCCGACGGGTGAGGACACAATTCCTAAACAAACTCCTCCACAAGCCTCCCAAGACAGTTCTGCCTCCCACGGGGTTTCTCAAACCGACATTGTCTCAAGAACAATGTCTCAGGAATGCATGAGGCACCACTCTACCAGAAGCCATACCCGTCATACATTGACTAAGTACCCTTCCCTCCGAACTATAAAAAAGGGAAACTCCCCCTATTTAATGGTACTACGTCTTCGCACCATCACACCACCCACTTCCAAGCGGCCTGCCAGGAAATGGCAACTGATGGATGACTCCTCCTTCACCAGTTCATCGAGACCCTTGAAGGATCAGCCTTCCAGTGGTATGCTCAGCTGCCATGAAACATGGTGCACACATGGCAAGAGATGGAGCAGTTGTTCTACCAACGCTTCTATGAAGTCCAAAGAATGTGGAAACCATCAAGCTCCTCACTCTGATGCAGGACCCTAGTATGTCGATTGACAAGTTCATCACCCACTGGAGAGAGCTGGTAACTTTCCATGCCACTCCCATTACTAAGAAAGAAGCGGTTCAGACCTGTCTACGGAACATGCTTCCCAAGATCGCTCTGCATGTTGAGGCATCCAATCCACCCCCCATGTCAGAGCTCACCTTTAAGGCAGTTCGTATTGAGGGATTGATCATGCATCATGGCAGCTCTCATCAGTAACTTGCCGGCTCAGACTCTTGCTACAATAGTCGGGGCAACCAAAAAGCAGTGATCACCTTGGTCGTCACTGTGACTGACGCTAAGGGTGCTGCTTCTCAAACCCTCGACCTCTTTAAGGAACTGACACCTCAGGCCAGGGGCAAACAATAGTCCTGCAATGCAGTCCCTCCCCCAAAGAATCTAAATCGAAACAACTACTGGACTGAACACCAGAATAAGGTTTATCCCTTCGACAAGGAGTGGACTCCCGCACTGCTTTAACTGCTGCTAAAACAAAACATGATCCAGCTGCCGAAGTCCAATACTGCAAAGTCAGCTGGGGAAGAGAGAAATGAAAGGTATTACACTTATCATAAGAGAATAGGTCATCCCACTCACGACTGCTATAAGCTCAATGATACTATCGAAGCCCTTATCAACAATGGTCAGATAAAGCTCGAAGAGTTGAAGAAGGCATTCGAGGCAACTGAGGCTTCTCACATAATAACAATCCAAGAGGATGGCGGAGCTCCTGCTATCCTCCATGCATTTTTCTCCATAATGCTCATGGAGGGACTCGTCACTCCTAAGCCGGCAAGGTAGCCTAAGTTCTTGCCTTTAGGGATCGAGAACCTCTGGTGCACGTATCACCTGACACAAGGCCACGACGTCAGCGAATGCATTGGCTTCCATAAGCTTTTGGCAGAGAAGATGTAGCAGTGTTAGGAAGTTCAAGGCGACCCAGGAAGACACCCTCAAGTCCCTCTTTCGCCTGTACAAGAAGAGCCTCTGGCACAAGCCCAGCAAAATACCGAGCAAGACCCTCTGTAGGCCCTCTTTGAGGCAATGCTCCAATAGGGTCTCGTTACTCCCAAGCCCGCCAAGCAGCCTAAGCGTTTTGCTCAGAGCATGAAAAAACTCTGGTGCCCTTATCACCAAGTGTGGGGCCACGAACTCAAAGAGTGCTCTGGGTTCGAGGCTATAGTCACCGAGAAAGTCCAACAAGGCCACATCGTCTGTGCAGTTCTCCCAAAACACATCCAAGCACTCGCTCCCATTCAAGAGGAAGCCATTCTACCAGCCCCTCAGGAGTAAGCACTAGACCCTTCAGAGCCCTCGACCTCTCAACCCTGGGAAGTATACCATGGGAAAAGTAGGCTCAAATCTCTGAAACGTGAGGCGGTCTGCCAGGCTAGGGCTTCTCACTAACCTGACAAGGTGGTCCAAACACCCCCTCAACAATCTAGAAGGAGACGACGAGCACCCAGGTCGGCCCGCCGAAGGAATCATCTTCTTCAACCACGAGTCGAGGAAGAGTTCCTCAGGCCCCTTCCTCTGCTGCCAACCTTGCAGAACTTCATCCCAGGCGCAGCTCGCCTTGTCCTTTCGTCCAATCAGGTGGACATCCTTGAGTCACCAACAGCTCGGGATTCCTCCAATATGGTGACGACATTAAAAGCAACCCACGACGGTCAAAGCTGGGGCAAGAACTTAAATACCCCCTAAAAATTTCCAATTCCAGTGACGACGTAAAAAGCTGCCCGGAACCTTCTAACTCTTCTTCTTCTTCCTCCACTTTTATTTCTTTCACAAGTGCAGCTCGACCATGCCCGGACTTCGACACTCTAAATAAAGAGTTCGGAGATGCCCGCCTCACCACGCCACAGCAAGAGCGCCTCAGAGAGTTGCTGGCCCAGGCGGCAGGATTCTCGACAGTCACTGATGCCCTGGTGGCCATAGCCAAAACCGAGCCATCTTCAAACTCCTATTCCCATGAAGCCTACCACGTGATCCAAGTTCACGAAGCGTCACCTAGCTCAGGGCAAGTACCTAGTGATCCCAGTCATGAGGTCATGGACTCCCCATTCGAAGCTGACCCTTCCATTTCTTGAACCAGCCGGAGACCGGGGGTCGCCTCCCACACTAGGCCCCTCCCAGAGGCCAAGATGTCAGGATCATGGGTCTCTACACTAGAGGTCAATGAAAATCCTGGTGAGTTCCCTGACGAGTAACTTTAAGAAGCTCCAGAAGAGTGGAAAGAAGGCGGTCAGGCCACAACTGACGAGCTTGAAGAGATCAACCTAGGGGATGAGGCTGACCTAAAAAAATGTCCCCCGAAGAGAAAGAAAGTAATATCTCCCACCTCCAAGCAAATCCGGACGTCTTCGTCTAGAATTATCATGTGATGCCCATCTAAACCCTCAGATTGTTGTCCACCGCCTCGGCATCAATCCCGCAATCAAACCCATGAAGCAGAAATCAAGAAAGTTTAGGCCAACCTCGAGATGCTTATCGACGTTGAGGTAAACAAGCTCAAGCAAGTTGGATTCATACGTGAGTTCAAAAACCCAAAATGGCTGGCGAATGTCATCCCAGTCAAAAAGAAGAATGGCCAAATCCGGGTTTGTATCTACTTTCGCAACCTGAACACCACTTGCCCCAAGGACGACTTCCCCGTGCCATTCACTGACATGTTGGTCGACTCCATGGCTCACTAGCAGATCTTCTCCTTTATGGATAGATATTCTGGTTACAATCAAATAAGGATGGCGCCAGAAGATGAGGAGGCCATTGCGTTCTTAACCCCAAAATATGCCTTTTGCTACACTATGATGCCTTTTGGGTTGAAGAATGCCGGTGCCACATACCAGCGTGCCATGACAACCATCTTCAAGTACTTGATTTACAAAGAGGTCGAGTGCTATGTGGATGACTTGGTGGTAAAATATGAAACAAAGGCCACTCACGTACAAGACCTTAAAAAGGTGTTTGAGCGGTTGCAGCATCACAAACTCAAGATGAACCCCTTGAAATGCGCCTTTGGCATACGCTCGAGAAAATTCTTAGGGTTCATCATGAGGTACCGTGGACTGGAGATCGAGCTAGTCAAAATCAAGGCAATTCAAGACATGCCACCACCTACAACCCTCCATGAACTGCGGTCTCTCCAAGGACAACTCACTTACATTCAGAGGTTCATCTCAAACCTTTCAAGGCAATGCAGACCCTTTTCACACCTCCTGAAGAAGGACACTCCCTTCGTATGGGACAAAGCGTGCCAAGCCACGCTCAATGACATCAAGCAATACCTGTTGAGTCCACCAGTACTCTCTACTCCAATGTTAGGAAGGCCCCTCATCCTATACGTGACCACCCTTGATGAGTCCCTCGGGGCACTCCAGGCGTAGAACAATGATGAAGGGAAAGAGACATCTCTCTATTATCTCAACTGCAGAATGCAAGGAGCCGAGAAGAATTACCCTCCCATTACAAAGATGTGCATGGCCTTGATCTTTGCAGTACAGAAGCTCCGCCATTATTTGCTCGGTCACAAGGTCAAGTTAATCTCTAAGGCAGACCCGGTCAAGTTCCTTATGACCCACCCATGCTTGTCAGGACGTTTGGCCAAGTGGGCATTATTGCTGATGGAGTTCGACATCATGTATGTGCCATAGAAGGCAGCCAAAGGTCAAGCCCTACCAGACTTTCTCGCGGCTGACCCAGTTCCTTCGGAATCTCCCCTGTCAAGTGATCTCCCAAATGAAGAGGTTTTCTGTACGACATTAACTCAGCCATGGGAGATGTACTTCGACGGAGCATTCCAGTCTGACAGACGGGCTTGCAGAGGCATTTTCTCATAATGAAGCTGAGTATCAATCCCTCATAATCGGGCTCGAGATCGCCCAAGGGCTAGACCTGGAGCAACTAAACATATTCGACAACTCTGAGCTGGTCATCCCGTAGCTTAAGGGGATTTATGACATAAGGAATGATACTCTCAAGCCTTATCATGACACAGTCAAAACTTATATGGCCCAGTTCGATGATTTCTCCCTAAGTCATATCCCTAGAAGGCTAAACTCGCAGGCTAATGCGCTTTCAAAGCTCAACGCCATGATTCAATTGGCTTCGTCAGGGCCCACTCCAATCTGGGTAATCGAATGGAGACACATTGACTTAAGAATTGAAGTTGACGTAGACTATGAGAGGGATATCTTCCCTGAACCCACCTTACCCATTTGGGGCACTCCTCGCGGCTAGGGATGTTATTAAGGTGGAGCAAGAAATATCCCAAGATAAAGAATCCAAGGTCAAGGAGTAGGAGCCCGAATTCTTTGACCCGATGTGTGCGGAGGTTGAGCAAGTAAAAGACTGGAGGGAGCCTATCATGGACTTCGTAAAGCATGGAAGGCTACCTCAAGATCGAGCGGAGCGCAACAACATACGACGAATGTCCACCAAGTACACCCTTCTTGATGGGGATGTCATCTTCCGTTGGTCATTTGACAGAATTCTCCTCAGATGTGTCGATACACAAGAAGCAAGCAAAGTTCTCGAAGAAGTGCACTCGGGCATCCGTGGGCTGCATCAGTCTGGCCGAAAGCTCTATGAGCGCATACGCAAACTCGGCTATTATTGGCCTTCCATGGTGGCTGATGCCCAAAACTATGTGAAAAGATGCCAGGTGTGCAAAATTCACTCGAGCCTCATCCATCAGCCCTCGGAGCCCCTCCACCCTACAGTGACATCATGGTCCTTCTCCCAGTGGGGTATGGACATTGTAGGACCCATCGAACCTCCTTCCACCCGCAGCTCATGCCTTCATTTTGGTGGCAATAGACTACTTCTTCAAGTGGGCTGAGGCAATCCCTCTCAAACAGGTTCCAGGGACCACTGTGGCTAACTTCATGCGGCACCACATCATATACCGGCTCTGGGTTTCAGACCGAATAATTTATGATAATGGCCCTCAATTCAGGAGCCAACATATTGATCGCCTAGTCAACTAGTTCGGTCTTGAGTGGAAGTACTCGAGTATGTACTACCCTCGAGCCAACGGGTTAGCTGAGGCATTCAACAAGATTTTGTGTGAGGTGCTCCGGAAGTCAGTTTCAAAGTCAAAGAAGAACTGGCACAAGAAATTGCTTGAGGCTCTGTGGGCCTATCGCACTACCACTCGTAATGCTACAGACTCTACCCTTTACTCCCTGGTCTGTAGAGGTGAGGTGGTCTTACCCCTCGAAGTTCAAATACCCTCACTCTATGTCGCTATACATCAGAGACTAACTAAAGACGAGAGGGTCAAACTCTGTTACCAAGGGTAGGACGCCATTGACGAAAAGAGGCTAGAAGCCCAGTAGAACCTCGAGCTCAATCAAGGAAGAATGAAGAGAGCCTTTGACAAGTATGTCAAGGTTCTCTCATTCGCTCATGGGGATCTAGTCTTGGAGTTCAAGAGACCGATTGTCATGCATGGGCATCGTAAAGGAAAGTTCGAACCTAAGTGGGAGGGCCCATTCATAGTCAAGAAGGTCACACCAAATGGGGCCTATATACTGAAAAACTCTGATGGAGAAGAGGTGATGCCCCCTATCAACGAGCGGTATTTAAAAACGTATTATCCCTAACATGACTCTAAAGTGCGATGCGTGCAGTAAAAAGAGAGAAATGGAGATGAGAAACATCAAGCCAACCCAAAGGAAATTCATTTCTTTTATTGCATTAGAAAAAGTTGCAAGTTACAAATGAAAGCCCATTAATAAGGAGGCTACAATTCTCTCATATCTGAGGGAAAGAAAACGGTGGACATCAAAAGTGTTGCTCTTGCATATGACGATAAGAGGACGATTACAAACTAAAATATGCAACATTGCTCTTGCATCTAAGGATAAGAGGACGGTTAATAGCCAAAAGAAATGCCTTCCTCATGGAGAAGAAGCAAACCCACCAAAGAAATGTCTGCCCCATGAAGAGGAAGCGAAACCACTTGGAGAAGTTAGCCTCAGTCCCACAAAGGAGGATGGTTACAGGCCAAAAGAGGAAGCCAACCATTTTTGAGTCAGCTTCAATTCATCTGACGTGTATATCAAATATACAAGACAGACTTCTCTAGCAAGGAACTGGCCTATGATGGAGAGCATACCCTGTTGACAGTGGACACTCTTCCACATAACAACATGGACTTCACGATTGGATAGGGCCTCCTCGTTTGCCATCACTCTTGACCCCCACGAGAAATCACCATCCATGGTCCTCGCTGCATGCAACTCAACACCGTGCGCAGTCATTGTCGAGTGCAACACAATGCCACGTCCTAACATCACCACGAGCAAGCTAATGTCGGGCGGGACCATCGTCGCGCGTAGCATGCCACTGAGCGTGGCTATTACCATGTGTGGTCTAGAGACGCACGAAGGCGACGCTGCATGCGAGTTAATGGCATGTATAATGTTGAAGTACCCCGGTTCCCACTGTTCCCAATTACCGGGGGGCATTGACTCCCATACCTCTTCAGTTCCCCCAATCGTCGCCCCTCGCTGACGGTCCTCTTTCTCACAACCTTTCACCTTCCTTACAATGCAATTCTTTGGATTTCATCAGAAACATGCCTTCGACTGCAGGGAATCCTTGCCTAGCCCTGTTTTTTCCCCTCAACGACGTGATTTCTCCCCCAACAGAAACACTTCACAATCCAGCAGAGATCCCCGTCTAACCCGGCTTTTTCCCCCTGTTTTTGATGGCTAGAAATATCATGGAAAAACCACTGGAAATCCCCAGGAGGCTTCCCTGCAACCTTGCAGATCTTCCCTTCTTCTAGTTTTGCCACTTCAGTAGCTCACCAAAACTCGTCGCAATTCCATTGAGTTTCCAACGAGCTCAAGGCAGCTCCTTTTCCTCCTCCTCCAACAACCAAAGGACCGATAGAGCCCTTTGAACTCTCTACGACCTCCCCTCTAGTAGAAGAATGACCGAAGGAGCACTCGAACTCCGACAGGCACCTCTGCAAATCCTACCAAGGCCCTGAGAGACCCTCTTCCTTGCTAAGAAGGCCTCGGCACTTGTTGAAAAGGGTTCACAAACATGTTATGCAGCTCCGCACCTCCTGAAGCTCGTCAGAAAAACTCCTAAGGGCCTATCATTGGAAGTTTTGGTGGGGAAGTTCTCGCTGGAAAACTGTTGCTAGAACCTTTCGCTCTCTCTCTAAAAACTCCTCCACCGTTTTACCCTTTGGAAATATAGTAAACAGATTTTTCCCCTTTTTATACCTAGCAATGCCATGAGCTACCCTCGATAAACACAGAATGACGCTCCAGTCCCCAGCTCTTGATGGTGATAAGATCAGGCTGATGCGGGTCAAGCCCGAGACCTGAAAGGGTTATCGCTGCATGCTTCGTCTAGGGGGCTATCGCTGCGTACTTTGCCAGGGGACTATTGGCACGCGTCTCGTCCAGGAGCCATCGTCGTGCGCCTCGCTCAGGGCACCTTGTCCATGGGTCATCGCCACCGCACAGAACGTCAGGGGCTACTGTTGCGCGCTTCACAAAGGACCCTAACTCCATGCGCGTGTCATCTAGGCCTAATGCATGTGCGCCATCCAACACTTAATGCCACCCGCATGCCATGGTACTCCCATACGGACCATCATTCTGCATCCCTAGGAAGTTCATTCTCTACACCACAATCTCACTCCTCAAGGAGTCTGGTTTCTGGTGACGACTCTGTTCCCCATGAAGTCGCGTTTCATCACCACACTACGGTCCAGATGCACGACCCTAAACTACATGATCCAAACTATATAACCTTAAACTGTAGTGGTGGTCTAGTTGCACGACCTTAAGCTACATAGTCCTCGTCACAACTCAAAACTGTACAACCATGGTCTAGTTGTGTGACCTAAAACCATAGTGCACGTCCTGACCGCATGAAGTTAAAAGGCTTAGAGCCATGGTCTAAACTATATGGCCTTAAACTATAGGGGTGGTCTAGTTGCACGACCTTAAACTGCATAGTCCTCGTCACGACTCAAAACTGTACGACCATGGTCCAGCTGTGTGACCTTAAACCATATTGCACGTCTTGACCGTATGACGTTAAAAGGCTTAGAGCTATGGTCCAAACTATATGACCTTAAATTGTAGTGGTGGTCTAGTTGCACGACCTTAAACTGCATAGTCCTCATCACAACTCAAAATTGTGCGACCATGGTCTAGCTGTGTGACCTTAAATCATAGTGTACATCCTGGCCGTATGACGTTAAAAGGCTTAGCGCCATGGTCCAAACTACATGACCTTAAACTATAACGAAGGTCTAGTTGCACGACCTTAAACTGCATGGTCCTTGTCACATGACTTTAAATTGCATAGCCACAGTCCGAGGTACAAGACCCTAAAACAGTAATGCACGGTGCGATAAGTGTCCATACGCACAACTCCAACCAAGAGATAGACCACCTCTTCCCTAAAAAGGTATTTCATCAACATCCCCAGTGGAGTTAGATGCATGCAAGGGTCGTACCTACCCTTTTAACCCCCAGTGGGTTTGTTTCGCACCAATATCCCAGTGAGAGTCACACCCTACTACGACCCACTATCCCCGGGGAGTTTAGGGCCATCCTTACCCCTTACACCCTCACATGTACACCATCACTCATTATTCCCATAGAGTCATGCTAACCCTCTTAGTCCCCAGTGAAGTCTCCTCTGTCTACTACTCACCGAGTGCCACCATCTTTATCTCTCTGCTTGTGCATAGTCTTAGCTGTCCTTATCCCCAGGGAGGCAAATGACTATCCACATACCCATCCCCCGTGGAGCTTCATCTACATCGCAACCCACGGTCATGGTCTAAACTATATGACCTTAAACTGTAGTGGAGGTCTAGTCGCACGACCTTTAACTGTATGGTCCTAGTTGCATGATTTTAAACTACATAACCACGCTCCAAGCTATATGACCTTAAACCATAGTGCACGTTTTGATCGCATGGCGTTAAACTGCTTTGTCCAGGTCCATGAGGCTTGACCTTAAAGATGCCCTCACATATGTGCACACCCCCTATTTACATACATCTTCACGTACGTCCTCCCTAGCCGACCCATTCGTGTGCGTGCACCACCTTCACCATCATTTCCATCTTTTCCCCAGTGAGTCTTACCCATACTCACCAAACAGTGAACCATCCTGCAAACCATACTCACCATCAGCTAGTGGGTCACCATTGTTCACCCACCATCTATTCATCATCAACTATTCTCAGGCAACTTCATGCCATCTCCTCGAAGGGAGTCCAAACCACGACCATACTCATTGCCGTCACTACGATCCAGCTGTGTGACCCTAAACTATAGTGCATGTCTTGGCCACATGACGTTAAAAGGCTTCGCACAAGTCTCGAAGGCACGACCCTAAACACACCTTCTCAAAAGAAAAAAAAAAAAAGGGCATGGTGTACACCTGGACGAGGGAACGCCATGAGTAAAAATGACCGACGGGCATGGTCACGAAACCACGAGTAAAAGAGTGCCGTAAAAAAATAAAACCCAAGTATAGTGAAAACCCTGAAAGGGCAGCGTGAGCAAAAATGGATGAAAAGGGTAGACATGATCGCAAGGTCATGAGTAAAAGAGCCCAGGAATAATAGAAGTTGATGAAAACCGTCTTCATGGTGCCACTTTTCCTGTTTAAGCAAAAACCTACAAAGGGTGCTTGGATCGACAAAATAGGCTGACGTACTACCGTCACCTCAATCGACACCCAAACAATCAATATCCAAGCTAGTGAGGTCTCCTGAAACCCTCAAAGGCTAACATCCAGTTTCAACATCATGGCTCATCAAGGAGTGAGAGCCGCATAAGATCTCGCCAGTTTAAGCAACATGGCTCATCAGGAGTGAGAGTCGCATAAGATCTCCCTAGTTTCAACACCATGGCTCATCAGGGAGTGAGAGCCGCATTAGATCTTCCCAGTTTCAATATCATGGCTCATCAGGGAGTGAGAGCCACATAAGATCTCCCCATTTCAACAACAACAAGAGTCCTTAAGGGTAAGGATGATGACCAAAAGATCAGTCGTCACGAAGGTGAGAAACTGATGAAGCCAGGGTCTAACCTGCCACAAGCTTCAGGGTAGTCTTCGCCAAATCCCCTAGCCTACATGGGACCATACTTTCGGATTAGGTCAGAAGCCCCCGACTAGACCCCGCTAGGTGGGACCTACAAGAGATACTCTGAGCATCAAAAGCAAACTTGGTGTAGTAGCGAACAATACTGATCGAAGGTTCGTATAATTTGGCCATTAAAAAGGCCTGATTCTATTCGAGGATGTCCCTACAAAGGCCTCATGCTTCAAAATCACAGGTAGTCCCTTGAGGGTGAGGACTTCGATAAGATCCCTCAAATTTCTAGAATGATTTCACTTCTCGATTCTCTCAAAGCGCAATATTCGGTGGGGCATGCTGTTGGAAGATATTTTTCATCAACATGGGGTCCTCGCTCAATAAAAGCCTAGCAAACAGTGGAAATTTCGACAATCTCAGAACAACCTTAGAACTGGCAAAGATCTTCATGAGGTCTCTCAAAAGTCTCCTGCCAATTTTCGTGACATTCCGACATGTCTAAGGTAGTGCAGACTGAGGAACAGTTCCAACAGAATCGGCCTCTAGCACCTTGAAACGGACCCTATAACTAGAGCTACATTTGTGGTGTCTCAATTGTTATGGAACTACCACTACTGCATCTGGCACAGTTGAAAGCCCCCGGAGGTCAAATTTCAGCTCAAACAGACACTTCAAGAAGAAGTTTTAGGAAAAAGAGGGAAACTGGAGAAGTCGCACTCTATTCTCATGCGGCCACCCTGCAACTCCACGCCATGGAAGGGACAGTCCCGAACTGTGACTTTCAATGCTCATATCTCGATCATCCCAAGTCGGATCGTGCCCAAATTTAGTGAGCATGTTCGTCTAATCAAAACAAGCGATTCGATATGTGGCATGGCCCATGATGACACGTGAGCACGAAGAAAAGCTAGAGAGAAGTTGTTGATCCGTGAAGAAAGTGCAAGAAATTCAGCAGCGTCATGCCTCGCTTGAGCAGCCGAATCACGCCACTCACGGGCCCAATCCACGTGAGACTATTCCATTACGGGCGTAAGGTCTTAAGCTATCACTGACCCGAGCCCCGTACATGATGAACGCTCGGATTCTGCACACAAAGCCGACGAACAGACAGTAAATTCCATCGTCGAAATTTCAGATTCCAGCCAAAATTCCAAAGTTTCAAAATCTTCGTTCGGGCATGGAATCGAGCTACGTTTGTTGCCTCGCAATCATAACGGCATGCTCAATGTAATTGCACATAAAGCCGATGAACAGACTGCAAATTCCATCGTCGGAATTCTAAATTCCGGCCAAAATTCCAAAGTTCCAAAATCTTTGTTCGGGCATGGAATCGAGCTGCGTTTGTTGCCTCGCAATCATAACGGCATGCTCAGTGTAATTCAACGAATAAATCATGGAAAAACGTCAAAGAATGAATACATTATCGATCTGAAGTCTCAAGATCTAGTCAAATTTCAAGTCACATGATCGGCACCAAAAACACGATCCATGGCTTGAAGTTGGTATCAAATCGATCACCATGTCGAGCCCTACAAGAAAACAATCATCTTACGATCAACCGGGCATCATAATGACTCTGGATCATCCATGCATGATCATGCAAGTTCTAGGGCAACACAGGGACTGTTATGAAATTCCATGAATTGTTACCAAGGGGCAAATTTGTCATTTTGCCCCCTATTTTCTAATTTCTTTTAATTCAATTTAATCTTAATTTTTAGTAATTAGGGTTATTTTTGATCATCCACCCATGTTTGGGGCACACTCCTATATATACATACCAGCATTGTACGCACAACACACATAATCCATCTCCTTGCGAAAGAAATAGGTTTTACTGAATACAGTTTCTCTTTCTTGCCATTGTGTGTCACGTTTGAGAGAGAGAGAGTGAGTGAGGTGAGAAAAACTTTTGATCGGTACCCTTAGGTTCGAGGCCATGCACGGCAGTGGCAATGCCATGTATGCCTCTCTAGTAGTCTCACAAGTCATGCATGGCAATGGTAGCTCTATTCGCGCGCCTCTTTCTCTCTTTGTTTTTTCTCTTTAGTGAGGCCCACAGATGGCGTTGCTCATCGATGTCTACAAACACATCCTAAGCGTCTCAGCGAGGAACACGGGTAGTGACTCTTATTGCCATCCGTAAGGGCTTCACCCTGTCGCGTGACCACAGCAGTCGGTGATTCCCATCGCCGTCCATAAAGGGTCGAGGTAATACTCGTCGCCACATGCTAGCCTCTTCTGCGCCTCCTTGCGCCCATCACAGTGTGCCCTACGAGAAGTAATCGCTGCATGACCTATGAGAACTAGTACCGTGCACCTCGTCGGGAGCTATCACCGTTCGTAAGGATGTGTTGCCTCCTCGTGCAGGCAACGTCAATGCTCATTGTCGTCTGTGGGTCTCTCTCGTGGTCCACATCTGGTGCTGCGTGGCTCATGGGCAACTATAGCCGCGAGCCTGATCAAGAGCCATCGTCGTCTGTAAGGGATGCGGTGTCTTCTCACGATGTCAATGGTGATGTCCATTGTAGTCTGGATTCTTCCTCCCTCTTCCATCTTGCTCTCTTCCCTTCATTCTTTCTCTTCTCACTTGATTGAGGGAAGACCTAGCCTAGCACTGCCACATCGACCTCTGTTTCGAATAGTATTGCCGTCGTGCTAGTCTTATGAACAATGCCCATCTTGCTACCACTCTGAGACGATGAATTTTTGGTCCCGTGCTAGTCCCGCCTCTCTGTCAAGTTCTCTTCCCCTTTCAATCTCTAATCGCACCTTGCACTTCATCAAGGGTGGGTCCCTTCGACCCACTTGTCTTACAAATTAACCATATAAGTGTTGTGCAAAAAAATAGAAGGATTGCATGTCAAGGGAGGTGATTCCAAACCAGTCTAAACAGCTGGGGGGCTTTCTTCATGATCTGAGAGGGCGCCCACACGAGCCAGCTCGAGTAAGTCCTGAACCCACTTAAAATTCCTCTCTTATTGGTTGGTATACCTGCCCTTACTCTCAAGCAACGTTCCGAGAGAGCGATCTCAAATATCGGGTTCACTAAAAACCCAAGATAGTGCCACCAGATCACCTAGATCCGGAAGGCGAGATCGAGGTACCTAACCATTCTGTTAATGCAATTTGGCAGTTGATTCTTAAAGTTGATGATTCTGTAGTAATACATGGCCAATTAAAACTATTTTTTGGGAATAAATTATCCAGCAAGTAATAAATAAATTAGACGATTTAGATTTTAATGATCTCTCTCTCTCTCTCTCTCTCTCTCTCTCTCATCCTTGCACAATAAAAATTGTCTTTATAGCTTTGGAAATCATGATCCAAGTTATGGGTGCCTAGGTTTGGTGAAGCATATTTAGTTCCCTGAAGTTGGTGTTGCGATATCATCCATGTGTTGTGATATTTATTAGTTCGCATTTGTTAGATCCTAAATGCTGGCACCAAACTAAAACATCCATGTGTTGTGATATAACTTCTCATTTGTTATTGGCATATGATGAAACTACCTCACTTAAAAACGGTTTATAAGAGAGGCAAGAGTAATTCTAGAAATAGACCTTGACAAACATCAAAGGAAATTAATTACATATGAAGTATGTCAGCAAATCTCAACAAAAACCTATTCTCCTCCATCATCTCAGTGAGATCACAGTGAGGCAAGTCCAACCATCATCTCCCTCTTATTCTACAATTGTAATGGAAAAAAAAAGAGGGAAAGATTTCAAGAGGGAAAGAGTATGAAAGTGCTAATCCACTCAAGAAAGTCTAATACATGACATTTCCAAAAACCAGATCCACAAGGTGCATAGGTGGTAAGACGTTGCCAAACTTCCTTACAGCTACCTCATTACTTTGAATATACTTCTCCCAACCTGGTCCAGATATCACTCTATAAGCAGACTATTGCGACCATTTAAATAATGCATAAAGCAAAAAATTAGAACATCTATTACAAAAGCACTCCATATGCATTCCTCAAACACTCCATAAGCACCCCATAAGCACTCCTCAAACACTCAATAAGCATCCCATAAGCATTCTTCATAAACAAGAAGTACACTACAATAATAGAAACAATAAACTACATTGCATAAGCATTCCATATGCATTTCTCAAACACTCCATAAGCACCCCATAAGCACTCCTCAAACACTCTCCCATAAGCATTCTTCATAAAAAAAGAGTACACTACAATAATAGAAATAATAAAGTACATTACATAAGCATTCCATACGCATTTCTCAAACACTCCATAAGCACCCCATAAATACTCCTCAAACACTCCATAAGCATGCCATAAACATTCCTGATAAAAAAGAAGTACGCTACAATAATATAAATAATTAACTACATTACATAAGCATTCCATATGCATTTCTCAATCACTCCATAGGCACCCCATAAGCACTCCTCAAACACTCCATAAGCATCCCATAAATATTCCTCATAAAAAAGAAGTACGCTACAATAATATAAACAATAAAGTACATTAAATAAGCATTGCATATGCATTTCCCAAACACTCCATAAGCACCCCATAAGCACTTTGATGCGGCTACTTAAAAACAGTTGGTTGAACACTAACTGTACCCGAAAAGCATTGAACGAAACATATTTCATTATAGGCTAAACATATTTAATTATCATAAGTCAATTCTTTCAGTTACCCAAAACTAAAAATAGGCTAAACACCTATTGTATGCAAAAAGCACTAAACCAGATACATTTCATTATATGCAATTATTAGTCAATTGTTCAATCCATGATTGAACATAGGGTACCAGTTCGTTGGAATATCAGGTCATGAAATAAGCTCAATCCACTTTGTAGGTAATGGTTGTTTCTACCTGATTCATCAAATATTCAGTCAGCAAACTTTGTTGACTTAGAATAGGCAGATTGTCCACTCACATGGAAGTCAAGGAAAGAATATACAAAAGACTCCATGGCCTAATAGTTTAGTCAGAAGCAAGTACTGCCAAATCTAGCTCCCATGTGCGATATCAAGTCTACGTTGCTCACCTCTGATAAGATAATCTAATTCCATAAGCTTCCCTCTGGCCTTGAAGGTAAGCCACCATGCCTCCCATCTTATATCCCTCCAGATAGCTCTTCAAGGAGGCAATACTAGTGGTATTGAGATTGCAACAAAGGCAGTTTTCCATGTTAGTACACATATTTAACTAGAATCTCATTGTATTTGAGAATGGTTAGTCAATAGGTCTATTTCTTTCACATATTGCATCAGACCAAATTGAAGATTTGTCCTCGAACATATTTGTCATCCTCCATGGTCCTATTACGATTGGGGTTTCTTTCAAATTGATCCCAATGTTTAAAAACCTTTATATTTTAGGTGTATTAGATATTATATCTATGTTTCTTTTTCTGAACATGGTATGTAACATGCTACAATCTTTGGGTAGGCCTATGGAAATAGGTTAACTTGTTCTTTTTTTAAAATAGCCATGATAACTTGTGACATGCTATTTGTTTGTTCAAGGGATTAGTCTTCTTATTCTAATTTCCACAAACTTTATTGGTTGTTTGGATTTCCTAAACTGAGAGTTCTTTTCTTTTGTGGATAAGTAAGTGGGGGAGATGGCGCCCTACCCCATTTTCATTAATAATAAAAGGCAAATCCCGCTCATAATTTTATAGCGTTAGAATAGGGAAGTTGTGCCACATCAGGAAATAAAGCAAGAGAAAGAAAATCAAGTGGTCTAGAAGGCCAAACAGTGGCATTAGGGAAAGCTGTGGCTTTCTTGGCAAGTAAATCAGCCACCATGTTGTTGCTGCTAACTAATGAAATAAACTCCCCAATCTTTTTAGTCCCAAACTGAGAGTTGTGTGCTATTAGTTTGTTCATTTCAAGGTTTTCCATCTCATAAATAAATACTCAATACAAATGGCTTCTAATATTTATCATTTGGGTCTTACTTGAACTTTATTTATGTCAGGCCCTCACAATGTCATTTGTTTCTACATGTAATAAAGGATATCCACCTCGTTCGTGTCCTTGCTGTGATAATATAAAATGTGCCATCAAAGTATCTTAGAGCCCATCTAACCGAATAGGTTGTATTATAAGTGTGGATTATGTGGATTATTTCATTGGTGATGAATATGTTATTATTGCAAATAACAACATCAACTTAAGTGTAAGGACCCAGACTTTTCTGGCATAAGGTGGTGCATCGGCGAGTCGTCGGCACGTGTGATCTAGCACGCAGACGCTGCCAACCATGCGGCGTTGCCTCCGTGTGTGACACCACCGTTGCCATCATATGCGACACCATCGTGTGCATTGCCGCCATACGCGACACCGCCATGCGTGACGCTGCCGTGTGAATTGCCACCATGCGCAACGCCACCGTGTGCATTGTCGTCGTGCGTGACACAGCCGTGTGTGTTGCAGCCATGCATGACGCTGCTGTGTGCTTTGCCGCCGTAAGCGACGTTGCCGAGTGCATTACCGCCGTGCGGGAACTTCTTTTTATCTCTCTCGTGGTGGCTTGCCCTGTCTTGTGTGTCATGTGGATGCCTCTTGGATGCCACTTGTGCACCATGTGTGTACCATGTTGATGCCTTTGGATGCCACTTATCACATTCATACTGCCCCTTTCCAATTTATACCCCCTTAACACCCCTTCATGGGGTTTTGTTCTCTTTTTCTCCCCTCCAAGAGTTTGATGTCTCTCACCCACGTCCTCCCTCTCTCCAACTTAGAACCTTAAGCTTGAGGCATCCTTGGAGCTTGGCTTTTTGAAGGGGAAAATCTGTGTGGGCATTTTCTGTGTGGGCATTTTTTAGTTCACTTAGCGTTGTAAGTAGATCTAGCTTCCATGATTCGATGCATTTATTTGATGCATGTTTACTTAGTTAATCAAGTGTGAAATTCATGCATGAATATGAATGTGATTGTGAATATCAGTGGAGATATATGCTATTAAAATCTTGCCCAAAATATGCTCTGCTTTCCAGAATTGTTACTCCTATTTGTGTGATCGATTTAGTATTAAAAACATCTTTGTTGTTCATGAAATTTTGTGGAAAAGTACCCTCTTGAGTCTATTTTAAGATGGAAAAGACCTCTTACCAATACCTCTTTTGGTTTGAAAGTTATTAGGCATTTTCTAATATATGTCATCACTGTGAAATGATTTTCCAAGAACTCTATGTGTTTTGTGAGGAACAGTTCAATGACCAAGATATATAAGAATGATGTCAAATTACTTCTAAATGAAATATAAGTGAGTTTATTCTGAAAATGGTTTTGGGAACATCATAAAATTCCAAGAGGAATGGAAATGGGAATGTCACACTGGAAGTTCTACTGTGAAGACAGGAATGTTTCCAAACTGTGACTCCCATTTTTGTGATCAATTGAGTATAAAAAACAAATATGTTGTTCATAAAATTTTGTGAGAAAGTACCCCTTTGAATCTATTTTTAGATAGAGAAGACCTCTTATCAATATCTCTTTTGGTTGAATGTTATGAGCCATTTTCGAAAGGATGCTAGGATTGTGGAATGAACTTTTTGGAACTTTATATGTTTTTGTATGAAGCTATTTACTAATAAAAACTTATCAGAATGAGCTCAAACTACTTCTAAATAAAATATGCATGAATCTATTTTGAAAAAGGTTCTAAAAGCATGACAAAATTCCCTGTGATCTAAAAGTTATGTTTGACTTTCCATTAAGATATCACCTTGCATTTTCTGCTGTGAAAAGCCAGAAGTTTCATTCAAAAACACTAAACAGTTTGGCAACTTTAAAGCCAATATATGGAGTTATCCCCTTCACAAAAGTTGTGTTTTCATGAGTCTAGTTTGCTATAAAAGTGGTTTTAGATCCAAATGATTTTTTAATCTTATGATATGCCTTTAAAGTTAGACCATGTTCACTATGAAAAACCAGAAATATGGTATAACGATAACTTTTGAGTTAATAAGTCCGATGATATGATTATGATCATATTATGCTTAGGGTATGTGGGTGTTCCATGTGAACAGATTGCTGGAATGAGGTGCGAGCATATCAATTTATTGTTAATGAGGAATGTATGTTATATTATGAATGCCTGATAATGAGATATGCTCTTCTATATTATGAATGCATGTAGTAAGACATACTTGGATATGAATGCAAGATAATGAGATATGCTCTGTTATATTATGAATGCATGTAGTAAGACATCCTTTGATATGAATGCCGGGTAATGAGATATGCTCTTTTATATTATGAATGCATGTATTAAGACATGCTTGGGTATGAATGCAAGATAATAAGATATGCTATGTTATATTATGAACGCATGTAGTAAGACGTGCTTTGATATGAATGCCGGATAATGAGAAATGCTCTTGTATATTATGAATGCATGTAGTAAGACATGCTTGGATATGAATGCAAGATAATGAGATATGCTCTGTTATGTTATGAATGCATGTAGTAAGGCATGCTTTGATATGAATGCCGGATAAAGAAATATGCTCTTTTATATTATGAATGTATGTAATAAGACATGCTTTGATATGAAGCACTTTGTAACGGGTTATCCATTGGTAGTGTGATATAACATTATGAGAATGTGATATGAAGCACTAGGCAATGAGTCATCCATTGGTAGTATGATGTGATATGATAAGAATGTGATATGAAGCACCATGCAATTGGTCATGCATTAGTAGTGTGATGTGATATGAGGCATATTCGGTTATGAAATGAAAGTATGCTACGTTGTGATATGAATGCGCAAAAATGAGATATGTCCTGTTATAATATAAAAACATGTAGTAAAACATGCTCTGTTATGATATGTGTACATGTTATGATACGTCTTCTGTTGTGACATGTGTGAATGATTTTGAGACATGCTATGTGATGAGACCTGTGTGGTCAACTATGTGATTTATTAGCATGCTTTGAGCGTATTGCATAGCCATGATGTGATATATAATATATTGGCACGCTTTGAGTACATTGCATGGTCATGATGTGATATATGATTTATTGGCAAGCTTTGAGCGTATTGCATGTGTTGGGATATGATATCTTGGGTTCATATTGATACACATCATTATGGATGTATATGTATATATCTCTTGATAAGGTTAGGTATCTACAAGATAGAGACCAAGTTACTTGGTAATCAAGTTATCATACCATAATTATCTCTTCTAATTGTGTGATTGTCCTCTATATATAGAAGTACTTCTCGATGTAAAGATTCATCTAAAATAATGAAGATGTAGCCAGTTAGGCTTTGGACTCGTGGACATAATGCTTCGGCCTGAACCACGTAAATGTTGTGTTCTATCTTTTTCTCTCTCCATTATATGGTCCCACAAATTCTAACATGGTATCAAAGCAAAATTTTAACATGTATGCTCCTCGAATCAGATCTGAGCTCGCCAACCTTAGATCTGAAGTCGGGAAATTTCATAGCAAAGAAGAAAAATCTGATTTACTCCTCTACCGGAGCCCTCTGGTCCACCACGGAGAGTTTTCATCTCTACATTCTAGCCCAAGAAAACTTCCATCGGACTTGATATTGTCTCGGCCCTGAGAATTTGCCTTCGAAAACCACAATTAGGGTCTCTGGTTTTGTGAAAGCCAGTGGTTTCAACAGAAGTGGTATTGGGAAATCCGGTGGCGTTTATGATGTTTATTGTCTTTTTTTTAATCGTGCCAGAGGAACTGAGTTGATTGCACCAGAAGATTTATTACAAGCATGTGTCATTTGGGAGAAGTCTTGAGAGAGAAAGTCCAATCTTTGAAGAAGCAAGGTGATGGAGAGAGAGGAGTAGTTATTTTATGAGAGAAAAAGGAGGAAAAGACGAGGAAGAAGAGGTTCAATTGCAAAATTTGAAAAACTTATCAATTATTGAATTGTGATGATCATGCAAAAGAAAGTCTCTTTATTTTTGCGATTGTGAAAAAAAAAAAAAAAAAAAGAGGGGCCATATATTCTTTACGATGTGGGCTATTCTCTAGAAGCTCAAATTCACTGGCATTTTTTTATATATGATTGTACTCAAAAGAGAAAAAGAAAAAAAAAATTATTTTGCAAGTTGGGTGTTTCTTCGCATCCACACCCAACTTGAGGGGGAGAGTATGAGATGAGTAGATATGAAGTCAACTCTAATGTAACCGCTAAAGAAAATCTAGATTCTGGTTCAGTCCAATTACTCTTCAAAAGGAAGTTATGGTCATGTTGATTCCAGAGTTCCAGTCTCCAGATGAGGAGATGAAGATGAACGGGTCATATTGATTCCAAAGTTTCAGTCTCAAGATGAGGAGATGAAGATGATCGAATTTCTCGATCGAAGTCGATGATCAAGAGTTTCGTCTCTAGATGAGGAGATGAAGATGATCGAATTTCTCAATCCTGGTTGTTGATCAAGTTTTTTGTTCCTTGATCTTGTTTGATGATGGAGTTTTCATTGCTCCATCATGTGTGATGATCGTTGATTTTTTCTTTACTCGATCTCGGATGTTCGAAAGAAAGAGAAAGAAAAATCATTTTCTTTTTAAGAGAGAAAGCCTTTAGAAAGAAAAGAAGCCTCTGAAGATAAAGATCTTTAGAGAAGCCTCTGAAGAGAGAGAACTTCAGAGAAGCCTTTGAAGAGAGAAGATCTTCAAAGAAGAAAAGTTGTTTTTTGGAAGACGTTAAAGAAGGAAAGTATCTAGAAGAAAGTAGATAGCCCAAGAAAGGTTGTTTCTTGAAAGACCATGGTAACATGTGATTTTTATTTTTTTTTCGCAACTTAATATTGTTCAAACTCGAGTTGCTTTGAGGAGTGTTAGGATATGGATATCTTGGGTTCATATTGATATACATCATTATGGATGCATATGTATATATCTCCTGATAAAGTTAGGTATCTAAGAGATAGTGACCAAGTAACTTGGTCATCAAGCTATCATACCATAGTTATCTCTTCTAATTGTGTGATTGCCATCTATATATGGAGGTACTTCTTGATATAAAGATTCATCCAAAATAATGAAGATGTAGCCAGTTAGGCTTTGGATCCGTGGACGTAAGGCTTCAGCCTGAACCACATAAATAATGTGTTCTATCTTCTTGTCTCTCCATTCTATGCTCCCACAAATTCTAACATGGTATCAGTGTAAAATTTTAACATGTATGCTCCTTGAATCATATCTGAGCTCGTCAACCTCAGATCTGAGGTCGGGAAATTTCATAGAAAAGAAAAAAATCTTATTTGCTCCTCTACCGGAGCCCTTTGGTCCACCACGGAGAGCTTTCATCTCTACATTCTAGCCCAGGAAAACTTCCATTGGACTTGATATTGTCTCGGCCCTGAGAATTTGCCTTCGAAAGCCGCAATTAGGGTCTCAGGTTTTGTGAAAGTCAATGGTTTCAACAGAAGTGGTATTGGAAAATCCGGTGGGGTTTATGATGTTTATTGTCTTTTTTTTAATCGTACCAGAGGAACTGAGTTGATTGCGCCAGAAGATTTATTACAAGCATGTGATTTTTGGGAGGTCTTGAGAGAGAAAGTCCGATCTTTGGAGAATCAACGTGATGGAGAGAGAGGAGTAATTATTTGATGAGAGAAAAAGGAGGAAAATACGAGGAAGAAGAGGTTCAATTGCAAAATTTGGAAAAACTTATCAATTATTGAATTGTGATGATCATGCAAAAAAAAGTCTCTTTGTTTTGGGATTGTTACAAAAAAAACAAAAAAAAAAGAAAAGAAAGGAGGGGTTATATTTTTTTACGATGTGGGCTATTGTCTAGAAGCTCTATTTCATTGGCATTTTATTTACATGATTGTACTCAAAAGAGAAAAAGAAAAAAAAATTATATTTTACAAAGTGGGTGTGTCTTCGCATCCACACCCAACTTGAGGGGGAGAGTATGAGATGAGCAGATATGAAGTCAACATCTCTAATGTAACCGTTAAAGAAATTCCAGATTCAGGCTCAGTCCAATTACTATTCAAAGGAAAGTTATGGTCATATTGATTCCAGAGTTTCAGTCTCTAGATGAGGAGATGAAGATGATCGGATCATATTGATTCCAGAGTTCCAGTCTCCAGATGAGGAGATGGAGATGATCGAATTTCTAGATCGAAGTCGATAATCAAGAGTTCCATCTCCAAATGAGGAGATGAAGATGATCGAATTTCTCGATCCTGGTTGATGATCTAGTTTTCGTTCCTTGATCTTCTTTGATGATGGAGTTTTTCTTTGCTCCATCCTGTGTGATGATCGTCGATTTTTTCTTTACTCGATCTCGGATGTTCCGAAGAGAGAGAAAGAAAAATCCTTTTCTTTTATAGAGAGAAAGCCTCTAGAAAGAAAAGAAGCCTCTGAAGAGAGAGAACTTCAGAGAAGCCTCTGAAGAAAGAAGATCTTCAGAGAAAAAAGGTTGTTCTTTGAAAGACCCTAGAGAGACTCTAGAAGAAAGTAGATAGCCCAAAAAAGGTTGTTTCTTAGAAGACCATGGTAACATGTGATTTTTATTTTTTTTTGGTAACTTAGTATTGTTCACACTCGAGCTGCTTTATGTAAAAGCATCTTGAGTTTGAGGGGGAGTGTTGGGATATGGTTATCTTGTGTTCATATTAATATACATCATTATGGATGTATATGTATATATCTCTTGATAAAGTTAGGTATCTAGAAGATAGAGACTAAGTTACTTGATCATCAAGTTATCATATCATAATTATCGCTTCTAATTGTGTGATTGTCCTCTATATATAGTGGTACTTCTTAATGTAAAGATTCATCCAAAATAATGAAGATGTAGCCAGTTAGGCTTTAGATCCATGGACGTAAGGCTTCGGCCTGAACCACGTAAATGATGTGTTCTATCTTCTTCTCTCTCCATTCTATGCTCCCACAAATTCTAACAGCATGGCCATGATGTGATATGTAATTTATTGACATGCTTTGAGCATATTGCATGGCCATGATGTGAAATGTGATTTATTGTCATGCTTTGAGCATATTGCATGGCCATGATGTGATATAATGAGAAAGTTGTGCTGGCAAGTGAGATCTTTCCCTGACTCCCGGTGATAGGAAGGGAGTTAGGATGTGATGAGAATTTGAGAGGATCACGCCACCCAAAATATATGTAGGCACTACGCATTGAGTCATTTTTTAGTAGTGTAACGCTCTCTTACCAGAAGGGCTATGAGAGGGTTGCATCTTGCAAGGCCACCGCCTATCAAAAGCCCCATAGCGTGTTGGGGACTGTGTCTATATGTGTGTGTGAAGGCATTATGAAATGGGTCATCCATTTATCATTGTTTTCCATCCTGAGTGATGGTAGAAGTCCTAAGCAATGGGATTAGCATGACCTGATGAATAGGGCTTCTACTTCGGGAGTAGGTGAATTAGGGGGTGAGTTAGTTAGTAATTGTTGATGCTTGCCTAAATATGCTGATATGTTAAGAATTTGTATGGTTGACTGATTTAATTGACCTCTGCTTCATATTATACATGATTGATCCTATTTGTTAGTGCTTCACTATGAATCACGATGCCTTGATCTACTTATTGGGCTTTATAGCTCACCCTTTTGACTTTCATTTGTGTAGATTGACAGTTCGTGGGTTGAGGACGGACGGCTTGGTGACCGTGTTCGGCTGCTGGAGCCCCGTATTTCTTGTGGAAGCTTTTCTTTTGATTGTATGTTTTAGATGGCAGTGGGCCATATAGTAGTTTTTTATTGAAACTGAGGGGCCTTTGGTGCTTAGGACATAATTGTAATACCTTGGAGTTTTTATATGTATATAGTTTGGAATTAATTGTCCAGCTTCTGTTGATGGTTTGTGGTTAGAGTTTTGTTTTTCTTTTGTGGTTTGTTTTGATTCATACTTATTAAAGTGTTGAGTGTATTCCCATTTGAGTGGCATTCGCTACCTTTAGTTGTAGTCCCGCACCCTATTGCCCTCCGGCAAGTACGATAGGGGGGTAGGGGGCAAGGCTGTGACATTAAGACATCACAATATACATCAATGGAATCAAACGAATGAATCACAAGAGCATATCATAGTCAGTCAAGAAGCAAGTGCTATTCATGAAATGATGATCGGTACCTTAGGCTGTGTGCAACATTTTTTGTCTTTCTTATGTGTAATCAATGACTACTTATTTGCACTCGTCTTTTTTTATTTTGGTACTCCTTAGCATTTAATAGTGGTGCATGTGGTATACGAAATGTAAGATGTGATCAATTATGGAAATGTCACTTTGCCGTAAATGGATATGTTTGATGTTTTACTTTTCGTGTGGAATCTGCTGTTGAAGTTCTACTCTTCCTATGTTGCAGTAAACATTCTCTCTTTTTTTTAGCTAACTTTATGAGGGACAATACATGCTTATCTACATCTCTATCAAGTTGCTCATTTCACTTGGGGGCCACATTAAAATGTATAATTGATTCTACCACTCTCTCTCTCTACTCAAGGACCACAAACCATTCCCCTTTTTAGCTACTTGTTTCATTTAAGTGCTGACATGTATCAAAGATTAACTTTAGCTCAAACTAGTTTAAATAAATAAGCCCAATCATACTCCACAAAACCTCATCAAATGACTAAGGAATTGCTAGCGCATTGCTGTTGTTTTATTCATTTAATCATTGTCAAGGCCTTCTCAGAGCTGTGTACGTTCTTTTTAAAATTTATGAAAACCATGTACCTATTTAATATATGACAATGCAACCAAACTAACAAGATCTTATGCTTTTGGGGTCAGCACTTTTTGACTTAGTCCACAAACTAACTGTACTTTTCACTGACTCTTAAGCTTTACAAAAAAAATGACTCCTATAATGCCAAGCAGAGAGAAGGCATTCACTAGTGTTTTAAGGTTCAGGTAGCGACATAAAGCTTAAGATCATTAACATTGGCTGGAAGCGAGATAATCGTAGAGAGCGCCTTCAAGTTCTACTTAGTTTTATGGGAAATTAATGATTTTTAGGGTGAATAATAACTACAGGAAATTGGTGAATTTCAATAAAATCCATAGCTCAGAACTATTTTATCAATGAATCTTAATAAAACTAAATATTCATGTCAAAAAGACATCCAGAGATGCACCAGCGAACATCCAACAACACATAAGCCCTAAGCCGACAAAATACAATAGACATCCAACAATTTATAAACCCTAAGCCTGCGAAATTCAAAATATGAGAGACAAAATCACCCCTATGTAATCGAAATTGGCGGTTTGCCACAAAGCATAGAGAAAGGAAAACATAATGATCATGTGTAAATGTGTGTTAGAGAGAGAGAGAGAGACAGACCAACAAAAAAAAAAATCAGTGTTTCAAGAAAACAAAACAGAGGCTAGTATTAAATCCATAACCAAAGGAACGAACAGTGAGAGCATCAGTATGACACTTCCACCCATTGCACACCAAAATTTCCATCCATTTATCAATCAATACCTAAGTTTTACAACTTTTCGAATACTTGAATATATGATTCCAAGCCCTCCCCTCATTATCGAAGGACACAATTCAAACCAACTTCCTTCTTAAAAAGTCTTGCTCTCTCTACTCCATCTTCTGCACAATGAGGGCCTGAAAGTGCGATGTGATCATGTCGAGGATTTTTTTTTTTTTTAATGAAACTATTGTTTTTCCTCACCTTTTTTCTTTTCTTTTTCTTTTCTTTTGGCAAGATCACTTACAAGTAGTTTTTATTAAAATAACTCTTTCTTCAAAGAAAATAATAACTCTTTCTTCAAAGAAAATAATAAACTTACAAATCCAAGACTTTAAAAACTTTGATGCCACTAAACCAATTTTTTTTAATCAAAGAAAATAACCACAATGCTTATGCTTGATAATATAAAGATTAAACTACGAGAAATAATAGTGGAGAGTGCCGGAGATTATCTCAACCGGGCTTATTACACCCTACATCAAGTCACTACTATCCGATGGCTCAGGATCGACGATCCTCCTACAATCTCAACCGATAAAGCTAGTTTTAGGACAGACTTTTCTATAGAACTATAAATCCCCTTTTGATCACAAATATTTGAACCCAGGTCCAAACTCCCAAAGACCTAGTTGAACATATCCTCTACTACCCAACCTTTAGGTTTAATCAAGATGAGATAGAATGGGAGATATCCTAGGGTTGGGGCATGCCCCCTCTATGAGCTAGGAGAGAGAAGAGACTAGAAAGAGCAACCTAGAGAGAGAAGACAGAGAGTGGGGGATGCCCTTTAGAGAGGAAGAGAGAGTTTAGGGAGAGAGAGAAGAGGGATTGGTGCAGATAATAGAGGAGTAAAAGTCCTCTATTTGTAGAAAAAATTAAGTCTAAGGTTTATTAGGGTTTCTCATAGTTTACCTCTTAAGTAAGATTGAACATGACCGTCGATCAAGGGTGACTAGTAGGTGAGAGATCTGAACCATTCATTTCATAGATTGGTCATCAACATTATGGAAGGTGCATGAACTATTATTCTCCTTTTCTAAACCATTTCCCATCAATAGAAATTAAATAAATTGAATCCAATCCAAATATTGTGCATACCATAAAATAGCACAAGCTTTCTCATACTTTCCACAAGATCTTTCAAAATATATCAAGTCAATATTTAGTCAATATATTCTAGTCATATGACCACTTGTCGTATCCCATAAAATAAGGAAAGAGAATAAAGGGGTGGGACGTGCCACCCTAGCGAGGGCTTCATGGGCCCCACCTCCAACATATGGTAGGCGCATGTGCACAATGAGCCCCTATGAAATTTTTATATATGTGTAAATAGAAATATTTTTAAAATATTATTTGAATATTTAAAACAATATAAAATCAATATGCTTATTTTCATAAGCTTAAATTTTATAAATAAAATATCCAGAGATTTATAAACATTCAAATAATAACTCTAAAATAATATTTATCATAAAACAAACATAATTGAATTAATATAATGGGAAAATGATCCATATGGCTTAGGAATCAACAATCATGGAGCACTCCACCTTCAACTGTGGACTACAAACCATACTTGCTTTCTCAAACCGAGTGTTCCCCATGACCCACAGTCCAAGCAGTGGCTCATTAGTGGGTCACCAAAGTCTAACCGATGAGCCAAAGGGTCGCAATCCCAGTCTGTGGATTTCAAGTTCTTTATTAGAGACGAGTCAAGGTCACCTAGACCTAATGTGACCATAACTCTATAGCGCATATGGGTCTCTCTCGAACATGCATATGCTTCAACCTAAAAGGTGGATTGCTTTCCCGAAACGGTCTATCAATATGCATGTCGTGTGATGGTACATGGATGAGGCTTTGGCCCCCGTCTCTATAGGCCACCATCATACACAAGGGTCATACAATCCTTTAGCTTACTCATACGGGTATAATCCGACCTCATCAGGGGATGACTCATTAAAACCCTCATCGGTTTGCATTCTATGCCCAGGTAACATGGGTTTTTCCCGACCGACTGGCCTAAACCGTCAAGCATAGTTCAATAACAGCAAACATAATTTGCTTAATATGATCCACGAGGGACCACACTCCCACTAAGTTCATGTTTCACTATATCATTTTATTTTACAAGCACTCATAAGGCCTTTAAACACCACATAAACCCAACAGTCTCCTACTATATTGTCTCATCGCTTCTCCTTTATACATGAAAGTATCTTATGTTACAAAAACCCTTCTGTACAAACTGCATCAGAAAAGAAATAAAACTCAGATCAATTGCTTGATAGTAACTTTATAAAAGATAAAAAAGGAACAGACCAACTAATATTAAAATTGGTGATCCAACAATAAAGAATACAGTCTTTTTTTTGGAAAGAGAGATTCCTATTCATCATCCCAACTCCAAATATTACACCATGGAAAAAGAGGTAGCATATATATACTCAGTAAAAGAAATCATCAACATGCACCTAGTCACGTATATTCCATCTCAATGAATATATCCAACACAAAGCCAACAAGTAAATTTTTTACCCAATAAAATATTATGAAAAATAGAGCAATAAAACACAGCAAAAAACATAGAACAAAAACCACAAATAGTCAAATAAGATATATTCTTTCATTTCGGTGATATCACCTGAGAAATAGTGCATAACAAAAAAAATCCAAAATATAAAAGATAAAAACTTGTTTGAGCAACAATTGCATACAATATTTTATAATTACTACAAAAACAAAGTAAGAAAAAAGAAGCAATCTCACTTTCTTCAAATGAAAACCACCACCACCACTGATTAATCACTTGCACTTGTTCTTGCTAGCAAGCAACAAAGAGAAATAAAAAAAAATCCTAAAGAAAAAAACCCAAGCAATAGTAACCCTTAAACACTCCCATTTAGATGAGAGTGTAATTCCTTGCTTTCTCAATATATCAACCCCATTGTGTTGGGTTTATGTGGCCTTTAAAGGCCTTATGAGTGCTTGTAAAATGAAATGATATAGTGGAACATGAACTCAATGGGAGTGTGGTCCCTCGTGGACCATACTAAACAAACGATAGTTTGTTGATACCGATCTATGCTTAACGATTTAGGCCAGTCAGTTGGAAAAAACCCATGCTACCTGAGCATGAAGAATAAACCAATGAGGGTTTATGGGTTAGCCCTTGATGAGGTCGGAGAACATGCTCGGATGAGTGAGCTAAAGGATTGTGTGACCCTTGTGTGTGATGGTGGCCAACAGAGACAGGGGCCAAAGCCTCATCCATGTACCATCACACTGCATACATATCGATAGATCACTCAGGAAAGCCAGAAATTCACCTTTTAGGTTGAAGCGTATGCATGTGCGAGAGATACTCCTATGCGTCATAGAGCTGTGGTCGCATGAAGTCTTGGTGACCTTGACTTGTCTCTAAGGGAAGACCAGTAATCTACAGACTAGGATTGCGACCCCTTAGCTCATCCGTCAGACTTTGATGACCCGCCAATGAGCACCTGCTTGAACTGTGGGTCATGGGAAACACTAGGTCAGTTCGATAAGGCAAGTGTGCTCTGTAGTCCACAGTTGAAGGTCGAGTACCCCATGATTGCAGATTAATTTAATTATGTTTGTTTTATGATATAAATTATTTTATAATTATTATTTGAATTTTTATGAGTCATTTGATATTTTATTTATAATTTTTTTTGGACTTATCCAAATGAGGATATTGATTTTACAAAATTATAAAATTCAAATAATGTTTTAGAATTTTTTTTGATAATTTAAGATTATATAAAATATCATGGAGGGGCCCATAGTGCACATGGACCCACCATGTGTCAAGTGGGTGGGGCCCACATGTGCCACACATGGGTGGCATGCCCCACCCATTGGATTCTTTCTAGGAGTTTAAGTTATTTCCTGTTTTGGTAATATTATATTATGGCATGCGGTCAAAAAAGATATGGAATATTTTGACCATATATTGACCTAATATTGAAAGTGAATATTGACTTGATATATCTTTGGAATATTTTGTGAAAGATTATGGAATGCATAATATTTTAATTAGATTTAATTTATGTAATTTCTATTGATGGAAAAATAGTTAAGAAAAGGGAGATTATAGTTCATGCACCTTCCATAATGTTGATGGTTCATCTATAGAATGTATGACTCAGATCTCTCACCCTACAAGTCACCCTTGATTGACAGTCTATGTTTAATCTCACAAGAAGAGGCAACAAGCCTATAAAAAAGGGATTGTCTCTACCAAAAATCTCTACACCTTATTTTTCAATCTCTCTCTCTTAAAAAAGTTTCTCTCTCTCATGTTTGATATCTCTCTCCCACATGATAAAAGAACCTAAGGGTTTAGGTTATGGAGTTGTTCTCCCTCCTATCTCTCAATTATGGATTTATGGCTAAGGGTTTTAAGGTTTAGCAAAAAGAGAATCCATCTCTCTCAAACTAGGTTGCTAAGATAATTCGCCTAGGATTTGAGTTTGTGATCAAAGGGGTGCAAGTTCCATTAGTGTGGCTTGGTCAAAATTTGTTTTTCCAGTTCGAGATTGAAACTCGACCGTTGATCCCGCTCCATCGGATGGTGTTGACTCGATGTGGGGTGTAATAAGCCCAATTGAGATACACTCCAGCACTCTTCATTTTGTTCCTTGCAATCTTATTTTTTATTCTCAAGCATGGTGCATAGGTGTTTCAATTGCATCAAGTTGTTAAGATCTTGGTTTTATTGTTATGTTGATTTTATTTTAAAATTTATCTTATGATAATAAAGACCACATGTAAGTGATCTTTTGCCACAAGAAAAGGGTGAAGAAAAAAAAACTTGTATTCCTCAGTAAAAGATCACATAGGTCTTTCTTTTATTGCTATCAGAGCTATTAATACTCGATATCATTAGTTATCTTTTCTCTTTATTAAGTGTAGATCAAGCTTGGGAATGAGATATAAGAAAACCAATGACCTTTGTGGTCGAGAAATACAACCAAGGTTAACAATAATTGAAATATTCTAACACCAAAAAGGCACTCTGCATAATAAGTATTCTGGGCTATTTTGGAGCAGTGATATGAATAATATAATGAAGTATTTTACTATTACATACTTCAGTGATATTTTGTGTCTTTAAGAGTATGATTTACCTGCAAACTTTCAGTAGGAGATCCTATAAAAATTAAGAGTTATGGACTCAACAATGAAGGGTGTCAATTCAGAACATGTAAAATTCAAGAACAGTTCATTGAGTTCTGTGATTTTCTAACCAATCATATAATTTTATTTCTAGCTAAAATTAGACTGTGATTAACAAAATTGAGTCAAATTTCAAACAAAAAATGTTTCATCAAGAAATTCCTTGTGGGTTAAAAGATATGATTAAATAATGCGTAACTGTTGTTTTCTACAACGAAAATTATTTTCATGCTTGAGAGTTCAGATTTAATTTTTATTCTTAACATAATGTTTTATGGTTCACACTAAGTTTTTTATACTTCTATTCTGAGTCTAATTTGTAATAAAAATTTATTTGAGAGAGAAATATCTATGGGAAGAGAGGAATAAAAATTTTGGATTGAAGAGAGGTCATACTGAATTTTCTGTAATTTGGTATATCCTTCATTGAAGACATGAATAGCTATATTTATGATATAAGGCTTGTGAAATTATTTTTATTACTATTATGTATCTAATTTTAAACAAAATTCGTTTAAAAGGGAAACTCCATGATGGTAGAGAAAAAAGACAATTTTACTAGGTAGTGTTTATTCTGGAATTCTACAGTATGATTTCTTTTGTGAAGTGAATGTCACTTATTTATTTCTCTAAAGAAAAGTATTATTTGGTACTCAAACTATGATGTTATGATATAGTTTGGAGTCTAGTGTTCAACGCAAAAGATTTCAAGAAGAAATTCTTTGAGAATTAAGAGAAACAAATTTTTTATTGAGAGGTGCTCAACCTGATTTTCAACTGAAAAAATTGCATTGTGACGTAAATGTCACTAAAATGAATATTCACTAAATGGTATGATTTAGGGATGGAACTGAGCACTATTTTATATTTTGTTGAGTCTATTTCAATACTCAAAAGGATTCGAAGATTAAGTTTTTATGACTTGAGAGATATCATATTTTTATCATGGGTTACTCAAGTTCTATTCTACAGTAAATTAAAAAGATGTGGCATATTAAGACACATCTTTGGATTCCTAATTATGAACACCTTTTTTAGGGTTCATTTAAAAGGTTTTATAGTGTGCTATATAATTAAACTTCAGAGGGAGGTAATACAGAGTTGACAAGATATGACACTCTATGTGAAGAGTATTCAATCTGGGAATAGCAAAAAGAAGAAGCAACACAATACCTATGAAAACATCTTGGTTTTTTCAAAATGAATGGATATATAGAGAGACTTGGTGGTAGCATAGAAATGCTAAAGATCAGTGGGAGAATCGAAATTATGATATTTGAAATAATGGGATGAAGAAGATATTTTCTTCACGGTGTATGACAGGAGAATCCAAGTGTCGAAGAGATAGACACTTCGCAACATGTAAAACCAATGACTAATATATTCTCCATCAGTTGCGTGCACTTTCAAGATGACAAAAGCTTGCCAAACAAGTAAAAGCGATGAATCAAGAAAGCCCAAGTACCACACTACATAGTTTTAAGATATGAAATCTATCCCACATTATCTGGTAAGGTCATATAGGGAAAGGTCATATTGGGAAAGAGGATTCAATAACTTTGTTTAATGTGCTTTGATTATATTTTGGCTAATTATTTTATGAATAAGTATGAAGTGTATGGACATTAAGTGATAAGTGTTAACAAATTTGAAAGTGTCGGTTTTGAATACCTTGTGTTTTTGTGCCTCCTTGTGCTTGAGTATGAGCTACTTAAGGTAGTGATACACATGTCTATAATATGATGTATTGCATGTGATGATGATCTCTTGATAAATTCTCCATAATTGCCAAAAAGAAAGTGTTTTGTCAAGGATTTAATATACATTATTTAGTTATGCTTTATTTTGGATAAAATTATAAGATGGTATATATGATTTGTTTTTGTGGCCATGAACTTGACTTGGTAGAAAATTAAAGGTGAATGCGGTAAAATGATTTATGAAGGCTAAGCATGTATTTTATAATTAAATTGGATGATTTGATAAAAGCCTAAGTCTATGAATATGGTTTTGAGAAAACCACATAATCTTGTAAGGTCCATTAAGTCTTTATGAAAATCATTTTAAACTGTCATACTATTATATAACTATTGCTTGTAAATGCATATATATATACCAAGTCAATTTTTTTTTTTTTTAATAAAAAGAAAAATATTCTGTCTTGAGCATATTTATAAAAGTGGGAGAAAAATTATCGTGCACTGTTTTTTTTT
Source organism: Amborella trichopoda (assembly GCF_054954075.1). Classification (NCBI taxonomy): domain Eukaryota; kingdom Viridiplantae; phylum Streptophyta; class Magnoliopsida; order Amborellales; family Amborellaceae; genus Amborella; species Amborella trichopoda. The sequence goes on from NC_142340.1 coordinate 18,318,760, forward strand.
TAAGTACCTATATGCCTTGACCCATGTTTCTAGTTATTTAGAATCCTCGATTACCTATGACTTTATAGGAAATGTTGTAGGAATACCATCATGCTGAGCTTCCCTGACACATATTGTGTTGATTATATAACTTGGTTTGTATGAATTTACTACCAATATGTCTATTGTGGTTGAACCTTTGTGGTTCATGAAGGGTTTTGTATATTGTGAAACCAACAGATATTGAATTACATATTGCATGAAACTTGATATGCTGCATCATGATATATGTATAAGAATGTTGAGAATGTATATATTATATGTACAATAATTGAGTGGGAGCTGCTACAGTCCGACATTTTTTTAGCTCCTTGGATATTCAGATATACAGGTGCAAGTTATCTCACAGATCCAGATGATGCGAAGTCTACATCTGGATATGTGTTCATGCTTGGAGATGGTGCAGTTTCTTGAAAATCAAAAAGTAAAATGTGTTGCCCCTATAAATCCTTTTGTGAAAGGATTGATGATCAAATCCACGATTAATGTATTAAGAGAATAAGTAAAAATGCTTGAGAGATATTGTAATTGGGAGAGAGAGAGATGGGAATAAGAGAAAGTGAGAAAGAGAGAATGTAAGGCATTCAAAGGCCAAGTGGGAGATGTTGGGTTTATGTGGCCTTTAAAGGCCTTATGAGTGCTTGTAAAATGAAATGATATAGTAGAATATGAACTCAGTGGGAGCGTGGTCCCTCATAGACCATACTAAGCAAACGATGGTTTGCTGATATCGATCTTTTCTTAATGATCTAAGCCAGTTGGTTGGAAAAACCCATGTTACCTGAGCATAAAGAACAAATCGATGAGGGTTTATGGGTTAGCCCTTGATGAGGTCAGAGAACATGCTCGGATGAGTGAGCCGACGGACTGTGTGATGGTGGCATACAAAGATAGGGGCCAAAACCTCATCCATGTACCATCACACGGCATGCATATCGATAGTTCGTTTGGGAAAGCTAGAAATCCACCTTTTAGGGTGAAGCGCATCCATGTGCGAGAGATGCCCCTATGCGTCATACAGCTGTGATCGCATAAGGTCTTGGTGACCTTGACTTGTCTCTAAGGAATGACCTTTAATCCACAGACTAGGATTGCGACCCATTGGCTCATCAGCCAGACTTTGGTGACCCGCTAATGAGCCCTTGCTTGGACTGTGCGTCATAGGAAACACTGGGTCGATTCGATAAGGCAAGTGTGGTATGTAGTCCACAATTGAAAATAGAGTGCCCCATAATTGCAGATTAAATTCGTTAACCATATGGATCCATTTTACATCAAGTTAATTTAATTATGTTTGTTTTATGACATAAATTATTTTAGAAATATTATTTGAATTTTTATGAGTCATTTGATATTTTATTTATAATTTTTTTTTACTCATAAAAATTAAGATATTGATTTTACAAAATTATAAAATTCAAATAATGTTTTAGACTTTTTTTTATAATTTAAAATTATGAAAAATATCATGGAGGGGCCAATAGTGCACATGGGCCCACCATGTGTCAAGTGGGTGGGGCCAACATGTACCACACATGGGTGGCATGCCTCATCCATTGGATTCTTTCTTGGAGTTTAAGTTATTTCATGTTTTGGTAATATTATGTTATGGCATGTGGTCAAGTAAGATATGGAATATTTTGACCATATATTGACCAAATATTGAAAGTGTATATTGACTTGATATATTTTTGGAATATTTTGTGAAAGATTATGGAATGCATAATATTTTAATTAGATTTAATTTATCTAATTTCTATTGATGGGAAAATAGTTAAGGAAAGGGAAATAATGGTCCATGCACCTTGCATAATGTTGATGGCCCATCTATAGAATGGATGACTCAGATCTCTCACCCCACAAGTCACCCTTGATCGACGGTCAATGTTTAATCTCACAAGAAGAAGCAAGCCAAGAAAAACCCTAAGAAACCCTAATCTTGTTCAAGCCTATAACAAAGGGATTGTCTCTACCCAAAATCTCTACACCTTATCTTTCTATCTCTCTCTCTTAAAAAAGTTTCTCTCTCATATGTGATCTCTCTCTCCCACGTGGTAAAAGAACCTAAGGGTTTAGGTTATGGAGTTTTTCTCTCTCCTATCTCTCAAATATAGATTTATGGTTAAGGGTTTTAAGGTTTAGCGAAAAGAGAATTCATCTCTCTCAAACTAGATTGCTAAGACAATTCACTTAGGGTTTGAGTTTGTGATCAAAAGGGTTCATGTTTTATTGGTGTGGCTTGGCAGAAATTTGCTTTCTCGGTTCGAGATTGAAGCTAAACTATTGATCCCGCGCCATCGGATGGTGATGACTCGGTGTGGGGTGTAATAAGCCCGGTTGAAGTAATCTTCGATACTCTTCATTTTGTTTCTTGCAATCTTATTTTTTATTCTCAAACATAGTGCATGGTTATTTCAATGGCATCAAGTTGTTAAGATCTTAGTTTTATTGTTATGTTGATTTTATTTTGAAATTTATCTTATTATAATAAAGACCACATATAAGTGATCTTTTGCTAAAAGAAAGGAGTGAAAAAAAAAATGTATTCTCCGGTAAAAGCTCACATAAGTATTTCTTTCACATTGGTCACACACGAAGAATGTATGCAAAAAGAGACAATTATAAAGAGGTACATGCTAGTTGGATAAGAGTGGAAATCAAACAATATGAACTAGCGAACCAACGAGGGATGAAAGCTTCACAAATGGGAAGTCTTGGATTTTGTATTGAGAAGGAATAGATCAGGGGCAATCCGCATATTTGTAGACTTGACAAACAAGTACACATTGCATGACAAGCATATAATTGCATCTTTTTAATCAATGGAAAGAATTTCAGATATTACACCATACATCAATGCTTCATTATCCTCATACACCCACAAATACAGTCTATGCAGGTATCAGAAAAACACGTTTTTATTTACAAGTGAAAAATTTTGGAAGACAACTTTGAAATAAAAAACACGCTATTTTGTTGCACTGATCATATATGTAGATTTCAACTCAACCAAGAACATGGAAAGAACATGAAGTATCAAAGTAGCAACATAACAACCTGTGAGAACCCAAGTCAATAAAGTTCCAAATTTCATGAGTGTCATACCATAAAGTGATGTTGTACATTTTCACAAGACCGATCTTTGCCCTGTATATTGACATTCAACTTATAATAAGAGAAACCATTGTAAGTATTTACACATTCAAATTACATTCATAAAAAAAATAAAGATATATGGAGAATTCATTCATTCATACTTTGGATATACGAAAGATGGACAATTTCTTTTGTCTGTCCACTCCCTTTTACAAAATGCATACTTTCAAATCCGTTTATTCGCTTTTTCTTTTGCATCCTCTTGCTCAGACCGAAATTTATGGGTAGTATTGATAGGTTGCCCTTTTGTTCTTGCTCTAGGGGGCTCAAGGATGATAAAAAGAGGGTAACCCTTAGTCGTTTTGCTAGTGCCACCAATAATATTATTATTGAAACTACTACTAGGGGTCTTGGCAACGTCGTGATAACCTACCATACTCCCAATCTTGGCATCAACCTTAGCACATGTATCGCCTAAATTGGACATTATTAATTCATGGATTTTCATACTTTCTGAGGCATGCTCTGCGAGTTTTCGAGTTATTTGACAAACCACATTATAACGAATAAAATGAGAAAATCCATAATTAACTTGAATTTGTTTGCGTTTGCTATCTTCTACAACCCCATTCCTTTGTCCATCACTTCATTATGTACTACAATGGTATTTTAAAATATTTTTTACTGCTAAGATATTAAGCACATACCTACAAAGATTTTTTAAACTTTCATACAAGTGGCAAAAACAAGAGAATGTTTGATCATGACCATTGAATTCCACAAGGCATACACACGTTCTACTCATAGGTTTTGTCACCCTAAAGGTGACAACTATATCATTATCATCAGGGGTTTCACTCATGAAATTAAAACAAACTTCTTCCCCAAGAACTTCGGAATTTTATTTATGCAGATTTTCAAAGATTGTGCCTCTATGAAGGAAGTGGTCCTCAAAACAAGAGGACTAGCTATGTTCTTCAAGTCATTTTCTCTCATTTTATTAATCTTCTTTTCATGCACTTTAAGGGTAGTCTCCAATAAAGAATGCAAGCTTGTTGTGGAACTCAATTATTAAAGTGCTTGTTTATCCGCTCGCTTCTTTGAGTTGATGACATATCGGCTGTGAATACATCAACAATATATGCATCAACCCCTGGCATTTGACAATTGTATAGTCTAGTGAGCCATTCATATTGTTGAAGCTCATAATCACAACAAGGAGTTTCCATGCTACCTCAAACTCTTCCATAGTTTGGCTCATTACACACTTATTGAACTCTTCCGAGAAACTTGGATGCATATGCAAGACATGGCCCAATTTTTCTTTTTGCTTTGCAAGAATGTACCATTTACAACAATGATGCTTACTTTGATTTAGAACTTGTCTCGCTGCAATACTAATTACATGGTTTTGATATGTGAAAATTGCAGCAGGTTGGCATCCACACATTGCTTCTAGCCATTTTTCAAAAACTCATACAAAGGACTCATATTCTCATCAAATATAAGTGCAAACCCAAAAAATATTATGTTGAAGTGGTGATTCGCCCCAAGTATGGGAGCAAAGGGCATATACCAAATGAGTTTGTTTTATATGTGGTATCAAAAGTAACCGCATCGAAGAAGTGATGGTATAGACACCCTTGACATAACATCTACCCAAAGTATGCTGAGAATGTGATCCCCCCACTCTAATATCAACCTATAGAAAAATGATGGGTTTGAATCATTTATCCTATGTAACCATTCCATAACCCCGATTGTCGTCTTCTCCTTTCAATTTTTTCATGTTGTTTGCTAATTAGTTTTCAATGCCTTTTTGTGAACAAGGAAGATTATCTAACCCTCCAGATTGCTCAATAAATATGTCATAGATATGTCTAACCTTCACCATAGCAAAAGTCATAGAGTTTATGATTAATTTTGTCGTATTGGATAATGATCGGTACACCATAGCAGGTAAGCCTTATTACATACCATGTTGAGAAAAAGAAACATGGATATTATCTGCAAGAGAACTAAAATTTATATTAATTTTAGTCGCACAAATCACATTATAGCAACTTGATATAAAAGTTCCACAAAAATTGGTCATGAATTCTGGAAACATAGTTGTTATAGTAATAATCTTTTGTTTAAAAATTTTACTTTGAAAGCTAGAACCTAAGAAGATAAAGTACAAAGATTCTCAATAAAAATTCAGAATTAACACAAATTAAATCCTAAATTTGCAAGAAAACTACAATACAAGTAAAGTACAAGCAATTAGGTTCTCACAAGTCTCAATCCTTCATTAAGTTACAAGCAATTGGGAGTGCATTAGATAACAGAGTACAATAAAAGTATAACATAATTGCATATGAACTAGGATAACTTAGGAAGTGGTAGAAAATCAAAGACCAATCGTTCTTTCCTAAAAAAATAAAGTACAGAGATCCTTAAAAACAATTTAAATATTTGCAGGGGCAGAGATGGGGAATAGAGAGAGACTACAATTCATGAGATTATTCACAATAATTCCTTAAATATTTCAAGATTTAAAACCTGAAATTTCCTTATCAAGCACATGGAACATGCACCCAATATTAACCTTTTATTCAGCTTTTCTTACTTTTGTAAATAACACTTCAACCATATTAAAAATTAATACAACACTTGATCAAATTAAACAGTTGACCAATGATCTAATGCAACGGTTATATCATAGTATAATGCAACGACACTTTTAGAAAATAATGTTTGTGGTATTTGTATGACCCCAAATTTTGAACACACATTCTCTTCATCTCAATAATCAATCCCCAAAAAACAAAAATTTAATTTGAACCCTAGATATGGTCAAAATGAGTCCCCTCCAAAAACGAATCTAGACCATTTATTTTATGAATTTCAAGATATTGGCCTTTATAAACTCAAAATCTTTTTTTTCTTTTTTTTCTTTTTAATATTGTTCATCTAATGATAATAAATCGATCCAAAAAAATTGGAAATGAAAAAATCCTTTTAAGGCCTAGATCTAAGCATCTCACCAAAATAAATGGAATAAAAAAAATACTTTCTAAGTTGTGTTTTCATATTTTTCCTTTTTGTAATTGTAAAAGAATGTATGCTTCAAAATTTGGATCAAACAAATGGCCATAATATATCTTTTTAAGATTCTTGTATCATATTACCATACAACAGTTGCATGAAATCATTGCTCTAAACAGTTTATTTACTGTAAATTGTATTGAGGTCTCATATTTTCAAAACAACAATGGGTTCAATCGTAACTTTGTAAATTGTATTGAGGTCTCATATTTTCAAAACAACAATGGGTTCAATCATAACTTAGTTTTCGGTAGACCTTTCAATACTTTGAACAATGGGTTCACCAGTTGCTTAGCTAGTGAAAATGCCTTTACTCCATGCATTGATTCAAACAAGTTATTTTGGTGAAATGGCTTTTTGGGTTTTTGGGTTTTTTTTTTCAGCTTGATGATGAATTAGATAAAAAGGTGGACTTGTTTCTTATCAGGTTGTTTGTCTATCTAGGCATGTATCTCTCCTCTCTCGGAACCATGTGTAGACAGGACCAGCATCGAGTTACAGCCTTTTATTTATTTCATGCATCAAAAGTTAAAATACATGCTTCTCACTGCATCCCTCGTGTAAATATGGTGATTTAATAGAGATTTTATCCCCTGTATCCCATAGCCTGATTTTAGTTTAAAATCATTGAAGGGGTGAAGGTTTGTGAATATTTCTGGGCTTGGAATTTGTGAAGATTCCAAATATTGTAAATTTATCAATATTGTGTACATATGTTCCCCAAGTGAAGGATCTCACAAAATGAAATTTTAAAAATCTTAAAGGGATTTTTTAAATTGGAATTCATATAAGTGGCAGTGATTAATTAGCTTGAAACCAGGAGACTAGAGGCCTCTTTGGATGAATCAATAATTAATTTATCGTCATTGTTATTATCATCCCAACTTTATCCAAATTCAGATATAATTCACGAGTAGAAAATTTGGAAAATGCAACTTTGAAAGAACTTTTTTACCTCAATTTAATATAGGTTATCCATTTTGATAAGATGCTTAGATCTAGGCTTTAAAAGGATTTTTTCTTTTTCAAATTTTTTAGATGGATTTATTATCATTAGATGAACAATGTTAAAAAGGGAAATTTTGATTTCAAGTTTGTAAAGGCTAAGAACTTGAAATTCACCAAACGAATAGTATAGATACATTGCAGGAGGAGACTCATTTTGACCATATCTAGTGTTTAATCGAACTATTATAATTTATTATTGATATGAAGAGAGTGTATGTACAAAATTTTGAGTCATACCAATGCCACCAACATGGTTTTAAATTTTTTTTTTTATTGATTATTGAGATGAGGAGAATGTGTGCAAAATTTTGAGTCATACAAACAAATATGGTCATATATATATATATATATATATATATATATATATATATATATATATATATATATATATATATATATATATATATATATATATATATATATGAAAACACTACGTAATGTCTATAGGCGAAAAATGAACAATGATTTCGCCTACCCCCATTACCGTCCAAAGTTCATCACGCAGTCACGATTGTCCTGTAGTGTTTCATTTTTCTTTTTTTTTTTACAAATCGAAATGACTGAAACTTGGAATGTGTATATATCAAAAATTGCGGAATCTTTGAAAAATATATAAAAAAAATATTTTACATGAAAAACATTGACCAAAATACCCCCGAATCTCCCAAAAGTTTTGGGGTATTTTGGTCAAAAAAAATTTCACAGATAATTGTTTTTATATTTTTATTAAATGCGCCTCAATAAGATGTACATGTCTTCCAAATTTCAAGTCATTCTGATTTATATAAAAAAATAAAAAAATAAAATACTACCTGACCGCGCGATGAAACTTGGACAGTGATGAGGGTAGACGAAATCACTATTCATTTTCACCTATAGACGTTAGGAAGACTTTACCATCTATATATATATATATATATATATATATATATATATATATATATATATATATATATATATATATATATATATATATATAGTGATTTCACCTACCTTCATCACCGTCCAAGTTTCATCGTACGATCACGATTGTTTGGTAGTGTTTTATTTTTCATTTTTTTATATATAAATCAAAATGACCTGAAATTTGGAGGGTATATACATATTACTGATGTGCATCTAATAAAAATATAAAAACATCTATCTGTAAGAAATAAATTGACCAAAATACCACCAAAATACCCCTGAAAAGTTTCAAGGGTATTTTGATCAATTTTTTTCATGTAAAAATATTTTTTTTATATTTTTTGAAGATTTCCTATTTTTTATAAATACACGCTCCAATTTCAAGTCATTCCGATAAGTAAAAAAAAAATGAAAAATAAAACACTACCGGACAATCGTGATCGCACGATGAACTTTGGACGGTGATGGTGGTAGGCGAAATCAATGTTCATTTTCACCTATAGGCGTTGCGTAGTGTTTTCCTATATATATATATATATATATATATATATATATATATATATATATATATATATATATATATATATATATATATATAGAGCAATGATTTAATGCAACGGTTGTATAATAATGTAGTGCAACAATCTTCAAAAACCATATTAAGGCCATTTGTTTTATCTAAATTTTAAAAGATTCACTCTTTTCATTCTAATGAACAATCACAAAAAATAAAAATTTGAAAATGCAACCTAGAAAGTATTTTTTTAGCCCAGATCTAGGCCTTAGAAGGACTTTTTCGTTTCTAATTTTATTTAGATGGCTTTATTATCATTAGATGAACAATGCTAAAAAAAAGAAGATGATTTTTGAGTTTGTAAAGGCTAAGATCTTGAAATTCACCTAAAGAATGGTCTAGATTTGTTATTAGAGCGGATTCATTTTGACCACATCTAGGGTTCAAAATGAACTTTTTTTTTTTTTATTGATTATTGAGATGAAGAGAGTGTGTGCAAAATTTTGGGCTATACAAATACTACAAACATGGTTTTTTAAAAGTGTGATTGCATCATACTATGATACAACCATTACTTTAGATCACTGCCCATATATATATATAGAACAATGGTCCAATGCAAACGGTTGATTATAGTATAATGCAAGGACACTTCTAGAAAACCATGTTTGTGGAATTTGTATGTCCCCAAATTCTACACACACTCTCTCTTTATCTCAATAATCAATCCCCAAAAATAAAAAGCTCAATTTGAACCCTAGATATGGTCAAAATTAGTCCCCTCCAAAAACGAATCGGACCGTTCATTTTGTGAAATTCAACATCTTAGCCTTTATAAACTCGAAGTCATTTTTTTCATTTTCTAAAATTGTTCATCTAATGATATTAAAGCCATCAAAAAAAATTGAAAATGAAAAAATCCTTCTAAGGCCTAGATCTAAGCATCTCACCAAAATGAATAGCCTCGTTAATTGGGCTAAAAAAATACTTTCTAGATTGTGTTTTAATTTTTTTTTTTTTTTTTTGTGATTGTTTATTAGAATGAAAAGAGTTTATATTTCAAAATTTGGATCAAACCAATGGGCATAAGATGGTTTATTGAGGTTATTGCATCATATTACTATACAACGATTGCATGAAATCATTGCCATATATATATATATATATATATATATACATATATATATATATATATATATTCTAAACTTCACGACCTTTCAAATTACAAAGGTTCAAGATAGAGAGAGTTGTGAAGGGTGGATTTATTAATCTTGTTGTCTACTTTTAAAAAAAAATTACTTTTATGAGGCAAATTTGTAAATATTATTACAAGACAAATGGATATTTTGTCATCTCCATAATGGCTAAAATCGAAATTTTAACTAAAGGACAAGGGCACTCTACAAATAAAGTTTTAGGACACTAATTTCTAAAATGCCATTGTACTTTTGTGAAAATTTCAAATTTGCCCTTGTTTAATAATAAAGTTACCTATTTAAATAATTTTTTAATAAAAAATTAATGATTGTTTTGATAAATACACCCATCACAACTCCTTCTAACTTGAACTTTTGTATTTTGAGGAGTTGTTACCTCTAGACAAACCCATATATATATATATATATCTAATATATTTGAAAACTCATGGATTTAAGTTCTCAGAATTTAACAATAGTACACAGAATTTATTATAAAGTAATGAATACTCTCTGTCCTAATATTATGCAAGCTGATAAAAAGGATCAAACTATACTATTTCAGACTAATATAGAAAAATCAAATACGATTATACTAAAAAACCATTACTCCCTGGTAGAAAATCTTGTCATACTACTCCCGATGTTATCATACTCCTTCTCCTTCAATACGTACAACATCTTCAGACTTCCAATTACAAAGAGTCAAAAGAACAGCTGATCATGTAGTTATTCCCACGTATACATCTGAACCTGACATAGCTGAATTTCAAATACTTACATTACAGGTCAAAGATAATATATTACAAGTAGAAGAAGATATAAACAATGATGATGCATATATAGAAAAATATTTAGCTGCTAAATTCGAAAGAAAAAAGAGAAAAATAGATATTAATTATATCAAACAAGATTACCTTGCTCCAAAAAATCAAGGTATTCGGGAATGGTATCTTCAAACCTTCCAACCTAAGTTAATAGAATTATTCCATAAAAAATTTAAAAAAAATTTAAAAAAGAAAGAGAAAAAAAAGGATTTTTTATATGGTTACAAGAAATATGTACTCAATATAAAATAAACATTCCTCAATTTAATACTCTTCAAACCATAGAAGAAAAAACATACATTAGTACGGATGGTACTACTACTGCTAGTACACACTCTCCTGAAAAACTCAAATGTGTCATAACCCCATTAAGTAAAGGAGAACCACCACAATCCCTATATGATATTATTACAACACCGTATAAAGTTCTATCAAAAGAAATAGGTAAAAAACAAGAACTAATACCTCATATAGTGGAGCAAAACAATTATACTAATTTATATATGCAATCTTTAAGAAAAACAAGCAGAATGTATAGAAAGATTAGTTACTCCTCAAACTAAGGGAATAACTCATTTCTTTCCTAAAGCAGTTTTGTTTAAACCACTTCCAGAACTCAATAAAAATAAATTCCATATCGGCGAAAATAATAAAACCTTAATGGATCAGTTAATATCCAAATTAGCTCAATTAGATATTAAGGGAATCCCTTCTCCTAAACTCAGTATTCCTATACCAATACCCAATATACATGTCCCTTTACCAACTATCCCAGAATCTTCAGATAGGGGAAAAACAAAAATACCAGAGCATGAAACAATGATTCTCCAAGAAGAGGAACCACTTATAGAAGATACCATACAAAACCAAGAATCTGCTTTTATGGATACTTTACCTATTAATATAAACAGAATAGCCTATGGTAAAACATGGAAACCAATCACAGCTTTACCATATTATAAGAGACATACACCTGTTGATGTACAACTTGAAGAAGATGCCATACAACAAGCCGTTTCCTATTCAGGAAGATCAATAGTTAATTGGACAATAGATGGTTTATCTGAATTAAAAATATTAGATGTCATGAGACATATGACAATGTTTGCATCAGCAAACAAAATGGCAGGCAATCCAGACCAAAAAGTTGCCAAAGAAATAGTAAATGGATTTACTGGCTGGTTAAGAGGCTGGTGGAATTTCTATGTAGATGATGAAACCAAAAATATAATACTCACCAATACAAGACAATGGACTGCCAGAAATGAACAAAATCAAGAAATAATTTATAATAAAGTGATGCAGTAAACACCTTAATATACACAATTACACTACATTTTGTAGGAAATACGGCCCTATTGGCAGCAAGATCAGAGGATCTGCTATCCAATCTTTGTTGTCCTATATTATCCCATTATAAATGGTACAAAGATGTCTTTTTCTCAAGATTACTAATACGAGAAGATTGTTCATTAGACCATTGAAAAGAAAAATTTATTGCTGGTCTACCATACTTATTTACCGAAAAATTCAAAGAAAGACTTAGAAAAAAACATAATGGAGTTATAATATACTCCGCATATACACTTGGAGAACTATCAACAGAAATATGTGCTGAAGGATTAGCTTTATGTACTAATCTTAAACTCAAAAGACAATTGGATAAACAGCAAATTACCAAGCGTAAAGAACTTGGTGATTTCTGTGAACAATTTGGATACCATGTAGATAGAAAAAATAAACTTGAAAAGTTATATAAGAAAAAAAAAAAATACAAAAAAGACAAATATAAATCCAATAAAGTACATAAACAATATAAAAAGTCCAAACAAAAATTTATAAAAAAATTCTCTCCAAATACTAAAAATAAAAGGAAACTTTCAGTATGTTATAAACGTAGAAAAGTTGGTCATTACAAACACCAATGCAAATTAAAAAAGAAAATAGAATCATTACACTTAGATGAATCAATTAAATCAAAATTATATAATATAATAAATTATGATTCCATATCTTCAGATTCTACTGAATCACATATAGGAAATATTCAGGATGACGACCTTTTATGGACAGAGTCATCTGATTCTTCAGATTCTTCTACAGATACAGAATCATCTTATCCAATGGAAGAATCTAATTGCACTTGTCCTATTCTTACACATAATCTTCATATGCTTACCCAAGAAGATAATATGATCTTAGATCTTATTGAGAAAATTACAGATCCAGAAGAAAAAAGATTGGTAATCACCAAATTTATTACTTTAGCTAAAACAAAAGCAAAAACACCTTCTATTAGTAAAACAGCTGATGAATACAATTTTGCCTCTATTATGAAAAGAGTAAGTGAACAACATATTACTAAACAAAAAGAACCTTTTATTTCAGAACTGAAACATGAAATTAAAGAAGTCAAAAAAGAGGTTCATCAATTAAAAAATAGAATTAAAACCCTAGAATTACAAAATTTATCTCATCAAAATTCAAATACAGATGAACTAGAATTCAATCATCTTATTACAACATATAGTCCTGATCTACCGGAAGATATACTAGAAACCTCAGAAGCTAAACCACTTCTGATAACAACTTCTTCTGTAAATCTGATAGATAAAATTATGATTCAAACATGGTTTGTTCAAGTCACTATAATAGTAGCAGAAGATTATCGCTTTCAAACATCAGCTTTAATAGACTCAAGTACTGACCTTAATTGCATCAATGAAGGATTAATACCGACAAAATATTTTGACAAAACAACTCAGATCTTAAATACTGCAGATGGCAGTAGACTCTTTATCAATTATAAATTATCCAATGTTTATGTTTGTAATAATCAACAATGTATCAATACACCATTTATCATGGTCAAAGGACTAAGCCAAGCGGTTATTCTTGGAGTCTCATTTCTTACATTACTATATCTCTTATCAATATATCAAACAGGAATATCTTCTAATTATCAAAATGTGCCAATACACTTTGATTTTATTCATAAACCAAAATTAAAGGAAATCAATAATGTCAAAATTCAAGTATACAATAAAGAAAAATTTCTTTGTACTTTAAAACAAGAAATTAAATATAAATATGTAGAAGAACAAATACAGAATCCTTTGATTCAACAAAAGATTCAATCGATTCAACAACAAATCGAAACCTCTATCTGTAGTGAGCATCCCAATGCTTTTTGGGAAAAGAAAAAACATAGTATTAGTCTACCATATGAACCTGGATTTGATGAAAACCAAATACCTACTAAAGCTAGACCAATACAAATGAATACTACCTTATTAGATATGTGTAGAAAAGAAATTATTGACCTCCAAACAAAAAAGTTAATAAGACCAAGCGCTTCACCATGGAGTTGTGCAGCTTTCTATGTAAATAAAAATGCTGAAAATGAACGAGGAGTTCCTCGATTAGTCATTAATTATAAACCCCTCAATAAAGTATTACAATGAATTAGATATCCTATTCCCAATAAAAAGGATTTATTAGATAGAGTAGCCAATGCTTGTATATTTTCCAAATTTGACATGAAATCAGGATATTGGCAAATACAAATTCAAGAAAAAGATAAATATAAAATAACATTTAATGTACTTTTTGGACAATATGAATGGAATGTAATGCCATTTGGCCTAAAAAATGCTCCATCAGAATTTCAAAAAATAATGAATGATGTCTTTAATGCTGATTATCAATTTATGATAGTTTATATCGATGATGTCTTGATCTTTTCTGAATCCATAGATGAACATACTTAACATATTAATACTTTTGTTCATGCAGTCCAGACTGCTGGATTAGTTGTATCGGCAAGAAAGATTACTTTATTCAAAACCAATATTAGGTTTCTAGGACACAATATTCATCATGGCACTATTATTCTTATAGATCAATCCATACAATTTGCTGATAAATTTCCTGATCAAATACTAGATAAGAAGGAACTTCAAAGGTTCTTAGGATGTTTAAATTATGTTAGTGATTTTTATCCTAATCTTGCTATAGACGCTAAGCCTTTACATAATAGATTAAAAAAGAATCCTCTACCTTGGACGGATATTCATACTAAAGCAGTTCAACTAATCAAACAAAAAGTCAAAACCCTAGTTTGCCTTTCTCTTCTTCATCCTACTGCTTTCAAAATAATTGAATGTGACGCATCCGAATTGGGATTGGGAGGTATCCTCAAACAACGCATCGATGGTCATGAACAACTACTCAGGTATACCTCTAAAGCTTGGAATCAAACCCAGCAAAACTATTCATTGGTCAAAAAAGAATTACTTGCCATAGTCCATTGTGTTACTAAATTTCAAAGTGATATTCTCAATCAACAGTTTCTTATTCGAACTAATTGCAAAGCCGCTAAAGATATTCTGTAAAAAGATGTTCAAAATCTTGTTGCCAAACAAATATTTGCCCGCTGGCAGGCTATCCTGTCCGCTTTTGATTTTACTATTGAACACCCTCCCTGGTCTTCTAATTCTTTTCCTGATTTTCTCACCCATAACTTTTTGCAGGGGGCAACACTGACGCCAACGACGATTCACCACTCTCACTTGCACTACAGCTCTTTGCAGCTAATAATAATAATACTCTGTCCAATCCACCTACTCTTATGGGCTCTCGTAGAAATTCTTCTCGCAATGAGAAACGCCCTCTGACAATAATACCATTTGAAGGTGAGAACCTACCTTTGGCAACCCTTTCATCTTCCATTTCTCCTATTCACCAAATCACTTATCCAGACACTAATACATCTACTCCCGCCTATACTCCAGCTCAATCAAAACCAAACCAAAGGCTTAATTTTCCTCGCTCTGTATATATTGAAAGAGCATATCTTATGGATATTACAATCGATGACCACCATACGAATATGAACCCTATCAAACTTGCTCCACTATATCTGATAAACCATTTGAATCCAACCAATGGAGTCAAAACTCGTGAGTACTATGAAGCAATCCTCATGGAAACAGGATCCATCTCTGTTGTCTATTATTACCAGCAAAATACTAGAGTAATTGCATATTCAAAAATCCAGATCAAAAAATTGCTTTCTTATGATGAGTGGGGTTGCAATCCTGCTCAAGGCAAAAAATTACATAATCCTGATTTTTCGTACAAATACTACAAGTATGCCGAATACATAGAAGCATAGCATAAAATATTTTATTACCAAAATCCAAACAATACTTATAGTTGGTATATTCAGTTTCGTTTACCCATTTTCGAAAGATTCCCCAACTGGTTTAAAAATTGGTTTTTAGTTTGGGGATCAACTACTGCAATTTTAACTCCTGCTTTTCAAAAAGTGCAGGAACAATTCGTTATATTCAATAATAGTGATGATAATACAAACAATCACTTATACTTTGTTGCACTATACCAACTCCCGTGGATTATGAAATGGGAATACTCTATCTCTGTCAATAATACAGCCGACCATACCTATATTCCACGACTGGGCAAAACCATCTCAATAAAATGGTGGGACATCTTAAATATGGATCCCACAACTATAGTTCCCAAACGCATACCTCCACAAAAACCTATATATAATCCCAGTCCAAGTGGACATAATACAGCCAATACTTCCTTTGACTTTCCCACATATTTGAGAAATATGCTCCAATCAAACCCTAATGCTTCCAAAGAAACCTTAGAACAACAAATGAAGGAAATCTTTGCCGAAGCAGGAAGAAAGCCGGTCTCATCAGATGAGACCGTTCAGTCATCACCAACTCACAACAATAGATACTTTCCCCTAGAAGAAACTGACCCTGAAGAAGAAGATGACCCAGATGAATGCAGTCAAAGACCATGACACATTGTGTCAAGATACTCTTCACCAACATACGACAAATCAGGACTATGCAAAGATGCTCACCACCGACATAAAAAGATAAAATGCTAACTATTCAAAGATACCGTCACTGTAGCACCGACATAAAAGACAAAATTGTGAACTATTCACATATGCGTTTTTGTTCACAAGTGCCGACAACGACAAAAGGCTTTTTTACCTTTTTCCTTTTTTATTTTGTTTTCTTCTGCCGACAGTCGACAGCATCTTTTTTATGTCACACCCCTTTTTGCTTTACGTCTCGTCCCCTTTCCTTCGCTACGAAGGCATCCCATTTTCCTTCTCTATATAAGCAGAGGAAGGTCATTCAAGAGAAACACCTGGGAGGCTCTCTTCTCCTCTCTTCTCTTCTCTTCTCTTCTCTGCTTTCATCTCTCTCTCTCTCAAAAGACACTCTTCTGTCTTCTACCTGCTCCATTTTCTGCAATAGCTATTCTGACTTCATAGCTCATGAATACCAGGTCACAATAATTCACCTTGATTTCCAAGTTCTATCTTTTCCTCCTTTCCTTTATACCTAGCATGTGTGATTGTAATCTTCGCTCTCTTCCTTCCTATTGCCCTCGACACTGGAAACTCTTTTCCAGTTATTGCATATGTAAACAGTAAGTTTGTTATTTTACAGTTTGTTTACAGATAGTTTGTTGTACCAGTTCGTATACAGTCTGTTACTTGTAAATTTACAGTTTGTATTACTTTTAGATGTATCTGTACAAATTTCTATAAGAGTGAAATACTGATGTTGATGTTATGCAATTCAAAATAGTGTTCAGTATTAAAATAGGTAATCTCAACCACACACAGTGGTTAGTTATCGATATATCAATCATACCTTTCATCTGCATAATTCTATTTTGTCTAAACCTTTACAAAATTTTACAAGAAATACTAAAATATAACAGTTTAATATTCACATACTTACTCTAAACAATATATAAGGTTTTTACTGTAATATTCACATACTTATTCTAAACAATATACAAGGTTTTTATTGTAGATTCCGGCGCGTTTTGGTATATATATATATATATATATATATATATATATATATATATAGGAAAAGTCTTCCCAACCCCTATAGACGAAAATGAACAGTGATTTTGTCTACTCTCATCATCGTCTAAAGTTCATCGCACGATCATGATTATCCGATAGTGTTTCATTTTTCACTTTTCTTTTCTACAAACCGAGGATGATTTGAAATTTGGAACGTGTGTACATCTTAGTGAAGCGCACTTAAAAAAAAATATAAAAAAAATAATTCATGAAAAATAAATAGACCAAAATACCCCCAAAATATTTTGAGGAGATTTTGGTCAATATTTTTCATGTAAAATAATTTTTTGATATTTTTCGTAGATTCGTATATTTTTTATGAACACACTTTTCGAAGTTCAGGTCATTCTGATTTCGAAAAAATAAATAAATAAATAAAACACTACCAGACAATCGTGATCATGCGGTAAACTTTAGACGGCGATGAGGATAGGCAAAATCACTGTTCATTTTTGCCTAGAGGCGTTTTGTAGTATCTTATATATATATATATATATATATATATATATATATATATATATATATAGGAAAACACTGTGATCTGAGCCGATCTTACAGTCACGACTTCATTTCGTGTTTAAGTTTTATATTTTGGTACAATGAGAACATTTATTTTTGGTACAAAGTGGTCACAATTAATCTTGACCATTGAATGTGAAATTGGGTGGCTACACTCATTGCATTGACTAAGCTCAAAAATTAAAAAGACTTTTCTCGAGTTTTGGGACAACATTTAAGCTATCAGGTTTCGCATATGATGGTTATTAGTAGTTATGGCCTCTTTGTACTAAAGGTAAATCGTCTCATTGTATATATATATATATATTGAGATAAAGAGAGTGTGTGTAAAATTTGAGGTCATATAAATACCACAAATATGGTTTTCTCGAAATGTCATTGCATTATATTAAGATACAACCTATATATATATATCAAAAAAATATTTTATATGAAAATAATTGACCAAAATACCCCTAAAATGTTTCAGAGGTATTTTGATCAATTTTGCTTTCATGAATTATTTTTTTATATTTTTATTAGGTGTGACTCATTAATATGTGAACACTCTCTAAATTTCAGATCATTATGATTTGTATAAAAAATAAAATAAAATAAAAACGCTATCGGACAATCGTGACTGTTGAACTTTGGCCGGTGATGGGGTAGGCAAAATCACTGTTCATTTTTACCTATAGGCGTTGGGAAGACTTATATATATATATATAAAGTTGGGATTAGCCCACTAGCCCATATGGACATATGAGCCCAACAACGCAGAGTGTCCGGTAGTGTTTGATTTTTATTTTTTTTTCTACAGATCCAAATCACTTGAAAGTTTAGGCGTGTATTTATCAAAAATAGGTGAATCTTCGAAAAATATCAAAAAAATATTTTACATGAAATAAATTGATCAAAATACCCCTGAAAAATTTTGGGGGGTATTTTGCTCATTTTATTTTTAGAGAATAATTTTTTTTATATTTTTATTAGGTTGTCCTTGATAAGAAGAACATACACCCAAAATTCAAATGATTTTCATTTGTAAAAAATTAAATTAAATTTCAAACACTACCGGACATCTGGGATCGTCAGATCGGCCCAAAATCGATCTAGATCGTTGGGCTCACATGTCCATATGAGCTAGTGAGCTAATCCCAGCTTTTTCTATGGAAATGCTGAGATTATCCCACTAACTCAATGGATATATGAGCCCAATGGCCGAGATTGAATCTCGGCCGATCTGACGACCACGACTGCATTTTGTATTTTAATTTTAATTTTTTTCTACAAATCCAAATAGCTTAAAATTTTAGGTATGTGTTCTTCAAAAATATTATAATATAATAAAAATACAAAAAAAAAATAACTTATAATAAATAAATTGACCAAAACACCCCTAAAACGTTTTAGGGGTATTTTTGTCAATTTATTTTTTATGAATTATTTTTAAAATATTTTATTAAGTGTGCTTGATGAGAAGAATGGATGCCTAAACTTTCAAGTTATTAATATTTTAATAAAAAATTAAAATTCAAATAAGAAATGAAGTTTTGACCTTCAAATCAACCTAGATTCAATCTAAGCCGTTGGGCTCATATTTTCATATAAGCTAGTAGGCTGATCACAGTATTTTCCATATATATAAATATATATATATATATATAAGTCTTCCCAACGATTTCACTTATGTTCATCACTGTCCAATGTTCATCTCATGTTCACGATTGTCCGGTAGTGTTTCATTTTTTCATTTTTTTCTATAAATTAGAGTGATCTGAAATTTGAGGAGTGCGTACATCTTAGTGAGGCGCACCTAATAAAAATATGTTGATCAATTTATATTTTTTGAATTATTTTTTTATATTTTTATTAGATTCTCCTATTTTTATGAACCCGTGGCCTAAATTTTAGATCATTCTAATTTGTAGAAAAAAAATGAAAATTGAAATACTATCGGACAACTGTGACCGTGCGTTGAACTTTGGAGAGTGATGAGCATATACGAAATCACTGTTCATTTTTTCCAATAGGCGTTGTGTAGTGTTTTCCTATATATATGTATATATATATAGAAAAACCTTCCCAATGCCCATAGGAAAAAATGATCAGTGATTTCGCCTACCCTCATCACCGTTCAAAGTTCATCATATGGTCACGATTGTTCGGTAGCGTTTTATTTTTCATTTTTTCTCTACAACTCGGAATGATTTGAAATTTGGAGCATGTATACATCTTAGTGAGGCGAACCTAATAAATATATAAAAATAATAATTCGCAAAAACTAACTTGACCAAAATACCCCCAAAATGTTTCGAGGATATTTTGGTCAATGTTTTTCACGTAAAACATTTTTTTGATATTTTTTGTAGATTCTCCTATTTTTGATGAAAACATGCTCTAAATTTTAAATCATCCTGATTTGTAGAAAAAAATAAAAAATGAAACACTACCGAACAATCGTGCCCGTGTGATGAACTTTGGACGGTGATGAGGGTAAGCGAAATCACTGTTCATTTTCGCCTATATGCATTTTATAGTATCTTCCTATATATATATATATATATATATATATATATATATATATACACTGGATTCTGTATGCCCACTCGTTGACCGCTACAGAATTGAATCTAGGCTGATCTGACGGTCACGACTTCATTTCGTTTTTGAATTTAAATTTTATTCTACAAATCTAAATAACTTGAAATTTTAGGCGTGTGTTCTTCTACTCAATGCACACTTAATAAAATATAAAAAAAATTAATTAAAAAAATTTAACCAAAATATCCCTGAAACGTTTTGGGGGTATTTTAGTCAATTGTTTTCATGTAAAATATTTTTTTGATATTTTTCGTAGAGTACCCTATTTTTTTAAGAACATACACCTAAAATTTTAAGTGATTTGGAATTTTATAAAAAATTAAAATTCAAACACTACCGGACATCAGTGATCGTCTTTTTGGGCCATGGGCGTTTACTATAGCAGTACGCCCATGGGCGTACAGGATCTTTTCTCGATATGTGTGTGTGTGTGTGTGTGTATTATATATGAGCAATGATTTCATGCAACCATTGTATAGTAATATGATGCAACAGCCTTAGAAAACCATCTTATACCTATTTGTTTGATCAAAATTTTAAAGTATACACTCTTTTTATTCTAATGAACAATTACAACAAATAATAATTTGAAAACACAACCTAGAAAGTTTATTTTTTAGCCCAATTAACATAGGCCGTTCATTTTGGTGAGATAATTAGATATAGGCATTTGAGTGAATTTTTTCCTTTTCAATTTTTTTTGGATGGTTTTATTATCATTAGATGAAAATTATTAAAAAAGAAAAACATAATTTTAAGTTTATAAAGGCTAAGTTCTTAAAATTCACAAAATGAATGATCTAAATTTGTTTTTGAGGGGACTCATTTTAGCCATATCTTGGATTCAAATTGAACTTTTTTTTTTGGGGAGATCGATTATTGAGATGAAGAGAGTGAGTGTGCAAAATTTGGCGTCATACAAATACCACAAACATGGTTTTTTAGAAGTGTCATTGCATTATACTATGATACAACTGTTGCATTAGAACATCGCTCTATATATGTGTGTGTGTGTGTGCGCGCATATATATATATATATATATATATATATATATATATATATATATATATATATATATATATATATATATATATATATATGTGGAGTGGATTCCATATGTCTACACGCTAACTGCTATAGTAAACGCCCATAGCCCAAATTGAATCTGAGTCGCTATGACGGTCACGACCTTATTTTGTATTTGAATTTTAGTTTTGTTTTTTTTACAAATCTAAATCACTTAAAATTTGGATCGTTCATTCTTCTCATCAAAGCGCACTTAATAAAAATATAAGCAGTAATAATTCGCAAATAGAAATTGACTAAAATACCCTTGAAATATTTTGGGGGTATGTTGATCAATTTATATTTTGTGAATTATTTGTGAATATATATATATATATATATATATATATATATATATATATAATGTTATGATGTTTATACTATAAAGCAATTTATAATTGTACTCAATAAATTTTGAATACTTATATACCAATGTTTTGTATATAGAGCATTTTTTTAATGGAAAAAGTTTATATAGGATTGCAACCTTAAAATATAGAATTAAATGTGCACCTCAAAAATCCATCGGAAAAAGTTGTTTTAATGTTAAAAAAAACCCTCTAATTGATCATTTTGACATCGAGATGTATGATTACGAAAGAAATTTTTTTTTGAGTATCCTAAATAGTTCATCTTGCAACATATTATCTAGACCATCTATTTTCAAGATTTTCATATGTTTATAGATCTTCTTGATTTTAACTATTTTTGTAGTTTAAAATTTTTATAGTTAGATATGAAAATACATTTTCAGATAATCCTAAGAATTTTTTACACCAAAATCACATGTTATTATAAAATTTGGAAGTGTGCTTTAATTGGATTGTTTAAGGTTGCAACCTTATAGAAACCACATCTTTTTTTAATAAAGGTATTTTTTTATCATTATGAGGGGTGTTACATCATCCACTTAGGGTATGACATTACCCATGTGTAGTACATTAGTAGCATTTAATACTTTATTGGGTGATGTCACACACCATGTAGATGATGTCACAACCTTTCTAATGACCAAAAATACCATAATTAAGAAAAAACTCCAAGTATAAAACAAAGGTATATAAGTGCCTAAACTTTATTGAATACAATGATAAATTAGTTTACAGTATTAGCACCCTAGCTTAACCCTTTAATATATTATTAAATATTTGAGAAAAATAACATATATATCTGATATATTTAGCGTTATTATGAAATTACTTCGAAGTTTATGTTATTACATGTATACCCATTTTTTAACTTTATAACATTTTAGAAAAAAAAAGTAGAATTGCCTTTTTTGGGTTTTTCAAAAATAAAAGTAGAGAAATTTAGTTTTTCAAAAGCAGAAATTGGGTTTTGTTTACAAAACCCTTTTGTCCTCTCTTTCTTTCTCATCCTGATTTCTCTGAGCTTTGAAGGCTCAACCTTGGCGCTCTCTCTGTCTCTGCTAGTTAAAAAGTTGGACTAAGGATTAAACCTATGAAGCTCAGAAGATTGAGTCTTTGAAACACAATGTACAATTTCGCTCTCTTCGATATCTTTTTTGATATGTATCTCTCTCTATATGCCTGTAGGAAATGGCCTTCAATCCTAATGAAATCCGAAGCATAGGAGGTGGACCAAGCTCAGCTGGTTTTTATCAGTAGTATGAAACTCTCTTATCTCTGCATTCAAATCACCAGAAATTTCGTAAAAGCCAGGCACTTTCTCTCACCTAAAGATGAAGCAGCGATAGATCTGCAGTATCCTCAAAGATGTAGAGGTTATAGAAACGCCCTTTGAAACCCTAGCTCCATTGATTTCTCCAATGGGGTGGCATCTGTGCTCAAAGAGGAGCACCTGAAATTAGGATTTAGCTTCTTCATTTGGTCTTCGAGGCACAAGGACCTTCAAAGCTGCCATTCTCACAATTCAATGATCGATAAGTTGCAGGAAAAGTAGGATTTTGAATTAGCGGGGAAATTACCGGAAGAAATTAAAATTATCTTAAGTTCAAACACCCCATCTCACCGGAAGCGTTTATAGTAATGAAGTTAGGAATGGCTAAAAAGGCAGTAGAATGCTTTAGCAAGATGGATGAGTTCAATTGTAGGCCCAATACCTTCACTTACAATACAATTCTCTATGTTTTAATGGAGGAAGAAATTGTTGGGACATAGATATTTTGGGTTCATATTCATATACATCCATAATGGTAGATGCGAAAAAACACCCAACTTATAAAATATAATTTTTTTTTTCTTTTGAGAACAACCGTATCAAAAAAAAAATACCAATGAAATTGGTTCTAGATTATAGCCCAATCTTAAAAAAATACCACCCAATTTCATTTTTTTTTTTTTTACAAAGCCTGACCAATTAATTGCATAAACTTGTTGGACAACAAACTAACTGTAAACTTCTTTAGTTTTGGGGAACATCAACTCGCTCTCAAACTAATTGTTGAGGTAGGCAAGCTATCAGGCCATCTGTGCCGCTGCTCGTAAAGTTGAAAATTTGAACTCCAATCAGGTGCCCCAAATTCTTGTTGTTCGTAAAGTTGAAAATTTGAACTCCAATCAGCTGCCCCAAATCCTTGTTGTTCAAACTGAGTGAGCATGCGCTCTCCATCCCATTCACCAAAGCGTTGGCGATTTCCTTGAAATGCAGTAATATTTTCTAGGGATCGCCCCACGCTCCTTTAATCAAGGTCCCAATTAATAATCATATCTATGATGTTATTGAAACGTATTTGGGATAGATATTGAATAGGATTAAATTGGTTGGAACGAATTCTGTGTCTGGAATCCAAATGAAGCGTAAGAGAGCCGGTGATGGCGGAAAAGAAACTTTCAAAGATCTCAAAAGAACAAGTCTTGCCTGTCGATGAAATGGTCGGTGATGACATGGATCAGAATGGGAGTGGCATCCGAGAAGAAGTTTCTCTGAGTTCTAAAATGGAAATAGAATCCCCTTCTTGTGGAGAGAGCAAACCAAACAAACCTGATAACACAGATACTGAGGAAGCACCGGATAAGCTGGTTAGGCAAGCTATCAAAAGGAATGGGGCTATTTCTATGCAACAAGGTGCGGGCTTTTTATCGACTACTGATCTTGAGTATTTTTATAGAGGAAAAAGCAAATCAGATCACGGAAGGATAGGATGGTAGAGAGAGAAAACAATAAGACCAAACACTTCTGTTGTCAATTTGAGCCAACAACAAGATTAGAGGGTATTGAAATTTTCGGATAATGTAGATAGACTAGATAGAGAGGCTACCGCGATGTCAGGTCAGATATGAACCCAAGATATTTATATCCCAACAGATATTTTCCAGGTTGTTTATAACTAGACATTGAAAGTGGATTGCCGACCTAACCAGTCTGCTTTCAACATTTTGATATTTTAGGACCTAACCTAGCTGGAGAGAGAGAGGAAAAAATGTTTTTTTAAGATGAAATCTAATTTTGATTTTTGAATAAACAAATTTATCTGATTTTTAGTTGTTCAAAAATTAAATTTCTCTAATGTTTGGTTTTGAAAAAATCGAAAAGAGCAGTTCCATCTTTTCTTTTCTTTTTTAAATAAGCATACATATAATAACAAAAACTTTGAAGTAATTTTATAATAACGTTAAATATAATAGATATATATGATATTTTCTCAAATATTTAATATGTAATTTAATACATTATTTAATTATGATAGAATATATTAATATACTATTAAATCCATATAAAAATATTCTTATGGATATATTTATTATTCATTGATAGTTTATTATGAGTATAAGCTCAAAAAATGCCATCTCTATTTATAAATTGTTTTATTTTCTAAATTCTATGTATTTTTTGCAAAAAATAAATTTAAGTTTTTAAGTTCAATATTTTATTAAATTTTAACTTTCTTTTTTTTTCTGTAAATCTTTTAGGGTTTATCTATATTCTATATTTTTATATATATACTCAATTGTTCATATGTGTGAGCCCATACTGGAATTTTCCGTAGATAGTAATATAATGAAAGTTCGGGTAAAGGTAGTAGTTCTAGTTATAGCTTGAGGAAGAGGTTCTAAAGCCTTCGGATCTTGTTGTAGTTCCTCTTCCCCTTGCTTCTGTCCTTCGGGTCAGTACAGTCGGTAAGTCAGTAGGTGTAGTTAGGCTTACAATCTTTAAAACCCTGTTAATAATATTTGTTTGACCCAAATTTTAAATATAGACTTTTTTTAGTTCTAATGAATGATAAATAAATGTAAAAAAAAAAAAAGCAAATTTGAAACTACACCCACTTTTTCCACCCAGTTAACTAGGTCATCTTTTTTTATGAGACGCTTAAATGTAGGCCTCAGAAGCATTTTTTTTCATTTCCCAGAATTTTTAGATAGCTTTATTGTTATTAGATAAACAATGTCAGAAAGAAAAAATTGATTTTGAATTCATAAAGATCTAGATCTTAAAATTCACAAAATTTATTGTATAGATTTATTGTTGGAGGGGAACTCATTTTGACCACATCTAGAGTGTAAATAAATTGTATTTATTTAGTGATTGACGATTAGGATGAAGGGAGTGTGTGTGAAAATTTTGAGATTATATAAATGGCACAAATATGGTTTTTAGAAGTGTGATTTCATTAATCTACAATTTACAACTCTTCAAATTACAAAAGTTAATGTTAGAGTGAGTTATGATTGGTGGATTTACTAAAGATGAGGTGTCATTTTTAAAAAAGTTACTTTTATAATATTTTGCTCATCAAGTGTGTTTGTCTAAATATTACTAAAAAATAATGAATATTTTTGTCATTTTCATAAGAAATAAAGTTGAAATTCTGACTAAAGAATAAAGATACTCTATAAATAAAATCTCATAACACTAACTTTCAAAATACCATTGTATTTTTGTAAAAATTTCTAATATGCTTAAATTACCTATTAAAATAATTTTTAAAAAAGTAATGACAACTCTAACTTTAATATTTGTATTTTAATATTTGTATTTTGAGGGATTGTTAACTTTTAGACAAACCCTTTTATATATATATATATATATATATATATATATATATATATATATATATATATATGGGCAAGGATCAAATACAACAACACTTCTAAAAAACCATGTTTGTGGTATTTGTATAACCCAAAACATTATACACACTCTCTCTTCATCTAAATAATCAATCCAAAAAAAAAAAAAAAAATTCAATTTAAACCCTAGATATGGTCAAAATGAGTCCCCTCCAATAATGAATCTAGACTATTAATTTGGTGAATTTCTAGATCTTTGGGTTTACAAACTCAAAATCATTTTTTTCTTTTTTAATATTGTTTATCTAATGATAATAAAATCGTCTAAAAACATTAGAAAGGAAAAATCGTTCTAAGGCCTAGATCTAAGCATCTTATCAAAATGGACGGCCTATGTTAATGGGGATTAAAAATTACTTTTTAGGTTGCATTTTCATAATTTTTTTGTGATTGTTCATTAGAATGAAAATAATATATATTTTAAATTTCGGAAAAACAAATGGCCCTAACATGATTTTTTAATATTGTTGAATTATATTACTATACCAATGTTGCATGAAAGCACTTATATATATATATATATATATATATATATATATATATATATATATATATATATATATATATATATATATATATATAAGTGATTTCATGCAACGGTTGTATCATAGTATAATGCAACTACACTTCTAGAAAACCATGTTTGTGGTATTTGTATGACCCAAAATTTTGCATACACACTCTTTTCATCTCAATAATCAACCCCCAAATAAAAAAGTTCAATTTAAACCCTAGACATGGTCGAAATGAGTCCCCTCCAACAATGAGTCTAGACCATTCATTTGGTGAATTTCAAGATCTTAGCCGTTACAAATTGAAAATCATTTTTTTTTTTTTTAACATTGTTCATCTAATGATAATAAAACTATCCAAAAATATTAGAAAATAAAAAATCCTTCTAAGTCCTAGATCTAAGCGTCTTATCAAAATAGATGGCCTATGCTAATTGCGCTAAAAATATACTTTCTAAGTTCTGTTTTTAAACTTTTCTTTTTTTGTGATTGTTCATTAGATTTGAAAGAGTATATATTTTAAAATTTGGATCAAGGCCCTAAGATGATTTTTGAAGGTTGTTCAATAATATTACTATACAACCATTGCATATATATATATATATATATATATATATATATATATATATATATATATATATATATATATATATACTCAAAAGCCTATATGCGCTAGCGCGCACTACGTTTTCTTCGCAGCTAGTGCGCTCAACAAGAAAACAAATGCGCTACCGAGCGAGTTCAGTATACTACACGAGGCATTAGAGCAACGACAATTACTTCATTTAAATTTTTAATATTTTTATCGACCAATCGGTATTTTGATGCTTTGTCACACTGCCTTTCTTTATGTGAGATGATTCATAGACCATACATATTAGAATAATATATCGTTCTTCTTCGCTTTCTCTTATTCTTCCTTTTATCCATATCCCTCTATTTTCGTTTAACAATGCACAATCAATATTGATTTATTTGTACATAGAAAGGATTTCCATTGCTGCAACTATAAAATAGATAATCATATCGTGAATGAATGCTTCCTTGGATCTTAAGAATACGAAGCAATGAGTTGGTTATTAGTTCATACTAGGAGTCGGTCTTTCCATATTCCATAATTTTATTTTAGTCCCAACTCCAAAAAAAATTGGATCTCAACGAGTCACACACTAAGCATTGCAATTTTACCAAATGGTTAATCAAATCTTTATTCAACCGTATAGAATTGAATTCATCATTTTTGAATGAAGGCAAAGGAGTAACCCCTTTCCTTCATTCAAAAATGAGAATAAAAGGTCCTTTCTATTTTGCAGATAGGGACAAAAACGAGAGCCGAAAGCTCAATGAGACCGGTCCAAGAGAAGGAGATGACAGCGATAGTGCACTGCTTGAGAACTTGGAGGCACTCACTACTTGCTTGGGTCACGATTCGTGGTCAATACGGGTGGCGACGACCTGACCTAGAAGAAGCTCACGCCAAAGCAGGCATGGTGGCAAGACTTTGTGGCTGAGTTTTATATGGTGCTGGGGTATAAGCCTGGACTGGACAGACCAACTAGGTCGCGGATGCTTTAAGTAAGTTGGATAGGAAGGCAGAAGGCCTAATGAAAGAGAACATTAGGGGGATAACGGACAACACCACATCAGTAGATTGCCCCTAGACTCGCCGTCTTCCCAAGCGGGCCCAGGCCTTTATTGCCTCGGGAATCCGCTCTTCAAGATCCAAATCCCATGCTCCACTTCAGGTTTGTCGTTGCAATAGCTCTTGCCTCTTCTCCCGGTTTCCCCTGCCTGTAGGTTTTGGGAGGAGAGCAATATGCTGAAATAGGAGACAACGACCAATGAGATAGAAATAATGAATCAGAAAGGGAGTTCGGGTTCAAATTCTATATATGAATATGACTAGATGGGATAATCTATAACAGAAAAGAGATGCAGATAAAGAAAAGTAAATACTTTCTCATGATTTTTTTTCGTATACTCGATATCTTGAAGAAAGGTAAGGTTGGTTGAACTTGAAAATGATTCATTCATTGAATCAGTGAGCGATTGAATCAGATTCAATTAGATAGTACCAACTAAATCGAGCAAGAACTCCCATTTCTTATTGAATTAACCGATCCACTTGCTATCGGACATTTTTTATTCGGTAATATTCGTGGGCATATTTCACTTTTTTTATGAGAATCAATCCTACTACTTTTGGTTTTGGTTCTGGGGCTTCTACACTTGCAGAAAAAAGCATGGGACGTATCGCTCAAATCATTGGTCTAGCACTGGATGTAGCTTTTACCCCGGGCAAGATGCCCAATATTTACAACTCTTTGGTAGTTAAGGGTCGAGATACCGCCGGTCAGCAAATCAATGGGATCAAATGGTATAGTTCATTTGTTGGTAGCTTGGAGGATTACAACCATGCCTATTGCTTTCCAATTGGTTGTTTTGCATTAATTGTTACTTCATCAATCTTACTGATTAATGTACCCGTTGTATTTGCTTCTTCTGATGGTCGGTCAAGTAACAAAAATATTGTATTTTTTGGTACATCATTATGGATTGAATTAGTCTTTTTGGTAGCTATCCTTAATTCTCTCATCTTTTGAGCTTTTCCCGGATCACAAAATTGACCCCTCCCCGGAAGGCATTCTGGTTGTGGGACACAATAACTATGAGTCCCGAAAAGAAAGAAAAAAAAATGAGAGGGAGGGGTCAAAAGTTACTTGAGAGAATTGGAATCTTCTTGAAACTTGAAGTGAACATAGTATTTGGCTCTGTACAAATATGTTCCAAATGCATATCATATCATCTAGTATATTATATACTATATAATAAAAGAATAAGAAATATAATATAATATTCTAATATAATAGATAAAAGAATATTAAGATTAGATTCTAATATCTAATAGATTAGAATCCTATTTTCTCATATTTGTTTAGTGTGGACATATACAGGCGTATTAGGAAGGAATAAAATGCGAATATGGTCGAATGGTAAAATTTCTCTTTGCCAAGGAGAAGATGCGGGTTCGATTCCGCTATCCGCCCGTGTTGAAATAAAAATATAAAAATAATGGAATGCAAGAAATGATACGGTATAGTTAGCATATCCAATACGGTATAGTGTTTACACCTTCCCTCCACCCCCAAAGAAAAAAGGCTCATTAATTACTAGGTGTCAAATTTAGGTGACAAAGTAATACCCAAAAAGAAATTTTTTATAAAACAAAAAGATCTTGCGGTGACAGGATTTGAACCCGTGAAGTCAAGGTTATGAGCCTTGCAAGCTACCAAACTGCTCTACCCCGCACTAAAAAATTAGGTATTATTGATGTACAAACAAGGATTGGATGTGCCCACACAGAAGAAATCAATTATAGACACTAATACACTTAGATCAGCTCTTTATAGATGAACTTGGGATTTGTGATCCCAAGTAGGATCCATTCAGGATCATGGGATCCTTTTCTATCAGAGAAGGTCCTTTGCACAAAATGTACTTTTAAGTAATTGCTCCATAGATCCTATATCTGCCTATATGAAGAAGAAATCATGTAAGGAAGGGGATTCTTATTTGTACAAATGGTACTTCGAACTTGGAACGAGCATAAGGAAATTAACGACACTTCTTTATCTTTTGAGTTGTTCTGCCAGATCGGTCGCTCAAGATCTTTGGTCTCCACCCGGACCCGATGAAAAAAATTGGATCACTTCTTATAGATTCGTTGAGAATGATTCTGATCTAGTTCATGGCCTATTAGAAAGCGCTCTGGTGGGATCCTCACGAACAGAAAAAGATTGCAGTCAGTTTGATAATGATCGAGTGACATTGCTTCTTCGGTCCGAACCAAGGAATCCGTTAAATATGATGCAAAATGGATCTTGTTCTATCGTTGATCAAAGATTTATATATGAAAAATACGAATCGGAGTTTGAAGAAGGGGAAGGAGAAGGAACCCTCGACCCGCAACAGATAGAGGAGGATTTATTCAATCACATAGTTTGGGCTCCTAGAATATGGTGCCCTTGTGGCAATATATTTGATTGTATCGAAAGACCCAATGAATCGAGATTTCCCTATCGGTCCAGGTCATTTACGTAAAAACAGTTAGTCAAAGTGTTGAATGAAACTTGAGTTATTAGTTCTTATCAATGATCAATGATTGAGATCCAAGAACCGTTCATGAATTCAGATTCATTCAACAGTTAATGGTTCCAATTAGTCAGGAATTCTTTGTTCTTCTGTGACTAGAAATTCTTTCTTTATCCTTTTCATTCTAAAAAGGAAGTCTTTAAGTGTTGTGATTGTGATAGACAATCAATCGAAGAAAAATATTTCAACTTGATCAATCAAATAAAAGGTGCATTTTTTGAAAGGGATAAGGGAAAGGGGATTCAGGATCAAGATGAAATAAAATAAGAAATCATTCAGTAATCCCCCCAGAAAAAGTGTTTCCGTTGATTTCCGTGTCTTTTCGACGGCATGGACGAGTGGTAAGGCGGGGGACTACAAATCCTTTTTCCCCATTTCAAATCCAGGTGTCGCCTGATCAACAAAGGACTCGAAATCTCTTATCCGGCTGATATGACCCGCCTTATTTTTGCCCAGCATAAGCAAAGGGTTGTCAATACTTTATCTTCAGAACCCGGAGGTTCCATGAAATGAAGACTATAAATTGAAATTTTCTTTTTTTCTTTCTTCAAAAATCTACGTATCAACTTCCGTAATAAATGAGGGTTCATTTATTCACTTATTATTTGATAGAATAATTTATGTTAGAGTGCTCAAGTAATTTACTATTGTACTCAACAATTTTGGACACTTCTATACACTTGTTTTGTACATGGAGTATTTTTTTAATAAAAGTATTTTTGGTCATTAGGAAGGTATGATGTCATCAACATGGGGTGTGATATCACCCACATGGAATATATTAGTGGCATTTAATGCTCCGTGTGAAAGACGTCACATCCTCTTAATGACAAAAAACACCCTTATTAAAAAAATGCTCCATATACAAAACAAGGCTATAGAAGCATCCAAAATTGTTGAGTACACTAATAAATTACTCCATAGTGTGAGCACCCTAACATAATCCATTAAGATAGGGTTATTAACTTAATATAATTTTTTTATAAGCTATTTAATATAGGGTTATGTTAGGGTGTTCACACTATAGAGCATTTTATAATGTTTTACTAAACAAATTCTAGACACTTATATGCACTTGTTTTGTACATGTAATATTTTTTTAGTATGGTGTAGTTTGTGTACGGATGCATCCGTAGGTGTAGAGGTAAGGTGTACCTTAAAATTTTATCATGGTATATAATTTTGATGTAAAATGTTCTTACGATTATCTCAAAATCTATTTTTATATCTAATTATAAAATTTTAAATTTCAAAAATTGTTAAAATCAGGTATATCTATAAACATATGAAAATCTTGAAAATGGACAGTGTAGATAATATGTTGTAAAATGTACTATTTCTGAGACTTAAAATCTTTTTATTTTTCCTGGTCATACATCTCGATGTCAATATGATCAATCAAAGAGATTTTCAACATTAAAACTACCTTGTCCGATGGATATTTGAGGGGCATCCGTAGTTCTACATTATAAGGTAGCATCCTTATCTAAACTTTTTTCTTTTTAGTAAAGGTATTTTTTATCATTAAGAGAGGTGTGACATTATTCACATGGGGTGTGACATCACCTACATGGAGCACACTAATGATATTTAATGCTCCATGTAGGTGATGTCACATTCATTTAAATGATGTCATATCCCTCTTAAGGATAAAAAATATCCTTACTAAAAAAATATTGTATACAAAATAATATTATATAAGTATCCAAAATTTATTGAATACAATTATAAATTATTTTATAAACTTAATATATATATATATATATATATATATATATATATATATATGGGCATGCATCAAAGGGGAATTTCTTTTTAGGGTGAGGTTTGTATAAAGCATCAACGTTATACAATTGCATTAAGGTATGCCTCAAAACTATGTCAAAAATGCAATTTCGGAACCACAAAGCCTTGCGAAGACATGAAAATTTAGTGCAGCTCCCAATTATGAAAATTAAAGTTCTAAAAATGTCAACAATCAAACAAATCTATAAATACTTGAAAATCTTAGAAATGGACAATCCAAATAATGTATTAGAAGATAAAATATTTTTAGGACTATAAATCCCTTTTTTTTCATGTCTATGAATCTCGTGGTCAAAATGATCGATTTGAGAAATTTCCAACATAAGAACAACCTTTACTAGTGGTGTTTTAGGTGCATCGTACCAGTACAGTATAAGGTTGAGACCTTATATGATCTTTTTCCTTCTTTTTAAAATCAAGGTGTAATCTTATTTCATTTTATCAATGCATAACCAACGCAATAACGCACATGCTTTAATGGGTTTGGACTTCATTTTCTACATGTACTATATAATCTACATTAAAGACAAGGTCAAATGGATGGTGACCTAGTCAACGCTTTTGGCACGCTTCAAAAGGTTGTGGGTCCAATTTCCACTATGTACTTCAAATGATATAATAAATGAGAGCCATCGCATGCCTAAGCAGTTGCCACGTCCCAAATGCATGTCAACTGAATCAGTCTGTACATAAAAGGTTCAACAAACAACCAAAGTCTGTCTCATATCTAAGCCAACACGTGTTAACAACCAAAGTCTGTCTCATATCTAAACGTCAACACGTGTCTAAGTGTGACACATCTAAGCGTGATACTTCACAGATAAAGAAAAGAGAGAAGTGTAGCACATCCCAGATAAAAAAACAGTGAGATTGTTTGTATAACACTGGAAAGTTAACATTTGAACTCAAACTAGCCACCATCATCTTGAGATGAAACACAAGATTATCCCACTTTTAATGGCATTCTCATGCACCACTTGGAACATAAGTGGGCCAAGATTGAAGAGACCTCAGGTTTTATGCATAAACCCTTCATAGGCTCGAAATATTCACAGATAATTTACACAAGTTGCTTTACAAAGAAAAGAAATTAGAAGCTGTACAGGTCAAACCCACCATCATTACCTCCACCAACACCACCACCAGTGGTAATGTATATTTACAAACAAATCATCAATCACGAATTATGGAGGAGATGATTGGATGGGTTCAGGCAGCATTGCCACTGTAACTACATAATACTCAGAGCCAAGAGGAAGACCATATGGATTGAAAAATGACTCAGGTAGACCAGATCCTTCTCCCTTGCTGCTTAAAAGGTCAGACTGGTCACCAAGCTCAGGAGTTGGCGGCTTTGCAAACTTGTGTTCAATGTGCACAATTTGTCCAATTATGAAAGTAGGTCTATAGGGGAGGTGCTCAATAAACAAGGCGACGGATTCATCAGACAAGTAGTAGTTAGGGCGATTACGATTGATGGCCTCGTAATGTCCAGCAGAGTTGAGGACAAAGGCTGCGAGTTCATGGACTTCAAAATTGAGAAATGCCACCCTCTCCTTATTCACCTGTTAGCACAGCATATTGATAAACAAACCGTTAGATCTCGTCTAAGCCAAAACTAATGAAACCAACGAACAATCAAAAACACAAAAAGAACACAATGTATTGCCAGTGAGACAAAGTGACATTGATTCAAGTATTATTTTAACAAATGAGCAAGTGAAAGTTTTGCTAAAATGTTTGGGGGATGATAACTGACTTGTTTCTTTTTATTGTACAAGGTTTTCACAAGCTCATTCTTCCCTTCAAGCTCCTTTGACAGAAGGCCCTGAGCAGCATCAAACCTTGAACACCTCTCCAAGAGCTCAGCACGTTGCCTCGACAGGATGCTCACTTTGTCGGCCAGGATCCTAATGCAAGCCCGAATCTCTGCAGCGCTTTCATCTTCGTTGTCATTTGCAGAAGAACTGGTAGGGAAATTCGAGTCAAGTCATAAGAACCATAAGGCCTCCAGACAATGAGGATATATTTGAAGGATGAATAAAAATTATTATATTGAAGATCTCAAAAGGTGAAGCAGCTAGCAAATCAACTACAAGCACTATCTAAAACGACAAGTACTGTCTAAAAAAATATTGCTGAACTTGTAACTAATACTGGTGATATTTTTCTTTTCTTTTCTTTTAAACATTAGCTAATACTGGTGATACGATGTTCCTTATGTAACATTACAAAGACGTATCTAGATTAATCTTTCTTTTCACACATACACACACATGCATGTGCTCATGCATACATACACCTGCATGCATACACAAACGTGTGCGGGCACGCACACAACCTATATCTATAGGAAAACACTTAAAGATGCATATAGGTGAAGTTCTACCGTACTTCACCCATAGCCCATCAGCTCACACGGTCACGGTAGTTAGATCGTGTCTAAATTTTAATAATTTTTTCAAAGACTTGAAATTTTTTCAAAAGTGTATGCCGTAGTGAGGTGCACCTGAATAAAATATAAAAAAAATATTAATTTGAATGATAAAATGCCCAAAATACCCCTGTAAAGTTTCAAGCGTATTTTCATCATTTTATTGTTTGACAATTATTTTATTTAATATTTTATTTTGGTGCAATCTGGTCAAATGAACACATGTCCAAAATTTCAAATAAATCTGATCAGCAAAAAATTTATTAAAATTCAAAAACCATCAGACAACCATGACTGTGTGATGGATTTTGGATGGTGATGTGGGTGATGTACTATAAAAAAAAAATTTTTAGGTAATTCAATGGGGAAGACAGGCCTGTACCTGTTTCTTCATATAGATTTGGGAGTTAGCTCTTTGAAGGTGTCAGTGGGTGGTGTCAGCAGGATTGGAAACCACAACATGGTAACTAGGTATGGGGGTGCTACCAGCACGACCCAACCCCTTTCATGTAGAACTTCACCTATAAGTGTTTTAAATGTTTTACATATATATATATACATATATATATATATATATATATATATATATATATAGGAACAACTATTAAAAATCACTTGTCATTGACCAATGCATGAGTCAATCCAGTTTATTTTATCCAAACTTTTCCACTAATTCTTCAATAATTTCTACAAAACAAAATCTATAATTAAGAAGTCAAGATCCCTCCATGCAAGGCTCAATGTTCAGTACCAAAGGATCACATTGTAGGCAATGAAAAACTAGAGTCCTAATATAAATGGTCAGTATTGAATCCTTCATATGAACATCACAAAATTCAAATGGTTTAGAAGGCCAGCACACCTGCCCAAAGAGAGAGCCAGTGAACGTAATGATTCTGTGAAACCAGCAACACCTCCAGGAGCAGATACACAAGTACGAAGTCTCTCAAATAGGCCACGTATCTTTATAGCAGATGCACGTAGCGCCCTATATTCAGAAGCTTTCCGGTCTGCTGCACAAAGATTAGTGTGCGCTTCTTCTCTGGCTTCATGTAGGCAATTTTCCAGATGTGCGCAGTTCAACTGTTTCAATGAGAATAAGAGAAAATAAATTGAATACTTCTTTTTTAAAGATTTACAATGAAAATTTCTCTCATTGATGATTTTGCAAGATATAGTAACAAAGTTTGTTACGAATTTCAAAGCCACGTATATATGTACTCTCAAAGGCAAAACTGTGCATCCATGACCATACTCCACAGCAGTTTGAAACTTAACATGGACAAAAAAAACCCACAAAACCTCAAAGGTTGTTTAAATCTCCCATCCATCCTATCAATACTGCAATGATCAAAAGGCGACCCACATTCTGTGAATTGGATTTGTCCATCAGGATAATCAGAATGCAACTTTTTACTTGAGAGCATATACTCCATTACAACAAGATATCGATAATTGAACAACCCCATCACATTCATGGTAATAAGGGAGAATTGTTCACCTATAAAACAACTTCCTAGAGATGGCAGATTAAACCCTTTTCCTTCAAGGAGAAACAGGGGGAGGAAGTACTAAAGCTACCACTATCTGAATAGTTCTGCATCAATCACAGAAATAATCTAATGCTTTTCCATTGGGAATAATAATTTGTTACCACCACCAGGACAAGTTCCTAGGATTTGCTTTATTTTATTTTTTAATGTCAATAAGTTCCTGCTGTTCTGAAACAGAAAATCTATAATACATCTTCATGACCCCAGAGAAAGGGCTATAGTGCTATACCATTAAGTGAAATAGATTCATGGAACATTGAGCTTATAAATATGAGAGAAAAGTATGCCCAGCCTCAAAAAAGTGAAATATACAATGGAAAGATGGCACTATATAAAGAAAAGGAGCAATATAATTAAACTCCCCCATATGAATATCTCCAGAATGGGAATGTAATAGTGTAACTTACCAGATTTCATGTTCATTTCTCCAACCATGAAACACGGCTAGTTCAAGACAATGCACTGAAAATATTAGGTTTCAATCACTATATTCTGACTTAAGAACCTGTTATACATTTTCAATTAGATTAAAAAGAAAAAGAAAAGGAAAAACGAGTGCAGGCCACAGCCTTTCTTCAATAATTTGAACCTTAAAATATCATTTGCCACCTACCACTGTAACGTGCAGTAGCTTTCAAATTCCAATGAAATTTCTAAAACAAAAAATAAGAGACTAAAGGAAAACAGACTCTGAATGCCTTTCAAATCGTTCAACATTTTCTGATTAAAAAAGCAAATGCAGGTTCATCCAGAGTTTTTCAGACTTGAAGAACTGGAGTCCAGGAATATTCGGTGTTCACTAAAGCACAATTTCTACAGTCCAGAACATTTGATATCAAAATGTAGTTCAGATCTATTATTGACATTCTCTTTGTTATATTCAAGCTGCCAAAGCTGCATCATGAAGAGTCTGACATAAAATGATATTCCATTATTTTTTATATTTGATTATTCACATTGATTAGTAAAACAGTATAACAGAAGTGAACAAATTTTTGTCAGTATGTCAAATTTAAATATCTTATTGAAGAGTTTCACCGCCCTTGAGCTAAGTTACAGCTCTCTCAAGCCATCTGGTAATGCTGATGGCATCACCTCCAATGAAAACCCAACTCAACGAGTGTGAATCATGAATCTCCATATATTTCACCCTGGCAAACTTCTGCAATCAATGAATCTTGTCAAAAAAAGTAAAGAAAGAAAAAGGAAACCACACTGCTGTTCCAAACAAATTAATGGGCCCCAACCCCATCAACTGCATGATTTCCTCTACTGCATCAAACACAAGTCTAATTCACAACCTTACTGTTATTTACACTCGCTATCATGCTCAAGCACCACATAAAGCCCTTAGCTTCACAAAACAACAATGAAGATAAACTGCATTTTGTCAAACCCATAGCCACTCAGAGAACATCACATCATCATCATCATCAGAGCTTTTCCCA
This sequence comes from Amborella trichopoda, assembly GCF_054954075.1. NCBI lineage: Eukaryota > Viridiplantae > Streptophyta > Magnoliopsida > Amborellales > Amborellaceae > Amborella > Amborella trichopoda. The sequence continues at coordinate 18,357,500 of NC_142340.1, forward strand.
ACTAATTAGGTCGGCTACACAAATCCTGATCCACCATTCTGCTCTATCAAGGACTATACCCTCAGTGAGGCCTCCATCACAAACCCAACTTAAATTTCAATTGCCACTTCAAAATGTTAATTTCGCTTGTGTTGATGAACTTCGTACCCAGAAGGCAAACAAGAAGAAATGAGAGAGAGAGAGAGAGAGCAGAGAAATAGTGTAGGGATTGCGTGAACTCCACTGGGAAGCATACTCACAGGCCCAGGGTAATGCAGCTTTTTATTAATTATTGTGGTAATACATTAGGTCAGCAGATCTACACCCCTTACAGATACATGTACCTAAAGAAAGGAAATACACAAAATATACAAAAGAACAAAATAATATCACAAGTCTAACAATCCCCTCAAGTTGTACATCATTTTTAAACATGTACAACTTGCTTCTTAAATAATCATGCCTCTCCCTTGATAAACCTTTTGTAAATATGTCTGCGACTTGATCCTCTGTACCAATGAAGTTTGCTTCAACTTCTTCAGCCTCATATCTTTTCTCAGATAAAATGGTAATCAATTTCAATGTGTTTCATTCTATCATGAAATAGTGGTTTGAAGCAATCACTAAAGCACTTCTATTACCGCAGTAAATAGATAATCTACCAACTTTATAAGCCAATCGTGATATAAACTTCAAACCGTGTAATTTCCGCCATCATTCCAGCAAGGTCCTTGTTCTGCTTCAGTGATTGATTTGGCAACTGTTTTCTATTTTCTACTCCAAGATATCATCTCCTAGGAAAACACAATAATAGCCTGAAACTGATTATCTAGAATCAGGTTCTCTTGCCAATCTGCAACTGAATGTCCACTTATGGACCCCAAATCCAGACTCATTTGTTTATTTTTCTTATACAAAAACCATTGCCAATGGAACCTTTCACATCATTATCCTTTCCAATGCCTCCCTATATACTGCAGTTGGCGCATGCATGTACTAAAAAACCTGATTAACAGCATATGAATTATCAGGATGTGTGAGAGTCAAGTACGGTAATGCCCCAGCCATACTTTTGTATTTTTCTGGCTCTGATAGTGGGTCTCCTTGATTAGCACATAATCTTTTATTTAAGGCTATTGGAGGATGGCAAGGCTGGCAATACAAATACATTGGGCTTCTCTAGCATATGTAAATCATATTTTTGCTATGAAGGCAAATCTCACTACATGAATGACCCACTTCAATTCCAAGGAAATATCTCCATTCTCCTAGGTCCTTCATTTGAAACATTTCATTGAGAAACTCCTTTACTTCATTTATCATCTTTATATCACTTCCTGTGACAATAATATCATCCACATATAATAAAATAATAACACTACTTTCTTACCTTTCAAAAGGAATACAGAGTTATCATTTGCTGATCTAGTAAAACCTCTCTTTCAATGCATCATAAAACTATGGAACCAGGAGGTTGTTCCATATATACTTCTCTTAATTCTCCATGCAGGAACACATTTTTGACGTCCAATTGATAAAGTGGTCAATCATGCATAAGAGCAAGAGATATGACAACCCTTACAATGATAATTTTAATAACTTCAGAGAAGGTTTCCTCATAGTCCAAGCCATGCTGGTAGTTAAATCCTCTTGCGACGAGTCTCGCCTTAAATCTTTCCACGCTCCCATCAAGCTTATATTTTACTTTGTATACCACCAAGTACAGTTAACATACATGGCTTGTATTTCTTCTCTCATGGCTCTAGTCCACCTCCCATCTCTTTTAGCTTCAAATAAATGTTTGGGTTCTTTTATCTTCATAGTTTCACACATAAACACCTCAAAATTGTGTGTGAAACTTCCATAACTGACCCATTTGTCAATGGGATGGTTCACTCTTTTCAATCTCCTCAATTAGACTTCATCTTGCTGCTCATTCTCATGTTGTTCTCCATCCTAAAGCTGTAGGGAATTTTGTAAGGTTGGCTGTAAATTCTGAGGTTCCTGCCCAATCTTGGACCATCTATGACCTATAATTATGTCCTGGCAGATTTATTCGTTTCGCACTTCTTGATTTGTATCATAGAAAGGTTGAAAATCTTCTCGTAGATCACATGGTGCCTCTTCATGGACCTTTCTTCAATCTGGCCGTCACTTTATGGATTTGTTTCCATCATGCCTCCAGCTGCCCTTTAAATTCTAACGGCATCTTTAATGTGTTCCACTTCATTTCTCTTCCAACTTTGCTAAGTTTCCACAATATTTCGAATTTCCCAACTATCATGGATGAATTGTAATATCTTGATTTTCATTTTTTTAAAACTTGCATCACTTGTAAACATTTTCTTTGGAGATACCATAAGCATCTTTTATCAAAAACAACATGCCTGGAAATTAATATCCTTTTTAATCTAGGACTGCAACATCTATATCCTTTGTACTCATCCGAGCAGAAAATAAATATGCCTACTTCAGCCTTTGGGGAGAGCTTATTCCTTTAGTCGTTATCTATGTGCACATATGCATAGCTTCGAAAACCTTTCGACACGGATGATTAGGATGTATACCAAACAGTACTCCATAGGGGTTGATCCCATTAACAGTACTTGAAGGCAGCCTATTAATGATACAGCTGTGTAAAATGCCTCAATCCATAATTACTTAAGCACACCACTAGAAAACATAAGGGAAAATGCCATCTCATCAATATGCCGATTCTTTCTCTCAGCAACTCCATTTTGAGCTAGTGTGTGTGGAAAAGAGATCTGTTGCTCTATCCCATGATCCTTCAAGCCGTTTGTGAAAGCAAACAAAAAATTGGTTTTCAGCAATGTATTTCAACAAATAACTTGAACTTCATAAATAGCCAAAATACATCAGATTTGCTTTTGAAGAAAAACATCCATGTACAACACAAGTAATCATCAATGAAAGTAACATAATAATAAGAATGAGAAGAAGAACAAACTGGAGCAGGAACCCATACATCAGAATGAATTAACTCAATCAGCTAAGGGGCACTTTTATTACTTAATGGAAAAGGGAGTTTTGACCTTTTGCCCAATCAACATCCCATAACAAACAAGTTGACTAAAATCTTTGGCATTTGAAGGGACAGTACCCTCATTACAAATTTTTTCAAATGACTCCCCACAACAATGACCCAGATGATGAAGCCATAAATCTTTAATAACTTAAGACTCAAAACCAGTATTGGATGTTTCTTCACAATGCACTCTCACATATAGCTGTCCACAACAAGTTCATGTGCTAGTTGAGAAACATAAATCAAATTATCTATAAGATTTGGAACAATAAAGACATGATTGAAGTGAATAGGTCCAAAGGTAGACTCAACTATGACATAGCCCACAAGTTTGATGTCAATGGAGGAAGACTCAACTAGGACACAGAAGAGTACCAGGATCTCCATACACATGGTCGGCAACCCAGCTATCCACAATCAACGCTCCATCAGTAGGGGAAGTAATGGAAAGGGATTCCATAGAATTATTTAATGCTGCCACCGTATTTTCAGTGTTTGCCAAGGCAGCAATTTTATTTCGTTGGTTTATTTTATTGTCATTCTGGTATCTATCGAAGCAACTGCGGGCTGAATGTCCTCTTCTACATATTTGACAAGTAAATCTATTTCCATTAAGAGTAGGTAAAGGACCTCAACCAAAGCTATAGAAATTTCTACCACCATGCCCATTTCTGGAACCTTGACAACCACGACTTCTGCTATCTCCTCGAAATTATTGGGGTTTTGTGCAACATTGCTCCTATTAGTAAACAGGATGTCGTGGTATTCATTATTAGGAGGAGAACATTTTTCCCCTTTACAAAAAATGCCTCATGCAGTGACAACATAGGTTGAAGGTTGGCAAAAGAAGGAAGAGAATCCCTTATCATCAAGGATGTCACAAAAGTTTTATAATCTTCACCCAGCCCACGTAGCACAAATTGTCTCTTATCTTTATCTTCAACTGGCTGCTGAATACTGATGAGCTGATCACATATTCCTTTTATCTTGTTATAGAATTCCAACACTAGAATTTTCCCCTTCTTACAATCTTGAAGTTTAGATTTCAACTGCATAACACAAGCCTCAGATTCCTGAGAATAGGACTCATTGAGGGCTGTCCAAAGATCATATGCTACAGGTAAATTCACCACTTGAGCCAAAATTTCTTTAGACAAGGTTGAAGTTATCCAAGCAATAAGATTTTGGTCATTAGCAAGCCAATCTTCGTAGGCTGGGTTGACTACCAAACTGATCTCTCTCTTTTCATCTAAATTTGTATTTTCCTTAGTAATATATTATGGTAGTGGCTTAACAGATCCATCCAAGTGACCATAGAGACAGTGGGCCCCGATGAAGGGAAAGACTCTCTTTCCAGACAATAAAGTCAGATTTAAGTTTCTCAAAGACATATTAAGGATTTGGGAATGAGAAAGAATTTGATTAATGAGGGGAATTGGAGTTCAATGAATATGCCATAGTAGGGAAACAGGCGAAAAATATAATAACATCAAATCTAGAAAAAGAAAAATAAGGAAAGATGATAGAAGAGGTGAATGGGAGCGACGAGGCCAGATCTAGAGAATGAGACCAGATCAAAAGAGAATAATGGAAGGATGATAGGAGACATCAAAAGACCAGATCTAGAGAGTAAGAGCAAGAAAGTACTTAGAAACAAAGTTCTTTTGGAGAGCAAGAAATAGTTTAGAGAAAAGGAGATCTAGAGAGAATCAATAAGATCTAGAGAAAAAGAGTAAGAAACGAGTTTTCTTGGGGAGCAAGGAATAGTATAGAAAAAGATCTAGAAAGCGTACGAAAGAACCAATTTGTAAAAAAAGATAGGACAAAGACTTTGTTCAAGGTAGAGAGAGATCAAAGAATAGGAAAAATGAAGAAACCTGGACAGGAGTATTTCAGCAATGGATGGATCGATTCTTCTCACCAAACCTGCTCTAATACCATTTTAATTTCGGTTGTGGTATTACAATAGAGCAGCAGATTTACAAAAATGCCCTTGTAGAAATACATATACCAAAAGAAAGGAAATACACAGAATATATATAAGAACAAAACAATATCACAAGTCTAACAAAAACTACCAGATCCCAATAGCTCTTGAACTAAAACATCATCCTCCCCACATTTTGGGACCTTCATACACCCAACCCAATGAAATCCCAACAGTGGCACATTAAAGAATCCCACAGTAGAAGGCAAAATTACGACTAGGGAAAAACTAGGAGCTCACAACTGAAAACCCCTTCTGCAAGGAAAAGGCGCCCATCCTCAAATTTCATTTAAAGTGACCCCCTTTGTAACCCATTCCTCACCCAATCCACATGACAAAATATGTCTAAAGAGGTAACCGGGTGCACTCATGCTGTGGTGGCAATTCTGAAATTATATTCATTACACATCATATTTGTAGTCATGTAAGTTATCGTATGGTTTTTGCTTTTGCTCCTTGCATATACCAGGCTTCACTATTTTACATAGTTATTTCATAGATTTCTGGCTACATCAAGATATGAACATCAAGGTTTTTCACAATTTCACTCTAGTGCAATTAGAATCTAGAGTCACATCCCCAATGTTCAAGGACTCGGCCAAGTTACTCGGACTAGGCCCCTAGCCGAGCTGAGTACTCGGAGATATTTAAAAAATAAGAAAAATCATAAAACTTATATTAAATTGTAAAATCAATGCATAAATATTTTATATGCAATTTGATTTTTTGATGATGATTTCTGAGTGTTACTTGACGTATACCCTATTCTGATATTTTCGTCGTTTTTGGAATTTTCAGAAACTGCTATAATTCAACTTTTGCTAAATCCATATTGTTATATATTTTTTCCAACTTATCTGAACTTCTAAAGTTATGCTTAGTTCAGTTTGATTTTCACTATTTTTATTTTATTTTTGACAATTTTTTTATTTGTTAGGGCTTTTCTTGCCCCGTACACTACTCGGGCAACTTGACTCGCCCCAGTTACTCGGCACGGGTAGAGCCCAAGTCCCTAGCTCGAGCCAAGTTTTTGAACCTTGGTCAGATCACATATGAACTAAAAGAATAAATAAGAAATAAAATTTGGAACATATCATCAGTTGATCAAAATTTACCAAGAACTCTAATGTAGGAGAACTTGAAGAAACGAAGAAAATTCAGCAAGAAGCACACAATTTTGGAGAAACCTTAGGGTCTACTCCCACCTAGGGCTCAATCCTTAGGCTTCTTTTACAAGAAGAAGTCTTTTTTTCTTAAGAGGAATACATGAATGACTCTCCAACCCATCCATGCCCTTATTTATATTGAATACTTATTGTTTTGGACAATATTTGTCCATAGAATTTAACTTTTGACCAAAAGATCCTAACTTAATATAACTCAAAATTAAACTCCCTAACTTTAATTAAAATAACTAACAAGTCCATAACCGGTACAACAATGAAATAAATAAATAAATATCATCTACAATAGCTTTATAAACTAAAAAAACAAAAAAAACAAAAACTATTTCTTGCTCTTCTTGTTTTTCTTGGAAGCCCTCCAAGGGTTTTCATCCTTCATATGAGCAAAAATTAGGAGAAATCTGCCGCTTCCATAGAAGATACTCGTGGCTACTTGTGCTCTGATCTCCATCATTCTCCCCGAGTTGAGGAGAACTCTCGCTCGAGTTCACATCTTCATCTTCATTCACCTCCATACCAAGATACTCTGATAGAGCAGCAATGTTGAAGATGTTTGAAGCCTCCATGTGTGAAGGCAAAGCGACCTTGTAAGCATTGCTGCCCATCTTCTTCAAAATCTTGAATGGTCCTGCCTTGCGACCATTCAGCTTGCTGTATTTTCCCACAGGATGTTGTTCCTTCCTGAGATACGCCATTACCCAGTCTCCCACATTAAACTCCTTGAAATGGCAATGCTTGTTTGCTCCTTCCTTGTATTTGGATGTATTGGCTTCTAAACTAGCACGCACTTGTTCATGCAGTACTTTCATTTGTTCAACAATAGCATGACCCTCCCAATTGGCCTGAACAAGAACCAAGTCAAGTGAATGAGTAGGGTTTTTCCCATATACAACCTCGAAAGGACTCTTACCAAGTAGGTCTACTGCAAACACTACTATAGGCAAACTCAGCTTGAGGTAGTGTTAGGCCCCACTGTTTCTTCTTTTCCTTCACAATACTTCTCAAAAGATTGCCAAGAGTTACGGTTTACTACTTCAGTTTGGCCGTCTGTCTGCGGATGATAAGTTCTACTAAACTGTAACTGAGTGCCCAATTTCGTCCACAAAGTTCCCCAAACTGGCTGAGAAACTTTGTATCCCAAACAGAAGTTATCGTCTTTGGAACACCATGCAACCTCACCACCTCTTTGAAGTACAAGTTAGCAACATGTGTGGCATCCAGAGACTTCTTGCAAGGTATAAAATGAGCCATCTTTGAGAATCTATCCACCACCACAAATATAGAATCCATACCCCTTTGAGTCTTTGGAAGTCCCATAACAAAATACATGCTAACATCCTCCCAAGGTGCATTAGGAATAGGAAGTGGAGAATAAAGCCCGGTACTCTGTTGTTGCCCTTTTGCCAGTTGACAGGTGCGGCACCTCTCGAACCACATAACATCTCTCTTTAATTTTGGCTAGTAGTACTTAGACTCCACCAATACTATGGTTTTGTCTCGACCGAAATGTCCACCAAGACCTCCCCCATAAAGCTCTGCTATTAGGGTTTCTTTAAGGGAACCTGTCAGAATACAAAGACAGTTTCCTTTGAAGAGAAATCCATCTTGAATAAGAAAATCCCGAACAACTCCACTGCAACACTGGTCCCATATCTCCCTGAAGTTGTCATCATCTGCATAAAGATCCTTCATAAATTCAAACCCAGTAATAGTAGTTGTCATGGTAGTTAATAGAGCCGACCTTCTACTCAAAGCATATGCCACTCTGCTCTGACTGCCTGCCTTATGTCAAATAACAAAAGTGAACTCCTGTAAATAGGCTACCCATTGAGCATGTCGCTGATTTAGTTTATGTTGCCCATTAATATACTTCAATGCTTCTAATCTGAGAACAAAATAAATTCCCTCTGAATCAGGTAATGCTGCCAATGCCTTAAGGCTTGAATAATAGCATAAAAATCCACATCGTAAGTAGAATAGTGTCAGCAAGTGTCAGTCAACTTCTCACTGGAGAAGGCAATAAGGCGACCTTGGCTTATCCCAACATGTGAAGCATCACAATCCAACTCAAAGACTCTATCAAAGTCTGTAAGGGCCAACACAGGTGCCTTAGCCATCTTCTGCATCACCAACTGAAAACTTTTCTCGGCTTCAGCAGTCCATACAAATCCCCCTTCTTCAGACAATCTGTGATAGGTGTTATGATCGAACTAAAGCCTTTGATAAACCCCTTATAAAAAGTAGCCAACCCATGAAAACTATGAACATCATGCATTGTAGTAGGAGTAGGCCAATCCTTGATACCTACTACCTTCCTTTGGTCAACCTTAATTCCCTCAGCTGAAGCAACATAGCCAAGAAAGATGAGGCTATCTGTCATGAATGAACACTTTTTACGATTCAAATACAATTGTTGTTCCCGTAGCAAATCAAACACCAATCGTAAGTGCACCAATGTTGTACATGAGACTATCATCAGAGTATACCACCACGAATTTCCCAATAAAAGGCTTGAACACTTGATTCATCACCCTCATAAAAGTACTGGGCGCATTGGAGAGGCCAAATGGCATCACCAACCACTCATAAAGGCCCTCTCGTGGTTTGAATGCAGTTTTCCACTCATCTCCACGTCAAATACTAATTTGAATATTAGATGGTACCCACTCTTCAAATCTATCTTTGAAAACACAGTAGCATCAAACAGCATAACTAACATATTATTTAGACGCAGAAATGGCAAGCGGTACTTGATTGTGATCTTGTTAATGGCCCTAGTATCCGCACACATGCGCCAAGTCCCATCCTTTTTAGCCATCAACAAGGCCAGGACAGCACAAGGGCTCATGCTCTCTCATATGAACCCCTTCTGTAGAAGCTCTGTGACCTATCTCTACAACTCATCATGCTCCTTTGGGCTCATTCTATATGCAGCCTTATTCGGTAGGCTAGACCCAGGAACAAGGTCTATGTGATGTTGGATGTCCCTCATGGGTGGTAAACCCTCTGATAGCTCATCTGGAGTGACATCACTATAGTCCCTCACTAAGGGCTTAATAGGCTGCTCCTCCACTTGGACCACTGCAAACACCATCCTCGACTCCTCCGATCCCTCCATAAACTGAGCCAAAGAAAGAAGGCTCGCACACCCTTCATCTGATTTGGATGTACTTTCCTTCTTAGACGGACCTAAAACCACTTTTATCCCATCTTTGATAAAGGAATAAGTGTTTTTAAATCAATCGTGTATGGCATGTTTATCATACTGCCTTGGTCTACCCAATAATAAATGACATACATCCATAGGCACAACATCGCCCCACACTCATCTTTATGATGTTTTCCAATAGAAAAAGAAACTAGACAGCATTTAGAAACTGTTACCTCATTTCCCCTTTAAAACCAAGCTATCTTGTATGGTTTTCAATGGCTCTCTATCTTCAATTTCAGCTTGTCTGCCATCTCCTGAGAAACAATATTTTCATAGCTGCCCCCATCAATGATACGATTGCAAACCGTCCCGTAGGTCGTTCATCGAGTGTGGAAAATATTAGTGCGCAACAAATCTGCCTCATCTACTACCTTGGGTGTTACCATGCTGCACCAGATCACGAAAGCCTCCGCATGGTCGCTAAAGGTTACTTCAGACTCATCTCCCTCAGGCTCTTCATCATAAATAAGGTCCCCATCAAAAGATGGTTTGTTGTCCTCCTCGTAAACCTCCTTAGCAAGGGCCACAAATTTTCTATTCGGACACTGAGAAGAGACATGTCCAATCCCCGAACACTTAAAGCATTTTAAGGTGCCGCTGTTTCAGCGATTTGGGGGACCAGAACCAGCCCCAACAGCCACAATTTTCTACTGTTTTGATGGACAAGCAGGCCCTCAGGCTCTCCATCATAAATAAGGTCCCCATCAAAAGATGGTTTGCTGTCGTCCTCGAAAACCTCCATAGCAAGGACCACAAATTTTCTATTCGGGCACTGCGAAGAGACATGTCCAATCCCCGAACACTTAAAGCATTTATGGTGCTGCTGTTTGGGCGATTTGGGCGACTAGAACCAGCCCCAACAGCCATAGTTTTCTACTGTTTTGAAGGACCAGCAGGCCGTGAGGACTGTCCACCCATTACATTTCCATCTATTCCCTTAAATTCACTTCCACGGCCACTTGGGCTACCCTGGCTTGCAAACCACCTTGATGATAGATGCCTTAGCTGAGCTTCAACTTTAACTGCGAGATTGAAAGCCTTATCGAGGATCCAAGACCATTGTAAAACCACTACATCTTGTATTATAGCTACTAGCTAAGGACTGTTCTTCCCTTTCAACCACATCACTGCGAGCCATCAACTCATAAAATTCATCGGTATATTCCTCTACATTCTTTTCACCTTGATGAAGATTATTCATCTTGTGATAGAGGAATTGCAAATAATTTTCAGACAAGTATTTTTCTTTTAATTTCTTTTTCATTTTCTCCATGTAGTAATTTTGGGCTTTCCCATCCTCTTTCTTCTAGCCTAAAGTTGTTCCCACCATGCCGAACCACCTTTTCTCAATTTTATGGTAATAATTTTTACCCTTTTATTTTTAAGTACCTCCTTATAATCAAAAACCCTTTCTACGATATTTAACCAATCTATAAACTCCTCGGTACTATCAAAATCAGGTATATCCACCATCAAATCGACATCCATAGAGAAACGCACCCCATGTCTAGGTCTCCGGTCGCTATCCTCATTTGTCGACTCCACATGCAGAGCATGATAGTGAAAAGGGTTGTATTCGAGATCCTCTTGAGCTGAAAGATTACCATCTTACCCATTATTGAGGGTTGCAAATTGTTGTGTCAGCAGCTGAACGTATCTTTCAAGTTCCTCAATTCTCTCATCTCTAGGATCACAGAGCAGATCCACGAAAATACCCATTTTACAGCCCCTTCTCGCTACCAAGGGTTCGCTGAAATCACAAACCATAGGCAATTAATCAACAAAGAGTAAGATCTCGATTGTTTTTTGGCAAACTTTTGCCAAAATCAGCAAACCTGAGACCCTAATTCAACTTTAGCCTCTTTGTTGTCGAGCTAGGGCACAAAAGGTCTTCGCTACAGCGCTGTCCGTACATTGCTACAGTGCTTTCTATACATTGCTACAGTGCTTTTGTGTGGATCGAGGATCGTGGGCTCTTATACCACTTGATGCAGGAGAACTCGAAGAAACCAAGAAAAATTTGCAAGAAGCACACAATTTTGAAGAAACCCTAGGGTTTACTCGCACCTAGGGCTCAATCCTTAGGCTTCTTTTACAAGACAAAGTCTTTCTTTTCTTAAGAGAAATACATGTAGAAATTTTATGAAATAAATGTCATTTTATGAAAGAAGAAATTTTTTCTCTTGGCTTGATTTACAGTCATGTTTTTTCTCTCTTCTTGCTGATTTTACATGTTTAAAGTTCAGGAGAACGGTGGATTTAATTTCCCTGCATCAAGTGAAAAATCAACAAGAAGCACACAATTTTGGAGAAACCCTAGGGTTTATTCCCACCTAGGGCTCAATCCTTAGGCTTCTTTTACAAGACAAAATCTTTCTTTTCTTAAGAGGAATACATGAATGACTCTCCAGCCCATCCATGCCCTTATTTATATTGAAAAATTATTGTTTTGGACAATATTTGTCCATACAATTTAACTTTTGACCAAAAGGTCCTAACTTAAACATAACTTGAAATTAAACTCCTTAACTTTAATTAAAATAACTAAAAAGTCCCTAACTGGTCCAGCAATGAAATAAATAAATCTAAAATAGCCTTAAAAACTAAAAAAAACCAAAACTATTTCTTGCTCCACTTGTTCTTCTTAGAAGCCCTCCAAGGGTTTTCATCCTCCAAATATGAGTGAAAATTAGGAGGAATCTGTCGCTCCCATAGAAGATACTCGTGGTTACTTGTGCTCTGATCTCCATCACACTCATGAATCACAATCATCTGGTAAAAAGCGAGGACGAATCTTCAACTTTCAGAGCACAATTCATCTAAACTGAAGTGCCAAGCAATAGAAAGGGCATGCATGTAACTCATTTACTACACTCTAAACAAAAGAACTAGACATTGTTGTATTGTTGATGCAGATTTTGTTAAGAGACCAGTAAGTCAAAAGATATAATGTGACATATCATAGATGAAGATTTCAAGAGTAGCAAATTTAAGAAACCAAATATTAGACTACGGAAGAACTGAACACAGTTTAAATATCATCTCAAAAAGTTAGAACGAATGAGAACAGTAGCTTTGCACATCTATCGCTGGAAACAAATGAACATAATTTAAACAAACGTACCTGAGATTCATCCAAAAGCTTTATACTGGCCTCCAGTTCTCTCCTCAGTGAGACTATTTCCTCCATAGCAGCTTCTAATTTAGATTGAGTCTCATCGCACTCATTTGACTTGTCCGATAAAGCACTCTCAAGCACTACCACGAGGTCTTCCTTATTTTTTAGGAGTAAACCAGACTCCAGAGCCGTATTAGTTCTGCAAGGTATGGTGTTTAGAGGATCTTGCACAGTTTCTATCACCCTTTTTTCTTTCTCTTTACCAGATCCACAATCTATATGTTGCTCGTCTCTTTGAGGCTCCAACATAGATGCATCCAAAGAGTTGGGTACAGGTTCAACTGGTTGCAAATGGATGCCCAAAAGATCCGTCATGCTTTCATCTAAACCTTCCTGGTCTTTACCACTCATCTCTACAGTTGAATGTTCTTCTTTGGGATCCAAGGCTGCCGGTGAAGAAGAAACCTCATCCATAGGCTCAGGAGGAACATAAGGTGCATGTACCTCAGCATCCCCACATACCTCAGATTTGCAATCTTCAGTCTTCAAAGCTGAAAGGGCAGAGACTGAAACTTCCTTACCACCTGATGAGATCTTTTGCTGCTGCATATACTGATCAGACAACCTTTGCTCCAACTCCTGTATACGTTTTTCATAAGTAATACACTGCATCTGCTTCACCTTGAGCATGTCTTGGAAGTGTTTACAATATTCATCCTTCAGGCGCAACGCTTCGGCAGTCCTCTCCGCATTCTCCTTCAGAATACTATCAAGCTTACTATCGTCAAACGTATCGTAATCAATGTCAGTGCCATAAGAGCAAACTAAAGCTAAAGCCGAAGCAAGTTCTGCTTTCAACCGAGCATTCTCAACTTCCAATTTGCTTGTTCCCGCAATCTCAATAGACTCAGATTCATCGAAGAGCTCTTCATGTGCATCTTTGCCATCAATAGTTGAAGGACTTTCCTCAACTTCTAATGAATTGCAGCTCCCATATGAACCAGAAAATGATCCCTTAGTGGAGGATATAGGCTTATCAACTTTCACTGACAATCCAACCAATGACTCGGGAGCATAACGGTCTATGTCTGTTATATCAATGTCCAGCAAATTTGTATCAAAGGGGGTTATGTTAACATCACATTGACTTGGAGAATCAAAGAGACCCATGGATGCTAAAATATCACGAGGTATACAAACACTCTGCACCTTCAAGAATTCCTCTCTCCGCCTAACCTCGTCTTCCCTCTTCCTAGCAAGCTTTTCTGCCATCTGCCCAGCTTGACCCATGTAAAGTTTCATTGAAGCCTTCCTCCTCACCACTTCAGCGAGGCAAACTCGATAAGCGGGTCCAATCCTTCGAAGCAATCTCAGATCTGCAAAGCTACCATCTTGTCGAGTCATTGCTTCTTTGAAAGCTGGAAGCTGCATGCGAATATCCCTGGTACAAGACTGAAGATGTGCAACAGTCTGCATATTACGATGCACAAACAAATTCATTTCATCCTTTTTGATCTTGCAAAAGTCTAGTAGCTTTTTATTTTCACGATGGCATGCATGCATCCTGGGAAGGTGATTTTTCTCATGGACATTATACATTCGACCAAGGGCTGAAACGGCATCAGAGGCAGACACTTGGGAACTTACACAGTCATCCACCAGCTTCTTCACAGTGTTGACATCTTTGCTGTGGCATACAAGAGTAACAATCAGCATAATGCTTTAAAAAATAAATTATACTGATAAAAGAAAATCAAATCCCAACAAAAGATGCAACTAGGTTTTCAGAAAAGAAAAAACAAGGAAGAGTAAAAAAATTTGAAACTGTGGCATAGTGAAGAAAAAATTGTGAAGTAAATCCAAGCAAGGCTATACAAGATACCCAGACAATAATAAATGAGCATGAACCCGAGACTTGAAGTTTTGAGATGTATAGACGAAGGAATTTCATGCAGTCATATTCCTCTGTGTGCGTGTGTATGGGGATAAATGTAAAATTAAAGCACTTGCAGAATTGGAAAGTCCAGCGAGAGTAAGGACATTTCACCCAATAACAAGCCTTCCACAAAAGTGGAAAATAAATCAAGAAACATGCAGCATACAGAAGAATATTAGCTAAATGATGAAGACAGATTATTAATCAAGGAACTCATTTTTGTTAGTCCCTATTGTGGAAAATAAATCACATAAAACAGGCACCATACAGTAGAATACAAGTCAAATGATGAAGACAGATTATTAATCAAGGATAGCATTTTTGTTAGTCCCATTACATTGAGTTTTTAAAACAACCAAAATGTAGACGTGTTTCTTATGGTGCCTCCTTGTAAGTCTACTGGTACTCAATTGCCCATCAACAGGTTTGGGTGTTGTGGCATCACTGGGTCTCATCGACCTCTTCTAGGTTCAATATTTTCAACTCATGAGCCAAAATCCATCTTAGAACGTGGCCTTTTTCTATTAGATAAGTGTGAAACCTGATTCCCAACCATGCTGGTAGGAAGCAGTGACAAAAATGGACAAGAGAATTAGTATCACTCTGTCATCAAAAGCAAAATGTTGGTTACAGGTGGATGTAAAATTGAACTCAAAAGACCAACCACAAGAATAGACAGAGGTTCAATGAGAAGAAGAATGTCTTTTTCACCAGCATTCTCAGGGCACCTGCAGCAATTGCTAAAGAAAATTCCATGCAGGTTGGGTGAGATGGAAGAACCATACCACTAAAGCTCCAAAGCGTGTAAGTTTAGCCTTCTAAGATTGTGTTTCATTTGATAAAAAGAATCAGAACACAGAGTTGAGACTGTCTTTTGGCTTTTGGTAAGTATTGAGATTCCAGGTTATTCATAAGATGCTCTGTAAACTTGCTTGGCAGGTGAAACTCGAGGTGGATTAACATCCAGACCATCTGGGTTAGGAAAACAATTTTTTACTAAAATAGGTGATCTAGTGATAATTTACAATCCGACATATTACACTCTCTAATAGTCAATGATAAGTACCAAAAACGACATCACTCCATTATTTGATAAATACTATTGTCTAAATACCTTTTAAATGTATTAAGTATTATTCTTTAGCATTATTGCCGTTTAAATGTATTATGTAAGTATTATTCTTTAGTATTATTTAAGCAATACCAGAAACTACTATATTGTTTAAATAGTATTCCAAAGTAGACCATGTACACTATGTATTCATAATGTACACTGTCACTATGCATACTTATGACTTTTAACTTCTAAATATTTATTTGAAATCTAGAACACAGAGGTTATAGTATATATGAAGGTTTTGCAAGCCACCCATTCATGAACATGTACCATATGGCTTTCATAGCTATGAAAAGTTAGAAAGCTGTACACTATGTATACCATATCACTTTTAAGTATTATTCCTAGGCTCCTTATAGCAATGCATAATCTATCATATTTTTGTAATCTAACAAGGTTTGGATATGAATTCCTATAAAAGGTTATCAACTTGATCTAATATCTATGTATAGAGAGTGGCACTTTAATGATTTATTTATGAATAGAAGAACTTCAATGTTGATAAACCATTCCCATGCATGCATAATTTCTCTCTTTTAGCACAATTTTAAATAATAAGTTAACTTTAAACTTTGCAATTTTCACTCACACAATTAGAACATAAGTTACTAGAGAGATTGTCAACTCTTATATTTCTGTTATTTAATAAAAAAATATTTCAGTTGTGGAAATAAATTATTATATCGCTGATTTAGAAGTTTGCCCAAGCAAGTGCTTGCAAGGATGCCTCACTGTATAGAATCCCAGAATTTTCAGCCAATCCTCCCCTAGCTCTCCTTCTCAAATCCCTAATTGAACTCTGCTTTGGCAACTAAATCCAAAAACTTTGGACCCCTCTTCCTATACCCTCAAGTAAGCTTACTCAAACAATCTTTCATAGCAGCTACTTTTCGAAGCACATAGTTTGCAGAGAGGTTCTAAACCTGGTAGCCAATCATACAATGAAGATAAAACATGAAAATTAATCATTACAATACAACTCCCCCACTCATACTTTACAAATGAGAGTCAGCTGCTCAGTGCTGACCAAAAACATAAATTTGGCTTCAATATCAATACAATAACCTATTGCCCGCTTAAATGCCACCCTTTTGCTTCATCTTCTCACTTGTAATCATCTTCTATCTCAATTGTAATTTCAACCTGTATAAACTGTACAATAATATAATCCCTCCACACCCTAGACTCAATGTCATCAACATATTCACTTTTCTTGGGTCACTATGATCATTAGCAAAAATTTCAATTCTATGACTCTTAGTAATGCACAACTCCTAGACTGGGTTATTTCTAGGAATTTCAATACATAGGAGTATGCTTACTTTGGAAACAGAACATGCAATTCTTTTGGCATTGTATTCACGCTTTTAATGAATTGGAATGGATTCTTCCTCTACGCATTTCCTTTCTTTGATTCTTAACTTCATGAAATAGGAGCGATGTTCAAACATTGGGAGTATGCAATTTGGGGAATTGGTGTATGGGCTTTAGGGGTTTGCATAGGTAGCTTTCTCCACCCATGAGCAGGGGAAGACCCTGGTTAATTTGACAAATAAGTTGGGCTTCCATTTTTAACAGAAAGAAAGCTTACTAATAAAGTTTATGAGGGTTTTATTTCAGTGAAGGAACTCCTTCATACTTTTTGGCTTTGTTTCATTTCCTTGTTGAACTCTTTCTTTCATTTGACTTCTATTTCCTGTAACCATTGACAGTAACTGATTTTATATAGAGAAAAGTTTCACTTTATTGTTAGTTAATACATCAAATCAAGGCTTAAAAAACGGATCCGTGACCTAGATCAGCCACCTTGAAAACAGGGTCAGATCGGTGGATCGAAGAATAGGCCGGATCAGCCAGTTTCGTCCTTAAAAATATTTCAAAAAATTACTAAATTTCTTTAAAATCTAGGTTTTTTGGACTTCCAAAACAAAGCAAAACAAAAAAACCTGCCACCATAGTATGGTTTTTCATTATTTTAACAAAAATATGTAAATACTGAGAACATTTATCATGCCTAAGTGTTTGTTATCCATTACATTCATTTTATAGTCAAATAGAGAATAAAAAAAAAAAAAATTGTTCTGGGAACGGAGAAAAGATAAAACTCATCATCATCAGAGCCTTTTCCGAACTATTTGGGGTCAGCTACACGAATCATAGTCCGCCATTCTGCTCTACAAGAGTCATACCCTAAGTGAGGCCATAACTCGTCACATCTTTTCTCACTACTTCCAACCATGTCCTTTTGGGCCTACCTTTTAACCTTTTTGAGCCTTCCACTTGAATCAACTCGCACCTCCTAACAGGTGTTGTACTGAGTCTACGGTGCACATGCCTAGCTCACCTAAGTCTACTTTCTCTCATCTTATCACCTATTGGAGCCACACCTAAGTTATCGCGAATGTATTTATTTCAAGTTCTACTCCTTGTATTGCTACTCATCCATCATCTGAACATCCTCATCTCAGTTACACTCATCCTATGGATATGTTATTTCTTGATCGCCTAACATTCTGCCCTACAAAGCAAAGCTGGTCTCACACTTGTCCTATAGAATTTGCCCTTCAGCTTCATTAGTATGCGGCAATCACATAAAACTCCGGTCGCACATCTCCACCTCGCCCACCCAACCCTAATCCTATTTATGACATCTTCCTCAATCTCTATGTTTTCCTAGAATATCGACCCAAGATATCAAAAATTCGCTCCTTTTGGTATTTCTTGGCCGTCAATCTTAACTACTTCCTCGTCTCTACTCCTATTATTACTAGCTTGCATTCCACATACTCTGTCTTAATCCAACTAATTTTAAAACTTTTAGATTCTAGAGCATCCTCCAAAGTTCTAACTTTGTGTTGACGTTGCTTCGGGTCACATCGATCAAAATTATGCCATCCACGAACAACATACACCACGGTACCTCGTCTTGAAGGTTCCTAAGTAAGTTGTCCATAACTAAGAAAAAGAGGTACTGTCAGTGAAAACTCATTGGAGAAAAGATTAAACTACGATAGAAAAATAGTCAATTTATAAGAAAACAATAATATTTTTTGGAATGGAAAAAGGATTGAAGAGAACGTAAGGGAAGAAATATTTTATGAATATGGACGAAAATATTTGGTATAGATAAAACATTTATTTGGCTAAATTCGGGTATCAAATTAGTTGCAGAAATAAAATAAGGATTTATTTAATTAAGAAGTCTAAGTCTAAGGTGGAAGATGAATAGTATAATAATAAAATGATTAAATAAAATAAATATATGGTATATAGTTGTGATATTTCTTTGAAGGAAAAGCTTGAAGAAGGGAAGAGAGGGGAAAGCTTTGAATCTAGAGAGAGAAACGTATTATGGCACAGGTTTTTTGAAGGAAATGCTTGAATGAATTTAGCGAGATCGCCTACTTTTATTGTTTCTCATCAATATTTATTGTACGCCTTAGGTGTCGTCTAGTAATCCAAATAAGTCACTAGATTCATGGGATTTGGTACGCTATACAAATAAAATCAATGATACTGATACTCAACTTACAACTTATTGATTTGAACCCATATTAGTGGAAAAGTTGCCCCAAAGGGAAAGCAAAGAAAAATTAACAATCCCAATAGTCATAATTAATCCATCAAACCAACATCAAAGAATGCATAATAGGAACTATTTTCAGCATCCCACATCCAGAGTTTCTAATTTATGAAATTATCTAATTGAAATGGAGATGTGCAACCAGAATTTTATGTGATCCCCGCATACCAATGAAGCTGAAGGGCAAGTTCTATAGGACAACTGTGAGACCACCTTTGCACTATAGAGTGAAATATTGGCCAGTCAAAAAACAATATACCCATAGAATGAGTGTAGCGAAAATGAGGATTTTGAGATGAATGAGTGGAAATACAAGGGATAGAATTCGAAATGAATACATTCAAGAAAATTTAGTTGTGGCACCAATAGGCGATAAGATGAGAGAAAGTAGATTTAGTTGGGTTGGCAATGTGTGGCGCAAACCCAGTACAGCACCTGTTAGGAGGTGCGAGTTAGTTCAAATGGAAGGCCCAAAAAGGGCAAGGGATATGCTCAAAAAGACATGGTTGGAAGTAGTGAGAAAACATATGGGAACTTATGGCCACACTGAGGGTAGAATGGCGGATCAGAAGTCATGTAGCCGACCCCACTTAATTGGGAAAAGTCTTTGACAATGATGATGATGATTTAATTCAATATCCATGAAATAATACATCTCGAAGTTCCATCAACTTATTCGAAAGAAAGAAAGGTTGACTAGTGAGCACATGCAGAGTGAGATTAGAACAACCATGGGGAGCCAAGGGGAGCCAAGGGGTGGAGTTGGACAGTTTTGAAAGCCACATGAAAGAAAAGATTATATGCACAAAAAATATGCAAAACTAAAAGAAAGAAAGTGAACGCTATTAATGGACAAAGAGTTCCAGTAACAAATTTGAAAGGAAGAGAGATCCATTAATAAATTTCAAATAAATTCCACTCTCTCTCTCTCTCTCTCTCTCTCTCTCTCTCTCTCACACACACACACACACACACCCTTGCTCATGCTCAGAAATCCAGTGAAAGGGAACTTGGAAAATCCAAATCCTAGAAAACATAAAAAGCCGCAAAGATAACTTGCCAAAGCTAGAGAGCTTCTTCAAACCCTAGATAAAGAAAAAGCTCTGATTCATTACTAGATTGAGAATCATTTCAACTATGGTGTGGTTTAGAAAGGAAAGGTTTGCAGAAAAGGTGAAGGGATGCATCTGGGCATTTGGCAAGAGACCACAATGTAGTTCCATGAGTTTATGAAAAAGCACTGGTGGAAGGAGGACCATGAGTATGCAGGGTTATAAGCATTCATCACCTGGAATGATCTGATAAATATCCCTTTGCAAGGAGCCTAGTATAAATGGCCCAATCACAGGGAACTAATCAAGCTAGCGCACTCTGTTTTTAAGAGAAACTAATCAAGATTTGAAAGGGAAATGGCAGTGGAGGTTCAGTCAGCCATCATCTGAGGTGAACTATTGACAAATAATGTCGTTGCCTTTAAAACAAACGATTGGCGAATTTGGAACAAAAGTGAGCAGTATGACGAGCAAAGAAGCAACGTCCAGTGTTTGGAAAGTAGTCCCTCAAGTTAAGAACACCTTTTTTACAAATACAAATGCAAGTGGGTACAAGGGACAATGGCGCATGTTTTGGAGAAAAGTAACTTCTCAAAGAGACTATCTGTGCAGTCTACCCATCCCTCTTTACATTGGCAATTGAAGTAGATGAAACTGTACCATGTGTTGTTCAAGGCTCCAGACCTCATGTTGTTTAGATTTCTCAAAGAAAAGGAGAATGTGGCCTTTACTGATTTGGTAAACGCATTGTATTCTTCTTCTACGGGTCAGGAAGGAAGGATTGATTGCTTTGGATCCCATATGTTAAAGGAAAAGTCTAGGTGAATCGTTTTATAAGGTGCTTACATGGAACTCCACCCATGTATCAATTGCTCGTGAAGTGTGGGATTCACCTACCCCCCCAAGACCCAAGTCTTGGGTGGTTAGTTGTCCTTGATAAAGTCCTAAACACTGTTCATCTTAGAACTAGAGGGGTTACAGTGCCCAACAGATGCGGAATGTGGTGCTGAAGCCGAATTAGTAAGTCATCTATTTTTATATTGGAACGTGGCTCTCAAGGTATGGCCCTGTGTTTTAAAAACTTTTAAATATTCAGAGGGTTGTGCTTGAAAATATTGGAGAAACATTTATCTAGTGCCATATTTTGACACCTGCTCAAACTTCAACGGTGGCCCATTCTAAAAAAGACTAGAGATCCCTTCCATATTTCCCTAGGGTTAGTCAGTTGCATCCGTGCATGGCAAGGACGGTATGTTGAGTGTTACATGCTGCTCAGCATATATAGTAAATATAGTCCGGCAGCAATGCTTCTTTCAATGCCCCTTGTCATCTTCGTCAACTGATGGAACCGGCCCTTTTTTCCTTATATGTTTGGATCACTCTAGTGAATCCTTTCTTCCACCTTTATCTTTATGCTCCGACAAATTAAAAGATTCATTTTTTTTGGATAATTAAAAGAGTCCTTTTCTCATTAAAGACACTCCGGCAAATGAGAGAAGTTCTCTTCCCTTTATACCTCAAAGATATGTTATCAACTACTAAAACACTATCGCTAATATTACCTAGACCTATGACCATTCAAAGAATAAGTCATGAAGCCTAATTACAAGCACTCTTAGATGCTTAAAAAGAAATTGAGTCAAAGATACCAACTTTCACATAAGTTCCGATGAAATACTTGAAAGGAATACTTTTCACTAGGAGACCTTTATCAACACGTGAGGCGTCAAGCTTACATCGAACTTCAGAATTGATAGATGAGATCCCACTTCAACTTATCTGGATGATACGTGGCCCTATGAGGAGCATTATTTGTTGATGAATGACACATGTCAAGACATAATCTCCATAAGACCAACTACCACAATACACACCACGACAGACACAATTACTAGGCACGATCATATAACTGCCTGATATAAACATCTATAAAATGAGGAAGCATGAAACAACATGCAGAAACAACAGAACAGAGGAGACAAGGCATGAGGATCTCACAAGTGCAGTAGATGAGATGCTAACCACGTGTCAGTATCTAGTACATGTCGGAGTATCTAATACGCAAAGCCAAAATGTGAGTACTTCCCAACACATCCGCACAGCTGATATGTTTAACAATATTACATGTAATAACTTCCTATATTTGAACATATACCACCGAGCGTCGTGGTGGTAGAAGTCATGGCTTAGTTAAATGGCCCACCTAAGAGGTCGTGGGATCAAATCCCGTCAGCCGCTTATTTGTCATGTCGATTTTAAATACCATTGGTTATATATAAACTTATGCACACTTGTTGCTACTATATCAAAGTGGCTTTTCGCTAGCGCGGTGATTCATGCATAAGATCTCCTAGGTTCAAGCCTTGCAATGGTAAGGGATGGCATTTGTACTTTTATTATAATAAAAAACTCAAAATAAAAATTTTAAAAAAATTCATTCGTTGACAGGGTCCACGGATGCCTTGGGCTTGGAACCGACAATCCAGAAAATTTAAAAAATAAAATAAAGCTCTAATCAAGGATATAGACCTTGCAGGGCAGGGTGTTTGTGCCTTTCTTGAGTCATAATGCTTGTTAATGTAATACAGAAATCAACAAACAACCATGCAGAATGACTCTTATGGCTATTACATGGTCGATATAGTTAGAGAGGAATGGTAGGCTCTTTGAGGTTAGAGGAACATTAAATTGAATAGTTAATTGGTAAGACAAGGGTAACTATTATTCCTTGGGCAAGGGTAAATAAAGTATTTTGGGGTGGTTCTATATCAGACTTTCAAATTTACTCCGATGGAAGATCAATCAGCAATCCAGCCAAGGAAGGTATCAGAAGGGTTGTTCGAGATCATGAAGGTAAACACTTATGATATTGTCAGGGCCATTACGCTTGTAATCAATCAAGTGAGGAGGAAGCACGAGCTCCCTTTGATGGTTGAGAGCCATGAGGCCAAGTTGGAGTTCAATTGTAATAGAGGGGGATTTGGAGAATGAAATCCGAAGAACCAGTAACGATACAGAATATCCTTGGAGACATGCAATCATATTTGAGGAAAATTTTTGACATTGTTAGCAGAATCAGGATGTCTTCTATTCATGTATGAAGAAAGGGTGATGAGCAGGTTGGCAAGGGAAGGTGTAACCAAAACCTCTTTGGTAGTTTTATAGTATTGATCGTCTGTATTTATTTACTGGAAGAGCGACATTTTGT
The DNA here is from genome assembly GCF_054954075.1 of Amborella trichopoda. Taxonomy (NCBI): domain Eukaryota; kingdom Viridiplantae; phylum Streptophyta; class Magnoliopsida; order Amborellales; family Amborellaceae; genus Amborella; species Amborella trichopoda. The sequence goes on from NC_142340.1 coordinate 18,380,921, forward strand.
TGAAGAAATTACACATGTAAACCCATTTTTTGATTCATGGAAATAGAGTTGAACACTTATTTAAGAGGAAAATTTTATGTTCTTCCCAGACTAAGAGACCTCATATCTCAAAAATCCTCCCTATGACCAGACTAGCAATAAACATATCCAAACCAATGCCAATCAATTAAGTGGTTCAAAACAAAAAGATAAGGAAGAAGGTAAGAAACCAACCTCAGCGACTGCATTATACTCGTTTGCTCATCAAGATACTGCTGATACTCCTTAATCATAAGCTCCACATCTCTAATCCCAACCGGAGCTTTCATTGAGAACAATCTATCAACCCCTTGAGCCAAGTCATTATACATCCCCTTGAGATGCGACACCTTCACTTGAAATTGCCTGTGAGACACAGCACAATTGCTTGCCAATTTTCGCAAGTTATCTTCACATATAAAATCAAGCAAGCACCTTAGGGACCCAGTTTGTAAAGCAGGATGAAGCTTAATAGACCGCAGCTTCTCAATATCCTTATCAAAATTCAAGAGAAGATCAGAATGGTGACGATGTTGCCGAGAGAAGTGTTTCATAAATTCCACATAAGTCTGGTTTATCATTCGATAATAGTGATCCATGTTTCCTCGAGCTGTCTCGAAAGCCCTTTCCTGAACCTTTTGCTGTCTGAGAAGCCTTTTACAGGCCTCAAATTTCGATTGGGTGGATACATAAATGGCGTGGCCTCTCTGAAAATGATATCGGAACTGTCTCTCATAAGAGGAGAGAGCTTTAAGCGCAGGGTCCACAGCATCGTCCAGCGGGTGGGGGTCTTGCAAAGAAGAAGGTGAGGGGAGTTCAGTGGGTTCTAGAAAATTAATTTCTTCTGGAGAAGGGAGAGGGCAGTCAGGTATAAGTCTGGCTCGATTGTAAAGAAAAACATCTCGGCCATTGCCGGGGAGCTTGTAGAAAGATAAGGGCCTGTGAGATTCCAGCTTCATGTCTCCACAAAGCAACAACTGGTCATTGAATTGGATTTGGCATAGGGTTTCTAAGCATCTCTGAACTGCGTCAACAGAGTCTTCTTCAGTGCAGTTGAGCTCGAAACTATGCCCATTCTCTGCAACATGAACTATGAGCCCTGCAGGTGGCCTTGATTCCACTGTCTCAATGCAACTCATCGTGAACCCAAATCAATAATTTGCACAATTTGTGAATCAATTTGCCGAATTTGAAGACAATCTGAGTTATTATACTGAGGAAGGGAAGAGATTGAAGGGTTTTATGCAAAAGGAAAATTTCAACACACTGAGCAAAACCCAAATTCACAAAAAAGATCAGAACCCCCTTTGATCTGCTTTGATATAAACCAGTTCAGAACACCTCAAAGACGATAGAAAAAAAACCAATAACTTTACTTGCAAGAAAGCCCTACAAAGCCGAATTCTCTCCCTCCCATTCTTCTTCCTTGGAGAAAAATAGATTTCCCAAACACCAAAAAACAGAGAGAGAGAGATTGCTTGAGCCCGCAAGGCAATTTCACCAAGCAAACGTTTTCAAAACACCCTAAAGGAATGAATTATAAAATTAGAGAGGGAGAGAGAGAGAGAGAGAGAGAGAGAGAGAGAGACTGTAAGGAAGAATAGACAATGATTTCACACAAGCAAACGTTTTGAACACACCCTAAAGGAACGAATTATAAAATTAGAGAGAGAGAGGACTGCAAGGAAGAAAATACAATGATGAGAAGCTCCTGCAAACAAACAGAAACAGTAAATGATGAGAAGCTCCTGCACACAAAAGAAACAGGAAAAGAAGAGAGAAGAAGAATGCACGGAGAAACTTCTGCACCAAGCAAAGCGAGCAGAGCTCCCCCCTTGGAAGAGTTCGGAACCAATTTGGGCTATCCAACGGCCCCTTTTAATTAATTCTCCTCTTTCCCACAATGCATGAACAACCTCATTTTATATATACCAAAAAAAAATTTATTTCCTGCTTCCGCGGTAGTATATTATCTATCTACTCCCTTGGAATATCTTTTAGATGGGAAATTGGCAACCAACCTAAAGAGAAAAACAAAATGACTCTCACTCCCTATGTGCCAAAAAAACAGCATCCCAAGATTGCAGTGGAGCCGTCTAATTTTTAGGGCGAATGATCTAGATTTCAAGAATAGGTGTGGTAACAGGCCCGGTTCGATTTGAATTCAATTTTTATATTAAAAAATATATATTTAACTCAAAATATAAAGATATGAACTACCTGAAGCTAGAGCCGAACCCGGATCTGAAGCGGCTAGGACTCGAACCCCAATTGAGTCCAAGTTATTGGACCTGGACTCAACCTATCATGTCCAACCCTGGGACCCATACTTGGACTTGGGTCTACCTATCAAGTCTCAGGTCCAAGGGTCCCTATTAATCAAGAACCCAAAATTGAAATTTTCGTTTAAAAAACTTAGTAATAATTAAATGAATCCCAAAATTTCAAATAAAAACAAAAAAATCTTAAGTTTGTGCTTTGCTTGAGGAGTAAATATATAATATCCTCCCAAGGGAGCATACATGCTCCAAAAAAGATAAAATAGAAGCACCTTTCTTTTCTTTGTCATATGCGACTTACCCTGTAATCTCACAACTCGAGCTAAGAATTTTTTTTTTCCTGTGACTCTATTCTTGAGGCTCAAATCCCCACTTACCTTCTTTTTTTTCTTTTTTCTTTTTTTTTTCTTTTTTTTTTTTTTTGGTAAAACCTTTGAATTTTTTTTTTTCCTATGACTTCTTTTTTTTCTTTTTTCTTTTTTTTTTCTTTTTTCTTTTTTTTGGTAAAAGCTTTGAATTTTTTTTTTTCCCATGATTCCATTCTAGAGGCTCAAATCCCCACTAACTTAACTTCTTCTTTTTTCTTTCTTTTTTTTTTTTTTTGGCTTTATTTCCAGTTTTTCAAGTTTGGTAAAATTCTCTGCTCCCGCAATTATATATATGTATATTACTCAAAAGATTTTCCATCTGAAATTTTGATATTAACGATTAATTTAGGCAAAAAATAGGAAATTTTTGCTGACATCCCCCAATTTTTTCAGAATTAAAATATATCTCATACATGTTATAATTTATGCTCATATTCATTTTTTTTGTATTTTTTATTTTTTCAAAATTTTATTATTTCAAACTTTCAACATCCGAACCAAATAATTTGTTTGAAAATTAAAATTTCAAACTAATTCTTTTGTTAACCAATCGGTTTGGATTTTAAAAATCCGAGTGGAGTTATTTGAGTTTTGGATTTGTAATTTCAAAATTCAAAACCCTCCTCACCAACTTAACTCAATCGCTTCTCCCTCTATCAAATAAGTCCTTCCGAATCTGTTGGTTCACATAAAACAAGTTCAAATTTTCAATTTCCGAACCAATTTGTTAGTAGTTTTGTTTCAGATTTTGGATATGAACTAATGATATTTTGGGAAAAAAAAACCGTAAAGTTGAGACGCGCATAATTTGGAATATATGGCGTAGATTTTTAATTCCGAAAAAGAAGGAACATAAGCATAAATGTCTAAACAAACTCAAATTTTGAGCTCAGATCGAAAAAGTCACAATTCAAGAGTGTAAAAACCACTCTATTTTACACGAGAGAATGACTGGAACAACACACCCGCAGTAACATAGAATCTTTTGACTTGACTTTGCATGCATGAGATGTTTCATGAGTAATACTCGGAAAATTTGTTATAAAATAAAAAACAAACTTTAAGGGAAATTTATAAATAACCTCAAAGAATAGATTTTTTTATGCAACTGACTCGCAACCAAATTTTTTCTTTTCACTGTTTACCCAAAAATATACTTTCCTAATAAATACCTCAAGTAAAAAAAATACACTTTTTTTTGAAAAAAATACCCTTTTGTGTACATAAAAAAATAATTTTGGACGGACATTCACGTGGGCTTACGCACAGTTCCAAAAGCTACAAGGGCTTCTGTATTGCCATGTACCAATTGTCGGACCTTGTTAAACTAAAAAAAGTGACGGACAACTATTTGATATTGTCGAACCGCACTTTGGACCTATTGTCGGACCACGTTGGCCTATTGTCGGTATGCTCTTTGGTAATGCCGGACTGCATGGACCTATTACAAGACCATTCTTTATTAGTGCCAGATTACTTTGGGATATTGCAAGACCGCTTGTTTATACTGACAGACGGCCTTTTTGTGTGTTATGAGAAAAGTTAAGTACTCGGTGTTAGAAGTTTGGTCTTAAAACCTATAACTTTTTGGCTTGGGGTATTTTGCTAAAAAAATTTGTTTTGAGATAAATATTATAAAAAAAAAAAAAAAATTGATTGGTTAGACCATGAAGAAAGTTGAGTCAAGAGTGGTTTTTGTAATTTTCCCTCAACTTAAGTCACTTGCATAATGCCACGAACATATGGGGTAGCGGCCTTTCGTTTTCCTCCATTTACTTTTTGCATAGAAAAGTAGCTTCCTCCACATAAATAATTTCTCACATCATTTATTCTACTCTTAATATATGCATCAAATTAATTATTCAACACGAACTCCACCCCCCCCCCCCCCCCCCCCCCCCCCCCCCCCCCCATCGCCGCCCCCCCAAAAGAAGTAGTTACCCCTAAAATAAGCTCATTAAATGTTATCTCAACTAGTTACCCCTACAACAAGTTTATTAACATGTTTTAGAGATGGAAATGTATACAATGAGATCATTTACTTTAGGGGTGAGGTTTGTATAAGGTGTGAACCTTATACTAATGAAATAAGGTGCATCTCAAAACTACGTTGAAAATGCAGTTTTGGTGCCGCAAAGCCTTGCGATTATATGAAAATCTATTGTGGCACTCAATTATGAAATTTAAACTTCTAGAAATAGTGATGATCAAATAGATCTATGCACACTTAAAAATCTTGAAAACAGATGGTCCAGATAATGTGTTAGAGGACGAACTATTTTTAGAACGAGAAACCCCTACTTTTTCATGTTTATGAATCTCGAGGTTGAGATATCGATTTGAATGTTTTCCAGCATAGGAACAACCTTCTCTAGAAGGTTTTTTAGATGCACTTTACCTGTATAGTATAAGGTTGACACCTTATATAAACTTTTTTCTTACTTTAGATACGGCTACAATCATTATTGACATTTGGAAATGAAACCAAGTGCATGAGGATGTGTCGTTGATTAAGGCACATAGTCCAAAAGAAATTTTTTTGAATGTTGTGACATACTGCAATCTATTGGATTTCACATCGGATGGCTGAAAATGATTGTGACATCTTTTTACAAAACATAAATATTCTCAGAGTATACAATCCTTTTACAAATTTGTAAGCTGTTATTTTTAACCAGGAACGATGTACAAAAGATTGCATTAAAATGGAGATGATAAAAATAGTTTTAGGGGGCTAGTTCTCCGTGGTTCATAAGGTGGAGATATTAAAGAATTTCTTACCACGTAATTTGTTATATGTGATAGACATGTAAGCTTTTCTAAAATTTAAGTGACCAAAGTAGTTTTATTATTATTATTATTATCAAAAAAAGTTGTCACTGTCCCCAAAGCCACTGTTATGATAACCAAATCGGTTGTCGAACTGGTGAAGGGTCTAGTCTAGTTAAAATCAAATTGACCATTGGTAAAATTAGTGGAGCTTCAATTTTAATAAAAATAAAGCAAGAATAAATCATACTTAAAATTGAATTATGTATAATAAAATAGTTCGCAACTGTCTTTAGTTGGTTTCAAAGTTGGCTGATGTAAACTGATCAAATACTAGATTTGAGCAGTTTGTTAACAAAAACCAATTGTTTTTTAAACCAGAGTGACCAAAGGCATTGGTCAAGTGTCTAACCTGGAAAGGTCTAGTCTGGTCTAAATAACATGCCAAGACAACCTTCAATAGAGTGGAAAGACTTTTTAAGCACACAATTATGCATAAACTAATGAATCTGGTTTGAAATGATCATTCGGCCAATGAATCCAATTTGAGAAGCAGGATTGGCAAGGCAAATCGGTTGTTTGAAAAACTAATGCGAATTTGGCGAATCAGCGATCCAATCCTGTGAATCGGCTGGCCTAAACAAAATTCAAAATTTTGCTAAAATTTTCTTAAAAACTAGTTTTTTGTGTTCCCAAAAAATGGGGATACATTTTCATTATTTTACCAAGAATACATAAATACTGATAACTTGTTTCATGATAACTTGTTTCACGTATGAGTGCATGTTAACCATTGCATTCATTTCACAATGAAGAAGTTATAAAATGGATCTACAAGAGCATGTAATCATGAAAAAAAGAGAATGTTATCCAGTATCAAAATTCAAGTCATTACATAGAATGACACTATATATTGGGAGAGCTCTCCGAATACAACAATCTCATTGCTCTAGTCCAACAGTAAAGAAACAATAAGCATATCTAATATGGATCGAACATAGACAATAGTTGAAGTCCCACTGAATGCACTAGGCACATCATGCTCATTTAGCTGACCCAATGATTTGGCATGGCTCACTAAATTATGTGAATATCAAGATGAAAATGTTCACCGTGATCAAAAAATTGAGAGGTCGAGGCTGACTTTTGCAGGTGGCTCTCCCTCTCTCTCAATTCCAAAGGCTAGTCTGAATGGGTATGAATTACAAATCAATGTTGGTCTCTCTCTCTCTCTCTCTCTCTCTTGCAAAGGCTAGTGTCTCTCATTTTCAAAAGTTAGTGTGAATGGGTATGAAGCGGTATAAGATAAGGGTGAAGAGGGGGGAGCAGCATTCAATGGTCATTTAAGTAGAGATAATCTTGGGCAACTTGCTTACCTTTTAAGTGGGGATTGTGTGGAAAATCTTTCCATCTCTCTCTTTCACTCATGCACTATAAAACCTATTAAAAGACCTAGTTCCAAATCAAGGACGTTGGAGGGACTTTGGGAGCCAAGACCTACTTCCCTACCAATTTAAAACGTAGAGTACCACTTTGGGGAGTTGGGGCTTGGGAGACATTGGGAGCCAAGGCATTATTAAAATGTAGAAAGCATTCTTACCTCATTACACCTAGCGGGTGTGGGGCCATCAGAGAGAGAGAGACGAGATTGGGAAATAAAAAACTAAAAAAACATCCTGAAAATAATAATAAATAAAAATGTTTATGGGAACACACTGGATCACCATGTTCCTTGACAAAATCAACATATTCTGTAGAGAGCCACCCAGTACTTGTTACTGTCAGGAACCAAGATAGTTCTTAATGAGTTTCGATCTAGATACACTGGATCACCATGTTCCTTGACAAAATCAACATATTCTGTAGAGAGCCACCCAGTACTTGTTACTGTCAGGAACCAAGATAGTTCTTAATGAGTTTCGATCTAGATTGGGTGATTTCGACTTAGATTAGTGTTCTTCATAAACAGATTGGCAATTTTTATAAACATTGAGTTTATGTGAAGGCAAATCGACATAGATCTTCATACAAAAGAATCATACAGAGTCAAGGAGTTGTAAGCGACTGAAAATAGAAATTCATATTAAGCTAGCGGATAATCTTGTCAACCTACAAAGCAGTATTTCTCAACTCCTCGGCCCTTGGACTTGGCCATGGCTAAGTTTGAGTAGACTCGATTGACTAGTGTATAGGACCCAAATGATTGTAAAAAGTTAAAAGTAATAAGAATATTTAAAACCAAAAAAAAAAATTAATAGTGAAACAAAATCAAAGGCAACAGAAAAAGTCTAAACCTAAAAAATACTTAAAAATATGGTGTTAGAAAAGAAAAAAACCGGATTCGTGGTTAGATACTTTTAGAAAAATCTAAAATAGTAGGAAAAACAAAAATAGAGCATATGACAAGAAAAATTTATAGACAATTGTAAAGAATATCCAAATTACATATATAAAACTTTAGAAATTAATTCCATATTTCTATATAATTTTTACACTCTTTTTTAAATGCCCCAAATTGCATCTAAGTATTTGGCTACGCAAGGAGCCAAGTTTGAATAACTCGACCGATCCCGAGTAGACTCGACCGTTCAAACCATTACTACAAAGCTAAGACAACATACACGTGAAATAATGAACAAGCGTAAAAATGATAATCTAAGTGCAATCATGGGTCAAACAAACTATCATAGATCTATATTAATTGGTGTAATTTTGTTTTTTTGAACGTAGAATGACTTCTAAAAATGTGATCATGGATCTCACTAAAGGTGAAAAGTTGAGTGGGAGAAATTTTTCTATAGCATAGAAAAATGCAATACTTTCTAAATGAGCCTTAGTTTTCTCTTTCACATCGTCAAGTCTTTATAGCATGACTTTTGGGAATGGGACTTTCCTTGATATTACTAGTGTTAGCGTTGGTGTATTGCTAGTGGTAATAGCTAGTGGACTTACAGAGCTAGTAGTGATTGTACTTACATAGTTGGACAAGGTACTCTTGAATACCTAACTACGATTATAGTAAAAACCTGAACAAGGTGTCGAAGAGGAACTTCTCTGTGAGTATGAGGCATGGGACAATATTGATTATAACACTCGCTTTGCTTTGCTCAGTACTATGATTGACAATCTCATTCGTAAATTTGAGGGATTCACCACTATAAAGGCTATGTGGGATGCGCTCTAGAAAAAGTATGTTGGTACTTCCGTTGCTAGGTTATGGGCTTTATCTATAGCTTTTAGACATACAAAATGCTTCCAAATATGTCGATGGCAGATCATGTACAAAAAATGTCTCAAATGATATGTGACCTTAAAGTAGTTGGAAACAAACTTAGTCACAAGCGACAAATGCTCGGGTTACTTAGGTCTCTTCTAGAATCTTGGGTAAACATATAGTCATTAATGTTTCATAATGAAGCTGTGACGACTTTTTCCCAACTTTCTAATTACCTTGAGATGGAGGCTGAGTTCCGCTCATCTTTTGGAGCTGGAACCGCTCTAGTTGCTCAAGAAAGCAAACCTCAAGGCCATAAACTTGAGGTAAATCAAAGAATGGGGTACCTCAAAGGAAGGAGCAACCTAAGAAAGAGGCTGAGGAAAAGAAAAAGGCAGGCGTAGACATGAGAGGCGCACAAGAAGAATGACTACTTTGCATATGAATGTCCTGAACCTAGAAAGGTACAAATTGATTTCTCTAATTATGGAAATGATTGTACACATGTACTTGTTGTTAATTCACAATTTACTGGATGAATTGTGGTTTCAGGAGCGACAAGGCATGTAGTGAGGGGTTGAGAAATTTTTGTTGAGCTCGAAACTTTGCTAGTTGGAAGCCATAAGATTTTCATAGTAAATTGCGCATCAGAGGATCTGCTAAGGTTGGAACTTACCAACTCGGATTTTGAAATGGATGGATCCTTCTTCTTCATGGCGTCATTTATGCTCCCGAAATGAGAAAAAGCTTACTTTCTATTTTATATCTAGTTAGAGATAGTTTCTTTATAGTCTAAATTGAATGGCAATTTGTTGTATTATGATTCAAAAAAACCCAAAGTACCTCATTATTTCAGTCTCTCTCTCTCTCTTACTCAAACAAGAAAAAAGTCATCAAATACTCTCTCTCTTTCTCAAATTCCTTGCATCCATTCTTAAATTACAAACAGTAAAAGCCAAATAAAGCATCTCTCTCCCAAATTCATTGTGTTATTACTAAATTACCAAAAAAAAACAAAAATCCAACCAATACAAGCATTCATCCATAATTACTACATACTTACCAAAATATGTGTCAGAGCATTATCCATAACCAGTACCACAATACTGTTCAGCATCGAGAAGTAGCTCAAAAGGGATTAGATGAGTAGAGAGAGAACGGTCTTGTGCAAATAAGTAAACTAAACAATAACATCTCTCTTTCAAGTACTAACATTGCATAGATGAGGGAGAATAATTTTGTGCAAATAATACATGGATAGCCAATAGAGAGATGAGAGAATTGCATATTTTTTCAATCACAACCTGTTTTAAAAAAAAAGACCCTCGGCCACTACATAACCATAAAGTGTCGATTCTTTCCAAAACATAAGATAGAGAACCATCATGCAAGAATATAAATATGATAAACACTTTCTAAAGATAAGTATTAATCAATAGTATTCCTACAAACTACCAATACCTAGTACTTATATTGATAGCATTCCCTCAGTCGATTAGCAATCTTGATGGAGTATTGTGATCATCCATAATTGGAATATTTATAATTATTCTATGCCTCTGACAAGCATTTCGTAATGTGCTGCTCTCAAACATTAACTCCTCATTGTGTAACCGTCCTTCTTGTCATCCTAATAAACTTATGTACTATACAAGTAAGATGACAATCTTGACTTGAGTACTAAATGGATACCGAAACTGCTTTTGTAAGCTGGGGAACTGTGTCTTCCATAGACCAAATGTGCACTCTACAACACTTCGTAGTGAATAGTGCTGTAAAGTAAATAGTTCTACTTTTGTCCTCGGATTATTACCACCTCGAAAGTGTTGAAGGTGGTAGTACATTTTATGATATGGGGCCACAAAGCCTTACAAGATGGGGTAGCTTGCATCTACAAGGTAGGATGTTCCTACAACAAACACAAGTTGTACATCAGTATCAGTGTCTATAATGATCACTTCAAAGTTGTTTAAAATACAAACCAAAATTCTAGAGTTACCTTTTGGTACAAACCAAAATTCTAGAGTTCCCTTGTGGCACACGCAATGGATTAGAAGACTTTTCTAGTGCGGGGTGCAATATTTTAGAATCCAAAGAAGATCCTTTCCAACCAGTTAGTACATATTGAAAAGCCACGTTGAAGGATTGTTGAGCGTATTTTTTACTCGCCATGTGAGGCAGTACATTTTAACAAAAACTTGATGAATTGAGGTGTAATTACAAGACAAGTGTTTAACGAATGCCAAATAGATGTCCTAACAGATCGTGGATAAGATATGCAAGCTCAGTGAGCATGATCCCTAATGATATTTGCAAAGATATACCCCTAATTTGATATGAAGAATATGATATGTCCAAAACCCATCATATGAAGGCCCCCATATGCCTCTAGAGCCCTGATTCGTCAGTCAATCCATAAATGTCTTGACTTATAACAAATGATAATGGGAGGAGTCAAACCATCTCAATTTGAGACAAATTCTAAGATACATATACTTTTAGAGCCCATATATGCCTCTCCACAGGATACTAGAGGAATTTGATGCCAAAATATACTTCTTAATCCATTATTAGGTCACACATGTGCATCGTGACTAACGGTTGATGATAAGAGACCATCATGGCATCTCAATTTAAGACAGACTCTAGGATACATATACTCCCATTACCTATATATGCCTCTCTGTATAATATAGGAAGAGTTTGATGAGGTGCGACAATAAAGTGTTGGATGGAGTGAGCATAAAGAAAATATGATATCACGATGAGGTGCATCTTTACAGATATTCTATGAGGCCTCATATGCCTCTTAAGTCTAAGAATTATATAAATTGGGCACCATTCGGAGTTGGCTTATCCCCAGCATCTGTATTCATTGGCAGTTCAGATATGCCTCGATCAACAACCCCAAACTTTATTTTTGGGATTGATCCAAAAATTTCAAGGATTTATATTTGAGGTATTATATCACTCACCCAGAAGTTTCACATCATTCGGAGATGGTTTAACCCTCACCCGTATCCATCGGTCAAGAGTTTTATACGTTGTCTATTAAAAGTCAGGATGATCCCGGTCACCAAAACTTGAAAACCTCCATCATAGTTATACAACCCTCAAGTCGACAAAATCATGAGAAAAATGAATTATAACCCATCTACCAACCAAGGGTTGGATAACGAGAGAGGAATGGTAACACCATTTCAAGCTATTGAAGACGTGTCTCGTAAGAAGCTCGACACCCGAGGTCTAGGATACACTATAACCTTTGAGTCAGACTCAAAGAGATTCAAAAGGGAAAGTGGACAGTCAAGTGCCTCATAACAACGATAACCAACGATAGTGACGAATCCTCAGATGATGGTACTGCGATCGAGTCTGCTCCTCGGCAATTGGAAGATGGCAATCAAACCACGGTTGACGAATTGTTGAAGTCGACTTGAGAAAAGAAGGGCATCACAGATTGTTGGGTGTGTTTTTAACCACATACACTCTGACAGACGCTTGATAAGATTGAAGGTTGATTGTAAGACAAGGGTTCAGACGAACGCTGGATAAAGTCTTAGTGAAACATGGATAAAAGATATATGTGAGCATGATAAGCCTAACCCTCGAAGCTATGCCTTGGATATCGAATATGCACCCAGTCGAATATGAGACTAAGTATGTTCTAACAATCGTTTGAAAAATTGAAGATGTCATTATAGAGCAGAAGTCTTTTGACGATCCTTAGATAGTTGTCTCAGCAAACGGTGAATAATATATAAGCATGGTTCTTGATAATACCTATTAAGATAGGACCCTGATATGATATGATATGAAGATATGAAAGATATGATTGGTTGGGTCGTTAGGTCGTACAACTGCGTGGGGACCAGGATTTGGGTCTGGCTCGAGATCACTCTCTCGGGACTGCAGTGCGCATGGCACGTGTGCAGGTAGGATAGCAACTAATGAGAGAGGATTGTGTGGTGTGAGGCGGGACTTACCTCACGGTGGGTCGGTGACACGCTCGGGCAGTTCACTTGGGTGCCCTCTTAGATCACGACGGAAAGCCCCCTAGCCTAAGGCTGATTCGGCTTTAGCCTCCTTGTTTGCACTTAGACACATATATAGTTGCCAAACAAGTGGGTCGAAAGACCCTGACTTGTCTTTTAGAGGGGTAAATAAAAAGAAGAAATGGGGTGATGCAGAATTATTTGTGAAATAAATAAATAAAAATAAATGTGATAGAGTGCTTAGGGTGGAAAGTAAGAATAAGAGTGAGCAGGAATTTGAGAAGATATGAGAAAAAAAAAAGAAGAAAAAGGAGAGAAAGAATGAGGAGAGAGAGAGAGAAGAGAAGAGAGAGAGAGAGGAAGAAAGAGATGAGAGGAGAAAGACAGAGGACAGAGAAGGAGAGAGAGAGAAGGGAAGAGATAGAGAGAAAAAAAAGAGGAGAGAGGGGAGAAGAAGAGAAAGAACGAGGAGAGAGAGAGAGGAAGAAAGAAAAGGAACGAGAAAGAGAGGGGGTGATGAAGAAAGAAAAGTCAGGAGAAAGAGAGGGGGAGAGAAAGAGAGAGAAGAGAGAAGGAGAGATGTAGGTGAGAGAATGGAAGAGATAGAGAGAGAAATAAAGAGGAAAGAGCAGAGAAGAGAGATGGATGGAGAAGAGGAAGGAAAAGAGAGAGAAAGAAGAGAAGGGAGCCGGTGGCTTAGCCGCCGTCTTAATCGAACGAGAGGGAGCGAGAGAGGGAAAGAGAGAAAAAGAGAAAGGAGGGAGAGAAGAGAAGGGGAGTGAGAAGAAGAAAGAGAGAGAAAAATGGAGAGGAGAATAAGAGAAAGAACAAGGAGAGATAGAGAAAAGGGAAAAGAGCGGGCCAACGACTTAGCTGTCGGTCCAGTTGACTGTGAGTGAGAAGGGGAGAGACAGAGGAGAGAGAAAAGAGATGAGAAGAGAGAGAATAAAAAAGAGAGAGAAAGGGAGAGAAGAAGATGAGAAAGAACAAGGAGAGAGAGGAAAAGGGAAGTGAGAGCGTGGGTCGGCGGCTTAACCACCAGTCCATTTTGATCGTGAGAGAAAGAGGAAGAGAGAGAGAAAAGGGAGAAGAAAAGCAAGAGAGAGGAAAGAGAGGGAAAGAGAGGAAAGCGAGGGAAAGAGAGGAAAAGAGAGAAATGAGAGAGAATGAGAGAAAGGAAAGGGCAGAAGAGATAAATAGAGAGAAGAGAGAACGGGCCGACAGCTTAGCCGCCGGTCCGATTGATCATGAGTGAAAGAGAGGGAGAGAGAAAGAAAGAAAGAGGAGAAAGAGGGGGGAAAGAGAAGGTGAGGAGAAAGAAGAAGAAGAGAGAAACAGAAGAAAAGAGGGTGGATCGTCAGGTTAGCCGCTAATCCAATTTGACCACGAGAGAGCGAGAGAGAAGGAAGAAGAGAGAGAAGAGAAAAGAAGGAGAGAGAGAAAAGGGAGGGGAGAGATGAAGAGAAACAAAAGGAGAGGAGGGAGAGAATGAGAGAGAGGAGAAACGAGGAAGAGAAAGAAAGAGAGAGAAGAAAGTGAGGGCGAGTCGGCAGTTTAGCCGCCGATCCAGCTGACTATGAGAGAGAAAGAGAGGGGGAGAGAGAGGATAGAAGAAAGGAGGAAGAGAGAGAGAAAGAGAGATAAGAATGAGAAAGGAGAGAGAAGGAGAAAAAGAGAAGGGGAGAAGAGAGAGAAATAGAGAACGGGTCGACGATTTAGTGGTTGGGTGCCTCAATCTCGCCTTTGTGGGTTCTCGAATGTAGAGAACCCTGGCTTGAGGGATCGGATGCGTGTGAGTGCCCATGACCAGAGACCGCTCTCACGAAAACTGTAGCACGTAGGGACGCGTGCTGTGCGGGCAAGGTACCAACTAGTGAGAGAGGAATTAAAGTCGTGAGGCGAGACTTACCTCATGTTGGCCCATGACACGCTCGGGCTAGCTCGCATAGACGCCCTCTTAGATCACGAAGAAAGTCCCCCCAAGCCTGAGGCTGGTTCGGCTTCAGCTCCCTTGACTCATTTTCTGCATTCCTGCACACACACATATGTAAGATGTTCTAACAAGTGGGTCTGGGGACCCTGACTTGTCGTTATATGAATATAATAAAATAAAATAAAATAAAAGGGAAGGGAAATGAAGGGATGAAATAAAATGAAATAAAAGAAGTGTAATAAATGAAAATAAAATGAAATGAGGTGGAAGAAAGTAAAATAAGAATGGGAAAAAATGAGGGGAGAGGGATGAAATAAAATAAAATAAAAGAGATGAAATAAAATAAAAGGGAACAAAATGGAAGAAAATGAAATAAAAAAGGAGGGAGGAGAATGAAAAGAAATGCGAGACGGTGGCTGAAACTATTACTCAAGGAAAAGGTTCAGACCACCACTAGGGGAAGAGAGAGAGAAGATAGAGAGGAAGGAGAAGAAGAGAGAGAAAGAAGTACAACGAAGAAAGAAAAGAAGAAGAAAGAGGAAAAAGAGAAAGAAGAAGAGGAAAGAGAAAGACAGAAAAAAAGATGGGGGAAGAAAGAACGAGCAAGAAAGAAAGAGAAAGAGAGAAGAGAGAGGGGGTGAGAGAGAGGGAGAGAGAGGAGGAGAGAAATAAGAGGACGGAAGAGAGAAAGAGAATAAAGAAGAGAAGGAAAGAGTGAGGAGAGAGAAAGAGAGAAGAAGAGAGAAAGAGAGAGAGGAGAGAGAAGAGGAGAGGAGACGAGAGTGAACTTACCTGGATGAGTCCCAAGGGTATCAGCCCAAAGTTTTCCTCTCCTTTCTCTCTCTCTCTAAGGGCAAGCCTAATTCATAGTGGCCAATGTTTATCCATTAAGCAAAAAGCCAGCCCTTAGGCCATTGTTTATATATAGGGGGTCATCCAAAACATGGGTGGATGCCCAAAAAGTAACCTAATTGCTGAAAAATAAAATTAAAATGAATTAAATAAAAGCTGAAAATTAGGGGCAAAAGTTTGCCCCTCGCCCATAAAGCTAGTAATTCCAAAATAGTCCATCAATGGCCATGAACGTCCTGGTGATTTTTCATGGCTTGCATAGGGTCTTTCTTGTTGTCTCCCAACCAAAGTAATATCAAAACCTTGCTGTGCTCGGTGAGGTGATCATTTCGATATTTATTTCGAGCCATGGATCGAGGTTTTGGGTTGTGAACTTGCGACGGCAAGATTGTAAGAAATTTGCGGTCTTAGATTCAAGATCTCACTCGTTTCTTCATTGTTTTCCTCGATTTCTTTGCTGTAGATTGACGAGTAAGTCGCCATGATCATTTTGCAACAAGAATGGCTCGATTTGGTGCCCGAATGACCACTTTCTCAATTGAGAAATTTTGGCCGGATTTGGGATTCTAGTGGCCGAAAAGTGTCCCTTTGTCCATGAGATATGGTCCATCCGACCGTTCATCATACACGATGTTTGACAAGATGAAGCCCTTGACCTTATGGTCGTAACAGGCCTGATTCAGGCCGACCCAATATGCGAGAGTGGTGATGCGGTTGTTTGATTGAAGGGACCTCTCTCTTGAAAAATCCTGCAACTTTTAAGTTTCCATGGAGATCTTCTCTCTTTGATTTCTTTCGGCTTCGGCTATGCCATCGGGCATGCCAAATATCAAATTGATCGGGGCGATAAGACGAACATCTTCCCAAAATTTGGGCTCAATCTGACTTGGGATGAAGGAGATACGGCCATGGAAAGTTCAACTTAGAATTGGAAAACAAAGTTTCCATAAATAGAAATTGGTTCACCGAGGGTGTACCAGGATTGCATGTGACCTACCCATTTTTGGTAAGTTGGTTGCAAATTGGTCCAAGAGCGTCCGAATAAGCCGAAACTTGGTACCCGGGGGTTATCGAACGTTCTAAATCTAATGGAAGCGGTCTGACAATCTTCTGAAGTTCCAATGATAGGACTGTAGTTATAGAGTCTCCGTTTAGCAAGCAAGAGGCAGAATTCTTAAAACTGTTTTGACATCTGATTTGCCTTAACTTCGTCAGATTGTTGCGAGACTTAGCGGGTGTTCTTAGGGGACCCTTAGCCACGTTTTCAATCATTTTTAGGCCATTCTAAGACTGTCAAAAATCAAACTTCAAATCAGGGTTTATACGCCTACAACTTCCGTGGTCCAAGGGCATTTTGGTACTTGTAGACCTAGGTCGCAAATTGCTCTCTCCTTATGCACATCAAGGATAACAAGTGTCAAAAAATACCCTTCAATAACTTGCCCCACCAAATGTTGTGCTTCGAGAGAAGCGAGAAGGACAACATTTAAAATCAAAATTGGTCCTTCGACTTTCTTTTTCTTCCTGGCCACCAGATCAGACAACCGTCAAAGGGGGAATCGTGCTAAGGTACTTCCCAGAGGGGTGATCAAGGTGCTCAAAGTTTGGGGGCCTTGTTTAAGGGCTTGTAAACCCAGATTCTTTAAGGCTTTGAGGGAGAAGAGACTTTGAGTTACTGGTGGAGGGACTTGCTTAAGAGCTTATAAACCCACTTCATCAGCTCATATTTTTTGTTCCAACAGCTGGGGACCTTGCTTAAGGGCTTGTAGACCCAGTCGGTCAGAATCCGAGCTTGTCTAGCGGTCGAGGGCCTTGCTCAAGGGCTTTCTTCTCAATCAGTCAGATTTTGTTTGGTCTTCCAGTGAACGTCCATGTCTTGAGATTGTGCCTTCTAGTGGAGGTCCACATCTAAGGCTATGTTTTGGATAGACATCAAGGAGCCCTTGGTGGCTGTGTGTGCAGCTACACTCAGGTTTTCTTTGACAAGCAGGGTACCTCTTTTCGCAAGGTGGCCTCTTTAGGGTGTGAAGCCCAATTATCAACTGTGCCTAGTCAGGGGTGTCAGGTGGCCGACCTAAAATTTCTTGACTGAAATAGCAACTAGGAACCTTGAGGAGGCTTCACCCTGAGGTCGGTGGTAGGTTTTGACCTGACTTTACAGTTTATTGGCTTTGGGAGAGTCTTTGGCTTGTCGTCGTGGATTTCTTGTTTTTGTTTGACTTCTCGAGAATGGGGTTCTTCAGCATGAGATCCCGATTTTCCGTCTAAGAGATTCTTCTAATTCATGAGTCCTTTCGTGAATGGCTCAGACTGTTGGATTTTTCTCTTGAGGCTCTTTTGTTTGGGGTCCCTATAGCAGGGTATTTGGTACTGAAATTTTTTCTTGAAGTACCGGTTGAAGTCGTCGATGGAGGCGAGCGCTGCATCAACCTACTTATTGGTTCAAGTGCCCTTTCGGGTTTTCAATTGAACAGGGGAAGTGGTGCCGCAGAGTGGTTTTCACCAACTTCCTTCTTTTTATTGGGCTCTTTTACCCATGACCTCATGGTCATGTCCACCCTTTTTCCATTTTTACACACAGTGCGCTACAGGGTTTTCACCTTGCCCGGTTTTTATTTACATAATGCTCTTACTCATGGCTTCATGGTCATGCACGTCCATCATTTTTATTTATGGTGCCATTTCGATTTTCATCATACCCATTTTTTTCTGGTGGGGGCATGTTTAGGGTCATGCCACCGAGACCTAGGCTATGGTTTAAGGTCGTATAGCTTGGACCGGTGTGCAAAGTAGTTTAAAGTCATGCGGTCAGGATGTGTGCTATAGTTGAAGGTCGTATAGCTTGGACCGGTGTGCAAAGTAATTTAACGTCATGCGGTCAAGACATGTGCTATAGTTTAAGGTCGTATAGCTTGGACCGTGGCTATGAAGTTTAGGGTGTTACAACACGGACCGTGGCTAGACAGTTTAAGGTCTTATACCATGGACCGTGGCTAGGCAATTTAAGGTCTTACAACATGGACCGTGGTGCGAAGCAGTTTAACTTCATGCGGTCAGGACGTGTACTATAATTTAGGGTCGTATATCTTGGACCAGTGTGTGAATAAGTTTAACATCATGCGACCAGGAAGTGTGCTATAGTTTAAGGTCGTATAGCTTGGACCGGTGTGCAAAGCAGTTTAATGTCATGCGGCCAGGACGTGTGCTATAGTTTAAGGTCGTATAGCGTGGACCGATGTGTGAAGCAGTTTAACGTCATACGGTCAGGATGTGTGCTATAGTTTAAGGTTGTATAGCTTGGACCATTGTCATGAAGTTTAAGGTCTTGCGACTTGGACCATGGGTGTGGCATTGGATCAGGTGTAGAATCAGGCCTCAAATTCAATCTTCCGTTGTCACTCCTCAGTCTTGTCGCTAAGCCTCATATGATATTGGCAGTAATTGGGTTTGTCATCCGTCCTGACTTCCCCTGGTCTTTTTGGCATAGGTAGCTCAATCATCCCCTCCAATAAGAGGGTCTCAAGCAATTTGGGGACCATGCACTTGTCGAAGAAAAAACTCTTAAGCCGGTTTTGCATGGTATTTTCCACGGCAAGTAATGACTGATCATCATCCTTGACCAATGCGGAGGACTTAGATATACTTCCATGGTGTTTGAGCAAGCCTTCGATTTGTACTACCTTGTTGACCATCTTGTGAAAGTGAAGGGCCATGATGAGATGGCATAACATGTCAATTTTGGGTGCATATCGTATGTGCAGTACTCCATCTCTTGAGGCTCACCAATTGGTGTGGCCAAATTGATGGCCAGATTGCGCCACCTCTCGATATACTCGATCACCAGCTTGTGTGGCTTCTATTTCACTTCAAGGAGTTCAAAAAGTTACACTTTCCTTTATATGTCACATAAGTGCTTGAGGAACTCTTCTTCCATTTGCTCCCATGATGAAATTGACCCTGGTGGTAACCGAGAATACCATTTGAATGCAGCCCTTGTAAGGGCTCCCACAAATTACCGAAGCAATAGATGCCCATTGTTCACTGTATTCTCACAAGCAACAATAAATATGTTGTTGTGACGAACCAACACCATCATATTTGGGGAAGTTGGGCCTTTGGTAGCCCTGGGGGAATGGAGTTCGATCAGCATAAGAGGGGTAGGGCTTTTGGTAGCGATTCAACTCTAGGATACTATATTTCTTCAATGTTTCGGCTACCATGCCTTTCACTAGGTCTCCATTCCCAACTTGAGTCAATGATGAAGAGATCGACAATGAGGGAGGAGAGGGTGGGAAGGGATCTTCTCTTGATGATATTGTTTTGATGGCTAGACACGGTGCTTGGGAGACGATAAAGAGGGTTTGGTGTACCAAAGGGGCAAGCTCAAGCTTTCGGGACACGAACACCTCTTGGTGCAAGGTTTCCATCATTTCGTCTTTCGACCTCATCTCGGCTTGTAATTGCCTTAATGTGGCCTTAAGTTGCACGATCTTGTCTCTATAGGATGTTGGTATCTCATCAATCAACATAGCTTCGACAACAGCCACACATGAAGATTCTTTTTTCATTGAAAGATCAAGTTGCTCACTATTGGGGCACAAAGGGATAATGGGGGCTTTGGGGCTAATTGCTTTCAAAGCTTCCCTTTCATTTGGGGGTGCTACACTCCAATAGAGTTGGCCCACCATGTGCCTCTCTTGTTCAACGGGGCTTACGATCTTGGGTTCGGCTGCTGTCGCTTCAACTGTCGCTTCAACAACACCATTGGTGAGGGTCATTGGGCCTTCTTTCAGGCTCACTTCATCCTCCAAGGCTTGGATATCCTCGTTATCAAATGAGATTGTAAAACTGTCACAGGATGATGAAGTCTCATGATGACATGGGGAGGATGTGCAATCAACTCCATAAGGAACTATGATGCCTTCAAGACATGGAAACCCTATGCAATCGGCCTCACAAAGAATCGTGACGTCTTCGGGGGCTGGAGATGCCATTTCAGCGAGGTGGTCAGCAAAGGGAGTGCCGCTCGTCCCATCCTCTGTGAAGGAATGATTTCCCTCGAATGAGAGTGACGAGCTCTCATCAAAGGTAGGAGTAATTGGTCGAAGGAGGATGAGAGATGTTGCATCGTCAGAATTGAGCTCCACACCATCAAACGAGAACATGAACCCCTCATAGGAGAACGAGGCCACAATGTTATCATCAATAGCACTCACAAGGAATTCCCGGCATGAGGGAAGTATGCATTTGGCTTTGTGGGGAATCATGGTACTCTCAAGGCACGAAGCGGATATTTCAGTGGGGCTGCCAGCATTGGGAGTGCAGTTCATCTCGTCCAGTATTAGGGAGGTTTTCTTCGAATTGGAGTGATGAGCTCTCATCAAAGGTGAGAATATCTGGATGAAAGAGGGTGAGTGAGGCTGCATCATTAGAACAAACCAGAGCAGACGACAATCCATCGGGTCTTCGAGATTCTAGGACGAATCCCAGTGAAGACTGGAAGAGGGTGAACCATGGCTGAGTCTCCTTCTTGCTTACAAGGCCGATCTCAACAATGAGTTTCTCAACTCTTTGAAGCAGCTCAACAGTACTGTTGTTACCTTCTAGCCGAAGGGTTATAGAATCAGATTGTCCCAAACATTTGTAAAGAGAGAGAGAGAGAGAGTCACTAAATTAAGGTTCACAAAAAAAACACTTTGGCCTTTGATAAAGATCAAGATCTCTAAGAAAAGGACATAACAAATCTAAGAAGAAAAAGTGGCGTAAATTCTTCAAAAATTGGAGAATTGTCTCAACGAAAAGAAGAACAATGGGGTGAAATGGAGATGATAAAAGAGAGATAGAGAGAGAAAGATGGTTATAAAAAGGGAAAATTGCAGGCCACCGATAAATATCACTGATTCTTCAATATCAAAGAGACACTTTTTCATCTCTAATCATTTATATCCTTCTCTTGAAGAACTTGATCGTTAACGGAGGCCAAAAGCTAAGGTTTTTTTTATTCATGAACCCTGATTTAGTGACTTGCTCTCTCTCTCTCTCTCTCTCTCTCTCTCTCTCTCTCTCTCTCTCTCTCTCTCTCTCTCTCTCTCTCTCTCTCTCGACAAATGTCTGGAACAAGCAGATTCTACAACCTTCCTGCTAGAAAGTTGCAGCAACAACATCAGCAGTTGAAGGGTGGCCGGAAGGCAGTGAGTTTGAAGTTTTCTGGTGAACAGTAGCCCGATTCAGGAGAATCTTTGAAGCCACTTGTGGAGATTGCTCGACCTGGTAAGTTGGACAACACATTGCGTTAAAGCTCTGTATCTTTCTAAGATGAGCAGCAAGGGTGGGAGAACGTGCAATATGGATTCTCAAACCTTCTTTACCATTGGATATGTATATGAGTCTTTCACGGAATGGAGTGCCTATGGTACGAGTGTACTTTTGGTTTTAAATGGTTGTGAACCAGTTGTACCCAAGGGAGTCATTCAAGGAATGGAGCGTATATGGTGCAGGTGTACCTTTAGTTTTAGATGGTTGTGAGCCAGTTGTATACAATGGAGTCTTTCAAAGAATGGAGCGCATATGTTGCAAGTGTACATTTGGTTTTAAATGTTTGTGAGTCAATTCTTCAATATTGTGTTCCATACCTCTTTGCCATGCAACTCTATGTAGATATCTTGAAGGGTGTTGTGTATATGAGGTATATATTTAGTTTAAAAAGATGAAAACTAACTAAATATATACCTCATATACACAACACCCTTCGAGATATCTGCATGGACTTAAATGGCAGAGAGGTAAGGACAATAATACTAATTAAATGGGCCACAACCATTTAAAACCGAAGTTACACCCGCACCATATGAGCTTCATTCCTTGATAGACTCCCTTGGATGCAAATGTTTCACAACCATCTAAAACCAAAAGTACACCGTCACCATACGCACTCCATTCTGTTAAAGACTCTCATAGGTATCCAAGTGTGAAAAAGGGTTGAGAATCAATATCTCGTGCTCTACAAACCCTACTAATCATCTTAGAAAGACACCGTTGGAACGTAACACGTTATGGACTCCACGTTACGGTCCACGTTATCAGGTCGAGGAGTCTCCACTAGTGGCTTCAGAGAATCACCTGAGTCTGGCTACTGTTCATCGGTAAATTTCAAACTCGCTGGATTCCAGCCACTCTTCAGCTGTTGCTATTGCTACTGCCGCTACCTAGCTGGGGGGTTATAGAATCGGCTTGTTCCTAACATTTGTAGAGAGAGTCACTAAATTAGGGTTCACGAAAAAAAAACCTCAACTTTGGCCTCCGACAAAGATCAAGATCTATAAGAAAAGGAGATCAGTAATCTGAGAAGAAAAAATTGGTGTGAATTCTTCAAAAATCGAAGAATTGTCTCAGCAAAAAGAAGAAAATTGGGGCGAAACGGAGATGATACAAGAGAGATAGAGAGTTATTAACAGGGAAATTCCAGGCCACCAATAAAGATCACCGATTCTTAAAGAATCAAAGAGCCACTATTTCTTCTCTGATCATTTATCTCCTTCTCTTGGAGATCTTGATCTTTATCGGAGGCTAAAGCTAAATGTTTGTTTTATTCGTGAACCCTAATTTAGTGACTCTCTCTCACTCTCAACAATAGTAGCAGCTGAAG
The DNA here is from genome assembly GCF_054954075.1 of Amborella trichopoda. NCBI lineage: Eukaryota > Viridiplantae > Streptophyta > Magnoliopsida > Amborellales > Amborellaceae > Amborella > Amborella trichopoda. Next base: position 18,403,994 of record NC_142340.1, read on the forward strand.
AGTGGCAGGGATGCACCGAGTTTGAATTTTTCTGGTGAATAGTAGCCATATTCTAGAGATTCACTGAAGCCACTTGTGGAGACTCCTCGACCTGGCAATTTGGATCGTTTCTTGGGGTCCACAACTCTTTATGTTCTAGCTCAGTATCTTTCTAAGAACAGTAGCAAGGGTTGGAGAACAGGTGAAATGGATTCTCAACCCTTCTTATCCTTGGATACTTATGGGAGTCTTTCACATAATGGAGTGCACTTGGTTCGAGTGTACCTTTGGTCTTAGATGGTTGTGAACCAGTTGTATCCATGGGAGTCTTTCAAGGAATGCTGCGCATATAGTGCAGGTGTACCTTTGGTTATAAATGATTATGATTAAATTGTTCAATATTGTATTCCGTACCTCTCTATCATTCAACTATATGCAAATACCTCGAAGGTTATTGTGTATATGAGGTATATATTTAGTTAGTTTAAAAAGATGAAAACAACTAAATATAAACCTGATATACACAACACCCTTCGAGGTATCTGCATAGAGTTGAGTGGCAGAGAGGTAAGGAACATAACATTCAACAATTTAATCACAAATATATATTAAATATATACTCATATACAAGGTACACCTCATATACACAACACCTTTCGAGGTATCTGCATAGAGTTGAATGATAGAGAGGTAAGGAACATAATATTGAATAAGTGGCTAACAACCATTTAAAACTAAATGTACACCTGTACCTTATGTTCTTCATTCCTTGAAAGGTTCCCTTGGATACAACTGGGTCACAACCATCTAAAACCATCGGTATACCCGCATCATATGTGTTCCATTCCTTCAAAGACTCCATTGGATATAACTGGCTCACAACCATTTAAAACCAAAGGTACACCCGCACTATATGTGCTCCCTTCCGTGAAAGATACCTATAGGTATCCAAGGGTGAAGAAGGCTAGAGAATCCATATCACATGTTCTCCAACCCCTGCTACATATCTGAGAAAGATATTGATCTGAAACGCAACGTGTTGTGGGCTCCAAGAAATGGTCCAAGTTACCAGGTCGAGGAGTCTCCACAAGTGGCTTAAGAGAATATCCTAAATTCGGCAACTGTTCACCCAAAAACATCAAACTCTCTGGATTGCAGCCAATCTGTTGTTGCTGCTACCATCTAGTCGGAGGGTTATAGAATCGAGTTGTTCCAAATATTTGTAGAGAGAGAGAGAGAGAGAGAAGGTCCCTAAATTAGGGATCACATAAAAAATAATACCTGAATTTGGCGTCCGATAAATATCTAAATCTCTAAGAAAAGGAGATCAGAAGAAAAAGTGGTGAGGTCAATGATTAGAGAAGAAAAAGTGGCACATATTCTTCAGGAATAAGATAATTGTCTCAGCAAAACAAAGAAAATTGGAGAGAAATGGAGGTTATACAAGAGAGACAAAGAGAGAAAAATGGTTGTTAAAAGGGAAATTGGAGGCCACCGAAAAACATCATTGACTCTTCAAGAATCAGAGAGCCTCGTTTTCCTCTCTGATCATTTATATCCTTCTCTGAGAGATCTTGATCATTATTAGAGGCCAAAGCTAGGGTTTGTTTTATTCGTAAACCCTAATTTAGTCTGTCCCTTTCTATAAATGTTAGGAAAAAGCAGATTTTATAACCTTCCAGCTAAAACGTAGCAGCAGCAGAACAGTGGCCGGAATGCAGCGAGTTTGAAGTTTTACGGTAAACAGAAGCAGAATTCAACAGATTATTTGAAGCCACTTGTGGAAACTCCTCGACCTGGTAACTTAGATCGTTTCTTGGAGTCCACAACGTGTTGCATTCCTGCTCAGTATCTTTCTACGATGAGTAGCAGGGGTTGGAAAACATGCGATATAGATTCTCAACCCTTCCACACCATCGAATACATTTTGCAGTCTTTCACGAAATGGAGAACATATGGTGCGGGTGCACATTTAGTTTTAAATGGTTGTGAGCCAGTTGTATCCAAGGGAGTCATTCAAGGAATGGAGCGCATATGGTGTAGGTGTACCTTTGGTCTTAAATGGTTTTGAGCGAGTTTTATCCAAGGGAGCCTTTTAAGGAATGGAGTGCATATGGTGCGGGTGTACCTTATGTTTTAAATTGTTGTGATTAAATTGTTCAATCTTATATTCCATACCTCTCTGCCATTCAACTCTATGCAGAGACCTCGAAGGGTGTTTTGTATATGAGGTATTTATTTAGTTAGCTTAAAAAGATTAAACTAACTAAATATATACCTCATATACACAACACCCTTCAAGTTATCTGCATATAGTTAAGTGGCAGGAGGTAAAAATATAATACTGAATAAGTGGCTCACAACAATTTAAAACTAATGGTACACCCACACCATATGCGCTCCATTCCATAAAGGACTCCCTTGGATACAATTGGCTCACAACAATAAAAAACCAACGATACACCTGCACTATATGCGTTCTATTCCTTGAAAAACTCCCTTGGATACAACTGGCTCACAACCATTTAAAACTAAATACACACTCGTACCATATGCGCTCCATTCCGTGAAAGACACTCATAGGTATCCAAGAGCGAATAAGGGTTGAGTATCCATATCGCATGTTCTCCAACCCATGCTACTCATCTTAGAAAGATAATGAACTGGAACGCAACACGTCGTGGACACCAAGAAACAATCCAAGTTACCTGGTCGAGGAGTCTCCACAAGTGGCTTCAGAGAATCGCTTGAATCTGACTACTATTCACCCGAAAACTTTAACTCGCTGGACTCCATCCACTCTTCAACTGCTGCTGCAACCTTCGAGATGGAGGGTTATAGAATCGGCTTGTTCCAAACGTTTGTAGAGAGAGAGAGAGAGAGAGAGAGAGAGAGAGAGAGACAATATTAGGTTTCACAAAAAAAAAAAACCTAAACTTTGGCCTCCAATAAAGATTAAGATCTTTAAGAAAAGATGATCAATCATCAAAGAAGAAAAAGTGGCACAGATTCTTCAGGAATCGGAGAATGTCACAGAGAAAATAAACAAATTGGGGCGAAATGGAGGCTGTACAAGAGAGACAAGAAAGAAAAATGGTTATAAAAAGGGAAATTGGAGGCCACCAAAAAAGATCATTGATTTTTCAAGAATCAGAGAGCCTCTTTTTCTTTTCTGATCATTTACCTCCTTCTCTTGAAGATCTTGATCATTATCAAAGACCAAAGCTAAGGTTTGTATTATTCGTGAACCCTAATTTAAGGACTCTTATCTCAAGCAGATTTTATAACCTTTCAGCTAAAAAGTAGCAGCAACAACAGCAGCAGTTTAAGAGTGGCCGGAATGCAGCGAGTTTCTTATGACGAACAAAAGTAAGATTCAGGAGGTTCTCTGAAACCACTTGTGGAGACTCCTCGACCTGGTAACTTATACCGTTTCTTGGAGTCCACAAGGCGTTGCGTTCCTACTCAATATATTTCTAAGATGAGTAGCAGGGGTTGGAGAACATGCGATATAAATTATCAACCCTTCTTCACCATCGAATACCTATTGGAATCGTTCACAGAATGGAGCGCATATGGTGCGGGTGCACCTTTGCTTTTAAATGGTTGTGAGCCAGTTGTATCCATGGGAGTCATTCAGGAATGGAGCACATATGGTGCGAGTGTACCTTTGGTCTTAAATGATTGAGTCAATTGTATCCAAGGGAGTCTTTCAAGGAATGGAGCACATATAGTGCGGGTGTACCTTGAACTATATTCGTTATAGATAACCTTCCCATATACAACATATTTCCATTAAAAAGTTGTAATTTTCTAAAAGGCTTGTGCATTTAAGGGCCTGCACCTACTTAGTTTTCATGAACGCCCTAAGGAATGCCGAATTAAGGAAGGGGCCTCCATTTCCACACTCATATAGGTGAATCCATGAAAGATGTTCTTCAATGCGACATCCAAGTATAGGCCTTATATAATCTTGGCAAATGGAGTCACTAAGAGCGAAGCTCAACCTCTCGATTCATTTCAGTAAATTGTACCACATAGCCAAGATGGTGCAGAAACATTATAAATTTATGTAAAATAATATTTTGTGGTACCCACATCCATCAGACATCACACGCGCGACTTGTTTGTCCTTTTGAACATTGGGCTTGGGATCTCCTTAGCTTAGATAGAGTTCCCATTGCCCTGTGCCATTATACATTTAGGCTCAATCCCATCCCTCTAACAATCTTCAAGACTTGGTGCCTTGCAAGGTCTTTTATTGATATTCTACCAAGTACTAGGTAGAACAGATATGGAGTATTGTTATGACTCCGTCTCAACTGATTGCACCTCAAGCGAGTATTATTGGATTTACAAAAATAAACCCCCAACCTTTCGATTCATACACAAAAGTTCACAGTCACACTATATGAGACTGTAGGCATGGGTCATGATTAAGTGGTACGTCTACCATCAAGTCCTTAGCCACTAAACCTCCTCACTATGGGTTCCAAGGCAAATTTATCCTATAATTTGGAGATATAAGTTTATTTCAAGAAACCCAAAAATATATCCCCATTACAAGTAAAGATACATATGCAAGTAGATATGGATTCATGATAATCCGTAATCCAATTTTCTCTTTTTCTCTCTCTGTCTCTCTTGTATCATCTCCATTTCACCCTGGTTTTCTTCTTTTCGTTGAGACAATTATCCTAGTCTTGATAAATCCGCACCACTTTTTCTTCTCTGATCATTGATCTCCCTTTCTTAGAAATCTTGAACTTTATCGGAGGACAAAGTTAGGGTTGGTCTTTTTCGACTCTCACACTCTCACTCTTTATAAATGTTTGGAACCAAATCTATAACCCTTCGGCTAGAAGGTAGCAGCCGAAGAGTGACCAGAATAAAACGAGTTTGATCTTTTTGGGTGAACAGTAGCCAGATTCAAGCGATTCTCTGAAGCCACTTGTGGAGACTCCTCAACCTAGTAACATAGACTGTTTCGTGGAGTCCACAACGCATTGCGTTCCGTCACGGTATTTTTCTATGATGAGCATCAGCGGTTAGAGAACATGCGATACGGATTATCAACCCTTCTTCACACTTGGATACCCATAAGCCTCACACGGAATGGAGCGCAAATGGTGCTGGTGCACCTTTGGTTTTAAATGGTTGAAAGCCAGTTATTTCCAAGGGAGTCTTTCAAGGAATGGAGCACATATGGTGCGGGTATACCGTTAGTTTTAGATGGTTGTGAGACAGTTGCAACTAAGGGATTCTTTCAAGTAATGGAGCGCATATGGTGCGGGTGTACGTTTGGTTTTAAACGGTTGTGAGCCACTTATTCTGTAATATGTTCCTTACCTCTCTGCCATTCAACTCTATGTAGATACCTCAAATATATGAGGTATATATTTAGCTAATTTTCATCTTTGTAAACTAACTAAATACATACCTCATATACACAACACCTTTCGAGGTATCTGCATAGAGTTGAATAGCAAAGAGGTATGAAACATAACATTAAACAATTTAATCACAACTATTTAAAACCAGAGGTACACCCGCACCATATGCGCTCCATTCAAGACTCCCTTGGATAATATTGGCTCACAACCATCTAAGACCAAAGGTACACCTGCACCACATGCGCTCTATTCCTTGAATGACTCTCTTTGATACAAATGGCTCACAACCATTTAAAACCAAAGGTACACCCGCACCATATGCGCTCCATTCCATGAAAGACTCCAATAGGTATCCAATGGTGAAGAAGAGTTGAGAATTCATATCGCATGTTCTCCAACCGCGGCTACTCATCTTAGAAAGATACTGAGCAGAAACGCAACACGATGTGGACTCCAACAAACGGTCTAAGTTACGAGGTCGAGGAGTCTCCACAAGTGGCTTCAGAGAATCTCCAAAATCCAGCTACTGTTCACCATAAAACTTCTAACTCGTTGGAATCTGGCCACTCTTCAGTTGTTGCTGCTATTTTCTAGCCGGAAGGTTATAGAATCTGCATGTTCCAAACATTTGTAGAGAGAGTCGCGAAATAATGGTTAACGAATAAAACAAACGTTAGCTTTGGACTTCGATAAAGATCAAGATCTCCAAGAGAAGGAGATAAATGCTCAGAGAAGAAAAGGTGGCTCTCAGATTCTTGAAGAATCAGTTATCTTTATCGATAGCCTCCAATTTTCTCTATTTATAAACATCTTTCTCTCTTTGTCTCTCTTGTATCAACTCCATTTTGCCCCCATTTTCTTTTTTTTGCTGAGATAATTCTCCGATGCTTGAAGAATTCGCGCCACTTTTTCTTCTCTGATCATTGATCATCTTTACTTAGAGATCTAGATCATTCTTTATTGAAGGCCAAAGTTAGGGTTACAAGCCGATTCTATAACCCTCCGGCTAGAAGGTAGTAGTATTAGCAACAACAACAGCTAAAGAGTGGCTAGAGTCCAGTGAGTTTGAAGTCTTAGAGTGAACAGTAGCTGGATTTCGGTGAGCCTCTGAAGCCACTTATGGAAACTCCTTGTCCTTGTAACTTGAACCATTTCTTGGAGTCCGGAACGTGTTGCTTTCCAGCTCACTATCTTTCTAAGATGAGTAGCAAAGGTTGGAGAACATGTACTATGGATACTCAACCCTTCTTCACCCTTAGATACCTATGAGAGTCTTTCACGGAATGGAGAGCATATCGTTCGGGTGTACCTTTGGTTTTAAATAGTTGTGAGCCAGTTATATCCAAGTGAGGCTTTCAAGGAATGGAGCACATATGGTGCGGGTGTTCCTTTGATTTTAGATAGTTGTGAGCCAGTTATATCCAAGGGAGTCTTGCAAGGAATGGAGCGAAGTTTTAAATGTTTGTAATTAAATTATTCAATGTCATGTTCTATACCTCTCTTCCATTCAATTCCATATAGATACCTCGAACGGTGTTGTGTATATGAGGTATGTATTTTGTTAGTTTAAAAAGATGAAAACTAACTAAATATATTCCACATATAAACAACACCCTTCCATGTATCTGTGTAGAGTTGAATGGTAGAGAGGAAAGACGCATAATACTGAAAAAGTGGCTTACAACCATTTCAAGCCAAAGGTATACCCACACCATATGTGCTTCATTCTTTGAAAGAGTCCCTTGTGCATAACCGGCTCACAACCATCAAATACCAAAGGTGCACTCGCACCATGTGCGCTCCATGCCTTGAAAGACTTCCTTGGATACAACTGGCTCACAACTATTTAAAACCAAAGGTATACTCGAACCATATAGTCTCCTTCCTGTGAAAGACTCTCATAGCTATCCAAGGGTGAAGAAGGGTTGAGGATCCATAGTGCAAGTTCTCCAACCCTTGCTACTCATCTTAGAAAGATACTGAGCTGGAATGCAACACGTTCTGAACTCCAAGAAATGGTTCAAGTTACCAGAACAAGGAGTTTCCACAAGTGGCTTCAGAGACTCACCGGAATTCGGCTAGTGTTCACTCTAAAACTTCAAACTTGTTAGACTCCAACCACTCATCAGCTATTATTGCTACTAATACAACTACCTTGTAGTCGGAGGGTTATAGAATCGGCTTGTAACCCTAACTTTGTACTTCGATAAAGAATGACCTAGATCTCGAAGTAAAGGAGATCAATGATCAAATAAGAAAAAGTGGTGTGAATTCTTCAGGCATCAAAGAATTGTCTCAGTGAAAAGAAGAAAATTGGGGGGAAATGGAGATGATACAAGATAGAAAAAGAGAGAAAGATGTATATAAATAGAGAAAATTGGAGGCTACAAATAAAGATAACTAATTCTTCAAGATTCAGAGAGCCACTTTTTCTTCTCTGAGCATTTATCTCCTTCTCTTGAAGATCTTGATCTTTATTGAAGGCCAAAGCTAAGGTTTGTTTGATTTGTTAACCATTATTTCATGACTCTCTCTTTCTCTATCTCTACAAATGTTTGGAACATGCAGATTCTATAACATTATGGCTAGAAAGTAGCTGCAACAACAACTAAAGAGTGGCTAGAGTCCAACGAGTTTGAAGTTTTCTGGTGAACAGTGGCCGGATTTTGGAGATTCTCTTAAGCCACTTGTGGAGACTCTTTGACCTCGTAACTTGGACCGTTTGTTGGAGTCCACAATGTGTTGCATTTCTGCTTAGTAACTTTCTAAGATGAGTAATTAGGGTAGGAGAACATGCGATATGAATTCTCAACCCATGTTCACCATTGGATACCTATACGTGTCTTTCATGGAATGGAGGGCATATGGTGCGCGTGTACCTTTTGTTTTAAAAGGTTGTGAGCCAGTTATATCCAAGGGAATCTTTCAAGGAATGGAGCACATATGGTGCGGGTATACAGTTAGTTTTAGATGGTTGTGAGCCAGTTGCATCCAAGGGAGTCTTTCAAGTAATAAGGCGCATATGGTACGGGTGTACGTTTGGTTTTAAATGGCTGTGAGTAAATTGTTCAATGTTATGTTTCATACCTCTCTGCCGTTCAACTCTATGCAGATACCTCGAAGAGTGTTGTGTATATGAGGTATGCATTTAGTTAGTTTAAAAAGATGAAAATTAACTAAATATATATCTCATATACACAACACCCTTCGAAGTATCTGCATAGAGTTGAATGACAGAGAGGTAAGGACCACAATATAGAATAAATGCCTCACAACCATTTAAAACCAAACGTACACCCGTACCATATGCGCTCCATTACTTGAAAGACTCCCTTGGATGCAACTGGCTCACAACCATCTAAAACTAACTGTATACTCGCACCATATGTGCTCCATTCCTTGAAAGATTCCCTTGGATATAACTGGCTCACAACCTTTTAAAACAAAAGGTGCACCCGCATCATATGCGCTCCCTTCCATGAAAGACTCGTATAAGTATCCAATGGTGAACATGGGTTGAGAATTCATATCGCATGTTCTCCTACCCTGGCTACTCATCTTAGAAAGATACTAAGCAGGAATGCAATACATTGTGGACTCCAACAAACGGTCCAAGTTACGAGGTCGAAGAGCCTCCACTAGTGGCTTAAGAGAATCTCGAAAATCCAGCTACTGTTCACCAGAAAACTTCAAACTCATTGAAATCTAGCCATTCTTCAGTTGTTGTCGCTGCTATTTTCTAGCCAGAATGTTATAGAATATGCATGTTCCAAACATTTGTAGAGAGAGAGAAAGAAAGAGTCACGAAATAATGGTTAACGAATAAAACAAACCTTAGCTTTGGCCTTTGATAAAGATCAAGATCTTCAAGAGAAGGAGATAAATGCTCAAAGAAGAAAAAGTGGCTCTCTGATTCTTGAAGAATTAGTTATCTTTATCTGTAGCCTCCAATTTTCTCTATTTATATACATCTTTCTCTCTTTGTCTATCTTGTATCATCTCCATTTCCCCTGAATTTTCTTCTTTTCACTGAGACAATTCTCTGATGCTTGAAGAATTCACACCACTTTTCTTCTTTGATCATTGATCTCCTTTACTTCGAGATCTAGTTCATTCTTTATCGCAGGCCAAAGTTAGGGTTACAAGCCGATTCTATAACCCTCCGACTACCAGGTAGCAGTATTAGCAGCAATAGTAGCTGATGAGTGGCTGGAGTCCAGCGAGTTTGAAGTTTTAAAGTGAACAGTAGCCGGTTTCCGGTGAGTCTCTGAAGCCACTTGTGGAAACTCCTTGTCCTGGTAACTTAAACCGTTTCTTGTCCTTGTGTATAACCGGCTCACAACCATCAAAAACCAAAGGCACACCCGCACCATATGCGCTCCATGCCTTGAAAGACTTCCTTGGATACAACTGGCTCACAACTGTTTAAAACCAAAGGTACACTCGAACCATATACTCTCCATTCTGTGAAAGACTCTCATAGCTATCCAAGGGTGAAGAAGGGTTGAGGATCCATAGTACAAGTTCTCCAACCCTTGCTACTCATCTAAGAAAGATACTGAGCTAAAATGTGATACGTTCTGAACTCTAAGAAATGGTTCAAGTTACCAAGACAAGGAGTTTCCACAAGTGTCTTTAGAGACTCACCAGAATCCGGCTACTGTTCACTCTAAAACTTCAAACTCGTTGGACTCCAGCTACTCATCAGCTACTATTGCTGCTAATACTGCTACCTTGTAGTCGGAGGGTTATAGAATCAGCTTGTAACCCTAACTTTGGCCTCCGATAAAGAATGATCTAGATCTCGAAGTAAAGGATATCAATGATCAAACAAGAAAAAGTGGTGTGAATTCTTCAAGCATCAGAGAATTTTCTCAGTGGAAAGAAGAAAATTCGGGGGAAATGGATATGATACAAGATAGATAAAGAGAGAAAGATGTATATAAATAGAGAAAATTGGAGGCTACAGATAAAGATAACTAATTCTTCAAGAATCAGAGAGCCACTTTTTCTTCTCTGAGCATTTATCTCCTTCTTTTGAAGATCTTGATCTTTATCGAATGCCAAAACTAAGGTTTGTTTTATTCGTGACTCTCTCTTTCTCTCTCTCTACAAATGTTTGGAACATGCAGATTCTATAACATTCTGGCTAGAAAATAACAGCAACAACAACTGAAGAGTGGCTAGATTCCAACGAGTTTGAAGTATTCTGGTGAACAGTAGCTGGATTTTGGAGATTCTCTTAAGCCACTTGTGGAGACTCTTCAACCTCGTAACTTGGACCGTTTGTTGGAGTCCACAATGTGTTGTATTCTTGCTCAATATCTTTCTAAGATGAGTAGCCAAGGTAGGAGAACATGCGATATGAATTCTCAACACATGTTCACCATTGGATACCTATACGAGTCTTTCATGGAATGGAGGGCATATGGTGCAGGAGTACATTTTGTTTTAAATGGGTTGAGCCATTTGTATCCAAGGGAGTCATTCAAGGAATGGAGCGCATATGGTGCAGGTGTACCTTTGGTCTTAGATGGTTGTGAGCCAGTATTATCCAAGGGAGTATTTCAAGGAATGGAGCGCATATGGTACGGATGTATCTTCGGTTTTAAATAGTTGTGAGTAAATTGTTCAATGTTATGTTTCATACCTCTCTGCCATTCAACTCTATGCAGATACCTCGAACAGTATTGTGTATATGAGGTATGCATTTAGTTAGTTTAAAAAGATGAAAATTAACTAAATATATACCTCATATACACAACACCCTTCGTGGTATTTGCATAGAGTTGAATGATAGAGAGGTAAGGAACACAATATAGAATAAGTGCCTCACAACCATTTAAAACCAAACGTACACACGTACCATATGCACTCCATTACTTGAAAGACTCCCTTGGATACAACTGGCTCACAACCATCTAAAACTAACTGTATACCCGCACCATATGTGCTCCATTCCATGAAAGATTCCCTTGGATATAACTGGCTTACAACCTTTTAAAACAAAAGGTGCACCCGCACCATATGCGCTCCATTCCGTGAAAAGCTCATGGGTATCCAAGTGTAAAGAAGGGTTGAGAACCCATAGCGCATGTTCTCCAAACCGTGCTGCTCATCGTAGAAAGATACTGTGCTGGAACGCAATGTGTCGTAGACTTCAAGAAACGGTCTATGTTACTAAGTCGAGGAGTCTCCACAAGTGGCTTCCGAGAATCACCTAAATCTAGCTACTGTTCACCCAAAAACATCAAACTCGCTGGATTCCAGCCACTCTTCTGCTGCTTTCTTTTAGACGTAGATTTATAGATTCGGTTTGTTCCAAACATTTGTACAGAGTGAGAGTGAGAATGAGAGCGTCACTAAATTAGGGCTCATGAAAAAAGCAACCCTAATTTTGTCCTCTGATAAAGTTCAAAATCTCTAAGAAAGGGAGATCAATGATCAGAGAAGAAAAAGTAGCGCAGATTCTTTAAAATTCAGAGAATTGTCTCAATGAAAAGAAGAAAACTGGGGCGAAATGGAGATGATACAAGAGAGGCAAAGAGAGAAAGATAGTTCTAAAAAGAGAAAATTGGATTACAGATCCTCATGAATCCATATCTACTTGCATATGTATCTTCACTTGTAATGGGGGTATATTTTTGGGATTCCATGAGATAAGCGTATATCTCCAAATTATTGGAGAAATTTTCCTTGGAACCCAAAGTGAGGAGGCTTAGTGGCTAGGGACTTGATGGTAGACGTACCACCTATTCATGGCCCATGCATGCAGTCTCATATAGTGTGACTATGAACTTTATTATACAAATCGAAAGGTTGGGGGGTTATTTCTGTAAACCCAGATATACTCGCTTGAGGTGCAATCAGTTGAGACTTATGCTTGAGACAGAGTCATAACAATGCTCCATATCTGTTCTACCCAGTACTTGGTAGAATATAAATAAAAGACCTTGCAAGGCACCAAGTCTGGAAGATTGTTAGAGGGATGGGATTGAGGCCAAATGTATAATGCCACATGTCGATGGGAACTCTATCTAGGATAAGGAGATCCCAAGCCCAAGGTTCAAAGGGAAAAACAAGTCGCTCATGTGATGTTTGATGGATGTGGGTACCACAAAATATTATTTTACATAAATTTATAATGTTTCTGCCCCTTCCTTGGCTATGTGGTACAAGTTACTGAAATGAATCGAGTGGTTGAGCTTCGCTCTTAGTGACTCCATTTGCCTAGATGATATAAGGCCTATGCTTGGATATTGCACTGAAGGACATCTTCCATGAATTCACCTATATGAGTGTGAAAGCAGAGGCCCTTTCCTTAATTCGGCATTCCTTAGGACGCTCATGAAAACTAAGTAGGGTACAGGCCCTTAAATGCACAAGCTTTTTAGAAAATCACAACTTTTGAAAAGAAATATGTTGTATATGGGAAGGTTATCTATAACGAATATAGTTCAAGGTTGTTTCCAGTTTATCTATATTATAGGTTAAGACAATCTTTTAAGGAAATAGAACTCTTAGAGAGAGTTTTGGATAGAGAGGTACTTAAATGTTGAAAAAGTTCTCTCTTTTCTTTTCCCCTTTCTATTTGAAAAATATTGAGAAGTTATGTATGTCCTTCCTACCTTTGATCCTCTCTCTCTCTCTCTCTCTCTCTCTCTCTCTCTCTAGGGCAAGAAGCTATCTCAAATTTTTTAGAGGGACTATAAAAAATTTTAAGTTCTAGAAAAAGAATGCATCTTAAATTTTTAGAGAAAGAGAGAATCTACATCAATTTTTACAGAGATTATATGAAATATATTTGAGATAAACTATCTCAAATTTTCTAGAGAGATAAACTATCTCAAATTATAAGTTCTAGAGAGGGAAAGTATATTAAAATTTTAGAGAAAAAATATGTCAACACTTAAAGAGAGAAACTGCCAAACTTTTAGAAAGAAACTATCTCAAAATTTTTGGAGAGATTGTCTCAAAATTTTTAAAGAAAGAGATTTATAATTTCACTAAAGGAAATAATATTGGATAATGAAGGAGAGAGATGAGTTTGATTTAGGGTTTGGATGGGAAAAGATGAATAATTTAAAGATATAATATAGGAAGAGATGATCTTGGCGGTTGAGAGAGAGAGATGAATTTGACAAGTTGGAGGAGATAGATATTCAAACTTATTTTAGAATAGAAAGAGAAAAGATTACATTCTCATGCATATTCAAACCTATTCTAGAATGCATACTCACTCTCTCTTCCCTTAAAGGTGGGAGGCTTGCATGCTCTTTTTCTCTCTATACATCTCTCACGAATTTCTCTCTCTTCTATCTCCTCCCCAAACAATAAAAAATCACTTACCAAAAAACATAAGCTAGGTAAGAACATACCATGCAGTTGAGATAAGGAAATAGGTCAAGATAGGATAGATCTAAATCTTGATTGTTTTTCGAAATTGGAAGGTTCAAAATTTAAGTGATTCATATGTCATAAGAAAATGGGTCAAGACAAGAGAGATCTAAGTCTTAGTTGCTTATCCAAATTGGAAGGTTCAAAATTTAGGAAGTGAATTAAATTGTAATCTCATGTATATTCAGAACTATTATACAATGCGTACTCTCTCTCTCAAACCTATGCTAGAATATAAAAAAAATTACAATCTCATGCATACATTCTCTCTCCTCCCTTAAAGGTGGGATGCACACATACTCTCTCTTCCTTTAAAAGTAGAATGCTAATCTCTTCCCTTAAAGGTAAATTCTCTTAAAAGTGAAAATGTCTTTAACAATCTCCATAGTTCAAGGTAAATTCTCTTAAAAGTGAAAATGTCTTTTACAATCTCCATAATTCGACATGTGTCTACCCCTTAAGTTTAATAACATAATAACCTCACTATCTCCTCTCTACCCTCTCCGACCTCATAAACATTGAGATACCACTTACTTGTGGTAGAGAGATAACTAAGTATTGAACTCTCTCCCACCTCATAAATTCATAAATTCATAAATATTGAGATACCACAACATAAATTCATAAATATTGAGATACCACATACTTGTGGTAAAAAGATAACTAAGTATTGAATTCTCTCCCACCTCATAAATATTGAGATACCACGTACTTGCGGTAAAGAGATAACTAAGTATTGAACTAAACATCCTTTAAAGGTGGAATGCTTCTCACTTTTCCCTTATACGAGGTGAATTACCTTAAAATTGAAAATGTCTTTTACAATCTCTATAAAATTAAAGTCTCTTTTTATTTCACGATATGTGTCTACCCCTTAACGCTGGCTTAATAATGTAAATATAGAAGCACAGTAGAGAGAGATAAATAGAGAGATTTATAATTTTATGAAAGGAAATAATATAGGATAATGAAAGAGAAATGAGTTTGATTTGGGGTTTGGATGGGAAAAGTTTATAATTTAAAAAAATAATATAGAAAGAGATGATCCTGGCGGTTGAGAGAAAGGGATAGAGATGAATTTGGCAAGTAGGAGGAGAGGCATATTCAAACTTAATCTAAAATAAAAAAAGATAGAGATTCCAATCTCATGCGTATTCAACCTATTCTAGAATATGTACTCTCTCTCTTTTCTTAAAGACAAGATGCTTGCATGCTCTCTCCTCACATCTCTCGCGAATTTCTCTCTCTAGTTTCTATCTCCTCCCAAAACAATCAAAAATCACTTTCCAAAACAATACTTGAGATAAGAAAATGGGTCAAGATAGGATATATCTAAATCTTGGTTGCTCATCAAAATTGAAATTGGAAGGTTCAAAAATTAGGAGGTGATTCATATATCATAAGAAAGCCATCTAAAAAACATGGAAAAGAAAAAATCTTTCAATGGCCTAAATCTAACTCTCTTATCAAAATGTTTAGCTTTGGAAAGTTAATTTCTTCATGCTCACAAACATTTTCAATTTTTTATATTTCTTTTTTAAAATCGACACATCCCTCAAAAGGGAATAGAATTGAAGAAACCAAGAAATAACTGATCTTGCAAACATTTGGCCATTAAGAAAAGGCACTCAACCTATCATTTGTTGGCTTAAGAGTAATTTCAGAATTATCAGCCACCCCATACAAGCCAGAGCCCCCCTTTACATGGATCCAATTGCCTCACCCAATGATTGCCCCTCTCTCTCTCTCCATGCCTTGTAATTCTCATTTGTGGGGTGGCAACGGGTCGAGCCGGACCCAAAATATAATGTGGGACTGGGACCCGGACCCGGACCTAGACCCTAAAAATATCACCGGATCCATATCCGTACCCGGACCCAAATAATGTTCGAATCCAAGATTTGGATCCATACCCAGACCCAGTTCAGGTCTACCCCACAAGTCCTTGGTCGGATCTAGGTCCATTGCCACCCCTCAGTACATTTGCTTTCTAGATTTCAATTTTGCATCTCTCTTTCCATGTCTAGTAATTTACAAGGCATTTATTTCAAAGATGAGAACAAAAAAATTCAGAAAAAACAAAGAAAACAAATTCAGAGAGAGAGAGTCAAATAATTCAGAAAACACAAACCAAAAAAAAACTGAGAGAGAGAGCACAAAACGAACGTAGAGAAAACAATAAAATAATAAAAAAGAAAGCTTGCACCATTTCCATGTAATAGGAAGTACTTTTCTAAAGGGATATACAAGCCACCCAACCACTTTAAGCTCATGAGTAGCTACAAACCTGCAAAATGAAAGCTCACTACAAATCTGAGAAACACGGTAACCATGACTTTGAAGTCTCTGCTTGCAATACCAAACCTGCAGCGTAAGATGATACCTTTTTTGGGCAAATTTGCACTATTAAGATTATTGCATATCTAATTAAAAGACCACCAACCGCCTGGGTTCATTTTATAACATCTCGCCTGCTTCCGGCTGTATACACATGGGAAATGCACCCAACCTGTAAAAATATTGTATATACAGCTGCATAAAAATAATGAAGATCCTTAGGAGCAGAGATACCTGAACCTGCAAAAACTCAATGGAAAAGCGTAAGCACAAAAGATTTTCAAAATTCACAAAAAGCAGATAGGTAGTGATGCCTAGTGGAAGTTGAGTTCCCCGAGTACTTCTATGTAATCCCCATATAATTGGGAAGATGAAACATCAAAGGAAATGGAGAAAACTCATCCAAAGCCCTATTTTGTTTGGGGACGAGGCCAGATTCAACCAGTTCTTATGGTCATGGGAAAAACTCCAACGAAACCCTGATTCTTTAAGGAACAATGTCAAATTCCACGGACAAGCTCCAAATGCCATGGTAAATACGATTAGTCCAAGGTGAGGAGCTCAAATAATACATAGACATGTAAAATCCTAACAAATGAGACCATGCTTGATGTACCATGGCTCTTTATGGCCACGGCTAAAAGGGTTATGGCAAGTCCAAGATGGGAAATCAGATGATACACATGCATGAAACACATGACATACTGATCAATGGATTAATTATGATTAGTACAAGGTGATACATACACATGCATGACCATGAAAGGAGTATGATTAGCCCACAATGGGGAAATCAGATTGTACATCCATGCATGACCATAAAAACGCACGACATACATGATCAATGGATTATCTATGGTTAGTCCAAGGTGGTGAACTCAAATGACACACACATGCATGACCATAGAAACATGAATGAGCTGTGTATGGCCATAGAAATGGCCAAAGAAAAAAGGTTTAGTCTATGGCTAAAATGCTTAGTACAAGGTGGGCAGCTCAAAAGATACACACATGCATAACATTTGAAATATGAGACATCCCTGATCAAACGTAGAGAAAACAATAAAAGAACAAATAAGAAGGCTTGCACCATTTCCATTTAACAGAAATACCTTTCTAAAGAGATACAAGCCACTCAACCACTCTTATATGAAGTTCATGTGTAGCTACAAATCTGCAAAATGAAAGCTCTTATGCACCCTACAAATCTGAGAAACACAGTAACCATGACTTTGAAGTCTCTTCTTGCTACACCAAACCTGCAGTATAAGATGATACCTTTTTCAGGGAAATTTGCACTATTAAGATTATTGCATACGTAATCAAAAGACTGCCAACCGCCCGAGTTCATTTTACAACCTCTCTCCTGCTTCGGGCCATATACGCATGGGCAATGAATGCACCCAACCTGTAAAAAGATTGCATATACAGCTGCATAAAAATAATGTCGATCCTTAGCAGCAGGGATACCTAAACCTGCAAAAACTCAATGAAAAAGAGTAAGCACAAAAGATTTTCAAAATTCACAAAAACCAGATAGGTAGTGATGCCTAGTGAAAGTGCAGAGTTCCCCGAGTACTTCTATGTAAATGTCCCCATATAACTGGGAGGATGACACATCAAAGACAATGGAGAAAACTCATCCAAAGCCCTAAATTTTGACGAGGCCAGATTCAACCAGTTCTTATGGCCATGGGAAAAACTCTAACGAAACCTGATTCTTAAGGAACAAAACGGAATTCAACAGATAAGCTCCTATTGTCATGGTAAATATGGTTGGTCCAAGGTAAGGACCTCAAATAATACACAGATATGCATAATCCTAAAAGACGAGATCATGCTTGATGAACAACGGCTCTTTATGGCCACGGCTAAAAGGATTATGGCTACTCCAAGATGGGAAAATCAGATGATACACAAATACATGAAACACATGACATACTTGATCAATGGATTATTTATGGTTAGTCCAAGGTGATACATACACATGCATGACCATGAAAGGAGTATGATTAGCCCACGATGAGGAAATCAGATTGTACATACATGCATGACCATAAAAACGCATGACATACCTGATCAATGGATTATCTATGGTTAGTCCAACTCAAATGACACACATATGCATGGCCACACACATGCAAGGCCATAGAAACATCAATGTGCTGTGTATGGCTATAGCAAAAAGGTTTGGCCTATGGCTAAAATGCTTAGTACAAGGTGGGCAGCTCAAACGACACACACATGCATGACAATAGAAATACGAGACATCCTTGATCAACGAGCCACCTAACACATGCATAGACCATGGAATGCCTAAAAACGTGGTCAGTGATCCGTTCCTGTGTCGACAAAGTGAGGGCAAAAGATGAAAACGCATAGGAAGAAACAAAAGAATGGGTTTGATGAACAAAAAATCAGAAACCCAATGGAAAATATCACATTTGATATCACAGAACAGAGGGACCTGCAGACCACCTGCACAGTGGAAAATGGGCAGTAAGACCTAAACAAGATGCTTGCAAATGCAGCCAACCCATGATGCAAGGCATCGGATGGAGAGAAGAGCAAAAAAATAAGCAAACCTAAAAAAATTAAAAAGAAATCAAAAGAAAATTCAGTTCAAGAGTAGAGGGGAAAAACCTGATGTTTTGCCATTTCTACTGATCATCTCCATTTTGAAAAGGGTCTACGAATTGAGGGCAAAAGATGAAAAAGCATAGGAAGAAACAAAAGAATGGGTTTGATGAACAAAAAATCAGAAATCCAATGGAAAAAATCACATTTGATCTCACAGAAACAGACGGACCTACAGACCACGTGCACAGTGGAAAATAAGCAGTACGACCTGAACAAGATTCTTGCAAATACAACCAACCCATGACGCAAGGCATCGGATGAAAAGAAGTGCAAAAAAGAAGAAGCAAACCTAAAAATTAAAAAAGACAGCAAAACAAATTCAGTTCAAGAGTAGAGGGGAAAAACCAAGTTAGTGGTTGTTTTGCCATTTCTACTGATCATCTCCATTTTGAAAAGGGGCGACGACGTGAGGGAAAAAGATGCAAAAGCATAGGAAGAAACAAAAGAATGGTTTTGATGAACAAAAAATCAGAAACCAATGGAAAAAACCTCACAGAACAGAAAGACGGGCAGTAAGACCTAAACAAGATTCTTGCAAATGCAACCAACCCATGATGCAAGGCATTGGATGGAGAGAGCAAAGAAAGAAGCAAACCTAAAAATTTAAAAAGAAAGAAAAAGAAAATTTAGTTCAAGAGAAGAGGGGAAAAACCAATTTAGTGGTTGTTTTGCCATTTCTACTGATCATCAAGAGGGTTACCATTGTCAGTGCTCTTCCGCTCTCTCTCTAGGTTCCATTGCTCAATATTGGCTCTCCTCCCAGCACTTCCCTCTCTAATAGGGCTCATGTTCCTCCTCAGACCAGGGCTCTTGCTTCTTCCTCTTTGACAACCAGGGATTTGGCTCCTCGGCCTCCTTTCATGGTGGAAATCTCTGTCGTTCATATCTCCTTCCACGGCCCCGACCACCATGAGGGCGTTCGTCATGGATCCGGCCCCTATAGGGGCTGGGGCTCCAGCTTCCGCCCATGCCTTCACCTGTACCTCCCGAATAGCTGCCTCCTCAACCCTCTGTCCAATTATAAGAGCAAATGCACACACTCCTTTAGGAACCAAATTTCATTAGTTTGGGGTTAGCAAAGCAGCTTCCATTTGATTTGAGGTTATAATTTGCATTATTACAAAACTACCCAATAGTTTATGTTATTACCTGTAGGACCATTTTTTCATGGCATAATGAATTTTTTTTAAAAAAAATACAATTTTACCCGATTGTTGAACAACCGCATTCAATAGATTTTCAGTTGTCCAACAACCGAAATCAAATCAAACCAATTTTTGGTTGTTGAAGCGAAATTTTTTTCCTCCGTATTCTCTTTATATCGACTAATCGAATTTTTTTAAATTCAAATTTTAAACAACCAAATTCTCGCCATTTACTCATTTTTTTCCTTTAAACTATTTTTTATGTTTAACAACTGAAAATGTTGAACAATTGAAAATGTCATATTTTCGGTTGTTGAACAACCGAAAATAAGATTGTGAAAATAAATATGCAAATTCCAAGTTTTTGTCCTATTTTCGGTTGTTCAACAACAGAAACTAAAGATGCAAATTACAAGCTTCTGTCCTATTTTCAGTTGTTCAAGAACTAAAAAAAGGTAAAAAAGTTTTTTTTTTTTCATTATGAAGTGAAAAAAAACAATCATTCTAGTAATAACATAAACTATTTAGTATTTTGGTAATAACTGAAACTATAACGGATATATACATAATTTTTCTTTTTTTTTACATAATACTTAATTATAGTACTTTAAGTATCATAAAAACTATCCCATGTTAAACCCACCCATATTAAAAACTAACCTATGTTAAACCCACCCATGTTAAAAACTAACTCATGTTAAACCCACCCATGTTATACGATAAGTACCGTAAAAAGTATACGGCACTCCAAATTCTTTTTATGTTTATCTCTTCTTTCTCTCTCTAATTAATTTTAATATTTATCTCTTTTTTCTCTCTCATTCTTTTTTATCTCTTCTGTCTCTCTCTAAATCTATTCTCTCTCTAACTCTCTTTCTTTGTCAAAGGAGATTTGTATAATAACCTTTACATACCTTACGGTCCCCTATAAAAACTCCCTTCAACCGTATCTCTTATGAAAATTAGACAGAATCAGATTTGTATCACGAATTTGTATCATGTTGGAATCGCATTTGTTGAGTTGATAAAGTAAGAGTGATAGAGAGAAACAAGAGATATACAAAATGAGAGAGAGAAACAAGAGCTAAATATTAAAAAGAATTAAAAGGAGAAAGAAGAGATAAACATACAAAGAATTAGATAGATGATGAAAGAGATAAATATTAAAAACAATTAGAGAAAGAAAGAAGACATAAACATAAAAAGAATTAGAGAAATGAAAAAGATAAATATAAAGAAGAGAAAAGGGTTTACAACATTTCAAGGGCTGTATAACAAGTGTGGCTTTCTACTGTACTTCAAATATTGTATAACATGGGTTAGTTTTTAAGTACTGTAATTGTGCTTCATGGTAATATGTTGTTGAAGTAAGAGTGAAAGAGAAAAAGAAGAGATAAACAAAATTAGAGAGAGAAAGAAGAGATAAATATTAAAAAGAATTACAGGGAGAAAGGAGAGATAAACATACAAATAATTAAAGAGATGATAAAGGAGATAAATATTAAAAACACTTAGAGAAACAAAGAAGAGATAAACACAAAAAGAATTAGAGAAATGAAAGAGATAAATATAAAGAGGAGAAAAGGGTTTACAACATTTCAAGGGCCGTATAACATGTATGGGTTTCTACCGTACTTAAAGTACTGTATAACATGGGTTAGTTTTAAGTACCGTAATTGTGCTTCACAGTAATACGTCTGCTGTGAAGGTGTTATTTTAGTCACAAAAAAAACCCAAAATTCAATAAAAATGGAGTGGGCTAGCTTTATGAGAGTTGGGGCTTTTTTTTCTAAATAGATGAAAATTAAGGTATATTTGTGATAATTTCCAAAAAACACTATATATATATATATATATATATATATATATTTGTTTCATGCACACTATACCTAATTTCTACATATGCAGTCCACAAAGTATAAAGCATCTATATCACACCCCAAGAATTTACAATATTGATATTCTTGAGATGTAACAGTCAAAACATATATATACATCTCTTTTTAGGACAAATTTACAATGACGAATTTTTAAAAAGTAACAAAAGAAAGTTTAAGCACAACTACAATATCTTCCCAAAGTTGATCCTGACGAGCACTCAAATGAAACCGCAGTTATCCTGAAAAATGTTTACCATAGTTTGATGAGTTTGGCTACTCAGTAAGTGATCACCATAATCCTAAAAATAATCATGGTTGAAAGATATCAATATTTCCAAAAAGGAGATCTATTAACAGAAGTGCATTAACAGTTTCACTTCAAAAAATGCATAATTAAGTATAAGCCGAATAATTGAAATGCATATAACATTTTAACGGCAGTGCATAATTCAAAGGATTTCACAAAATACCCTACTGGCGTCCCAAGTAAGTCACTTATATACCCCATCAGCGTCCTGATGGGTCCACTTAGTCCCTATCGGCGTCTCAGATAGGTCCACTTAATCCCTGCAGGTCTACTTATACCTCACCGGCGTACCGGATGAGTCCACTTAATCCCTACCGGCGTCCCGGATAGGTCCACTTATACCTCACCGGCGAACCGGATGAGTCCACTTGTATACTTAAATTATTTCTAAATCTCTTTCAACATTCGAAGGCAGCAAATATCATGTACTCAACATATCACTGAAATCATTAATATGAATTTCACTGAAACCATTAATAATAGTCACTTTCAATAACATTTCAAAAATAACCAATCAAATATTTTGGGCTCAAATTCAGAAAGGTAGCAGTTTGTAAAGACATTCTAGCATAATTGCCAATTTAATATGTATAAAAAAAAAAACTCCTATGGAAATTCAAGAGTACGGAATTATCACAATTTATGGGATATCGATTTACAAATAAACATTTCACAACAATGCTATAATCAATTGCAAAAATATCAATTTTTAAGTAATAAGGCAGTCATTTACACATGAAATTTACAATGTCTAAATATTCAAAAACAGTAGAAAGAAATCTCACAATTTTAGTAAAAGCAGAACTATCACATTTATTTCTAATAATTTTATTTCTAAAATTTTATAACAATAGACAAGAAAAATAAATAAATAAATTTATTTCTAACAATTTTTTACAACATTTAAAATTTCTAATATCATAATTTTATTAAAAAGATTATTTTTCAAAATAATGAGGTCGCTTGCGCATAAAATTTATCGTGCCTAAAATTCATGATAATAAACAGAAATAATTATTTCATTTTATTTTTTAAAAAAAAGGATTATTTTTCAAGATAATGAAGTCACTTACACACAAAACTTATAAAATAAAGATCCTGGACGGAAATATCACTATTTATTAAAAATAGATTATTTTTCAGAAAGACGATGTCACTTACATATAAAATATTTGAGAGGGACCTTCCGATAAAAATTCGGTTAGAGAGAAAAGTTCACTGTGTTTTGACCGGAGAGAGAAAAATCTCAAAAGTTTTCTAAGGTAGGAGTCCTCACTACTCTGAATTTAATTTCTACTAACATATTATTTTATTCTTTTATTTCGTTACATGTGTGAGCGTTAGCTTACGTTTTAAACGCTTAAAGCCCACGTCCTTTAGTGGACGTGGCAAGAGCAAGAAGCAACAAAGCTTTTAAACGAAAAGCTTTTAAAAGTAGCGATGGTCCCAAAGGACCATCATGTTCAAACGAATCATCATGTATTAAAAGTTTCTTTTCTTCTTTTTGTTTTTTTTTTTTTTTTGAAAGTTTAAGATTGTTACAATCTATCTTAAAGATGGATGCAAGTAGGTGTTCCATCTAAAACCAATGGAAATTAACGGTTGAAATGTTTTCTTACTAGAATCATTACTTTTAGTTCTTAAAATTTATTTATCTTTTCATATTCATGATCTCAATGTTAGAGATTACACGTCTTTAAAAATCAAGTCTTAAAATCCATCTCCAAAAATAAGTTTATTATGAGGCCCGCATTTCTACATATGTGGGTTTATACATATATAGCAAAATGATATCATGTCACCATGTCATTGTATAATATAATGAAGTCAAACATCTATAAAACCCTGTTTGTGGTATTTGTATGACCCAAATTTTTGTACGCCACTCTCTTCATCTCAATAATCAATATCAAAAAACAAAAATTTAATTTGCGCCCTATATATGGCCAAAATGAGTCCCTCCAACAATGAATCTAGACTGTCCGTTTGGTGAATGTCAAGATTTGGTGAATTTCAAAATATAGGCCTTTATGAATTCAAAATCATTGTTTTTTTTTAACATTGTTAATCTAATGATAATAAAGTTTATCTAAAAAATTTTAAAAGAAAAAGGATCCTTCAAAGGCCTAGATCTAAGCATCTCACTAAAATGATCGGTCTATATATATTGGGTAAAAAAACACTTTCTAGGTTGTATTTTCAAATTTTTATTTTTTTATTGTTTATTATAATGAACATAGTATATATATTAACATTTGGGTCAAACAAATGGCCCTAATATGGTTTTTGAAAATTGTTTCATTATAATAGTTGCATGAAATCACTCCATATATATATATATATATATATATATATATATATATATATATATATATATATATATATATATTATAACCTACAAGAACAGTATTTTTTTCTTAATCAAGTAAAAACCCACAACATTTTCTGAATTATCCATCATTTCTTTGAATAAGCAAGAAACCCGAGATTATGGCTTACAGTCAAACGGAGAGGCACGTCTTTTTCTTCAAGTGGGTGAAAATTCATTTCTTTTGACAAGTGAAAATCCATATTTTATATGATACATAAACATCATGATCGTTTGGGTAAGTATGGTGCATATTGAGTCCATAATTACTTGTTTCATTTAGTTCAGTAAGAAACTACAATTTTTAAGGTAACAACAATTCTTGCGCGGGTTAGCCACAAAACCACACAGGTACTAAAGAAGTCGGTTTGATCTTGAAATAAATAAACCCATTTTTTATTAAAGAAAGTGTGAATAATTAATATGACCATAATAAGTAAGCTACAAAACAAACCTATAAGTACTACAATAGCTGGTTCAATCTTATGAGTTGGTTTCTACGAAGGAACCTAACAAATTAGACTGACTGACCTACTTATCTTCTTCAGATGCATGAAGTTACAATAGTCGCCTCGGTTGCAGGTGTTCTCCTTGTACTGCCTGCAGGAAGCATCATGAAAATTGGTGATAGGAGAGAAGTCCACAATAATGGGATGCCCTGTAAATAGAAAGCACAAAGGAAGCACTTGTTAAGACATGATTCACTATCAATAATCACAAGAAATGAAAGCATCGTATTACCAGAGATAGACCAACTTACATAGAAAAGTAGAAGAAGATGAGAGAAAAAACTTTACCTGGATAGAATCTATTGGACAAAGCCTACAGTGCATTTGCTGCATGTCCCCTCTGAACTGAACATAGATGTTACCCACCTGCCCATAAAGTTGACCTTTATCACCATAATAACCATTGATATAAAATTTTCAAGAGAATGCGAAGTTTCAAAAAATTAAGCTACCGTAAAGTTTAAAACAAAGGATTGCAAAAAAGAAATATGTGTTACCATATGGTCAGCTAAATTGTCGGAAATATTAAGGTTTTCAATCTCTCCATACTTGCTTAGTTCCTGAAAAAGATCCTCATAGAAGTCCTACAATTATAGTTAGTATCTTAGGATTTAGTAATCATGCCACATTATAGTGGATTAAACTCTCGAGACCCTTAATGCCCACCATATTCATATTGAGATACTTAGATAAGTAAATCCCTAACAAGGAAACAAAGAATAATTAAACATAAAAATGAGAGAAAAGTAAAAAGACAATAAAAGGAGAAGAAAGTTAAAAAATAAAAAGAAGTGAGCAGCAAAGAAGTGAAGGAAAATGAAAGGATTGCCTCATTGAAAATAAAGGTCAAAAAAAAAAGACGAACTAAGGCAGTTGAAACTAATAAGCATCCACAATTTAAAACCTTCTAAACCTCAACCAAACCATAGTTATCCATCGGACCTCGTGATTCCAGTTCCGAAACCCGTTTCCGTCAAGAAATCTTCACGGAAACTGTTTTTGGAACCAACGAAACTCGATTCCTTTATTTTGGAATCTCGATTTCGTGCATATGGGGAAACCGTTTTTTGCAACATAGGAAACTGGATTCCTTAATTTCGGAATCTCGATGCCTCATATATGTAAAAAGCAAGGAAACTCGATTCCTTAATTTCAGAATCTCGATTCAAAACTTCTTTAGTAAATATTTTTTGAAAACAAGGAAACACAATTCCTTAATTTCGAAATTTCTATCCAGCTGATCTAGAGAAACTTGAACCCTCTAATAGTGGGTAGACGCTCCCAAATAAATTGAATCTGGCTTCCAACAAGGTTTAAGTCTCGATTCCATGTCAATTGACACACAATTCTATATGTAATTAATCTCGTTTCGTTAGGGTTTTGAATCAAGCTTCTACACCGTATAGAACATCGGTTACTTGTTAATAATGTAATGTTTTATTTTCTAGTGGATATCATTAGGTGGCATGTGCACTAGAAGGAGGTATTGCTATTTATAAGGCAAGTATTTTAGAATGAATATATTGAAATTGTGTTGATTTTTTAGATATCTTTAATATGTTTTTTATATTTGCGTTGATGTAAACTACTATAGTTTCTTTACCTTGCTCATAGTTATGTGAGTTGTTTAAGTGAACTTGCACCACGTCTAGCCTTGCAACATTGCTTAGTACTAAATTACTGATTGCAAAGTGGTTATTATTAATGTTATTTTTTATTTTTTTTGCTTGATTTAAATGCCTATAAAATGATGTTTCTTATATTTGCGGTGATGTAAACTGCCTTGGTTTCTTAATCTTGCTCACATGTTATGTGAAAAAAGACAGCTTAAGTGATCTTACACCATGTGTAGCCTCGCAACATTGGTTAGTATTGACATACTGAATGTAAAGTGGTTATTAATAATGTTAATTTTATTTATTCACCTCTAATTTAAATGCTTATAAAATAATGAAGTCATTTAACATATAAAGCAACATACGTGGACTGATAATTGAAAGTCTAGAATTTATGTATTGCGTAATAAAAAAAATTTACAATACTTCAAAATAGATAGATAGATAGAGAGAGAGAGAGAGAGAGAGAGAGGAAGGGGTGGGGGAGGAGAGGGTGATGACTTTTTCCTTCTTCCACTCTTTCGAGTTGCTGCAATGAGCTTTTGTGTAACGGTAGAAGATGTTGAAGGAATGTAAACTGTAGCAAACGATGGAGACGCTCTTGCGGTTAAGATGATGGATGCACTCTTGGGGTGGTGCTTGGTGAAAGTTTGACTGAGTACACGCTCGATGGTACCTTCAATTGCCAATTCATCGGGGTGGCTTGGAGTACTAAATGGCTCTCTTGAAATACCCGATGGAGTGACTGATGCTAAAGGCAGTGCGGACACAACTTTATCATCTTCAACATCGAGGCATACATTTAACGATTTGAGAACCTCAATGTCATCCTCGAGGTGATCGTCTTCAGGATGAGAGTCCCAATTCTTAAATTTCCCCTTTGTAATCTGCCCACAATCTACTCAACAGTCTGTCATTATAATGAATATACACCAATGATTCGAAACGATCCGCATTTAGCTGATTTCATTTAACATTATGTATGTAGCTATAGGTGCTCCAACATCTCTTTGTACATGAAGAATTAACACTTTGTGACAAAACCTTCACCGCAATTGCATGTAATTATAGAGCAACACCACCACACGTGTCCCACCATGACATTGCCTCCATAGAACCCCTTTAACGATAGTTGGGGAGAGGGCGAAAACCCCTTTATTCCCTAGAAAATCACCAACTTGTTGTCGCACCATTCCTTGTTTCATATCATTTGAAATAAGTACATCAAGGGTTGTGTGGTAACATGCAGAAACTAATGGGTCCTGGTGGGGCTTCATCCTCCTTTCACCCCCAAGTGTTGGTGTAGCCAACCACTCTCGTGAAGAAGTTATTCCAAACAATGCAACAGAAGATTTGACTTATCCCAACGAGCCACGACTAAATTCTTCTCCATTTGAAATAACATAGGATTGTCATATAGGGCCACCATAATTTCCCCCAACATAGTATCCATACGCTCGGAGGCATCTCCCACGACAGCCTTGTCGCTATCAGCAAACTTTATCATCTTCCATATTGGCCTTGTAAAAGACAATATCAATTTATGCATCTTCTAGAAATCATTGTCCATGATAGTATCACAGACAATAGCATGTTGATTATCGGAGGTATCTCGTTTCAAACATTCCCAATCACTACCCAATACTAAAGACGTGAAAGCAACTCTCACTGTTATACATGATTTTTGACGTACTTACATCCTTGAAACAAATTAGGAGAGAGGCAATGGCGACCTGATCCTACTGATACTCAGTATACCACCAGACCAAGGGAGTATTGTACAATAAGCCTAACACTAGGCAACCTTGGGAAAAGTACTGTCATGCTAAAAGGAGACCTTACAACTACAACCCTATGCTAGGGCCTTCAAAACAATACCATACTATCGCCATTACATTTAAAACGTCGAAAAACCCCTAGGGACCAAATTTAGGCTCAATTGGACCTATCAGGAACATTTTGGGCCCAAATTACCCCAAACAGGTAGGTCATACACTATTGCGGTGTGGCCTCACCGAACCAGTCCCCATTCATAGAGGCTGCGTTCTCCACATCTCGAGATCGTGTTACAAAAATGCCTACAGATCATTCGATTGAAATCAGAACAAGCTCAAATTCTGACACAAGCTAGGTCTCAACGGTCCGATCTTTTTAACATATGGCATGCATCGTGATGTGACCCAAAGCCAAAGCTTTTTTAGAAAGAAGATGAGCTCGAAATCATGGAAATCAAGGTTTTTGAAGAAAAGACATCTCAGACTTCGTGAAGTATAACTTAAGATCTGTGCATTGGATCATTACAAAAACAGGTCCTATGAGACCATATCACGAAGGGCTACAAGCTGGTATAATTTTTACACTCAATCTATGGTCGAATAAATCACAGATTCCAATTGAAGAAAGTAAGATCGATCGGTCACCGGAATCCTTTTTTCTGGTGATCTCTTGAAATCGAAAAAGTACTTCAAGCAAGAACCAAAACGGACAAAAATTAGTGACGTCTCCTCATTAATTTGTAATCAAAATAAAGACTTGAGACACCACGGATCGCACTACACCAAAGGCCAAAGTTTATAATCTAGCCAGATTTCTACATCTCGGGAAAAAGTCCATCTCAAGGAGATCAAAAGACATCAAACTCTTCAAAATCATTAAAACATCAAGATTACAATGATGGATCGTCTGAATCATCGTCTCAATCGTCTACAAAAGCTTCCAAGATCTGGCACTGGTGAGAGGCCCCTCAAAGAGGGATGGTCTTGTCATTAGCACAAAAGGTTTAAGGGCTATTTTGGTCACTGTTCTTTAATTCGAGATTTTATTATAATTTTTTTTAATTGTAATTAGGCTTAGTTTTGAGCATTCACCCCTGTTTTGTAGATCCTCTATAAATACAAACTTAGGTCAATTGTAAAAAGGCCGGATCATTCATCAACGAAATAAAGGCATTAAGCTTGTTTTCACTTGCCATTTGCTTCTAACCCTTGATCCCACACCGAGAAGAGAGAAAACTTTTTAGAGAGAGAAACTACCCATGGCCCATCCTAATCACACGGCCCCGTTCTCTCTCTCTTCTTTTCTTCTTCTCTCTGTCTCTTCACTCTTGCTTGCCCCGCGCAGTGACCCGTGCCCGTGGCCAACTCACAGTCACGTCTCATTATCCCTTGCGTCTCGAGCGTAAACGCAGTAAACCTACAGTTGCCCGTAGCATCCCACTAACTAACATATGCTTGAATTCAATATCTTTCAAGGTCAACCTAAGAGTTCCAACCCTTGGACCATTGATCTATCTTCCTCTCCGTACAGTCGAGTTGAGTCGTGCGAGATGCATACGCTCTCTCCCTCAATCACTCAAGAGGAGTCATCCTGAGCCGATAGTCAAGTGGGTTTTAACCCTTCGGTCGTCCCTATTGCCCGAGCGCACAAAATCTGTGCGGATAGGGAGATTCTCGCCACCCTCTTTCCCTTATCCTTTCTTTTGGCCAGCCAGCCCTCATTCGAGTGAGTCATCATAGAGGAGTACAATTGAATCCATATTGCAGTTTTCAACACGAGAAAGTGAAGCGATGTGTCAAAATCCTAAGGAGAGTTCGTGTTCAAATCGCGTTAGCAGATAGCTGAAGGACTTCGTAGCTATTCTAAGAGGGCAAAACTGACCGGGCATGTCCCTGAACCCCAAACGACTAGGTAAGTGCCTAAACGCACCCACGTTGTAAAAACTCTCTTTTGTTGGTTCATATCCGGGCTTAGAAGAGCAAGCGTGCGCATACCCTTTGACGTGCAGCGCGCACGGACCCTCTGTGATTGTTTGAGAGTGCATCTTTTCAACCTGACTCGTAGGAAGACCGCACGAACAAGTTTGAGGATATGGTGCGCACGATGATGGAAAACATTGATCATATAGACGCCGCACATCAATCAGCTAATCATAAGGTCAATTCCCATCACTCTGGTGGTGCACCTCTAAGGCAGCCCCTTCCTTTTGCCTCACATGATAATTCTGTCCTACACCCCGTCTCACAGGCAGACATCGATGCTACGGTGACCCATAGCTTAAAGAACAGGCAAATTCCAGGGATACAGGGCGCAATGCCTTATCAAAGGCCATACCCTTCATATATTGACCAGGTGCCCCCAAGACCCACGTTTATCTCAACCATTATGCCTTCTGATGAAAAGAAGGAATACACTGAGTTTCTGAAGGCCAAACGAGATGTATTTTCCTGGAATTACGAAGAAATTTCGGGTCTCGATCCGCGCATAACAGTCTACAAATTAGGAATTGATTCATCCTTCAAACCCGTCAAGCAAAAGTCAAGGCGATTCAGAGCAAATTTAGAAATCCAGAGCAAAGTAGCAGTGAACAAGCTTAAAATGAAAGGTTTTATCTGAGAGATCAAATATCCAAAATGGCTGGCTAATGTTGTACCAGTCAAGAAGAAAAATGGACAAATCAGGATTTGTATTGACTTCGGCAATTTAAATTCGACTTGTCCCAAAGATGATTTCCCACTCCCCTTCACAGAGTTGCTGATTGACTCAACCCCCAATTGCCATGCATTCTCTTTAATTGACAACTATTCTGACTATATAACCAAATAAGTATGGCTCTAGAAGACGAAGATTCCACTGCTTTCCTAACTTCAAAAGGTGGGTCTTTGTTTACACGGTGATACCCTTCGATCTCAAAAATGCCGGAGCCACCTATCAAAGGGCTATGACCACTGTCTTTGAAGACATGCTCCACGAGGAAGTGGAATGCTACATGGATGACCTCGTGGTCAAGTTTGATAGAAGAACCGATCACATAAAAATCTGGGAGAAGTCTTTGAGAGACTTCACCTCCATCAGCTCAAAATGAACCCCTTAAAATGCGTCGTCGGCGTATGATCTGAAAATTTCTTGGGATTCATTGTCAGGTATAGAGATTTGAGAATCAAACCTATACAGATTAAAACCTTTTAAGAAATGCCACTGCCAAGAAACCTACGAGAGATCAGATCTACATACAGAGGTTCATCTCTAACCTGTCAGGATGATGTCAGCCCTTTTCCCATCTCTTAAAGAAGAACACGCTCTTCGAATGGGATGAGGCGTGACAAAAAGCCTTTGATGATATTAAAAGTTATCTGCTAAAACCCTCGGTTCTTTCTGTACCAATTCCGGGGAGGCCCCTCATTCTATATGTAGATGCGCTGGATGAGTCACTTGAAGCTCTGCTAGCCCAAAACAGTGACGAGGAGAAAGAAACGGCTTTATACTACTGGAGTCGGAGAATGCAAGGAGCTGGGGGGAATTACTCGCCAATAGAAAAGATGT
The DNA here is from genome assembly GCF_054954075.1 of Amborella trichopoda. Lineage (NCBI taxonomy): Eukaryota > Viridiplantae > Streptophyta > Magnoliopsida > Amborellales > Amborellaceae > Amborella > Amborella trichopoda. Next base: position 18,435,884 of record NC_142340.1, read on the forward strand.
GCTTAGCCCTCATCTTCACGGTATAGAAACTACGACACTACTTGCTTGCACACCCCGTTCAGCTCATTTCCTGAGCAGATCCTATAAAATTCCTCTTATCGCACCCTGCCCATCAAGCTGACTTGCAAAATGGTCACTACTTCTCATGGAGTTTGACATCACATAAGGCCAAGCCCTCGTAGACTTCCTAGCTGTGCAACCTCTACCATTTAGTACACCCTTGATCGATGATTTTCCAGATGAAGAGGTCTTCCACACCGAAGTCTCGTGCAGATGGAAGATGCATTTTGACAGAGCATTTCAATCCGAGAAAGATGGTGTGGGAGTGGTGTTCTCTACCTCCCGCGACGGCCTCATTCCTTTGTTTTTCTCTCTCCCAGGGATAGAGTCACATATTGAAGCCAAATATCAAGCACTCATCATAGGCTTGGAGATTACCACCCACATGGACTTAAAGTATCTAGACGTCTGCGAGGACTCAAAGTTGGTGATTATACAACTCAAAGGGGTATATGATGTACGGAAAAAAAATATCAAACCTTCCTTCAATGTTGCTAAATCATTAATGGCCGAATTCAAGTGGGTTACTCTTGAGCACGTGCCAGAAGGCTCAATGCACAAGCTAACGCACTCGCCAAATTAAGGGCAACTGTCGAAATGTCGCTAAAAGGGGCCCCATCAATATGGGTAGCAAAATGGAGATGCGTCAAGTTTGTTAAAAAACCCAAAGAAGAAGATGAGGAGAAATTATCCGAACAAATCCCTCCTCACCCACTTGAGGTAGACATGGATGATGAGGGCACAAGCCTCTTGTCGTTCACCAAAGTCCCCCATGATTGAAGAGGAAGAAGAAAATGAAGAAGAGTCAAGACTGCCAGAGCACACATGCACGGAAGAAGAGCCAGTAACTGCTTGGCGGGCCTCCATCAAAGATTATCAACAGCATAATCGTCCTCTTGAAGATCCTGTTGAGCGAAATAGGATCCGAAGGTTAGCCACACGATATGTGTGTCGTGATAGTACCTTTTTCCGAATTTCCTACAATGACATGCTGCTCAGGTGTATCGATCAGGAAGAAGCAAATCGCATGCTCAAAGAAGTCCATTCTGGAGTTTGCGGAATGCATCAGTCTAGTCCCAAGTTGTATAACAGGATCATCAAGATTGGCTACTATTAGCCTACTATGAATGTTGACTCTCTGATGTTTGCAAAAGGCTGTCAAGGATGTCAAATTCATTCAAGTTTCTTTCACCAAGCTCCTGAACCTCTTTACCCAACGATGGCGTCTTGGCCCTTTGCTTAGTGGGGCATGGACATTATAGGACCCATTGATCCACCTACTTCCTCGAGGCATGTATTCATACTCTCCGCCACAGATTACTTCTCCAAATGGGCTAAGATAGTCCCTCTCATAAAAGTCCCTGGGCTCGCAGTGGCCAACTTCCTGCGCCACCATATCATATACAAATTTGACGTCCTTGACCGGATCATTTCTGATAATGGCCCCCAATTTCGAAGTAATCAAATTGACAGACTAGTTGATCAGTTTGGGTTTACATGGAAATACTCGACCATGTACCATCCGAGAGCTAATGGTCTGGTCGAAGCTTTTATTAAAACCCTTTGCGATGCCCTAAGGAAATCCATCTCCAATACTAAAAGAGATCGGCATGAAAAGCTCTTTGAAATTCTATGGGCATACCGCATTACAGCCCGAGGCCCGACCCCCTACTCTCTGGTACATGGGGATGAAGATGTGTTGCCTCTAGAAATTCAATTGCCTTCCCTTTTGATAACCCTCCACTATAGAATGACAGATGAAGAACGGGCTGCCCTTCGCTATCAAGAACTACATACGCTTGACGAAAAAAGATTGCAAGCACAACAGTCTTGAGATTCACAAGAATCGTATGCAGTGAGCCTTCGAAAAATCGGTCAAAATAAGATCATTTGTGAAAAGAGAACTGGTCCTAGCAGTAAGAAGACTTATTGTCACTCATGGCCAAACTAAGGGGAAATTCGAGCCAAAATGGGAAGGCCCGTTTGTGATAAAAAGGGCCTTTCCCAATGGAGCCTACGTACTAGTCAATTCTGAAAGGGGAAGAAGCTATGCCCCTAATCAATGGTAGATATTTGAAAAATTATTATCCTTATGCTAGGGTCCAAGCTACATGACCGCTAAATTGTTAGCACATGTCCTGGCTGTATGACGCTAACCTACGTTGCACACGGTCTTGAAGGCATGACCTTAAAATTGCCTCCTCAAAGAAAAAAAAAAAAAAAAAAAAAGGAGAGTGATGGAAAGAAACAATCTCTTTCCATGGCAAAGAGAGAGGTTACAAGAGCCTATAGCCCTAAAAAGATGCAAAAGGAAGCAGAAGTATTCTTCCCAAAGCTGAGCTAAGCCTCAGAAAAAATCTTTTCAGATCTTGGGAAGGATGAGAAGTTATCGATTGTTACAGCCTTCGGCAAAATAGCTGCCGCTGGGGCCTAACGATTGATAAGTCTTCTTATTTCAGCCATACGATCTTCAAGGTCTCTCAAAGCTACAAGGTTGTCCAAGTACTACTGATGACACTCATTCAGCTCGGCCCACTTCTCACTATATTCAAGAAATAAAGCATCTATGACCGACATTAAGGTCATTAGTTTAGAGACACAAGGTGAGAGTTCCACTGAAATACTTCGCCATTTACACGAGCATAATTGGCTTCCAAGGCCTTTAGTTGCACAGATCTTTCCTCATCAGGAAATTGCACGACGTCTTCTTGCTCTTGTGACATGAATGAAAAAAAAATGGGGATAAAGAGTTAGCTCCAAGAAAAAAGCACGACAAAAAAGAAGAAAAGAAGACCAAGTCGAGGACCCTACCGTGAATAGGGGCCGAACTGGTGCTCTCCATTGGTGTTGATGAACAACACGAGGGTAACAGATTCTACTCGAGACTGCAGTGAAAAAGGATCATGGAGAAAAGATTAGGGTTTTTACTTCAGAAAAAAATCTCTGGTAAAAACGAAAACTACCCATGCGCGCCTTTTTTATAGCTAAATAGGGTTAGCATATTGCGCAAGCCAATGAAAAGACACGTGGCCCAGTCTTGAGGAAGTAACATAGGCATGTGAATGAAGCATCGCACGTTTTCTATTCCACGGAAGCACAAGCGGCATGCGAGCAAAACGTCGTACCACTTCACCACGTGGAAGCAAAGCCGACAAAAAAAGTGAAAAGCCACACCTCCTGACACAAGAAAAACACAAAAACTGTGCGGACCCATTCTCTAGCGCAAAACCACGCCATCCTACCAGCCGACGCACACACCCTTGTCTTCCCAACAATATGCGCACCTTCGACAAAAGACCGCTTATCTTTGGTACGCCCCTACCCAAAAGGCCCACACAAACCTCTGGGCTTAGCACACTCTCGTACACTACTACACCAAACAAACAAGCGAACTATGTTCCTTGTGCTATTTGCACACACGAGACCCATAGCGGTCATGTGTTCAAAAACAATATCAGCGTTCTTGCGAAACCATAAATGGCGCACACCTTAAGGGTTTGGATGAAACCCAAGAGGGCATCCAAACCAGACAGACAGCAGCCCTTCGGGGCAAAACAGGTCTCTCAGCCCATTTAAGAACTCAGCGTAGAAAAGAAAAAAAAGGTGAACAAACCACGGAAAGAGAAAAGACACAAGCCACAAAGAAGAAGGATTCAAGATAAAGAAAGATTTATTTCATGAACAAAAAGGATTACAAAAGTTATGGTTACAATATCGTGTAGCTATAAAGAGATAGATCCGTTCTGAAATGAATCTCCCATCTAGAGATACAACCCTCCAAATCCGCCGCCGCCTTCTAAAGTGGTAGTGTCTTCCAAGACAAAGGGTCATTCTTTTCTAAAAAAGGGAGCACCAAAAGAATGAAAATAACGTCTTGCTCCTTTTCACCCCCGAGTGAAGGCAAAGAACTAGGAGGTAGTTACGAAGGTAGCAAAGAGCGAAAATCCTCTTCTCGACATAACGACGATTCACCCAAGTGCTGAACATCCAAGCTGACCAGATCATTCATCTGGTCAACCATCACGAAGAAGATGATGGGTAAGCGAAGACCATCACAATCTGTCATCATGCTTGGATGGATGAGATTGGGTACGTTAGAGGATCCTCAGCATCTTATGCACAACCTCGGACCATGCTCTTGGAATCTCAAGCAAACAATAGGGATTTGAAGGCACAAGCCTGCTATCCAGCCCAAGTCCATCAACACTCGCGGAGTCGAACATCTTCACCCAGGACGGTGACAATCAGACGCACTCCAAGACCTGAGGCCCAAACGCCGGCATCATCAAAAGGCATGCCTCCTAGACAAACGACGCAAGAAAAGAGAGATCTCTTCTCCCCCTTTTTCCAAAGAAAAACAGAATAAGGAAGGTTCTAGAAGGGAAGGAGTTGCTTTCCCCCTCTCTCAGCCTAGCCTTTTTATAAAATTGCAGGCCCGTCATAAAAGCACTCTGCTTCCTCAGAAGCGTTTCGTCTGACCAAATGGATGCGTGTCACTATGGCAAAAGCCTTGACTGACTCCCAGTCAAAGTCTTCTGTCGTTTCGCCTCCCAGGCATCATTTTCAATGGATCACGTCAAATCTTTTTCTGCCTCAACCTCCGAAGCGTCACTTTTGACGGATTACGAGAAAGTCTTCTACCTTCCTAGCGATGATTTCCTAATAACACATGGGACCATCATCAAGATGACCCACCTTCCCAGGTAATATCTTGCCTCCTCGTGAATGCACTTCGGCTCATCAGTCCCATTTCGACAATCAATGGCTCATGGAAAAAAGTGCTCCACGCACCCAAGCATGATGCGACTATGTCACACTCCTTCCTACTTGACGGTAGCTCATCAACGATATTTATTACCCCATAGAGCCCTATCCAGGCATGACCCCTCCAAGAGGAGTCCCTCCAAAAAACGAAAAAAAAAAATAAAAGAGAAAAAAATAAAAAAAAAGAAATAGGCATGGTGAAAACCCACTTAGGCACTATGAGTAAAAATGGTAAGCGGACATGGCCATGAAGCCATGAGTAAAACTATCCTGAAAACAAGAAAACATGACATGGTGAAATCCCGCAAGGGTGCCATGAGTAAACGTGGAAATTAAAGCGGCGGGAGTGACCTTCAAGTCATGAGTAAAAATGCCTCAAAAGAAGAGAGTTGGTGAAAACCACCTTTTGTGGCACCACTCTTACCCAGTTTAGGTGAAAACCCAAAAAAAGCGCTTGGACTAAATGAACAGGTTGACAGGCCTCCCTAAACAAGGACAATTTCAGCCATCTACAAAGAAGAAAATAAAAAATTCCAGCCCCAGACCCAATCAAAAAATTCCGGCCCTAACACCAACTAAAAAATTCCGGCCCTAGCGCCAATCAAAAATCCCAGCACTAGAGTAAAAAATCAAAATCCCTGGCCCCAGCGCCAATCAAAATCAAAATTTCGGCCCCAACACCACTCAAACATTATGGCCCCAGTGTCAAAACAAGAAAAACAACTCCTTGCCCTAGGGTCAAAAATCAAAATCCAAGGCCTTAGAGCCAAAAATCAAAATCCCCAGCCCCATAGCCAAAAATCAAAATTCTTGACCTACAGCCAAAAATCCCCCACCAACTAGATTGGGGCAAAGCCCACCAAGGGAACCCACTAGCCGGTCCAATAAGGAGGCAACGTTGGCAAGGAATGGTAAGCCCTTCACAAGGCAGCCTATCAGAGCCCTGTCTTAGAAAAAAAAAGGATTCCAATGGCATTGGGAAGGAAGCCCTTAAGCAAGGCCCCCAATCGCTAGAGTCCACTTTGGTCGCCCCTCTTCAGAAGGAAGCTGAACATGATCTCCCCCTCAAGGATTGTGCAGACGCCGGTGATCTTGAAGAAAAAAGTATATTTTTTGAGAGGCAATAAACACGTCTTAGTAAGGATTCAAAAACAAAGATGAACTTCGATGACAAAATCTCATTCCGAATGTTGCACTTCTCGCTTCTATCAAAGCGCAACAGTCGTCGGGGCAAGTTGTTGTGCATCATTTTTGACGTACTTACATCCTTGGAGATAATAAGGAGAGAGCTAGTGACGACCTGATCCAATTGGTACTCAAGACACCACCAGACTAAAGAAACACTGTACAATAAACCTAACACTAGAAAACCTTGGGAAACGTACTATCATGCCAAAAGGATGCCTTATAACTACAACCCTAAGCCAGGGGCTTCAAAACATCCAGACCACCGCCATTGCATCCAGAACGCCAAAAAACCCCTAGAGACCAAAGTTAGGCTCAATCAGATCTACCAAAAACATTTTGGGCCCAAATTACCCCAAACAAGTAGGTCGTACACTATTACAGTGTGGCCTCACCAAACCAGTCCCCATTCATGGAGGCTGCATTCTCCACATCTCGAAATCGTGTTGCAAAAACACTTACAGATTGCTCGATTGAAATAGGAACAAGCTCAAATTCTGACACAAGCTAGGTCTCGACAACCTGGTCATTTTGACATATGGCACGCATTGTGATGTGACCCATAGCCAAAGATTTCTAAAAAGAATATGAACTCGAAATCATAGAAATCAGAGTTTTTGAAGAAAAGACATCTCGGACTTCGTGAAGCATAACTAGAGATCTGTGCATTGGATCATCACAAAAACAGGTCCAATGAGATCGTATCACGAAGGGCTACAAGCTGGTATAACTTTTACAATCAATATACGGTCGAATAAATCACAGATTTCAAGGTTGAAGAAAGCAAAATCGTCTGGTCGTCGAGATCCTTTTTCAGTGATCTCTTGAAATCGGAAGAGTACTTCAAGCAAGAACCAAAATGGACAAAAATTAGTGCAAAACAATCGCGGCAGTCTCCTCTTTAATTTGCAATCAAAATAAAGACTTGGAACACCATGGATTGCACTACACCAAAGGCTAAAGTTCATAATCTAGCCAGATTTCTACCTCTCGGGAAAAAGTCAGTCTCAAGGTGATCAAAAGACATCAAACTCTTAAGAATCAAGCAAACATCAAGATTACAATGATGGATCATCTGAATCACCGTCGCAATCATCTATAAAAGCTTCCGAGATCTAGCAACGAAGAGAAGCCCCTCAAAGAGGGATGGTCTTGTCATTACACAAAAGTTCTAAGGGGTATTTTGGTCATTGTTATTTAATTTGAGATTTTATTTTAATTTCTTTGAATTATAATTATGCTTAGTTTTGAGCATCCACCCCTGGTTTTTGGATCATCTTTTAATACAAAACCTAGTTCAAGTGTAAAAGGGCCGGATCGTTCATCAATGAAATAGAGGCATTAAACTTGTTTTCACTTGTCTTTTGCTTCTAACCATAGATCCCATACCGAGGAGAGAGAAAATGTTTTAGAGAGAGAAACTGCCCTGGCCCATCCTAATCTTGTGGCCACGTTCCCTCTCTCTTCTTTTCTTCTTTTCTTCTTTTCTCTCTCTATTCACTCTTGCTTGCCCAACGCAGTGACCCATTTCCGTGGCCAAAGCACGATCATGTCTCTTTATCCCTGCGTCTCAAGTGTAAATGCAATAGACCTGCAGTCCCGCGTAGCATCCCGTTATCTGAAATGCGCTCAAACTCAATACCTTTCAAGGTCAGCCCAAGAGTTCCAACCCTTGGATCATCGCTCTAACTTCATCTCTATACAGTCAAGTTGAGTCGTGAGAGACATATACGCTCTTTCCTTCAGTCACTTGGGAGGAGTCATCCAGAGCCAACCCTTTAGTCGTCCTGATCGTGCGAATAGTGTGATTCTTGCCACCCTCTTTCCCTTATCCTTTCTTTTGGCCAGCCTGCCCTCATTTGAGTGAGTCATCGTAGAGGAGTACAATCGAATCCACGTTGCAGTTTTCAACATGAGAAAGTGAAGGGACGTGTAAAATCCTTAGGAGAGTTCATGTTCAAACCACGCTGGCAGACAGTCGGAGGGCTTCGTAGTTATTCTAAGAGGGCAAAACCGCTCGGGCATGTCCCCAAACCCCAAACGATGAGGTAAATGCCTGAACGCACCTGCGTCGTAAGAACTCTCTTTGTTGGTTCCTATCCGCGCTTAGGAGAGCATGCGTGCGCACACCCTTTGATATGCAGCGCACGCAGACCCTTCACGATTGTTTGAGAGAGGATCTTTTGCCACCGTCCGCACGAGGAAAAATCAAGCCCCGATCACTCACTTCCATCAGTCTCCTCAACATGATATAGTGGTACCCAAAACTCGTCTTTTGGGCCTTAAAAAGTTCTAAGTTAGAATAGGTACGAAATTGTACATGCATCTTATATGATTACGAATGTCATTCACCACTGCTTTTACCTGCTTGCATTGCTTGCGAACAAAAGCAAAAGATAGATTGTTCTTTTTTTTGTCAACAATATTGTTCATTAAGAGACTGAAATTCGTCGCATTGTCAGTTATGACTTGAACCACATTATATGGTCCAATTGACTCTATGGTTTTCAAAAGAATCTCAGCAATCACTTGGTTAGTCTTTTCAACTGATGAACAATCAATACAATTAATGAACATAGCCTTCCTAATTGATACGGCCTTGACATTAATCAAAAACTCGTTCTTAATGTTACTCCAACCATCAAATACAATAGAAATATCATAACTTTCTCACTCACTCCTAACTCTACCCAATGCCTAATTGATCATACTCCTCTTTTGGTCAAGCAATGTTGATCGGATCCTTTCGTACTTAGGTGCCGCATAGCCTTTTGGGCCATTATTAATAGCATAAATCATTTCATGAAACCTTGATCCCTTCGCAAAATAGAAAGAAATGTCGTGGGCATAAAAGAAACGAGCCACCGTGATGTCCACATCATCTTTTGCCTAAACATTAAATAAATGTGGGATCTTGGCCTGAGTCTTAACCATTCTTTTTTTATCAGTATTTTCAGTTTGCACTAATGAAGGGACAACAATGTAACCACTGAACATCCAACATCATTTCTATTTTGGCCTTTTCTCACATATAATCTTTGGGATTCATCCTCCTCAATTTTAATGCCTCCCACTCTTTCCTAAATAAATTTGGGCAACTTGATATCCCCTTAGACCCCTTAACAAGTGATGCCCGCAATAGATGCTCCCGCACATGTACATATGACCCAGAAAAAAGGATTTCTCTACAATTGTAATTACATGTCCACTTTTTCATTATACTGCTACCACTGCCATAATTACCAACGACTGTCACATGCATCCACAATGGAGTGGAAGTAGGCCCTTCGATTTTTTCATCTTCCAACACCACAGTCGCATTATTTGACCTAAAAAAATCAGCAGATCCAACTTCCTCCTCCGTACCAACACCCAAATACAAAATTACCTCTTAAAACAAGTTTAGAAGTAGAATTAGTTTTAAATATGACACTTTCTAAAAATCAACAAAAAAAAAAGAAGTAATTTTCCTTCTTTTATCCTTGCACAACCCCAATCACAATCTAATCTCAGTCCAATCCATTTTAAAAAACTACCGGTAGAAATTCGAGAACGAACTGTTCAAAATATCACAAAAGAATAAAAAATACGATTAGAATCCATTTTAATCTCTAGAAATCATATAAAAATAATAATGAGTAAAACACTATTGAGTCTAAATTACCTAGTTTTTTCCCGTAATTAAGGAAACTCAATGCCCCAACACATAATTTGCTTATATTGCATTAACGAATAGGCGTATCTTGTCATTTTATGCATTTATTTGAAGTTGCTAAAAATAGCATGGACCTCACCTCTCTTCCGTGAGCCCCAATTTGAATCACCTCTCTCCCCCACTTCTCTCTATCTCTCTCTCTCTCATCTACCCTCTTCCCTCTTCTCATTTCCCAGTTCCCTGACCCCAATTTGGATCTCTCTCTCGTCCAGACCAAATTTGGATCTCCTCTCTCTCTCTCTCTCTCTCTCTCTCTATATATATATATATATATACACGGGGAGTTCAAATCATCCACAAAGATAAGAAAATGTAAAGAATTAAATCAATGAGTGTGAAATATCACCGTACAAGAAAGTAATCTATATTAACTGATGATATTATCATATAAAAAAATTGATGACATTACTTCGCAATTCAAGCCACGAGTAAAGTATGTCATTCACATGCAAAGCATAGGAAACAGTGTGAGATAGATAGAGAGAGAGAGGGTGAAAAGATCCAATGTCTATCGAGCCTAAAAAGCCCATGCACCATATAGAACTCTTCCAAAGCTCAAAAACTGCACAAATGAGGAGGCCAAGGGGTGTCACATAAGCCCCATAGTTCATGAATGATACTTCAAAGTACTCAAAATACCCAAGTCATAGGTCAAATGTCCAAGAGAGCTAAAGTCATACATAAGGCCATAAATACCTAAAAGTCAACCTAAGGCCCTAAAATAAGACATGAACCAAACACCCATGTTGTGCGCTACCCACCCAAAAAACAAGGCCCAAAAAAAAGACAGAGACAAGCACAACCCATTCAAAAAACGCCATTCAGCATTGAAAGCCTAAGATAAATGTGGGCAACATGGCAAAAAAGAAAGTAGCCAGTAGGTACGACCTACTGATCCTCGTCCATAAAACTATGAACAGCCTCGCTTGTTTCTCCTTGCCCACTAAGGAGCCGTTTGGGATAACGGGTATTGTATTCGCGTGATCAAAAGCGTGAAGCCATATAAACCTGGGCCTTGCTAGTAGCCCAAAATGAAGACGTGAGCTACTCTAGCTGCGAGGATATAGGCTTTAGCATGGATATAGGCTTCTTTTATGGCAGATTGCTCTAGCGTCTTCAACGAAAAACACTGGCCACCACTAAAGCTGCGCCCTCAGACCACTATCGAAGCCCTAAATATGCAACATTGGGGGTCCCAAATATTTCTACACTATAGACTGGGAGAGAGGAGTCCTCCTCATTTTGAGTTTCTTCTTGTAACAAATTTTTGAATGATATAGTGTCCAAATTGATTGGAATTAGGTGGGGTTGGCATGGAGAGCCTGACTGGCAGTGAGGATGTGATGGTTCAATCAACAAGGCCACATTCCATAGATTTTTCATATGTGCCTACAAAAAAAGAGGCAAAAAACAATAAGGCTTCTATGTAATAAATAGCTGAAAAATGACAAATACCATGTAATATATGCATATGCATGCGAATAACTCGGGGGCTACCTCAAGCAGGCTCTGAGATACTTGCAATTGCAATTAAATTGCACATAGAACAACGTACAATACACCGTGCATGAAACTCAATAGCATAGTGCATAGGCATGCATGAAACCCAATAACACTAACAAACCAACAATATATACAATACTAACAAACCCACAACACAAAAAACATTAACAAACCCACAACACAAAAAAAATTATCAACACATAAAATACTAACAACCTAACAAGACATGAAATACTAATAAACCAACATATCAAAGCTAGAATTATAAATCAATGTCTCACACAAGAAACAGTAATAAGCAGAGCACATTAAGAAAACAATCCTATTCCTCAAGAGAAAATTTAGGACGACATAGTTAAAAGGAGCTGCGAAAACCCTAGTATTGGTAAATAGAGGAGTGGAGCTCCTCAACTGAATCCTCTAGAACCTCGACACCACATACAACATTCTATACTTCTACCTCGTTCTTATCAAGCCTCACACTAATTGCATTTAGATGCCGATTGAGGCGCACATAATCCTTGCAACACGACTATTAAGGCACTCAAAATCTTCCTAGAGGCGCATGAGATCAGCCAAGTAAAACCTCAAGACATAGACCTCAATCTTCTGAATGAGGTCTTGAACCTTTTCACCCATGAAGGATGTCCATCATTTGCGGGAATTTCCATATTCTAGTATTACATAAAAGTCAGAAAACATCATAAGGCAGAGAATAACATGAAACCAAAAAACAAGAGATCTGTTGCCTATGGTTCTTCATCATAAGGGAATGACACTTGCAAACGAGCATTTTTCAAATTATTTCATTAGTACTTATTTCGAAAATATCTATTGTAATATCATGCTCTCTCTCGCTCTATCTACAAAGATTGTTAACCAATACCAAAAAGCAATAGACACATGAAATGAGAAAAAAAAAAAAAGAAGAAGCAAGAGACCCAAGAAATGTTAACCCAAACAAGCCATAATCATCCAATCTAAGAGATCCAAGGAAAAAAAACCTATACCACAAAGCCATTATGGATTTTTTTTTCTCTCACCAAGACCTTTCACTCTCAGCTCTCACACATTGCACATGATATTGTTTACCCCTATCACAGTTTTTTTTTAAAGAAACCATAGCACAGAGCCATTAAGGATTTTTCTCTCAATCTAAAAAACACAATACACATGATATTGTTTACCTATATCACAAATATTTATTTATTTTTTTTCAAGTAATCCATACCAGAGACCCATTAAGGATTTTCCTCACTCTAAAAAACAACATATGATATTGTTTACCCATATCACAAAGTATTTTTTTTAAAAAAAAAAAAAAACACCATACCACAGACCCACTAAGGATTTTTCTCTCCCTCTAAAAACACAAATATACATGAACATTTCACTCTAGCTCTCACAAAATAAATATTGTTTACATATATCACAAATTTGTTTTTTTTATTTAAAAAAAACAGACCACAGAGCCATTAAGGACTTTTTCAAAATTTAAATAACAAAATATACATGATATTGTTTCCCAATATCACAAAGTTTCTTTTTTAAAAAAAGAAAACCATACCACATAACCATTAAGGATTTTCCTCTCACTCTAAAAACACAATTGTACAGAAACATTTTACTCTCATTCTCGCAAAATACATGTGATATTGTTTACCCATATCACAAAGTATTTTTTTAAAAAATATCCATACCTCATAGCCATTAAGGATTTCTCGCACTCTAAGAACACAAATGTAAAGGAACATTTCACACTATTGGAGTATTGGACTATGACACTATATAAAAGGGTTGAGTAGAATAATAAAACTACACAACACAACTCATCATTAGACTTTTAATGAGTGAATCGCATAAAATTTTATCTGATCTCACAATCCCCTGAAAATCTTACACCCATCACATCAAACCCATTAAATCTCTCCGAATCCATCCCCCTCTCTCCCTCATTTTATCTCTCTCTTACCCAAAATTTATCTTTTTGCTATTTTCTCTCCTTAAAACCCCCAAATTCTCCAGGGAAACACAACGGGAAGAGAAACTCTTCTCTCTCTCTCTCTCTGAGACCCCCCGGTGCATACAACACTTCTCTTCGTTGTCTGCCGTCCTTGCTTTGGGTTTCGATCAGGTCTAAAGTGAGAAGAGTGGCTTTTCGAGCTGCAAAATCTTGGAGTAGTTGAGGGTTTTTGACCGCCAATGTGGCTCGCCCACCACCATGAATAGGAACTACTTAAATCCCTCTACAATATATCTTTCTCTTTCTCTCTCTCTCTTCTATCTCTCTTACTTTTCTAAAATATTTGTTAGCGAAATAGCTTCCTATATCATTTCTCCATCACCTCTCTCTCTTCTATCTCTCTTATTTCTCTAAAATATTTTTTAGCGAAATAGCTTCCTATATCATTTCTCCATCACTTCTCTCTTGGTATCTCTTTCACCCAGGGTTAAAAAATCGTCCAGTCGAGCCGGAATCGCCCTGTTCAACTCGAGAATCGCTGATACCGAGCCGGTTCCACGAATAAACCGAGAATCGCCCGTGTCTAGAGAGAACCGGGCGATTCCCAATAGTGAATCGTGAGTCCGACCGAGTCACCCGTAAGAACATGGGCTGCACAGTGTTCTTCACCAGATTTCAATTTTTTTTATCATTTTGTTATTGATTTTCAACTTTTTCAGCCTTATGAATGAATCTTGCAGGCTTTAATTCAAATTTCTCATCCATTTTAGTCAATAAAACGAATTAAAAAGCACTGTTTTTTATCAAACAAATTTGGATTGAAGAGTGAGTTTTAGGGTTTCTGCCATTTCACTGATTTCAAGCGAAAGAACGCATCATTTTTTGGAAAATTTCAGGGTGAGTGATCATAAGAGTCTTGGTCAGAAGTTTTTGTTTATAATTTGTGATTATTTTGGAGGAATACATATCAATTTTGAGTTTGAAGGCACAGGTGCACGAAGAACAGGTAAGAACTGTGTTTTTTTTTTTTTTTTCCGCCATGTAATCAAATTCAGTCAATATTTTGCAAATCATGTAATAAATTTATAGGGTTTTGATTCGTTGTAGTGTTGTTTATCATCACATGTATTCAATTTGATTATATTTATTCAATTTGAGTTGGATTTTTGAGAAGAAAAGACTGATGTCTATTAAAAAAAAATGGACTCAAATTTTTTTTTTTTTTTTTCCACCATTCTCTAAATTTCAGTAAATATTTTGCAAATAATGTGTTGAATTTATTGGGTTTTGATGCGTTATAGTGTTGTTTATCATCACATATATTCAATTCTATCTTATTTATTCAATTTGAGCTTGATTTTTTAGATTGAATGACTGATGTTTGAGAAGAACTGCGTTTTTTTTTTTTTTCCTCAATTCAATCAATTTTATTTAATATTTTGATAATAATGTGTTAATATTATAGGCCTCTGATTCTTTATAGTGTTGTTTATCAAAACATGTATTCAATTTGATGTAATTTATTCGATTTGAGGCGGATTTTTGAGTTGGAATGACTGATGTTAGGTTGGTCTGTGAATAACTGGGTTTTGATCAATTTTTTTGAGAAATCGTGATTTTTTCGAAAAGCTGTTTTTGATTATCATGAGGAATTAAAAAATATTTTTAATTTTTATTGTTAAATTTCTAGTTCAAAAAATTGCATGTTGATAGATTATTTATACAAAAAAATACATGCTATTATATTTTTAATGCAAAACTGTATGTTTTAATTTGTTGTTAATACAAAAAAATGCATTAACAAATACATGTTGTTAAACTGTATTATATTTTTAATGTAATTTTTCATTAAAAAAATATTTTTAATTTTAAAATTTTTAATGCAAAAAATACATGTTGTTAAACTGTATTATCATGAGGAATTAAAGTGAATATCATTGTAAAAAAATCGTGGCATGTTATTATATTTTTAATGTAAAACTGTATTTTTTAATTTGTTGTTAATGCAAAAAAATACATTAACAAATACATATTGTTAAACTGTATTATATTTTTAATGCAGTTTTGTATAAAAAATGTATTTTAAAATTTTTAAATTTTTAATGCAAAAATACATGTTGTTAAACTGTATTATCATGAGGAATTAAAGCAAATATCATTGTAAAAAAATCGTGGCATGTTATTATATTTTTAATGTAAAACTGTATTTTTTAATTTGTTGTTAATGCAAAAAAATACGTTAAAAAATACATGTTGTTAAACTGTATTATATTTTTAATGCAATTTTGCATTAAAACTGTAATTTTAATTTTTAAAATTTTTAATGCAAAAAATACATGTTGTTAAGATATATTATCATGAGGAATTAAAGTGAATATCATTATAAAAAAATCGTGGCATGTATGATAATTATATTATCTTGCAATTTTCAATTTTATTATTAAATTTTTAATACAAAAAATGTATGTTCTTGATAATTGAGTTGTAGCCATGTTTGGAGCTTGCATTTTTATTATATTATCTTGCATATTTGTAATTGAGATGTACGACTATTTGTGATCATTTCAATCGAGTTGGGATTGTGCCAACTATGTCATTGTAAATTTTATTTGTGGCATTATGAATGACTATATCATTGTAAATGTTTTTTGTGTCAAATATACGTATAGTGGCATTATGGATGGCTATATTAATGTAATTTTTTTCTTGATTCTATGTGTGACTTATACAGACTTTTTTTTATCTATCATGTTGCAAAAATATTTTTTTTTTCTCAGTAAGAACTAATTCATGTTTGTCAAAATGAAGATTTGTGACAAGTCCATGTGTACTGGCATTGTGAATTACTATACCATTGTAAATATATTTTTTATTGATACTATATTAATGTAAATTTATTGTTCTATATGTAGTAGCTGATATAGGCTATTTTTATCTATAATGTTGCATAAATAAATTATTTTTTTCAGTAGCAATTAAAATATTTTTGTCAATAGAAATATTTTGCATTAACAACAAATATAACTTCATGAACTACCCCTACATATTATCACGACACATGGTGATTATTTTTCATGTTGAACTGTCAGGTTAATTTTTAACCTTTTATATTTTAAAGTTGAACCATGGCAAGATCTGCAGAAGACCCTGCATGGCAACATGGGGTCAGACTTGATCCCAACAAAAAAGACAATTATTTGTAATTACTGCCAGAGAGTGATAAGTAGTGGGGTACATAGGTTCAAGCAACACTTGGCAGGGGTTAAGGGAGATGTGTCTACGTGCAATAGTATCTCTAATAATGTAAGAAAGCAGATAGTGGCATTTCTCAAGGATACCAAAGGTAAAAAAAATTGCAAAGCAGATGATGGATGAGGAGATAGCTAGTTTATATACACCATCAAGCAGAAATGATCCAGAAGAGAAATATAATAATGACTTGGAGATGGCCACAAGAATGAGTTTACATGAAACATACCAGAAAGAACGCGGGTTTAGAATGCCTGGTGGTTATGACATGGGCATGCATGGTGGGCCTAGCTCAGACATGCATGAGCTCGAGCATGTATGGCGAGTCCAACTCAAATATGTATAGAGAGGTTGGTGGAAATATGTATCAAGAGGAATCAGACATTGAAGAAATTGTTTCTAGCTTATCTAAGAGTACCAGTATTGCAGGTCATGGTCGTATAGACCCATTTCTTTCAAAACCTAAGTCATAACAGATGACCCTCAAAGGCATGGTGAAAGGTACGAGAAACATGTTGGGCAGATATATAGGAAAATGGTTCTACGATAAAGGGATCCCTTTTGATGCAGTCAATAGCCCATATTTTCCACCTATGGTTAACGCAATCTAGAGAGCCGAGCCCGGGGTAAAACCCCCGACGGCATATGAGCTCAGTGGGCCAATATTGGATGAAAAGGTGGAAGAAGTTAGAAAGTAGATTAAAAAATATAAACAGAGTTGTCTCATGAGTGATGGTTGGTTTAATAAAGTTAACAAAAAGGAGTTTGTAAACTTCTTGGCCTATTCCCCAAAGGTACAGCTTTTTTGTCCAGCAAAGACGTACAGGGACGAAGAATGATGCAAACTTCTACGTATGACTAAATGATCAGACAGTGGAGGAGGTGGGAGATAAGCATGTAGTCCAGTTTATTACGGACAATGCACGTGCATATGTTTCTGTGGGCAGCAAGTTGATGGATCAGAGGAAGCATCTAGTATGGACCCCGTGTGTTACACACATCATCGATCTGATGTTAGAGGAGATCGGTGAGATCAAAATTGTGAAGGAGACTTTACAGGAAGCGAGGTTGGTGTCAAGATTTATATATAACCATTCTAAAATTTTATTTTTGTTCAGAGAATAGTCTAAGAAAAAAGAGATAATCAGGCCTACCATAACCCGGTTTGCGACAAATTACTTGGCTGTGGACTCCATTCGGGATTCTGAATGTGCAATAAAGATATTTTTTACCAGTGAAGAGTGGTTATATGACTGTCTCTCGAAGTCTAGTACCGGGCTAAAAGTGGACGGCATAGTCTCAAATAGGAGGTTCTGATCTCGATGTTCTGGTATCATAGAGACCACTGCCCCTTTGGTCACGGTGTTAAGAATGGTGGATGCTGACAAGAAAGCTACCATGGGCATCCTTTATGAAGGTATCGAGACGGCCAAATCAGCTATTGCGGAGAAGTTTAGTTTTGCTAGTAAAGTCATCGATATTATAGAAAGAAGGTAGAGCACCAAATTTGGACGTCCAATTCATTAAGCAGGTAAATATATATTTATATCATTAGAATGTTTCATTGTAAATTATTTTTTTATGAAATTTTAAATGACATTTCTCTATCTATATATTTTCCAGGTTACTACTTCAACCCAAAAATTTTCTACTTAACACCTGAACATCCCCACAAGATTATGGAAGGGGTCAGATACATTATTGCCAAGTTGGAGAGAAGTCACCGAAACCAGGTAGCAGCAATACAAGAGGTATTATTTAATATTTCGGTAAGAACTTGATTGAGTTGTTATATTTGTGAGGGATAATGCATTAAAACGAAATATTTTGTTTTAGCTTGCTATGTATAGGGATGCTATAGGATCCTTTGCAACTAGACTTTCCAAGAATTCTCGAACTAAGATGGATCTAGGTTATCCCCTAACTAATATTTTGTTCATTTATAGATTTATTCTTATGAATTGTTCTTGCCCTTATACTACTTTTTGCATTTTAATCCAGCTGAATGGTGGGAGATATATGGTAGTGATGCACCTCACCTAAAGAGGAAAACAATCAAGGTGCTCTCCCAGACATGTTCTGATACTGTGAGCGAAACTTGAGTACGTTCCAATGGTTGCACACTACTAGAAGGAATCAACTCGCTTTGGAGAAGCTTCATAAACTAGTCTACGTTCATTACAATTTAAACCTCCGAGAGCGACAAATAAAAAGGAAGCTTGAAGACTATGGGTCGATAGACTTGGACATAATATTTGTCACATGCACAGCAGAACAATGGGTAGTAGAAGAAGATGAGCCAGTGTTGTACAAGAGAGCGTTCTTTAAAGCTATCGGTGGGGAAGATCTTAAAGAAGGTGATGAACAGCGTGAAAGAGGAAGCAGCCCGCCAACATATCCACAATTCGTCAGAGATGTCGGTGATATTACACCTAATGAGGGAGAGTGGGAAGAGGGTCTAAGGGAAAATGAAAGAGATGATGATTCTGAAGCCACCCAATCCCAGCCAAATTATTTACATATCGAGTTCCAACAACAAGAAGGTAGGGATGAGCATGATAGTGTAGGTGAGCATGAAGGATGGACAAGCTTCGGGGATTTTGGATTAGGACCACAACAAAACACTAACACTCAGGGATTTGGGTATAGTCAGGTGCCCACTAATTTGGATGATTCGTTTTTAGATTGAGTCAATGAATTGTCACGTGAATTCAATCAATGGCACCAGCGTGACCTAGATGAAAAACAACGTCGTCTGTCATTTTATTTTTAGATCGTATGTTAAATGCTTTATTGTAGTTCATGTATGATGATATACTTAATCCATGATAATTCTATGTTTATCCTTTTATGTGATGTACATTAAATAGTAAATAGTAGTTCATGCAGGGAAAGAACATATCAATATTCGCATATTCATGCAAGGAAATTAAAATTCTTAATGGAGTACCCTCATTTCATATTGAACTCCTAAAAAACAACATTTATAATGAATTTTAATAATTTTTTCAGATTTTTTTTAAGGTTTAATCTGACCGATTCAGACGATTTTCGATCCGGATCGCCGATTCGCCAATCCAGATGGGTGTTTGAGATGCCCGATCGGGGTCACCGATCCCCTTTTTAAACCACTGCTTTCACCCATGATTTGTATAAAACAACTCTCTCTGTGTAACGGCTATGTTTACAATGGCGTCATTACCAAAAGCATTAGGATTAAAAAGTAAAGAGGGGAAATAAAGAACTTGGTCCAAAGGCTTGGCATACCCAATTCAAAATTCAAATGAGTTTTTCTCTCTAAATTGTTTTGGTTCTCTCTAGACTGTTTTGTTTTAATCCAATTTTCTCTCTCTTAACAACAGAGTAATTCAAGGAATCTCTTGTTTTGATCCTACTTTATCTCTCTTAAACGTTAAAAATATAGTTTAATGAAATCCAAGGTAAAAAACTCACCTACTCTCTTGTTTTAAATTGGTTTTCTCTCTCTTATTTTGATTCAATTTCTCTCTCTAAAAATAGGTGGGCATTCACTGACATTTTTCTCTATAAAACACAACCCGCCATCCACAATGGCGATGGATAGATTATGGAAACGGACACCACCCGCCATCCACCATGGTGATGGATAGATTATGGAAAGGGGGTAAGGGAGATGATACCCATCCATGTGCTATATATTTTTTAGGTTATATAATATACTCATTTTTGCTATGTATGATACCCATCCATACCCTCTTTCTCTTGTGAAGCACTGAGTAAGACCTGCAATCACAATATCTGTGTCCATATGGGTAAACACTTAGGCCCCATTTGGACATCCCCTTCTTAAGCCGTAGAATTAAAATTGTTTTTATTTTTGCACGGCTTGGCACACTATTAATCAAGGCAGATGGACCGTGCTTATCCTTTCAAGGAAGACAATATGCTTTGTTTCGCTATAACGATAAAACAAAAGGGGATGATCATGCGTCTTTTCAATACATTTTGTTACTGTGACGTTTGGAACCGTCCATCTTAAATTTAATCACATCTAATAAATTTTACAATTGATTGACTTTAATATTTTTTACTATGATTAATCTTTTACTTTCTTCCCCTTCTCTCTTCTCTGTGGATGATCCATTTCTCTTCCCAAACTAGAGAGAGAGCGAATACTACTATGATGGTGGTTTTCTTCAAAACCATCCCAAACTAGAGAGAGTAGAGTGTGTGTTGGCTGCTGGTTAAAACAAAGGTAAAAGAGATTTGAAAGAGGATGGAATGGGTGCCGCGCTAGAGAGAGGCATGGAATGGGTGCCCACAGTAGGCAAAGACGCAAAGGAATCTGCGGCCCTGTGCACTGTGAATTTTTTTTTTTGTGGAAGGATGAGAAAGAAGGAGCTCTGAATTAAGAATCTAAGAAGATTCTATTTCGAAAATTTCAGAAAATAAACTGTCACTCTTTTTTGTGGAAGGAGGAGAAAGAAGAAGTTCTCGATTATCGTGAGAAGATTTAAGGATTTTTTAAAAAAATTTAAAATGGATATTTTTATAAAGAGTAACGATTTATGGGAACCTCTTCCAAACATGTATGGAGGATATTAAAGGATCACCATTAAATTTGGTATGGATCTCTAAAAAAATTATCACATGAGTATGAAACTTGACTTTTTTAGAGATCCGTACCAAATTTAATGGTAATCATTTGGAGTACTACACACATACGTGGGAGAGAGTCCTATAGGATCATTTCTCTAAAATTATATACAATTTGTAAACTAAAAATTAAAAATTTAATAATAAATAAATTTGTTACAAATGAAAAATTAAAAAATATAATATACTTACTGACATTGAAATATTCAAAGTTTGAACGAAATATTCAAGAGTTTCAAACCTTCATTCAACATTTTGTAATCCCAACTCATACCCATCCAAACTTCTTTTATACAACAAATAGTCAAAAAACAATATGTGCATCATTAAAATTAGAGCAATTATTTCATGCAATCGTTGTATAATAATATGATGCAACAACCTTAAAAAACCATCTTATGACCATTTGTTTGATCCAAGTTTTGAAATATATAAGTCATTTTATTCTAATGAACAATTGCCAAAAAAAAGAAAATTTGAAAACACAACGTAGAAAGTATTTTTTTAGCCCAATTAACATAGCCCGTTCATTTTGGTGAGATGCTTAGATCTAGCCTTAGAAGGATTTTTTTCATTTCCAGTTTTTTTGGATGGCTTTATTATCATTAGATGAACAATGTTAAAAAAGAAAAAAATGATTTTAAGTTTATAAAGGCTATGATCTTGAAATTCACAAAATGAATGGTCTAGATTTGTTTTTAGAAGGGACTCATTTTGACCATATCTAGGGTTCAAATTGAAATTTTTTTTTTTTTTTGGGTTTGATTATTGATATGAAGAGAGTGTGTGTGCAAATTTGGGGTCATACAAATACCACTAACATGATTTTCTAGAAGTGTCATTGCATTATACTATGATACAACCGTTGCATTAGATCATTGCTATTATCGTGTACAAAGTCCTATGACCAAAGTTTATCTTTTAATTGACACATATCTATATTATACATCTTTTCTACCGAAACACGCAAAATTTCGGGCGTAAAGTGAAAAATCATGGGGTCATGTAAACATGCTTTGCTTCTTTTGGGTCGAGGGCGAACCAAATTTAACAACAATGCCTTCAGCTTCAAATGGTCTGACACCCTAGTTATAAGATAAAACGACATTTGTTACCTGCAAAAGACAGTGCAAGCATACACGTTAAGTACTGCAAAAGACATTGCAGTCATACATGTTAAGTACTTCAAAACTATAAAAATTTGAATTTGAAGTACTTCAAAACTAAAAATATTTGAATTTGAAAGTTCATGAGTTGCAAGTACTCATTGAGAACAAAAATTAACTAAATAAATGAAATATAATAGTTTTAAGCTATAAAAAAAAGAAAAAGAAGTCAAAGTACATAATGTCCAATGCCTATGATGGTTCATGATTGTGCACTTCTAGACGCTCCGAAAAGATGCATTGCAGTATGAAAAAGGGGTATTCGATGTTTTAAAAAAGACAATATAATTTAAAACTCCAATTAAATACTTTATCAGAGGACAACACATTCGGGGCCAAATTCGCCCATGCATCACATATTATGAAAGCATGTGTTTTTATGTTATATATTGGTAACAGAATAGGTCTAAGCGTTTAATCTCCTGTTACAATTTATATTGACCAAATAATGCGATAAAAATCAAATAAGGCCAACTACTCTTGATTATAGCCTTAAGGCCTATATATACGTATCTAACAAAATAATACGTACAAACATATAAAAAGAGAGAACATCGGATGGGATATCAACCCATATACTGAATCTATAGCAGGGATGCTAATCCTACATCCATGTCCCTTTCAGAAAACGGGTTTCAAGCAGGTATATCAAAGCACGGAATCGATTTCTTTCTTGTTTCTCTCTCTTTTCTCTCTCTTCTCTCACTCTATCTCAGTACTTGATCAACCTATGAGATATGTCCTCTCAAAGAGTACCTATATCCTGGAAAAATATGCGAACGCCATTCCCAACGCCCCACCCTGATTTTATAACCTTTTCCAGATGATAACCTTTGATCTCTCTTTGATAGCCACCAAATATCATCTCCATCGTTGATCTCTTGATGATGCTTATCATCTTCCTCACCTACACACTGAATCTTCACTTTGTCCTTATCTTCTACGTGAATTCAAATTTGTGAATTGATCTTCTAGTTCAAACGAACGGATTTCATGGATTTGAATTTGTACTCAAGGCTTCACATGAATTAAAACCATGGGTAAATCTGATAACCCCAATCTCAATCACGCATAAAGTTTGGATTTGTTCTTATCCTCTACAGTCAACCATTAACCATATGCAAATTCAAATTCACATCCATGTGATGTGGCTAACCATCTCTCTTTTGAATTTTAAATATGCAATCTTGCGAATCAGTCAAGTTGGCTGATGAGAAAGACTAGGGCATATCTTCTTTTTATTAATCGTTGGTTTACTTTTCTGTTCATCATGTTGAATATACTTTCTTTTTCTTGCATACAACATTTTCTCACCTTTTAAGGGTGATCAAATCAAGGATGCAATGGTCCTAATTTCTTGAGAAATTACTCACATTAAGGGAGAAATTACAATATCAATAGTCGAATGTCGTTATGTCTGAAAAGCACGAGACATAGAGCTTTCAAGCTCTAACTGTCAAGCTGCCAATTAAGGTATATCCGAACTGACGATGGATACGGATATGGGTTAAGCAAGGTCCAAATATCATCTAAGCCACCCTTGGACCTTAAGGCACATAAGGCCTTAATATAATACATACATCTATATATATAGGAATTCATCTCAATATATTATGACGAGGTTTCCTTTAAGCTCCATCAGTCAAAACCCCATTATTTCAACATATGATGGATCTTTTTAAAAAGCCATATCACATCTCTCTCATAACTCCTCCAATATCCAATAGAGAGCCATTTTTGTGCTAGGGAATATATGCATTCTGGAGTTTCGTCTCAAATAAAAACGTCTTCATGATCTCCTAGCATTGATCATAAATTATGGCATATGTGCATAACCAACAGTGGATGCCAATATTAAGTCGTATATATTCCTCCACAAATCACATGGATAGGCGTATAAAGAGCCATAGGAGTATATGTATCCTAGAACATGTCTCAAAAGGAGATGGCTTCCCCATTTATATCAACCTTGACTATGTTTAGCTGATGGGTTTCTGGTATTATCAGTCGTGAGTTAAGTCCTTTTTGAGGACTAACCGACGAGTCAAGATTCCTTTAAGCATATCAAGCCTTTCATATAATGGATCTTGGTCAATTTGCATCACATGGGGTATTTCCTTAAGCCTTGTGTGAAGCTTGGTTATTATATCAGTATCAAAATGCTTCTGGTCCTTGTATGTGACTGACAGCACACCCAACAAAACTGTCACGTATGTTCGTGTGCATGGGAAATGTCCCTAGAGCACGTAACGACTGGTGGTTTGGGTGGCCTTACCATCATTACTCTTCCTTACGCATGCCTTGAAATTTCCTCGAACCTTCTTTATCAAAATGCGGATGGCCATTCGAATCATGATTTCCTCATATTCCTAAGAAACAACCCTTCGGATCCCTCATGAAAGGCCTATAAATCTGAGATAGAAAGGGGGTATGTCGCATCTCATATCTTTAACCATGGCATCCCCTAAGTTCCCTTGTCACTTGGAGACCCGTCTTAGCCCTCACCTCACTACCCCATTCTTGGGTAGTGAAGAGCGTTCCGTTAACATTCCTCCCCCAATTGATGCTCACGGGGAAAGCAACCGCAAAAGTCTGGCAAACTTAAAGTCCATGAGCATCTCCTCTGAGGACGAGGAAGATGTCCCCGAGGCAGCATTGGAGGTAGGCCTCATGAAGGACGTCAATTCCCAGGAGATTGCTCATCTTCGAGAGGTGGAGTCTCCGCTACGCCGGGAGGTGGAGCATTACCGGAGTATGTCAGACATCTAAGGAGAAGCTGAGCATGCGAAGGAGGCCCTGGGCTCAATGACAGGAAAGCTCTCCAGGGTCATGGAACTACTTCGCTTCAGGGAACTAGCCCTGACTTGAGCGAAATTAGTCGGCTCCTCTCTTTCCCCTTTTGTTCCCTTTTTTCTTTCTTTTTCTTTTTTTTTTTTTTTCTGAACAATTGTAAGGGCTCAATCTCTTAAACTTCCATCAATGAAGCTCTTATTTCTCATCATTGTGTTCACATTTTGCGTCTTCAATTTCCTATGGCATTTTTGCATCATTTTGCATTCATGGAACCCATACCATTAGTTCGTGTTCCAAATTTCAAACTCAATCTCGATATCCCTATCTTTTTGAGAAATATCAAGGGTAAATGAGTAAAATCCCTAAGTCATAACGTCCTTCATTATTTAAGCAGGGGCAGTTTGGTAAAACTATGAGAAACCATCATTATCCTACCATCTTTTTAGCACGAATCAAGGTATAAGACCCAAGCGTCACAGTTTCCCCAAACACTCTCTCTTTCATCTTCTCAAACCCTTTCACTCATTATCATCTTATAGGAAAACCTTCCTTCCTTCTGGTATCCCCTTTAAGTATTCCAACAAGACTCTTCACAAGGGCCCCTTCTTGTTCTTCATTTTCCCCCTTTTTCCTTTCTTCTTCCTGGTCGTAAACTGATTCCTGAGTATTTGCTCACGACAGAGAGATTGGTCCAGCGATTTTCTGGGGTTTATACCTCCTTTTTTGTCTCGGTTGATGCTTCTGGCTATTGCCCCAACTTCAACTTGGCACATGGGATTTTTGAGGATTTAATTTCCATGGGGAGGTTATGTCCAAATTTCTGGAAATCTATTACAAATTTCTTGAGATTTCGGTGAATCTTCTTGTTATTAAGGAAATTTGGGACTTCTTTTCATTAAGCCCTCATCGATTTTTCTCTTATAACATTAGTTGTGAGTTGAATACTTCAATTGAGTCATGACCTTTGGAAAGACATTGGTCGGGGTTTGGGATATTGAGTTAAGGGATCAAACCCTTTGGTCTAAACCCTCACAAGTTTTGACCGTTAGTAAAAAATCACAGTTTTATAGGACCTAAGGATCAAACCGTAGACTTAAGCCTTGTAGTCATGTGTCGTAGCTTGGAACCATGAACCTATAGGTATTGAGTCTAAGGATTGAACCTTTGACTTGAGCCACGAAGGCATTGGTTGTAAGTTGGGAACCATAGACCTGTAATCATTGAGTTCTAAGGATCAAACCTTTGACCTGAGCCACGAAGGCATTGGTCATAGGTTGGGAGCCATAGACTTGTAATCATCGAGTCTAATGATCGAACATTTGACCAAAGCCACAAAGGCATTGGTCGTAGGTTGGGAACCATAGACCTGTAAACATTGAGTCTAAAGGATCGAACCTAGGACCTAAGCCATGAAGGAATTGGTCATACGTTGGGAACCATAGACTTGTAATTATCGAGTCTAAGGATCGAACCTTTGACCTAAGACACAAAGGCATTGGTCGTAGGTTGGGAACCATAGACTTGTAAACATTGAGTTTAGGATCGAATCTTTAACCTAAGCCACAAAGGCATTGGTCGTAGGTTGGGAACCATAGACCTGTAAATATCAAGTCTAAGATCGAACCTTTGACCTGAACCACAAAGGCATTGGTCGTAGGTTGGGACCATAGACTTATAATCATCGTTTATAAGGATCGAACCTTTGACCTAAGCCACTAAGGTATTGGTCTTAGGTTGGGAACCATAGGCCTTTAAATATCAAGTTTAAGGATCGAACCTTTGACCTGAGCCACAAAGACATTGGTCGTGAGTTGGGAACCATAGGCTTGTAATCATCAAGTCTAAGGATATTAGCCTTTGAGCTGAGCCACAAAAGCATTGGTCGTAGGTTGGGAATCCCAAACTCATGGTTTTTATTTCTAAGAGCATCCTTTTAAAATTGGATTGCCTCCTTAGGTATCATGAGATCAGAAGGCCTTCCTTAACAGTGAGGAAAATTGGAGAGGCCAATGTTGGGGTGTCGAGTTTCCTCGTCATGACCCCGTAAGTGAAGACAATGGAAAATACCCAACGGAGCTTCAATGGTCTGTTTCTATCAACTTCTCGGTAGACTCCACAGAATGCGGAGAAATTACACATCGATCCCATCATAGTTCAGATCAAAAACCTCTACTTCTTCACTTTGCACATAAGAATGTATCTGGTTCAGAGTCCTTCCCTATTCTAGGCTACTTGATTTATGACTAGAAAGTGAAATGGCATGAAGAGGGATTTTGATGTGAATGCGAGACTAGTTTCATTCGGGGCTACTATAGCTGAACACGAGAAGTGTGTGCCCACTACAGAGAGACCCTCCTTGTGGTAGGGCTCATAGGCACCTGTAAATATTCTGCCTATCCTTATGATAGGTGTGGGAATGTAGTTTTAGCATATCTAAAAACTTGGTGTTCAGAGACCAACTATAACTTTTTCAATCGAGGGGAAGCAGGGATGTCCCTTTTGAATCTTCATTTCATTGGCGATCTCTCTATTTTAAGAGACCGCTATTAGGAGTTTTCTCCTGAGAACAAGATCATTTTTGGAGGTAAAAGCTACCGAAGTCTGCGAAGACTAGAGTGCTTGTAAGGGCTCTCTGAAAAGTTTGCGAAGTTGGTTGCGGTCATCAAGAACAAAAATAAGAACGTTTACTTCCAAGTCTAGATCAACCACTTTTTTGACATGTGGAAGGCCGCAAATGAACCAACCAACCCTAGTTAGAATGCAAATAACAAACCCTGGGCTTTACTGGCTGATGTGCCTCCAGGCCCCGTAAAGCTAAACAATATTCTTTACTTGGCAACCTATTTGGCCTTATTCCTTTGCCACTTTGTTCTTCCGGGGTCAAGGGGATATGTAATTAGGCCTGAGTGCCTTTATGCGGTGTGTAATATGGATGAAGGCTATAGATACGCCCTGGCTCAATCCATTTTGTGCAGCATTTATCACGAGTTACGAGTAGGGAGCAATCTTTAAAAGATGTTGGGGAACATGCGCACTCCTTTCACTAGCCATTATGTATATGGCTGGATAGGTGCTTACTTCCCATGCACCTACAAATCCCGAAGTGGGAGTAACGCCGATGTTTTTCCATATCTACTTCTTCTTATGGGCCGTCAGGCAGTATTTCATTCAGACCATGACGCAAGGAAGCTATTTCATGGCGAAAGACATTTTTTAAAGAAGTCATTCCTGATAGGGGGTCCGGAGCATCATTTTTATGCTGACGAACAACCATATCGGGCTGGCTTGGATCCTCCCACACAAAGAGGCATGATGTACCTACAGAGTGTTCGAGGAGGCCTTCTTCCTTTAAGGATCGGGGTTCACAGGTATATCGAGCTGTATAATCCCCATTGACTTTCCAGACAACATAGGATAGATTAAGGTTGTCATGTAGTTTATGAGTTCACCAGACGACACAATTGGCTCGGTCCTTGCATTAAGATCATGTGGGATTCTTGCATGCCTTTGGGTCTGGGACGTTAAGTCATCATCTCCCATTACAACAAAGAGGTGTATAAGACATACTCCTATTGCCTTTGGTAAGATAACTATCAAACGGGATTTTCATAAAACCCTTTTAATTGAAATTTCATCAAATGAGGGTGGATGGAGCATACTATACTTATTACAAGTTCAAGATCACCAATGTGGATATAGGGTGGGCCACCGGGACTCAGTTTCTTGATAAATGAAACAATGTCAGTATTGAACGTTCAATGGGTCCTTTGGTTGAAGAGGATGTTTCGGGGAAGACAAATGCATCTTTTATCATTATCTGGAGAAATTACTAGAGATTGATCCGCGAGTCTCAAAGGGACCTGCGGGCCCTTTTATTCGAGATCTCAACGAATTGGTTGAAGTTGAGGCAACCGACCCAGCTCCTACTCCCGTCGAAAAATCCAAAGGCAAGAGGGAAGCCATGAATCCTCCTGCTACAAGGGGAAGATTGGCGCGTGATCCTTCAAGCAAAAAGAAAAGGCAAGAGAGGAGGGCATCTCCTCCACAAGATGAATTTGCGTGTGAGCCCTTGACAAAGAGGAAGAGTCCTTCCCCTTCAGGAGATCAAACAACAAAAGACCCAACTCCCCAAAATTCGAAGAAGAAGGTTGCTCCTTATGTGGGAGAGGAGTCGACAGTAGATCATCCAGCTCAGAAGAAAAGGAAGAACCAGACATACATGGTACCCCCGACTGTAGCTATACTGGAGGGATCAATTGCACCGGGTGGTGATATGGCGATGGGCTGATCATCCACTGATTAAGGTGAGGAGAGGACTAAGGTTCCAACTTTCCCACCCATATAGGAGGCGCTGACTAAAGATTCGAACAAGAAAAAGATGGGATTAAAGGAGGGAACCCCCACCTAGGCATGAGTTTCCACGAGATCATCCCAGACATGCAGAGAGTCGCACCTTCAGGACAACTCTTCTGAACCATTGAAAGCCCAGTCTTCTAAAATTGAGCCGCCTTCTGTTAGGGCTTCCAAAGCGGCAGCCCCCACTCCCGACCTCTGACAGAAGAAAATGGGATCTCGGAAGAAACTTGGGTGTTGAATGAAGTAGATATACCTTCCCCTCCATCTCTTGTTCTTGCTGCCCTTGAGGTTGAATCATCAAGTGAGGAGTCCTTCGCCTCGGAAAAGCATGTGGAGGCAAAATCTGCCTCCGATCACGAGGAGGGAAAGATATATGCTTTAAGGGGTATCCCCATCCCCCCAAGGCGAGATGAGGCTTTGTCTTCTTCGGCCCCTCCTCTTGCTGGTTAAATGTCTCGATCTCGCCCTCCAGATCTGGATGATCGAGCGGCACACGTCTCGAGTTTTGGGGAGTCCTGGGACTTTGAGATCGCTCTCTTTAAAAACTAGTTTGAGAACAAGGGCAAGTATTATCAATCGATGAGAGAGGAATTTAAGGTGAATTCGGGACTTACTCGGGCTGGCTGGCGTGGGCGCCCTCTTAGATCACAAAGAAAGCCCCCCAGTAGTGAAACTGGTTCGGAATCGCCTTCCTTGACATGTATTCTCCAGTTTTTTGCAATCACACAAATATGGAAAATGTTATAAGATAGGTGGGTCAAATACCTCACCTTGCCTTCTTGATGAATACATACGGGGCAGGGCATACACATTCAAAGAAGAAGAAAATAATGAGAGAAGAAAGATGGGGGAGAGAAGAATTGGACTGAAGAGGGAGATCAACACAGTGACTAAGCTGGTAAATAATTGACCTGGCGTGGCAGTAAAACGGGATCGGTAACTCAGACCGGCTCAACAGAATTACTACTAGATGACAGCATCAATACTGAGTTAGCTAGACACGATGGTTAATCTATCATTGCAGTAAAGAGGGCACAGTAACTATGAGTGGCAAAACAACATTACGGCTAAACAACAGACGTTACCACGGAAGGCTAATCTCGACCCATCTTAACCAAACGAAGTAATAGTAGAAAATATAAAAATCATAAAGGGAGAATAAAAAGTAAAATAAGAGGAGAAAAGAATAGAAAGAATAGGGATGAGAGAAGGAAGGGAGAAGAGAGCGTGAGAGAGTATGGAAAGAAAGGGCAAAGACAAATATAGACGGCAATGGGAGAAGGAGGAAGAAACACAGTCGGTAATAGTCATCGTTGGTTGTGGCCTGAAGAGAGAAAAGAAAAGAGAGAGAGAGAGAGAGAGAGAGAGAGAGAGATAGAGCACATGCAGCAGTGTGACAGAAGGGAGAGAGAGGACACAGTCGGCATTATGCTTTGTCGGTTGTGTTGGAAGAAGAGGGGGAAGGAAGGACACAGTCGGCGCTAAGCATCGCCGGCTGGGTTAGAAGAAGAGCAGAGAAAGAAGGACACAGTCAACGCTAGGCATCGCCAGTTGTGTTAGGAGAAGAGGAGAAGAAGAAAGATACAGTCGATGCTAGTCATCACCGGCTGAGTAAGAAGAAGAGAAGAGAAAGGACACAGTCGGCGCTAGTCATCGCCGACTGAGTTAGAAGATGAAAGATACAGTCGACACTAGTCATCGGCGGTTGTGTTTGAGGAAAAAGGAGAGAGAAGGACACAAGCGTCGCTAGGCATCACTGGATGTGCTTAAGAAGAGAGGAGAGAGTAAGACACAGGGGACGTTAGGCATCGCCGATTGTGTTTAAGCAGAGAGGAGAGAGACAAAGAGATAAAGATGAGAAGAGAAAGAAGGGGAGATAGATATCAGAAGAAGAGAGAGAAAGAGAGATAAAGATGAGAAAAAGAGAGAAAAAGGGAGATAAAGATGAGAAAAGAGGAGAGGAGAGGGAAAGAGGAAGAAGAGAGAGAAAGAGGAAGAAGAGAGAGAAAGAGGGGAGGACATTGAACAGAGAAAATTACCTTATTGAAGGGTACCGGCCCTTTCTTTCTCTCTTCTCTCTCTCTTCAAGACACCCACGAGCTCAGAATTGAAACTTTATTGATGGTTGCGTGAAATGAGCCGAAGGTCCTTTACAATTTGGCTTTGCATGCTTATATAGAATTGGGCTAAAATATGGGTGTACATCCAACAATTACCTAGAATTGAAGATAATTACAATTTAATTGAATTAAAAAAATTCTAAAAATGGGTACAAAAAGACTGTTTTGCCGCTGCCTAACAAAGTGTTAAGTTTTAGAATAGTCCATGCTCCATGACTGATCTAGGGTCATCCTGATGCACCTTTGATCGAAAGATGATTATTTTCTTGTAGTGCTCGTCATGGCGATCGACTTGATACCAATTTCGAGCCATGAATCATGTTTTTAAGCCATGATCATAAAACTTGAAATTTGCTTGAATCTTGAAAACTTTGGATCAATTGTGTGCTCGTTTCTTGATGTTTTCTTCATTTTCTTCGATGAATCACATTGAGCATGCCATCACGATCACGTTGCAACAAACACAGCTCAATTTTGTGTCAAGATGAAGATTTTGTCATCTTGAGCTTTTGGCCGGAATCTTGAAATTCGACGGTCAAATTTTATAGTAGATTTGATGCCTTCGTGTGTGAAATCCAACCGTTCATCGTACGTGGGGTTCGGACCAGAGATAGCTTCGGACCTTACACACATAATGCCATTAGTTTCATGTCGATCGGGTATGCGAGAGTCGTGATTTGGCCACCGGAGTGAAGCGTGCTACTGCTAAATTTTCTGCAATCTTCCTCACAGATCAACAACTTCTCTCTAGTTTTTCTCCCTGCTCGGTTATCGTCACGGGGCGTACCACATATCAAAATGCTCGTCTTGACAAGATGAACACGTTCACAAAATTTGAGCACGATCTGACTTGGAACGAGTGAGATTTGGGCCTCGAAAGTCACTGTCCATGACTGTGAAAACAGTCACCTTTATTGGTGTTTTGGTGCAAAGTGGCCACACGGGAATAATATGCAGCCTACTTGTTTTTGGTATTTTACCCGTAACTTTGTCCTTGAGTACCCAATTAGGCCGAAACTTGACCCATAGAGGTTTCGACCGTACCAGATCCAATGGTGGTAGTCCCACAGCTGTTTGACGCACCAAAAATATAGTTTTAGTCATGGGGTCCATTTCAGGGTGTTAGAGACCTATTCTTCTGAAATTGTTTCTTTGTGTTCACTGCCTTAGACATCTCTAATCGCGATGAAACTTGGCAGGTGGCCTTCTGAAATGATGAAGAAGAACTTGACTAACTCCAGAGCAATTCTGAGACTGTCGAATTTTCCACAATTTTGTAGGCTTTATTACCATCCTTCCTCTTTATTCCACATCAGGGACCAAGGTGCTGAAAAATGTGTTCAAACAGCTTGCCCCGTCGAATGTTGTACTTCTAAAGAAGCGAGAAGGACAAGATTCAAAAAATTTCCTTCAGCTTTATTACTTTTTTCTTTCTAGTCATAGGACCACGTGAACGCCGAGGAGATTCACGCAATAGTGCAACTAAGATGCTCAGAAGTAGGGATGCATTGTTCGCGGGTCCGTCCGTGGAGACTGCAGGGGGAGAAGAGACTTTTTTGTGGGATCTTATCGAAGTCCTCACCCTCATGCGGACTGTTTGTAATTCTGAAGTTGAGGATTTTGTATGGACCTCGTCAGTCAGAATCAGGCCTGTCTGGCAATTGAGTGTCGTGTTAAAGGGCATTGTTCCCATTTGGTATGAGTTTCGTTGTCTTTGATAGACAACAAAAGAGCCTTTGGTCGGCACTCATCTGCATAGTGCACCAATTGTTCCTTGGTGGGTAGGGTACCTCAGTTTATCGATGTGACCAACTTTGAGTATAACCCCTACCCACTACTGTGCAGGTCGTTACATAGCAAATCCAAAGTCATGGCTGAGTTAGCCTTCTTGGGGTGTCTTTTGGCTTGTCAAAATGATTTCCTTATTTGTTTGTTTGCTGAAGAACCTTTGGTCAGTGTTGTTTGCTGCTACACCAGGTTTTCTTTTGACAATCAGAGTACCATTGTAGGTCCCATCTGCCGGGTCCAGTCGAGGGTAGTTTCGTTAGCCGGTCCCGAAAGTCTAGGCCTATTGGCGAGGCTGGCTGACATCTCTAGCAGGTTTGTCCTGGCTTTATTAGTTTCTTTCCTTCGTAGTGATCTTTAGCATTTTCAGAGGGTATTTGTGACCTCGTGGGAATAATGTTATTCCTCATGAGACTTTTCTTGCTTTCATGACGATTCTTCGGTCCTACGAGTCCTTTTTGTGAGTGGACTCATGCTGTTAGAATCTTTTCCCTGAAGCTCATATTTTGGGTCCTGGTATTGTGACACCAGAGATTTTGTTGGTTTTTTTTTAGTGTGGGCTGAACACACCTATTGAGGCGAGTGTTGCATCTGTTTATTGGTCCAAGTGTCCTTTACAGATTTTCACTTGGACCTAGGAGGCGGTGTCGTAAAGACTGATTTCACCAACTTCCTCTTCATTCGAGGCTCTTTTACCCATGACTTTTTGGTCATGTCCACCCTTATCGTTCCATTTTTACTCATGATGCCCTTTTGGGTTTTCACTGTGCCCATTTTTTTTATTCACGGAACTATTTTACTCATGGTTTCGTGACCACGTCTGTTCGTCATTTTTACTCATGGCATTCCCTTATCAAGGTATACACCATGCCCTTTATTTTTCATGAAGGCATGTTTAGGGTCATCCTTTCAGGACCAGTGCGAACCCTTTTAACATCATGCAGCCAGGACATATACTATGGTTTAAAGTCATATAGCTGGACAGTGATATAAATGGATAGTAGTCTGTGGAGGCCATAGAAGGAGTATGGTAATGGTTTAAGTCACTTGGGGAGATGGCACGAGGCTACCTAAGAAAGATGGATGATGTATAAAAGGAGGGTGAAAAGTGGTGACCCACTAGCTTACGACAAGTAAAGGTGACGGGATGGTTCGCCGTTTTGTGAGAGCGGGTGAAACTCACTGAGGAATGATGGAGGATGATGAAACGAATGGACTCACTATGGAGGTAGTAATGATGGTGCACGGACATGAACTGGTCGGTTAAGGAAGATGTGTGTGAGAATGCACATAAAAGGTGTGCGCGCGTATGTGGAGGCATCTTTTAAGGTCATGCCTCAAGGACCTGTGCAATGCAGTTTATCGTCATGCAGCCAGGACGCGCACTATGGTTTAGGGTCCTATAGCTTGGACTGTGGTTATGCAGTTTTAAAGTCATACAACTAGGACCATTCAGTTTAAGGTCGTTCAATTAGACCTCCGCTACAGTTTATGGTCGTATAGTTCGGACCGTGGTTATGTAATTTAAAGCCATACAACTAGGATCATGCAGTTTAAGGTCGTGCAACTGGCCCACCGCTACAGTTTATGGTCACATAGTTTGGACAATGCAGTTTAGGGTCGTGCAACTAGACCTAAGCCAAGGTGTTGGTGTCGCATAGAAGCCTTCTCGAACGTGCTTCTCTGCTAGCAGCAGTCCAGTGTTCGGGCAACTACTACGACTGTCAAGGTACTACTTGAGACATGAAGTCATGTCAGCAATACCTAGCTTCTTGGGCATGGGGAAGCAGGGATCTCTTACTTAGATCTTCATTTATTGGGGGCCTTCCACTGATCGGGGCCATGTATGATGAGTTCGTGCCCCAGAACTCGACCATCTTTGGTGGTGCTAGCTTGGGGGATGAAGAGCCGCCTGCCAATCTTCAAAGGATTTTCAAAGGTTACCAATTGCTCCATGCTAAATCTAGCAATGGTCGAGTAACCTTCACCGAATGGGTGAAATTCTTTTGTGCAAACTATCCTGAAGGCAGTCGGGATACTTCAAGAGGCGAAGGAAGTCCATCGTGAAGAGGACGCCTCCCGTGTACGAATCCAAGACCATTGATGATTGTGTCCTCTTAGCCTTATTTTTATGCAAATTTGTGATCCCTGGAGGGCCGGATGACATTCGTCCAGGCACTCTCTATGTAGCCTATGACATGGCACGAGGGCATGAGTATCCCCTTGCTCAACCTGTTTTATGTAATATTTACCATGGCTTAGGGGCCATCTCCCGTGGAAAGGCCTTCAAAGGCAAAGACGGAGGGAAGGGCATTGTAGGAGGAAAGGCATTTCCCAGGGATTTAATACTCCAGTCCCCATCCACTACGTGTATGGGTGGCCAGAGGCCTATTTCCCTAACACCTATGTTAGGAACCAAGGCTCGTGGGGTAAACTGTGGCTCTTCTTGATGAGGATTGCTGACCAAAAGGTTATCTTCCATACCTCAACGGAGGCTCGGAGTTTATTTGGGAATGACTCCTTAAACATGCGACGAGTCCCATTTCTGGTCGAGAGCTTCACCGATCATGCTTCTATTGATGAATCGGGGAAGGAGCTAGATGGCGCTCCAACAACCATTAGGGAGCTCATGTTCATCTTGAGCATCAGAGGAGGAATTCTTCCTTATTAAACTCCACACAGTGTCAGAATAGAAGGGTATGTCCCTCACCGATTCGCTCGTCAGCATGGGCTTGATCAGAGCTACCCCTTTTTCTTGTTTTTCGAAAAACATCGACGCAAGGTGAACACGGGGAAAACAGAAAAGCTTGGGACTCTCAGGGAGTGCTGGTTGCCAAAACACATACGGACAGTTTGGTCCACATGTCTAGAAATGATAGAGATCAGCAAGTATGTGTTACCTCACTTTGACAGGCGGGTCTAAATAACTGAGGCTTATGCAAACTGATGGAGGATTAACAGCAAAGGATATTGGGATGATGATCACCCCTAGAAAGGGGAGAATGGTAATTGGCACCAGGATATCAGGCAGAGAAGACTGGCGGATACCCATGCTCTTGGCGAAGTTTTTGTCTTGAAATATCCTTCTAACTGGCATGCTTTTGGGTTTCCACACAAGATAGCGGCTGACAACACCTCATCGAAATTTCTTGCGATGAAGGAGAGAATTAGGAGTATTTTTTATAATCTTCGTTCCGTCTTCAAGTGGAATGAGAGCCGAAGGGTCCCAGGTCATGAGGGGCGACGTATTCAGGACTTGAACGTGCTGATCGAGAGTGGTCCCCACACTAAACTGGTTGAGAGACCTTCTCAAGGAGGGGATTCTAAAGCGGCCACCCCTTCTTCAGCAAGGGGAAAGAAAAGAAAATGCTCCACCACTGGCAACACTTAGTGGGCGTACTCGGAGGCGCAGAGGTGCCAACCTTCTTGTGAACTCAGAACCAGGAGGTAGCTCTTCTTCCTCTGATCTTTTAGCAAGTCCTCCAGTATCACCTTCTGCGCTTTCCCCACCATCTTCTGTCTCTCCTGAATTGTTTTCTTCCTCTTCAAAGACTGAAGTCGACGACTCCGGCCCTTCTGAACCCATTATAATTGTTTATTATCGGGAAATGATTCCGGACCTTGGGGAGGTGCCTCTCAGTCCAAGGGTGGTTCCTAAGTCAGAGCCAGCTTCGATAGAGATTGACGAGGTTGAAGGCCCAGAAACAACAACTCTGGGAAGGGAATCTGATGCTGATGTGGCCTCGGTACTTCAGGGGTTTAATGACCCGACTGAGGCAAGGGTTATGATTCAATAAGAGGGGCATGTGGTTGATGATGTCTCTGAGTACCAATAGGTTGCTGCCCCCACGGGCACAAATCGTGAAGATGAAGGAGTTGAGCTTTTTGTGGCCGAGGTTCTGGCTATTGAGGGTGCAGGCCAGATAGAAGAAACCACGGCTGGGGCGGAATCGACTAGCAAAAGCCACAAAGAAGAGGTAGCTCTTGACCTTACTGATACTGACGTAATAGCTTATGAGGGTGAGGAGCAAGGGCAGCAAGTTTCTTCAGAGTCTGCTGGGACAGAAGTGGAGGTCCCCATAAGCTAGGGTCAAGGCGATGAGACTGGTGTTGAAGAATCGAGGCAGGTTGAGGTTGGGGCTACCTCTTGGTCTGAGGTGCAAGAAGCTCTAGATTTTGCCATTGTTTTAGAGGAGCCGTGGCTCAGATGGTTATCACTTCAACCAGCCCGACCCTCAAGGCCAAAGTCTCTTCAGTAGTAGTGATCCCAGCAGCATCATCTAAGCTCATCTTTAGCAGGGTTTCTATTATGATTGCAGGAATGCTTCGAGCAGGGCTTAAGGGAGCTGCCTTTCAACGAGTTGGACGAGGCTTTGGTCAAACTGAGGGAATTTGTTGCAACCACTGTGGTTGGGAGTGCATTAGAGGTCCTTTCCCATTTTGATGCGATCTTAAATGAGTTGGATAGCTGGCGGTTAGGAATGCTGTAACGTGAGGCGGAAATCAGCAGGATGGCCTCCTTGGAGGAGTCAATCTTGCGTCATCGCGAGAAAATAGATTCATGTGCTGAGAAGAAAACTACTATGACTGGCCGTCAGCTGGATCTCAAGAGCGAGGTGAGAGGTTGCTACAAGAGAATGGTCGAGATATGAGAAGAGATGCGAGCATTAAGGCAGAAATTTGTTGGCCTTGAGACAGAGATGACTCAGAGAAGGGCCATAGAGGCTTCTTTGGTAACAGATTTATCTGAACTCACTCGCACCATTGAATCCAAAACTGTGGTAATGGCGAAGGAGACTCAAGTGGTGGCCGAACTGAAGGATCATGCCTAGGACCCCGAGGCTTCTTCCGCAGCATATAGAACGGAGATCAATAAGATAATTGATCGATTTTTAATATGTATTTTCTTTCGCCAGCACTTTGTAAAAAGTTTGAACTCATTAATAAAAATGCTTCTTTTTCTCTTGTGGTTGTCTTTACTGCATGGTTTCATTCCCCTCTTACTTTACTGCACCTCATGTAATCTTTTTTTTTTTTTTGTGGCTTGAACGAACGCCCCTTGACATTTTCAGTGTCTCAAAGGGGTTAATACCCTAAGCCTTGTCTAGTCCTGTGGCGGGCTGTTGTAGATTTGATAACTTCGAAATGGAGAGCAACTGCTTCTTCTCCTCTTTACGTTTGATTGGCTAAGGATTCATAATTCATTTTCCTCATTATTTGATGAGCCTTCTCACTCTAAATGGTCAATTCATGCGGGGCTTTGGCCTCCATTAGCAGTGCATTCACTTCAAACCTGTCATAGCTTTCGGTCTTGGGCACGAACTCCTTGAGATGTTTTGAAGCAATGTGCATAACCTCCAATTGGCTTTGGAGACTGCGCACTTCGCTCCTTAACTCTGCTAGGGTATCCTGCTTTTGAGAGGAAGAAGACTGTCCTTTGTCAAACTGCTCACTTCCCGACAAACTAGGAAAGTATAAAACTTGTGCCTAGTCAATGATCTGAGGAGCATCCTCTATGATTATAGTAACTGGATTTTGAAAACTCTTTCATGGCAGTTGACTCACCACTTCTGCTTTCAAGATGTAATGGGGATATGCATGACTTTTTGATGGTCCGGCATATAGGTGATCTTTGGGGCTGGGAATTCTATCCCCATGACTTGCTCAATCTCAGGAATAAGCTCTGGTTCATTTCTGGTCAAGGTGGCCCAAGACTGGAGGTAGAGGGCGAGGACTCTTCCTCAGGTGAAGACGGAGTTTCTTCAGGGATGATTGTGGGGATACTAGAATGAATAAGGGTTAACGGGAGGATTCTGCCCTGCCTTTCTTCCTCTTTGAACATGCTTACTAATGTTCTCTCCACATCCTCAACATCTTCATGAGGGGAAGATCATGTCTTCATTGTAGACTTGTGATCGTTATCATTTAATCTATGAGGTGACACCAAATCTATGAAGTAATATTTAGCATCGGCGTAGTGAGTCTCAGCTATAGAAAATGGTCTTTTGTCAACATAAACTATATGCTGCCACCCATCTCGACTATACTTGAAGCACTGATGCAATGTCGATGGAACCACTCCCTGGTCATAGAGCCATGGCCGACCAAGGAGAATGATATAGGAAGTGTCGGTGTCAATTACATGAAACTGGGCGTAATCGTTCAGCCCACCGATCTTAAAACAAAGGCAAATTGTGCCGGCTGGCTTCTCTCCTGACTGGTTGAACTCTTGAACCATAATGTGGGTCGGAGTAAGATCTTTGTATCCTAACCCCAATCGAGTAAGAATCCTCCTTGGGATAAGGTTAACTGCAAACCCTCCATCCAACATGATTCGGTTGATGGGGCATCCATGCAATTCACCTGTCACAAAGAGGGGGCGATTTTTGCGCCAACTGCAAATCATCCTTTGAAAAGGTATTGGCATACATCCTTCTAAAATTGTCTAGTCCACTTCAATGGGTTCCACCTCGGTCTCAAACACTTTTGGGTTAGAGAGGGCATGAACCAAAGCCATTCGGTATTCCTTTGAGAGCATAAGGGCGTCGTAGATGCTGAGAAGGGCTGGTAGTTTCCTCAGATGTCCTATCACTTCATATTTCACCTTTCTTGGTCAAGGCTTTGTGCCCCTAATCCTGCCACTAGTTTGGGTGGCATATTGGGTTGAGGAACAGAATTGGGTGGAAGAGGTTTATTTTGGCCCACTAGCTAACTTGATTGCATGCCGGGCTTGATTTGGGTGATGGAGGTTTGAGATTTTGGAAGTGATTGGATCAGAGGTGTCCCAAGAAATTGGAGAATAGGTGGATTGTTTGAAGTATTCAAATTAGGAAGGAGCCCCGGAAGCTGTAGAATAGGCAGATTGGTATTTGCGCTAGGGTGAAGTGGCTAGCTAGGAAACTTCAAAGTGCCCGACTTCTACGGTGGAAGTTGCAGCGTCTTCCCTGACCTGAGATTCATTTGCACCGTGGTGGGCGATGATCCAAAGATTTACACCATATGACAAGCCTCTTGAGAGTAAAAGCTCTGCCCCCTTGATTCTCTCAGTCTCTAATAAAAGTTGAGCTCAGGGGGCCATTAGGGTTTCTTTTGCTTCGACTTTCTGTAATTCTTTGAAAAGGGTGTTGTGCCTTGGCTAGAGAGGTCAAGTCATCAGCAACTGCTAAGAAACCTGATGTATAAGCCAACGTCTTTTTCAACTGCCTCCATTGCGTCTGGTTATGTTTGATCCCTCGAGTTCTCTGTCAAGAGCCTCGAAATTGAGACATATCAAGGCTGTACCTACAAGATACGAAGAGCAGGGAGGATTAGAAGCAGAAGAAGAAGAAGGAGAAGGGTTAGAAAGTGGGGGACTTTTAAGGACATTCCCCTCACTGATCTAGGCAGCTTTTAACGTCAGCATTGGACGTGTGCAGGGGGTCTTTTATGTCTTTCCCTTGCTTAGACCGTTGGGGAGTGCTTTTAACGTCGTCACCCTCATTAAACGAGCTCCGAGTGGAAGATGACTCTGGGAGGTCCTCTCGATGAGACGGGGAAGGAAGAAGAATCGTGACAGGGATAAAGTCCAGTAAAGTTGGTAGTGGGGGAAGGGGCCTGAAAAGTTCACGCTTAGCCAGTGGTTGAACCATCTTGTTTCTCCGGCGAGCAGCCGTTGGTGCCCGTCTCCTACTAGTTCCACGTGATGGTGCTTGATTCACTTCGTTAGGCTTGTGAACAGCCCTAGCTTGACGAACTGCTTCTCGCCTTCAAGACTTGAGCCGACTTCGCCAATGGTGGACTATCCATGGTCGGGAAGTTGAGAGAGCAGAGTCTGGATCATTATTAAGAAGGTCTTTTGTTGGGAGGTCCTCTTGCACTGGGGAAGGAGCGTTGTAAACTGCTGACATTCCCACATTTTCTTCATGAATATATCATGGAAACTGGTGCATTCCCCAAGATAGTGGCCCCATATCTGGTGAAACGAGCACAACGGTCTTCAGTCCGTCGAGCAAGGTATCGGGGCTGCCTTGCTAGTTTTGGTGTGATTAAGCCTTCCTGAAGCATTATAACAAAGAAGACATGAAGGATACCGAGGCTTCATCTTCCTCTTGAACTGTTATTGCATGGGAGGCTTCTGTTGCCCCGAATGACTTCTTTAAGTCCTCGCTTTATCTGACTCTTCTGAATCAGGGCTTCGATGATATTTTTTAGTGTGAAGCAGTCATCTGTGGGATGGTTGATCATTCGATGGTAGGCACAATAATTTGCCTGAGTATCGAGCCCAGCTTGCTGGGGGAACTTGCCCTCTAGAAGCTCAATCATGTTTTGTTACAACAATAACCGAAACAATGCAGGGACCCATTCCTTCTCAAAGGGGTAGACCTTGTTCCTATGTCTAGCGAAATAATCAACCCGATTAAGATTTTTTGGTGGGGGTACTCGATTGTATGATTGTTGTTGCTTGCCCACCTGGGGCGTTGTCTTCAATGTGCTCACCCCTTTGGAGAGGTCCAAAGTTTGGGAGGAAGCCTTCTTTGGATCACTGACCGTGATATCGACACTGATAACTCCTTTTTGTTGGCTGCCTCGATTGTTTCTTGAGCTTGCATATGGTTGTCGTGACCCGTCGTGGTGGCGTGATAGACTTTCTATACAGACTGATTTAGAGATCAATTATGATATGTAGGTCGGGTTGGAGGCCTCAACATGTAGAGCGATCTCAAGTCACATGTTCTACACGCAAGTTTAAACTACTTCCTTCTCAGGCATAGGATTGGGATGGTGAGAGGCCAAATTCCACCATCTTTATATGAACTGGTCTGCAGGCTCATAGGGTTCTTAGGTCAAGGTCAGAAGTTCAATGGTTTGAACTTCTCTCTCGACCTTATAGAAGCGTTGGTGGAACAGTTTCCCCATTTCTTCCCAAGTATGGACCGAGTTCGGGGGAAGTCGAGCATACCATTGAAAAGCTGGGCCGTCAACGGTCTCAACGAACTAATGGAGAAGGAGTCTCCCATCAGCCGTTGTTTCTCGGCACACTGCTTGAAAGTAGGCTATGTGCTGGTTCGGAGACATGGTTCAGTTGAATAGAGGGAAACTCCCTTTCTTGTAATCCGGGGGAAACAAAACCTAGTCAATAAATGAAGGGTATGGCCTTTGATAAGGCATTGAACCTTGTATCCCCGAAATTTGTCTGTTCTTTAGACTATGGGACATCATAGCATCAATGTATGCTTGAGAGACAGGGTGAGGGACATAATTGTCCTGTGAGGCAGAAGGAAGGGGTTGCCTTGAAGGTGCATCAACAAAGTGATGAGAATTGACCTCATGGTTCGTTGACTGTCATGCGGCATCTATACAATCGATCTTGTCCATTATTGCGTGCACTATATCTTCGAACTTGTTCATGCATTCTTCATGCGAGTCGCCAGGCTCATTTACAACCATTACGTTGACTGTTTCTTCAGGGAGATCAACGTTGGTTGAAGTTGAGAGCTTGCGAACTTGATGGGTTGCGCGAGGAACATCGGTCAGCAGGGGCTCAGCATGCCCTGACTTGACACGTCTCTTGTATATTGATCGCATGAGGACCGG
Organism: Amborella trichopoda; assembly: GCF_054954075.1. Classification (NCBI taxonomy): domain Eukaryota; kingdom Viridiplantae; phylum Streptophyta; class Magnoliopsida; order Amborellales; family Amborellaceae; genus Amborella; species Amborella trichopoda. Next base: position 18,478,751 of record NC_142340.1, read on the forward strand.
TTCTCGACGGTCTTGGGACCGTGGCTGCTGAGTGGCTGAGTCATCTTCATTGACACTAACCACAGTGCAGGACTCGCGGGCTTCTTCTTCAGCTTTCGTCATCTGAAGAGGGTAGAAGGGATTAATGCGCAAAGGTTCGTCAGAGCTGGTTCCCCGACAACCTTGGTCACTCCCTTAGTCATAATTCGTAGACCTTTATCACGCTTGGCTTTGAGGCTTTGATGGACCTCGAATCAAAACGATGATCGAGACAGCGGCTAGTCGGCTCTTCTTGAACAAGAGAGAGTTGTCTCCATCAGGTGCAGCAAAGGATGAGAGCCAGGGACTGGGGTCATCCTGAGCCGGGGAGGATGAAGGACTTGATCTTCCATTAGGTCAATTCCCCGAGCTCGCTTGTAGGCTTTATTGACCTGCTTCCTCTTTATTCCGCATCAGGGACCAAGGTACTGAAAAATGTGTTCAAACACCTGCAAGTATTCATGCAGCTAGTGAGGAAGTAGATCATAAGGAAGACGAGCTTTGGGAGGCGAAAGGAAAAGCTTGCATGTTTGGTGATAAGCTGACCCCAAAGATATTGAACATCCCGTTGACGAGGTCCTCGTTCGGGCCATTCCTTACTCAAGTGGAAGTGAGTGCAAGCATTATCGTAGCATTGTAGATTTTGCCGTGGGGTCTCTCTCACATCCACCTCCACCTTTGAATGTCGTGGATCGGTCAGAGCCTGTTGACACGAATAAGTCTCCCTTTCTTGATATTAACTTGGTAATAGAAAATTTTTATGTCCAATTGCTTTCTTTTGGTCTTTTATCTGTTTTTCTTATAGGGTTCATTTAGTCGCCGATCCCAATGGGAAAGTTATCCCACCAACGACTGTCCATGTTGAATCCCCCAAAGCAAGTGCAACTGATAATGTTTTGACAACTCTTGCCAACACAACAAGAGACCTTGTGGGTCTATGATGAAAGATCCCCCAACAGTCAGCAGTTTTAAGAGGCAGATGGGGATGAACACCATGAAGGAAGTGCTGCATCTTGGCAACAACTCTATAGCGGGTCTTCGCGATGTCAAGGCGAAGATTCTTCTCGTTCTTGAGTTTGCAAGAACTATCCGAGTACAGACCGAGAAACTCTACCAACTGGGCGAGGGAATTATTCAAGCTGCAGAGAAGGTTGCCTCAGCTCAAGACACCATGACTCACACATTCCCAAGCATAATTGTCGAGAAGGAGCGGGTTTTTGCTGAGCGTGAAGGAGCATTATTGGTGACTTCCCATGACTATGATGTAGTTGGAGACGAAGCAACCAAGGTTAGGGCTCATCATACGTGGTTAAAGGCACAAAAGTGCATGGTGTTGGATGAAATGTAAAAATTGGAGGCCCGCATTTCAGCAAAAAAGAGGCAGTATCATCGCTTATTTGCCTACACTTACCTTATGGATGAGAAGATTGCCTAGGAGTCTATGATCTCGACCAAATATCCCATCGTGTGGGGTCAATGCTTGATATCACCAAGGGATCTCAACAAGAATTATTCAAGGCAAGAGCTCAAATGCAAGCTGCTCAGAAACTGGTGGAGGAAGAGGGTCAGAAGATTGAAGAACTTCTTGAGCGTTTTAGAACTCCTTAACATCTCTTTTTCCTTCTATATACCTTGTTTTGTGAGCAATGTTTTTATAACTCTTCATATTTCAAGCCCAAGAGGCACCCTTTTTATTTGTAACAGACTTCATGGCATGGTTTGATGGTTATTTATTATACTTAAAGAATGCTTCATTTGTCTTTTAGCATCACACAAATGTAATCGCAATTCTATTTTCAGTTTGAGACGAAAAGCCTCTATAGTTTAAAGTCCTACCGAATGGACTCTATAGCAAGGTCTTCCTAAACTCCTACTTAAAATGGTATGGGTGGCTCAATGCTCAAGGTTATAAATCCTTGAGGGAATCCTGTAGTTTAAAGTCATGCAAGGTAGACTATTTTTGTTAAGGCCTTCCTAACCTCTTACTTAAAGGGGTATGGGTGACCCAATGCTCAAGATTATAAAACTTGATCCTGTAGTTTAGAGTCATACAAGGTAGACTATTTTTGTTAAGGCCTTCCTATCCTCCCAATTAAAGGAGTATGGGTGGCCCAATGCTCAAGGTTATAAAACCTCAAGGGATCTAGTAGTTTAGAGTCATGCAGGGTAGATAATTTTTGTTCAAGCCTTCCTAACCTCCTACTTAAAGGGGTATGGGTGGCCTAATGCTCAAGGTTATAAAACCTCACGGGGATCCTGTAGTTTAGAGTCATACAGAGTAGGCTATTTTTGTTAAGGCCTTCCTAAACTCATACTTAAAGGGGTATGGGTGGCTCAATGCTCAAGGTTATAAAACCTCACGGGGATCCTGTAGTTTAGAGTCCTACAAGGTAGACTATTTTTGTTAAGGCCTTCTTAAACTCTTACTTAATATGGGTGGCCCAATGCTTAAGGTTATAAAACCTCGATGGGATCCTGTAGTTTAGAGTCATGCAGGGCAAACTATTTGTTAAGACCTTCCTACTTAAAGGGGTATGGGTGGCCCAATGCTCAAGGTTATGAAACCTTGAGGGAATCCTGTAGTTTAGAGTCATGCATGGTAAACTATTGTTAAGGCCTTCCTAACCTCCTACTTAAAGGAGTATAGGTCACCCAATGCTGAAGGTTATAAAACCTCGAGGCGATCCTTAGTTTAGAGTCATGCAGGGTAGACTATTTGTTAAAGCCTTCCTAACCTCGTACTTAAAGGGGTATGGGTGGCCCAATGCTGAAGGATATAAAACCTTGAGGGGATCCCGTAGTTTAGAGTCATGCAGGGTAGACTATTTTTTTTAGGGCCTTCCTAACCTCCAACTTAAAGAGGTATGGATGACCCAATGCTCAAGGTTATAAAACCTTGAGGTGTTCCTGTAGTTTAGAGTCATACAGGGTACACTATTTGGCAATGTTTTAGGTCATACGTCGTGGACCTACATATCATGGACTGAGGGTAGAGTCTTTAGATTGTTATACCCATTAGTTTAAAGTCATGGGGCGAGGACTGCTATCGTGCCATATGCTTGATAGTTTAGAGTCTTGTAGCTTGGACTATGTGATAGGCAGTTTAGAGTTGTACATCGCGAACTTGCCCCCCTTTTCTTTTAAGGGTAATATTTCTTCAAGTATCTTCCATTGATTGGAAGCATAACATCATCTCATGTTTTCGTACAGAGAAGGTATGCTCTGGCGGAGTAAGCCTTTTTAACCACATAGGGCCCATCCCACTTGGGTTGGAACTTGGACTGAGGTGCCCTAATGGGGCATCGTACAATCAAGACCAGATCAACTGGTTTGAATGACTTTAGTCTTATATTTTTATCGAATGCCCTACTCATCCTAGCCTAATAGACTTCCAAATTTTGTTGTGTGACAAGTTGCTTTTCATCTAGGTCATTGAGCTCATCATGTCGAAACCTAACGCGTTTGTCGTTTGTCAAACCATAGTGAACTGCCACCCTTAATGAAGGTATCAAGACTTCCAAGGATAAAACAGCTTTAGCCCTATAGACTAGTGGGTATGGGGTTGTTGAGGATGAGTTCTTCCTCGTAGTTCGATAGGCCCAAAGAGCTTCCGACATTCTTTCGTGCCAATCCCACTAGCTTTTGATAACAGTCTTCTTTAAGACTTTGTAGAGGCTTTTATTGAATGCCTTCGCCTTTCCGTTAGCCCTCGGGTTGTACGTAGATGAGTACCTCCAATCAATATTGAACGGGCAGGTCAACTCTCGGATGTAGTCATTCTTGAATGGAGACCCATTATCGGATATCATCTTACCTGGTACCCCCAAATCGATGTACGATGGTGACGCACAAAGCCAGCTACGATCTTGCCTGTTACCTTCCATAAATGAATAGCTTCTGCCCATTTTGAGAAGTAGTCAGTGGCTACTAATATGTAAACATGGCCTGCAACGGAGGCCGGTGTAATGGGTCCCACTATGTCCTTCCCCCATTGAGAGAATGTCCAAGACATAAAGGTCAGCCGGAGAGGTTATGATGCTTGATGGATATAATCTACGTGTACCTGACACTCGTGGCATCTTTTTGCGCACTTTAATGTTTCCTTGGCCATAGTGGGCCAGAAGTATCCCATTCGATGCCGCTGGTGATAAAACTTTGGTCCAGATTGGTACATACCACATGCCCCGTTGTGTACCTCCTTTAGGGCTAGTTGTCCTTCCTCTTGGGGAAGACACCTTAATAGCAGCCCATCATAGGACCTTCGATAAAGCTGGTTGTTTAGTAGGGTGAACGTCGTTGCCCGCCACTTAAGGGCCAATCTGTCTTCTTTAACTTGCGAGAGCTGACCATGTATCAAATACTCTAAAAAGGGTAGTTGTCAATTTGGTCGGGTAGCTTCCACGATAGCCATAGCACTTGTGGTGGTGGATTCTTTTGTCAATTTTCTCGCCGCTCCTTGAGGGTATGGGGGAAATTATGCCCATAAAACATCCTCATCCATGGGATCGACCTTTTCCACCATGGAGATAGCCCTCCATTCTTGCATAAGAACATGAAATGGGATGTCGGGCTCAACGAACATGGCGGCCCCGCCATTGTTCCACAGGAACATGAAGAGGGATGCCGGGTTCGATGAACATGGCGACCCCGCCATTTTTGCATAGGAACATGAAGCGAGATGCCAGGCTCGACGAACATGGCACCCCCAAGCTTAGCCAATGTGTCAGCCTGGATGTTCAATCCCCGGGTATGTGAGTCAAGGTGACTTCATCCATTTTCTCAAAGAGGTATCTTGTCATACTGTAGTATGGTTTGATTTCATTTTTACGAACCTCGTATATCCCTTTTAATTGTCGAGCGATTAGCTAGGAATCGCCGAAAATATTGAGGTCTCTAAGGTTCAACTCTAGTGTCATATCTAGGCCAATAATCAACAATTGATACTTGGCTTCAATGTTCGAATATTTTTCATTCAAGGAGAAGGGATACGGCAAATACCCTTTGTTGGGTGTCACAAATATTACGCCTGTGCCAGCCCCATTTTCTTTGGAGGCTCCATCAAAGAACATTTGCCATTGGGCTGGTTCATTTGCCTACATGACTTCTTCATCAAGTAGATCTTCATTCAAAGGTGATCCATCGAACATAGGATGAGCAGCCAAGGAGTCGACTAGGGCTTGCCCCTTGATAGCCGTTTGGGGAACATAAGTGATATCAAACTCCATAAGAATTAGAGTCCACTTAGCCAAGCGTCCTGATAGAACGAGTCAAGTCATTAGATACTTGATCGAGTCGGCATGAGATATCAAGTGCACCGGATGCGCCAAAAGGTAATACCACAACTTCTGAGCAGCGAATACCAATGCGAGACACATATTTTCAATGGGGGAATAGTTACATTCGACTGGCATCATAGTACGGCTAAGGTAGTATAATGTCATTTCCTTCCCCTCATCGTTATGCTGGGCGAGAAGAGCACCCAAAGATCCTTCAAGAGCCGTCATATATAGAATGAGTGACTTATCTGGTATAGGAGCTGTCAAGACTAGTGGGTTCATAAGATAGTCTTTGATATCTTGGAAAGCCCTTTGACACAACTCATCCCACTCAAATGGGATATCCTTTTTCATGAGCCAAGAAAAAGGTTTACATCGCCCTGATAAATTAGAAATAAACCTTCGTATGTACGTCAGGTGACCTTGGAGATATTTTAACTCTCGTAAGTTCCTTGGCGACGACATCTCTTATATAGCTCGTATCTTGGTGGGATCTATCTTGATTCTACGATGCCGGACGATGAAGCCTAAAAATTTCCCAGACCTCATACCAAACGCACATTTTAAGGGGTTAATCTTCAGTTAATGCTTTCTTAGCCTCTTAAACACGGTCTCCAAATCAATGAGATGAGTAAACCAGTCTTTTGACTTGACCACCAAGTCCTCAACATAGCATTCCACAACATCATGTAGAATATCTTTGAATATGACAGTCCTAGTGTGTTGGTAGTTGGCGCCTGCATTCTTCAAACCAAATGGCAAGACTTTGACAATAAATTTTATTCATGGTCCTAAATGCTGTCAATTCTTCATCTTCTAGAGCCATTCTGATATGGTTATAACCAGAATATTCATCCATGAATGAGAATGCCTCACAGGCTACCATGGAATCAATCATGATTTTCGTTAGGGGCAGAAAACAATCATCTTTTGAGCAGGCAACATTAAGGTCACAGAAATTTGTGCAAACCCTTATATATTCATTCTTTTTCTTGACTGGTACCACATTAGCCAGCCATTTGGGATATATTAATTCCCTAATGAACCTACCATTTACCAACTTATTTACCTCGGTTTCAATTTGAGGGGCTATATTTGGATGGAACTTTCTTTGAGGTTGTTTCACGGGCTTGATACTAAGGTCAACATCAAGCTTGTGAGTAGCTACTGCGGGGTCCAAACCCAGTATCTCGTGGTAGTTCCATGCGAACACATCATCGTTGAGGTGAAAGAAGTTTATATACCGCTCGTTCTCTTCCAGGTCTAAAGATGAACTGAGGAAGGTAGGCTTGTGCTCGCCTTCTTCACCCAGATCGATCTCAACTGGTCCAATTGTCAGGGGGCAATTTCTATCCCTTCATCGTTATCAGAATCAGTGTTGTTATAATTGCTCACAGATGTCATAGCACACTAAACTGTCCATCTACCCTTATGCACGCTCTTTGAGGCGGATTCAAGGGTTACAGTGTACCTGAGTCCTTTAGTATAAGGCCTCCCACGAGACACCTTCTCAATGGCTTGAAAAGGGGACATCATTCCTTTTCCATCATTCAAGCCTTGATTGTTGGTCTTGGTCTTAATCCATGTCTCTCATAAAGGTTACGTCCTTCAAGGGGAGGGGTTTATCTTCTTTTAGGTGCCCCTTCTTGAACTTTGTTCTCAATGGAGGGCTGATCAGCGTAAACCGTATGTTGTTTACTCTCGTGGAAATATTTGAAGCACTGGTGAAGAGTGGAGAAGACAATCTCATTGCCATGCAACCATGGGCATCTTAACAGTGCGTTATACGATGCTTCGGTTTTTATGACTTGGAATGTGGTGTACACTTCCCCAATCCTTAGCCTCAACCTGACACTTTCGATGGCTTGTTGAGTAGCCTGATTGAAGCCTTGGATTATCATGTGCCCTTCTTGCAAGTTCTTAATATCCATCCCTACGGCCTTCAATGTCCTCAGAGGGAGTACGTTTACGATTGACCATCCATCTATCATTATCCGATTGACATAGGTTCGATATAGAACTCCAGCTACCATCAATGGGAAATTGTGAGGTTTCACCCCCAGTTGTAAGTTTGCATCTGAGAAAGTGACCGGCATATCATCAGCTAGAACTGCCGAGTCAATTTCCACTTGATCGACTTCCGCTTAGAACTCCTCCGAAGATGACAGGACTCGTATCAGAGCTGCTCGAAGCTCTTTCGATAGCATAAGAGCGTCATAGATGCTTAGTTGGTATTCTTCTCAAATGGGATGCTAAATTATAGTAACCAATCTTCTTATCTGTGGACGGCTTTGCATGTCCGGTAGCATTGGAGGTTTCGGCATGCATTTCAGTGGCAATCATAACCTTCTTTGGCGTGGTAGCTTTGGATGGTTTTATTTTAGAAACCCCCCTTCCCGATCTCAAGGCTAGTTGCACGACCAGAGGTTCTAGATCAGCTTCCACCATCCATGTCACCTTGTAGGTTACATCATTCATCTCCTTTGCTCATGAAAGTTGTTCATCATTAAAGGCCTTGGCATGGAATCTTTCAAGGTAGGGTGCGAAGGCAAAGTCGGTTGGACGTCTTCATTTATCTATCTTTCCTGTTTTCTTTTTATCTTATTCGCACCTTTGGAAGAGGATAGAACAGTCCCTTCTTCATGTACTTCTATTAATTGTGCTTGAGAAAGCGTTGTCTTCAATGCTTCTAACCGACTCTTCTCAGGGCTTCAACTTGCATCCGTTCTTTCTCCTTCCGACTAATATAGGTAGTCCAGTCACTGTATGCAGTTTCCTCTGTGTCAGTTGAGGAGTTGAGGCTCCTCAAATATTCTGAGCACAGCTCAAAGAGCTCCAGGTGAGGATATCCTTCAACCTTTCCTAGAATGGGGACTTGATGAACATGTCGTTCAGGAGCAGCATGATCCACGGATATAGTCCCTTTGTGAGAGAGAGAAAGTTGTTGTTGTTTGTTGAGCTCGTCACCCTTGTTGCAAAGTTGAGTATGTACAAAGCTTGCAACGTCATAGTATTATTGCAAGTTGAGCATTTTGCAATTATTATTGTTGCAAATTGAGTATGCTGCAATTTGAGCACGCCAAAGCCTTGTTGCAAAGCCTTGTTGCAAAGCCTTGTTGCAAAGCCAAGTTTTAAGCACGCCAAAGCCTTGTTGCAAAGTTGAGCATGTTGCAAAGTTTTTTTTATGTATGATTTCTAACAAGGAATATAAGCAAGTATTAAGGAGTTCATCATACGCAATGTAAAATGGGATTGGCTACAACTTTATCCATCGTTCGGTCTTTGACAGGTTTCAATTGAGTTGTTTCCCATTCTTTTTGTTATTGATTACATCAGTGTTCCAGTTCCTTTTATCTCTTGTAATGCCAAATTCAGAACCTAACTCTTGCATGAAACTTACAATTGTCTCTTCAAATGGGCGTAACACTCCTGCTTGGTCAAATGTTGTTTTTCGTTCTCTCTTTGAAAAATCTAAAACTAGATCCATAACTAGGAAGAAAATCAAGAATCTTGATTTCGAAACCTCTGAAGAAAGTGTTAAAAAAATCTCCCCTGGTTGCTAATAATGGTGGAAGTAGAGACCCTAACATATCTGTTGCTCAAAGCATAACCACTCAAACCTATTACTACTACTATGATCATTATCATCAGCCCAGTAACAATAATGTCTCTTCCTCCACATAAGATCCTTCTTCTCTATTCCCGGACACAAGTAAACATTTTGTTTCTATTGCTTCTTTTGACACTTTGTCTTAGATAATAGACTCAAAGGACACAGATCATATGACTGAAAATTTACAGTGTCTATCCAACCTCAAAAATAAAGAAAATATGAACCAAGTATCTATTGCTAATGGTTCTTTAATTATTGTCCATAGTGTTGGTAATACCAATTTGTTCTCCAAGTCACAAAACTCTGAAGTTCTTTTTATGCCATTATTTTACTCTAACTTGATGTCTATTAGTAAAATTACTCATAGCATGAATTGCAATATTATTTTTTCTCCCAATTATGTGACTTTCCAAGACCGGACCATGAGAAGGAAGATTGATGAAGGTAGATTATCTCATGAACTATATTTATTCAAACAGTAGAATAAGACTTTGGTTGCCAATCAAAATAATTTTGATATTAATAAATTGTGGCATTGGAGATTTGGCCACCCCTCTGATAAAGTTTTAAAATTTTGATGCCCTATCTATCTTTAAACTCTCATTCTTGTGAAATTTCTAAATTCTCAAAACAAACAAGACTTCATTTACTGTTTCGATGCATATTTCAGAGGAAACCCTTTATTTGATACATTCTGATATGTGGGGACCAGCCCCAATTGATTCTTATGATGGCTTTAAATATTTTGTTACTTCTATCGATGATTGGTCTCGTGCTACTTGGGTATATTTATTGAAATAAAAAACAAAAGTTTTCCATGTGTTCAAAAAAATTTCCAAACTGATTTCCACTCAATACAATGGCAAGATTAGAATTTTGCAGACTAATAATGGCATAAATTATGTGAACAAAACTTATTGAACATTTATTTATCTTGGTATTATACACCAAACATCGTGTGTTGGAACACCCCAGTAGAATGAAGTTGCTGAAAGCACAAATAGATACCTTTTGGAAGCTACAAGGTCTTTGATGCTTTATATGCATGTTCCAAAAATTTATTGGTCTGAATGCTGTTTTAACTGCTTGCTATCTGATTAACAGACTTCCAAGTAAAATTCTTAAAGATAAATCTCCCTTTGAAATTTTGAAAAATATAAAAATTGATTTGTCTCATTTGCGAGTATTTGGATGTGCGTCTTATGTTTATATAACTGGGCACAACCGGGATAAATTTGATAAACATTCTAATAAGTGTATCCTTCTTGGATACTCCTATATTCAAAAGGAATACAAATGTTAAGATCCTACAACTAGAAAAATGCATATTTCCATAGATGTTCAATTTGTTGAAACATAGTCATATTTCCATGACACATTGGATAGTGGTTTGAAAAATAAGATTCAAGAGGAGTATTCAAGAGGTCGTTTTCACTTGTCTAACATTAGTACCAATAATGTATTTAGCACACACGGAACAAGTCATGATGATCAAGTCGAAGCTGAAGATACATTTAAAACTCACCAAAGTGGTTTAGGAGAAGCAGACTCTATCGCGGCTGTGGCCCCACCTAATCTCCCCTTGCATAGGTCTTCTTGTATCTCTCAACCTTCCTCCAGACTTCAAGATTTTTATACTGACCATGCAATTTCTTATCCTGTTCAAAATCATATTTTCTATGAAAATATCTCTCTTGGCTATTTTACTTTTTTTAGTTTTATTTCTAATAATTTTTAGTTTTATTTCTAATAATTCTGAGCCAATCAATTTTCAAAATGTTATTTCTCAACTTGTGTGGAGGAAGGCTATAAAAGAGGAACTTCAAACACTTGACAAGAACCATACTTGGAACATTGTCAAGCTACCTAAAGGGAATGAAACAATTGGATATAGATGTTATAAAATCAAATATAATAGTGATGGGTCCATTGAGAGACATAAGGACAGGTTGGTGGCCAAAGGCTTTACCCAAACTTATGGAGGCGACAATAAAGAGACTTTTGTACTAGTTGCCACGATGAATATTATTCGTATTCTTTTGTCTATCGCAGTCAATTGTGGTGGTCTCTGCATCAGATGGATGTTAAAAATTCCTTCTTATATGATGACCTTAAAGAAGTCTATATGAATCTTCCTCCAGGCCATTCTAAAGAAAATGAGAAAAGTCTTGTATGCAAATTAAAAAAGACCTTGTATGGACTTAAACAATCACCTCGTGCATTGTGCCAAACTCAGCTCAGCATTCATGAATGTCGAGTTTATTAGAAGTTGAATTGATTCTTCGATGTTCATAAAAAAAGAGGACTTCAGGTACAACAATTGTACTTATTTGTGCTGATGATGCGATTGTTACAGGTGATGATAAATAAAGAATCATTCAACTTAAAAATTATCTTCATAAGAAATCTGACATCAAGGATATTGGTCAACTAAAATATTTTCTTGGCATTGAAGTAGCATATTAAAAAAATGGACTCTTCATTTCTCAAAAGACATATGTATTAGATCTGTTGAAAGAAACTGAGAAACTAAGAGTCAATCTCGTTGACACTTCTGTTAATATTAATTGTAAACTTACTTCAACAAATAAAAAACCTCTTGAAGATGTGGACTGCTTTCAAAGACTTGTGGGCAAATTGATTTATTTGACCGTGAAACGACCAGGTATAATGTATGCGATTAGTCTTGTGAACCAATTTATGACGCTTCTAGATCATGTCATATGGAGGTTGTTGACATGATTCTCAAACATCTTAAGTCATCACCCGACAGAGGTGTTTAGTTGAAACTGAATGGTCACACACTAATATTATTGGTTATTCTAATGCGGACTGGGTAGGAAGTCCAATTGACAGGAGGTTCGCTACTGGCTATTGTACATTGGTCAGAAGAAATTTAGTTACTTGGAAAACCAAAAAACAAAATGTTGTTACTCGATCAAGTGCAGAGGCCAAATATAGAGCTCTGGCTTTAACTATAAGTGAATTGATATGGCTAAAATACCTACTTCGAGATATGGGGCTCCCAACTGTCAATCTAATTGAGATGTTATGTGATAATCAAGCATATACATAGAACCTCAAATCCATTTTTTCATGTAAGAACTAATTTTAGTAAAAAGTTATTAGTACTCCTTATGTTTAAAGTGAAGATCAACTTACAAACATATTTACCAAAGCTATTACAAAAACAAAGTTTCATCAGATACTATCCAAGTTGGGCTACATTGATATCTACCCATCAACTTGAGGGAGAGTATTGACAGTTATAGAAATCAAATATTGGATTTTCTATCTAGTGTATTACAAGATATAATGTTTCATATATTGAGTTTCTTATTTTGTGGGATTACTATTAGAGTAAGATTTGCTTCCTAAAAGACAATAATTGTAACTCTATAAATCTCTGATAAACCAAAGTAATCCTTATAAATGAGATACTGGTTTACCCTCCATAGAAGTCGGCGCTATGGCCGAACCACGTATATGTGTTGTTGGTTCTCTCTCTCATCACTATTTCTTTTATTGCAATTTCTATTTCTTTTATGGCAATTACTACAGGATCAGAATCTTGTAGGAATGGGGACCCAGGTTAGAAATATGGTTATTGTTTGAAAACAAATTATCAAAATAAAGTGATGTGAAAGTATAGTGAATAAAATACAAATCAGTGTATTAATAGATACAAAAAAACACTTTGTTGGCATTAGCGAGATGTTGCTCCATGTAACGAAGTTCCGGCGAATATTCGGGAGAGAAGATAAGTGTAGATATGGATGCCAAAAAATGCACCGAGAGAATCAATGGATTTAACAAACCTTGTATGAAGGGGCCCATGGTTGTCCATGTCCTCTTCCCCAACCCCCTCGTGACCCCGAGGGTGAATTGGCAAAGTAGATGATATACAAAAAAGAAAGGGAAGAAGGAAAAAGTAAGCTATTACTAAAACAATTCAGCAAAAAAAAACTTAGGCCAAGTAAGTCAATATATTTCTTGGCAGATGTATCTGGACATTGTATTCAATGAGGCCCATCTAATAACGTCCACCTAAAAAACTCCATACAATGCCAATCATCAGAAGCTATAGGCTAGGGCTGAAGGCTCCAAACCTTCGGCGCATAGGGAGTCATTGCTAAAATAAAGAGGTATAGTTGAGAAAGGAGTACCTCAGAAGCTATAGGCTAGGGTTGAAGGCTCCAAACCTTAGGAGCATAGGGAGTCATTGCTAAAACAAAGTGGTATAGTTGAGAAAGGAGTACCTCAATACCCACAAGCATGCATGAGTGCAATATGAGGTTTCAATCTCAACAAAGTAATGGAGTGATAAAAGAAGCGTGAGAGTAAAGTATATGATGGTGTATTACATTTCTAAGATCTATTGATACCTCTACTGATGTTCATGATACAAAATATATCTTTTCTATGGTTGACAAGGGTATTGAGGAAGTCGGAGAGGAGCATTTTGTATGGGTGGTAATAGAGAAAGGGATACAATCAGATATGAGGTCAATAAATTTGTCACCTCTTTCTTAAATTTAGAAAATTTTATGTCATTCCAAGGGGAAAGTTGCAACAGGATATGAGTACAATCACCTTACCTCTATCAAGTGTGCCTTTCATCTTGGCACTTTGCCAATAGCCTCAAGGCCAATGTTGATGTAGTGTATTGTTTATGTTGTCCGAAAAATAGCCACCAGGCATGAGGTAAGGAAATTTACTACCTCTTTCATGTCTTAAAACACTTAATATATATGCATGTGGTCCAAACACGCGCTAGGGAAGAGGGTACACATCACTATTTTGTCCAAGTCTTTGTAAAGTGGGGTAATGCACTCACTTGAGGTATTCTCACGCTTGTCAAAGTATCCTCTTGGTTAATAGCTTCATCAGCTCTAGCAAACAGCTATGTACTAATTGAACTTTAAATTCTTCCACGCAGATAATGTAATTGAACCCTATTTCTTTTTGAGGAAGACGCAATTATTTAAAGTTCTAATAGTTTCATATTTGGCCCAACGTATTCTTGATTTTTATTGGTTACAAGTTACAGACTTATGATTTAAAAACTTAAAGAACGCAAATGCAAGCCAATGGCGTGAAGTAGTGCCCCTAAAAACTTAAATTACCGCCTAGGCGGTTTGTCGACCAGGCAGCCTAGGCGGCAAGGCGGCCGAATTTTGTGTGTTCATAGAGGCACCAACTACTAATGTACATAAACCTTGTTTGATGTGATGCAGCTATTCGAACAAAATTATCATGCCAAATCAACATCGAAATATAATGGTCCAGCTACCCATGTTAACCCCATAATTTGCCGAGACAAACCAAAAATATTGATGACCAGGTGAACCACAACCATTACAAATAGCTAATCTGTTAACAGCAACACAAGAACCAATGAAATTGCTTTATTGTAAAAGATAAGAAGTTTTAGTTGGTTATTCTGTAAACTATGACTAATGACCAAAAGTCAACAACAAAAAAAACAAGCATGAACATTTGACAAAAGATAATTTTTCCAGATTTTGCAGTGATCCTCATTCATCAATACAAGAAGTTTTAGTTGGTTATTCTATAAATTATGACTAATGACCAAAAGTCAACAACAAAAAACAACATGCATGAACATTTGACAAAAGATTATTTTTCTAGATTTTACAATGATCATCCTTGTCTTACTTTTGGGTTCCATTTCATTGCGTTCTACAACACCGGAAAATATATGACCCGGCATGAAATGCGACAAAACATGTTTTTTAGAGTTTTAAGAATAATGGAAGTGTTATAACCTTAAACCCATAAGCCATTGATGCTAAACCCCAAAAATCATGAATTCAACAATAAAACCGGAGATTAACAAGAAACATAAGTTTATAACTATTGAGTACTTTGTAGAACCTACCATTAACACAAATAAAACTAAAAACAAGCACAAATAAGGTAATACATACAAAACACTCCAAGTTATTGGATGTCACAAAAAGCATAAAGCAACTCAATATTGATAATCTGAAATGGTAAAACACTGACAGAATGAAAAAATTCCTAGAACATCCGCGATCACAAAAGAGATCGCCTGTATGTTGTGAAATAGAATAAGAACAAGAAACATATGTAGAGAAAGAAAGATGAAAAATAAGGATACGTTTGTTGCGCTAATAGGAAAGAGAAATTGCTCACTCCAAAACTCCATTGTTGATGGAATATGCGACGTTGAAGCAATAGGGAAGAGAGAGAGCGAAACCCTAGAGTTCTAGAACAGAAAGTGGAAAAGGGAAGAGATGGATTTCCTCATAGAGTGAAACGGGCCTTCAGAGAGAAAGAGAGAGAGAGAGAGAGAGAGAAAGCTAGGGTTTTGGGGAGAGGGAAATCCATTTGCTGGTCGCATTAGAGAAACCTTTTATGTTTTCTTTTTCGGTTTTATTTTTAAAGAATGAGGTTCTTATGAGGCCGGGCTTTATAAACACAAAATAAAGTCGTACCTCAATCCTCGTCCAAAAAGCACTTCCGACAAAGAAAATGTCCAAAAAGCACTTCTGACAAAGAAATAACTATGATGGTTTTAAAATTAATTTTTAATACTAAAAAGCAAATTTAAATTTAAAAAAATAGTATACATCTTATGGATCAAAGAACATTTAGTTTTAAGGTGAAATGAATAATCTAGATAATTTGTTACAACATACATTATTTTTAAAATTTAAAATCCTAATTTTTTTAACAATCATAATGTTCAAGTCGAGATGATAAATGTAAAGGTTTTCCAATGCTTGAATTATAATTTTGGATGAGTTATGAAGTGAGGCCTTATTTACTTTGATAGTGCTGCAGCCCTATCAAATCATTTTCCTTTTAGAAAAAAAAGCCCATGATATTCATCCCAAGTAGAGTACGCGATACATAACTGGTCCATCTAATGTCCGCTTTCCAAAAAGATGGCAAGAAATTTTATTGTGTTCATATGATACAATTTCAAGAGCAAGCTTGGTCGTGTATTGAAGCCACAAATATGTTGCGCAAAACCTTCATGAGGAGCACACTGAGCATATACCGTTGAACAACTCCTTTAGGCAAAACAGCAACTTAGAAAAAAAAATTGCATTCGTAATTTAAAAATCCATCTAAGAAATGCTGGATGATTATAATGATAATTATTAACTTTTCAATTATTGAACATTCAGATTTTTTCCTCAAAAAATTGAACGATTTTTTTACAATCTTGGAATTTTTTTTTTTAAGGCACATAAAGAGGGAGAGTATTTTTATTTATTTTTTCCTTTGAGGTTGGTCACTGGATTCTATGGATTTTATGCGGGTTCTAGAAAATATTTCTAGCTTGAGCTTTGCTTGAGGTAGTAGATAGAGAATAAACTCCTGCAGAAGTATGAAATCTTCTAGCTTTTAGTGAAGAAAAATCTTTAGTTTGCAGCTACATTTTGTAAATTTAGGAACCAGAATGTGATGGCAAACCAAAAAATCAACAATAAAGTGGTTTTGGTATGAAAAATAGGAGGCAAAATATCAAGGCAAAGACATGGATTGTCAAGAATTAAGTAAGTCAATCCATGAATATTTCATATTTAATTATAAAATAGTGAAAACATATCAATTATATAAAATGAAGCTACAATTTCCAATTATTATGATGATACAAGCAAGTCATTGTGTACTAATTTTTCTATGACATGGTGACATTCAATGTCTAACCCAATAAATTGATCACTTACATGTAGTTTTTATTATAATAAGATAAATTTTAAAATAAAATCAACATAACAATAAAACCAAAATCTTAACATCTTGATGCCATTAAACAACTATGCAATATGCTTGAGAATAAAAGATAAGATTGCAAGAAACAAAATGAAGAGTGTCAGAGATTACCTCGATCGGGCTTATTACACCCCACACCAAGTCACCACGATCCAATGGCACGGGATAAACGGTCAATCTCAAATCGGGAAAGCAAATTTCGGCCAAGCCATACCAATGGAACATAAACTCATTTGATCACAAACTCAAACCCTAGGTGAATTTTCTTAGCAACCTAGTTTGAGAGAGATGAATTCTCTTTTTGCTAAACTCTAAAACCCTTAGCCATAAATCCATATTTGAGAGATAGGAGAGAGAAGATCTCTATAACCTAAACCCTTAGGTTCTTTCATAATATAGGAGAGAGAGATCAAACATGAGAGAGAGAAATTTTCTTAAAAGAGAGAAATAGAAAGATAAGGTGTAGAGATTTTAGGTAGAGACAATTCATTTTTGATAGGCTTGAACAAGATTAGGGTTTCTTAGGGTTTTCCCTTGGCTTACTTCCTCTTGTGATATTGAATATAGACTGTCGATCAAGGGTGACTTGTAGGGTGAGAGATCTGAGCCATCCATTCCATAAATGGGCCATCAACATTATGGAATGTGAATAGACCATTATCCCCATTTCCTTAACCATTTTCCTATCAATAGAAATTAGATAAATTAAATCTAATTAAAATATTATGCATTCCTTAATATTTCACAAAATATTCCAAAGATATATCAAGTCAATATACACTTTCAATATTTTGTCAATATATAGTCAAAATATTCCATATCTTATTTGACCACAGGCCATAACATAATATTACCAAAACATGAAATAACTTGAACTTCAAGAAAGAATCCAATGGGTGGGGCATGCTACCCATGTGTGGCGCATGTGGGCCCCACCCACTTGACACATGGTGGGCCCATGTGCACTATGAGCTCCTCCATGATATTTTATATAATTTCAAATTATCAAAAAAAATTCTAAAAGATTATTTGAATTTTATAATTTTGTAAAATCAATATCTTCATTTTTATTAGTCCAAAAAAAATTATAAATAAAATATCAAATGACTCATAAAAATTCAAATAACAATTCTCAAATAATTTCTATCATAAAACAAACATAATTAAATTAACTTGATGGGAAATGGATCCATATGGTTAAGGAATTTAATCTGCAATCATGGGGCACTTCACCTTCAACTGTGGACTACATACTACACTTGCCTTATCGAACCGACACAGTGTTTTTCATGACCTACAGTCCAAGTAGGGGCTCATTAGCGGGTCACCAAAGTCTAGCGGATGAATCAAGGGGTCGCAATCCCAGTCTGTGGATTACATGTCCTCCTCTAGAGACAAGTCAAGGTCACTAAGACCTTATGCGACTACAGTTTTATGGCGCATAGGGGTATCTCTCGCACATACATACGCTTCACCCTAAAAAGTGGATTTTTAGCTTTTCCGAACGATCTATTGATATGCATGTTGTATGATGTTAAATGGATGAGGTTTTGGCCCCTGTCTCTGTCGGCCACTATTACACACAAGGGTCACACAGTCCCTCGGCTCACTCATCTCGGTATGTTCTTCGACCTCATCAAGGGCTAACCCATAAACCATCATCGGTTTGTTCTTTATGCTCAAGTAACATGGGTTTTTTCCAATCGACTGGCCTAGATTGTTAAGCATAGATTAGTATCAGCAAATCATCGTTTGCTTAGTATGGTCCACGAGGGACTACACTCCCACTAAGTTCATTTTCTACTATATCATTTCATTTTACAAGCACTCATAAGGCCTTTAAAGGCCACATAAACCCAACATCTCCTACTTGACCTTTAAATGTCTTACATTCTCTCTTTCTCACTTTCTTTTATTCACATCTCTCTCTCCTAATTACAATCTCTCTCAAGCATTTTTTTTTATTCTCTCAATGTATTAATCATGACTTTCGCTATCAATCCTTTTACAAAAGGATTTATAGAGCAACACATTTTTTTCTTTGTTGCTCTGATCTCAATTAAAAAATTGGTTGTAGCTCATCTTTCACATCGCATCGCGAATCAGGGACCTGTTGTCGCAAAAGACTATCACGTACCGTCATCGCATGGGATCGTATGTTCATAGGCTTAAAAGTATTCTTCAAATAAGCTACTCCCTTTTGTAGCCATACAACCAGCACCAAACATTTTCTATGGGTGCACAACATTATAGTATGTTGTTTCATTTGGCATGTCAAATACTAGCAAGTACTCCCACTAAAATATTTAGTTTATCTGAATCTCAATCTTTCTCAATCTCACATCATTCCTCAAGTGATAAAAACATGGTTTTATATGCTTGGAGTTCTTATAGAATCGTGGCTCCTTTGACACGCATATCGTCACCGTGCTGTCACAGAAAATTCTTACTGCCTCATAACGCACGAGGTGAAAGTCAAGTCGATTAAAAAATTTCTTAATTCATACGGCTTCCTCGATTACCAAACAGCACGCCACGTACTCTGCCTTCATGGTGGACAATTTCGTCACATCCTTTTTCTTTGATTTTCAAGAAATTGCACCCCCTCCAAGCATGAACACATATCCAGATGTAGACTTCACATCATCTGGATCTGTGAGATAGCTTGCACTTATATATCTGAATATCCAAGCAGCTAAAAAAATGTGGGACTGTAGCAGCTCCCACTCAATTATTGCATATACAATATATACATTATCAACATTCTTATACATATATCATGAGGTACCATATCAAGTCTCATGCAATATGTAATTCAATACCCATTGGTTTTACAATATGCAAAAACCTTAATGAACCACAAAGGTTCAACCACACTAGACATCTTGGTAGTAAATTCATACAAACCAAGTTATCTAATTAACACAATATGTGTTAGGAGAGCCCAGCATGATGGCATTCCTACAACATTCTCTGTGGTTCAAAATCTTAGGTAATCGAGGATGCTAAATAACTAGAAACATGGATCAAGGCATATAGGTATTTAAAAAAAAAACAGTGCATAATAGTTTTTCTCCCACTTTTATAAATACCTTCAAGACATAATGTTTTTCTTTTTAATAAAAAAATTAACTTTATATATATATATATATATATATATATATATATATATATATATATATGCATTCACAAGCAATAGTTACATAATAATATGACAGTTTAAAATGATTTTCATAAAGACTTAATGGAGCTTGCAAGATTATATAGTTTTCTCAAAACCATATTCATAAACTTAGGCTTTGCTCAAATCATCCCATTTAATTGTAAAATATATGCTTAGCCTTCATAAAACATTTTACAGCATTCACATTTAATTATAAAATACATGCTTTATCCAAAATAAAGCACGACTAAATAATGTCGATTAAAGGCTTGACAAATACTTCATTTTTGGAAATTATGGAGAATTTATCAAGAGATCATCATCACATGCAACACATCATATTATAAATATTATTAAGATGATGGTCACTAAGACCAAGTTCCATCAGAACACTCCCTTTGTGCTTACATATGTGAATGAGTCACACCCATCTCTCGTGTTTCATCCTTAGGGCTCAAAGCCCTTGATCAAATCATATCTCCATGTGTATCATTATCTTAAGTAGTTCATACTCAAGCACAAGGAGGCACAAAAACACAAGATATTCAAAACTGACACTTTGAAATTTGTTAGCACTTATCACTTAATGTCCATACACTTCATAAATATTCATAAAATAATTAGTCAAAATATAACCAAAACACATTAAACAAAGTTATTGAATCATCTTTCCCTATGTGACCTTTCCCTATATGATATTACCATATAATGTGGGATAGATTCCATACCTCAAAACCATGTAGTGTGGTACCTGGGTTTTTTTTATTCATCCATTTTACTTGTTTGATAAGCTTTTGTGATCTTCGAAGCGTACGCAACTGATGGACAATATATAGGTCATTGGTTTCACATGTCACGAAGTGTCAATCTCTTCGGCACTTAGATTCTCCTATCTTACACTGTGAAGAAAATATCTTCTTCATCCCATCATTTCAAATATCAGAATTTCAATTCTCCCATTAATCTTTAGCGTTTCTATGCTACCACCAAGTCTCTCTATATATCCCTTCATTTTGAAGAAACCAAGATGTTTTTATAGGTATTGTGTTTCTTTTTCTTTTTATTATTCCCAGATCGAATACTCTTTACATAGAGTGTCATATATTGTCAATTATGTATTACCACTCTCTGAAGTTTAATTATAATAAACCATACTCATAGCACACTATAAAACTTTTTTAAACGAGCCTTAGAAAAAAGGTCTTCATATTTAGGAATCCAAATATGTCTTAATATGCCACATCTTTTTAATTTACTTAAGCGGCTCATGATAAAAATATGATATCTCTCAACTCATAAAGAGTTAATCTTTGAATCCTTTTGAATATTGAAATAGACCCAAAAAAAAAAAAAATAGTGCTCAGTTCCATCCTTAAATCATACCATTTAGTGAATATTCATTTTAGTGACATTTATGTCCCAATGCAATTTTTTCAGTTGAAAATCAGGTTGAGCACCTCTTAATAAAAAGTTTGTTTCTCTCAATCCTCAAGTAATTTCTTTTTGAAATCTTTTGTGTTGAAAATTAGACTCAAAACAAAATCATAACATCATAGTTTGAATCCCAAATAATACTTTTCTTAAGAGAAATAAATAAATAACATTCACATCATAAAATAAATCATACTGCAGAATTCCAAAATGAACACGATCTAGTAAAATTGTCTTTTCTCTCTACCATCATGGAGTTTCTCTTTCAAACCAATTTTGTTTGAAATTAGATACATAATAGTAACACATATATTTTCACAAGCCTTATATTACTTTGCTAAATAGGCTTGATAAATATAGCTATTCATGTCTTCAATGAAGAACATACCAAATTACAGAAAATTCAGGATGACCTCTCTTTAATCCAAAATTTGTATTCCTCTCTTCCCATAGATATTTCTCTTTCAAATAAATTTTATTACAAATTAGACTCAGAATGGATGTCGAAAAACTTAGTGTGAACCACAAAACATTATGTTAAGAACAGAAATAAAATGTTAGCTTCCAAGTCATGAAAATAATTTTCGTTGCAGAAAACAACATTTACGCATTCTTCAATAAATTGATCATGTCTTTCAAACCACAAGGACTTTCTTTATGAAACTTTTTTTGTTTGAAAGTAGAATTTTATGAGTCACAGTCCAATTTTAGCTAGAAATAAAATCATATGGTAAGTGAGAAAAATCACGAAACTCAATGAACAGTTCCTAAATTTTGCATGGTTAGAACTGACACCATTCATTGTTGAGTCCATAACTCTCAATTCCTATAGGATCTCCCATTGAAATTTTGCAGGTAAATCATACTCTTAAAGACAAAAAATATCATTGAAGTATATAATAGAAAAATACCTCATTATATTCTCCATATCACTTGTCATGCCCCAAGAATTTACAATACTGATATTCCTGAGATGTGACAGTCAAAACATATATACATCTCTTTTTAAGACAAATTTACAATGGCGAATTCTGACAAAGTAACAAAAGAAAGTTCAAGCATAACTACAATATCTTCTAGAGTTGATCCTAACGAGTACTCAAAATGAAACCGCAGTTATCCTGAAAACAAATGTTTACCATAATTTGATGAGTTTAGCTACTCAGTAAGTGATCATCATGATCCTAAAAATCATCATGATTGCAAGATATCAATATTTAAAAAAAAGAGATCTATTAACATAAATGGATTAACAGTTTCACTATAAAAAATGCATAATTAAGTATAATTCGAATGATTGAAATGCGTATAACATTTTAGCTACAGTGCATAATTCAAAGGATTTCACAAATTACCCTACTGGCGTCTCAAGTAGGTCACTTATATATCCCATCAGGGTCCTAATGGGTCCACTTAATCCCTGCAGGTCTACTTATACCTCACCGGCGTACCGGATGAGTCCACTTAATCCCTACCGACATATCGGATAGGTCCACTTATACCTCACCGGCCAACCGGATGAGTCCACTTGCATACTTAAAGTATTTCTAAATCTCTTTAAACATTCGAAAGCAGCAATATCATGTACTCAACATATCACTGAAATTATTAATGTGAATTTCATTGAAACCATTAATAACAGTCACTTTCAATAACATTTCAAAAATAACCAGTCAAATATTTTTGGCTCAAATTTAGAAAGGTAGCGGTTCGTAAAGACATTCTAGCATAATTGCCAATCTAATATGTATAGAAAAACTCTTATAGAAATTCAAGAATATAAAATTATCACAATTTATGGGATGTCAATTCGCAAATAAACATTTCACAAACAATGCTATAATCAATTGCAAAATATCAGTTTTCAAATAATAAGGCAGTCATTTGCATATGAAATTTATAATGTCTAAATATTCAAAAACAGTAGAAAGTAATCTCACAATTTTACTAAAAGCAGAAATAAATAAATTTATTTCTAAGAATTTACCGCATTTAAAATTTCTAACATCGATAACATATCACAATTTTATTAAAAAGATTATTTTATCAAAATAATGAGGTCGCTTGCGCATAAAATTTATTGCGCCTCAAATTCATGATAATAAGCATAAGTAATTATTTCATTTCATTTTTAAAAAGAATCGATTATTTTTCAAGATAATGAAGTCATTTACCTATAATATTTGAGTGTTTGAGTGGGACTTTCGATAAAATTTGGCTAGAGAGAGAAAGAGCTCACTGCGTTTCGACTAGAGAGAGAAAGATTTCAGTGTGTTGGGAGAGCTTATACAAAAGTTTTCTAGGGTGGGAGTCATCACCTCTCCTATTTAAATTCTTAAGACACATTATTATATTATTTTATTAAGCTCCACCTCATACATGACGTGTGACGATAATATTATAAATGAAACATTTAAGGCCCACGTCAACTAAAGGACATGGTATATGAAAGGAAAATGTCAACAAAAGTGTTGATGGTCCCTGAGGACCATAATACTTATATGGACCATCACACTATAAATAATTATTATTTTTATTTATTTATTTATTTTTTGAAAGTTTAGGATTGTTAAATCACTACTGCAAAACAACCTAGAATACAAATTATGCAGAGTGTCTTTTCGGTGTTGAAATATTTTAATAATTCTTAATTGTGGGAGTATTTCTTGATCACAAAAGTCATTAGCTTTCTGATATCTCATTCCCAAGCTTGATCTAAAGTCAATAAAGAGAAAAGGTAACTAATGACATCAAGTATCAATAGTTCTGATACCAATGAAAGAAGACCTATGTGATCTTTTACAGGGCAATACATTTTTATTTTTTTTCTTCACCCCTTTCTTTTAGCAAAAGATCACCTACATATAGTCTTTATTATAATAAGATAAATTTCAAAATAAAATCAACATAACAA
Organism: Amborella trichopoda; assembly: GCF_054954075.1. NCBI lineage: Eukaryota > Viridiplantae > Streptophyta > Magnoliopsida > Amborellales > Amborellaceae > Amborella > Amborella trichopoda. The sequence goes on from NC_142340.1 coordinate 18,502,939, forward strand.
TAAAACCAAGATCTTAACATCTTGATGCCATTGAAACAACTATGCCTATGCTTGAGAATAAAAAATAAGATTGCAAGAAACAAAATGAAGAGTGATAGAGATTACCTCAACCGAGCTTATTACACCCTACACCAAGTCGCCACCATCCAATGGTGCGGGATCAACAGTCTAGCTTCGATCTCGAACCGGGAAAGTAAATTTCGATTAAGCCACACCAATGGAACATGAACCCCTTGGATCACAAACTCAAATCCTATGTGAATTCTATTAGAAACCTAGTTTGAGAGAAATAGATTCTCTTTTTGTTAAACCCTAAAACCCTTAGCCATAAATCCATATTTGAGAGATAGGAGAGAGAAAAACTCCATAACCTAAACTCTTAGGTTCTATCACAATATAGGAGAGAGAGATCAAACATGAGAGAGAGAAACTTTCTTAAGAGAGAGAGATAGAAAGATAAAGTGTAGAGATTTTGGATAGAGACAATCTATTTTTTTATAGGCTTGAACAAGATTAGGGTTTCTTAGGGTTTTCCTTGACTTGCCTCTTCTTGTGAGAATGAACATAGACTGTCGATCAACGATATTCCATAGATGAGTCATCAACATTGTGGAAGGTGCATAGGCCATTATCCCCATTTTTTTAATCATTTTTCCATCAATAAAAATTAGATAAATTAAATCTAATTAAAATATTATGCATTCCATAATCTTTCACAAACTATTACAAAGATATATTAAGTCAATATACACTTTCAATATTTTATCAATATATGGTCAAAATAATCCATATCTTATTTAACCACATGTCATAACATAATATTACCAAAACATGAAATAACTTAAACTCCAAGAAAGAATCCAATGGGTGGGGCTTGCCACCCATGTGTAGCACATGTGGGCCCCACCCACTTGACAAATGGTGGGCCCATGTGTACTATGGGCCCCTCAATGATATTTTATATAATTTTAAATTATCAAAAAAATTCTAAAATATTATTTGAATTTTATAATTTTGTAAAATCAATATCTTCATTTTTATAAGTCCAAAAAAAAAATTATAAATAAAATGTCAAATAACTCATAAAAATTCAAATAATAATTCTTAAATAATTTCTATCATAAAACAAACGTAATTAAATTAACTTGATGGGAGATGGATCCATATGGTTAAGAAATTTAATCTGCAATCATGGGGCACTCCACCTTCAACTGTGAACTATAGACCATACTCGCCTTATCGAACCGACACAGTGTTTCCCATGACCCAAAGTCCAAGCAATGGCTCATTAGTGGTCACCAAAGTCTGGTGAATGAGTCAAGGGGTCGCAATCCCAGTTTGTGGATTACATGTCCTTCCCTAGAGACAAGTTAAGGTCACCAAGACCTTATGCGACCACAACTCTATGGCACATAGGGGTATCTCTCGCACATGCATACGTTTTACCTTAAAAGGTGAATTTCTGGCTTTCCCGAATAATCTATTAATATGCATGACGTGTGATGGTACATGGATGAGGTTTGGGCCCCTGTATCTGTAGGCCACCATCATACACAAGGGTCACACAGTCCCTCTACTCACTCATCCGAGTATGTTCTCCAACCTCTTCAAGGGCTAATCCATAAACCCTCATCGGTTTGTTCTTCATGCCCAGGTAACATGAGTTTTTCCCAACCGACTGATGTAGATCGTTAAGCACATATCGTTATCAGCAAATCATCGTTTGCTTAGTATGGTCCACGAGGAACCACACTCCCACTGAGCTCATGTTTTATTATATCATTTCATTTTACAAGCACTCATAAGGCCTTTAAAGGTCACATAAACCTAACATAAATTGCCTTTAGTTTTTCATTAAATATAACACGGAGGGCTTTTTTCATCTGTCATGGCACACAACATACAATGATTTTATAGGGAACATATAACGAAGTAACAACAACAAAACTAAATAAAATAATTGCATTAACAAATAACAAGAGTGAGAATACAAGGTTTCAAATTATTGGGGAAAAATAATATTTAAATTGCGATTAACAAAACTCGTAAAATGTAAAATACCAATTCATCCATAATGTGGTATTGTATACACTAGTCACAAAATAAAAATTCAAAAAATAAAACCTATAAAACTAATGTATATAAAGTGAAAATAAAATAAGGCCTATACAATATGCTTAAACAAATCCAAATATTTGAACCTCACTGTAATATTATCTGTTTAGAGAAAAAAAAAACAATAGGTTACTCTTCCTATAAGTCTACAACATATTAAAAGGTAAGATTTTATTAAAAGGTACATTCTCCTTCAATATATTGTTACATTTTCTTTGTAATACGATTTTCTTGGATGAAGAATATGTGGTTTTGGAAAAATATTGATGATTTTTTTAATAAAACTTCTTGTCATATCAAGTTGCTTGATTTAATGCCATAAGATATTTCAAAAAAAAGATTGTCAAAGTGAGATTCTCGATTTAATCCCCTTGATTGTGAATTTATATCAAAACATAAATTCAAGTATATCAAATTCATGAAGAGAAAGAAAAGTCTAGGAAAGTTTGAAAGATGAAGATTTAAAACATAGCTGAAGGTTATTAGAAACAAGCTTTCTGAAAAAACATAACATGGGCATTCATATAGGTTCCATCAAAAAATATGATTTTTTGAAGATCTATAGAAAATAAAATTACATTTAAGTGAATACTTGCCAACTACGCTCCTGCCTAAGGGGCGACTCCAGGAATCACCATTTCAAATTTGATGGTTTGTCACATACATCATATGCACATCCTCTTGCCTCTAATTGAGAATTCGATGAAGAAGTTCTAATTTTTTTAAAAAACCATGCTCTTTTTACTCAGTAAGAACAATCTCTACTTTATGAGCGGTTTTAAGAACTCAAAATTACTATAAAATTATCTATCTAACGATGATTATGTAGTTTATATAGTCTTGAGATAAATAAATCTTTGTAATGCTTCAATCAAACACTTTTTCCTTAAAATGGTTAGGTTTTCGAAATGGTTAGGCATTCAGTGAGGAATACATGCACCTACCTGTTTTCTAAATGGTTAGGATTTCGAAACTGCCAGGGGATTGGAGAGCATGATGTGCGACAAAGTTATGGGTAGGGGTGCTACCACCGGCCCTTTCCTATTATTTTCCATCTCCTTGACAAAACCCCATTCTACATGCCTGTTTATCAAGATTTTTTTTTAGAAAGTTTTTCGCATAAACAAGAGGATGCATGCACCAATTGTGGGTTGAAAAAGTACCACTAAGTATTTATTTATTCCCTTACTCTTTTTTTCTTTTTTATTTTTTTATTTTTTAGTTATCTTCTGAAAATGATAACAGATAGTAGAGTGCTTTACCTGGATTTTTATAAACTCTTCCTTATTATCAATGTGTTTTTAGATAATAATTTTCAAAAAACAATATGGATGGTCCACATCAGGATGCTAAAGTTCAGCTTGATGAGTACCTTATAGGATGCTAAAATTCAACTTATAAGAATACCTTCAAAGCCAATCCAAATATCTTGATCCTAAAGAATGAGGACATCCAAGTTATTCAATCAAGCTGAGGACATCCAAGTTATTCAATCAAGCTTACACTTCACATCAATGTCCTTTCATAATTAGATAACAACAATTCAAGTCGGGAAAAAGTTTATATAGGGTTGTAACCTTAAATGTCGAATTGAAGTACACCTAAAAAATCCATCATAAAAAGTTCGTTTGATGTTAGCAAACCCTTTAATTGATCATCTCAACATTGAGATGTATGGATATAATATATATATATATATATATATGGTGCGCAGACTAGTGTAGATAAGCTAAATGCGTCAACGGCCCAGATTGAATCGGGGCTGATCTAATGATCACGGATGCCTGGTAGTGTCCAGTAGTGTTTGAATTTTAATTTTTTATACAAATCCAAATCACTTGAAATTTTAAACGTGTGTTCTTCAAAAATAGGTGAATCTATGAAAAATATTAAAAAAATATATTTTACATGGAAAAATTGACCAAAATACCCCGACAAAGTTTCAGGGGTATTATGGTCAATTGTTTTCATTTAAAATATTTTTTTAATATTTTTTCTAGATTTTCCTATTTTTTAAAAATATATGCCTAAAATTTCAAATGATTTGGATTTGTTAAAAAAAAATTAAAATTCAAACACTGTCATACATCTGTGATCATCAAATCGGCCCAGATTCAATCTGCGTCGTTGGCGTATTTAAATTATCTACATTAGGCTGCGCACTTTATCTTTTTCCTACATATATATATATATATATATATATATATATATATATATATATATATATATATATAAATTACTTTTTTTTTTTTTTAGTCTTAAAAATAGTGTATCTTGCAACACATTATTTGGACAGTTCATTTCACGATTTTCAAGTGTTTACAAATCTACTTGATTGGAACCATTTTTAGAGTTTAAGATTTTATAAATATATATGAAAATAGATTTTCAATTTATCTTAAGAATTCCTTTTTAGATAAATTATATTTACCATAAAATTTGGAGGTACGCTTTAATTTGATTGTTTACGGTTGCAACCTTATACAAACCACACCCTTCAAGTAGATTATTTAATTCCATTCCTACCTTGTTCTGTAGCATCTACTTTTTGACCTTGCATAATTAGAAAATCCAAGTTCAAGCAATTATTCATCGGATGATGCCTTGAGAATCGAATACTGTGGGATGAGCATAAATTGGATGAACATCAGCAGAGGCCCCTAAGAGCGGTCGAATTCAAAAGAAGAAGAAGAGAAGAAGAAGAAGGAGGAAGGAGAGAAGAAGAAGAGAGAAGAGAGAGAGGGAGAGAAGAAAAAGTCTATAGAAGTAGAGATTGAGAGTAATGGAGAAGTACCCCAAGGGATACCTTGAGGGTCTAGTACTGTGGGATAGACCCAAAATAAAGATGATCCCAGCAGAGCCTAGTCGGAGTTGTCTAGAAAAGGGACAAAGAGATTCATAGAGGTGGGGAGAGATTAGGAGAGAGAGATATATATTCGAGAAAGAGAGCGATTTCAAGGGAGAAGAAGAGATTTAGAGAGAAAGAGACATTCGAGAGAAGAGAGAGACACTCAAGAGAAAGGAAAATATTTCAAGAGAGAAAGAGAGTAAGATAAAGGGAGAAGGAGTTTAAGAGAGAGTTTAAAATTGAGAGAGAATGGTTTCAAGAGAGAAAGAGAGTTTGAAATTTTAAACTTGAGAGAGAAGATTTAAGAGAGATAGTTTCATTCAAGACATGAAGAGAGTTTGAGAGAGAAGTTTTAAGAGAGAGATTCATTCAAGAGAGGAAGATTTTAAGAGAGAAGAATGTTTAAGAGAGAGGGAGAGATTCATTCATGAGGGAAAGAATTTAAGAGAGAAGGTTTAATAGAGATTGATTTGAGAGAGAGAGAGAGATTTTCAAGAGATTGAAAGAGAGATTTTAAAGAGATTAAGACAAAGATGAGGAGCATAGAGTCAAGGTTGAGGCTTAAGAGAGAATGAGAGTTTAGGTTTAAGAGAAAGAGTTTACGATGGTGAGAGAAAAAGTTTAAGATAGAAAGGGAGATAAGGGAGCTTAAGAGAGAGAGAGAGTTTAAAATTAAAGGAGAAGAGAGTTTAACGAGATAAAGAGTTTAGAGGGGGGGCCTTTAGAGAGAGAGAGAGAGATTAAGAGAGAGGAGAAGGGGTGAGAACGAGGAGAGAGAGAGAGAGAGAGAAAGGCCCAGGCTGGCAATCTAGGCTGCCCCATAGCACTTCCAAAACATCTATGATTCACCATCAAAGTTAATCTAAAATAAATGGAATTCATATGTTAATTGGTTCAACAAATATATTTATGGCTTTTTTTTAATAACATGCTTTAAACAAGGGAATTAATAAATATATCAATAGTTTTTCAAAATAGATACCATAGAACTTCAAATGTCAGCCCATGACCATGACATTATAAACACAACTCCAAATCCTAGCCGCATCACCATAACCTCATAATTGAAATCCCAGTCTTCACAAAAGATGTACCTATTCAAATCTCCATAAATATTGTCAAATCTTGAAGCAATTAAAGAAATTGTAGGACTTGAAATGATAGGGTTTGATTTGGGATTTTTTAGTAAAATTTATGGAAATAGGGTCGAAATTTTTTGAATGCTCACTCCAGAGGTTAGAAAGAGAGAAGAAGAGATTACTAGCTTTGAGTCCATTTTTTTTTGGGGACAAAACTCCCTCAAATATCAGTTTTTTGACTGAAAAAATGCACCTTTTTTTTTTAAAGCTAGCTTTCACAACATTAAGGGGCCGTTTGGATACCCAGAAATATATTGTTTGTGAAATATATTACTGGCGTAATACATTACCTATAAATGGATTGTTACTGTTTGGGTAGTATTTAGATGCAACTTGAGAAATACATTGTTATTGTTTGGCTATGTTTGGAAGAAATATAGGAAATGCATTAGCAACATTTAACAAAGTACGTGCCTATAAACTATCATTTCTTTTTTTTTTGTTACAAAATTACACTAAAATGCAGAATTATCATTTCTTTTTTTTTGTCACAAAATTATACTAAAATGCAGAATTATCATTTCTTTCTAGTTTGTCACAAAATTCCACTAAAATATGGAATTAAAATAATCATCACACCATTCCAAAAAGATTTCTAATAATAACTTCATCACCATTCAAAAAAGATTTTATAATAATAACTTATACCATTTTAGAGTCATCATGACACTATTTCCTACTTATTTTACATGCCTTTAGCACTTACATGGAATCACATGTCTTCTAACATAACATTAGTTTCAACATGATAAGTCATTGGAACAATATGATAGGAATAACATGATTTTATTATGATAAACCTTATTTTTATTTATTTTTTATAAAAGTATTTCAAATGTTTCTTTATATAATTTCAAATAAACAATAAATTTATGATACTAAATTCAAAATCTCTATGGTACGAGTTAAAAAATGGGAAGAAGTTAGATTAGTAAACTAGAAAGTTTGGTAATTGCACTATAAAATTTTGAGGGATTGGAGGAGACAAAAGAGTGTTATTTCAATTGAGATGCTGTGTGAAATTTTTATTATGATTGTGTTGTATAATTTATCATTGATTACTGATTTTTATTTTTATTATTTTGGTTTTTATATGATCACTTATTATTTTTGTTTTTATATGATTACTGATGTCTTCATACATGGGATGAGCTTAAAAAGGGAGGGATCTAGTTATTATGAAGAGAGGGCTTATCAGAGATGAGTTTTTTAATCAGCAATTTACCAAAATTACTTGTCCCTCTCGTAATAGATTTTTCATCCATCATGTAATGGATTTACTGATTTTCAAAGAAATCTGGCGTAATCTATTTCTATTTCTTTACAATTAAGTGTATCTATGGTCAGGAATAGATTTTCAGGTACCCAAACAGCCCCTAAATGTGATGTTAGCATTGTAATTGGACCTTATCTCAATTAGATCAGAAAAAAGAGTAAAAAAATGTCTCTAATGGTAAAAAAAAAAAAAGGTTGCCGGCCATGCTGAAAAACTACATGAGGGTTTCAAATTTTTGAAACGGTAAAAATCACACACTTAGCATTATGGAGTTCTAAAGTCATAGATTTTTAAGGATTTGAAATCTCTTTTTTTATTTTTTTATATCATTGCATACCAATTATAATTTTTTTTCAACACTCAAACAAAAATTTTTTTGACGGATTTTAGAGGTGTATTATTTTAAGGGCAAGCTTTCTATGCTTGCTTTGCAACATAAAACTTATAAACTTTTCTTTATCCAACAGTCCATTTTGAATAGAGGGCTAAGATTGTTCCAATCGCAATGTCACGTCTATACACTATTTAAATTGTTTTGATACCAAAATTTAAACGTTCAATCCTCTATTAAACTCACACCAACAAAAAATATAAAAACAATATTTCTAATAAAATAAAATGAGTAAAATACCTTCGAAAGTTTTGAGGGGTATTTTGGTTATTATATTTTATTAAAAAATATTTTTTAATAGGTGCGTCCCAATGATAGGATGATAAATACCAAATATTATATTTATATAATTTATATAAAAAAAATCTAAAAATAAAATATTTTGAAACATCAGATCTAAGATCAAATGATAGGAGGCAATCTTGGTCAAAATTGGACAGCTAAGATAATAGGGAAAGCACAAATCTTCAACATTATGTAAGGGAAGCACAAATCTTCAACATTATGTAATTTTTTACTTTTATGAAAAAAATAAAACAGAGACATTAAATAGAAGCATTCGGCGATAAGGATATTAACGTTAGTTCCTCCAAAGACAACCTCGCTTCAGTGTTTCCTTTCGCCGGGTATGAGCAAAAGAAGCCTAAAAGAGCCCCTAGTATTTGTTTCTTCGAACCAGCAAAGGAACCCCAAATTCAAAACCCTATTCTTTCGAGCCGACCACTCCGGCGTTTCTTCCCTTCTATTCCTCTCGATTTTCTCTCTCAAATTCAGTTTCTCTCTCTACTATTTTTCTCTGCCCTCCCTCTTCGGCGTCTTTCTGCATAATTCTTCTTTCATGCAGCTACTTTGATTTACAGGTCGGGTAAGTGTTTGTCTTCCATTTTTGCATCGCTGCTGCATTCCCACCTTATCCAGCCCCATGAATGTTCATCTTGTTGTTTTCTTTGTACACAAATTTTATGGCTTTGGTTTTTCATAATTCTGGTATTGGGTCTGTGTTAGATATTGGATTGGATGGGGCATTTTCTTCTCTTTTAAGTATATACTGATTTTTTTTGGCGAGATTTTGCTATGCTGTTTGGGTTTGATATCTCTGTACAGTATTTGAAATGGGTTTGATTTCTAATAGTTTCTGCTACATGGGTTTGTAGCACCTGATGACAAAATGAATTCATTCTCGGTTATCCGAAAGAAAACCCCTTTTCAAAAGCATAGGGAGGAGGAGGAGGCCAAGAAAAAGGTAGCAGAGCTAATTGTTTGCTTATATTCATATAACTGATGAGTTGGAGGCGTTTACAGATATGTGAAGCTGCTATTTTGCTTGGGTTCTTTTGCTTTTGGGTTTTTCATCTATGTCTTGTTGATCCCTTACGGGTTTTAGAGAGCGGAAGATGAGACTGCTCGCCTTTATGAGGAATTCGTCGAGTCATTCCAAGGGGACAGTGCAGCAAAAGCTTTTGTGAGAGGAGGGACTATCAATCCTAATGAGCGCCTGAAGAACGACGAAGGTTGGTATCTTGTGGCTTGTCCTTCTTACTTCTCGCTTTCTGAATGGATATATGCATGTGATGTTACTTTTTACAAGGGCACATTAATAAGAATATGGACTTTGTATGCATTCAACAATGGCAGGTGGGAATTCCAAAGATGGGGTATCTGGTTCAAAGAAGGGGAGTAGGTAAATGAATGCATCTGATCTTCTTTAAGATGGGATCTTGGTGCCACTGTGCTCCATGTAGCAGCAAACGGTTTATGATTTACTTAGGCTAATGTTCACTTTATGTCTCAGTGATACATATTTATTCAGAAAGAAGAAACTCATCGATATTTGAGTAGGTTATGTTTCTTATATTTGCTATGGAGTTCAAACTCATGCAATGAACTATCTGACTGTAATTGATAAATTGTGTAAGTCATGTACTTGGTGAATTTTCCCTTGAGAGCTAACATACATCAAGGAATTGATCAGTGATAAAACATTGAATAGAACATATGCCTATTTCTTCTCATATTAGATGAATAGTCACTCGTTACTAGCTCTGGTGCATTTTTAGGATCATCTACCTTAATTTCCGCCTTTTTAGTATGAGAACTTATATCGGGTCACTGAATCTTAAATTATGTCTTTACACTGGAAGATATATGTTCCTTATTCCATGCTATGTTTATTACAGTCTATGAGTTACACGGTGACTGTCAATACTAATTTTTGTTTTATCTATGCATTTTTTTGTTTTGCTAGTATATCTTTTGTTTGGTAAATGCTGCTGCTATATTGTTCATAACATGAAATGTACCATTGATGTTGAACTTTCTTGACTCGTTGATTGAGGGATGTAATACTTAGAGGATTGCCTGCCTATTTGAGGATTTTACAATAAGAAAATAATCATTACAAAGCTTTTCAGTTAATGCATACACTTATTATGTCTTAAGAAATCAAATAAGCTTCGTCTACGCTTTTTTCTTACATTTGTGCTAGGATTTCTTTTAATGACTATTAGTACATTCCTTTCTATTTGTTGACCTTTATATGTGTTAGTAATTTTGGGAGCTTTCATTCCCCAGTTCCTGTGTCGTCCTTGCCAATAGGGTGTCAGTGCGTTGTATGTGTCTTGGCCCGTGTTGGTGTTCATTAAGGTGGCCCATAAAATGAGCGTGGTCTGATATGTCCATACAACTATTTATATTGAACACACACACACGGCTATGTATGTACATATTTCTACACACACACACACATACATATATATGTTTGTATATTTAGGTAAGTATATTTGTATGCATGCATGTATGTATGTATGTATGTATGTATGTATATATTTATAGGAAAACAGATTATGTAAGCCACTGGGCTTCCCTTGCAGTGTAAGACACTATTAAAAGTAGGGAATCATTTGACCCCAAATTTTTTCATACATGTAGATCTCATGTAGGTGATCAAATAAAAAAAAAGGGGATTTGCACAAAAGGGGGAGACTGCAATTTTTGGTTAGAGCAAAGTCCATCTGGATCTAGGCCTTCTAGAACTCAAAATTGATTTTTTCTATTTATTTATTTTTAGAAGGGAAAGTTTTGTGTTTCAGGATTGATGAAAAGATGTGACAAAATTTTACGCTGGCTGTCTAACTAACACAACCCTCCTCTCTTATCATGGGTATGACCCTTGAAAGAGCAAAATGGAGGAACATGATTCATGTAGCCAATCCCAGATAGTTGGGATAAGGCTGGGACGATGACGATCACGAAAGTTTTATGGTCATTATCAAAATGGTACTTGTCTATAAGTATTAGTGAAATAATTTTGATGAATATGGCATATGTAGCATGGATAATGTGATGGTAAACACTTTTGCCATTCTATTGAGTGCTTGGGAGCTCAAATCCCTCCAAGGGCATGCAATATTTTTATGGGAAACATGCTTTGACATGTCTACTTAATAGACACTCTTGACAGGTTTGTTAATCTCCATGTCGGAGCATTGGTTCATTCTACATGTATGCACCCAGTCTATGTTGTGTTGTGTTGATACATGAAATAGAAAGAAAGATGGAATAAGACTATTCATGGATTATATGGTGAATCCTACTAAGCACAATTTGATCCTACCATACATTTGGATTCTACCTTATTGGCTGGGTTGTGAGTCATGCTATTGTTGTTGTGTGTTATATTTTCTTTATGTTATTGCTTTGTCTACTCCCAAAATATCTCGAAGTGACTAATATGGGGAAGTTGTTAATCTATTTGTGACAAATCTCCTTTCATGAATTTTGGGGTAACTTCGACGATTCTAGTTCTCTTGCAATAAAAAAATCTACAGGGATGATTGTTTTCTAACTAAAGATCTTCACTCATGAATTATGTGTACTCTTTATCTTGAGTACTATGAGAGAAGAATAGTTTCTTCTCACTATTTTCCAGTTCAGTTTCCATCTGTTTCAGAATTGAGATGCCACTAAAAAGAAATTCCTCGTCATTTAACATGGTCACACAAAATTAAGGTTTAACTTTGAGGTTGGAGAAGTTGTTTGATGACAGATCCCATTATTTCTTATACTGATTCTATATCTAGTTTCAAGCTTTGGTTGGCAACAACGTTGAAAATGTCAAACCTTGTGAAACATGCTAGAAGATGCATTCTTGTGCTTTTGTGTTGAGGTTCTCCATATTGTCATTAAAGTATGGAATACTCCTTGTCCTTCCGGGATAGAAATCTTCATGGTTTGACATACTACATGACACATCATACTTGTAGGTATCTTGGACTTGACAATTGACAACCTACCATGGATTGCTTGCTTGTATCCCCTCAATGGTTAGATGCCTCAATGAGCCAAAATGTGTCAGAGTTTGGGTTCTCTCCAGAACATCATCCTCTCTTTTCTTATTTCATTGTTGTATCTGCACATGCCCCTGATCCTAGGTCTTCACATTTTGTTGAATGGTTCCATCAACGTATAAGCTTACCACATAAACACACAAAAATTGGTACAGCTCGTACATTCTTGTGACAGTTCTTAGAACTTCAAAGAATCCTACACAACATCCAAGGTTCCAGACCTATCCTTCTCATCCACAACGATCATACTTATCCTATCCTTCCCCTTCAACTTATTTTTAATCCATTTGCACATGGAATGGCATCTGGCAAGTGATTGCTTCAACCTTTCCCCAAGGGGAACTTCTGATGCAACTCCTTGACCTAGGATTCAAACGCTAAACCCTCCTTATTATAAGTATACCTTTCTTCACTACTAGCATCTTTTTTTTTTTTTTAATGCTAACTTGCAGCCTTGTAGGAATGGAACTCAAGACGTCACATTGTAACACACTCCCACCATCAGTGGGCAATCGAACTTGCTTGAAAGGCCCGTTTTTTGGTGCCATACACCGTCTTCACCCCAATTGTGGCTTTCTTTGCTCTTTTCTTTTGGTCAATTCTCAGTGATCGTTCTTACTTGTGTGCTCCTTTTCCAGTTAGAGATTTAAAATGCAGGCCTCATGCTTTCACTAGTGGTACTCCCTGTGCCACATCTTCTGTTGCTCTTTCCGAGTTTTAGTAGTCCAATGCTTCTATATTTATCATCTTCAGACACCACTAGTTGTGACACCTTTTGTTGTCTGATGTTGAAGGATTGACTTGTGGCTGTATTACCCTTCAAGGATCATTCTTTGATAAATTCAAAACCCATGTCTGTGACTGGGCGTACATAACTTCTTCACCCTTTGTTGATCTTGTAAAGTGCGATACCGATCGACAAGAAGTCATTTAACAGCAAATAAGTTAATTTTTGTTTTTTTGAAAATTCTAAAGTAGTCAAGTGAATTAGGGATGCTTAATTCCTTGTTTCTAACATGCCTGATCAGTTGGATCACGCATATGTACATACACAATGATAAAACAGACATACATACAAATATATGTGCATACGGACAAGCATACATACATGCTTACCGAGAGACAATCGAATATGAGTAAGGAAGGGTGTCTCGAGTAACGCCTAGAACAGAAAATAACTGTTTTCAATGAACCCAAGGAGCCCCAAAGATGGGGCTTCTTCAGCTTGTTCTTTGGCTAGGTTGGTGTATTTGACTGTTGGACCCAACGGCATGTGCTTTTGAATGGATATTCAATGTATCCATATTTCTCAAGTAGGTCGCATTGATTATGATTGCCTATTTGTCTGCACCCATGGCCATGTTTACAGTTGGTATGCGGGCAATCCACAACCTCTGATGACCACAGTGCACATTGGCCTTTTCAGTTTGCTTGAGGCTCCATGTGCTTTGATTAAAAAAAATACCTTTGGCAGTTTACATTGAATGATCTTCATCCCTCTATTATTTCTCTAAGGCCCTGTTTGGCAACTTGCAGATACGTTTCCTGAAAATGCTGAAATCCTGTTAAATGTATCTCTAGGAAATGTTCAAATCCTAGAAGATGAAAGAATGCTGTTTGGATAGCATCTGCATGATGCATATTAACTGTTTAATTGGTCTAGAAGATACATTTCTCAGAATATCATTCTATTATTCACAAGTGTCATAGGTTTTTACATGCTTTTCTCTACAAATTTGGGCAGGTAATTTTTTTTGCCAACTTTTTAATTAAATCATTGTAATGTAAGTTGATTTTTATATGTTGTTCATACCAACTTTTTAATTAAATCATTCTAATGTAAGTCTATTTTTATATGTTGTTCATACATACTTTGATATACCTAATATGAGTATGTTCTCTAATTTAGGCATTTATTCTATGAACCTGCATTTCATGCTTGGGTAGGCACATAACCTTGTTTGAGAGTCCATGTACCCATATTCACCCCAAAAAAATTTGCCAAGACAAGGAAAAATTGTAAAATAAATGGTAAGAGCAATATCATCAATCATTCTTTGTCCTGCAATGATCATCATTTTTCAATACAAAAACCATAAACATCACTGTAGCACTAGAAGCCATATTATAAGTTTGCTTGATTCATTTACCATTAAAAGCATGGCATGAGGTATAACCATGAATTCAACAAATAAAACTACAGCTTTATCCGAAAATAAGTTTATAACTTATGTGCACATACAACATGCATTCCATAGACCATTTTATCAATGATAATATTGGAATTTAGTTGTGTTGCTAAAAAGAAGTCCTGAAAGAACCCAAATAATATTTTCGGGTGAAGAAGAAAACAAATTTTTGTTATTGCAGAATAAAACCCAAATTTTTGGGAAAGAATAAAGCCCTTTTTTTTTTTTCAGGTGAAAAAGTTCAAACTTAGTTCAAAACTCAAATCCAAAAAAAGAAAAAGAAATCTCTGATAATATTTTGAGTGAAGAAGAAAAGCCATATCTTTTTAATTGTAGAATGAAATCCATAAATTAGTCTGGATTTCGTGTAATTTGGTGTAAAATCGACCCTAAAATGCAAACTGAAATTGGGGCTAAATGATTGCAAAACCCCTAGAAAAACCTTCAAAATGTGAAGCCCATCAAAACCATATTTCCATTCAGCTGTTATCAAAAGAAAAGAGGGAACTCTAACTAGGTTTCGAGATGGTATCTCAAATTCCCTTTTCCCCCTTCTTGCATCAAAGAAAAGATTTCCATTTCAATCTCAAATTAGATTTACTGCCGAATATGCTATCTCAAACTCCCTTTCCCCTTTCTTGTATTCATCTGTCTAAGTCAAAGTTGCTGGAACTCACTAGGGTTTTGAGATGGTAATAGGAGTTGTCGGGAGAAATGGAAGAGAAAGAGAAATAGTTACAAGAGAGTTTGTAAGACAAGAGCAGTGCTTCAACAAGCGGACCGCCAGTGCTTGGGCGGCCGCGTAGGCGGATATTCCTGGGCGCCTGCCTGAACCTGCTTAGGCGGCCGCTCAGGGCTTGCGCCCCACCCAGGGGTAGAAATGCGGCTCCTTGAGGGTATTTTTGGGTCATTATTTTAACACTAAAGGGATAAAATTGTGGGTTTTAGGTTCATTTGAAACCTAAAACCCATTAGAGGCTATTTTAGAGAGAACCCAAACAAAAAAAATTTCTACTGAGCTGCCTAGGTTCTAGGCTCCTGCCTAGGCGTTGGTCGGCCTGGATCCCCTCGATCGTCTAGGTGCCGCCTAGCGCTTTTTGAGACACTGGACAAGAGAGTGACGAGAAGGGCTTTCTTCTGTTGTTCTGCTAGCAATGTTTTAAAAGACGGTTTGCCTAGCGCCTAGGCGTCCAAGACACCTCTAGCTGCACACCTAGACCTGGGCACCCCATTTTGAGCGGCTGTACCTGGGCGGGCACCTAGGGACGTGGGCCTTTTATCGATTGTTAAAAATGCCCGAAGCGGCAAACGGGGTACTTTTGACCCCCAAAAATGTTTAAATAGGTTATGGGGGGTATTTTTAACCCCTGAAGTTAAAAGAATACTTCCATAAACCGTCAATCTCTTAGCGATACCTTTTGTTGTTTGGTTTTATACTTTTGCAAGTTTGATGAAGATAGTTGGAGCCCATGTTATCATGGAATATGGAGAGTTAGAGATTATTACGAATACATAGCCTATTAGACTTCTAATTTTTTTTTTAAATTTTGTATGGTTGTTTGAATTTTGAAATTTTGAACAAATTTATTCTCAACATGCAATATGTCATATGTTTGTTTATAAAAAAGCATGTTACAATATTTTCAAATGCCAAAAATTACATTTTTCTTTTTTTTTTTTGAGAATGTGCAATGAATTAAAAAATTGACACAATGTATATATGTGTGTTTGGACAACACATATATATCTAAAGAATTTGTACTCCAGGGTGCCTAACTATCTGGGCGCCTGCCTGGGCGTTAGGTGCCAGACCGGCCGCCTAACATTTTGTGGAACCTTGTTGGCTAGAGAGAGTGGTTGTGCTGAAGTATAGTTGTGGCGAGAGAAGGTAAGGAAATAGAGTATTTATTTTGGACCCCAAACTAGTATAAGTTGGTATAAGTATTTTGGGCAGGTTTGACAAGGAAATGTGAGTCTCATTTTTGGGCCGACTTACATTTCTGCCCCTTATAGAGGAAAATGCATTTATCAAATTGTCACAATGCATATATGCATTGTTTCAAAAAGCGGACCGCCCAGTGCTTGGGCAGCCGCGTAGGAGGATTTCCTTGGGTGCCCGCTTAGGCGAATTTCCTTGGGCGCCCGCTTGAACCCGCCTAGGTGGCCGCCCAGGGCCTGCGCCTCACCCAGGGCTGCTCCCCACCTAGGGGCGGAACTGCGGCTCCTTGAAGGTATTTTTTGTCATTTTTTTAATACTAAAGAGGGAAAATTGCGGGTTTCAGGTTCATTTGAAACCTAAAACCCATTAAAGGCTATTTTGAGATAGAAAACACAAAAAAAAAAACAAATTTCTACTGGGTCGCCCAGGTACTGGGTGCTTGCCTGAGCGTCTGCCTAGGCGCTGGGCAGCTTGGATTCCCCCCGACCGCCTAGGAGCCGCCTTGCGCTTTTTGAAACATTGCTATATGTGTATTTGGACAAGACATAGATGTATATATCTAAAGAACTTGTACTACATGGTGCCTAAGGTTCTGGGCGCTCGCCTAGGCTCTAGGTACCAGGCCGATCATCTAGTATTTTTTGAAACCTTGTCAGCTAGAGAGATTGAGTGGCTGTGTTGAGGTGTAGTTGTGGCGAGAGAAGATAAGAAAATAGAGTATTTATTTCGGACCCCAAACTAGTATAGGTTTGGTATAAGTATTTTGGGCAAGTTTGACAAGGAAATGCGAGTCTCGTTTTTGGTCCAACTTCCATTTCTGCCCCTTTTAAAGGAAAATGCATTTGTCAGTTTTGGGCGGAAATATGAACACGCAATTCCATTTCTTGCTTCCTTTTTGGGGTGCCAAATGGTGGAGATGGGTCATATTCCTGAAAATGCATTTCTAGGAGATGCTTTTTGAGGTTCCCAAACGGGCCCTCAGAGAGGAACGTAGAGTAGTACTGTATAGCCCTTAAAAAATTGAAAAAAATAAAAAAATATAAAGGTTCATCAACACTTCAAAAAAAAAGAAAATAAAAGAAAAGGTAAAGCTTAAAACATGGAAAAAATGATTTACAGTTGGGGACATTTAAAAGAAATCATTAAAAAAGAGGAAATTAGGGCATATGGTAGGCAAAACTCACCAACATTTGCCAAAAACATCCAAATTACATATAAATATTTTATACATTGATTCCATATATATATATATATATTTTACAAATTTTTCTATTTTTCTTATATGCCCCGAACGGGAGCTGTATAGGGTTACTCAGCGAAACGCAGCTCGCTTAGGGTGCGAGTCTGGGTGGACTGGGCTGAATATGAGAACATTGATTTAAATATTAGATTCACTACATTGACCATACATTAATTTTATTCCAAAACCATTTTCTTTTAAATAGTTACAGTTTTAGAAGCTTTCATATCTATATGAAAACTTTCACTTAAGCCCTATAAAGTAATGGGAAAATTTCCCCATACACCCTAATTTTGTATTTGATTTCTCTATGGACCCAGAAATTTGAAACATTTATAGTGGCATTAACTTTGTTAGTTTCTTATCTTCTAACCCCCTGAACCGTTTTTACATGCGTAAAAGTAATTTTGAGCAACTTATTTGCCCCAAACATATCCTATAAGGATGCCCACGTCCATCTCTCTGTCATGCCCAAGACCCTCTCTCTCTCTCTATCGCCCTTAGAGCTCTATGCCATACCCCTCTGTCTCTCTCTCACCCAATTTGAGCTTTGCACCATACCCCCCTCTCTTTCTCTCTACCCATTATCTCTTGGTATTTCTCGTTTGAGTTTCTTAAATGGATGGACATAGCTCTTTTGAACCCTCTCTCTAGATACACAAATGTGGTGCCTTTGAACAGTGACAACCTTAGTGCTTTCTTTCCACCATTATTTAGTGTTTGGCACAAAATTGCATTCAAGCCTCTCAGCTGCGTCCGTGCTCCTTTCTCACACTGCGTCCATGAAAATAATTACCATTATTTAGTGTTTTGCACAAAACCACATTCAGGCCTTCTGATATAGATTTTTCGGTATCAAATTCAGCAATTTAGGCCATGTTTCATCAATTTATTCATTATTCAAGGATGATGAGAGTCTCTCTCTCTTAAAGTAATTTATCACTCTGATTGCAGTGTGAGAAAGGAGCATGGATGCAGGTGTTGTGCCGTATCAGCGCTTTCAAACTTTGACATGAACTCAGCTGAATCACTGAAAGTGATGAGCTGGTCAAAACGTATTTTACTAAGATAGAGCGTCACTTTCTCTCTCTAGAATTGACTGGTTGAGGCCTTGAAATAGGGCAGAGCTCAAATTGGGTATGGCACAGAGTTCAGATTGGGGGGGGGGGGGAGAGAGAGAGATGGGTTGGGGTAGAGAGAGAGGGTTTGGTGTAGAGAGAAAGGGGTATGGCACAGAGCTCAGATTGGGATGGGGAGAGAGAGAGAGGGTTTGGGGTAGAGAGAGAGGAGATAGAGGCAGAGCTCAGAATGGGGGAGAGAGAGAGAGTGCATGTATGAGGCTGGTTTGGGGTAGAGAGATGGACGTCGGCATCCTTATATGATTTGTTCAGGGCAAAAAAGTTGCTCAAAATGACTTTCGTGTGGGTAAAAACTGTTTAGGGGGTTAGAAGATAGAAAAATGGCAAAGTTAAATGTTGTTAGAACTGTTTCAAAGTTCAGGGACCAAAGGGAAATCCCACACCAAATTAGGGTGTACCATAAAATTTTCTCTGAAGTAATTTGGTAATTTTAGCAACGATTTAGTTACTGGCCCCCCTCCCCTCCTGTTGATATTCAGATAATGATAGTTATTACTAAGTCTGGAAGCCTATAATGGGCTATACCGCCTTTTTACTTCAAATGTCAATATGGCTTCCATGTAATGGGGTTGTATATTTAATAAGGCCTTTTGAAGTTGAGATAGGGGCATATCCCCTAACATAAGGGATTCCCAGAAAGACAGGAATGCATGCCTTGGAGATTGGGAACAGATTCTCCAAGTGCTTGGAAATGCGTTCCTTTGGCCATTTCACTCCTGAACTGTAGAATGAGGATCATTGAGCAGGATCATCACCTTTGACAGAAGCTACTGATTATTAAGGGTCACCTGAGTCCCTCACATTCTAGAAACATACTGTCACAGGAAATGGACTGATTGAAAGGTCCTCTCTACCCTGTTCTGGCTGCTCCCAAAGTTTGAGCATTTGGTTTATTTACGATTTCTGTGAACCTTCTTCATTGAGCAGGATTGTCACCTTTGACAGAAGCTACTGATTATTAAGGGTCACCTGAGTCCCTCACATTCGAGAAACATACTGTCACGGGAAATGGACTGCTTGAAAGGTCCTCTCGACCCTGTTCTGGCTGCTCTCCAAGTTTGAGCATTTGGTTGGCTTGCCTGCCTAGTTATGATTTCTGTGAACCTTCTTCAACACTGGGGTATGTATGTACCTAAATATCTAATATGTGCATTGTGTGTAGAGTAGTTGAGGAAATTGTGTGCCCTCTCCTCACTCAATACTCACTTTCTTCTAGTTTGTAGTTTTCTACTTGTGCCAGGTCAAAATCCTTCAACACAATGGAATGATAGGATATATATATATATATATATATATATATATATATATATATATATATATATATATATATATATATATATATATAGAGCAATGATCTAATGCAACGGTCGTATCATAGTATAATGCAACGACACTTCTAAAAAACTATGTTTGTGGTATTTGTATGACCCAAAATTTTGCACACACTCTCTTCATCTCAATAATCAATCCCCCAAAAAAAAAAGTTCAATTTGAACCCTAGATATGGTCAAAATGAGTACCCTCCAAAAACGAATTTAGACCACTAATTTGGTGAATTTCAAGATCTTGGCCTTTATAAACTCAAAATCATTTTTTTATTTTTGAACATTGTTTATCTAATGATAATAAAACCATCCAAAAAAATTGGAAATGAAAAACTCCTTCTAAGACCTACTCTGAGCATCTCACCTAAATGAGCGGCCTATGTTAATTGAGCTAAAAAAATACTTTCTAGGTTGTGTTTTCAATTTTTTTTTTTTTTTTTTTTTGTGATTGTTCATTAGAATGAAAATAGTGTATATTTCAAATTTTGGATGAAACAAATAGCTATAACATGGTTTTTGAAGGTTGTTACATCATATTACTATGCAACCGTTGCATGAAATCATTGCCACATATATATATATATATATATATATATATATATATATATATATATATATATATATATATATATATATATATATATATATATATATATATATATATATATATATATATAGGAAGAGACTACGCAATACCTATGGGCAAAAATGAACAGTATTTTCGCCCATAGGCTTGGCGCCATCCGATTTCTTTGGATGGCGTGGATTAAAAGAGCACCACGGACATAGCATGTCCGTTGTAGTACCGCAACGGACATAGCATGTCCGTGGTGGTATGTTTTTACACAAAAAAGCACGGGCAACTACCACAGCTCTCGTAGAGCCGTTGTGGTTTTTAAGGTGAAACCGCCTTCGTAGTGGAGCGCGACACTTCAATTTCGCTTATAGGCATTTTTAAGACTTTTCCATATATATATATATAGATATGAAATGATCTCATGTCAGTGTGTTATTGTAGATATAACGAAATCACACTTATAGAAAACCATGTTTGTGGCATTTTTATGACTCTAAATTTTGTACACACGCTCTCATCCCAATAATCAATCCAGAAAAAATAAAATTCAATTTGAACCCTAGATATAGTCAAAATGTGGCCCATCCAACTAGGAATCTAGACCATCCATTTGGTGACTTTCTAGATCTAGATCTTTATGAATTCAAAATCCATTGTTTCCTTTTTAATATTGTTAATCTAATGATAATAAAGCCATCAAAAAAATTTGGAAAGCAAAAAGATCCTTCGAAGGTCTAGATTGAATCATCTCACTAAAATGGATGGCGTATATTTATTGGGCTATTCTAAGTTGTGTTTTTGAATATTGCTTTTTGTGATTGTTCATTAGAGTAGAAAGATTGTATATTTAAAAATAGGGGCATGGTTTTCAAACATTGTTTCATCATATTACCAATGTTCAAAAAAGCATTGGGGACCTGGTCGCCTTGGCGGTCGGGCATCCGCCTAGGGTAGGGACTATTCACATAAGATTAAGATATAAGTTATAATGTACTTATTATTTATTAATTAATATCCGTAAGATTTGGTTTTGGATATCAAATATTCACAAAATATCAATTTCATCCAAAATTTATGACTATCCACAAGATATAAGTCCAAGTAAGTAAATGTTCCATCTATAAATATGTTAAAATATCAAAAAAGTAAAACACAACTAATAGGATATCAAAATATCACACATTGTACAAAATAAAAACCAATTATTCATAAAAGAATTCAATATAGGATCAATTTCATCGTCCAAACGAGTTAATAATCAATTAATCACAAAAGAAATTGATCTTTCAACTACAAACATTTAAATATATCTTTAAAGGAAAAAAAAGCTAAAAAAAGAATCAAATGATTCAAAACATAATACGTTATAGCAAAAAAATCAAATTATTCAAATATCATAATGGCATTATGCTCTAAAAATATCAAAATAAAAATGATGTCGGCCCAAGTCTCGTCTATTCGATGCCAAAAGTCCTCATTATTGACTACTAGAAGCTCTGAAAACTACCACGAAGCATTGCTTTTAATTTCAGAAGAAATCGAAAAAATAAAAAATTTATCGATTTTCCGATAAATTACAAAATAGGCTTTTGGGGTGTTTTTATCTCTCTAGATGGCATGGGATTTGGTTTTGGGAGTTTAGAATGTTCCTCGAACCCTTTTCCCTCCTTTTTTTTTGGAGGGGGGGAGGTTACTATTTTGACCATAGCCGAGGGCATTTTTCTACCTTCGGCAACCTGCATCGAGGCAGTACCTAGGTGGTCGCCTTGACTATATCACCTAGGCGGTGCCTAGACGCAAGCCGCCTAGTTGCCCTGCCTATTCATTTAGAAAATACCCATAAACACCTAAACTCTAATTTGAAAGTCATTTAGAAAAATACCCATAAGCACCTAAACTCTAATTTGAATGCTGAAAGTACTTAAAAACATCCTGCAATGACCCCATTAGCTTAATTAACTCTAAATTCACTAAATTCATGATCATTCTTTCAATGTGATATGCCCAAATTAGCACAACCATATTTACCAGAATCTCTCCACCGACCTCGCGTT
This sequence comes from Amborella trichopoda, assembly GCF_054954075.1. Lineage (NCBI taxonomy): Eukaryota > Viridiplantae > Streptophyta > Magnoliopsida > Amborellales > Amborellaceae > Amborella > Amborella trichopoda. The sequence continues at coordinate 18,525,517 of NC_142340.1, forward strand.
TCCGGTTACGAAACCCGATTTCGCGTTTCTGTTAAGAAATCTCCATGGAAACCATTTTTCGGAACCATGGAAACTCGATTCCATAATTTTGGAATCTTTATTCAACACATCTTTAGACACTATTTTTCGGAATCATGGAAACTTGATTCCTTAATTTCGGACTCTCGATTCAACACATCTTTGGAAACCATTTATTTGAACCAAGGAAACTCGATTCCTTAATTTCGGAATCTCGATCACATCTTTAGAAACTTGAACCCATTAATTGTTGGTTAGATGTTCTCAAATATATCGAATCTGGATTCCAGTGCGGATTAAATCATGATTCCACGTCAAATGGAGTAGAAATTTTCCTTCGAATGTTTTTAGTGGTAGCAGAGTTTCATTATTTTACTTGTCCTTTACTTTAAATTTAAAATATAACTGGTAAATACAACACATATAATTAAAAGTAAAACCATGATGTAGACATAATCCTATTTTATCTTTATAATAATGAAGTCAAAATCACAATTTAGAAATACTTGTCTTTTGTATATAATGACTATAAATTCAATAGTCAACACAATCACTTTAAAATTAGGGAAACCTTCTAATAAGAGACATCCAATATAAGTTCTAAAGTTGATGAGGCTCAAGAGGTGCTTGTGGCTTCCTTCTCCATAAAAATAAAATCTCGATTCCTGGTAGGGGTCATCAAATGCATTCCATAGTCCATATTATTGCAAATCTCGATGCCAAACTGGTATAGATCTCTGATCCTTATACTTCAGAAACTTGATTCCGAATATGTTGGAATCATGATTTGAAACCACAACATACTCTGTTCCACATATGTCAGAAACTCGATTCCATACATGTCGGAAACTTGATTCCGCATATTAATGAATCTTGATTCTTGGTGTGTCGATTCTAGGGGTTTGGGAATCTCGATTCTGAGGAGGACGGAATCTTTATTCCATATGTGGATGAAACTTGGATCTATTTTGGTCGAAACACGATTCTCAATAACTAGGAATCTTGTTCCTAGCAATTGCTTTTGTATGGATAACGATTCCGAAGACGGGAATCTTCTAGCCGACCACGGTTCCAATTCTAAAACGATTCGGATTCCCTGGTGTTTCCAACAACTATGAACACAACCCATAAAAATAACAGTTATAGATATTAAGAAATTATTAAAAATGAGCTATGAATCACTGCAACTGGACGTCATTGTGAAAAGTTATGCCCTCTGTAGATCACTATAATGTTTGCCCTACACTTTTGAGAGCTTAAGAAGTTTTTTTTTTTGGCCTAGGTTTGCACACTCTCTTGGATCAGGTGAGCAAGATCATGAAAAGAAATTTAGAAAAGAGATTAGAACTAGCTTTTCTCGAGGAGAGAGAATGTAATGATACAGACCATCCATTTCAGGTATTCTAAAATAGTGTTAGATCTTAGGGAGATTTTTTTTAAGGGAATCTTGAGGGGATTTGTTTTGACCCAAAATTCTGTAGATTGCATCATCGTAACCAAATTGGGAAAAAAACAAATACAAGAAAAACTTGAGTTCTCTATGACCTAGACTTGACCGTTCAAAAAATGGATGTTCTATGCTCATTGTTTGGGTGGGTTTTTTAGTTGCTCATTGACCATTATTGGGGTGGGTTTTTTAGGCCCTTCTAGGGATTGTGTTATGTGTTATTATCATATTATCGTCATTATTATTATAAAAAAATCCTATTTTATTTTTGGTAATTAAAAATTGTCTCATATGTTTCATATATTATACTTAGGTCCCTCTTTTTAAGAGTATATAGTGTATTTAATGTTATCTCTTTCGCTATACATTAGATTGAACTCAAATTTGGTACGTCCATGTCCATACTCCTTACCATCACGCACCAATAAAGTATATTACAAAATAATAGAAAATAAATAAATAACCAAAATAGCCCTACACCATATTTTGGTATTTATTTTGAATTTATTTATTTAATATTTGTTATAATTATGTGATGGTAAGAAGTATGGACATACCAAATTTGAGCTTAATCGGATGTATAGAGAGATAAAACTAAAGTGTATTATATGCTTTCAAAAAGTGGGACTTGAGCGTAAAATATTAAGTATATGGGACTATTTCTGAATTCCGAAAATAAAATTGGATGTTTATATTAAGTTTCCTTATTATTATTTATTTGTTTTATTGTAATTTCTTTGAATGTTAACTTGGGACCTTATTAGGAATATAACTCTAGACGGCATAATGTGGCATCCTGCCATCATTACCCTAGAGGACATTCCTTATTATTGTTATTTGGCTTGACCACTAGGATGAATAGGGTTTGTCTCCAAATTTGGGGTGCTAAGGATCCCCCACATTACGGTCTTGAGCTCTTTTGTTTTTTCCTTTTTTTTTTTTTGGTGGTGGGGAGGGGAGGGGCAAATTGTTTTCGTATTCCCAAACATACAAAAAAAAGAACTGAAAAAAAGAAAAAAATTATGACCTGGTTGGGTCAAGCCTAACCTTCACCTAAACTTGACCTAAATGGGTCTTGTCTGGACCTGGAGGCATTGACCTGGCTAAGTCTATTGGATTGCTGGGTTGACCCGAACCTGATTATCACCCTCAGAGGCATTAGAAGGACAAATTGGATCGGTACCGTACTTTGTGAATCCTTGGGTTGCAAGTTAACTTTCTTAGGCCCCATGGTTGTGTCTTTTAGTACCTTGAATTGTGTACCAAGGTCGCCATTCTGCGGTTCCTTGAATGAAACACAAATCTGGAAGATGGGAATCATGTTTCCTAGTTTCATGGAACGCGTTCCAGATTATTATCTGAATCTCGATTCTTTGAAGGTTGAAATCGAGATTCCATATTACAGAATTTGCGATTCACAGTTTCACAATAATGCGATTCAACATGTGTGAGACGTTGATTCGACTTTTTTAGGAATTGCGAATCCATGTTTGAAAGCGAGTTTCACATCATCAAAAGGCACAGTTCTTAGATGCACCAAACAATGTTTCGATCAACATCGAATCAAGTTCTAATGGCTCAAAATCAATATTCGAACGCAAATGTTGAATGAAATACATTTTCAAATTGTATGTTGAGAAAGGAGCTCCATGAACCGACCCTATGTTGCCGGAGGAGTTCCAGGAACCCTTTTGTTTTATGTCACAATTTGGTACAAGGGTAAATACCCATGATTTACATTTCAAGACTGTGACGTTATGAGAGGCAAAAATCGTTAATAAACGTTCGAGATGAATCCATGTACAATTATCTTTGTACCAAGTTACCCAACATATTTATCAATCTAAAATCATGAAGTAGGTGGCAGTCCCACCTCATTGTAAGACATTTGGGTGGAAGCAATCCCACTTCAAGGTAAGATATTCATGTAGGATGCTTGCAATAATCAAATGCTTATTATTGATTGTTTACTGTATCAAGTGAAGAATTATGTGGGGCATGTTTGGTGGGTGATCAGTAAAATGCCTATTTTGATCATCTACGGTACTAAGAAAGTGCTTATCATTTGTTGTCTCACTGTATATTTGGTGTGCCATGCTCTTAAACATCTAAAAAAGACAAAGGGAAATGATCGTATGTTTATCTCAAGAAAATTATTTAGAAAGCATTTTAAAGGGATTTAAGATGGGAAATTGTAAGCTCATAGATACACCCCGTGTGTAAAGGCTTGAAAGTTTAAAGAAAATGTGTCTATTAAATGATAGTGAAAAAGCTGAATTGGAAATAATTCCATATGCTAAAATAATCTTCTAGGCAGTGGTATTTTGCTTTTCATAATATAATCACTGAAATTGTTATGCAGATACATAACCGCACATGCATAAAAAGCCTCATGACAAGGATATGTTCATAAAGGTTAACCCACTAAGTGGAACAAACTTTATGATATATCAGTGTATGCGTCCCTCATGGTCAATTGGGAGATTTTGGTATGTGTGTGTGGCCATAGTGCCTGTCATGTGCCACATATGTTTTTTCTTTATAAAAAAAAAATACTGTGTATTAATTAGTTTCATCTTTAAAAGGTTTTTTAGAGAGAGAAAATCCTTTTTCCAACAGATAGTGGATAATTTCCCATCTCTTCTCCTTGGTATTGAGGGCCACTTCTCAGAGATTCCAAGAAAGAAAGTCGAACGTTGGAGAACGACTTCCTTCCATCCCTTTATAAGTTAGGGTTTCATGGCCATAGAGAGATAGAGATACAGAGAAACAAAAATTATTCTCAATCGTTTTGGAAAAGCCTTAGCTCTCTGCGATTTACAGTCCAAAACGATGCTCCTTGTCGATTCCTGCTATTTTTGGCAGGTTCATCTCCTCCCTTTTAAAGTTCAATGCTGGTAAATGTTGAACTTTAGAGGAGAGTAGATGAACCTGCCAAAAATTCTAGTGATTGAAAGGGAGCATTGTTGGACTGTAAATCACAGAGAACCAGGGCTTTTTCAGAACAATTAAGAATAGCTTTTGATTCTCTTTCTTTCTTTGTGGCCATGAAACTTTAACTTAGTGAGGGATGGAAGGAGAGCGTTCTCCAATGTTTGGCATTCTTTCTTGGAATCTTTGAGAAGTGGCCCTCAATATCTTGGAGATAGGGAGTGATCCACTATCTGTTGGAAAAATGATTTTCTCTCTTTAAAAAACCTTTTAAAGATAAACACTAATTAATACATAGTATTTTTAGGTAAAACATTAATTAGATTAAAAAAAAATATGTGGCACACTTGATGCCCTATAGCCACACACAAGTACCAATATCTCTCACCTGGCCATGAGGGCCAACTACATTAATATATCATAATGTCTGTGCCACTTAGTGGGTTTAACCGTTGTGAACATATCCTTGTCATGAGGCTTTTCACGTTAGTGCGGTTACACAAAAAATCATCCAAAGTCATGTCATGGGGTTTTTTGCATTAATGCGACTTTTCCCCTCATGACCAAAGACATTAAAGAAAAATATCCCTTTTGGGAATTCTTAACTTAGATGTTCCTAAGTCCCATCAAAGTTACATGCTTTGAAAATATTTCTGCACGTAATCCCGTTGTCAAATGGTCTGCAATCATATTTGATGATAGCAAATAACTCATCAGATATAATGATAATCAATTTTAATGGGCACATTTTCGTTGACAATTTCAAGCCTTTACAAACATGTGTATCTATGGGCTTACAATTTTCCATCTTAAATCTCTTTAAAATGCGTTTTAAATATTTTTCTTTGAGATAAACATAGGAGTCTCAAACTTTAATCTCTTGTTATCTTAATGCCTATTACATATGAGGTTTTTCCCATATCTTTCATCTCAAAGTGGGAACTTAGCTATGATATGGTATGGCTAATCATGCCATTATCATTACCAACTAGCAAAATATCATCTACATATAATGATAAGATAACAAAATTGCTTCCACTATTCCAAACATATACACTATTCCAAACATATACACAATGGTCCAATCTATTAGCTACATAACCGATTTCAGTAATTGCGTTATAAAAGGCGAAGTACCACTACCTCGAAGACTGTTTTAGACCATATAAAGATTTTTTAAGTTTGTATACTTTGTCTTCTTGGCCTTTAATTACATATCCTTCTGGTTGTTTCATTTATAAGAAAGTTGTTTTAACATCCATTTGCAATAATTCTATATCACAATATGGAAGTAATGCAAGGATGATCGTAATAGATGAAAATTTGGCTACTGGGGAATAAGTGTCTACATAATCTATACCCTTCTTTTGGTAAATCTTTTAACTACTAATCTAGCTTTATATTTATCTATGGATCCATTTGCATTAAGATTTTTCTTTAGGATCTATTTGTAGCAAATGACTTTTCTATCTTTAGGGAGGTCAACCAACTCCCAAACTTGATTCTTTTTAATAGAATCAAGTTCAACATCCATGGCTTGAGTCCACTCAGCTGAGTCATGCAAGCTAATAGCTTCACTGTGGCTTTGAGGTTCATCTATTGTATCCTCATTCATAGGAGAATAATTGTCTTCATTGATAAACCCATGAATTTTTTCTAAAATGGTATTTAGTTCTTTTAGGTCTATCTGGCATAAAGGGAACAAATGAACCATTCTCGTAATGGATATGTATACACAAGGGAAAATATCTCCGTACCCCCTATATTTAGGTTTCATATCTCCATAGACCAAAAGTTTCAAAACATATTTTGGGGCGTAAAATACCTATGTTTTATATCTTCTAACCCCTTAGATTAACTTTACCCACTTTAATCCTACGTTTTTAACCTAAATAAATTTTAGAAAGACAACCCTTTTTAAACCTCATCCACTCTCTCTTCACGTGATATTCCCCTAATTTCTCCCTTTTTCTCTCTTCTCCCGTGACCTCCCTTCTCTCTCTTTGAAACCCTCGAAAAGTAGGGGAATATCACAGGGTGGAGAGAGAAATTATGGGAATATTATGTGAAGAGAGTGGCTGGGGTTTAGAAAAAGCTGCCTTTCTAAAATTTGTTCGGGTTAAGATAATATGATTAAAGTGGGTAAAGTTAGTATAGAGGGTTACAAGATATAAAACCTATGATTTCTATGCCCCAAGATATGTTTTGAAACCTTGGGTTTATGGAGATATGAAACCTAATAATAGGTGGTATGAAGATATTTTCCTTATACTTAATTAATAGAAAGTCAGATGCATAAGAAACATTTAAAAAATATAAAGCTGAGGTAGAAAACCAGCTAGGGATACATATTAAAATTCTTAGAATTGATAGAGAAGGTGAATACTGTTTTGACCTATTTACCGAATTTTGTAAGGAGCATGGGGTATAATTCACTAAATCACAATGCCATATACATCATCACAAAATGGTGTATGGACATGGTTATGTCTATGATGAGCCATTTGTATTTATCACCTCGCTTAGCACTGCAATGTACATTATTAATTGTCTTTCAACTAAATCCATAGACTTGACCCCCCATCAATTATGGACCGGTAAGAAACCTAACCTTACTATCTTGAAGGTTTGGGGTTCTTGGGCACATGTGCTTGTACCACCACAAAATAGAGATCAACTATAAAGTAAAACTATCAAATGCTCATTTATAGGTCATTCAAGAAATTCCAAGGGCTATAGATTCTAAAACCATGATACTAGATCCTTAATAGAGAGCCTTGATGCTCATTTTCTATAAAATATAGATAATGAACGTGCTTTAAGTAAGCCTATTGACTTACACGGAATTGATAAAGATAAGGGTCTTGAAGACCCTATTTCTTACTCTCCCTCTACAATAGGTGAGAATGATGCTATTCAACCTAGTATACCAGATAGACCTTTTTCCTTTAGGAAAAAACTTCTTAGTTAATTTACTAGAAATACAGGGCTCGCAAGTTTTGAACAGAATTTCTCCTAAGTTGTGGTGCAAACTTTTTTTAAACATTTTGCTCATTTTATCTTTATTTATATGTCCTAATCTTAAGTACCATAAATATGAATCATCCACACACACATAAGCATCAAATGAAGCATCAATATAACCAAAATAAGATGAATTTTCATTAACATTCATTCGATACAAATTGTCTACGTTAGTACCATACACCAATGCTCTAGGAACATAAATCAAATTGCGCCTCATATGGGGTGCATACAAAGTATCAGAAAGTAGGAGATTCGTTCTTCCAGGTATACACAACTTAAAAGTACCGACACCAAGTACATTGCAATAGGTCCATATAAATCTGTTGTTTACTAGCTGCAATCTCCATCAACTTTGTGAATCCGTCTTTGGTCCTCGAGATATGTCGAGTAGAGGTTGAGTCAACCCATTCCTCAAGTCATGGTCAATGAATCTAGGACTATATAGATCAAGTCCTTTCTATTAGTTTGATTATTATTTTTTCAAGCATTGTTGTTGGTTCCAATTTTTATTTTTCAGCTTAGGACAATTAAACTTAATGTGCCCAGTTTCCTTATAATAAAAACATGTCATATCAACTTTTATTCTTTTGATTTTAAAAATTTTTCCCTTTTCCCTTATACCTATTAGTGTTATTGTTTTGATTATTGTAAGGTTTATTGGGAATTTGAGAAGATGAACTTTGAGCAAAGTGGAGCTCAATTGACTTCTTTCTTATTCTTCTCTCAGCTTCAATATTGAGGTGCATGGGAAGATGCAACATAGTTATCCCTTGTGCAGAGTGGTTTAATGCAATTACAACAGGCTCCCAAGATAGAGGGAGGCTGTTAAGGACAATGGACAATTACTTGTGGTCAGGGACTGGATTCCCGGCAGCAGCAAGGTCTTTTGTGAGCACTGTCATTTTGTTGACATGCTCGGTAATTGAGTCTGATTCCTTCATTTTGCAAGAGTTATATTTTTTAATAATAATTGCACATGGGTCTCATAAGTGATCCCATACTTTTCAAGTAGGGCACCCATCATACTTCGAGCTGTGGTGTGGTTCGCAAAAACCCTAATTAAGTCATCCTCCATAAAACTCGACATAATGGTCCTAGCTACTTTATCATCTTCTGACCATTTGTAAATCGTCTTCTAGCTTGACCAATGGGCATCTAGGCTAAGTCATGGCAGAACTATCAAAACATGAAAACTCAAAGGAACTAATTTTCCTATGCGGAAAAGAAAAACTGGATACATTCTCTTCCAAGATAGGGTGGAAAATGCAACATCTTAGTCTTTCAAGCTTACCAAGCTATGGTATCATCTATGATATCTTCTTGGTTTTACTCTTATATTGGAGGGGACAGGTGCACGATTCCTGAATTGTGGAAATCTCGATTCCAAATCGATGGGGACAATGATTCCAGTAATGTATGAATCATGATTCCTGTTTTGTCGAATTGCGATTCTGGAAGTCATTGAACTGTGTGGGGTCATGTGAAATTCCTGAAAGGTCGGAGACTCGATTCCATCATGATGGGATACTGATTCCTACGAATAAAAATCACAGTTCCTATTTTATTGGATCATGATTTTGATTATTGAGAATCACGCCACCGATGGTTTTCATTGTATGGACGACGATTCCAAGATTGGGAATCATTTGGCAAATGTGATTCTGCGATTCCGATTCTTGAAACGAATCAGAATCATAGGCGTTTCCAACAACTATAGTGTGTGTTATGCCTCTGGCAGAGGCAAGATCACCATTGAAAGGTGTTGAAATTGTAATGGGAGGTCAAAAGAAAAAAAGGGTTGTGATGGGGAATTTGTGATTCCTTGTGATAGTGGAGGGAGATTGCCTCAATGTGATTTGATGGGGATTAAGGAGAAGTTCCTTGATGGTGCCCTCATACTTGCAAGAGGTTCCTGAGCAGGGCCATGGCCACAAGGTCACTTTTTACCCCATCCTCTATGGGCAAATGAGGAGGCTGATAGATTGGCTAAGAAAGTAGTTGGCTTTTTATTCATCGTTCTAGTTGTTTAGAATGTCTCACTAAGTGGTCTTCATCATCTTGATGAGGATTTTTCTCTTTTCCTTTTCAGTTCCTCCTTTATACTCCCTTTCTTTTTAACATTTTCAGCCCTAAGGGGGAAAAGACAAACAAGGGATCTGTCACAGATTGTACATCCACGATTCGGGGTTACCACTTTAGAGTTGCTTGAAATCCACTGATTTGACAATTTTGTATACTTAGCTGAAGTGAACTTAAGGATTTGTCGAGGGGTTATCTTAAAATCTGCCATTTGTTTTCTTGGTGGTTAAATATGATAGTGCAGACGATAAGATTAAAGAAGGTAGCTTTTTGCCATTAATGTTGTTCAAGTTCCATAGCAAGAAAGGGGGATCAACGTAACCTTGAATTTTCAAGACAAGACTAACAAAACATGTGAAACTTAAATAATTACTTCATTTCTTCAGAAGAACATTTTGTCATTGCCTCATGAATATCACAGCCATGCAGATTACAAATTGAATGATCATGGACTGGAATGTCAGCTAGGGAAGAGTTGCCAGAAGCTAAGGTTGGCACCACATCACCAATAGGGGCTTGTGTGTATGAGTTGAACATTTTTGTGCAAAGCTTCTCATGTCCAATTTAAAAGTGTTGATACTTTCTAATTGTGATTAAGAGATCAATAAATTACCATAATTTAGTAAAAAAAACCCAACCCAAACCACTTAGTTTACTTCTAGGTGTCCTGGAGATGGGTGTAAAAAATTACTGATGACTAGAGCAAAAGCCCCAAAGTAACAATGGGTTTGGTGGATCACTTTTGTCATGTGGGAAGCTGGTCTCATGGGTGTGAGTTCCAAAAGGAAAGCCTTTTCGTATTCACCCCTATCACCTTTTATGATTTTCTGAAGCAAGGTTTAGAAAGAACTGATATCTCTAAATCTGACTCATGTCCTGTTATGGATATGTCACTGGGTATATTGGATTTGTGGGGCATGATTTGCTTGATAGTTGAATAATTTGTGGTAGCAGCCATGGCCCATTATTGACAATTGCCTGATATATTTCATCTCGAGGGCAAGAGTTTAGACCCTGGTCTCATATCTTTAGATTAATCCTTGAGGAGATCTGTTTCCAGTATACTTTCATACTAATTGGGGTTTGCACACATGTTTTTCTGAAATAGGAATTTAAAAAACTTAAAGAGGGAAAACTTATTAAATTAAGAAAAAAATAGAAGAAAATTTAAATACTATGGTAAGTATTGATTTTGTTTTCAACAATGACAGGCCCATGCTTTTACACCACGGTGCAAAATTAATGGATTTGGAGATTTAGTGAACAGATTGGTATAGTAGAGAGATTTGAAAACTAAAATACGTATAACCTTTCTAATAAAATAGCTGACTTAAAAAATATCTAGAGATATTATGTTAGTCGAAAATATTAAGATCTTATTATAACAATTAACTTAAAACTGGGAGTTATAAACTATGGATCTTCAAGAAATTGAAGTATGCAAAGCAAAAGAAAATGGTTGAAAAGATTATGATCTTCTTATTAAGGTTACCCTTGATATGAAGGAATTTCTGAACAGCCGTATCCCATAGTATGTAGATAGCATAGGGTTAGATACCATTGCACCTTGGTAGCGCTGAGAATTTTCGGATCGGATCCAGATCCGAAAAGTATACATGGAATCCGGATCCAGATCCAGAATACTTGAATCATAAATGTTAGGATTTGGATCTGAAGCCATATATAAGATCCGGATATGAATCTGGATCCCGATTAGTTCCAATTTTGTATATTACAAAGTTAAAATGTAATTATAAAAATTAAAATAATTATATATTATTATAAATAAATAAATAATATAAAGTATAACATATATATGGATATATAGGTATAATAGCATATATTATTTTAAAAAACCAGGTCGGATCCGTATCAGAGCACTTATACTCAGATCCAACCCGAATTACTATTCGGATCTAAATTTTGGATCCGGATCCAAATTTTGGATCCATACACGGATCTGGTTAGGATCTGAATTTCAGGTTTCAGATCCGTATCGGGTAAATTCTCAGCCCTACGCCTTGTTACAGGAAAGGGGATGGTGTCTAAATATCTAGGTTCCCACTAGGCGAATGTTGTTGGCACTGTTGAGCCGCTTATCTGCCCTTGCATATTTGAATGACTTGTTTTGCTTCAGACCTCTAGAGTTGACACTATCATTGTACTAGTAGGGGCTACCATTGGTTGGCACATTACCTAAATCTTTCACCAGTCAGGCAAGGTAGTGTTGCCCATTATGATCTCATTGTAGATCAATTATCTGATCGATGGCTTAATCTCCTTTCTGCAACGAGTTGAATAGAGTTAGATGCCTAGGTTTTGAGTAACATGATTATCATGGTTTAACAACTATTACAACGGTATCTGCTATTGCCACTTCTGGCAAATATCCCCTTAGAAAGGGATTGAAGTTGAAAATAATGGTCCTTATGCCCATTATAATGGCAAGGACTGTTCGTTGCTATCATGAATCATGGTATATACTTTTATCACTGAATAGGGCGGATGGCTGGGCTCAAAGTCCGTCATCTTGAAGCTGAGGTGCGAGTGGGTCATGACCATGTCCATTTCCTTTAGGTTGCCACCGAGTGGTCTGTGGCTGACTCTTCTGCAAGGTTCATTCCTACTGTACCTCCTCTGTCACCATTGCCCACTAACTGCTGCATGCTAGTCTCAGTCCGTTGGGCTTGAGATGCTCTCTCTTGCCATCTTGACTATGCTGTAATCTTGAAGTGTTTGTGCTATGTTGTTTCTTGTCTTCTTATGCATTTTTTATTTAATTAGTTAAATAGAATAAACTCATTTGCTATATTTTCTCTTGGAGGCCTATTATCTCATCAAGGAGTAAAATTCATGATTAGGTTCAAAATTAGGTTCTATCATTTTTATTTTTTTTAAAGAATGTACTAATATTATGGTCACAGCCAATTACAATGTCAACTTCTTTTCCTTCTTCAAATTGCAACTAGGATATTGGGAATGAGACATGCAGAGAAGTAGGAATTTAGAAAATGAGATGTGGCCTTTTGGCTGTGACTCATTTTCTCTGTTTATTCTCATCATGCCGGTGTTTAGAGCCAATCTGACCAGTTTTGCATTCTAAATTGGTTCCGGCGTTTATCACTTTTGTTTTGTCCAACTATTCAGGAGAGAATTGGTCACAAATCAGAACAACTCAAACGGGTTGAATGTGATGGCCTGGTTAAGCTGAATAGTTTGATTGAACCATCTTCTTGATCCTTGGTGCAGTTGCACGATTGCTCCTCAGTCTCGTATGGTCACTATTCCACCTAATGGAACTTCAGTGTCAACATCAAAGAGAATTCCAGAGCATTCCCTTATATATGAGAGTTTGTGCCATTCATTGGAATGGACAATTACAATGCTGGTCTACATTTTGATGTTGCTGTCATAAACATTGGAGCTACCCCTAGGCTTCACATATTGAACAATGATGAACTAGAGAACCTGAATTTGAACCTCCAGTTTACCTGAATAAGTTCCTGAGAAATTGGGCTCACACTCCCTAGATAGTTTTGTATAGCAACACTAGATAAATTTGAACTTCCAATTGCATCATGTTTGTGCATGTATGAAAAGTGTTGGAAAGCATTAGTTTTCCTTTTCTTTGTGATGATGTATCTCATGATCCAAATTATTCAGAAATGGAACATTTTCCAATATTTTTATCAGATGCACCTAAATAATGGAGTTTGAATTCTTAACTCTTTTTTTTTTTTGTCTCTTGATATCTGCAGATATGTTCCCTCCTTTGTGCCACCTGGTTTGGCAGCGGCCATCAATAAAGCGAAAGAGTCAGAGAAGGTCAGCATGTCCAACATCATTTGTATTAAGCTTTGCTGATTTTCTAATGTGTGATTTGTGAAATTGTTTCTCCAGCATGATGTTGGCTACCATTACATAGCATCACATACGGCCTCTTCATTTTTACATGTAGTGCATTTTTTTTGCTGAGAATTGGTGGCATTGTAATTACTTTTACAAACACCCATGAGATGTGGGTATAGACAACCCATTGACTGGGTGCTCTTTTGACTGTACAATCAAAAAATTAAGCATCAAAAAGTTAAAAGAACAAGAGACATGAAAGAAAATTAAAGAAGGAATTCAGTAGATGGGAGAAGTGATGTAATGTGTTGTTATTTGATATTTTACGAACTTCCCTCTGCTAAATCTCAAAAATGTTCTATAATCTTGAATATTTTCTTAAATACCGCTCTGGCGGTTTTGCCATCCCTCTGATGTGGTTTGAGCAATGTTGGTGTGGCAAATGTGAATGCTCTTAGGAATTTTCCGTGGGTGATATGACCTTTTGCAGCTTTATTCAGTCGAAGTCCCCAATAATTAATTTGCTCTTGCTTTTATCATCCTTATTATGTGAATGATATGAAAGATTTCTAATATCTTCTAAGGGAGTGTAAACTCATGATGTCATGTATGGCACCTTTGAACCTTGATATTTATTTGGGAACACTTGGAGGATATTGCTAGTTTGTGTGCTTCATGTTTTGTTCGACGTTATATCTTTTAGTCTTTACAGGAAAAGTGGATACACATTTATGGCTGGTATTGTCAATTTTCTTATAATACAATCAATGGAAATAATTGCATGAGTTAGCTGAGCCCACCATTTGCTAAACACTAAGCAATTGCCATCATTTAATGCAGTTTATTCTATCTTTGTGCCATAATTAGGTATTTCTCTCGCACTTGTATTGTTATCTTGCTTGACCACAATTATTAGGATTTCTAGTTTTTGTGGCAGTGTAAATCTGGCTTTTTTATTTTGGCTTCATTAATTGTTCTTTCTAACTGCCGACCCCAAATAATTGGGACAAGGCCCGGATGATGATGATGAATTGTTCTTTCTATCTGCTGCTTGAACTATCCAGATTGGGGTGTTCTGGCCTTGTTGTGATGATAAGTCACTTTGGGGACCTTTTTGTTTGGATGTTTGTAGTATATCTAACTATAAAAGTTTTTGCTCTGTAGAAAGAGGACGAGAAACCTAAAGAGAAAGAGAAAGGCAAGTCGAGGAACATAGATCATTTCATGGAGGAATTGAAGCTTGAGCAAGAGCTTAGGGAGAAGCGTAATCAGGAGCGTGAACAGTGGCGTGACGGGAGGCATAATGAATCTTCTGCTGTAAGTACCTATGACCATCAATTCTTAACTTCATCACTATGTTTATGGCACTATGTTTCAAATGAGTTTTCCTGTCTGAATTCAATATATTCGGAATAAAAAGGAGAAATATTGTGAACAAATTCACCAAAGATATTGTTTATTTGATGAGTGTCATATAATATTAGACTAGCATTTTAAGGGATTGTTTTTGAGTTTCAATGGTGAACTCCACCTCTTCTTGAACTAATTGTCAATGTCTGCTTTAACTTCCTTAAGATGCAAAGGAATGAAATACTTCATTAACCATCATGACCTCTAGTATATCCACAGTACTTTAAGAAAGTTGCTGCATGGCTCTCACACTCAATATCATTTAACGAGTCACCTTGAACCTGAAAGGGTGCTTGGAGGACATCTCGTCGTAGGTTTCTCTATTATGAAATTTCTTTGAAGGGAATGATCCTACGAGACCTGATTCAGTGCTAAAATTTTTAGGAGCTTTATCTGCAGTATTCAGTAGCCTTCCATGGATCTTGGAGATGATCATCTTGACTATCTGTAGTAGGTCAAATACAGTGTAGGTTGGAGTTTTACATGTTAATGTTGGAGTTAGTGTCATGTGGTTATCTCCCAAGCTTAACATACTGTCAATTCTACATTTTAGCACTTGTCAATTGCATATTTTGTGTTTTTATGATGGCTGGATAATTAGAAGGCCTATATTGGTTTTACTCAGTGGTTTAAAAAATGGATCGATGACCGGGATTGGGCATCCCAAAAACCGATCCGGATCGGCGAATCAGCCATCCGGATCTAGAATCGAGCCGAATCGCTCGGATTAAGCCTTAAAAAAATCCAAAAAAATTATTAAAATTCATTATAAATGTTGTCTTGTAGGAATCCAATAAGATATGGGGCTACTACATTATTAACTTTCATTGTTTTCATCAATTTATGAATATTGAGATGTTCTTTCCCTATATGAACTTATGTTGATTATTAAATTTACATCACACAAAAGAAATCATAGAATTATCATGGATTAAGTATAGAATCATATATGGACTACAATAAAGAGTTGACTAAATCGATGAAAAATTGGCCACTAAAATCTCGAATTGGCGGAAAACCCTAATCCGCTAAAAAAACCCAAATTATTACAACCTAACTAACTATAATACTATATACCAACAAAATTTTATAATTATTTTATTATATAAATAATAACAAATCCAAAATATTTTATAATATCATCTAATTTAAAATGTATTATTGACAACTGTAAGAAAAATAGTACACTACATGATTTATAATACAAAACTTAATAAATAAAATAAAAGATTTGGTTATCAATGTAGAAATTATTAGAATACGTACCAATTTTCTTTAATTTTTTAGGTTTCTAGAATAAATTAGTAGAAGAGATTGTTAGTAGAAGAGAGAGATTTCAAATGGCCTCATTGTATGAATCCTATCTTTAAATTAATATTACTAAATTTATTTTAAAGACCATCATGTTATAAAAATAAAAAATATAATTAGACCATTTATTCCTAGGTTGTATTAAGAAATACCTTTTATTTTTTTGACAAGAAATACTTATTGTGTTATCTTTTATTTTTTTTTACAAGAAAACTATGATACTTGTTGATTATCATTTTTTTTTTTTTTTGACAAAAGAAGAAGATGTACTACATTTTTTTTTGCTTGTTGTATTACTTTTTATTTGTTTTTAAAAGAAAAATAAAAAAATGATGCTGCCAAAGTACATTTTATTTTTTTATGCCTTTTGTTTTATTTTTTTGCAAGAAATACTTATTATATTACCTTGTATTTTTTTACAAGAAAAATAAAGAAATGTTGTATTATCTTTTTTATCTTTATCTTGAAAAGCCTTTTATTTTTTATTTTTTCTATTTTTTTACAGCAGTATTTTCTGCCTTTGTTTATTTTTTTGACAACAAAAAAATGACGACGGGCGCTAAGGGGTTCGAACCCAAGACGTCCCATCGAAAAATCGGAGTTCTCAACCAACACGCCACGTCGTCTAATGTGATTTTATTAGCTTCTATAATAATATATATTCAATCGTTTTGCTTTAATGATTTTTTGTGGGAATTATCCCACATCGAAGGATGAGCGTCGCTTTGTTCTCTATAAAGTCCCGTGCAATAGATATTACATTACACGTGTAGAAAAGCGAGGGGGCAGACATGTGAGGTGAGTTGCCACGTGTGGAGGTTTTTTAGGTGCCACGTGTTGCTCCCGTGAGGCGGCCACGTGTAAACCCAAAAATTACTGCGATTTACTATTGGGAATCTCCTGGTTCTCTCTGTACACCGGCGATTCCCGATTTTTTAGTGGAACCGGCTCGATAGCAGACGATTCCCCAGTCGAACCGGGTGAGTCCGGCTCGGCTCTGCGAGTTTTCAAACCCTGGTTTTACTGATTTGATGTTTGGGAACTACTCCTCAGCAAGTTTCTCCTTGATTTGTTCACTATAATTTGATTTTGTGTAACCCCAATATATGCAAGCTCCTTAACGATAAATTAGTTAGAATGGTTGTCCATCCTGTTTATGGCATTGCCTGGGTTTTGAAATTTTAATGTCATATATTTTCAACGTAGTTTTTCTGTTCTCAGCAGCCAACTAGTCGTTTTGATGAGCTGCCTGATGATCTGGATCCCAGTGGAAAGCTTCCTGGGTCATTTGATGATGGGGATCCTCAAACTACGAATTTGTATGTCGGAAATCTTTCACCACAGGTAGCAATTGCTCGTTGTCATGGTCTTCCTTATATATTAGTTATTTTATTTATATGGGTCCTGTATCCCTATATTAAAATTGTTGCCACAATTCTTTTCTCATACCTAATTGATATATTGACTGAGCTTTATTAGGTGGATGAGAATTTTCTTCTTCGGACATTTGGTAGATTTGGGCCTATTGCCAGTGTGAAGATAATGTGGCCTCGAACAGAGGAAGAGCGGAGGCGGCAAAGAAATTGTGGATTTGTTGCTTTCATGAATAGAGCAGATGGTCAGGCTGCAAAGGATGAGATGCAAGGTATGCCTTCTGGAATTTTCTCTTGATCAATATGTAAAACCCATGCACTTAGGTGCTGGCAGGTTATGTATCCAAAATAAAGAGTTGGCTGGTATTGTGATATTACCTGTCAATTGAAATGCAGTTTATACCCAATGTTCAAGAAAGCGCAGGTGCCCCACCTAGGTGCTTGCCCAGGAACAGGGTACCCTTAAGACTTAACTCATTAAGGTATCACATAATTAAGGTATATAACGTCATTAAGATGCTAGTTTTAAAACAGTAAGACTTAGTTTTACAGTAAGTCTTAAATGACTATATAAGATGTAAAAATAATAGAATATCAAAGCATGACACATTGAACAAAAAGGAATCAACTATTTATAAAAGAATACGAAATATGCGCAATTTCATCGTCCGAGTGAGGAAAAATTGAATTAATCACAAAAAAATTCATTCTTTCAACTACAACCATGTAAATATATCGTAGAAGAAAAAAAAGGGTAAAAGAAAAAACAAATGATTCACAACATAATACGTTATAGCAAATTCAAATCAAAACCCTTATTCAAATATGATAGTACTTTAAAAATATCAAAATCAAATCAATGTCGATGCAAACCTCATCTATTGGGTCACCAAAAGTCCTCAAAATCGACTACTAGAAGCCCCAAAAACACCCACAAACTATCTCCTTTGTTTTGGGAAGAAATAAAAAAAATCGATAATTTATTGATCTTTCGATAAATCATTCTCTCTAAAGGGAACGGTTTTGGTTTTTGGGTTTGGATTATCCCCCAAAACCCTTTTTCCCCTTTTTTCTAGAGGAAAAGTAACAGGACCCTTGCCAAGTTTTTTTCTGCCTTTTTCCAAATTGTCTCGAGGTGGCGCCTTGCCCCTCTGGGTGGGATCCCAGATGCTGGCCGCCTAATAGCTTCGTCTAACTAGCGCCTAGGCGTTTTTGAAATTTTTCCGCCTAGGACGGCTGGGCGGCTGAATTTTCGAACATTGTTTATACCATGCAATTTTTATCTTGCCGGCATTGCCTCTGGAATCTTCTGTTTTTCATATGTTGTGTGGCTTTGATTGCTTGATGAATTAACAAGACTAATGTTGAACACTTATTGGGATCAAAGAAACTTCTGCAAAATTCTTAAAAATAAAAGAAGGGATTTATCCCATATATACGTCTGACTTGTGTATACGACATGCAAAAATATCCCTATACAACTGTCATGACAAAATCGTCCCTGAATCGATAGACTAATTTCATGAACTAAAACGACATCATACATCTAAGCACCCCCCTCAAACTGGTGCATTTAGTAATGTTGTGTGACAGTTTGCTCACAAGCTAATCATATAGCCTTGTAGTAGGTGTGTTGGTAATAAATCAACAAGTTGGTCCTCATAAGGAATGTAGAGGAGGGTGAGAAGATCACGAGGCACCCACCCTCTAACAGAATAACAGTCGGCCTCAATATGCTTGGTTATGGTTACCGGGAGCACTTTTGCTTTGGAATCTCGATCCCGCACTCCGAGTGACCGGATCTTGATTCCAGACGCTTCCTTGCGTATTTGGATCTTGTATTTGTAGTTATGGAAACTCGATCCCTATTATTTGGGAACGAGTTCCCTAGTGGGATCTAGATCCGCATGCCCAAGATCATGGATCCAATATCATTCGGAACTATGATTCCAACATACCAAGAACCGAGTATCCTATACTATGGGAGCGAGCTACACCTACGAAGTTATTTCCTTCATACATAGTATTTGGTTTTCCTCAAATTTTCTACGACGCACACATTTTCCATTGAACCTAATATGGTCGTGCATGAGCACAATATATGTGCTCAATCGTCGATTACAAACTTAGTCGAAATGGAAGTCTAGTCCATCCTGGGTAAATATTGCCCAGCATCGAGTGCCAATTTAGAGAAGTGTATTGTATAATTAAGGTTTAGTGATGCACTGTACCACAATAATGTTGTTTACTGAATTTGGTGTGAAATCATGCTCCAATGCATCACAATAAGGTTTTTCACTGAATTTTGTATGAAATCCTGCTCCAATGCACCCCAGTACTGTTGTTTGCTGAATTCGGTATGAAATTATGCACCAATGACAAAAAAAATTCAAAGGCTATCTCAATGCCATCATTTTTTATGTCATTGATACCTTGGAACCGTGGATTTGGAAAGAGTTAAACATGCTCTCTAATGGAACTCACTCTCAGTTTACAATATATGAAAATAGTGAATTTCGGAACCCCGTTCCTAAGAATGGCACAATACGATCCCTTTTAGTAGGGAACTCGCTCCCATCCAGATAGCAATGTGCTCCCTAGAAGTCATGTGACTTGCTTCCATCCCCAGGCCATGTTCGAAGCTCGCTCTGCCGCCTAGGGAACTCTGACCTAGACTCGCTCCGCGCTCCTTTTCCCGTTCCTGTTCCTGTTCCCAGAACTTCTCACGTTCCCATTCCCGGTAACTATGTGCTTGGCTCCATCATGGAATACATGATTAGTGGCAATCCTTGTAGCACTGACATTATCACCATGGAGTGACATTGGAGATGAAGTACAAACACCTATAGCAGAAAGAAATAAGTTAATTGCAAGTGTCCTATAAAAAATATAGATGTAGCATGATATTTAGTTTCGAGACCTGATTTTGGAACCACATTGTGTTCTTTGCATCACTAAATACAATATCCTATAATTGATTTTTGACCATCTAAACAACCTTCCCATCTGAGTCAGCATATGGACAAGCTGAATGTCCGAGGTGACTGAGAAAAAGATAACAATCAAGTGTAGACTGAATATACTGAATGATGCAGTGAACAGCAATCATATGAGCTTATTGAGGACCTTGAACAAACATGCTAACAGATTGAACTGCATATCTGATTTCTTGTCTGGTAATCGGGATGAACAACCTTCTAACTGCCACTGTATATTTGGACTGTATGGTGGGTTCCCATCAGATGGAGATAATGGAACATCAAGTTCTGTTGGGTTATTAAAATCTTCAAATTAGTGAGGTGGGCTCAGGAGAAAAGATCACAGGCATACTTATGGAGTAACCATGATGCGTCAAGCAGATCGAGAATTCTCTAACTGAAGAAAATATGATAAAGGCCCTTGTCTTTCATCTGAAATTATTGCTGTAAAATATATCTCATCTGAGAAATATTTTGTATGATCAACTGTGAGAACTATGCCATCTACATCGACTAGTTAACTGCAACCTTTCTTCTCTCTTGAATGATGCACGTACAAGGATCTGTAGAGCATTGAGTGAACCCCTCTAACGAAAACTAGTCTAAAACATTCAAACCAAGCGCAAGGACCTTTATTGGGGCCGTAAATGGCTACCTCATAAAAAGAATCTCACCACATGCTTGCACAAATCCTATTATTTGATAGCTGCAATTAGATGACCAACACTCGGAATAGGTTCTGCCCACAAACCATTAGGGTCAATGGATTGTAGAAGTGATGTACATGTGGTCTTTATAATGTGGTTCTTATGTTTTGCAACCCCATTTGGCAAACCCATTTTGTTCTGGGGTGTGTGGACATGTGCTTGTTGAATGATAATATTATCACTGAAATGTCTTTTCTGAGATAGGTGTTCACCATACGGCTGATTCTTGAGAATTTTGATGTCTCTTTCAAGATGGTTTTGAATCATTTTGTAGAAGGTGGCAAACACATCACAGACAATGGACTTGTTTTTCAGGGAATACACCGATGTATGATGAGAGGTATCATCCTCAAAAATTACATAATACTAGGAACCGATTTTGGATAAAACTGGAGGACTCACACATCAGAATGAACAACATCAAATATGTTCTTCTATTTTCAAAAACAGGAAAGGGCAATGTTGACAGTTTGACCAATTTACACGTATAATAGTCTAAGTCATTATTGAAATTCTTAAAAAAAACTTCATGAAGAAGAAGGAATAGTTTTAGACTTAAAACTACTTCTTGAGCCTATTAGAACCACCAGAGATGCCAAGTACAAAGAGACGAATGTGAAACAACTGTAACCATGAACTGTGATTAGCAGGCTCCAAAAAAAATATCTAGGCATAAGATTTGATGTGCTTTATGACCTCTCCCAATCAGCTTCCTTGTTGAGATAACCAATGTTAGGCAATATCATGAATAAACCAAACTAAGTAATTTTTGATCTACTAACTGGCGAACAGATGAGTATTAACTGATCCTACTTTGCTGGGACTGAGTTTAGAACCATTGAAAGTGTAGGGGAACTGTTACCTCCAAAATAAACTGGCGAGGATATTAATTTGACATTCCCAGTCATGGGTCGAGTTGCGTCAGAGTCGAGGAACCAGACAGACTTAGAAGATCTGGATGATGTATTTAGGTTCCTTGACAAGGAACGTCCTCGAAGCAATGTTACTAGATTCACTTCGAAGACCTTGTTTTGGCGGGAAAAGGGAACCACTTGGGCTATTTGGCAGTTTTGAGGGAAGGTTTTTGGGTTTATTCTTTTAAGACTAAAGGAGTATGTACATTTAGGAACTTTAAAGTTTCAACAAAGATTTTATAAGATTATGAATATTAAGAATGCAATCGTTTTAAGCTTTGTATATAATTAGCATATATGTTTTAAAATTGGAAATATTAGGGGTATTTTAAAAAAAAATTACGAATATATTCAGTTAGCAGGTGATTGATTTGCTCTGCTTGGTTTAGGGTCTAAAGAAGAGAATAGAGTGGTTTCGGCCAAAGCTAACTGAATCTGATATTATTGCACTCAAAGTGCTTGGAGAACCTGCTGAAGTGTGCCTCGTTTTATAGCGCCTTAGGGCAAAAAGTATGTGGAGGAACTTGCAACTGGGAATGGTGTATGAAGAACAATTTATTTGTGGTGATTCTCAATATTCATTCCATTTGATTTACTGATATGGGTTTCAGATGATTCCATGTTCCACAATTAAAAGAGATTGACAAGGATGTAAGAATGAACTGAACTGTTGCCTAGAACCTTGGAAAAAACAGAGTTGTACTTGTGGATCTGAGGAAGTTTGAATGATCCATGGAATCCTAATTATTCGTGAAGCCACTCTCCTTCAAACACCCTGAAATTTATGGTGCCATTGCTACAACTGCTGCATTATTTGCCACAGTTCTCCAGTGCCAATACAGTTCCAGTATAATGCAGATGCAGTACTGCTGCAATAGATAGATTGCTGATACAGAATTGATCTTCTTAATGTTGTCATGGATCCAAGGTTTAGAGTCCAGAACTAAGAACTTTTTGATCCAGATTTGCTGATACTAGACAGATCTAAGTTTTTAATTCAATCCTAACTCTGATACCATTTTAGAACTAGTAAACTTGTGTAGATTTCTCAGCGATGAAAATAAGGGGTTGATCTGATATATACATACAACTGACTGAGATATACAAAGTCAAAAGGTTCTATGCTCCTGCAGGAGACTCCATTTACTCCCTTGGGGTAAACCCAATAAAGGGGTGCTGTTAAAATTTTGGGATGCAACCTCTTCAACCTAGTGGCAAACCTCATCCTCCCCCTCCCCCCCCTCCCACCCCCCACCCCCCACCCCCCCAAAAAAACAAAAACGAGGAGAGCAACAAAAAACAAGAAAAAAAAAAAGGAAAAAAATCGCATTCATTATGTGCCTAGAAAAAAGAAAGTCCCAAGATTGAATAAAGACTGTAATTTTTTGCAAGGTGGGATCTAAGCCTTATACCAGAGGGTATTGACAGTGGATCACCTCCGAAAGAGAGGCATGCTCTTACTCAACCGTTGCGCTATCTGTTACTGTGAAGAGGAGACTAACACACCTCTTTCTCCATTGTCTAGTGGCTGAGAACCTCTGGGGAGTGTATTACACCTTTTCAGGTGGGTTTGGATCACTCCACTGACTGTCGCAGCCCTGTTCAACCTATCCCATTTCCTGCCCTGGCCAAAACCAGGGGCAATGCTTTGGAAGGCTTCTGTATCTGCCACTTTGTGGGTCATTGGAATGAGCGCAATCATAGAATTTTCAGAGGAGAGAGAACCTCTATATAGGGCCTCATGGAGCGCATCAAAGCCATAGTCCTTTTTTTGGGTCAAAAACCACAAACCCTTTCAATCCTACTCCTCTTCGGACTTCCTGCTGAATTGGCAAACATTGAGCCATGTCACTGTTACTTGGGTTTATCGAGCCTAACTTTGGAGACCTTCAAGACATGGATGGGTCAAACTAAATTTTGATGGCTGCTCTCTAGGTAACCCAGGGAGCTGGGGTTTGGGGGAATCTACAAAGACAATTTTGGCAATACCGTCTTATCCTACTCAAAATCTATTGGAATTGCTGATAGCATCACTGTCGAAGCCCTTGCACTGGTTGAGTGTTTGAGAGCGTCCAGGTCTGTGTGGGATGACCACTTCACCACTGAAGGAGGCTCCAAGTCTATCATTTCTTGGGTCTGAGGATTTGTCGCCCACCCATGGAGGCTGGCTTACATTTTTGATGAAATATTGGACGTCGCTAGGCTCATTCACATTTACTGGACACATTTGGCGAGAGGCCAACTCTATCGCTAATACCCTCGTGAATGAGGGTGTGCAACGTCTTTGTCTAGGAGAGAAACCCACTAACATTTTTTGCAGATTAGTGGCCTCCTTAATTCCTTCGTTTCATAGTGGACATATAGCATTTTTTGTAATTAACTCACCACCTTGGTGATTTTTGTATACTGCACCTTTTTTGGGGGCTATTTTTTCTACTGTCTTTCTTCCCTTAATACAAGTCAAATTTTTGCCCAAAAAAAGAAGAAAAAGTCTGAAGAACTTGAAATCCGTTCTTCTTTTTGACAATAATCAATTTGTGGCTTCTATTTGGATCCCTATCTTTCAAAATTAAAAAATCCTCTTACGTGGCTCTTTCACCTATAAGAGTAAGCATACAATATGTTCCTACATAATCCAGTATACGTGCTCATATATAAATACTCTATAAAAAGCAGTTCTGTCAAACTATCCTTGAATCAATAGACTGGTATTGCATCTATCCCTTCTTATCTTCTATCCCTTCTTCTCTTCTCTTCTCTTCTCTAACAGCTGACCAGGGATTGCATCTCGCTGCTGCTAGCAGCTAAAACTCTCTCGGTAGACCTTTTCTCTCCTCTGCATGCTCTCTAGTTCCCCCTTCTTCTTGCTTTGAGTACTCTATGTACTCTCTCTCCTCCTCTCCTTTCTTCTATTCTCTCCTCTCATCTCTTCTATTCGTTCTTCGCCTCTCTTCTCTAACAATTGACCAGAGATGCAATCTCGCAACTGAGGCTACCTCTCCCCCTCTTATCTCTCCCAGTTCTCTCCTCT
Source organism: Amborella trichopoda (assembly GCF_054954075.1). Taxonomy (NCBI): domain Eukaryota; kingdom Viridiplantae; phylum Streptophyta; class Magnoliopsida; order Amborellales; family Amborellaceae; genus Amborella; species Amborella trichopoda. The sequence goes on from NC_142340.1 coordinate 18,550,592, forward strand.
CGTCTCTTCTTCTCTCCCTCTTATCTCTCCCAGTTCTCTCCTCTCTTCTCTTATTCTCTTCATACTTCTGCCACCTCTTGATAGCTGACTTGAGACTTCATCTCACATTTGGAGGCTCCTCCTTTGATGGTCGGAATAGAGGTGTGATGGTTTTTTAGGGAAAAACCAAGATAGATACGAAACAGAGGTAACCAACAATTTTGGGGAAAATAGAATTCGGATAATGGGGAAAAATTACAGCCCCTATCAGTTTCAAAGGCTTTTTGGGTGTGGAAGGTCTGCTGGATAGCCCCTCACTATTAGCCGGAGCTCCCATTTTGTTCCACAATACCTCTGTTTTTTGTCTATCTTGTCTCCACATCCCTACAACCTCACCAACACCACCCCTTTTTTTCCTCTACGAGCTACTCCCTCTCCTAGCAAAGGAAGCACGTCAGAACGTCAGTCGCTTAGCTTTTGAAGGAAATTTAAAGCTCGGCGGTTGGAAGCAAAACCTGGATAGAGAACTTTTTGGGTGTTTGTTGAACTCCGATCACTTCTATTGTTGTAAATCTTTTTATTCTTTTTTGACTTTTTACCTCTCCCTCTTTCTCCTCCTTCTCTTACTACTTCTGTTTGTCTGAGCGCCCTCTTTAGGTTATAGTCAAATGTATTCTTACCACTTAATTACAATGTTAACCTTTCTCAAAAAAAAAAAAGACTGGTATTGTACCTATGGAGTATTTTTAGGGCCCCAAATTTGGGGGTTGTAACGTCCTCAACACAGCGACCGACCTCAAAAAGGACAAGTACACTCTCTATACATACCTAAAAAAGGTCCTAAAATTGAACATAGGGCATCAAATTTTGGATGGTCAGATCTTAGTGTTTGGAACTCAAAATCCATTTATTTTTAAAATACTCTATCCAATGATTCTGAAGCGAGTATCAAAAGTTGAGGTTGAGGAAATCCTTCTTTACCCTTGAAAATACCATCTGGTGATTCTAAAGTACATCTAAATTTCAGAGCTAGAAGATCCTCCTAATTAGGTATTTTGCCCAAGGGATCTATAGCTTGCTTCTTAGGGAGGACGCTATATGTGCTGTACAAAAAATGTTCATAAACCAGTTTGGACTTTCTCATCCCTTTTTAAATAAATTTTTCATCTCAGTATCATTACAGGATTAAAATTTGTGCTCCTACAGGAGCACATTATATACTGGGCCCTTGGGCAAGAAGTTTGCTAGGATTTTTTTTTTTTTTTTTTTTGAGCCTTGAATTTGGGGCTGTAACCTATTCAACCTAGGAACCAACCTAAAAAAAGGTTGAATGCGGACCCCAAATTGTAAAAATTGGAACACAAGCCATCTTCAGATCGTCAGATCTAGGTGTTTAGGAATTCTAAATCCTTTTTTCGTCCTGAAATTGTTCATCTGGTGGTTCTAAGATGATTCCAAAATTTCAGATAAGAAAAATCCTCCCAAGTGGGTGCTCTTCCTAAGGAATAGCTGTGCAATTTGCTCCTGTGGGAGCAAGCCATATGCGGATTATATTCTAGTATTATGTGATTAATGTTACGATGTGCTTGTGTTTCATATTTTGTCTTGGTACTTCCTTTTTGCCTTGAAATAAAATATCGAAACTGTATTGGGCCTTTTCACTTCTTAATTATAGTTTTTTGATGATGTTATTATCATTATCATGTGTGTACGCGCCTGAGATTGTGCACTCGTATGACCTTTTTAATGGCATGGGGCCCCATGCCATGTCAGCTGCTCATATCCATATCCCTGTCAGATCAGCATGGCAAAGAAGAACCTTCTTGAACATTGCCATACATGGTTCCTTGTTTCCATTTTTTTTCCTTTTGGTGTAATGTCTTAGTGACTTCAATATATGGTTGATCATGCTCTTTTTGCTGATGTGTTTCCTCTAGGAGTAAAAATTATTCCGGAATTTCCACCATCACTTATTGTTAGTTTGGCTTTCTGGTTGGATGGTTTTCTGTGGAGATGCTGCCCAATGTCTATGTTTCAGGGCATGTTCATAGTGAGAAGGAATGGTTTCTGCAAAGGCATTTCTGTAGGGAGGATGCAAGTTGTGGAGTGCATTAAAATGTGTATTATGGCTTGATTTCTTCTCAGGACTAAGGATGAAAAATCCAGTGTCACGTTGGAGAGTGATTGAGGCATTCATTGTTGCTTAGTAGTGGTGTCGAGGGACCCTCTGTATGGTGTTGTGATCATTAATTTCGATGGTAGTTCCTTAGGATTTGTGACTTGTAGTATTGTTTTGGATTATCTCCGATCCAGTGCATGGTGTTTGCAAAACCATTTTTCGCCATGCTAGAAGTTCCACAATTGCTGCGTTAATTGCCATTAAAAAGAGAAAAAGCTCTCTGAGGAACTAAGTCTTCTAATCCCAGAGATGATTAAGGACACGAGCCCACAAAGTAATTGTGTTCCTAAACTGATCACAATTTATCCAAAAAAAAAAAAGAAAAAGAAAAGAAGAAGAGCAAAAAACACTGTACCTCTCATTTTCTTTTTTCTAGTACTCAAATGAATTTCTGCTATTTCGAAGAACTTTTTGATCATGTCGTTTGCTGATTGCAGGGGTGGTTGTTTATGAATACGAACTGAAGATAGGATGGGGCAAGTCTGTCTCACTTCCAGCACAAGCCCTCCCTGCTCCTCCACCAGGTCAAATGGCCATCAGAAATAAGGATGTATGTGAATTTGGAAGCTGTCATTGTCTTTATTTTGTGCTACTTTTGGGTGTGTAGAAGTGGGAGATACCACACTAGCAGATAAAACAGCTATTAACAGATAAAACAGTGTCACTTTTCTTTGGGCGATTTCTTATGATTTGTGTGCAGAGTGACTTGCTTATTTGTTGATGCCTGCATTATGATGATATCGTTAGCTATATATTGCAGGGTGCAACTGTCATATTGTCCGGTCCTGAAGGTCCTCCTGTGACTTCTATGACAAGTCAATCCTCTGAATTGGTGAGTATATTTAATTGAAATTGAACCAAATTATTATTTCTGGTAGTTTACATGGAATGGTTTGCAATGCATCAAGCGTCTGCGCATGGTGATTTAGAAAAAGAAGATGGGGGAAGGCGAGTTGGTTTGGGGAACATCATGGATGTCGAGAAGATTGAATTTGGTTGAATGTTACCCATATATTGATACTAGTTACCAAAAACTGTTACATATCTAATTTTATGTTCATTTATCTGACCTTTGGATAGTCTTTTGTCCTTTGTTGTGTGTTTCATGGTGAACTTGGTAGAAACAAATCCTTCCATTATGTGCGGGGCATAGTTGTACGTTAGCATGTGATGTTGTTCCTTCTTTGCTCACTGTTTTCTTGCCTAAAGTTGGTAAACTAAGATTCTTCGTTTTGTTTACTAGCAAACCCATGCATTTCTGATGATGCTTTCTATGGATTTATTGGCTTATTCTTCTGATTGTGTATTCATGTATATGAATTCCTTATTAACTGGAGTTTGATGTTTTAATTAAACTATATTGTGATGTTTTAGGTGCTTACCCCAAATATTCCTGATATAACGGTCGTTCCACCTGATGACGATCACTTGCGCCATGTAATTGATACCATGGCTATGCATGTGCTTGATGATGGATGTGCATTTGAACAAGCTATCATGGAGAGGGGTCGTGGTAATCCTTTGTTTAATTTCTTATTCGAACTTGGATCTAAGGAGCATACATACTATGTCTGGAGATTGTACTCCTTTGCACAGGTACGTGTAATCATTCCTCCTCACATTTTGGTAGACAAGTCATATGATCCTTGTCGTGCTTGGTTATGATTGGGAAGTATTTTTTGTCATTATTCGAAGATTATTTTCTTTCCAAATACTATGCACATTCGTCAGTTTGGCATCTGAGGCGTGCCAATGTGCATCTGACACAAAAGGATCTGGCTACGTTTCTAGTCTGATGGGTATTTTGTTTTATGGAAATTCAGGGGGATACTCTTCAGAGGTGGCGTACAGAGCCTTTCATCATGATAACCGGTAGTGGGAGGTTAGTGAAACTGACTTCTATTTGTTCTCCACCTTTTATGGCTTTCTGCAAACTAAAGTTAATTGATGATGTCAGTGTTTGTTTCCTTCATAACAATGAACTTTATATGATTTTTGGCTTCCATTATTATTATTATTTCCACCATAATTCTTTCTATGTTTTTATAGATGGATACCTCCACCTTTGCCTATTAGCAAGAGTCCAGAGCTTGAGAAAGAATCGGGCACGACATTTGCGGCGGCGGGAAGAAGCAGAGTAAGTGGCCTCATTTATTAAAACATTCTCCTTAGAAGGACCTTTCATGAAGTTTTTGAGTTTTCTGGACTCCTGTTTTACATTTTTATTATGACTAGATTGTTACCACAATTGGATCACCAAATACAGTTTACATTGTTGAGTAGTTCCAATTTGATATACAAGTTCTCGTTGGGTTGTGCTAGAGGGTGGAATTAGAAAGGACTTTGACCGATCCGCAGAGAGATCAGTTTGAGGATATGCTTCGGGCTTTGACCTTGGAGAGAAGTCAGATAAAAGAGGCAATGGGGTTTGCTTTAGATAATGCCGATGCTGCTGGAGAGGTACTCTGTAGTTTGACAATTTTCATTTCTTATGTAGCACGAAGATAGGATTAATATGCTTGATTTTCCTCAGTTATCTGCTTGGCTATTGGCCTTAACATGTTTGTTTCATGCTTTTATAGGTGGTTGAGGTTCTCACGGAGTCATTGACTCTTAAAGAAACACTTATACCAACCAAAGTAGCCAGGCTTATGCTCGTCTCTGATATCCTCCACAACAGCAGTGCTCCAGTAAAAAATGCCTCCGCATATCGTACCAAGTTCGAAGCAACCCTGCCTGATATCATGGAGAGCTTCAATGACCTGTACCGTAGCATCACTGGAAGGATCACCGCCGAAGCCCTCAAGGTGTGCGCCATAGCTCGGGGTTTTTTTTTTTTTTACTTTATTTGGGTTAGTAAGCTGGATTCTTGTACTACTTTTCAGACTAATTTTTGTCAATTCTGTTGATTACAAGATGTTGTTGCTTGTGATTTTGGAATTTGATGCAGGAACGAGTATTGAAGGTCCTCCAAGTCTGGTCAGACTGGTTTCTCTTTTCCGATGCATATGTGAATGGGTTGCGAGCTACTTTTATTAGATCGAGTAATTCAGGGGTTATTCCCTTTCACTCGATATGTGGGGATTTACCAGAGATGGAGAACAAAACCACTTCTACAGATTCAGGTGAAGGAGCCAAAGTAAACCAAGATGCCGCCTTGGCAATGGGGAAGGGAGCTGCTGTGAAAGAGCTACTAAATCTCCCTCTTACCGAGCTCGAGAGGAGGTGCCGACACAATGGTTTGTCTCTTTGTGGTGGAAGAGAGATGATGGTTGCAAGGTTGCTTAGTCTAGAGGAGGCAGAAAAGCAAAAAAGCCATGATCGTGATGATGACTTGAGATATGGGCAGAGGTATTCGAGGGAAGAGAGTACTTGGAATGTGTGTGATGCAGGGCAAAAAGAAACCAACAGTGGGGCCGAGCCATGGTCACATTATGGGGAAGAGGTTTTCAGGTCACAAAGCAAAGCGCCATCATCATCAATGACTCCAACACTACCCATTCCTCAGCCTGAGCTGAAAGCTTTTGCAATAAAGAAAGGGAAATCAGACCCTGTTTTGCCTATATCGAAATGGGCTCGAGAAGATGATGCAAGTGATGATGATGAGGATAAGAAAGGCCTTGGTTTAGGCTACTCTTCCTCTGGAAGTGAGGATGGTGGTGATGGTCCTCGTAAGGCTGGAGATCCTGAAGTCTCTGGTGATGCCAGCCTTCCATCATATGCTGACAGTTTGATGAGTGAAGAATACAGGTTATATTTTATTCCTGTAATTTTAATTTCGAGTATTGATTCTGTTTGTATTTTTCAGTAATTGAATGGTCCTTTTCACTCACTGTATTGTTCCTATCATGATCTAGTGTTTGTTTATAGAGTGGCTGCTTTCTGGCAAACATATAGTTGATATAAGAGTTGGTGTTTTGCAGACAAAAGCTAAGGAGTTTAGAAGTTGCTGTGATGGAATACCGTGAGTCTCTTGAAGAACGAGGTATTAGAAATCCAGAGGAAATTGAGAGGAAAGTGGCAGCTCATAGGAGACGTCTACAGTCTGAGTTTGGCCTATTGGATTCTTTTGGAGACGCCTCAGGAAACAGCAAACATTTCTCTCGGTCATCAGGTCAGTCAAAGACCCTTGTTTTATTTGCAATTGGTTGCTGGCTTTACCCATTCTGGCTACGTGAATTATATGCATTTGGATTGTTTCATGAGGTGTTTGTGGGGGGGGGAGGGAGGGGGGGAGGCAGGGAGCAGCAGGAATCCCATGCGGGTGGATGCATTCATGTATAATTTCTTCTAGTTTTTTATCTTGTGGATATATACATCCATGTATTGGTTTCAATCTTTCATCATGCTTGGTTTCCCCTGATTGTATTGTCCAAAATTAAATCTAATAAATTGTCCATTTGTCCTACAGTTTTCCTTGACTTCTCTGCATTTTGTAGTATACTGTTTATCCTGACTGAATTCTCCTAGAACCTCGCTCTTTAGCCGCTATAAATTTCCTGCTTACATTACTGTGGGCATTTCACAGCTTTGCATTAACTAACAAGATCTTGATATAATGTAGAGAGGAGTTCATTGGAAAGAAGAGAGAGAAGGGATGATAGGAAGCGCCATCGAAGCCAAAGCAGAAGCCCTCCACAACGCAAGTCATCAAGTAGGGAGAGAGAGAGGGAAAATGAGGCTGACAGAGACAGGGATCGGGAGCGTCATCGTGAAAGAGAACGAGGTTCCCATGATGAGCGAGAGAGGAATGAGAGTCGCGAGAGAGAGGATTTTGATCGGGATAAGGGCAGGGACCGAGAGAGAGAAAAAGATCGTGAAAGAAAGAGAAGGCCTAAATGATCTTCTGGTGTATTGGAAGTGAGCAGTAAACTTACCTGCCTTAAGTACCATTTGCTTTGTAGGTTGGAGCATTCAAGGAAGTCGTTGCTGTGGGCTTTGCCATGTAACATGAATCACTCGGGAATTTCTTGGTAGTGGAAATTTCAGCAGTTACGGGATCTGTGGTGGGTGATTCAAAGATGGCAATATTTCTTGATGGGTTTTGTGTTAAATGTTCTACAATGGCCAAAATGCTGTAGCTTTTGGTGTTGCTCTCCGCTGATAAAATCACGAATTTTGTCATCGTTTGGATTCTGCTGAAACTGCGGTTGGAAAGTGGAATGCGCCTTGACTGTTATGTATATTTGTTATTTATCAGTTATCAAAAATTTTCATACAAAACTGTTGATGAAGTTGCTGGTCAAAATGCCTGGACTTATTTTTTGCCTACAAAGGATCTCAAATTTGTTCCTAATTATCGGTAATGAATATGAGATTTCTTCTTTATATATTGCTTTGAGATAAAAGCTTTTGTTTCGTTTCCTTTTCCTATGGCTAATTCTTTCTTTTCTGCGTATGATCTCCTTTTCTTGTTTGGTCTTTTTCATGGTTTTTGCACATATCCATTTATATTGTTTTCTGCCTTTCTTTTGTCTCGTAATTTTCATTGGTAAGTTTATCCCTTCCAGTTCTTATTTATTATTCATTATTATTGGGCAGCCTGACTCCCAATCCTTTGGAAGTATATGCTATGTTCCCGTAGGAGCATACTGTACACTTGTTCCCTAGGAAAGATTTTTATTGATCCGAAATTTTGGGAATCATTTAAACACTCCTAGATGATGATTATACTTAAAAAGAATAAAAGTTGAAATGGCTTTCTAACACTTGGCACCTTTGACGGTTTCTATTCAATCTTTAGGCATTAGTTACTTCATGCATATAGAGAATGTAATTTGGAATTTCCTTTTATTGAGTACAGCATATGGACTGAAGAGATTACATCTCCGAAATTTGGGTCCTGAAAATACTCCTAGATTGGATTCTTCCCAGGGAGTAGGTAGATGTTATGTTCCCTCAGGAGCGTGAAATCCCTTGGCAATCTTCTTTTGGATCGATTAACACAACTATCAAAATGAGAAAAAAGTATGAGCAGCACTTGGCCCTTTCTCAGTTCTAATGGGCTTTGTGGGTGCTGCTCTTCAATCCCATATTAAAATCTCACTAGGACTGTATATATAAACGTTTTAACATTTGGAAATTTTGTTTTTTGCAAACATGCAAAGAATGTGCAACAGTATTTCTACAAAACTTGTCCATCCTCCAAATCGTTTCTTAGTTGAATGGGTCGGGCAAAGAGACATGAAAATTTTCGCATAAAAAGAATCTCGTAACTATGTTTCTCGCGTAAGAGAGCATGGCATTGATTGTGGTCGTGTGTGTCCTTGCACGTGTGCACTCGCTCAAGGGAATTATCCAAGATTAATTGATAAGCATATTGCCATAATGGAGGGGCAGTGATCTAATGCAACAGTTGTATCATAGTATAATGCAACCACACTTCTAGAAAACTATGTTTGTGGAATTTGTATGATCCAAAAATTTACACACATACTCTCTTCATCTCAATAATGAATCTCAAAAAAAAAGAAAAATCAATTTGAACTCTAGATATGGTCAAAATGAGTCCCCCTCTAGTAACGAATTTAGATCATTCATTTGGTGAAATTCAAGATCTTAGCCTTTACAAACTCAAAATCATTTTTTTCGTTTTTAATATTGTTCATCTAATGATAATAAAGTCATCTAAAAAATTTGAAAAAGAAAAAATCCTTCCAAGGCATAGATCTAAGCATCTTATCAAAATTGACAGCCTATGTTAATTGGGCTAAAAAAATTCTAGATTGTGTTGTTAAATTTTTATTTTTGTGGTTGTCATTAGAATGAAAAGAGTGTATATTCTAAAATTTCGATCAAACAAATAGCCTTAAGATGGTTTTTGAAAGTTGTTGCATTATACTATGATACAACCGTTGCATGAAATTACTACCCCGGAGTCAAAAGATCATCCAAGATACCTGTGGGAGTATATTTGATATTTTTAGATGTACATATGCATCTTAACCCCAGAACTAGAGCTTTCAATGGTTGGTGGTTGGGAAGCATTATTTCCCTAGTATCAGAAGGATACTCCTTCAAACTGAAGATATCTTGATAAAAAAAGGAACTTTGAATTTGAAGAGGATTCTAAACATTTTGGAATATAGAGAAGATGATGAGCAATATACAACACTTTGATCCTTACGAGAAGAGAGAAATTACACCCAAGTTCTAGATAGATACGATAGAACCACACTGATGCTTGAACAGACACCATAGGAGGCAAGGAGGAATGAACTTCTCTATAAGTTTATGGACACAAATATGTCCATATTTTCTTTTTTTCTTCTCACTGTACTCTTAAAAAGTCGAACATTCGAGTACACAGAAGTATTTCAATTGCGATGTTAGGTTGGATGTAAAGGAACAAGGTTAAGTACAAGTACACTCGAACTGTAAGTATCAGTATAGTAAAGAAGCCCTTTGCCAGAGTATGATTCGTTTTTTTTGATGTATTGCTATTTCTTCATATTTTGGAGTCATGATTTAGTACATTTAGGATGGCACGTAAGTAAGAGAAATCCAGACAAAAAAGGAGATATGAAAGCAAGAGTAAATAAGGATATCGACTATTGATGAGATATGGAGTTTGTTGCTCGCACCACTCTGCTAGCTCAATTGATCCACCTCCGCACACAATTGATCACACTTTCTGCAGACCTTTAGCTCAATATGTGTCGTAACCCGCCATGCCTTGCGGTGAGACTAGCCAATCGAAGCCTCACTATTGGACTTCGAGGTCGGCTGCTAATGGAGTGCAATCCTCAGCTCCATGACATGTGCACAAAGCTCTAAGATATATGACATGTCCACAAAGTTCTAAGATACAAGTGCATAAATACTCAGGATACCCTAGCATGACCATCACAATTATAGTCAACTCCATTCCAATCTGGTGGGGGAAGATATCGTAGTAAAGTGCTAGTAGGTATTGTGTTGACTTATATGAAGCTGATGTAGCAATAAAGTGCTTTAGGTGATGTGCTGACTTATATGAAATAATGTCCGAGTATTGGAACGTCTGAACATATGGTAGCGTGGCTTGAAGATGGCCGTTTTCGTGAAGCAGCCACTTCGAAGATAAGGCTCTACAAGCCTACCACAGACCAAGAAGACACGAGGTGCCAAGAAGATGCTCGTGGCTCATCCACTCTAGGCGCCACTGCAAGGAGTCAGGTCACCTATTGCATGACAGTAAGTAAGAAAGCTACCTCATCAAGGAAAGGAAGTCGAGAAAAAAGTGAAGACACTTACTTCCTTGTCCTCGAGTAGGTTGAGGAAGTAGCTCCATGCCTCCATGGCCATCCGCTTTTTTGGAATCCAACATCCTCTCATGGAACGCTAAATGTATGGAATCTCTTGCATCTGGTGGCAACCGTAGGTTGAGGTATCCTCATTGCAATCTGTTGGCTTGAGTTATTTTCTACATCTGATGCAGATCAGTTTGGAGATCCTGGCCACCTTTCGCTAGACTAAGGAGAGGGTTTCTTAAGCATGGTCAGCCTCGCCCTTGTAATATCCGGACATATGTTGATTGTGCTCAAATTCACGCGGAGCTTCTTCACCAATTCCCTTAGGTTTTAAGATCAAGGTCTTTGTCACTCTCAGCCTTTGAGGCAGCCTCATGAACCCCTTGCTCAAAATCTTCAGAGGAAGAAGTGACTTGGTCGACAACCCGAAAATTGGAAGCTGCCCTCTACGCCCATAGCAGCCGGGGAATGTCTATGATATGGTCCATGCTCCACATAATAGCAGCACTAAGTACAAGATTTAGAGAGATAGAGAGCTGATGAGGAAATTTTGGGTTTAGGAAACTCATGATGAGGTGTCGGTTGAGTTCTCACGGATAACGGATATTTATAGCTTCAATATGAAAGCCAATGAGGCGATCTCTTGAAGAATGTTGGATAATAATGACGTTTTTTTTGAGAAATGGCAACTTGATAGGTGTCTGTTCCACTATTAATCCAAGGCTCCTAGAATGAAGAAATTCTTGAGAGGATTGAGACATGCATGCATAGCCAAAATGAAAGAAATAAAAGAATGTCGATAATCCACCCAAATCACTAGATGTCACACGCCTTTTGGGATTCTCCCACGCGTGTAACGCCCGAGGCACTTTTGTTGGGTGTATTTTTAGTCACCATGAGAGACTAAGTACATTTTAACAAAAGCGTAATAAATTATAGGCATAATTATAAGACAAGTGTTTGACAAAAGTCAAATAAAAGTATGCAAGCTCAATGGGCACAACTCTTGAAGATATTTGCAAAGATATACCCCTAATGTGACATGAAGAATATGATATGCCAAAGACTCATTATACGAAGGCCTCAATATGCCTTTAGAGCCCTGTTCATCTGTCAAGCCATATATGTCCCGACTTATGACCAATGATAATGAGAGAAGTCAACCTTAATACGCAACAAATACTAGAATACATATATCCTAATACTCATATATATGCCTCTCCACATGATATTGGAAGAATTGGATGTGGTATGACATACTTTCCAATTTGATGTCGGTCATGTATATTCATCTTGACTAACAATTGATGATAGCAGATATCAAACCATCTCTATGTGAGATATATTCTAGGATGCATATACTCCTAAACCAATATATGCTTCTCCACATGATACGAGACGAATATGACTCAGAAATATACACTTCCTAATCTATCATCGGTTACACATGTGCATCATGACTAATGATCGATCATAAGAGACCATTAAGCCATATCAATTCGAGACAAACTCTAGGACACATATACTCCCATGACCCATGTACGCCTCTCCAAATGATGTCATAGGAGTTTTGATGTGGTACAATGCTTTTAAGTCCATCGTCGGCTAAGGATAAAGTGTTTGACAGGCAGAGCATAAAGAAAACCTCACCATATGATATCACGATGATGTGTGTCTTTGCAAATATTCCATGAGGCCTCATATGCCTCTAAATCCAAGAATTATACAATTTGGGCATCATTTGGAGTTGGCTTAACAAAACATCTGCATTCATTGACTGTTAAGATATGACTTGGCTGATGCCCCCAAATGTTTGGGATTAATATGAAACTTTCAGGGGTTCATACTTGAGGTATTATATTTCTTACCCCGAAGTTTCACATCATTCGGAGATGGTTTAACCCTTATCTAAATCCATCGGTCGTGAAGAACCTTATACGCTGTTTGTCAATGGCCATCATGACCCCTGGTCACCAAAATTGAGATTTATCCCTATCCAAGAAGACTTTTCTCATGAGACTAGGGCCATTAGATTCCTGACTCAATCTCTATTACCTTTAAAAGGTGTGGCATTATATTGATCCTTGTGGAAAAAGCGGTTGAGCCTGCAATCCCCTGATCATGTTGATGTAATTTCCTGTAGAGAAGGATCGATTTTGGTGAATCATATCTATCTCATCACTGATCCATTTGAAACAAGACTTAGATCATTGTGTTTGTCTCTAAGTCCTTTATCATCTCTCCAAATTTCATGACCAATGGATTCATCAACATGAAGCGGTGAAAGAAATACAAAGATATGGCAGAACTGTGATAAGCAATGGCTTGACCGACAATAGATAAGAAACAACATAACCGTTAATTTTCTAACGCGGTGAGTAGGCAAGAGTACCATATAGTTGAAAGCATCAAGGCTGCATTCTCAAGACGCTGAATCACCCAATCAAAGAATGATAACTCCTTAAGAATTCTTCGAGGGAAGTTGGCTTCATGAGGTCGGGCGGTCTCATTGACATACAATAGTCCACAAGCAGACACAACAATTGTGGATCGAGTTTGACGGATACTGGAATATGCTTGTACACCTAGATATGTGAAAAATGGAAGTTAGATGAATGTACAAATTATAGGACATAAAGACGAAAACATACAGTACGTTCAGGAACTATATGACATGGGCGACACTCTGGGTCGCCCAGGCCTGACATGGGTGACACACTTTGCGTCGCCCGGACTTGCCAAGCCAGAGTGACACAAAGTATGTTGCCCAACCCTGTGCATAAAAAAATTAAGAAAATTTTGTGGAAATTTAGTATCAGCAAGGTGAAACAAGAAAGCAAAACAAACAAGTCCACAAAAGCATAGATGCTCCCTTCGATGTAATGGTCACCACAAGTCACCCGATTGTAGAGACCATAGTAGATACCTGCCAATACTCCAGGAACAATAATGTACCTTGATCTCTACCAAAAAGCATGAGCTAGAGGAATGAGGGTGCCTCTAACAGTTTCTGACCACTAAAGAAGACTAAAGAAGATAATTGGCCCAAGAAAGTCAAAAAGAAAAATTTGGATTTGTTCTGCTGCTCGAGATCTCTCTCGATTAACCAAAAGAGCCTCCATATCAACCCAATCTCCTTGTGGAGAATAAGCTGTTCTTAGCAACTGCTTCCTTAAGAAAAGGTGATCATCAGTAGCTGTTGAAGAATGATATGGGTCCCAGACAGACTCAAACCCGAAATCCTTGCGACCTCCTCAAGAGTTGGAGTAGTCTCTCCTGTCAGAAGAAATAATGTATTTGTTTGAAAATTGAACCTCTCTGCAAGAGTCTCTATGAGAGGAAAGTTGACATGGGAAGATGCAATGGTCAGAATCCCCACCATGGAAAAAAGGATAAGAAGGCTATAAGTTCGGGCCACTATCTTGCTGAGAGATACCAACTCCTGAACCAATGATTGATAAGAGAATAACCTTGGGTCCTTAGGGGCATCCCCTGCCCTCAATCCCTGAGATATATGAAAGAAAAGACCATCAGGAAAGTACCTCACCCTAGAAAAGAGGGGAGTTTCTTCTTCCCTCATGTCTTTAAAATGGTCAACTTTCTTATCCTTGTATTTCGAAGGAACATTTTTTATCTTAGGAGCCATGAGAAGTGATGAAAACCAAAAAGGAAGGAAGAAGAAAGAAGATGAAATAAACATTGGGAGAAAGAAGAAAGAAAATGAAATAAACCTTGGGAGAAAGAAGAAAGTGAAATGTTTCAAAGAAAAGATGTGATATGAAGATTTTCGGCAAAATCTTTTTTTCTAGACGTGAAAAAATATACTCTAGAAGGAAAAATGACTCTCAGATCGACTAGAAGCGAGAAAAGTCAGCAAACAGGAGTTGTGAATGGGCTTCCAATTGCCAAGTGTGACACAAAGTGTGTTGCCCGACTTCCAATTTCAATACACTTTGGTCGCCCATATTATTTTGTCAAAAAACCCTTGTTTCAGCACCCACCGGCCTTTAGAGGATTGGAACAACCACAAATATGTATTTTCTTTCAAGAAGGCTGATTTTAAATTAATTTTCATAAACCTCAAGTCCTGAACGGTCTAGAGTAGAATTAAGTTTTTTTCAAAAAATGCTTCTCAGTAGCTCGAGCCATAAACTGCCAACCATTTTACAAATAACGATCATTCTAAAAGACAATTCAAAATATCTAGCCTTGAATGACATAAAAGGTCTACTATATCCAAATCAAAACGTCTAGCTCCATGTGACGTAAAGGGTCGGGTGTATTCAATTCAAAACATCTAACCCTGACATGACATTAAACTGTCTATCCCTATTCGACGTAAAATGGTCAGCTACTTTCAAATACGTTTGCCACCACATGACGTTAAACTGTCGGATTCATTACATCCATCGGTACATGATAGTAAATTTTTTAGAGGGCTCCATGATTGCAGGAGCTAAACAACTTACTAAATTTTTTTTTCAAAATATCTTCATCTTTCCAAAAAATTTCCTTCTGTGTCAAAATATCTTCATCTTTTCAAAAATCTTAATTTCTTTGTTGAAATCGTAGTCCTGTTTCGAAAAGTGTCACTGTTTTCAAAATTTCTAAAATACCTCTTAAAACAAGGGGGTTGGGCACCCTTAAATGATGCCACCGCATTGCTGCGTTATCTATTCTCTTCATAATCGACCAAATAAACCTTTAAGGCAAAACTTTTTTAAACCCTAAAAGGCCTTGAAGGAAAATCAAAGAGAATGCAAAGTTCATAAATTTCAAATGCAAATCGAGGACTCTTAAAGTTGAGTGGCATGGCCAAAAAATCTTACTTGAAGTTCGGACTAGCGCAAATCACTAAAACAACTCACGTTGTAACCCTAGGAGGAAAATGCCTTCGATGAGCGAGTAGGTAACCACAATATCTTGGATACAAAAGTTGGCGTGCCATCCGACCACGTGACATTAGGATGAAGTCAAAAATGTCAGCAATGTCTATTTTGATACCACTCACCCGTTCCTCGAAGAACATAGAGTACCAAAGAGGGGCAACTGTAGATACCCATGTTTTGAATTTGATAAATTTCATTATTTTCCTACTATTAGAAACATTTAGAAATCCCTTAGGACTACACTATTGCAGAACACTTTTGGACCACAAAGCACCATTGTTCATGACATATCCTTATTTCATGATCCCTAATCCAAATTTGAAAATAATCCAAAAATAGGATAAAGATCGTGTTTAATTTCGAAAAAAAAATATAATTATCCAAAAACGCATGAGAGATAGTGTGAGTTGAAACCTTGAAATTATGGCATACTTTGATCGGAGCAACACAAAGTGTGCCGCCCAAACCATTTTGTGTATGTTCACTAAATCTGGGCAGTATTAGGTCATGTGACACAGTTTGTGTTGACTATTCATGTTTGATCAGAGCAACACACTTTGTGTCTCTCGGACTTTGATTACCATAATTTCAATTTTTGAACTCTAACCAATTGGATAAGCTTCTCTAACCTTTTCTTAACCACTTAGAAGTCTATAAATGGATTTGAGTCTAACCTCTTCAGGTTTGGTCAATCAAGTCTTGCTTAGAGCCTATGAGTGCTGATAAACCCTTAGTCTTCTAGAATCATCAATCCCCATTAGAGAGATCCAAACCTAAGCTTATTAGATCAAGAGATCTACAATCTCACTTCAACCAAAACTATGATTTGGTAAATTCTGAAGAGGAAAATGAGAACAAACAATATAAACTGAAGCTGCGGTCTCGATACGAGTGAAGTTGCAGAACTTTGGATGTCCTGGACCAACTAGCCCAGTCAGGTAAGTCCCTCTTTCCCATTTCTTTCAGTTAGTTGAATTTTTTATTAGGTCTTGGTTTAGTTCATTATTACAAGTATTTTACTGCAGAAATCATGCTGGCTCTACCAGTGATTTAAGGGGGGGTCTATTCATTTGAATAAATCAACCCCTAGATCATAATTTGATTGATCCCATGATTGCTTTATCATCTTTTTAAATAACTGAGTTTGTGGTATTAGAACGGGGGAATTTTTTTTTAGAATCTCTCAAATTTGCACTTTAAACAGAGTCCCAAAAATAATGCATCTTGCAACATATTATTCGAACTTTCCTTTTCCAAGACATTCATGTGTCATAGATCTATTTGATTTGAACCATTTTTGGAGTTTAAAACTTCATAATTAGATATGAAATGGATTCTCAGGCCATTCCAAGAATTTTTTACACCAAAATTATATCTTATGACAAAATTTGGAGGTGCACCTTACATTGATTGTTTAACGTTGCAACCTTATGCAAACACACTTTTATGATAAAATGTAAAAACTGATATCTAAGCCTCTCCATTTTCTTTGAACATAGCAAATTCATGTGATGACTCTAAAATCTATTTTCACGACTGATTATGAAATTTGTAGGCAAAAAAATGTACATATCTTGTGGATCCATGTATTCTTAAAGATAGATAGTCTAGATAATATATTCAACAGATTATATACAATTAAACCATTTACCTTTGATACAAGGAGGTGGCAATTGCTTACAACCATCTGAGCGAAATTTGATAGCTTGGGTGTTATCACAAAGTTTAAATATTTTTTTTTTTGAAGTTTGAGTTTGGTCAATGAAATAAATGTAGCCATTTAATTTCACATCCAATGGTCAAGATTAATTGTGACCACTTTATATGAAAAATAAATGGTCTCATTGTATACTTTTTCTATATTCAAATATACACTATTTTTAAGGCTTAAAATCTTAAATTTTCACAAATATAATAGTCAAGGTCGAGATGATCAAATTGAAGTCAGTGATTTTTTAGATGCACATTTACTATTTTTTTTTACGATGCAATTCTATTAGCCTAGGCTTTATGAAAACAGAGTAAAGCCTCACCTCGAATCCTCATCCAGAAAGTATTTTGGGCATAAAAAATCTCCTGATGGCGCTAAGATCAATTTCTAACATCGACTATGAAATTTAAAGCTAAAAATGGTACATATCTTATAAATCTATGAACACTTATTTTTACGAAAAAATTGAGACTCCAGATAATATGTTCCAATATATAATATTTTAAAGTAATTTTTTTCTCAACTATATTGGTCAAGGCCAAGATGATGAATTTTAAAAGTTTTTCATTGATAAAACGACAATTCAGGCCCGACTTTGGGTCATGTGTGGTTCCCCATTGTTGTTTTGGGATGCAAAGAGATGTGGGGAAGGTGGTAGCTACCAAAGAAAAGTACAAAAGGAGAGATGCTTAAGATGGTATGCGATATTATGGCTTGTTTGGTTGCTAGCCATGTCTTTTCTGGTCCTAAAAGAAGCTCTGATGGTTTTAGATTGAAAATGAAGTGGAGTAATTACTCTAGCAGTGGTTATTTTAGAGAACATTCAAGGTTGAGCTTTAGCAATGGGTGTTCCTCATGGGCGGTTTCAGAACTAGGTCCTTTGATGGTCCTAATGGAGTTATTCAAAAAGATGTTGTTAAGCATTCGGGATCTCATCAGGTGGTTGGAGAGAGGTCATTTGCTTGTGTGGTTGGGGGTTCCCATCCTCCTCCTTAGGTGGCTGTTCAAGAGGATGTTAGAGTTATTGAGGTATCAGCTTTATGTTTGGAGCCATGGAAGGAGATGCTTAAAAAGGCCTTTATATGCTCCTCTTCTCCACCTCTAAACAACCTTAGCTCTTTTCATGGATGGGTTTCTATGACATGGAAGTGTCTTATTTCATGCAAAAGTATTCCGAATGGGCAAGTGCTTATTGTGTTCGATATTAAAGATGATGTCAAAAAGATTTTTAAAAGCAACGCTTTTGGAGGTCTCATGGGGCGCTTCTCACCCTCTAATAGTGGATGCCTCTCTTGAATCATTGTTTCATTTTGGGTTAGGGTGGATGGCATCCCTATTCATGCTTAGATGAAAGAGTTTTCTCTTTGGTGGCTAATGCTTGTGAAAACCTAGTGGAATTTGATTGGGTTAGCTCAGTTGGTCCTGTTTTGGGCGTTCTTCGGTTCAAGGTTAAGGTTCCACCTGATAAGCATGTTCCGTCTACGTTGGTTTTAAAAGTGGGAGGTGATTTCTTTAAGTTATTGTTTTCAATCGAATAGGATGTGTCCTCGCGGCATCATGTTCCTTTCCCTTTGTCTTTGAGGCATCACAAG
Source organism: Amborella trichopoda (assembly GCF_054954075.1). NCBI lineage: Eukaryota > Viridiplantae > Streptophyta > Magnoliopsida > Amborellales > Amborellaceae > Amborella > Amborella trichopoda. The sequence continues at coordinate 18,569,173 of NC_142340.1, forward strand.
GCCTTGGATTGCACCTAACCTGTTCTTAACCTTGTGGATGAGCAATGACAAGTGGTTTCCTAGAATAAGCATAAAAAACTCTATCACGAGAACAATGGCTCTTTTCCTACAAAAACAAAGTTTGGACGAATGGAGAAGGAGAGACCCAAGCGTTTCCATTGGCAGTTCTAATGGAGTGGGAATAACACCTCTTCAAATTCAAATCATTTTCATGTCTCTTAAGGCGTTTTGATCAACCCTTTATCCGGCACTGATGGGCCGATGGACGTGCCCGTTCTTAGAGACATGGCTAAGGGAAAGGCGTCCATGATGACGGAGTCCTCCTCAAGCCCAACTTCTTCACTGCCGCTTGCAGATGAGAGCTATCGGTCCGGTGAAGTAATAGTGTGTCTACTTCCACCACTGTTAGATTTGATGACCCTTTGCTTATTGGATCTTAGAGTATCTTAATAGTCCGATTCGATCTCGAGAGCCAATGTCATGCTACTTATAAGGCGACGATAAGTGGGGGCAAACTCGACTGTCATATCTATTTTTTGAAAGGTACAATATCTTTTGACATTCCTCTTCCTTTTCCTACAACTTCTTCGTTTAACGAAGACATTATAAAGTTTGGACAGAGCCTCCTTTGAGTTTTCCTTTCCAGTTTCACTTTCACTCTCTCTTCATCATTACCGGTTCTCTTTTGCAATAAAAGCTCACAGGGTGACCATCATGGAGGCTAAGAACCAAGATATCTTGTTGCACGACCCGGACTCCATCTCAGTCCTACCCCTCGTTGCTGTTAACAAGAATTTCTCCCAATAGAAGCTTGAGGTAAATTGGGGGCACCTCTCTATTAAAGCGCCTTCCTAGACTTCTACATCGGAGCACCTCCCTCGTGCCTTAATACTGGCATCTTGCCTTGTCACTCTACCCATTTTGGTTACTGAATCCTCAGTCCAAGGAACCTTAAAAAAGGATGGAGGTGCAAGATAAGATAGTTGAAATGTTAAATGCCATGAAGGTCGACTATACGGGTCCATTGTTGTGGTGGAGAAGGCCATTGGTATTGGAGAGTTAAATAGGAAACCTATACCTGAAAGGAGGAGAGCTCGACAAAATGAGGCCCCGAGACTTGTTGTGGACCTACCATTTGATATACTTGCTACTGGTTTGAGGGAGAAAACCAAAGGGTGGAAAAGATTTCCATCTCAAATGAAAGTCTACTCGTAGAACATCAGGGGACTTGGGGAGCCAATGAAGAAAATGGATTTGAGATGGTTAGTGTGTGCCCACAAGCCGCACATTTTTCTTCTCCAAGAGATGAAGTTTAGACATGCAGAGTTTTCAGGGCACAGGAGCCATGGCTTTTTGTTTTGCACCTTGAAATGGAGCATCAAGTGGTTTACTTACTAGATCTTTTGGTTCTTGTGAGGACCATTTTGATTGTTTCTTTCTGACTCCTTTATATTTCTTTTTCTGGTTTGGGCCCTCGTAACTATTGTGTGATAAATGTTTATGGCCCTAATGTGGTTGGGGACAAAGATGGTTTTTTTTTTACCTTTCTATGGACCTTTCAGCTATTAATGGTTTGTGTTGTATAACATATGATTTTAATCAGACTAGGGCTCCATGTGAATCCAAGTATGCTCTTTGGTTTAACTCTTCCAAAGTTTATCTCCTAAAATGGTTTGCTTCATCTGCATATTGCGGGTGCTACGTTTACTTATAATAATTCAACCACAAACCCTTTGATGTCCAAGCTAAACAGTTTTTTGGTTTCTTGTGATTGTGAAACTGTATTTCCAAAAGTTTATGTTAGAGTGTTGCCACAATGGACCTCTGACCATATCCCTATTTTGCTTGACACTGTGGGGGCTCAGTTTGGCCCACCACCATTTCGTTTTGAACTCTTTTGGATGAGTGATTGTTTCTTTGTGAAATGAAGTTCAATCTGTTTATACTAACTCTATCATCAATGGGAGGTCTGGTCTTAGAATTGTTCGAAAACTTAAGATTATGAAACACTTGATTAAGCAATAGGCAAAGACTAATTTTGGAAATATGAATAACAAAATTGGGGATGTTTCAATTCAATGGGAAGGCCTAAATCAGTTAGAGAAAGTTCAAAGGGGTTTGGATGTTGTCAATCGACTCTTAGGGAAAGTCTAAAGCTTAGATTGCATGATCTTTTGAAGTAAGAGGATATTTATTGGTTTCAACAATCAAGATCAAAATCGATTAAAGAAGTTGACAATAATTTTAAATATTTTCATGTTATTGCTAATTCCTGTAGGCGATCAAATAACATTTCCTCTATCCAAATCCAAGGAGTTGCTCAAGATGATTCCTTGGGTATGAAAAATGTGATTTGTCTCTTTTTTCCAAGGTGCTTTTACGTCGGAGCCTTGAGTTCTTTGCTCCATTGATCACTTGCCTATTGAGAGACTCTCAATTGAAAGTGCCTTGGATCTTGAGAAATTTTTTTCTCTAGAGGAAATTGAGGAGGTGGTCTTTAGTGTCCCGAGAGATAAGGCATTAAGCTCGGATGGATTCTCGATGGGATTTTTCAAGAATTTGGAGCATTCTTAAAGAAGAGTTCCTTTTGTTTTTTTAGGAATATTTTAATGATGGAGTGGTACCCAAAGCCTTAAACTCCACTTTTCTAGCCCTTATTCCCAAAAAACAAATCATGGAATCTCGTCAAGACATTAGACCCATCAACTTTCTCTCTTCTTCTTACAAAATTCTTGCTAAGGTCCTTGCTAATAGACTCAAGAATGTCACATGGGAGGTGATCCATGGGCCTCAACTGCTTTTGTTAAAGGTAGGAAAATTATGGATGGTATCATGGTTGCACAAGAGGTGATCCTCGATACGTAGCCAAGGGAGAAAGGGGGTACGGATTAAGATTGATTTTGAGAAGGCTTATGATAGAGTGTAGTGGGACTACTTGGACCAGGTTATGGACGTCATGGGATTCTCTTCTAAGATAAAGGGATATCTTTTTCTGCCCATTTCTCTGTTATGAGAAATGGTAAGGCTTGTGGCCACTTTAAAGCTTCGAGAGGCCTACATCAAGGGGATCCTGTCGCATTTTCCTTACATGCTATTGTTTGAATCTTTTAATCTTTTTTTTGCTGAGATTGTGGAGAGTAAATTGATATTAAGCCTTCATGTGACTACTGTTGGCCTGTACATTACCCATCTACAATACGCGATGATATACCCTCTTGTTCGCGGAAAGGGATTTTTCACATATCCAATCTCTTTGGCTCTTCCTTGAGTTCTATGAAGTGCATTTGTTGTCTGGAGAGGCATTAACTCTGTGAGATTGTTGTTTCTTAGCTACAATAGGACTTTGGTGGGTAACAATTTAGATACACAGTTCTGGTCTTCCAAGTGGATAGGAAATTGACCCTTAAGGACTCAGTTCCCTAAACTCTTCTTTAAATGCTCTCCTAAAACTGCTAAAGCTAGTTATCTAGATGAGTTTCAAGAAGACAAGGGTATTTGTAATTTGACCTTGAGTGTTAGGAGGGTGAACCTTGTGGTGGAACAACAATATTCTCAACTTTGAGCCAGCTTTACGATTTGTGCTTTGCACCATCTAGAGGAGACATGGTGATCTGGGAATTGGAACCCTGTAGTAATTTTCGATGAAGTCTCACTACAAATGTTGGTGGACAAATTTATTCTTACCAATTCTTTCTCCTCTATGGTGTGGAAATGCAAGGCCCCTCTACGAGTGAGAGCTTTTCTATAGCTTCTTAGTTGTGGCCGTATTTTAACTATTGATCAACTTTGTATCAGGGGTGTCCCCATTATTAATGTTTGCATCTTTTGTAAACAGGATGCGGAGTGTGCTTCTCATATATTTCTTACTTCCCTCTTGCTCGGCAAGTTTGGGACCGGCTCCTCTCTAAGTGCAATTGGCATTGGATGATATCGTACCACATTGATGGTATATTTCAACATGGCTAGTCGCCTCCTTTCTTCTCTTTGGGGTTGCTCTTATGGCGTTTATGTGTCGCAACAGTTCTTTTGACTATTTGAAAGGAGATGAATGCTAGATGCTTTGATGGGTAAGCAAGAGGTGTAGAATACATCATAGCCTCCATCTTAAAACTTTTGTTGGATGGGGCCAGGTACAATTACCCTTTAAGCATTTTCATAAGGAGTTTTTTACTCGCATAGCTAGTGACCTATTGGCTTTGAAAAAGAGGAAATTTTTGAAAGACTGTTATTGGTTCCCTCGACCAAGCGGGTGGGTTAAGCTCAATTTTGATGGCAGTGCAACGGAGGATGGACATGTAGCCACTTATGGGAGTCTCCTTAAGGATAGTTTGGGGTGTACTATCTAGACTTACCATGGTAGTTTACACCCATGCTCCGCTAATAAAGCGGAACTTTAGGCTATTTATCATGGGCTCAACAAACTTGAGGACATTTTCCTTAGCGTGGTCATTGAATGAGACTCCCTCAATGTTATTAAGTGGTATCTCCACCCTTCTTCTACTCCTTGGTAGTGGGTCCACACTCGCGACTGTATTGATCTATGTCTCCGTGGAAGGGAGGTTCATTTTGTCCATATCCATTAGGATCGGAATGGACATGTTGATGCTCTTGCCAGGGGTCTTGCGGCGTGACTTTTGGGTGGCTTTCCCCACCCTTTGCTCCTCTCTCTCTCTCTCTCTCTAATTTCTTTTTTTTTTGTTTTCTTTGTTTTCTTTTTGTTGCACCTTTTTAATCATCAATGAAAACTCTCGGTTAATTGTTCAAAAAAAAAAAAAACTAGAACAACAATTTTCAATGAGTTTTAAGGCGCTGCTTTGTTTATTGGGAGGGCTTTCTATGTGACTCCACCCACATTAATGGTATATATGTGACCCCTATTTTCAACCACCAGATCTGAGTAGAAGGCTGAGATGGCTTGAGTTACAATGTCACAAGTTAGCACTTAACTGTCAAATTTTGATCAGACAACTAATAATGTTTTATTTTTTATTTTTATTTTATAAATAAATTTGAATCAAATTTTGGCGCATGCATAGATATGACAAGGCACATTTGAAAAAAAATATAGAAAAATATTTATGTACTAAAAAATTACCAAATACCCTTGAAAATAGTAGGGGTATTTTGATCATTTATTTTTATATAAAAAATATATTTTTATTTTTTCCAAGTTGGTCCCAAGTTTATGATGGTATGCCTAAATTTCATCCAAAAGTATTTTGTAGAAAATAAAAATAAAAATAAAGACATGATATTGTGGTATGAGCATCGAATGGCTGCAAATCGCCATTAATTGGCAATTTTTTAAAAAATTCAGTGTTTTTATGGAAATATTTTAAAACAGCGATTTTTTGAAAAGGTCGGCAAAAAATCACGTAATTTTCATAAACCAGTTTTAAACGGGTTTTTTTCATCATACGATTTAAATCAGGGACAAAAATCATATCCTTTTTTACCTATATTTTTTTTGAAAAATAAGTTTTTCCTGTTTTGTCTATTGTAGCCATTGCTACTTCCATGCTTTAAAAAAAAAATTACTTTTAAAAAAAAAAAAGATTGAAATAGAAACTTTTATCCCTACTGTGTTCTTCAAAGCCAGAGTTGCAGATTGATGGTATGAATTTTTTTAAAAAACTTAATCAAATAGATGCAAATTTCAGTTGTCTTTCTGGAAAATCATTGTGTAAATGAAATAATGTTTATAGCAAATCATTTTGTAAAGTAAACCATTGTGTAAAAAAATCATATACAAGCAGATTGCTGTGATTATTTGTGATAATTGCTTTTATGAAATTACTGTTAATGGCATGAATTAAAGCTCAAACCATATTTTTTTACTGATGAATGAGAAGCAAAGAGTGTGACTATAGGACCAAGTAATCAATATTTTGTTTTTGATTGTGTAAATTGTAAACTTACAAGAGTAAGCAATTGTACATATAGGATTAGTTCCCCAAATTTAATCCATCAACTCTGTTTCCTCGAGAAAATGAAAAGCCCTCTTCACATTATACCAAATCAGCATCCCATCTTCCTTTTCTCTCTCTAGAAATCAGTTAGGGCCTCTTTCATTAGAGTTCTTCCTTCTCTCTCTCTAAAAGTAAGTTAGGGCCCCTTCCATTAAGGTTTGTGAAAACCATTTTTTTCTTCCTTCTTCTCTTTATAAACCCTAATGGCTATGAGCCGAGCCCTATTTTTTTCTCTTCCTTCTTCTTTCTTCTTTCTTCTCTCTTCTTCTCTTCTTCCTTCCTCGTTCTTCCTTCTTCTCTCTCTACACATAATACATGTAAAACCCAAATTTTTACAAATTTCTTTTCAACAAAAGAAATTTATAAAACTTTAACCATAGGTATGAACTGACTATAGTCACCATACCATAGTTAAATAATTGTAACGAGAAAATAAAAATCGGGTATTTATTTTTTGGTACCTGCTAAGTAACAGTTATGTTTAAGTATTTAATGAATAAATTTATAATATATTTGTCACCATACCATATTTAAAGTATTTTAATGAATAAATTTATATAGTATATTTGTTTTTGTATGTAATAAGTAGGTGTGATGTTTTTTAAAGTATTTAATGGGTAGATTTATATGGTACTTTTTTTTGGTATATACTAATTAATTATATATTTAATATTGGATATTTGGATGAGAGTCACGAGACATCTAAATTAATTAACTTAATTATATTAGTCTAGTAAAGTTTTTATAGATAAATTAGTAATTGATGGCTTTGACATAATTTTTTTAGAATTTCAAAAATTCTAATATTATAAATTTATCTGATTTTTTTAGCCTAATCCGATATATTAACAATATCTTTATATGAAGTATTGTTGTTTATTCGTATTTGTTATCCGATTTTTTAAAATAAAAGTGATTTATTTTTAATATTATAATAAGCCAATTTATTGATAGTCCCGGACTTGCTAACTATGGTCACATTTAACTTATAAATTGTTGGGATCACAATGAAACATTTCCCTTATTTATTTATAGCGCTAGCGCTGCATGGCAATAAAAAACCGTACTCCTTTCTTTTCCATGAATAAAAGAGAGCAGGGTCGCGTCAACAGTTAACTGAGGCAGTCTCTCTCAGGCGGGATCGTCCAAACTAAAAACCACAGAAATTTAAAACTTCTATCGTACTCTGCATTCCCATCGCACGCCCTCTGTCTCCCCCATCACAATCTACTCTCTCTCTCTCTCTCTGATTGTTCATGTGTATTTCTCTAGCAGGGGAGGTTCAGAAGGTCAGAGAAGAGAGAGAGGAATTGAAGAAATAGTTTGTACGGAGCTTGTTTGCAACTGCTGCAATGAGCAGCACCACTTCCCTCCTCCCATTCTGGAGGAAACGCGACGACGATGGGAAATTGAAGGGGAAGGTGGTTTTTCGACCCCACAATTACTGCATTCCTCTCCTCTGTTTCTGCATCGCGGTTTCGGGCATTCTCCTCTCTGCTTATGCTCTCCTCAGACCCAAGCCTGTCTACATATTCAGGTGCGGTCGAGCCCAGGACACTCTCAGGACCTTCTTAGCCTCCTCCCACTATCAAAATTCTCACTCTAATTCTCATTCTGATCCATTGGTGGATCGACCCAAGCTCTTGGGCATGGTGGGTATTCAGACTGGCTTCTCCTCCAAAGATCGACGTCAAGCTCTTAGAGAGACATGGTTTCCTTCTAACCCTGATGGCCTAATCAGGTACCTGCAATTCATCTGAAGCCTCTCCTCTCTCTCTCTTCCTAAATGCTTTGGCTTTGGTCTTTCTGGGTAGTTTGCTTTTGATGAGCTTCTCTGACTATAATTTCTAGATCTTCAAAATTTATTTTGTTCTTCACATTTGAATTTCAATGGAAATCTATAATTTCCTAATTGTGGTTTGGGAGTTTCTTCTGCCCATACGAGAGAGAGAGAGACCACTCTGAAACAAATTACTAAAATTATTGGAATCCACCATTTGCAGCCTGGAACATTCGACTGGTCTGGCATTCAGATTTGTCATCGGACACACAAAAGATGTGAAGAAAATGGCAGAACTTGAGGAAGAGATTGAGAAATACAATGATTTCATGGTGATAGATGTTGAAGAGGACTACTTAAAACTCCCCTATAAGACGTGAGATTCGAGGATTAGGAAGACCTCATTCTTATATTGGCATAGCTTGGCTTTGGTTAATGTAGCGTTTTTCCTTTTTTCTAGATTGGCATTCTTCAAAGCTGCTTTCGATCTTTTTGAGGCAGAGTTTTATGTCAAAGCCGATGATGACATATATCTCCGACCAGGTGATCTGAAACTCCTCAACTTGTCCTTTAAAAATGACATCATCATGTGATGTTTTTTCTGATTAGTTTAACCATATAAAGAAACATTTCCTTCAGTTATTGATACACAAAAGTTTATTTTTTGATTTATCAGATCGACTTGCAACCCTTCTAGCTAAGGAACGTCCTGACACTCGAACTTACATTGGATGCATGAAAAAGGGCCCTGTAATCACAGATCCGAAGATGAAATGGTATAGGAGAAACCTCGTGGGTATGAGTTTGGCATTTTTTTATTATTTTGTCATTTGATTGTGGTTTCAAGTGGAGCACAAAAGAAAGAGTTGGATCCATGCATTCAAGATACATAGAAAGATTGAGTGATATAAGATTGTATTATCATCAATAAAGAATCTGATTGGAGTGTGCATACTTACAATAACTTAAGATTTCGCCATTAAGTGTGCTTCTTATTTTCATTGCTTAAATAAATATTTTGCAGGTTTGAGAAGTCAGGCCACTTACTTGGGAATGAGTATTTCTATCACGCTTATGGGCCTATATATGCCCTGTCCGCAGAAGTGGTGGCATCTCTGGCAATTGCTAGGAATGACAGGTAAGCTGATCATTTTGTTGACACTGATTAATTTCTTAAAAATGGTTAGCCTTATAGTATTAATATATATTGTCACCAGTTCTTACAATAAAAGTGTTCAGCCTTATAGTGGGTAGTTTCTGTTTAATCGTGATCTCATATTCTTATCTCTCTTGACATCTATTGTTTGTTTTTTGCTTTTTCAAAGAAATGAAATTTTGATCCCACACACGATAATCCTCTTTCTGTGGAAGGCCATTATTTAGGTATGCATTCTCCTTTTATATTTATTGGTTTTGTATTTAGACACGTGAGGGTTTTCTGATCGCTGTAACTGAATGCCTTTGTATTGAACTCATCTATATGGTGCCAAGAGAATGAAATGTCCCTTGTTTATCAACATAGCTGCTTAGAGGAAAGAGTGGTATCGTCTTGTTATCTTTTACATTATCTATAATGGATTATCAACATTGCTGCTTAGAGGAAAGAGTGGTATCGGCTTGTTATCTTTTACATTATCTATAATGGAGCAGTGACATTAATGTGATTCTTCACTTAAACAGATGCAGGGAAAGACTCAGGGTTGTCAAGTATCTAAAAGGCTTGCCAATAATTGGATTGGCTTGTAACACAGTATTAATTTCCTCCTCTTAGATGGACATTGTTGGCTTCTAGTGCGCAATCAGAAGCCAGCTGCTTGGACCTTGGTCTTTTAGTGGCCACATTGTAATCAGCGGCCTGCCTTCCTTGATAATTTGATCTTATCGTTGTTGTAGTCCATTCTGATTTAGTGGATAACAGAATTAGGATTGCACACAAAGGCCCAAAAGGCTGAATGATTTTTTGTCTTTTGTTTTTGAAGAATGATTTCTTTATAGAAGCAAAAGAGAGAAACCCAATGTCCTCGCCTAGCAGTCAAAATTCTGAATATCCAGAGCCTCCCAAGTTTGCCAAGTGATTCACTGTAATATATTGCTTCCATTGTTTTGTCTTACGAATGTAGAAATGAGTGAAATGAAAGAGCTAAATTACTCTTTTTATGCCATTCATGAGATGACCATTCATTGTCTTTTCATTGGTCTCTGTGTGTTGTACCTCTATGAATTAAAGTATACTGATGAACATCAAATGGGGTGGTCTCATTCTATCAATCTAGAATATGTAAAGGGTTAGGATTGATCATTCTTAACTATTTGGCGGATTTCTGAATAACTCATTAATATTGTTTTACTGATAAACGAATCAGAACAAGGCTTTGCTTGGGTGCCTTCATCCACTAATCAACTTTCACCCTATAAATCTCCACAGTCCTGTCGTCCAAACTGACGTCTCACTTGTTCATACGAGTACTCTGTGTTGCGTAAGTGCACACATGTTGCATTGACTCAATCGCTTCCTGCATTTGGAGTTTTTAGTGTTAATTCGCCATCGCAATCCCCAAAAACAACGGTAAGTTCCTTTCATATCGGTCATCGGCTTAAAATCAAATCTCCACTGGAATTTGGAGAAGTTGGTGTAGTACAAGCTTGACGAAGAAATTCGACTTACTACTCATGTTTCTAATGCAAGTCAGTCAAGTCTAAAACAGCTGAGATGAGTTTGAACTTGTTATTCGGAGACATCAAATATTCTGACTCTGTGTTCTTGGTAAAGAAATCTTTGTATTTTGTGACTTTATGGAAATCATTGAAAAAACATGTTTTTATATAACTGAGATGAGGAGATAAAACTGTTGAACTCTTTTGTCAGTGCAGTGCTGTTTGAGATTTCTCATAAAAAGTCTCGAGTGACAAACATCAGGATATAAAAAATCTGTTAGTCTATATTGTATTAACACATAAACTAAAGATAGCTGCTATTCCATACACTCCACGACACCAAGGTAAATTACAATTTGTGCACTGATACTTGTTCCATGATATTAAGCTCTTTCATTCACTTCCACAAGAAATTAAAGATCTGACATCCACTTGTTATTTTTTCTTGAAATCGCATAAGTGGTATATTTTACTATCATGGAAGCATGTTTCTTATTTTTTTCAGAGTTGTATTTTATCCCTATGGTTGCACTGTCTTCAGTCTTCGATATCTTGGAACCAAAACACCTGTTCTTTATTTCAATGTTACTTATTTTATATGCATTTCCTTTCGTACTTGCAATCTGAAGAAATTTCTTGGTTTGCAGCTTGAGAATGTTCAGCAATGAGGATGTAACTGTTGGATCATGGATGTTAGCCATGAATGTTAATCATGAAGATAACCGAGCCATTTGTGATCCTCGATGCACGCCAACTTCAATTGCAGTGTGGGACCTGCCCAAGTGTTCAGGTAAAACCATCAGATTGATGTCCCTGTCAACTACAGATTATTACTTGGAATAGGATTAATATGAATGAAATATCATGATATGCTGTGAAAAATGGAAGAGATTGTGAGAGGTATGAATTTTTTATTGGATTACTAGGGCTTTTGATACTTATTATCCATGTGTTTTTCTTTTTGCTGGATGGTCATTGATAAGAATGAAGCATGTCAAGAAGGAACGTGATACTTTTTTTCTGTAAAATAAAAATTTTATGTAGTTAGTGAAAGAAAAGTCATAATTCACCCAACACCCCCAACAAAAAAAAAAGGCATAAGAATTCTTATAATTTCTGTCTATTCTTTTGTGATGTTTTCACTACACTTTTCAAGTAGGAACATTTTCTTTTTTCATAACGGATGACAATATATTAATATTTGTAAAATGTAGATATAGAAAGCTCACGAGAAGTGAGGTTCAAGGCTTCCCACAAGATAGGTGCTGAAGTACAAGTATACTACAAAAAGGAGCGAAATAATAAAAAGGCCAACCATGGGCATGTAATACAAAAACGCAGCTCCTCATTAATATGTACATCAATGGATTAGGGTGTAGGCAACCCACAAGTCGGGCACTCTACTGTTTTAAAGAGAGAGAATGGATGCAGGATGCTGGAGGATAGAGAGATTTGGGCAGGTAAGGATAGGAAGAAGGGCGAGTAGGAGAGGGAGATAGGAGATGGATGCAGGGAAGGGTTGCGGGGCAAATGAAAGGGACAGAGGGAGAGAGAGAAATATGTGATTTACTCTTGGAAATTGGCAATAGTAAGATGAAGGAAGTAAGGACTAGGTTTCTATCGAATTTTTCAAGGTAAGGAGAGAGGGAGGGGGGGGGGGGGTGTGGTGGGGGCCGTGGGAAGGTAGCACAACTTGGGTAAAGAGAATACAATTACAAAGAGATGGAGAGGGGTGCAAGAAGAGTAGAAGGGTGAGAATGAGAGGTAGAGAGAGAATAACAGATTGAGAGTAGAGATCAAGAGAATAAGAGGGCTTTAGAGTGGAGGGGGATATGAGAGCAGAATGACAAGCATTAGTAGTAGTAGACAAGGAATCATTCGAGCTTACGTCAACTGTTGGCAGCCCGAGCTGCATCTTCTTTTACACATCTGCAGCTTGATTTGTGTGTCTACAAATGTGGCACAAGGGCACCTCAGAGCCTTGCAAATGCAATGCATCCAGACAAAGATTGGGAGTAGGCGCCAGGGGCAACCCTCACTCATGGATTCCCAGAGCAAAAATGTTATTGTCTCCCTTTATTTTGATCTCCATGGTTCTAAAAGTGCTGGTGGACCCTATTTTGAGGCTTTCTAGGATTGCCTTAGACTCTCTTAAGCTTGAGTCTACAACTCCAACAAATTGAGAGAAAAATAGCAAGGTTATATATGCATTTGGAGCGTTGGAAGGAACCATTGGCACTAATATGGGTGGAGGCCATATATATATATACATATATCATTATCAACAGTTCTGATTCAGACTCTGACAGTGAAGATAACCCAAAAGAAGAAAATTGCCAATGTGATTTTTACAAATATAAACCGGTTAAGCATCAATACCCTCACAAAAGAAGAAGATCTGAATTTCAAAAGGCTAAAGAATTGAGTTATAATGCCGTCGCAATCGTCACCATTCACTGGACTGTAATCTTTGGGTTCGTCACTTGGGGTAGAAGTGGACATTTGTTCTTCATTATTTTCTATGGCATTCCAGAGCTTTATTTTAAGCTCTTCTATGGACATTTTGGGGTTTTGTTGCTGTAAAATTGCAACATATTATGAGATATCCATCTTTTGAGGTGGTGTTGAAGGTATAAATTTCATTTTGATTTTGTCTGGATTTAAGGAGTCATTTTTGTAACTATCCCACCATTTGATATGGATTTGTCGTTGTAGTTTGAGGATATAATCATATATGTCCATATCACCTGCTGAGACCTGGTACTTCCATTTTAAAATCCATGGGACGTGATATAAGGTCATAAAATATATGTGGTAGCCTCTTTTTAGACTTTTCCTATTGTATTCAGAGAATTTTCTTTGTGAAATTTGCAGTTCTTTTGAAAGTATTTGGTTTGTGGATCCCCATATGGAGAACCAATTTTTAATCCGATTTGGAAAATCATTTGGTTCTGTTATTTTGAACAGAATATACCAGTTATGGGAATTTTTTATATTCTGGTATGAAAAGACTTCATCCCAAGCCTTTATGTATTCATAGTAATGGAGGATCTAATTTTAAATCCTTTCGTATTCATGATTCTTGACTTTAAAGGATCCAGTCCCCATTCTTTGTAGGTAATAACCTTTTTAATTTGGAATTTTGAATATGCTATTTCATTATTGTTATTTCTAGAATGGTGAAGTATAAAAACTGATACTGATTCTATCAGGAAACATTCGTACTATTCTTTGCATATGTATTTATTATTAGGATGAATATGCTGCCTGAGGTATAAAGCAGCTATTTCAGTGGGAGTTTTTGACTGATGCTCATTTTCAATGATCAGCAAGGGAATATATGCTGTCTCTAAATATATAGATTTTGCACTAGAAGTTTGAGTGCTTATTGGATTTTGGAGGGGAGATATATCGATATCTTGTATTTGCCTCCTTATTAAAGAATTTGGTGTTGCTGGGGATGCCAAGGATGATCTTGGACTAGGGACTATTTCCATCTTCTGTTTTTGGTGTTGTTATTGGCTCATTCTGCCCTCCCTGCAAACATTCTCGGGTCAAGAAGTCAGGCAAATAATTGGTATTACCATTAATATGCTCAATAGTAAATTCAAGGCGGAGAGAATACCTTGTCATCTTGCAAAGATTTGTTTAGACACGAGATTTTTTACATCTTTTTGGAGGATGTCCTTGGCTGCTTTACAATCCATTCTCAAAGGAATGATTGATTAAGAAGATCACTTTGAAATTTTGTAATAGCATGAACAATTGCAGGTATTTCCTTTTTTACTGTTGAATAATTTTGTTGATCTGGGTTCCAAGTTTTAGAGGTAAATCAGACCAATTGCTCTTGATTATTCACCTTTTGTTTCAATACAGCAACAAGTCCTTGTTCTGAGGCATCTGTTTCTACTATTTTAAATGCTGTGGGACTTGACAGGGCTAGGCATGGTAATTCTTTAGCCTTTATTTTAATCTTTCTTACTGCCTTGGTATGTTCTTCAGTCCATTCTGGAAGATTCTTTTTTAACCTTTGGAATAGAGGCTTTGTGTCTATTGCCAAATCTTTGTAAAAATTTGAAATATAATTTAAACAACCAAGGAATCTTTGTAATTCAAGTTTTCCTATAATTATATCTGGAAATTTGGATGCAAATTCAATTGCTCTATCAGTGGGAATAATTCTTCCTTGGAAAGCATTATGTTTTAAAAATCTAATTTTTGTCTGGCATAAATTTATTTTTCTTTCAGAAACTACTAAGCCAGCATTTTTTATTGTACTTAAATGTTTCCAATGTTGATCAATTGATTCAGAGAAAACAAGTACATCATCAATATAAACAATCATGAATTTGGTAAAAGGATTAAAGATTTCATTCATGATATTTTGGAATTCGGATGGTGCATTCTTTAATCCGAATGGCAGAACATTCCAATCAAATTGTCCAAATGGGAGATTAAAAGCAGTTTTGTATTTATCTTTTTCGGCAATCTGGATTTGCCAATAACATGATTTAAGATCAAATTTTGAAAATATACAAGCATTGACTAGTCTATCCAATAGGTCTCTTTTTTTTGGGATTGGATATCTGATCCATCTTAAAACTTTGTTAAGTGGTTTGTAATTTACAACCAATCTTCGAGTCCCGCTTTCTATTTTGGAGGCTTTTTCCACATAAAAAGCCGAAGAACTCCATGGTGATGAGCTTTTCATGATATGCTTTTCATCCAATAACTCTTTTATCTCTCTTTTGCAGATTTTGAGTAACCTATTGTTCATTTGAATAGGTCTTGCTTTAGTGGGAATTTTTCTTTTTTCGAAATCTGGTTCATATGGAAGTTCTACTACATGTTGCTTTCTATCCCAAAAAGCATTGGGGATATCGGCGCATATATTTCTTTCCATATCTATTTTTAGAGATTTTATCTTATTTTGAATTTCAGGAAGAGAACTTTTCTTCTATATTTTTGTAGTTGATTTCTTCTTTTAAATGATACAAAAATTTTTCTTTCGAAGAATTCTTATTTTAATATTATTGATTTCATGGACTCTGGGATTTTCAATAAAGGTAAATTTGACCTTATGCGCTTCAATACTAGCTTCTATCCCTGTATCATCAATCGTAATTGAAGCAAGCTCCATTATTACATACTGCAGTATCTGTCAGTTTATAATTTATAAGCATTTTGCTGCCATTTGCAGTATTAAGGATTTGGGTAGTCTTGCTGAAGTATTTAGGTTGTACTAATCCTTCATTAATGCAATTTAGGTCTGCTCCTGAATCTATCAGGGTGGTAGTTTGGAAGCTGTATTCTTTTTGAACTACGATTTTGATATTGGTAAACCATTTTTGGGTTATAATTTTGTCTATTAGGTTTACATATTTACAATTTTGGACCTTTTCTATTATATTCATACCAGCTTTGGAGGTTTCAGGTTTAGGAAGGATATCTTCGACCTCAGGTGGTATAGGAATATTATACTCAGTGATCAGATTATCAAATTCGCCTTCTATATTTTCTTCTTCAATTGCTTCGTTGATAGGATTCTTGGTTAATTCGAAGATTTGTTCCCTTGATTTTAGATTTATCAACTCATTTCTGACTTCATTAATTTCCTTTTTTAGCTCAGATATTGATGGATCCTTTTTGGTATATGTTTTGTTTTGTACCCTTTTCAAAATATCTTGGAAAATATAATCTTCTTTTGTTGGGACAAGAGAAGATTTGGGTTTTCTTGATGGGGTTTTTGACATATTGATGTATTGGAATAAGGCTTCTTTTTTAGCCTCTGGGTCCGTTATTTTGTCAATGAGGTCTATTATCAGATCTTCTTCTTTTGTGAGGGTATTGATGCTTAACCCGTTCATGTCCATTATTGCCTTGTAAAAATCACATTGGCAATTTTCTTTCTTTGGGTTATTTTCACTATCAGAGTCTGAATCACAACTGCTGATATCCTCATCATTAATTTCCCCAATCAACATTTCCTCTTCCTCTTCTAATTCAGAGGAATTAGAGGTTTCATCTTCTATTTGAAGTATTTCAAATAATTGTTATTTGTTATTATTATCTATTTCCAAAGAGTTAATTTTTCTTTGAACCCTACATTAGTTTTTGTAATGGCCTACTTTGCCACAATTATAACAGACAGGGATTTTCCTTTTTCCCCTATGCTTAAAAGCTGGTTTATCTTGTAAGAATTTTTTGGAAAATTTTTCTTTTGCCTTTGAATAATGTTTAAATTTTCTTTTTCTAAATTTTTCATGTTTTCTATTAGGAAATGGCTTTATAGGGGGTAGAGTATTAAATCCAAATTGTTCATAGAAATCCCCTTGTTCCTTTCTCCCCGTTATTCTCTGTTTTTCTAATGGTCTTCGAAGTTTCAAGTCCTTACATAGAGCCAGACCTTCTGCACAGATTTCAGTTGATAATTCACCTAGTGTATACAAAGAATAAGGAATAAGTCCACCATGCTTATTTTTATGCCTTGCTTTTACCTTTCCTGCAAAAAAGTGGGGTAGACCAGCTATGAATTTTTCTTTCCAATGTTCTGACTTACTATCTTCTCTTGATAGTAGTCTTGAGAAAAATACATCTTTGTACCATTTATAATGGGAGAGTGTTGGACACCTTAGATTTGATAATAAATCTTCTGATCTTGCTGCCAACAAAGCAGTACTTCCTACAAAATGGAGGGTGATGATATATATCAATGTATTGCCTGCATCTCGTTCTTGTACTATATTATCTTGGCCATCTTCTCTTTTAACTATCCATTGTTTTGAGGGATTTAATATTTGGTTCTTTGATTCTTCATCCATATGAAAATTCCACCAACCTCTTAACCACTCGGTAAATCCACATATTATGGCTTTGGCTATCGCATGATCTTGGTTTCCACTTGCCTTGCATGCAGTAGCATACATGGTCATATGTTTCATGAGATCTAAGATATGGTTTTCAGCCATGCCATCGATTTTCCAATTCACTATGGATTTTCCTGAGTAGGAAACTGGATAGAGATTAGGGCTTCTTCTATCTGCAGATCTACTGGGGTAGGTCTGGGATAGTACATTAGGGTTTGGGACACAGGTCTTTACTTTTTTCCCATAGTGAATTCTATTTGTATCTAAACTTTCAGTTTTGAAAGCTTTTTCCATTTCTTCAATTTCTTTTTTAGGTGCCTTTTGCAAAACCAGAAAATCTCCTTTCTGAGTTTTGGAGGACTGGGCCTTTTCATTAATATTTAGCTTTTTCAATCTTTTGACCAGTTCATCTATTAACTCACTAGTTTTCTCTTTTTTCTTTATCCCTTGCAGGTTGAATTTTTCTGCTTCAATAGTTGGAGGAGGCTTGAATAGGACGGCTTCCTTTTGCCTAACCGACCTTTTGAGTTCAGGAGTTGGTTTCAACATGTTTACTGCATTTTCTACTCTTGTAGTTTTCTTTCCTATTGTTTGGAGGAAAATATTTGTATAATTATTCTGTTCAATAATATGAGGTATTCCATCAGGCTTAGTCATACTTTGGTCGCTTTCTTTAGGTCCTAATTTTTCTTCTTTAACCTATAAACTAGTTTCGGGGGGATGCATAGACTCAATTGTTTCTCATTTGGTGGTTTGAAAAGTTTGAAAAGATTTTTCGACATCAAATTTTGGAATTTTTATTCCATAATCTTTTGCTATATATTTTAACCATTTAAAAAACTTGACAGTTGCCTTATGTTTTATCATGAAACGATTAAATTTCAGATGAAAGGCATCTCTCAGTGGTTCTTTAAATTCTTTGAAGAACCATTCTCTTATTAATCTATTTTCTTCCGAGTAGAAGTCTTTTCTGATCCATTCTTTGTCAATTTTAAATTCTTCTTTTTGAATAACATTTACATCAAAGTCCAGGTCAGAGGGTGTTGGTTATTGTTTTTCTATTTCAGAAGAACCTGGAGTATCTACTTTATAGGTTGGTTGTTGAACCTGATTTGGAGTTCTATTAAGTCTTTCGATAATAGTTTTCTTGTGTGTGGATAACCTTTTATATTCTGACTGAGGGATCGAAGAGGTAGAGCTTCTAGGCGGATCCCTAATGCTAGGTTCAACAATTCTTAAGGTAGTTCTCCTGGAGGATGGAAAACTGATTTCTATCTCTCCATCAGAATATTCTATTATTTGTTCAGGGTCTTTATTCTCAGGGTTCCTGATTTGGGATTCAGTTTGTAAGGACCATCTTTCTGGTAATTTTACCTAAGACCATGCCACTGACTTTGGTATGACTAGATTTGAC
This sequence comes from Amborella trichopoda, assembly GCF_054954075.1. NCBI lineage: Eukaryota > Viridiplantae > Streptophyta > Magnoliopsida > Amborellales > Amborellaceae > Amborella > Amborella trichopoda. The sequence goes on from NC_142340.1 coordinate 18,587,857, forward strand.
TTTTTCATGTTTGTCTGGAAAAATATGGTTTGTTCTTTTGAATCCATTTGCCTAGCATTTGGACATAGAGTATTCATTACCTTATAACATATGCGGTAAACAAATGCTAGATTTTGAGAACCTGGGTCCATATCAAAACCTTGACTTTTAAGGTTTAGGGTCAGGACTTTTAGTAAATTAGGATCTGTTAAGGTCATCGAGAAATTTGGAAAACAGTTGAAATAAATGGGGCCGTTACAGAGACTGGATTCTACTATTCCTAACAAGGAATCAGTGAATCTCTTATGCCTGCTGTCTCTTAGACAGAGTAGAACAAAATTATTTAATCCTGTTCTTGTCAATAGTTTGACAGCTATTTGTATTAGACCAATGTGTAAGTATTTGTATTATTTCCTTTTATGATCTTCAATCATTCTAGGGGAAAGTAATTGGAATTTGTCCTGAGTTTCCGTGACAAATACTTTGTTCAATAGTTTTAATAGAAAAACTACTTTTAAAATCAAACGTTCCTTTACTATAGACATTTGAAACAGGTACCTTAGGTATATTCCAGTTTTGGATCTGTTTCTCTATATTGTCTATTATGACTTCCTCTCTGTTATTAACACGTAATGTATTACTAGTAGTAGCGGACCTATTAGATAGAGTTTTTAAGTTCCGCTATATGGTATTAGAGCCAAGTTATTATTACAGTGGTCTAACTGTATCACCAGTAGCAAACTGAACTATTAAATAAAAATTCTGAGAAAAATTTACAGTAGTAAGCTCAAAGTCGCCGTGAAGCAAGATGGCAAGGGAGGGCAGAAGGAGCCAACAACATCAAAAACAGACGATGGAAATAGTTCTTAGTCCAGGATCATCTCTGACATCTCCATCAACACCAAATTCTTTAATAAGGAGGCAAGTACAAGATATCGATCATTGAAAATGAGCATCAGTAAAAAACTCCGACTGAAATAGCTGCTTTATACCTCAGGCAGCATATGCATCCTAATAATGGAGACAGATGCAGAGAATGGTACGAATGTATCCCGATAGAATCAAGATTAGTTTTTATAGTTCACCATTCTAGAAATAACGATAATGAAATAGCATATTCAAAATTCCAAATTAAAAAGGTTATTATTCAAAGAATGGGGATTGGATTCTTTAAAGCTAAGGATCATGAATACGAAAGGATTTAAAGTTAGATCCTACCATTACTATGAATACATTACCATGCCTAGCCCTGTCATGTCCTACAACATTTAAAATAGTAGAAACAGATGCCTCTGAAGAAGGACTTGGTGCTGTATGGAAACAAGAGCAATTGGTCCGATTTACCTCTAAAACCTGGAACCCAGCTCAACAAAATTATTCAACAGTAAAAAAGGAAATATTTGCAATTGTTCATGTTATTACAAAATTTCAAAGTGATCTGCTTAATCAATCATTCCTTTTGAGAATGAATTGTAAGGCAGCCAAGGACATCCTCCAGAAAGATGTAAAAAATCTTGAGTCTAAGCAAATCTTTGTAAGATGGCAAGGTATTCTCTTCGCCTTTGAATTTACTATTGAGCATATTAATCGTAATACCAATTATTTGCCTGACTTCTTGACCCGAGAATTTTTGCAGGGAGGGCAGAAGAAGCCAACAACAACACCAAAAACAGACGATGGAAATAGTCCCTAGTCCAGGATCATCCCTGGCATCCCCATCAACACCAAATTCTTTAATAAGGAGGCAAATACAAGATATCGATATATCTCCCCTCCAAACTCCAATAAGCACTCAAACTCCTAGTACAAAATCTATATATTTAGAGAAACATATATTCCCTTGCTGATCATTGAAAATGAGCATCAGTCAAAAACTCTGACTGAAATTGCTTCTTTATACCTCAGGCAGCATATGCATCCTAATAATAAATACAGATGCAAAGAATGGTACGAATGTTTCCTGATAGAATCAGGATCAGTTTTTATAGTTCACCAATCTAGAAATAACGATAATAAAATTGCATATTCAAAATTCCAAATTAAAATGGTTATTAGCTACAAAGAATAGGGACTGGATCCTTTAAAGCCAAGGATCATGAATACGAAAGGGTTTAAAATTAGATCCTACCATTATTATGAATACATAAAGGCTTGGGATGAAGTCTTTTCATACCAGAATACAAAAAATTCCCATAGCTGGTATATTCATGTCAAAATAACTGAACCAAATGATTTTCCAAATTGGTTTAAAAATTGGTTCTTCATATGGGGATCCACAAACCAAATACTTCCAAAAGAACTACAAATTTCAGAGAGAAAATTATCTGGATACAATAGAAAAAGTCTAAAAAGAGACTACCACATATATTTTATGACCTTATATCAGGTCCATGGATTTTAAAATGGGAGTACCAGGTCTCTGCAGATGATATGGACAGATATGATTATATCCCCGAACTACAAAGACAAATCCATCTCAAATGGTGGGATAGTTACAAAAATGACTCCTTAAATCCAGGCAAAATCAAAATGAAATTTATACCTTCAACACCACCTCAATAGTTGGATATCGTAGAATATATTTTTACATCAATAAAACCCCAAAATGTCCATAGAAGAGCTTAAAATAAAGCTCTGGAATGCCATAGAAAATAATGAAAAACAAATGCCCACTTCTATCCAAAGTAACGAACCCGAAGATTACAGTCCAATGAATGGTAATGATTGCGACGGCATTGAATTTTCTTCAAACTAAAAGAAAATTTAGGGGGACCAAAACGACTCCAATCTATCTAGGACACGTGTCCCAACCATCGACAAAAGTCATATCAGCCAGCCATCGACAAAAGTCACTATCAGCCAGCCACCGACAAAAGTCACTATCAGCCACCAGCCGACAACATCACCGTAGCCATCAGCCGACAACATCTTACTGTAGTGTCGGTGCGGATTTCAAAGGATTCAAATCCGTTTATTCTGAAGCTTATAAAAGGGGAACGCTTCGCTCATTTCGAGCATCTTGAGTTTTCCTTGGGTCTGTGCACTTTGCAAGCTCCCTTTCTGCTCTCTGCTCTTTTCTCTCTGCACGCTCTCTCTCTCTGCTCTCTACAAGCTCTCTCTTTCTGCTCTTTGCTCTCTGCAAGCTCGCTCTCTGCTCTCTACAAGCACTCTTTGCTCTCTGCTCTCTCTTTGCAGCTCTCTACAGTCCTCTCTCTCTGAAGCTTCTCTTTCTGTTTTCTTCTTTCATTCCTTTCTCTGTATATCTGGTGGCGTATCAAGCCATTTGGATTTTCTTATTTTGTTTCTTTACTATGAAAGTGTGAGATTGTTATGTGTGACTGTTTTTGGGAAGAAGTTCCTGACTACATCCCGGAGCAGCTAAAGCTATTCGCCAGCTTCTGTATTTGTCAAATGTAAGTGTGCTTTAAGTATTAAAGTTTCCTATTATGTATGTTTGTTTTAAATCGATGTTATTGATTTATGTATGTATGTCTTATGTTTTGTTTTAAGTTCCGCGATATGGCATGGTCTCAGGTAAAATTATCTGAAAGATGGTCCTTGCAAACTGAATCCCAAATCTGGAACCCTGAGAACAAAGACCTTGAACAGTGGGAATTTTTCTTTCGTGGAAATCTTGTTCATATGGACGTTCTACTATATGTTGTTTTCTATCCCAAAAAGCATTGGGGATATCAGCGCATATATTTCTTTCCATATCTATTTTTCGTGATTTTATCTTGTTTTGAATTTCAGGAAGAGATAGTGTTTCTTCTATATTTTTGTATTTTATTTCTTCTTTTAAATGATACAGAAATTTTTCTTTAGAAGAAATCTTATTTTTAATATTATTGATTTCATGGACTTTGGGCTTTTCAATAAAGGTAAATTTGACCTTATGCCCTTCAATACTAGCTTCTATCCGTGTATCATCAATCTTAATTGGATAGAGCATGTTTAAAAAAGGAGTCCCTAGAATAACAGGTTGACTTAAACCTTTTACCATTATGAAGGGAAAATTGAAGCAAGCACTATTATTGCATACTTTCTGTTCAATAATATGTGGTATTCCATCAAGCTTAGCCATACTTTGGTCGCTTTCTTTAGGTCCTAATTTTAGAGGTGAGGCTCTAATTTCAATTTTCTCCCCAAAATTTTCTCCTTTAAGCTGTAAACTAGTTTCGGGGGATGAATAGACTCAATTGTTTCTCCTTTGGTGGTTTGAAGGGTTTGAAAAGATTTTTCGACCATATTTACATCAAATTTTGGAATTTTTATTCCATAATCTTTTGCTATATATTTTAACCATTTAAAAAACTTGACAGTTGCCTTATGTTTTATCATGAAACGTTTAAATTTCAGATGAAAGCCATCTCTCTGTTCTTTAAATTCTTTGAAGAACCGTTCTCTTATTAATCTATTTTCTTCAGAGTAGAAGTCTTTTCTGATCCATTCTTTGTCAATTTTAAATTCTTCTTTTTGAATAACATTTACGTCAAAGTCCAGGTCAGAGGGTGTTGGTTATTGTTTTTCTATTTCAGAAGAACCTGGAGTATCTACTCTATAGACTGATTGTTGAACCTGATTTGGAGTTCTATTAAGTCTTTCGATAATAGTTTTCTTGTGTGTAGATAACCTTTCATATTCTGAGTGAGGGATCGAAGAGGTAGACCTTCTAGGCGGATCCCTAATGCTAGGTTCAGCAATTCTTAAGGTAGTTCTCCTGGAGGATGGAAAACTAATTTCTCTCTCCATCAAAATATTCTATTATTTGTTCAGGGTCTTTGTTCTCTGGGTTCCTGATTTGGGATTCAGTTTGTAAGGACCATCTTTCTGGTAAATATATCTGAGGGCATGCCACTGACTTTGGTGTGACTAGATTTTAGTTTTCTATGTTTGTCTGAAAAAATATGGTTTGTCCTTTTGAATCTATTTGCTTAGCATTTAGACATAAAGTATTCATTACCTTATAACATATGCGGTAAACAAATGCTAGATTTTGGGAACCTGGGTCCATATCAAAACCTTGAGTTTTAAGGTTTAGGGTTAGGACTTTTAGTAAATTAGGATCTGTTAAGGCCACCGAGAAATTTGGAAAACAATTGAAATAAATGGGGCCGTTACAGAGACTGGATTCTACTATTCCTAACAAGGAATCAGTGAATCTCTTATGCCTGCTGTCTCTTGGACAGAGTAGAACAGAATTATTTAATTCTGTTCTTGTCAAAGGTTTGACAGCTATTTGTACTAGACCAATGTGTAAGTATTTGTATTATTTCCTTTTATGATCTTCAATCATTCTAAGGGAAAGTAATTGGAACTTGTTCTGAGTTTCCACGACAAAAATACTTTGTTCAATAGTTTTGATAGAAAAACTACTTTTAAAATCAAACATTCCTTTACTATAGACATCTGAAATAGATACCTTACGTATATTCCAGTTTTGGATCTGTTTGTCTATATTGTCTATTATGACTTCCTCTCTGTTATTAAAACGTAATGTATTACTAGTAGTAGGTGATCTACTAGATAGAGTTCTGATAAAATTTGCTATTGTAATTCGTGTCAACTGGAAACAGTTCTTGCACTTTTCTGGCTCTTCCTGGCCTTAGTGATCTTTAGGTCACGGCGACTTTGAGCTTACTACTGTAAATTTTTCTCAGTATTTTTATTTAATAGTTCAGTTTTCTACTGGTGATACTGTTAGACCACTGTAATAGTAACTTGGCTCTGATACCTTATAGCGGAACTTAAAACAAAACATAAGACATACATACATAAATCAATAACATCGATCTAAAACAAACATGCATAAATAGAAAACTTTAGTACTTCAAGCACACTTACATTTGACAAATACAGAAGCTAGTGAATAGCTTTAACTGCTCCGAGATGTTGCTAGGAACTTCCCAAAAACAGTCACACATAACAATCTCACACTTTTATAGTAGAGAAACTAAATAAAAAAATCCGAATGGCTTGATACACCACTAAATATACAGAGAAAGGATTGAAAGAAGAAAACAGAAAGAGAATCTTCAGGGATAGAGGACTGTAGAGAGTTACAGAGAGAGAACAGAGAGCAAAGAGTGCTTGTAGAGAGCAGAGAGAGTGCTTGCTGAGAGCAGAGAGCAGAGAGCAGAGAGAGAGCTTGTAGAGAGCAGAGAGCAGAGAGAGTGCTTGCAGAGAGCTGACAGCAAAGAGCAGAGAGAGAGCTTGCAGAGAGCAGGGAACTTAGGAAAACTCAGGATGCTCGAAATGAGCGGAGCGTTCCCCTTTTATAGGCTTTAGAATAAACAGATTTGAAACCTTTGAAATCTGCACCAACACTATAGTAAGATGCTGTCGGCTGGTGGCTACAGTAAGATGCTGTCGGCTGGTGGCTACAGTAAGGTGCTGTCGGCTGGTGGCTATAGTAAGATGCTTTTGGCTGGTGGCTACAGTGATGCTGTTGGCTGGTGGCTGATAGTGACTTTTGTCGGTGGTTGGCTGATAGTGACTTTTGTCGGGGGCTGGCTGATAGTGACTTTTGTCGGTGGTTGGGACACGTGTCCTAGATAGAGTGGAGTCGTTCTGGTCCTGCTAAATTTTCTTTTAGTTTGAAGAAAATTTAATGCCGTCGCAATCGTCACCATTCATTGGACTATAATCTTCGGGTTCGTCACTTTGGGTAGAAGTGGACATTTGTTCTTCATTATTCTCTATGGCATTCCAGAGCTTTATTTTAAGCTCTTCTATGGACATTTTGGGATTTTCTTGCTGTAAAATTGCAATATATTATGAGATATCCATCTTTTGAGATATTCTGAGATATACTACTAGTATGTAGTACTAGTACATACTACACTACTACATATGTACTAGTACATGCATACTACTACTAGTATGTAGTACTAGTACATACTACTGCATATGTACATCTACTAGTAGTACATACTACTATTAGTAGTACTATGTACATAGTACTACTACTAGTAGTACTATGTACATAGTACTACTACTAGTAGTACTATGTAGTAGTGCAAGTAGTACATTTGTAGTACTACTACATAGTACTACTAGTCGTACTATGTAGTACATATGTACTACTAGTAGTACTATGTACTACATACATATGTACTACTAGTAGTACTTCTAAGACTACATATGTAGTATTACTAGTAGTAGATATGTAGTACTATTAGTAGTACTACTTGTACTAGTAGTACATAAACTCGATCTAAAAACCTTCTGCCTTCTTTTGATGTGAGAGCAGTTTTTGGCTTGTAACCGTCCTCGTTTCCTCAGATGCCAGAGCAGCATTGAGGGTCAACTGTTCTCTTTTCCTCAGTTGCAAGAGCAGTTTTTGGCTTGTAACCGTCCTCTTTTCCTCGGATGCAAGAGCAGCGCTGGGGGGTCAACTGTTCTCTTTTCCTCAGATGCAAGAGCAATTTTTGCCCTGTAACCGTCTTCTTTTCCTCAGATGCAAGAGCAGCACAGGGGTCAACTATTCTCTTTTCCTTATATTCAAGAGCAATGCTTGATAATATATATATGTAATCTCCCTGATAATGGGTTTTGAAATTAACTTGTAACCTCTTCTAATGCAATAAAAAGAGTTAAACTTTGTTGAACTGTCTTGCTTCTTTTCCTTTTCCTTTTCTTTTCTTTTATTTTTAACTCTTTTTCTATTGCACATTGAACCTTTTGAGAGTATATTAGGGATAATACTTCTTTAGATATCGCTCATTGATGAGGGGCATTGCTTCTTCTCCATAAGGATGTGCCAATATGTAAGCCCCATTTGGCGAGACTTTGTTGTCTATGAAGGGGCTTTCCCACTTAGGTTCAAACTTCCCTTTGCGCCGTCCATGCATAATGATCGGCATTTTGACGGCTAGAACCAGGTCCCCATGAGTGAATGAGCGGACCTTGACGGACTTGTCATAGGTGCTCTTCATTCTACCCTGATTGAGTTCGAGGTTCTATTGAACTTTCAACCTCTTTTCGTCAAGTGCATCCAGCCCTTGATAATGAAGCTTGACTCTTTGGTCTTCATTCAGTCCTTGATGTATGGCGACACGCAACGAGGGGAGTTGAATCTCAAGGGGCAAGACTGCTTCCCCCCCATAGACTAAGGAAAAAGGAGTGGAATCGGTGGCATTCCGTGTGGTGGTGCGATAGGCCCATAGTGCTTCAAGAAGCTTCTCATGACAATTCTTCTTCAACTTTGATACTGACTTCCTTAAAACATTGCATAGGGTCTTATTGAAAGCCTCAGCTAATCCGTTGGCTTGAGGGTGGTACATAGTTTACTATTTCCATTCGAAACCAAATTGGTTAACTAAGCGATCAATGCGATGACTTCTGAATTGAGGGCCGTTGTCTGATATAATCCGGTCAAGCACCCCGAATCAATATATAATCATATCTGTCAATATCATCTGCTGAGAGAGGACTATTACAGTGGTCTAACTGTAATAGTGACTTGGCTACATGGTATCTGTCCATATCATCTTTTAAGCATAGGGGAAAAAGGAAAATCCCTGTCTGTTATAATTGTGGCAAAGTAGGCCATTACAAAAACAAATGTAGGGTTCAAAGAAAAATTAACTCTTTGAAAATAGATAATAATATCAAAAAACAATTATTTGAAATACTTCAAATAGAGTTTGTGGCCACCAGCCGACAACATCTTACTGTAGTGTCGGTGCGGATTTCAAAGGTTTCAAATCCGTTTATTCTGAAGCCAATAAAAGGGGAACGCCCCGCTCATTTCGAGCATCTTGAGTTTTCCTTAGTTCTCTGCTCTCTGCAAGCTCTCTCTCTACTCTCTGCTCTCTGCAAGCTCTCTCTCTCTCTGCTCTCTGCTCTCTACAAGAGCTCTCTCTGCTCTCTGCTCTCTGCAAGCACTCTCTTTGCTCTCTACAAGCACTCTCTGCTCTCTCTTTGCAACTCTCTACAGTTCTCTCTCCCTGAAGATTCTCTTTCTGTTTTCTTCTTTCAGTCCTTTCTCTATATATCCGGTGGCGTATCAAGCCATTCGGATTTTCTTATTTAGTTTCTTTACTATAAAAGTGTGAGATTGTTGTGTGACTGTTTTTGGGAAGAAGTTCTACATCCTGGAGCAGTTAAAACTATTCAGCAGCTTCTGTATTTGTCAAATGTAAGTGTGCTTTAAGTATTAAAGTTTTCTATTTATGTATGTTTGTTTTAGATCGATGCTATTGATCTATGTATGTATGTCTTATGTTTTGTTTTAAGTTCCGCTATATGGTATCAGAGCCAAGTTACTATTACATTGGTCTAACTGTATCACCAGTAGAAAACTGAACTATTAAATAAAAATACGGAGAAAAATTTGCAGTAGAAAGCTCAAAGTCGTCGTGACCCAAAGATCACTAAGGCCAGGAAGAGCCGAAAAAGTGTAGGCACTGTTTTTGGTTGACTCGAATTACAATGGAAAATTTTATCAGAACTTTATCTAATAGGTCAACAGCTACTTGTAATACATTACGTGTTAATAGCAGAGAGGAAGTCATAATAGATAACATAGAGAAATAGATCCAAAACGTGAATATACCTAAGGTACCTGTTTCAGATGTCTATAGTAAAGGAACGTTTGATTTTAAAAGTAGTTTTTATATCAAAACTATTGACCAAAGTATTTATGTCATGGAAACTCAGGACAAATTCCAATTACTTTCCCCTAGAATGATTGAAGATCATAAAATGAAAGAATCCAAATACTTACACATTGGTCTAGTACAAATAGCTGTCAAACCTTTGCCAAGAATAAAATTAAATAATTCTGTTCTATTCTGTGTAAGAGACAGCAGGCATAAGAGATTCACTGATTCCTTGTTAGAAATAGTAGAATCCAGTCTCTGTAACGGCCCCATTTATTTCAACTGTTATCCAAATTTTTTGGTGGCCTTAACAGGTCCTAATTTACTAAAAGTCCTGACCCTAAACCTTAAAACTCAAGGTTTTGATATGGACCAAGGTTCCCAAATGCTAGCATTTATTTACCGCATATGTTATAAGGTTATGAATACTTTATGCCCAAATGCTAGGCAAATGGATTCAAAAGGACAAACCATAATTTTCCATAATGGACTGAAGAGCATACCAGCGCTGTAAGAAAGATAAAAATAAAGGCTAAGGAATTACCTTGCCTAGCCTTGTCAAGTCGTACAACATTTAAAATAGTAGAAACAGATGCCTCAGAACAAGGACTTGGTGCTGTTTTGGTGAATAATCAAGAGCAATTGGTCCGATTTACCTCTAAAACTTGGAACCCAGCTCAACAAAATTATTCAACAGTAAAAAAGGAAATACTTGCAATTGTTCATGCTATTATAAAATTTCAAAGTGATCTGCTTAATCAATTATTCCTTTTAAGAACGGATTGTAAGGCAGCCAAGGACATCCTCTAGAAAGATGTAAAAAATCTCGTGTCTAAGCGAATATTTGCAAGATGGCAAGGAAGGGCATAAGCAGCCAACAACAACACCAAAAACAGACGATGGAAATAGTCCCTAGTCCAGGATCATCCTTGACGTCCCCATCAACATCAAATTCTTTAATAAGGAGGCAAATACAAGATATCGATATATCTCCCCTCCAAACTCCAATAATCACTCAATCTCCTAGTGCAAAATCTATATATTTAGAGACCGTATATATTCCCTTGCTGATCATTGAAAATGAGCATCTGTCGAAAACTCCGACTGAAATAGCTGCTTTATACCTCAGGCAACATATGATAATGGAGAGAGATGCAGCGTATGGTACGAATGGATCTTGATAGAATCAGGATCAGGATCAGTTTTTATAGTTCACCATTCTAGAAATAACAGTAATGAAATAGCATATTCAAAAATCCAAATTAAAAAGGTTATTACCTACAAAAAATGGGGACTGGATCCTTTAAAGCCAAGGATCATAAATACGAAAGGATTTAAAATTAGATTTTACCATTACTATGAATACATAAAGGCTTGGGATGAAATCTTTCCATACCAGAATACAAAAAATTCCCATAGCTGGTATATTCAGTTCAAAATAACTGAACCAAATGATTTTTCAAATTGGTTTAAAAATTAGTCCTCCATATGGAGATCCACAAACCAAATACTTCTAAAAGAACTACAAATTTCACAGAGAAAATTCTCTAAATATAATATTAAAAGTCTAAAAAGAGACTACCACATCTATTTTATGGCCTTATATCAGGTCCCATGGATTTTAAAATAGGAGTACCAGATCTCAGCAGATGATATGGACATATATGATTATATCCCCGAACTACAAAGACAAATCCATATCAAATGGTGGGATAGTTACAAAAATGACTCCTTAAATTCCGACAAAATCTTGTTTTGTTGGGACAAGAGAAGATTTGGGTTTTCTTGATTTTTTGACATATTGATGTATTGGACTAAGGCTTCTTTTTAGCCTCTGGGTCAGTTATTTTGTCAATGTGGTCTATTATTAGATCTTCTTCTTTTGTGAGGGTATTGATTCTTAAACCCATTCTTGTTTCTTATTGCCTTGTAAAAATCACATTGGTAATTTTCTTCTTTTGTGTTATCTTCACTATTAGAGTCTTAATGAGAACTGTTGATAATGATATCCTCATAATTAAGTTTCCCAATCAAGATTTCCTCTTTTGATTCAGAGGAATCAGAGGTTTCATGTTCTATTTGAAGGATTTCAAATATTTGTTTTTTGATATTATTATCTTTTTCCAAAGAGTTAATTTTTCTTTGAACCCTACATTTGTTTTTGTAATGGCCTACTTTGCCACAATTATAACAGACATAGATTTTCCTTTTTCCCCTATGCTTAAAAGATGATTTATCTTGTAAGAATTTTTTTTAAAATTTTTCTTTCCAAAATATCATGAATGAAATCTTCAATCCTTATACCAAATTTATGATTGTTTATATTGATGTTGTACTTGTTTTCTCTGAATCAATTGATCAACATTGGAAACATTTAAGTACATTTATCAAAACAATAAAAAATGCTGGCTTATTAGTTTCTGCAAGAAAAATAAAGTTATGCCAGACAAAAATTAGAGTTTTAGGGCATAATATTTTTCAGGGAAAAATTATTCCATTTGATAGAGCAATTGAATTTGCATCCAAATTTTCAGATATAATTATATGAAAAACTAAATTACAAAGATTCCTTGGTTGTTTAAATTATATTTCGGATTTTTACAAAGATTTGACAATAGATGCAAAACCTCTATTCCAAAGGTTAAAGAAGAATCCTCCAGAATGGACTGAAGAACATACCAAGGCAGTAAGAAAGATTAAAATAAAGGCTAGGGAATTACCATACGTAGCCCTGTCAAGTCTTACAACATTTAAAATAGTAGAAACATATGCCTCAGAACAAGGACTTGGTACTGTATTGAAACAAAAGGTGAATAATCAAAGAGCAATTGGTTCTAAAACTTGGAACCCAGCTCAACAAAATTATTCAATAGTAAAAAAAGAAATACTTGCAATTGTTCTTTCTATTACAAAATTTCAAAGTGATCTGCTTAATCAATCATTCCTTTTGAGAACGGATTGTAAGGCAGCCAAGGACATCCTCCAGAAAGATGTAAAAAATCTCGTGTTTTAGCAAATCTTTGCAAGATGGCTAGGGAGGGCAGAAGGAGCTAACAACAACATAAAAAACAGACGATAAAAAGAGTGCTTAGTCCAGTATCATCCTGACATCCCCATCAACACCAAATTCTTTAATAAGGAGGCAAATACAAGATATTGATATATCTCCCCTCCAAACTCCAATAATCACTGAAACTCCTAGTGCAACATCTATATATTTAGAGACAATATATATTCCCTTGCTGATCATTGAAAGTGAGCATCAGTCAAAAACTCCGACTGAAATAGCTGCTTTATACCTCAGGCAGCATATGCATCTTAATGATGGAGACAGATGCAGAGAATGGTATGAATGTATCGTGATAGAATCATGATCAGTTTTTATAGTTCACCATTCTAGAAATAACAATAATGAAATAGCATATTCAAAATACAAAATTAAAAAGGTTATTACCTGCAAAGAATGGGGACTTGATCCTTTAAAGCCATGGATCATGAATATTAAATGATTTAAAATTAGAGCCTACCATTACTATGAATACATAAAGGCTTGGGATGAAGTCTTTTCATACTAGAATACAAAAAATTCCCATAGCTGGTATATTCAGTTCAAAATAACTGAGCCAAATGATTTTCCAAATTGGTTTAAAAATTGGTTCTCCATATGGGGATCCACAAACCAAATACTTCCGAAAGAACTATAAATTTCACAGAGAAAATTCTCTGAATACAATAGGAAAAGTCTAAAAAGAGACTACCACATATATTTTATGACCTTATATCAGGTCTCACGGATTTTAAAATGGGAGTACCAGGTCTCAGTAGATGATATGGACATATATGATTATATCCCCGAACTACAAAGACAAATCCATATCAAATGGTGGGATAGTTATAAAAATGACTCCTCAAATCCAGACAAAATCAAAATGAAATTTATACCTTCAACACCACCTCAAAAGGTGGATATCTCAAAATATGAAGGATTAGTACCAACTAAATACTTCAGCAAGACTACCCAAATCCTTAATACTGCAGATGGCAGCAAAATGCTTATAAATTATAAATTTACAGATACTGCAGTATGCTATAATGGTGCTTGCTTCAATTTTCCCTTCATAATGGTAAAACGTTTAAGTCAACCTTTTATTCTAGGGACTCCTTTTTTAAATTTGCTCTATCCAATTAAGATTGATGATACATGGATAGAAGCTAGTATTGAAGGGCATAACGTCAAATTTACCTTTATTGAATAGCCCAGAGTCCATGAAATCAATAATATTAAAAATAAGATTTCTTCTAAAGAAAAATTTCTGTTATCATTTGAAAGAAGAAATAAAATGCAAAGATATAGAAGAAAAGTTATCTCTTTCTGAAATTCAAAATAAAATAAAATCTCTAAAAATAGATATGGAAAGAAATATATGCGCCGATATCCCCAATGCTTTTTGGGATAGAAAAGGAGTCCTTAGAATAACAGGTTGACTTAAACCTTTTACCATTATGAAGGGAAATTGAAGCAAGCACCATTATTGCATACTACCGTATCTGTCAGTTTATAATTTATAAGCATTTTGCTGCCATCTGCAGTATTAAGGATTTGGGTAGTCTTGCTGAAGTATTTAGTTGGTACTAATCCTTCATTAATGCAATTTCGGTTTGCTCCTGAATTTAAGCCAGCATTTTTTATTGCTTTGATAAATGTACTTAAATGTTTCCAATGTTGATCAATTGATTCAGAGAAAACAAGTACATCATCAATATAAACAATCATGAATTTGGTATAAGGATTAAAGATTTCATTCATGATATTTTGGAATTCGGATGTTGCATTCTTTAAGCCAAATGGTAGAACATTCCATTCAAATTATCCAAATGGGAGATTAAAAGCAGTTTTGTATTTATCTTTTTCGGCAATCTGGATTTGCTAATAGCATGATTTAAGATCAAATTTTGAAAATATACAAGCATTGACTAGTCTATCCAAGAGGTCTCTTTTGTTTGGGATTGGATATCTGATCCATCTTAAAACTTTTTTAAGTGGTTTGTAATTTATAACCAATTTTCGAGTCCCTCTTTCTATTTTGGAGGCTTTTTCCATATAAAAAGCCGAACAACTCCACGGTGATGAGCTTTTCATGATATGCTTTTTATCTAATAACTCTTTTATCTCTTTTTACGCAGATTTTGAGTAACCTATTGTTCATTTGAATAGGTCTTGCTTTAGTGGGAATTTTTCTTTCTTGGAAATCTGGTTCATATGGAAGTTCTACTATATGTTGCTTTCTATCCCAAAAAGCATTGGGGATATCGGCGCAGATATTTCCTTCCATAACTATTTTTAGAGATTTTATCTTATTTTGAATTTCAGGAAGAGATAACTTTTCTTCTATATTTTTGTAGTTTATTTCTTCTTTCAAATGATACAGAAATTTTTCTTTAGAAGAACTCTTATTTTTAATATTATTGATTTCATGGACTATGCGATTTTCAATAAAGGTAAATTTGACCTTATGCCTTTCAATACTAGCTTCTATCCCTGTATCATCAATCTTAATTGGATAGAGCATATTTAAAAAAGGAGTCCCTAGAATAGCAGGTTGACTTAAACCTTTTACTATTATGAAGGGAAAATTGAAGCAAGCACCATTATTGCATACTGCAGTATCTGTCAGTTTGTAATTTATAAGCATTTTCCTACCAACTGCAGTATTAAGGATTTAGGTAGTCTTGCTGAAGTATTTAGTTGGTACTAATCTTTCATTAATGCAATTTAGGTCTGCTCCTGAATCTATTAGGGCGGTAGTTTGGAAGCCATATTCTTTTTGAACTACGATTTTGATATTGGTAAACCATTTTTGGGTTTTAATTTTGTCTACTAGGTTTACTTATTTACAATTTTGGACCCTTTCTATTATATTCATACCAGCTTTGGAGGTTTCAGGTTTAGGAAGGGTATCTTCGACCTCAGGTGGTATAGGAATATTATACTCAGTGATCAGATTATCAAATTCGCCTTTTATATTTTCTTCTTCAATTGCTTCGTTGATAGGATTCTTGGTTAATTCGAAGATTTGTACCCTTGATTTTAGATTTATCAACTCATTTCTTACTTCATTAATTTCCTTTTTTAGCTCAGATATTGATGGATCCTTTTCGGTATATGTTTTATTTTGTACCCTTTTCGAAATATCTTGGAAACTATAATCTTCTTTTATTGGGACAAGAGAAGATTTGGGCTTGCTTGATGGGGTTTTTGACATATTGATGTATTGAACTAAGGCTTCTTTTTTAGCCTCTGGGTCCGTTATTTTGTCAATGAGGCCTATTATCAGATCTTCTTCTTTTGTGAAGGTATTGATACTTAACCGGTTCATGTCCATTATTGCCTTGTAAAAATTACATTGGCAATTTTCTTCTTTTGGGTTATCTTCACTATCAGAGTCTGAATCACAACTGCTGATAATGGTATCCTCATCATTAATTTTCCCAATCAACACTTCCTCTTCTGGTTTAGAGGAATCAGAGGTTTCATCTTCTATTTGAAGTATTTCAAATAATTGTTTTTTGATATTATTATCTATTTCCAAAGAGTTAATTTTTCTTTGAACCCTACATTTGTTTTTGTAATGGCCTACTTTGCCACAATTATAACAGACAGGGTTTTCCTTTTTCCCTTATGCTTAAAAGATGGTTTATCATGTAAGAATTTTTTGGAAAATTTTTCTTTTGCCTTTGAATTTTTCCAGCTCAAAAGATGGATATTTGCAGAGAGAGAGCATGCAGAGAGCAGAGAACTTAGGAAAACTCAGGATGCTCGAAATGAGCGGAGCGTTCCCCTTTTATAGGGTTAAGAATAAATGGATTTGAAACCTTTGAAATCCGCACCGACACTACAGTAAGATGCTGTCAGCTGGTGGCTACAGTAAGATATTGTTGGCTGGTGGCTACAGTAAGGTCATAAAATATGTGTGATAGTTTGGAAGCTGTATTCTTTTTGAACTACGATTTTGATATCGGTAAACCATTTTTGGGTGGTTAAGAGTTATTGCCTAGCATTTTAAGAGTTATTGCCTAGCATTTGGACATAAAGTATTCATTACCTTATACCATAAAGTAAGATATATTTTGAAATTCGGATGGTGCATTCTTTAATCCAAATTTGGGTGGTTAAGAGGTTGGTAGGATTTTCATATGGATAAAGAATCAAAGAATAGACCTAAACAAGTTAAAATTATTCAACAGGAGCAGACCTAAATTGCATTAATGATAAAATTCTATACTACTAAGCCAGCATTTTTTATTGCTTTGATAAATGTACTTAAATGTTTCCAATGTTGATCAATTGATTCAGATAAAACAAGTACATTAGCAAAATAAACAATCATGAATTTGGTATAAGGATTAACGATTTCATTCATGATATTTTGGAATTCGGATGGTGCATTCTTTAATCCGAACGGCATAACATTCCATTCAAATTGTCCAAATGGGACATTAAAAGCAGTTTTGTATTATCTTTTTCGGCAGTCTGGATTGCCAATAACCTGATTTAATATCAAATTTTAAAAATATACAAGCATTGACTAGTCTATCCAAGAGGTCTCTTTTGTTTGGGATTGGATATCTGATCCATCTTAAAACTTTGTTAAGTGGTTTGTAATTTATAACCAATCTTGGAGTCCCTCTTTCTATTTCGGAGGATATATATATATATATATATATCTAGGAAGATGCTAGGGTGAGCCCACTAGCTCACAGAATGGTATAAGCCCAATGGGCTAGATTGAATCTGGGCCAATATGACAGTCAAGAGTGTTTGAATTTTTATTTTTTTCTACAATCCAAATTACTTGAAATTTTAGGTGAATGTTCTTCTCATCAAGCCGTACCTAATAAAAATACAAAAAAAATAATCTGCAAAATTAAAAATGACCAAAATACCCCCCAAAATTTACCGTGGTATTTTGGGCGATTTTTTTTTATGTAAAATAGTTTTTTAATATTTTTCGAATATTCACTTATTTTTTATCAACACATGTCTAAAATTTCAAGTGTTTGGATTTGTGGAAAAACAATTAAAATTCAAACACTATCGGGCATCCGTGATTGTTAGATCGGCCCAAATTCAATCTGGGCCATTGGGCTCATTTTTTCTTGTGAGCCCATTCGCTCACAGAAGCCTTTTCCATATATATATATATATATATATATATATATATATATATATGTATATATGTATGTATGTCTGTATATTCGTAGGATTAGGATATCAGAAGTGAAAGAAGCTTTGAAGAGGATGTAGATAGAAAAGGCTTTAGGACTAGATGGTATTCCGATAGAAGTTTGGAAGTGCATGTGGTACATGGCATTGACTTGTTGACGAAGTTGTTCAACAAGGTATTAAGAACAAATAAATTACTGAACGAATGGAGGAAAAGCACTATGCTACTTGCTTACAAAAACAAATGGGATATATAGATCTGTGCGAACTATTGAGGGATCAAACTTATGAGCCACATTATGAAGCTGTGGGAGAGAGTGATTGAGCAACGACTAAGGCATGACTAAGTGAGATATATGCACTAGGGAGTTCTAACTGTTATACGAACAACTAGTGGAGAGACGGGTTTTCAGTGATAATAGGTCTACATCAGGGGTCAGTATTGAGTCCATACTTCTTTGTCTTAGTTTTGGACAAGCTACCTAGGTACCTATAACATGAGGTACCGTGGTGCATGTTGTTCCCAGATGATATAGTTTTGATTATAAAGACTTGAAACGATATCAACACAGAATTAGAACTTTGGAGGGATGCTCTAGAGTCTAAAAGTTTTAAAATTAATTGGACTAAGATGGAGTATATGGAATGCAAGTTTAGTAATAATAGGAGTAGAGGCAAGGAAGTAGTTAAGACTGACGACCAAGAAATACCAAATGGAGCATACTTTCGATATCTTGGGTTGATAATCCAGGAAAATGGAGAGATTGAGGAAGATGTCGCACATCGAAATAGAATTGGTTGGGCGAAATGGAGATGTGCAATCAGAATTTTACGTGATCGCCGCATACCAGTGAAGCTGAAGGGTAAGTTTTATAGGTTAGCTGTGAGACCATCTTTACTTTATGGGGGCGGAATGTTTGCAGCCAAGAAACAACATACCCATAGAATGGGTGTAGTTGAGATGGATGAGTGAAAAGACAAAAAGGAAAGAATGCGAAATGAATGCATTTGGGAGAATTTAGGTGTGGCACCAATAGAAAATAAGATGAGAGAAAGTACACTTAGGTGGGCTGGCCATGTGTGGCGCAGACCCAATACAATACCTGTTTAAAGGTACGAGTTAGTTCAAGTAGAATGGAAGGATAAAATAGGGCATGGGATAGGCCCAAAAGGACATAGTTGGAAGAAGTGAGAAAAGATATGGAATTTATAGCTTCACTGAGGGTATGACCCTTAATAGAACAAAGTAGCGGATCAGGATTCATGTAGCCGACAGTAATTAGTTGGGAACAGGCTTTGATGATAATAATGATAGCAAGGTTATATACCAAGGTTGTCTCCAACAATTCCGCCCATACCCTCCAGTGCCTGGTTACCGAAGGAACAACCATATGTATTGAGCTTAATTTTCCTTGGGTTTGGGCGAGTCCATATAGGGGCCAAGATAGGGCGTAGGGGGCTGAAAAATAGTAGGCTCTTTGATGAAGAAAATAAAAGAATGTTTTGATTTCTTTTGGATAGTATTTTCGATTTTTTTTCTTTTGTTTTGCGGAGGTAAAGTCAGTGGTTTTCATTTAAATTTTGAGCATGGGAAAAATTAGGAGGGAAACTTTTGAATTTGAATTTGAAATCTTGCTTGGGAAGTGGTATTGTGCATAGCTTGGGAAAGTGGATTTTGCATGACTCGGGAAGGGTAGAGTCCATTTAATGTTCCTAGGAAAATTAATAGAACTTTAATTTTGAAGCCAAGCCAAATCTATTAAAAGGGGATACCTTACCCTACTTGGAATGAATGGTTTTTGCTGTTGATCTCAGAAAATCAGGAACTTAGTTCCCATTTGGAGTGTCTTTGGACCCTCATACAAGCCATTGAAGATAGCTTTGTTAGCTTCAACCCATTGTCTTTGAATCACAGTTAAGTTCCATAGATTTCTACTTGATTTTGAATTATTTCTCTCTCTTTCTCTATCTGTCTCTCTCTCCTGCATCAAGTGGTATTAGAGTAGGAATCCTCTCATTTGGAGCTTGAAGTATGGCGAATAGAGGAGGACATGGAGGCTGAGGAGGAGGATGTGTTTTGCCAAGCAGAATATGAAGATTTATTCAGGAGGTTCTATGATATGAAGCAATTGGTGGGTCAACTTGCCCATTTTGATCGAGAGTCGGTCACTCGCAAAAGTGAGGAATTGAGTGAAGAAAGTACAAATCTTTTCCGCAATCAAAAGGAGAACCCTTCATTGGAGGACACGTTGGTTCGTGCCCTAGCTGGGTCAGATCAAGGAGTAAGAGTGGATGTCCCTAAAATTTCGGGAAAAATTCAGCTCAATGAGTTCTTGGACCGGTTAGACAGTGTGGAGGCTTTCTTCGAGTGGAAAGATTTTCCAAAAGTAAGAAAAGTCAAATTTGTGGCTACCTGACTCAAGGGGCATACCCAAATGTGGTGGTAATAGGTGCAAGCTAGTCGAGTGCGAAAGGGGCAAGAAAAGATAGTGACTTTGAGGAAAATGAAGTAGCGTCTCGAGGAGAAATTCACACCCTCTGATTATGTGCAAGAATTATACCGATGATTCCATCATTTGCTGAAAAAGGAGGGTGTCGAGGAGTTTATGGATGAATTCTTCTTCTCAGTGTTTCAAAAAGCACTAGGCGGCACCTAGGCGGTCGAGGGGAGGGGTCCAGGCTGCTCAGTGCCTAGGCGGGCGCCCAGAACCTGGGCGGCCCAAATGAGGAATCTAAGGGCACAGCTTCATCTGCCAATAGACCTCTCCCAATCAGAGAATACGGTGTAATTATAAATGTGGCAAGGTTGGCCGGTCATGAGTGCTGAAATCGCAAGCTGGAACATATCTCCTAGATGGGGATGATGCAAATGAAGGGACTTTGTCACATGGCCAGTATTCAATGAGGAGTAGGTAGGAATGAGCAAGATTTTCCTGAAATTTAGCCTGATGAGGGGGATTTTCTTGTCATTAGACAACTACTCACTACCCCAAAGGTGATAGAAGAACCGTGGCTCCAAACCAACATCTTCCGGACTTGTTGTACAGTCCTTGGGAAGGTGTGCACCATTATCATTGATAATGGAAGCTGTGGTAATATGTTGTCTCAAGAGATTGTCGACAAGTTGAAGTTTACATGCGAGAAACACCCACAACCCTACAAAATAGCATGGTTTCGGAAAGGTTATGAGGCTCCAGTTACTTCTCGTAGCTTAATTAATTTTTCCGTTGGTAAAACTTTCAATGATTTAGTTTGGTGTGATGTCATTTCCACGGATGCATGCCATATGCTTTTGGGTCATCCTTGGTGATATGACGAAGCAATACATACTCTTTTTGAGAGGATGGGTTGAAACTTGTTTTGAAACAGTTAAGAGGATAGCAAGCCTGAACCGAAGAGTGGGAAAGGAGATGTGCTTACTTTTAACCAATTTGTTGAAGAAAGCAAAGAATAAGGGGTACTGTATGCTTTGGTAGCCAAAGAAGGGTCTTGCTTAAGTGAAATGCAAAGGTTAAGCCCTTAGTAGAAAGGTTTAAGGATGTGATGCTTGATGAACTATCTAATGAGTGGCCACCAATGGAATAATTCAACATTGTATTGATTTGGTTCTGGTTGCCACTCTCCTTAACTTATCACATTATTGAATGCCTCCCAATGAACGCAAGGAATTACATAGGCAAATAATGGAGTTGGAGAAAGGGATGATACTGGAGAGCTAGGCAAATAATGGAGTTGGAGAAAGGGATGATACTAGAGAGCTAGGCAAATAATGGAGTTGGAGAAAGGGATGATACTAGAGAGCATAAGCCCAGGTGCACTCCTTGCCTTGTTAACTCCAAAGAAAGATGACTCGTGGATAGTAGAGTAATTAATAAAATCACAATCAAATATTGTTTTCCAATCCCTTGATTTGATGACATGCTTGATATGTTATCGAGACCAAGGGTATTTTTCAAAATTGACTTGAAAAGTGGCTATCACTAGATTCGAAAAAGGCCCGGAGATGAGTGGAAGACTGCGTTTAAGATGCGCGAAGGCTTATATGAGTGGCTGGTCAAGCCGTTTGGGCTCTCTACTCTGAGCACTTTCATGAAAGTAATGAACCAAGTGCTCTGCCCATTCGTTGGCAAGTTTGTAGGGGTATATTTTGATGATATCCACATTTATAGTGCAAGCACTGATGAATATCTGTTGCATTTACAGTAAGAGTTGGATATCCTTTGAAAAGAAAGTTATTTGTAAATCCCCCAAAAAAAAAAAAATTTCATTTTTGATTGGTAACTTAGTATTTTTGGGTTTTGTGGTGTCATACAAAGGGGTCAAGATGGATCCTACCAATGTACAGGCCATTGTAGACTGGCCGACACCTAAAATAGTGACTGAGGTGAGAAGTTTTCATGGTTTAGCAACATTTTATGGGAGATCTATCAGAAACTTCAGCAGCATAATAATAGCGCCCATAACTGATCACATGAAGAAAGAGGTGTTTGAGTGGACTTCAGCTGTTGAAAACAGCTTCAAATTCATGAAAGAAAGGATGACAAGAGCTTTTGTCCTAGCACTTCCAGACTTTGAAAATGCCTTCCAAGTGGAGTGATGCCTCGAAGGTGGAAATTGGAGGTGTCCTAAGCCAAGAGCGCAGAACTGTGGCCTTTTTTAGCGAGAAACTGAGTGGGGAAAAGTTTAGTTATTCTACCTATGATGTGGAATTCTAGGAGGTGGTTCAAGCCTTGAGTCATTGGAGGCACAACCTCATTATCTTATTTTCAACAATGAAGCTTTGAAGTTTCCAAGTGCAAGTGGGTCTCTTACTTACAATAGTTCACTTTCATAATCCGCCACATATCAGGCAGCCAAAACAAAGTGACAAATGGCCTCAGTCGGACGTATCACCTTCCTAGTACTTTTGCGACCTCGGTTGTGGGTTTTGAGTCCCCCCCTTAGACTTATTCTACTGACTCTTACTTCTCTAAGATCATTGAGCAACTTGCACAAGAAGATAAGGAAACATGTGCTGTTTTTTGTTTTGCAGGATGACCTTTCTCTTCAAAGGAGTCGGCTCTGCATTCCCGAGGTTACTTCGCATCCAAATCATAGGTGAGATGCATGGTGACAATCTTGGTGGTCACTTTGGTGGGATAAGGCCACAACCCTTGTGGAAGAAAAGTGCTTTTGGCCTAAACTAAAGGAGAGATGTTAGCCAGTTCGTTGAGTGTTGTCGAGTGTGCCAGTTGGCGAAGGGTCAGTTTCAAAACACTGGTCTTTATACTCTGTTACTTATCCTCGACGGACCATGGACAGATGTGAGTATGGACTTTGTGATAGGACTTCCTTGCACCTTGAGAGGGTGTGACTCTATCTTTGTGGTGCTAGATAAGTTCTCTAAAATGTCCCTCTTACTCCCTTGCCAAAGTACTTTAGATGCGACTCAAGCGGCTGATCTCTTCTTTAAGGAGGTGGTTCGCTTTCATGGTGTGCCAAAGACCATCACTTCAGACCGCGTCACAAGATTTGTGAGCCATTTTTGGAAAACCTAGTGGAAAAAGTTAGGCACTAAACTGCAGTATAGCAGTGCTTATCACCCACAAACTGATGGCCAAACCGAGGTCGTCAACGGAGCCTTTGAGATTTGTTGAGAAGTGTTGTCAGGGGCATGCCTTCTCAATGAGATCGTGTTTTACCTCAGGCAGAATTTGCCTGCAACAGTTCCCTTAATCGGTCCACATGGAAAGCTCCATTTGAGGTGGTGTATGGTCATCCAGCAAGCAAGGTGCTTGACCTAGTCCCTTTGCCCGAAGGGTTGCGAGCTTGTGATGATGTGGAAGCTTTGGCTGAGCACATTCAAGACCTCCATTAATAAGTTTGGGAAAGACTAAAAAGTGCTATGACAAGTACAAAGCTAATGCCGACTTGCAACGACTTGAAAAGACCTTTGAAGTAGGAGACTTGGTAATGGTGTATCTTAGATGTGAGAGCTTTTTTTTTTTTTTTAAATTTGTTTACTTTGTATTGAAAGAAATCAAAGCTACAGAATAAAGGCAGCCTACAGGCGAGTATACTATACAACAAGGGATAATCAAGTGACCCTATACAGAAAGAAAGCTAAACATGGACAAGTATCTAAAATGGGAAAACGTTTGCTCAAAGAGGTGCTACATAGCTTCCCTGCTTTGAGTTTAAGTTTATAATTGAATGGCCAAGGAGTCAGCCTCGAGATTGGTTTCTCTCCAAATGTGGTGCCACAATATAGGAATCGAGATACGAAGTTGTCAAATCTCGTCGAAAATGTCATAGAGTCTCCACAGCCACAAAGAACTGCCCGGGGCCCATACCAACACATTTTTGGAGTCGCCTTCAACTATTAGAGGTTGGCCCCAAGATGGATCAAAATTCATGAGGCCTTTCCAAAGTGCTTGGGCTTCTGTGACTGTGGAATCCGAAAGGCCAATACAAAGGGAGAAGGAGCATAGGATGACTCCTTCAGAGTTACGGAATAAACTCCCAATGCCTGCTAGCCCTAGGTTTCTCAAAGAGCTGCCATCTAAGTTGAAGTTGACCTGACCAGGTTCTGGGGGTCTCCATAAAGAAGCACGAGGAACTCTGAATGATGAAAGATTCATCAGGGTGGCCCAGTTGAGCTGGAAGTCTGAGAGAGATAGGTGGCTAAAAAGTTTGTTGTGAGTTGCCCAAAAAATAACCAGGGATTTGGCCTTCTCGATTAGAGCTGGTGGGTGCAACCATTGACTACGGAGGATTTTGCTATTCCTCTCATGCCAGATGACCGAGAGGGTTGCTGCCACAAATGCTCTCCATAAAGTGATGCCCGCCTCAGACCAGGGAGGGGAGAAATGTGTTCGAAATAAATGGGGGACAGATGGGGGGTCAACCATTGTCAATGGGATTGTTGAAGGAGATCAGCCCAAAGGCGTGAGCGCTTTCCAAGAGGCACTTATCATAAGCCTAGATATAAGAAGATTGCCCTTGTCGAGTACTTCAAAAGATGGGGCAGAATGGCTACAAGGTCGAGCTTCTTGAAGGATATGAAATTTCTCCTATTTTCAACATTTCCGACCTCTATGAGTATCATGGGGAGGTTGTTTAAAAAGCTGGTGCTAGTTGGGAAGCCCATCTGCCTCAGCAAAAGGAGGACAAGGTAGAAAGGATCTTGGACAACCGCATTATATCCACCCGCCGAGGGAATTATAGTAAGCATTTAGTGCAATGGAAGGGCCAGCTGATGCAAAGAGGTCTTGGATTTTTAAAGAACAATTGATGAAGATTGATCCAAAAGCCCTTGAGGAGTTCATTGCCGGTTCAAACTAGAGGATGAGTTCTCTTTAACCTGGGAAGATTGATGAAGAAAATAAAAGAAAGTTTTGATTTATGTTGGACTACATTTTTTTTTTTTGCTTTGCAGGGTTATTTTGGGGATTTTTCTCTATAATAGACTTTTTTGGAATTTACAGAAAAGTCAAGGGGATTCTTTTAAATTTTGGGTGTGGAAAAATTAGGAGGGACATGATATAATTTGAATTTGAAATCTTTTCTTGGAAAGTGGTATTGTCCATGGCATGAGAAAGTGTATTTTGCATGACTTGGGAAGCGGTAGAGTCCATTTAATGTTCCTTGGAAAGTTAAGAGAGCTATGACTTTGAAGCCAAGCCAAATCTATTAAAAGGGGAGACCTTACCCTGCTGGAAATGATGTTTTGTTGTTGTAAAACTCAGAAAATTAGGAACTGAGTTCCCATTTGGAGTGTCTTTGGACCCTCATACTAGCCATTGAAACTAGACTTTATTAGCTTCAACTCATTATGTTTGAATCATAGTTACTTTCCTTTGATTTCTTCCTGATTTTGAGCTATTTCTCTTTCTTTGAATCATATTTAAGTTACTTTGATTTGTACCTGATTTTGAGCCATTTCTTTTTCTTTCTCTCTCTTTCTCTCTCCTGCATCATTCTTCCAGCTGTTGAGAAAGGTAGTAAGAAGGAAGTCTAGAACTAGCCTATACCTTTTGGCTCAGATTATAGTTTTGGCTCTATGAGGTCTCAAAGGGACTATAGGATAGAATTTGTGCCTTGGGAGGTGCGTGTATTCCTCTCTTTCCATGGGGACAACAATGTCGCCATCATCGAGACCCTCCAAAGGAAGATACATCGCTTAGGGTATGGTGGGTATAGCAACTCATGAAAGAGTTGGCTGATTGACTGAGGGACAAGCCATTGCCATTTGAACTCTTGAGTTTGGACCATATACTCGTGGGCAACGTGCAGTGCAGGAAGAATGCGCGTTATTTTGGTGTTACAATATGTATGTACACAATGTGTACTTGTTGTTTACCATGTACACATTGGTGGCTGGCAAATTGGCAATGTCCCAGGTCAGTACAATCATTGCCCATTATTTAAGTAATAGAATTGTATTTATTCAAAACTAGTGAAGCTTTCCCTCATCTTGGTATGTGACAGTGCATTCCTCGTCTCCTTTATCTCTTCTAACAAATTTTGGCTCACTCTAGCTTGTCTAACATTGTATTGAAACCCATAATGTAAGAACTAAAAGGATACTTATGTTGCTGGGTAGAAATGGCAGTTCCAAAGACAAACCAATTGCAGTAGCAATTGAAGTGATTGGCTAAAAGGTACACCATAGGACAGTATTACTCTCATCACTTTGCTAATTAAATATGCAATAGGATCACCCTATTGATGGCCGAGTAATGACAAAATGTGTTTATCATTACCCATTTTAACAGGACATGAGAAAACAGATGACCACCATTGTTTATGATTAATTACTTCACTAATGGAAATACTCAATTTGTGTATCACGGAGAGCTCTCAGCAATTTCTTCTCTTGTCTAGTTGTCTTGTGCTGGAAACCTTGTTCCATTCTGTAATATTCCACTGGGAAAGGTGTCAAAATACCCATCAGAGATGAACTATTTAACATTTTGCCCAACTGCAAATATTCCAACTCAAGATCATATTTTTGTTTATAGATATTTTGATATTACATCAAAAGATATAGGTAGTGTTAAATTGTTCATATCTTGTGGGTAATTTGATAAATTTCTTTAGTTTATGAAGTTGGTAATTTGATAAATTTCTTTATTCTATTACTTTAGTTTATGAAGTTGAATACATTCCTCTCTGACATGTCCACTGTATTTTAGATTGATGTTGTTTTTGTTGAGTTCAAAATACAAGAAAAAGGTATATTTGCCTTTGGTGTTTTTGTGGAAGGTATTTGCATGTGCAAGCAAAGATGTATGTTTTTGCTTGAAGGTGTTTTGGGAAATTTTCAGGTTTATGTAATCCAGCAAATAGAATGAGGGAGCTTCACAAGATTAGTATGTGCTCAAAAAGTCCAACGTTGCTGCCTGAGAAGGACAGGAAGTGAGTCATATTGTGGATGACTCAGTTGCTCCATGTAAGAGGGGAAGAGCTAACTCATATCTGAGTTCAGCAGGTGTAGTGTAAAAATTATTATTTTTTCATTTGAAAGAGAACAATCTTTCTGTGATGTACCACATTGTAAAAGGCTTATTATATCTGTTCTTTCTACTTCAGTCAATATTGTTTGTTCTTTTTCAATAATTTTTTCCATTCCATGTTTTAGACCTGTAACTTTCGGCAGCATTATCTGTGTAAACATACTTACATTTTGTTAGGCTAGATATGGGATTCTGTTATATTGCTGGTTTAAAATGTATTGATTTGTCGCGCTCTTTAATATGTTTGATGTGCAACATTCTCATCGTTCTTAGCAATGTTATTAGATTTGCTGTGCTTCAGCCAAATTGGTCAAGCTCTTCAACTTCAGCACCAACTAAAGGGAAGCGGATCCACCCCACTATTTTGAATATATCAACAATACTCTCAAATTATTCCATCCCACGCCTTGTACTTCCAAAATTTTGGGAAATATCCTCTATATATTGAAAATATTTTAAGTGAATTTGGATTATTATTTTTTTATTTTTCTAAAATAAACCGGAAGATATTTTCCTTGACTTGACTTTAAGGGTTGAAGTGCTTAGCATTTCAGGCACAATCGAGAGCTCCTTGAAATGAATATGTGAACACCCAATTTGAAATTGTTGAATTTCCTTAATTCGAAAACCTTAAATTCTCAGCAACCTGTAACCATGAACTATAAACCATACTAGCATAGTACACACTGACCAGCAGTATTAAATATTCCTTAGAACAAGTGTTGAATTTGTCCAAATCCAGTCAAATCAACGCAAATCTATTTAGAGATATCCTGATTGATACAGAGCTATCTAAAGAGCAATGATCTAATGCAATGGTTGTATCATAGTATAATGCAATGACACTTCTAGAAAATCATGTTTGTAGTATTTGTAGGATTCGAAATTTTGCACACACTCTTTTCATATCAATAATCAACCTCCTCCCCCTCCCCCA
Organism: Amborella trichopoda; assembly: GCF_054954075.1. Taxonomy (NCBI): domain Eukaryota; kingdom Viridiplantae; phylum Streptophyta; class Magnoliopsida; order Amborellales; family Amborellaceae; genus Amborella; species Amborella trichopoda. The sequence continues at coordinate 18,616,099 of NC_142340.1, forward strand.
AAAAAAAAAAAAAAAAAAAAAAAAAAAAGAAAAAGAAAAGATATGATCAAAATGAGTTTTTTCCAAAAATGAATTTAGGGCATTCATTTTTGTAAATTTCAAGATCTTAGTCTTTATAAAGTAATTTTTTTTTTCTTTTTTAACATTGTTCATCTAATGATAATAAAGCCATCCAAAAAAATTGGAATACAAAAATCATTTTTTAAGTCCTAGATCTAAACAGCTCACCAAAATGAACGACTTATATTAATTGGGCTAAAAAAATACTTTCTAGGATGTATTTTCAAAATTTTTTTTTTTTGTAATTATTCATTAGAATAAAAAAAAGTGTATATTTCAAAATTTGGATCAAACAAATGGGCATAAGATAGTTTTTTAAAGTTGTTGCATCATATTACAATATAATGGTTCCATGAAATCATTGCTCCTATCTAAAATACTAGACAAAGCCTTAAAACCTTAGATTGGAACCGTCGAACCAGCTTAAAATCAAATCAGACCACCAAAAAAGGAATCAACAGTAGGTCCAACACCACCCAAAAAAAATCTGGGCAAGATCTGAGCCAGCAGCATGATATGTGTCGTTTTTGGTCTTGGAATGTTTTGGGGTGTTTGGTCGCATCCAGATAAACAATTTTCTCTTTTGGCCTGACTTCCGGTTCGGCTTCTAGAAGACTGTTTTGGGAAATTTTCTAGAGTCCTAAACCCTATAGAAGATCGAATCCATGACTAGTCAAAGTTAAAGCCTAAAGATAGACCTAGAACTCATAATCCCCATTTAAATGGGAACCAATTAGAGCTTATATAATTCGCCCTCCAGCCTCCCATAACAAAGAATAACAACGATTCCTTAGAAATTAGAGAGAAAATCCCTTGGGCTAGAGAAACCCTAGAGCCTAGAAGCCCTCGAACTCAGGTAACCCTAACTTTAGGACATTCAAACCCTAGAAACTCTAATTATCTATAACCATCAACCCCTAATTTCACAATCCTAGTTCAATTTCACAATCCTAGTTCAAAAAAGGATGAAGAAAAGCAAAACCTAAGAAGAACGCTTCAACTTATTCAAGCGACGTTCTAGGGTTGAGGATTAAGAAGTCTTTCTTTCCTTTAATCTTTAATTTATTTTCCCTTTTTTTTTTCTTTCCGTTTCTTTGTTTCTTTATGGATTTTGTGTGATCTCAACTTGGCTTCGCTGACAGTGTGTGAGGAGATCTATTTATGTATACCTATCTTCTCATATGTAATTCAACAAACCCCATTATTCTCTGTCAATAATTTTAATTGTTTAGTTTGAAGCATAAACTATGGTCTAAGAAGGGTGAGGCCTTTAAACTTTTTCTTAACCCGTCCCAAGTTGGGTAAAGGATGTAGATTGTGTTAGGAAGGCAGACAAGGTAAAGCTTTGTCAAAACTTTACACGAGTCTTGAATGTAAGTTTGAGAAAAGGCTCATATGAATTTGAAGCATAAACTAGAGAGGATTTCATCAGAGATCTTTCCGGATTTGGTTATGAATTGTTTGGAACCTACCATAGGGCATGTTGAGCTTGATTTTGTGCCAAAAACCCATCAGGATATGACCTTGAAAGTTTGTTCCAAGGCTTGTTTTTAGGGTTGGAAATGGTTTGGGTTGGGTCCTGGTTGATCTAGTTCGAGACTCAACTAGACTATGTTCCCCTCATGGATTTGGATCCTAGGTCGGGTCCAAGTGACTTGGACCTAAATATGGTCGGGTCCAAGTCATTAGGTTCCAGACCCGGATCTAGAAATAAAAAAATAAAAAATATATTTTATATGCATGTCTAACATTTTTTTTAAATATTTTATATCGGGTGGGGTCTGGTTGGTCGGACCTGACCCAAACTAGACTTGCCCAATAGCGTCCAAGGTAGATCCTGACCCAGACCTGGACTTGACCCGGGTCAAGTCCAAGTCATTTGGACCTGGACTGATTGCCACCCCTGTATTTTTTTGACCAATAGAGGACACTAAAATGCTTTTTATGCTTCCCCTACAACATAAAACTTATATACTACCCCTTATCCAACCGTCCATTCTGAATGGAGGGCTAAGATTGCCTCAATCACAATTTTACGTCTTTACACCATTTTCTTTTTTTTTATAAACTATTTTGAAACCAAACTTTGGATGTCCATTCCTCTATTAAACTCGTTCTATCAAAAAATATATAAAAAAAATATTTTTAATAAAATAAAATGACCAAAATACCCTTGAGAGCTTCAAAGGGTATTTTGGTCATTATATTTTATAGAAAAATTATTTTTAATATTTTTTATAAGTGCACCCCAATGAGAAGATGGCATGTACCAAATTCATACAATTTGTATAAAAAAATAAAAATAAAATACTTTAAGACGTCGGATCTAAGATCAAACGGTGAGTGGCTCTCTTGATCAAAATTAAACGGCTGGATGATAGGGGAGGATAGAACTTCTATGCTGTAGGAAAAGCATAAAAACATTTCCCCGCTAAAATGTAGGGAAAGCATAAAAACATTTCCCCGCTAAAATACTGTCTAGGGCAAAACAGAGGAACCAGAGTGTCTAAGCCCTCAGTGATGCAATGGGCATTCTAGCAACGCCAAGAACGTTGATGCATTATAGCACGCCTGAAACTTCCCCAATTTAGGTTCTGGCCCCACTAACTATTTCCAGTGGATGTTTCACACCTGATTTTCTTTTTATTTCTATTTTATGGTTTAGTTCAGTAAAAAAAAATTATATTTACTTGAATTAGAATTTTCTTATTTGCTTGTTTGTTGCACATGCTTGTCACACCTCCTGACCGACCTACACGTATGCTCGTTTCCACTCGTTTTTGCACATTAGTGACTTAAATATTAATTTTCAAATTTTTTGAACACCCCAGAAGTCGACACTAAGACTGAGAGGAGAACCTGGCTATTTGAAGCAGGTGGGTTGGGGATTATGCAATTCTTTGCCCCAAAGCACCCCATATATAGTACGATCCCATAGCAATACCCATGAGGGTGGTTTGGGACTTACTGGATAGCCATTGTAACTTAGCCACATTTCAACTTTCTAGTTAGGAACCCCTCTTGAGCCTTATCGTACCCTTAGAATTTTAAAATATTTTCAAGTGGCAATTTGGTTTGGTCTATCTTAAGTTTGTTTTGAACCTTTAGTTTAAGCATAGTTTAGACATCATGTTCCAAGACTGAAGTAGGGTGAGGTCCGATTCAAGTGCCAACATTATGACTCCATCCCAGCCTAGGCCCAAGATATTGAGTCACCAACGTGAGAGGCATAGGTGCTCCTCGAACCCATAGTACTCGTGTGACTGAGTGTAGTCTCTAGCCATGTGGAACCATATAGTCCACTCCAAGTCAGTATTTCTCATGGTCGCCAAATGGTAACTATGGACCACTTAATCTGCGGGACCCGTGACACCTTGAATAACCAAAGAACTAAACCAGGGATCATCCTCCCATACATATGTATTAGCATCAAGTCCGATTGGCATGGCCAAGTTAAGCCAAATGTCAAAATCCTTGAAACCCTTAGCACCTGAGTCGGGTTAACCCTATTGGTCAGTTACCCTCCCATCAATCCCACCATTCTAACCCTAATAACCACTCGGTTAGCGGTCAAGAAAATCAAAGCTCACAAAAGCAATCCACCTACCTATCTTAATACCAATAAGAATCAGGGTCTCGACTTGAGTCAACTCCAAAAAATTCCTTAAGTGTAGGTGTTCTTGCAAGACCTAACAAAACCGAGATACACTATTCAACCCAGACAACATAAGCAAGGTGTGTCATACGTACAAACCCTTGGTTTCTTTGAGCTAGCCAATCTAAACCAAGAACCACCTACTAAGAGTAGAGGCCCAAGCCACATGTGTGGTGTTAGTCATCAGCATCCTAGTCCAAGCTTCCCTCGAGGGATTACGTGGTCTAGTAGTGTTCATGGCACCCTCTTACAGTCTGACACTGTAGAGAGGAATGGTTCTACCTGTAGTCCATCACCTCTTAGGAGTGGACCACCTAAGCAAGGGTTCGGCCCTAGTTGTCAACCTTTATGTTAGGGAAACCTAGACCCTGCTAACCAAGGTCAACCTTAAAGGCCTAGTGACCACAATATCCCAGGGGATCCTTTCCAATCGTCAATATGTGAACACCCAATTTTGTAAGCCTTCTTGTGAAACATTGTGAGTCTAGGTGAGTCCAACCTGGCTCGACCAAATAATCTAGGTGGATCCATAGGTCAACAACTACTCTACCTAACCCAGTTCCTTCCCTAAATTCAATCGTCGGGGCAACCAAATCAGCCAGTCTATCAGTTAGTATAAGTGGGTCATGTACCCCAAACTTAGGTAACCAGCCAGCTGAACAAGTTATCCTACTTCTAACTGCTCAGTTACTTGACTTGGAAGCAAATATGAAGTACCTTGAAGACTCTCTAGAGAGAATGAGCCATTTGTTAAGCTCACCTAGTCCAAACCCCTCTCATGAATGTAGATGGACACAGCAGAACCCAGATTTATGGGGGCAGAAAAATATGCCAAAATTAATGTGTATGTGTATGAGTAGGAAACTAGTAATTTCTTTTAGAGGGTTTTCTCTCTGTAGGTTTTCGTTCTCTCTCTCAGAGGCTTTTTTTCTTTCTAAAGTGTTTTTTCTCTGTGTTTTTATTATCTTTCTCAAAGGCCTCTTTTATTTCTAGAGGCTTTCTCACTCAAAAAGAAATTGTTCACTCTTTCTCTCTCTAACAAGCTTCTCTCTCTTCCTCTTTTCTCTCCAATAAAAATGGTAGCTTCTCTTTCTTCTTCTTCTCTCTTGGGGAGTTATAACTTTCTCTCTAAGAGAAGGTATTTCTTCTTCTTCTCTCTAAGAGAAGGCTCTCTATATCTGAAAGAGGTACACCCAAAGAAGTGGCCCAAGGTGGGGAGAGACAACCAATCAAGAGAGCCCTAAGCCCCTCAGATAAGAGGATATCGCTTACCAAAACCATCACGTGAGATCTTATTTACATGGAATGTTGACTTGGTCAACACGTCATCCTTTTGCTCTTCATGAGAAGCCCTACAAATGGGGAGTACCATTGGTGCCCTACCTCATGGCATGGGACACTTAACAATCTCCCTTTTTAGTTTTGGGAGGGACACCCATACAAACCATAGTTTTGCACAACTCTTGCTTGTCTTTGGCCAAGGTCTTAGACATCATAACTACCATATTCATGCCGATATGGATTTTCCTCAATTGCAATAGTTTCTCACCATTATGTAGCTTGGACTATCATGAAACAACTCACTCTACAAAATAAAGTAGATATTTCGAGATTGACTTCTTAAAGTCTAGTTTTCCAGTCATGTCTTCATTTATGTACCATTGTAATAGAGGTTTACCTTCTCAAAAGCACAAACACACTTTGGATGTTCCTCTGAGATATTTGAATATCGAATGGACTGTTGCTCATTGTACCTTGTCAAAATTAGCGATGAATTTGCTCACTACACCGACTACCATGGAATACATCAAACTTCCTACGACCGACCCATAGGGTACTTTTGTTATGTATTCCTTCTTCCTCTTGGTTAATTCTAGTGCTTTCTAGCCTTTAGGCAACTTTACCAAATAACAGGTGTGATTCTTATATAAGGATTCATTCTCTTCTTGGTAAGCTTTAACCCACCTCCCTTTGTACTTGTCGGCCTTGATTTTTTGGTAGCTTTCTGATCCACCCTTTTCAGAGTATAAGACATACTCTGATGATAGGTATTTAGTAGATGGTTTATGTCCCCTAAAGAACATTCTCAGTTTAATTGTAGGTGATACTTCTTGAACAGGATAATACCTTTGTTCTATATCATCCAAAATTAGCACGTCAAACTCTTGGGATCCATTCTCTTGTTTCACTTCCCTCCATCTTCATTTACTATGGTATGAGGAATTATGACTAGTTTTGAACCATTGAAGATTCGTGGCTTTTTTAACTACTTCATGTTTTCAATGGTAAGGACTTCCTGAAAGACCACATCCCTATTCTTGATTACCTTCTTGTACCCAGGAGCCCATAGCCTAAAGACGAGCTCTTCATTTGAATACTTTAAAAGATGCATAGGAGTGCTTTCTCATTTAACTTGGATCTTTGTTCCTTGGGCTTGTGTACCAATGCCTTACACCCGAATACCCTCAAGTGTAAATAAGAGATATATTTTTCGAACCAAACTCTCTTTGGGATTTCACCATTTAGAGGAAACAATGAGGATCGATTTATAAAGTAGCATACTGTTAGGATTGCTTCACCCCAATACAGCTTTAGTAACTTGGCGGTGAATAATATGCTCCTAAAATCCTGATGTGTGATGAAGGTGAATAACATGCTCCTAAAATCCTGAAGTGCACCCACACCTTTCTTGAAGCATCATTGATGAAGATGACGAAGTGTGATGCGCTATCAAGAGACTTGACATCGATGAGGTCACACACATCTGAAGATACTAGATCCAGGATTTGTTTGCCTAACAAACAGTAGTCACTTGGGGTTAGAGATACATTATTGACACTGGGAACAAGGAGACTTCTTTGTTAAGATTTTCATTCATTTGTCACTCCCATAACCGAGACGCTTATGCCACAGGTCTAATGAGGGTCCTTTTATAGTGGCATTAATCTCACCACTTTTATGTATGGTGAATAACACTTCTTGCCCTTTTCTATGACAACAGATCCCTTTAACATCTTCCAATGTCCCTTACCGAACATTGAGTGGTACCCTTTATCATTTAAACACCCTCTTAAGATGAGATTTAGACGGACATCTAGTGCACTTCTAACATCCTTTAACACAAGCTTCATCCCAATATCAGTCTTGATGCATACATCTCCCTTAGCTATAATCTTTGAGGAATAACAATAATATAGCCAAAATCTTCCATTCTGTAAGAAGAAAAATAGTATCTATGTGGAGTAACATGAAACAATGCTCCGCTATCCACAATCTAATCAGAGTTATATAAACCTAATGTAACATCGATGTACCCATCACTATAGTTTCCAACCACACAGATATATGTAGTCACTGCAGTGGTTTCTCTGACATCATTCTTAGTATTGTCCTCATTCTCCTCTTTCTTGACATTCTGACAATTTTTCTTGATGTGTTATTTCTTGCCACAATAAAAACATGTGATCCCCTTTCTCGTTTTCGATCTAGCTTTAAAACTAGATCAGTTTGATTGGTTTTGGTCCGCACTCATGGACCTTCCTTGATTTGTGGTAAGGGCTTGAGAGTTAGATGTGTCAGAGGATTTTCTTTTCGTCTCTTCATTCTGGAAGCTGCTAGTGACCTGACTCACGGTCACTATCCCATTTGGTGTTGACTTACTCACATAGACTACTAAGGTCTCTCAACTGTACGGTAGTGAACCGAGCAAAAATAGAGTTTGTAGCTCATCTTCCATAAACAATTTCATTGTTGCAAGTTCATCTTTGCAAGTTGGTTAACAATGCTTTGCACCTCATTCAGGTGCTCTACAAAGGATCTCTCATCCCCGAACTTCATGTTCACAAATTTTCAGATCAAGAATGCCTTATTTTCGACGGTCTTCCTCTCGTACAAGTCATGTAGCTTATCCCAAAATGACTTGGCGGATGCCTTCATTGACAAATAGTAGAACACATTTTCTTTCAACCATTGTCGGATAGTTATGCGGGCCTTTCAATCCAGTCTTTTCTGCTCATTGTCTATACAAGTACCTACAATATAGTAGATCTTCCATCTTTGGCTTTCAAATGATGCAGTTATTGTCATTGAGCAATACCATCATATTCCCAGTACTGCAATCCATATTTTATCCACGCACACTATCTTTCGCACCCTTTTTTCTAATTCACTGTAGGTCAGGCAGATTCACCGTCTGTCAAACTCCCACTGTCGGTCAAGTATTCGTTGTCGATCAAGTATCCATCATCGGTCAAGTAACCCTCATTGGTAAAGTATTCCTTGTCGGTCAAGTATCCATTATCGATCAAGTATCAATTGTCGGTCAAGTTTCCATCATCAGTAAAGTATTCGTCGTTGGTATTTTTACAAAATTTTGGCAAAGCTTTCACATGAGAGATTGAATCCGAAAAAATAAATCCAAAAGCCCAATTATTCAGAATTCAAAGTTGGGGCAGAGCCCAGGAGTAGTGATTATGATCAAAGAACATGATTACTAGAGAGCCATTGAACGTTGTCCTAGTGAGCATATGCTCAGGAATCAGGTTAAGGCAGAAAATGCTCTGATACCACTTGTTGGGTTCATCAAGTCCAGTCCTCTCGCACGAATACAAATGTGGGCCGTGGAACCCAAATTTATGGGATAGAAAAATATGTCAAAATCAACACATGTATGCATGAGTAAAAAAACATGCAAAAAAGTAAATAACTTACTAGCACTAAGATTTACATGGTTTATCGTTTTAGGTTACATCCACAGAAGAAAGAGATAGATCCACTATTAAATTAATGGTTACAATGTTTTTTCAAAAACTAAATTTTCTTAGGCTCTCTGATTTCTTCTAGAGGGTTTTCTCTCTCTAGGTTTTCCATTTCCTTTTTTGAGGTTCTTCTCTTTCTCGGAGGCTTGTTTTCTAGCTTGCTCGCTCTCAAAGAAAATGTTCTCTCTTTCTCTCTTTACAAGGCTTCTCTCTCTTCTTCTTCTCTATCTAAAAACAATGGTAGTTTCTCAGTCTTTTTCTTCTCTATCAGAGAAAGATAACTCTATCTTCTTCTTCTATATAAGAAAAAGCTTCTCTTATTCTCTCTAAGAGAATGCTTTTTATATCTCTGATACACCAAGAGAGGTATGCGCAAAGAAGTGGCCCAAGGTAGGAAGAGACAACCAACCAAGAGAGTACCCAAGCCCCTCACGTGATTGGTTTTATATGGGCCAATTGGATGAATATCCCATAATTTTCTAAAAGGTGGCTCATCTCTATCTCTTTTCAACTAAGAGATAAGGTGATATCTCTACCCAAAACCATCACGTGAGATCCTATATGCATGGGATGATGATTTGGTCAACAAGTCATCCTTTGTATACCACTGGTGTCCCCCCTCATGGGATGGGACACCTAACACCATTCCTTGCCTTTGTTGAGCGTTTTTGGTATGCTACTTATTGGGTTATTAAATATACTTTCTTTTATCTTGCAAAGATTGATATTCTCCTTGACAACATTACCGTGAGTATAAATATTTCTTTAGCAAAAGTAGTATGCCCTTCTCCTTTAACTCTATGCTCGAGATGGCTATGTGCTATGAGATGGATGATGATAAAGCCAATTCCATTGAAAATCAGCCACTAGTTGTATCTCAAGAAGAGCCCAATCACGATGAAGCTTCATCCATTGGTGAAGTTAATGAAGTGATAATTAATGAGTTGAAGGCTGGTCCAAGCCTGAATCTCCTTATGAAAATGCTTAAGGATACAAGCAGAGCTATTGTACATGTGACAAATGCAAGCTGGCAGGCTAAAGAATTCACTCCAATAAAAAATCAATGAGTGATGTTCATAAGGTACTACTCACAAATAAATTTGTTGATTTACCTTTAGCTTGGATTCTTCCTCTTCCTATGGGAGACAAATTTAAAGTGGTGCAAATGACATAAAAGTTAATGCCTACACCACTTAGAAATGCCTTATCGCACATTATCCAAGATTTGACTTGAACTTGATAATGTGACAAGTGAATGTAACACTCAAGCAAGATAGCAACCTGGCTTTGCTTCACTCTAATCGTTAAACGAATACACAAATGGGTGATAGCTTCACTTGTCTCTTTGAAACTACCAGCGGTCTGAAGCTGGTCACTAATTAATGAGGGAAAATAACAGAAGAAAAGTTTGTGAAGCTCATTGCCCTTTTGCTTAAAATACAAGGCATTGAGGATCCTTCCCCTTTCATCCATCCTTGAAAAACCATCTTAGAGAAGCCTTTTATGTTGGGTTTGGTGATAACCAAATCACTATACCATTTTTTTTTCTAAAAAATTAAGAGTATTATTGTAAAAACAAAAGGACTGTCTTGGGAAGCAAGAAAGTGATCTCTATATAAGGGAGTTAAAGAATGCATAATACATATCCTTTGAGGGTCACCCCTTTGGGGGTTATGAAAATGGATATTCAATATGGAGATGGATCTCCAAGAGAGAGACATGATTTTCGAGAAAGATGCGGTATTCTTATGAGTTTTGGGTTTGTTAAAGTTTCACTTCTAGAGAGATGGAGTGGTATTGCTGTGGGAGAGAAGATATTGATCGGCGGTGTTGCTCGGTAGGGAGAGCGAGTTTAGAAAAAAAAATTGATGATGGTATTTTTACCGATGTTTAGAGTGGTAAATCTCTTGTAACTCAAAATTATAATCTTCATTGTGATAATGGATTCTAGTTGCCGAGACGGTGGATGTAGCCCTATGGGGTGAATAACATAATTCATGTGTTGTGGTGTGTGATTTTTCTGTTTGCTTTATTTCTTGCACGCGATTTATAGTTGTATTATTCATCTACTTCACATTTAGCCAATCAAGTCCACGATCTTGGGTGAGATCTCGGTATTTGGGATTCCTAGTTTCACAAGCTCGTGATTCCTGTGAACCCTACAATTGGTATAAGAGAATAAGGTGTGTACGGAGCTAAGTTTTGCATTAAGAAAAAGATGAATGATGGAGTTTGATGGATACATGGTTTGAGGTCGAGAATTATAGAGGCAAAGTGAGAAGAAATAAATCTATTTAGTGAAGGTTGCCAAGGCAATTATGGTGATTTTGCCATCAAGATGGAGATTGTTGGGTTTGGCAATAGTAAAATCACCGTACCATATTTTTTTCTTCTAAAAGATTAAGGGTATTATTGTAAAAAAAGAATGACTTTCGGGAAGCAAGAAAGTGATCTCCATATAAGGGGGATTAAAGAAGGCATAATACCCATTCTTTGAGGGTCACCACTTTGGAGGTTATGGGAATGGATCTCCAAGAGAGAGACATGGTCTCCGAGAGAGAGGCGGTATTCTCATGAGTTTTGAGTTTGCTAAAGTTTCACTTCTAGAAAGAGTCTCTCGGTTACTCTCAAGGTTATCTTTCTGATAGCTATATTGCAGGGAAAAAAAGATATTGATCGGCGGTGTTCTTCGGTCGGGACAGCGAATTTAGAAAGGAAGATCAATGATGGTTTTTTACAGGTATTTAGATAGGTATATCTCTTGTAACTCAAAACTGTAATTTTCATTGTAATAGTGGATTTCTAGTTGCCGAGGCTGTGAATGTAGGCCTATGGGATGAACCATGTAAATCATGTGTTTTCTTGTACTCGATTTGTAGTTGTATTCATCTACTTCGTAGATAGTCAATCATGTACACGATCTTGAAGGGGATCCCGATATTTGAGATTCTCGGTTCTGTACGCTAGGGGTTTCCAAAAACCCTACATTTTAGCTAATCTTGGAAAACAAAAGCCTTAAAATACGTAGTAACAAGAATTTCCTCTAAATGAAAATAAGTTCATTTGTCGCTCAAGATTCATGCCCCTGCATATTTGCTTTTTGACAATGGAAGCTGGTAGTTTCACCATGCATCCTTGACGGTTCTTACATATTGCTATTGAAATTTGAATGTTGCCATTTGTTCTGATAAGCAAAATTTCAAGTGCACTAGATTGTTTGAGTTGTATTCTTTAATCTTTATACCACTATATAGTTTGTGTCATTCAAGAGCCCTAGATAGTTTTTTGCATCATTGTTTAATCTTTATACCAATATAAATTGTTTACTTATTCTTCGATATCCAAACACCGTTTGTGCAGGAGTAAAAAAATATTGTTAAGAAATGAAGCTCACAACATTGCATTTAATGATCAAGTGCTCTAACCAACATGCCATAACCTAATAATTATGGCCCCCATATTACATATAACGTTAACCTTGCTTTAAAAAGGGAAAGCTTTGAGACCCAAAATTGATCACACGACCTCTTTCTTGCAAAGAGGCATGTTGGCAAAAGGCGGGCAACCGTAAAGCCACTTGACACCATTACTAAAAATTGATGCTTACTTTACATCTACAATTTTTAACTTGATTTTCTTTTTTTTTTTAAAAAAAGAGTCGGATTTGGGCGTGTCGTTTGGACGGTAACTCATCCAAATAAATCGTCTCAGCCAAGGCCCGAGTATCTCGAAGTACATTTCGGAACATTGAATTGATATAATACTGGATCCATCGAGGAAGCAAGCTTTGGATTAGGTTCAAAAATTCAAATTTGGATTAGGTAATGGATGGATGAGCTCTAAATCTAAGATGTCCAATGAAGGGCCATATCTAGATTTGAGATGTCCAATGAAGGGTCCTATCTAGATTTGAGTTTGAACAATGCAATAGATAGCTTCACGATTCTCCTTTGCCTTATGCTGGAATTTGGGCGCACTCCAGCCTCTTTCTTTCCTTTGCATGATCCACTCAGGGGGGTCTCTCAACCAAAACTATTCATCCAAGTGACTTTGTCAACCAACACATCCGAAGAAGAGGAAGAAGACCTTATAGATGAATCAGTATTAGAAAAAACGCCCGGTTTGATCAGATTGGGCCAGTTAGATTGGAACTGTTAGGGTTTTGAGTCCGGTTAGGGTCGGTTTTGGGATAATTGAGATGGACTATTTGAGCAGTAGAGGTTTTTTTTATTTTTTTTTTTGATCCATAGAAGCAAGATATGTATATTTAGCCCATTATATGTATAGTTATGGCTCAAACATAACCCCGCAAACAAAACTAGATTGGGGCTTCTATACTTCCTGCTGGTGGCATGATTCCCCATAATTTGCATGAATATTTTCTTTTTTAACAAAGTTTATTTATTTATTATTATTATTATTATTATTATTATTATTATTATTATTATTATTATTATTATTATTATTATTATTATTATTATTATTATTATTATTATTATTATTATTATTATTATTATTATTATTATTATTATTATTATTATTATTATTATTATTATTATTATTATTATTATTATTATTATTATTATTATTATTATTATTATTATTATTATTATTATTATTATTATTATTATTATTATTATTATTATTATTATTATTATTATTATTATTATTATTATTATTATTATTATTATTATTATTATTATTATTATTATTATTATTATTATTATTATTATTATTATTATTATTATTATTATTATTATTATTATTATTATTATTATTATTATTATTATTATTATTATTATTATTATTATTATTATTATTATTATTATTATTATTATTATTATTATTATTATTATTATTATTATTATTATTATTATTATTATTATTATTATTATTATTATTATTATTATTATTATTATTATTATTATTATTATTATTATTATTATTATTATTATTATTATTATTATTATTATTATTATTATTATTATTATTATTATTATTATTATTTTTACTCAGTTGTTTTACTTCTACACTGAAAGAAAGATAAGGTAAACCTAGAGCATTTATTTTTATTTTACCTTTTCTTGCTTTTCCGAACCAACAATTTAACAAGAGTTATTTATGTACGGATTTTAAATAACTTAGAAAAATACTATACTTGAAAATTACAATTAAAGTCGTCAATGCGATTCGTTTTTTTTTTTTTTTTTTTTATTTTACAAAATTACACACTCGTTCTCAATTTTGAGATTTGTTTTTAACCAAAATGGCATTCACGATAGTGATAACTATCGTGATAATTATTGTGATAATTACGGTTAACAAGTTGCTGTGATGGTAACTATTATGATAATTACTGTGATAATTATGGTTAACAAGTTGCTGTGATGATAACTATTGTGATAGTTACGGTTAACAAGTTACCGTTGCTAAAAGGGCATCATGCCCACCCGGTTCGGCCTAGAGCCTTGGTCTCTGCAATTATCTGTTTATCTCTTTTAAATTTCAAGATTGGACTTCAGTTCTTGGAGTTTCACAGGAAGCTGAAACCCTCTTTGAGACCTGAGCCCACTCTTAACCCAAGTTTTTGTACCTCTCACCCCAACCTTCAACTGACACCATTAGCCGAGCAGAACTCCAAGGGCTTTCCTGAAGAAAGCCTCGAACAAAAGCAATGCATTAGCTAAGGGTAAGAGGATAACTGCTAGGGTTAGAGAACTTGCCTTAATCCCTCTCCTTTGCCTGAGCATTACCCATGTCATCACCTGAGCATTACCTATAGCAGGGTTTTTTTGTTCTTAAAATCAAATGGTAGTGTTATAAAGTGGTATAAAGGAGAGCAGAAGTCGTCTTGGAAGATGAGATCTCTGTTGCTAACCTCTTTAGACCTTTTAACTTCTCTTTAGTGCATGTTTATCAGGAAGTCAATGTGTTGGCTGATTTTTTTTTTTTTTTGCCAAAAGGATACTTTTTTATGTGAGACACTCGGTTTAAGTTTTGATATGATTTTGTAATTTCTATTAAAAAAAACTCATACAGTAATGGTGAGGGCTTATTGGCCTTCCCGAGAGACGTAAGTCTTCCCTTGCTATCCAGATTCCAGTGCATCAAGGACTTTCAAGCATCGTTCCGATTCTGCTAGAGCTGAGCTTTCTGGAGGTTTAGGAAAAAGGAAATTTGCAACCTAAAAGCAAAGAAAGGATAATTCATAGACCATATTACCAGAAAGGATAATTCATTAATACATGGGGCTTTCAAATGCCAAATTTGTGGCTAGGGTGCCTTATAACACATGGGGTTTTCAAATACCAAATTTGTGACTAGGGTGCCTTTGGAAAGACATAACTGGACCTTGCTCTTGTTCTTTCTCAACTCTTAGCACTCTCATGGAGAGATAAATTACCAATCTCTCCCTCCCCCTCCTTTCCCCACCCAATGTTTTTAAACAAGTCTTGCAATCCGTCACTTTCACTCACCTTGAGAGTGCACCCGCTCCCTTTGAAGAAACCCTCTTCACCGGTCTTCGTCTTCATCTTCTCTTGATAATTACGGTTAAAGAACTATGAAGAAACCTTTTTTTTCGGTTGTCATTCTCTTCCCTGATAATTACGGTAAAAAAAAAAACCTATTTTGATGTTAAGTACTATGATACATCATGTATTTACAGTAATATGATTACCGTAAATACTATTTTGATTAAAAAAAAAAATCAAATTCTGATAATTTTTCAAAACAATAAAAGGAGAAATTTATCGCAAAGTTCATGTGATATGAACCATTTAACATCTCAAACACTCCCTGTAATTAATTTCAAAAAGCTCATTAAATGACGCATGATCAAGTTAGAACAGTTGATATTTTAGATATGCTCACCTCAATAAGTGAAATGTTAAATAGTCGTTACGTTAACTGTGCTTTGGTTAATTCTCGAATTTTATGCAAATCAAATAATGTCGTATTATTTCTTTTTAACTACATCAAACACGCACGTGTCCCCTGTCAAGCAACCCAAAGCCTAAAAGAAGCATATATAATGAAAAAAATGCGTCATGATCTATGCCAAATTGTTTGAATACCTGTGCCACGCGATATGTGGTTTGCATTCTCTTCTCATTAAGCGGATGCGTGTTTGTGGAGAATGGCCTGGTGAGGTCTCTTACTCTATTCTTTACGGGCCCAAATTCCCACTGCGTTGCTACTTTTCACTTATCCCAAAAAGAAAACCTGTATGTTTGTGCCTGGAAAGTGGAAATATAAGTCATGTACCAAAATCAAAGAGATATGCTTGTAAGTCATGTATGCACAATTATTGGAAGAAATAATTGTGAAAGGGTGCGGTTTGAAACCTTAAACAAAGTAAAGTGTACCTCCAAATTTTTATCATAACATAAATTTTCAGGTAAAAAATTTGTAGGCTAGCCACATAATCTATTTTCATATCTAATTATTAAAATTTTAAACTCCAAGAATACTTAAGTAGATTTATAGCACATGGAAATTTTAAACTCCAAGAATGCTTCAAAACAGGTAGATCTATAACACATGAAAATCTTGAAAATGGATGGTCCATCTAATGTGTTGCAAGATGCATTATTTATGGGACTTAGATATCTTTTTTCCTTTTTTTTCTTTCTTGTTTCTTCATATTCATACATTTCGATGTCGAGTTCATATTCATACATTTGAGGTGCACCTTAATTCTACATCTTCAGGTTGCAACCTTATGTAAACTTAATATGGGTGGCTATGTATCGTAGAGATTTAGAGGTGATCATACTAGTTTCAGAAAACAATTATGAAATGGGGAAGTATATGGTGAGACAATTTACCTTTCGTATAAGGTGATCAAAATTAATCTTGACTATGTGAAATTGAGTAGTTACACTTATTTCCTTGACCAAGCTCAAAATTCAAAAGAGTTTTTCCCGAACTTTGTAACAAACCCAAGGTATCAATTTCACATTGGAGTTTTTCTCGAACTTTATAACAAACCCAAGCTATCATCATATGGTTGTAAGTAATTGTGACCTCCCTATGCAAGATATAAATAGTCTCATTGTATACAATCCCCTATGAAATATCTAACCTAACTTGAAGGATCTTATGATCTTCTTCAAGCAGCATCTTGCACCAAACATCGAACTTTTTCCTATTTTACATTTCTTTTATAGATGAATTTGAAAACAAATCACAATTCAAATCAACTAAAAGTACAAATCTCTCTCTCCAACCAATGGAACATGTGGAGTAAATTCATGGTATTTTGGAGCATGTTTAATGAAGTAAAACATTAGAACAAGGTGCATGCAAAAGATTCTCAAATTGACTATCCACCTCTTCATATAAAAGAAGAACATAATTCCGCCACAATTGATTATAATTAGGACACTAAACTGACCCATGAAAAGAATCACAAAAAAACCAGAAAGAAAACCAGAGTACTATTACCAATTAAATAGTAAACACACATGGAGCATAATCTCCAAGTACATTCACCAAGCAATCCTCTTAGATGGAAGCAAAGGAGGTTCGTAAGGGAGGATTTCATGTATCCTAATGTCTGTCTTGAACGTTCAAAACTTTCTCCTTTTGAGGGCAAACACAAGGAGCTTTTTAGAATCCACTATAACCATGACCTCACCAACAAAATAGGCATCCACTTCAAGAATTACTTGCAGATCGAAGACATATTCTTATCCCAAATCCTTTTATCGTAATCACTTAGAACCCATATATTCACCAAATGAATATCATCACCTAGAACGTGATTGACTAAACACGGACAACCTTCACTCTCTGCAAGTCGAGAGTTTCCCTGCTCAGTGGTCCATCGGCAAACTCATCGCTATCAGGCTGCAAGGCCAAGGTATAGCGTCTTTTCTCTTCAATAACCATCCAATGAAAGGCTCTATTCACGAATATGCCGCGTCTATAGCCTATCTGATGATGAGCACGAAGGTGTACATCTCTACCCCTTCTCCATGCCCAGTTTCGTGACCCCAGTTTTGGAGATGAAAAGGCAGCAGGGCACATCACTTTGTCAGAGTAAGGCTCGAAAGAATCATTGACCATCGCTGAGTAACAAAATTTATATGTAGAACTTGGAAGCTCCACCATTTCTCCTGTAGCCGGGCTGCAAACAAATGACCTGGTAATTTCAAGCTAGTTTCTAAAATACTGAAGAACCACTGATCGACAAATCACGACGTCGGAAGTCAGAGCCTTTCAATACTACTTTGCCGGGTTGAACCTCACTTATGGTAAATATTTTAAGTTTCATGTCACGGCTTGATAAAGAGCCTTCCCCAAAAAAGGAAGAATTTGAGGTATGTTTAATGGCATAGCCTTTAATGAAATCAGTGCCGAAACTGAGGTTGCACTATGCCTTGCATATGGACCTGAATCGGAGAATCGACTTCACCTGCAACTCCATTAATATCTTCTGAATGAGATTTTCAGGCAAATAAGGTACTTCCATATCGATCTAAACATCAACGTAGAGAGAGGACGAGGGGGGCACTGAACATTGAAGAGATATCTTCTTTGAGCTTGGGGAAATCACAACATTGACATGAAAAAAAAAAGAGAGGCGAAGGGGTTGGAGATATAGAGTAGTGGTGGCTAGGGTTTCAACAGATAAGAAAATGAGCAAGGCTAAGGGAAAGGAGAGGAGGGAGGGAGGGAGAGAAAGAGACGGAGGGGTCAATTAGGGTTTCAAGAGAGAGAGGGCAAATAGGGTTTCAAAGTAGAGAAAGGGGACGGTGTCCTTCCTTTAGAACAATTATTTCATGCAAGCTGGATCACAATATGCAGCCCAGACAATTGTAACTAAGGTTCAAATGTTTTTTTATATAATTATTATTTCTATTTTTCAAAATTTAGTTGCTTTTTATATTCATGATTTCCATAAAGATTATATATTCTCCAAAAATTAGAATCAAATTATTTTTTAAAAATATATTAATTTCCAAGCCCACATTTTTACGATATGCGGGCTGGCCGCATTAACGACGTCCTTTCTTTATTTCGAAATTGGTTTGTTTGACAAAGATAATTAAAGGGTCCCTAGAGAGAGAGAGAGAGAGAGAGAGAGGAGAATATAAGAAGGCCTAACGTTTAGGTATTGGTTTCTATAGAAGCTTGACATCTAAATCCTTCATATTTTATTGGTTCTTAAGATTTTAATAAATATTTCTTTATATATGTCGGTCCTCATTCCAGTTTTTTGGCCTTTTAAGAACATTGAATATTATGAGAGATATTCAGAGAGTGGTAGCACCCATGATAATACAATACGATAGTATGATTATGGTAATAAATATCATTAATAAATATAAAACTGGCATAGTTGTTAATTGTGATAATAATATAACTACCACTAATGAAAAATAATATGATAAGTATAATTATTTGAAAAATTAATAATGATATTCATAATTCATATAATTCTAAGAATACTTATTGAAAGTTAATAAAGCACACCAGATTTTTATTACAAATTTTAAATAATTAATAAATTTCGTTGTCTTGGCTAGAAATTTGCTCCATTTACTTTTCTAAAAAGCTTTCAAGATTTTGTAATATTGAGTGCAAATATCTATGATTTAAATTGTGCTTATGACTAATTTTTAGTTTCCTTTATAGAAATTTAAAAAAAATTAAAAATTATGTCTATTGATGTATTGTTTTCTAGATGAGCTTGATATCTAAACCCTTTTTATTAAGATTTGTATGAAGATCTCTTTACATATTTGGATTTCTTTCCAATTTTTTTTGGGGTTTTATGAAAATCAAATATTATAGAAGATGTTCAGAGATTGCAATGTCTTAAGATTAAACATAATTTTGAGATTAAGTGCTTTATCGGATCATTAGAATGGAAGGACTACTTAAGAAAATATCCATGAGAATTCTAATTAAAGATTTTCTTTATTTTTTTAGAAAGCTTCCAAATAGTTTTAATTATGGTAGCCAAAGTATGGACGGTGTCTATAGATTGGTCCTTTATTTAGGAAAAATTTATTATATATGCATTTTCTAGGGTTCCTTTCTAATATTTATCCATTTTATGAAGTAGGTTATTTAAAGATGCACTTCAGCAGCTTAGATTGCTCATTTTGATAAGCTCTAATTGCTTTTAATAAAAGAGGTAAAAAAGATAAACTGCATCATTGGAGGTCACATGAAAAGGAATCTCACGAAGGCCTCCTTAAAGAGAGGGGGCTGAGCTTTGAAGCTAAGCAGGATTGACCTTGCTGAATGGAATCAGTATGATAGGAATTGACTGAATCTACGTAGACTCACCCAAGTGACTTGCCTCAATTAAGGGGTGTGACAGGAATTAATTGAGTCTACTCAGACTCGCCCAAGTGACATGCCTCAATTAAGGGGGAGTATCTTGGCCGAGGCGAGTCCTGGCACCTTGGTGGAGCACATGCAGAAGCTTGACTCCAAGCGTAGTAACGCAGTATGAGAGGGTAGACCAATGCTTGACCGTCAAAGAATCAATGGCAATACTTGTGGACCGGCATGGTAACCCACGCACCTAAGTGCTTAGTGGCGGTGCAGATGACTAGCATGTGTCCAAACCTTCTAAGCACTTAATTGCTGTACAAATGAGTGAATTCATATAACCAACCTTAAACAGCTAGAAAAAAAAGCATATGCGAATAAGCAGAATAACTCCTGGGACAGGGAGCTTAATGGCAAAATAATGTACATGGGGGTACCTGAAGTGCTTAAGTATTCAACTGTGGAAATGTAGTGTGAGCTCACAGCTGACGCGTCTAAGTGTTCAATAGTAGAAAATAGTTTCCAAGGCCTGATGACCTAAATGCCTCAGCACAGAGATACAATGAATCATATATATCAATGGACAAAATTTCCCTTTAGTTCATTATTAGTACCTAAAATGATCCTAGGGCCAGTGCAACTATCAATGAACAATATGGCTCCACAGCAAGATGCATACACTAGCTTCCCTATTGAATGAATACTCTATACATAGATATGATCAAAATCACAATATGATAAGGGTTCATATTATCTCATCCCTTATAATATCTCTCAAATGCCCAATGGTAGCCTAGGTTGCATATCTCTAAATCCTAGGACAACTCTTGCTAATAGTTGTCCACAAATCATCATTGGTAATCGCCTCCTTCTCGTGTTCTATGTTTGTATCACCTATAATTCATATCTGTTTAATGAAATTTTTGAGTTAAAAATAAACCAAAAAAAGAAAAAAGAAAAAAGACATGCAAGAGCTAGAGTAAGAGGCAGACTAGTCATGATTGTCCAAATCATGGCATTCGGTGATAACCAAACTACAAGCCGACCGATGATAATCAAACCTCATACCGACATCGATTGGCAGGAAATAAGCGCTTTCAAGTTTCGTTTTTTACTTTTCTCTGATATAATGGCAGGCAACGTTACAAGATGCACTATTTTCAAAACTTGAAATCCAATTTTTCTTATGTCCATGCATCTTGAGGTCAAGATGAACAATTTAAGAGTTTTTAGGCATCTGAATAACCTCTTCTAGTGAATAACCTCTTCTAGTGAAATATTTGAAGTGCGCTTAATTTGATTGTTGTTTAGAGCCTCGCACTAAGATAAAACTTTTTCCTTCTATTAAAGCTGTATCGAAAAACATATTCTCTCCCTCTACAAATATACAACAGAGGAAGACCCATCCCTTTGCCACATCTTCTATCAGACTGCATGTCTTTTCCCCTTGCTAACTTTTCAGAGCCAAAAGCATCACTACTTGGCTTGTTTGTGCCTCAATGGAGCTGGCTTCTCTCTTGAGCTAGTGAAAGGGGGCTGTAGGGAGAGTGTGTGTAGTGGGAAAAAAGTTTGAGAGTTGTAGGGGTTTTAAGTTTGGATGATGTTTCTTTAAAGCCTGAGCTTTATGAAAATAAAAAAAAACCTCATCTCAAATCTTTGTTTGGAAGCACTTTCGACAATATAAATATCTACGATGGCTCTAAAATCAATTCTCAATACCGCTAATAAGTTTTGAAAGTAACGAATTATACAGACCTTACGGATATGTGAATACTTATTTTTGGGGTGAAATAAACGGTCTAGAAATTTGTTACAATATACACTACACTATTTTTAGAGTTTCAAATCCTAATATTTCTTCACTACCATAATGGTCAAGTCAAGATGGTTTTTTTAATGCTTGAATTATAATTTTGTATGAGTTATGATGTAAGGTTTACTTATTTTGATAGGGCTGCAGCCCTATCAAACCATTTTGCTTTAAGTTTTGCTATCGATCTGACCCTTACCCCTTTTTTTTTTTTTTGAAGTCGAGGGATTTTCGAGAGGCGAAAGGTTATTAAGGGTCACTTTGAATTTGAAACATTGGACTACCCTAAAGTTAGATTGTTCAATTCCAAAAACATCAAACCACTCCATAACAATTATCTTCCTCTATTTTTGGGCGGTCAATGTTTCAAACATCTTATCAACCTTTTTTTATTTTTTTTATTAAAAATTAATCCAATTGTTGCAACACTTGACCGCCTTTTATTATTTATTTTGATAAAGTGACCCAATGTTTAAGACATCGGACTGACCCTTTGATCATTTTTATGTGTTAATTAGGGCTTTTAAGCTCTAATTTGATCTTCCTGCTTAACACACAAAATAAAACAAAACAAATACAAAAAAACAACGAGATGATAAAAAACAAGGTAACAAAGGATGATGTCATATTATGATGATTCGGATCCATAAAGTATATATGGGATTTGGATCCAAAATATTCAGATCCTGGTCCATATTTGAAAAGATACATGGGATCAAATGCTGATCCGATCAAATCCAAAAAATTTATTTTATATATTATTGTACATCCATAAAATAATATAGAATAATATATAACAAAAAATACTATATAATATAGCCTTCTAGACGAGGATTTGAGGTGAAGCTTTATTTTGTTTTCTTAAGCCTAGGCTTGGTAGAAATTTCAACCTATAATATTTATGTGTATATGTATAAATAATATATAATATTTGAATAGTTGCATCAGATCTAGACCAGTTCTAAATCAACCTGTACCTGAATCCGATCTGAATTACTATTTAAATCCAAATTTTGGATCCGAACTGAGGATCCAACCGCTCAAATTGAATCCATACTTGGATCCATATAGGATCCCATATTCGGGGTTTAGATTCAAACTGGGTAAATTCTTAACTCTAATTGCAACTATTGAACAACATTTTAAACAAAATTAAATAAATAAAAAATTAGCGGGTTTTCTCATGTTTTTGACATCAAACAACTCAACTTTAAGACAATTTGATGTTTCAAACGTCCTACTAACCCCTAATTGACATTTGGGCTCTTGGACAACCCTACAGACAAAAATAAAATAAAATAGACAAAACAACTAAACAAATAGGATGTCCGCATAAATTTTTAGAAAATTTGGACCATCAAGTAATACAGAAAAGATTTCGGCCGTTTAGATCTATACTTTGCATCATTACATAAAGGAGAAGTGTTTTGTGAGCCCGCGGACTCACTAACCCGCTGACACAGAAACGTTCATATTTAAGGTGAACCTCCACAACTAAACATTACTATCTTATAGATAAGAAGAAAATTTAAAAATAAATGTTTTAGAATTTTACTATCTTATTTTATTTTTGCTAGGACATCATACCGTAAGATCATGGTTCTCTATACATTTGGATCCAAGATTTATATTAAAAATAGTTAGAGAGAGTTCGCAAGAGAAGAGTATGAGTTGGAGGACACATAAAACCTGGGTCGTTACCTAAATACGCAATCTAAAAATTGGACGGCCTCTATTCAATCTTGAGATATTTTTTTTAAGTGTGTAATGGATGCAAATTTGGAATTTTTTATTGAGGTTAATCTATGGGTTGAAGAGGTTATATCCCCAAAATTTGGGTTCATCAAATTTATCCTAGGTTTTTCCCATGGGAATAAATGACTAGTATACATCCAAAGGACTATAATATCTTTTGATAAGGGTGCGACAAAGGGGGTTTAAGACGAGAAAAGCCACGTGGCAATCATACAGGAGAGGCTTTTCTAAGGAGGACTGAGTTTTTTTTAAATCAAAAGAACTTTTACTCCCGTGGGAGTATACTATTCATTTACGCAATAAGTGGATGCATGCCTGTGCTTGGAATAAATATAAGTCCTGTGCCAATATCAAAGAGATAGAGATGCTTGTGACTCAATTATGCATAATTATTGGAAGAAGTAATTGTAAAAGGTGCGGTTTGCATAAGGTTGCAACCTTTAAACAAAGCAAGGCGCACTTCCAAAATTTTATCATAAGATGACATTTTATAAAATTTTAAACATGTAGATCTATAAACACATAAAATTCTTGAAAATAGGTTGTCCAGTTAATATGTTGCAAGATGCACTTTTTTTTGAGACTCGAAATCTTTTTTTTTTTTTTTTCATATTAATACATCTCGATATTAGACGGTTTCTGACATCAAAACAATCTTTTCCGATGAATTTTTTAGATGCACCTTAATTCTACATTTTATGGTTGCAACCTTATGTAAACTTTTCCCACTGAAAGGATGCCTAACATGGAGTGTCTTTCAGATATCCAATAATATGGTGTATGTGTATCTTAGAGGATGGAGATGATCATACTTGTTTCATAAAACAACTATAAAATTCTAACCTGAAGGAATTTTTTTTAATAGAATTTCTTAAACTTTATTTAAGGAAACTAGAAGGAAATTACATTATTAGAGACCATTGCGTCTGTTAAAAGGATGCCTCCCTTGGCAAGATAATCAGCCGGTTTCCGGATGGAAATGCATAAAAGAAAACAAAAAGGGCCTCGCTAAGTCCAAGATATGCAACAACACAAACTTGAGCTCCCAAAGCGCCTTATGCTCCCCTTTGCATCATTTAATTACATTTAGGAAATCACCTTTTGTCTAAATTTCTTGCAACAAAAATAATCACCTTTTGTCTAAATTTCTTGCAACAAAATTTTCAAACCATGAAGTATAGCCAGGAATTCAGGATGGTTAGTTGTTTTCTCCCTAAGTGGACCAGTGTAAATAAAAATTCCCAATACCTTACCACTCCACCTAATCCAACGATTTTTCGGTTTTCTTGCAAACTACCATCAAAGTTAAGTTTATAAACACCTCTCATAGGTGGATCAACCCTTGGGTCTGCATTTGATAAAGCCCATCAACCCTTGGGCCTGCACTTGATAAAGCCCATTTGGAATACCAATAAGTACAACCAAATATCGTGCAGGATCTACTCCAGAATCCTCTTAAAGGGCAAGCTTATCCCATCAAAAACTCTTATGTTTCTTTCTTTTCATACTTCCTACAAGATTACACCTCGCGCAATCTGCCGATCACCAAACTAGTTTACGGCAAAGAGGATAGCGATAAGTTTGAAATAATACTTATCACATCCGAAGGTAAAACAAAACTACCAAGCTAGCCAAAAAACCAACGCCAAATTTTAAAAGTAAAAAGAACCGGTTTCACCATCACCCTTATATAATAGATAAACATTCAACAAGATCTTCCCTCTTTTGATGAGATTATCAATAATTAAAACCTTATTTTGTACCACCAACCTTAAAAAAGCTTGCACTTTGAGCAGTAAAGGTTATCTTCTTCACGCAGCATTTTGTTCAAACCTTTTCCAAGGATTAAATGTAATATTTACACTTCTTTTATGTATGAATTTAAAATAAAACAAAATCACAGTTTGAGCAAACTAAAATTGCAGATCTCGTTCTCCAACAGATGGAACATGTAGAGTAAATTCATGGTGTTTTGAGGCATGTTCAAAGCAGTAAAATATAGCATGGTGCATGCAGGAAATTCTCAAATTGACTATCCACCACTAACTTCTTCATATGAAAGAAGATAGAATTCCACCATAATTGATTATAATTATGACACTAAACTGACCCATGAATTGAATCACAAGAAAACCAGAGTTCTATTACCAACTAAATAATAAAAACACATAAAGCATAATCTCCGGGTAAATTCACTAAACAATCCTCTTACATGGGAGCAAAGTAGGCAGGGAGGATTTCATCTATCTCAATGTATGTCTGGAACAACAGAAACCTTCTACTTTTGAAGGAGAACACAAGGAGCTCTTTAAATTTCACCATAACCATGATCTCACCAAGAAAATACACATTCACTTCCACAGGCGCGTACTCAACCACTCCAGGAATTACTTGCAGATCAATCACATATCTCTTATCCCAAATCCTTTTATCATAGTCACTTAAAACCCATACATTTACCACATAAATATCTTCACGGGGAATGCAAGGCGACCTTCACTCTCTGCAAGTCGAGAGTGCCCTTGCCTAAATGGTCCATCAGTAATCTCGATGAACTCATCGCCATCAGGCTGCAAGGCCAAGATATATTACCGTTTATCTTTATCCTCAATACCTATCCAATGAATGGCTCCATTCATGAATGAATATGTCGGATGTATCGGCTATCCAATGACCAGCATGAAGGTATGTACCTTTACACCTTCTTCTTGCCCAGTGCCATGAGTCGAATACCTCGCACTCCAGTTTTGAAAATGAAAGGACAAATAGAGTGAGGTGCACTCCAGTTTGGAAAAAGAAAGGACAAATAGAGAAAGGCGCATCACTTTATAATAAAGAATCAGTGACCATTGTCGTATAACAATTGAATTCACATGAATAATTTGGGAGCTCCGAATTCACATGAGTAATTTGGGAGTTCAGCCATTTCTCCTATAGCCGGGTTGCACCCTGTAGTCAGGGTGCAAACCAATGACCGGCGATTTTCCAAACTTGCTTCTGAAATACAAAAGACCGGCAGAAGAACCCCTGATCGACTTAATACAAGGAAAAGCAAAACTTTTTCTTTCTGTAAGAAAACCCCTGATCGACCATCACCGCTATCTCATCTCTTTTCTTTCTCTAGAATCTTCCCTTACATTGTATAAGAGGCGGTGCATGAAGCTAAATACCAAGGGGTGGTAAAACCGCCAAATTAGTCGGCTTAAAAGGTCGTCCATCTAATGGCCCTATATATAAGGAGGAGCTGGTGCATACAAATACAAGGGCTTATAAAGAAAAAAGAGAGCCAAAAAAAAAAAAAAGAGTCAAATGTGAGTGTGGTCTTCCAGACCACACTATATCACTGTAACCTGTCATATATTTTACTTCAAATGCAATAGTAAAATTTTTTTTTGAGTGAATACTGCCTCCTCTTCACCCCTATTTTCTTTTGTTGTTATTTTTCGATCAAAGTATTATACCAATGCTTTCGCAAATTTCCAACATTTGGTATTAAAGCCAGATTCGTGTTTCTTAAAAGACCACTTTACCTATGGCCTTAACCTCGGGTATAAATTATGTCCAAAATCTAATAGCCGTCTTAGATGGAGAAGATTACAACTCATGGAGTCTCCAAATAAAGACTCACTTTATCTCACAATATCTATGGGATATTTTTGAAGAATGTTATGCAGTACCAGAAGATGTACAACACTTGATTTGTGGTCGTAGGCAAAGCAAACTTAATACAAAGAAAAATAAAAAGAGAGATGCAAAAGCCCTTCTATTCATCCAGCAAGCTGTAAGTAAATCTATCATTCTTAAAATAAAAATTGCTTCAAAATCAAAGGAAAGAAAGAGAAACTTGGTCGTTTCTCTTGTATGTCATGCTAAAATTTTGACATAGCGCATAATCAACCAAATGTTCTCAAAGAGCCTGACATGCTCAAAATATTATCCAACGTGCAAATTAACTCGAGTGCACACCAGAGGGGCGTGGCATATCTAATATATATTGCTCATCATGATCGGGTCCAATCTCTGTCATTATTTGAATTTGACTCGCATGCATATGCTTCATTTCAAATGACGGGTTGGGCACTAGTTCGATGGGTTGCCTAGGAAGTCATGGCCGGAGAATTCAATCAATATTAATTATAGATAATGAAATACCAACATAATATTTATTACCTGATCCTAGTTGATGGACCACATGATGGACTTGTATCATCCACGCTTCGTTGATGATCCATATGTGTTGGTTCAGAAGATAAGTTTGAAACACATACATGCATATTAGAAGTTGCTACTAGAATACATGTCACATCTCCATCTTCGTTTAAATCTAATAAATTGTCGTTTTCTTGATACATAACTGTCAAATTATTCGCAGTGCGCAATAGTCGCCATATGCTCCTTCAACCATTCCTAAGATTGACCTCCCCTATACAATGTGGCTTTTATATTACCACCCTTGTAATAAATTTTGTCATCATTTATCTTTGGCTCAAAAATACCACCATAACGACACACCAATCTAACTCCATTAGTGACCATTCTTATCACTCAAATGAAGGGATTATAGAGTCAATGTAAGGTAGCTCAATTAAGGAACCTCTAACACCAACATAAGAGTGCAACTATAATAAATTGCATTGTATAACTAAATCAATAAAAATCAAATTACCTGTATGAACACAAAACAATAATTTGTATATCAAAATTAAAAATTCAAGTACATGTTTAAGTGAAAAAATATCACAAAAACCACTGATTTTCCACTATGTTTCAAAAATAAATAAAAACCCTAATATGTCAAAAAATGAAATTTAATATGTGAAAAGCACGATTTTTTTCTGACATTTTCAAAAAGTTGCCGTTTAAAACTGTTTCCATAAAAACACCGATCTTTTGAAAAAATCGCCAATTTGCTAACTATGATCTGGATTGAGCGTAACAAAAAAACAAAGAGGAGACCTAGGGCGAGCCGGGCCCTCTTCTTCCACCCTATTACAAATGGGCGTATATGATAGTTCCGCATGTCTAAATTGTATGATCTGGACTTGACGTGTAGTATATGCTGTAAATGTTTCAAAACTACTTTTATTCACTTTGCTGCCTCAAGAAAAATGAGCTTAGGCTCAAATCCCACTCTACTTACTGTTTAGACACTTGGAAATACATTTTCAAAAATATTTTTATGCGTTTTTGGGATGGAAAAATATTTCTTTCAAAAATTATTTTCTTCATTTTATGACAAAAATAATGAAATTTGTATCCTTGTCTTTACCCTAAGAAATGATTTCCAGCTAGATTTTCTCGTTACAGAGATGCTCACCTTATAAAATACAATTAATTCCATAAAAAGCAAGCATGAATTAGTGGGAGAACATCTCAAATTTTAAATTTTTGAGAGAAAATGTATATTACAATTTAGAGAGAAACTGTATCTAATTTTAGAGAGAGAAACTACTTAAAAAAATTTTAAAAAGAGAAACTGTCTCAAAATTTTTATAGAGCGAGTATTTCAAATTTTAAGTTTTAGAGAAGGAAAATATCTTAAAACATTAGAGAGAGAAATTATATCAAATTTTAGAAAGAGAAGTACCTAAAAAATTTTAGAGAGATAAACTATATCAAATTCTAAGTTCTAGAGAGAGAAAGTACTTGAAAATTTTCAGAAAGAGAAACTATCCCACAATTTAAATTTTTAGAACGAGAAGCTATCTCAAATTTTAAGTTTTACAGATAGAGAACTATCTCAAATTTTTTAAAAGAGAAACTATATCAAATTTTAAGTTTTAGAGAGAGAAAGTACCAGAAAATTTTTACGGAGAGAAACTATCTCTAATTTTTTAGAGAGATAAACTATCTCAAATTTTAAATTTTAGAGAGAAAAATTATCTCAAAATTTCTAGAGAGAAAAACTATCTCAAATTTTAAATTTTAGAGAATGAAAACACCTTAAAATATTTAGAGAGAGAAACTATCTCAAAAATTTTAAGAGATAAACTATATCAAATTTCAAAATCTTAGAGAGAGAAACTATCTCAAATTTCCAATTTTAGAGAGAGAAACTATGTCAAAATTTTTAAAAAGAGAAGCTGTAAAAAAAAATTTAGAGAGAGAAATATGTCAAAAATTTAAAAAGAAAAATTATTTCAAATTTTAAGTTTTAGAGAGAAAAAATATCTTAAAATTTTAAATAAAGACACTGTCTCAAATTTTAAGTTTTAGAGAGAGCAAGTACCTGAAAATTTTTATAGAGTGAAAATGTTTCAAAAATTTTAGAGAAAGTATCTCAAAATTTTTAGTGGAAGTAACTATCACAAATTTTAAGTTTTAGATAGTATTTTAAAATTATAGACAGAGAAACTGCCTCAAAACTTTTAGAGAGAAACTATCTCAAAAAATTTAGAGAGAAAAAGTATCTCATATTTAAGTTTTAGGAGAGAGAAGTATCTTAGAATTTTAGAGTGGTAAACTACATCAAATTTTAGTGAGAGTAAGTACCAAATTTTTTTAGAGAGAGAAACTATCACAAATTTATAGTTTTAGAGAGAGAAAATATCTTAAAATTTTTTAGAGAAACAACTTCAAATATTTTTGATAGAAATTATCTTAAAAACTTTTAGAGAGAGAAACTGTCTTAAATTTAACACCAAAAATGACACTATAATGAATAATACAATTAAAAGCATTTAACAAAAAAAAAAAAACCATAAAACTGTTAATGCATCCATGTACACCATCCAAACAATAGAAATCTATTTTATTGGAAATATTTTTCTCAAGAAATACATTTCAAAGGAATTACCAGATATTCTTCCATTGGTTCTTTGGATTCGGATTTGAAGGAGTCACTTTTCCTAGAAAAGAGCTAGGCTAATTGTGTTTGGTTCGCTTAGAATTGGCATTTATATTGGAACTGACATTCCGTGGGATTCTTGAATGCCCAGTTTAAGCTTAAATTTTGGATATCTCAATTCCACTAAAATTGGTGGAATTGCATTTCGTAGAAACAACCCATTCTGCTGTTGAAGAACAAAAACATATTAAAATTTTAGAGAGAAAAATTATATCAAATTTTAGAGAGAGAAAATATATTAAAATTTTAAGGAGGGAACCTATGTCAATTTTTTGAGAGAGAAAGTAAATGAAATTTTTTAAAGAGAGAAAATGCATAAAGTTTTTTAGAGACAGAAAACATCTTAAATTTAAAATTTTAGAGAGAGTATCTTAAAATTTTAGAAAGAAAAAATATATTAAATTTTAGAGAGAGAAACTACTTAAAATTTTTTAGAGAGAAATATCTCAAAACTTTTAGATAGGTAAACTATCTAGAATATTAAGTTTTAGGCTAAAGTATACTAAAATTTTAGATATTAGAAACAATATCAAATTTTGGATAAAGAAACTATCTGAAAATTTTTAGAGATAGAAACTATCTCAAAAATTTAAATTTTAGAAAAAGAAAATATATTAAACCTCTAGAGAGAGAAACTATATCAAATTTTAGATACCTGAAATTTTTAGAGAGAGAACTATTTCAAAAATTTTAGAAGAGAAACTATCTCCAAAATTTAAGTTTTAAAGAGAGAAAGTATATTAAAATTTTAGACAAAAAAACTACTTGAAAATTTTAGAAAGAGAAACTAACGCAAAATTAAAATTTTAGAGAGAGTAACCATATCAAATTTTAGAGCGAGAAAATACCTAAAATTTTTTAGAGAGAAATTATATCAAAACTTTTGAAAAGAAACTATCTCAAAGTTTTAGTTTTAGAGAGAGTAAGTACCTTAAAATTTTAGAGTGAGAAACTATATCATATTTTAGAAAAAAAAGCTACCCAAAATTGTTTAGAGAGAGAAACTATCTCAAAAATTTTAGATAGAGACTATTTCAAATTTTAAGTTTTTGAAAGAGTGTATTAAAATTTTTGAGAAAAACTTCTATCAAATTTTAGAGAGAGAAACTGTTTCAAAAATTTTATAAAGAGAGGATTTACATTTCCAATAAAAAGATATTCTAGGCAATCCAAATAATGAATTTGTATTTTCATGGTTTCTACGGATACAATCCAAACAACATGCACTATAATCTTAGGAAATGCCAATTTCAATAAATGCCAATTTCAGGATACACTTTTCCACAGGATTGAAAAATCGAGGGAATCAAATGGGCCCTAATAAACAAAAAAAAAGAATTGAATAAAGACAAAAGATAACAATCTTAAAAAAAAATCAAAATTGATTTGAGTCTTTTATACATGCCTAAGTCAAAAATTTATTCTGAATTCATGGTGAGTTGAAGATGATTTATGAATGGATGAAGTTTCTACGAGGCTTAGGCTTCACGAATACAAAATAAAGTCTCATCCCAAATCATCTTCCGGAAATATAGGTCCCAATCAATTTCCAACACCAACAACAAATTTTGAAACTTTTAAAAATGATGTAGATCATGTGGATCTATGAACACTTATTTTTAGGGCAATAGATAATTTGTTGCAATATATATTATTTTGAGAGCTTGAAATCCTTTTTGTTTTTCACAACCATAATATTTAAGCCAAGATGCTCAATGTAAATGTTTTTTAATGCTTGAATTACAATTTTCGATGAGTTATGAGATGAGGCTTTACTTATTTTGATGGAGCGAATTTGGGGTTCAAAAATCCTCGCAACTAGTTGTTTGACTTGTGTGTCCAAATGAACATCCAAAACCCACCTGTCTACCAAATATTCCCCCCTTATATGAAAAGCCCTTAATTCCATAGGAATAAGGATCACTATCTCCACCCAAATGTATGATATCACTGTATCCACCCAAGAAAATTAGGGTCAACATTTGGGACTATAGTTGGTTATAGCTGTAACCATGAGTAGTTATAAAGAAGGATAACTTATCTTGAAACTACATGAGGAACAAATCCTATCAGTATCCTAAATTGGACAGCGTTTCCGTTAAGCATAAAATAGTTATTGCATAACTAGAGAAACTTTAAATATAATTAATCAACAAAAGAAAAATATTAGGACAAAATCGATCAATAAATTTCTAAATCCATCTAGACATAAAATATGTTTGGGCAGAACAAATCAATAAATTTTTAAGGGTGTGGTTTACATTGAGTTGCAATTTTATTGCAGAAATAAGATTATGATATTTAACATCCTCCATTTTACTTGGATGGAGTAAATTTAATACATCTTTTAAGACAATGTCAGAAAGGGATACGGATTTTAAGACAGTGTGAAGTCTATACTATTCAAATAAAAATGAACATTGTTATTTATTGCAGAATGCAGGGTGCATAAGGTATCAAGCTTAAATAATCAAAGTAAGCTGCACCTCTAAATAGTACTAAAAGATACAATTTTGGTGCTACAAATCCTTATGACGACCTAAAAATCTGATTTTTTGTCCGAATTATGAAATTTAATTCTCAAAAAAGGTGTATAGACTGAATAGATCTACAAGCACTAAAAATTTAGAAAATATGAATAATGTATTTACGAGATACATTACTTTTCGCACTTAATATTTTTCTTTCATATGTGTAAATCGCGATTTCAAAATGAGCAATTGTAGGATGTTTCAATATTGAAGAAACCCGGTTGCTTCAGGCTGATTTTCTAGGTGCACTTTATTTCGACAATATAAAAGGTGACACATTACATATACCTTGGCTTTTATTACACCATTACTTCTACAAGTCAGTTTGCAACTTTATATAATCTTTTTAAAAATTATGAACGTATTTTGTCATAAATCAATATGTTAGGACAGAATAGATGAATAAATTTGTTTATCTATCGAGTCGGCTCTTGTTTGGCACTCACATTTGATTGCCTCAACAAGAAAACTCTCATTTCCTTAAAGCTAACATTTGACAAAGTAATAATGTGAAATAAATATTATTATAATTTACTTTAAGGATAATTATCTCATGCGGGCTAGACCGTATGACTACATATGCGGTCTAAAAAGTGTAAAACATCCATATTAAAGATGGATGCAAATAGGTGTTCCATCTAAAAACAATAAAAACTAACGGTCCAAATGTTTTCTTACTAGAATTATTATTTCTACTTTTAAAATTTTACTTATTTTCAAAAATAGATTTATTAATAGACCCGTATTTCTACATCTACACGGGTTTGGCCGCATAGAAACTAGGTCCTTAATACACCCAAACAGTTTTAGATTGCATTCAACTAAGGTTTCGAGCCACTTCAACTGGAAGAGAAGTAACATGGCCTATTGGCACATGCGGTAAGGGTGGCGAGGCGCCAAATTGTGGCCAGAAGTTACTTATATTAACAAAAAAAAAAAAAAAAGAAACTAGACTCGGAGAGGGAGAAGATATTTTTGTATTAGGTTTTCCTATTAGGAACGTTTCAATAGTCAAGGGAGCTTAAAGTTAAATGATGAAAAATACCACAAAAGTCTAACCAAGTATATATGCCAAAAGATTTTTTTGTCCTTAGGGAGCATATTGTTTGTTTACTCTCTGTAAACCCAACCTAGGAGTATTTTTTGTGTCCCAAATTTTGGGAATGTAACCTTCTCAATTCATAGGCTAAATCGATAAAAGAATGTCCCAATCGCCTTCTCCATGGGTTGAATAAAATAATGCCTCAAGATTGAATAGAAATCATCCAATTTTTGAAGCATGGAGTGGAATCTACATGTTAGAAATCTTTTTTTCCTAAAAATTAATTATATAGTGATTTTTAGGTGGTTCCCTAAATTTTGGATAAAAAAAAAAAAAATTGTTCCCAAGCAAGTCTTCTGCTTGAGGGAGTAAGTATACAGTATATGATCCCCCAGGAGCATAGTATATCTATTACAAACTCCTTTCGTCAAGTTTATCCTGTTTGAAGATGAATTGCAAACCTAAAACTGAATTTGCTTCAGAGTGGGCAGGCCAGCAGTTGCTTGACCGCATTCATCTTATGGGCGGCGCCCTCGTAATCGGAAGAGTGTAATCTACATAACAGGCTCTTAGATGAGAGGTACTGATGTCAACAACCCTTTAAGGAAGGAGAAACACTGAAAATAGTAGGAAAACTGCAATACAATAAAATTGGTAGGACAGGTATCTAGTTGTCTACCATATACATTCAAATAGCAACGGTATATGCATATTAGAAAAGATACATAACAAGGGTATATGCATGTTAGAAAAGATACATAACAAGGGGACTAGTGAATCATTTCCCAAATCTACCTATACCTCCACCAAAACAGGCCACGCCACTCTTCCACAACACAAGGCCAACAACATAAAAAGAATACCACAAAAATTTTGAAAGGTAGAGCATTCATGACACTCTAACCAAGCCAATAAACATTGAAAACAATGGGGCTATGGCCTTGTAATACAAACCACACGCACTAGAGGGATCAAAAGGAATAAGTGCACGCATCGGAACCTGGTCACTGAGTCAACGAACTAGAATACTCGACCCCAAAGGAATCTGATGAAAGGTCTTTGTGTAATTCCTTTTTGAAACTCTGGGAGTCGAGCATTGGGTTTCTTGGAGGCTCAGGAGGAGCGAACTTTTGTCCCTCATCTGCCAGTCTCTTTAGAAGATTCATAATAGTAGGAACAAGCTTAGTTGATAATGACAAAATTCCAGGAAGCTGCACAGAACCACTATGCGATCAGCTGATACAAATGGAAGCTATCTATAAATAATAATTACATAATTAAACTACTCACAGCCCCATTGCGAAATTCCCCAGATATGTCAAGCTGAACCCAAAGAGCTTTGCTCAGTAGATAAGCAACAAAAATCACACCAAGATATAGGGGATTCCTATTCACATAAATATGAGAGGCTTTCAGTTATTGATGGTAAAAAAACTCTAATATGAAAACTTACATAGAGGGCATAATAGTGCATGAGGATTACCTTAAGAGTGTCATAAATTCATTGAAGCCAAGGATGATCAGAGCCACAATTGCCCATGAAGGCGGCATCCAGCTGTTATTACGCCTGGAGGCCTCCTGAAGAGAATCAAACATAACAGATTTTCTAGTAACCAGCTGTTATTAGATAGGTTATGCCATAGAAGGCTGAATGACGAAAAAATATCCACTCATGACACTTCTCTGGTGTAATGTATAACTCCAAGGAGAAAAAACAAGTCCTCTCTCTCTCTCTCTCTCTCTCTCCCTGCCCCCCCCCCCCCCCCCAAAACACAACTATTTACATTGAGGAAGCATGATTAAAGATTTCAATTAGAAACTGTAAAAAAAGGGACAGAGAGAAAGGACATGCCTGTGCAGCAATGGCCTGTGAGACCGTGTACTCTGTTTCTGCTTTGAACTGCCTCCACAAGGACTTACATTGCACTGGGGTAATCAATGTATTGTTTGGACGAACCTGGTTATCAGCCAAATGTCAAGCATGGTCATGAATGATACCTCTAAGAAAACATTAATAAATAGGAGAATGCTACCTCTTGCCAAGAACTGGACGCCAGTGGATCCAATGAGGATGTGATGCTCTTTTTAGAAACATTATTGTTAGGAGCATCCAGTAAAGCAGACAGAAGAGTACTCTCAACATCATCAGGTTTCTCATCTACACGAATTGCAGCCATAACAGAAAGCAGCTTCATAGACTGCAACAAATAAGATGAATTCCTTCAAATCCTAAAGCCAGCAAACATGATGATATATAGACAATGTCAGCAAATACTTTTCCAGAAATTCAAAGTGATTAATTACAATATACCTCAGAGCGAGCATTCTTTGTGATTGCTCTGATATCTTCCTTCCCAGTCCAAACTCTAGGCATGGAGTCAGCATCATGGCTGAATATTGTAGAAAACCTGCAAACAGTTCAAGGTCAGTGCCTTAATAAATGAGGAAAGCATGAGGGTAACAAGAATAATAAATAATCACTACCTATCCTTCATATGAATTAAGACCTTCCCAGCTTCTTCTCTTGCCTTTTTCTCAACCACAGTTCTAGCAAAGCCTGCAATATTTGCAAGCATCTGATCATGAGTTATTTCATCAACTTCAAAACTTGCAAGAGTGGAAGAAAGCCCTGAAGTGGCTTGCTCAGTCTCCCGTTTAAGTAGTTTTCTTATTGAGGGCCAAGTATCATCACTAGCAGCACTGAGAAGAGATTCGACAGGTGCAGCAAGGGCTTCATCGAGTTGTTTCTGAAAATATACAAACATAACCAAGAAGATTATTTCTTGTTAAAGTTCCTAACAGATACATGAGGATACAAAACATATATGAAAAACAATACTAGCTCATGGACTGAAAAGGCATGCCAACTACCTACCTCATAATGAGCAATAAGTTGAGACAATTTGGCAGCACGGAGAGATGTCACATGAGCATCAATATCACGTCGAACTTTCTCACGAACTTTAGAAGCATTCCAATTTGCATGTTCTATAACCACATCTGGAAACATAACAATAATTTGTCTGCTTAATAAAGCCTCCGACAGTTGAGTTCAGGCATAAATGAATAATCAAACAGTTATCATCAAATGGAGGAACCAGTGAGCTAATATTAATTTCAAATAAAACACAAGCATGTCATTTCTTAAAGATACTTTATTTGGTAGGGCAGTTTCCTTTTCAATTTTTCATGCTATAAGTTAAATAGTGATAAAGAAGAGCTGAAAGCTATATCAATTATCTGTCTTGACAACATCCTAAGTTGCCCTTGTTTTATCAAACCAGGGTTACACATTAAGATAACTCTAATAGATTTCGCTTTATTTTTAACGTATTCACCATTGTATAGTATTAAGGTAAAGACTAAAATGTACAGATCGCCAAAAAATGGGTATCCCACAACAACGGGAGCACTATGGAAAGACCACCGAGAGGGTGGTGTAGACAAAAAATGATAGAAAACAAAAGGCAGTCTAGTGGCTGGCAAGCCAAATACCCAAAAAACCGCAATAGGCAGAGAGCGACTAGTCTCCTGTCATTGCTGCTCCTTCTTTAGCATGTGCATCCACGACTTGGTTCGCCTCCTACCAAATATGAGTTCATGAAACCGGAATAGACTGCCAAATGTCGAAGCTCTCGTCAAAGACATGGGCTAGTCTCCACGGAGGTGTTTCCATCCCCATAATGTTTTTAGAGTCATCTTCCACTATAAGATGGGGGCTCCAAAGAAGTTGAAAAGTTTGAGCCCTTCAAGGAGGACAAGAGCTTCAGCCATGGAGGAGGCGGCTTGACCGATGGGTTTGGCGAAAGAGGAAATGGAGGTGCCTAAATAATCTCTGAAAATGCCTCCGACTCATACGGGACCAGGGTTGCCCAGTGAGCAGCCATCGAAATTGAGCTTGGTCTTGCCTTGATCTGAGGGTATCCAAAGGGATGATCGAGGGATGTTGAGGGCGCCTCAGGGAGAGGAGAATCTGCAAATTGAGGAGGTAGGGATATGCTTGAAGAGCTTGTGATTAGAGGCCCAAATGATGACCCTGGATCTGATGCTGTCGCTGAGGGAGTGGACAGGGGAGAAGCGACCTTGGAAGATATAATTATTATGCTCGCTCCATATATGGCCCACAGGGTGGCTACTATGGAGGCCTTCTACAAGAGGATGCCCGAAGAGGCCCATGGGAGGAACTTGACCATCTCGAACAGTTGGGGCACTGACCTCAGGGTAACCCAATACCAGTTGAAGAGGAGAAGGGTATCCTTCCAAAGCGTGTGGGCTACACAGAGTGAACGAAAAGTTGAGGATTGGACTCATCTTCCACGCACATGATGCAGCGGTTTGGGATAGTCATGCCCCTTTGGTGAAGCTGATCAACAATCAATGCTCTTTCAGAGAGTGCAATCCAGTAGAAATATCGGAGTTTGGGGGGAATAAAGGGCTGCTAGGCCTTGGCTACAATGGAGTGGGAGGGGTGAACAGGGCGGATGAGGCACCTGAGAAGGAGCTATCTGAGGTGAGGGACCAAATGGTTTTGTCTAATCCATGGGGGGAGAGGTAGCCAGAATGTATATGGGCTTGGGCTTGAAGGAAACCAAGGTTCTCTCCGTCAAGGAGATTTCTACAGAAATTGGGGTTCCAAGAACGCGAGACTCCTATAGGTTGGAAGGAGATGGAAACTGAGATGTTGGGATCACTAGCAAGGCGAAAAAGGGATGGGGAAAGGTCTCTCAGGGGAAAATGGCCAATCCAGAGGTCAGACCAGAAGCTAATGTTGTTACCCATTCCAGCATGGAAGCGGATATTAATTTTTAAAGGAAAGAGCTAATGTAGGAAGGACCTCCAAGCACTAGAGCAGGAATTGTAGGGAGGAGAGAGTAGGCAGGGGGGCCTAAGGAACCAGTATTTGCGCCGAAGTATGATCTGCCACAAGTGGCCTTCTTGGGTTGCTAAGCACCACCACCATTTACTCAAAAGGGCCAAATTGTTGAGTTTGAGAGAGAGAATACCCAGGCACTCCTGAGACATGAGCTTGCAAACTGGGGTCCATGAAATTAGGTGTTATTTCTTGGTTGCACTATCACCTGACCACAAGAAGTTGCGCACGAGTCTTTCGAGCCGAGATGCAACAGCAGCGGGCATGTGGAAGAGGGACATCTGGAATATAGGAACGTTTGATTAGAGTAAATCATACGCACATATCGCTATAGTGCAATGGTGACTCTCTTTATGCACATTTACACATACCCTTTGTTGGGTTGGTTCCCGGTATGTGGCTGTAATCTATACACGCCGTGCAGAAGTTTGTTGAAGGTCTAGCCCTTATGTCATTGGCCTATATCTGCATACAAAAGACCACAAAGCTCTCTTAGCCTATAAACAATTTGTGGGCATCTCTTCGATGTCCACAAGGGATGACCCTTTGAAAATCTTCTTCTGTAATGCCATATGCATGGGGAAAGGGTTTTGGACCTGACCAGGGTCAAAGACCGCATAGCCATAGGTCAATCAACCAACACATACACTCCCACTGAAGTGTGCAATCCACTACAGGTATTTATTTACATGCTCTCACGGGCTTTAAAGGCCACAAAGCCTAACAACAGTGTAATCTGAGATGGGTCTTGCCTGATATCTTAACTCCCGTATATCGTCTTTGATATATAAATAGACTAGGAGCTAGACTAGGAAATCTCTTTTTGTGGTGCATCATCCCTAAAGAATCAAAATCCAACCTCTCCAACGAGGATGCACTTGCCTCATTTGGTAATGGTTGCAATGCACGAGCCTTCAAACCAGTCAGAGGTTGACGAGGATATGGTAGACCATTGTTCCAAAAGGCGGTCTGCTTAGTGCCTTGGCGGTCCAAGGGGCTTGGGCGCCTGGCCTAGGCCTAGGCGGTAAAAATAGGCGGTCTGCCTCTAAGCGGTCACCCAGGGCTTGTGCCTCGCCCAAGGGTGAAAATGCCCCTCATTGAGGGGCATTTTTGGGTTGTTTTATAAAACTAAGATTGTAAATAGTGGGGTTCAGGATCATTTCAAACCTAAGCCCCATTAGAGCCCATTTTAAAGAGATAGAAACATCAAAAAACTAGATTTTTGTGATTTCTATAGCATCAAATGATATTGACTTTGGAATGCATGGAGTTCGGATTATCGTAAGTATTACGGATATGGTCTAACACTCTAAATGCCTAATGGTTTGAAGTTTAAACTCCAAAGTTTGATTGTTGAATTTGAAATACATGAAATTATGGACTAAAATTTGTCTCAATATGTATTTTTACATTTTTTACACAAAATATGACCTTAAAACAACTATTTATTCTACTGGGCCACCCAGGTTCTGGGTGCGCCTAGGCGCTGGGTGGCCTGGACCCCCGGGCTGCCTAGGTGCCGCCCAGCATTTTTCGGAACACTGTGGTGGACTCATATTTACATGCTCTCCCCCTTTAATAGAATCCTTTATACTTTTAAACAGACCTCGTGAAAGAAAGGAGGTAAGTAAACATCAGAAAAGCAGTATGATTAGATTAGACTCATCATAAGTAACACAGTGACAAGTAAACACTCTCCTTATTAAGGGACTATAGCATCTATCAGCCGTGTGGTATGGATTGTAACCAATAAATACTCCTCAACATGCTTTAGGCCAAATAAATTTTGTTACGGAGTTAAGAATATGCATGCACCCCAAAACATGTACAACCAAACACATGTAGAAGAAAGTAATCAACAATGATTCCATAGGGTCTATACTTATGGGTGGTACCTAAGAATACTTATCTAAGGAGATGATTAATAAGGTAGATTTGTTGGGTTAGGAAAGCCTCTCCCCCCACGAAGGAAGGAATATGAGAGTCAAGCATCACAAATAATGCAGTCTCCACAATGTGTCCATTTTTTCGTTTAGCAAACCCCATTTTTTGAGGGTCAATGTACATGAAATCTGAGGCTAGATTCCATTATATTATTTGTTGTATATTCTTACCCATGATCTGATCTCAAAAAATTAAAGTGCTTCCTGAAATAATTTCTAACCTTTGGTAAAATAGTTTCAAGCAATCCCAAACTTTAGATTTATGTCTAATAAGACAAAGGAAAAAGTTTATATAAAGCGACAGCTTTATATTATAAAAGCAAGGTGCATCTCTCTCTACCTTTTTCATTTTACACAATGTGGAAAATAAACAATACCATGATATTCAATGGGGCTCATTGGATAATTAACCTAGAATTGCATTTAGTTTGAAAACAAAAGGAAATTAGAGTTTGGAAACCTACAGGATAACGCATTAAATCATATCCTTTGATTGATGAATCATAGGATAGATGACTTGGATGAAGCATCTCTCACCCCATAAATTGTTTTAATCAATGGCCCACATTGCTCCATCTTAATCCTAGGCCCATGCCAAACCCTAACTCCTCATCATCATCATCATTAGAACTTTTTCCCAACTATTTAGGGTTGGCTACACGAATCCTAGTCTACTCAAGATTCATGAAATGTTTTGGTAAAGTTTCAGGTTGGTGGCCTACCACACACTACCCACCTCCTTTACCCGGGCTTGGGATGGGTTAAGGGAAAGCTTAATGTCCTGACCCTTCTTAGATCACATGCCGAACCCTACTCTCATCTACAAATTATTTGGGGTTCATTTTCTCTCTCTCTCATGGTAATTGTTATGCTGCCCAAATTTCTCTTGAAAAACTAGATCATTCACACCCCTCTCCCCATTTGTTCTTCTTAAGTTGTGTATAGCCCATAGCCACAGTTGGGTATTTCATGCTCCCTGGTGCATAGAACAACATGGTCCTCAAGCCACAAGCCAATCACGCCACCTTCACTCTTCTTCTAGGCTCGAAAGTCCCATAGTATAGCTGCAATCAGCAGCTTTAAGCCCAAACTTCAGTCATCTTACTTGCCCTTATGGAGCTCCATTTCATGCCCATGATGAGCCGTAGATTGGTGGAGTGATATCTTGATGAGACTGTTAAGTTCTAGCAACATTGGAAATCATTTTGGAGCACATTACCCCACTCATTTACAGCAGCCTTATTCATCTTAAATCAGTCCCCATTCCTATCACCATTCTTAGAGTTTGGTTGCTTCTTTGGCTTCCCAAAGGCTGCAGCTTGGTGGGCCTCGGAACCCGGCGCTATCGATGACAGAAATCCAGCAATGAGAAGTACTAGTCCCTTAAGGTAATCTTGGGCAACTTACACTTGTGATTTAAGGCTTCCCGTGGTCCATTATGTTGTTTGTGA
The DNA here is from genome assembly GCF_054954075.1 of Amborella trichopoda. Lineage (NCBI taxonomy): Eukaryota > Viridiplantae > Streptophyta > Magnoliopsida > Amborellales > Amborellaceae > Amborella > Amborella trichopoda. The sequence continues at coordinate 18,658,112 of NC_142340.1, forward strand.
CTTCATTGCCATGTGACTTCATTTGTACAGGAAATTATGATTGCATCCTAAGTGTTTGTATTGGTGCTTGTGTAAGAATTGTGCACTTATCTTTGTTAAACTACTGCAGAATTTTGACCAAGTCTAAATTGTCATCATTGAAGTAATCTAAAATGTGTTTTGAATGGACGAGTGTTGGGTCAAGTTAGGGGTGTTTCTTGGGCCTTTGTTTTAGCCACGTTTGTTGTGGTTGTCTCATCGCAGTGTTATATTGCTGTAATTTGTATTAAATGTGCTTTATTCATAAGCTCAAGTGAGCTAGTTATTCAAAAAAAATTAAATTGTACACCATAGCCACTCTATAGCTTAGAGCTTTCATTTACATGACAAGTCATGGTGTCCACATCAGCTAATGGGGACTGGAAAGTGGTACAAATCTTTCATAACAGTAACAAGCAAAATGATTTATTTTACCACAAATTTGGCATGTTCAAATGGAATTTGTTTTTGGTGGAGTGCAATGTTGTGGAGATTCTGTTCCTCTTTCTTACCTAAAACATCCGCTTCCATGCCAAAAATGTGTGTCTTATTGTCCATTCCATAAGGAAGGTGCTCTAGGAGCTCTAAGTGTGAAGGCATATGCAATCAATTATGGGTTCCTTTTTCCTTTTATTTTTTTAGTTTTTATTTTTTATTTTTACTTTGGGGTGTTGATAAACTTTTTCTGATAATTAAGCAAGATTGGGTGTAAATCTTCAAAGGAATAGTAAGGAGTTATGCAATATAAGTGACAACCATTTGTATTCCTCTCCAAGGTGACAAAATGAATAATCTTGTCGTCATTAGGTATAGTCTTCTGTATAGCAGCTAGATCATCAAAAATAGCCTTACAAAATTGAATGTACTAATAATGGAAGAAGACCTAGATTTACATTTATGTATGTTCATATGAAGTTACATTTCTTTGGCCTTTGATTTTTCAACAAATAAATCTTCCAAAGCAACCCAGATGTCAAGAGCAGTTGGGAGATTAAAGACATCTATAAGTATACCAAGGCATGAGGAGCAAATAGTCATCTAAGCACAAGCTGAACTTGGCAATCAATGTTTCATATTCTATATTAAGTTGAGGTGCTTCTTAGGTTTTTGTTAGTCGTTAATTTTAAGAGATATTGTGATGATCCTAAATTTTTGGAACTGAAAAACAACAATAATAATAATAATAATAATAATGATAATAATAATAATAATAATAATAATAATAATAATAATAATAATGATAATAATAATAATAACCATAATAATAATAATACAAAATACCTATATAAAAGAATAATTTTGAATGATAGTCCATTGTGTTGATAATACACCATGGGACCATTATTTTACAAAGCTTTTCATTTCCACGATTTTTTTAAGAATACTTAATTAAGATAACAAGGTATAAGGTAGCATTATAAGATAAAAATGGGAGGTGATGTGGCATTATAAGACAGTAATATGAGGTGATGTGTCATGAGGTGGAGTAAGAAGTTAACAAAAAAGGAGGACACATAATTTGACATTTATCAAGTGGAGGAGTGTCCTCCCTCATTTTTAAATATCCTTCTCCCCGCATGAACTAATCATTATGCTCATCAAGTTTTTTCATCTCTCTCTTCCATACGTAAGTCCTCTTTCTCTCTCTTATAATATTCTCTCTCATAAGATCTCATGTAATATTCCTCTCTCAAAATGATTTCATTATGATAAGAATCATTCCTCTCTCATATAATATTCTCTCTCATAAGATCTCATGAATTATTTTCTCTCTCTCATAATATCCTCATGAAGACAATATTATTCTCATAATGTTAGTATTATTATCTCATAACAATTATTTTTCTCTCTTATAATATCCTCATGAAGATAATATTATTCTCATAATATTACTATTATTATCTCATAACAATTATTTTCTCTCTCATAATATCCTCATAAAGATAATATTATTTTCATAATGTTTTCATAAAAATAGTATCATTCTCATAATGATGTCTCATGATGGCTCTATCATAACCAGTGATTTTTCTCTCTTATAATATTCTCATAAAAATAATTAAAGAATATTTTTCTCTCTCTCGTAAAGACCTCATAATAGGTTAGGTTCTGTCTCTCTCTCATAAGATTATAATATTTCTTTCTCCTGTAATATGAATATTTTTCTGCTCCCTCTCCCCATACAAAAACTCATTTGGTCTCTCTTGCCATACCTTTAGTTGAACGCCATTAATCTCAATCTTACTCTGGCAACAATAGCAAGATACCCATCTTGTGACATATAAAAGTAAGTGATCTCATTTTCCTGTAAAATAGTTATATAAAAATTGATATTTTTGTATTTAATTGTATTATTTACGTCTATCAGTATGAATTTTAGATACTGTAAGTGTTATGTGCAAGTGGTCTTATTTTCCTATAAAATAGTTATTTAAAAAATTATATTTTTGCATTTAATTAAATTGTAATATTTCCGTCTGTGAATTTTAGATACTATAAGTTTTACGTGTTCTTGTAACATGATTATTTGAAAAATTTGCATTTCTCTATATAAAAAATTTGTGATATTTCCATCTATTGTTAAGGATTTTAGATAGTTGAAAATTCAGTATTTAACTCTGGATTTCCATAAGAGTTGTTCTATTGTCAATAGACTGCTTATCATGTTAAATTTCAAGAATGTCTCCCTTAACTGCTACATTTCTGAAACTATAGCTGAAAATATTTGACTGATTATTTATGGAAATGTCAGTGGAAGTGATTGATATAAATTGCTTCATGTGAATTCATGTTAATGATTTTCAAGATATTTTGAATATACGATATTATTGTTTCGTGATATTTAGTGATAATGAGTTTCAGAGATACTTTAAGTATGCAAGTGGACCTCTCCGAGACGTCGATAGAGATTAAGTGGACCTATCCGAGACTCCGGTAGGGATTAAGTGGACCTATCTGGGACGTAGGTAGGGATTAAGTGGACATATCCAAGATACCGGTAGGAATTAAGTAAACCTATCTGATACGCCGGTAGGGATTAAGTGGACTCATCCGGTATGCCGGTGAGGTATGAGTGGCCCTATCTAGTACGTCGGTAGAGATTAAATGGACCCATACAAGACGCTGGTGAAGTATATAGGTGACCTATTGGAATGCCAGTAGGGTATTTTGTGAAATCTTTTGAATTATGTTAAACTGTGCATTTCTATTAAAGAATTTATATATGCACTTCCTCATATTGTTTCAATATGCATTCAAATCTTTTTGATTATGTTAACTTGTATATTTCTGTTAAAGATTTTGAAACATTTTACATGTATGCTCTTCCTCATATTATCTCAATATGCATTCTTTCAGAAAATATCTACATTTGCCAACCATGATTATTTTTTAAGGATTATGATGATCACTTACTGAGTAGTCAAACTCATCAAACTATTGTAAATTCTTTTAAGAGTAATTGCAACCTTATTGTTCGTACGTACAGCAGGAGTAGCTTGGAAGAAATTTGTAGTCATGGAAACAATTCGCCTTTGAAACTTTTGTTCTATCAAAGTTGTATATACAAGTTTTGATGCAATGTATAGCACAAATTCCAAATTTGTTCTATATATTAAAAATAGACCGTCATTCATCAGGAATGTTAGTGTTATAAAACTTGGGCTATAACAGATATAGTGAAGGAAAAGGCCTAGATCAATCAGAATTCCAGCCATACTTAGGTGGCACATAACTTGAAGAAACATGTTTTCGCATAGAATATAGTTTGAGTGCTCCAATTTAATGGTTAGAAGAATGACATCTGATTATGCCATGAAAGATAAAGGAACGAGTGCAAATTGAATACTAGGGTTTTATGCAAGTAGGTAATAATACATTGGTTTAAATATACGGAAAAGAAGAGATAAAGAGATCTTCAAATGGGTAGAGAGATTTCAACGGATCAAATAGACAGAAGAACTTTCTAGGGTGAGACCCAAAAAAAATCTTAAAATTAAGAAATCTCCCCACCTTTTGTACTTAACTATCACACATCAAGTCTGAATCAACACAGCTGAATCTCATACATCTAGAGATACCTCTTCAGAATGAAACAATTTGAGGCTTTATCTTCTTGATAATTGGGCTCTAAGTTTTATGTCAATGGATATAGCAAGAGAAGAATTTCAATCTTCTTAGTAGTGTTGATGACAGAAATTGGAGGGCTTGACTTTTTCTATTTGGGGTTTTGTTTCATTGCTTTGATACATCTCATGGTTTTAGTGAAGAATGGGTTCAATTTGAGGATACATAAAGGAATATAGACAATTTACTATAATACCCTTGAGCAAATAATACAATGCCAAACAACAATATATATATATATATATATATATATATATATATATATATTCTAAGAAGATGTAGATATAGGTACTACAGCTTCACTAGAAAAAAAATCAAATCTAGACAGTATTCTGAGTAACCAATGCAAAGATTGTGGCTGAGCTAATATTTCCAAATAATTTTACACAAATAGGGGAAGATTGCATGGAACAGGATGCACACATGTCAACATTCAAGAGAAAGATAAGATTCCTCGTAACTATGCACTCCCATTATTGAGGCAATAGACAACATGAGATCTCATTGGTCATTGACTGCGATGAAGTACCCAGGGTTTTACTCTTGTTCACTTAAGTGGACTTCTAGAATCCTGACATAGTAAATAGCTTTTGTAGGGCCAATAATGCATCCAGGTCCAACAAAACAAATATCAAATAATAGAAATTTGCTTATCTGCTGATACAATTTGTTAAACATGAGAGGATTTTTTTTCTACAACGGTTTGATATGAGTATTGGCAACAGGAAAGGCCTAACACATCGAAATTAATTTGACGACCAACAGTAGGAATTGATTTGGAGACCACTGATATAGAATTGTTTATGCCTAGTAATGTCATTTATGAATATCTAGATGATATTGTTTGTATGATTGCACCATCCAAGCATAGGAAAAAATTCACACAATTGCATGACAATCGGACAAGGAAAAATAATAAAAATTAATCCAGCCAAGAACACAATATAAAAATTCAAACATAAGATCATTGGACAGAAGTCGAAAGAAATTACAAATAACTTCAAATTAAAAACAATAATACACAATTTCCAAAAACATACCAGTACATCCTGCATCAAACTCTGACATAGAAGATTGTATGCATTTACGAACTGCCAGAGCAAATCCAATCCCCTCATCCAGAGAACGATCAAACTTGTACTTAAAATTATCAAATGTACTTGACCGAATATGCCCCAGCATGGCTTGATAAGCAGGATGCACGAGCTAAGTAATTCGGAAACAAGAGTGATAAGAACGTAGAGCTATCAGATATTGTTTTCATATAACGATAATGCAGCCATAAAAAAGAACAACACTATAATGACGCCCCACCCTAAAAACCATGTACAAGGCTCTACAAATACTTTTTAAGCAAAAATCACATACATCAAGGAATGCAAGAACTACGATAAGACGATTTGGAATTTATAGTAGATATAAAATGCAAACAGTGTCTCAAAAAGCGCTAGGCGGGTCCTAGGCGACCTGAGGGGTCCAGGCCGCCCAGCGTAGACGGGTGCCCAGAACTTGGGCAGCCCAGTCAAATCCATAAAGGATGCCCATTTCAATAAAAAAGGATATATAGTATAAAAAATAAAAATTAGGTATTTAGGGCACTTACTTTGAGTTTAATTGCTCAATCTTCAAACTTCCACCTCAAAGATGCTTTTAAGGACTCCAAATCTTCTAAAATACCCCCCAATAGATTTATAAAACATCAAAAATAAAATCTAATATCAATGGGTGATGTTTTGATCAATTTTTGTCAACTTTGAGAAACCCTTCGATCCTAATGAAATCACTAAAAACGAGTTTTTTGGAGGCTTTCTCTCTCTAAAATGGGCTCCAATAAGTTTTAGGTTTCAAATGAACTTAAAAACATCCTTTGAACCCTTTATATTTTAAAAAAAAAAAGAATACAAAAAAAAAAAGTACCACCTCTGGGCAGGGCGCCTGCCTCGGCGCGTTCCGTACCATCTAAGCAAGGCCCAGGTCCTGGGCGGGGAGCCTGCCTCGAAGGGTTCCGTACCATCTAGGCAGGGCCCTGGCCTGAGCGGGGCGCCTGCCTCGGCAGGTTCCGTACCATCCAGGCATGGCGTCGGCCCTGGGCAGCTGCCTTGGTCTGGGCGCTGAGTGCCCGCCTAGGCGGGTTCCGTATTGGCCTCCTAGGCTTGGGCAATGCGCCCAGGCCTTCTGGACCGCCTAGGCGCTTGGCGGTCCGCTTTTTGAATCACTGAATGCAAATTAACAGGAGTTCTAAATTTTCCCTGCAAGAAGCCGAAGACATAGACCAAATTAAAATTGTCATTGATCAGCAGTTCAATTGAAACTTTATTGTAAAGCATGCATAGCAGAACACTTTTATACATTACGAGGACCCTTTCAAAAAAGGTAGGTGCCAATGTCAGACCAATGTCAGACACTACCAATCTTTGAACTGTAATCAGATTTAGAGGCAACAGAAGAATATCCCCAGGCCAATGTCAGATATGGTCTTTAGAGTATGAACTTGGACCCCTAACTTAATATTTTAACTTAAAAAAGAGCAATTGAAAAAGCTTTGAAAGAAAGAAGAGAATATGTTTAGAGAACAATTTTTTTTTTTTTTTTGCAAAATTCAAAAAAATCCATATCTGAGTACGTAGCCAAAATCAATGGCATATGTGATCGACTTGCTATGGCTCAGCATCCCATTATACTGACAAAGTGTACTTTGCTTTGAAGGGTCTTGTTGATCAATATGAGGCTTTTCGTACTAGTGGTACCTCTAGACCACCACATCCCTCTCTTGCAGAATTACATCCTCTACTTCAATGACAGCACAGCAATCAAGTGTGAATTCTTTTGATGTGTTGTTTACAAACAAGAATTATTCACCTCTTGGAAATGATCTTCGTGGAGCTAGAGGCAGAGGAAAAAATGATAGAGGATGTGGTGGTCATGGTAGAGGAGGATTTATGGAAACATTTTTGGGCGAGGAATCCTCCCTCCACCTAAATGGGAATAGTGGTATAACGTGTTATAAAAGTAGAAGATGTAACCACTCGGTTGTTAAATGTTAAAATAGATATGATGGAAACCCAGGACCATATGGAAGCAACCAGCACGTTGCTCTAAATACATCTCTGGATAAGGCTGATAGTAATGAAACTGGAGTTTATAGTGTTTGATAACAACTAGTTGCATTGAATACATCCATGGAGAATCTTGCCATCAACTGTTATAATAGATGTTAATCAGCATGCCAATGCATGGCATGATAGATTAGGTCATTGTACTTTGGAGTCTTGAAATAAGCAGTGTAAACAAGCACTTGTTTCCTCCAATATTGGTCATCCAAACTGAGAAAACATGTCAAGTTGCCATTTACTTCTAATGATATGATAGCTTCTTCTCCATTTGAGTTATTTCATTATGATGTATGGGTCCAGCACAATTGGATCTCCTTCCAATTCCCTCTATTATGTGACATTTGCTGATGAGTTCTCTAGATTTACATGGATTTTCTTTCTTAATAAAAATCTCATATGTTTGAGATGTTTAGACATTTCAAGTTGTTTATTGAAAAGCTCTTCCGTAAGAAAATTCTGTACTTTTGAGGCGACGAAGGGGACAATATTCATCTCAAAATGTTTAAAAGTTACCTGAGGGACAATGGGGTAAGGCAATAAATTCTTAATCCTTATACTCCACAGCAAAATGGAGTGGTAGAAAGGAAACATAGACATATAAATAAAATTGAATTATCTCTTATATTTTCTAGTGGAGATCCAGTGCACCGAAGCTTTCCAAACATCAATCTTCTTAATAAATAAACTTCCAATGATGTATTGGATGAAAAATCTCCATACCAAACACTACTTGAAAGAGCTCATGACTTTTTTATCATGAGGAGTTTTGGATATTGGTGTTATGCTGATATTGAAAGTAACCTTATGAGTAAACTTGATCATGAAGGCAAATACATGTACATTCGTGGATACCTATATGATCATAAAGGCTATAGATATTATTATTCCCAAACAAAAAGAACTTTTATTTTCTAGACATGTAACATTCTATGAGTTGAAAATGTTTTTTCCCTAAAAGAATGATATTGCAAATGAAAGTCTGCATTGAAAGGAAAGAGACAAATGCAAGAATGACAGCAAGCCATTCTTCATAAGTCGACATTAGATGAAGAAATGTATTAGCGATGATGTAGAGAAAGCTAGAGATGATGAATGTTGGAGTTGTGGCCTTTCAAGGCCTTGAACTCCAACATGTTATAGCTTTTGATCACAATGGGAGTGAGCGAGAGTGGTGTGACTCTCGGATCTTGGCACACTAGGACCAAGAGTCACAACCCCGAGTGTCATGAAGCTTGTGTTTGAGTGAGAGGCGTCGAGAGGGTTAAGGGTTACCTCTAGTCAAGGTCGGTTTGTTTTATGCGTCGTGAGTATTTTGCGTTGATAGCCCTTTAGGAGAAGGTTCAGCTCTAAGACAACATAAGCCTAAATCTAGGACCTTGAACCTTCTCATAGCATATCTATAAACAATCGCAAAAGGGAAACCGCCCTTCCATAGCTGATCCACATGGAAGACAAATGCACATGTGCCGAGAGTGGCAACCCCCATTCATTAGAGTGTATATCCTCGGGGGTGCACTTGTAATCCGCTACACCCTGAGAGTCCCATGCCATGTACTGGATTAACTTTGATAAGCCAAGTATGAGCCTCTACCTGACATTGTCGTGCCTCATGGGTTTACTCAACATGGAGATGATGCATAGGTGATGCCAACCCCATGGTGGACTATGTTGCCTTTTATTCAATTGTGTGACGTGCTTTATTTGATTTACGTGAATTTTGGTCACTTTGTTAAATTGAGAAAAAAATTTCTTAGCACATGTTAAATGTGTAGGATTGGTTGGTTGTGCACATGTAGATCTTCTAAAAGGGCATACGGTTTGAAATTATAATTGAAACCCTCAGCCCATATAAAATTGTGCATATAACCTCCTATCCTATGTGACAACATATGGTACACATGTACATCAAATTGACATGAAATTGAAGGGAATTATTAAATTCAAATTGCATCTAGAATGTGTGCTTAATTACTTACAGGGGCACGCCCCTACCTATGTTTCTTAATTTTTTATTAAAGTGGAGGAAAATTGAATTTGATGTGAAATTGAATTTAAAATTAATGAACAGAAATTCGAAGTGAATTTAGGGTTTATTAGGAGGATAATAGTGTTAAATCTCATCCACTCATCAAGATGTCATGATGAGTAATGAGTCGCTAGATCAAACCCTCTCTCATACCATGGATGACTGATTAACTCATTTAGAAGAATCTCTACACTTGCTTATAGTTGATCACGTGGCATCCTTTCTCTTTCTAATATGGCACGCCCCACCCATACGGCTTCTCTCTCTTCCATGTTAGTGTTGTTTAACAAGAGAAAGTGGGGAGTGGAGTAAGACCTAAGTGAGAAAAACTGAATTTGAAGCTCCATTAAAGCTTCATCTCAAGCTCAAGCTTAGAGGTGATACCTATCTTCTTGGTGATTCAATTTGAAGGAATGTTTCATTACAGCCCTGTATCTTTGAAGTTTCTTGGGGTTGTAAATCTACATTTAAAACATGGCATCTTAAACTCTTACCTCCTTGATTCATAAGTATTTGAGGTGAGATTGATCATGAAGTTTGAGCCCTTGATTCCTAGCTATTTGAGTTCAATTTTGGAGATATTTTGATTGAGAATTCTAGAGATTTAATTGAATGATTTTGTTTAGATTTTCGATCCAAATTAGTCAATGAAATCTTCCCTTTAATGACTTAAATGTTGGGATTTTGTGGCTATTTAAAGGCCTTATGAGAGCATGTAAACTCTTTTTATGTAGTGATGTTAACTCCAGTGGGAGTAGGGTCCGGTGGGACCCATGGGAGCATGTTTTGATATGTAATTCAATCGAGCTTGACAGGCTAGCCTCGAGATGATGTCTAAAACCATATAGCCCTGGGTAGAAGGGACAATCGTGGAAGGTTTGTAGGATTAACCCTCGATGAGGTTAAAGAAAAGGCCATGGTAGTTTATTAGCCAAGGGCCTTTGTGACTCCAGTGTGCGATTGGCAGGTCTGAGAAGACAAAAGCCAAATCCTCATCAATTCCATTCGACAACATACACACATAATAGCCGTGTTTGGGAAGCAACCTGTAGGGGTGTGATATGTGTACGTGCCAAAGAGAGGACCTCTTGCACCATTGCAATGTTCAATATCTTGTAATCCACCGATTAGAGCCAGGTTCTCTTCATTTATTGGCCAACTTTGATGGACCACTTATGAGCCCCTGCAATAGACAATGGGTCATGGGTTCCGATGGGGTGGTTTGCGAAGATGACTGCAGTTCACGGTTGGTAGAACAGATGGACCTCCTCAGTTAATTCACATGATTCTTGACCCAATGGATGCAATTCCCACTTAATTATATTTAAATATATTTTTTATTCAATTACAGATCATTAAAAATATTTTCAAAATGCTTTGTATATTTTAGTTTCTTAAAATGAATTTTTACTTAGCGAAAAAATTGATTTTTACGGTTTTATAAATGCAAAGCTACTCTTAAAATACTAAATGGTCTTCCAAAAATTTTTAAGGGGCTCTAAATTTCTTTGGGGGGCATGGGGGCCCATTTGGAGTAGGCCCCACCATGTGGAAGGTCCAATTTGGTCGGGCGTGGGGCCCTCATGGGACCTATTGGAGTTATGGCCTTTCAAGGCCTTAAATTCTAAGATTCCCATGCTCAGTGGGAGTAAGTGAGAGCTGATGATTCTGGGTGCTTAGTGCACTACGGCCTAGAATCATATATCTCAACAACATGAGGCAATGAGATATATCTGTGAGAGAGAGAGCACACTTTTAGAGGTCGGAGGATCACCTCTAAATCAGGGATATACTTAAATTATATGCCTCATGCATTATGTGTTGGCCAGGGCTTAGAGAAACAAGAAGAGATTAGAATCCAAGTGCCTAGAGTTTAATGGCGCTGCATAAGATGGTAGTGACACATGGAACATTAGTCCATACCCTGACACGAGACCACCCTATGGCATGTGCACCCACAGTCACATGGGAAGCCACTCCTCTAATGTGAGATCCAACTAGGAAGAGCTTGTATACATAATTGCTTAGGGTTATAATGGTAATTTTGTATACTTCTGTAATTTATTCTTGCATTTATTGTTCTTGTTCCCTATACAAATACGTAATTTATTGATTTATTCGTACCTTTATCTAATCTCAATTAATTAGAGCTAGAAACAACATAAATATATATTTCTTCGAGTGTAACCCCTCACTCATAAAGGAATTAGGGTTCAGATGACTCTTCTTTTGGCTTCCACTCAATTCATCTTTATTGGTGGTACCATAATTTGTTGTTCTCTTTCAACTATTCAAGGTGATATTTTCACACTTTGAAGCATTAAAAACAAAATGAGTATGAAAAACTTACTAGCAATGCTCTACTTTCTAATTGTTGTCGCTTTGCAGTCCTCACATTTTCATCGAAATAAATAGCTTCCACATCATACCTGACAATGGACAAAATTTTGAGGAATTTAGACATTTTGCATAGTGATCTGTATATTCAGCCATTGCCAAAAAATCTTCAGTTTAAATTATTGAAAACAATTCACACAGCATTGATGAATTCACCATAAGAGTGAAATAATACAGTAGTCAAACAATGAGAGTTCAAGAAAATAAAAGGGAAAATTATAAATACAACCCCCCCCCCCCCCCAATTTCTACTTCCCACATATCTTACCCCCCATTATTTTTTGTATTATACCCTAAACCCCAACACCATTTTTTCTTATATCTACCCCCCCCAGTCAAATAGTCAATGAGTTTTAGAACCAAAATACCCTTTATTCTCTCTCTTCTCCTTTTGAAAAGATTGGTCATGTGCTACCAATTTGTCTAAAAATGCAGTTTCTCTCTCTACCTATCTCCCATTCTCTCTCTTTACCCGCCCACTCTCTCACATTCTCTCTTTCTGTCTATCCATTCTCACTTTCTGTCTATCCATTACCTCTTTCTCTCTATACCCACCGTCACTCCCATTCTTTCAACACCAAATAATATAAGGCTTGAAAATGCGGTTCAGCACAATTGGTGTTGGACCGAAATTTTTTTTGCAATCTGACACAAAAACATGCCGGACCGCAAAAAAGTTTGCTCCGGCATAAAGTGCGCCGGACCGCATTTTTTAGCCATAAAACTTCTAGAAAGTTGCCGGTCCGGCACATTGTGCCAGATCGAAATTTTTTTCGCGGTCTAGCAAAAACAAATTCGGGTTCCAAAAGTTTTATGGCTAAAAAATGCAATCCGGCACAAAATGTGCTAGACCGCAAAAAAAACTTTAGCGTGCCAGATCAATAACATTCAAGAAGTTCTATGACTAAAAGATGTGGTCCGGCACAAAATGTGCTAGACCGCGAAATAAATTTCGGTCCAGCACAAAATGTGCTAGACTGCAAACTAGAGAAAGAGAATACGGATGAGAGAGAGAGTTGTTTTGGCTGGGTACGTAGAGAGAGAATACCGATGAGAGAGAGTTTGTGTTCGCTTTTGGGTATGTATAGAGAGAGAGTGAGTTTGTTTTAGCTTGTGGGTAAGTATAGAGAGAGAGAGAGTTTGAGAGATAGAATATACATTAACAAGTTAAAAAGGGCAAAGAGAAAAAAAAAAATAGAGGACATTTTGGTCAAAAAATGGTTTGACGATTTGACTGGGGGGTTATATACAAGAATAAAGAGTGTTGGGATTTAGGGTACAACACAAAAAGCATTGGGGGGTAAGATGTGTAGAAAGTTGAAATTGGGGGGGTATCCATAATTTTCCTTAAATAAAAATCATTAAGGGCAAAGAGAGCACAATAGAGGTAAATAAGTCAAATTAAAAAAGTATGGCAAGCACTATTACTCATACAAGATATCAGTTGAACATAAAAAAAAAAACACAAAAAGCAATGTAAAATTTTGAATACCACGTAAAATGAAGGAAACACCATATATGCAACTAAATCAACAACAGCAAATAAAAACTGAAACCAAGTGACTACTCAGTCACTGTCAAGATCAAGCTAACTTGTCAATTTGAAAAAACCCAATGAGTGTCTCATGTCTTTGAGTGACGGAGAAAAGAAGAAAAAAAAGCTGACGTGCTTTTAGTGGGGATCATGGCACATGTTGGAAATAAAAGGAATAAGCTTTTATTGTATTTGATGGACATAACTGTCATTTATCTTTTGTTTAGCCATTATTTGTCTTATATCTCTAAATAAGGGAACTATTATCCGTAAGTAGTAATTAGGGTAACAAGGTGTTGACAACAAAGAAAATGCCAAACAAATAGAGGAAAACTATTGTGGTACCTAAATACAAGAACAAAAGAGATACAGAATTGTGGGAACTGTCAAAGAATCAAGCTTATGAGCGACACTATGAGGCTCTGGGAAAGAGCAATTGAGCAACAACTAAGGGATGAAACGAGTGTATTTAAAAATCAATTTGGTTTTATGCCAAGAAGCTCAACAACCGAGGCTATTTTTCTACGTAAGTAACAGATTGAGAAGTATAGGGTGAAGGGAAAAGACCTCCACATGGTTTTTATTGATCTAGAGAAAGCTTATGATAGAGCACCTCGAGATTTGATTTGGCGGATGTTGGAAAAAAAAGAGGTCTCTAGACACTACATCGACTTGGTGAGAGATACGTACGACGGAGCGCTGACTAGTGTACGAACAACTAGTGGAGAGATATGTGAGTTTTCAGTGACAATAGGCCTATATCAAGGGTCAGCATTGAGCTCGTACCTCTTTGTTTTAGTTATGGACGACCTAACTAGGCACCTATAGGATGAGGTACTTTGGTGCATGTTGTTTGAAGATGACATAGTTTTGATCAATGATACCCGAAATGACATCAACACAAAGTTAGAACTTTGGAGGAATGCTCTAAAATCAAAAGGTTTTAAAATTAACCAGACTGAGACAGTATATGGAATGCAAGTTTAGTAATAATGGGAGTAGAGAGGAGGAAGCAGTTAACATTGACGGCCAAAAAATACAAAAAAAAATACTGCACTTTCGATATCTTAAGTCGATAATCCAAGAAAATGGAGAGATTGAGGAAAATGTTGAACACATAATTAGAGCTGGGTGGATGAAGTGGAGATGTACAACTTGAACTTTATGTGATCACCGCATACCAATGAAGCTGAAGGGCAAGTTCTATAGGACAACTGTGAGAGCTGCTTTGCTCTGTGGGGTGGAATGTTGGGCAGACAAAAACAAGATGCCCATAGAAAGAGTGTAGCGGAGATGAGAATGTTGAGATGGATGAATGGCAAGACAAGAAGGGATAGAATTCGCAATAAATCCATTCGGAAAAATTTAGGTGTGGCACCAATAGGCGATAAGATGAGAGATAGTAGACTTAGGTGGGCAGGCTATGTGTGGCACCGATCCAGTACAACAACTGTTAGGACGTGCGAGCTAGTACAAGTGGAAAGATTGAAAAGGACAAGGGATAGGCCTAAAAGGACGTGGTTGGAAGTATTCTAAAAAGTTATGGGGACTTATAGCCTCAATGAGGGAATGGTCTTTACTAGAGCAAAATGGTAGACCAGGATTTGTGTAGCCAACCCCATTTAATTGGGAAAAGGCTATGATGAGGATGATGACTTAATGTTATAAGAGGGGTAGCGATCACAAGTGACCTCTACGCCACTCTCTTTCCCTCTCTATGCCTCTATCTCTCACACATCTCTGTCTCTCCCTTTTATTATTTCATCATCTTTATTTTCTTTCCTCTCTTTCTCTCTCTACATCCTACCAAACTGTTTGCTTCTCTACTTTAATTTCAACTTGGTATCAGAGCTAAAAGATGAAATAAAGGGGTTGATCTTCAAAAAGGTACACAGGACTGTGTTTAGGGCTGACATCATCCTTTGGATTAGATGATGTCAACATGCCCTAAAAAAATGCCAACTTTTTTTTCCAGCAGTAACTGTGCCAATGGAGGTTAGTTTTTTTATGATTCTGGATGTCAATTAGATATTTATTCGAAACCCTAGTTGTTGGATGGATTAGGTTTTGTATACCCCAATCAAAGAGAATATCGCGAGTGTTGTTTTTTGATGTTTTTTGGGAAAATGGGGAGTGTGATAAGATCTGAGGGTGTAACTTGATTTGTAAAACTTTTATTTTGAAGAGATCAAAAGGTGTAACTTGATCTCAATCGGTGATTAAGATATGAGGTTGTAACCAGATATTAACTAAAGCAGAGAATGTCTTTATAAGCATCAAATATGAAGTTATCCATACCCCAAATCACCACAATCAGGTTTGAGGAAACCAACTATTTAAAATGGGCCATTTCAGGTAGACTATTTTTGGATGAAAAGAGAAAACAGGATACAATGATGGCTGTGTGAAGAAACCTGACCTGGAGGATACTAAATATGCAAACTGGGAGGCTGAAGATATGGCTACTACGCATCGGATAATATTTTCTATGCAGCCTAATATGAGTCGATCCTTTATGAATTACAATACCTCTAAGGAATTATGGGAAGCAGTCTCTAAGTCCCATTCCTAAAAAAAAAATATTGCAAGGGTTTCTAAATTGGAGCAGCAAATCAGTGATTTTAAACAGGATCACTGGGAGACTATTAATGCTCATTTACGTAGTCTTTGGGATGAACTAAGCAAACATCAGCCTATACAATGTTCGAACAGAGAGAGGCTGGAACAAAGGAAGATTTTTTATCTTTTGAGGGGAGTTAATGAAGAGTATTAAACAATTAGGGCAAATGTTATTCATGGCGAGATTTTGCCATCACTTGATACATTTTTTTCCCTTGTTCAGCGTGAAGAAACTCGACGCAAGATAATGGCAATGTTTATGGGTGAAACTGAAAGATCCGCCCTATTCACATATGATGTGAATAGCGGGAGTTTGAGGTAGTGGAGGACGTTTTGGGAGCCATAGTGGAGTCAGAGGTAGTGGATGTGGATGTGGAAACCCCACATCTGATGAGAAGGACAAATTAAAGTGCACCCACTATGAGAAGACTTGACACACAAGAGAAACATGTTGGGATCTGGTTGGATGCCCATGGGAAAATGTTTCAAGGGAAAATTCAACAACAATCAATAAAAGTACTGCCCTAGTTACTAAAGGGCAGAAAGATACCATCTCATTTGAACCTCAAGAAGAGTTGGTGACTATTCCTAAAAGAGTTCTCATAGATATCAAGCAGCGGGCTTCCATTCAAGACCCTTCATCCTCCTCTAAATCTCACAATTCACAATTGGGTATATGTATGTCAGCACATCATATCTCTATATAAAGCTCTAAAACCCCATGGATTATTGATTTTGGAGCAACTGAACATATGATTGGTGTGGCTGATTCTTTTTTCTTCTTATATCCCTTGTTCTAGTCATGAATTAGTTAAAATAGCAGATGGTTCTCTTATTCCAATCAAGGGAAAGGGAACCATACATGATACTCCTAGTAACTTGTCATCCACCTTGAATGCTCTCAATCTTTCTAGTAACCTCCTGTGAGTTAGTAATCCCATAAAACCTAAACTGCAGTATAACTTTTTCCCTTCTCACTATGTATTCTAGGACTTGATGACAAGGAAGACATTTGGGCATGGTCGTGAAAATGAAGGGTTCTACTTTTTGGAGTCTTGATTGTGCTTTGACTGCAGCTGTCACATCTTCAATTGCTAATAAAGAAAAGTGTATTTGTGGCACAAGCGACTTAGTCATTCATCGTCTTTTACTTAGCATTTTTTAGTTCCTGAATTGTTTAAGTCTCTAGGTCAAGTTCAATTGTAATGTGACTTTGTAGAATTTAATTTCCTATCAATATCAACAAAAAGAGTGATCTTTCTTTCTCTCATATGCCCTCTGATGTGTGAGGTCCTTCACCAGTTGTATCTGTATTTGGATTACGTTTCTTTGCTACCTTTGTGAATAATAATTCTAGATTTACAATTGGCTACCTAATGAAACCCAAAGATAAAGTTGTTAATCTATTCCAAGTCTTTCACAAAATGGTTACAACCCATGTAGGAAAAATCAAACTAGAACAGTTAACCGGACATAGGGCCGAAAGCGGTCACTCGATACTAACATGTAAACTAGCTGGTTCAACAGGTCTAACCAAGAAAGTCTTAGGTAGTCAAAAAAGTATCTGAAAAGTATATTTAAAGCATGAGTAAACAAAGCACATCCAAATGAAGTTGACAATTAATGAAAACTATGAATTTTAAAGAATCAATTTGTGCCCAAGGTTATTTTTGAAAGTTTTCAGAAAAGATGGGAAAATGTAAAAATAAGTAGTAATGGCCAAAACAATTCCCAATCTTTATCAAAATGATAAAATACATTCAAATGCATTACAAACAAAATCCTTTATTTATTGGGATTTTATATAAAGTTTTTTGAATTTTTTTTAAATACCCGGTCGGTTCACCAAAAGCGGCTGAAACCAGAACCGACCACTGTCCGGTTCTGATCTAACCGAGCGGTTCAAATTTGAGCCGCCTGATTTTTCCTACACTGGTTAAAACTCAAAATGATGCACAAATTAAAGTCTTGCGGTTTGACAATGGGATTGAGGTCAAAGATTATCTTCTTGATCAAGGGATTGAGGTTCAAACAACTTGTCCATATACACCTCCGCAGAATGGTATAGATGAGAGAGAAAACAAACACTTATTGGAAGTCAGCCGAGCTCTTTTACTAGGAATGGACGTTCCAAAAATTTTCTAGTTTGAAGCAGTTTTCACTACTGCCTTTTTTTATAAACTGTATTGCCCTCTTGCGTTTTCTCGAGAAAAAATCTCCTGCTGAAATTGTTCATCCCAACTCACCCGTGTTCCATGTACCTCCCAAGGTGTTTGGTTGTGAATGTTTTGTCCACATCCCTGGTCCAAAGAGGGACAAGCTTGTAACTAAATCTGCCAGATGTATTTTTCTGAAGTATCCATCTCATCAAAAGGGGTGGGGTACAAGTGTTATGATCTTATTACCAAGGTCCACTATGTCTCCATGGATGTCACTTTCTTTGAATTTGTTCCCTACTTCTCCTCTATAAGTCCTGAGTGCTCTCTTCACAGGGAGAAAAGATATAGTTTAGTGAAGACAGCACATCAATTGTTCCCCTTCATATTCCTACACCACTTTTCTCTGAAGAGAGTGGTTTATCTGAAAGGAATGGTGCACATTCAAAGGAGTTGAAGACGTATTCCAGGAGGAAGAAAATGGTGCGACCCGAAGCTATAAGCGACCATGCCTCTAATGCTAGGCCGGAGTCAAAAATTATTCTGGACTCAAGTAACTCTTCCACCTTCTCACGATATCCTAATTTGGACTTACCTATTGCTATTTTCAAGGGTACACATTTTCGCACTCATCATCCAATAGGAAAACTTCATATCCTACAATCCTGTGTCTCCCTCTTATCATATCTTAATACCTACTCTGTTTTCACTTTCACAATCTCAATGGAAAGCTGCTATAAGTGACAGGATGTGAGCACTTGAGCAAAATAATACATGGGAAATCACTAACCTTCCTGAAAAGAAGAAGGTCGTAGGATGTCGATGGATATTCACTGTAAAATACAAAGCTGATGGTATCATTGAAAGGCACAAAGCAAGATTGGTTGCAAAAGGTTTCACCTAGACTCTTGGTATAGACCACCAAGATACTTTCGCGACTATGGCCAAGTTGAACACTGTGGTGATTATTCTTTACTAGCTACGAATAAATCGTGGCCACTCAATCAGCTAGATGCTAAGAATGCATTCTTACATGGAGACATCCAAGAAGAAATCTACATGGCCATGCCTCCCGATTTGCAAGAAAGGTTTGCAAGAAAAAGAAGGCAACATATGGAATCAACAATCTCCTAGAGCATGGTTTAAAAATTTAATGAGAGTTCTGAATTTTGGGTTCAAAATGAGTCAAGTTGATCATACACTCTCAATGAAGAAGGATACTGCTGGAATTATTGCCCTTATCATGTATGTTGATGAGAATGTTGTGACAGGGGATAATGTGAAGGGCATTGAGGATCTTAAATCTTATTTAAGCAAGGTGTTTGATATCATAGATTTAGGACCCGTTTAGTATTTTTTGGAATGCAGTGGCGATATCAAAGATAGGGATAGTCATCTCCCAGAGAAAATATATGTTGGATTTGTCACAAACAACAGGGAGGTTGAGATAATACATGTAGATGCTCCTATAGAAATCAATCAAAAACTTCATGGAGAAAGGGGAGAGTTACTCAAAGATCCTAATCAGTATCAACAAATAGTGGGCAAGCTTATATATCTCACAATCACTCGACCAAACATTTCTTATGCTGGTTAGCATGGTCAACCAATTTATACATGTATCACGTATACCTCCTTGATGTTGTGTACAAAATATTAAGATATCTCAAGTCTACACTAGGAAAAGGGATATTTTTTCTCAAAACAAGGACATCCTGATGTTGCAGTTTATACTGATGTTGATTGGGCTAGTTGCCAAACTGATAGAATATCCACAACTGGCTATTGTACTTTTGATTTGGGAAACCTGATTACTTGAAAAAGCAAGAAGGAAAATGTGGTGGCAAGATCTGAAGCAAAATATAAAGCAGTGGCTCATGGTACATGCAAAGTCATGTTGATCAAAAGTCTTTTTTTGATTTGGGTGTTAGAGTTAAACTTCCCATGATTCTATATTGTGACAATGAAGCAGCCATTCATATCACAGAAAATCAAATTTTTCATGGAAGGGAATAACACATATAAGTAGATTATCACTTTATCAGAGAGAAAGTTGTTGCCACGATTACTCAGACTCATGTGAAGTCTAAAAATCAATTTGCAGATATCTTTACCAAAACCGTTGGACAAGACAGATTACATGATATCACAAACAAGCTGAGCATGATTAATATTTGTGCACCAACTTGAGGGGAAGTGTTAAAAATAAAGGAATAAACTTTTATTTTTTTTGATGGACAGAACTGTCATTTATCTTTGGTTTAGTCGTTATCTGTAAGCGCTTGTAAGACGACCTTCAAAGATAACATCATCCAAGATGAGCTAACAGACAAATTTACCACGTGAGCTATGCCAGTGAGTTCTAATATTCATAGACAACCACTAGACAGTCCCCCATATGTGTTGGGGTCTTCTTCTTGAGATCCATAGTCTCTAAAGTTCCAGTTTTCAACTTATAGTAGTATCAACATGATGGGGCCAAGTATAATAAAAACTTACGCATCCAATATTATTTGTCAAACGCCCATGGGGTGGACTTCCTTTTATAAGCAAGCCACATGGAAAGAAGAGTCTTCCACTTAGTGAGCAAAGACAATGGGACAAATCATATGGTCAGGGATAGTGGGAGTGAGCCACCATATGAGATCATGTCCCATAGAAGTCCACACGAGAGAAGTCCTAATATGAGGTGTGAGATTGAGGATGATGCCCTTGTGTGCATTTCTATAGATGATGATGAGCTAGCTCATTGAAGCCATTAAATCCATCTGTTGTAGACATGGATGGCTGCAAGGCAAGACATGATAGATTCCATGAAGCGGAACCAAGCTTAAGAACTCGTAGATCTGCACCATAACAGGACAATGACAAGGGAAAATGTGTCCTCAACATAAAGAGAAAGGCGGATGGAACCATGGATAAGTTTAAAGCCCATTCGGTGTTGAAAATTTCTTCCAAAGTTGAGGAAGTGGACAATGCGGAGAGGTGCTCCCCATTGGTGAGGATTGTCACAATATACAACCTCTGTAAGTAGAACCGCAGTGTATTTTGCTTTACATTCCATAACACCAAGCAATAATATACAGAAACAATAGTGATTACCATGTTCATTTGCATCATTTGCAGACCACATCTAGAAACTTAAGATTTTCCTGGAAAACAGGTAGCAGGGTTCAAGGAAAATACAAAAGTACACAATAACAGAAATTGGTTACAACTATGCTGGTCAGACAACAATTTTACCCCGAATAAAAGGCATCAGATTAATGCACAATTTACTAAAAAAATATTCACTTGCATTATTTTCTGTCATACTCAGGAGCTGAATGAAAGAAGCACGAGATTTTTCAGTTCGAGAGAAAAGAGCTTACCCAGAGAAACATGCATCAAGAATAGAGCTAAGCTTCTTTCCGAAACCTGGCACGAGACCAGAGTTCGCTGCTTCCTCCAACTGATGCCACTCCTGCAATTGGAATCGTTTAAATAAGTTAGTGTCTCTTTTTCGTGAAGGTTGGTTTTTCTTTGTAAAAAACTTCAAAGGTTGAGGTTGAACCCTAACCTCGCTCATGCCGGATGTTTTACCAATAGGCTAGTGCTTAACTGACAAAAAACAAAATCAGTCACAGCTGAAAGGCATCACCTACCTCACTAGCAGACAAATGGGCTAGCTTTTCGTTGGCAATCTCTTCACAGCGAACGGCAGCAACCATCACCTAATCAATGAAAACATAGAAAAGGGTACATTAATAACCGGAACCATCCTTTTGTCATTTTAAATAAAAGGCAAGATAGAAATGCCCACCTTGTGTGCAGGAAGATCTAAGTCCTTGTTCTCCCGTATTATTTTCCAAATTTGTTGTGCACTGAAAGAAAATCCTGAGGCTGGAACAACTGCTCGTCTATCACCAGCCAATCCACCAGGAGCAATAGAATGATAAAATCTCTGCCTCAGATGCATGACCTTCCAATACAGAGATATATTGAACAATTGAGAATACAAAGTACACAAACTAGTCACAAAAGCAGAGAAACCTGCCTATTCATTCATCCTACGTTGCTTCTACAGATCTAATGTAACATTAAACTTCAATTGACTCAAAATCAAATCTATGCTTGATGTATTTTTCAAGCTCAATCGTAATGTACCTGTTGTCAAGAGCATCCAAGAGGCCAACCATCCTAGCATTACTCTTTAACAAGCACAATTAACTTAATGCACAAATGGTATCAAATGCAATTGCCTGTTGAACACCCCCAACAAAGGAAATATGTTACCTGTTCTTTAAATTGCTCTTCCTTCTCTTCATAACTGGAAAGAGCCACAACTTCCACCTGGATATTTTAATTGAGGAAATTTAGTCAAACTATGGCCTAAAATCATGCATAAGAAACAACAAAATGTGTATCAGCTTCACCAAAAAGCGTTATATCTTACATTAAAAAATTCACTAAGGGGAGTTTCTTTGTGAGCCTGTGGCTTCGGAACAGAGTCCCATATCTGCAGGATATTGAGATTTGGTAAATGAATGGTGACAATAATATGATCTAAACTGAGGCCCTACGGACGACGATACCTTCTGGATATCTTCTCGCAGAACTGGTTCCAAATTTTCCAATGGTGTCTACAAACAAAACCAGAAATCTGATTTCATAGTATGCACAAAATAAGAGAAAAGCAATTTCCTATAAAAATACAGATGTATCCAAAGTATTCAATTAGGTATGTACATATTGTACACGTACTAGGTCATTGTCCAATGTTTAGCCATTGGTGTTCGCATATTCTTTATGTTTACCTCTCCTTTTCAAGTGCTAAAGCAGGTCTACTCTTCAATAAATCAAATGAACAGTATAAGGGTTACAAGAACCATAGCATCAAAGGCAGAGATACACAAGCACAAATTTCCTATCCTTGATATTGGGGCACGCAAAGCAACATTCTTCTAAATATCTAGGGGTTCTGCAGCTTACAAATCAGATGTGTGCACTGAGCTGCAGAACTTTTCTTTTTTTAGTGGTTTGTTCATGAATACAACTACTATTCCCCAGTTCTATAAGAGTGATACCTTTTGATCCAGCATTTAACACTTATGTCCCCCCACTGTACGACCATTTTATGTGAGCAGTCTTAATCCTATCAGACCTTATGTTTAAGATATTTTGAAAAGCTTAGATGCAATAAGAGGTTTTATTGCACATGCCAGACTTCACTTGTGCCTCCTGAAATCTGGCCTGCCATGAGCCCATGGGCCCTCTACTGTATCTTTTGACATCTGAAAGAAATAGATGGTTCAAGAGAGGTAGAATACTTTTCACCTCACTTGAAATGAGCCCAATGAGTCAATATAAATAAAACAGAAATAGAAATAAGCATTTTCAGCACAAACTCTTGTGAATACTCTGGTTTCGCAATCATTATGACTTAAGAGTGAGGTTGTTCTAGTTTTGTTATTATGACGACTTTGTGACAGTTCAGTAATTTCTCTCTGTGTAATACTTTGCTCCATGTAATACTTTGAAAAGAGGTTTTAGGCCTTATTTGCAAAATGAAACATGTTTACCACAAGTTTAACACAAGCTAAAGGTACCAAAATCAAAGAAATAGATAAATATCACACCTTAGTCTTATCTCGGATAACAAATAACAATGTTGTTCTGCGAGGACTAAACAACCGCATCATGACCTGTAATGACAAAACCACTAAATAAGTATGATAACAACTTATGGCTATTGTTTATTTGGACAAAACATATGAATGCACGGATACCTGAAACACTGTCTTAAGGAGAGGCTTGTTGGCAGCTTGCTCACGGCCAATATCATGACACCACCTTAATGATCAAGGATAAAAATTGAAGAATCAAATGAAAATAACTCAAGCTATCATGTAAAATGTATCTTCCATAGCTAATATGAGGAGAAACTTAATACATCCACTAGCATTGCAGACTATGAAGCAAAATGTTGGACTATTTACAACTTGAACTCACATATTTATGAGCACTATATCAGAAACAGCCAAAGCAAAAAGTGCACTCTGCTTCTCAAAAGTTGTATCATCCTGAAAATATAAAGAGAACCAATTTTATGTGAATGCACATCATAGAATTCCAAACATTTCAAGAATTACAAGAATCAAACTCAAAAGTCATCACACAATAAAAAAAATCCCATAAATTGGATCAAACATAATGGAATTCAAAAGACATATATAGGTGTTTGTGAACAAAAGAAAGACATTACATGATGCACCAAAGGAAGAGGTTCTAAAATAATGAGATATTTTTGATTCTATGAATGGTTTGCACACACATAAATCCATTTCAGAGGGACTTCATAAATATTTTCACAGCAATCCAGGCTTTTTAGGGGCTTTTCCTACCGCCCTAACATCTGCTTGGCTCCATCCTATTTAAATTCTAACTGATAGAAGAGGAAGGAAATTGCCATTTATTATCAATAAGAAACCTTCATAACATCTAATTCAAGGTTTCCACTTCATAGCCCAAAGATATGCAAAACTAAAGTGAAGCATACGCACCATTTTTCCCCAGTGCCATTAAGTAAAAACAGTTTCAACCAAATACTTCATCACATACTACAATATTATTAGAGATATTGTACACAAAAAATAATATAATTCTAACACAAACATTTATGTGGTACATAACACAAACAATTGCAATTTGGGTATTCATGTATATCAAACTTGCACTATGAACGGATGTGGGCTTGACTGAAAGTTGGACAGGGTGAACTAGCACGATACATGTGGTTTTTAATTTTTCTCTTTTTTATTAGGAGAACACTTACAGAGAGATCCAAATACCACAAAACAAACTAAAATAAACAATGATGAATCACAAAATGGATTCTCACTTGCTACCATTTAACAAAATTCTTTAATTACAAGAATAAAAACCGCATAAAACTCTCTTGGAACAAGAAGCACAAACTGAATAACATAAAAATAAAGTACAAAAAGATACCTCAACTGGACTTGATACACCCTACTCTAGTCTCCTCCTTCGATGCAGCACGGGATCAAGATCTTTCCCAAATCTTATAAGTATGGAAGCCTAGGCTATGAACCCTTATATCACAGAGAGCAAAGTGGAACAAAACTAGGCTCAGGCTATGGCATGGAGCTTACCTACTCAAAGCTCAAGAACTGGGGCATGCCCCCTTTTTTTTTTCTTACCAAATATCTCTAATTCTTAGAGAGGTTTAGAGATCGGAGAGAGAGGGAGGGAGAGAAAGAGAGAGAGAGAGAGAGAGAGAGAGAGAGAGAGCTAGGGAAAGGTATAGAGATTTGGGATCCCCATAGAGACTATTTATAGATTCAGACTCAGGTTAGAGTTTTCTAGGGTTAGCCATCCTTTTTGAGAATAGATCCAGACCATTGATCATAGGAGACATGTGGGGGGAGAGATCTTAACCTTACAATCCTTAAATCAGCCATCATGATTAAAAAGAAGGTGCTAGAACCTTATCCTTCAGCTTCCTTAATCTAATCCCATCAAATATAAATAATATGAAAAATACATTTCTCTTTTTATTAGTTTTCATATCTCTCTTACACATACTTTTTTGAAAAGTCAATTAGCCTTATTACAAAACCTTCCTATTTTGTTTTCAATCAAAATCTCTGCAAAACACTTTCCAAAAATTTCAATCAAAGGGCCATGGCTTCTTTCCCAAGGCCCTAAAATAGGAAATGCAGGCGTGCATAGAGCCCCAAGTGGGCCCCATGCACCTCACCCACATGCAATAGTTAAATGGGGCCCATGGATTGCAATAGACCCCCAATTGTATAGATATTTATAAAATTAAGAAAATGATTTTTAGAAATCATTTATTATTTTAAATTTCTTTTTGAATATTAAAATACTAAAAATTCATAGACAATTTATAAATCTATTTTGAGAAAATAAAATATCCAAAGATGTCTAAAAATTCATTCTATCAATCTAAAAATTATCTAAGAATAAATTAATTAACTCTAAATTAATCTGATGGTATTTGGATCCAACTATGTTAAGGAATATTAAAATTACTGAAGCACTTCATCT
Source organism: Amborella trichopoda (assembly GCF_054954075.1). Lineage (NCBI taxonomy): Eukaryota > Viridiplantae > Streptophyta > Magnoliopsida > Amborellales > Amborellaceae > Amborella > Amborella trichopoda. The sequence goes on from NC_142340.1 coordinate 18,684,173, forward strand.
TCTATTATGGACTATAATCTACACCCACTTTCTCAAAGTGACCTAGCAATTCCCATGACCCACAGACCATCCAGGAATTCATGATTGGGCTACCAAAGTAAGCCAATAGGTGCGGGACATAATTCTAGTCTATGGATTACAAGTTCGCCCCTAGGGCCAAGTCCAAGGTCGCCAAATCCAAGGTCACACAGACCTGTGTACACACAACTCTGTGGTGCATATGGGAATTATCTCTCACACATGTACACATATCACCTTCAATGGTATTTGCTTCCCGATGCGGCTATCATGTGTACATGCCATGTGATGTTTTTAAGATGAGGCTTTGTCCCTCGTCCCTACAGGCCCACCAATCATACACAAGGGTCACACATCCCCTTGACTCACTACCCTGGGTAACTCTGAAGTCTCGGCAGCAATATTGCTGACCTTGGTCCCTCTGGACCACACTCCCACTGGAGTTTATTATTCTACTATAATATTCTGATTGCATGCTCTCGTAAGCCCTTTAAATGGCCACAAAATCCCAACATTGAATTACAAGGGTGAGTATTTCAGAGGTGCATTTGAAAGCCTAAACAAATTCATAATTAGTACCAACCAAGGCATAAACAATTTTTTTTGGGGCTACTATGTTATATTTTAACAAGGGACTTCTTCCGATACAAAAAGGAACAGTATTCAGCAACAAATCCTCTTATTACATGGAATTTGAGAGCTACACCTAAGTCAAACTTCAACACTGTACTCTTGTCTAGGAAACATAGAAAATAGAGTTTAAATATTCACGTCACATGCAAAAGAATAATTGCTAAATGCTTTATTTCAAAATGCAAAAATGAAAAATAAAATAAATTATTTATGTGTTAATGGCTCATTATATTGTCAAAATGATCTATTTCCATGAATTCTTTTATTACAAGACTATATTTTTTAACACAAGAATGTACATGGACCATATCCAATGAGACTAATTACTTTTCATACTGAAAAGTAACAACACCTTGAGACATCAAATGTGAAATCAAACAGCTGGTATATCATTCTACTGCTCAAAGTCCAAAGAAAATATTCCTGTACTTTGAGCGTAGTCAGAGATACACCAGAACAACTTGGTGTCTTCTTTCTTTTCCATATGAAACACAACAACTTGGTGTTTTCTTCCTTTTCCATATGGAAAGTAACTGGCCTCATTGAATACCTTCCCCGCTTGTTATCATCAGCATCTTGACATATATATATATATATATATATATAGGAAAATGCTAAGATTAGCCCACTAACTCATATGAACATATGAGCCTAATGGCCCAGATTGAATCTGGGAGGATCTGATGGTCACGTCCTCATTTTATGTTTGAATTTTAATTTTTTTCTACAAATCCAAATAACTTGAAATTTTAGGTGTTTATTCTTCTCATCAAGATGCACCTAATAAAAATATTTTCAAAATAATTTGCAATAAACAAATTGACCAAAATACCTCCGAATTGTTTGAGGGGTATTTTGGTCAATTTATTTCTTGCAAATTATTTTTTTTGATATTTTTAGTAGATTCTAGGCCAATCTAACGGTTAGGATTGTATTTTGATAATATAAATTTAATATTTTTATATAAATCCAAATAACATGAAATTTGGAGCATCAACTCTTCTCAACAAGGCGCACCTAATAAAAATATTAAAAAAATAATTCGTATAATATAAATTGACCAGAATACCCCTGAAACTTTTTAGGGGTATTTTGGTCAATTTATTTTATGAGAATTATGTTTATTAGATTCCACTATTTTTGAAGAATAGACACTCCAAATTTAAGATTTCAAGTGATTTGGATGTGTAGAAAAAAAATTAAAATTCAATTACGAAATACAACCGCGATCATTGGATCGGCCCAGATTCAATCTGAGCCACTGCCCTTACATTGTTCCATCATCCCATGGACTGACAAAAGCATTTTCAATATATATATATATATATATATATATATATATATATATATATATATATATATATATATATATATATATATATATATATATATATATATTGCGCCATAATGTCATTCGCAATGGATTGTTTTTTCTTAAATTATCAATTTATCTAAATTTTTAAGCTTTTGTATTTTTAACTTCTTTCAATATCTCTCTAGTTTTTAGGGTTATTCACTTTATTTATTTCTTTATTTTCTCTAACTATTCATTTAGGCAGCTCAATTGAGGTGAATGTTTAGATAGGAATGTCCACCAGTTCAAAGGCCACTCCAACCTCAATAAAGTTGAAACTTTTTTAACTAACTTCCTCTGTCTCAAAAGCATTATCATCTTGTCGTACAGGATCTCAAAAAATAGTTTTGGAGTATATACATAATAAAGCCATCCCCTTGTTAACAAATGTAAGTTTTCACTCCCAAGCTCCTCCATCCAGTCCTCAGACTTGCATTATCTAAACATGTAGGAGGTCAATTGAGAATGACTACTTCCCTCTTGGAAACATCTTAAAGTTCATTTAAGTGTCTTGATGGGAAAACAAAAGAAATGTGATGGGTTAGTCTTATGCAGGAGGCAGCATTAGCCAGAAGTATTTAAAATCAAATTCATTTCTTTTAACAAAGAAATGAGTCATCGATTTCATTTTTTAAAATGTTTACTACTTCTACAAGGTAGATATTTTAAATAATTCCAAACTGAAAGGGTGTGTGTTTATTAAATGCAGACCTACAAGATAACTATTATAATGATGCTGAATATCAAAGTACAAGAAAATTAAGTAGTTTGCCATGACATAACAATGGCATATTAACATGACACCCAGATTCTGAATGTAAACAATAAATACATTCAAACTAGTAACACAAAGGTAAGCAAAATCACCTCTCCTCTCTCACGTCCATCGGTGCCCTCCAAATCCATTACTATTGTACAAGGGTCAACATCCACACACTTCGCTAACCAAATGCCTTTAGTTGTTTGACTCCTGAAAGTAAAGAGAGGCATCCTGGTCATTGCCTTTCATTAGAAACTTTTATGCTAAATTATTCGTACATACGGAATAGGAAAATATTCTAATAAGAAATGGAAATCACAAACAAGAAACACTTACCGCCCCTTAAAGGCATTCATTTCCCTAAAATTGGTATGGAAAAGATTGTTCAAAAGAGTGCTTTTCCCTGCTCCAAAATATACCAATTCAACACTTACAAGCAGACCATTGAGTTCAAAGGGAAAAAAACCATTATAATGGCAAAAAAAAACTTTAAATTCTCAACATAATTCCACATAACAAACAGCAGAAATCATCTTATGCAAGGGAACAGAAGAAAAAGTACTAATTAAATTACATCAATGGTATCCAGCTCTACACAAAACAACCAAACATAATTTGTCCATTTCAAATCTCAACAACAAAACCACTGGATCACATTTCTAGCACTTGACTGGTGCAAAACCGGCACCAGGGAAAGAGAGATCCAAGACCGATTTCAGAATAGTAACTCAACAATCATGCTAGTCAATCAATCAAGGATGAAATCTCTTGATCACCATGAAGGACAGGAACTAAGGGACTTTCAGGACTATTTCTTCCCACTAAACCTAGTAGAGCCATTCCAACTCACAAGTTGGACAATCTCTCTCTCTCTCTCTCTCTCTCTCTCTCTCTCTCTCTCTCTCCACACCAACTTGGAGGATAAAAATTCTATATCTTTTTCATTCATCAACAACTACTACTACTATTTTATATAAAAAAAACAACTACCACTACTATTACAACCAAGGTTTGAAATAACAGATTGGTGACCCCGATCGGCCACCCCAAAAACCGTGTCAGATTGACGAATAGGCGAACCAGAGCAAAAAACCTGGCAAATCGACAGGTTTTGGCCCAAAACAATTTTCAAAAAATACTGAAAATCGTTATAAATAATATTATTTAAGTTTTTAAGAAAAAATAGGGGTAATGCATTATTAGTTTTCATTAACTTACAAAAATAAGGAAATATTGAGATGGTATTTCCTGTTTGAATGTCTGTTGATCACATTCCAGTTGTGTTTCCGCCCATTATTTCATGGAGTTTTTCTCTTTCTCTCTCTAGAGATGACGAGGAAAGAAATATTGGCTTTGAGCATAGTTATCGGGAGCGGGAGTGGGAACGGCTCCAGATCCGGGAGCAAGAGTGTAGGATCGAGGGCTGCCTAAAGCTCTGGAGCTCGGGGAGCGAGTTCCGGTGAGGGTAAAAGTTGCGGATCGAGATCCCGTATGAACAAGGAGCGCGTTCCCAACACATTGGGATCAAGGTCCTTGTTTAACGGAAACGCGTTCGATGTAAAATGGGATCGTGTTCCTATGCTCATTAGGATCGCGCTCCCATAGACAACAGGAACGAGATCCCATTTAAATTTGAGTCGCGCCCCTATCTAAGAAAAATGTGTTCCTGTTTGGAATAGCTCGAGCTCCATTCGAGGTTGGATCGCGTTCCGCTTAAGTTGGAGCCAATCTCCACTTGTCCTCTCTCTCTCTCCCTCTCTCTATCTCTCTCTCTCTTGACCAGATATTCACCACCTCTTCAACCTCCGCACCCTTATTACAATGGACTCATCTGCCAAAACGTGCCCCTTTCTCTCTAACTTCATGAAAACAATCATCTAACTTCACAATGAGTAGATTCTCTCTCACTTCACAGTGAGTAGATTCACAGTGAGTAGATTCTCTCACTTCACAGTGAGTAGATTCTCTCTCACTTCATGAAAACAATCATCTAACTTCATGAAAACAATCAACCTTCCTTGCTAGCTGTTGGGGACCTCCATGGTGATCTCCAAAAGGCCAAACAAGCTCTGAAAATGGCTAAAATCTCCGATGAAAAATTATTCAATGGATTGTAGACAACTCCATGGTTGTGAAGCTTGGTGATATCCTTGATAGAGGAGGAGAAGAGTTCAAGCTCCTTTATATTTTAGAAAAACACAAGAATTCAAAATTGGGGTGACTGATTTTCTATAGGAATTCAAATGAAAAACCTTTGTAAAGGATTGGAAAAGCAAATTAACAATTTGAATGGATCACCCAAAAATTACCCATCTAAAATTAGGGCTAGAATAGCTGCTTTGAGTCCTGGAGGCCCAATTTCTACGTGTTTTTTAGCTGATAACCGTACTATTTTAATAGTGGGTGGCTCTGTTTTTTTTCATGTTGGCATCCTCCCTAAGGATAGAGTTCCGAGAATGTAGGGATCGTGATCCTAAAATTCTGAGAGCATGGATCTAATTTGTTCTGGAACGCATTCCGTAGGACAGTGAGAGCGAGATCCGTACGATAGCGGGAGCGAGCCCTGTTGTGAATGGAATCGAGAATCCTAAAAATATGAGTGAGCTCCCAAAAAGTTGGGAACGGGTTCCGTACGAGATCCCGGCCACGGTGCGCCGAAGCTGGGTCACCCTAGTTGGTCGCTCTCGGTAACTATAGTTTTGAGGTGGGTCGAAGCTCCTTGCTGTTATGATCTCAATTTTCAAGTATTTGATGTTGTTTGTTATGTGGTAGAGAAAATTTGACATTTTGAGGTGGGTATATGCCATTTGAATTTTAAAATAATAATATGGTAGCAAAAAATAGCCTTTGGTCTTTGTTTCCCCCTTGATTTTGAGCAAAATTTGTTTTATTTATTTCTTAATTGTTTTATTTGTTCTTTGAACTTGGGAGAATTTGATCACTGACGAGCTATTGTCCCTAAATTATGCATGCTATTGAAATAAAGACTAAAGCTGATCCAAATTTGGTTGATTGAATGGGAATGCATTATGGCGATGTGTTGCCATAAAAATAGAATTATATTGTGCCACTATATCATAATTGTTTTGTTTGAAACGTGTAAATACTTCTTTTAAGTTTCATAGTTATCTAATACCTTCTCAAAGCATGCATCTAAGTATTTTTAAAACCTTAATGCTATAGTTCTCGATCTTGAAAAAACATCTGTTATGCTATTTTAAAACTGTGCATGGCTATTTTCACACTATTGTTCAACAATCGAACACCACCCAGCGCCAGTTATATATATTGTATAAAAAATAAAAATTAGGTATTTAGAGCACGTCATAAATCAAATTTTACTACACATTAGTATTTAACGCACACTCCATAAGCATAACCATAAGTTGGAAACTCCATATCCAATTAAAACTTAAAATTTACCAACCAACCAAATTACCAAACCAATGGAAGAACAAATCCATTATCCACAATACACCAGTATAAAACATCAAAAAATAAATCTCATATCAATGGGTGATGTTTTGATCATTTTTGTTAACTTTGATAAACCTTTCGATCCAAAAGAATTCACCGAAAACTAGTTTTTTTGGGTCTTTCTCTCTCTAAAATGGGCTCCAATAAGTTTTAGGTTTCACATGAACCTAAAACCCCAATTTTTGGCCCTTTAGTACAAAAAAAATGGATCAAATATGCCCCCACCGAAACCCATTTCCGCCTCTAGGCGGGCACAAGCCCTGGGCCGCCCAATGCTGGGCAGGTTCCGTACTGCCTAAACGGCCGCCCAGGGTCGGCCACACAGTTTGGCCGCCTGAGCCTAGGCGCCTTCTGGACCGCCTAGGCGGTCTAGGCACTGGGCAGTCCGCTTTTTAAATCATTGGTGCAAAGAAAGCTAGATTCAATCAAATATGGCATGTTTTGATGGTTCGTGAAATCTTTTTGGCCTCTTTTATCTATTTTCTGCATCAAACTCCCTTGAACACCATCAAGGAAGGAAGGGAACTAATGGGACTTTCAGCCCTGTCATGCCACCACAGTAGTGGAGGCTTTCTAATCCAAAAGTTGGACAATCTCTTTCTTTTTCTCTCTATACGAAGTCGGACGATAAGATTTCTACTATTTTGCATTAATCAACTGAAACTACTACTAATGCCCCTTACATGCGAACCCACACGAGATCCCTAAACAATGACCAAAATACCAATAATGTAATTGAAAAACAACTAAACTTCCCCTATACCCTATTTCCCATACAATTAATTAGCTTGCATTCAAAAAAACACACTCAACTTCCCAAGAGCCTTCAAACTTTAACTCTAGGACTCACAATTTACCAGCCATGGAAACTCCACAACACCCACTAATTCTTTAAACACAAATAACTCACTACGACTTCACCTTACCCACTCTCTATTCTAGATTTCTTGCTTAAACCCAAAATTACCCACAGATGACAAATTACAAAAGATATCCCTAACAATCAAAATAATTCCAGAATTGTCCAAGGTAACAAAGTAGAAAAATGACAATTTAGTCCACTCCTAGATGCAGTTTGCATCATCAAATTGTACCCTAAGTAGAATATTCCCTTTTGCTAACTTCTACGAGTTATTAAAAGGTTGGACACATATAAACTGGTGGGCATGGCATGAGAGAAAATAGATTCCATGGGTATTTCCATGGTTACTCATCTTCTGGAGATCAGATCATTCAAATAATGTTCTCGAACTATTTCATTTTATATGCAATAGCCCATGTATTGCAGAGATACTAGAAGCCACGTTCTATTACAGGGTGGAGCTCGACAGTTCATTGGTGATTATTATGGGAACTTCTATTCATTGTCTTTTTCTTCCACTCCCCACTCAAGCTCCCTATCCAAATCCCGTCACAGAGTAAGCTTCTAAACCCATGGCGAATGTGAAAATCTCATGGAACTTTTACAAATTAGAACAGTGCACAATTTCAAAAGCACTATGGAAGAACTAAATGCAAATCACTAGAAATTAAGATGACCTTTCCTGCATGGCATCGTGTATGACAATACTCCAATACCTTCAGCACAGTAGACTTCTCAAAGAAAAGAGAACATTTGGTATAAAAACCATATCATAAAGTTTCAAGCCAAAAATGATCCAGCTTGTATGAACAAGTTAAGAAAATGTGAGAGAGTGCATAACATGGATATGGAAAAGATATTGTACCCGTAACCAAAAATCACTTTCTTGAGATTCTGCAATTTAGGGCCACCCAAAAATCACCAAACTGCTATTTTTTCAATAGTTTTTTTTTTTAATACCAAAATTGAGTGTACATGATCAATGTATAGATTAGCAAAGAGAATAATATTTCAAATAAAACTCAAGAAACCTTGCAGAAAAGGTCAAGTTCATATGATAGCTTCGGGCATACAAAAAATGTATCTGATTGACAATGATGTAATGAATTATTGCAGGGTATACTTTCCCAGAACAGATGTCAATTTTGACATATGATTACAATAAGACGAGTTCACTTTGTGGTTGTGGATGTAAGTAAAGATACAGAACTTCATGACAAGAATGACCCTATCTATATTGATGCATTATTGTCCAGTACAAAGAGAAATTGAAAGGACAATGCGTGCTATTTCACATATGGCTACCGAAATAATTACTCCAAGTCCCGTAAGAGCATCCAAGTCTCATAAGAGTGGTTTTCTTTTAGAATATATACATTCCAAAAGCATACTAAGATATTGATACGTAAGAGCATGGAAAATGAAACAAAAACCATAAAGAAGTGGTGAAACAGCTTCTATGGATAATGTTGTTGGGCTATCCCTAAGGACACAGGCAGAAAATGAATGCACCAAGAAAGCATACCACTACTTTGAGGACCCATTATGGACACAACAGCATAAGAAAGACCACTTTCACCCAGTTTCACAGTCTTCATAAACTTATCAAGACCAGAAACATTAAAGTCTCCATCTCCATCAATGAGCTGTGTGGAGCAGCATTCCTCACCCATTTCTGGAAGATTAAAAATGAACACATCAGTCAAGGAGTAATTGAAGATTACATTTGTTACAATGCAGTATCCAGGGACATCACTTATTCTTCTGTAAGAATATTAACTAACATTGACATATTCCTCAAGCATGAACAACACCAACTCAATGAAGCTCTACATTTCTAATTGCAAAATGCGCTAGCCTAAATCAGACAAAAATTGGGCAGGCAGTTATGCCATAGATCCAATTTAAAAGGTGATACTCCATACAAACCATCCATTCATTATGATAAAAGAAGCAAAAACCACTATATAAGTAACAAGAACCACAATATAAATAACAGGTGGGCAATAATATCTTATCTCTTAAGAATAAGGAACCAAAATATGAACAGAGGTTATACACTATTGAAATTTCAAGACCTAAATGCACTTAAGATGACATGCTAGAAAGGTACAGATAGAATGGTAGCTGAGATGGAATGGTTCAAAAGGAGTTTGCATGAGATATTGGGAAAAAGAAGATAGAGACTTGAAAATGATCAGGAAAAAAGAAAAAAGAAAAAAAAAAAGAAGAAGAAGAAGATGGATTTGAAATTATTCTTCAATAATAAGAATCCAAGGCATGCAAAAAGAGCCATTTGGGGAAATGAATGAAGAGTAACGTTTCCAAACAGTACATATTGTTTAGATGGGATAAGAAATTTTAATTCAGGACCTGTTGAATCGCAGCAATTCCATGGCCCCACAAGTAAAATGGCCATTCCTAAGGACTAAAGCCCTCCAATAAATTGCAAGGATTAGAATCCACCATGAACTATAGAAAATAACTGTTCAGCCCTAGATAGGTCACAGGTAAAAGGAGAGGACTCAAAACAGGAAGATACATGAGGATGAATAACTTTCTGAGACATGGAGTGAAATCATGGTGATAGAGCTGTCATTGTGAATGCTCATGCTGATATACCTGCACAAATAATGCTGTCCAGCAAATCACATCTCTCTTGACGGAAATATAAAATCAGTCAATATTTGGAGTTTGAACTGCAGCATTTCACCTAAATCTTTTAGATGAGTCGCCCAGAAGACAGTAATTTCAACCTCTGAAAATAATTGGAAGGAAACTGATGAAAGATCTACCATTTGATTTTTTTTGGACGAGAAGATTCTAGCATTTGATAGGTAATAGAGTGTTCTAAACCATTTGATATCTATCTGATATTAGATTGTGAGCTTCTTTCATGGAATTAATATGTCTAAAATATCATAAAAGCCAGAACCAAGTTATAATGCCCCTTGAAGGAAATGCCATCCCAGGAAAAAAAAATCTTTCCCTCTCCTAACTTCCATGTCATCTGATATGCTTTCAGAAGCCAAATAATCAATACAATATTTCTTGAACCAATTGGATCCATATTAAATACTAGCCTTCGTCTAAATATACACATATACTCATGGTGTCCATCACAAGTCATTCATCGGTACTTATTTTGCCAACTTCCATCCATGGGTGCAAATTCTTCATGTCTAAGCATGCATATTGGACCATAATCTCCTCATCTCCCAAAGTCAGGATGTATGTCTTTGGGTATGTTCCCGAGTCAAGAGATAGTAGTAGATGAAATAGCAGTTCAGAAATGTTGGCAACGATTCTAAGAGAATGCATGTCCCAGGTCAGAACTGCAGAAGGCCATGAATAAAGATCTGGAGCACCACATTCTTTAGAATGACTTATCATCTCTGTCCATTAATACAAAAGCATTAGGCAGTAAGCAACCCTTCCGAAGTCTTGGTTCCAGTATTAAAGGAACAATATCTATGCTCCCATGAAGAAAATTATCCAGTCATATCTCCTAGCCTAAGATAGCCACTCTTCTTAAGCTATCTACAAACATTAACAGAATCATCCTCTATGACCACCAGATTTTCTTTTAGCACTTTCCTCAGTGATCATATATCTCAATATGCTGAGTGAGACATGACTTATTTGCTGAGCTCCTAAAGACCCCTGCAAATTCCAAAAGCAAATAGCAAACCTCATACATCATTTACTGGAAAAGGCTATACCCCAGCACTTGCTCATTGTTTGAGGAGGGCATAAATGCAATTGGACCCATTGTAGGGAGGGGACCAAACAGTGTGGGGAGAGGTAACCGCACCACATCTTTGTCCAATATCCCTTTCAAGGAGAGACCCTTTCTAGAATTCTTTCCAGCTCAGAATTACACATTTTGGTTAGTAACTGTGACGAGAGATATGGGAAGAGAGTGACAAGGGATCCTGTTTCCCATAGAAACCTAAGAGAGGCTGGAGAACTCCTTGACCTTTGCAGTGACTTGAAAGAGACCTTCATTCCAATTACTAGAGTTGATCAATTGATATAAACTGGGGACACAAGCAGAGTTCTCTATGTAGTTCTCTCTGTTTGTCATGTGGCAGGGCCCCTTAGCACCAGAGTGATCATGTATCCCCATCCTACTTTGTTTATATATTCCAGAACCATCAAATTTGAGGCACTATGCCTAGAACTTGTACACGAAGTGCTCTCGGATCATCTTTGGGATCTAGTTCCCAAACACCTTATTTTTTTCTTTTCCTGGTGATCGTTAATTTCATTGATATGTATGAGATGTATGAAGACATGAACCAGCATTCTAAGATTTGTTTTGCTTCAGGCGAATCAACTGAAATCCTTGGCTTTAGCTCCTTAACTTAAGTAAATAGAATCATACCTCTGCATTATGAAAAGAATGCCAGTGCGTGTGTATACTCTTTCTGATTTTTTTGTCTTTTAAAATACACCCCAAAATTTCCTTTGAATCAGCTGAAGAGCTGAAGAGTTTCCACACCCTCTTTAAATACGCAACGTGAATACTTGATCTATAACCACATTCTCTTTGATTATCTTTTCAAAATAGAAAAGCGACAAATGCACATAGTGCTTTTTTTTAATATATATATGTGCTTGAGTCGTTTAGGTCATTACATGTCATCATTTGCATGATAAGTAGTTTAGTCAATTTCTGCAATCATTCCTGTATAGAAGTTAACGCTTCGTTACATTAATCAGAACATGATTTGTCTCAACTCAACAAAAGAGGAGGTGCCAATTCTCGTAACAGGATCCAATTTCAATATCCTTGAAATGATAGCCGAAACCTTGAGAAAAACACACTTGTTGAGTAGTTATGAATGACTTAATGAAATTTAGGTAGTGTTCAAAAAAACAGACCGCCCAACGCTTAGGCAGACACCTAGGCGGTCTAGAAGGCTTCGACGCATCGCCCAGGCCTAGGCAATCAAACTGGGCTGCTATCCTTGCGCAGCCGCCTAGGCGGTGCGGAACCCGCTTAGGGGCGAAAATATTTTTTTATTCTATTGCCTGTTTTTTTAAATATAAATGATTTTACGGATGGGTTTTAGGTTCATTTGAAACCTAAACCCACAAGAACCCATTTTAGATAGAAAAAACTTCAAAGAAACTAAATTTTGTGATTTTTATTGGATTGAAGTGTTTCTCAAAGTTACGAAAAATGGATCCAAACATCATCTAGTTAGATTTTAGTTTTGGAGTTTTATAATCTTATTACAGGGTGTTTTTTATTATTTTAGCACCTGAAAACATCTCAGAGATAGGAGTTTGGAGTTCGAGCAATCAAAGTAAGTGCAAAACTTTATTTTTTAGATTGCTTGCTTTATTTTGAGATGTCTTCTTCACGATTTAGTCGAAGTGGAGATCCGGGTTGGAAATATGGATATAATCCGAATCCAAATAACAAGAATTGCATTAGATGCAGTGAAAAATATACAAAACGAGGCATAAACCGGTTTAAGAAATATCTTGCCGGTATTAAGGGGGATGTTGCCCCTTGTAAAAATGTTCCTGAAGCTATTAGAGGCGAGATTAAGCAATATATGAGTTTTGTAAAACAAAAATAGGAACAAAATCTTTGCCATTTGAATAGATCTATTTTTGCTTCTTCTAGAAGAAGTGATCCAGGTTGAAAGTATGGTTAAAGCCCAAAACCAAACGATAAAAATTGTATAAGGTGTAATTTTTGTGAAAAAGATACCAATGGGAGTATTAACCAATTCAAGAAACACCTTGCTGGTATTAAATGGAATGTTGCTTATTGTAAAAAGGTTCCTGAAGCTATTCAAGATGATATTAGACAATTTTTTAATTTAAAAGAACAAGAAAATGATGAAAAATGAGCCTCGCTCTATGGAAATATCTTCTCCAAGTTCTTCTAGAAGTGGTGATCTTGGTTGGAAGTATGGTTATAACTCGAATCCAAATGACAAAAATCGTATTAAATGTAATTATTGTGGAAAGGATACTAATGGGGCATTTACCGGTTTAAAAAATACCTTGCCGGTATTAAGGGAGATGTTGCCCCATGTAAAACGTTCCTGAGGTTACCAGGGAGGAGATTATACAATATTTAAGTTCAGGGAACTATAAAAAGATAGAAAAGGGTAGAGCAGCCAAGACTCCTAAGGCCTCATTTGTACATACTAGTAAGAGGGAGGTCGAAGAAGAGGAGAAGGAAGATACAGATTCAGAAGAAACAAATGAGGACGAGCGTTATAATGAAGAGGGAGATGACTTTGATGATGATGGTCTCAAATCTGATGTATATGATGAGGCTTACCCTATTCCTTCTGATGATGAGGATGACGATGATGATGACTGAAAACTCTTGGTGTTGAGTGTTGAGTGTTGAGTGTTGAGTGTTGAGTGTTGAGTGTTGAATGTTAACTGTTGAGTGTTGACTATTGTGTTCTAGATTGTATATTTTCTGAATTTCTGTATATTTTCTTTTTCTTATTTTTAGTTTCTACATTCTAGTTTTTAGTCTACTATCTAACTTTTGTGTGTACAGTCTACAGTGTATCACAATATCAGTGTATGATTGTATGGTTTTACTGTCTAGCATTGTATGAAAATATAGATTATGGTCTTATGGATTATCAAAATTCTCTTCTTGACTTCTATCTTCTTTTTTTTCGACTGGGATTATGGTATTATGGATTATCAAAATTCTTATGGATTATGGTTTTATGGATTATCAAAATTCTTATGGATTATCATAATCAAATTATCTTTTCTTTTCTTTTTTGCAACTGGGACGTCCAGGTTCTGGGCACCTGCCTAGGTGCTGGGTGGCCTGAGCCCCCATGGCCGCCTAGCGCTTTTTGAAACTATGAATTTAGGCTTGCAATGCACATTGATATTTTTTCTACATCTTTCTTGAAATATTGAAACCATGCTAAAAAAGTCTAGATAAATAATGGATCAGTTTATATGAGGCTACAACAGAGAGAGTGTAACAACAAATGTAGCAAAGAAGATTGCAATCAACCACGGCCAAGATGACAACACATCACAATGGGTTAAGCAAATTAGATCATATGAGGAAATGGCACATTAAGAGTTCATAGAATTGAATTTATGTATGAATACTACGAATGCTTTTACACATTGGTTAGAATGAACGAACCACTAAATGGATTCACAGCAAGCTTCAGGACTCTTCCCAGATTCTAGAGGGTCATGATATCAAGAAGCAATAGCCCCTACTAGATATGCTAACTCTTAATCCAGGTCACTAAGAATAGCAAGTCGATGTCTTTATAAAGCTATAACTTAAGTAGCTCCATGCGTTCTAAAAAATTTGCAGTTACAGGACACACATTTTCAGTTAGACAAATCAATAAAATGCATGTACATAATTACGCAAATAATATCCAGATTACTCCAACAGAAAGCAAACACCTTATAAAACCAATTTGGCAATCAGATACATTTGGCTGTTTCATTTTTTCTTGTTTGAGGCTGCCATGCATTTCACACAAGCAACCTGAACCATAAATCTTAAACCCATCATCTTGGCAAAGCCATCAACAACATCTACTGTATAACAAGATCATAAACTACAAGAGAGAAGATCAATAAAATTATATCTAGGATCAGATCACATCATAAAATAGTTCATAATTAATGCTAACAAACAATTGTTCATCCCGTCCTCGAGATCAGAAGGTATGGAGAACCATTAATGAAAGCACTTTCATGCAGCCAAAATACCCATAATTTTGTCCCACAAATCAACAATTGAACCTCAGTTTCAAATCAGTCGAATCAACAGCAACCAAATTCTGCAAACTAACCAACATCCGGCAATAACAAGGGCAAGGGAGCTATTGGGCAAGAAACAGATACAAATATCTAAGCCTCCAAACCCAGAGAAAGAGAGAGAGAGAGAGAGAGAGAGAGAGAGAGGCCACAGCTCATTGTCAAAAGAATAAGCAATCATGAAGAACAAGATCGCGAATTTAAAGGAAGAAATGCATAAGGACATTGTTCTAGTGAAAGTGAAGTTCACAAAGAGAGAACAAAGATAAGGGGTTACCTATACCACTGCTTTTCACCCCCGCAAAACTGAAAATTGGGGGAAGAGAGAGCGAGAGGATGGGCAGTTGCAGAGAGGAGGAGATGGATGGAGAAAGTGGAAGGGGGAGAATGGAATGTGGAGACGTCACTTTTTAAAAAACTAACCGCCAGTAAGCAGGCAATGCGTAAATTACACACTCTCTCTCTCTCTAAACCCAACTCAAAACTCTCTCTAAAAACTCAGCTCAGCACTCCCTAAACTCACTCGACCCTCTCTCTAGACTCAACTCAATACTCTCTCTCGACCCAACGCAACACTCTCTCTCTAAATCGACGAACATTGTAGTGAGAGAAAAGGTCCACGTTTAGAGAGAGGGATAAAGTTGAGTTTAAGTTTTAGAGAGAGAGTGTGTGGTGCTTTCAGGCACAGGCGACCGTCCAAGGCCCCACAATGCACCGCCCACGACTGCTTTTCTGGTTGTTTTAGATTTGTTGCCCGGCTTTCTCTCTCTCCGTTCTTTTATGATTTTAGAATTGGCTTTAAGGACCAAATTTATCTTATTCTTTTATCGTATGACACATGAGCCCTTCAGGACTTTATCGCTTTTTCGGCCGGTGGGGCAGATATCAAAATATATGAATATGAAAAAGAAAAAAGATTTCGAATCCACAAAATAGTATATCTTCCAACACAATATACGTACCTTCTATTTTTAAGATTTTCATGTGTTTATAGATTTACTTGATTTAAACCATTTTTAAAGTTTAAAATTTTATAATTAGAAATAAAAATAGATTCTCAAATGATCCTAACAATTTTTTACATCAATATTATAAAAATTTAAGAGGTACACCTTAATTGGATTGTTTCAGGTTGAACATTATGCAAAGCATACCCTTATTTTAAACCCAGATGGATGGGGGTGAATCCTTTACCTACATATTCTTATCAGATCGCTAGACCAGCAATCTCAATTAAGCTGAAATAGTGATGTAAAATTTAAAAACAAATAAAAAATATATGATGGGGATTTAAAGGAACTGAAAAAAACAATAGAAAATCTAAATAAAGATAAATATAAAGAAAGTTGTTTCATGAGGGCTGGATTGCATGACTACAATCCAAAAAGTGTAAAGCATCCATCTTAAAGATGGATGCAAGTAGGCGTTCCATCTAAAAACAATAGAAACTAATGGTTCAAATGTTTTCTTACTATAGTTATTATTTCTAGTATTTAAAATTTACTTATTTTTTCATATTCATTATCTCCATGTTAGAGATTACATGTCGTTAAAAATTAAGTTCAAAAATCCATATCAAAAATAGATTTATTAATAGGTCCACATTTCTACATGTGCGGCCTTGGCCGCATAGAAACCGGATCCTAAATATAAATGGAGGAATTTTAGGAGGAGTAAGATGCCGCATACTACCTCAGAACTGGTTCGGTCCTGACTAATTCCTATCCAGATTAGAAATCGCCAAGTTTTAAGAAACTAATAAAACCAAAGTTAAAGTCGCAAAGGAAATCCTTACGATGGATTGGAAAATTTTAATTTTTCTCTCATTATAAAATTTCGAGCTCTAGTAAAGTTTGGATACGCATGTGATTACTTGAAAATGTGCCTGATTATATAATTTCAAGCTCTCGATAGTGAAATTTGGATTTGTGATACTTTAAATAGATGATCTAGACGATACATTAAATATATTAGATATATTGGAAGACCCTATTTTTAGAGCTTGAAGTCAATTTTTTTTCAAATCTATCATTGCGGTCAAGATAATGAATTAAAGATTTTCCTGTGTAGAATGTATTCCATGGTAGGGATTTTTGGCTGGGCTTTATTTTTCATCATAAAGATTAGGTCTTAAAAAAAAAAACCTTTCTTTTCTTTATGTGAGAGCACCTTTTCCTCTGTCTTCCTTATTTAATGAAATGGACCAATTAAAATTTTTAAAACAAAAAAAGATATACTAGGGCCCATTTTCTTCATAGTTGAATAGGTCAGTCTTCCTTAAGATGGCTAAAGATTTTCTAAAGTTATTGTATAATATAAGACGTTTAACCCAAGATGGTCAACTGAATCTTTGGGCATTTTTAGTAGGATTTTTTTGCTATCAAAATTTATGTCAGATAGCTGTAAGTAATTGTGACATCTTTATATTAAAAGTAAATAGTCTCATTGTATACAATCTCTAAATAGATATCTACCTAATTTATAAAGATAATCAACAGACACCTTCATATTTTTAAGCGACTAAAACTATTTCTTTATCTTTTGTTACATTTTATGTTTTACTACAGATTTGCACCATATCGCTTTTACACTAAACTTAACTTACAAGTTACCCATTAAATTACCAAACAAGATACTTATATTTTACTTTCTATACAAAAAATTATGTTTATGGCTATTCTTTAAGAAAAAATTTGAAACAAATACGGTATCATAATCTTGGGGAAATAGACCGTATAGTAACATTTTCCTAGATTAAAAAAGAAAAAGAGAACAAGCAATGTTGATCAGTACAGGAGATGTATTGATTGACAGTGTAAGCAAGGGTGACAAAAGGGTTGGTCTTCGTGATAAGTCTAAAACACCCTCATCATAACTGGTGTCAAGAGGCAGGATCATTTTCTCCACTCACTCTCACTCAAAGCACTCCACTGGTGCTTTTCTTCTGAAACCCAACAACACCTTCAATCTGGATACCAACCTCTTGAAAGAAAAGACAAAAAAATTAAAGGATTTTTATGCACCGAGCAGATAAATTACCAAATTTATCCTTTGGGACATAATTTTGGTAATTTTACCGCAAGGTTTTGCTCCTCATTTTTTTTTATATTTGCCTCCGATGTTTCAAACATCTAACTCCATATTTGGTTTTTTTTTCTTTTTAAGTTTTCAATATTTGTGGGGAGATATGTTATTCAATATATTAAACTCTCCCATTTGTAGGGTTGTCCAATAACTGAACCATCGAACCGCCCAACATTTTTCATCAATGTTTGTTTATGGGCTCGTCTGATGTTACTAATATTGGACCACTATTTTTATCGTTTTTTTTTTTTTTTCACTAGTTGGAGCTTTCAAATATTGTCAAGCTTTAAAAGAACTTTTTTTCTTAAGTATCTCGGTCAGATGATCGAAAGTTGGGACCTTAAGATACAATATGATATTTGTAATATCAAACCACCATAGAAAGAAGGATATGCCAAAAACGTAGGGAGGTATGATGTTGCAATTAGTAGACTACCACGTAAATAGGGTGTTTCAATATTTTAAACATTGGAATGCCCCACAAATTTTAAAAGATAACAAAAAAGTGAAATAAAATAAGTGGTTTATTATTTGAAACATTCAATCGGGAAAACTTGGAAGGACTAATAAAAATCATGGCAGTAGGACCTTGCAATAAAATTATTGAACTTATGGACAAAAGGGTAAATTTTTTAATTTTTAACCCATCCCATACGTAAATCCCAAAAAATTCACTTATTTAAGTGCCTATAAATTTTAATGCCCTAAGATTGGACAAAGTTCTTCCACTTCTCAAACATTCAAATCTAAGAACTCAAAATACAGCTTAAAAAAAAAAAAAGGCAAAAAAAAAAGGAACAACCATAGTGTGATTTTTAGATGGACACAAGAAACTTTCGTGTCAAAATTCTTTCTCTTGTGGTTCTTTTACAGAGGAATCAAAATATAGAATATGCTATAGTGGGAACAAAGTACACAGTCTCATTTGTATAAGAAATGATAAAGAAATAAATGGCATTTCTCAATTAAAAAAAAAAATTAGTGGGGTACATTTGAATTGAAGAGAAAGGGTCAGAAGCAAGGGTTTAATTAGCTTTTGTAACACCGAAAGCTGGCTTCCTTACACTTCCAATAAATCTTTATCTTTATTTATGCATTAAAATTGCTTTTCTTGGGGGATGACCTTTCTAGTTTATTATTTATTGCAATTGATGGGGGGGCACTTTTATGTCGCTGCACTTGATATTTCTGGAAGCAAATGGACGAACCAGATGCGATTACCTCATTTAATTAAATTATGCCAAAAGATTTCCAACTTCGTAGGAATATACTATTCATTTCCTTCCTAGAGCAAAACACATGCTAAAGGTACTTTTTAGATCTCAAATTTTACGATGTAATCTGTACAACCCATAGAATAATCTCAGCTAAAAATGTTTAGAAATAAACTCTCTATGTACTAGTAAAAATTAATGCCTGGAGATTGAATTGAAACCGTCTTATTTTAAAAAGGTTATATCTAACTGTCACAAAACTCAAAATTCAAAGTTTTATTTTAAAAATAATCTAATAATTTTTATATGATTTACAACTGTTTAGACTTAAAATTTCAATCTAACTAGGCATTTTGACTGGGGGAGTAGATGTCCCATAGCATTTTGACTGGGGGAGTAGATGTCCCATATGCTCTTGCGGGAACATAGTACATGCACTCCTAAATCTTAAATTTTAGTTTATATGATAAAGTTGATTTTTCTTTGGAGCGTCTATACTATGCTCTCGAGGGAGCATAGATTACTCCTACTACCTTGGTCCAATAACCTACTTGAGAGGATTCTTTCAATTAAAATTTGGTAACTACGAATAACTAGACAATTATTCGTAGAAACAAAATTGAAACTTGAGTTTTTCTAATGCTTGGATCTCACCCTTTAAAAATTGGATAGTTTATGTTCAATCTTGAAGCATTAGTTTTTTCAATTGCTTAGAAGTTGTAATGAGAAAAAGAAATTTATCAAGGTTAATCTATGTGCTAACGAGGTTACATCTCCAAAAATTTTAGGGTGGTCCTAAAACTAATTCTAGGTGGGTTTTACTTAAGGGAGTAAATGAACAGTATACCCCGAGAGCATATAATATCTTTTTGCTTTCATCATTATGATTAGAGCCTTTCATTAACTATTTGTTGTTGGCCATATAAATTTTGTTGCTTTCTCATTTACATTTGAAATCTGTTTATAGAGCCTTTTATTAACTATTTGTTGTTTGGCCATACAAAATATTTTGCTTTCTCATTTACATTTGACATCTGTCTAGCAAACTGACGTACCTCATGAATGTGATTTCATGCGTGAGACTCGATCCCATTCAAATGATCAAGCTAGGAAGGCATGGAGGCCCTTACAAATCCCACAATTTTTAAAGCGTCGGAATAGGACTAATTTTTTTTATAAAATCTATAACTTTATCTTCCCTTGACACGTTAGCTGGTAGGAATGGAACTTCATTCAAAAATTTTCTCGTGCACCCAAAACTAGTTTCCTTAGAAAAAAAAAAAAAAGAAGAAGAAAAAAGGTAAAATTATGTATGGACCATATTTCTCCATATTTTGTCCACATTTATGCATAAGACACCCAGCCCCCATGTGGGCTTTTCTTTTTCTTTTTTTGCTAGTTTTTCCGTTGTTCGACCTTTCCAACATAAGACTGGTAGGAAATTCACCCATCTCCTACAATTCCAATATAAGACATGCGGGACATTTACCTTTCTTTTATTTTCTACGAGTTCAAAAAATTATATTTTTATTTATGGGTGAGGTCTGTAAGGTGTCAACCTTATACTATTGAAGTAAGGTGCACCTCAAAACTACACCAAAAATGCAGTTTTGGTCCCACAAAGCCTTGTGATGATATTAAATATCTAATGTTGTCCATAATTAAAAATTTAAAATTTCAGAAATAGTGATGACCAAGTAAATCTATATACACTTGAAAATCTTGAAAATCTTGAAAATGGATGATCCAGATAATATGTTCAAATATGAACTATTTTATGGACTAGAAATACCTTTTTTTTCATGTCCATAAATCTCTCGATCGAGATGATCGATTTGAGGGTTTTCTAGCAAAACAACCTTCTCTAATTGGTTTTTTAGTTGCACCTTACCCAGACAGTATAAGGTTGACACCTTATATAAACTTGTTCTTTTAGTATATATATATTTTAAATTTTCAAGACACCAAAATATTCAAAAAAGAAAAGAAAAAGACAAACAACTTTGTGCATGCATGAAATCTATCATGTTCACAAGAGCTTCAATTCCCAGTATCACAATCAAGTAAATGGAACTCACTTTGTTAACAAAAATTGCTTTTGAAAGATTTTGGGAGTAAACTATATCGAATTTTTATGGAATTCAATATTAGGATTTTAGAGACAAATTCATGAAGTGGTTCAAAATGTGTATCATAATACCCAAACGTTTAATTCTTCTCAAGCACATCATTTTTTGTTATCTAAGATGGAACATTTTATTGCCATATCTCCCCTTCTTCTTTTTCTTTTTGGGAGGAACGTACTCAGTAGTTATTTCATTAAGATACTGAAAGATTACAATAAGCGAAAGAAAAGAAAAGAAAAAGAAAGGAAAGGCTAAAACAGCCGCAAACTAAGAAGTAGCCACTTCAACAAGGGAGTCAACATTTGCATTGTAGCCCCTTTTAACATGAACAAAAGATTAGAGAATTGGCGAGCGTGGCTCGGTCTCATGCACATCAAGTCATCTAGTCCAGCATGGTGCACCATTTGATAACGTTTGCTTAATCACCTTCAATAACTACTTTGGAGTGGATATTGGCAAGGCAATCCACTCCCATCTTAAGAGCCCAAAGCTAAGCCTCATTGATTTCACAAGAGTGCATTCTGCTTTGATAAGACCAAATGATTGCACCCCAATTGTCCCTCAAAAGTCCGCCAAAGCCACTGACATTGTCTCAAGCACTTCCATCGAAATTCACCTTGAACCAACCAGCAGGAGGCTTAAGCCAGAAACAAATTAATCTCCTACAAGGCTTCTTTAAAAAGATAATATGATGGAAATTGGGAAATAGTAGGTCTTTGGGGAAGGAAAGCACAAGAAACATTGCAAAAGCCCATGAAATAGAAAATCTCTTGATTGAGGCTAGAAGTGCATTCAAATTCTTAGATCGTCCCTCTAAAGTGCACATACTTCGTTACCACCAATCACCATAGAGCAATACCTAGGGCTGAGAACGGTGGTGTCCAAATCTGTTGCAGCAGTTCCGAAATACTTTAAGGATGGGGTGAATGCCAATCGGAAATGTTGCTCAGCCAATCTCAAAGCTTTCAGAAAATGAACAACTCAAAAAAAAGATACTCAAAGGTCTCTTCATCATTTTTACAGAACAAACAAACATTCGGCAAACACATGCTTAATCTTCTCAGGTCATCACCTATAAGTAAGCGTCTATGACCCAACAGTCATAAGAAGCATTTCACCCCACAAGGGCTTTTACATCTCCAGTACTTGGTTAGATGATAAATTGGATGTAGCAATATCTGAAAATCACATTATAGAGAGAAAAAAACAGAGAAATTGCCAGAAGGCTCAAGGGACCAAAAGATCCTATGAGGCGTCCTAGGTAGAAAGTAGAAGTTATAAAGGGAAGACAAAAGAGAGGTATAGTTATCTGCCACATTTAGGACAACTCTACGTATATTCAGCATGATGTTCCAAGAGGGCCTATCACTATCCAAGGATATGAGATTGGCCACAACAGCCTGTTTTTTAACAGATCTGGAATATAAATTTGGATAGATTAGTTTCAGAGGATAGCCGCCTAGCCATTTATCATGTCAATATCTAGTAAGTGCTCCATCTCCCACTAACATCCTAATGAATGGGAGAAAGAGATTATGAACCTGGCTAATGGCCCTCCATATTGGTGATAAACGTGAAGAATTGGGGTGTCGTCTAGTTGTAAATCCATTGATGTGACAACCATATTTTCTGAAGATAATGTTGGCCCAAAGCTGATCTTGTTGGGTAGCAAAGCACCACCACCACTTGGTCAGCAGAGCTTCATTGACAGTCTTAATCCTCCGAATGCCCAAACCACCCTCGCTACGCTGTAGATAAACATAATTTCAGTTAACAAGATGAAACTTTTTCCTAGGCTAAGTGGAGCTCCAAAGGAAATTCTGCATCATTTGTTCAATCTTGTGAATGACTGAATTCAGAGTTTGAAACAAAGACATATAGTATATAAGAAGGTTAAAAAAAGTGGCTTTCACCAGTATTGTACAACCGGCAAAGCTAAGGAATTTGCATTTCTAGCCATCCAATTTGTACTGGGCCTACTAGATTAGCGTGTCCCACATAGCTCTTGGAGCTCTTCCGTCGAGCTACAGCAGCCCCAAGTATTTGGTGGGGAAACGGTCAACTTTACAGTCAAGCTAAGCAGCCCACTGTGAGACTTTTGAAGCATCAAAGTATCATCAGCCCAGTAATAAGAGATTTACTCATATTAATACGAGCCCTTGAAATGAGCTTGTATCTCTTCAGAAACAACTAAACATTTTAAATATTTTCCATGGATCCTTCCAGCAGCATCAGAGTATCATCAGCATATTAAAGATGGTTTAAAACTAAACCATTCGGCCAGGCCCTTAGGGCATGAATTAGATAATCATCCATCGACCCCTAGCGCATTTTGATAAATGCTTCACCAACCAAAGTAAATAAAAAAGGGGAGAGAGGATCGCATTGTCTCAGCCCTCTAGAGACCTTGAAGAAACCATGAGATTTATACTTAACAATGACAGAGAAGTGGGCTGATAAAGGTAATCTTTTGGCATATTATCTTGTTTTATGCTTTTTGTGTTTTCTTGTTCCGAATCTCAATTGAGTAATCTTGGCTGTATAATGAAGAAGTTTTTGAAAGGTAGCAACAAGTGCGAATTCAAATCTTGTTTTTATTTATTTATTTGAGTTTTGATTGTAATTTTTGGACATATGTTAAGTGTTCTAATCGGTATCACGAAAGAAAAATTTTAAACAATATAGACTGTGCTAGTTCACATTATCTGCTTTTAACTCCACCAAGCATTAACAAGCATTCCAACAAGGATATTAAGTCAATTGGATCCCTTTAGCTGCCCATAATGGAATGCCTCTATATCAAAATATTGAGCATCCGAAAGTGACAATGGGATTTACAGTCTCTTTATGCCCTTGTGCCATACCACGAACTTGTTCAACAAGTTTCAAGCCAAAATAACTCTTACCTTGGTTTCTTGCAAAATTTATACTTTTTCGAAACTACAAAATTTCAACCACACTTGCTTCCTAGTTAGTTGTATCTTTTTATAAACCAAGTGGTCTGATCCACACAACATAAAATCCTTAGACACTTAGCATGGTTTTTGGTCTTAGGTAGACAAGGATTTCTATGACTATCTATAATGATCATGAAATGTTAGTAAATATACATGGAAAATATGAATCAATATATATATATATATATATATATATATATATATATATATATATATATATATATATATATATATATATATATATATATATATATATATATATGGGCTTATGAAGGAACTTTTCCCATTTCCATGAAATTTTAAGACAAAATGTTTTCCCAAAAAACTGTGGAGTTGGTATAGTCTCAAAATATGATGTTTTAAAGATAGCTCAAAGGCTTGACACGATATTCTCAAGTTCAATGGACCTTGCCAAACTATTTGACATTTTAGAAACACATATTATAAGTCTATCTGTCTAATTCAATTTGTCCAATTTTATTACAACACAAAATTTAATCTTTGGAAAATTATTTTATCTCATTCATTCTAATTTCTCCAAGTCATCATGTCTTAGCCTTAAAATCATCATCATCATCATCATCATTCTACCCTTTTTCTAATTACGCCTACATGAATCCTGGTTTTCCATTTTTTTCTATTAAAGGTCATATCCTTAGTGAGGCCATAAGTCTCCATATCTTTTTGAACTACTTTCAACACGTCCTTTTGGGCTACCCCATGCCCTTTTTAGTCATTCCACTTGAACTAATTTTTACCTCCTGACAAGTGTTGTATTCGGTCGATGCCACATATGGCCAACCTACTTAAGTCTACTCTCTCTCTCATTTTATCGCCTATTGATACAATGCCTAAATTCTCTTGAATATATTCATTGCAAATTCTATCCCTTCTTATCTTGCCATTCATCTATCTCAAAATCCTCATTTTCGTTATACTCATTCCATGGGTATATTGTTTTTTGTCTGCCCAACATTCAACCCTATGGAGCAAAACTAGTCTTGTTGCTATCTTATAGAATTTGCCCTTGAACTTCATTGGTATGCAACGATTACATAAAATTCCAATTACACCCAACTCTAATCATGTGTGTGACATCCTTCTCGATCTCTCCATTTATTGGATTATCAACCCAAGATATCGAACGTGTGGTCTATTTTGAACTTTTTGGCCGTCAATCTTAACTATTTCCTGATCTCTACTCCTGTTATTACTAAATTTACACTCCATATACTTTGTCTTAATCCGACTAATTTTAAAACATTTGGATTCTAGAGCATCCCTCCAAAGTTTTAACTTTGTGTTTATGTCGTTTTGAGTCTCATCAATCAAAACTATGCCATCTGCGAATAACATGCACCACGGTACCTCATCCTATAGATGTCTAGTTAAGTCATCTATAATTAAGACAAAGAGGTACGAGCTTAACACTGACCCTTGATGTAGACCTATTGTCGTTGAAAAGTTACTCATCTCTCCACTAGTTGTTCGTACACTAGTTACCACTCATTCGTATATATCTCTCGCCAAGTCGATGTAGTGTATTGAGACACCTTTCTTTTCCAACACCCGCCAAATCAAATCTCGTGGTACTCTATCATAAGTTTTCTCTAGATCAATAAAGACCATGTGGAGGTCTTTTCCCTTCACCCTAAACTTCTCAATCAATTGTCTAAGTAGGAAAATAGCTTCAGTTGTTGACCTTCTTGGCATAAAACCAAATTGGTTTTTTAGATATACTCATTCTATGCCTTAGTCGTTGCTCAATGACTCTTTCCCAAAGCTTCATAGTATGGATCATAAGCTTGATGCATCGATAGTTTACACAATTATATATGTCTTATTTGTTCTTGTAAATAGGTACCACAATACGTTTCCTCCATTCATCTGGTATTTTCATTGTTCTCAACACCTTGTTAAGCAACTTTGTCAGCCAGTCAATGCCAATTTCCCCCATGCACTTCCAAATCTCTTTCAAGATATTATCTGGTCTTAAAGGTTTTCATATCTTCATCCTTTTCAAAGCTTCTTTCACTTTGGACATCCTAATCATACGAATGTATCTATGACTTTTGACATCACTTGTATCAACAGTCCATTCTACCACTATATTATCATTTTGTTCATCATTTAATAATTTTTTAAAATAGATTCTCCACATTTTATTGACCTCATCATCCTTCACCAAGATCCTTTGATCTTCACTCTTAATGCATTTAATACGGTTTAGATCTCTACACTTATTCTCTCTTATTTTTAGCTAATTTGAAGATATCATTTTCACCTTCTCTGGTTCCCAGTTTATTATATAGATTATCATATGCCTAAAGTTTAGCTTTATTTACTATTTGTTTAGCATTTTTCTTAGTATTTTTATATTCTTCTAAGTTTTAATCATTTCTATTATACTGTCAAGTTTTATATAATGATAGTTTTTCACTAATGGTCATCTTAACCTCATCATTCCACCACCAAGTTTCCTTATCGAGGTTTCTTTTCTCTCCAGATTCTCCTAACTTTCTCCACTTTTTTGATACATTTAGCCATATCATTCTATATTATATTAACATCATGTTTAAAGTTTCATTTTTCTTCTTCAACTAATTTATCACTAATAAGTAGATTTTTTCATTTTAAAATTTCACTACCTAGTTCTTGGATGCTCGTCACTTTCAACTCTTTCTTCCATGTCTTTATGCAAATGTCTATATGCCCATTACTTTTACCCCTTTCCTCCATGTCTTTATGCAGGCGTCTATAAGTAGGCACCCCATTTTAAATCTGACAAATTCTATCATTTTCTGAACCCTTAAGACTACATTATCCTAGTAGACACAATTTAATTACTCCAAAACTACCCAAATTCTATCTCAATTTGAAGTAGAGACTAAGAGCTTTCCAACGGTCTAAGAATCGCCTGAATCGGACCTACTGATAAAACGATATAACAAATGACAATTTAGTCCCAGAGAGACCCAACTGTCGAGCTGCGGGCCGGGCCCGACAAGCCCAGACATGGGCTGATGATGCAGTCAATATATCTGATGATGTAGTAAACATATTTTCTTTAATTAAATAAGGTTAAAACTTCAAGATAAATCCAAAAAATTCAAAAAAAAGCTCCAAATAATTTAAGAAAAAAAACCAATTGAATCTTATAAATACCTCATCTCTCTAACACAAAAGTAGAAAGAAATTCTCGAAACTACACAAAAGTATACTAAAAAAACCTTAGAAAATCTCGAAATTAGGAAAATTACCCAAAAATACAAAAAATAGGAAAAACCCTTAGAAAATTCTTAAAAATTTAGAAAAAATCCCCAAAAATCTCAAAAAAAAAATAGAAAAAATATCAGAATTCATATTCAACCTTTGGAGATCAAGCTATGTGGGAAAGCTTAGCTAAACCCTCTACTTAGAATTTGTGAGCACGCGAGGTATGATGGACTTCTATATTTCACCAAGTAGTGGGGTGTGCCTCTCTTTTCTTGTTTCCCACCTAAGCGTGTACCTCTTTCTTTTATCTCGTAGAAAGTATAGGGGAGATAGAGAGAGAGAGTAGGGAGAGAGAGAGGGTGGCATGTCACCTATGAGAGAGAGAGAGAGAGAGAGAGAGAGAGAGAGCTCTAGGCTATGGGGTCTATTATGGTGACCCCCTTGAGATGTATTTGTAACAGTAAGGCTAAGGTTAGGGTTTAGTCGTCTTTATGGGGATTCGATCTAAACCACTAATAATCGTAAGTATGTTGTGGGGCGATAAATATTAGCCATACAATCCATAGATAAATCATTATGATCTAATAGAAAGTGCTAGAACTTTGTCCTTCAACTTCGTCAACTTAATCCCATCAAATATTTTGTGTAGAGAAAATATACTATAATTTTTCTTTTAATTTCAATCAATCTTGACGCATTCTATTTTGAAATCAACCATTCTCTATTCATAGATCGCTCCATTTTAAATTAATCAGGTAGCTTATACAACAAGCCACACTGTACAGAAAGTAAAAGAAAGTGGGGTGTCCCACTTACGTAGTGCATAATGGGCTTAATGCCCCCATCAGAGTGGGCCTAATGCGGTAGATTTTAATGAATTTCGGGCCCTCACAATATTAAATAATTTTTAGAAGAAAAAAATGATTTTTGAAATACTTAACTATTTTATGTTCCTCTCTAAATACTTCAATACCTGAAAAGTTATTTTTAGCTAATTTAAAAATTAGTCTTGATAAAATAAAAATATTCAGAAACTTCTAATTTTTTTAATATTTTACAAATTATTTAAAATAAAATTAATTTGATGAGAATCGGATCCAATTTCATTGAGAACAATGCAAAAATATTGAAACACTCCATCTCTACTAGTGACTAACTCACTTTCTCAAACTAACCAAATACTTTCCATAACCCACAATTCGTCATGTGAGTTCATGACTGGACTACCAACGTCGACGAATAGATTATAAGAGTACGATCTTAATTTAAAGACTACAGGTTGCTACCTAGGGATAAGCCTAGATCACACAGAATGCAATTGGTGTATAGGGACTATCTCTCGCACATGCACCCTTAATAGTGTCTACTTCATAATATGACTATTATATGTACATGTTGTGTCATGGTTATGATGATAATTTGACATTTATCCCTTCAAGCCTACTAATCACATATAATGGTTACTAAATCCCTTTGGCCAATTACCCTTGTTGGAGGGTATTTTTCAACGCTTGTCTCCCCCGTGTGAATAAAGATGGTACTTAGGTAAATAAGAACTAATCCATAAGTGAAGGCTAAGGGTTTTCCTAAAGCACTTGTCAAGTTTCGTCGCAATCCGATGAGTTTAAAGTAGTACAGACGCATAAACAATTTTAAAAAATTCATCCTCTATCATGATGAAAATGGGTCATTAACTACAACACCATGAACCTAGCATCAACTTCTTTCCCTCTCTCTCTTCCCTCTTTCTCTCTTTCTCTCTCTTATTTTTCTCTCCCTTCACTTTTTCTCTTGTTCTCTCTTCTCTCATCTTTCTTCTCTTTCTCTCTCTTCTTTTTTTCTCCGCTCTCTCTCATTTGTTCCATGCACATCCAAACTCCCTCACGTCCACCTACTTTTACCATGTTCCCTCACTCCCACGCGCCCACGGACTTCTCCCTGCCGTGCCATCTCCATCATCTACTGCGCCGTTCAACCCGCCGTGGCATCTCCGCCATCTGCTGCTCCCTTCAAGCCACCGAGCCACCTTCACCTTTGTCGTGCACACCCTGCCGAGGCACCTACCTCACGTCCCCTGTACTGCGCAGCCACCCTCACGCTGCCGCGCTCTGTCCCTGTCATGCGCATCCACCTTCACGCTGTCGCACCCTCTCCCTGCTGTGCGCAACCACCCTCACGCTGCCGTGCACAACCCACTTCCCTGCCGAGCCTTCCTCTCCAGCCGTCTGCGACCACCACCACCTTCTCCTCTCTTTTTCACTTTCACTCATCTGCAACCAAGCCGCTCCCTCTCTTTGCAACCTGCTGTCGCCCCCTCTCTCTGCAATCTGCTGCCTCTATTTCCGCCACCTCATTGCTCCCTCTCTCCGCCTCTCTCGCTCACCTGTCCCTGCTCTTAGCCTCTCTTACGCCACTATCTTCTTCTCCACCGCTTGCAGCCACCTTCCTTTCCCACCTCACCGTTTCCTCTCTCTAGCCCTCTCACGGCTCTCCGTGCCTCTTCACGATCTCCTGTAACCTCTAGTCTCTTCACAGTCTCCTACAACCTCTAGCCCCTTCACGATGCTCTGCAACTCTCCCATCCCCTCGCTGCACTTTCTCTCTCTAGAACCCCCAAACGAAATACCCATCTCTCCTTTCATTTTTCTTTTCGTTTTAGTTTTTCGTAACTTTCGTTTCGTTTCACTTCATTCCCCTCACTCTTTTCTTCGTCCCACCATCTCACTTAAAACCCAAAAGCTGTTCGCACGTATGGCCATAAGGCCTTGTTGGTGTTAGAAGCCTGCAAGTGTGGAGGAATGCTATAGATACCTCTTTAGAGACTCGTTCGAAATATAACCGTGAAAACCATTTATTTTTACCTATCAAAAGAGAAGCAAGAGAGAAAAAGAAGGCAGCACTAAAAAAAAAGAAATCAGAGTTTTTGTGAGCAAAAAATAATTTATTCACCCTCTCTAAAAAAAATAAAAAAAATCCAAGCTTTGCGATCACCAGCTTCACGATATCTCTTTTTTTATCTTAGGTTGGTCTCGCACTCAGCCAATTTTCGCTAACACTTGTATTCAAGCAATTCAAGTTCCATCTTCCCCTTTGTTTTAATTTTTTTTTTAATGGTGAAACTTCTGTAATTTAATATTAACATCATGTTTGTCACGATATACGTATAAAAAAGAAAAAAAATAAAAAAATAAAAAATAAAATAAGGAGCTTAGGTCAAAGTCCGTTTAAAGAAATTTTTTACCATTCATGATTGACATTTTTTTTGCATTCAGGATTGCGGTAAATACTTTCATTTTTGCGTAAAATAAAAATAAAAAAATAATTGTGATCGAATACTTTTTCTCACTGCAACTCTTCTCCTCTTTCATTGCTCTGGAAGAGAAGGGGCTAAGAACCCATATCCCAGTCAAGTAGGGTTGATTAGCAGGCCTGAAACATCAGAGAGAAACATAAAACCCAAAACCAGGGAGAAGGAAAAATTGGGTTGGAGAAGTAGAGAGAGAAAGAGGGAAAGGAAAATCGTGGCAGTAAGAGTGTGACACGCTCCACTGTGTTGCTTTTACCGTAGAGATAGAGAGCGAGGGGCAGAGTTGGAGCCTCTGTGGTCATCTTTGCTTTTCGTGGAGAGAGACCTTTCTGGACACTCACTGTTTTTTCATGGGCAGATAAACGGGGACATGAGAGAGAAGTCAAAAACCCATTGTTCACTTTCTTGATGTAGAGAGAAAAAGAGAGAAGAGGAGTGTAATAACCAGAGCGACATACAGGTATTAACTCTCTCAATTTATATATATTCTCTCGTTCATCGTGCAATGATATATCGTCACAACTTATACTTCTCCCATTTGAATGTCGGTAACCGCTCTCTCTCTCTCTCTCCAAACGTGACCCAAGAGACATACTTTTTTCTAGTCTTTTATTGTAGTACCTAACAAAGGCAAACAAGGGTATTCTTTTTTTTTTCTGCAACCTATAGACGGTTGGCCCTACCTGTTCAAAGGGCTTTATCGTGCTAAGATCTAGTAGTTTTCTGTTTCCATAAAATAATAATAATAAATAAATAAATAAAAAGGGGGAGAAGGGGAACTGAATACATATTTTACAATTTTGTTGCTCTATGTATTGCTGATATTTATATAAAAAATAAATAAATACACACATATATATATATATATATATATATATATATATATATATAAACGGCGCGGGATCTACAGTGACATCTAAAGAAGGAATATAAATAATAAACTATTATATTTGACTAATTCTTGTAGAATACGATAGTAATTTAAGCAAAAAAGGAGTATTACAATGAGCGGAATGACAGATATATCGATAACAAACCACTGTGTGTGAGTGTGATTGCCTATTTTAATACTAAAAACAAATTTTTGAACATCTTTTTGCATAATATCCTTAGCTGCTTTGCAATCAGTGCAAATAAGAAAATGTTGATTGAGAATATCGCATTGAAATTTGGTGACACAGTGTACAATAGCAAGTAATTCCTTTTTGACAGTCGAATAATTTTGTTGGGTGGAATTTCAGGCCTTAGAAGTATACCTGAGTAGTTGTTCATGATTATCCACTTGTTGTTTTAGGATTCCTCCTAAACCCAACTCTGAAGCATCACATTCAATAATTTTAAAAGCAGTAGGGTGAGGAAGAGAAAGGCAAGGGAGCGTTTTGACTTTTTGTTTAATTACTTGGACTGCAGTGGTATGAATATTTGTCCAAGGTGGAGGATTCTTTTTTAACCTATCATGTAGAGGTCTGGCATCCATAGCAAGGTCTTGATAAAAATCAATAACATAATTAAGACATCCTAATAACCGTTGGAGTTCTTTTTTATCTAAAATTTGATCTGAAAATTTATCAGCAAATTGTATTGATCTATCTATAGGAATAATTGTTCCTTGATGAATATTATGTCCTAAAAATCTAATAGTAGTATTGAATAAAGTAATCTTTTTAGCAGATACGACTAATCCAGCATGCTGTACTGCAAGAATAAAGGTATTAACATGTTTAACATGTTTAGCTATAGATTTTGAAAAGATAAGGACATCATCAATATAAACAGTCATAAATTGATAGTAAGCATTAAAAACTTCATTCATTATTTTCTGGATTGCGGATGGAGCATTTTTTAATAAAAAAGGCATAACATTCAATTCATATTGACCAAATGGGACATTGAATGCTGTTTTATATTTATCTTCTTCTTTAATTTGAATTTGCCAGTATCCTGACTTCATATCAAATTTGGAAAATATGCAAGCATTAGCTACTCGATCGAATACATCTTTTTTATTCAGGATTAGATATCTTATCCATTGTAATACTTTATTTAGTGGTTTATAATTTATAACAAGTCTAGGAACTCCTCGTTCCTTTTCAGCATTTTTATTGACATAGAAAGCTGCACAACTCCATGGTGATAAGCTTGGTCTGATAAGCTTTTTATTTTGGAGTTCAGCAATCTCTTTTCTACACATTTCTAGTAGAGTAGTATTCATTTGAATTGGTCTTGCTTTTGTAGGAATTTGTCTTTCATCAAATCCAGGCTCATATGGAAGACTGATACTATGTTTTTTCCTATCCCAAAAAGCATTGGGATGTTCGCTACAAATAGTGGTTTCTATTTGCTGTTGTAGTACTTTTATTTTTTGTAGTATTAAGGGATTTTGTAATTGTTCTTCCACATACTTATATTTAATTTCTTGCTTTAGAGTGCAAAGAAAATTTTCTTTATTTTGTAATTGGCTTTTTACATTATAAATTTCTTTTAGTTTTGGTTTGTGAATAAAATTAAAATGTATAGGTACATTTTGGTAAGTAGATGTTATTCCTGTATGGTCTATAGATAAAGGATATAATAATGTAAGGAATGAAACTCCAAGGATGACTGCTTGGCTTAGTCATTTGACCATGATAAATGGTGTTTGAATACACTGGTGATTATTACAAACAGAAGCATTGGATAATTTATAATTTATAAAGAGTCTCTTACCATCTGCAGTATTTAAGATCTGAGTTGTTTTATCAAAATATTTTGTTGGTACAAGTTCTTCATTGATACAGTTTAAATCAGCTCCTGAATCTATTAAGGCTGATGTTTGGAACCTATTGTCTTCTACTACTATGAAAGTTACTTGAACAAACCATTTTTAAATAATAATTTTATCCAAAAGGTTAACAGAAGAAGGATGTTCAGTTATCAGAAGTGGTTTCATTTCTGAAGTTTCTGGAGTGTCTACTGGTGGATCAGGACTGTAGGCTGTGACTAGATGATTGAATTCTAGTTCATCGGTAGCGGAATTCTGATTAGATAGATTTTGTAATTCTAGGATTTTAATTCTATTTTTTAACTGGTATACTTCTTTCTTTACTTCATGTATTTCTTGT
The DNA here is from genome assembly GCF_054954075.1 of Amborella trichopoda. NCBI lineage: Eukaryota > Viridiplantae > Streptophyta > Magnoliopsida > Amborellales > Amborellaceae > Amborella > Amborella trichopoda. The sequence goes on from NC_142340.1 coordinate 18,718,076, forward strand.
TTTAATTCTAAGATAGAGGGTTTTTTTTTAGTAGTGAGATGTTGTTCACTTACTCTTTTCATAATGGCGGCAAAATTATATTCATCCGGTGTTTTACTGATAGGAAGTGTTTTTGCTTTTGTTTAAGCTAAATTTATAAATTTAGCAATAACATATCTTTTTTCATCCGTATTTGTAATTTTCTCTATGAGGTCTAAAATGAAATTATCTTTTTGTGTTAATGTATGAAGATTGTGCGTTGGGATGGGACAAGCACAATTTGTTTCTTGCATTGGATGGGAAGATTGTTCTTCAGAGGAGTCTGACGAATCTGACGATTCTGTCCATATAAAATCATCATCTTGAATATTTCCTATTAAAGATTCATTGGAATCTGTATTTGAAGATGATGTATTATCATAATTGATAATAGTATAGATATTTGTTTTTAATGATTCATCTAATTGTAAAGCATCTATTTTATTTTTTAATTTACAGTGGTGCTTATAGTGGACAAGTTTTCCACATTTATAACACACTGGTATTTTCTTTTTATTCTTAGTGTGGGGAGAAAACTTTTTTATAAATTTATGTTGTTTAGACTTCTTATATTTTTTATGTACTTTATCAGACCTAAATTCTTCGTTCTTATATTTTTTCTTTTTCTTCTATAACTTTTCGGGTTTATTTTTTCTGTCTATATGATAACCGAATTGTTCACAAAAATCACCAAGCTCTTTTCGCTTAGTAATTTGCTGTTTATCTAGTTGGCGTTTAAGCTTTAGGTCAGTACATAATGCTAATCCTTCAGCACATATTTCTGTTGATAATTCTCCTAGTGTATATGCAGAATATATGATAACTCCATTATATTTCTTTCTAAGTCTTTCTTTGACTTTTTCTGCAAATAAGTAAGGAAGACCACCTATAAACTTTTCTTTCCAATGGTCCAGTTGGCAATCTTCTCTAATTAATAATCTGGAAAAGAATACGTCTTTATACCACTTGTAATGAGATAGGGCAGGACTTCGTAGGTTTGACAGCAAATTTTCTGATCTTGCTACTAATAAAGCTCTACTACCTACAAAATGTAGAGTGATAGTATAAATTAAAGTGTTTACCGAATCACTTTCTGTATAGATTATTTCTTGATTTTGTTCATTTCTGGCTGTCCATTGCCTTGTGTTGGTGAGGATTCTATTTTTTGTTTCATCATCAAAATAAAAATCCCACCAGCATCTTAACCAGCCAATAAAGTCATTTACTATTGCTTTAGCAACCTCTTGATCAGGATTGCCAGCCATCTTATTAGCTGATGCAAACATAGTCATATGTCTCATGACATCTAGTATTTTTAAATCTGATAAACCATCTATGGACCAGTTTACAATTGATCTACCAGAATAAGAAACAGCCTGTTGTATGGCATCTTTTTTTAATTGTATATCAATAGGTGTAGGTCTTTTATAATATGGTAAAGCTGTAATTGGTTTTACATGTTTTACCACATGCTATTCTATTTAGATCATTAGGTGAAGTATCCATAAAAGCGAGTTCTTGATTATGTAGATTGTCGTCAATGGTTGGTTCTTCCTCTTGGAGCATTAACGTATCATGCTCAAGAATATTCAATTTTCCTTTATCCGATGATTCGGGAATATTCGGTAGAGGTTCAGAAATACTAGGTATTGGTATAGGAATACTTAATTTTGGAGAGGGGATTCCTTTGATATCTAATTGGGCTAGTTTGGATATTAATTGATCTATTAGTGCTTTGTTATCCTCGCCTAGATGAAATTTAGCCTTATTAAGTTCTGGAGGTGGTTTAAACAAAACAGCTTTAGGAATAAGAGGGGTTACTCCCTTAGGTTGAGGAGTGACCAGTCTTTCTATCCGTTCGGCTTGTTTTCCTAGAGATTGCATGTATAGGTTGGTATAATTGTTTTGTTCAACAATATGAGGTATTAATTCATGCTTTTTTCCCATATCTTTTGGTACAACCTTATAAGGTGTTGCAATGATTTCATATAAGGATTGTGGTGATTCACCTTTAACTAGTGGAGTTTTTGCACCTTTGAGTATAATATTTTTCTCAGAAGAATGAGTACTAGAAGTAGTAGTTCCATCTGTGCTTATATAAGTTTTCTCTTCTATTGTTTGAATAGTATTAAACTGAGGAATTTGAATGTTTTATTGAGCACAAGTTTCTTGTAACCAGATAAAGAATCTTTTTGTTTCTCTTTTTTCTTTCAGGAATTTATTGTATTTTTTATGAAATAATTCTAGTAATCTAGGTTGAAATGCTTTAAGATACCATTCTCGAATACCTTGGTTTTCTTGGGATAAATAATTATTTTTTAAGTATTCAACATCTACTTTTTTCTTTTTTACTTTTAATTTATTTTCTAGATATTCAGCTATGTTTATATCTTCTTCAACTTCCAGGGTTAATATTTGGAAATCAGCTATGTCTGGGTCAGATGTATAAGTGGGTATTACTACATGATCAGCTGTTCTTTTTACTCCTTGTATTTGTAAGTCTGAAGATCCTCATGGTATTGATGGAGGAGGAAGGATGATGACATCTGGGGTTGTATGACAAGATTTTCTTGCTGGGACAATTGGTTTTCTAATTCTTTTTCTATTTATTTCTAAATCATCCTGTATTATGGGTTTTTGAAATTTTATTTCAATATTTCCATCCTGATGTTCTATTATTTGGTTGGAAATATTATTCAGCGGTACTTCTTTTGGTTGATTTTCGTTTTGGATTGACCATGATTGAGGTAGAAGAATATCTGACCAAGTATTATACCATGATTGGTATAATAGTGTTTGATTTTTCTATATTAGTTTGAAATAATATAGTTTGATCCTTCTTATCTGTTTGCATAATATTAGGACAAAGAGTATTCATAACTTTGTAATAGATACGATATACTATAGCTAAGTTTTGAGAACCATGAGTCATATTGAATCCATGGGTCTTAAGATTGATTGTTAATATATCCAATATATTAGGGTCGGTTAATGAAACAGAAAAATTTGGAAAACAGTTAAAATAAATGGGTCCACTACAAAGGCTGGAGTCAACCATACCTAGAAGTAAATCCAAAAACTTATTGTGTTGTGTAGCTCTTAGGCATATGAGCACTGAATTGTTTAAACCTAAACGAGTTAAAGGTTTTATGGATATTTGTATTAATCCAATGTGTAAATACTTATAATTATTTTCTTTATGTTTTTCTATTATTTTTCTGGATAACAGTTGGAAGTCTTCTTGATTTTGTGTTACTGATAGACTTTCTTCTACTGTTTTAATAGCATATCCAAGTTTGAATTTGAATGTTCCCTTTTGATAAATATCTTTGATAGGTACTTTGGGAACATTCCAATTCTCTGTATGTTTTTCAACATCATTTATTACTATCTCTTCCTTATTTTTCAACGTCTCTTGCCTTAACTCTCGGACCAACTTTCTTAGATGTAAATTTAGTTAGGTTTCTATAGTAATACTGTAACAGAATTATTATTGTTTCACTGTTGGCTTTGATACCATAAACGGCGAAGGATCTACAATGATCAACAGTGAAATCTAAATATGTAACTATTAAACTATTATATTTGACTAATTCTTGTAGAATACGATAGTAATTTAGGCAATAAAGGAGTATTATAATGAGCGAAATGACAGATATATCGATCACAAACCACTGTGTGTGAGTGTGATTGCTTATTTTAATACTAAAAACAAGCTTGAACTGCATATGATATTAATTCAACAAACTATCATAACATTATGACTCAGGAAGAGCATAGTTTGTTACAAGAACAAAAGACACTTAGAATACACACTTACAATTTACAGTAAACACACTTACAATCTACAGATAGTAAACACACTTACAATTTGCAGATACAGTAACTGGAAAAGAGTTTCCAGTGTTGAGGACAGTATGAAGGGAGTGAATGAAAGTTACAGCGGCACATAATCACAATATAAGCGAATTATAAGAGGAAACGAGAAGATAGAACCTGTTCTGATAAAGTGAGAAAATAGGAAAGACCTGAAAAGCATGAGATATTTCAAAACTGTGAGGTCAAGACAGCGGCTGTAGAGCAATAGAGCAGTAGTGGTAGAGAGAGAGATTCTCAGAGAGATATATGAGCAGAGTATGAGCAGAGAAGAGTATGAGCAGAGACGGAGATGATCAGGGCAGGAGAGAGCGATGGAAGGCAGAAAGCTCCAGGCGACCTGCTTCATTGATGGCAGGGGGCTGCCTTATATAGCCAAAGGAAGGAACCTTAGCTACGAAGAAAAGGAGGGGAATGACCTGATTGGACAAAAAGGAGAAAGAAGAGACTTAAAGTAAAAAGACAAAAACCAAAAGAGAAAAAGAAAAGATGCTTCCATCGGCATCTGAAAGAAAAGGACAAAAGAAGCATCTTTGAACAGTCACTTTTTGTCTTCATCTGTCGGTGGCTATAGTGGATTCTTGTCGTCTTATGTCGGTGGCTACAGTAAATTGTACGGCGGGTATCTGGATATAGGAACTTGATCTGACAGCATCTTGGGAATGTTGATCTGACAGCATCTTGGGAATGTTTCAGGGTCTTTGGCTGCATTCATCAGGATCTTCGTCTTCTTCTTCTTCTGGATCTGTTTCTTCTAAGGGGAAGTATCTATTTGCACGTTTTGGAGAGGATTGCACTTTTTCTTCTGATGATACTGGTTTGCGTCCAGCTTCCGCAAATATTTCTCTCATTTGTTTTTCGAGAGTTTCTTTGGTGGCATTTGGACTAGCTTGGAGCATGTTTCTGAGGTAGGTAGGAAAATCGAATGAGGTGTTGGCGGTATTATAACCAGTCGGATTTGGATTATATATGGGCTTTTCTGGAGGTATTCTTTTGGGTACTATTGTTGTGGGATCCATATTGAAAATGTCCCACCATTTGACAGAGATAGTTTTGCCCAGACGGGGAATGTAAGTATCGTCGGCTGTATTATTTGCAGAAATAGAGTATTCCCATTTCATAATCCATGGGAGTTGGTATAAGGTGACAAAGTATAGGTGTGGATCTGTATTAGTATCCATGTTATTAAATATGGGAAACTGCTCCTGGGCTTTTTGAAAAGCAGGAGATAAAATATCAGTTGTAGAACCCCATATTAAAAACCAATTTTTAAACCAGCTAAGAAATCTTTCAAAAATGGGCATCCTGAATTGGATGTACCAACTATGAGAATTATTGGGGTTTTGGTATGAAAATACTTTATGCCATGCTTCAATGTATTCAGCATATTTATAATACTTCTAAGAAAAATCAGAATTGTTTAATTTTTCCCCCTGAGTGGGATTGCAACCCCACTCTTCATACGATAACAATTTTGTGATTTGCATTTTTGACTATGCAATCACTCTTGTATTCTGCTGATAATAATGGACTTTAGAGATGGACCCTGTTTCTATTAGTATAGCCAAGCAGTCGTCCTTGGAGTCCCATTCCTTACATTATTATATCATTTATCCATAGACCATACAGGAATAACATCTACTTACCAAAATGTACCGATACATTTTAATTTTATTCACAAACCAAAACTAAAAGAAATTAATAATGTAAAAAGCCAATTGCAAAATAAAGAAACTTTTCTTTGCACTCTAAAGCAAGAAATTAAGTATAAGTATGTGGAAGAACAATTATAAAATCCCTTGATACTACAAAAAATAAAAGTACTACAACAGCAAATAGAAACCACTATTTGTAGCGAACATCCCAATGCTTTTTGGGATAGGAAAAAACATAGTATCAGTCTTCCATATGAACCTGGATTTGATGAAAGACAAATTCCTACAAAAGCAAGACCAATTCAAATGAATACTGCTCTACTAGAAATGTGTAGAAAAGAGATTGTTGAACTCCAAAATAAAAAGCTGATCAGACCAAGCTTATCACCATGGAGTTGTACAACTTTCTATGTCAATAAAAATGCTGAAAATGAACGAGGAGTTCCTAGACTTGTTATAAATTATAAACCACTAAATAAAGTATTACAATGGATAAGATATCCAATCCCGAATAAAAAAGATTTACCCGATCGAGTAGCTAATGCTTGCATATTTTCCAAATTTGATATGAAGTCAGGATACTGGCAAATTCAAATTAAAGAAGAAGATAAATATAAAACAACATTCATGTCCCATTTGGTCAGTATGAATGGAATGTTATGCCTTTTGGATTAAAGAATGCTCCATCCGAATTTTAGAAAACAATGAATGAAGTTTTTAATGCTTAATATCAATTTATGATTGTTTATATTGATGATGTCCTTATCTTTTCAAAATCTATAGATGAACATGTTAAACATGTTAATACCTTTATTCATGCAGTACAACATGCTGGATTAGTCGTATCTACTAAAAAGATTACTTTATTTAAAACTACTATTAGATTTTTAGGACATAATATCCATAAGGGAACATCTATTCCTATAGATAGATCAATACAATTTGCTGATAAATTTCCAGATCAAATTTTAGATAAAAAAGAACTCCAACGGTTCTTAGGATGTCTTAATTATATTATTGATTTTTATCAAGACCTTGCTGTGAATGCCAAACCTCTACATGATAGGTTAAAAAAGAATCCTCCACCTTGGGCAAATATTTATACCACAGCAGTCCAAGAAATTAACAAAAAGTCAAAACTCTCCCTTGCCTTTCTCTTCCTCACCCTACAGCTTTTAAAATTATTGATTGTGATGCTTCAGAGTTGGGTTTAGGAGGAATCCTAAAACAACAAGTGAATAATCATGAACAACTACTAAGGTATACTTCTAAAGCCTGGAATTCCACCTAACAAAATTATTCGATTGTCAAAAAGGAATTACTGCTATTGTGCACTGTGTCACTATATTTCAAAGCGATATTCTCAATCAACATTTTCTTATTTGCACTGATTGCAAAGCAGCTAAGGATATTCTGCAAAAAGATGTTCAAAACCTTGTTTCCAAACAAATTTTTACTCGCTGGCAGGCGATTCTCTCTGCCTTTGATTTTACCATTGAACACCTTCACAGTTCTGTCAATTCCTTACCTGATTTTTTGACCCGTGAATTTTTGCAGGGGGGCCACACTGATGCCAACGACGAAGAAACACCTCTTTCACTTGCCCTATAGCTCTTTGCAGCTAATAATAATAATACTTTGTCTGATCTACCTACTATCATGGGCACTCGTAGCAATTCTCGCAATGAGAAACGCCCTCTTGAAATAATACCCGCTTTAATTGAGAGCCCACCTTTGGCCACTCTCTCACCCTCTATTTCACCCATTCACTAAATAACCTACCCAGACCCTAATACATCCGCTCTAGCTTTTACTCCTGCTCAATCAAGGCCGTCTAAAAGGCCTACTATTCCTCGCACCTCATTCATCGAAAGAGCCTTTCTCATGGATATCACAATTGAAGATCACCATACCTTTATGGACCCAACCAAACTTGCTCCTCTATATCTTATCAACAATCTCAATCCCACAAATGGGGTCAAAACCCGTGAATACTATGAAGCTATACTAATGGAAACATGGTCCATCTCTGTAGTCCATTAGTATGGTAGGAGAGCCAACAATGAAGCAGTAATAATTCAGTTACAGTATTACTATAGAAACCTAACTAAATTTACATCTAAGAAAGTTGGTCTGAGTGTTAAGGCAAGAGACGAAAGAAGTCTCGGCAAAGTACTCGCCATGGCCAAGAAGAGCCGCTTAGGGGAACACGCTGGACCCTTGGTCGTCCATATTGTCATTATCCGCAACCTACAGATGGCAAATTTAATTAGGAATCTTAAAGGCAATACAACAACTCAACCTCAAACTTTAAGAGTAAAAAATAAGGAAGAGATAGTAATAAATGATGTTGAAAAACATATAGAGAATTGGAATATTCCCATTGTTGAAAAAAACAATTATACCAACCTATACATGCAATAAATGACGCAGGATCTACAGTGAAATCTAAAGAAGGTATGTAAATAATAAACTATTATATTTGCAGAAATAGAGTATTCCCATTTCATGATCCATGAGAGTTGGTGTAAGGGGACAAAGTATAGGTGTGGATCTGTATTAGTATCCATGTTATTAAATATGGCAAACTGCTCTTGGGCTTTTTGAAAAGCAGGAGGTAAAATATCAGTTGTAGAACCCCATATTAAAAACCAATTTTTAAACCAGCTAAGAAATCTTTAAAAAATAGGCATCCTGAATTGGATGTACCAACTATGAGAATTATTGGTGTTTTGCTATGAAAATACTTTGTGCCATGCTTCAATGTATTCAGCATATTTATAATACTTATAAGAAAAATCAGAATTGTTTAATTTTTTCCCCTGAGAGGGATTGCAACCCCACTCTTCATACGATAACAATTTTTTGATTTGCATTTTTGAGTATGGAATCACTCTTGTATTCTGCTGATAATAATGGACTATAGAGATGGACCCTATTTCCATTAGTATAGCCTCATAGCATGGAAATATCTCATACTTTCCAGGTCATTCCTATTTTCTCACTTTCTACATGCAATCTCTAGGAAAACAAGTTGAACGGATAGTTATCAATATATCTGTAACTATTATACCAAAAATTATTACTTGGTCTGATATTATTCTACCTCAATCATGGTCATTCCAAAATGAAAATCAACCAAAAGAAGTACCGCTGAATAATATTCCCAGTCAAATAATAGAACATCAGGATAGAAATATTGAAATAAAATTTCAAAAACCCATAATACAGGATGATTTAGAAATAAATAGAAAAAGAATTAGAAAACCAATTGTCTCAGCAAGAAAATCTTGTCATACAACCGCAGATGTCATCATCCTTCTTCCTCCATCAATACCATCTGGATCTTCAGACTTACAAATACAAGGAGTAAAAAGAACAGCTGATCATGTAGTAATACCCACTTATACATCTGAACCAGACATAGCTGATTTCCAAATATTAACCCTGGAAGTTGAAGAAGATATAAACATAGCTGAATATCTAGAAAATAAATTAAAAGTAAAGAAGAAAAAAGTAGATATTGAATTCTTAAAAAATAATTATTTATCCCAAGAAAACCAAGGTATTCGAGAATGGTATCTTAAAGCATTTCAACCCAGATTAATAGAATTATTTCATAAAAAATACAATAAATTCTTGAAAAAAGAAAGAGAAACAAAATGATTCTTTATCTGGTTACAAGAAACTTATGCTCAATATAACATTCAAATTCCTCAGTTTAATACTATCCAAACAATAGAAGAGAAAACTTATATAAGCACAGATGGAACTACTACTTCTAGTACTCATCCCCCTCAGAAAAGTATTATACTCAAAGGTGCAAAAACTCCACTAGTTAAAGGTGAACCACCACAATCCTTATACGAAATCATTGCAACACCTTATAAGGTTGTACCAAAAGATATGGGAAAAAAGCATGAATTAATACCTCATATTGTTGAACAAAACAATTATACCTACCTATACATGCAATCTTTAGGAAAACAAGCCGAATGGATAGAAAGACTGGTCACTCCTCAACCTAAGGGAGTAACCCTTCCTATTCCCAAAGCCGTTTTGTTTAAACCACCTCCAGAACTTAATAAAGCTAAATTTCATCTAGGCGAGGATAACAAAACACTAATGGATCAATTAATATCCAAACTGGCCCAATTAGACATCAAAGGAATCCCTTCTCCAAAACTAGGTATTCCTATACCAATACCTAGTATTTCTGAACCTCTACCGAATATTCCCCATCATCGGATAAAGGAAAATTGAAGATACGTTAATGCTCCAAGAGGAAGAACCAACCATTGACGATAATCTACATAATCAAGAACTCGCTATTATGGATACTTCACCCAATGATCGAAATAGAATAGCATGTGGTAAAACATGGAAGCCAATTACAACTTTACCATATTATAAAAGACCTACACCTGTTGATGTACAATTAGAAGAAGATGCCATACAACAGGCTGTCTCTTATTCTGGTAGATCAATTGTAAACTGGATCATAGATGGTTTATCAGATTTAAAAATACTAGATGTCATGAGACATAAGACTATGTTTGCATCTGCTAATAAGATGGTTGGCAATCCTGATCAAGAAGGTGCTAAAGCAATAGTAAATGGCTTTACTGGCTGGTTAAGAGGCTGGTGGGATTATTATGTTGATGATGAAACAAAAAATAGAATCCTTACCAACACAAGGCAATGGACAGTCAGAAATGAACAAAATCAAGAAATAATCTATACAGAAAGTGATGCGATAAACACTTTAATTTATACTATCACTCTACATTTTGTAGGTAGTACAACTTTATTAGCAGCAAGATCAGAATATTTGCTGTCAAACCTACGAAGTCCTACCCTATCTCATTACAAGTGGTATAAAGACGTATTCTTTTCCAGATTATTAATTAGAGAAGATTGCCAACTGGACCATTGGAAAGAAAAGTTTATAGGTGGTCTTCCTTACTTATTTACAGAAAAAGTCAAAGAAAGACTTAGAAAGAAACATAATGGAGTTATCATATATTCTGCATATACACTAGGAGAATTATCAACAAAAATATGTGCTGAAGTATTAGCATTATGTACTGACCTAAAGCTTAATTTCCAACTAGATAAACTGCAAATTACTAAGCGAAAAGAGCTTGGTAATTTTTGTGAACAATTCGATTATCATATAGACCGAAAAAATAAACCCGAAAAGTTATATAAGAAAAAGAAAAAATATCAGAAAGAAAAATATAGAACTGATAAAGTACATAAAAAATATAAGAAGTCTAAACAACAAAAATTTATAAAAAAGTTTTCTTCCCACACTAAGAATAAAAAGAAAATACGAGTGTGTTATAAATGTGGAAAACTTGTCCACTATAAGCACCAATGTAAATTAAAAAAGAAAATAGATGCTTTACAATTAGATGAATCATTAAAAACAAATATCTATACTATTATCAATTATGATAATACATCCTCTTCAAATACAGATTCCAATGAATATTTAATAAGAAATATTCAAGATGATGATTTTATATGGACAGAATCGTCAGATTCGTCAGACTCTTATGATGAACAATCTTCTTATCCAATGCAAGAAACAAATTGTGCTTGTCCCATCCCAACGCACAATCTTCATACATTAACACAAGAAGATAATTCATTTTAGACCTCATAGAGAAAATTACAGATATGGATGAAAAAAGATATGTTATTACTAAATTTATAAATTTAGCTAAAACAAAAGCAAAAACACCTCCTATTAGTAAAACACTGGATGAATACAATTTTGCCGCCATTATGAAAAGAGTAAGTGAACAACATCTCACTACTAAAAAAGAACCCTTTATCTCAGAATTAAAACAAGAAATACATGAAGTAAAGAAAGAAGTATACCAGTTAAAAAATAGAATTAAAATCCTAGAATTACAAAATCTATCTAATCAGAATTTAGATACCGATGAACTAGAATTCAATCATCTAGTCACAACCTACAGTTCTGATCCACCAGTAGACACTCCAGAAACTTCAGAAATGAAACCACTTCTGATAACTGAACATCCTTCTTCTGTTAACCTTTTGGATAAAATTATTATACAAAAATGGTTTGTTCAAGTAACTATCATAATAGCAGAAGACTATGGTTTAAACATCAGCCTTAATAGATTCAGGAGCTGATTTAAACTGTATCAATGAAGGACTTGTACCAACAAAATATTTCGATAAAACAACTCAGATCTTAAATACTTCAGATGGGAATACTCTATTTTTGTAAATAATACAGTTGACCATACTTGCATTTTTCGTCTAGGCAAAACTATCTTTGTCAAATGGTGGGACATTTTCAATATGGATCCCACAACAATAGTACCCAAAATAATACCTCCAGAAAAGCCCATATATAATCCAAATCCGACTGGTTATAATACCGCCAACACCTCATTCGATTTTCCTACCTTCCTCAGAAACATGCTCCAAGCTAATCCTAATGCCACCAAAGAAACTCTCGAAAAACAAATGAGAGAAATATTTGCGGAAGCTGGACACAAACCAGTATCATCAGAAGAAACAGTGCCATCCTCTCCAAACCGTGTAAATAGATACTTCCCCTTGGAAGAAACAGATCCAGAAGAAGAAGAAGACGAAGATCTTGATGAATGCAGCCAAAGACCTTGAAGCATTCCCAAGATGCTGTCAGATCAACATTCCCAAGATGCTGTCAGATCAAGTTCCTATATCCAGATACCCGCCGTACAAGTTACTGTAGCCACCGACATAAGACGACAAGAATTCACTGTAGCCACCGACAGATGAAGACAAAAAGTGACTGTTCAAAGATGCTTCTTTTGTCTTTTTCTTTCAAATGCCGATGGAAGCATCTTTTCTTTTTCTCTTTTGGTTTTTGTCTTTTTACTTTATGTCTCTTCTTTCTCCTTTATGTCCAATCAGGTCATTCCCCTCCTTTTCTTCGTAGCTAAGGTTCCTTCCTTTGGCTATATAAGGCAGCCCCCTACCTTCAAGGAAGCAGGTCGCCTGGTGCTTTCTGGCTTCCTTCGCTCTCTCCTGCCCTGATCATCTCCGTCTCTACTCATACTCTTCTCTGCTCATACTCTACTCAGATATCTCTTTGAGAATCTCTCTCTCTACCACTACTGCTCCATTGCTCTACAGCCGCTGTCTTGACCTCACAGTTTGAAAATATCTCATGCTTTCCAGGTCTTTCCTATTTTCTCACTTTATCAGAACAGGTTCTATCTTCTCTTTTCCTCTTATAATTCTCTTATACTGTGATTATGTGCGACTGTAATTTTCATTCACTCCCTTCATACTGTCCTCAATACTGAAAACTCTTTTCCAGTTACTGTATCTGTAAATTGTAAGTGTGTTTACTATCTGTAGATTGTAAGTGTTTTTATTGTAAATTGTAAGTGTGTATTCTAAGTGTCTTTTGTTCTTGTAACAAACTATGCTCTTCCTGAGTCATAATGTTATGATAGTTTGTTGAATTAATATCATATGCAGTTCAAACTTGTTTTTAGTATTAAAATAAGCAATCACACTCACACACAGTGGTTTGATATCGATATATCTGTCATTTCGCTCATTATAATACTCCTATTTTGCCTAAATTACTATCGTATTCTACAAGAATTAGTCAAATATAATAGTTTAATAGTTACATACCTTCTTTAGATTTCACTGTTGATCACTATAGATCCTTCGCCGTTTATGGTATCAGAGCCAACAGTGAAACAGTAATAATTCTGTTATAGTATTACTACAGAAACCTAACTAAATTTACATCTAAGAAAGTTGGTCCGAGAGTTAAGGCAAGAGACGAAAGAAGTCTAGGCAAAGTACCCGCCAAGGCCAGGAAGTGCCGCTTAGGGGAACACGTTGGACCCTTGGTCATCAAGATTGTCATTATCCGCAACCTACAGATAGCAAATTTAATTAGGAATCTTAAAGGTAATACATCAACTCAACCGCAAACTTTGAGAGTAAAAAATAAGGAAGAGATAGTAATAAATGATTTTGAAAAACATATAGAGAATTGGAATATTCCCAAAGTACTTATCAAAGATATTTATCAAAAGGGAACATTCAAATTTAAACTTGGATATGTTATTAAAACAGTAAAAGAAAGTCTATCAGTAACACAAAATCAAGAAGACTTCCAACTGTTATCCAGAAAAATAATAGAAAAACATAAAGAAAATAATTATAAGTATTTGCACATTAGATTAATACAAATAGCCATGAAACCTTTAACTCGTTTAGGTTTAAACAATTCAGTGCTCGTATGCCTAAGAGATACGAGGCACAATAAGTTTTCGGACTCACTCCTAGGTATGGTTGAATCCAGCCTTTGTAGTGGACCCATTTATTTTAACTGTTTTCCAAATTTTTCTGTTTCATTAATCGACCCTAATATATTGGATATATTAACAATCAATCTTAAGACCCACGGATTCAATATGACTCATGGTTCTCAAAACTTAGTTATAGTATATCGTATCTATTACAAAGTTATGAATACTCTTTATCCTAATATTATGCAAACAGATAAGAAGGATCAAACTATATTATTTCAAACTAATATAGAAAAATCAAACATTATTATACCAAAAACTATTACTTGGTCAGATATTATTCTACCTCAATCATGGTCAATCCAAAATGAAAATCAACCAAAAGAAGTACTGTTGAATAATATTCCCAACCAAATAATAGAACATCAGGATGGAAATATTGAAATAAAATTTCAAAACCCCATAATACAGGATGATTTAGAAATAAATAGAAAAAGAATTAGAAAACCAATTGTCCCAGCAAGAAAATCTTGTCATACAACCCTAGATGTCATCATCCTTCCTCCTCCATCAATACCATCAGGATCTTCAGACTTACAAATACAAGGAGTAAAAAGACCAGACATAGCTGATTTCCAAATATTGTACCACCACAATCCTTATATGAAATTATTGCAATACCTTATAAGGTTGTACCAAAAGATATGGGAAAAAAGCATGAATTTATACCTCATATTGTTGAACATAACAATTATACCAACCTATACATGCAATCTATGGGAACACAAGCCGAACGGATAGAAAGACTGGTCACTCCTCAACTTAAGGGAGTAACCCCTCCTATTTCTAAAGCTGTTTTGTTTAAACCACCTCTAGAACTTAATTAAGCTAAATTTCATCCAGGTGAGGATAACAAAACACTAATGGATCAATTAATATCCAAACTAGCCTAATTAGATATCAAAGGAATCCCCTCTCCAAAACTAAGTATTCCTATACCAATACCTAGTATTTCTGAACCTCTACCAAATATTCTCGAATCATCGGATAAAGGAAAATTGAAGATTCCTTAGTATGATACGTTAATGCTCCAAGAGGAAGAACCAACCATTGACGATAATCTACATAATCAAGAACTCGCTTTTACGAATACTTCACCCAGTAATCTAAATAAAATAGCATATGGTAAAACATGGAAACCAATTATAGCTTTACCATATTATAAAAGACCTACACCTGTTGATGTACAATTAGAAGAAGATGCCATACAACAGGCTGTCTCTTATTCTGGTAGATCAATTGTAAACTGGACCATATATGGTTTATCAGATTTAAAAATACTAGATGTCATGAGACATATGACTATGTTTGCATCTGCTAATAAGATGGCTGGCAATCCTGATCAAGAGCTTGCTAAAGCAATAGTAAATGGCTTTACTGGCTGGTTAAGAGGCTGGTGGGATTTTTATGTTGATGATGAAATAAAAAATAGAATACTCACCAACACAAGGCAATGGACAGCCAGAAATGAACAAAATCAAGAAATAATCTATACAGAAAGTGATGAGGTAAATAGTTTAATTTATACTATCACTTTACATTTTGTAGGTAGTACAGCTTTATTAGCAGCAAGATCAGAATATTTGCTGTCAAACCTACGAAGTCCTACCCTATCTCATTACAAGTGGTATAAAGACGTATTCTTTTCCATATTATTAATTAGAAGAGATTGCCAACTGGACCATTGGAAAGAAAAGTTTATAGCTGGTCTTTCTTACTTATTTACAGAAAAAGTCAAAGAAAGACTTAGAAAGAAACATAATGGAGTTATCATATATTCTGCATATATACTAGAAGAATTATCAACATAAATATGTGCTGAAGGATAAGCAGTATGTACTTGCCTAAAGCTTAAACGCCAACTAGATAAACAACAAATTACTAAGCGAAAAGAGCTTGGTGATTTTTGTGAACAATTGGGTTATCATATAGATAGAAAAAATAAATTCGAAAAGTTATATAAGAATAAGGAAAAATATCATAAAGAAAATTATAGAACTGATAAAGTACATAAAAAGTATAAGAAGTCTAAACAACAAAAATTTATAAAAAAGTTTTCTCCCAACACTAAGAATAAAAAGAAAATACCAATGTGTTATAAATGTGGAAAACTTGGCCACTATAAGCACCAATGTAAATTAAAAAAGAAAATAGATGCTTTACAATTAGATGAATCATTAAAAAAAAAAATCTATACTATTCTCAATTATGATAATACATCCTCTTCAAATACAGATTCCAATGAACCTTTAATAGGAAATATTCAAGATGATGATTTTATATGGACAGAATCGTCAGATTCGTTAGACTCTTATGATGAACAATCTTTCCATCCAATGCAAGAAACAAATTGTGCTTGTCCCATCCCAACGCACAATCTTCATACCTTAACACAAGAAGATAATTTCATTTTAGACCTCATAGAGAAAATTACAGATACGGATGAAAAAAGATATGTTATTACTAAATTTATAAATTTAGCTAAAACAAAAGAAAAAACACTTCCTATCAGTAAAACACTGAATGAATATAATTTTACCGCCATTATGAAAAGAGTAAGTGAACAACATCTCACTACTAAAAAAGAACCCTCTATCTCAGAATTTAAACAAGAAATACATGAAGTAAAGAAAGAAGTATACCAGTTAAAAAATAGAATTAAAATCCTAGAATTACAAAATCTATCTAATCAGAATTTCGATACCGATGAACTAGAATTCAATCATCTAGTCACAACCTACAGTTCTGATCCACCAGTAGACACTCCAGAAACTTCAGAAATGAAACCACTTCTGATAACTGAACATCCTTCTTCTGTTAACCTTTTGGATAAAATTATTATACAAAAATGGTTTGTTCAAGTAAATATCATAATAGCAGAAGACTATGGTTTAAACATCAGCCTTAATAGATTCAGGAGCTAATTTAAACTGTATCAATGAAGGACTTGTACCAACAAAATATTTTGATAAAACAACTCAGATCTTAAATACTGCAGATGGTAATAGACTCTTTATAAATTATAAATTATCCAATGCTTCTGTTTGTAATAATCACCAGTGTATTCAAACACCATTTATCATGGTCAAAGGACTAAGCCAAGCAGTCATCCTTGGAGTCTCATTCCTTACATTATTATGTCCTTTATCCATAGACCATACAGGAATAACATCTACTTACCAAGTTGTACCTATACATTTTAATTTTATTCACAAACCGAAACTAAAAGAAATTAATAATGTAAAAAGCCAATTGCAAAATAAAGAAACTTTTCTTTGCACTCTAAAGCAAAAAATTAAGTATAAGTATGTGGAAGAACAATTACAATATCCCTTGATACTACAAAAAATAAAAGTACTACAACAGTAAATAGAAACCACTATTTGTAGCGAACATCCCAATGCTTTTTTGGGATAGGAAAACATAGTATCAGTCTTCCATATGAACCTGGATTTGATGAAAGACAAATTCCTACAAAAGCAAGACCAATTCAAATGAATACTACTCTACTAGAAATGTGTAAAAAAGTGATTGCTGAACTCCAAAATAAAAAGCTGAGCAGACCAAGCTTATCACCATGGAGTTGTACAACTTTCTATATCAATAAAAATGCTGAAAAGGAACGAGGAGTTCCTAGACTTGTTATAAATTATAAACCACTAAATAAAGTATTACAATGGATAAGATATCCAATCCCGAATAAAAAAGATTTACCCGATCGAGTAGCTAATGCTTGCATATTTTCCAAATTTGATATGAAGTCAGGATACTGGCAAATTCAAATTAAAGAAGAAGATAAATATAAAACAACATTCATGTCCCATTTGGTCAGTATGAATGGAATGTTATGCCTTTTGGATTAAAAAATGCTCCATCCGAATTTTAGAAAACAATGAATGAAGTTTTTAATGCTTAATATCAATTTATGATTGTTTATATTGATGATGTCCTTATCTTTTTAAAATCTATAGATGAACATGTTAAACATGTTAATACCTTTATTCATGCAGTACAACATGCTGGATTAGTCGTATCTACTAAAAAGATTACTTTATTAAAAACTACTATTAGATTTTTAGGACATAATATCCATAAGGGAACATCTATTCCTATAGATAGATCAATACAATTTGCTGATAAATTTTCAGATCAAATTTTAGATAAAACAGAACTCCAACGGTTCTTAGGATGTCTTAATTATGTTATTGATTTTTATCAAGACCTTGCTGTGAATGCCAAACCTCTACATGATAGGTTAAAAAAGAATCCTCCACCTTGGGCAAATATTTATACCACAGTAGTCCAAGTAATTAAACAAAAAGTCAAAACTCTCCCTTGCCTTTCTCTTTCTCACCCTACTGCTTTTAAAATTATTGAATGTGATGCTTCAGAGTTGGGTTTAGGAGGAATCCTAAAACATGTGGATAATCATGAACAACTACTCAGGTGTACTTCTAAGGCCTGGAATTCCACCCAACAAAATTATTCGACTGTCAAAAAGGAATTACTTGCTATTGTGCACTGTGTCACCAAATTTCAAAGCGATATTCTCAATCAACATTTTCTTATTCGCATTGATTGTATATATATATATATATATATATATATATATATATATATATATATATATATATATATATATATATAAGGTTTATTTTGCTGATATTTGAATATAATTCACTTATTGTCTTTATGTGATATAGAAATTGAATTATCTTCTAAAGGGAATCACATACTTGATGACTTGATGATTTTGCCTTTTTAGTATAAGTTCTCACACGCCCTTGATTTTGCTCTTGCACCCCAAAATAAATAATATACAAAAGAAATTTTATCTTTGATAATTGTGGTACTTATAGACTTAGAAATTGCCTATTTCAATTTTTTTTAAAGCATCAACTAATAACTGATATTGTTTATGAAATAATTGTAGCTCTCTGTGTACAAGTATTGACCACATATTAAATTTTGGTGTCTTGTTTAGCTTCTTTAGAACTTAGAAAGTATTAGTTTACTCACATAAAACTTAGCAAATGGCTAGTAGAATTGTAATGGATGAATTTTCTAAAGTTGATAAATTGAATGGAAACAATTTTGGAATGTGGAAAAGGAAGATGAAATATTTTCTCATCCAAGATAGAATAATATATGTACTAAGAGAAGATCCACTAGAAGTTGGTGATAAACCAACTGAAGAAGAAAAGATAAAGTTAGAACAAATTTTAGAAGATAACCTCATAGCAAAAACATCTTTATTAACTTTTATGCAAGATGACCTTATTAAGATTTTTGAGGATTATGAAACATCTAACAAAATGCTAAAGACAATAGAAACTAAATATGACTCAACCTCTGAAACACATCTCCAATTACTATTAGAGCAATATAATTCAATTAAGATGAAGAAGGGTAATAATGTAATGGATCATGTTAAAAAGATGCTCGTTATGACTAAAGACCTAGCCATTACTGGGAATGAAGTACCCTAGCGCCTGCAAGTTTTAACTATTTTAAACAGTGTTCCACCTTCATGGAGGATGGTAACAATTGCACTTAGGTTGAATGTAAAATATCTTACGTTAGGGGACATACCTATGCAACTGGCCTTAGAACAAGAGCATATGAACAAAGATAAAAAGAGTAACCGCATGCTTGCTAAAAGACCTCCCAAATTTAGCCAACCCAAACCTAATAACAAGAAATTTCAAAAGAAGTTTAGTAAGAAGATCAATAGGTTCAAAAATAGAAGAACTAAGCCCTATAATCAAGAAACTAAATAATGACCGCCAAAATGCTTCTTATGTGGTCAGCCAGGTCACTTCAAGACTCGCTGCCCACAGAATAGAAATTCACAAAATCCAAAAAATAGTGGGAATTGAAGCAAGAGGCATGAAATTGTTTGTGTGGTCTTTGAGTGCCTGATGGCAAACCACGACATCAAAGGATAGTGGGTGGACTTAGGCGCTAATCGGCATATCGCAAGTTCAAAAGGCCTCTTCGAAGGCTTTCAAGAGATAAAAGCCTGGGAGAAATGCATCTACATGGGGAACAACACTTATTCTGATGTTTTAGGTATATGAACTTATGGGTTGTATGTATGGACAATCGACCTTGTGTTAACTGATGTATATTTTGTCGCTTCTATGAGACGAAATATTGTATCTGTTCCCTTACTCATGAGAAGGGGTTTTTAAGTCCTCTTCCGGTCATTGAAAGTATCAATCAAAAAGCGTGGACAAATTTATGCTGGGGGAACCTTAGTTGATAACCACAACTTGTTCCTACTTCACGTAAACAAGAAAGCTGGCAATAAAATTTCATCTTATTCTGATTATATTGATAGTGTAATGGTTGTTGATGCATATACTTGGCATCTTAGGCTTGGCCACATACGAAAAGACAAAATAAATAGGTTAATAAAAGAGGGTCTTATTCCAAATCTAAGTAATGTGGAATATCCAACCTGTCATTCAATAAAGGGGAGAGAGCTAATGAATTATTGAATGTGGTCCACTAAGACATTTATGGGCCCCTCAATGTTAAAACTCATAGAGGGATGCCATACTTCATCACCTTTATTGATGATTTTCTAGATTTTGATACGTTTATCAAATTCACCATAAATCAGAAGCTTCAGAAAAAATTTTAAATATATAAAAGGGAAGTACAAAATCAATTGGGTAGAAACATCAAAGTTCTTAGAACTAACAGGGGAGGTGAATACACATCTGGAGCTTTCATTGCTTATTGCTTATTGCCAAGAATATGGTATTAAAAGACATACCACTATGCCTTATACGCCACAGTAAAATGGAATTGCCGAAAGGCATAATAGAACCCTATTATAAATGATTAGATCCATGATGACTCATGCTAATCTACTCAAGAAATTTTGAGGAGAAGCAATAAATACATTCATGTATATTCTTAACAGGGTTCCAACTAAGGCTATAGATTTTACCCTTTATGAACTGTGGACAAGTAGAAAACCTGATTTATCCAACTTAAAGAAGTGGGGGTCGACTGCGCATGTCTAAATTCCACATCAGCATAGAAATAAGTTAGAAAGCAGAACTCTAGTTTGCAATTTTATAGAATATCCTGAAAGATCAAAGGGATATTGATTTTATCATAAAGATAAGGGACTAATTAAAAGCAGAGATGCTGAGTTCCTAAAATATTTTATTAAACAAAACCTACCTGTAGTGGAAAATGACAATCCATTTAACATCATAGATGACTTAGAACCACTACCTATAGTGGATATGGATAGCCCTGAATGTTGAAGTACACATACACGCAATGTTAAGTGGTCAAAAGAAGTCTAGAGCTCCTCCATCATAACTTGATGATTTCTATGTCTATATGAGTGAAGAGACAGATAACCTTATTGACCTAGATGAAATCCATGACCCTTTTGACTTCAATGATGCTATGAGGTCACAAAAATCTCAAGAATGACTTAATGCCATGAGAGAAGAATTATATTCTATTGAGTAAAATAAAGTTTGGGATTTATGTGATTTTCCATCAAATAGGAAAATTAAAATCTGATGGATCAATTGATAAATTTAAAGCTAGCTTAGTAGCAAAGGGCTTTACCCAAAAAAAGGGAGTCAACTATGTCAACAGTTATTCCCCAGTTACAACGTTTATATCCATTAGAATAATTTTGGGGATCATTGCATACTATGACCTAGAACTTTACCAAATGGATGTAAAAACTGCATTAAAGAATGGTGAACTAAAGGAAATCATCTACATTAAGCAACTTGAGGGCTTTATAATTGAAGGTCAAGAAAATAAATTATACAAATTAAATAAGTTTTTATAAGGTCTAAAACAATCTTCAAGATAATGGTACTTAACATTTCATGATGTCATCCTACAAATGGGAGATAACGTAAATAAATTAGACCATTGTGTATGTCTTGAAGAATGTGAGCAAGTTCACATACTCTCATTATATGTAGATGATATCCTGATAGCAGGAAATGACTTAGAATTGATTGATAAAGCTAAGTCATGACTTTCTTCTCGCTTTGAGATGAAAGATATGGGAGAAGCATCTTATGTCCTAGAAACAAAAATAACTAGAGATAGAAAATAAAAAAAGTTGTGTCTGAGCCAAGCGAGATACCTCGATTCTGTTCTCTAAAGATTTTAAATGGAAAATTGTAAACCATTGTCTACTCCTGTTGGAAAGGGAGTAAAGTTGTGTAGGAAGGATTGTCTAATAGAAGGACAAGAAAAGCCTAATGTTCTCTACGCACAAGTTATTGATAGCTTGGTATATGCAGTAAGATGTACACGACTAGATTTGAGTTATGTCATGTGACTTATTAGTAGATATCAAAGTAATCCAGGCATAGCTCATTGGAAAGCAGTAAAAATAATTTTAAGGTACATTAAGGGAACAAATCATTTAAAATTGTACTTTTAAGTAGATAAGCTTGAGGTTATATGATATTTAGATGCAGATTTTACTGGGGATAAGCTAAGTCATGACTTTCTTCTCGCTTTGAGATGAAAGATATGGAAGAAGCATGTTATGTCCTAGGCACAAAAATAACTAGAGATAGAAAATAAAAAATTTTGTGCCTGAGCCAAGCGAGATACCTCGATTCTGTTCTCAAAAGATTTTAAATGGAAAATTGTAAACCATTGTCTACTCCTGTTGAAAAGGGAGTAAAGTTGTGTAGGAAGGATTGTCTAATAGAAGGACAAGAAAAGCCTAATGTTCTCTATGCACAAGTTATTGATAGCTTAGTATATGCAGTAAGATGTACAAGACTAGATTTGAGTTATGCCATGTGACTTATTAGTAGATATCAAAGTAATCCAGGCATAGCTCATCGAAAAGCAGTAAAAATAATTCTAAGGTACATTAAGGGAACAAATCATTTAAAATTGTACTTTTAAGTAGATAAACTTGAGGTTATATGATATTTAGATGCAGATTTTACTGGGGATAAGCTAAGTCATGACTTTCTTCTCTCTTTGAGATGAAAGATATGGGAGAAGCATCTTGTATCCTAGGCACAAAAATAACTAGAGACAGAAAATAAAAAATGTTGTCCTTGAGCCAAGCGAGATACCTCGATTATGTTCTCAAAAGGCTCCCCTTAGCTCCGAAGGTAGTTATAAAAGTAAGGTGGAAGAACAACTTGCCTTTGCTCGAAGGTGATTCTGCCTGGCCGTTAAGAAGGGAAATCATGATCAAACCCCGAAATGGGGCAAGGAGATCAAGTTATTAAATGCCTAGCTCAAGGGCAAAGAAAAGGACAGTATTGAAGACTTCCCTTTCAAAGATGTGAGCCCTTTCTCCCCTCTTATTCCTCTTGGTGCGGATGATGTAGGAGAGGCATGTCATAAGGTGAACATAAAAAAGGTTGCTCGGGGTACATCAGAGTCGGTTATTTACGAGGTTCGAAGCCTAACACGGGGAAAAACAGAACCTGCAAAGGGACAAAGAGCTAGTCTGACCCCAGTTACCCCATCAATCTCGAGCCAGTTGCACCGTCACCCGATCCGACACCCGAACCCATTTCAAGTCGGGGCATCAGGAGCAATGGCTTCTTCAAGCAGACTGAGCTCAGGGTAGCTCATGGGCCCGAACGGATTTCCCTTATACTCCCTGTTGAGATGGAAGGCACCAATATGGGGTAGTTTCGGTGCCTCGAGTAAGATGGAAGCCAAACCCACCAAAGATGCCGCCCATGACCCCTTAGTGATGGAAAGTTCAAACTATGAAGAGACCGGCCCTCTCCTCATGATGCAAGAGGATGATTCATCATATCCTCCCAAAGTTTGCCTAGACATCTTAGCTCCCTATTATGAAACTGAAAAGGGAATTGGTAACCACAAGCTGTTTCAAAGGGTTGAAAAAATCATTGCTGAGATCGACGTCATAGACAAGAGGGAGACTTTGCCAATGTTCACCCTCTCTCACTCAGATATCCATACCTTTGATGAGAGCTTGTCACTCTCATTTGAGGAAAGCTAGTCCCTAGTATTGGATGAGATGAGCTACGCTCCCCTTGTTGACAACCCTGCTGAAATGGCTTCTCGATGCCTTGAAAGTACCACGACTCCCTGTAAAGCCAACTGCTTGCTCTCCCCATGTCGTGAATGCCCCATGTGTGCTCTTGATGATGACAATAGAGGCTTGTCGTCTTATGAGGGATTCATGTTCTCGTATGATGGTAAAGATCCCAATTCTGATGATGCAACCTCTCTCATCCTCATCCACTCAATTATTCCTACCTTTGATGAGAGCTTGTCACTCTCCTTCGAGGGAAACCATTCCTTAATGGAGGATGAGATGAGCAACATTCCCTTTGTTGACATGGCATCTGCAGCTCTCGAAGACACCATGACTCTTTGTGGGCCAACTACATATGGTCACATGTCTCGAAGGTGTTATGGCTCCCTATGAGATTGATTGCATGTTCCCCCATATGATGATGTTGTGACCTCCTCGTCCTATGAGAATTTCACATTCTCATTTGATGACAAGGATAACCAAGCCTAGGAAGATGAAGTGGGCATGAGGAAGGCTCGATGATCCTCACCGATGATGTTGTTGAAGCGGCAGCAGTCGAATCCATGATTGTAAACTCCGTTGAGCAAGAGGCATGTGTTGGGCAAATGGAAAAAGAATCTTCAAACACGGCTGTCGTCGAAGCTATGGGGATTAATAAAATACCATAATCTTATAAAGATGAGATTGCGCAGCTCAAGGCCACATTAAGGTGGCTACAAGCCGAGATGAGATCAAAAGATGAAATGATGGCAATCTTGCGTCAAGAGGTATTGACGTCTCGTAAGCTTGAGCATTCCCCTTCGGGGCACTAAGCCCTCTTTACCGTCTCTCAAGCATCGTGCCTGGTAATTAAAACAACACCATCAAAAGAAGAGCCACTCCCACCATTGCCCCCCTCATTGCTAGTCTCTTCCCCATCAACTCAGGTTTGGAATGGAGAATTAGTGAAGGGCATGGTAGCGGAAGCATTAAAGAAGTACAATATCCCAGTCATGGAAGAGCTGAATCGCTACCAAAAGCCTTACCGAGCCTATGTTGATCAAACTCCATTCCCACCGGGCTACCAAAGATTTGACTTCCCCAAATACGATGGCACTGGCTCGTCGCAACAACATATAGCCCACTTCATTGCTGCATGTGGCAATACGATGAACAATGACCATCTATTGCTTCGACAATTTGTGGGAACCCTCACGAGCGCTGCATTCAAATGGTACTCTCGGTTACCACCATGGTTAATCTCATCATGGGTACAAATGGAAGAAGAGTTCCTTAGGCGCTTCTGCGATATAAAAAGAAAAGTGCAGCTTTTTGAGCTTCTTGAGGTGAAACAAGAACCGCATGAATCGACGATTGAATACATCGAGAGGTGGCACAACCTGTCCATCAATTTGACCACTCCAATAGGTGAGCTCCAAGAAATGGAGTACTGCATAGACGACATGCACCTAGAATTGGCCTGCTACGTCACCTCAGCATGGCCCACCACATTCATCAAGATGGTCAACAACGCAGTATAAATCGAAAGCTTACTCAAGCACCATGGAAATGTATCTGGGCCCTCCACATCGGTCGAAGATGATGAGCAGTCAGCAACCGCCATTCCAAGTACCATGTACTCCTCAAGCCAAAGCCGACATGAGAGTTATCCCTTTGACAAGTGCATGACGCCCAAGTTGCTTGAAACTCTCTTATCTAAGGGGATGATTGAGCTCCCCACACCAAAGAGATCAAAGGAAGTCGGGAGAGATGACAAGCCTCATTACTGCCAATATCATAAGAGGCTTGGTCATAAGACTTAGGATTGCCATGCCACTAAAGACATTATCCATAATTTCATAAACAATGGAAGATTGAACTAGGAGCCTGATTCTACATGTGATCCAGTGCCGCACCATGGATCGAGCTGCAAGACCCTAAACTGCATAGCCATGGTCCAAGCTATATGACCCTAAAACTATAGCACATGTCCTAGTTGCACGACATTAAACTGCACAACATATGGTCTCTGAGGCATGACCTTAAACGATGCCCTCCGGTCTTGGTGTATGACCATAAAACACACTACCCTTACGGTCTCGAAGGCAAGACCTTAAATATGCCCTATGGTCTCGGAGGCAAGACCTTAAACCCACCCTTCGATCTTGGTGTATGACCATAAAACACACTACCCTTATGGTCTCGGAGGCAAGACTTTAAACATGCCCAATGGTCTCGAAGGCAAGGCCTTAAACCCGCCCTCAGGTCCTGGTGTGCGACCATAAAACATACCACCCTTACGGGCTGGGAGGCAAGACCGTAAATATGCCTACCGTCTCGGAGGCAACACCTAAAACATGCCCTCAGGTCTCAGCGGACAACCTTAAATCACACCGAATTGATGGTCACGGTGGCATGACCTTAAACACGCCTCCAAAAAAAAGAGAGAGGAAAACCCGCAAAGGTGTCATAGATAAAAGTGTCAAAAAAAAAACAAAAAAAGAGAAAGAAGGAAAAGGAAAAATGAAGGACATGGTGTGCACCTCAAAAGGCCACCATGGGCAAAATGCGCCAAAAGAAAAGAAAAAGAAAATACGGCCAAAGTGAAAACCCACAAGGGCACTATGGGAAAAATCGTCAAAATAAAAGGGGTGTGGTGAAAACACTTCGAAGCACTCACTCTCAAATGATGGGCATGTTGACCTTACCCTATGGGTCATCAGGAGCAAAAATGTCATAATAACGTCCATGTAGCAAGATGTTAAACTGCGCGACATATAGTTTATCTGTACAACTATAAACTGCTTTCTGTTCTTACATGTCTCTATGGGGTTTGCCGCATGACACCCTCCCAATATATCCCCTACCACATCCTTCTTAATAATGTCCCCAGTGAAAGGACACCACCCCTCCGAGGTATCCTCCCTAATCAAGGTGTACCTCGGTTCCAACTGCGAGGCGTCGAAGCAGAGCATGCAAGGCAGACCGCAGTTCTGACTGTGAAGCCTTGAAGCAGAGCATGCAAGCATGCTCCCGCCTGTCAAAAAGGCAGACCACAGTTCCGATTGTGATGCTTCGAAGCAGAGCATGCAAGCATGTGCCTGCCTCTCAAAAAGGGAGACCGCAGTTCCGACTGTGAGGCTTCGAAGTAGAGCATGTGCCCGCCTCTCAAAAAGGTAGACCGTTGTTTCGACTATGAGGCTTCAAAGCAGAGCATGCAAGCATGCGCCCGCTTCTCAAAAAGGCATACTACAGGTCCGATTGTGAGGCTTCGAAGTAGAGCATGTAGGCATGCACCCTCCTCTACAAAGCAATATCTCAAAGAGGCAAAAGGCTTCGAAGTAGAGCATGTAAAAGCATGTGCTCACCTCTACAAAGCAATATCCTAAGGGGGCATAACGCGGTCTCAACTATACCCCTACACCTGATATGGTGCTTTCACCACCCGTCTTACCCATCTCACTAAACATCTCTTCCTTTCCAAAACTCTTCTGGACCCCATTCCCTAGTTGAGTTACACAACTCATGGCTCTCTCAAGCCTCCATCATACACCTTAATTGCCCATGACCCTACTTCTTGTCATGCGTACCTCTACCTCAGCACGTCCAACAAGGGTGAGGACTTTAAAAGCGCCCCTCAGTGGTCTAAAGTGGGTGAAGACCTTTAAACTTTCCCTCAATATGTCCAACAAGGACGAGGACTTTAAAAGCACCCCTCGACGATCTATTTGGGGCAAATACCTTAAAAGATCACCATCTAGCCGAATCGGTCAAAGTAGTAAGTCTCAAGCCCGAGCCGAAGGTCCTTCACAAGCCGCCGCTCGCACACATCCCTCATACGCATGCCCCTAGCTGCTGCTTGCCTGTCCTCCGCACGCGTCCCTCTCACGCATGCCCCAGCCGCCGCCTGCAGCCTTACCCCATAAAGCAGGGCCGGTCGGGGTAGTAGGTCCCAAGCTCGAGCCCGAGCCCGAGGTCCTTCACAAACCGCTGCCTGCGCACATCCCTCACACGCGTGCCTGAAATTGCCACTAGTATCCTCCCTTCACTGCGTGAGTGCCTTTTGCATGTGCTTCCACGCATGCCGCCCCTACCCGGCCCTTTCGTGCGTGCATCGACATGCCTTCTTTACCCCAAGCCAAGCCCTTTTGCAAAGAGCGCAACACCTTTGTCGCCAGTATCGTTCTACCACTGCGTACACACCTTTCGCACGTGCTTCCATGCATGCCCCCCCTAGCTGGCTCGTTTGTGCGAGCATCGACATACCCTCACAACACCTCGTCCCCAGTGAAGCCATGAGAGAACCCACCTCCTTCCTCGGTGATGTCTCACTCATGCCTCTAGGCTTGCTTCCCTCATCACACTTTTACCCCCATAGAGTCACGCTCATGTCTATTCCATCACATAGTGGACCCATTTTAACCACTAGGGAGTCACACTTATTCCCTAACCCCCAGTGAGTCCATCTTCATTTACCACCCGTCACTAGGTCACCACCATCTGAACCCACTGACTTTTAAATGGCCTCCGCCATTTCATCCCCAGTGAGTCAGATCACCATCATCCACGGCCCTCATAGAGCGTCATCCGCTTCACATTCCCCAGAGGGCCCACTTCTCAGGCTTTGTACAATGGTCCAGTTGCATAATCTTAAATTGTAGCACACGTCCTAGCCGGATGACGTTAAACTACTTTTCACAAGGGTCCAATTGCATGACCTTAAATTGTAGCACACGTCCTGGCCACGTCACATTAAACTGTTTTGCACAATGGTCTATTTGCATGACCTTAAACTGTAGCATGTGTACTGGCCCCATGAGGTTAAACTGCTTTGCACAATGGTCCAGTTGCATGACCTTAAACTGTAGCACACGTCTTGGCCGCATGACATTAAACTGTTACGCACACCGGTCTAGCGGTGTGCATGAAATGCCACATAAGTGCCCTCCGTATGAAGTTTCATGCACACGCACACTGTGCGTGTTCTACTCAACGTGCGCGATTCGTGCTCAAATCGTGTCGATTTGTTGTGTGCATTTATGGCGGCTTGTACACACTTTCCCACCGTATGATTTGCCCCACGTTCCCCCAATCACGTGAGCATGAAGTGCCACTTAAGTGCCCTCCGTACAAAGTTTCGTGCACACGTGCACCACGCGCAATTCCAATGTAAACCGTGTCGGTTTGTTGCACGCAATTATGACGGCTTGTGCATACTTGTGCACCGTATGATTTTCCCCATGTACCCTCAAACACATGCGCACGAAGTCCCACTTAAGTGCCATCCGTACAAATTTTCATGTACACTCGCACCGCGCGTGATTCGGTCGCAAACCGTGTCGATTTTTTGCGTGTAATTATGGCGGATTGTGCACGCTTGTGTACCGTATGATTTGCCCCACGTTTTCCCAAAGTGGTGCGCACGAAGTGCCACTTAAGTTCCCTTTATACGAAGTATCGTGCACATGTGTCAACTCAACGCGCGCGATTCATGCGCAAACCATGCCGGTTTGTTGAGCGCAATTATGGCGGATTGTGTGCACTTGTGTATCATACGATTTGCCCCACGTTCTCCCTTACACATGAGCATGAAATTCCACGTAAGTTCCCTCCGTTCAAAATTTCATGCACATGTGCATCGCTTGTGCTCTACTCAATGTGCACGATTCGTGCGCCAACCGTGGTGGTTGCGCGCAATTAGGGTGGCTTGTACACAATTTCCCACTGTATGATTTGGCCCACGTTTCCCCAAACACATGCGCACAAAGTGTCGCTTAAGTGCCCTCCGTATGAAGTTTCGTGCACACACGCACCGTGTGCACTCAACTCAACGAGTGCTATTCACGTGCAAACCATGCTAGTTTGTTGCTTGCAATTATGGCGGCTCTTGCACGCTTGTGCATCATATGATTTGCCTCACATTCCCCCAAACACGCGTGCACGAAGTGCCACTTGAGTGCTCTCCATACGAAGTTTCGTGCACGCGAGCACCGCTCGCACAACTCAACATGCGTGATTTGCATGCAAATGATGCCAGTTTGTTACGAACAATTATGAAGGCTTATGCTCACTTGTGCACCATACAATTTTCCCCACGTTCCCCCAAACACGTGCGCATGAATTTCCATTTATGTGCCCTCCATACGAAGTTTTGTGCACATGTGCATCGTGCGTGCTCAACTCAACCCAAGCGATTCTCGTGCAAACCGTGCAGATTTGTTGCGTGTAATTATGGCGGCTTGTGCGCACTTATGCAGCTTACGATTTACCCAATGTTCCCCCAATCATGGGCGCACAAAGTGCCACTTAAATGCCCTCTGTACAAAGTTTCGTGCAAACGCGCACTGCATGCGTTCAAATCATCACACGCGATTCGCATGCAAACCGTGTCATTTTATTATGTGCTATTATGGTGGCTTGTGCGCACTTGTGCACTGAACAATTTGGCCCAGGTTCCCCCAAACACGTGTGCACGAAGTGCTACTTTAGTGCCCACCATACGAAGTTTTGTGTACACGTGCACTGCACGCACTCAACTCAACGTGCACAATTCGTGCGCAAACAGTGCCAGTTTGTTACTCGCAATTATGACAGCTTTTCTGCGTTTGATCACCGTATATTTGCCCCACGTTCTCCCGAATACATGTGCACGAAGTACCACTTGAGTGCCCTACGTATGAAGTTTCGTGTACACATGCGTTGCTCGCTCAACACAACACGCCTGATTCGTGCAAATCGTGCTCATTTTATGCGTGCCAATATGGAGTCTTATGCACACTTCAACACTGTACGATTTTCCCCTCGTTCGCCCAAACATGTGTACACGAAGTGTCACTTAAGAGCCCTCTGTACGTAGTTTCTTGCACACACGCATGCTCAACTCTACCTGCATGATTCGCGTGAAACCGTGCCGATTTGTTGCGTGCAATTATGGCGGCTGTGCGCACTTGTGCACTGTACGATTTTCCCAATGTTCCCCCAAACACATGAACATAAAGTGCCATTTAGGTGCCCTCCTTACGAAGTTTCGTGCACACCCGCACCATGCACACTCAACTCAACGTGTGTGATTCAGCAACAAACCATGCGGGTTTGTTGCGGGCAGTTATGGCAGCTTTTGTGCACTTGTGCACCATAGGATTTGCCCCATGTTCCCCCAAACACATGTGCATGAAGTGCCACTTAAGTACCCTCAAGGAGACAGTCAATGCGTTGGTTGTTGAAGAATCGAGCAATGATCATGAGGAACGTATGGATCGGCTTGAGACGATGCGGAGGATGATGGAGAAGATTAAGCAACGGGAGGATTTGTTCCCCCCGGGAATTCGTCTCACCATGGGTTATCCACAACCCCCTCATCTGGCTGACAAAGCCCAAAGACAGTCGCCTCCGCACAGTTCGCATGACCAATCTTCCCCTCATCATGTCTCACAAGCTGATATTGATGTCATGGTGAGTCACAGCCTGCAACGCAGGCAGGTCCCTAGCATGCAGGATACGGTGTTGTATAGAAAGCCCTATCCCTCCTATATCAACTTACTGCTGTTGCCCCCAAACTACCAAATGGGAAGGCTCCCCGTCTTCAATAACACGTGTTCTCCCCACCAACATATCACTCACTTCATATCAGCTTTTCAAGAGACGGCTGCCGATAGGAGGTTTCTCCTCCATCAGTTTGTCGAAACTCTCGACGGGCCAATATTTAAGTGGTAGGGGCAAGGGGTGTACGGACCCGTGCCTCGAGGCTCCTTGGGTTAGGCCAGGATAGAGGGGCCAAGAGAAAGAAGAGATAGAAAGAAGAGAGGAAAAGAGAGAAATAGGAGAGAGAAAGGAAAAGAAGTGAAGAGAAGAGAAAGAGAGAAAGAAAGAGAATAGAAGAGAGAAAGAGAAAGGAGAAAGAAAGAGAGAGGAGAGAGAAAGAGAAGGGGGAATGAAATAGAAGAGAAGAGAGAGAGAAGAGAGAGAGAGAAGAGAGAGAGAATGAAAGAGAAGAGGAGAAGAGAAAGAGGGAAGGAAGTTGAGGACGGCGGCTGAGCCTACTGTCCCACAGAGGAGAGGAAAAAGAGAAGAGAGAGAAAGAAAGAGAGAAAGAGAAGAGAGAGAAAGAAAAGAGCAAGATGATACTAGGCCTGCCGCCTGGGATGGGACTCATACCATCTTCTAAGTCAAGAGTAGGAAGAGAGAGAAAGAGAAGAGAGAAGGAAAGAGAAGAGAAGAGAGAGAAAGAGAGAAGAGAGAGAAAGAGAGAGAAGAGGAGAGAAAGTGAAGAGAGAGAAAGACAAGAGGAGAGAAGAAAGAAAGTTACATTGAGCTCAAGATAACCAATGCAAAATTTTCTCTCTCCTATCTCTCTCTCTCTAATGTGACCCAAAGGGAATGCACAATAAGCCCAATTTATTTATTTTTGCCAAAGGGTCCCAAGTACAATGAGAATGCGTACCATTTATAGAGTTGGGGCCCAAACATGGGTGGAAAATTAAAATTCAGCCTAATTGCTTAAAATTCACATTAAAATGAATAAATAAAATTCTTAAAATGGGGGTAAAATGACAGTTTTACTCCTACATCAACAATCTAATAAATTCGAAACGGGTCCCTACAATGGTTAATTTTCATGTGATCTT
This sequence comes from Amborella trichopoda, assembly GCF_054954075.1. Lineage (NCBI taxonomy): Eukaryota > Viridiplantae > Streptophyta > Magnoliopsida > Amborellales > Amborellaceae > Amborella > Amborella trichopoda. The sequence goes on from NC_142340.1 coordinate 18,750,639, forward strand.
TTCGGGGTTGATTTAGGGCCTTTTCGGCCACCATTCAGCCAAAAGATTACTGTTTTCCTGACGAGCTCGAGAAGATGGTTGTTTTGGTACCCATTTCGAGTCGTGGATCTGCGTTTTGGGCCCTGATCATGACACGGCTAAAACATGAGAAATCGTGCGACTTTAGATGTGAAATTCATGCTGTTTCTCAATGTATTTTACCGATTTCTTCATGGTAGGGTGATAAGCAAGTTTCCACGATCATTATGCCAAAAGAATGGCGTCATTCGGAGCCCGGACAACCATTTTCCCAATTTGGAAAAATTGGTCAGAATTTGGATTCCGTGACCGGAATTCCAGTAGCTTTAGCACCTTTTTTCAGTGAATCTGACCAGTCATCATGGATGGCGTTTGGACGGGAGGAAGGCCTTAACGTCGTGGTCGCAATGGACTTGGTATGGCGTCGTTCCAACGTGTGAGTGTCATGATATCATCGTTCGATCATCGAGAGGTGTGGCTGGAATTTTCTTACTACTTTTGGAATTTTTCGATGACCTTCTCTCTTCGATTTCTCTTGGCTAGGGCCGTGTCACCGTGGCAGAAGCGGCCATAGTTGCATGCAACGAACCGCCATGGTTTGCGCTTGAATAGCATGTGGTGCGTGTATGCACGAAACTTTGTACAGAGGACACTTTAGTGGCACTTTGTCCGCACATGTTTGGGGGGACGTGGGGCAAATCGTACGGATCACAAGTTCACACAACCCTCCATAATTGTGCACAACAAACCATCACGATTTTCGTGTGAATCGTGCGCGTTGAGTTGAGCGTGCGCAGTGCACGTGTGCACGAAACTTCATACGGAGGGCACTTATGTGGCACTTTATGTGCATGTGTTTGGAGGAATGTGGGGCAAATCGTACGATGCACAAGTGCACACAAGCCGCCATAATTGCATGTAGCAGACTGGCATGGTCGGCGTGCGAATCGTGCACATTGAGTTGAGCACGCCCGATGCGTGTGTGTACGAAACTTTGTATGGAGGGCACTTGAGTGGTACTTCATGTGCACGTGTTTGGGGGAACGTGCGACAAATCCTACGGTCCAAAGTGCGCATAAGTCGCCATAATTGTGTGCAACAAACTGGTACGGTTTGCGTGCGAATCGTGCGTGTTGATTAGAGCACGTGTGGTGTCCATGTACATGAAACTTCATACGGAGGGCACTTAAGTGGTACCTCATGTGCATGTGTTCTGAGGAACATGGGGAAAATTGTATGGTGCACAAGTGCGCACAAGCTTGCATAATTGCATGCAACAAAGTGGCACGGTTTGTGCGCAAATCGTGCACGTTGAGTTGAGAGAGAGCGGTGCGTGTCTACATGAAACTTCGTATGGAGGGCACTTACATGGCACTTCGTGCTCACATGTTTGGGGGAACGTGGGGCAAATCGTACGGTGCACAAGTGCGCACAAGCTGTCATAATTGTATGCAATAGACTGGCACGGTTTGTGGGTGAATCGTGCACGTTGAGTTGAGTACACGCGGTGCATGTATGCACGAAACTTTATACGGAGGGCACTTAAGTGGCATGTCATGCGCACGAGTTTGGGGTAGGGCAAATCGTATGGTATGCAAGTGCGCACAAGCAACCATAATTGCGTGCTGCAAATCGACATGGTTTGCGTGCAAATCGTTTGGGTTGAGTTGAGCGCATGCGGTGCATGTGTGCATGAAACTTCGTACGGAAGGCATTTAAATGGCACTTCGTGTGTACGTGTTTGGAGGAACGTGGGGCAAATCATATGGTACACAAGTGCACACAAGCAGCCATAAATACGTGCAACATATCGACAAAGTTTGCACACGAATTGTACGCATTAAGATGAGAGTGCACGATGTGCGTGTTCACGAACTTTGTACGGAGGGTACTTAAGTGGCACTTCGTTCGCTCGTGTTTGGGGGAATGTGGGACAAATCGTACGGTTCACAAGTGCATACAAGCTACCATAATTGCCTACTACAAACCGGCATGGTTTGTGGCCAAATCGCGAGCAATGCGCGTGTGCACGAAACTTCATATAAAGGGCACTTAAGTAGCACTTCGTACACATATGTTTGGGGGTACGTGGGGAAAATTGTATGGTGCAGAAGTGCACACAAGATGACATAATTGCACGCAACAAACTGGTATGGTTAGCACTCGAATCGCATGTGGTACGCGCGTGCACGAAACTTCGTACGGTGGGCACTGAAGTGGCACTTCGTGAGCACATGTTTGGGGGAACGTGGGGAAAATTGTATGATGCACAAGTGGGTACAAGCTGCCATAATTGCGTGTAAAAAACCAGCACAGTTTGTACGCGAATCGAGCGCGTTGATAGTGCGTGGTAAGGGTATACGCGAAACTTTGTACGGAGGGCACTTAAGTGGCACGTCCTACGCATGGGTTAGGGGGAACGTGGGGCAAATCATATTATACACAAGTGCACACAAGCAGCCATAATTGCGCGCAGCAATTCGGTACGGTTTGTGTGCGAATTGCGCAACTTGAGTTGAGCACGCGCAGCACGCAACTGCACGAAACTTCATACGGAGAGCACTTAAATGGCACCTTATGCGCACGTGTTTGGGGGAACGTGGGGCAGATTGTATGGTGCACAAATGCGCACAAGCCACCATAATTGCGTGCAACAAATTGCCACAGTTTGCCGCGAATCGCGAGCGGTGCGTGTGTGCCCGAAACTTCGTATAGAGGGCACTTAAGTAGCACTTCGTGCACACGTGTTTTGCGGTACGTGGGGCAAATCGTACAGTACACAAGTGCGCAGCAGACACAATAATTGCGCCCAACTAACTGGCACGGTTTGCACGCGGGTTGAGTTGAACGTGAGCAGTGTGTGTACACAAAACTTTGTACGGAGGCAATTTAAGTGGCACTTTGTGCGCACGTGTTTGGGAGAAAGTGGGGCAATTCGTACGGTGCAGAAATGTGCACAAGCCGAAATAATTGCATGCAACAAATTGGCATGGTTTGCACACGAATCGCACGTGCGTGTGCACGAAACTTCGTACAGAGGGCACTTAAGTGGCACTTCGTGCGCACGTGTTTGGGGGAACGTAAGGAAAATCATCCGGTGCACAAGTGTGCATAAGCCGCCAAAATTGCGCAACAAACCGGCATGGTTTGCCCAAGAACTGTGCGGGTTGAGTTGAGCGCACTCGGGGCGCATGTGAAACTTCGTACGGAGGGCACTTAAGTTGCACTTCATGCAAACATGTTTGGGGGAACATGGGCTAAATCGTACAATACATAAGTGCGTATAAGCCTCGATAATTGCGCACAACAAACCGGCATGATTTGCGCGTGAATCGCGCTCTTTGAGTTTTGTGAGTGGTACGTGTGTGTACGAAACTTCTTGCGAAGGGAACTCAACTGACACTTCGTGTGCACGTGTTTCGAGGAACATGGGGCAAATCATACGGTGCACAAGTGTGCACATGCCACCGTAATTGTGGGCAACAAACTGGCACGGTTTGCTCGTGAATCGCGCTCGTTGAGTTGAGTGCTCGCGGTGCGCGGGTGCACGAAACATCATACCGAGGGCACATCGTGTGCACATGTTTGGGGGAACGTGGGCCAAATCGTGTGGTGCACAAGTACGCGCAAGCCACCATAATTGCGCGCAACAAACCGGCATAGTTTGCCTGCGAATTGTGCACGTTGAGTTGAGTGCACGTGGTGCGTGTGTGAACGAAACTTCGTACAGAGGGAACTTCGGTGGCACTTGGTGGGCACGTGTTTGGGAGAACGTGGGGCAAATCGTATGGTGCACAAGCGTGCACAAGCCGCCATAATTGCACTCAACAAACCGGCATGGTTTGCGTGTGAATCGTACACGTTGATTTGGCACGTGCGGTGTGCGTGTGCATGAAACTTTTTATGGTGAGCATTTAAGTGCACACATAATTACACACAACAAACCGGCACAGTTTGTGGGCGAATCTCATGTGGTGCACGTGCGCATGAAAATTCGTATGGAGGGCACTTAAGTGACAATTCATGCGCATGTGTTTGGGGGTACGTGGGGCAATCGTACAAGACGCCATAATTGTGCGTGACAAACCGGCACGGTTTGTGCGCGAATCATGCTCATTGATTTTGGCACACACGGTGCATGTGTGCACGAAAATTCGTACGGAGGTCACTTAATTGGTACTTCGTGCACACGCGATTGGGGGAACATGGGGCAAATCGTACTATTGGCAAGTGCGCACTAGCCACCATAATTGTGCGCAACAAACCGGCACGGTTTGCGCACAAATCGCGTGCATTGAGTAGAGCAGGAGCGGTGCATGTGTGCACAAAACTTCATACGGAGGGCACTTAAGTGGACCTTCGTGCGCATGTGTTTGGGGGAACGTGGGGCAAATCATAGGTGCACAAGTGCACAGAAGTCGGCATAATTGCGAGCAACAAACAGGCATGGTTTGCACTCGAATCGTGTGTGATGCGCGTGTGCCGAAAACTTTGTACGGAGGCCACTTTAGTGGTCCTTTGTGGGCACTTGTTTGGTGGAACATGGGGAAAATCGTATGGTGCATAAGTGCGCACAGCTCGCCATAGTTGCACGTAAATAATCTTCATGGTTTGCGTGCAAATCGTGCGTGTTGAGTTAGTGAGTGTGTGCACAAAACTTTGTACGAAGGTAACTAAAGTGGCACTTCATGCGCACGTGTTTGGGAGAATGTGGGGCAAATCGTACGGTTCACAAGCGGGCAAAAGCCGCCATAATTGCGGGAAACAAATCGGCACGATTTGCATGTGAATCGCTCTTGTTGAGTTGAGCGCACGGTATGCATGTGTGCACGAAACTTCGTACAAAGGGCGCTTAAGTGGCACTTCACACATGTTTGGGGGAATGTGGGGAAATCGTTCGATGGACAAGTACGCACAAGCCGCCATAGTTGCGTGTAACAAACTGACACAGTTTGTGCACGAATCGCACACGTTGCCTTGAGCACGCGTGGTCCCCATGTTCATGAAACTTCGTACAGAGGGCACTTGAGTGCACCTCATGCGCACGTGTTTGGGGGAACATGGTGTTGAGTTAAGCGCGCTCGATGCACATGTGTTGAGTTAAGCGTGGGTTGAGTTAAGCGTGCTCGATGCATGTGTGCACGAAACTTCGTACGAGGGGCACATAAGTGGCACTTCGGGCATACGTGTTTGGGGGAATGTGGGGCAAAATCGCATGGTGCACAAGTGTGCACAAGCCGCCCTAATTGCATGCAACAAAAAGGTGTGATTTGCGTGTGAATCTCGCGTGTTCACTTGAGCACGTGATGCGCATGTGCACCAAACTTCATATGGAGGGCACTTAAGTTAGTGTTGGGGGGAACATTGGGTACAAAGGATAAGTGCGCACAAGCCTCCATAATTGCGCGCAACAAACCGGCTCGGTTTGATAGCGAATCGCACATGTTTAGTTAAGTGGATGCGGTGCACGTGTGCATGAAACTTCATACAAAGGTCATGTAAGTGGCACTTCGTGCGCATGTGTTTGGGGGAACGTGGGGCCAATCTATGGTGCACAAGTGCGCACATGCCGCCATTATTGCAGGTAGTAAACCGGCACGGTTTCCGTGCGATCGCATGTGTTGAGTTGAGCATGCGCAGTGCGTGTGTGCATTAAACTTAGTACGGAGAGCCCTTAAGTGACACTTCGTACGCATGAGTTTGGCGGAACGTGGGGAAAATTGTATGGTGTACAAGTGTGCTCATGTCGCCATAATTACACTTAACAAACTGGCACTGTTTGCACGCAAATCGTGTGTGTTGAGTTGAGCGCGCACGGTTCGCATGTGCACAAAACTTTGTCCAGAGGGCACTTAAGTGGCACTTCGTGAGCACTTTTTTGGGGGAACATGGGACAAATCGTACGGTGCAAACGTGCGCACAAGCGGCCATAATTGCATGCAACAAACTGGCACCGTTTGAGCATGAATTGTGCGCGTTGAGTTGAGTGCGAGCGATGCGCATGTGCACGAAACTTCATAAGGAGGGCACTTAAGTAGCACTTCGTATGCACATGCTTGAGGGAACATGGGGCAAATAGTATGGTACACAACTGTGCACAAGCCGCCATAATTGAGAGCAATAAATGGGCACGGTTTACACACGAATCACGCATTGACTTGAGCACGCGCGGTGTACATGTGCACGAAACTTCGTACGGAGGGCACTTAAATGGAACTTCGTGTGCAAGTGTTTGGGGGAACGTGGGGCCAATCGTACGGTGGACAAAAGTGCACAAGCGGCCATAATAGTACGCAACAAACCAGAACGGTTTGCGCACGAATCGCACTCATTGAGTAGAGCGTGAGCTGTGCGCGTGTGCATGAAACTTTGAATCACGCGCATTGAGGTTAGCACACGTGGTGAACGTATGTACGAAACTTCGTACGTAAGGCACTTAAGTGGCACATCGTGCACACGTGTTTGGGGCATCGTGGGGAAAATCGTACGATGCACAAGGGCGCACAAGCAGGCATGATTGCGCGCAACAAACAGGCACAGTTTGCACGTGAATCATGCGTGTTGCGCGTGAGCACAAAATTCCATACGGTGGGCACTTAAGTGGCACTTAGTGAGCACGTATTTGGGGGAACGTGGGCCAAATCGTACGGTGCACAAGCCTCCATAATTGTGCGAAAACAAAGCGACACGATTTGAACGCGCACCACAGGCGACAACTTGAGCGCGTGTGTACGAAACTTCGTACGGACACTTTGTTTGTACATGTTTGGGGGAACGTGGGGCAAATAGTACGGCGCACAAGCACGGTTTGCTCGCAGATGAATGAGCGCAGTGCATGTGTGCACAAAACTTTGTATGGAGGGCACGTAAGTGGCACTTCATGCGCACGTGTTTGAGGGAATGTGGGGCAAATCGTATGGTGCACATGTGCACACAAGCCGCCATTATTGCGCACAACAAACCGGCACAATTTGAGCTCGAATCGCGAGTGTTGAGCTGAGCGTGTGCAATGTGCGTGTGCACAAAACTTGGTACGAAGGAAACTTAAGTGGCACTTCATGCGTAAGAGGTTGGGAGAACGAGGGGAAAATCGCATGGTGCACAAGTGCGCACAAGCCGCCATAATTGCGTGCAACAAACCGGCATGGTTTGCACGCGTGTTGAGTTGAGCGTGCGCAGTATGCATGTTCACGAGAGGGCACTTAAGTGGCACTTCGTGCGCAAGTGGGACAAAATCGTACGGTGCAAACGTGTTCACAAGCCGTCATAATTGCGTGCAACAAACTGGCATGATTTGCGCGCAAATATCGCGCGTTGAGTTGAGCGCGAGCAGTGTGCTTGTGCACGAAACTTCATACGGAGGGCACTTAAGTGCCACTTCGTGCGCACATGTTTGGGTAATGTGCGACAAATTGTACAGTGCATAAGTGCGCATGAGCCGCCATGCACAACACATCGGCATGGTTTGAGTGCGAATCACACACGTTGAGTTGAGCATGAGCGGTGCGCAAACGAAACATTGTAGGAGGGCACTTGAGTGCTACTTCATATGCACATGTTTGGGGGAACGTGAGATAATTCATACAATACACAAGTGCACACGAGCTGCCATAATTGCACGCAACAAACATGCACAGTTTGAGCGAATCGTGTGCGGTGTGCTTGTGGATGAAACTTCGTACGGAGGCCACTTAAGTGGTATTTCGAGCACACATGCTAAGGGGAACGTGGGGAAAATCCTATGGCACGCTAGTGCACACAAGCCGCCATAATTGCGCTCAACAAATCAGCACGGTTTGCACGAGAATCGCACACGTTGAGTTGAGCACGTGCGGTTCGCGTGTGCATGAACTTTTTATGGAGGGCATTTAAATAGCAGTTTGTGCCCACGTGTTTGGGGGAACGTGGGGCCAATAGTATGGTGGACAAGTGTGCACAAGCCACCACAATTGCGCGCAATAACCGGCACAGTTTGATGCGAATCACACACGTTGAGTTGAGTGCAAATGGTGTGTGTGTGTACGATACTTCGTACGAAGGCAATTTAAGTTTCACTCCATGCATACATGTTTTCGTGAACGTGGGGCAAATCTTACGGTGCACAAGAGCGCACAAGCCGCCATAATTGCAAGCAACAAACCAGCACGGTTTGCAAGCGACTCCCAAGCGATGAGTTGAGCGCGTGTACACGAAACTTCATATGGAGGGCACCTAAGTGGCACAACATACATAGATGATTTAGGGAACATGGGGCAAATCATACGGTGCACAAGTGCGCACAAGCCCCCATAATTGTGCGCAACAAAATGGCACGACTTGCTAGCGAATAGCACGCGTTGAGTTGAACGCATGCAGTGCATGTGTGCACGAAACACCCTACGGAGGGCACTTAAGTGGCACTTCATGTGCACGTTTCTAGGGGAATGTAGGGAAAATCGTAAGGTGCACAAGTTCTTACAGGCCGCCATAATTGCGCGCAACAAACTGACAGCATTTGCGCACGTTTAGTTGAGCACGTACACGAAACTTCGTACGGAGGGCACTTATGTGGCACTTCGTGCGCACTTGTTTGGGGGAACGTGGGGAAAATCGTATAGTGCACAAGTGCACACAAGCCACCATTTATTAAGCGCAACAAACAGGGATGGTTCACGTGCGAATCGCGTGCATTGAGTTGAGCACAATCGATACCCATGTGCACAAAATTTCGTACAGAGGGAACTTAAGTGGCTCTTCGTGCATACATGTTTGGGGGAACGTGGGGAAAATCATACAGTGTAATTGTGCGAATAAGCCGCCATAATTGCACGGAGTAAACCAGCATGGTTTGCACGTGAACCGCGCTCGTTGAGTTGAGCGCGCGGGGTGCACGTGTGCACAAAACTTCTTACAAAAGGCACTTAAGTGGCACTTTGCGCAGACATGTTTGTGGGCAACGTGGGGCAAATCATACGGTTCACAAGTGCGCACAAGCCGCCATAGAAGCGTGCAACAAACCGGTGCGGTTTGCCCACAAATCACGCGCGTTGAGTTGACTATGTGCGGTGCACTTGTGCATGAAACTTTGTACAGAGGAAACTTAAGTGGCACTTCGTGCGCACGTATTTGTGCGAACGTGGGGCAAATCATACAGTGCACATGTATTGCGCACAACTAACCGGCAAGGATTGCACGTGAATCGCGCGTGTTGAGTTGAGTGCGCACGGTGCGCGTGTGCATGAAACTTTGTATGGAGGGCACCTAAGTGACATTTCGTGCTCATGTGTTTGGGGGAGTGTGGGGCAAATCGTACGGTGTACAAGTGGGCAAAGCCACCATAATTGCGCGCAACTAACCGGCATGGATTACATGCGAATCGCACGTGTTGAGTTGAGTGCGCGTGGTGCATGTGTGCACGAAACTTCATACGGAGGGCACTTAACTGGCACTTCATGCACACGTGTTTGGGGGATTGTGGGCAAAATTGTTCGGTCTATAAGAGCGCACAAGCGGCCATAATTGCGCCCAACAAACCGGCACAGTTTGTGCGCACTGTGCGTGAGTCCACGAAACTTTGTACGGAAGGCACTAAAGTGCCACTTCACGCACACATGTTTGGGAGAACGTGGGAAAAACTGTACGGTGCACATGAGCGCACAAGCTGTCATAATTGTGCGCAACAAATCGGAACGGTTTATGTGCGAACCCCAGGCGTTGAGTTGAGCGCACACGGTGTGCAAGTGTATGAAACTTCGTACGAAGGGCACTTAAGTGGCACCTCATGCGCACGTGTTTGGGGGAACATTGGGCAAATCGTATGTTGTACAATTGCGCACAAACCACCATAATTGCGTAACAAACTGGCACGATGTGCGTGCGAATCGCGTGCATTGGGTTGAGCCCCAGCGATGTGCGTGTGCACGAAACTTTGTATGGAGGGCACTTAAGTTGCACTTCATGCGCACGTGTTTTGGTGAACGTGGGGTGAATCATTCGGTGCACAAGTGCGCACAAGCCACAATAATTGCGCTCAACAAACAGGCACAGTGTACGTGCAAATCAAATTCGTTGGGTTGAGCGCAAGCGGTGTGCGTTTGTACGAAACTTCATACGGATGGCACTTAAGTGGCACTTTGTGTGTACGTGTTTGGGGGAACGTGGGGAAAAGTGTACGGTTCACAAGTGTGCACAAGCCTCCATAATTGTGAGAAACAAACTGGCACGGTTTGCACGCGAATCTTGCGCAAACGAGTTGAGCGCATGGTGCGCGTGTGCACAAAACTTCATATGGAGAGCACCTAAGTTGCACTTTGTGCGCACGTGTTTTGGGGAATGTGGGGCAAATCCTACGGTGCACAAGCGCACATAAGCCGCCATAATTATGCCCAACAAACAGGCACCGCTTGCACGTGAATCGCGTGCGTTGAGTTGAGGACATGCGATGCGCATGTGCACGAAACTTTGTACGGAGGGCACTTTAGTGGCACTTCGTGCGCATGTGTTTGGGGGAACATGGAGCAAATCGTACGTTGCACAAGCGCGCACAATTCGCCATAATTGTGCGAAACAAACTGGTACGATTTGCACACAAATTGCCCGCGTTGAGTTGAGCACGCACGGTGTGCGTATGCACAAAACTTTGTACGAAGGGAACTTATGTGGAACTTCGTGCACATATGTTTGGGGGAATGTAAGCAAATTGTACAATGCACAAGCACGCACAGGCCACCATAATTGCGCCCAACAAGCCGGCACGGTTTCATGCGCAAACGAGTTGAGCGCACGCGGTGCATTGCACAAAAATTTACATGGAGGGCACTTAAGTGGCACGAGTTTTGGGGTACATGGGGCAAATCATACAGTACACAAGCGCACACAAGCCGCCATAATTGCGTGCAATGAACTAGCACGGTTTGCTCGTGAATCTTGTGCGTTAAGTTGAGAGCGTGCGGTGCGCGTGTTCACGAAACTTCGTACAGAGGGCACTTAAATTGCATTTCATGCACACGTGTTTGGGGGAACGTCGGGAAAATCGTACGATGTACAAGTTCACAAAACCCACCATATTTGCACGCAACACGATTTGCGCACGAATCGCGTGCATTGAGTAGAGCACATGCGGTGCGCATGTTCACGAAATTTCGTATGGAGGGCACTTTATGTGCACCTTTTTGGGGGAACGTGGGGCAAATCATATCGTTCACAAGTGTGCACAAGCTGCCATAATTGCATGCAACAAACCAGCACGGTTTGCACGTGAACCGCGCGCATTGAGTTGAGCGTGCGCTGCCCACGTGTGCACGAAACTTCATAAGGAGGGAACTTAAGTGGAACTTCATGCGCAGGTATATGGGGGAACGTGGGGCAAATCATACTGTGTTCAAGTCCCCACAAGCCACCATAATTGCGAGCAACAAACCAGCAAAGTTTGTGCAAGTATCTCGCGCGTTGAGTTGAGCGTGCGTGTGTGCACGAAACTTTGTACAGAGGGCACTAAAGTGACACTTCGTGCGAACATGTTTGGGGAACGTAGGGCAAATCGTATGGCGGACAAGCTGCCATAATTGCTTGCAACAAACCGGCACTATGTGCACGCAAATTACGTGCATTGGGTTGAGCACGAGCGGTGCGTGTGTGTACGAAACGTCATATGGAGGGCACAAAAGTGGCACTTCGTGCGCACCTGTTTGGGGAAACATAGGAAAATTGTACGGTGCACAAGTGCACACAAACCACCATAATTGCGCAAAACAAATCGGCACGGTTTGCATGCGAATCGCGCATGTTGAGTTGACTGTGCTCGATGCCCGTGTGCATGGAAGGAACTTAAGTGGCACTTCGTGCGCACAGGTTTAGGGGAACATGGGGGAAATCATATGGTGCACAAGCACGTACAAGCCACCATAATTGCGCACAACAAACCGACACGGTTTGCACGGGAATCGTACGCGTTGAGTTGTGCGAGCGTGGTGCACGTGTGCGCGAAACATTGTAAAGATGGCACGTAAGTGGCACTTCATGCGCACGTGTTTGGGGGAACATGGGGCAAATTGTACGGTGCACAAGCCGCTATAATTGCGCGCAATAAACCGGAATGGTTTGAGCACGTTGATTTGAGTGCGCATGGTGCGCATGTGTACGAAACTTCATACAGAGGCCACTTAAGTGGCACTTCGCGCGCACGTGTTTGGGGGAACAAGGGGTAAATCGTACGGTACACAAGTGCGCACAAACCGTCATATTTGCACGATACAAATCGGCACAGTTTGCACACAAATCGTACGCATTGAGTTGAGCGCGCATGGTGCGCGTGTACAAGAAACTTAGTACGGAGGGCGCTTAAGTGGCACCTTTCGCGCACGTGTTTGGGGGAAGGTGGGGCATATCGTACGGTGCACAACTACGTACAAGCCGCCATAATTGCATGTAACAAACTGACACAATTTTCGTGTGAACCACGGGGGCAGTGCGCATGTTCACAAAACTTCGTACGGAGGGCACTTAAGTGAAATTTTGTGCCCATGTGTTTCTAGAAACGTAGGGAAAATCGTATGGTGCACAAGCTGTCATAATTGCGCATAACAAACCAACACAGTTTGCGCGTAAACCGCACTATTGAGTTGAGCGTGCGCATTGCTCGTGTGCACGAAACTTCGTATGGAGGGCACCTAAGTGGTACTTCACGGGCACGTATTTGGGGGTACATGGGGCAAATCGTTTGGTGCACAAGTAGGCACAAGCCACCACAATTGCGCGTGAAGCTCGTGCGCTGACTTGAGCGTCGCGGTGTGCTTGTTCACGAAACTTCGTATGGAGGGCATATAAGTGTCACTTCATGCGCAGGTGTTTGGGGGAATGTGGGGGAAATCGTACGGTGCACAAGTGCACACAAGTTGCTATAATTCGGCAGAACAAATCGGCACGGTTTGTGCAACAAATCTCACGCAAACAGGTTGAGGGTGCGCGGTGGGCGTGTGCACAAAACTTCGTATGACTCTTCATGACATGTGTTTGGGGGAATGTGGGGTAAATCCTAGGGTGCAGAAGCTCACACAAGCTGCCATAATTGCACGTAACAAACTGGCACGGTTTGCACGCAAAGCGTGCATGTTGAGTTTAGCATGCGCAGTGTGTGTGTCCACGAAACTTCGTATGGAGCGCACTTAAGTTGCACTCCGTGTGCACTTGTTTTGGGGAACATTGGGAAAATTGTACGGTGACTCTTCGTGCACACGTGTTTGGGGGAACGTGGGGTAAATCCTACAATGTACAAGCACGCACAAGCCGCCATAATTGCGTGTAACAAACCGGCACTGTTTGCGAGTGAATCGTGTGCATTAGTGAGCGCGTGCAGTGCGCGTGTGCACGAAACTTCCTATGGAGGGCAGTTAAGTGGCACTTTGTGCGCACGTGTTTGGGGGAACGTGGGGAAAATCGTACGATGCACAAATGCACACAAGCCGCCATAATTGCACGCAATAAACCGGTACGGTTTGCATGTGAATTGAGCGCATTGAGTTGAGCACGTGCGGTGCGTGTATGCACGAAACTTCATACGGATGGCACTTTAGTGGCACTTCGTGCACACGTGTTTGGGGGAACGTGGGGCAAATCGTATGGTGCACAAGTGCGCATAAGCCGCCATAATTGCAATTAACAAACTGGCGCAGTTTGTTTGCGAATAGCGCATATTGACTTGAGCGTGCACGGTGCTCGTGTGCACAAAACTTCGTACGGAGGGCACTTAAGTGGCACTTCGTGCACAAGCACAAGTGTGTACAAGCCACCATAATTGTGTGCAATAAACATGCACGGTTTGCATGTGAATCACGTCCATTGAGTTGAGAGCTCGCGGTACGCGTGTGCACGAAACTTCATACAAAGGGCACTTAAGTGGCCCTTCGTGCACACGTGTCTAGGTGAACATGGGGCAAATCGTTCAGTGCACAAGGGTGACAACCCTAAAATTCTTGAAACTGAAAATCATAATAATAATGTTAATAGTAATAGATACAAATAAAATTATTGTAATAATAATAATATTAAATAAATAAATAAAACTTACATAAAGAAATAAGTTGATAGTAATGATAGACCATCGGGATCATTCTTTTAGCATTTTTTAAAATATTTCAAATGTCATAATATTAAAAAAAAAAAAATAGATGGTCCAATCTCTTTTGGGTGGACCTAAAGTCCACCATCAACTGATCCTAAGCTTTTACACGAGAAGGTTGTTGCCATTTACGTGGCAACAAAATGTATATTTTATTGACCCCTCTTACTAGAGGTGTCACAAAACCCTCTCTCTCTCATATTAACTCTTTCCCTCTCTCTTATTTGGATCTCCTATTCTAAGAGTTTTACGTATTTTTGTATTAAATTGTAAGTGGCATCATTCTCCTGAAAAATACTTCGTTTTTAATAAAATGATTATTTCTCTATATTGTTAAGAATTTAGACACTGAAAATTATTAGAAACAAAAATTAATTATTCATCTACATTGTTATGAATTTAAGAAACTATAAGTTTAGGTAAGTGATCACATTATCCTGTAACACAGTTATTTGAAAATTGATATTTCTGCTTTTAGTAAAATTATGATATTCCGTTTATGGTGATGAATTTTCGATACTGTAAACTATGGTATTTATTCTTTCAATAGTAAAATTGTGATATTTCGTTTATGGTTATGAATTTTCGATATGGTATTTACCCTTTCAATAAGATTGTAATATTTTTGTTTATTGTTATGAATTCTAGATATCATAAGTTTATGTATAAGTGCCTTCATCTTTTTTTTAAATCAGTATTTGAAGAAAATTGATAATTCTATAATATTCCGAGAGATATTTCTGCATTTAATTATAATATTTCTGATACCGTAAGTTTTACGTATTTCTGTATTTAATTGTAACATTCGCAGCATAAACTTTGAAAGCATGCAAGAGTTTTGAACAAGTGCTATGTGCAAGTGTTCTGTCCAAGAGACAGTACAAATGTTATGTGCAAGTATTATGTGCATTTATGCATAATTGTTATATGCAAGAGTTTTGTGCAAGTGATTGTTATAAATTGCTTTATGTGGATATATGTTAATAATTTCAAGAATAATTTAAAAATATGATATTAAAGTTTCTTGATATCTACAATATTGGTATGTGGTCTACAATTAATAAGGTCTTTTGAATTTATATGTATGATAATACGATATAGTGGTGTTACTCATGACTATATGTGTAGCATATATATGGTTATATTTCTTGTGATTACATATGAGACATGCTTCTTATGAAATACGTGCACATGGCAACATGCTTCTAATAAGATATGTGTTCAGGGCAACATGCTTGTGATAAGATAAATGCGCATGGAAACATGCCTCTGATGAGATATTTGTGCCGGCAGTTGTGATTTTTCCTAACTCTCTATGATTGGATGAGAGTTAGCAGTGTGTGTTTGAAGGGTCGCGCCCCTAATATCTATGTGATGGCACTACTCATTGGAACCTCTTTGGTAGTGTAACGCCCTCTCGCCAGAAGCACACATGAGACGGTTGTCTTGCAAGGCCCCTACCTATCAAAAACCCCAAAGCGCGTTGAGAACTGCGTGCGTATGTGAGGCACGATGCAATGGATTTTCCCGTTGGTGGTGCTTCTTCATATGGGATAGTAGAAGTTCTAACCTTGGATCCAAGGCTTGGGACCCGAGGTTAGTGCTTCTATTGCAGGATTTGTGTTGTTGTGAATGCACGTTGATCTTATTTTTATTGTTGTGAATGCACGTTGATCTGATTTTGTTTTTGTGAATGCGTGTTAACGATGCCTGATGCTCAAATGCAACAATGCTTAACACTACTTCAATTAGATTATAATTGGTCCTGATATGAATACATGACATGTGTGCGATTAGAAATGAATTTATTTAATGACATGTATTAGAATGAAATCGATACTCTGAAATTCTGCTTAATATGTATTGTTTAAGAAATAATTGCATATCTAGCCATGATTTGTAAGGATAATGATGGTCATTTACTGAGTAGCCATACTCATCAAGCTATTATGAAATTTTTTTTCAAAGTAATCGCAGCCGTATCATTCATATGCACGCTAGTTTTGAAGAAATTTGTGGTCATGACTAAATTTCCCTTTGTAACTATTGATCAAATTCACAATTGTAATTTTTGTCCTATCAAAGGATGTGTAAATCTAGACCTTCATGTTAATATCGGTTGCGAGTAGACCTTGTACTAATTTTTAAAAATTGAAAAATCCGTGTTGGTGCAATATATAAATAAAATTTTGAATTTGTTCTACATATAGTATAAGAATAGTCTGTTTCACCTAATAAATGTTAGTGTTATAAAACTTCGGGTGTGACAACAAGTGCACACAAGCCTCAATTGCGTGTAACAAACCGCCACAGTTTGTGCCCGAATCATGTGCTTTGACTTGAGCGCACACGATGCGTGTGTGCACGAAACTTCGTATGAATGACACTTAAGTGGCACTTCGTGTGCGTGTGTTTGGGGGAATGTGGGGCAAATCGTACGGTACACATGTGTGCATAAGCCACCATACAACAAACCGGCACGGTTTGTGCACGAATCGCACGTGTAAGTTGAGCACGTGCGGTCCGCGCGTGCACGAAACTTCGTACAGAGGGCACTTAAGTCACACTTCGTGCACACGTGTTTGGGGGAATGTGGGGAAAATCGTACGGTGCACAAGTGAGCACAAGCCGCCATAATTGCACGCAACAAACCGACACGGTTTGCATACGAACTACAAGTGTTGAGTTGACCACGCGCAGTAAGTATGTGCACGAAACATTGTACGAAGGGCACTTAAGTAGCACTTCGTGCGCACGTGTTTGGGGGAACGTGGGCCAAATCGTACAGTGCACAACTGCGCACAAGCTGCCACAATTGTGCGAAACAAATCGGCACGGTTTACGGGCGCACTGCGTGCATTGAGTTGAGCATGCACGGTGCACATAACTTTGTACAGAGGGCACTTAAATGGCATTTCATGCACACGTGTTTGGGGGATCGTGGGGCAAATCATATGGTGCACAAGTGCGCACAAGCCACTATAATTGCGCGCAACAAACCAACACGGTTTGCGTGCGAATCGCACGTGATGAGTTGAGCGCACGCGGTGCGCGTATGCACAAAATTTCGTACGTAGAACACTTGAGTGACACTTCGTACGCATGTGTTTAGGGGAACGTGGGGTAAATCATACAGTGCACAAGCTGCCATAATTGCACACAACAAACCAGAACGGTTTGCACACGAACCGCGTGTGTTATGTTGAGTGCACGCAATGAACGTCACGAAATTTCGTATGGAGTGCACTTAAGTTAAGGCAAATCGTACGGTGCACATGTACAAACAAGCCACCATAATTACGCACAACAAATTGATATGGTTTACGAAAGAATTGTGCACGTTGAGTTGAGCGCACGCAGTGCATGAAACTTCACACAGATGGCACTTAAATGACATTTTGTACACATGTTTGGAGGAGCATTGGGCAAATCGTACGGTGCACAAGAACGCACAAGCCGCCATAATTGCACGCAACAAACTGACACAATTTACAGACAAACCACACGTATTGAGTTGAGCACACACGGTATGCATGTGCACAAAACTTCATACCTAGGGCACTACATGCCCCATATTATACATCTACTCCCTCGATAGACCTATTTGAGAGGAATTCTTCAATTTAAAATTTTGGTAAAGAATCACTACATGATCTTTTTTCAAAAGAAAACAATTGAAATTTGAGTTTTCTTATGCTTGGCCTTGGATCTCATCAGGTGGGAATTGAACAATCTCGATACAACTTTTTTTTCAAATATGCAAAAGGTGCAATTAGGAAAAAAAAAAAATTTAAATTATTGTTTGGGTCGTTACATCTCAAAAATTTAGAGTCTTAAGTAAATCCTAAATTGGCTTTTATTCAAAAGAGTCGTATAATCCAACAATAGTGGTACAAAAGACGTCCACGAAAAATACAAGTGTCAACAAATGATTTAAAAGACAGGTCGATGAATGAATCGACAGCTTGAATCACCGTTTTACCATGTGGAAAAAATAATGAACCGTATAAAAAAATACAAAAAACACTGAACATGCCAAAACCTACTCTGAATAGATGTACCTACGATCCTGATCGCTATTTTACTATTGAGTTGTTGTTTTACTGTGCAAACTGTCGGTTCCCTTCAAGATTCATCCGTTTTTCAATACATACACAAAACCAAAATAGGACAACCGATTCCTATGCCAGATCCGACAATTCCATGCACTGTCTCAACAATACCTCATCCTCATAAAAATATTCTCATGTTTATATTCTGTCTCAATAAGAGTAACCTCACTCTCGATGAGTAAGAGTCGATTTGTTGGCATCTTCATTGTCCCGGCAAGACGGCGTCAATGGAGACGAGACAGCTGCATGAAAGGAGGAAGCAGCAAGTTGTGATAAAGCTGGTACCGCACCACCTGCATAACCCAAGCAACCATGCAACTAAAACAAAGGTTAAATCAAAAAACGAGAGAGAGACACGGAGTTCATGACAAAAATTATTTTGATTTTGGAACTTAAAGAATTATACTGCATATTTCATGCTCAAATCCCACATTTTGTGATCATTTAGTATTATTTAATTTTATTCTTTTTTTGTAGATAATGTTTCAAAGTTGTAGTGTTCATACTTCTCACCATCACGCACTTGTAAAACTACAAAAAATAATTTGAAAGAACTAAAATTACCATAATACCCTTAAATCCAATAAGGGTATATTGATCATTTTATTATTGAACTATTTTTTGTTGTTTTTACGAGTGACTAATATGAAGAACTATAGCTGCCCCAAATCTGTGCTCAATCCAATGTACAGAAGAAATAAATTGAAATACACCACACACTCAAAAAAAGAGGGACTTGAGCATAAAATATAAACGAAAAAATTTATATAAAATCTTGACCTTATATTGTAGAAATAAGGTGCACCTCAAAAATCTTTAAAAGGTCGTCTCAATGTTGAAAAAGCTCACGATTGATCATCTCAACCTCGAGATACATGGATTGCACATATTGTAGCATATTATCTAAACCATCCATTTTCAAAACTTTTTAAGTGTTTTTAGGTATGCTTGATCTACATCATTTTTCAAGCGTTAAATTTTATAATTTTATAATTTGGTTTGAAAATAGATTTTTATGTCATCAAAAAGGCAAAACTACATCTTTTACCAAGTTTTAGAGGTCTACCTTATTTTGATTGTTTAAGGCTGACATCTTATACAAAACATACCCAAATACAGAAGGGACTATATGCTATGAGATTTACTTTTGTTATAAAGAAGTCACGATCATTTTTAGCCATTAGATATGAAATCCAATAGATTAAAGTGTAACACAACATTTGAGAAATTTTATTTTCGAAATTTGTACCCAATCAATGATACATCATCAACCACCGGATTTTAAATCCAATAGTCAATAATGACAGTGACCTCCTTTTATCAAAAATAAATGGTCTCATTGTATACATTTCCAATATAAAATATAGGAAAAATTAAATGGGATTATTCTGTAAAATTCCCATGAGAAGAAAAAATATTTGTTCAATCCTTTCAAAAACAGGAAAGATCGAACTACAAATAGATGACCAATATGAGAAGTCCACATTAGAATTTCTCATTGTGTGTGTGCGCTTTCTATGTCTGAGAGGGTGAAGAATATGAATCAACCATTTGTTTTTTTTTTTTTTTGGAAGCGTAACATGAATCATTAAGGGAAAGGTTTGATTTGCCTGCAAGTCCAGCACAAGTCGAAGAGAAGAGTATAACTGGTGGGGCCTGAAATCACAATTAGACAATACAATTGAAATTGTATGAGGAATAAGATAAGTAGCATGTAGTTTATCAGTTTCCGGATTTGTTGAAAAAAACCTTGATTCTTGTGATATAAATCATTAGTAATATATATGCAATAATTAGCTATAAGCTAAAAGACGACGTATGCTAAAAAACAAAGAAATCAAGTAAATAAATGCTCACAATCTTTTTAAACTGGTATCGATACAATAAGACCCTGATTTTGGTACCACTAACTCCTGGGATGTTAATAAACGTGAAATCATGGAATAAAGGAAACGTTTTTGGTGAGTCTATGGAGTCTTGCATCTGCCTTGGTCTTCAAGGGTTTTTGGACCTGCAACATATCCCAAATCACCGCAAATCCATTTCCAAGTGAAATCCATGAATCTGGATCTATACTAACAGATATAATTACCTTTGAAGATTGAATGAATGGTCCCAAACCAATATAAAAGATAGGCCACTTTGAAGGTTCAATTCCTTTTTCTTTTTTTTTTTCCTTCTTCAGATTCATGATTATGGTGGTTATGATAATAGACCTGTAGAGTTTTGGATCCCAAATCCATCTCCAAGATGGATTTTCAAAGGCTGGAATCACAAGAATAGATGTGTCCCAATAAGTACCTAGATATATTAATAAGATATTATGCATGATGAAAATAAATCTATCTAAAACAAAATATACTATGACAGACATATCATGTGATTAATCAAAACCTAGTTCTGTTTGCTTGTAAGACATATTTTATGGCTTCCTCCCCCTGTGATTCATGTTTCAGTATGTGGTGAAGATTGGGATTTTTACAATGTTGGAGGCAATGACAGGGGCTTTCCCTTAAGAAGTAGAAAGGGTAGCTTTTGAATGAAATCTTACTTCATTTAAGGTAGGCTCAAGGAGATCTTTTGAGCAAGTCTGAGAGGGGGATGGATGAACCTAGCTTCTAAGTTCTTATTCCAGGCAATTTTATAGGACTTCAAAAGGAGAGAAGTGACAACCAAGATGATAGAAACACTACTTCGAAGATTCCCCAACCTGATGTTCTATTGATTGAAATTGAGCATATAGGGTTCTCTTGCCTAATTGAAATACTTTGCATTGCAGTTTTGTACTATTTCTAAATCTAGTAACAAACTCAACAACAAAAGTAAATAAAAACACAAAATACGTAAATGTAACTGAGACTTATCAGACAAAATCTCGATTTTGTACGCTTGTAATTTTAGTTCGCATAGCTAATAAGAAAAGATATTTAATTATGTAACATGAACTTTCATCGGAGTAAGCTGTCATCAACCAGTCTGTGCTAATTTGACTTGGCTTGAGAACTTGCTGAGTTTTTTGGTTTATCACACAACCTGCCTGAGTGGGCCAATAAAATGTAATTTTCGATTGTGACTCAGACAAGTCCGCATAAGACTCACCCTAGTAAAGTCAATATGACTCGGCTGGGGGGTATGGTTTAATAAGCACAGCAACTGTTTGTATGAAGCATGATTTGATATGATGTCTCTGTTGATATCTTCAAAAGATCATTGGCTTGGGATTACCAAACCTACCGACTTATAAACTTTTCATGCTCAGTTCCACCCCCAAGCGTGTAGGTAATCTTAAAGCCTATTGGTCTCATTGTGTTAGTTACTTGTTTGGTAACTCGTTTGTACCATTGATTGTAAATTGTCAATGTTACTTCTTATATTCTTCCATGCATGTGTTATTCTAATATTTTTTGTGTCGAGGCTATTAAAAGTTTATCACACTTTACAAAAACACACTAGACTAGCTCTTGCAGAGAATCTTAGAGTCTAGTGGCATTAGTTTGGTTAGTAACTTATTTGTATCCCTAACTACACACCATCTATGTTACTTGATATTCACCTATATGTCGTTTTCTAATATTTTGTGTCAAGGGTGTTAAAAGCCTCATACCCCTTACAAACATACACATGCACAAGCACATAGATAATGTGCTTGAGCTAATAAACTTGAATCTCATTCCTCCTAAAATCTCATAAAGGAGACCCAAGCTACTTAAACCAAGTCGTCATCAAAATTAAAATCCCTCCTTCTGGTAATTATCAGATCTATGGGAAGATCAATATTCATTAAAATAAATGAATTATATTAATTTCATAATATACAAAAGATTAAGTTTAGTTCACATAATATCTGAAGACCTATAATTAGGCTATCAGATCAGATTCTACCTAGGGGAGATGTTCCACGCATGAAATCAGAAAGCATTAAACCAATGTACTAAAGGGCATCTCTTAAGCATCTAATGTCAACTAGCTAAATTCCTAGGAACATCTTAAACTTCAGAGAAAAGGAAAATCAGGTTGGTCAAAGGAATCAGGTTATTTAATAAAAAAACATTAGTTTCCTTGATAAAATAAAGGAAACTCAAAGCAGTAAGAGGAGTAAATTTCATCAAGTAGAGCATAAAACCGTAAAACTTTCATATACTTACGCCAACAAGGAAATGCACCCACATAGGCCCTTTAATCCATTTTTGTACGATAGGCATCGCTGCAAGCAAAAAAGAAAAAAAACAAATTCATCAAAAAAATGAAGCTGACAAAAGTATACCACCTACTCCTGTATTTATAGCCCTATGAGACATGCAGATCTCAAGATTTACTTCTCATAAATAACAATAAACGGAAGAGAAATCTAACACCATTCCATGTGATTTCAGCACATTCAAGAAAAGACTAAGAAAGTATGCGAGAAGTGGAATGTTCGATTAAATATTTATAAGACTACAATGGAATAGAACAAACGCAAAAACAAGCAGATGAGATTCAAAGGTGAATGTAATTTTCAAACTTTAGTTTGAATGAAAGCATGCAACTAGATTAGAGCAAATAAAATTACTTCCAGATGCTCGATTCACTTGATACTCGTATTGTTTACTAAGTACAATACCACCAAACAATGTTTCAAAAAGTGCTAGGCGGCACCAAGGCAGCCGGGGTGTCCAGGGCACCCAGTGCTTAGGCAAGCACCCAAAACCTGGGCAGCCCAATAGAAAGAAAAGAATTGTAGGGTTTTTGTCTCTCTAAAATAGGCTCCAATGGGTTTTAGGTTTGAAATGAACCCAAAACCCACAATTTTGCCCCTTTATTACTAAAAAAATGATCAAAAAATGCCCTCAACGAAGGTCATTTCCACCCCTAGAGAGGCGCAAGACCTGAGGCGCAAGCCCTGGGTGGCCGCCTAGGCTGGTTGAAGAGGCCGCCTTGGTAGGTTCCCGGGCGCCCAGGGATGTCCGCCATAAAGTGGCAAGAAGGCTGGTCTTAAGGTCGATTTATGAATATCCCCATATTGCAAGCAACAACTTGAGGCCTTACAGATATTGTCAAGGACAAAGAAATAAAAAAACAAGTATAAAAAAAGGACACAAGTTAAGTCGATTGTCATAACTGCTCAATCTTACCAAAGAAATGGACATGATCAATCAAACTATTTAACTATATTTGTCACTAGAGAGCATAAATCCATATCTCCTAGTGCCAGCACTTGTTCCTAACTCCCTATCTCCTAGACTCGTCAGTAATTCAGATCTCCACAGGCTAACAACAAATCCTCTCTCTCTTTTCTCTACTATGAAGGTCAAGTTCAGGTTCTTGGATCTGTGGTTAGGGTGTAAGAGCTGCAACACAGAATTCGGGGCTAAAATAGAATACTATAACAACTAAATTCATATTGCATGCATTCCAACATGGAACTAGGACTCATCTTATGTGTTATAAACTAGGCTCTTCCTCTATGTTATTGTACAGTTTTCACAGCTTGCTTTCCTCCCCAAAAAATATCGAGAGCAACCCCTATAAATAAATGATCGCTTGGCACCTCTTAGAGAACAAAAGAATATAGATCACCCCAATCAGGAGTCTATGGTAGGACTACATCTGGACCGTACTGCATATAGCCTCAAGCGCCCTCCCTTTTGGACTCACAAAAACCACCAGTTATCTATGTGACCCTGCTCATTATTCTAGTATCCAAGTCCACACATGATCGCCTCATGGAACAACTCGGGAAAAAAACACAAGGTCAGAAAGAGATTTCTAGAGACCTTTAGATCGGAAATAAACTTTACAAGTTGCATAGAGACTGTCCATATCCTCGATAGCCTAGTTGCTGATTTCCTTTATCTTAGAACTAAGTAGCCTCTAGACACAATACATTTGAGGATTGAGCCAGGTGTTTTCTTGCTGTATAGATATTTTGATCACTTGTTTACAGTAACTGTGTTTACCATGCCTTTTTGCCATGATCAATCTACTGATTGCAAAGGAGGAAAATTTTCAGCAAGTTATGAGAAAAATATAAACCCCTATGGTCTCAAAACGATGTTTCCTTTTATATATTCTTTATATACATTTATATATATATATATATATATATATATATATATATATATCATAATTACTAAAGGGAAGAAACTTCGGGGCTAAATTTAATGGAAATATCATGCATCCACGTGTTCTAGTCTCATGGTTGATCAGTTGGGTAGAATTCCATATTGGAGAGCACATATGGAAGTGGTTTAACATTTGTTGATAATTTAGAGCACTGAGGAATTTAAATCAATTAACTATATTCAACAACGAAAGAAAATGGAAATCGTTTTTGGGAGAAACTAATGAACATCAAATTCTTTCTTTAACACTGTACAATCAGCCCTAATGGCTTAATATGACTTGAAACAAAAGGCTAGAACTCATTACAAGCACATCAAAGCAAAAAGAGCATAGTTTCATAATAAAGTTGATCGGGATTTTTAGCAAAAAAAATGAAGGGAATGAGCAAGTCTTGCTCGAATCTCAAAATTTGCCTAAAAAATTGACATCACAGTCAATTCACAATACATATTCAGCCATTACACCCACTAATAGCACTGAATGTGCATACATTGAAACTTGTTTCCCCTTTGCATCAACACATCAATTATTCACCAAATACTTCAACTATTTCCTAGTTAAATATTTCCAAGGCACTCTCCATGTATCAGAACCCAGATTCATTAGGAATCACTTGAGAATCCACCCTTGAAGAGATGAAATGCTATATCACGTCAAGTTTCAAATGCCACTTAACATCTTAAAGTTCTTTCCCTTTTATTTCATCATGTCATCGTCCAAGCCTTATCCCAACTATTTGGTGTCGGCTAGACAAATCATGTTCCTCCATTGTACTCTATCAAATGTCATACCCCCAGCTAAACCATAAGTCATCATATCTCTTCTCATTACTTTCATTCATATCCTTTTGGGCCTTTCTCTTGCCCTTTTAGAACCTTCTACTTAAACCAAATCCCTCCTCCTCACAGGCGATATTTTAGATCGGTGTTATACGTGGCTAGACCACTCAAATCTACTTTCCCTCATGTAATTGCCTATTGGAGCCACTCCTAAGTTCTTTTGGATATATTTATTCCAAATTTTATCCTCTCTTGTCTTGCCACTCATCAATCTCAACTATCCCATAAAGCATGGCTGGTCCTACAGCTGTCCTATAGAATCCCCCCTTCAATTTCAGTGTTATGAGACGATCACATAAGACTTTAAAAAAATATTTACTTTCTTCCACCCAACTCTAATTCTATTCGCGAAATCTTCCTTAATCTCCTTATTTTCATGGATTATCCACCTTACCATGAGCAGATTGTAGCCATTGGGCAAATATAGGTTCGATCAAGATTTGTTTTTTCTGAAGTACCAAATGCAAGCATGACATCGTTATGAACATAGAGTCCCAAAGTATGAAAACCCAAGAACAAGTTGGCCCAACTTAAATGAAAACATCGAAAATAATCTCTTTTAAGTATTTATTGGCCATCAATCTTAACTAATTTATTATTTCTACTCCTATTATTACTAAATTTGCATTACACATACTGTCTTAGTCCGGCTAATTTTAAAACCTTTTGATTCTTAAGCATCCTTCCAAAATTATAACTTTACATCGATGTCGTCTCTAGTCTTATCAATCAAAGCTATGTCATCTGCAAACAACATACACCATGGTACCTCATCTTGTAGATCTCTAGTTATCTCGCCTATAACCAAAACAAAGAGAAATGCACTCAATGTTGACCCTTAATGAAGCCTACCATCACTAAAAACGCACTTGTCTCTCCAGTAATTGTCCTTACTCTAACTAGCACTCTCTTTTATATATCTCTCACCATGTCAATATATCCTCCAAAGACTCATTTCTTTTCCAATACCCACCAAATCGTATGCTTTCTCTAAATCAATAAAGACCATATGGAGGTCTTTTTTGTTCTCCCTAAACTTCTCAATCAATTGCCTAAGTACGAAAATAGCCTCTTTCGTTTACCTCCCTGGCTTAAAACCAAACTGAGCTTTTGATACACTCATTTTGTGTCGTGTCGTTACTCAATTCCTCTTTCCCACAGTTTCATAGTGCAGCTCATAAGTTTGATCCCTCAATAGTTCTTACAGTTCTGCACATCTCCTTTGGTTCTTGTAGACATTTTCTTTGTTCTCAAGATCTTGTTAAACAACTTGGTCAACCAGGATATGTCAATCTCTCAAAGCACTTCCAAACCTTTATTGGGATAATATTGGGTCCTAAAACCTTTCCTGTTTTTATCTTTCTTGAAGTTTCTTTGATGCAAAGGAGTCTGGGAAATTAAATCCAACCTTCTTTTGATCTTAAACAAGCAAAAATTCAACAATAATGGAGGGGAAACTATGGTTGTAAACCAAGCCATGGAGAAGAAGATGCTATCTTTTTTCATTCATAAACAAATTCTCTACAAAAATATTCTAATCTCTTACTCTCTCTTCCCCCCACCCCCCACAATTTTCTCTCTCCAGCTCATCTCCTTTTACTTGAATCTCTCCCCCATCAAATCTTTCTTTAGATCTTCACTCCCATAAAAATCTCTTTTTTAAATATCTAACTCCCCATCCATATCCCACATAAATCTCTCTAAATCAAGCAAATCAACCCCTTTAGATCCTATTTTCTAGGAAGTTTCTCTACCCCTAATCACCCATCACCCATCATTCTCTATCTAGTTATCTAACGATCCTACCAAAATAGGATCATGGTATCCTACAAACTAGGAAATCCATCTTAAATAAAATAAAAATCTCTTTTTGACCCCTATATGAATATCCTTAAAATTTTGTCCCAACAATAAAAATAAAAATAAAAAAAGAAACATTTTGGATGCGATTTGCATCATGTTCCCCAGGTTGGGAAAAAAACTCGTCTCAAGTTTTTCCTGTTGCATCTTCATCGTCCTCCCTTAACTGATAGTGAAGTCCAACATCTGCACGCAAATGTTCTTTGTAAGGCATGAAGCTGAAAAACCGCTATGCATCTTCGATGGCCATCCATTTGGTAGCTTCATTGCAAAACAAATTGCTCATTGAGGATTCAAAATCAACTACCTTTGCTGAAGAAGCATTGTTTCCAACCAAAGAATTTTGATTCCAGTCAAAAAAAAACTTTCTCCCATAACAAACACCCAAACACATTCAAATATCTGCACAAGAAATATAATAGTTGATGAACACGTGCTACACCCAAAATTGGAACCATTGGTCTTTCCTCCAGGTGACCTCCTACCTACACCATTTTTTCACCAACCTTCAGTGAAAATCTGTTTGTACCTCTTATGAAAATTTTAGCCTCAGAATCATCACTTGGATTAGTAATAAAAGACAACAAATCAATTATTTGTTCAAGAATGCTTCGATCATCGACACCAACTTCTAGTTTTGAGAATAACAAGGTACCCACATAAGAAGTTGTGAAGGGATTGTACCTGAAGAAAGGTTTCTCCATTGACATGGTTTGATTAACACACTCAATTGAACCGGTAACATCATATGTTACATCCAAAATATTAACAAGCACAGACTACCTTCATTAAAAATAGGTAGATCCTGAACGGAGCGCTCGTTGCCCACTAGTGCATCCATTCAAGACAGATCTAAAAAACCAGGTCTCATCTTTAAGATAGACTGGGAAAAAGCCTATGACCACTTAGACTGGTCTGTCCTCGACGAAACTCTGAAGAGAATGGGCTTTCCAAACAGATGGAGACTGTGGATGAGAGGCTGCTACGCCCACCCCTACTTCTCCATCAATATCAATGAAACCCCAAAAGGCTACTTCCCTTCTTCCAGAGGGTTGTGCCAAGGGGACCCTCTCTCCCCATTCCTGTTTACCATTACGGATGAAGTCTTCAGTTGTTCCATCTCGCGCCTGTATCAAGAAAACCTCCTCACGGGTTTCAACAGTAGTTGTCAAGGCCGAATTGTGTCGCATCTGCAATACGCAGATGACACATTGGTCTTTCTTAACCCCTCACCTAAGGAAATCTATAATCTCAAACTCTACCTTAAATGTTTCCAAGTGGTCACTGGGTTTAAGTAAATATGGAGAAATCGAAAATGATGGGGTGGCACTCTCATCTGAAGAGGTCAAAGCCCTTATCCCCTCCAGGAATTGCAAAGTGGAAGACCTGCTTACTTCTTACCTTGGTCTCCTCCCTTTGAGACTGGGAAAAAGCCTATGACCACATAGACTGGTCTGTCCTTGACGAAACTCTAAAGAGAATGGGCTTTCCAAACAGATGGAGATTGTGGATGAGAGGCTGCTACTCCCACCCCTACTTCTCCATCATTATCAATGGAACCCCAAAAGGCTACTTCCCTTCTTCCAGAGGGTTGTGCCAAGGGGACCCTCTCTTCCCATTCATGTTTACCATTACAGTTGAGGTCTTCAGTTGTTCCATCTCGCACCTGTATCAAGAAAACCTCCTCACGCGTTTCAACAGTAGTCGTCAGGGCCCAATTGTGTCGCATCTGCAATATGCAGATGATACGTTGGTGTTTCTTGACGCCTCACCTGAGGAAATCTATAATCTCAAACTATACCTCAGATGTTTCCAAGTGGTCACTGGGTTTAAAGTAAATATGGAGAAATCGAAAATGATGGGGGTGGCACTCTCATCTGAAGAGGTCAAAGCCCTTATCCCCTCTTGGGATTGCAAAGTGGAAGAACTGCTTACTTCTTTCTTACCTTGGTCTCCCTTTGGTACTAGGAAAACCAAAAAAGAGACAATGGTCTCACATCATAGACAAGGTAGCCCTCGTAGGTTGGAAAGGGAGATACCTCTCAACGGCAGGCCGCACCACCCTGATCAAAGCCACCCTAGCAAATGCCCCTGTATACATGATGTCCCTCTTCCAGTTACCTTCCTCAATGGCTCTTCGCATCGAACAGCTCATGCAGAACTTCCTATGGTTAGGACAGGCAGAGCGTAGGAAGTACCATCTCATCCCATGGGATACTATTTGGCTACCCAAATATCAGGGGGGGGCTGGGATAAGAAGTCTCAAACATCGTAACCTGGCTTTACTAGGGAAATGGTGGCGGCGCCTAGCTACTGAGCCAAAATCCTTGTGGGCACAGGTTTTAAGGCATAAATATCACATCCCACACACGAACTAGATGCCACAGAGACGACAGGTAAATAACGCATCGGGTGCATGGAAGTCGTTCACTGCTTCTCTTTCCCTTTTCAAGAAGTTCACTAGACTCCACTCTAAAGAAGGTACTAGAATCAAATTATGGTAGGGACTCATTAACCAGAGCTCTCTCTCTCTCTAGCAGAATTTTATTGAGCTTTTCTCTAACAAAGTTTTATTGAACTCAAAGGGACGCTTGGAAAATCAGTGTTTTTATTTGTGACTCTACTAATTTATAAACTCTACAAGAAATTTCTGGTGCGATTTGTCAAGGCACACAGGAACCCGGTTTCTATGCGCCAACCCCGCGTATGTAGAAATGCTGGCCTCTTGATAAATCTCTACTTTCTTCAATAAAAATGCTACCCCTATATGAATATCCCTAAAATTCAATCCCAACAATAAATAAAAAATAAATAAATCAATATTTTGGATGCAATATGCATCATTCTTTCACTTCAGATATCCTAAACTTAAAAATGTGTCGATGACCTTCGACCTCTTCTATATCAAGGTTCTTCCTAATCTTGTGCGCCCATTGTGGTTGTCATTAAGCAATTTTTGAAAATAAATTTCCTACCTTTCATTGACCTCATTATCTCTTACCAAGACCCTCTGATCCTCACTCTTAATGCATTTCACATGATATGGATCTTTATACTTCCTCTCTCTCATTTTTGTTAGTTTGAAGATATTTTTTTCACCTTCTATTGTCCCTAATTTGAAGCATAGATTATCATATGCCTTGAGCTTAGCTTTACTTACTACTTTCACAACATTCTTCTTGGCATTTTTATATTCTTCTAAGTTTTGATCAATTTCTATTCTATTGCCAAGTTTTGTCGCATGATTTATTTTTATTTAATAAAAAACAATAGAAGTTCTTTCCCTTAATTCCCTTTTCTTAGCTTTCCTTTTTATTTATTCAAAAAAAAAAAAAACAAAGAAAGTTTTATCCCATTTATTTGAATAACTATATAACATCAGGTCATTCAAGCACATCACAAAGAAGCAACTCCAGTGGTTGTGTGTGTGTCGGTGAGAGAGACAGAGGCTATAACATCATCTGCAACTTCCCCAAGCATATCCAGTTAACATGGCCAACTATCTAAAAGATCATGTTACTGAAGCATAGTATAAAGAACCAACTTTAATTTGGTATGAATTAATGAAAGATAGACAAGTCATCTAGACTAAATTACACAACAAAAATGGAGTGATATAGTTCATATATCTAGATTCAATTCCACCAAATCAAACACTAATAAAGCCTACAAGTAGAACACTTCATGGCCATTGAGAGACAAATATGTGAATGAGATAAGTTTGAGAAAGAAAGGAGTACCATGATTGAACCCATAGAAGGCACTTGCAGTCCCTCCAACAGCAGTACCAATCTATCAAAAACATGCATAGAAATATATCACAACTCAATTCAATATTCTCTCCAAAGAAAAACCACAGAGCTTTCCACAAATAACCATGTTTTTTTTGTATGTGACATTCCCAATTTCCAATCCAATGACAAGTTTACTAAGCAGAGAGAAAGACCAAGCCCAATTTCTCCAAAGAAAGGATAGCCTAGTATTTCCACAGAACCCATCCCAGAGAGAAAATTCTGAGATGTGTTCTATATATTATTCTTTGGTAAACACAGTGTTAAAAAAGTTTTAAGAAACAGGAGAGGAATAACTTACCATCGAAAAACTATCTCTAATGAAGGGAGCCACAGTCCAAGTGCTAGATTCCTGCAACCAATCGAAAGAGATGATAGACATTCAAAAGAAATAAAAGTTGGGTCATTTTTTAATGACCGAGGTTGATCGAGAACTAAAAACAAACATGACTCAAAATTGAGAAGAACCCAAAAATGTAAGATATATATATGGAGAGAGAGGGTATTTTAATGGATGAATTTAAACCACTAAAGGTTGAAGAAGAAGCATACAAGGTCTTTAGAGAGAGGACCTGCACAGTGGGGGCATCTCAAATTAGTTGGAGACGTTCCCCCTTTTGATCCCATCCTTGACATGCCTACCATCCCATTAACCAGAGCTCTCTCTCTCTCTCTCTGACAGAATTTTATTGAGCTTTTCTCTAACAAAATTTTATCAAGCTCAAAAGGACGCTTGAAAAATCAAGGCTTTTATTTGTGACTCTACTAATTTCTAAACACTACAAGAAATTTATGGTGCGATTGGCAGAGGCACACAAGGACCCGGTTTCTATGCACCAACCCCGCATATGTTGAAATGCCAGCCTCTTGATAAATCTTCGTAGAAATGAGTAGATGTATTTATAGATCAATCTGCTGAAAAAGTAGAGATAATTGAAAATATGCCTAGCATTTTTATTGATGAAAGTATGGAAGATTCAAAGTCTAATAATGAAGAAATTCTACATTGTATTGATCAGAAAGAAATGTTAACTTTTAACATTATTTTGTTGAAGATATTGTTGGATTTTCAAATGATTCCCTCCTTGTGAAATAACCAAAAAAAAAAATACAAAATAAACCATTTAACAGGCTACTCTTCTTTGAGATCACATCGCATAACAATGAGGAACCAGCAATGTAACAACAATAGAAAAAATGGTAAAACCAGCAAGGAACCAGTGAAAAATGGTATACGAGCTTCTCTTCTTAAGTGAGATTAAACAGAAAAAAAAAAATAGAAAAAGGAAAACTTATTGTATGTTTGGGTTGTTCTTTTGTTGAGCTTAACCAAAAAAATGAAGCCTAAATAAAAAAAATACACTCTGGAAATATGAGGGTTTTCTTCTTTGAGCAGAAAGGAAAAAAAGAAGAGAAAAAAGAAAATCAACTAAAAATGCTATCTGTAGATTTGGGATTAATCAAAAATTGGTACAGATCTGGGGTCATCTTCTTTGAGCCCTAAAAAATATAAAAATATGAAAAAAACAACTCACCATAGTTTTCTCTGAGCTCTAAGCTTGCAGCAATGGGGCGATGAGGGCAAGAGACCTGGGGAGAGGAGGTGATACACTCGGTAAATACGGATTTTTTCTTTGTTGAGCACAAAGAAAAAAAGAAAAAGAAAATCAACTTAAAATGCTCTCTCTAGATTTGGGATTAATCATCTTTGAGCTTATAAAGAAAGATTAAAAAGAAACCTAAATCAGAAATAAATTTAAAGATCTAGGGTCATCTTCTTTGAGCTCTAAAAGAAAAATATATGGAAAAAAATAACTCACTGTAGCTTTCTCTGAGCTCCAAGTTTGCAGCAATGGCGGAGATGCGGGCAAGAGACCTAGGAGGGGAGGAGAGGATGAGTTGGTTGAGCGAGCGTTGAGGGCAAGAGACCTGAGGAGAGGAGGAAGCAACTTAGTTGGGGGCAAGAGACCTGAGGAGAGGAAGAAGCAGCTTCGTTGGTGCGATTAGGGCAAGGACGGTGTCGGCATCGTTGGTGTGATGAGGGCAAGAAATATCGGGGGTGAAGTTCTTATTGAACTTCCAATTTTAAGTTCCAACATTTTGGTCGGAACTTTTTTACACACCAAGATGGGAAGATGAACAGTACGGTGAAGTTCCCATTTGAACTTCCCTTTTTTATCAAACACAAAACATGAACAGTATTGGTAAGTTCCCACTTCCAGGAAGACACTTCCTGTTATCAAACACGCCCTAAAAGTTTCCCTGAGCTATTCCATGGGGTGCGAAAGTAAGAGGAGAATAAGTGGGGAACTGACTGGGAGATTGTTTGCTCTTTGAAGATCTCTTTCTAGAGATTGTTTGCTCTTTAAAGATATATTTCTAACATATGGACAGGGAAGCCAATGGTTCACCGAACCAAACTTTTAATCACTTTTCATAAATGATTTATTATTCATAATTGAAATCCATAAATCCCAAATCAAAACAAAGCTGAATTCTGTGACAAATTTTCTTTCAATAATTCCAAATTTCTTACAAACTACCCATAAAATAAGCCCTTTCCAACTGTGTACTCTTGAAGCTACTTAAAAGTGCCCTAAATAAATGAGGTCACAGGTTCCATCGCTACCTACTACCCATCAACAAGTCAAAAAAAATGATAAGTGATGATTTCAACAACCAGCATTCCCAAAGCCTTTTATATAAAGCCCGAACAGTTCCAGTTTTATATTCCAAGCATGTAAGCAAAACGATTAAAACAGTACAAAATTCTGCCTAAAAATAAAATTACATTTTTTTAAATACACAGCAGATCCAAATGAGTATTTCACAAAATGCTTTAAAATCCCATAAATAGCCCACAAAATGAAATATTACCAGACCAATAAGATAACTTGCCTGAAAAACTCATAAAACCACATTAATCGAAACTCAAAATCAATTAGCACTAATACACTGCATTGTGCCCAAGACAATTTATCTCTTCAAAAAGGTGAACTCATAATTGAGTCGTTTGGGGCTTCCGATATGTAAATCCTGGATATGCCTCTAAACGTAGGTATGCAGATTCTAGTATATGTAAAACCTGGTTTAGCTACAATCTATTTGGATAGCTTTCGGAGAACCCAATATATAACAAATCCCATGATTGGCTCTACTAAGTTGAAAACCAGGTTTTGGCAATTTGCTGTTAAACTTGTTAGCTGTCCATTTCATAAGTTAATTATTGCACATAGTATATGGACAATAAATATGATTTCCTAGAAATAAGGCATCTACAATATGACAAACAAATTACAAACAAATTAGAAGGTTCAGATCTTATTTCTTAGATCATTTTAAGATCGAATTTGGATACACACAAATACACTGTCTCTCACACACACTCTCTATTGCACGTCCACACTATTGATTATACAGCAACAATGCACTATCCAACATTATTGTATTGTTTTCTATGTATCACTTCTTCTTTGATTGAAAAATATACAACATTATTGCAATATACAGCACATTGCAATATACAACAATATCGTTTTCAATAGAAAGAGCTTTAAAACTTACTATAGCACATTATGCTTGTCTTCTACAGTGCCTTATGGAAAGAACATATTAAACATCCAAAAAAAAGCCATAAATAAAAAAATAAAAAATAAAAAAAGTGATAAAAGGAACATGGTGTAGATTCTACAATCATTAGGATCCCATAAAGGAAAAGGTTCTAATACATGATACCGATTTCGACCAAGAAAGCGGTTCACGACATAGTGGACTTGCACTCTCTTAAAGCATACGAGTAACCAAAACCATAATTATCCAAAGCAGAAAGGAAAAAAGAAAAAAAAAACAGAATATACGATCAAATTTTCAGTGAGCACACCGTGGAAGAAAAGCGGCATTCACCATCTTTGAACACTTATCAAATTTC
Source organism: Amborella trichopoda (assembly GCF_054954075.1). Classification (NCBI taxonomy): domain Eukaryota; kingdom Viridiplantae; phylum Streptophyta; class Magnoliopsida; order Amborellales; family Amborellaceae; genus Amborella; species Amborella trichopoda. The sequence goes on from NC_142340.1 coordinate 18,785,387, forward strand.
AGAGTGACAATGTGCCAATAGAGAAGCAGCATTTTAATTGGCAATTCAAATGTAGAGGGAACAAAAACAAAGCAAATAGTACTTATTTTTCAGATTCTTTTATAATTTTTAGTTTAAACCTCTAAAATATATTTTACTGCAGCTTTTACTAATTCTGCTGCCAAAAACTTGGATTCCTTATGAGAATGACAGTGGTTAGCCCATGGGTTCTTGAGACTCAATCCCAAGGTCATGTAGAAGAGTCAAGGATTGAAAATATAGGAGAAAATCAATGTTTTATTGGTTTTCACTTTCTCTCTCTAAAACTACCTTCAAGAACTTGAATTGGCATTGAAAAACTCAAAACCAGCCGAACACCATCAAAATAGCCACACAGTATCTACAATACAAGGTCTTGGTTAGGGCCACACCACAGGAATAATTTTTTTTTTTTTGAGAAATATGTTGACTTTTTATATATAGTAAAAAACTACAAAGAACTAGAATTAATAAATAGTATCTTCATGGACCATTTATTGCTTATTTTTGTAAATGCTAATAATTATTTTGTACATATTTCTTACAACAATTTAGCAGGAACATATACAATGCTACACAGTATACCATATTTAAGCCATCTGATGATGGGAGCATTATCGGAACATTTGTCTTTCATATTTGCATCAGTTTCATTAATTGCATCAGTTTAACATGAAGACACATTTTTATTTTATATTTATTATAATTAACAAATAAGAAAAGGAAAGAAGAAAAAAAGAGTTTTTGGTGAGGGTTATGTTTAGAGAATCACATCATCTTTGTACCTTTCCTCTTTTCGACCCAGTAGTGATCCTATAGAAAAAGATAAGAGAAACAAAATGTGATGTGCCCATACTCAATGGTATAATACGCTATTCAAGCTATCTGATGGAAGCATCATCGGAAAGTTTGTCTTTCATATTGCATCGGTTTCATTAACATAGAGACATATATTATTTAACATGAAGACCCACTGTTCTTTGAGTAAAATTGGTATTTGATTGCCTTCAAAAGCCTAAAAACCTCTAGTAAACATTTGCTAAACAAGATATTACCTAAGATGGACTCCACACTGCACTATGTGCAGATCCCCCTTTTCACTGCATTAGACAGTCCATAATATTTCCCACCCCTGGCTTTAATTGAGTATGGCATGATACCAAGGAATAATAATTGAGCATGCTATCTCATAGATGCAGTGTCCAGAGGCAAGCACAACCAACTCCATCAAACAAAAAATCCAATCAAACGTTGCATGCATCATACAATAAAACCAGAACAATAGATTTGCATGCATTATATAATAAACCTCAAGGTGTTGCAGGCATCATACAATCAAACAATAACAATCAGATTTCAAACAATCAAACAAGGGCAATTAGATTTGCATGCATAAGCCCATCAACCTCAAGGTGCTTGCGTGCATCATACAATCAAACAAGAATAAACGATTTCATACAATCAAACAACCATATTATCAAGAATAAAAAATAACTCCAGATTGAGAAAGGATAAAGCGAACAATGGAAAAAACTCAATCAAAAAAATCAGATTTCCAGAGTGAGAAAATGTCCGAAAAGATCCAAAATATAGAAATCCACAAAATATATCAACAAAAATGCCACATTAATTAATGCACACTGGCCATAACATCAGATTCAGGGAAACAAATGTCACAAAAAAAAAAAGATGAACACCCACAAAAATTCGCATTCCCTTGCTCTCCCTCTCTCTCTAGTTAGCTAAAAATCGTGAAGAAGAGAAGGAGCCTGATACGAATTATTTTCACACACAAAAAAAAACACAGGAAAACCAGGGCTCATTTGCTCTCTCTCTCTATCTCTCTCTCATGGAGATGGAGCTTGAGATGAAGATTCAAGCTCCGAAATGCCCCAAAATCCCTTCTATTAAATCCCTTTCAACATATATTTTTTAAATTAGGTTGTAAGAATCCATTAGGAGAAAAAACCAGGAAAAACCAACCTCCATTGGCAAGAATGGAAGAACTCGGAAAACAAAAAGCACTATAGTAAAGAAAATGCAATGGAGAAATACCTAATGCAATGGAGAAATACCTAATGCAATGGAGAAATACCTGCTGAAATCAGAATGAATCAAGACACCTCTGTTGATATGGAGACCACAAGCCTCAAACCGTAATGATCAACAACAGGCTTTCTCTGCAGAGTACATAGTTAATACGATGTGCAAAATAAATATCAGAAAAACACGATGATGGTGCTACAGACGAGGATGGGAACAACGGCGAAAATGGAAAACGGGATAGACAGACAAGGAAAGATAGCAATCGGGGTTACGGCTTAACCCTATCTTGCCACGGCGCTGCTGCTACTTGCCATTAATTCAGCGTAACGCTTCTTCCTTGTTACTTGTTATTTCAGATGTCTGTAACGCTGGCAACGGGTTACGGACACCGACCCGGACTCGGACTCGAACCTAAAAATGTAACGTGGGACGGTGGGACCTAAACGCAACCAAAAATCAAGATGTATTTAACTATATTTAAATATATTTCAGATATTGAGACCTGAAAAGTACTGCTCTACTCTGAAACAGACCTGCCAAGTATAATTTTTGGACCCATATAATATTTGGGTCCAAGATTTGGACCTAGACCCAACCCGCCAAGTATAATTTTTAGATCCATACCTGGACCTTGATTGAGTCTACCCTGAGTCTATTGTCACGCCTTGAGATGATATGCTCTTGATTTCTTAGAGACGAGTGGAACTTAAGCATTTTCCACTAATTTTAGAAAATAAACTATGATATAAAATTTATGGACACAATTTCTATGAGTCCACGTAGAAATGAGTCACCTCTTAAATATCTATTTTTGAGATGGATTTCTTAGCCTAATTTTTAAGGACAGACATGTAACCTATAATATGGAAATCATGAATATGAAAAAATAACTAAAATTTGAAAATTAAAAATAGTAGTTCTATTAAGAAAACTATTTGGACCATTAGTTTCAATTGTTTTCAGAGGGACCACCTATTTGCATCCATTTTGAAGATGAATGCATTATATCCCGGGGACCGCAAATGTAGAAATGCGGTCCCCGTCGCATGAAAAATTTTTCCAAAATTTATTGATAGAAAAAGTTTATATAATGTTGGCACTTAAAATATAGAACTAAATGTAGAACTAAGGTGCACCTTTAAAATCCTTTGAAAAGGTCTATTTTGATATTGAAAACATATCTAATTGATCATCTCAACATCAAGTTGATAGCTATGGAGAAAAAAAAAGAGATTTCAAATCTTAAAAATAGTGCATCTTACCACACATTATTTGAACCATCTATTTTCAAGAATTTCATGTGTTTGTAGATATGCTTGATTTGGACCTTTTTTTAGTTTACAATTTTATGATTAGAGATAGAAATAGATTCTTGCACCATCCTAAAAATTTTCGATACCAAAATTGTATCTCATGACAATTTGGAGATGCATTTTACTTTGATTGTTTAAGGTTGCAACCTAATACAACCCACATCCTTTATTAATTCACTTTCTCATTTGTATTTTATATGTATAATTTGTAGTATGAAGCTTACATACTTTGTAATTTTATATAGCCTAGTTTAGGAAAACATGGGTATGTTTGGCATAAGGGATGGAAGAACTCATTCTAGATCTTTAGCTCGAATGGAGTGTATGTACGATTTGGGACTAGAGGTGGCAATGGACCCGATCAGACCCAGGACCCGACGGGTAGACCGGAGCTCAAGTCTGAGTATGGGTCCAAAGTTTGGACCCGAAAAGGTCGGGTCCGAATCTAAAACTTGGACCTGAATACTATTCGGGTCGAAATCCATGTCCAATCGGACCTTACCCATTGCCACCCCTATTTGGGACCTAATGGGGATATGCAAAACCATGATTTGGGGCCTCAAAATGCGTCCAAACAGCCTAGCTTATCGTAGATCTTGCATATATGTTAAAACAATTTTTGAATATATAAGGACCTGGACTACCCATTAAATTCTAAGATTATTTCTTTAAACCAAACAGAAGCAACTACATCCCCATGCTTTCGTAAATTTAGTTATACAAAATCTATGCAAATATAGAACTGTACAAAAAATAAAAATGAGAAAATGAATGAATAAATCTTATAGTATTGTATTTATGACCTAAGGTTAATGGAAGTGGCTGAAGTGGCTGCATAATTTTCCCCCACACCACTGAGGAATCAGGAGGTCCAAAAAAATCTATTTTCTATAAAATACATTTTATTGCAAAATAGATTTTCTAGAAAATAGATTTTCAATTGTTAACCATTTTGATGCACCCTTCCATAAACTTAGATACATTGGCCCCGAAAACTGATTGAAAATTTCACTTAAAATAGTGGTAAAAAGATCATCAAGCATAACCCTACTAAACTTAAGCTCCAGGAATATGAGACTAGGGGTGGGAAATGGGTTGACCTGTTACCTCATCAGTTGGCCATACCAGGTCTAGGTTTAGACCTAGATAATGGATCTAGCAAGTCGGGTCTAGATCTACTAAACTTTGACCGGGCTAGGGTCGAGCCATGTTCAGCTTGGTCCCTATTGGATCACGTCCAAGGCAAGGTCAACCCAACCCGACCCAACCTATATATAATAAGTACATGATATATATAAATTAATAGTTATTACAATATATAATTAAAATTGTATATTTTTCTTTTCAAGATCCAAACCGGGTCGGGTTGGGTCTGGGTCTAACTTGGACCTCATCAGGTTGGGTCTGAGTTTGCAGCCCCACTCGAGGAGGGGGGCCGAGAGAGAAAGTGTGTGTGTGAGTGTGTTTTAAGTAAGTAGGGCTTTAGCTCCGTGAAGGAAAACTAATGGGGAAAAAGACTTTAGCGAATTCAAGGAAATACATTTATCTGATTTTCTATTTTGGCCTCAAAATAGAGAAAACGATTTTCTACCAAATATAAAAATAAAAATTCCATCCTAGATTATCATCATCATCATTGCCTTGATCTTGGACCCAAATACCAAAAATAAACAATTTCCCTACAATATCATTTCCTACTAATCTTTTTCCCATAGATCAAAAAGTCCTACAATGCCATTTCCTACTAATCTTTTTCCTAGAGATCGAAAGGTGTATGTCGAATGTCATATTTATTTCAATTGAGTTTTTTGAGATTTCAAGTGCGTTGTACTGCATTCTTGCAAAGAGGTTACATCTCGTCGAAAAGCTACTATTTGGCGTCTCGTCCGCCAGATTTTATTTGCTTTGCTTTAACTCATAATCTGGCACATGTACCCAATTGTAAAGTAATGAGCTGTTAACTTTCTATTTTTACTTATTAATAAAAAATGGGTAAAAGGCCTTCTCCCCCACTAACTTACCCAAAAAAAAAAAAAACATTTGTACCGTATAAAATTGAGGGATATGCCCCAAGATTTTTCAGTGAGAGGTACATATTAGTGTTCTAAATAGGCTAGGCTTGGACCAAGCTATCCCTGACCCTAGTCCCTATAAGGCCAAAATAAGCTATGCCAAACCCAAACATGGATGAAGAGGCCTTAGCCCAAGACCCCTAGACATTTTGGAAGAGGCAAAGGTGGGCCGGTCCAAATGCAATAAAAATAAATGGAAGGAGAAAAAAAGAAAAAAGAAAAAAAGGCAAGATAGGCTAGCCCGGTTGTGGACCTGGCCCACACCCAATCTAGGACGCCATAATGGCCCAGCACTCAAGGGACATTTTGTAGCCCAAGCCTTATTTTTTTCTAGGCCGTGCCAGGCCAACCAGACTGCTACCAGCCCTAGCTTGTAACTCATTATCTTCTTTCTCCAATAGGAGATGGGGCGAGACACTTGTCTCAATGTGCTCTCTCTCTCTCTTTCTATGTGGGCCTAGAACGATCAATATTTCTACAATTTTCATCTCATTGTGATCTCTCTTGTGAGACATGAGATACTTGTCTTAAGCTCTCGCTTTATGTAAGGCTTAAAACAATCCCTTACATGTTCATAGATAGGCAGAGAGGGTCCCCCTCACATATTCAGTAGAAAGAAAGGGGGTACATAAGACTCTGAACCAAAGGTAATAATCAATAATATACAACAAAGGTTTGCCACATCTTATCATGAATTCTAAACAACACGGCCCTAATTAATTGGGATAAAACTTGGGCGATGATGATGATTCAACAAAAAAAATCTCGACGAAGAAAGGAGTGGGGATGGGGAACTCTCATAGGGCTCATTTCAAATGCATCTCAATTACTCATTCACATTTGAGAAATCCCAACTGTCGATCCATAAACCACCAGCCGTTTTATAACACATATTGCATAGCATAGTTACTTTCAATCATGGGAGAAATTATCAAACTCTCGCACAAAATTCATCACCGCCAAAAAAATCTAAGTCCTTAGGAGACCCTCTCCTGAGCTTTTCTTGGAGTTCCAAACTCTTTGGAAGAACAAGCTCAACTTCACATCCTGAAGATGCAAAATATCTTTGCAATGCCATCTACTTCCACAAAACCCACATTCATATGATTAACATTAGTTATCAAATACATATCTAAATGATCATCCAATCTCTTTTAACAAATGTAGGGAAAATACAGTACATACCATTGCAGCATAGGCATCCACTCGGCCCTTTCTAGCGGATCTGTTTATCCCCCTAAAAACAAGGACTAAATAGTCAACATCATAATGACAACGATGATGATAAATGTGTGGCAGTCAAGCAATACAGATCACCAGATATTAATTACCAAACTATGAATTGTAGGCGAAACACAACAATAAAGAGAGAGAGAGAGAGAGAGAGAGAGAGAGAGAGAGAGAGATTGTACCCATTCAGGTGATGGATGTTAGCAAAGAATTTAAATAGTCGGTGTAATGCAATTTAGTAACAAGCTAAGACCTAAGGTACTAATCATTTCTAGAAAATGGAAAGAACTTAAGACATCACAGACAGTAAGGACTGGCATCTAATTGCAAAGAAAATTGCAAGAGATAGGAAAGAAGTTTTGAGAAGAATGACATCTGTGGATAAATGCAAATTCATCCATGACTTGCTTAATTTAGAAATATGCCAATTTTTTTCATATCCTCATCATCCAAGACTTATCCTAATTATTAAATAATTATAATAAATATCTTATAAATCCTTATCATTATCAGAGTCTTTTTCTCAACTATTTGGGATCGGCTAAGGACTCATAAAGTTTTGGCAAAATTTTACGTTAGCTGCTACCTAACACAACCCACCTCCTTTTTTGGGGCTTGGGACAGGTTAAGGGAAAGTTTAAGGACCTCACCCTTGTTAGACCAACATATATTCTATAAATCTAAACTGTTAAGTTTTTTTAAACAAGGGTAATTACAAACAGTTATTACATATCATCATCAAATCCAGAGCCTCCTGTTATGTCCCATGTTCATCTTGCAAATATACTCTCCAACCCCTGTGAACAAAGAGAGGAGGTTATAACACATTTTCTAAACTAGTAGAGAGGGTACTAGCAATAAAAGCACCAAAGCTCAATTTAATGAACATGGATGCAAAAACTGATAGTTAATAAACATGCAAGCATCTTATGTTCTCATAAAATTCGTTCCCATGATTACATAATTAATAGAAATTGCACCTTCCCAAATAAAGATTCAAAGTTTTAGAACAAGGATAGGTTGCTTCCCACATTTGTTTATAACCTCATACACTACCAAACTTCACAAGCATTTAAAATTGCATGCCAAAAAGCATGATCAGGAGTAGAGCCAAAATTCAAATAGACCAATGTGTAGAGTTAAAACTCTTCTTTTCCTTAAATTTTGGAAAAATAATAGCCGACGACTTTTCAGGCCCTCTACATAAGGATTTGTAATATGGTCTTCCACATGTAGATGGTGACATCATCCATAGTGCTCTGAAAGTGAGATTTCTTAGTAAAATCCCCATGTTGCTATGGAACCAGGACAATTCACCATTTAAGTAAAAAGATTGTCACTGATTTAGAATAAGAATCTCAAGGAAGTATTTAATCCAAGTTATATAACGCAGTAGTAACCAACTTAGATTTTTTTTTAAAAAAAAAGCCATGGTTTCTCCTACAAAAGCTTGGAATGTCAACCACACAAAGACACAATATAAGCCAACCTATAAAAAATCAGGAGAGTGAGGCCAAAGTGGTGTGCTAAAAATTGATTCAAAATGAGTAATTATCCCCTCTTGGCATGGAACAAGCATGAAGGCTTCACAACATTATTCAAATTACTTATGAAAGTTAAATAACAACCATTTGAGAGAATAAAAATTACTTCTTACAAATGAGGAAAGAACGTCACCTCTTTGCAGCCTGAATAGCAAGCCTTCCAACAATACTACGAATTTTATTTGATTCTGATGTCTCCTTTCCATTTCCTGATATTGGAATCTCAATTATAAGCTCATCTGCCTTCTAAAATGTTTTTTCAAGCAGGAGGCAATAAAGGATCCATTGATATGAGCATATTTCCAATACCACAAAACACTAAAAAAACTTTCATGATCTTTTTGGCAAAGGACACATAAAGGTTACCGACGTTGTTAGAGAAATGAAAGCAAGTCGTAATTCAAAGGCTACCCAAATGCGTCTGTGCCAGGGTAAGCTTGACTTATCCTTTACTTGATAACTAGGGTAAAGTCAAGTTTTTTCGTATATTTCCCAAAGCATAACACGTATGTGTTCCACTATTTGATAATCCATTGTCTATTTTGCATGTCATTTTTGTGCCTGTTACCAACAAATTAACTATAAAAGCAAATCACAAACTAAGCAATGAAAAAACAGAAACTGGTCTATTACAATAGGAAGTAACCCACTGGGTAATGGTAAAAGTAATCCATTGGGAATCACTGTCCAGTGAAAGGATGGACAGTGAAAATATTATTTTAGTGGAATCATATGTTTATTTATCATACATGTACGATGTGTCATGATATAGATAATCATTTATAGATTAATTATCTATAGATTGACTTTATCAAGTTTGCAAACTTGTGCTGGTTCTCTCTTTCATGAAATACCACAGTTTCTTTTTGTTGTGTAACAATAATTTTCATTTTCCACCATAGATAAATAACTGGAAATCGCAATCGTAGTTATTCTAAAATATAAGAACCTCTTGAGCTGCAATCTCAAGAAGACGAGACTCCAGCGTGTGCCCGTGAAGCTACAAAACCTGAAGATTCATAGCAAAGTCTAAAACTCGGTCTCTAATGAAAAACGATGAGGACTTGATACTACAAATTAAAGAAAGCAGCCTCCTAAACAAAGAAAAAGAACAAGCCCCTCCAAAAAGAACACACTCCAAGAACAAGGAGGGTTATAAAAAAGAGAAAACTATGATTGCACTTGAAAGATGAATGACTTTCCAAGTAGAAACATTAATACAGAGGGCCTAATAATGAGAATGACGCATATCTATTTAGGAAAATATACTATGATTCAGTAAACTATGGAAAACCAATCTAATGAGTCATCATGCCCCACTATAAAGATGGACAAACAATGGTGAGGAAATAAATTCCAAAGATAGGTTCTACTCTCTCCTTCATCCACAATTTGAATAGACAGTGATGACCCAGACAATTAAAGTTTTTCCACATGCTATTGGATAATAGCATATCTACGTTTAATAAAGTCCACATCAGAGTGGTGTAAAAATGTCTTCAAGAGTTCATTTTATTAGGAATTTTTTTTTTTTTTTTTCTTTTGCATTATATAGCTAAGATAATGGAGAACAAAGTTCCATCAAAATTAAAGATAGTGGTGCAAATATCCCAACTTTTTCCTGAACTCATGAATCCTACATTTCATTGCACGTATAAATAATACATTATCATTTCCCATAAACTAATAGTGCCTCTGCATACATTCCTTGTCTTGAAATAAAATCATTGGACATATCAAAATGTATGTTATATTGCTATTATGTTCATGGAATCTGCTGTGATTTCTCATCCTGCATTTTTATGCTAGACCAGTTATTAACATGAGTTGTCCTTGGGCCAAAGCTTTTTATGCAATTTCTTCCCTTATGAAGCTTATAGTATGCGCTGATTCATCAAAATATGAGATGATTGATGGCAGGCTTGGGATTCTGCATTTATTTTTTTGGGTTATGTTAGCATGAGGCGCTTTCACGCAACAACATGAAGCCCTCCTCATACCATCTTTATGATGAATTAAGAGCCCTGAACCTATTCTAAACCTGGCAAATTCATTCCCATCCTAGAAAAATGGATTTGGAGCATCCTCAAAAAAAAAAAGAAAAAAGAATTAGGAGCTCCTAAAATGGTGCAAATCTGACTGATCTAGGGGCTTTTGAAATGGATAGTCAATCACATGTTGAGATGGCAATCAAGACGAGCATTTTTGGGTTCCAAATCCATTTTATTTAAGGATCTTGATCTTTGGGTCAAGAGGGATGGATTTGCAGATTTTGAACTACTTTTTCAACTTTTACTGAGTTTATATGTCTTCAAGTTTCGATAACATGGATATCCACTACACCTTTACCAATACCAATTTGTTTGCTTCCAACCTGAATTTCATCAGGAGTTAGGCATCATGGATGGTTTTCTTAAAATTCCACATATACCCAAAAAACAAAAAAGTGCTGACTTATTCATTGCGGCTATGAACAAAAAAGTCTTCTAATCTTTTCGATACTCCTTTTTTTTTTTTCTTCTGAATCTGTTTACTTTTATTTTGTGAAGGATCTTTTTGGTATTGTTTGGCTATTTTATTAATTGTCCTGGAACGCATGCTTGATGTGATATCTGTTGTGCATGTTCCCATATATGTTCTAGTTGAATCTTATTTCTTGGCCATATGTTTTATTTTTGAATGGTTCCTTAGTTGAGCATTTTTATAGTTAAAAATTGCACATGAGTATTATTCATCAGAGTGAGGATATGATGTTATTCCATTATCTAAATTTAAAATTAAGAGTTTCCATGTATAAAGGATGGCCAGGGAAAATGCATTCACATAGTTGGGGGTACAAAGTCTTTTTATACAGACCATATTTAACTGTTAATTATGAAATTCTATGTAGAATGGTTCTCTATACATGAGGACGTCCTGTTCAACATTTAAAAGCACTTACAATATGACTATTAGAATGACCTTGGTTTCATTTGTGGTTATTATTCTCTTGATCTATCACAATAATATGATTTTTATGTTACATATATTCCTAAAATCTCTTAGAATGAGGAAAGAAACTTGTTATTTTGACCAATGTATGCATTTTTCGGACGTAGATTAATTTAGTGGTGTCTTGCCTGGTCAAAATGTTTGTGTGCCATCATGGGAAATTTTCAAAGCTAGTCTCTTACCCCTTTAGACATATAGGTGTTGAAAGTTGTAACCACTAAACAAATAAATAACAACTATTTTGTCAATGTTGTTCTTGTGCAGTTTGTGGAGAACACTCATGATAGGATGATTAGCATAATGTACCAATGGTAATCCTTCATAGTTGAAACGTATGATCGAAATCAAACTTACGGAAAAATAAAAGTTCACATATGGTTCAACAAATTCAAGGTAATCTCGAAATTCACTCTTGCCGAAATTTAAATGTGGATGTAGCCAAAAGAAAATTGCTAATCTAGAACCTTTTTCCTAATGGAATAAATGTGGAAATTTTAAACATAAGTTGTATTAGGCACAACCTTCAGAAGAAATTTTCTTAAATTCTTTCAGCTTTAGAGCATAAGAAACCTAATATTGAATGGAAATTCATCAATACAGGATAACAAAGTACCTAGGTGAAAAGGTCCCCATTAAGATGAAAGTAACGAGATATTTTGCAACTCGAGCTACAAATTTTCATCTTTAGAAAAGTAAGTTTTATACCCTATATCTATAGTGTGCAATTAATTAATCGTCTCCACCACTTGACAATAACAGGGAGATGGCATGATACTGCAAACATAGTGTAAAGCATATTATCTAATATTACGCATCGTATATTTCCCTTTGTTTCTTCCTATTAGCATACTACAATGGAGAGTATACCTCTTATTCATTTTCGAATTTAGATGCACTTCATCATAGTTTCGCAAAAAAATAACATGAAGATGACTGACCAAATCTAGGAATGATTAGACATAGGTAAATGCATATTATTAGCAACCAATGGAGCAAATGTGTATTGGATCAACATGAACATTAGTTTGGTGTTAAATAGTATCCCAATTCTAGGCATACAACAATCCTGCACAAGCTCTTCCTATTTCTTCGTACTAATAAACACACCCTAGTTGCTTTGGAGATCATATACTCTAAATTTTGGTTCACTGCATCTCTGGTTTCTAAACTGGTTCCTTTGTTACTTACAGGTCTGCAGCCAATGATGAATGTTTACAACAAAATTTAATTTTTTAACATAGCTTTCACCCTTTTCTTGCATTTTGGATATTTTGCAAGCTTATTCACATCCAATGCAATCTATGCTAAACCCAATTCAAGAAAAAACGAGTGTAAGAAAACCAAAATTTCAAATTAGACAGGATAAATAAACAGCTTGCTAGTCCAAAATCAACACGGATACAAGGGAGAATCAGACACAATAACACAAATTAGCCAAAAAATTCCAAATGTCAAGCAATACAGCACTTTCAAACACCAGAAAGAGCCCCCAATTCAATTGAAAGCTCAATGTTCTTTATAACAAAGAGTGAATAGAACTACTCATCGATTTAAACGAAAGGTCTAGTAATTCACCCACTCAGAAACCCCCACAATCAAAATGAAGCAAGAAATGATTATAAATAACTCCCAATTAAGAGGAGAGAGAGAAAGAGAGAGTGTGTGTGTGTGTGTGTGAGAGAGAGAGAGAGAGAGAGAGAGAGAGAGAGATTCTAGCAGTGAGAGGGGGAGGAACAAAGCCTTTGCTCACTGCCACGCCAGTTCTTGAGCCACCAATGTCAACACCGAAGCTGAACTCACCTCTAAAATTAGGGTTTCTCTTCTTTTTAGTGGCATTTGGGAGCAACTCCTCATCTGCAACTTTTACTCCAAATCTATCAGCCCCTACCTTTGCTTCATTAACTGGTAAATCACCATTAGCGACCCTAATAAGTGATAGAATTGAAACCCCAGATTTTGGAGCAAAATCATGGATTTCTTTGAGTGTTTTGTGAAGAGGAGAGAATGATAAAACAGTAAAGCTTCTGCCGATAGGTTGGTATGTCATCACACACTGCATCCTCTTGCCTTTCTTCCTCTATATTGAGAGAGAAAGAGAGAGAGTGGGTAATCAGATTTTTCAAATAAATCGGTAACAAGAATTTCTAATAAGGGAAAATTACATATATTATGAAACTACCAAATAGTTTCCGTTATTACTGGAATGTCCGTTTTTGTCATGTCATAACGATATTTTTTAAAAAGACCATTTTACTCATTTGCGGTTGTTCAACAATCGAAAATGGGCTAATTTCGGTTGTTCAACAACCGAAAATAGCTATTCTTAATTTGGCGCTCAACGGTTGGCACTCAAGCTTCCACCATAGATTCAGTTTTTCAAACACTAAAAAGAAGCTAATTTCGGTTCTTGAACAACCGAAAATACACTTCTCTTCTCTTTGAATTTATTTCTCATTCTCTCTTACCTTTCTCACAAGCAAACCTGTTATTTAGACTTCGATACAAGTAATTTGACAGATTGTAATTGCATTTGACATAGTTTGAAAGCATTTGATAGATTTCAAATATGTAGTGAAGGTATGTATAAACTGATTTGTTGTTCGATTTTTAGTAGTTAACATTGTATAAGATAATGATTTAGGGTTTCACACTTGAGCAGAATAGGTCGATTTAGGGCTTATTTGATGGATTTCACAGTTCCATAAGTGACAATTTGTTTGAGTGATATTTGGGTTTTTCAAGAAGTGTAATTTTTGGGGTTTTTAATAACTGTAAATTTGGGGTTATTTTTAGAACTTGAATTTAATAGATGAGTTATTGAGTTATGTTTGTGTTTTATTTATTATTTAAGAATTTATAAATTTGGGTCTATTGAGAACTACAATTTTGGGGGTTTTATTAGAACTCGAAATTTTTACAAGAGGTTGTATTGACTTGATTACTGTTTTTAGTGTCTGTAAGGAAATTCGTAGAACTGTGATTGAATGCTTTGTTTGTGTTGCTTTGTTTTGAATGCTGGGCAAATTTTACATTATATTGTATTATGTGTTAACTTTGATACTGTTAGATAGTTTTTAGTATAGATTTGTGATAGATATAGTGATAACTTAAGAAAGAGTTGATTTATCTTGTTGATAGTTTGTGTAGCTTAAAGATGAAATTTTGTACTTGATTTATTATTCAAGTACATATTTACCTTGAACATTTTGCAAATGTTGTGGTTTTAGAAGTACATAGGGAATAAATAACTTTATACATATTGGCTTCAATATTTTGGATAGAATAATTCATGACTAGATTTATTTGACAGCTCATTCAATATGTAAATTTGTGATCACTTATTTGGAGGTTAAATTTGTGACTTAGCAATGTTTTATTAATTCTATAGGCAAATGCATGATGAGTTATTGGTGTCTCGATATTCATTCCCTTTTATTTTCATGTTCTTTTCTTAGAGTAGTACTTGTATTAGAACCTATAAGTTGAGTTGAAGAGCTCTATAACACTAGGTTATGGTCTAAAATTGATCATCTTCTCCGTTTAATGATAGTGTATCATTGCCTTTTATTTGTTATTCAGTTAAGTTTTTCACATGTAATCTTATGATTAACATGGTGACCATATAGGGTTTCAATGAATATGAATCGTGTCCATCCAGATGGGGGATACCCAGGAGGTTCTCAGGACCCTCGTTTGCTACAGCTTCATCCAGAACATTCATCCTATTTCATATGGGAAGGAGTACATATATTCATCATCTCTTTCCATTAGTTTGTTATTTTTCAATAAATTGTTGTCTGTTTAAATATCATTGGGAAGTACATGTATGTACATTGTGACTCAAATGTTTTCTATTTGTTGTATTCCAGGAAAAACTATAAATTAGAATCGATGAAAAGATTTTTCAATTGAACAATTGGCATCTAACCGATGAGCAAATTCAATTAGTGAATGCGTCTGGGTTGGGTGCTCTATTTATTATTCAGCCTGGTCGAATTGATCATCCTTTGGTAGCAACCACTGCAAAGAGGTGGTGTTCCGAGACCAATTCATTTCATTACAACATTCAAATTGGTGAGATGACATCAACATTATTTGATGTTTACGACATATTAGGACTGGCTATCGATGGCGACATGTCGTCCTATTAGTAACCTCCAAGAGTTCATAGAGAACAATTTGGGTACAATCCCCTTTGGAGGCAACCTGACAGTCATCAAGCATTTATGGTTGAAGGCCAACTTTCACACATTGCCACCTGATTCAACCCCTGTGGAAGTTGTTAGATACACTTGAGCCTATATGCTCTTCCTCATCAGTGTCATCATTTTTGTAGATACGTCAGTTGCAACAGTGCTAAGGAGCTACTTACAATTCTTTGAGGATATTGAGGAAGCCGGCAGATATGCTTGGGGTGCTGCAGCCCCCACATTTCTTTATCGTTCCCTTAGAAAAACTTGTACTTTCAAGCGAAGACATTTTAGTGGTTCAACCACTCTTATGAAGGTAAATTCAATTTTTGTATATGACATAAGCATAACAGTTTAGACTACTTTCAAAAAATATTTAGTACTTATCGTATCTCGATATAATGCAGTGCATGTCATGGTCATTTTGACCATTGTAAATGTTATAATATTTGTAAGGTTAATGTAAGTTTGAAAGGTTAATCTAATGGCTTCTATGGATTTTGATTGGTGTACCATCCACGAGTCTTTCGATGAACAGTATCTATCCCTTAGATCAATGCTTGTCATCATGCAAAACTATGCCCTCATCAGGCACACTGTAAACAACCAATATTCCAAGATTCTAAGAGTGGCTATATGGCATGTATGATAGTTAAATCGTAATTTATGAACACCTCAACCAACCAATCAATCCTAATTTACGAACAACCGACATTCCAAGATTGCAATAGGGATTCTAACCTGCATTATTGTTTTGGCTGTTGAACTTGCAATAGGGATTCTAACCTACAAGAGCAATGCCTATGCTAACCATTTTGCTATTTTTTGTTGTTCCACAACCGAAAATATGACATTTTAGGATGTTGAACAACCGAAAATGTCATATTTTGGGTTGTTGAACAACCGAAAAGAGCAATGCCTATTCTAACCAAAATATGCTATTTTTGGTTGTCGAATAACCGAAATTTGGATAGCGTATTTCCAGAAAGCTTCTGGAATACGCAGTCCAAATTTCGATTGTTGAACAACCAAAAATATGACATTTTCAGATGTTGAACAACCAAAAATGTCATATTTTCTGTTGTTCAACAACCGAAAAGAGCAATGCCTATTATAACCATTGTGCTATTTTTGGTTGTTGAACAACCGAAAATGTTTTCTCAACATCCAAAAATATGACATTTTCGAATGTTGAACAATCGAAATTTGGACTGCGTGTTTCTAGAATACACAGTTTTGGTTGTTGAACAACTGAAAATGTGACATTTTTGGATGTTGAATAATGGAAAATATTATATTTTCAATTGTTCAACAGCTGAAAAAAGCAATGCCTATTCTAACTATTTTGTTATTTTTGTTTATTCAACAACTGAAATTGTGACAGTTTCGGTTGTTCAACATCCAAAAATATTGGATGTTGAACAACCCAAATTTGGACTGTGTTTCTAGCTAGCTTCTGGAATACGTAGTCCAAATTTCTGTTGTTCAACAACCGAAAATATGACATTTTTGGATGTTGAACAATCGAAAAAAGCAAAATGCATATTGTAACCATTTTGCTTTGTTTAGCAAGCTTCTGAAATACATATTCTCTTGGGCTGATTGATTGCACTTATTGCCTTATAGTAACACCAGCACACCATTGACCTTGTAACGATCCGTATATAACACCAAGAACAAAAAACAAGATTGACAACACAGAAATCACACTATTCATTAATTCATCAAAATGATAATTAGGTACAAAATACCAAAGTATAATGCATGCTTCCTAATCACTATTAGTTCTTTACAAGTCCTCCTATTATGACCTACTGCACCGCATCATTTGTACTTCAAATGCCTGGTGATGGACTGTTCAGTTTCGGATATTTTTCTTTGCTTTTTCGGCCTATTGGGAAGGCATGTCATCCGAAGTGGCAACACTATCTGGTTGAACATACCTGTCAACTCAATATCATTCGGGACACGCCCAAAGGGAGTTTGAAAGGCCCTTATAAAGTATTCCACTGTGAAATACTGAAGGTAGTGCACAATTGGATCCAAATGCATATGGTTAATTCTCACAATGGTATGAGTACACGGTATGCCACAGAGTTGCCATTTTCTACAACTACACGTCCAATGAGTTAAATCGACTGCATATTTCTTCCCAAGAGAGTGGATCTCAAATTGCGTGTCCATGACAAATATAACTGTGTGTAACAATCTTGTCTTCATCTTTCTCAAGTTGGGCTTTCAGTACTAGCATGCCACTCCAACTATTGCCTAACTCCCTCTTCTCTTACAACCTGATCATCAACTGTACCCTTAATTATTCAAACATTGTAATGATCGACGTCTCTCGAGCTAATAAAATCCAAGCATTAAAAGACTCGGCTATGTTAGAGGTAGGATAATTGTATCTTGCCCCTAGAAAAAGGTATTTGCTCAAGATTTGGGAGGGATATTATTAATCCACTCATATGCCTATGCGTCGGCACTCTGTATATCAAACATTATTTTTTCAAACCCACCAGTGGTCGCTTTATGAGTAGCTTTCCAAAACAGCATCAACAATCCACTCATAAAATCCTTGAAGTTCTCTTCCATATGTCGCATGCAGAATGCTGGAAAACTTGTAGGAAAGCATTTTTCTATTGCTTCTGGCAAGCTTGTATGTCGATCTGATACAATTGTTAAGGCACACAGAATAGGAAACTCATTCAATAGCTCACTTAGTATACTTAAGAACCAATACCAACTCTGGTAGTTCTCCTTCTTGACCACATCAAATGTCTATGGGAAGAGCCCATTATTTGCATCTATGAGAATGATGTACAATAATATGTCTTGATATTATCCTTTTAAGAATGTCTCATCAATACCCATTAGTGGCCTACATCCATTAACAAAACCCATGATGCATGGACGAAAAGCAATAAACAGTCGTTTAAACCTGCCTTCATCTGTGTGGATGTGAACTTCGGTTCTGGGGTTGGTTCTTCAGAGCTTCTCTATATCTAAGGGAAGGTCATGGTATTGTTGTTTATGTAATCCATCTATCATCTCTCTAGCAACCTCTATTCGTAATAGTGTTATTCTATTAGAATGGGCAAATGTAATAAAGCAAAAGCAAATTTCCAAGATATTCTTAAAGTAAAAACAAATTTATTGGAGACAAAGATATGGAGTAAAATGGCTCAAAGAGGGGGACCTCAATAATATATATATTTTTTTGGTGTGAATCAATGGGGATTGGGGCCCCTACCCGCTTTCTCATTAATAGGATAAAGCATCAAACACCACAATAACGTTACAAATATAAAGTTGCAGAAATCAAAATAGCACTATTAGAAGCATCAAAGGTATTTAGGAGAACTTTTGAGAGGAAAGGAGGAGTTAAGGAAGCAATAATACTCTTCTTCAAGAATCTTTGCTCCAAAAAACACCACCCCCACGCTAACCCCTCGCTCCTCCCCTTGGAGGCGATCAACTACCTTTTATTTTTAAAAATAAACCTTGATGGAGTTGATTTATTAGAGACCCAAATGTCTTGGTATGAATCCTGCATGGTTTTGTGGAAGTGGATCGGGACAATATGCTGCCAACACCATTATCTTCTGCAAACTTAATAAGCAGTTAGTAAATGCTTACCAGATCTTCCTTAAGTGTTGGAAGCTTGCGGCCAGGCTCCACATTAACATGCAAGAAACTACTCCAATGAGTGTGGATGTAGACCCCGAGAGACTTTGAACAGTTGCAAATTGTATTGGATGCAAAGCCATTCTGCTGTCATGTATAGAGAAGGCATCATCATCTTGGGCCCAAACAGCAAGTTGAGTTCACAGCTAACTCGTTCTACAACAAGATTTCAGTAGCTAATCAACAACTCTCAGTAGCACATAGAGCCTGGAAAATCACGGCACCCGCTCGTGCACAAGGATAGATCTGGCTAACCATTTTAGATAAACCATTAATTGTTGATCATCTGCAACATAACATTATGTAAATCCCCAACAGATGCAACATAAAACAAAATCAGGAAGAGCCTGTCAGCCATCTCCTCTTGCACTTTAACATGGCTAGAGATGCATGATCAAATTTCTTGAACCTCTTTGGTTTCATATTGGTGAGACCGGCATCTATTCATACTTTGTTCTCTCCCCCCTCCCATCAGCTAGTTCTCCACTCATGGTATGGTTTTCCCCACCTATTCGGCTTATTGGACTGTTACTATGGGGACACACTATGGCAGCAATTCTACTAGTTGCTTTGAAGGAAGCATAATAGGATAACCTTAAAAAATGCAGCAGGAATTTGAGGATCAAGAGAGCGTAAAGGCTCAACTTTTATCAAGCAGTAATCATCAAAAAAGAAATCTGGGTACCTCAAGGGGAGACTTTCTCAATCATTGGGATTCATTAGACTGGTCTCATAAACCAAGAAAGAACCATAAAATTTGATTTTGGTTGTGGGTAGGCAGGAAACCCAAGCCCAACCGGTGTTTGGGGAGATTTACAAAGACGCAATAGTAAAGTATTACTCTTTTTCTAAGAACATCAAGGTTAACTAACTCTAATGAAGCTGAGGCTGTAGCCTCGCTACCAGAACTTTGTCTTTTAAATCCAAGGTGGACATCAATAATCTTCAAATATTGCAAGGACAAAGAGACAATCTATTGAAAGGACAAAGAGACAATCGCCTATCCCATGGATATTTGGCTGATAGTTTTGATGAAATTCTTTGGCAATTGTATAAATATTCAAGTTAGCATTGTGCATACATGAAGAGAAGCAAAGTAATTCACAAGCTAAAGAGTGAACAAATAGGCAAGAGTTGTTTATGACACATTCCCCTTGATAGGCCAATATTTGCTATTTTTTTTTGTCTTGTTGGAGTTTTTTTTTTTTTTTGAGTAAATTAACTATTGTGTTAATAATTTAAGGAAGTACAAGGTATTAGTAGATACAAAAATAGGCATTCCCCAATCCTGGGTGCCTTATGCTGAAACCCCTAAGGGTTCAGGAAAGCAACACACCAATAAGATCACGAAAGAGGAGCGAGAACAGAATTGGCTTGAGTCCTCTATAAGAGGGGTTCAGGCTAGCTCCCTCCTTAGCTAGCGCAACTGCATCGGCGTTAGCCTCCCTCTGCGTGTCCCTAAGAAACTTGGAAGGAAGTACATAGGTGATCAATCTCGGCAAAATGGCATCTAATATCCACAGGATGGGGAAGAATCCAGATGCCCAGGAGAGAGTGTTTTGAGAGTCATCCTTGACCAATAACTAGGTTCCCCAATTTCAATCGAACGCGATGCCACGGCCTCTGCGTTGGCGAGTCCGACCCTCCACCGTATGAAGTTTTGTGCACATGCGCACCACGCACGCTCAACTCAACGCGCGCGATTCGCTCACAAATCATGCCGGTTTGTTGCTCACAATTATGGCGGCTTGTGCACCGTACGATTTTCCCCACGTTTCCCCAAAAACGTGTGCATGAAGTGCCACTTAAGTGCCCACCATACGAAGTTTCGTGCACACGCGCACCGCATGTGCTCAACTCTACGCAGGCAATTCACTCGCAAGCCATGCCAGTTTGTTGCGCGCAATTATGGCGGCTTGTGCGCAGTTGTGCACCTTATAATTTACCCCACGTACTCCCAAATACATGCGCATGAAGTGCCACTTAAGTGCCGTCCGTACGAAGTTTCGTGCACACGTGCACCGTGCGAGCTCAACTCAACGCGCACGATTCGTGTGTAAACCGTGCCAGTTTGTTGCACACAATTGTGGCGGATTGTCCACACTTGTGCACCTACAATTTGCCCCATGTTCCCCCAAACACGTGCCCATGAAGTGCCACTTAAGTGCCCTCCGTACAAAGTTTCATGCACATGCACATCGCACGCACTCAACTCATCGCGCGCGATTCAAGTGCAAACTGTGCCGGTTTGTTGCGCGCAATTATGGCGGCTTGTGTGCACTTGTGCACCGTACGATTTGCCCCACATTCCCCCAAACATGTGCCCATGAAATGCCACTTAAGTTCCCTCCGTATGAAGTTTCGTGCACACGTGCACCGCACGCGCTCAACTCAACGCGTACGATTTGTACGCAAACTGTGTCAGTTTGTTGCGCACAATTATGGTGGCTTGTGCGCACTTGTGCACCTTATGATTTTCCCCATGTTCCCCCAAACACTTGTGCACGAAGTGCCACTTAAGTGCCCTCTGTACGAAATTTTGTGCACATACGCACCGTGCGCGCTCAACTCAACGCGCACGATTCGAGCACAAATCATGCGCTAGGATTCACTTCACTTCGGCCGAAGAGGCCAAAGCCTTCGGATTTTAGAACGAGCAAAGTGAAGCCTTGTGTTGCTACTTCGGTCAGATTTGGGTATGCTTCAGGCCGATTCAGTCGAGGCTTCGGCCTAAGCAAAGAAATATCTATATAAAAGTATTTTTTATTTTTAAAATTTTTATTTTTTCATTTTCTTTATATATAAATATCTAATTTAGCTATATTAAATTAAAAATAAAAAGTCCAAAGTCCTTGAATCGGCCGAAGCACCGAATTGCTTCATTTTTCTCACCAAACCAAAGAAGACTCCAAAGCGAATTTGACATCCTTGCTCTATTATATGAGGCATTCCTTCAAGTTTTGCCATATGATGGTCAGATTCTTTGGGCCCTAACTTAAAAGGTGAAGCTTTTATTTCATGTTTTTCCCCTCTTAATTGTAAGCTTGATTCAGGGGGGTGGATAGATTCTATTTTTTCACCTTTAATTGCCTAAAACTTCAACCTCCTCAAACTCAAAGGGAACCTTCAATCTTAAGTTAAAGAATGTTCAGTCTCAAAAGAACTGAGGGTATCAACCTTATTAAAAAAGAAATCTAAGCCATAATTCATTGTGTAACTAAATTTCAAAGTGATTTACTTAATAAAAAATTTCTCATTCGAACTGATTGCAAATCAACCAAAGATATTCTTGAGAAAGACGTAAAAAATCTTGTTGCAAAGCAAATTTTTGCCCAATGGCAAGGTATTCTTTCCTCGTTTGATTTTAATGTTGAACATATTAATGGTAAACATAACCATCTTCCTGACTTTTGGACTCGAGAATTTTTCTAGGGAGGGAAAGAGAAGCCAATATCAGCCAATGGATATAGTTCTCAGCCAAGGCAAGAGCTTGACACCATATAATAATCCGAAACCATTGATTAACATTGGAAACATCTAAATATATTTTTGAAAGCTATAAAAAATGCTGGATTAGTTGTTTCAGCAAAAAAGATAAACCTTTTTAAAACCAAAATAAGGTTTATTGGGTATAATATTTACCAAGGAAGGATTATTCCTATCAACAGGGCCATTGAATTTGCATCAAAATTCCTGGATATTATTAAAGACAAAACTGAATTACAAAGATTCCTTGCTTGTTTAAGTTATATATCTGACTTTTACAAAGACTTGGCTTTAGATGCTAAACCGTTATTTCAAAGGTTAAAAAAGAACCCTCCTGACTGAACAAATGAACATACAATGACTGTTAAAAAACTAAAATTAAAAGTTAAGGAATTACGTTGCTTAGCATTATCGGATCCCAAAGCTTTTAAAATTGTTGAAACTGACGCTTCTGAACTAGGATTAGGGGGAATACTTAAACAAAATTCCCAAAAGCATGAACAGTTAGTACTGTTTATTTCCAAGATCTGGAATCATGCTCAACAAAACTATTTCACTGTTAAAAAAAAATCTTAACCATAATTCATTGTGTAACTAAATTTCAAAGTGATTTACTTAATAAAAAAATTCTCATTAGAACTGATTGCAAATCAGCCAAAGATATTCTTGAGAAAGACGTAAAAAATCTCGTCGCAAAGCAAATTTTTGCCCGATGGCAAGATATTATTTCCTCGTTTGATTTTGATGTTGAGCATATTAATGGTAAACATAACCATCTTTCTGACTTTTTGACTTGAGAATTTTTACAGGGAGGGAAAGAGAAGCCAACATCAGCCAATGGATATAGTTCTCAGCCAAGGCACGAGCTTGGCCCCATATAATAATCCAGGAAAAAGTCTAGCCTCATATAGTTCTAGCTAGAGAAAAAGCCTAGCTTCTCAATCTACTCCAATCCCCTATAAGCACAAATAATCAAAGTGCAAATAGAATGTCGTTCCTTGAAACAACATATATACCGCTGATAATTATTGAAAATGATCACAGGGAAAAAGACCCTGTTGAAATAGCAGCTATATACTTACGCAATCACCTTCATCCCAGTATAGGAGACAATTGCAGAGAATGGTATGAAACCATATTATAGAAATAATGACTCTGAAATAGCATACTCAAAATTTCAAATCCATAAAATCATCTCTTATAGAGATTGGGGATGAAATCCTTTAAAATCAATGATGTTGAATACTAAAGGATTTAAAAATAAATCCTACCAATATTTTGAATATATAAATGCATGGGATGAAGTTTTTTCCTACCAAAATACAAAAACCACTCATAGTTGGTACGTATAGTTTAAAAGAACTGAATCAATAGAGTTTCCTAACTGGTTTAAAAATTGGTTTACGTTATGGGGATCATGCAGCCAGATACTTCCCAAAAAATTACAGATTTCACAAAGAAAATTATCTGATTATAATGAAAATAGTCTAAAACAAGACTATCATTTCTATTTTATGACCTTATATCAGGTCCCTTAGATTTTAAAATGGGCATATCAACTCTCTGAGGACGACATGGATCGATGGGATTATATCACGGAATTACGCTGACATATATCAATAAAATGGTGGGATAGTTACAAGAATGATTCCCTGGACTCAGAAAATATTCACATGAAAATAATACCTTCTTCCTCACCAAATTCTAATATGGGATTTTTTGAATATATTACATTAATGCAACATAAAAACCCGACACTATCAAAAGCTGAGCTTAAAAAGAAGATGCTATTAGCCCTGGAAGAAAACGAAGACAAAATATCTACTCCAACAAAAGACGAAGAAACAGAAGATTATAGCTTGTTAAATGGTGATGACTTTGCAGAGATTACATTCCTTCCAATGAATAGCTGGACTTCCCCATCTGTTCATCGAAAATGTTAAGACAAGGATTAAAAATAAGCGTGGAGGAATTATTCCCCTCTATACCCTTGGAGAACACTCAGCAAAAATCTATGCTGAAGGTCTTGCGTTATGCACAGACCTAAAACTAAGAAGACAATTAGAAAAGTAAAGAATGAGTAGGAAAAAGGAATTATGAGATTTTTGTGAACAATTTGGGTATAACACTTTGCCTACTTCTAATCCTACCCACAAACAAAAATATAAAGACTTATGTAAAACGAAGTCTAAATTTCAAGAGGAAAGAAAAACACTTTTCCTAAAATTTTTTTACAAGACCATTCTTTTAAACAAAGGGGAAAAAGAAAAAAACCAGTTTGCTACAATTGCAGAAAAGTAGGACATTATAAAAATATATGCAGAATAAAAAAGAAAATTAATGTACTCGAAATAGATTTAGATATTAAAAAACAATTATTTGACGTCTTTTTAATAAAGAGAGATGAATTTGATGAGTCTTCTAACTCTGATAGTGAAATACTTATTGGGCAAATAAATGATGAAGATTTGATCTTTACAAGCTCGAAATCTTATTCAGAATCTAAGGATATGCTTGATAATGACTGCCAGTGTAATTTTTTAAAGGCTACTATTGATATGAATGGTTTAAACTTAAACACACTAACAAAAGAAGAAAATTTAATCATAGACTTAATTGATAAAATAAGTGACCTAGAGGCTAAAAAAGAAGCCTTGATGCAATATATAAATATTGCCAATGTACCTTTTAATTCCACTACTCCTAAACGATCTCTCATCCCTACTAGGTAAGACTATAGTTTTATTGATATTCTAAAAAGAGTCCAAAACAAAACACAAACAGAGAGGGAACCTTTGATCCCTGAGTTCAAGAGTGAAATAACAAAGTACGCAATGAACTTATAACTCTAAAGACTAGAGTTCAAATATTACAAATAGCAAATACCTCTTTTGAAAATAAAGATAAGCATAATGAGAATACTAAAGAAGAATTCAATAACCTGAGAACTGATTATGACCATAATCTTCTACCTCTTGAAGCCGAAGATACTTTGCCTAAAGTTCTAGAAAATGATATTCCTAACATTTCAACTAAATGTAATATGTTAGAAACTGTGAATATGTGAATCTGTTAGACAAAGTCATAATACAGAGGGGTTCACCATCGTTAAAATAGTTATCCAAAAAGAATATACCTTCCAAACCACTGCTCCTATAGATTCAGGGGTAGATTTGAATTATATAAATGAAGGCCTAGTTCCAACAAAATACTTTAGCAAAACAACACATGTCTTAAACACCACTGACGGAAGCAAGATGTTGATAAACTATAAACTGTCTGATGCTACGGTCTGTAATAACGGTGCATGCTTTAAGTTTTCATTTATTTATGGTTAAAGGTTTAAGCTAGCCGGTTATTCTTGGAACTCCTTTCCTAACTATAAAAATTGATAACACTAGAATAAAAGCTGATATTGAGGGACATGAGGTAAAATTTGATTTTATAGATAAACCCAGAGTCCATGAGATTAATAATATTAAAAGTAAAATATCCACAAAGGAAAAATTCCTTTTTCATTTAAAAGAAGAAGTCAAATATAAGATCATTGTTGAAAAGCTTATGTCATCTCAGATGCAAAGTAAAATGAACAATTTTAAAATAATTTTGGAAGAAGAAATATGTGTTGATATTCCTAACGCTTTTTGGAGTAGGAAACAACATATTGTTGAGCTTCCTTATGAACCAGATTTTAATGAACAAAAAATTCCTACCAAAGCTAGACCTATTCAAATGAATAGTAGGCTCCTGGAAATTTGTAAAACTGAGATACAAGAATTACTTGATAAGTAACTTCTCAGAAAAAGTTCCTCACCATAGAGTTATGCAGCTTTCTATGTTGAAAAAGCTTCAGAAATCGAAAGGGGAGCTCGTCGACTGGTTATAAATTACAAACCTTTAAACAAAGCGTTGAGATGGATTCGATATCCCATACCAAATAAAAGAGATCTCTTAGATAGATTGATCAATGCCTGTTTTTTCTCAAAATTTGATTTAAAATTAGGATATTGGCAGATTCCGATAATAGAAAAAGATAGAGAAAAAATGACTTTCAATGTTCCTTTCGGGTATTATGAATGGAATGTGATGCCTTTTGGTTTGAAAAATGCCCCTTTTGAATTCCAAAATATCATGAACAACATTTTTAATCCCTATACTAAATTTATGATTGTTTATATTGATGACATACTTGTTTAAGGGTTTCACTACTATTTGGACAAGACCTATATAAAGATCGTTGTAATATTTCTTTTGATGCTCGTCAACCATTCTAGTTGATAAAATTTGAAAACCATCTTGATTTTCCATTACAGAAATAGTCTTTTCAATAGTTTTAATTGAAAAACTACTTCGAAAATCAAAAATCCCTTTTTTATAAACATCAGTTGTGGGAACTTTTGGGATATTCTAATTTTGAATTTGTTTATCAATATTATCAATAATCATTTCTTCCTAATTATTAACTCGGAGAGTATTACTACTGGAACTGGAAGCGGTTCTATTCGATAATGTCCTAAATAAATTTGCCAGTTAAATCTTGGTATTACTCAGAGTCAACTGGAAACTGTCCCTACACCTTGCTACTCTTCCGGCTAATGGTGGTCTTTAGGTCACATCGACTTTAGAGATTTTGACAAGATTTAAATGATCAAGAATGTTCAGTTCACCATTGCATATATGAATTTTTCTTTCCAATGATCGCTTTTACTATCCTCTCTAGATAATAATTTGGAGTAAAAAACGTCTTTATACTATTTAAAGTGTGAGAGGGTTGGACAACGTAAATTTGACAGTAAGTCTTTAGACCTAGCAGATAAAAGAGTCGTAGTTTCTACAAAATGAAGCGTAATAGTGTAGATTAGAGTATTAACTGCGTCTCCCTTGTCTACAATGGTTTCTTGCACCCGACCAGGTTCAATTTCAGTTTTAACAACCCATTACTTAGTCGCATACAAAATTTGATCTTTAGCTTCTTCATTCATATGGAAATCCCACCAACTTCTAAGCTATCCTGTAAAACCACATATAATGGCTTTGGCAATTTCATGATCTTTATTTGTGCTTGCTTTACAAGCGGTGGTATACATCGTCATATATTTCAAGGTCAAGAATTTGGTTTTCGACATGCCGTATATATTCTAATTTACAATAGACCTCTCTGAATATGACACAAAGCTAGTTATAAGGTCGTCTTCTATTTAGAGATCTACCAGAGTAGGTCTAGGATAATACATCCTAGTTGGGGCTACAGGCCTAGTTTTTCTCCCATAATCTATTCGATTAACCTCTAAGCTTTTGGGTTTAAAAGCCTTTTCTATCTCAGATATCTTTTGGTTTGAAAAACTATCATCTTTCTGAAGAACTTTCACCTCCCCAATTGTTTTCCCCTTTCCATCTATGTTTAATTTTTCAAGTCTTTTGACCAGCTCATTCACTAATTCTTTATGGCCCTCTTTTTTATTAATTCCTTGTAGGCTAAATTTTCCTACTGCTATACTTGGTGGTGGTTTAAATAAGACAGTTCCTTTCTCTTTTTCCTCCTTTTTCTCTTGAGATCTTATTTTATTTAGTACATTTTCTATTCTGCTGGTTCGCTTTCCTATAGTTTGTAGAGATTTGTGTAGTTATTTTGTTCTATTATATGAGGTATTCCTTCGAGTTTGGCCATATGATTGTCAGATTCTTTGGGCCCTAACTTAAAAAGTGAAGCTTTTATTTCATGTGTTTCCCCTCTTAATTGTAAGCATGATGCAGGGGGTGGATAGATTCTATTTTTTCACTTTTAATTGTATGGAACGTTTGAAAGGTATTTTGAACTGTATTTATTTTAAATTTTTGATACCTAAACCCTCTTTTTTTAGAATATATCTGAGCCATTTAAAGAATTTGGCATTTGTTTTGTGCTGTAACATAAATTTATTAAAATTTATATGAAAAACATTTTTCAATTTTTTTTCAAACTTCTGAAAAAACCATTATCTTATTTGTTTGTTTTCTTCTGAGAGAAAATATTTTTGGATCTACTCTTTATCGATCATAAATTCATCGGACTTTTGGATGGTGAGAATTTCGAAATCGAATTCAGAAAGGGTTGGTTCTTCATGTTTAGTTTGAGAAGAACTAGGGGTATCAACCTTATAAATGGGGTATTGGATCTGGTTTGAAGCTTTTCTTAATCCTTCAGTAACTATCATCTCATTATGACCTTTTTCATAATTAGTTTGAGGAATAGAGGAGGTTGAAGTTCTAGGTGGAACTCTGGGATGTATATTAGAAATACTCAGCCTAGTTCTCCTAGATGATGGGAACTGTATTTCTATTTCTCCATCAGAATATTAAACTATTTGTTCAGGTTCTCTATTTTCAGGGATCTTAGTCTGGGTTTCAGACTAGAGTGACCATTTTTCAGGTAATTTTACTTGCTTCCAAGATACAGACCTAGGTATTACTAGATTGGATTTGTCCATATTAGTTTGAAAGAAAATAATTTGTCATTTAGTATCCATTTGCCTAGCATTAGGGCAATGAGTGTTCATAACCTTATAACAGATCCTGGATCCATATCAAAACCGTGAGTTTTAAGGTTAAGAGTTAAAACTTTTAACAGATTGGGATCCGATAAAGCCACTGAGAAATTTGGAAAGCTGTTGAAGTATATAGCTCCATTACATAGAGTAGATTCTATGATTCTTAACAAAAAATCGGTAAATCGTCTATGTCTATTATCTCTTAAACAAAGTAGTACATAATTGTTTAATCCTGTTCTTGTTAAGGGTTTCCCTGCTATTTGGAAGAGACCTATATGAAATAGTTGTAATCTTTTTTTTTATGCTCGTCAACCATTCTAGTTGATAAAAGTTGAAAACTATCTTGAGTTTCCATTACAGAAATAGTATTTTCAATAGTTTTAAATGAAAAACTACTTCGAAAATCAAAAGTCCCTTTTTTATAGACATCAGTTGTGGGAACTTTTGAGATATTCCAATTTTGAATTTGTTACTCAATATTCTTGATAATCACTTCTTCCCTATTATTAACTCAGAGAGTATTACTACTGGAACTAGAAGTGCTTCTATTCGATAATGTCTTGAATAAATTTACCATTTAAATCTTGGTATTACCTGGAGTCAACTGGAAACAGTCCCTACACCTTGCTGCTCTCCTGGCTAATGGTGGTCTTTGGGTCACATCGACTTTAGAGATTTTGACAATATTTAAATGGGCAAGAATGTTTAATTCACCACTGAATATAACTTGGCTTTGATACTATAAGTAGCGGAAGAGACAAAAGGAAGAGTAAGAGCCATTAGGGAGAGTGAGTCAATAGTCAATAATCAATAACAATATAGTAATAACAGAAAAATAAAATGGAAGAAGTAACTAAATAGAAGAAATGATTAAGACACATATATTTAACACAAGGTTATAACATTTATAAAACAAAGCTGTAACACTTACATGATAGCCTTGAAGAAATGAATGATATACCAACAGAGTGGTTCCTCTTCTTCAAAAGACTCAAACAACTTAAGCAAAGCTTACACTCAGTCAAAAAGCAACCACTTAGAACTTAAAGCAAACACTTAGAACCTCCAAAGATGACCCCTCTCCCCTTCAGTCTGGCCTCCTTATATAGAGGAGAAGGGGTCGGACTTCAAATGGTTTCAAATCCGCACCAACACACAGAAAGTAAGATGCTAAAAACAAGAAGAAAATAGAATGCTAAAAGAAAAAGATGTTAAGTATTGATGTTGAGCATATTAATGGTAAACATAACCATCTTCTTGACTTTTTGACTTGAGAATTTTTACAGGGAGGGAAAGAGAAGCCAACATCAACCAATGGATATAGTTCTCAGCCAAGGCAAGAGCTTGGCCCCATATAATAATCCAAGAAAAAGCCTGGCCTCACGTAGTTCTAGCTCGAGAAAAAGCCCAGCTTCCTAATCTACTCCAAAAACTTTAATACGAAAGCAAGTTCAAGAGATTGATCTTTCTCCCCAATCCCCTATAAGCACAAATAATCAAAGTGCAAACGAAAACCCCGTTCCTTGAAACAACATATATACCACTGATAATTATTGAAAATGATCACAAGGAAAAAGACCTTGTTGAAATAGCAGCTATATACTTACGCAATCACCTTCATCCCAATAAAGGAGACAATTGCAGAGAATGGTATGCGACCATACTGATGGAAATAGGGTCGGTGTCTATAGTACACCATTATAAAAATAATGACTTTGAATAAGCAAAGATTACACTCAGTCAATAAGCAAACACTCAGAACTTCAAGCAAACACTTAGAACCTCCGAAGATGATCCCTCTCCCCTTCGGTCTAGCCTCCTTTTATAGAGGAGGAGGGGTCGGACTTCAAATGGTTTCAAATCCGCACCGACACACAGAAAGTAAGATGCTAAAAAAAAAAAAAAATTCTAGTCAGAAAAAGTAAAGAAATAGTAAAAGTAATATTCTTCTACAGTGACCAATCTGTCGGTGGCAATAATGCTCATGTTTACTGTAGCAACAGTGACTAACTTGTTGGTGCTCTTTACTGTAGATTTAGGGACATGTGTCCTAAATGCATTTGGAGTCATTGTCCCTTGCTCTTAATTCTTTGGGAAGAATGTAATGGAGAGAATGTAATCCATGCACAGTCATCACCACTTAACGGGCTATAATCTTCTGTTTCTTCGTTGTTTGCTGAAGTAGATATTTTGTCTTCATTTTCTTCCAGGACTAATAGCTTTTTAAGCTCAACTTTGATAGTGTAGGGTTTTTATGTTGCATTAATGTAATGTATTCAGAAAAACCCATATTAGAACTTGGTGAGGAAGAAGGTATTATTTTCATGAGAATATTTTCTGGGTCCAGGGAATCATTCTTGTAACTATCCCACCATTTTCTTGATATCTGTCGGCATAATTTTGGGATATAATCCCATCGATCCATGTCATCCTCAGAGAGTTGATATGGCCATTTTAAAATCCAGGAGGCTTGATATAAGGCCATAAAATAGAGATGATAGTCTTTTTTTAAACTAATTTTATTTTAATCCGAGAATTTTCTCTGTGAAATCTATAATTTTTGGGGAAGTATTTGATTGCATGATCTCCATTTATAGGAGTCAACTTTTAAACCAGTTAGGAAACTCTATTGATTCAGTTCTTTTAAACTATATGTACCAACTATGTGTGGTTTTTGTATTTTGGTAGGAAAAAACCTCATCCCATGCCTTTATATATTCAAAATAATGGTAGGATTTATTTTTAAATCCTTTAGTATTCAACATCCTTGGTTTTAAAGGATTTAATTCCCAGTCTCTATAAGAGATGATTTTATGGATTTGAAATTTCGAGTATGCTAATTTGCCATGCCTTTCCATAGTAGGGATGAGAGATGGTTTAGGAGTCCATGCTTATTTATCAATAATAAATTCATCGGACTTTTGGATGGTGAGAAATGGACCTTTGATTTCATCGTCATATGTTTCAAACGTCAAGAATTTGGTAACTATCCTCTCATTACAGGGAGGGAAAGAGAAGCCAACTTCAGCCAATGGATAAGTGTATTTAAGTTTAACCCATTCATATCAATAGTAGCCTTTAAAAAATTACACTAGCAGTTATTATCAAGCATATCCTCAGATTCTGAATCAGAGTCCGAGCTTGCAAAGATCCATGTCGTCCTCAGAGAGTTGATATGCCCATTTTAAAATCCAGGGGACCTAATATAAGGCTATAAAATAGAGTTAATAGTCTTTTTTTAGACTATTTTAATTATAATCAGAGAATTTTCTCTGAAATCTGTAATTTTTTGAGAAGTATCTGGCTGCATGATCCCCACAACAGGAACCAACTTTTAAACCAGTTAGGGAACTCTATTGATTCAGTTCTTTTAAACTATACATACCAGCTATGCATAGTTTTTGTATTTTAGTAGGAAAAAACCTCATCTCATGCCTTTATATATTCAAAATAATGGTAGGATTTATTTTTAAATCCTTTAGTATTCAACATCCTTGGTTTTAAACGATTTAATTCCCAGTCTCTATAAGAGATGATTTTATGGATTTGAAATTTCGAGTATGTTATTTCAGAGTCAGTATTTCTATAATGGTTTACTATAGACACCAACCCTGTTTCCATCAGTATGGTTTCATACCATTCTCTGCTATTGTCTCCCATATTAGGATGAGGGTGATTGCATAAGTATATAGCTGCTATTTCAACTGGGTCTTTTTCCCTGTGATCATTTTCAATAATTATCAGCGGTATATATGTTGTTTCAAGGAACGAGGTTCTATTTGCACTTTGATTATTTGTGCTTATAGGGGATTGGGGAGA
Source organism: Amborella trichopoda (assembly GCF_054954075.1). NCBI lineage: Eukaryota > Viridiplantae > Streptophyta > Magnoliopsida > Amborellales > Amborellaceae > Amborella > Amborella trichopoda. The sequence continues at coordinate 18,818,307 of NC_142340.1, forward strand.
AAGATTAATCTCCTGAACTTGCTTTTGTATTAAAGCTTTTGGGGAGGATTGGGATTTTCCCGAGCTAGAATTATATGAGGCCAGACTTTTTCCTGGATTATTTTATGGGGCCAAGCTCTTGCCTTGGCTGAGAACTATATCCATTGGCTGATGTTGGCTTCTCTTTCCCTCCCTATAAAATTTCTCGAGTCAAAAGTCAGGAAGATGGTTATATTTACCATTAATATGCTCAACATCACAATCAAACGAGGAAAGAATACCTTGCCGTCGTACAAAAATTTACTTTGCGACAAGATTTTTTACGTCTTTCTCAAGAATATCTTTGGTTGATTTGCAATCAGATCGAATGAGAAATTTTTTATTAAGTAAATCACTTTGAAATTTAGTTACACAATGAATTATGGCTAAGATTTCTTTTTTATGAGTGGAATAGTTTTGTTCAGCAAGATTCCAGGTTTTAGAAGTAAACTGTACAAACTGTTCATACTTTTGGGATTTTTGTTTAAGTATTCCCCTAATCCTAGGTTAGAAGCATCAGTTTCAATAATTTTAATGGCTGTGGGATCCGATAATGCTAATCATGGTAATTCCTTAGCTTTTAATTTTAGTTTTTGAACAACCATTGTATGTTCATTTGTCCACTCAGGAGGGTTCTTTTTTAACCTTTGAAATAACGATTTAACTTCTAAAGCCAAGTCTTTGTAAAAGTCTGATATATAATTTAAACAACCAAAGAATCTTTGTAATTCAGTTTTGTCTTTAATAATATCCGAGAATTTTGATGCAAATTCAATTACCCTGTAGATAGGAATAATCCTTCCTTGGTAAATATTATGCTCAAGAAACCTTATTTTGGTTTTAAAAAGGTTAATCTTTTTTGTTGAAACAACTAGTCCAACATTTTTTATAGCTTTTAGAAATATATTTAGATATTTCCAATGTTGATCAATGGGTTCTGAATAAAGGAGTACGTCATCAATGCAAACAATCATAAATTTAATATACGGATTAAAAATGTTGTTCATCATATTTAGGAATTCAGAAGGGGCATTTTTCAAACCAAAAGATTTGACATTCCATTCATAATGCCCAAAAGGAACATTGAAAGCCGTTTTGTATCTATCTGTTTCTATTATCTGAATATTCTAATATCCTGGTTTTAAATCCAAATTTGAGAAAATACATGCATTGATCAATCTATTTAAAAGATCTCTTTTATTTGGTACAGGATGTCGAATCCATCTCAGCGCTATTTTTAAAGGTTTGTAATTTATAACCATTTGAGGAGCTCCCCTTTCGAGTTCGGAAGCTTTTTCAATATAGAAAGCTGCACAACTCCATGATGAGGAACTTTTTCTGACAAGTTTCTTATCAAGTAATTCTTGTATTTCAGGTTTACAAATTTCCAGGAGCCTACTATTAATTTGAATAGGTCTAGGTTTAGTAGGAATTTTTTATTCATTAAAATCTGGTTCATAAGGAAGCTCAAAAGCTCAACAATATGTTGTTTCTTACTCTAAAAAGCGTTAGGAATATCAACACATATTTTTTTTTCCAGCATTTTTTTAAAATTGCTGATTTTACTTTGCATCTGAGATGACATAAGCTTTTCATCAATTGTCTTATATTTGACTTCTTCTTTTAAATGAAGAAGGAGTTTTTCGTTTGTGGATATTTTATTTTTAATATTAGTAATCTCATGGACTCTGGGTTTATTTATAAAATCAAAATTTACCTCACGTCCTTCAATATCAGCTTTTATTTTAGTGTTATCAATTTTTATAGGATAAGGCATATTTAGGAAAGGAGTTCCAATAATAACCGGTTGGCGTAAACCTTTAACCATGATAAATGGAAATTTAAAGTAAGCACCGTTATTACAGATCACAACATCAGACAATTTATAGTTTATCAACATCTTGCTTCCGTTAGCGATGTTTAAGACCTATGTTATTTTGCTAAAGTATTTTATTGGAACTAGGCCTTCATTTATACAATTTAAATTTGCCCTTGAATCTATGAGAGTAGTGATTTGGAAGGTATGTTCTTTTTGGACAACTATTTTAACAATGGTGAACCATCTATGTGTAATGACTTTGTCTAATAGATTCACATATTCACAGCAGTGGTTAGGAATCACCATGCACAGCCAGGTAGTAACAGTGCTGTGGCCCCTGAACAACACTGGACATTGTTGCTCGCAGCAGAGGCGTGAGCAATGAACTGCAAACGGCGTTGGCCATCGCCGTCGGTGACACGGGATGGCTGCAACAACCCTTCGCCGGTGGTGATAGGCATCGCTATTTGCCATAGATGCAGAGCGCAACAAATAAGCCTACGCACGACGGTAAGCATCGTCGTGACCCTTCGCGAGTAGCGATAGACATTGCCGTCTGTGATAGTCTCGGGGCACAGGTGAGTTCCCCATGAGCGGCGATGAACATCATCGTCTACGATAAATGCAGGGCGCAAAAGAGGGGCCTACGCACGGTGGTCAACATCACCATGACCCTTTACAGGAGGCGATAGTCATCTGCATCTACGATAGGCATGGGTCATAAGAGAAGTCTACGGGAGACGATAGTCATCGCTGCGCCCCTTCGTGGGCAGCGATAGGTATCACTGTCTGCAATAGGTGCGAGGTGCAAGAGATTGGCCTGTGCACGACAGTAAGCATCGCCGTCTGCGATAGTGCAGGATGTGGAAGACACCTGCGGACGACGGTGAGCAGTGCCGTTTGCAACCCGTGGGATGAAAGAGAAATAGTCTGTGGTCGGAGATGCACATTGCCGCTTGTGACACCCATTTTGAAATTGAAACAAGAGCCCGACCTGCTGCTTGAGCGTGGCCCAACTCACCATGTGCTCCTTCAGACGGCACTACGCACAACAATGACTAACGTTGTGCATGGACTATGTTAAGGGAAAGAGAAGAAAGAAGGAGGCATGCACGACACTGCCCTCGCCGTGTATGGCCTTTGAGGAAGACTTAGCAGATAAGAAGTAGATAGACAAAGAAGAGGAAAGAGATGAAGAGAGAAGAAAAGAGAAAAGGAAAACTGACGAGAGAGAAGGGAAGTGAGAGAAAATACCTTGAAGATAGGAGGGGTACCGCTCTAAAATTTCTCTCTCCTTTCTCTCTCCAAAGAAGAAACGTGACCAACTCTTGCTCTTAAAGGAAAAGAGTTTTCTTATTAATCGAAAGAGAGAGTCCTTTTACAATGAGAGGTAGTGTATATTTATAGACTAGAGCTAAAACATGGGTAGATTACCCAAAACTAACCTTAATTGATGATAATTACATCTTTTTGAATTAAATAAAATAAGAAAATAGGGTGCAAAATGACTGATTTGCCCCTGCCTTACAATTGGAAAAATTCCAAAACAGTCTCTACTGAGAAGACGTTCTTGAGTCTTCCCGGACGATCCATTGACGATACGGCGTTCGAATGAACAAAAGATGATTGCCATCGTGTAGGGCTCGATGGTACGATCATTTTGATATCAATTTTAAGCCATGAATCGCACATTAAAGGCATGATCACATAACTTAAAATTTGAATAGATATTGAAAACTTTTGATCGATAGTGCATCTTTATCTTGATGTTTTTCTTCAATTTCTTCGCTGTATTGCACTGAGCATGTCACCATGATCGCGTTGCAACAAACGGGACGCGATTTGGTGCCCGAACTAAGTTTTGGCAACCTTAGACTTTGGCTGGAATTTGGGATTCCAACTGCTGGAATTTGCAGTGACTTCAACTTGCTCTTGTGAGAAATCAAATTGTTCAACATGCGCGGGGTTCGGACCAGTGATAGCTATGGACCTTACGCACGTGATGCACTTGGTATCGCATCGATCGGGCTCGCGGGCGTTGTGATTTGGCCGCTTGAGTGAGTGGATGTCTTGCTGATTTTTTGCAACGTGTAGCTTCGAATCACAAGCTTCTCTCTAGCTTTTCTGCCGGCTCAGTCATCGTCAGTGGATGTACCACATATCAAAAAGCTCGTTTCGACGAGACGAACACGCTCCAACAAGTTCGAGTGCGATTCGATCTCAAACTAGGGAGATATGGGGGTTGCAAGTCACTATTCGTGACTGTCCCTTTCATAGAGATTACTTGCAGGGTGGCTACACGGGAATAGTGTGCGACTCCTCATGGTTTGGTCTTTTACCCATAACTTCTTCTTGGAGTGTTTGTTTAAGCTGAAATTTGACCCTTGGGGGTTTTCAACCGTGCCGGATCCAATAGCAGTAGTCTCATGGCTATTTAATTCTCCGAAGGTAGGGTTCTAGTTATAGAGGTCCGTTTCAGGGTGGGAGAGGCTGATTCTGTCGAAAAGATTTCTCAATCTACGCTGCCATAGACATATCGGAATGCGACAAAACTTAGCAGGAGGCTTTTAAGAGTCTTTATGAAGATCTTGGCCATTTCTAAGGCTATTTTAAGATTGTCAAAATTTCTACTGTTCGTCAGGCTTTAATGACAGGCTTCTCCCTTTTATTCCGCATCGGGGACCCATGGTGCTGAAAAATGTCTTCAAACAACATGCCCCATCGAATGTTGTCCTTCAAGAAAAGAGAAAATGACAACATTTGAAAAATTTCCTCTGGCTTTATTTCTTTTTTCTTCCTAGCCACAGGACCACGTGAACGCAGAGGAGAAATCCACGCAATGCTGCAACTAGGATGCTCAAACGTTTAGACGTATTTGTCGTAGATCCATCTATAGAGACATTGGGGGAGAAAAGGCTTTGAGGGATCTTGTCGTGGTCCTCACCCTCACAGGACCGTAGGGATTAGTTTTTAATGTTTTCACCCTATTAGACGAGTTTACGACATTGAGAGATTGGTATTTACAGTCCTCACCCTATAGAACGGTACCCTTGGGGGTTATTTGTGTTTTTGAGGGATCTTTCGGTTATCATCCTCACCTTGGGGACTCTTTTTGATTTTGGAGGGATCTTTTGGTCATCGTCCTCACCCTCAAGGACTCTTTTTGTTTTTAGAGAGATCTTTCAGTCATCGTCCTCACCCTCACCCTCACCCATAAGGACTCTTTTTGTTTTTGGAGGGATCTTTCGGTCATCGTCCTCACCCTAGGTACTCTGTTTTGTTTTTAAAGATCTATTGTTCATTGCCCCCACCCTAGGGACTCTTTTTTATTTTGAGGGGTCTATTGTTCATTGCCCCCACCCTTAGAGACTCTTTTTGATTTTGAGGGGTCTATTGTTCATCGCCCCCATCCTCATGGACTCTTTTTGATTTGAGGGGTCTATTGTTCTTCGCCCCCACCCTCAGGGACTTTTTTGATTTTGGTGTTGAAGTTTGGGAGATCTTGTGAGGCTCTCACTCCCGGGTGAGCCATCTTGATTGGACAACTGAGGACTTTGTGTGGTCCTCGTTAGCCAGAATTACGCCTATTTGGCAATTGGGTGCCGACTGAGGCTGTGATGCTACGTGAACCTGCTTTATTGGTCCAAGTGCCCTTTGCGGGTTATCACTTGGACTAGGGAAGTGGTGCCGCAAAGATGGTTTTCACCAACCTCCTTTATTTTTGGGCTCTTTTACCCGTGACCTTGCGGCCATGTCGACCCTTTTCATCTGTTTTTGCTCATGGTGCCCTTTTGGGTTTTCACTGTGCCAAGGTTTTATTTTTTGGACATTTTTTCTCATGATTTCGTGACCGTACCCTTCCACTTTATCGTTTTTTTTGACATTTTTACCCATGAAGCCCTCGTGGGTTTTCGTAATATCCATCTTTTTGTGAAGGTGCATTTAAGGTCATACCTTTGGGACCTGTGCGAAGCCTTTTAACATCATGCGGCTAGGACATGCACTATAGTTCAAGGTCATACAGCTGGACCATGGTGGCGATGGATGACAACCTTTGGAGGCCATGGAGTGAGAATGGTGGTGATTATACTCACTTTGGGGAAATGGGAGGTGGATAGTGGTGACCCACTAGCTGATGGCGAATATGGATGGTGGAATGGTTCGCCATTTCGTAAGCATGGGTGAAAGTCACTGAGGAATGATGGATGATGGTAATGAAGTGAATGGACTCACTAGGGAAGTAATGGAGGTGGTATGCACACACAAATAGGTCGGTTGAGAAAGGCGTGCGTGATATGTGGGGCCAAGTTTAAGGTCATACCTCTTGGCCTTGGGCAAAGCAGTTTAACGTCATGTAGCCTGGACATGACTATCGTTTAGGTTCATATAGCTAGACCTTGACTACACAATTTAAAGTCATGTAGCTAAGACCATGCAACTAGACCTCTGCTATAGTTTTAGGTCATATAGTTTGGACCATGCAGTTTAGGGTCGTGCACCTAGACCTCCGCTACATTTTAAGGTCTTATAGTTTGGACCATGCAGTTTAGGGTTATGCACCTAGACCTCCACTATAGTTTTAGGTCATATAGTTTGGACCATGGCTATGTTGTTTAAAGTCACACTGCTAAGACCGTGTCGTTTAAGGTCGTGCAACTAGACCCCCGCTACATTTTAAGGTCATATAGTTTGGACCATGCAGTTTAGGGTCGTGCACCTAGACCGTTTAGGTGGGTCACCATGTAAGTAAAGTTCCGTGGGGTATAGAGATAGTGGTTCAGTGAGAAGCAGACCCACTGGGGATTAATGGGGTAAATATGACTCCACGGGGATAATGAGCAATGATATGCATGTAACTCCACTGGGGGTGGTAGGCCAGAGCACAGATGCAACCCCACTGGGGATTGAAGAGATAAGAATGACCCTAACTCCACTAGGGACAATGGGTTACGATACGAGTGTGACTCCTACTAGGGATGAGGGACAATGTCCTGCATGTAGACCCACTGGGAATGACAGTCTAGAGTACGGGTGTAACCTACTGAGGAAAGTGGTAGAATACACCCAGCGGAGAGGTGCGTCCATTTCACAGTCATGTGCATGGACAATTTGTCACGCCATTTAACATCTTGCTACAGGGACATGTGTTACAATTTTAAGGTCTTATAGCTCGGATCATGGCTATGCAGTTTAAAGTCATGCGGTTAGGACTATGCAGTTTAAGGTCATGCAACTAGACCTCCGCTATAGTTTAAGGTCATATAGTTTTGACCATGCAGTTTAGGGTTGTGCACTTAGACCATCGTTATATTTCAAGGTCATATAGTTTGGACCATGCAGTTTAGGGTCGTATAGGTTAGGGTCATATATTTTGGATCATGCAGTTTAGGGTCATGCACCTAGACCATTGCTATAGTTTAGGGTCTTATAGTTTGGACCATGCAGTTTAGGGTCGTGTATCAAAACCATTTAGGTGGCAAGGGAATGCGACTCCATGGGGAACATATCCGTAACTGAAGACTTTACTCCTTGAGGATATGATGACTGTAGTGCAAGGATAGGTTCCCTGGGGATGTAGAATGGTGGTCATGCACACGGCGCTGCGTTAGGCCTTGATAATGCATATGGTGTTAGACCTTTGGATGAAGTGCGCGGCGTTGGGCTTGAGGGACGCACGACATTGAGCTTGGGAAGAGCGATGCACAACGATAAGTTAGATGAAGCGCATGCGACATTAGGCCTCTAGTGAAGTGCACGGTGACAGCCTCTTTTGAAGCCCATGATGATAGCTCCTTGTGAAGCGCACAGTGATAGCTTCTTGTGAAGTGCATGATGATAGCTTCTTGTGAAGCGCACGACGATAGCTTCCTGTGAAGCGTGCAACGACTTCTTGTGAAGCGCACTGTGAAGCGCACGACGATAGCTTCTTGTGAAGCGCACGGCGATAGCTTCTTTTGAAGCACACGATGATAGCTTCTTGTGAAGCGCACGGTGATAGCTTCTTGTGAAGCGCACGGCGATAGCTTCTTGTGAAGCACACGACGATAATCATGAGTAAGGCGGCGCTCTTAAAGAAGCGTGCGGCATTTAAGGCATAGCGATAGTAACAGACGGTAGCAGGTTCATGAGGCACAAGCGGTAGGGACTCGCATTCGGGCCTCGGGCTTGACTCGCCCCGGTTTGGACTTATCACGATCTGAAGACGAGGACTGGAGCGTCATTTTGAGCTTGTGGGGGGCACTTTGCATAACCTTTGTCTATAAAAGGAGGTACAACCCCATTTTACTGTTTCACCGAAGATGAAACAGTGGAGAGGAGAGTTAGAGCGAGAGAGAACTCATGACAAGAACTTTCTACCAAAACCCACAGTGTATAGGACCTGCGAATCGAGCTTCAGCAAGCTTTGAGGACATTCGCAGAGTGCTTACAAAGGTCTTCAGAGAGTGCCGGGACTTCTGACGAGGGTAGCAGGGGCTTCATAGGGATTCACCAAGGCTTTTCTGGTGAAGCAGATAAGTCTGGTGAAACTACGAGGGTTGCAGTGGTATTCTGTCGAAGTTTCAGGGCTTTTGTGGGAGTAGAAGCGGACAACCAGGGGTTACCGGCTACTTCCAAGAGCCCTTAGTGATTTTCTGGTAGTTATGTGGTTACCGGCAGGATACAGAGGCCTCGAGGACACCAGGGAGGTGAGAGAGGAGAAGTCAGGGGCCGCGGGCACTTACACAGGGTTTTTCGATGATCTCCCGACGACTTTATGATTGTTGTCAGGGAGAACAGAGGTTGAATAGAAGCTCTGCAATTTTTCGACGAGTAGAGTTGTGCGAAGAAGGGAGAAGGAAACCCACAGGGTCACAGGAGATCTCTTAGGTAGACTTTGGTGGTTTCCCAATATTCTTGATTGCCAGTAAGGGGAAAGAACAAGGTCAAATGGGGATTCTCGACGGACGGAAGAGACTTTTCGGCGAAACCCAAAGGGTTGCAAGGGAGGCGAAAGGTCATGAGGAGGTTGACCGTCACCGAGGGGCGACGGTTGGGGAAACCGAAGAGGTACGAGAGTTAATGCCCCATGGGAATTGAGAACAGTGAGAACTGGGCCTTACAAAGGCATGTGCGGCATTAAGTCTCATGCAAAGCTACCTTCATGCGACATCAGGCTGTGCAAGACGATAGCCACGCTCGATAGTATGTCTCTCATAGCAATGGTAGCACGCGGCGTTGGACTGCACGCGACGATGGTCACCCCGGCATTGCACTGCGCATGACAGTGGTCACCCACGGCATTGAGTTGCATGCGGTGATGATCACGCATGGTTGAGTTGCACGCGGCGATGACCATGGATGGTGGTACCTTGTGAGAGTCAAGAGTGATGGCAAATGATAAGGCCCGACCACTATGGTCTATTGGAAGCCAAGTCCTTCAGCACAACAGTGAAGTCCATGTTGTTTTGAGGAAGGGAATCCATCATAGGCCAGCGCCTTGTCAGGGAAGTAGACTCTATCAGGGTACTTCTTCCCTCTCTTGGAAATCCATGCCTCGTCAGATGAATTGAAGCTGACTCGGAAATGGTTGGTCTTTTTCAGAAGCAAAAGCAACATTTTAGCGTGAACATCCCCATTTTCCTATGAAGCAAGAGCAACATTTGATACTATATCTGTAACCTCCCTGATAACGGGCTTTTGACTATTACTTGTAACCTTTTCTAATGCAATAAAAGAAATGAATTTCTTTTGAGTTAGCTTAATGTTCTTGTTTTCCATTTGTTTCTCCCTTTTATTGGATATGCTATATTTTTAAAAGCACACCAGGGATAATGCTTCTTTGGGTATCACCCATTGATAGGGGGCATTGCCTCTTCTCCATCAGAGTTTTCCAGTTTATAGGCCTCATTTGGTGTGACCTTTTTGACTATGAAGGGACATTCCTTGGTGGTTGGTAAGCCAGTTCTGCTTCTAGGAGAGCAATGGGGACATACCAAAATTTTTGCTTGTCCGGCGTATAGGTAACCCTCGGTGCTGGAAGGTCTACCTCTAGAGCTTCCTCAGCCTTAGGAGTTGCTTTTAACTCATCATTTTGTTCTGGCAAATTAGAAGTAGAGGTAGAGGGGGAAGCTTCATCTTCAGGGGATGACACCATGACCTCAGAGATGTGGCAAGGTATACTTGGGTAAATAGGGGTCAAGGGAGGATCTTGCCTTGCCTTTCCTTCTCTTTAAACATGTCCATAATCATTCGCCCAAGGTCTACAACGTCATCATGAGGCGAGGGCTCTGTCTCTCTCACAGGCTTCCAATCATCATCCTTTAACTTTTTTGGTACTGGAAGATCCGCGAAATGGTAGTTAGCATCAGCATAGTGAGTCTCGGCTATAAGGAACGGTCTCCTATCAACATAGATCGTGTGTTGTCTCCCATCTCAACTGTACTTGCAATCCTGATGGAGTGTGAAAGGAACCACCCCCTGATCGTGGAGCCAAGGGCATTCGAGAAGGACATTATAAGACGTATCGATGTCGATTATGTGGAATTGAGCGTAATCGTTCAGGTCACCAATCATGAGGTGAAGATGAACTGTCTCAGCTGGCTCCTCTCCTGACTGGTTGAATCTCTGCACTGTGATGTGAGTAGGAGTGAGGTCTTCAGATCTTAATCCCAACCGGGTGAGGATCCTTCTTGGGATCGGGTTGACTGCTGACCTTCCATCCAGCATAATCTGGTTGATAGGGCAGGCATGTAATTCACTAGTCACAAAGAGAGGGCGATTATGAAACTTTCCTCCCAACTCAAGGTCATCTTCGAAAAAGGTGATCCCCAAGCAGCCACTCAAGATGGCTGGGTCCACCTCAATAGGCTCCACTTCAGTCTCGTACACCTCTGGGTTAGAATAGGCTTGAACCAAGGCCACATGGTAGTCTCTGGACAACATAAGGGCGTCATAGATACTTAGAAGGGCTGGAAGCTTTTTCAAATGCCCAACTATGTCATATTTCACTATCCTCATCGGCTTTCTACGCTCTTGATCCTGTCACTGGTTTGGGTGGTAGGGTAGGTTTAAGAGTAGGTTTTGGTTGAGTCTTGGTTTGTGGCACTGGCTGACTTTGTTTTTCGGCCGGTGCGGCCTGGGCTGACGGGGAAGTAATAGGTTTGTATTGTGGAGGTTTGAGGTTGAGGCTTAGGGAAAAGTGAAGGATTAGGAAACTTGAGGACCTTGAGCTTTTAAGGTGTGGGCTATAGCTTCTTCCCATGATCTTAGGCTCATTTGCTCCGTGGTGGATGATACTTCCGAGATCTGCACCATAAGAGAGGCCTCATTGGAACAGGAGGTTGAAGATGGCTCGATCTTGGCTTGGGCTGCCAGGGCATCGACGATGGTTAAGAATCCAGCTGCCTGAGCCATCATTTTTCTTAGGGGTTTCCACTATGACTTACTGATGTTGGTGCCTTCGAGCTCTTTGTTTAGAGTGTCTAAGTCTGAGCACTGCCGAGCTGCACCTGCAAAAGCGATAGAAGAGGATGGAGGAGAAGAAGAAGAGGAGTTAGAGTGTTTTGGGTAGCTATTTACGTCATCATCAAAATTGGACGTGTGCAGGGGGTATTTTAGGTCTTGCCCCGACTCTGACGGTTGGGGGGTGCTTTTAACGTCGTCACCCGTATTGGATGACCCTCGAGCAGTTGATGACTCAGGGACGTCCATCTGATTGGACGAAGGGCTAAGGCGAGTTGCGCTTGAGATGAAGTCTCGGAAGGTTGGCAGCGGAGAAAGGGGCTTGATAAATTCTTCCTCGACTGGTGGCTGAGGAATGTGATTCCTTCGACGAGCTGACCTAGGTGCTCATCTCCTTTTGGATCCCTTAGGAAGTGTATGGTCTGTCATATCGGGCTGATGGTAGCCTTGGCTTGGTGGACTGCCTCATGTTTCAGGGACTTGAACTTGTTTCCCTTCCCATGCTTAAGAAGTTGAGGGCTCTGAAGGGTTTAAGGTACGCTCGGGAGTGATGGCTTGGAAGCGTTCTGAGAGAACAACACAAACAATGTGGCCTTTCTGCACCTTCTTTGTGACAACGGCTTCGAACCCCGAGCATTCTGTTAGCTCATGGCCCAGAACTTTCAGAGATTTTTTGTACCTTGGGCCAGACGTCTAGGTTGCTTGGAGGGCTTGGGAGTGACGAAACCCTGTTGGACCATCGCCTCGAAGAGGTCTTGCAGAGGGCCATGCTCAGCACTTTTCTGGGATCGTGTCAGGATGTGTTCTTGCACTAGTAGGGCAGGGGCTTGAGGGTGTCCTTCCGGGTTACCGTGAACCTCTTGGTGCTACTGTATATTTTTTGCCTGGAGATCGTGGAAGCCAGTGCATTCAATGAGGTCATGGCCTCGTATCAGATGATACAGACACCAGAGGTTCTCAGTTCCTAGAAGTAGGAACTTGGGTTATCTTGTCTGCTTCGGCGTGATGAGACCTTCTTCGAGCATTACGAAGAATATTTCATGGAGGACGGTAGGAGCCTCATCATCATCTTCGATTGTCACTATGTGGGAAGCCTCAGTTGTCCCGAATGCTTTCTCTAACTCTTCTAGCTTTTTTTGGCCCTTGTTAATAAGGGTTTCGATAATGTATTTGAGCGTATAACACTCTTGAGTGGGGTGGCTTACTCTCCTGTGATAAGCGCAATATCTCTCATGTGCCTCCTCTCCAGCTTGCTTTGGGGTTTTGACCTCTGACAGCTGGATCATGCTATGCTCTAGTAGTAACCAAAGCAGCACAGGAACCATTCCTTCTCGAAGGGATGCACCTTGTTCTAGTGTTGGATCCAGTAGTCACTTCGATTTATATTTTTAGGGGGCGGCACCCTGTTATAGGATTGTTGCTGCTTGCCTCCAGCCTGAGGTGCTGTTTGTGCCTTGGTTGTGACTACTCCTTTGGAGAAGTCAAAGGTTTGAGGGATGGCGTTCTTAGTGTTAGTCATGGTGACTCCTGCACTAATCACCCCTTTTTATTAATTGCCCCAATGGTTGGAGTGAGAATTGCCATGGCCCCGAGTGTTTCCTGAGCTAGAGGGTTGCTGACGAGTTCCACCATGGTGCTTGGACAGACCTTCTATATGAACCTCCTTAAAAATGAGCTATGACATGAAGGCTGGATTGGAGGCCTCAATATGCAGGGCGATCTCAGGTAGCATATTTCGTATGCAGGTCTGAACTGCTTCTCTTTCAGTCATGGGAGAGGCATGATAGGTTGCCAACTTTCTCCATCGGGTGACAAACTTATCTAATGGCTCACCAGGCTCTTGAGTCAAAGTGAGGAGCTCGATAGTTTCCATGTTTCTCTGGACTTCATAAAAGCGTTGGTAAAACAATTACTCCATTTCCTGCCTAGTGTGTACCGAGCTTGGAGGTAGCCGAGCATACCACTAAAAGGCTGGCCCTTCGAGAGTCTCGACGAACTGACGGAGGAGGAGTTGCCCTTCAGCTACCGTCTCTTAACAAGCTGCTTCAGTGAGCGATACGCTGGTGCAGGGATATCGTACCATTGAATAGGGGGAGGTTCCCTTTTTGGTAGACTGGAGGAAACGACACCTGGTCGATGTACGAGGGGTACGACTTTTGATAAAGCGGCACCCCTTGCAAGCTCGGAATCTTACTCTTGAAAGTGTGGGTCACCATGGCATCTATATCATCTTGCGACACGGGGAGCAGAGTTGTCTTGGAAGACCGGTGGGGAAGTTTTCCTGGGAGCTGTGTCCTCACCAGGTGGGGAGTTGGCCATATGGTGAGAAGAAGGGGCCTGGAGGCTTCCAGGTGATCCATCTATTTTAGAATGGACTACATCATTACCTCGAACCCATTCATTCGCTCTTCTTTGGCATCAGTAAGCTCGTTGATCACCATGACGCTTACCATTTCTTCAGGAGGGTCAGAGCCAGGTGGAGTAGTGGACTGTCAGGTTGGCGAGTCGTACACAACAAGTTGATCTGTAGGGGCTCAGCATGCCCCGGCTGGACGTGAGTCTTGTACGCCTACTGTGTGAGGACCGGTTCTTAATGTTCTTGGGATCGTGACTTCTTGGCAGGTCAGTCTTTTTCTGTGTCAGTAACCACCGAGCAATATTCTTGGACTTCTTGCTCAGGTTCTGGAAGCCGAAGTGAGAAGAAGGGATTGTGAGACAGTAGGTCAACGAGAGTGGTAACCTCAACTGCCCTAGGGACTTCTCTAGTCAGGAGCTGCAGGCCTCTCTTCTGGTTGATCCTAAGGTTGCAATAGACTTCATTCCAGAATTGAGCCTGAGATTTGGACTACCCCATCTTTCTCGAGCATGCAAGGGCTATGTTAATCAATTGGAGCAGAGAGTGGGGTCTAAGGACAAAGGGCAATCTGGACTGCTGCCTTGGAAGCTAAAGGCTTCTATCTGTCAACAGGCCTCTGCCCCAAGTTCTCTTGTGAGGCCCAAGTGCATGGCTGACCTGAGGTGGCCGACTCAAGATGATACTCTTAGGGAAAGTCTTTGAGTACCAGGTCTCGAGGTGTTTGCCTGGTGAAGAAAGGGTGACATAAGAAGGAACTAGCTCGTGACTCCGCCTGAGTCAGGATTAGCGAGGAACCTACGACGCTGATGCGTGTGCACCTTTGGGAGTAGCCCTCAGGGTGACCTGGGGATCAACCCGAGCTCGATCAGTTGGTTCGACCTTAAGAGGCCGAGACCTACGAGCTTGTGTCTGTGAGGGACTAGGTAAGAGCTTATCTCTTACTGGGTGAAGCCGTGTGTGTTGAGAGGAAGGACGAAGTAGTCGACCCCTATGTGCTCGAGCTGGTGCAGAACTGGCACTGCCCCGAGTAGTGGGATGTAGATGCATGGTGCATGCAGGGTTTGGTCCAAGAGGGCCTAGCCTTGGACCCGAGCTCAAGGCAGCATGAAAGTTGCCCCAAGGTGTGGCTCAAGTGGACGAACCACGAGCCTTTAGGTGTGTGCGAGAGGTGGCGGCCCCAGGATCTCCATGTCAGTGTGTCGAGATTCTAGGCATAGAGGTTCGGGGTGGTGAAGTAGTATGGGGGATGGCCTTGCGGCGACCCTCAGGAGTGATGGCAACCTGCTTGCCTTTCGTGGAAGCGGACAGAGCAGCCATTCGATGTACCTCAACAATATGACTGGCAAGGGACTTGCTAGTAGCAAGGTGTGTGTTGTGGGTCGTAGCAGGCGTGCTACCAATGCGAGGGGCCTTGGTGGAGGGTCCATCAGGATTAGAAAGTGGGGAGTTAAGGATCTTCAAGTCCCTTCTTACACCAATCTAGGAAAGAACCTGGGAGCCGAACTGTGAGTCCTGACTTAAGAGGAGTGTAGGGAACGAGGCCTGAGAAACTCTCTTCCTTGCAACTGTCATGAGTGCGGGGATAGGAAAATCCCCTACTCAGATGAACGGGTTGAACAACTTAGATGCCATGGAATGCGGTGCAGAAAATAAAAGGTGATGCCGATCAAGTAAGAGCGAATGGACAAAGGGGTAGTAATACCCAGTGGAGTCGCCAAACTGGTCGGATGCCTCGATCTTGCCTCCCCGGATCCAGGTGATCGGGTGACATGTGTCTCGGGTTCGGAAGACCCGAGACCTGAGACCTCTCTCTTGGGAACCTTGTTCACAGAACAAGGGCAAGTACCCAACTGATGAGAGAGGAATTTTAAATATGAGGTGGGGACCAACCTCACCTGGGTCTGTAACTTACTCGGGTTAACTCACATGGGTGCTCTTTTAGATCATGACAGAAAGCCCCATAGCTGCTTCAACTGGTTCAGACTTGCCTCCCTTGACCTGCAATGTCCATGTTTTCTGCAGAGCATTAACATGGTTAATTTGAAGGCAAGTGAGCTGAGGGACCCACCCTTGTCTTGGGGCAAACATACACAGACGTACACATGCGGAGGGCGGAGAAGAGGATTTGAATAAAAGGATAGAAGAGAATAGAACTTGATAAGGGGATGAGACTAGTATGATAGCTGGACCGGTGCAGTGACCGATTCGAAGTGGTAGCAAGACAGGCACGGTAACTCCGACCGACGCTGCGACAATGCTACTCGAAGCCAAAGCCGATATGACTGTCCTAATTTGGTGTGGCAACAAGATGGGAATGGTACTCTTTACCCGCGTGAAGACAATCCTGCTCGACAACCAGACTGCTATGTCAGCACTAGACTGAGTCTATCCTTTGGTCAAGCGAGAATGGGAGAAGAAAGGAGAAGAGAAGAGAAGAGAACAGTAGAGAAGAAAAGAAGGTGGAGAGAAGATGCGAAATGAAGGAGCAGGAAGTCCCAGACGGCATTAGGCATTGTCGTGCACAGCCAGGGAGTAATAGTGTCGTGGCTCTTGAATAGCACTGGACACTGTTGCTCACAACAGAGGGGTGAGCAGTGAACTATAGAAGGTGTTGGCCATCCCCGTCGGTGACACGGGATGGCAGCAACAACCATTTGCGGGAGGCGATAGGCATCACCGTCTACGATAGGCGCAGAGTGCAACATGTAAGCCTACGCACGGCGGTAAGCATTGCTGTGACCCTTCGTGGGCGGCGATAGGCATAGTTGTATGCAATAGTTGAGCAGCACGGGTGAGATTCCCATGAGCGACGATGAGCATCGCTGTCTGCGATAGGAGTAGGGCGCAAAAGAGGGCCTACACACGACGGTAAGCAATGCTGCGACCCCTCACGGGCGGTGATAGTCATCGCCGTTTGTGATAGGCATGGGTCACAAGAGAAGCCTACGAGCGACGATAGTCACCATTGCGACCCTTCACGGGCAGCGATAGGTATCGCCGTCTGTGATAGGTGCGAGGCGCAATAGATAGGCATGTGCATGATGACAAGCATCGCGGTCTGCGCTTGCACAAGATGCCAAAGACACGCATGCGGACGGCTGTGAGCAGCACCGTTTGCAACCCGTGAGATAAAAGAGAAATAGTCTGCAGGTAGCGATGCACATTGCCGCACGTGACACCCATCCTGGAATCGAAACAGGAGCCCAACACGCTACTTGAGTGCGGCCTGGCTCACTGTGTGCTCCTTCAGATGATGCTATGCACAACAACGACTAACGCTGTGTGTGGACTGTGTTGAGGTAAGGAGAAGAAAGCAGGAGGCATGCCACTGTCGTGCATGGCCTCTGAGGAAGCCTCAGCAGAGAAGAAGGAAACAGATGATGAAGAGGAAAGAGAAGAAGAGAGAAAAGGAAAATTGAAGACAGAGAAGAAGGAAAGAGAGAGAAAATACCTTGAATTTAGGAGGGGTAACGCGCTAAAATATCACTCTCCTTTCTCTCTCCAAAGAAGAAACGTGACCCAACTCTTGCCCTTAAAGAAAATGAGCTTTTTTATTAATAGAAGAGGAGAGTCCTTTTACAATGAGAGGTAACATCTATTTATAGACTAGCGCGGTGGATTACCCAAAACTAACCGTAATTGATGATAATTACATCTTTTTTGAATTAAATAAAATATGAAAATAGGGTGCAAAAGGACTGATTTGCCCTTGCCTAATAATTGCAAAAATTCCAAAGCAGTCCCTACTGCGAACTAGGGACGTTCTTGATTCTTCTCGAACGATCCATTGACGATCCGGCGTTCGAATGAACAAAAGATTATTTCCACCGCGTAGGGCTCGATGCTACGATCGTTTTGATATCAATTTTAAGTCATGAATCACATATTAAAGACATGATCACATAACTTAAAAGTTGAATAGATATTGAAAACTTTCGATCTATCATGCATCTTCATGTTGATGTTTTCTTCGATTTCTTCGTTGCATTGCACTGAGCATGTCACCACAATCACGTTGCAATAAACGGGATGCTATTTGATGCCCGAACGAAGTTTTGACAATCTTGGACTTTGGCCGGAATTTGGGATTTCGACTGCTGGAATCTATGGTGACTTCAACTTGATCTTGTATGAAATTCAACCATTCATCATGCGCGGCGTTTAGACCAGTGATAGCTATGGACCTTACGCACGTGATGCAACTAGTCACGTATTGATCGGGCTTGTGGACGCTATGATTTGGCCACTCGAGTGAGTGGATGTCTTGTTGATTTGCTGCAACTTACAGCTTCGAATCACGAACTTCTCTCTAGCTTTTCTCTCGGCTCGGTCATCATCACAGGACGTACCATATATCAAAATGCTTGTTTCGACGAGACAAACGTGCTCCAATAAGTTTGAGCATGATTCGATCTCAAACGAGAGAGATATGGGCGTCGCAAATCACTATTCGTGACTGTCTCCTTCATGGAGATTACTTGCAGGGTGGTCGCACGGGAATAGTGGGCAGCTCCTCCTATTTTGGTCTTTTACCTATAACTTCTTCATGGAGTGTCGGTTTAAGATGAAATGTGACCCCTGGGTGTTTTTAATCATTTCGGATCTAATGGCAATGGTCCTATGACCATTTGATGCTCTAAAAGTAGGGTTCCAATTATAGGGGTCCGTTTCAGGGAGCTACAGACTGATTCTGATGAAACTATTTCTCAGTCTGCACTGCCTTAGACATGTCGAAAAGTGACCAAACTTGGCAGGAGTCTTTTAGAAATTCTGAGACTGTCGAAATTTCCACTGTTTGTCAGGCTTTATTGACCGGCTTCTCCCTTTTATTCTGCATCGGGGGCCCATGGTGCTGAAAAATGTCTTCAAACATTTAGCATAAAATATATAAGAAATATATATATATAAAGTGCTGACCTTATATTGTAGAAATAAGGTACACCTCAAAAATTTACTCTAAAAGGCTGTTTCAATGTTGGAAAACCCTGCAATTGATCATCTCAATCTTGAGATACATGGATTGCACATATTGTAACATATTATCTAGACCATCCATTTTCAAAACTTTTAAGTGTTTTTAGATATCCTCGATTGACATCATTTTTCAAGCTTTAAATTTTATAATTTGGTCTGAAAATAGCTTTTTATGTCATCAAAAAGGCAAAACTACATCTTTTACCAAGTTTTAGAGGTATACTTTACTTTGATTGTTTAAGGTTGACATCTTATACAAAACATACCCAGATACAGAAGGAACTATATCCTATGAGATCATTTACTTTTGTTACAAGGAGGTCACAATCATTTTTAGCCATTAGTTATGAAATCCAATCGATTAAAGTGTAGCACAACATTTGAGAAATTTTATTTTTGACTTTGTTCCCAAGTAATGATACATCGTCAATCACGCAATTTTAAATCCAATAATCAATAATAACATTGACCTCCTTGTATCAAAAGTAAATGGTCTCATTGTAAACATTTTCAATATAAAATATAGGAGATTATTCTTAAATTGTGAAAAATAAAATGGGATTATTCTGTAAAATTCCCATGAAAAAGAAAAATATTTGTTCAATCCTTTCAAAAATAGGAAAGATCGAACTACAAATAGATGTCCAGTATGAGAAGTCCACATTAGAATTTCTCATGGTGTGTGCGCTCGTTTTATGTCTGAGGGGGTGTTAAGAATATGAGTCAACCATTTGTTTTTTCGTTTTTTTGGAAGCGTAATCTGTGAATCATTAAGGGAGAGGTTTGATTTACTTGCAAGTCCAGCACAAGTCGAAGAGAAGAGTATAACTGGTGGGGCCTGAAATCACAATTAAACAATATAATTGAAATTGTATGAGGAAGAAGATAAGTAGCATGTAGTTTATCAGTTTTCGGATTTGTTGAAAAAAGCTTTGATTCTTGTCATATAAATCATTAGTAATATCTGCAATAATTAGCTATAAGCTAAAAGACGGCGTATACTAACAAACAAAGAAATCAAGTAAATCAATGCTCACATTCTTTTCAAATTGGTATCGATATAATAAGACCCTAATTCTGGTACCACTAACTCTAGGGATTTTAATAAATGTGAAATCATGGAAATAAAGGAAGGAAAATTTTTGGTGAGTCTATAAACTCTTGCATCTGCCTTGGTTTTCAAGCGTTTTTGGACTTGCAACCTATCCCAAATCACTACAAATCCATTTCTATGTGAAATCCATGAATCTGGATCCATACGAATAGTGCAGATGTAATTACCTTTGAAGAATTGAATGAATGGTTCCAAACCAATATAAAAGATGGGCCACTTTTAAGTTCAATTCCTTTTTCTTTTTTCTTGTTTCCTTCTTTAGATTCATGATCGTGGTGGTCATGATGATAGACATGTGGAGCTTTGGATCCCAAATCCATCTCCAAGATGGATTTTCAAAGGCTGGAATCACAAGAACAGATGTGTCCCAATAAGTACTTAGATATATTACTAAGATATTATGCATGATGAAACAATAAATCTATCTAAAACAAAATATACTATGTAGACATATCATGTGATTAATCAATACCCAGTTCTTTTTGCTTGTGAGACAAATTTTATGGCTTCCTCCCCCTATGATTCATGTTTTAGTATGTGGTGAAGATTGGGATTTTTACAATGTTAGAGGAAATGACAAGGGCTTTCCCTTAAGAAGTTGAAAGGGTAGCTTTTGAATGAAATCTTAGTTCATTTAAGGTAGGCTCAAGGAGCTCTTTTGAGCAAGTCTGAGATGAGAGGAGGATGGTTGAACCTAGCTTCTAAGTATTCCAGGCAATTTTATAGGACTTCAAAAGGAGAGAAGTGACAACTAAGATGATAGAAACACTACTTTGAAGATTCCCCAACCTGATGTTCTATTGATTGAAATTGAGCATACGGGGTTTTCTTACCTAATTGAAATACTTTGCAATGCAATTTTGTACCATTTCTAAATCTAATAACAAACTCAACAACAAAAGTAAAGAAAAGCACAAAATAAGTAAATGTAACTGAGACTTATCGGACAAAATCTCAGTTTTGTACGCTTGTACTTTTAGTTCGCATAAGAAAAGATATTTAATTATGTAACATGAACTTTCATCGGAGTAAGCTGTCATCAACCAGTTTGTGCTAATTTGACTTGGCTTGAGAACCTGATGAGTTTTTTGGTTTATCACACAACCTACCTGAGTGTGCCAATAACATGCAATTTTCGGTTGTGACTCAGACAAGTACGCATAAGACTCACCCTAGTGAAGTTAATATGACTGGACTGGGGGGTATGGTTTAATAAGCACAACAACTGTTTGTATGAAGCATGATTTGATATGATGTCTCTGTTGATCCTTCAAAAGATCATTGGCTTGGGATCACCAAACCTACCCACTTATAAACTTTTCATGCTCAGTTTCACCCCTAAGCTTGTAGGTAATCTTAGAGCCTATTGGTCTCATTGTGTTAGTTACTTGTTTGGTAACTCCTTTGTACCATTGACTGTAAATTGTCGATGTTACTTCTTATATTCATCCATGCATGTGTTATTCTAATATTTTTTGTGTCAAGGGTATTAAAACTTTCTCTCACTTTACAAAAACGCACCAGACTAGCTCTTGCAGGGAATCTTAGAGCCTAGTGGCATTAGTTTGGTTAGTTACTTATTTGTATCCCTAACTGCACACCATCTATGTTACTTGATATTCACCTATATGTCGATTTCTAATATTTTGTGTCAAGGGTGTTAAAAGCCTCATACCCCTTACAAACATACACATGCACAAGCACATAGATAATGTGCTTGAGCTAATAAACTTGAATCTGATTCCTCTTAAAATCTCATAAAGGAGACCCAAACTATTTAAACTAAGTTGTCATCAAAATTAAAATCCCTCCTTCTGGTAATTATCAGATCTATGGGAAGATTAACGTTCATTAAAATAAATGAATTATATTATTTTTCATAATATACGAAAGATTAAGAGTAGTTCACATAATATCTTAAGACCTATAATTAGGCTATTAGATCAGATTCTATTACCTAGGGGAGATATTCCACTCATGAAATCAGAAAGCGTTAAACCAATATATTAAAGGGCATCTCTTAAGCATCTAATGTCACCTAGCAATATTCCTGGGAACATCTTAAACTTCAGAGAAAAGGAAAATTAGGCAAAAAGAATCAATTTATTTGATAAAAAACATTAGTTTACTTGATAAAATAAAGGAAACTCAAAGTAGTAAGAGGAGTAAATTTCATCAAGTAGAGTGGAAAACCAAAAAGCATCAAAAATTTCATATACTTATGCCAACAAGGAAATGCACCCACATAGGCCCTTTAATCCATTTTTGTATGATAGGCATCGTTGCAAGAAAAAAGGTAAAAGAAAAAGGAAAAAAAAATTCATCAAAAAAATGAAGCTGACAAAAGTATACTACCTACTCCTGTATTTATAGCCTATGAGACATGCAGATCTCAAGATTTGCTTCTCTTAAATAACAATAAACGGAAGAGACATCTATCCCCATTCCATGTGAATTCAGCACATTCAAGAAAAGAATAAGAAAGTATGCGAGCAGTGGAATGTTCGATTAAATATTTATAAGACTACGATGGTATAGAACAACGCAAAAACAAGTAGGTGAGATTCAAAGGTGAATGTAACTTTCATGCTTTAGTTTGAATGAAAGTATGCAACCAGATTGGTGCACATAAATTACTTCACTGATGCCCAGATTCTCTTGATACTCGTTACCACCAAAGAGTGTTCAAAAAGGGCTAGGCTGGGCCTAGGTAGCTGGGGGGTCCAGGCCACCCAGTGTCTAGGTGGGTGTCTAGAACTTGAGTGGCCAAGTAGAAAGAATTTTTTTTTGGGTTTTTCTCTCTCTAAAATAGGCTTCAATGGGTTTTAGGTTTGAAATGAACATAAAACCCACAATTTTACCCTTTTAGTATTAAAAAAATGATAAAAAAATACCCTCAACAAAGGTCATTTCCACCCCTAGAGGGGTGCAAGCCTTGAGTGGCCACCTAGGCTGGTTTAGGACACCGTCTATGCAAGTTCCCGGGCGCCTAGGTGAGCGCCCAGGGATGTCCGCCTAATTTTGCCGCCTAGGCGACTGCCCAGGCACTGAACCATCTTTGTTTTAAATCACTGCCATCAAATAAGCCAATAAAGTAGTAAGAAGACTGGTCTTGAGGTTGATTTATGAATATCCCTATATTGCAAGCAACAACTTGAGGCCTTTACAGATATTGTCAAGGATCAAGAAACAAAAAAATAAGTATAAAAAAAAGGATGCAAGTTAAGTCAATTGTCATAACTGCTCAATCTTACTAAAGAAATGGACAAGATCAATCAAACTATTTAAATAAATTTGTCACTAGAGAGCACAAATCCATATCTCCTAGTGCTAGCACTTGTCCTAACTCCCTATCTCCTAGACTCGTCAGTAATACAGATCTCCACAGGCTAACAACAAATGCTCTCTCTCTTTTCTCTATTATGAAGGTTAAGTTTAGGTTCTTGGATCTATGTTTACGGTGTAAGAGCTGCAACACAGAATTCAGGACTAAAATAGAATACTATGACAACTAAGTTCATATTACAGGCATTCCAATCATGGAACTAGGACTCATCTTATATGTTCTAAACTAGGCTCTTCTTCTATGTTATTGTACATTTCTCACTGCTTACTTTCCTCCCCAAAAAATATGGAGAGCAGCCACTATCAATAAATGATCACTTGGCACCTCTCAAAGAACAAAAGAAACCTACATGGATCACCCCAATCGGGGAGTCTACTGTAGGACTACATTTGGACCGTACAGCATATAGCCTCAAGTGCCCTCCCTTTTGGACTCACAAAAACCACAAGTTATCTATGTGACTTCTGCTCATTATATTAGTATCCAAGTCCACACATGATCGCCACATGGAAAAACTCAGGAAAAAACCACAAGGTTAGAGAGAGATTTCTAGAGACCTTTAGATGGGAAATAAACTTTACTAGTTGCATAGAGACTTTCCATATCCTCGATAGCCTAGTTGTTGATTTCCTTGCATATTAGAACTAAGTAGACTCTAAACACAATACATTTGAGGATTGAGCCAAGTGTTTTCTCGCTGTATAGATATTTTGATCACTTTTTTAGTGTAACTACGTTCACCATGCCTCTTTCCCATGATCAATCTATTGATTGCAAAGTAGGAAAATTTTCAGCAAGTTATGAGAAAAATATAAACAAAAAATACTGCTCTATGGTCTCAAGGCAATGTTTCGTTTTATATATTCTTTACACACACACACACACACACACACACACACACACACACACACACACACACACACACACACACATATATATATATATATATATATATATATATATATATATATATATATATATATATATATATATCATAATTTATTAATGGGAAGAAACTTCAAGGCTAAATTTAATAGAAATATCATTCATCCTTGTGTACTAGTCTCATGGTTAATCAGTTGTGTAGAATTCCATATTGGAGAGCACATATGGAAGTGGTTTAACATTTGTTGATAAATGTAGTGCATTGAAGAATTTAAATCAATTAACTATATTCAACAACGAAAGAAAATGGAACTCGTTTTTGGGAGAAACTAATGAACATCAAATTCTTTATTAAACACTGTACAATCATCCCAATTGGCTTAATATGGCTTGAAATAAATGGCTAGAACCCATTACAAGCACATCGAAGAAAAAAGAGCATAGTTTCATAATAAAATTAATCAAGATTCTTAGCAGAGAAAATGAAAGGAATGAGCATGTCTTGCACAAATCTCACATTTTGCCTAAAAAATTGACATCAACAGTCAATTCACAATACATATCCAGCCATTACACACACTAATAACGCTGAATGTGCATACATTGAAACTTGTTTCTACTTTACGTCAACACATCAATTATTCCCCAAATAGTTCAACTTTTTCCTAGTTAAATATTTCCAAGGCACTCTTCATATATTAGAACCCAGATTCATTAGGAATCACTTGAGAATCCACCCTTAAAGAGATGAAATGCCATATCATATCAAGTTTCAAATGCCACATACCATCTTAAAGTTCTTTCCCTTAAATTTCATCATGTCATCATCCGAGTCTTATCCCAACTATTTGGTGTCAGCTACACAAATCATGTTCCACCATTGTACTCTATCAAGTGTCACACCCTCAGCTAAACCATAGGTCATCATATCTCTTCTCACTGCTTCTATCGATATTCTTTTGGGCATTTCTCTAGCCCTTTTAGAGCCTGCCACTTAAACCAAATCACTCATCCTCACAGGCGATGTTTTAGGTCGATCTTGTATGTGGCTAGGCTACTCAAGTCTACTTTCCCTCATCTAATCACCTAATGGAGCCACCCTTAAGTTCTTTTGGATATGTTTATTCCAAATTTTATCCTTTCTTGTCTTGCCACTCATCAATCTCAACTACACTCATTTTATGAATATGTTATTTCTTGACCGCCCAACATTCTGTCCCATAAAGCATGGCTGGTCCTACAGCTATCCTATAGAATCCCCCCTTCAGTTTCAGTGTTATGAGACGATAACATAAGACTTAAAAAAAAAAAATTTACTTCTTCCACCGAACTCTAATTCTATGTGCGAAATCGTCCTTAATCTCCCTATTTTCATGGATTATCCAACTTACCATGAGCGGATTGTATCCATTGGGCAAATATAGGTTCGATCAAGATTTGTTTTTCCGGAGTACCAAAAGCAAGCATGACGTCATAGAGTCCCAAAGTATGAAAACCCAGGAACAAGTTGGCCCAACTTAAATGGAAAACATAAAAAATAATATCTTTTAAGTATTTATTGGCCATCAATCTTAAGTAATTTATCATTTATACTCCTATTATTACTAAATTTGCGTTCTATACACTATGTCTTAGTCCGGCTAATTTTAAACCCTTTTGATTCTTAAGCATCATTAAAAAATTGTAACTTTTCATCTATGGACTCTCTAGTCTCATCAATCAAAGCTGTCACCTGCAAACAATGAACGCCATGGTACCTCATCTTGTAGATCACTAGTTATCTCGCCTTTAACTAAAAGTAAGAGATATGTAATCAATGCTGACCCCTAATGAAGCCTACTATCACTAAGAACTCACTTGTCTCTCCAGTAATTGTTACTACTCTGGCTAGCATTCTCTTATACATTCTCTCACCATGTCAATATATCCTCCAAAGATTCATTTCTTTTCCAATACCCACCAAATCGTATGCTTTCTTTAAATCAATAAAGACCAAGTGGAGATCTTTTTTGTTCTCCCTGAACTTCTCAATTAATTGCCTAAGTCCGAAAATGGCCGCTTTCATTTACCTGCCAAGCCTAAATTAAACTAAGCTTTTGATACACTCATTTCGTGTCGTGTCGTTACTCAATTCCTCTTTCCCACAGTTTCATAGTGCAGCTCATAAGTTTGATCTCTCAATAGTTCGTACAATTATCTCTTTTTTTTCTTGTAGACATTTTCTTTGTTCTCAAGATCTTGTTGAACAATTTGGTCAACCAGGATATATCAATCTCTCCAAGCACTTCGAAACCTCTATTGGAATAACATTTGGTCCTAAAACCTTTCTTATTTTCATCTTTCTCAAAGTTTCTTTGATGCAAAAGGAGTCTGGGAAATTAAATTCGGCCTTCTTTTAATCTTAAACAAGCAAATATTCAACAATATTGGAGGGGAAACTATGGCTATAAATCAAGCCATAGAAAAGAAAATGCTATCTTTCTTCATTCATAAACAAATTCTCTACAAAAATATTCCAGTCTCTTTTCTAAGGGGAAAGTTCCACCATAAATACAAATCAATTAAAAATAAATAAATAAACCTAAAAAGATAAACTCTTTCACTCTCTCTCTCTCCCCCACAATTTTTTCTCTCTAGCTCATCTCCTTTTCACGTGAATCTCTCCCCCATCAAATATTTTCTTAGATCTTCACTCCCATAAAAATCTTTTTTTTTAAATCTCTAACTCCCCATCCATATCCCACATAAATATATCTAAATCAAGTAAATCAATCCCTACGGATCTCGCCCTCCCCCTCCGGATCTAGATGACCTAGCGGCATGCGTCTCAGGTTTCAAGGGAACCCAGGACTTGAGATCGCTCTCTCGGGAACCTTGCCAAAAAACAAAGGCAGGTGTACCAACCGATGAGAGAGGAATTTAAGGTGGGACTTACTCAGGCTGGCTGGCGTGGGCGCCCTCGTAGATCACGAAGAAAGCCCCCCTATTCATAGAACTGGTTCGGAATGGCCTGTATTCACCTATTTATGTAATCACACGTACATGGCATATGTTATAAGACAAGTGGGTCAAGGGACCCCACCTTTCCTTTGGGTGAACGTACACGGGCGTGCACATTCAAAAAGAAGAAGGAAGAATGAGAGAAGAAAGATTGGGATGAAAAGAATTTGACCAGGAGGTGAGATCGACACAGTCTAGAATAATAGGTAATTGGCCTATTGTGGTAGTAAAACGGGCTGGGTAACTCAGACCGGCTCGACAGAATTACTACTAGACGACAGTGCTAATACGAACCAGCTTAACATGATGGCTAGTCCGTCGTGGCAGTAATGCAGGCATAGTAACTCTGACCGGCACAACGACATTACAGTTAGACGACAGAACTACCATGGAAGGCTAGTCTCAACCTCTCTTGATCAAATGAAAGAGTAAAAGAAAAAAAAGAGAATAGAAAGAGAGAGAGAAGAGAAGAAGAAGAAAAGAAGAGGAAAGAGAAGAAGAAACAAGGTGAGAAAGAAAATAGTGAGAAAAGAAGAAGAAAGAGAAGGGAAAGAAGGAAGAAGGAAGACACATACCATAATGAGATGGGGAGAGAGAAACTCAAACGACGATGGGCTTCCACCATCTCTGACAGAAAGAAGAGGAGCGAGAGAACACACACGGTGAAGGGCTTTACCGTTTGTGACAGGAGGAAAAGAGAGAGAAAGAGCACAGGTGGCGATAGGCTTCCATCGGCTGTGACATGAAGAGAGAGAAAGGAGAGACACATGCGGCAATCGGCTTCCACCGGCTGTGACATGAAAGAAGAGGAGAGAAGAGACACATGCGGCAATGGGCTGCCACTGGCTGTGATTAAAAGAAGAGGAGAGAGAGAGACATAGGCGGCACTGGGCGTCTGCCAGTTGTGACAAAAGAAGGGGTAGAAGACACAGGCGGTGATGAGCCTCCACTGGCTGTGTTAAAAGGGGAAGAAACAGGTGGCGATGAACCTCCATCGGCTGCGTTAAAATGAGAAGAGACAAGACACAGACGACGATAAGCCTCCATCGTCTGTAATAGAAGAGCGAAGAGAGAGAGAACATAGGCAGCGATGTGCTTTCGCCTTATATGAATGAGTAAAAAGAAAGAGAAGACACAAATGGTGATAAGCCTCGGTCATCTATGACAAAACATAAACAAGGGAATTTTGACAGTGGCCCGGTCTGCCACTCAGCTAAGCCCGGCTCACTGTTTATGTCTCAGAAGCAGGAAGACATTACACCAGACGATAGGTCCGCCATGTGTGAATGGAGGATAGAAAGAAGAGCAGGGAAAGAGAAAAGTGATAGACCGGAGGAGGAAGAGAGAGAAAGAGATAAAGATGAGAGAAGGAGAGAGAAAGGGACAGATAGAGAAGAGGGAAAAGAGGAGAGAGAACGAGATACAAAGATGAGGGAGAAAAGAAGAGAGAGAAAGACAGATAGAGATCAAGGAGAAAAGAAGAGAGAGAAAGATAAATAGAGATGAGAGAGAAAAGAGGAGGAGAAAGAGAGAGAGAAGTGAGAAAGAAAAGAGTAGGAGAGAGAAAATTACCTTATTGAGGGGTACCGACCCTTTTATTCTCTATCCTCTCTCTCTCTCTCCAAGATGCACCCACAAACTTAAGCAAGAATTGAAATTTTATTGAATGATCTTATGAACCAAAAGGTCATTTACAATTAGGTTTTGCATGTTTATATAGAATTGGGCCCCAACATGAGTGGATGCTAAAAAACTACCTAAATTTAAGATAATTAAAATTATTTTGTATTAAAAAATTAAGAAAATAGGGTGCAAAATGACTGTATTGCCCCTGCATAACAATTCATGGAATTTCAGAACAATCCCTATTGCTGCCCTAGAGCTTGCGTGATCTTTCATGACTGATCTGGGGTTGCTTTGATGCCCGTTTGATCAAGAGATGATTGTTTTTTTTGTAGGGCTCAGCATGACGATCGATTTGGTACCAATTTCAAGCCATGAATCATGGCCACGATCATGAGACTTGAAATTTGCATGAATTTTGAAAACTTTGGATCGATAGTGCGCTCATTCCTTGATGTTTTTCTGTAATTTATTTGTTGTAGTGCACTAAGCATGCCGTCACGATTGCGTGGTAACAAACATGAGGTGATTTGGAGCCCGAACGAAGATTTCACAACTTTTGGGTTTTGGTTGAAATCTGGAATCAAGCGACCAGAATTTACAGTCACTTCTTGTGCAAAATCCAACCATTCATCATGTACGGGTTTGAACTGATGGTAGCCCTGGACCTTATGCACACGATGAAATTGGTTTTACATTGATTCGATGCACGAGCGCCGTGATTTGGTCACTTGAGCGAGGCGTGTCGCTGTTGAATTTTCTGCAACTTCTTCATGAATCGACAATTTCTCTCTAAATTTTCTCTCTGCTCGAACATCGTCACAGGGCGTCCCACATATTGAAACATTCGGTTTCACGGGACGAACACGCTCACAATTTTTTAGAGCGATCCGACTTAGATAGAGTGAGATATGGGCCCCGAAAGTCACTGCCCATGACTATGAAAGCATCCACGTTTAATGGTGTTTTGGCTCAGGGTGGCCACGCAGGAATAGTGTGGTGGTCCTCCTGTTTTAATGTTTTGCTCATAACTTTGTCATGGAGTTTCCGATTAAGCTAAAACTTGACCCATTGGGGTTTTCGACCATGCCGGATCCAACGGAGGTGGTCTCACGACTGTTTGATGCCTCGAAAATATCATTTTAGTTATAGGGTTCGTATCAGGGTGCTAGAGACCAATTTTTCCAGAAATTGTTTCTTTGTGTTCACTACTTTAGACATGTTGGAATGTGACAAAACTTGGCAGTTGGCCTTTTGAAGTGCTTATGAAGATCTTGACCAATTTTTGGACTATTATGGGACTGTCGAGAATTCCACTATTTTGTCAAGCTTTTTTGACCGGCTTCCTCTTTATTCGGCATAGGGGACCAAGGTGCTGAAAATGTGTTCAAATAGCTTGCCCCACTGATTGTTGTGCTTCGACAGAAATGAGAAGGACAACATTCATAAAATTTCCTTTGGCTTTGTTATTTTTTCTTCTTAGCCGCAAGACCACGTGAACACCAAGGAGATTCACACAATGCTGCGACTAAGATGCTCAGACGTTGGGATACATTATTCACAGGTCCATCCGTGGAGACTTTAGGAAGAGAAGAGACTTTTTTGAGGGATCTTGTTGAAGTCCTCACCCTCAAGGGACTAGTTGTGATTTTGACAGCTAAGGATTTTGTACGGACCTCATTGGTTAGAATCAAGCCGATTTGGCAATTGAGTGCCATGCTGAAGGGCATTGTTCCATTTGGTCTGGGTTTGTTTGTATCCTCTGGTGTTGAGCCACATTTCGAGGATTTTGTGAATGGTGTGTTGAAGGGCCTTCTATCGTCGCCCTCTGCTTTGTGCACCAGTTATTCCTTGGCGGGCAGGGTACCTCGGTTTATCGAGGTGACCGGCTTTGGGTATAGCCCCTACCCACTACTGTGTAGTTCCGACAATCAAGATACCTCTCTTCTTTTTTCGAGGTGGTCCCAGAGGACTCAATCTTGATTACCGCACCAAAGTCATGACTGTCTTAGCTTTCTTGGGGCATCTTCAACATTTTGGAGTGTGTTGGTGACCTCCTGGGAATAATGCTCTTCTTCATGAGACTTGTCTTGCTTTCTTGGTGAATCTTCTTCTCATCAAGTCCTTTTGCAAATGGACTCAAGCTGTCATAATCTTTCCTTGAAACTTGTATTTTTGGGTCCTGGTATTATGACATCAAGGACTTTTTTTTTGAATGCAGTCTGAAGCCGCCTGTAGAGATCAGTGCTGCATCAACCTGTTTATTGATCTAAGTGCCCTTTGTGGATTTTCACTTAGACTTGGATTTGGGAAGTAGCGTCGTAGAGACAATTTTCCCTTTTATTTGGGGCTCGTTTACTCATGACCTTTCGACCATGTCCACCCTTTTCATCTATTTTTACTCACGGTGCCCTTTTGGGTTTTCACTGTGCCTGGGTTTTTATTTTCACAGAACTCTCTTACATGGTTTCGTGACCATGCCCGTCCATGAGATTTACTCATAACGTTCCCTTGTCTAGTTGTACACCATGCTCGTTATTCATTCATTTCTATTTGTGAAGGCGTGTTTAAGGTCATGCCTCCGGGACCTGTGAGAAGGCTTTTATCATCATGCGACCAGGACATGCTATGGTTTAAGGTCATATAGGTGGACCGTGGTGGTAATCGATGGGAGTTTATGGAGGCCATTGAGTGAATATGGTGGTGTTTTCGACTCACTTTGGGGAGATGGCAGGATGCTACCTATGAGAGGTGGATAATGTATGGACGGAAGGTGAAAAGTGGTGACCCACTAACTGACGGTGAGTATGGATGGCAGAATGGCTCGCCGTTCTGTGAGCATAAGTAAGACTCACTAAGGAGTGATGGATGATGGAAATGAAGAAAGGTGGACTCACTGGGGAATCAGTGAAGATGGTGTGCACACTAGCGGGTAGGTTAGGGAAGGCGTGCGTGAAGATGCACATAAAGGGCATGTGGGTGTGTGTGGGGCGTATTTAAGTTCATGCCTCCTGGACCTGTGCTAAGCAGTTTAATGTCATGCGGCCAGAATGTGCACTATGGTTTAAGGTCATATAGCTTGGACCGTGGCTATGCGGTTTATAGTCTTGCAGCTTGGACCATGCAGTTTAAGGTCATGCAAACTAGACCTCCACTATAGTTTAAATTCATATAGTTCAGACCATGATGCTGAGCCTTTTAATGTCATGCGGCTAGGACGTGCACTATAGTTTAGGGTTATATAGTTTAGACTGTACAATTTAAGGTCGTGCATCTAGACCTCCACCATACAATTTAAGGTCATGCAGCATAGACCATTGTGTGGGTCTCCATATAGGTGGAGCTCCATGGGGGAAAGGTTTGTGGACATCAATCTAATTCCCTGGGGCTAAAATGATTAGGATAGGCAAGGGGCTTAGATGGCAAGACTGACTTCGTTGGGGATAAGGGGACAAGTGTGGCTCCCTTAAAGAATATGTTCATTGAAAACGACCTGGCTCCTTGTGGATAGGATAACTAGGCGTGAAGGAGAGACCCACTAGGGATTGCAGTGGTAAAAATGATCTTAACTCCAATGAGGATAAGGACTACAACACTGGTATGACTTCTTACTGGGGATGAGAAGTCATGGCCTGGCTGGAACGACCTGGGTACCACTCCAGTGGGGATAGTAGGTTATGATCAAGGTACAACTCCACTGGGGATAACAGTAGTAAGACACACACATCTTTAACATGGGGCGTATGGCAATAGTTTGTTTAAAATACAGCCGGCATTAGGCACATCGAGCATTATTTCTTGACCACATAGCTAGCGCTGAGCCCCTTTGAAAATGCAGCCGGTGCTGAGGTCGGCCAATATTATTTCTTGAACACCCAGACCGCGCTGACGTTGTTAAAAATGTAGCCGGCACTGAGGACAGCCCGTGCTATCTCTTGAACATAGCTGGCACTGAGGTCGTTGAGGACACAGCCGACGTTGGGACTGTTGAAAACAGCCGGCGTTGGGTAGTTTCAACAACATGGTCGATGCTGGTTGTGAGTTAGTGTTCGGGCTTCGACCTGAGCCCGACCCGGTCCTAGTCTCTGTTGCATAAGGTTTCATGGGCGGCGATAAAACCTTACTCGGGACTCTAGTCAGAGCCCGACCCGGTCCAACCCACTGACGTTTGGTCATCTTAGATGTGGCTGGGATTCCCAGTTATTGAGGGGTGTTTGAGGAAAGCATTGGCTATATAAAGGGCGGGTAAACCCCATTTTCACTGTTTCACAAAAACTAGTGAGAGTGAGGTTTTTCGATGAGAACTCAAGCGAGCACACATGGTATTCTGGTAAGGTTAGCAGGAGTTTGTCAGCAAATAGGGGCAGGTTGCGGCTAAGAAAAAGAATGCTGGTAGGAAAGGAGGTAGGATTTTCCGGAGTTGCGGGAAAAGGGAGCGAGAAAAGGGAGTTTACCAGGAAAATAGTGTACTCCGATCGAGGTTTTTGACAGCCAGAAAAGACGGAAAAAGAGGGAAGTTGCAGTAGAAGGCTGTTCAAGGAGTTTTACTGGTATTTGGCAGTTTTTCGGTGGGTGCAAGTGGTTTTCCCGGTGACTTTGCAAATGTTGCAAAGGATTCTGATAGTGGAAGGGAAATTCCTAGGCAAGAACCCGAAGGGCACAGGGAGATGGACTGTCGTTGAAGCTGGACGGTTGCAAGAAGGCGAACGACCGTGAATCTACAAGTGTGAGAACGTGTGTCAGGCCAGGACAGTTGTCAAGCGGCATAACAGGGCTCGAGGTGTCGCATGGAGAATCTATAGCACGTGCAAGAGATTTGAACTCGAGCAGCAATTGTCCTCTAAAGACACAGTAGGTGCTAGATGTTATCAAACACTGCTAGCGCTAAGCATTGAGTGGACAAATGGCACTAGATCCCTGAAAACACAACTGACGCTAGGCTTCGGAAGACACAGCCGGTGCTAGACCTTTGTAAACGTATTTAGTGCTAGGCTTCTAAAGACACAGCCGGTGCTAGACCTCTGAAAACACAGTCGGTGCTTGACTTCTAAAGACACAGTCGACACTAAACCTCTAAAAACATAGCCGGTGCTTGGCCATTGAAGACACAATTGACTCTTCTCTAGTGCCGTAGCAATTTTCATTCGGTAGTGAATCCTTGAGCCTTTCATAATGGCTGAGTCTTCTTACCAAATTCCTAACATAAAGAACCTTCCCCAGGAAGGAGAGGTCGGCACGAATGAATTTACTGGTGAGGCTCTATAAGGGGCGAGGCCATTTGGCTGACAGAGCCAGCATGCAAACCAGAGTGGCCGCTCTCAGTGTCACTTTTTTCACTAACCCAGTTCGTTTTGAAGTCTGAGAGGATAATGATGGCAATGTCAGTATTGAAGAAGGGGTGGCACTTCTTCATTGTATGCACAGGAACATAGCTTCTGGGGAGAACATGCCCACTCCGAGAAAGCGAATGATTCAATCAAAGGGGCTAATGTGTCTTAGACTGCCAGAGTGTTGGGGTCGCACAAAAGCATTCTTGAGTGTGCTTGTCTGCTAGCAGCGGTTTAGTGCTCAGCCAGCTATTATGATCGGTGCTCCAATACTGTCAAGGTACTGCTAGAGACATGGAGCAATGTTAGCAACACCATGCTTCTTGGGTATGGGGAAGCAGGAATCTCCTTATTAGATCTTCATTTTATCTGGGGCCTTTCACTGAACGGGACCATGTATGGTGAGTTTGTACCCTAGAACTCAGTCATCTTTGGTGGTGCTAGCTTGGGGGAAGAGGAACCACCTACTAGTCTTCAAAAGATTTTCGAGGTTTACCAATTGCTCCATGCCTAGTCTAGCAATGGTCGGGTAACCTTTACTGAATGGGTGAAATTATTTTGTTGGGACTATCCTGAAGGTGGTCGAGGTACTCCAAGAGGGAAAGGGAAGGAAGTTGTGAAGGGGACGCCTCCCATGTATTATCAATCTGAGACCAACGACGACTGTGTCTTCTTGGCCGCATATTTGGCCTTATTTTTATGCAAGTTCGTGCTCCCTGGAGGGGCAGATGACATTCGTCTAGGACCTTCTATGTAGCCTGTGACATGATAAGAGGGCATGAGTATGCATTTGCTCAACAAATTTTGTGCAATATTTACCATGGCTTGGGGGCCATTTCCCGTGGAAAGGCTTACAAAGGCAAAGAGGGAAGGAATGACATCATCAGAGGAGAGGCATGTCCTGGGGATTTTAAGACTGCATGCCCCATCCATTATGTATATGGGTGGCTAGGGGCCTATTTCCCTACCACCTATGTCAGGAGCTAGGGCACGAGGGATAAATTGTGCCCCTTCTTGATGAGGATTGCTGGTCAAAAGGCTATCCCCCTTCTTGATGAGGATTGCTGGTCAAAAGGCTATCTTTCATAGCTCAGGGGGAGCTAGGAGCTTATTCGGGCATGACTTCTTAAATATGCGTCGAGTCCCGTTCCCGGTTGGGAGCTTCACCGACCGTGCTTTTATTGACAAAGTAGGGATGGAGCTGGATGACGCCCCTACGATTATTATGGAGCTCATGTTTATCTTGAGCATTAGAGGGGAAGTTTTACTCAACTGAACCCCGCATAGTGCCAGATTGGAAGGGTATTTCCCTCATCTCTTCGTCTGTCAACATGGGTTTGATCAGAGCTGCCCCTTCTCTTTTTTTTTTGAAATCCGTCAGGGCATAGTGGACATTGGGAAGACAGAATAGCTTAGGACTCTTTGAGAATGCTGGCTGCCAAGACACATATGGACCGCTTGGTCGACGATGACAGAGATTAACAAGTATGTGTTACCACACTTTGGCAGAAGGGTCTGGGTGACCGAGGCCTATGCAAACTGGTGGAGGATCACCAGTCGAGGATACTGGGATGCTGATCACCCATGGAAAGGAGAGAACGAAAACTGGTGCCAGGAGACTAAACAGAGGAGATATGGTGGATACTACTGCTCTTAGCGAGGACTTTGTCTTGGGATATTCTTTGAACTGGGGGGCTCTTAGGCTTCCTCAGGAGATAGCATCCGATGACACTACATCGCAATTTCTTGCCATGAAGAAGAAAACTGGGAGCATCTTTGATAAACTCGGTTCCATCTTCGAATGGAGTGAGGGCCAAAAGGTCCCATATCGTGAGGGGCATCCCATTCAAGACTTGAACGCACTGATCGGGAGTGGTCCTCATAGTAAATTGGTTGCGGGCCCTTCTCAAGGAGGGAGTTCTGAAGTGGTTGCTCCTCCTCTGACAGGGGGAAAGAAAAGGAAACGATCTACCCGTACTGACGCTTGTGCACCTGCTCAAGCGGGTAGACGTACTCGAAGACGTAGTGGTACTAAACTTCATGTGATTTTGGAATTAGGAGGTAGCTCTCATTCTTCTGATTCATTAGCAGCTCCACTAGTGTCACCTTTTGTGCTTTCTTCACCATCTTCTGTCTCTCTTGAACTGTTATCTTCTTCTTCAGAGACTGAAGTGAATAACTCTGGCCCTTCTGAGCTTATTGTTGTTGCTTTTGACCAGGAAATGACTCTAAAACTTGGGGGGACACCCTTAGTTCCTGAGTCAGATCCAATTCCCATGGAGACCAATGAGGCTGAAGGCTATAGAGCTATTGCTCTAGGAAGGGAATCAGATACTGATGTGGCCTCTGTGCTTCAAGAGTTTAGTGCCTCGATAGATGCAAGGGCCATGATTCAAGAGGAAGGGCCTATGGTTAGTGATGCCCTTGAGTACCAAGAGGCTGCTGCCCTCGAGGGCATAGATCGTGAAGATGAAGGGTTGAAATTTTTGTGGCCAAGGTTCTGGCTGTTGAGGATGCAGACCAGATAGTAGGGGCCATGACTGAGGCTGAATCGGTAATCGATGAAGGCTAAAGGGAAGAGGTAGCTCTTGAACTTGCAAATATTGACGTGACAGCTCAAGAGGGTGAGGAACAAGGGGAGGAGGCTTCCATGGAGCATGTTAAGGTAGAAGTAATGGCTGTAATAGACAAGGGTCAAGGTGACGAGGTTGGTATTGAGGAATCCAGGCAGGTTGAGGTGGGGGCTGCCTCTAGACCTGAGGTGCACATAGCTCTGAACTTCGCCATCGTTTCAGAAGGGCCAGTGGCTCAGATGGCTATCGCTTCTACAAGCTCAATCCTTGAAACCCAAATCTCTTCAGCAGTGGCAATCCAAACAGCGTCATATGGGTCCATTTTCAGCGAGGTTTCTGTATAATAGCTGGCCTGCTTCGTGCAGGCCTTCAGGGTTTAAGGGAACTGCCTTTCAATGAGCTGGGAGAGGCTTTGACCAAACTTAGGGAACTTGCTGCCATGACCACTGTTGTTGGGAATGCGCCAAAAGTCCTTTCTCGTTTTGATGCAACACTGAGTGAGTTGGAGAGCTGGTGGTTGGGAAGACTGCACGATGAGGCGAAAACCAGGAGGCTAGCTTCTTTGGAGGTGTCTATCTCATGTTGTTGTGAGGGAATAGATTCATGCACTGAGAAGAGGGCCACCATGATTGCTTGTCAGCTCCATCTCAAACGGGAGGGTCAAGCTTGCTTCAAAAGGATGGTTGAGATAAGAGAGGAGATGCAAAAATTAAGGAAGGAATTTGATGAGCTTGAGAAGGAGATGACTCAGAGAAGGGTCATGGAGGCTTCTTTGGTCATGGATTTATCAGAACTCACTCACACCATTGAGTCCGAAACCGTGGCGACGGAGGAGGAGATTGAAATGGTGATCGAGCAGAAGGAGCGTACTCAAGACACTGAGGCTTCTTCTGCAGCACGGAGAGTAGAGAACAATAAGATAATTGATCATTTTTTAAAATGTCCTCTCTTTTGCTTCTTCTTTCCTTTTTTGTACACCAACAATTGTAAAATTTGAGCTTGTGAATGAAAATGCCTGTATGCTTTTTGTCTCATTTTTCTTTATAAGTTCATTCTTCATTTTGCTTTGCTGGATCTCATATCCCGCTCCTAAGTAGGCCCCGCCTCAGGGCTCTTACTACTTCTGTCTTTCCACCGAGGGAAACCCTAAGCCTTGCTTTGTCTAGTGACAAACTGCTACTGCTCCGATAACCTCAAATGGAGGATCAGTTGCTTCTTCTCCTTTTAACTTTTGATTGGACAGGGGCTCATAATTCATTTTTCTCATCATTTGATGAGCTGGCTCGCTATAGATAGTCCAGTTAGGAGGGGTTTTAGCTTCTATTCGAGACATTTTTACTTCATGTTTATCATAACTCTTGCTCTCAGGCACGAACTCCTTCAGATGTTTTGAAGCAGTATGCATGACCTTCAATTTGCTCTGGAACCTGTGAACGTTGCTTCTTAACTATGCCAGGGGGTCCTGTTCCTGAGGATAAGAAGGATGCTCTGCCTCCAACTGGTCCCCCTCTATAGAATTCAGGAAACGCAAGACTTGCGGAGTATCCTCAGCAATTAAGGTTTGAAGCACCTTTCGTGGCTGCTGAGATGTCGATTCGACTTTCAAGAGCCTAATAGGTACATGCAGGACCTTTTGGTGGTCTGGCATGTAGGTAACCTTTGGGGTCGAGAGTTTTGTCTCCATGACCTCCTCAATCTCAAGTGGGAATTCTGGTTCATCTTCTCGCGAAGGTGGCTCAAAACTGGGGGCAGAGGGTGAGGACTCCTCTTTAAGTGACAATGGAGTTTCTTCAGAGATGGTTGTCGGGATGGTAGAATGAATAGGGGTTAGAGGGAGAATTCTACCTTGCCTTTCTTCCTCTTTGAACATGTTTACCAATGTTTTCCCCACGTCTTCAACATCTTCATGCCGTGAGACCCTGTCTTGATTGTAGACTTGTGACCCCCATCATTCGGCTTCTGAGGCAACACTAGACCATTCAAATAATACTTAGCATCAGCGTAGTGAGTCTCGGCTATAGGAAACAGTCTCTTATCAGCATAGACCGTATGTTGTCTCTCATTTCGACTATACTTGAAGCACTCAACATTGATGGAACTACTCCCAGGTCATGGAGCCATAGCCAGTTGAGGAGAATGTTGTAGGAAGTACCGGTGTCAATTACATGAAATTGGGCGTAATCGTTCAGCTCACTGATCTTAAGACGAAGATGAATAGTGCTAGCCAGCTTCACTCGTAACTGGTTGAATCCCTGAACTGTGATGTGGGTCGGAGTGAGATCTTTAGACCCTGACCCCATTCGAGTGAGGATCCTTCTTGGTATAAGGTTGACTGTGGACCCTCCATCTAACATAATTGGGTTGATTGGGCACGCATGTAGCTCACCAGTCATAAAGAGGGGGTGATTATGAAACTTTTCTCCCAATTGCAGACCGTCCTCTGAAAAAGTGAGGCATACATCCTCCTAAAATCGTCGGGTCCACCTCAATGGGTTCCACTTCGGTCTTGTACATCTCTGGATTAGAGAGAGCCTGAACAAAGCCATCCGGTAATCCTTCGAAAGCATGAGGGCATTGTAGATGCTAAGAAGGGATGGAAGCTTCCTCAAATGCCCTATCACATCATATTTCACCTTCTCTTGGTCAAGGCTTTGTGCTCCTAGTCCCGCCACTGGTTTGGGTGGTATGCTGGGTTGAGGAGCAGGTTTGGGTGGACAAGGTTTATTTTGTTCAGCTAACTGGCTTGGTTGTGTGGCCAGCTTAGTTCGGGTAGGTTGGTTAACAAGGATTGGGATTTGTTTAGGATGAGTGGGTGCTCTAGGTTGAGGCTTGGAAAGTGATTGAGTATATGGGATCAAAGGCATCCCAGGGAATTGGAGAATAGGCAGATTGTTTGAGGTATTTCGACGAGGAAGGAGCCCAGGGAGGTGGAGGATGGGTACGATGTTTGTGTTTGGATTAAGGAGAAGTGGCGGACTAGGAGATTTAGAGACGTCTTGCTTCTGAGATGGGGGCTGTAGCGTCTTTCCCGACCTCA
The DNA here is from genome assembly GCF_054954075.1 of Amborella trichopoda. Taxonomy (NCBI): domain Eukaryota; kingdom Viridiplantae; phylum Streptophyta; class Magnoliopsida; order Amborellales; family Amborellaceae; genus Amborella; species Amborella trichopoda. The sequence continues at coordinate 18,857,820 of NC_142340.1, forward strand.
AGCTCATTTGCCCCATGTTGGGTGAGGCCTCTAAGATTTGTATCATGCGACAAGCTTCTTGAGAATAAGAACTCTCCCCTCTAGATTCACTCAACCTCAACTCAAACTCGGGCTTAGGGGGCCACTAAGCTTTCTTTAGCTTTGAGTTCTTGCACTTTCCAGTAAAGGAAGATGGCTCTGACTGGGCTAGAACTGTCAGTGCATCAGCAACTGTTAAGAATCCGGTTGCCTAGGTCAAGTCTTTCTCAACCGCCTCCATTGCGTCTTGCTTATGTTGATTTCTTCAAATTCTCGATCAAGGGCGTCGAAATCTAGACAATGCAAGGCTGTACCTGTAGGGGACATAGAAGAGGAGGAGGGGGAAGAAGAAGAAGAAGCAGGGTTAGTAGGTGAGGGGGATTTAAGGTCATTCGCCTTGTTGGACCTATCTCGACAGCGTTTTATGTCATCACCAGAATTGGATGTGTGCAGGGAGTCTTTTAGGTCTTTCTCTTGCTTAGACCATTGGGGAGTGCTTTTAACATCATCGCCCTCATTGGGCATGCCTTGAGTGAGGGATGATTTGGGGGTGTCGTCCTAATGAAGTGAAGGAGGAAGGATGCTTGCGTCAGGGATGAAATCTTGCAAAGTCGGCAAGGGAGGAAGAGGCCTGAGGAACTCTTGCTCGATCGATGGTTGAGGAGGTTTGTTCCTTCAGCGACCCTTCTTAGGGCCCGTCTCCTCTTAAGTGCATTTAGAGGTGCTTGATTCATCTCACTAGGTTTGTGGACAGCCCTAGCTTGATGGATAACCTCTCGTTTTAAAGACTTAAGTCTGCTTTGCCTTTGGTATATTATTCATGGTTGGGAAGTTGAGGGTTTAGCAGGATCCGAATTATTGTTACCTGGGTCTTGTGTTGGGAGGTCCTCTTGCACAGGTGGAGCTGTGATTTAGGGGTCCCCTTCTGAAAGGTTACACGATTGATGGCATTCCTGTATTTTCTTCGTGATTATCTCATGAAAACTAAAGCATTTGCTCAGATCATGTCCCCATATCTGATGGTACAAGCAGCACTAGTTCTCGATTCCCTTAGCAAGACACTTGGGTTGCCTCACCGGCTTTGGTGTAATAAGGCCTAGTTGAAGCATCATGACAAAGAAGGCTCGAAGGAGACCAAGCGCTTCGTCTTCTTCGTGAACCATCACTATGTGATATGTTGCCCCCCACGCCTTCTTTAGTTCTTCAAGCTTAATTTGACCCTTTTGGATGAAAGCCTCGATGAGGTCTTTAAGTGTATAACAGTCCTCCGTGGGGTGATTTACCCTTCAATGATAGGCACAGTATTTTGTGTGCGTATCAAGACCAGCTTGGTCAGGAAATTTGCTCTTGGGTAATTCAACCATGTTCTGTTCCAACGGTAATCAGAGCAATGCAGGCACCCATTCCTTTTGAAAGGGATAAACTTTATTTTGATGGTTGATCCAATATTCACTTCGATTAAAGTTCACGGGTGGAGGCACTTGATTATACGACTGCTGTTGTTTGCTTGCACGAGGTTTTGCCTTGTTGTGCCCACCCCTTTGGAGAGGTCCAAAGTTTGGGGGGCAAACTTCTTTGGATTGGTAACTGTGACAGCTGCACTGATCACTCCTTTTTGTTGGTTGCCCCAGGCGTTGGTTCTTGAATCACCATTACCCCAATTGTTTCCAAATTTGAAAATTGTTGCCGTGACTTGTTATGATGGCACGACAAGCTCTCTATGTGGACTGACTTAGAGATCAGGTCTGACATTGAGGTTAGGTTGGAGGCCTCAACATGAAGAGTGATCTCAGGTTGCATATTTCGAATGTAGGTTTGAACTGCCTCCTTCTCAGGCATAGGATTGGGATGGCGAACCGCCAAATCTCTCCACCTTGGTATGAATTTTCTACTGGTTCATCTAGCTCCTGAGTCAAGGTGAGAAGTTCAATGGTTTGGACCTCCCTCTCAACTTCATAGAAACGCTGTTGGAACAATTTCTCCATCTCCTCTCAAGTACATACCAAGTTTAGAGGCAGCCGAGCATGCCACTGGAAGGCAGGATTATCAAGGGTTTCAATGAACTGACGAAGAAGGAGTCTCCCGTCAGCCGATGTCTCTCGACATGCTGCTTGGAAATGGGCGATATGTTGATGAGGGGATGTTGTTCCATCGAAGCGAGGAAACTTCCCTTTCTTATAATCCTGGGGGAAGGGAACCTGCTCAATGAAAGAAGGGTACGGCTTCTGGTAGGACGTCGCACCCTGTATGCCTAGGATCTGCCTCTTCTTCAGGATGTGGGTTACCATAGCATCAATGTCTGCCTGAGAGAAGGGGTGAGGGACAAAATTGTCCTGTGAGGCAGTAGGGGAGGGTGCCTTGGAGGCACATCTTCTGAGTGATGGGAATTGACTTCATGGTTAGCCGAGTGTCGGGCGACCTCCATACGGTCGATCGTCTACATCATTGCTTGAACCATCTATTCAAAACTTTCCATACGGGCATCCTGAGAGTCGGCAGGTTCATTTATAACCATGACGCTGACCGTTTCTCCAGGGAGGTCAGGCTTAGATGCAGTCAAAGATTTTCATGCTTGGCGATTCCCACATGGAAAGTCAGTCAGTAGGGGATCATCATGCCCTAACTGGACCCCACTCTTGTATGCCGAGCGGGTAAGGACTGGTTCTCGACGGTCTTGGGACTACGGCTACTAGGTGGCTGGGTCATCTTCAACGACATTGACACGACACAGGATTCTCGTTCCTCTTCTTTAAGGTTTGTCTTTGGAAGACGGTAGAAGGGATTCAGGTGAAGAAGGTTGTCAGAGCTAGGCGTCCTAACTGTCTTGACTACTTCTCTAGTCAGAATTCGTAGACCCCTGTCACGCTTCGCTTTGAGATTTTGATGGATCTCATGCCAGAATTGCGAGCGGAACTGCGACTGGTCAGCTCGTCTCATGCAAGAGAGAGCTATCTCCATCAGGTGCAGCAAAGGATGAGGGCCAAGGACCAGAGTCAGCCAGGTCGAGGGAGAAGAAGGACATGGTCTCTCATGAGGTCTTTGCCTCGAGCTCTCTTATGGAATCCAGGGATATGACCGAGATAATGCGGCTGGTTCAAGACGATACTCTTGGGGAAGGTCTTTGAGTACCAAGGTTTGAGGTGCTTGCTCAAAGGAGACGGGTAAGCAATGGAATGTTTGACTCATGATGATGCCCGAGTCAAGAGCGAGGAACAACAATTCGGGGAGGCGACACATGTACGCCCCTTAAAGAGGGATCAGGGGTGACTTTGGGGTCAGTTCGGGCTCGAGTAGATTGACTGGCCTTAGGAGGCCGAGGATCGCGAACAGGTGTCTGCAAGGAAACAGGTGGAAGCCTGCCCCTTACAGGGTGCGTTAGTGTGTGCTGAGCAGGAGGACAACGAAGTCATCCCCTGTGTACTCAGGTTGGCATAGCAGCGACTTTGCCTCAAGTGGTTGGATGAACATGCGTAACGGGTATAGGACCTAGCCCAAGGAGTCCCAATCCTGAACATTTGCTTGAGGCAATACGAGAGTTGCCCCGAGGTATGGCTCGAGTGGGAGACCCACGAGCCTTAGGGTTTGTGAGGGACGTGGAGGTCTTAGGGCCTTCTCCTCGAGGTGTCGGGCCTCCAAGGCTAGAGGCTTGTGGTGGTGCAGAAGTGTGGGGGGTTAACCTTACGGCGGCCCACAGAAGCAACGACAACTTGTTTGCCTTTTGCAACAAAAAGGCAAACAAGGGACTAGGCATCCTTTTAGCATACCTTGGCAATACGACCAACAAGTGACTTTGTTAGTGACAGGGTATATGTTGTGAGTGGTGGCATGTGTGCCACTTATACAAGGTGCCTTGGCGAAGGTTCTACCAAAGCGAGGAGTTGGAGGGTGAGGGACCTTTAAGTCCCTCCTCACACCTATGCAGGTTAGGACCTGAAAGCTAGACATGGGGTCTTTGCTTAAAAGGAAGGTTGGGAACGAAGTTCGAGGAACTTGTTTCTTGGGGATAGTGGCGAATGCGAGGATAAGGAAGTCCCCGATCCGGATAAACGAGTTACAGAACCCAGAAGCCATAAGTGTGCAATTAAGAAAATAAAAAGAGAAACTAGCCAAACAAGTACAATCTAACTAAAGGGTAGTAAGTCCCCAGTGGAGTCGTCGAGCTGGTTAGGTGCCTTGATATCGCCCTCTGGATCTAGATGACCTGACGGCATATGTCTCGGGTTTTAAGGGAACTCGGGACTTGAGATCGCTCTCTCGAGAATGGTTAGGTACCTTGATCTCGCTCTCCGGATCTAGGTGATCTAGCAGCACGTGTCTCGGGTTTCTAGTGAATCCAAGATTTGAGATCACTCCCTTAGAACCTTGCTCAAGGCAATGGTAGGTATACCAACCAATGAGAGAGGAATTTTAGGTGGGTTCGGGAGTTACTAGGGCTGGCTCACGTGGGCGCCCTCTTAGATCACGAAGTAAGCCCCCCAATTGCTTGAGCTGGGTCAGAATCATCTCCCTTAACTTGTAATCCTCTTGTTTTCTGCACAACACTTTTATGGTTAATTTGTAAGACAAGTTGGTTGAAGGGACCCACCATTGTCTTAGGGCAATGGACAATCACATGAGAAGGCGATGAAGTGCAAGGTTCGGTGAAAGATAAAATAGAGAAGAGAGCTTGTTGTAGGGGTGAGACTAGCATGACAACCAGAAATTACCGACTCGGAGTGGTAGCAAGACGGGCATGGTTCTCAAGACTGACATGACGGTAATACTACTTGAAACTGAGGTCGACGAGGTGGTGCTGAGCTAAGTCTAGCCTCAGTCAAGTGATAAGATAAAGGGATGAAGAGAAGAGGGCGAGATGGCAAAGAAAAGAGAAGTTTGGACATCGATAGGCATCGTCGTTGACAACGCAAGGAGACAACACATCCCTTGCGGATGGCGTTGACTCTTGACGAGGCACACGACAATAGTTTCCTCTAAGTTGCACAACGATGAGCGCAGGACACAAGGAGGAAGGCAATGGGCACCGGACGCACGGAGGAAGCTCGAGGACGGCGATGGGTGTTGCCAAAGCCTCAAACAGGCGGCGATAGGTATCATCATCTTCGCTAGACACGCGGTAGAGGAAGACCCCTGTAGGTGGCAATAAACTTCACCGTCTAGGTTCTTCGCCAAGAAATCACAACAACAATAGATAGCGCCGTCTATAGACTTCACCAGAAGAAAGAGACGGGCGAAGAGAAGGGGAGGGGGATTCATGCTTAATGCTACCATCGCCATGCACAACCTGTGAGACCAAGAGAGAGACATGCACGGTAGTGCCACTGTCGTGCACACAAGGAACTCAAATGAAGAAGAGGGAGGAGGGAGGGGGGAAGAGAGAGAAGAAGAAAGAAAAAAAAGAGAGAAGGTTTACCTCAAACCTAAGGGTACTGGTCAAAATTTTCTCTCACCTCACTCTCTCTCTAAAACGTGAGACTACAATGGTAAAAAAGAGAAACTTGTATCAAGTGAAAACTCTCTCATGTATGTGTATGCCTCTGTCTCTTCTTTTTTTTTTGTGTACAATGATGGTACATATATATAGAAGTGTGCCCCAAACATGGGTGGATGCTCAAGAGTAACTTTAATTGCTGAAAATTAAGATTAAATTGAATTAAAAGAAATTAGAAAATAGTCCAGGGTCGTTCTGATGGCTGGTCGATTGTAAGATGATTGTTTTCTTATAGGGTTCGGCATGGTGATCGATTTGATACCAACTTCGAGCCATGGATCGTGTTTTTGATGCACGATCATGTGACTTGAAATTTGAGTAGATCTTGAAACTTTGGATAGATAGTCTGTTCGTTCCTTGATGTTTTTCTGTGATTTCTTCGCTGAATCACACTGAGCATGCCGCTACGATCACGGGCACCAAACACAGCTCAATTTCATGGTCGAATGAAGATTTTGCAAGTTTGGAATTTTGGCAAGAATCAAGGATTCAGGTGACATAATTTGCAGTTTCTTTGTCAGCTTCGTATGCAGAATCTAACCGTTCATCATGTACAGGGTTTGGGTCAAAGATGGGAATTGGTCTCACATCGATTGGGCTCGCGAGTGGCATGATTTGGCCACTCGAGCGAGGCACAACACTGCTGAATTTCTTGCACTTTCTTTACAGATCAACAGCTTCTCACTAGCTTTTCTTCGCGCTCGGGTATTGTCATGGGGCGTACCACATATCGAATCCCTCGTCTTGACACGATGATCACGCTCACAAAATTTGAGCGTGATCCAACTTAGGACGAGTGAAATATGAGCATTGAAAGTTATTGGTTGTGACTGTCCCTTCAATGGTGTAGTTTTGCAGGGTGGCCACATGGGAATAGCGTGCGGCTTCTCCTGTTTCACTATCTCCTATAACATCTTCCTGGAATGTCTGTTTGAGCTGAAACTTGACCCCTGGGGATTTTCAATCGTGCCAGATCCAATGATGATGATCCCACAACAATTTGAGATTATGAAATTGTAGCTCTAGTTATAGGGGTCCGTTTCAGGGTGCTAGAGAACGATTTTGCCCAAACTATTTCTCAGCCTGCACTGCCTTAGACATGTTAGAATGAAATGAAACTTGACAGGAGACTCTTGAGAGACCTAATGAAGATCTTGGCCAGTTCTAGGGCTGTTATGAGACTGTTGGAATTCCCACTACTTGCCAGGCCTTTATTGAGCGGGGGCCCTATGTTGATGAAAAATACCTTCCAACAACATGCCCCGCAGGATGTTGTGCTTTGAGAGAATAGAAAAGTGTAATCATTCAGGAAGTTTGAGGGATCTTTGTCAAAGTCCACACCCTCAAGAGACTATCTGTTGTTTTGGAGCAGATTTTGTCAAGACCTCCTTGTACAGACTCAAGCCATTTTTGAAGGCCAAATGCTACGAGCCTTCGATCAACATTGATTGTTGCTACACTAGTTTTCTTTTGATGATAAAGGTATCTCCTGTAGGTCCCATCTAGCGGGGTCTAGTCGGGGGACAGGTGAGTGGCAAATAAGTAGACTCTTTGGCATTCCCTATCCTTTGAGGGGCAGGTGAATGTCAAAGATAATGCAAACATTTAAATTTCTTACTGAGGTAACGTGGTCAGAGGGCACACTAACTAATCCCTCCAAGTCATTGCGCTCACCGAGCTCACCCACCTAGGGCAGTTTTCCTCCTAAGGTTTTCGACGTGAGATGTCGGTGAGTTACACACGCTTGAAACTCGAGTTGGATTTTCTGGCCGTGCCACTTAACTGCAGAGGTTTCACAGTTTAAAATTTTAACCCTGACATCTTATTTGATTTCCTTAAGGTTTCCTAAGGCTATCTATAGGAAAAAGCTTTCTATAAGAAGAGACTTGTCTGGCCGATGCCGAAGAGTGAGATGAGGTAGCAACACGGTAATCGCGCAACGCGGTAATCATCATGTACGGGTGTCCAAGCTCCTTCTTTTTAAAAGACATTTTAGAAATTTTGAAATTAAGGGGAGATTTGAAATAGAACCCAGAGCAAGGACAGGTTACGGTTTTAACAAAGAAATTAAAGTTTTTTAAAACACAAGACATATAGTGAAAATTTTGAAAAGAGAAAGATATTTTGAAAAACAAGGTTGGTTAGCAGTTTTAGCTCCTGCAACCATAGAGCTCTCTAAGCAGTTTAGAGTCATGCAATGATGGACCATACACCCGACCATTTTACATCAATTTGGGGATAGATGGAATACACCCGACCCTTTTAAGTCATATAGGAATAGACGAAATACACCCGACCTTTCACGTCATATGAGGCTAGACGGTACCTATCTCGGCTCTTTTACGTTGCATGAGTTTGACTTTTTTCTATTAAACAAGGTGGTTGTGCCCTGGATACACCCAACATTTTGTGTCATACGGGGCTAGATGGTACTTGCCTAAGCTCTTTTACATCGCACGAGTTTGACGGTATTCCATTGAACAGGGTGGTTGTGCCCTAGATACACTCGAGCTTTTGGGTCATACGGTGCTAGACGGTACTTGCCTTGGCTCTTTTACGTTGCATGAGTTTGACATTTTTTCATTAAACAGGGTGGTTATGCCCTGGATACACTCGACCTTTTGCATCATACGAGGCTAGACGGTACCTGTCTTAGCTCTTTTACGTCGTACGAGTTTGGCGTCTTTCCATTGAGCATGATCGTTGTGCCCTGGATACACCCGACCTTTTGCGTCATACAGGGTGAGATATTACATGTCTCGACTCTTTTACGTCGCATGAGTTTGAAATTTTCCCTGTCTCTGCTCTTTTACGTCGTACGAGTTTAACATTTTTTCGGATTGGACTTTGGTTGGTAGTTTAGGCTCATGTCACAAAGGAGCATTTTCTTTTTTATTTTATTTTTTGAAATTTTGGAAAATTGGCTGACAATTTAGGCTCATGAGACCAAGGAGAGTATTATTCTATTTTTTTGAATTTTTTGAATTTTTTATTTTCTGGAAAATTGGTAGGCAGTTTAAGCTCATGCTACCAAGGAGGATGTTTTTTTTGATTTTTTTTTTTAAATTTGGGAAATTGGTTGGCAATTTAGGCTCATGCCAGCAAGAGCGTATTATTCTCCTTTTTTGAATTTTTTGAATTTTTTATTTTTTGGAAAATTGGTTGGCAGTTTAGACACATGCCACCAAGGAGCATTTTCTTTTTTATTTTATTTTTTTGAAATTTTAGCAAATTGTTTGGCAGTTTAGGCTCATGCCACCAAGGAGCATTTGAAATTTTTGAAAATTAATTAAAATGTTTAAAAATGTTTGAAAACACTAGCTAAAACACACGGCAAAACCAAATTTGGTTCCCAAAAGTCCCTAAAATTAAGTGGGGGCATTTTCGGGAAGAAAGTTTTGGGCGACACCTAGACGTGTTGCCCGGGCGGCACTGGTGGTGTCGCCCACCACTTTTTTTTTAATTAAGTGGAAACATCTGGGGATTGAACAAAAAAAAAGGTTTTTTTTTTGGCAAAATATTTGGGCGACACTAGGCGTGTCGCCCATGTAAAACATTTTTTTTTGTTTTTGTTTTTGGGAAAGGGAATTTAAAAGAAAAGGTTTTGTAAAAGGGAAATTGGGCGACACTAGTAGTGTCGCCCATGCAACACGCGTGGGTCGCCCCCACAGGCTGGGCGACACCAAGAGTGTCTCCCATATAAAAAAAAATTTATTTATTTATTTTATTTTTGGACAATGGGATTTAAAAAGGAAGGTTTTGTAAAAAAGAATTGGGCGACTCGCGTGGTGTCGCCCACATAATTTATTTTTTTTTGCTTTTTATATTTGGAAAGATGGGTTGAGAAAAGCGGTATGTTTAAAAAATGTTGTGCCTAAGTATGGAGTTGGGCGACACCAGGCGTGTCGCCCTGATCTCCGACCTCCAAAATTGATATCTATCAATTTGCTAGATTTTTGGGTTATCTAAATCCCTCTGGGTTTAGGGTTATCTAAACACACGTGGATAACTTCAGGACGTGTTTTGGGTCAGATTCTCTTTTTTTTACAAAAATCATCCCCCTTCCCATTCTTTTCTCATCTTTCAATCTCTATTTTTCTTGTTCCCATCTTCATCTTCTTCTTTCTTCATCATCTCCCCACTTATCTTACTGGTTTTTCTTGTTCTCAAATATGCTTTCATGGCTCCTAGAACGGACAATGTTATTTCCAAGGGCAGAGGGAAGGTTTTCGAGCGGATTGACAATGAAGGAGAGGAGGAGGCTTCCCCTCTTTTTCCTAGGGTTACGCACTTCCCTAAAGGTCTGCCCTCCCATATCTCATAGGGCTTTCGTTCGAGTGAAATTTCCCAACGTGTCAATGGCTTCCCTGTCATCGAGCCCCGGTTCAGGGATTGGTTTCTTTTTGCTCAACAATGGTCTGAGCTCATGGCCTTCTTAGCCTCAATTTTGATGATGGGCGTCTTAAACATGGTCTCTTGCCATGTGAATTTTCCACTCCTTGAGGCTCTTGCTGAGAGGTTCAACTATCAAACAAACACCTTCTTCCTTCCTACTGGCGAGACAACACCAACTTTGAAGGAAGTTGCTATTTGCTAGGGTTTCTGGCTTTAACTTGTCTAGAATTGCGTATCAACCTTCTACTGCAACCGACGATCATTCCATCATGGGTGCACGACTGTTGGGGCTTTTTAACTCTTCACATGGTCAGTGGGTCGATATGGAGTTGCTGGTCTAGAATCGAGAGCGATCATGGGTCGTCAAACAAATCCCTAGTTTCCTTTTTGTGTTATTGGGATCCGTTCTTTTTCCAAGTGGTGGTAACCCAGTTTAAAGTTCCCTTATTCCTTTAGCCTATGCCTTATGGGAGCGAGCGGGTTACACCATTGTTCTAGCCGTGTTGGCGGGCATTTACCGAGGTCGTCATGACCGGGTCACACGAGGCGACCGATTCATCGAGGGTAGTGTCTTGATTTTGCAGGTATATTTTCAAACTCAAATTTATTTTATTTTGCCCCTACAACTCAATTTTTTGTCTGGTTTTTTTCCCCTGGATCTCATATTTCTACCATAGGAAGTCATCAGAAAAGACTCAGACTGAACCGTGAGTGTTTGGTTTGGGCGCCACTGCCAGTGTCGCCCATATAGGCTGGGCGACACCACCAGTGTTGCCCAGGTCAATCTTCCCCGAATGGTTACAGGGTCTAGAATTATTATTTTGTGACATGTTGGGGTGATTTTGGCTCATGTTTTATGCAGATTTGGGCTACAAATCGCCATTGTCCTTCCTCGATCCACAACAGCTGTATTTGCCACTCTGGGTTTGACATATGTCAGTGATACCACCCGACCTCGGGACGTCAGTTATTATCACCGGATTCTTAACAAGTTGTCATCATTCGATTGGGTGATCATGGGTCTTGAGAATGTGCCCTTGTTTCTGCCTGTTATAGGGCATTCATGTCCCATTCTAGTGGGGTGGCACTTCACAGAGGGGTATTTCCCTCAACGGGTGCTTCGTCAGTTTTGGCATACTTAGAATTACACTTCTTGGAGAGGTCGTCGATCATCGTCTTATTTTTCCTCTTCGACGACACTCTTCCACGCTTCTTGTTAAGGCAGGTTTGTCATGGAAGGCTAAGAAGTCTTGATCTATTTAGGGGTTGGTCAAGCAAGACAAGCCCACCACCACTTCCAACTACGATTCCTGGTGGGAATGTGCTAGTACTCTTCCACTATGCCCTAGATCTTCGAGACTTCGTGACGAACCTTCTGCTCCTGCTCAGGGTCTCATGTCTTCTCGAGAAGACGATGCCTCTTCTTCAAATAAGTGAGTCAAATCGAATGAGGATGTTTCTGACATCAGTTTGGAAGATGTTGAAGCTGAATTGGCTCAATGGGTGGCATTCGTGACGGAACTCAAGGAGAAGGACGTTGATCTGAAACCGAAGATTGAATAGCCAAGGTGTTTTATTTTCTTTATTTTTTTATTGGCATGAATAAGTTGATCTCGTGATCAGCATCACTTTTTAGTAGTTTTATATTTTGTTGAAGTCTGTTGGGACAGTAGGAGTTTCGGTCTTAAGACTAAGTTTAATTGCGTAAATGCATGTAATAAACCCATTTTCAAGGTATGAATAAAGTCATATTTTTTAAGATACCCAAATTTTTTTTTTCTGTTATAGTTGACCTCGTTTTTTTTTTATTACCCCTATTGGGGGGTCTTTTAACTTGTACGTGCGCAAGTGATTCGTCAAAGCATAACGAGATACTTTCTTTGAGCACACTTTTCAAACTCAGCCCCCTAGTTGTAGGGCTTTTGTCTCGAATTTTCAGCTATTGGGTCATCATACACACACACAGGGATGATCATTCCTCAGTTTTCTTCAGGGGATCCAGTCGAGAGAAAATCGCTCCCAGACTACGTCAATATCGTCGTTGGTGAGGTTCATCCATGTCTGATATGTGGTAGTTGATAGTTATATTCATACAACCATAGAGTGGCTAGCTAGTTTCAAGCCTTCATAACATGCATAGGAAGTTGGCTTCGAGATTGAGGCCAGATTGATTAACAGTTTAGCCTCTTGTAGTGATGGAGGAAGTCCCTTATAAAAAGAGTTTTTTTTTTTAAAATGGATTATTTAAAAGTCAATTTGAAAAGCATTTTCAAAAGGGATGGGCCTTACAGTTTTGCCACCTGTGGCCCCTTTGGTGGTCATTTTCTTTATTATGTTTTACCCGAAGATGAAGAAAAGATTTCCTTGTGGGATCGTGAGAACTCAAAGGTCTATAAGTTATCCTTTTACCTTTTGAGCCTTCATCCTGTACTTCGCTAGTCTGTGAAGAGTTCTCTGGATTCTTGTCAGGCTTCAATCTTGGAGAAGTCTCAATGTTATTCCAGGGTTCGTTGAAGTCACTTCGGTTTTCTATTCATGTCACCCTTCCACATCTTTCTGAGTTGGCTCTGTTGGGAACCTTCGGGGTTTAAGAGGAGTCTTCGTCCTCAAGGTCTGCTTGTGCAATATTGTTCGAATTTGCAAGTACTTGTTTGTACTTGACTATTTTGAATTAGAAGCTCCTTCTTGGAGATTTTTTTTTTTTTTTCTTATTATTATTGTTTTTTTACCCGTGATGCCTTTTCAGGTTTTCATCATGTCCATTTTTTTATTTCTTTCAAATTTTTTTGTGATGTCTTTTAAGGTTTTCACCATGCTTTTGAGCCTGTTACGGGTAGTATTTTCTGAGATACATCGCATTAATGGGATCGTTGAGTTCATATCCCTCCTGATTTGTTATCTTGTAAGAATTTCCTGCATTCACTTGGGTAACCACGAATGGCCCCTCCCAATTAGGTTTAAACTTGCCTAAAGGGTGTAAATTTGCAGGAGTGTGGAAGATTTCTTGAGTAGCATGTCCCCTTCTCTAAATTGTCGAGGAACAACTTTTCTCTGGTATGCCTTCTCGATTCTATGCTGGTAAGCAACGATATTTTGTATTGCTCGTAGTCATTTTTCATCCAAAGTAACGAGGGCAACGATTCATGCTTCAATCTTTTGTTCCTCATCTGAATTGTCGTGAATGCGCACTTGGAGAGACGGTATCTCAACTTTTATGGATAACACTGCTTCCATATCATACACCAAAGAGTATGGGGTCATGTCAGTAGGAGTCTTCTCAGTTGTCTGGTAGGCCCATAGTGTGTCATTTAGCTTTTCGTGTCAATCTTTGCCACCTTCTATTATTCTGTCTATAATTTTGAGAAGTCCTTTATTTGTGGCCTCTGCTTGTCCGTTTCCTTGAGGGTAGTAAGGTGTGGAGAATTTTTACATTATCCCAAACTTTTTGCACACCTTAGTGACCTTTTCATTTTTGAGATTGGATTCATTGTCAGTAATGATTGACTCAGGAATGTCAAATCTGAATACAATATTGTTTTTTATGAAACGGGCTACATGTTGTCCCTCAATTTTGACAAATGATGCGGCCTCTACCCATTTGGTGAAGTACTCTGTAGCCGTTAATATATAATGGTGGCCGTTTGAGGCTTTTGGTGAGATCATTCCGATGATACCAAGACCCAAAGGGCCAAACGGACGGTGTTGAGTTGAGTGGTACGGACAGTGCATGGATGAGGTCTCCATAAAGTTGACATTTGGGACACTTCTTAACGAACTTCCAACAATCTTCGACATGGTGGTCCAGTAATAGCCTTGGCACCTGTTTTTCTGAGCTAAGGCGACTGCCCTAGAATGACCTCCTTCATTGTGTAACTCTGTCAGTACTTGGTCGATTTCTGGCTGATCGAGACATCGTATAATGATGTCATCAAAGGATTTCTTGAACAGAAGATCACCTCTTACTAAGAATCCCATGGAATGCTTTCGAAGGGCTTCTTTATCCTTTATGGTGGCTCCTTCGGGGTATGACTCATCTTTCAATAGGGACAAAACATCGTGGAATCATGATTTTACCTTAACTAGCGCATTTGAAGCCATGAGAGACACTTCCCCATCATTTTCATTTTCTTGCTCTGTTTCTTCTTTGATCTTAAAGGAATATCAACCATTGATGCAAGGGTCGCAAGGGTGTCGACAAACCGATTATTTTCCCTAGTCACATGCTGAAAGGTGATTTTCTTAAAATATGGGATCATCTTTTCTAGCTTTTTTTGATAGGGTTTAAGCTTTTCTTCTTTCACCTTCTAAATCCCTTAAACTTGATTTATGACGAGTAAGGAATCACCAATCACTCATATTTGTTGGATTTTCATTCCGTTCTCGAGCCTGGCTATTAAGGCTTCACATTCAGCAATGTTATTGGTACATGGGAAATTCAATCTGATGGCTGTTGGCATTAAAATCTTCTCGAGTGAGCATAGTATGACTCCTATACCTGACCCGTATTCATTCCTTGCACCGTCGAAGTATAGAACCCAAATTGAGTCCTCAATTGTGAAGAGGTTCTCATCAGGGAGATCCCTATAAATGAGAGTGTTATCTGACAATACGTGTTCAGCTAAGTGGTTAGCAATGGCTTGTCCTTTGACCGATTTTTGAGTAATATATTCGATCTTGAATTCGCTCAATAGCATTCTCCACTTTGCCAAACGTCCGTTAAGGACTGGTCTTTCCAATAGGTACTTGAGTGAGTCTATTTTTTATATGAGCTTGACTGAATGGGATAAGACATAATATCTTAATTTCTGCATAGACCACACAAGCGTCAAGCAATGCTTATCCACATCCGTGTATCTTATCTCATAGTTGACCATGGTTTTGCTGATGTAGTATAACGTTTGTTCTTTTTCATGGTCATCGTATTGCCCTAACATTGCCCCCATGGTCTTGTCTTTCACAGATATGTATAGGAATAGGGGTTTATCTGGACTAGGAGGACTAAGGATGAGAGGTTTTGGTGAGGTACTCCTTGATTTGATCGAACGCTTCTTGACATTGATCATCCCATATGAATAGGGTATCCTTCTTAAGGAGTCTATTGAACGGCGCACACTTGTCTGCCAGTTGTGAAATAAAATGCCTTATGCTTGTATGTGACCTTGAAGCCCACAGATTTCTCTGATGTTCCGGGGAGGGGGCATTTTAGTGATGACTCATATTTTAGACGGGTACACCTCAATGCCCCTTTGGCTCACTATAAAGCCTAGTAATTTGCTGGATTCAACTCCAAAAGCACATTTTTGTGGATTGAGTTTGAGTTTCGAAAGTCTTTAAAAAATGATTCTCAAGTTGGTGAGATGTTCAAACCTGGTCTTTGACTTGGTAAGAATACCGTCGACATAGTCTTCCATGATGGTGTGCATCAAGTCATGGAAGATGCTAGACATTGCCCTCTGATAAGTTGCCCCTACATTTTTTAGGCCAAAGGGCATGACACAGTAGCAGTAGATTCCCCATTGCATTATGAATGATGTCTTGGTTTGGTCTTCTTCTGCCATGAGGATCTGGTTGTAACCCTAGAAGCCGTCCATGAATGACAACATCTTGTGCCCCACAATGTTGTCGACTAAGGCATCTATATTTAGTAATGGAAAATTGTCCTTTGGGCATGCCTTGTCGAGGTCCCGGTAGTCGACACACACTCGGATCCTCCCGTATTTCTTGAATACGACCACTATGTTGGCCAACCATTCTAAGTAATTGACGGGGGTAATGAACTTCACCTTGAGCAATTTGTCGATTTCTTCCTTAATTTTGATTTCTTGGTGGGTCTTTTGATGTCAGAGTTTCTGCCTTATAGGCTTCGCCCCTTCTTTAAATATTAGGTGATGTTGCACCAATATGGGATCTAACCCTGACATATCATCGTATGACCAGGAAAAGACATCGTGATATTCCTTGAAAAAGGAAATCATATTTTCCTGCTTCTCAGGAGATAAGGAGGTTTCAATCTTGGTTAACTTTAGGTCCTTCTCAGTTCTTAAGTTTATGCCGATCGTCTCTTCGATGATAACCGTTGAGTCACCATCAAACCTCTTATTGAATTGCTCAACATGGGAAGTGAGTTCCACAGGTTGAGAGATTTCTTCAGACTCTTGGATCTCTTGATCTTCGTCTTGGTCGTCCAATTCGTCCTCTTGGGTATTATGCACCGTTATAGGGCTATCTTAAGTGTACGCCGTTTTTGAAAATTCTTTTTCATTATTATCAAATTTATCATGTTTTGAATTTTCAACAGATTTTGAAACATTGCAAGAGGTGTCCCTTATGGGACACGCGAGAGAAATATTGGGAACCCGACGTGCAGGGTGGTTAGATGGCCACCCTGTGCCTATCCTTTTTTTGGCACCAGGACTTGAAGGTTCCACTGGTATGCTTCCAACAATTCTCGAGATAGAGGAGTGATCATCCAGTTCCATTCCTGGTTTGTATCTGTGGATGATCACGCTTAGCTTTCTTAGAGCCGATTGTGCACACCTTCAAATCTAGGTCAGTAAAAAGGTCTTCAAATCCCAGTTCATGTGTGTGCTGAGATGTGGAAGGAAATTTATTCCCGACCGTTGGGGATTCAATGATCACTTTTGGCCATTTTGAAGTACGGGCATCGAGAGGGTCGAGGCTTTGAATGCCTCCAGATACAATGCCCGGAAAGCATGAAGGCTTCATCCGAATTTGAAATAGGGTGAGAGAACACTCGAGACCTCTTCGATCCCCACTTTTTGTTTTGGTTTGGAGTGATTCAAAAATTGCCTCCATTACGCCTTGGCCTTGACTCCCCATGCCTTGGCCTGGTTGGAAGCCTTGAGAGAAGAGCATGTGCCAAGCCTCGAGGGACCCAAAACCATATCGATGTTGACATTGGATGATGTCCTCCATCGATACGAAAGTTTGCAAAATTTAAAGAACAGGGTCACTGGCCTCTAGGTGTAAGGTGGCACAATTGGCTTGCTCGAAGGAAGCGAGTGGGATTTCTCCAAGCTCGACCCCTACGGCTAGCTTCCCGTTATGTATACACATACCTTCGTGACGCCTTTTTTTGTCAGAAATTTGAGGCATTGATAGAGTGTAGAGGCAACTACAAGGTTTTCATGCAGCCACGGTCTCTTTCTAGCATCATGTTGAATGAAGGTTTCATGTCTAAGACATAAAATTTTATCACTTTGACGGTAGGGCCGATCTTGAGTGAAAGAGGAAGTATGCCTTTAGCTTGTCTCTTGGTCATGTCGTAGCAGCGATAGTTAGTTGACACGATTCGAAGTCATCCGAGCTTTTGCCTATTTCCTTCACTGTTTTCATAGGGCATATGTTTAGGGATGCCCCATTATCAACAAACACTCTCTGTATTTCATATCCTTGCATGAAACAGTGGTGTAGAGGTTGGACATGAAGCGGTTGAAGCTGGCTGAGATGTCATCGTCGGTGAACATGATTGGCATTGGTGTCATCAATTGGTTGATCATTCCTCACAACTCATCCGGCTGTGTGTCGCTAGAGATATGGGTCTTGGCGAGGACCTTCTCGATCTGGGCTTTATGTGCTGGTGAGTTGACGAGTAGCTTCAAGATGGAGATTTGACCCTGGATCTTCCCGAGATGAGCAGGTAGATCATAGGTGGTTGTGGATCCTTGAATTTCTTTATTTGGCTTGTGACCTTTGACCCCTACTAGTTGTCTGACTTTTGAGGTGTTTCCCATTTTTTCGTTGAGAGTATCAGCCATCAATTGAATGGGTTTAAACACTCGGCCTCTTCGGGTTAGGGAATCAACCTCGCCAGCCTGAAGCACGATTGGATTAACCATAACCAGAGTAATGAGAGACTTTGGGGTGTTGGCCCTTGTTTAGAAGATGATCCCTTTTCGTTGATCCTGACCATATCGACCTTCAACGTATCATCTTCGCTATACTGGTACCATTTGGGAAGGTTATCGAGGTTTAGAGATGAAAGGTTTCCTCTCAGAAAGCTCAAAAGATCTTCTTCGGGCTCTTGAAAGTGATGATCACAAGTCAATATGAATTGACTAGGATCCTCTTCTTTGTCTCCACTCTCAACCATGTGAATGACAACGTTGTCTTTTGAGTTGTCATGAGCTCCCGGCTTTTCGGTCATTGTGACCATATTTTTAAGGAGAGGATTTGTGAAGATACTCATTTTTTGATTAGGCTCTTTGACAGGTTGATATCTAGGTGCGATAGTGAAGTCCCCCCTATTGATTAACCCTTGAATCTCCCATTTCAAATACAAGCAATTTTGAGTATCGTGAGCATGGTTTTGATGCCATTTGCACCACCTGCTCTTATCTGTGACTTGAAATAGTGGTTCAGTTAGTGGCGGGAGATAAACCATATTTCTAGCCAGGAGTAATTCTAGCACTTTTTTTAATGGGACTTTGAGAGGGGTAAAGTTATCTGCTCGCATTTGGTTATTATTTTGAGCGTTGGCTCTAGGCTGACCCCTTTGATTTTGGTTCTGATTGTTGCGTTGAGTGGCTAAACCTTGAGCCGGTCCGTTAACAACAATCTCATGAATGTGATCGGAAGCATTCCCCTTGTTATTGTTTTTGTTCTTGTTTTGGGGAGTTGTTATTAGTTTATTGTTGGACTTGGTGCTAACGGGTGTCCCTCTGGCCCTTTCATGTCATGCCACCCACTCAATCATGGAGTCAAAAGAGTGGGGGATAAGGCCTTGACTGAAGAATGTCTTATATTTAGGAGCGGCATTCTCTAAGGCTATGGAGATCTTGGTTAGGTCTGTAAGGGGGCATTCTATGACCCGCATCTCTGCCTCACGAAATCGACTGATGAAATTTGTTTCGTTGCACTTAGCTCACTTAGGGAGAGAGCTCTTGGCGTTGACATGCGGTAGTGAGAGACGAATAGGTTGAACATTTCATTTGGAGTGATATGTGGTTGAGTGGACATTGTTCTCTAGTGCCAGTTCAAGGCCTCACCGGTCAACGTTTACGAGAATATGATCTTCAGTTGGTTAGGTCTATCTCGCAAAGCTCTCACGGAGAGGAGGTACGTGTTGACGTAAGCATTTGGATCACTCTTGCCATTGAACTTGTTTCTAAATTCTGGGGGGACAAATCCCAGGGGAAGTCCTCCATGCCTCTAAGGGTCTCTTCAACATCGACCTTTGGGGGTAGAATTTTATGCATGCCCATTCTTATGAGCATATCCTGCATCGCTTTTAAGGTGCCTTATGTTGAGTATTTGGCCCAACAATAAGCCCACCGGTCGGTGGGTTCCCAAGCGTAGACTGGTGAGTTGAGATTTGGGGTATATGTTGGCCTGCATGGGCCTGAGATTGATGAGCCGCAATCACCGAGGCGGTTTGATACATTTGTGCCTGAGGGGCATACTGACTCATAAGTGTCGCCACCTGTTACGAAATTACACGATTTGTTGGACCCAGCGAACTAGAGGGACCGATTGAAGAATCAGTTGACTCGGTTGTGCTAGGGGTTGACCTATACCACTAACTTGGTTTGGGTTTAACCCGTAAGCTGAGGCGTAAACAGTGTAACTTAGGTCAACTAAACTTTTAAGGGTAGCTTGTATACCCATCTCGCTTAAGGGTTGGTTTGCATCGACACCTCTACTTCGTACAATGCTCTGGACATAATGAGTTGTACTATGGTGGCTTGAGGTTGGGTTAGATCCCCTAAACCTAGTTGGGTATTGATTCTGAGATCGCTGCACCCTAAAGTTATCTCTATTCGAGTTGTGGGAATTGGCGTTAGATGCTGTATGAATTTCTTCCCTCATTCGACTTCTACTTTGGTTGCTTAAAGTCCCTTGTAGGACGACACCCGGTTGGACCCCTTGATTATTCAAAGTCTTTCAGGCTAAACTAGATTTCCGGGCCACACAAATTTCAGGATTAAGAGTGGTCCCTTGGGACTCTGCCTCTAATTGAAGACTTGTGCGTTGAATAATAGATTGACTTGAGGTCTATCGATAATCCCAAGGGATTGCGGCATACTGCTCCCTAGGTTTGAGCAGGTTAGGCTTAGAGTCGACCATGGAGCGATCATCATGGTGGCCTTAAGTGACTGACATGGTGATTGCTTTTGATGGGGTTCTGGAATCTAGACTCAGGTAAGAGCTAGACTCGGCCACCTAGGGTAGACCTAGCCTGACTCTAGGGGCAAAACCTTGACTGAGACCTAGGCAAAGCCTAGACTGGAACCTAAACTTGCTAGACTCGATAGATTTTGGTTCAGACCCTAAACTAGGGTAAGACTAGTCTAGCTCTAGAGACAACTCTAAGCTTAGACCTATGCTAGAACCTAGACTAAGATCCAAACCAGATGGGTACGAATCTTGGCTGGGACCAAGGGTGGGTATAGGTTCAGACTTGGTTGTGAGCCTGGTTCGGACTTGGACTAAGCTGGGTGCAAGCCTAGGCTGGAACCTAGAGGGTTATGAAAGTCAGACTAAGTAAGGACCTGAACTGGACCAAGGTTGGGTTAGGCACGAGCACTGGCTCAGACTAAGAGGGGGCCTAGGTTTGGACTTGGACTAGGCTGGGTATAAGCTTGAACTTGAACCCAGAGAGTTTTGATGATTAGACCAGGTGTGGACCTGGATTGGATCAAAGATGAGCTACGAACAAGTCTTCGGCTCAGACAGAAAGGAACCTAAGTTCGGATCAAGGCGAAACCTGGTTCAAACCTGGGCTAAGTTGGGTACAAGGTTAAGCCTGAACCCAGAGGGTTCAGCTCAGACTAAAAGTGGTTCCAGACTGAGATCTAAGATTAACCAACAGAAATAATCAAGCAAGCACATGAAAATGTTTGACCTAGTATAATATTATAGGTAAGCTTGGCTTGAGAGTGGGTTCCAAACTACAGAAATGCAGCTAGGTTGATATAGGTCCCCACATAGGTCCTGGCCTCCTGTTATAGGATGTTCACCAAGTCCTACTATAGCAGCGTTGCTTTGAGGCAAAGGATTACGGAGGGGTACTCACATTTAAAGTTACGCGAATCTCAACCGCCTCGACTCTCAAAGCTAGGTTCCCTCATGCTCCTTAATGCAAATTTTGGGGGTTTTCGAAATATTTGTTTGCTAATTTCTCGGGAATTCCCTGTTCGGTGTGTCCTGAAGTGTGTAAAGAATCACGCAATTAAAATAAAGTCAAGCACACAATGCACACAATGCACACAAAAAAGAAAAAAAAATAAGTGAGTGCTCGGCATTGAGCGTGCCTAACAATGCGTGCTTCGAGGAAAAACTCACTCAAAGCACAATATAGATGGAGGGGTAAGAAATCCCTAAGAAGGTAAAGTCATAACAATGAAATCAGGCACAGTCTGTGTTAAGTCGAATGCGGCCCGGGTCGAGGGTGACTCGAACGGGACACGGTTCAGGGAGGGTGCAAACAACCGTCGATGTATTTTTTTTTACTATGATTTTTTTATATTTTTTAAATTTGATGAAACATAGCTAAAATAAGCATGGTGAAAGCAGGAAAAAAATGGTTTCAGTCAAAATTAACAAACTAAAATAAAATAAAAAAGTCAGAAAAATCACAGACCTCTCTGAAGCAAACTATTTTTTTATATTTTTAAAATATTTATTTTAAGTCAAAACTTGGCCAACAGCGATCCCAAAGTCCTTGGATTATGCTGTGCGGTCCCAGAAGTTTTCTGGAACACTTGCAGTTGGGCAACATGGGTGATGTCGCCCGAGCGGCACTATTGGTGTCGCCCTTACAGAATGAGCGATACTGCTAGTGTCGCCCAATAAAATTATTTTTTTTATTTTTATTTTGTTGATATTGATGAAATAAGACTATAAAAAACTTGGAAGAAGCAGTAAAAAAAATATTTATGATGAAATAAATTAAAAAAGAGTAAAACAGAATAGTGTAGACAAAACATATTTGTATCAAGTAAAATATTGTTTTGGTATTTTTCAAAATTTTATTTTGATCTGAAATTTTTTGAGTAGTCAGAAGAGAGACGCTAAAGGGTATCTTCAAATTTTTATAAGATTCTAAAACTTTTGATTTGGGCAACATGGGGAGTGTCACCCCACCCTGGATCTGGGCGACACTGGTGGTGTCACCTAGAAAAATCAAGGTTTCACAGGATTGAAACCATGGATCCTAGTTACGGCCGACTTTTGAGACTTTTTGTGTCTGAAAGCAATGAAAAATAGAGAATAAAAATTGTATTTTGGTGCTTGGATCAAGTTCGAAATGCCCCATGGTGGGCTCCAAACTATTTATGATGCAAAATTTGACAGATCTGAAAGTGAAGATCTCTCAGATCTTGACACCTTAAAATGATGAAAATGAAAGAAATAAAGCGGTAAAGCAAGTGGGACAAATCGAATTAAGATTTGAGGCCAGATCTGCCAAGAAACAAGCAGATCTACTCATAGATCTGTAGCAGGGCCAGCGTGATCCAAGACATTACAAAATACAATTTTAAGCAAACGAACAAATCAAAATAAAATGAAAAAATAAAGAAAAAGAAATGAAATGGACGGAATAATGATACCGAATAGGGCCGAATGGCCCGGGACTCTCGAGCCTTCTAGGGCTCGCCAGTATCAAAATCGATCCTCTTTTATCTCTCTGATTCAGATGTTGACCAGCACGTCTCTTCAGCAAAAGGGTTTTTGTGCCCTGCAAATAGTTTTGATCTAAGCTTGTTGCGCCCTAGATTTAAGTTTTCTCAGGCTTAACCGTTAGGGTTTCAGGAGGCTGGGGTTTTCTGAAGCTATCTCTAGGGTTTCTAATCTCTCTAAGGTTTCGATCTTTATACCCCCAAAATGGCTACGAAAAGGAGGCTTTATGGAGGTCAAAATCCGTTGGGAAGGATATATCCCTATCCAAAAACTCAATTTTTGGGGGTACAGATTTGAGCGATACGCCTAGTGTCACCCAAGAAAGTGGGCAAAAACGTCACAAAAGGGGAAAACAATTGAAAATTTCAATTTGGGACAAAAATATCTGGGCGACACTAGCAGTGTCACCCAAATTTGGGCGACAGCGTGTCACTTAGTCCAGGTTGGGCGAACACTGCTAGTGTCGCCCAAGTCAAACTTGGACAAATTTGAAAATTTTCACTTTGAGTGCATTCCTTAGCCTCTTGTGAAGTTACCAGAAAAACTTTGGGCCAAAACGGAATTTATTACTATTTTTAATGATTTGTTTTTGGTAAAACAAGGTGTTTACAGAATTCTGGGCCAAAACAGGGTTTCTTTAGGGTTCTGGGTAGGCAGACTGGTTCCGGGTCACAGGGTAGGCTGTGTGAACTACGGATTTTGGGTTTACTAGGATAATGTGGTCCTAAGGTTTTAGAAAACCATAGAATTTGCCAGATTTAAAAGGGAGGTCTATCATCATTACAGGTGATGATAAAGAAAGAATCATGAAGCTTAAAAATTATCTTCATAAAAAAATTTGACATCAAGGATCTAGGTTAACTAAAGTATTTTCTTAGCATTGAAGTAACACATTTAAAGAAATGACTCTTCAATTTTCAAAGGAAATCTGTCTTAGATTTGTTGAAGGAAACTAGGAAAGTGGGAGTCAACCCATTGACACTCTTGTTGAAATTGCAAGGTTAACTTAACCAATAGTAAATCTTTTGAAGATGTGGGTCGCTTTCAGAGACTTGTGGACGTATTGATTTGTTTGACGGTGACATGACTAGGCATAATGCAGCCTTGGAAGCCAATTTATGCATGCTCCTAGATCAAGGCATATCGAGGCTATCAATAGGATTCTTAGATATCTTAAATTGTCACTTGACAAAAGTATTTGGAGGAAATAGAATGATCATACTAATATTATTGATTATTCTGATGCAGACTGAGTAGGTAGTTCAATTAACCAGAGGTCCACTACTGACTATTGTACATTAGCTGGAGGAAACCTAATCACTGGGAGAAGCAAAAAATAAAATGTAGTTGGTTGATCCAGTACTTAGGCGGAATGTAAAGGTATGACCGCAACTACAAGTGAATTGATATGGCTGAAATAACTACTTCGACATATGGGATTCCAAATGGCCAATCTAATGAAGATGTTATGTGATAACCAAGCAGTTGTGCATATAGCGTCTCATCCAATCTTTCATTAGAGAACCAAGCTTATAAAAGTTGATTGTCACTTTGTAAGAGAAAATGATCAGTAAAAAATTATTAGTACTCATGTTCGAAGTGAAGACTAGCTTGTAGACATGTTTACCAAAGCAAATGCAAAGGTATTGTTCCATCAGATACTATCCATGTTGGGCTTCATGGTTATATATGCACCAATTTGATGGGGAGTGTTGACAGTTATATCAGCAAGATAGAGTGTTCCATTATGTGGGATTACAACATATTGAATTTCTTATCTTATGGATTACATTATTAATGAGATTTGTTTCTAAAAAAAAAAGTTGTAACTCTATAAATATCTGGTAAATCAGAGTAATCCCATGAATGTGAGACTGGTTCACCTTCTATGGATGTAGGCACCATTGCTTAACCACGTATATGCCATAGTGATCTCTCTCTATCTCTCTCTTTTATTTCTTTTCTTGCAATCTCCACAGATAAGAAGCATGCTCTTAATAAGATAATAACCTTGTATACTCAATGCTCTGTTATATAAAATATAAACAAGTAGGTAATCAATGCCAAACAGAAGTAGCTTTTATTGTAATCACAAATTAAATAGGAGCGAAAACTATGCACTTGTATTTCTCCTCTATATGACCCAATAAAGGTAGAAGAATTTAAAATATTAACAAAAAAAGTAAGAAAGTAAGGCTAAATTTAAAGCATATGATAAGATATTAAAAAAAAAGATAAGAAAGTAAGGCTAAATTTAAAGCATATGATAAAAATTAGAGAGAGAGGAAGTATAGGGATCTAGATCATAAATACATTAAGAGTGAGGATTAGAGGGTCTTGGTGAAGGATCATGGGATTAATGAAAGATATAGAATTTATTTTAAAAATTTAGTAAATGACGAACACTATGAGAATACAATGTTATGAGAAACTTCTGACATAAATGAGGGTAGAGGTCATATATACATTTGCAAAATTAGAAAATCTGAAGTGAGAGAAGCTTTAAAAAAGATGAAGATACGAAAGACTTTAGGATCAGATGGTATCCCAACAAAGGTTAGAAGTGCATGGACAAGATTGACATATAATGGCTAGCCAAGTGATTCAACAATGAGTTGAGAACAAAGAAAATGTAAATGAAGAAATAACATTGTGGTATCTATTTACAAGAACAAAAGCGACATATAGAATTCTAGAAACTATCGAGTAATCAAACTTATGAGCCACACTATGAAGTTGTGGGAGAGAGTAATTGAGCACTAACTAAGGCATGTAACAAGTGTATTAATAAATTAGTTCGGTTTTATGTCAGGAAGATCAATAATTGATGTCATTTTCCTACTTAGGCAACTGACTGATAAGTTTAGAAAGAAGGGGAAAGACCTCCATATAGTTGTTATTGATTTATAGATTTAATTTGGAGGATGTAGGAAAAGAAATGAGTCTCTAAATGCTATATTAGCATGGTGAGAGATACATGTGAGGGAGTATTAACTAGTGTGAGGACAACTAGCGGAGAGACATGTGGGTTTAGTAACAATAGGCCTCCACCAAGGGTCAACACTAAGCCTATATCTTTTTGCGATGGTTGAAAACGAGTTAATTAGGCCCCTATAAGATGAGGTATTGTAGTGTATATTATTCACAGGTAACAGTTTTGATTGATGAGACTTTAGGCCATCTTAACGCATTGTACTTTAGAGCAATGCTCTAAAATCTAAAGGTTAAAAAATTAGCCAGACAAAGAAAGAATCAATGGAATGTAAGTTTAATAATATGAGTAGAAATGAGGAAGTAGTTAATATTGAGAGTCAATAAATACCTAAAAGAGTTTGTTTCCAATATCTTGGGTCGATAATCCATACGAATTGAGAGATTAAGGAAGATGTCATACACATAATTAGAGCTCGATAGGTAAAGTGGAGATGTGTTTTTGATCCCTACATACCAATGAAACTAAAGGGGAAGTTTTTTAAGGTAGCTGTAAGACTAGCCATGCTTTGTGGGATGAAATCAAGAAACAACATTACCCATGGGATGAGTGTAGTTGAGATGATGATGATGAAATGGATGAGTGGAAACAACATATCCACCTTTCTAGGAATCATTTTCTAAAAAATTTTAAATTACATCACTAATCTGAACATTTTTTTGTTTTTTAATTCACCAGGCCAAGCAAAAAAGTAACATTTCTACAACAAAATGGCCCCTCAACACTGGCATTTTTTGAGCTCCACTCTCACTAGGGAAAAATTCAAATTGGTTAGCCACAATGTGTACTAGATCAGCTATGTAAGGACCAAGGTTTTCAGACATGATGAAGTGAGCCGCCATGCGTGCAAGGGATGCCACCATGTGTGTGAGAGAGCAAGCCCTCGGTGCGTGCAAGCGATGCCACCGTGCATGTGAGAGAGCAAGCCACCGTGCGTGTAAGAGAGTAAGCCTCGGTGCATGCAAGGGATTTCGCCATGCGTGTAAGAGAGCAAGCCGCCGTGCGTGCAAGGGATGCCGCCGTGCATGCAAGAGAGTAATCCGTCGTGCGTGCAAGGGATGCCACCGTCCATGTAAGAGAGCAAGCCGTCTTGCGTGCAAGGGATGATGTCGTGCGTGTAAGAGAGTAGGACGTCGTGCGTGCAAGGGATGCCGCAGTGTGTGACTTGAACGAAGAGGATGCCACCGTGGGTGTTATTTCCTAGCATGGATGCCAAGGGTGCTTTTATGTATGCCTACCACTTGGATGCCACAGTAAGACACTTGGATGCCAATGTATGGCACATGTGTATCACCTGCATGCCACCTGCCTGCTGCCTCCCCCTCTTTGCTTATAAATAAACACCTTAACACCCCTCCAAGAACTTTTTTCTTCTCTCTCCCACGTCCTCTCCTTCCTTTTCAAATACTTAAAACTTAAAAGCTTGAGCTACCCCGAAGCTTGACCTGTGTGGGAAACTTGGAGTCTTTTGGTGCATGTAAGTGGGTTTAACTACCATGTCTTCATGTTTCTAGTTAATGCATGTTCTTTTAGTCGATCAAATTAGGAGATTTAAGCATGATTTTGGATAAATCTTTGAACATGAATATGGCTTGAATGCTCTTGTAATCTTGCTGGAATGTGCATGTTTTTCAGTAATTATTTGAGTACTGAAATCATCTTTGTAGGTTATGAAATTTTGTGGGGAAGTCCCCCTTTGAGTCTATTTTAAGAGTAAAAGGACCCCATATCAATATTTCTTATGATTGGAAAGTTATAAGCTATTTGCTAGAACATGCTAGAATTATGAAAGGAAATTCCAGGAACTTTAACTGTTTTTGTACAAGATGTTTCACTAAAAAAATCATATTATAACGAGTTAAAACCACTTTTTAATGAAATATGAGTGAGTCTGATTCAAAAATTGTTTTGGAATCATGTTTAAATTCTCTATGGCTTGAAAATTATGCTCATTTTTCTATGAAGGTATCAATGTTATGATTGCAGGGAATTTCCAGAACTGCTACATGTTTTTATAATAACCTGTTTACTGACCAAATTATGTCCAAATGAGCTCAAACCACTTTTAAATGAAATATTTATGAATATATTTTTAAAATAGTTGGAAAGTATGATCGAATTTCCTGTGATTCGAAAGTTACATTTTTCTATAAGGATATCACACTGGATTTTCTGATGAATTTTCTAGAACTTTTACCTCTATTTTGTAGCATTTTTTACTGACAAAAATGCTTCAGAATGAGACCAAACCAATTCTAAAAGATAGATGAGTGAGTATATTTCCAAAGTGGTTTTGGAACCATGATCAAATTCCCTATGGAGTGAAAACTGTGCTCGTTTTCTAAGAAACTGTTACACTGAATTTCTGCTATGAAATAATGTATGCTTATGAAATAGTGAATGCTTATGAAGTATGGACTAAGCATGGTTGTAACAAGACATGCTTGGGAAATAGTGAATGCTTATAAAATAGTAAATTCCTATGAAATATGGAATGAGCATGGTTTTAATAAGACATGCTTGTAAAATGCTGAATGCTTGTGAAATAGTGAATGCTTATGAAATATGGAATGAGCATAGTTGTAATAAGACATGCTTGTGAAATAGTGAATGCTTATGAGATAATGAATGTGCTTGATTGTAATCAGACATGCCACAGATGTGATATGCACTATGCGATGGGTCATCCATTAGTAGTGTGATATGGTATTATAAGATTGTGATATAAGGCACTACGCAACGGGTCATCCGTTGGTAGTATAACGTAACGTGATATGATAAGTAAGTTGTACCGACAGTGGAGATCTTTCCTTGACCCCCATGATAGGACGGGAGTTAGAATGTGAGTATTTGGGTGGGTCGCACCCCCAAATCTATATGGACACTACGCATTAGGTCACCCAGTGGTAGTGTAACGCTCTCTCGCCAGAAGGGCATAAGGAGAGGAGTGTGTCTTGCAAGGCCTCTGCCTATCAAAAGCCCCAAAGCGTGCTAGGGACTGTGTGTGTGTGTGTGTGAAGACATTATGCAATGGGTCATCCATTTGTCATTGTCTTCCCTCTTGAAAAATAATAGAAGTCTTGAGCAATGAGATTGGCTTGGCCTGATTGATAGGACTTCTACTTAAATGGTGTAGGCATAATAGTATACAAAGAGTTAAAGGATAAAGTAGTTAATATCAAGATAGTACGTGATAGGCCCCTATTATTAAATTTGTCTTAGAGGAGGAGACAATTAATATAATTAATGCTTATACACCATAGGTAGGACTAATGTATAGAATTAAGAGACCATTTTAAGAAAAAATTAATGGACTAGTCCAAGAAATACCCAATTGAGAGGACTGTTTTAGGAGGGCACTTAAATGGCTACTATAAGACGATATAGTAGAGGATATGAAATGGATATGGGGGACATGGATTTGGGGAAAAAAATGAGATGGGTGATGCTATTTTAGAATTTGCTATTGCTTATAACCCAAAAATAGCAAACATCTATTTTAATATTTAATTTATAAAAGTAAATAATATAAAATCCATGTACACTTCTTTCTAATTAAGAATCTATATCGTTCATCATGTAAAGACTCTAAGATTATCCAAGGAGAGAGTTTGACCACACAACAAGGTTCATGATTAATGATTCTTGCATAAAGAGATGGAATAGAAGGAGTGAAATTAATGGGTATCCAAGAACTAGGTGGTGGAATTTTAAAAAGGAGAAAATAGACTTATTTAATGATAATTGGTAAAATAAAAAAAATAAAATTATAAGCATAAAGTTAATATTATATGGAATGAGATGACTGACTGTATAATGAAAGTGGCAAAATAAGTTTTAGGAAAACTAGATGGAAAATAAATTTTGATAAAAAACTTAATCGCACAGTGATGAGATCCATAAGACTATTAGCAAAAAAAGATCATGTTATAATACTTCAAAATATAATAAAAATAATAAAAAATGTGTGCAGAGAGGGAGGACAGAGCGGTCGACCCTTGTGTGCTCGAGCTGGCGCTGCCACGAGCAGTGGGATGCAGATGCATGGCACGTGCGGGGTTTGGCCCGAGAAGGCCTAGCCTTGGACGTGAGCTCAAGGCATCATGAAAGTTGCCCCAAGGTGTGGCTCGAGTGGTTGGACCATGAGCCTTTGGGTGTGTGCGAGAGGTGGAGGATGCAGGGTCTCCCTCTCGATGTGTCTAGCCTCTAGGCATAGAGGTTCGAGGTGGTGGAGAACCATGGGGGTTCGCCTTGCGGCAACCCTCAAGAGAGATTGCGACCTGCTTGCTTTTTACGAAAGCTGCTAGGGCAGCCTTCTATCGTACCTCAACAATATGACTGGCTAGGGACTTGCCAGTAGCAGTGTGCGTGCTGTGTGAGGCAGCAATTGTGCTACCAATGTGAGGGGGTTTGGTGGAGGGTTCACCATGGCGAGGAAGAGGGGAGTTAGGGACCTTGAAGTCCCTTCTCGCACCAATCCAGGAAAGAACCTAGGAGCCGGGAAGGAAGCTTGAATAGTTCACTTCCATGGGATGGTCA
Organism: Amborella trichopoda; assembly: GCF_054954075.1. Taxonomy (NCBI): domain Eukaryota; kingdom Viridiplantae; phylum Streptophyta; class Magnoliopsida; order Amborellales; family Amborellaceae; genus Amborella; species Amborella trichopoda. The sequence continues at coordinate 18,887,894 of NC_142340.1, forward strand.
CGAGTGTGGAGATGAGAAAATTTCCAACTCAGATGATAACCCAGATGCCTTGAATGCAATAAAGAAAGTAAAAGGTGATGATAATCAAACAAGAGCGAACCGACGAATGAATAATAAGTCCCCAGTGGAGTCGCCAAGCTGGTTAGGTGTCTCGATCTCACCTCCCCGAATCTAGGTGATCGGTTGACACGTGTCTCGAGTTGGAAGCTCAAGGATCTGAGATCGCTCTCTCGGGAACCTCGCTCACAGAATAAGAGTAAGTGTTCAATTAGTGAGAGAGAAATTTTGATGTCAGGTGGAGACCAACCTCACCTGGGTCCATGACTTACTCAAGTTGACTCGAGTGGGCTCCCTTTTAGATCACGACGGAAAGCCCCCCAGCTGCTTCAGCTGGTTTGGAATCACGTCCCTTGATCTGCAATCTTCTTGTTTTCTGCACAACACTATCATGGTTAACTTGCAAAACACTATCATGGTTAACTTGCAATACAAGTGGGCCGAAGGACCCACCCTTGTCTTAGGGCAATTCACATTTGTAACTGAAGGTGGTGAAATGGGAGGTTCGAATAGGCAGAGAAGAGCACTTGATAAAGGGACGAGACTAGCATGATAGTTGGACCAGTAACCGACTCGGAGTGGTAGCAAGACGGGCATGATACTCAGGACCAGCATGATGACAATACTACTCGAAACCGAAACAGATGTGACGGTCCTAATCTGGTGTGGCAGCAAGACGGGCATGGTACTCAAGACTAGCACGATGGCAATACTGCTTGACAGCCAGACCGCTATGGCAATGCTAGGCTAGGTCTACCCTTAGTCAAGTGGGAAGAGAATGAAGAGAAGGCACGAGGTGGCAAAGAGATGGGGTCCTGACGGAGCTAGGCATCGCCACCCACAACCGTGGAGTAGCAGTGTCACGGCCCTTAGGTGGCGCTAGACACTACTACTCATGGCTAGAGGGTGAGCAATGAACTACGAGCGGCGCTAGGCATCGCCATTGGCAAGGCGAGAAGGCAGCACACCCCTTCGGGGACGACGATAGCCTCCTGTGAAGCACGTGACGATAGACACTTGTGAAGCAAGCGACGATAGTTCCTTATGAGGTGTACAATGATAGGCGCAGGATGAAAGAAAGAGGCTTGCGGTCGGCGATAGGCACCGAGTGCATGAAGGAAGCTCACGGAAGACGATAGGCGTCGAGTGCATGAAACGAGCTTACGGACGGTGATAGGTGTTATTGCGACCCTTCACGGGTGGCGACATGCATCGCCGTCTCCAATAGGCATGCAATAAGGGAAGACCCATGTGGGCGGCAATAGACTTTATCATCATTGCTCCTTGCTGAGATGTCATGGACACATCTACTGACGGCCATGAGCAACGCCTTCTGTGAACCTTGCTGAGAGATAAAGATGAACAACAAGAAGGAGAAAGAAGCTCACGCATGGAGCTGCCATCGCCATGCACGACCTGTGAAACCACAAGAGGGGAAAAAGAAAAGAAAGAGGCTTACACAACACTGCCTCTACCATGCATGGTCTCTGAGAGAAGCTCAGATGAAAGAATGAGAAGAAAGAGAAGAAGAGAGAGAAGAAAAAAAGAAAAAAAGAGAGAGAAAGATTTACCTTGAGCTTAGGGGTACCGATCCAAAATTTTCTCTCTCCTTCCTTGCTCTCTTAAAACGTGACCCCACAATAAGAATTCTTATTAAGAAAAGGTTCGTCTTGCAAAAGGTCCTCTTACAATGGTAGTACGTGATATATATAGAGTTGTGCCCAAACATGGATGGATTGATCAAAATTAAACCTAATTGCTGGAAATTAAGATTTAATTGGTGGGTGCAAAAAGATAGATTTGCCCCTTCCTAAATATTTGTAGAATTCCAGAACAGTCCCTGCTGCTGCCCTAGAACTTGAGTGATCTTTCGTGGATGATCCGAGGTTTCTCTGGTACCCGTTGGTCCAAAAGATGATTGTTTTCTTGTAAGGCTCCTCATGACGATCAATTTGATACAAACTTCGAGCCATGGATTGTGTTTTTAAGCCACGATCATACAACTTGAAATTTGGATGAATCTTGCAAACTTTGGATCAATAGTGTGCTTATTTCTTGATATTTCTTCATGCTTTCTTTACTGGATCATATTGAGTATGCCGTCATGATCGCATGGCAATGAACATAGCTCGAATTTGTGCCCGGACGAAGATTTCGCAACTTTTGAGTTTTGATCGGAATATGGAATTCCAACGTAAGAATTTACTGTCACTTTATTGGCTTTGTGTGTGAAATCTAACCGCTCATCATGCACAGGGTTTAGACCAGAGATAGCCCTAGACCTTATGCACACGATGAAATTGGTTTTGTACCGATCGGGCTGGTAAGCGTCGTGATTCAGGCACTCGAGCGAGGCGTGTCGCTGCTGATTTTCTTGCAACTTTCTTCACGGATCAACAACTTATCTCTAGCTTTTCTTCATTCTCAGGCATTATCGAGGGGCGTGCCATATATCGAAACGTTTGTCTTGACGAGATGAACATGTTCACAAAATTTGAGCACATTCTCATTTGGGACGAATGAGATATGGCCCCTGAAAGTCACTATTTGTGACTGTCCCTTTAATGAAGATTACTTGCAGGGTGGCCGCACGAGAATAGTGTGCAGCTTCTCCTCTTTTAGCCTTTTGCCCATAACTTTATCGTGGAGGGACCGATTAAGCCGAAACTTGACCTGTAGGGGTTTTCAACAATGTCGAATCCAATGGCGGTGATCTCATAGTTGTTTGACGTACTAAAATATAGTTCTAGTTATAGGGCCTATTTCAGGACGCTAGAGGCTGAATATAGCGAAACTGCTCCTCAGTCTGCACTGCCTTAGACATGTCAGAATGCGACAAAATATGACAGGAGACTTTTTTGAGTCCTTATGAAGATCTTGACCGGTTCTGAGGCCATTATGAGATTGTTGAAATTTCCACTGTTTGTCAGGCTTTATTTACCTGCTTCTCCCTTGTATTCCGCATCAGAGACCCATGGTGCTGAAAAATGTCTTCAAGCAGTGCACTATGGTTTAAGGTCATATAGCTCAGACTTTGGTTATGTAGTTTAGAGTCATGTAACTAGGACCATGTAGTTTAAAGTCGTGCAACTAGACCTCCACTACAGTTTAGGGTCTTATAGTTTGGACCATGCAGTTTAGGGTCGTGCACCTAGACCATTTTGGCAGGTCGTCATGTAAGTAAAGCTTTGTAGGGATAGAGACAGTGGTTCGATGAGAAGTAGACCCACTAGGGATTAATGGGGAAAATATGGCTCCACAGGGATAATGAGCAATGGTGTACATGTAACTCTGCTAGGTATACCGGAGCACAAATGCTACCCCACTAAGGATTGAAGAGATAAGAATGACCTTAACTCCACTGGGAATAATGAGCTTGTAATACATATGTGACTCCTGATTGGAGATGAGGGTTAGTGGCCTGCATATAGCCCCACTGGGGATGACAATCCATAGTATAGGTGTATCCCGACTGGGGATAATGGTGGAGAGGTGCATCCATTTTGCAGTTTAACGTCTTGGTATAGGGACGTACATTACAATTTAAGGTCTTATAGCTCAGACCATGGATATGCAGTTTAATGGCATGCGGCTAGGACCATGGAGTTTAAGGTCGTGCAATTAGATCTCCACTATAGTTTTAGGTCATATAGTTTGGACCATAGTTGTGCAGTTTACAGTCTTATAGCTAGGACCATGCAGTTTAAGGTCGTGCAACTAGACCTTTGCTATAGTTCAATGTCTTATAGTTTGGACCATGTAGTTTAGGGTGGTGCACCTAGAGCATTTTGGTGGTAAGGGAATGTGACTTAATGGGGAACAGAGTCGTAATTGAAGACTTGACTCCTGAGGATATGATGGTTGTAGCAAGAGAATGGACTTCCTAGGGATGCAAAATGGTGGCCTGCTCGCTGAGGATAATAGGTCCTAGATTGGGTGTAGCTGCATTGTGAACATTGGAAAGACTACAGCCTGGTCTGCTTGAGTTTGATTTGCTTGTGACACTGAACTGAGGCAAATGCAAGGCATTAGAATTTTTAGATAAGCGCACGACGTTTACATGAGTAAGGTGCGCGGCGATGGCCTTTTAGGTCACGAGATGGCAATAGCTCTTTGGTGAGGCATGCGGCAATAACCTCTCGTGAAGTACACGACGATAACCTCTTGTGAGGCTCACGACAATATCCCTTTGGTGAGGCGCGCGACGATAGCCCTTGAAATGCAGCGCACGATGATAGCCCTTTGTGAGGCGCGTGATGATAGCCCTTGAAATGCAGTACACGACGACAGCCTTTTGGTGAGGCACACGGCAATAGCCATCACACAGTGTTAAGGCATAGAAGGTAGCAACTCTCATTCGGGCCTTGGGCTTGACTCCCCCTAGCCTGGACATATTGCCATGTGAAGACGAGGACTAGAGCATCATTTTGAGTTTGTGGGGCGCACTTTGCGTAACCCTTGTTTATAAAAGGGGGTAAAATCCCTTTTTACTATTTTACATTGGATAAAATAGTGAGCAAGAGTTTGGAACAAGAGAAAACTTCAAAAAAGAGCTTACAGCAAGAGTCCTAATGCGCAGAGACTTCACCGGCAACACTTTAGTGAGTTTGAAGGTATTCACAGAGTTCTTGCGAATATTTTTCTGAAAGTGCTAAGAATTATGGAGAGGGTAACAGTGGGTCTTGCAGGGACTCCCCAATACTTTTTCAATGAAGAACAAAACTTTGGCAAAGCTGCAAGGGTCGCAGTGGTACTCTGCCGGAATTTCAGGGCTTTTGTGGAGATAGAAGAGGACAAACCAGAGATTACTTGCTACTTCCAGAGACCCTTGGTGACTTTTTGGTAGTCTCGTGGTCGCAAGCAGGTTGCAGAGGCTTTGAGGAAAACAACAACTGCTGGTCGACATTTTTGTGATTACTGTCAAGCAGAACGGGGGTCGAACAGTGGTTCTGCCAGAAGCTCTACAATTTTCCGTCAGGTAGAGGAGTGCGAGAAAAAGAGAAGGAAGCCCATTGGGTCACAGGGGAGATTTTATAGAGATTCTGATGGTTTCCCAGTAGCTTTGGTTACCAGTGGAAGAGAGGGAAAAGAAGGGGAAGGGTCCTCCGGCAAGTAAGAGTGAGTTCCCAACTAGAAGAGGGAGCACCGGTGAGAACCTGAGGGGTCGCAAGCCTGTAACAGTCGAGGAGGCGAAGGGTCATGGAACGGTGAACAATCACCCTCCGCACGCATGGTACCAGGCCACGTCGTGAGTGTCAGGCAGCGTGCTCAGATTTCGAGGGACTTGGTGTGCTGCACTTGTGATGCGTGTGAATAGTCTTGAGCATAGGTAGTGTTAGGCGTAGACAGCGTTTGCCCCACGGCACTGCGTTTTGATTCAGCAGATGACATTAGCCCACCTTTGAACGTGAGATGACGATAGCCCTCCTTTGGTCGTGAGACAGCGATAACCCATCTTTGGCCGTGAGATAGTCTGTCTCTGGCCTTGAGATAGTCCTGCCTTTGGCCGTGAGACGGCGATAGCACTCCTTAGTGCCTTGCACGCAGCAGTGAAGCCTTTGTCTTAACTTCATGGCCCAGCCTTTAGGTGCCATCGCAGATGTGAAGAACCTCCCACGAGTAGGGGAGCTTGGCACCAATGAGTTCATCGGAAAAAGCTTGGTGAGAGGTGAACCAATCCGATTCATCGAGGCTTTATGTGAACCAAGGTGGCCTTTGAGTGTCACCTTTGCCAGTGACACCATATGCTTTTAGGTTAGAGAAGACAACGACAGGAATGTAAGGATAGAAAAAGCGGTAGGCCTCCTCCACTGCTTGAACAGGAATGTGGCCTTAAGTGGGGACTTACCTACCCTAGGCAAGAGAATGGTGAATACCCCAAGCCTGAAGTGGTCTTTTGCTGGTCTCTGAGTGCAAGGGGAGCACCAGTACCTAAAGGGGTACTCTTTCATGACCATAATAGTGCTAACTCGATACAGGGTCATTCTGAAGTGCGCTTCCCTACTGGCTGCCATTCAGTGCTTGACAGGATACTATGACCATTGCTTGAACACGGTTAAGGTGCTTTTGGAAACCTGGAGCCATGTCAGCAACACATGGCTACTTTGTCATGGAGAAGCAGGGATATCTCTGCTAGATCTGCACTTCATTGGTGGGCTGCCGCTCATCGATGGTATGTATGATCAGTTCATTCCCCGAACTCGATCATTTTTTGAGGTGAACGAGTAGGGAAAGAAGACCCACCAGCTGGCCTTCAGGAGCTGTTTGGAATTTACCAACTGTTGTGTTGAAAGACCAAGAAGGGACGCATCTCCTTCACCCAGTGGGTGGCCTTCTTGTATGGGGGCTGTGATGATGAGGCTGGTCCAAGCCCACGAAGAAAGGAGAAGGAATCCATGAAGGCAACCCCTCCAGTATTTGTGCTTCACCGCGGGAACGACCATATTTTCTTAGCGGCGTACCTAGTACTCTTTCTATGTAAGTTTGTTCTCCCCAGTGAGAAGACGTTATTCGTCCAGGCACTTTCTATGGAGCCTGTGACATGGCGAGGGGGCGAGAGTACGAGCTCGTACAACCGGTCTTGTGCAGTATCTACTACGGCTTGGGGGCTGTATCCAGGGGTAAGGTCTATCAAGGCGATGAAGGAGGTAATGACATAATGGACGACGAAGCCTTCCTAGGGGACTTCAAGATGTCCTTCTTCATCCACTATGTGTATAGCTTGCTTGGGGCTTATTTCCCCAACACCTACCTCAAAAATAGGGTCTTGGTTGAAACAATGTGCCTGTTTCGCTTGAGGATTGCTGGGAAAAAAGCAATCTTCCACACTCCTAGTCATGCACATAACTTGTTCTTCACTGACCATCTTCATCAGACTAGAATCACCTTCTCGATCGGGAACCTTACAGATCGCGCCTTTGCCGATGAGTTGGGTAAGAGCCTGGATGCTGCTTCTGCCACTCATAAGGAGCTAATGTACATGTTGAGTATCAGGGGTGGGTGATACCTTACCGTACCCTCCATAGTGTCAAGCTTGAGGGGTATTTTCCTCATCAATTTGTCTGACAGCATGGACTGATCCAAGGGTGTCCATTCTAGGTGTTCTTTGAGAAGAGGCACAGCAAAGCCAGTCGCAGGAAGATAGACCGCTGGGGACCCATCATGAGACTTGGCTCCATTCGCACTGCTTGGGCCACATGCTTGGAGTTTACTGAGATCAACAAGTACGTGCTGCCCTATTTTGGGAGAATGGTGTGTGCCACTGAGGCGCACGAACACTGGTGGCAGATCACTAGTAAGGTATTGGGAAGCCAGTCACCCTTGGAAAAAAGAGAACTCCTACTGGGGTCAGGAGACGCAGCAGAGGAAGATGGCGAAGACTCCTCCGTTGGGGGAGATATTCACCCTGGTTTTTCCCTGAAACTGGTGCGGCCTTGAGTGTCCCCGCCAAATTGCCTTGGACAATTCTTTGCCATGGTTTCTCGACATGGAGAAAAATACAGAGAGCATTTTGACAATCTCTCTGCTATTTTTAAATGGAGGGAGGGCTGCAAGGTTCCGGGGTATGAAGAATGCCCGGTCTAGGATTTGAACGAGTTGATAGGGAGCGGGCCTTCACATCAAACTTGTCGTTAATTCTTCTCAAAAGGGCACTTCTGAGGCTGTTGTGCCTCCTTAGGCAAAGGAAAGAAGAGGAAGCGGGCTGCCTCGACTGTTCTTCATGCACCAACTCGTCGAGCTCCGAAGAGTAAGGGGCACAAACGTCCAGTGGTTCGGGAGCCGGAAGATCACTCTTCTCCAGCTGCTTCCTTGAAGTCTTACATATCTCTGGTGGTTTCTAATTCACCCTCTGCTCTAGAGGATTCATCTTTCCTTTCTCTTGTGGCTTCTTCTGGCTCTTCGGAGGCTCAAGCTGGTGCCTCAGATCCCATTGCGCCTTCAAAATTTATTCGGACCAGGAAGTGACGTCCATGGCTGAGGAGGAGGGCCCAGTCCCAATGGAGGTGAGTGGGGTTGATGAGGCTGGTCTTGATGAGGTAATCGAGGTGGAGAAGGCCCCTGAGTCTCAGGACGTTGTTGCTCCTACGGAGGTAGAGGGTGGATTCAGGTAGGAGGTTAGTGCCCCGAGGACTGAAGAAGGGTTATCTGAGCAGTAAGAAGTTGCCGCTTCTGGTGATGTAGCTGCAGAAGAGGTCGAAGAGCCGGGACATCTTCAAGGTGCTGACATTGAAGGCTCAGAGGTGGTGCCCCTGGCTGTCGAAGAGGCGGGCGCTATAGCTAAAGTGGCTACCCTAGAAGACTATGGAGGAGAAGGAGAGGGAAGAGACGTAGATCCTATCGAGGCGGAGATGGCGGTTCAAGAAGAGAGGGAGCAGGGAGATGTCGCTGCCCCGGGAGAGGAGGCTACCTTGGTGTAGCCTGATACTGAGGCGGAAGCTCCAGAGGGTGAAGCTACAATACTTGAGCATGAGAGGGTCGAGCCCGAAGTGGTCATGGCAGGGGATTTGAGCGAGAGAGCTGATGCTGAGATGTAAGAGCAGCCTAAGGTTGCCCCTAAATCTGGCAAACTTGAGGCCTTGGGCTCTACGATCGCTCCAGAAATGCCAACGACCCACTTGGCCACTATTCCTGTGGTTGCGATTGAAGATGCCCCTACTGTGGATGCATCTACTGCCCTGCCTAGACCCCTCCTCAGTGGGATGCATGGTATAATTATGGACATGCTTCGTCTGAGCATGCAGAAATTGAAGGGTCTACCTCTTACTGAACTTAACAATGCATTACAGTTGTTAAGGCAAGTCGCCCTTACAGAAAGTGCACCAGAGGTCCTCCCTTACTTTGATGATGTTGTAAATGAGCAGGAGAGAATAAGGACCTTGCGTGAAGAAACAATTGTGCAGCATCTGGAGAGCTCGCAATTGCCCCCTTTGGAGTCCTCACTCTGGCACCATCGCGAGCAGGTAGAAACCCAATTGCAACAAAGGGATCGATAATACTTTGGCCATAGAGTGCTCCTTAGGAGAAGAGACCGCTTTAATGGAGCATGAAGCAGAGCTGGTGGCAGATTTGAAGGAACGCATCGAACAAGCTAAGTCATCTACTGCGGCGTATAGGGAAAAGATCAATGAAGCAATTGATTGATTTTTACATTGCCGTCTTTTTCTTTTTCTTTTTATTTCTTCCATTGTAAAGAAAAGAACAATTGTAATGCCCTCTTGATTTATGAATGAAATAGCTTGTTTCTCTTTCTGTGTGAGGCATTTCCTTTATTCTTCCTTGCTTTACTATTTCCGCCCTTTCTTAAGGTGAGACAAAAAGGAATACCCCACTGCTTTGCCTTATGACAGCTTGTTGTGGCTTCAATGATCTCGAATGGGGAAGTAGTTGCTTCCTCACCCCTTAGTGTTTGATTGGACAGGGGCTAATGATCTATGGTTCTCATGATTTGGTGATCTTATTCATTGTAAATACTCCAATACGAGGGAGCCTTGGCTTCGATTTGAGGTGCACTGCTCTTGAGCTCATCGTAGGTCTTAGTCTAAGGGACAAACTCCTTTAAGTATTTTGAAGCGACACGCATAACTGTAGACATCCGCTTTAAATCTGGCAAGTTATGTGGTTTTCTTAGATGCTTAGGATCAAATTGGCCTAGTAAACCCAAAATCCATAGGTCACACAATTTACCCTGTGAGTTGGAACCATTATGTCAGCCCAAAACCCAGCAGATGCTTGTTTTGACCCGAAATCTAGCAATTGCATTGTTTTACGGAAACAATCATTAAAAATAGTAAAAAAATCTGTTTTGACCCAAATGTTTTCTAAGAGCTTCACAAGAGGCTGAGAAAGGCACCCAAATTTATAAACCTCAATTTTGACAAGTTTTGGTTTGGGCGACATGGGGCGTGCCACCCAGTCTCCCAAGTCATCCTGCAAATGCCCTATTTTACCAAACCAATCATTAAAAATAGTAAAAAAATCTGGTTTGACCCAAATTTTATCTGGTAGCTTCACAAGAGGCTAAGGAACACACCTAAAAAAACAATTTAAATTTGGACAAGTTTGGTTTGGGCGACACGGGGCATGCCGCCCAGACCGTTTTCCCCAAACTTTTTTTTTTTATCATTTTTTGTGTTTTTGTGGTCATCTTTTGAGTGGTTTGTCCACGTGATTCTATCTGCGTCGGTCAAATCCTAATTTAAAAAAATAAAAGATTTGTTTGACTAAGGGATTTGTTGGTTGCGTGATAACTCTGCCCCAACAAATCCCTCGTTCAGATGAACTCACTTTGGGTGACCATAAAAGGATGAAAATGAGAGGGTTGAAACAACAGAAAGAAAAACATAAAAAAGAAAAGAGGAAAAGGACAAGACTTTTGAGAAACTTTAGGAAGAGAAACCCTAAGAGAGTAGAGATACCTTCCCTGAGAAAACCCTACCCTCATCTTAATCTTGAGTAAACCTAGATCTCTAGGCTAAAAAAACCCTAGTTATAGAACCATATTTAGGGCACAACCACCCTGGACATCAAAGATCTACTGGTTAACATCCGGATCAGAGAGGCAAAGAGGCCGCTGATGTTGATACGGGCGAGGCCTCGAAGGCTCGGGAGTCCCAGGCCATTCGGCCCGATTTGGTATCATTTTCTTCCTTTTTGTTACTGGTTTAATTTTATTTTGATCTTATTTTGATTAGTTTTCTTAAAAAAAATTATGTTTTGATGCCTTGGATCATGCTGGCTTCGCCACAGATCTGAGAGCAGATCTGCTCGTTTCTAGGCAGATCTGATCTCATATCCAAATTCGATTGTTCCCACTTCCTCTGCCATTTATTTTTCATTTATTTTAATCATTTCAAAATTTTTAGATCTGAGAGATCTATATCATTAGATTGCTCGATTCTATGTTATAAACAGTTTGGCACCCACCATGGGGCTAATCGAGCGTGATCCGAGCGTCAAACTTTTGAAAATATCATAATCTTTTAAAAATTTGTAGAAATGTTATAGGTACCATTTGGTGACTGTTACCAAAGTTTCAGGTCAAAATAAAATATTTAAAAATAAAAATAAATAGTTTTCTGTTAGATCTGCAATCACTTTATTTTAATTTATTTTCATCAAAAATAATTTTATTTTTGGTTTCTCCAAGTTTAAAATAAGCTTAATTTATTAATATATACAATAAAAAAATATAAAAACAAATAAAAACAAATAATGTTTTTGGGGGTCCAGGACGACACGCTTTCTGGTTCCCCCTGTCTCCCAATTCATAATTTTTTAAAAATACTAAAAAAATAATTTTCTTGATATAGGTTTGTTCTATTTGTTATTCTACCATCATTTTTTAAAAATACTAAAAAAATAATTTTCTAGATATAGGTTTGTTCTATTTGTTATTCTTCTGTTTCACTTTGTTTTAATTTTATTTCATCAAAAAATATGATTTTTATGCTTCTGAAAGTTTCAGTAGAATTATTTCATCAGAATAAACAAGATAAAAATTAAATAAATAAATAAATAAACATTTTTGGGCAACACAACCTATGCCGCCCAACCTACAAGTGCGACACGACCCATGCCGCCCTATCACAGAGGTCCCAGAAAACTTTTGGGACCCCACAGGCCTGTTTCAAAGCCTTTTTTGTGCTTGTTCGCCAACTTTTGGCTTAAAATAAATTTTTTAAAAGTACCAAAAAAATATTTTGCTTCAGGTAGGTTTGCTCTATTCTTGACTTTCTGATTTCATTCTAGTTAGTTAATTTTGGTTGAATTCTTATTTTCCTTGCTTCCATCATGCTTAGTTTAATTATTTCTCATTAAATTTAAAATAAAAATATATAAAAAAAAAAACTGATTGAGTGTTGCTTGCACCCTCCCTGAACCGTGTCCCGTTCGAGTCATCCTCGACTCGGGTCACGCACGACTTAGCACGAACTATGCCCGGTCTCACTGTTTGACCAAACCTTCTTAGGGGTTCCTCACCCCTCCATCTATATTGTGGCTCGAGTGAGTTTCTCCTCGAAGCGTGCATCGCTAAGCACGATCAACGCCGAGCGTGCACTTGTTTTCTTTCTTATTGTGTGCCTGTGTGCTTGACTTTATTTTCATTTGCGTGCTTCTTTACACACTCTTGAACACACCGACCGGGAATCCCGAAAAACCAGAAAACAAATTTTTTGAAAACCCCCAAAATCCGCATTAATGGTGTGAGGGGAACCTAGCATTGAGAGCCGAGGTGGCTGGGATTCGTGTAACTTTAACTATGAGTGCCCCTCCATAATCCTTTGTCTCAAAGCAACTCCGCGTATAGTAGGACCTGGCAAAATCCTATAATAGGAGGCCAGGACCTATGCAGGGACCTATATCAACCTGGCCTCATTCAATAGTTAGGAACCCACTATCAAGACAAGCCTACCTATAGTACTTTACTAGGTCAAACGTTTTCGTGTGCTTACTTGCTTATTTCTGATTGGTTAATCTTAGATCTCAGTCCGGACCCACCTTTGGTCCAAGATGAACTCTAAGTCCAAGTTCAGGCTTTTACCCAGCCTAGCTCAGATCTGAAACAAGTTCACAACCAGGTCCGAACCTAAGTCCCATCTTGGTCCAAGCTAAAGGCTCATTCCTAGCTCTCTTTGATCCAGTCTAGGTCCATACCTGGTATGATTCTTAAAACTCTTTGAGTCCAAGATCAGGTTTATACCCAGCCTAGCTCAGGTCTGAACTAGGTCCACACCTAGGTCCGAACCTAAGCCCCCTTTTGGGTTCTAGCCAAAGCTCGTGCCTAAACCAACTTTGATCCAGTCCGGGTCTACACCCTGTCTAAGCTTCAAAATTCTCTAAGTCCAAGCTCAAACTGCACCTAGCTCAGTCCAAATTTGAACCAGGCTCAAACCTAGGTTCGAACCTAAACCTACTCTTGGTTCGAGCTGAGACTCAGACCCATCTAGTCTACATCTTAGTCTAGGTTCTAGCATAGTTCTAAGCTAAGAGTTTCCTCTAAAGCTAGACTAGGCTTACCTTAGTTCAGAGTCTGAACCAAAACTCATTGAGTCTAGCAAGTTTAGATTCCAGTCTAGTCTTAGCCTAGGTCTCAATTAGGGTTTTGCCCCTAGAGTCAGGCTAGGTCTACCTTAGGCAGTCGAGTCTAAATCTTACTCATGTCAGTCACCCTAGGCGATTATGATGACCGATCCACGGCTGACTCTAAACCAAACCTTCCAAAACCTAGGGATCAATATGGTACAATCCCTTGGAACTATCAACAGACCTCATGCCAATCCACTATCCAACTCCCAGGTCTTCAGTTGGAGGCAGAGTCTCAGGGATGCACTCCTAACCCTAAGCTCTGTATGGTTCGAAAATTTGGCTCCGCCCGAAAAACATTGAACAGCCAGGGGGTCCGAATGGGCATTGTCCTATAGGGAACCTTACGTAGCCACAGTAGGAGTCGTCTGAACTTAGGCAACCAAAGTAAGAGGCGTGCGAGGGAAGAAGTTCATGCGACATCTAACTCCAATTCCCACAACTCGAACCAAGATAACCCCGAGATGCAACGATTCAAAACCAAGACCCACCTTGGTCTAGGAGATCCAATCCAACCTTGAGCCATTGTAGTACAGTCCATGATGTCTTGAACATTGACGCAGCAGAGGCGTCAATCTAGACCAACCCCTAGGCGAGATAGGCATCCCGGCTGCCCTCAAAAGTCTAGTTGACTTAGGTTACATAGTTCATGCCCCAGTTCATGGGTCGGTTCAAAACCAACCTAATAGCATAAGTCAACCCATAGCATAGCCGAGGCAACTGATGCTTCAATCGGTTCCTCCTATGTATCTGGTCCAACCAATCGTGCAGTTTTCGCAACCGCTGGCTATGCTCATGGGTCAATACACCCCTCAAGCACAAATGTGTCAAACTGTCCCGGTAACCGTGGCTCATTAAATCTCAGGCTCAAGAATGCCAACACCTACCCCAAGTCTCGACTCATCAGTTTATGCTTGGGAACCCATCGATCGGTGGGCTTACTCTCATGCTAAATACTCAACAAGAAGGGAGCTTAAAAGCGATACAAGATATGCTTGTTTGGATGGGTATGCATGAAATCCTACCCCCAAAGGCCTATGTTCATGAGACCCTAGGAGGCATGGAAGACCTTTCCCCTAGGTTTGTTATCCCAGAATTTAGAAACAAGTTTAATGGGAAGAGCGATTCAGATGCTCACATCAACGTGTACCTCCTCTCCGTTCGAGCTTTGCGAGACATGCCTAACCAATTGAAGGCCTTGTTTTCACAAACTTTGACCAGTGAGGCTTTAAACTGGCATCGGAGAATAATGACCGCTCAACCACACATAACCCCTGACGAAATGTTCAACCAGCTTGTCTCTCATTATCGTGGGTCGACACCAAGATCTCTTTCCCTAGGCGAGCTTTGTGCAACCAAACAAAACCCAAGAGAATCCTTTGAGGATTTTGTCGGTTGATTCCACGAGGCGGCGATGAGGGTCATTGAATGTCCACTTACAGACCCAGCTAAAATCTCCATGGCCTTAGAAAATGCAACTCCTGAATACAAGACCTTCTTTAGCCAGGGACTTATTCCCCACTCGTTTGACTCCATGATAGAGCGGGTCGACAGGAAAGGGCGAGAGGGATACCCCTCAGTACTAGGACCGATAACAAACCCATCACGACTCCCCAGAATAAAAATAAGAGCAATGACAAGGGGAAAGCTTCTTGTCAGGTTAACGAAATTTTCGTTAACAGAACGGCTAGGGGTTCAGCCACCCAGCACAATAGTAGGAATCAAAATCAAAGGGGTCAGCCTAAAGCTAATGCTCAAGATGGCAAGAGAACAACTTCACTCCTCTCAAGGACTCATAAGAAAAAGTGCTGGAGTTACTCTTAAAGAAAAACATGGTTCTACTCCCTCCACCATCTGAACCACCAGTTGAGGTTAAGGATAAGAACTGATGGTGCAAGTGGCATAGAAACCATGCCCATGATACCCAAAACTGTTTCTACTTGAAGCGAGTGATTAAAGGGTTGATTAATAGGGGCGACATCACTGTCGAACCTAGAAACCAACTTGTTGAAGAACCTAATCAAAAGATGGGTATCTTTACAAACCCTCTCCCCAAAAATATGCCCACAACGACTGAAGAAATGAGAGCTCCGAGTAACCAAAAGGAGGATGTTATCATTCACATGATTGAAAATGAAGACGAAGAAGATGATCACAGCCAATTCATATTTTCTAGTGATCATCATCTCCAAGAAGTTGAAGAAGATCTTTTGAGTCTTCTTAGAGGAAACTCTTTGTTCCTGAACTCTGATGATCCTCCTAAGTGGGACCATTACGACAAAGATGATGCCCTCGAGATTGACATGGTCAAAACTGATGAAAAGGGATCATCTTCCAAACAAGGGGCCAACACCCCGAGGTCTTCCATTCCTCTCGCTAGAGCTGACCCTGCAAAGTTGATTCCTTAACCCCAAGAGGTTGAGTGTTTAAACTCATCCAATTGATGGCAGACACTCTTGATGAAAGAATGGGAGCCACTTCAATAGCCAATCCACCAGCAGGGGTTGCGAATCATGAACCTAATAAAAGAACTCAAGGATCCACAACCACCTATAATCTACCGACTCATCTTGGGAAGATCCAGGCTCAAATCTCCATCTTGGAGCTGCTCGCGAATTCGCGCATACATAGAGCACAAATTGAAAAGGTTCTTGCTAAGACCCACATCCTAGCAACACACAACCGGATGAGTTGTGCGTGATGATCAACCAACTAATGACACCAACACCAATCATATTCACGGACGATGACATCCCGGCTAATGTCAATCGCTTTCATGTACAGCCTCTTCATATCACTATTTTCATGAAAGGATATGAGATAAGGAGAGTGCTGGTTGATAATGGGGCATTCCTGAACATATGCCCTATAAAAATGGCGAAGCAGATAGGCAAAAGCCTAGATAACTTCTAGCCGTGCCAACTAATTATCGTTGCATACGACGGGACCAAGAGGCAATCTAAAGGCATATTGCCTCTCACACTCAAGATCAGTCCTACTATCCAGGTGATAAAGTTTTATGTCTTAGACATAAAACCTTCATTCAACATGCTGCTAGGCAGACCATGGCTAAATGAGAACCTCATGGTCGGCTCAACAATTCATCAATGCCTCAAGTTTCCAATTGAAAATGACGTCGCAAAGGTATGCATTGAACCCCCTTCCTATTCCAATTCCAGCATACATAGCGAAAAACTGGCCGTAGGAGTCGAGCTCGAAGAAATCCCGCTCGCTTCCTTTGAGCAAGCTGATTGTGCTACTTTACGCCTAGAGGCCGGTGACCTCGTTCCGCAAATTTTGCAAACTTCTACATCAATGGAGGAGATCATCCAATGCCAACATCGATACGGCTTCGGGTCCCTCGAAGCCTAGGACATGCTCTTCTCCCAAGGCTTCCAACCTAACTACGGTTTGAGAAGTCAAGAGCAAGGCGTAAAGGAAGCGATTTCTGCATCACCTGAAGCCAAAACTAGAAAAGGGCATTGAAGAGGGCTTGGGTGTACTCTTACCCTATTTCAAAGCCGGATAAAGCCATCAAGCTATCCAGGCTTTGTATCTGGAGGCATTCAAAGCCTCGATCCTCTCGATGCCTGTTCTTCAAAACGGCCAAAGGTGATCTTGGATTCCCCAACAAGGAATAACTCTTCTTCCACATCTCAGCACACATAAGAATTGGGAATTGAAGACCTTTTCTCTAACCTGGATTTGAAGGTATGCATAATAGCCAAGCATTCTCATCCACCTACTAAAACTAAGGAACGGAATTGGTCGATTACTCCTCTATCTCGAGAATCGCTAACAGCATACCAGTGGCACCTCCAAGTCCCAGTGCCAAAAAATGGATAGGCGCAAGGTGGCCATCTAACTGCCCTGCGCGTCTAGTCCCCAACATTTCTCTCCCGAGTCCCATAAGGGACACCTCTTACGACATTTCAAAATCGATGAAAATTTAAGACAGGATAAAGTTGATAATAATGAAAAAGAATTTTAAAAAAGAGCGCTCACTCAAGATAGCCCAATAATGGTGCATAATACCCAAGACGATGAATTGGACGACCAAGATGAAGATCAAGAGAGTCAAGAGTCCGAAGAAATCTCTCAACCCGAGGAACTTACTTATCATGTTGAGCAATTCAAAAAGAGGTTCGATGGTGACCCAACGGCTATCATCGAAGAGACGATTGACGTAAACTTAGGAACTGGGAAGGACCTAAGGTTAACTCCAGATTGGAACCTCCTTATCTTCTGAGGAGCGAATAAATGTGATTTCCTTTCTCAAGGAATATCGCGATATCTTTGCCTGGTCATACGATGATATGTCAGAGCTTGATCCCACATTGGTGCAACATCACCTAATATTCAACGAAGGGGCAAAGCCTGTAAGGCAGAAACTCCAACGTCAAAAGACTCACCTTGAATGGTTGGCCAACATAGTGGTCATACCAAGAAAGATGGGAGGATCCGAGTGTGTGTCAATTACAGAGACCTCAACAAGGCATGTCCAAAGGACAACTTCCCATTACCAAACATAGATGCCTTGGTCGACAGCACTGCGGGGCACAAGATGCTGTCATTCATGGACGACTTCTCGAGTTACAACCAAATCCTCATGGCAGAAGAAGACCAAACCAAGATTTCATTCTTATCACAATGGGGAACCAATTGTTACAAAGTCATGCCCTTTAGTTTCAAAACTGCAGGAGCAACTTATCAACGGTCAATGACTAGCATCTTCCATGATCTAATGCATACCATTATGGAAGACTATGTCGATGATATTCTGGTCAAGTCAAAGACGATGTCTGATCATCTCACCAACCTGGGAACCATTTTCGAAAGACTCCGAAAACATCAACTCAAACTCAAACCACAAAATGTGCCTTTGGAGTTGAATCCAAAAAATTACTAGGATTTATATTGAGCTAAAGAGGCATCGCGATGGACGCATCCAAAATACGAGCTATTACTGAAATGCCTCCTCCCCGGAACATCAGGGAAATCTATGAGCTTCAAGGTCGCATACAAGCCATAAGCCACTTCACTTCATAGCTGGCGGATAAGTGCGCACCATTCAATAGACTCCTTAAGAAGGACACCCCTTTCATATGGGACAATGATGCCAAGAAGCGTTTGATTAAATCAAGGAGTACCTCACCAAACCTCCCATCCTAGTCCTCCTAGTCCAGATAAAGCCATGTACTTATAAATGTCAGTGAAAGACAAGACCATGAGGGCAATGTTAGGACAATATAACGATCATGGAAAAGAACAAACGATATAATATATTAACAAAACCATGGTCGATTATGAGACAAGATACACGGATGTGGAGAAACACTACTTAACACTTGTGTGGGCCATGCAGAACTAAGACCTTATGTCTTAACTCATTTTGTCAAGCTCGTATCAAAAATTGACCCACTCAAGTACATATTGGAGAGGTCAGTCCTCAACAAACGTTTGGCAAAGTGGAGAATGTTATTGAGCGAGTTTGAGATCAAGTATGTCACTCAAAAATCGATGAAAGAACAAGTCATTGCTGACCATTTAGCTGAACACACATTGCTCGACAACGTCCTTGTTAACACGGATATCCCTTATGAGAATCCCTTCACAATTGAGGACTCGATTTAGGAGCTATACTTCGACAGTGCAAAGAACGAATACGGGTCAAGTATAAGAGTCATACTATGCTCACCCGAAAAGATTTTAATGCCAACAGCCATTAGGTTGAATTTCCCATTTACCAATAACATTGCTGAATATGAAGCCTTGACAATTGGGCTTGAAAATGCGATGGGAATGAAAATCCAGCAAATACGAGTGATTGGTAACTCCTTACTTGTCAAAAACCAAGTTCAAGGGATTGGAGGGTGTGAGAAGAAAAGCTCAAACCCTATCAAGAAAAGGTGGAAAAGATGATTCCATACTTTAAGAAAATCACCGTTCAGCACGTAACTAGGGAAAATAATCGGTTCGTCAATACCCTTACAACCTTTGCTTCAATGGTTGATATTCCTCCAAAAATCACCACACTGCCATTCTACATCAAAAACAAACATGACCCTTCCCCACCAAGGATCGAAAAAGAAATAAAGCAAGAAAAGGAGAACGATGGGGAAGTTCCTCTTGTGGCTTCAAAGGCGTTAGTTAAGGGAAAGTCGTGGTTCCACGAAGTTTTCTCCTTGCTAAAAGATGGTTTATACCCCGAAGGAGCCACCAAAAAGGATAAAGCAACCCGTCAAAGGTTTTCCATGGGATTCTTAGTAAGAGGAGATCTCCTGTTCAAAAATTTGTTTGATGGCATCATTTTATGGTGACTCGATCAGCCAGAAATTAACCAAGTACTAACAGAGTTGCACAATGAAGGTGGTCAATCTGGGGCAGCCACCTTAGCTCAGAAAGTCAGGCGTCAAGGCTATTACTGGATCACCATGGCTGAAGACTGTTAGAAGTTTATTAAGAGGTGTCCCAAAGTTTATTAAGATCAAAGACGAATTTGATCTTTTGGGATGTTTTAGATAATGCTAAATGAGATTTAATTTTACATTATCATAACAAGGGAGAAATTAAACTCTTTTAGATGTTGGGGGCTTGCTTCTCTTACAAGGGAGAAATTAAACTCTTTTAGATGTTGGGGGCTTGCTTCTCTTACATCAAAAGGTGGGGATCAAATGATTTTCAACTTCAGTACTGCTTGTACTATACAGTCGTTATAAGGAAGGATGAGCTAAACACTACTCATGAAGTCATGTACTATATTTAGTACTGCTGGTTTGCTCCAAGCTTTTTGGGCTAAAGCCTTGCAACATATTTCTTGGTGGAAAAAAAAAAAATCTTTTCAAGCAACAACCTGTAGGACACTAAAGCAGGTACAGTCAGATAAGCCTTCTTATTATCAAATCTTTTAATTTTTTTTTGTGCCTAGTATTTGATGCTAAAGGAATAAGGTATTATACTCGAAATGGAAAAAATGTATTTTTATTTGTTGTTATGAGGGTGTGAAGGCCTATAGGGTGTGGGATCCTAGTTCGCAGATGATTTCTATGAGCATGGTCCCCAAGTCATTCCCTTTGATGAGTCTTCCATGCTGAAATCATGGAAAGAAAATTTACTAGATAGTGATGATGGACATGGGTTTAAGGAATTAGATGTAGAAGATGAGGTGCATGTGAAACTTGATGAAAGTTATGGCGAGATTAAACTTCAAGGGGAAAGTGATTGAAAAGAAATCACAAAGGCTTGCTAAATTTGAATTAAAATTTTGAGGTAAACAAAGAAGTTAATTATGGATATTTTCACTTTTATAACTTTCATTTCTTTTTCATAAATTATATAATAATTAATAAAACTCCACCTCTAACGGTTCCATGTAGGTCAATGTAATAGAGGAAGAGGGTTGTATTAGGTAGCGAGTATGAAACTTTACTATATCTTTACATGAAACTTGAACCTATCCCAAACAGGTAGGATAAAGGGGTAAAGAAGGGTTATGTTAGGTAGGAAGTTAGTGCAAAATTTGACCACATTTGTTCATAAATCCTAAACCTATGTTAGATGCTCATTGTAAGGCATTCTGTGTAAGCGACACTTATACGGACACTTGGGTGTAATGAGGAATAAGCATGGGTTAGCTAGGGCATTCTTGGAAGTGATGTGCTGCAACGATGCATGGTTGCAGTAATAAGTAGGCACCGGTTCGTGCGTCATTCTGGAACAAGAGTGGTAAAGAAGATAGTCAAAGATAATAGAATTCATCTAATCACATGGAATGTAAACAGATAAGAGTGTGAATCTAGTAGATACCATGAGACGTATGAGAGTTAACATAGTGTGCTTATAGGAAACTAAGTGAAAAGGGGAAAAGTCCAAGGAAACTAATGTATGTAAACTTTGGTATATAAGAATAGCTTCACCCTGTGAGAGATAAGCTTCCGCCAGGTCCCTCACAGACACAAGCTCGTGGGTCTCGACCTCCTAAGATGGAACTAGCTAACCGAGCCCAGGCTGACCCCCAAGTCACCCTAAAGGTGCACATGCACTAGCTTTGCAGGTTCCCCCCGATCCCGATTCAGACGGAGTCATGAACCAGTTCCTTCTTTTTTACCCTTCCTTCATGAGGCAAGCACCTCAAGACCTGGTACTCAAAGGTTTTCCCTAAGAGTACCATCTTGAGTTAGCCACCTCAGGTCAGGAATGCACCCGGGCCTCACAAGGGAACTCGGGGCAATGGCCTGATGTCAAACAGAAACCTGCAGCCTCCAAGGCAGTGACCCAGACTACCCACCATCCTTGGACCCCATTCTCTACTCCAGCTAATGAACACAGCTTTAGCATGCTCAAGAAAGGCGGGGCAGTCCAAATCTCAGGCTCGATTCTAAGGTGAAGTACATAGCAGCCTCAGGATTAAGCAAAAGAGAGGCCTGCAGTTTCTGACTAG
The DNA here is from genome assembly GCF_054954075.1 of Amborella trichopoda. Lineage (NCBI taxonomy): Eukaryota > Viridiplantae > Streptophyta > Magnoliopsida > Amborellales > Amborellaceae > Amborella > Amborella trichopoda. The sequence goes on from NC_142340.1 coordinate 18,909,474, forward strand.
AGAGGCCCCCAAGACAGTTGAGGTTACCACTCTTGGTGACCTCCTGCCACACAATCCTTTCTTCCCTCTATGAATCCCAGAACCTGAGCAAGTTCATGAATATTGCTCGGTGATTACTGCCAAGAAGTCACGGTCCCAAGACTGTCAAGAACCGACCCTCACACGATCGGCGTACAAAGCTCGAGTCTAGTCGAGACATGCTGAGCCCCTGCAGACCGACTTGCCACGTATGACTCGCCATCCTCGATAGTCCTCAACTCCACCTGGATCTGACCCTCCAAAAGAAACAGTTAGTGTCATGGGTATCAATGAGCCAGATGATGCCCAAGAAAAGCGGATGAACAAGTTCGAGGTAATGATGCAGTCCATCCTAGAAAAGATGGATCGCCTAGAAGCCTCCGGGTCCCCTTCTTCCCACTATGAGATCGATCCCCTATCTGGTGAAGACACTGTTCCTATGCAAACTCCCCCACCTGTCTCCCAAGGCAGCTCCGCGTTCGAAGTTAACCCTCTCATTGTTTGGTCCGGTCGGGAACCATAAATCGTCTCTCACGCTGGGACCCTCCTAGAAGTCGAAATGTTAGGATCATGGGTCTCTGCACTTGAGATTGATGAGAAGCATCCTGAATCCCTTAGCGAAGAGTTGCAAGAAGCTCCAGAAGAGTGGGAAGAAGGTGGTCAGGCCACAGCTGACGAGCTTGAAGAGAAAAACTTAGGAGATGAGGCCAACTTTCATCTCACCAAAAATGTCCCTAGAGGAGAAGGAAAGTTACATATCCCTCCTCCAAGAAAATCAGGATATCTTCGCCTAGAATTACCATGAGATGCCTGGTCTAAACCCTCAAATTGTTGTCCATCATCTCGGTATTGATCCAACCGTCAAACCCATGGAGCAGAAATCAAGAAGGTTTAGACCCGACCTCGAGATGTAGATCGATGCTGAGGTGAATAAGCTCAGGCAAGCTAGATTCATATGTGAAGTCAAATACCCAAGATGGCTGGAAAATGTTGTCACAATCAAGAAGAAGAATGGCCAAATCAGGGTTTATATTGACTTCCGCGACTTGGACACCACCTGCCGTAAGGACGACGTCCCCCTGCCATTCACAGAGATGCTTATCGATTCCACAGCTCATTGCCAAATCTTGCCCTTTATGGATGGGTATTTTGGTTATAATTAGATCAGAATGGCACTAGAGGATGAAGAGGCCACCGCATTCTTGACCCCAAAAGGTGTCTTTTGCTACACTGTGATGCCTTTCGGGTTAAGGAACGTCGATGCCACGTACAAACGAGCCATGATGATCATATTCAAGGATACGATCAAGGCTTCCCATTCTCATTGTTCACAGTGCGAAAGTCGAGGGGTATTTCCCTCATAGATTTTCTAAGTAGCAAGGGCTCGATCAAGGCTGCCCATACTCCATATTATTTGAGAAGCGGCATAGCAAGGCGGCTCGTTGGAAGAAGGACCAGTTGGGAACCCATCGGGAGACTTGGTTCCCAAGGCACATTCGCACAGCCTGGGCCACATGCTTGGACTTCACAGAGGCCAATAAGTATGTAATGCCATATTTCGACAGAAGAGCACGAGCGACTGACGCCCATGAATGGTGGTGAATCACCAGTAAGGGGCATTGGGATGTCGGCCACCCCTAGAAAGGGGAGAATTCTTGCTGGAGTAAGAAGACGAGGCAAAGGATGTATTTACCTTGAGCAAGGGGAAAATGGTAAGGACTCCTTCGCTGGGGGAACTATTCACCTTGAGCTTTCCTTGGGACTGGCGCACCCTTGGGCGGCCTCGTCAAATTGTCGTGGACCGGTCTCTGCCTCTGTTTCTTGACATGGAGCAGAAGACAGAGAGCATTTTTTACAACCTCTCTACAATTTTTAAATGGGAAGAGGGCCGCAAGGTCGCGAGGTAAGAAGGGTGCTCGGTCCAAGATTTGAATGAGTTGATAAGGAGCGGCCCTCATAGCAAACTCGCTGCTAGTTCTTCTTAAAAGGGCACTTCTGAAGCTACTGCACCCTCTCAAGAAAAGGGGAAGAAGAGGAAGCAGGCTGCCCCGACAATCCTCGTGCACCTGCTTGTCAGGCTTCGAAGCATAAGGGCCCAAGTGTCAAGTGGTCCGGAAGCCGACAGATGGCTCTTCTCCTGTTGCTTCCTCGGAAACTTACGTATCTCCAATGGCTTCTGATTCACCCTCTGCTCTGGAGGATTCATCTTCTCTTTCTCCTTAAGCTTTTTCTGGCTCTTTAAAGGCTCATCTTAGTGCCTCAGATCCCACTGCCCTGATTCAAATTGCTTCGGACTAGGAAGTGACATCCGTGGCTGAGGAGGAGGGCCCTATCCCAATGGAGGTGAATGAAGAAATTGAGGCAGAGAAGGCCCCTGAGGCCCAGGAGGTCACTGCGCCCACCGAGGTAGAGGGTACAGTCATGGTAGAGGAAACTTCAGGAGAGCTCATCGTCATAAAAGATGTATATGCCTCAAGAACTGAAGAAGGAGTGTCTGAGCAGTAGGAGGTTGCTACCTCAAGTGATGTAGCTACGGGGGATGCAGAGGCAATACACCCTCAGGGATCAGACTTAGAGGGCACAGAGGCGGTACCCCTGGCTGTCAAAGAGGCAGGCCCTATGGAGGAGCCTGTAGTTGAAGTGGCTCCCTCAGAGGACAAGGGCAAAGAAGGAGAAGGAGAAGGTGTCAAACCGGTCTAGGAGGAGATGGCAGTTCAATAAGAGAAGAAGCAGATGGAAGGCGCTGCCCTGGGAGGGGAGGCTACCATGGTGCAGCCTGACATTAAGGTAGTAGCTTCAAGCAAGGAGATCAGCCTTGCCCTGGATGAGGATGTGGAGCATACAGAGGGTGAAGCTACAGCACCTGAGCATGAGAGGGTCGAGCCCAAAGTAGTCATGGTAGAGCCCAAAGTAGTCATGGTAGGGGATCTGAGAGAGACAGTTGTTGCTGAGGTACCAGGGCAGCCTGAGGCTGCCTCTGAATCTGGGGAGCCTGAGGCCTTGGCTGCAGCTGGGGATCCTCATGTTGTGCTCACTCCTACTGTACTACCCAGGCCCACTTTCAATGGGCTATCACACGTCATTGTTTAAATGCTTCAAATGGGCCACCAAAAGCTGAAGGAGCTGTCTCTCGAAGAGCTTGGAATAACGATCCTACAGTTGAGGGGTATCGCCTCAGGGAGTGCTCTTGAAGTCCTCCCTTACTTCGACAGCATTGTCAATGAACTGGAGGGATAGAGGATGAAGGCTCTGCAAGATGAAAGATCGCAACGCGTCTAGAGGGCTTGCAGCTAAAGTCATTGGAGGCTTCCCTAGCCCAAAATCGGGAGCTGGCAGAGGTCCAGGTAGGGGAGATGGAAGCTACCATCTCTCAAATGTCCGCTCTTATCGAGAAGGCCGTAACGCACACCTTGAAGGCGAAGATTGCCAAGTGGGCGCAGGAGCTCAAAAGGTTGAAGAAGGAGACAGCAGCTTGGGAGGCCAAAGATAAGGAACGGGATCAAAATTTGCTGGACCTGGAGTACTCCTTGGGTGAGAAGTTGGCTCTAGTAGAGCATGAGGCTGGACGAGTGGCCGAACTGAGGGCAAACATTGAGCAAGAAAAGGCCTCAGTCAAAGAGTGCAGGGGGAAGGTCAATGAGATCATTGACCACTTTTCACAGTGCCTTCTTTTTCTTTTTCTTTTTATTTCTTCCATTGTAAAGAAAAGACAGTTGTAATATTCTTTTTGATGAATGAAATAGTCCTTTTCTCTTTCTATATGATGCATGTCTCTTATTTTTCCCTCTTCTTCATTGTTTCTGCCCTTCACCGTGTGAGACGAAAAGGATAACCCACTCCTTCCTTCATCTTTTGACAGCTTACTATTGCTTCAATGACCTCGAATGGCGGAGCAGTTGCTTCCTCGCCCCTTAGAGTTTGATTGGACAGGGGCTCATAATTCATGGTTCTCAGGATTTTGTGAGCCTATTCACTAAAAATACTCCAATCTGGGGAGCTTTGGCTTCGATTCGAGGTGCATTAGTCTTGAGCTCGTCATAGGTCTTAGTCTTAGGGACAAACTCCTTCAAGTGCTTTGAAGCGGCGCGCATAACCTCCAACTGATTCTGAAGGCTACGAACCTCACTTTTTAGCTCTGTCATGGGGTCTTGTTCCTGAGAGCCATAGGGCTGACTCTCGTCCACCTATACTTCTTGGAGAGCCTCTGAAATGTGTAAAACTTTCTTTTGGTTGCTGGTGATCTTCTTGTTCAAGGATGATGGAATTTGAAGCACCTTTCTTGGTGGTTGGCATGCTAATTCTGCTTCTAAAAGAGCGATGGGGACGTGCTAAACCTTTTGCTGATCTGGAATATATGTGACACTCGGTTCTGGAAGGTCTACGTCTAGGGTCTCCTCTGTTTCAAGAGCTGCGTCTACCTCGGCATTTTGTTTTGGCGAATTAAAAGTAAAGGCCAAGGGAGAAGCTTTGTCTTCAATGGAAGACACCATGACCTCGGAGAGGTGACGAGCTATGCTTGGGTAGATAGCGGCCAAAGGGAGGATCTTACCTTATCTTTCCTCCTCTTTGAACATGTCTGTGATCATTCGCCCCAGATCTTCAACATCATCATGAGATGAGGGTCCTGTCTCTCTCATAGGCTTCTAATCATCATCCTTTGACTTTTTTGGTGTTGGAAGGTCTGTAAATAGTATTTGGCATCAGCATAGTGAGTCTCAGCTATAGGGAATAATCTCTTATCAACATAGATGGTGTGTTGTCTCCCATCTCAAGTGTATTTGAAGCATTGGTGGAGCATGGAAGGAACCACTTCCTGATTGTGAAGCCAAGGGCGGTCGAGGAGGACGTTGTAAGATGTATCGATGTTGATTACATGGAACTGAGCGTAATCGTTGAGGTCACCGATCTTGAAGCGAAGACGAACTGTCCCAGCTGGCTTTTCTCCTGATTAGTTGAACCCTTGCACGGTGATGTGGGTAGGAGGGAGGTTATCAGAACCTAATCCCAATCGGGTGAAGATCCTTCTTGGGATCAAGTTAACTGCTGACTCTCCATCCATCATGATTCGGTTGATAGGGCAGGCGTGCAGTTCACCATTCATGAAGAGGGGACGATTGTGAAATTTGCCTCCCAATTGCAGATCATCTTCAAAAAAGGAGATTGTTGTGCACCCGATGAGGATGCCTGGGTCAACCTCAATAGGCTCCACTTCAGTCTCGTACACCTCTAGGTCAGAAAGAGCTTGAACCAAGGCAATACAATAGTCTCTTGACATCAGAAGGGCATCATAGATACTTAGAAGGGTTGAAAGCTTTCTCAAATGTCCAATTACATCATATTTCACCCTATCCTCATTAGTCTTTTGTGCTCCTGATCTAGTCACTGGTGTAGGTGGTAGGGTAGGTTTAGGAACAGGTTTTGGTTTGTGACACTGGCTGACTTTGTTGTTCAACCGGTGTGGTCCTGGTTGATGGGGAGGTAATAGGGATATGTATTACGGATGTAAAGGTTTTGGGGTTGAGAGAAAAGTGAAGGAAATAGAAATTTGAGAACTTTGAGCTTTTGAGGTGTGCGAGGTAGCTACTTCCCCGATCTTAGGCTCATCTGCCTCATGCTGGCTAGTACTTTTAAGATTTGTACCATATGGGAGGCCTCTTTGGAATGAGAACTTGAAGATGGCTCAGTCTTGGCTTGGGTTGCCAGGGCGTCGATGACTGTTAGGAGCCAATCGCCTAGGAAAGCATCTTTCTCAGGCACTTTCGATGCGACCTGCTGATGTTGGTTCCTTCGAGCTCTCTTTTTAGAGCATTGAAGTCTGAGCACTATCGAGCTGCACCTGTAAAAGAAATAGAAGAGGAGGGAGGAGAAGAAGAAGCAGAGTTGGGTTTTGGGCAGTTATTTACATCGTCATCAGGATTGGACGTGTGTAGGGGGAATTTTAGGTCTTGCCCCAGCTTTGACCGTTGTAGGGTGCTTTTAATGTCATCACCCATATTGGACGAATCACGAGCTATTGATGGCTTAGGGATGCTGCCTGTTTGTATGAAGCGATGAGGTGAGTTGCACTTGGGATGAAGTCCTGTAAGGTTGGGAGTGGAGGAAGGGGCCTGAGAAATTCTTCCTAGACTGGTGGTTGAGGAATACAATTTCATCAACGAGCTGACTTGGGTGCTCGTCTTCTTTTGGATCCCTGAGGAGGGGTTTGGCTCATCCTATCTGGCTGGTGAGGAGCCGTAGCTTGGTGGAATGTTTCGCACTTTAGGGACTTGAGCCTATTTCGTCCATGGTAGACTTCCCAAGGTTGAGAAGTCGAGGGTTTTGAAGGTCCGAGGTATTCTCGTAAGGAACCTGCAGTGGGACTTCCTCTTGGACGGGAGTACTGGTTTGGAAGTGTTCCGGGGGAACGACACAAACAATGTGGCCCTTTTGCACTTTCTTCGTGACTATAACTTCAAACCCAGAGCATTCCTTCAACTCATGGTCCCATACCTGGTGATATGGGCACCAGAGCTTTTCTGTCTGGTGGGTTTGGGAGTGACGAGACCCTGTTGGAGCATTGCCTTGAAGAGGGCTTGCAGAGGATCTAGCTCAGTGCTTCCCTGGGCTTGTGTCGAGAGTTCTTCTTGTACTGGAGGAGCAGGGATTTGAGGGTGCCCTTCTGGGTTTCTACGAACTTCTTGGCACTTCTGTATCTTCTTTGCCAAGATCTCATGAAATCCAATGCATTCACTCAGGTCGTGGCCTCATACCAGATGATACGAGCACCAAAGGTTCTCAGTTCCTAGTGGCTGGAACTTGGGCTACCTTGTCGGCTCAGGCGTGACGAGTCCTTCTTCGAGTATTATGGAGAAAAGTGCACGGAGGATAGCGGGTGCTTCATCACCCTCTTGGATTGTCACTATGTGGGCGGCCTCAGTTGCCCTAAATGCCTTCTTTAACTCTTCGAGCTTTATCTGACCCTTGTTAATAAGGGCTTCGATAATGTCTTTGAGCGTATAGCAGTCTTGAGTGGGGTGGCCTACTTTCTTGTGATAGGTGCAGTACTTCTACTGTGTTTCCTGTCCAAGATGTTCTGGGGTGTTGACCTCCTGCAACTGGATGATGTTTTGCTCTAGTAGTAATCGAAGCAGCGCAGGAACCCAATCCTTCTCAAAGGGGTACACCTTACTCTGATGTTGGATCCAATAGTCACTTCGATTTAGATTTTTAGAAGGCTGGACCCTACTATAGAACTGCTGCATGCCCCCGGCCTGAGACGTTTGTGCCTTTGAGAGGTCCAAGGTTTGAGGGGAGGCTTAGTGTCAGTCACAGTGACGGCCGCACTAATCACCGCTTTTTGCTGGTTGCCCTGATTGTTGGAGTGGATTGCATCATTACCTCAAACATGTTTATCCACTCTGCTTGGGCATCATCTGGCTCATTGATCACCGAAATTTTGACCGTTTCTTCTAGAGGGTCAAAGTCAGGTGTAGTAGTGGACTGTAGGGGTTGGCAAGTCATACATGACATGCCAGTTTGCAGAGGCTCAACATGCCCCAATTGGACTCGAGCCTTGTGAGCTGACCGTGTGACGATAGATTCTTGATGATCTTGGGGCCATGACTTCTTGGCAGTAATCACCAAGCAATATTCTTGGACTTGCTCGGGTTCTGGGATTCGTAGAGGAAAGAAGGGATTGTGTAGTAGGAGGTCACTAAGAGGGGTAACCTCAACGGCCTCAAGGGCCTCTCTAATCATGACCTGTAGACCTCTCCTTTTCTTAATCTTGAGGCTATTATGGACTTCACTCCAAAACTGAGCATGAGGTTTGGACTGCCCTACCTTTCTTGAGCACACCAAGGCTGTGTCCATTAGCTGCAGTAAAGAATGGAGCCCGAGGAAGGAGGGCAGTCCGGGTCGCTGCCTTGGAGGCAGCAGGCTTTTGTCTTACATCAGGCCGCTGCCCCGAATTACTTTGTGAGGCCCGAGTGCACCCCTGACTTGAGGCGGCTGACTCAAGATGATACTCTTAGATAAAACCTTTGAGTACTAGGTCTCGAGGTGCTTGCCTGATGAAAGGAGAGTGACAGAAGAAGGAACAATTTCATGACTCCGCCTAAGTCGGGATCGGGGAGGAACCTACAAAGTTGGTGCATGTGCACCTTTAAGATTAGTTGTCTAGGTGTCTTGGGGGTTAACTCGGGCTCAGTCAGCTTGTTCAACCTTAGGAGGTCGAGACCCATGAGCTTGTGTCTATAAGGGACCAGGCGGGAGCTTATCTCTCACAGGGTGAAGCTGTGTGTGCTGAGAGGGAGGGCAGAGCGGTCGACCCTTGTGTGCTCGAGATGGCGTAGAACTGGCACTGCCTCGAGCTGTGGGGTGCAGATGCATGACGCGTACGGGGTTTGGCCCGAGAAGGCCTAGCCCTGGATGCGAGTTCAAGGCAGCATGAAAGTTGCCCCTAGGTGTGGTTCAAATGGTTGGACCACAAGCCTTCAGGTGTGTGCGAGAGGTGGAGGTCGTAGGGTCTCTGCCTTGGTGGGTCGAGCCTCTAGGCATAGACGTTCGAAGTGGTGAAGAAGCATGGGGGGTTGCCTTGTGGCGACCCTCAAGAGTGATGGGAACCTGCTTGCTTTTCGCAAAAGTGGTCGGGGCAGCCTGTCGATGTACCTCAGCAATATGACCGGCAAGGGACTTGTCAGTAGCAGGGGTGAGTGCTGTGTGCGGTAGCAATTGTGCTACCAATGAGAGGGGCCTTGGTGAAGGGTCCACCAAGGCTAGAAAGCGGGGAGTCAAGGACATTCAAATCCCTTCTCGTGCCAATTCAGGAAAGAACCTGCGAGCTGGACTGTGAGTCTTGACTCAAAAGGAGTGTAGGGAAGGAGGCTTGAGCAGCTCGCTTCCCTGCGATAGTCACGAGTGCGGGGATAAGAAAGTCCCCTACCCGGATGAACAGATTGCATAACCCAGATGCCATGAAATGCGATGCAGAAAGTAAAAGATGAAATTGATAAAACAATAGCAAACCGTCAAAGGGGTAGTAAGTCCTCAGTGGAATCGCTAAGCTGGTTAGGTACCTCGATCTCACCCTCTGGATCTAGATGATCTGGCAGCACGTATCTCAGGTTTTTAGGGATCCCAGGACTTGAGATTACTCTCTCAGGAACCTTGCTCAAGAGCAAGGGCAGGTATACCAACCGATGAGAGAGGAATTTAAGGTGGGTTCGGGACTAACTCGGGCTGGCTTGCTTGGGCGCCCTCTTAGATCACCTCCCTTGACCTGCGATCAAATTGTTTTCTGCACAACACTAGCATGGTTAATTTTCAAGACAAGTGGGCCAAAGGGACCCACCCTTGTCTTAGAGCAATGTACATTCATATGAGAGGGTGATACAGTGGAAGGTTCAAATAAAGATAGAAAAGAGAAGAGAAGAGAACTGGATGAAGGGACGAGATTAGTGCGATAGCTGGATAGTGATAGACTCGGAGTGGTAGCAAGATGGGCATGGCACTCAAGACCAGCACGAAGGTAATACTACTAGAAATTGAGGCCGATAGGACTGTCCTAATTTGGTGTGGCAGCAAGACGAGCATGGTGCTCGGAACCAACGCAATGGAAATACTGCTCGATAGCCAGACCGTTATAGCAGTGCTAGACAGTCTACCCCAATCAAATGAGAAGAGAAGAGAATGGAAAGAAAGCATGAGACGGCTAAGAAATGGAATCCCATCACCATCAACCATGGAGTAGCAGTGTCACGGCCCTTGGAAAGTGTTAGACACTACTAATCACGGCTGGAGGGTGAACAGTGAACTACAGACTCCTCTAGGCATCACCGTTTGGCAACACGTGGAGGTAGCACACCCCCTCGCTGGCGGTAATAGCCTCTTGTGAAGCTTGCGGCGATAGCCGCTTGTGAAGCACGCAGTTCTTTTTGAGGCATACGACGATAGGCACGAGACGCAAGAAAGAGGCTTGTGGACGACGATAGGCACCGAACGTACAAAGGAAGCTCACGGGTAGCGATAGGCATCGAGCGCATGAAGGAAGCTCACAGACAACGATAAGCGCCAAGCGCAAGAAGGAAGCTTAAGGACAGCGATAGGTATTGCTGCAACCCTTTACTGACGGCGATAGGCATCACCATCTGCAATAGGCGAGCAACAAGGTAAGACCCTTGCGGGCGGCAATAGGTTTCGCCGTCTGTGCTCCTCGCTAGGACATCGAGGACACATTCGCGGATGGCGATTAGTAGCGTCATCTGCAAACTTTGCTGAGAGCTAGAGGTGAACGAAAAGAAGGGGAAGAAGCACTCACATGGCGCTGTCATTGCCATGCGCCACCTGTGAAGCCACAGAAGAGAAAAAAAAAGAAAAGAAAGAGGCATGCATGGCACTGCCACTGCCGTGCATGGCCTATGAGAGAAGCTCATATGAAGAAGAAGAAACAAAAGAAGAGAGAGAACGATTTACCTTGAGGTTAAGGATATCTCTCCAAAATTATCTCTCTCCATCTCTCTCTCTCTCGTAACGTGACCCAACAGTAAGACGAAATAGAGAGTTTACTAAGCAAAGTTCTCTCTTTGCCAAAGGTTTTCAAGGAGTACGTGATATATATAGAGTTGTGCCCAAACATGGGTGCATTGATCAAACTAAAACCTAATTGTTGAGAATTAAGATTTAATTGAATTAAATAAAATAAGAAAATAGGGTGCAAAATGACAGATTTGCCCTTCCTAACAATTTGTGAAATTTCGTAACAGTCCCTATTGCTGCCCTAGAACGTGCGTGATCTTCTATAGATGATCCGGGGTTGCTCCGATACCCGTTTGATCAAAAGATGATTGTTTTCTTGTAGGGCTCAACATGGTGATCGATTTGATACCAATTTCGAGCCATGGATCGTGTTTTTAAGCCACAATCATGTGACTTGAAATTTGGATGGATCTTGCAATCTTTGGATCTATAGTGTGTTCGTTCCTTGGCATCCATAATTTCTTCACTGGATCACACTGAGCATGCCATTACGATCGCATGGCAACAAACACAGCTTGATTTTGTGCCCGGATGAGGATTTTGCAACTTTAGAATTTTGGCTGGAATCTGGAATTCTGGTGCTGAAATTTACAGTCACTTCATCGGCTTCATGTGCGAAATCCAATTGTTCTAGAAATAGTCCTAGACCTTGCACATGCGATGACACTAGTTTCATGTCGATCGGGGTCGTCAACACCGGGATTTGGCCACTCGAGAGAGGCACGATGTTGCTGATTTTCCTACAACGTTTTTCACAGATCAGCAACTTCTCTCTAGCTTTGTTTCATGCTCGGGCATCGTCGAGGGGTGTGCCACATAGCTAAACGCTCATCTCGACGAGACTAACACGCTCACAAAGTTTGAGCATTATCTGACTCGGAACGAGTGAGATATGGGTCTCTGAAGTCACTAGCCGAAACTGTGAAAATAGTCAACATTAATGGTGATTTGGTGCTGTGAGGCCGCACGGTAACAGTGTGCAGCCTACCCCTTTTTGGTCTTTCACTTACAACTTCGTCGTGGAGTGCCCGATTAAGCCTAAACTTGACTCATAGGGGTTTTCAACCATGCCGGATCCAATGACGGTGGCCTCATAGATGTTTGACACATAAAAAATTTAGCTCTAGTTATGGGGTTCATTTCAAGGTGCTAGAGGCTAATTCTATAGAAACTGCTCCTAGGTCTGCACTACCTTAGACATGTAGGAATGCAACAAAACTTGGCAAGAGGCTTTTTTAATTCCTTATGAAGATCATGGCCAGTTTTGGGGCCATTCTAAGACTGTCGAAACTTTCACTGTTTATCAGGCTTTATTGACTGGCTTCTTTATTTTATTCCGCATCGGAACCCATGGTAATGAAAAATGTCTTCCAACAATACCCGATTAGCATGAAACTAATTGCATTATGCGTGTGAGGTCTAAGGCTATCTCTGGTCCGAACCTCGCGTGTGATGAACGGTTGGATTTCACACACGAATGCATCAAAGCTGCTGTAAATTTCGACCGTCCGATTTCATGATTTTGGTCAAACACTCAAGGCGACAAAATCTTCATCCGGACATGAAATCAAGCTACGTTTGTTGCAACGTGATCGTGATGGCATGCTTAGTGTGATTCAATGATGTAATCACGAAGAAACATCAAGGAACGAGTACACTATCGATCCAAAGTTTTCAAGATTCATCCAAAATTCAAGTCTCATGATCATGGCTAAAAAACATGATTCATGGCTCGAAATTGGTATCAAAATGGGCATCATGCTGAGCCCTACAAGAAAACAATAATATTTCGATCAAACAAGCATCAGAACGACCCCAGGTCAGCCACAGAAGATCATGCAAGTTCTCGAGTAGCAATAGGGACTGTTCTAGAATTCCACACATTGTTATGCAGGGGCAAAATAGTCATTTTGCACCCATTTTTAAAATATCTTTAAATTCAATTAAATTGTAATTATCTTTAATTCTAGATAGTTTTTGCATGTACACGCATGTTTTAGCTCAACTTTATATAAACATGCAAAGTTAAATTGTAAGGACCTTTCAGTTCATTTTTTATTGATTCAATAGAATCTCGATTCTTGCTGAAGTTCTTGGGTACATCTCGAAGAGAGAGAGAGGAGAGAGAAGAAAAGGGTCTGTACCCTTCAGGCATGTAACTTTCTCTCTCCTCCCCTCTTTCTCTCTTCGTCCCTCTGTCTCATCTTTATCTCTTTCTCTCTCCTCCCCTCTATCTCGTCTCTATCTCTTTCTCCCTCCTCCCCTGTTTCTCGTTCCTATCTCTATCTATCTTCTTCTTGTCTCTATCTCCTTCTCTTTTGAGGCCAGTCGACGAAGCCTAGTGCCGGTTAGATTTCTCTCTCTCCTTCTCTTCTGAAGCCAGTTGGCGAAGCCTAACGCCGGTTGGATTTCTTTCTCCTTCTCTTTTAAAACCAGTCGGTAAAGTCTAGCACCGGTTGGAGTTTTCTCTCTCCTCTTTTGAAACTAGTCGGTGAAGTCTAGCGTCGGTTGGATTTCTCTCTCTCCTCTTTTGAAGCCAGTTGGTGAATCTTAGTGCCGATTGGATTTCTTTCTCTCCTTATTTTCTGTCACAATCGGCGAAGCCGAGTGCCGAATCGATCTCTCTCTTACTTCTCTTCCATCACAACTGACACAAGCCTAGCGCCAGCTGGGTCTCTCCTTCTCTCTTCTTTTGATAGTAGGTGAAGCCTAACGTCGACTACATTTTTTCTCTCTTCTTTTGACAGCTGGTGAAGCCTAGCACCGACTACATTTTCTCTCCCATCTTTTGACAGTCGGTGAAGCCTAGTGCTAACTGTATTTTCTCTCTCTTCTTTTGACAATCGGTGAAGCCTAACACCGACTGCATTTTCTCTCTCTTCTTCTCACAGTCAATGACGCCTAGTGCCAACTGTATCTTCTCTCTCCTCTCCTTACAGCCGATAAAGCCTAGTGCCGACTACATTCTCTCCCTCTTCTTCAAGCACAGTCAGTGAAGCTTAACGTCGATAGTATTTTCTCTCTCCTCTCCTCTGTATAATAAAGTCAGTGAAGCTTAGTGTCGACTGTATTTTCTCTCTCTTCTTTCTAACACAGCCGACAATGCCTAACGTCGACTGCATCTTCCTTCCCTCTCTCTCTTTTATTCTCCCACCTTTCGTACTTTTCTCTTCTTTTTTTCTCCCTCCCTCCTTCTGTTCCCTTCTTCTCTTACTTCACTTTTTATTCTTTCTTCATAACCATCATTCTGTTACTCTTTCATTCAACTAAGAGGGATTGAGGTTAGCCTCTCATGATAGTCCTGTCGTCTAGCCATAATGTTGTTGTGTCAGGATTACTTGGCCACCTAATAGTAATCCTATGAGCCAGTCTTAATTGCCGAGCCCGTTTTACTACCACGTCAGGCTAATTATTCATCTGCTTAGTCACCGCTCTGATCCTTCCACTCAGTCGAATTCTTCTCTGCCCCGTCTTTCTTCTCTTATTTTTCTTTTTAAATGCGCATGCTTATGTACATTCATCAAAGAGGAAAAGGGTGAGATCTGGCCTGCTTGTCTTACAACCTTTTCCATATGTGTGTGATTGCAGAAAACAAGAAGAATATAAGCCAAGGGAGGCGATTTTGAACCAGTTTTATTACTGAGGGGCTTATTTTTGTGATCTAAGAGGGCATCCACACGAGCCAGCCCAAGTAAGTCCCGAACCCACCTTAAATTCCTCTCTCACCAATTCGTAACACCTGCCCCCGTTCTCGAACGAGGTTCCCAAGATAGAGATCTCAAAAACATTCTAAGTCTTCCCTCGAAACTCGAGGCTCGTGTTGCCCGATCCCCAAAGGGATCTGGAGGATGAGATTGAGGCACCTAACCAGCTTGGCGACTCCATTAGGGACTTACTGCCCCTTAGACGGATTGTTCTTGTTTGGCTAGTTTCTTCTTCTATTATCTGCTTTCATTAACTTTTCACATTTTATTTATGGCTGTCGGGTTCTGGAACCCATTTATCTGGATCGGGGATTTTCTTATCCCTGCATTTGAGAGTGTCTCTAGGGAACAAGTTCCTTCGACTTCGTTCCCAACCATCCTCTTGAGCAAAGACCCCTTGTCTAGCTCCCAAGTCTTAACCTGGACCGGTGTGAGGCAAGACTTTTAAGTTCCTCACTCCCCATCTCCTCGCGCTAGTGGAAATTCCACCAAGGCGTCCTGCATCGACAGCACTTCTGTTGCCCCACACATCATGCACCCAGCCTCCGGCAAGCCACTTATTGGTCGGGTTCCTAAGGTACACCGGAAGGCTGCCCAGTCCCTTTCTGCAAAAGGCAAACAAGTTGCCATTGCTTCTGTGGTTCGCCATAAGGCTACCCCCCACATTTCTGCATTATTGGTCTCTATCCCTAGAGGCTCAACACATCGAGGTGAAAACCCCACAGTCTCCACCCCTCACACACACCACAAGGCTCGGGGGTTACCCACTTGAGTCACACCTCGGGGCAACCCTTCAGTTACCTTAAGTCCGTGTCCAAGATCGAACCTTCAAAGGCCAAGTCCTATGCATGCTACTCAGATGCATTCCACCGCTCGGGGCAATGCCATTATTATGCTAACCCGAGTACACAGGAGACGACCCCCTCATCCTCCTACTCTACATACACAAGCGCACCCAGTAAGGGGCAGCCCTACACATGTTCTCTTACAGACACATGCTCGTAGTTCTTGGCCTTCTGAGGCCAGATCACTTGCACGAGCCCCGACAGACCCCTAGGTCTCCCGTAATCCTTCTTCAATGGGCGCACACGCATCACCATCACAGACATCCTCTCACCTTAGTCTCGGGCCTTCTCATGACTCAATCCTGCTTCAATCCACTCCTCCTTCATCGAGCGAGCACCTTCAACCTTGGCACTCAAAGGTTTTCCCCAAGATTACCATCCTCACACAGCCTCGATACTTTAGTCATGTCTTTGGAGCTCATAAGAGACCTCGGGGCATTGACTTGATGGAAGATTGAGTCCTTCATCCTCCTCGCCCCAAGAAGACTCTAGTTCCTGACCCTCATCCATTGCCGCACTTGATGGAGACAGCTCTTTCCCATGCAAGAAGAGCTGACCAGCTGCAACCAAGATCGCAATTTTGGTGTGAGGTCCAGCAAAACCTCAAGTCTAAACGCGATAGAGGTCTGCAAATTTTTACTAGGGAGATGACCAAGGCAGTCAAAACAACCAATTCTGACAACCCTCTTCACATGAATCCCTTCTACCTCCTTCAGAAGATGAAGCCTGAAGAAGAGCTCCATGAGCCCTGTGATATTGTTACTGTCATAGAAGAAGACCTAGTCCCTCAATAGCCACGATCCCAAGACCTTCGAGAACCGATCCAAACACGATCAGCATATAAGAGTCGAGTTCAGTCAGGGCATGCTAGCCCCCTACTAACTGACCTACCACGTACGAGCTGTCAAGTTCACAAGCCCTCAGTTGCCACTAACGTTGACCTCTATAGAGAAACAGTCTGCATAATGGTTATAAGCTAGCCCGGTGATGCGCAAGAAGAGCGTATGAACAAGTTTGAGGATATGGTGCGCACGATGATGGAAAAGATCGATCATATTGACACCGCACGCCAGTCAGCTAACCATGAGGTCAATTCCCATCACTCTGATGGTGCACCCCCACGGTAGCCCCCTCCTTCTACGTCAAAGGACAATTTTGTCCTTCATCCCGTCTCTCAGACAGACATTGATGCTATGGTCACCCATAGCAAAAAGAACAGACAAATCCCATGGATACAGGGTGCAACGCCTTATCAAAGGCCATATCCCTCGTATATTGATCAGGTCCTGTTTCCCTCATATTATAAGAAAGGGGAGTTTCCTTTATTCAATAGAACCATGTCCCAAAACCAGCATATTGCCCACTTCCATACAGCATGTCGAGAAACAGCGGCTGACAGGAGACTTCTTCTCTGACAAATCGTTGTGACCCTCGATGGCCCAGCATTTCAACGGTATGCTAGACTTCCTCCAAACTCAGTGCATACATAGGAGGAGATGGAGAAACTGTTCTATCAATGCTTCTGCGAGGTCGAGAGAGAGGTTCAAACCATCAAATTTCTCACCCTGACTCAAGACGCTGAAGAGCCCATGGATCAGTTCATAACAAGATGGAGAAATTTAGCTTCTCACCATCCTAATCCTATGCCTGAGAAGGAAGCAGTCCAAACTTGCGTGCGGAACATGTGACCCGAGATCACGCTACATGTCGAGGCCTCTAATCGACCTCCATGTCAGAGTTGATCTCTAAATCAGTTCTCATAGAAAGTTTATCACGCCACCATGGTGGAACACGACAACCATCTATAAGCTCAGCAAACAACCGGGGCAACGGTAGCTCTCAGAATAAGATACGGGGCAGCCAACAGAACGGGGTAATCAGTGCAGCCGTCATGGTCACTGACTCAAAGAAGGCTCCCTCCCAAACTTTGGACCTCTCTAAAGGGGTAGGCAAGACAAAGGTAATACCCCAGACTGGCAAGAAACAACAGTCGTACAATCGGGTACCCCCACCAACCAACCCATATCGGGGTGAGTGTTTCACCAGGCATAAGAACAAGGTCCATCTCTTCGAGAAGTAATGGGTCCCTACGTTGTTCCTATTATTATTGGAACAGAATATAATCCAGCTTCCAGAAGCCAAGTCCCCCGAGCAACTTGGCCTTGACACTCATGCGAATTATTGTGCTAACCATCGGAGGATCAATCATCCCACAGATGACTGTTACACACTGAAACATATTATCTAGGCCCTGATTCAAAAGGGTCAGATAAAGCTTGAAGACTTAAAGAAGGCCTTTGGTGCAGCCGAGGCCTCCCATGCCGTAACCATCCAAAACGAAGATGAAATGCCTGCTAGCCTTTACGCGTTCTTCATTATAATGCTTTAGGAAGGCAAAATCACACTGAAGCTGGCAAGGAAATCATGTCGCCTTGCTAAGGGGACTGAAGATTGTTGGTGTCCGTATCGTCAGATAAGAGGCCATTACTTGTTGGAATGCACAAGCTTCCTTGATATATTCGCAAAGAAAATGCAGGAGTGTCAGAAGTTTTACAATCTCCCCGTAAGTGATCCCCAAGTCATTACTCTATTAGGGCAAGAAAATCTCACAAAGCAGGACCTTTCTAGCAATGACTCGGACTCCGTCGAATCCTCGACTTCCTAGCCATGGATAGTCTACCATGGCCGAACCATACTCAAGTCCTTAAGGCGAGAAGCAGTTCACTAAGCTAGAGCTGTTCGCAAGCCCAGCGAGGCAAATCAAACATCACCTTAGAAAATCAGAAAGAGACTACCACTAAGGGCTACTCGCCGAAGAAACAAGACCGTTCAACCCACAGTCGAGCAGGAATTTCTCAGGTCCCTTCCGCCACTGCCAACTTTACAGGACTTCATCCCTGACACAATCCTTCTTCCTTCTTCATCCTATTAAGAAGACATTCCCATGCCATCTCCCACTCAGCACACGTCCAATGAGGGTGACAATGTTGAAAGCACTCCCCAACGGTTTGAGGGGAAAGACCTAAAATACCCCCTGCACTCGTCCATTCCTGGTGATGATGCAAAAAGCTGCCCGGATCAGTCTAATGAGGGGAACGACCTTAAAAGTCCCCCACCTTTTAAACCTTCTCCTTCTTCTTCTCCTGCTTCTCATTCCCCCTCTTCTACGTCCCCTGTAGGTACAACCTTGATATGCCCGAACTTCGAGGCTCTCGACCAAGAATTTGAAGGAGTCAATATAAGTAGGACGCAGCGGAAACGATTGAGAAAGACCCTGGCATAGGCCGCATAATTCCTAACAGTTGCTGATGCCTAGGCAGCTAAGGCCAAGGCAGAGCCACCTTCTTCAAAGAAGCACAAGAAGTGAAAGCCAAAGAAACCACAGTGGCCCCCTGAGCTTGACTTTGAGCAAAGACCGAGAGAATAAAATGGGCAAAGCTCATACTCTCAGGGAGCTTGCCACATGGTGTAAATTTCAGGAGCAATAACCACCACGGGGCATATAAATCTTAGATCAAGGAGGACGCTGCAGCCTCCACTGTAGAAGTCAAGCACCTTGAAGTTCATCACTCTGCCACTGCCCCTTAATCCAAAGACCAGTCTACCTATCTTACAACTCCCTAGGGTCCTTCCTAATCCCAATACTTCAAACAATCCACCTATTCTCAAATTCCCTGAGACCCCTTTGATCCCATACACTCAGTTTCTTCCAAAACCTCAAACTTCTGTCACGCAAACCAAGCCCATTGTGCAATCAAGTCACCCAGCCGACCAAAATAAACCTTCTCCACCCAAACGTGCTCTTCAGCCCAACATAACACCCAAATCAGTGGCAGGAGCACAAGGCCTAGATCAAGAAAAGGTGAAATATGATGTGATAGGGCATCGACGGAAACTTTCGGCTCTTCTCAGCGCCCTCATGCTCTCAAAGGATTACTAGATGGCTTTGGTTCAACCTCTCTCTAACCCATAAGTGTACAAAATCGAAGTAGAATCTATTGAGGTCGACCTGGAAATTTTAGAAGGATGTATGCCAATCACCTTTTCAGAGGATGATCCGCAGCTTGGGGAAAAATTTCATAATCGCCCTCTCTTCGTTACTGGTGAATTACATGCATGCCCCATCAACCGAATTATGTTAGATAGAGGATCGACAGTCAACCTTATTCTAAGGAGGATCCTTACTCGATTAGGGTTGGGGTTCGAAGATCCTATCCAAACCCACGTCACAGTCCAAGAGTTCAACAAATCAGGAGAGAAGCCAGCTGACACAGTACACCTTCGTTTTAAGATCGGTGAGTTGAACGATTATGCCTAGTTTCATGTAATCAACACCAACACTTCTTACAATATTCTCCTCGGTCGACCATGGCTCCATGACCAGGGGGTGGTTCTATCAATATTACACCAATGTTTCAAGTATAACTAATACAAGAGACAGCATATGGTCTATGCTAACAAAAGACCATTCCCTGCGGTCGAAACTCACTATGCTAATGCTAAATGTTACTTCACAAATCTGACATCAAGGAGCCAAACAATGGAGGTCACAAGTCTACAATCAAGACAGCGTCTTTGTCTCATGAAGATGTTGAGGATGTTAGGAGAATATTGGTGAACATGTTCAAAGAGGAAGAAAGGCAAGGCAAAATCTTACCCCTAATCACCCTTCATTCTAACATCCCAACCATCATCCCTCAAGAAACTCCTTCTTCACTTGAAAAGGAGTCTTCGCCCTCGACCCCCAGTTCTGAGCCACCTTGGTCGGAAGATGAACCAGATATCATTCCTGATATTGAGCAACCAAAGGGATAGAATTCCTGGTTCCAAGGATCACCTGTACGTCGGACCAGCAGAAAGTCCTGCATATCCCCATTGCGCTCTTGAAAGCCAAAGTGGAACGATAATCGCCGTGAAATATTTTTTAAAATTTGGTTGTTATAAGTATAGAGGATGCTCCTCGGACCGGTGACCAGCTAAAACTTCTACTTTACCCCGACCTCTCAGGAGGAGAGCAGTTCAATAAAGAGAAACTTTCTTCCCCTCAAGGATAAGATCCCCTAGCAAACTTAAGAACTGAAGTTCGCAATCTCTAGAGTCAGTTGGAGGTCATGCGTATCGCTTCAAAACATCTTAAGGACTTCGTGCCATAAACTAAAAGCTATGATGAGCTTGAAGTAAATGCGCCACTAAGGGAGGCCGAAGCCCCTCATGACTGGAGTATCTATAGCAACCAGGCTCACCACATCATGAGGAAAATGAACTATGAGCCCTTGGCCAATCAGACATTAAGAGGAGAAAAAGCAACGACTCCCCATTTCGAAGCTATCCAAGTCGTGGCAGCCCACCATGGGGCTAAACAAGCCCTAGGGTATTAGCTTCTTGGGGCAATAAAAGTGTCGAGAGGCATTCAAGAAAGGAAATCACATGAGGTGCAGCAAAAGTAAGAAGAGAATGAAATCATGCAGCAAAGTCATTCAAAAGAGAGAAGCACTTTATTCATCAGTTAAAAACTTTTACAAGTACTGGCAAAAGGAAATGACATGTTCAGAAGCTATCGATCATCTTATTGATCTCTGCGATGCACGCTATCGGAGAAGTCTCGGTGCCCTGGACACGCTCCTTCAGTTCCGCCACCATTTGAGTCTCCTCTGCCATCACACAGTTTCCAACTCAATTGTGCCATTGAGTTCGGAAAAATCTTCAACCAAAGAGGTCTCCATGGCCCTCCTCTAAACCATCTTCGTTTTAAGGCCAGCGAATTACTGCCTCAATATTCGCATCTCCACTCTGATTTCAATCACTCTCTTGAAGCTTCCTTGTGCCTCCCTCTTAAGATCCTGCTGATGGTCAGTTATCGTAGCCTTCTTCTTGATGTAAGCATCTTTCTTCTCACGACGACCCAAGATCGACTCTTCCAAGAAGGCTAGCCTACTAGTTTCTTCCTCATGATGTAGCGCCCCCAACCACCAGCTCTCCAACTCGTTTAGAGTTGCATTAAAATGGGAAAGCACTTCTAGTACACTCCCGACCGCAGTAGGCGCAGCGAACTCCCTCAGCTTTGACAAAGCTTTGCCCACCAAAGAAAGGCCCTCCTCATAAAGAAGAAGCGAAACCACTTGGAGAGTTAGCTTTAATTCATGTGAAGAGTAAGAGGATGGTTACAGGCCAAAAGACGAAGCGAAGCCACTACAAGAAGTTAGCTTTAGTCCATCCGACATGTATATCAAACATATAAGCTAGATATCTTACCTGACTTGTACATAACACATACAACATAGGATTCATTCGACGTGTATATCAAACACACAAAGCAGGCTAGACCGGGCGAGGAACCTTCCTATGATGGAAAGCATACCTTGTTCATAGTGGATGCCCTTCCACAGAACAACATGGTCGTCACTATTGTGCTGAAGGATTTGGCTTCCAATAGGTACCACAAGCCACTCCTTACTATCATTAACCACTATTTGCAGGCTCATGAACATCCCATGCATAGCTCATTACCGAACATCTCAAACCCCACACGCGACTTATCACCACATGCGAGCATTACTATCCACATCATGATAAGCCACACTATCGATGAGTGCCGTCTGAAGTCAGTGCCGGTTTCGTCTGTCAACCCTCAGCACTAGTTGAGCCTATTGATGCCCAACTCCAGTTGTGTGCCAATGGCTAGCAACGACTGAGTCTGTCAACACTCAGCACTGGTTATGTCTGTTAATACTTAGCATCGACTACGTCTGCTAACCCTTAGCGCCGATTGCGTCTGTCAACCCTCAGCGTCGGTTGAGCCTATCGATGCCCAGCGCCTGTTGCATGCCAACGGATAGCGCCAGCTGAGTCTGTCAACACTCAGCTCCAATTGAGATTACCAATATCCAATGTCGGTTGTGCCCTTTAAAGGCCAATGCTGACTGTGATTGGATCTCTCACACGTGCCATGAAATCTAGTCGTGACACCTCGAACTCAGATGTGCCGACTGATAGCCATCTTCATGTCCTTCAGCTCCACCTGACACACGAGTGAATGTCAATCGTTACCATGTCTCGCTGCTCCTCTTGACACACGAAAGAGGTAACCGTGCACTTTCCCTGTGACAGTTCACCTCCCACGATGGTTCATCTCCTGCAACCGTACACCTTCCACGACGGTCCACCTCATGTGACCGTTCGTTTCCTGTCAAAGCTTCTCCTACACGACTGGAAACCCACTCCAAAACTTTCCCGCCTGTGTTTTTGGTCGACGTCACCAGAACCACATCAAAAGCTTCTGCAAATTTTCTATAATCCCCAGGAACCTCTGCGAAATCCCAGTAACGCTGGAAAACTCACTTAGAGATTTTCCTCTACCGTATTTTGGTTGGGAAGTCACCAAAAGCTTTTGCAAACTTTCCCTAACTCCCCGGGAAACCCTTAAAACCCTGGAAAAATGCCAAGGATAGAGCCCTTCTCTCCACCAAAAA
Organism: Amborella trichopoda; assembly: GCF_054954075.1. Taxonomy (NCBI): domain Eukaryota; kingdom Viridiplantae; phylum Streptophyta; class Magnoliopsida; order Amborellales; family Amborellaceae; genus Amborella; species Amborella trichopoda. Next base: position 18,932,025 of record NC_142340.1, read on the forward strand.
GTCCTCTATGCTAAAAACTCTCTCTGCAACTTCACCAAATTTTTGGCAAAGTTTGCTCACCAAAGGCCTTCCCTGCAAGACCACCGGAAATCCCACTGTTTGCTGAAAACCTTCCATGCAACACTTTTGCTGGAGTCCCACTGCTTGCCAAAACTTCAACCAGGCAACCTCTCCTCAATAAGAAAAATTTTGTTCAAGATTTTTTACCCTGGGTGAAAAGTAAAGAAAATGGGATTTTACCCCCTTATATAGACCACACTACCCTCGAACACCCCTCACAAACTGAGAATCCCAGTCGTGTCCAAGGGAAGCCAAACGACGTTGAGCCAAGACGGGCTTTGACCCGAGGTTTGAGTCAACACTCGCCGTCGCCTGTAAAATTCCAACAAATGGGCCAGAACGGGTCAGGCTTGGCTCATGACTCAAGTATCAATCCATGCTCAGTGCCGGTTGACTTGGAGTCGAGTGAATTCCAAACAACCCTAGGGTTGGTTGATTTGGCACCAGGTGAATTTCAAACAACCCTAGCGCCAGGTTGTGTTCAACGATATCATGGGTCGTTCACAGTGCCAGCTGAGTTTTTAACAACCCAACGCTAATTGTGTTTTTAAGAACTCAGCACCAATTGAATGCTCGCGAGAAAAAAGTATTGCTACACCTGGCACAGGCTAAATTTCAAGCCCTTTATTGTCACCAATTTCCAGTTGAAGTTGTGTATGTCCCACCACTATCCCCAGTGGAGTTGCACCCAAGCCATGACCTATCATCCCCAATGGAGTCAGGAGCGAACCACTGTCCCTCATCCCCCAGTAGGAGTCACACCCATACTGCAGCCCATCATCCCCAGTGGAGTTAGGGTCATCCTTACTTCTTCAACTCCCAATGGGTCTGTTTCACACCAAGCTATCTTATACCCATGGAGTCGAGCTACCTGTCATAAGCCAATTCTCCATAGAGTCTCATCTTTCACCAGGGAGTAAGCTTGCCCTCTTAATCTCCAGTGAAGTTCGCTTTCATTCGCCAACCCTCGTTGGGCCACCATCCCCATCTGAGCCCTTTGCTTGTGTATGGCCTTAACCATTTTATCTCCAGGGAGCTAGATTGCCAACCACAGACCTATTCCTCATGGAGCTTCCCCTACATGGCGACCCACACAATGGTCTAGATGTATGACCCTAAACTGCATGGTCCAAACTATATAACCATAAACTATAGCGGAGGTCTAGCTGCATGACCCTAAACTGCACAGCCCAGGTCTAATTGCACGATATTAAACTGCATGGTCCTAGTTGCATGACTTTAAACTACATAACCATGGTTCAAACTATATGACCTTAAACTGTAGCGGAGGTCTAGCTGCATGACCTTAAATTGCCTGGTCTTAGTTGCATGACTTTAAACTGCATAACCATGGTCTAAACTATATGACCTTAAACTGTAGCAGAGGTCTAGTTGCACGACCTTAAACTGCATGGTCCTACATGTATGACTTTAAACTACATAACCACGATCCAGCTGTATGACCATAAACCATAGTGCACATCCTGGCTGCATGACGATAAACTGCTTTGCACAGGTCCAGGAGGTATGACCATAAACTCGCCCCCATGTACACGCACATGCACACGTCTTTACGTGCACTTTTACGCATGCCTTCCTTAACATAACTATTAGTGTGCATGCACCACCTTCACTACCTCCTCAGTGAGTTCATTCCTTTCATCACTAGACCTCATTCCCCAGTTAGTCTTACCCACGCTCACAAAACGGCGAACCATCCCGCCATCCAAACTTGTTGTAAAATAGTGAGTCACCATCGTCCACTTACATTTCATACATCATCCATCTGTCATAGGTAGCCTCATGTCATCTCTCTAAAAGTGAGTCAAACCACCACCATACTCACTCCATGGCCTCCACAGACTGCCATTCATCACCACCACAGTCCAGTTGTATGACCTTCAACCATAGTGAATGTCCTGACCGCATGATTTTAAATTGTTTCGCATAGGTCCAGAAGGCATGACCTTAAACACGCCTTCACAAAAAAATGATGAAATAACAAGCATGGTATATACCTTAACAAGGGAACACCATGAGTAAAAATAACGGACGGGCATGGTCATGAAACCATGAGTAAAAGAGTTTCATGAATAAAACAAAATCAGGCACGGTGAAAACCCGAAAGGGCATCATGAGTAAAAATAGATGAAAAGGGTGGACATGGCCGAAAAGTCATGGTTAAAAGAGTCACAAAATAAAAAGAAGTTGGTGAAAACCGTCTCTACCACGCCGCTTCCCAAATTCAACTGAAAATCCGCAAAGGACGCTTGGACCAATAACTAGGTTGATGCAGCACTCGCCTCAATAGGCGGCTTCAGCCCTCACTTAAAAGAAGAAAATCCTTGGTAGCATAATGTCAGGAATTCAAAAATACAAGCTTCAAAGAAAAGATTCTGACAGCCTGAGTCCAATTGTAAAGGAACTCGAAAGACAAAAGACTCTCCAAGATGGAAAGACAAGTCTCATGAGGAAGAACATTATTCCCACGAGGTCACAAATACACTCTAGAAACAAACACTACAAAAGCAAGAAATTCGCAAAGCCAGGGCAAAACCTGCCAGAGACTTCAGCTCGCCTACCCAGCACGCCTAGACCTTCAGGATCAGCTAATAAACCTGCCCCTCACTGGACTCGATAGACGAGACCTACAGTGGTGCTTTGATCTTCAAAATCAAATCTGGTGTAGCAGCAAATAGTTATGACCAAAAGCAAACAAACGAACACATACCAAATGGGAACAATGCCCTTCAACATGGCACTCAATTGCTAGACAAGCCTGATTCTGATTGATGAGGTCTATACCAAATCCTCAGCTTCAGAATCACCTATAGTCCTCATGAGGGTGAGGACTTCGACAAGATTCCTAAAAAGAGTCTCTTCTCCCCCTAAAGTCTCCACGAACTGACCCGCGAACAATGTATCCCTACGTCTGACCAGCCTAGTTACACCATTACGTGAATCTCCTCGGCATTCATGTGGTTCTGTGCCTAGGAAGGAAAAAGTAAAAGCTGAAGGAAATTTTCCAAATAATTGTCTTTGTCAATAGGAAGCATGTCAATAAAGCCTACGAAATAGTGGAAAATCCTGATAGTCTCATAATGGCCCCAGAATTGGCCAAGATCTTCATCAGCACTTCAAAAGACCATCTGCCAAGTTTCATTGCGATCAAACATGTCTAAGGCAGTGAAGACAACGAAATAATTTCAGCGAAATCTGTCTCTAGCACCCTGAAATGGACCCTGTAACTAGAGCCATATGTTTGGGGCTTCAAACAATTGTAGGATCATCGCCATTAGATCTGACACAATTGAAAATCCCTATGGGTCAAGTTTCGGCTTAATCGGACACTCCAAGACAAAGTTATGGGAAAAATACCAAAAAGGGATAGGCCGCACACTATTCCCGTGTGGCCTCACTCCATCAAAACATCATTAAAAGGTGGTTGTTTTTATAGTCATGAGCAGTCACTTTCGGAGCTTATAACTCACTCGTTCCAAGTCGAATCGCTCCCAAGTTTGGTGAGCATATTGGTCTAATCAAGACGAGCAATTCGATATGGTACGTCCCGTGACGACGCCCGAGCAGAGAGAAAAACTAAATGAAAGTTGTTGATCCGTAAAGAAACTTGCAAAAAATTCAACAGCAGCACACCTTATTCGAGCAGCCAGATCACGACGCTCGTATAACCGATCGGTACGAAACCAATTGCATTATGTGCATGAGGTCCGCAGCTATCTCTGATCCGAACCTCGCATACGATGAACGATTGGATTTCACACACGAAGGCATCAAATCTGCTGTAAATTTTGGCCACCGAATTCAAGATTCCGGTCAAAAATTCAAGACAACAAAATCTTCATTCGGACACGAAATCAAGCTACGTTTGTTGCAATGTGATCGTGACGGCATGCTCAGTGTGATTCAATGAAGAAATCACGAAGAAACATCACGAAACGAGCACACAATCGATCCGAAGTTTTCAAGATTCATCCAAAATTCAAGTCTCATGATCAGGGCTCAAAAACATGATGCATGGCTCGAAGTTGGTATCAAAATGATCGTCATGCCGAGCTCTACAAGAAAACAATAATCTTTCGATCAAAAATTGTTCGATCAAATAGGCATCAGAATGACCCCGGTCAGACATGTTCTGGAATTCCACACATTAATTCAATAAAATTTTCATTCTTGTGGAAGTTCTTGGGTATGCCTTGGAGAGAGAGGAGATAAAAGAAAAGGGTCGATACCCTTTGGGCAGGTAACTTTCTCTCTCCTCCCCTTTATCTTGTATCTATCTCTTTCTCTCTCCTCCCCTCTTTCTCTCTCCTCACTTTTTTCTCTCTCCTCCCCTCTTTCTCTCTCCTCACTTTTTTCTCTCTCCTCCCCTCTTTCTCTCTCCTCCCCTCTATCTCATCTCTTTCTCTTTCTCTCTCCTCCCCTATTTCTTCTCCTATCTTTATCTCTCTTCTTCTCATCTCTATCTCCTTCTCTTCTGAGGCCAGTCGGTGAAGCCTAGCACCGGTTGGATTTCTCTCTCTCCTTTTCTTCTGAAACCAGTCGACGAAGTCTAGCACTAGTTGGATTTCTCTCTGTCCTTCTCTTTTGAAGCTAGTCGGCAAAGCCTAGCGTCGGTTGGATTTCTCTCTCTTTTTCTTTTCTGTCACAGTCGACGAAGCCTAGCACCGGCTCGATCTCTCTCTCTGGCTTCTCTTCCTTCACAATCGGTGCAAGCCTAGCGTCGGCTGAATCTTTCCTTCTCTCTTCTTTTGACAATCGGCGTTGCCTAGCACCAACTGTGTTTCTCTCTCTTCTTCTAACAGTCGGTAAAGCCTAGCATCGATTTTATTTTCTCTCTCTTCTTCTGAAGTCGATGAAGCCTAGTGCCAACTGTGTTTTCTCTCCCTTCTTCTAACAATCAGTGAAGCCTAGCGCTGACTGCATTTTCTCTCTCTTCTTCTCATAGTCGACGAAGCCTAGCACCGACTTTGTTTTCTCTCTCTTTTCCTCACAGTCGGTGAAGCCTAGCACCGACTGCATTCTCTCCTTTCGATGAAGCCTAACGCCGACTGTGTCTTCTCTCTCGTCTCCTCTGTATAACATGATCAGTGAAGCCTAGCGCTGACTGCGTCTTCCTTCCCTCTCTCTCTTTTATTCTCCCTCCTTTCATACTCTTCTCCCTTCCTCCTTATACTCCCTTCTTCTCTTACCTCACTTCTTATTCTTTCTTCATAACCATCATTCTATTACTATTACTCTTTCATTCAACTAAGAGGGATTGAGGTTAGCCTCTCATAGTAGTCATGTCATCTAGCCGTAATGTTGTTGTGCCAGAATTACTTGACCCGCTTTATTGACACGACAGACTAACTATCATGCCTAACTAGTTGGTACTGATAATGACGTCTAGTTGTAATCCTGTGAGCCGATCTTAGTTATCGAGCCCATTTTACTACCACGTCAAGCCAATTATTCATCAGCTTAGTTGCCACTCTGATCCTCTCGCTCACTCAAAATCTTCTCTCCCCCGTCTTTCTTATCTTATTTTTCTTTTTGAATGCGCATGCTTATGTACATTCATCAAAGAGGAAACGGGTAAGCCTTGACCCACCTATCTTATAACCTTTGTCATATGTGTGTGATTGTAGAAAACAAGAAGAATACAAGCCAAGGGAAGCAATTCCGAACCAGTTTTATTACTGGGGGGCTTTCTTTGTGATCTAAGAGGGCGCCCATGGGAGCCAGCCCGAGTAAGTCCCGAACCCACCTTAAATTCCTCTCTCACCGGTTGGTAACACTTGCCCCCGTTCTCGAACGAGGTTCCTGAGAGAGCGATCCCAAAAATGTCTCAGGCCTTCCCTCGAAACCGAGACGTGTGCCGCTTAATCCCCAAAAGGATCCGGAGGGCGAGATCGAGGTACCTAACCATATGCATTTACAAATCTGGTATTGTATGTTGAGGACATGTTGATTTCTTGAAAATCCATGTTAGACATAAATTAATTGAAGACTCGGTTCGAGAAAGAATATAAAATGAAAGACTTAGGGCATGTAGTAAAACATTGGGCATGAAAATCTATTGTGACAAAAAAAGAAGAAGAAAAATACACTTTTGTTATTGAAAAAAAATATTTTGAGAAAGGAAAAATATATAATGAGAATATTTATCTTTGGTACAAAGTGGTCACAATTAATCGTGACCATTGGATGTGAAATTGGGTGGCTACATTTATTTCATTGACCAAGCTCAAAGTTCAAAAGAAATTTTCTCGAACTTTGTAACACACCCAAACTATCAGATTTCATTTCGGATAGTTATGAGTAATTGTGACCTCCTTGTACCAAAGGTAAATGGTCTCATTGTATGCAATCCCTTTGAGAAAAATTCTCTTCTCAATGGTGCAAAACATATTTATATACCTCTTACTACTCACCTTAATCTTTTTGTAGATTTATGTCCCCCCACAAATGAAGATGGGAAATATTGTGTGGTATTCCATGTGCTACAACACTTGGCAACATCATGTATGCAATGGTTTATACTAGGTTAGACATTTTCTATGATGTTGACGTTGTTGGAGGGTGCCTGGGAAATCCAAAGAGGGTGCCTGGGAAATCCAAAAAGCAACATTAGATGCTAGCAATGGATAATTCATTACTTGAAAGATGTTTGAACTAGGTTTGATAAGCTTGCTATATGGTAAAATAATCTAGTTAAACGAATCTAGTGGGTTTACTATATGCTTATTTTGTTTGGAATCTTGACAAGAGGAAATTTATTATGAGATTGTTAACAAAGAGACCATTTACCTCTTATAGAAGGAGGTCACAACTATTCCCACTCATTAGATGTCAAAATGAATGGCTTGGGGTGGGTCACATAGTCCGAGATTTTTTTGAGAACTTTGTGTCTAATCAATGACACCCTTACAACCATCTATTTTGAAATCTAAGGAACAAGAATGACTGTGACCTTCTTGTACAAAAGGTAAATGGTCTCTTTATAGACAATTCTATTTACTATTACTTACGATTTCACTATTATCGGTGGATTAGGCAGTTGAAAAATCATCATTGCAGTTTATAATTGCTCTCTTTACTATTGAAGTGAATGACAACCATAGTGGCGATCAAGGAAGCAATAGAGTAAAGTATTGCAAGTTAGTTTGGCTAGGATAATTTGATAATTTGAAGGTATATTATGATAACAAAGTGATACATGTTTGACAATGAACCACATGCAAGTACTAAACATATAAGATTTGAGGGACCATTGTATTGTGGTCATTGAAGAAGGTAAAGTTTCACCTATGAAATGGTGTTGACATGATAACCATGACATTCAATAACTGATGGGGATTTTCCCTTCCACGCAAGTGTATACCCAAAGTTTCATAGTCTTCCAAGGAACTGGCGGTATCTACTTTTTAGCCTTAGAAGGCAAGTGGACATTGTTGTATCTGCTTTTTACGACATGTGTGCATCGGTGGAAATAACAAGAGAACTTCAAAAGCTTTTTAAAACAAAATATCTCACCGAGGAGTCCAGTAATAAGAGATTTCTTATTTCAAATTATTTGTGAATTCACTTAAGCAATTATTTCTCAATTGTATGAATTGCAACTGATAGTTAATGAACTTAATTATTGTTGAATTCAATAAGATGGGTGTTTCTAAGTAGGTACTCTAATTCACAAGTCACCCCCATCTTAAAAAGTATCAAATGAAAATAAAGCACAAGAAAGTTGACATTGAGTTTGTTCAATTATAGAGTTCTCTTCGAATAGAATAGGAAAATAGACTTTGAGAAAAGAAAGATGAAATTGTGGAATATCAAACCAATGCGAATCTTATCGAGCAAAAATCTAATAAGAATGCTCAAAGCAACAATAAACCTTTATTTCCTATGGTCCAAAAGGATAATTCTAAGGACCAGAAGTCTAAAAGGAAGGATTCATGTTGTGTTTGCGGAAAATTAAGACACTACTAAAGAGAATGTAGAAACTGAAAGGGGCCTAAAAGCCTAAAAACCAAGCTATCATGACTACTAAAAAACATTTGATGGCAATGGTTACTGAAATACACATGATTAATAAGACGATGGATGGTGGGTTGACACTAGTGATACAATTAATATATCAAATAATAGAGATCTATTTAACACATTCAATCAAGTGAGTGATGGGAACTCACAATCCATATATCAAATAATAGAGACCTATTTAACACATTCAATCAAGTGAGTGATGGGAACTCACAATCCATATATCAACTAATAGAGATCTATTTAACACATTCAATCAAGTGAGTGATGGGAACTCCGATCAATTGGGAACTCAAGCTATGGCCAAGATTCTTGAAAAGAGTATTGTGGAACTACAAGTTTAGTGCGGGCAAGGTCTTTACCTTGAAAAATGTATACTACATACTAGGTATTACGAGAAATCTAGTGTCAAGCTATATTTTGAACAAGAAGGCTTAAAATGGATATTGGGTTCGATAAACTCATCTTGACAAAAAATGATGTATTTGTTGGCAATGGCTACTTTTGTAATGAGATGTTTAAACTTGATTCGGTTAATGCAATGAATAAATATTTTGTTTATATGGTAACTTCTTGTAATATGCGACATGCTAGCTTAGGACATGTTAATTTTACTTCAGTTAATTCTTTGGTAAAGTTAAGTTTGATCTCTAAATGTGATGAATTATCTAATGAAAATATGAAATTTATTTATATAGAAAAAAAACAATAAGAAAGACTCTCTTCAGTTGAAATGAATTATGAGTTGTTAGGGTTTGTTTATAGTGATAAATGTGATCTAAATGATGTTCTCATTAGATGTGGGAAAAGATGTTTCATCATATTTATTGATAATTTTTTTGATATACTTCTTTTTATTGAAAGATGAGGCTTTTGAAAACTTTTAAAATACTCAAGAAGCGATAGAAGTGGAAAGTATTTGTCAAATAATTATAATTAATTTTTTAAAATAATAATTTTTTAAAAAACAATATTGTTATTCATCAAGGAACTGCTCCCTATACCCCTTAACAAAATAGATTAGCAAAAATAAAAAATAGAACTTTGATAGAATGGTGAATGCGATGTTAATTAGTTCTTCTTTGTCATTCAATTCATAGGATGGAGCTTTATAAAAAAATTGATAAAATCCCTTATGAACTACAGTTTCATAGACAACCATCTTTAAATCCCTTAAGATAAAAGGGTTATCTTGCATATGTTAAACTTCAATATTAAAAAAGAAACAAATTAGGCCACAGTACAACAAAGTGTGTTTGTTGTAGGATATTCATCAATTAGAGGAGATCTATCTTATAATCTTGACACAAAGGTTTTATATCAATGAAATTGAAACTAATCGAAATAAGGTAATTAATTCAATAACTATAGTCTTAAATGTGGAAAAAGAGCCTAAGTCATTAAGAGAAGCTTAACATCACCTGATGCCACTTTTTGGAGAGAAGCTATTACTAGTGAGATGGTGATGCAAATCACGTTTAGAAGTTAGTTGTTATTTTCAAGTTCGTTTGGTCAGCTCGATCTAATCATCATTCTCAGGATTTGTTTTGGTCACTAGGATTGAATATGTCATTATTTCTTTATTTTGGATCCCAAGATATGTTTGTCATTTTTTTGTTTAATTATTTTGGAATTTGTTAAGATATAGGAAATTTGATGTAGAGATAAAGTAATTTATTATGTGAAATTCCATGGTCAAATTTGTGGTTTCAATACTGATAAGAACTTTGGTGCATGAAAGTTGCATCCAAATATGAAAAATAGGTACATGGGTGACATAGGTCATGAAAGTTGCATGCAAATATGGAAAATAAGTACATGGGCGACACTTTAGTAGGGGTAGTTTGGTCAGACTGTAGAAGGGTTTAAGGTTTGGCTTAGCCATAAGGCATCTCTCTCTTTCTCTAGCAGCTAGGAAAGCTCTCGCTTTCTCAAGCAGCTAGGAAGAAGAAATGCGACTCCACCTGGTTCGTAGAGCTCCCTCTAGGCTCTTCCATGCCTTCCATTCCCTCTCTAAACCCTCCTCCTCATCTTCTTCTTCCTCTCTTCTTACCTTTCTCTCTCATTATCCTCTTCCTCCAAAACCCACTCATTCTTTCCTCCCGATTCTTCTGCAACTCGACAAAACCTTTTCAGTCCTTGTTCACAAAGACCCCACCATTAATGGTGCGAAGGAACCAGAGCCCAAAATCCCCAATCTTTCGAAGTATAGAAGCGAAGGGGATTACAATGACTCAGGGCTTGTGGTTTGTCCTGGTTGCGGAGTATACATGCAAGATGAAAATCCCAAGCTCCCTGGTTTCTTCATGAGACCCACTAAGAAGGAACCTCCAATTCACCTGTTTGTTTCGGAAGAGGAAATCCATGGCAGGAGGAGCATCCAACCTGTCTCTGAGATGGGTATTACTCCTCATTTTAATGGAGGAGAAACCCAAGAATTGAAAGGGAAAAAAGACTGCAATAATTTAGAGAAACCCTTTTGTTCTGCTCTCGTTAAGGGCACAGAGTCCAAGGAACCAGAAGAGGAGAAACACTCCAAAAGGACAGAGAAACCTATTGTCTGTGCTCGATGCCACTCCCTTCGTCACTATGGTAGAGTGAAGGATGCTGCAGTCGAGAACCTGCTCCCTGACTTCGATTTTGACCACACCATTGGACCCAGGCTAACGAGTTTCTCAGGAAGCCGCTCTGTTGTTTTAATGGTGGTTGATGCTTCTGACTTCGATGGCTCTTTCCCCAGAAAGGTCGCAAAGCTCGTCTCCTCTGCAATTGATGACGGCTCAACTGCATGGAAAGAGGGGAAATCAGGAAACGTTCCTCGAGTTGTTCTTGTGGTGACCAAGATTGACCTCTTGCCTCCAACCCTGTCACCAACTAGGCTAGAGCACTGGGTTCGACAAAGGGCTCGGGAAGGAGGCGCCAATAAGCTTTCGAGTGTGCACTTAGTGAGTGCGATCAAAGACTGGGGACTCAAGAATTTGGTTGATGATATAAGGGATCTAGCAGGTGCTCGAGGTAATGTGTGGGCTATTGGTGCACAAAATGCAGGTAAATCCACACTTATCAATTCAATAGGGAGGCATGTTATGGGTAAAATTACGCATTTAACGGAAGCTCCGGTTCCTGGGACCACATTGGGGGTGATCAGGATTAAGGGTATTCTTGGCCGGGCAAAATTGTTTGATACGCCGGGCCTTTTGCATCCTTACCAAATTACTACGAGGTTGACAAGGGAGGAGCAAAAGCTGGTGCATATAAGCAAGGATCTGAAACCAAGGACTTACAGATTAAAGGTACGGCTTTGCTTTTCCTATTCAGCAATTAGGTAGTATGGATTTGTTGAGTTTGTGTTTTGTTAGATAACCTAATGATTAGGTGCTCTTCCCTGATATGTGTTAACTGATTTTTTATTCTTCTCGATTTGACCATAATGTTGGATTAAATAAGAGGGGCATGATTTTTTGCAATAAGCACAACTGGGATTTGTTTGATTTTGTGCGTGGGTGGAATTGCTCCATTTGAGTACATTTACCTTGTGCCTTCCAATTCTTCAGGAGAAGACCATTGAATCCCCTTGGTGACTAAGCTCAATGATATCACAAAATTAATAGTTCTATGTCCTCATTTTTCTACAGCAATAACTAGTGTGGGAGTAGGACAATTTGGTTTTAAGCATACAATTTTCAATAGATTTGGTTACTCCCTTTGCGCTTCATCAGAGATGATCCCAATACGATTTGTTAAATCTAAATGGATTGTTTTAAGGTAAACATTGATGTTGGACTTTAAATTCTTTAGTAGATTTAAGATACTAAAAAAGAACCACAATAGTTATCTGAACTTAGGCTGCTGGCGATTAAAAAATGAACACTTTCCATGTATTGTGTCGTTTCTGTGATGCTTTCTTCAGTTCTTTTCGAAAAGCTCCACTTACTACTGGTTGATGATTTAAAAAAGTTATAGATTCTGGCTGATTTTTCTGCTTATGAAGCTTAAAAGCTATTCGGGCTCCTATGTGATTCTATGTTAGGTATACTTGTGCATTGCTTACAGGCCTACAGAATTCGATTTGTAGTAGAATGGGATTGCCTCTATATCATGAGATGGGCCCAAAAAGGAGACCTCTAGTCGTTGTAAGGTGGCTGTGATTTTTGTTTAGATCTTTGACATTTGTGAACTGAGAACATGACCTTTGTGCACATTATTTGGGGGGCTAACAAGGAGGTTGATGCTCTTGTGATGAAAAATGAAATTCACAAAGAAGAGACTAAAAAAATATGAAAGTTCGATAAAAGATTGATAATGGAAGTTTACAAGCCAAGTTTCTTAGCTGTCTATTGAAATTAGGAATCTAAACAAATAATTATCAAACTTTGATCTAAAACCCTAAACCAACCCCTATTTATAGACTGAAACTTAATTTGACCTTTTGACCATCAAGAAAATCCTAGATGAATGTAATTGGACTCTTGGAAAAAATATAACACGAAAGGACAAAACTACTTATTTACAAATAAAATAATACCCTGTTGGTTCCAAACTAATCTTGTGCTGAAAATTCCAGACTCATAGTTAAAGTCTTTCGAAGCATTTTTCAGCCAAATTTCCTTGGCAAAATAGGCGGACCAGCGTTATAGTGCTCATCCAATTCTTTCCAAAATGGTGGAATAATAGCCATTCTAACACCAGAGTGAAAAGTTATAGCCTTTGGAGCCTGCAATATCCGAAAATAACGTAAATCAAAACTTTGGTTGGAGGGAAACCCAACTAATTGTGTCTCAGCTCTGCAAGTTCTCAAAATGACAATCAATACTTCTCTAATTAACAAAATCCTCGGTATCATATAGGAACCATATACTGAGTCTGCAGACTTTCCTAATGATTGATGAGAGGTCATTGGCAATAGAAGGGTTGTTGTTAAACCATTTTTTGGAACTTTGATGTGTATTGGATTAGCTCCCTCTTTAGCCTCCATGCTCTACACCTCTGTAGTGTAGAAACACCAGCAAAAGTAGACTGTAAAGGTTGAAAACTTTGGGCCTTCATCTCTAAATCCACAGATATCATGATAGATAGGGAACATAGTTCTTCCTGGTTCCCCTTGGCATATGCCATGGCCTTCATCTTCTCCACCTAATCCTGGTTTCCATTGCCATCACCATGTTCTTCAAATATCGAATCAATCATGAAATCCCATAGATCATCATAAATTGGTCTACCCATGTTATCTTGTTCTTCACCATAGAATGGTTCTTCATCAAAGATCGGCTTGTCCATGAGATCACGTTTCTCAACGTATAGATCATCCACAGTATCCTCATCAAAGATAGGTGGACCTATGGATCATAGAAGGGCTACTAAAACTGCAAATATGAAAACAAACCTCGATCATGAAACGTAGCAAAAATGTCCCTTGACTGGTTATGAAATTGTTTAAGATTCTCTAAATCTTACCCATGACTGTGATTGGACTTAGTCCTGCCCTTGTCTTTAACGACTGAACATCGATTAGAGCAAATTAGGCAAAAAATGTTCTCGAGTCGCAACTTCTGTAGTTGACAACCACTTCTCTCAAAGTGGGTTATGTAGTTTTTTAATTTCACTGACGTTTCTGTTTTATTTTTTTGTTTGTATGACGCAGTAAACTGCTCTTCCCACAATTTTGGACAGTTTGTTACTCTGAGAAATGTAGCAATCTGCTGAAAAAACGAGATTGTCAGAAGATATTATACTCCCGCAGGTGTGTGCTATCCATTTACTCCCTCAGGAAAAGCTCCATCTAGGTTTAATTTTAGGACCTCAAATTTCGGGGATGTAACTTCTTCAACCATGAAATTGACCTCAAGAAAAAAAACTTTCCTAATTGCACCCTCTATGCACAAAAAAAGAAATAATGTCTCAAAATTAAATAGAAATCGTTCTAATTTTTTGAGAGTGAAATCTTTGTGTTAGGAAACTCAAAATCCAATTTTTTTTCTTTTGAGAACAATAATTAAGTGATTCTTAAGGACTTCCCAAAATTTCAGATTGAAAAAATCCTCCCAAGTAGGTCTTTTGACCAAGGGAGTAGATGTGCACTATGCTCTTGTGGGAGCATGGTATACACACTCAACGATATTTGCATGGTGAAAAATTGACCCTACTGCTGATTTTTAGGTTTTTGTATTCCCATGTTGTAGTAGATGCCTACCACTATTCCTACTTCTAAGAAACAATGCAAAAGTTTTTGATTTGTTGGATGGCAATCTTATTGCTTGTGATTCACATGAGCATATTTGTTGGGACAAGTTTTGGAGTCCTTATGTGACAGTGATAGTTAATTAGGCGCCATATGAGGTATTGTGGTGTATGTTGATCACGGATGACGTACTGTGGTGTATGTTGATCGGGGATGACATAGTTTTGGCAAGGTGGCAGTGGTATCAAAGCCTGGGTTGAGGTTGTTGGTATAGTTCGAATGCAAGGTTCGAGGTGAAGAAATTTGATAGCAAGCACTATTTTTCAAGCAAGAATGATGAAGGAATTATTTGACAAAAGATGAAGAATTTATGAAGCTATCCAATGAATGTTGGCATGGTGAGCTGATTTTGAAATCAAGGTGGAGATTGTTGGATTTGGTGCTATAAAAAATCACCCACATAAAGAAATCCCATATTATGTGGGATTGAGATTGATATTGATAAGTTTCCTAAAGGAAATAGAAATCCAAAAGGTTTAGGACTCTTGAGTATATCTCTTAGTTTTGAGATATATGTAACATCTATAGGAAGTTTCCTATTTAGTATCGATTCCTAATATTATATGTATGTGACAAAAGTGTAGAAAATTTGTGTGACCTATTTGGGTCACCAAATGGGAAAGGTAGCTTCCTCTAGAGAGAGAAGGGGGTAGGGGCCTCCTGTGCATGAGATGCAAGGTCTCTCTTAGAGAGAAGATAGCTTTTTATGGAGAGAAACATTGCGATGGTGCTTCCTGTAGACTCCTGAAGATTGAGAGGTTGGTTTCTCATAGAGAAGCAGTTCCCATAGAGATTTTGGATGGTTTCTCCTTTTAGTGAGAGAAAGTCTCGGTTGCTCTCAAAGTTCTCTTCCTAGATAGTGGTCTAGTTATTGGTTCTACTTATGGAATAGAGATGAGAGATCGGCAGTGGTGTTGTTTAGGAGAGCAGGTTTACAAGGGTTTGCTCGATTTGGTTTTATCGAGGGTTAGAGAGGTAACTCTATGTCTTAAAATCTTTGATGTAACTTTCATTGGTATTAGTGGATTTCAGTTTGATGTGCCCGATGATGTAGTCACATATGTGATGAACCACATACATTCTGGTGTTATTTTTTCCTGCTTTATTTTTCTTGCTTGTTGCTTATTCTATTTTTCTCGTACTTTATTTACCAAAAATAACCACCCATCGGGTTTAGAGCTTCCGCACACAGCAGAGAGTATTGGCGACTTCAACGCAAAGGTAAAATGTTGGAAGGATGCTCTAGAATCTAGTGGTTTTAAAACTAGTTCGATTAAGATAGAATATTTGCAATACAAGTTTAGTAATAATAGGAGCAAAAATGAGGAAGTAGTTAAGTCTGATGGTCAAGAAATACTTGAAAGAGATTGTTTTTGCTATCCAGGGTTGATGATCCAGGAGAATGGAGAGATTGAGGAAGCTGTTGCACATAGAATTAGAGCTGGGTGGGCAAATCAGAGATATGCATCCGGAGTTTTGTATGATCACTGTATACCATTGAGACTGAAGGGGATTTTCTATAGGATGGCTGTAAGACCAGCCATGCTTTATAGGATGGCATGTTGGGCGGTCAAGAAATAACATATCCATAGAATGAACGCAGCTAAGATGAGGATATTGAGATGGATGAGTGGCAATACAAGAAATGATAGATCTAAGAATGAATACATACGAGAGAACTTCGATGTGGCTTCAATAGGCAATAAGATGAGGGAAAAGTAGACTTAGGTAGGCTGGCCTTGTGCAGCATAGACCTAATATAACACCTGTTAGGAGGTGCGATTTGGATCAAGTGAAAGGCTTTAAAAGGGTAAGGGGAAGGCTTAAAAGAACATAGATAGAAGTAATGAGAAAAGATATAGTGACTTTTGGTCTTACTAAGAGTATGACCTTTGATAAAGAAGAATGGAGGAACATGATCCAGTAGCTGACCCTAAATAATTGGGATAAGGCTTGGATGATGATGATGATGTTTGATACTAATAGCTTGCGAGAATAAGCTTCAAGTGTCACAATATCCACTTTTATGGTTTTTTGAATGTTATCATGGAGAATGTAAATTATTTGATGTTCTTGAGATCCCTGTATTGTAATTGAGACTCAAGTATTGAGACCAGGTTAGAATGTCAAACTAATGCACATTCTTAAAACCAAAGTGAATAAGCCAAGCCACAGGAGCTTACTGCTATAAGACGTAACAAATGCATGCAGGACAAGGCAATGCACCATTTCACGGATAGGGGAATGGAAAGAAACATGGGGAACTAAATGTTGGCTCTTGATCCTATTTTTCATGAGAAGAGTGAACAACCTATGGATGCGGAGCAAACTGACCAACATGATATCAGGTCTCTGTACACAAGATCATGTCTTACTTGAATGGCATGCTAATATAAACATGCTGAATATGGCACTCTTGACAAGTTAGCCTCTTGTATTTATTGAAATGAACATAAAAATATACGTGACAAAATATTTTTTTGATTGATGCTAGACAATAGAAATACATATGGAAGTACCCGTTAGTAAAATGCTTGAGGGGCTCGACTTGGGCCGATCCTCAAGCCTTGCCAGTCAGAGAGCATACTTATGTTGGGTTTTTTTATAAACCAGTTATCGTAGTGGAGCTTCCCTAAATGATGTTAGATGGATTGAAAGGATTGGCCTCTCTACTAGGTACCTATTATAGGGCAAGAGTTGACAAAGTAGAATACGATTTATTTTTATTTTTTCTATTCCAAAGGTAAACATCCCACCCCATTTATTCGTAGATTATTTGTTGTGGTAGGGTTTTGTGGCTACTAGCAAAATCTTTTGCTTCATGCTTTTGCAGACGTGTCTTTTGGAGAATGAAGCATTTGTTACCATAATTTTGCATAATCAACATTATCCATGTCCCAGGAAAGCAAACTCAGACATGTACAGTTAAGTTTGCTACAGCTGAAAATTAATGAAGTTCATTGCTTCCATGATATATGGGTGTCATTTTGCCGTCATTTGGCAATTCTCATTTGTTCTCGTCATTTCATTGCTTATTGAAAACTAAAGAAAAAAAGAGAAAGTGACAAACTGATAGGTCTCCAAACATCTTATTACTTGATTCCGATGATTCAAAAAGCGGACCGCCCATCGCCTTGGCGGCCGCTTAGGCGGTCCAGAAGGCTTGGGCGCATTGCCCAGGCCTAGGTGGCCGATCTGGGCGGCAGTCCTTGGATGGCCACCTAGGTGGTACGGAACCCACCTAGGCGGGGCACAAGCGCCGCCTAGACGAGCGCCTCGCCTAGAGGTGGAATTTTTTTTTTTTTTTTGTATTGATTTTTGTTTAAAATATAAAGGGTTAGAAGGATGGTTTTAAGTTCATTTGAAACCTAAAACTTATTGAAGCCCATTTTAGAGAGAAAAAGCCTTCAAAAAAACTAGTTTTTGGTGATTTCTTTAGGATCGAAGGGTTTCTCAAAGTTTACAAAAATTGATCACATCACCCATTGATATTAGATTTAATTTTTGATGTTTTATAAATCTATTGGGTTTTTTTTAGAAGATTTTGAGTCCTTAGAAGCATCTTTGAGGTGGAAGTTTGAAGATTGAGCAATCAAACTCAAAGTAAGTGCCCTAGATACCTAATTTTTATTTTTTATACTATATATTCTTTTTTTGTCTAAATGGGCATCCTTTTTGGATTCGACTGAGCCGCCTAGGTTCTGGGTGCCCGTCTGGGCGCTCGCCTAGGCGATGGACAGCCCTGAACCCCCAAGCCGCCCTCCTAGCACTTTTTGAAACACTGTTTGATTCCAATAGGATAGAACAATGTCTAGTAGCCAAAGCGCATGTATTCTACACACATCTTGCAAATTCTTTATGCTCATTAAGTGAGGAATGGAACCTTGATTCATTACATCTTGGATGTAGCCCTGCTCAGCATCGATTCTAATACATGGTTGGCCTCCACATTAAATCTGTAGTTTGTTGGCATGTAATATTTAACTAAGGGACCTTGTTCCCACCATGTTACTACGAATTATGATCATCCTTCTTCCTGAGCTAATTCATTGCAATGAATGGCCAGTTTTGACAGCTTGTGTTCTCTCCTTAACAACTTGCTTTCCTTTGATTTCAGTTTGGACAGAGAAGATAAAAATGTATCTTTACTGACATGAGGTTTTGATATAAACCGCTTTCTTTTAATACTTGCCCTGATGGAAATATGAAAGAACAGGAATTGTCTAAATCTTTGGTGAACATTTAAAAATTGTACTATTGCTATGTCTATATCGATCATTTTCATGTGGGCAAGTCTTTTCTGCATTTTTTGCAGGTCCATTTAACAGTAAACATCACTTTGGTAACCGCATGGTTAGATTATGATTTTGAAATAATGATTTGAGTTGGCGAAGTTTGTTCCTTTCTTGTTTTTCCTAGATAAGCATGGAATGAACGAAGTGTTTGGGGCTTCATCATTTGGCAAATGGCGTTGAATGTGATTTTCCACTGAAAAAATTACTTATCTTCTCTCATTTAGGCTCAAATGTTCTTTTATTAGTGGGCATTGGATTAATATACTTTTTTATTCGAGAAAGATTATATACTATGAGAAGTTCATTTCGTCCTTTTATGTGCACTTGGAATTGATAGGGACTTCAATCCTATTAACACTTATGTGCATGTTCTGTTCAATTTTGATTGTTGTGTTTGAAGCTGAATGCACGAAATGACTACTCTCCGTTGGATGCATGTGATTGCATAAGTTGCGATTGCTGCTCCATTTGCTTATTATTGTTGCATTTAGATCAGTTGGACAATCATCATCTTTATTGAAAGGTTCCTTTTTCATTCTACAGAGGGTAACCTGTCACTAATTCCTCTACATTATATTCTGAGTATTTTATGTACTTCGATCGCAGTCTGGTTATTCTGTACATATTGCTGGATTGATGAGGCTTGACGTGGAGGAAACATCAGTGGACACCATATATCTTACTGTTTGGGCATCTCCATACCTTCCCCTTCACATGGGGAGGGTGGAGAATGCGAGCAACATGTTAGAATCCCATTTTGGAAGCCAGTTGCAGGTAAATGTCTGAACTTAGAAGCACCATAAATCTGGTATACGAGGAGCCTGATCATCCTATTTTATCTCCCATACTCTGCGTTAACAAGGTATTCCTCTGAGTTGACTTATGTTGGGACCTGACATGGGTATATTAAACTTCAATGGTTCTATTATTTAACATCAATTATTCTATGTTTCAAAAGACTGCTGAATCCAAGGTCTCATTGATTTGACTTTGACTCAGAGACAACTAACTCATGACCTGATTCAATATTTCTAAACTTGGTGGAAATAGTGTTTCACCAGTTGGCCATATTATGACATGGAATACTCATAAGGAAAAGTGATTGTGAAAGTAATGAAAGTGTACGACAGTTGTTTTATTGGGATCAACTGGGAAATCTAAATAATTATTGTTTCATTTTGAAAGTCGAATATTTTGGATAATCTCTTAAAATTTTGGATAAGTGGTACTTCTAAATGTAGGTACTTATTTAAGAAAATGATGCCTTAAAAAGGTTCTGAGATATGCTCTCATCTGATATCACAGGTGGAAACTTCTAGGTCTTAATTTGGAAGTATGTAAGAGTATTTCTTGGGTGAACTTGAGGTGGTTATTTGTCATTCTGGTTGTTTTGTTTCTTTATACCAATCTTGATGAAACGAGGGTTGTTTTGATTGCTTTCAAAATTCAAAGATAATTTCTCTGTTCTCTGAAGCACAATTGTTTTGTAACTTCTCTTGACAATATTATCTATGATTTTCTTGAAAATATCGATATTTGAGTCATTCATGGAAATTGGAAATCCTTCAATATTTTTATTGTCCTGAAGTTCTTTATCATCTGTTTATTTCCAAAACTTGAAACTTCAATGTTAAATTTTGGGATTTCCTTCGGATTAAAATTAGAAGATCAACTAGTGTCACTTGAACATTTGTTGACAAGCGGACCCAATACAATGAGGCAAGTACCGTAATCTCACGTAGTCATGTAATGAAATCCGGGGGCAATTTTCTAGGGGAGCCTGACTCCTTTAGTTTCTTTGCAGACGATGCCTTATTCCTGCAAGTGTTAACATGAATACCTATAGTTTGAGATGTGAGGAATGACACAAGGTGGCATTCTTTAATAGTTTCTTTGATTTTGATTGCAGCCTCCTATAGGGGAGAATCGAATCCAGGAACTTGGTAAGTGGGTAAGGAAGGATTTTACAATCACTGGAAGCAGTTGGGAGGTGAGCTCGATGGATGTGGCTGCTGCTGGTCTTGGCTGGTTTGCAGTAGGCTTCAAGGGAGAAGCCCATCTTGCTGTTTGGACCTATGAAGGAGTAGATGTTATTCTTCGAAATGCATTGATTCCCGAAAGGGCATGCATATTTGAAACCACGGGTTTCACTGTCTCGAAGATCGTGTCAAGAGCTGATAAAGCTTCGAACAAGCAGCGTGGAAGTCTCTAAGAGAGAATGGAACCCTAGATAGAGAAAAACTGATAACGGATTTGGTTATCAATGCAAGGGCATGAGTTTTTGGCTTGTGGGGCATAGTGGTGCTTTTCCATTGCGTCTCTCTCAACAGATGCAACTATCTGGCAATACAGTATAGAAAAACTATATTAAGTGCATTACACTGTGACATACTTTTAGCCCATTGGCTCCTCAAGGTCTAATGGAAGGGATAAGTGGTGATGGAAGAGAGAGAGAGAGAGAGAGAGAGAGGGGGGGAGGGAGAGAGACAGCTGCCTAAGCAAGATATGGCTTCAAGGGTCTCTGTATGGGCCAAGATCAAGACATGAATTACAAGAATGTAAAAGAACCCGTTGGATTGCCTATTAAGAGCTTTTGTACTTGTGCATGCAAACCAATATTGAACTGGCTTTGATTGCAGGAGTAGATTGCCTATGATGGAAGGTGGGAATCGAAAGAAATTTGTATTCTTCACCAATATATAGCCTTTTTTGTCGTTGTTTTTGTGAAGTTATTTCTCCATTATCATGAAAGATTCTGAGTTAATGCATTTTTACCATTGTTTTAGGATATAAGGTTTTGCATTTTTTAGATTTAAAATATTTGTGGATATGAGGATCACAAATCTAACCATTCTAATTTCCTGCTTGATATTATCGTGTTAAGATATTTTGGATTGATTTTTGGGATTTTTTAAAATTGAATAATCTTTCCAAATCTAAAGGTTAAAATGGGTCGATGGGGGTGGTTTTTTATTAAGTACTCATTGTTTTTTTAATTAAAAAGTGATTTTACTGGTTGCTTAATAACCAAATGAAAGTGTATTTGGAATTTTTCTATAGTATAATGATGTTTTAAGGAAACCACTATTCATCTTTTAGGGGTTGTTTGGTTCTTTGAAAAATATTGCCAGAAAAGAAGATATTAGGAAAGAGAATAAAAATAATAATTTCCCAGGGAAATTGCCTATTTCCACCATTTGGATCCATATTTTGGTGTGGAAATTTTTTAGGGAAACTTACTAATAACCTCTATGTGCAACTTGCCCAGATCAAACTTTTTTTTTTCACTTTTCATACCAAAATATACTTTTTTTAGCAAATATTTTCAATCAAAAATAAATAAATATAAGACTAAACTATCCTTGTTTGACTATACCCATGCTTCTCTCTCCTCTCGACAAAATTGTTGTCCGGCGGATATACATAGTGGCCCGACACTATTCTTTCCGGATAAACATGCGATCTGGCAAATGTATATTATGGTCCAGCGCTTATTTCGTGGACAAAATGCGGTCTGCCAGATCCCCATGCCAATCCGACATTTCTGTTCTTGAACAAATATGAGGTTTGGTAGATCTATATGGCGGTCCGGCAGATCTATATATGTTGTTCAAGAGGTCTATATGCGGTCCGACAGATAATGACGGCGGTCCGGCATAGTTTAACAGGTCCGACAATTGTTACAAGGCGGTCTGTAGCTCATGTAGCTTGTAGTACTATAGGCCCATGTGAATGTCCGACCAAAATTAATTTTTTATATACGAAAAAGAGTATTTTCGTAAAAAAATGTACCTTTTTTTACTTGAGGGTATTTGCTAGAAAAGTATATTTTGGGGTAACAAGTGAGATAAAAAATTTGGTTGGGGTAAGTTGCATAGGATGTCTATTCTTGTTTTTTTTTTTGTTTTTGTTTAGAGAAAATATCTTCATACCCTTTATTTTTAGGTTTCATTTTTTTATAAATCCAAAGTTTTAAAAGATATCTTCTAACCCCCTTGCCACTTTAAACTTATTTTTTAACTTAAACAAATATAAGAAAGACATGTTCTTTCTAAACCTAGTCATTTCTCTCTCTTCACTTATATACGCCAAACTTATTTCTCTCTCTTCCTGTGTCCCTCACTCTCTTTCTTCTCTCGTCTTTCTCTCTCCTCCCAATAACCTCTGATTTCCATGAAGCCCTTCTCTCTCTCTCTCTAGAAGTTTGGGAGGATGGATTTTAGAAAAGGCATGTCTTTTTCAATTTGGTAGGCCTAAAAAAATATGTTTAAATTAGCTCCGGGGGTTAGAAGAAATAAAATCTACAAATTTTATGCTCCAAGATATCTTTTAAAACTTTTGATCTATTGTGAAATGAAACTTAAAAATAGGTGATATGGAGATATTTTTTATTTTTTTTATGCTAGAAATCAATTTATGCATTTTGAGCTCTAAAAATAGAGATTATTTTTCTCCTCACAAGCTATAAAATTAATTTCCCACCGAATTTCTTTAGGAAATTGAAAGAACAAAAAAAAAAATTCAATACAAGCGTATGCTTGTCGGAGCATGGTAGAAAAGGGTGATCTTTCTCTCCATCTCTCTCTCTCATCTCATCTCATCTTTTTCTAATTGTCAAAAATCCTTATATCATTGCTTCTCCTCTCGTATGTTTTTCCCTATTTATAGAAATCTCTTTCTTGCTCTAACCATTTCTCTCTCCCTATTCTTCCCTATAAACTCCTTGCGTTTTGATTCTTCCATGGCAGAAATGCACCTTTTGGGAATATCTTTTGCAAAGAATGTTTTACATGGACCTTAACAGGGTCTTGGCAGAAATTTCACATATGCATTTACTCAATGATCAAACGGTCAGAAAAAAATAAGGAGAAAGGGCTCTTTGAGGAAAAGGGCTTTTTGAGGAATAGGCCTTCTGTATAATTTCTTTTAAATATTGGCTCTTTTAGGGTCGGGCTGTCGTTTTTGGCTCTCTCATTCCCCTGGGGTTTACATTTAGGGATGGCAATGGACCCGGACCCGGACCGACGAGTGGGTTGGACTTGGGTCTGGTTATAGTTTCAAAAATTGGACCCAATGCGTCAGGTTCAGTTCAAATCTTGGACTAATATTTAAATAATATTTGAATATAAAATAGTTAAATAAATATACCTATATATTTTTAGTTGTAATAGGTAAAGGGTGTGGTTTCTATCAGGTTGCAACCTTAAATAATCCAATTAAGGCGCACCTCCAATTTTTAGCATAAGATATAATTTTGGTGTAAAAATTCTTAGGATTATTTGAAAATCTAGTTTTATATCTAATTATAAAGTTTTAAATTCCAAAAATGGTTACAATCAAGTAGATCTATAAACATATGAAAATCTTGAAAATGAACGATGTAGATAATGTACTACAAGAGGCACTATTTCTAGAAATTAAATTATTATTTTTTTCATATTCATTAATCTCGATGTTGAGATGATTGATTAGAGGGTTTTTCAACATTAAAACAATCCTTTTTTTTAACCAACATCCTAAAGACTTTATTGATCACTTAAAAGGAAATTACAACGTCATAAATAGTAAAAGAAACAAGAGAGACCCCGCCTTTTGCTAATGAATCACGATAGACATGGGAAAAAAATACAGATAATGATGCAGTAGCATTCATAACCTATAGCCATAAAGAATGAAGTTCCCAAGGTATTTTCTGCTCCTTCCTGCACCACCTAATAACATTCAGAGAATCTCATTCAATTAAACAACTTGTCCCTAAACTCCTTTCAATGAAAATATTGACCCCTCTAAGCAAGACACTTAATTCTGCAAAATTAGCAGTAGCAGTACTAATTGGTCCCGCTTAGAATAAAACAATACTTCCAAAGCAGTCACGAATAACACCACCAATACCAACTGGGCCTGGGTTCCCAAAAGAGCTATCATCAAAGTTTAGTTTCAGACAACCCATAGGCGGAGCAAACCACAATCTCTTAGGCCTCCAACAAGTCCCACTAAGAGAAAACATATTAGAGAGATTGACCCTAACATTAACTTTTGAGATCCCCCATCCCTCCTTGGACACCGAGAGACTTGTCCAAATAGAAAGTTTGATTATATAAATTAACTTGTCAAACAGCAAAACAGATCCCTCAAAAGTTCTCCTATTTCTCTCTTTCCAAGCTTCTCAAAGGATCACCCCTTAAGCAATTTTCCATATTACACCAGCAACTTTAGGCAAAAAGGGGAGCGTAAAATGAGTAACCAAATCAAGCATAGTAAGAGGCAGCACTAAAGAAACTCCTACCAAGTCCATCAACCAATGCCAAATTCTTGAAGTAAATGAACAATGGATCAAAAGATAAGTAATTGATTTTCCGTCTTGGTTACAAAGTAAACAAATGTTAGGCATAATCTTACCCTTTTTTTGAAGATTATCAATAGTCAAGATTTTGTTCTGCGCAGCCAACCAAACAAATAGGTTGACCTTATGGGGTATTGGCCATTTCCAAATCTGAGCAATAATAGGACATGACCATCTCCATCGATCATGGAAAAACAAATTATAGCAAGATTTGACTGAGAAATTACCATCACATTCGATCTCCAATACTAACATATCATCTGCATCTTGTGAAATATACACTATGTCCAAGAGTTCCATAACTGAGCAACATTAAGAAAAAAGTAGGTAATTTAAACGCTTATATTTAAGAGGTATATTCTAAGAAAGTTGCTGGCCTCTCCTTTCCACTGCTTCACAAAACAAAATATTTGCATTAGAAACCACACAGAACAAATAAGGGAAAGCAGCTTTAAGAAGAAAGTCCCCAAAGCATTTGTGATGCTAAAACAAAACCTATTATCCACTACCAACATTCCACCTAAAGTAACTAGAAATCATGGGTCTACAGTTGTAAATAGCTCGCCACATATAAAAGTCTCCTTACCTCTCCCCCTACCAGGCCATAAGTCATAACAATCCATCTCATATTTAGATACCAAAACTTGTTACCAAATATGGTCTTTCAAGAGTGTGTTGCGCTACCATCATTTACACAAAAGAGTTTGGTTAAATTTTCTAACATTCCGGATACCCAAACCATCTTCACACTTGGGGTATAAACTCTATCCCATCTTAATAAATGGAATTTCATATTTTCACCATACGAACCCCACAAAAAATCCCTCATCATCCTTTCAATTCCTTTCTCGATCGAAGCTGGTATTTGGATGACCGACATTTGATAAACTGGAAGGTTGGCCAAACGTAATCTTAAAAGCGTAACCTTACCCCCCAAAGATAGATATTTATGTTTCCACAGATCAAGTTTGACTTGTACCCTGTAAATTATCCTAGCCCACACTACAATAGAAAATTTAAAATCTGAAATTGGTAAACCCAAATAAGTGATTGGGATAGAACTCATTTTGCACCCCATTACAACAGCTAGGTTATTCACCAAAGAATATGCACAATTTATACCCACCACTGATGACATATGGAGATTAACTTTGATCCCCAAGGTGACTTCATAAATTTCAAGAAATCTTGCTATATTACCCAACTGTAGTGCCTCCGCATCATAAAAAATAAGAGTATCATCATCATATTGCAAGTAGGAGTCTGTAATATTAGAATTTGCAATCTTGAACCCCGAAAAGGCTCCCTTCCTTTTTACTCTAGTCAACATTAATCTAAAACATTCTGCATAAATGATATATAAGAAAGGAGACAGTGGATCTCCTTGGCGAAGACCTCTCGAGGCCTTAAAAAAGCCAATGGAATTCCCTTTAAAGAGAACAGAGAAATGAGCTGAAGAAAGGCAACCAAAAATCCAACTCCTCTACCTAGCTCCAAAATCCATCAACTTTAAAATTTCTAACACTGCCCACTCCACCCTATTATATGCCTTTTCCATATCCAATTCCAGCAAAACACCCGGCTTCTTACTTAGCACTCGAGAATTGATACATTCTTGCACCACTAGAACACTTTCAGCAATTTGATGGTCCTGAATAAAAGCAGACTGTGAGGTTGAGATGAGGAAAGGAATGACCATTTTGAGGCGCTCATCTAGAATTTTAGCAATAGTTTTATAAACACTCGATAACAAGCTGATGGGTCTGATATCTGTAAGCTCAAAGATCACAGATTTTTTTAGAATCAAGGCCAAAAAAGTTGAGTTAATTCCTTTAAAAATACGACCTCTAATGAAGAATTCTTTAACCAGAAACAGTAATTCATCCTTAACAATGTTCCAAAATTTATGAAAAAAACTTATAGGGAAACCATCTGTGGCTGGCGCGTTGTCATCAGGCAATGCAAAAACTACATTTTTTACTTCCTCAATGGTTATCTCCTTCTCCAAAAGATCTATACGATCCACATCTAGCGTCTTGAAAGGAACATTAACAAAGTTGGGAGTCCAACTCACCTCTTTAGAAAAGGCATGCTTGAATGCTGTATAATTCCCAACTGCATGGCAACACTGTCATTCGGATCAGTCCCAAGAATGGTCAGACTCGAAATATCATTTTGTCTTCTTCTAACACTAGCAATAACATGAAAAAACTTAGTATTAAGATCTCCTTCCTTCAGCCACTTATTTCTCGATCTTTGTTTCCAATAGATTTCCTCCGATCTTCATAACACTTCTAACTCCTTAAGTTTCACACTACGCTCAGCCACTGCTTGCTCCAAAAGCACACCATTCACTTGGGCATTAACATCCAGCACCTCAATTTCAGCTAGAATCCCCTCAATCTTAGCCTTTAGATCAAAGCTATTCTCTTTCTTCTACGCAATTAGTTTATGTTTAACATTCAACAATTTTTTGTGAACTTGGAAATCCATGAAACCAACAATCTCAGTATTTAACCAAGTCCTTCTAATAAGATTAACCATCTCTTTATCTTCCAACCATCTAAATTCAAATCTAAAAGGTTTTGGCCCACCACTGAGACTCCCGATATTGAGAAGAATTGGCAAGTGATAAGAGGATAAACGCACTAGAGATTTGACAGAAACGAGAGGAAAAGAGTCCACCCATTTTGCCGCAATAAAAAGCCCATCAAATTTCGACATCGTAAGATTACCTACAATATTATTGGATCAAGTGAACCTAGACCCAATAATAGGAGGATCCAAGAAGGCGTTATCTTCAATGAGCATATTAAACCTTCTCATCAAAGTATTTATAGGATGGCTTGCTAAGCATTCATCAGGCCACCTAGAAAGATTATAATCTCTTGGGAAGTTAAGAAGTTCCTAATTTCTGTGTTTGATAACCTCCTAGGAAGTTAAAGAAGAACTGGGTATCTGTATTGGATTAGAGAAAAGACTGGTTTTCATCCCATTGACAAGAGTTACATTTTTTATATGTCCACCACTCACACCACATGATAGATCTCAAATAATAGAGTTACACTCCCAAATATTCTATAGGAATAAAGATCTCAAATAATAGATCCCTTCAAAATGGAGAAGTAAATCATCAAATTAGCAATGAGAAATCAAAAACTAATCATGAAAGTAGAGATAATCATGACCAGTTTACACGCATGATGCACCAATAAATGAAACAAAAGACTTCAAAAGGTGGATAAAGCCACATTTACTAGTTATACAAATGCATAAGATGTTAATGCCACAAGTGTAAGAAACAAACGTAACCAATATTAAGAAAATTCCATCACACCAACACCAATATTGTGTGCCCTATATTTTAAGCACAAATATGCATGAACACCTAGTCAACTAAAACATCAGGTTGCAACCTTATACTGTTGACGTAAGTTACACCTAAAAAATCCTACAGTGGAGAGTGTTCCGGCATAGAAAAACCCACTAGATGATCATCTAGACCTTGAAATGAATGGATATGAAGGGAAAAAAAAAAGAATTCCAAGTAAAAAAATTAGCATATCTTGTAGTAGGTTTTCTAGATTGTCAATTTTTAAGATTTTCAAGTATTTCTTGATCGGCTCAATCTATGTCATTTTTTAAATTTAAAAGTATATAGTTGAGGATGAAAAGTGATTTTGAAGCCATAATAAAGTTTTCTAGACTGAAAAGACATCTTTATCTAATACATATGAGGAGGAAACCTTATACAAACCTCACCCTCTTTTATATTCTAGTAACTAAACTCCAACTTCAAAAAACAAAATTTCGAACTTTGTGACACACAAGCTATCAAATTTTACATTGGATGGATATAAATAATTATAATCATTATATACATAATTGTAACACATATTTACATGACAAGAAATTGACTGGAAAATGACAAATTTGTTACTAGTTTTTTATTGTAAAAAAATGCATCACTAAGAAATTATGCTCATATACTTTATCAACATTTAGAGCTCGAGCATGATAAATTTTATGCAAAAAATAGATCAAAACAATGCAAGTAACATCCATTGCCCATTTTGTTGCATTCCTTTGATGCAAAAGGAGCATGTATCTATGTGTGGTGTTAATTTATTACACGCAGCATGTGATCATCTCTAAATTGATAAATGGTCAAGATATGATTCAATTACATCAAGAGAGATGATGGTCAATTAAACTTAAGATGAACACCTCAAAATCAAATAAAAAAACTAAAAAAAAGTCCTTCATTGAATTAAACAATACATTTATTTTCAAATGTGCATAAGAAGATATTATTTATGGTCAATTAAACTTTTGAGAAATGGAAAAGGAATCAAAATGAATACCACGTAAGAATAAAAGCTGGATTGGAAACTGGTTTTGCAGTAAAAGCTGTCCAATAGAATAAAAAATCTCAGATGGGGAAGTATTAGCAAAAGCTCTTGCGATGGATGCCTTTGTCGCAAAAACCCAAACATGTAGTTGAAAGAAAGGTAAAGTTTAAAACCTTATATACTTTCCAAATTAGACTTGTAGTTTGTACCAAATTCTGATCCCAAAATCTCATCTACACTTGAAGGTAGATCAAATAGTATTTGAAAATTACAAACAAAAAGTAAGTACAATCAATTTACCAAATTTAAATGGGCAGTTTCACAAAGGCCATACTGGAGTTTTCGTATTGATAGATTCATAGAACATTAAACATTCATAATTTACCAAGGAGAATTCACATCCATTACACATAAGCTACATCAGTGAATTCATCATAGAAGCACTCGCATATGATTTCAAAACCAACCCAATATTTCAATTTCATAATACTTCAATTCATCAACACACATGAGTGCGTGATGTAAGAGAGAGAGAGAGAGAGAGAGCTTGGTTATTTCTAGGCATTGAGCAAATTATATATTATACCCATTAATCAACAATCATGGAAAGAGAAGCCCATAGTACAACAACATTTGGAGAAATGAACAAAAATCAAATGATCCATGATCAAAGAATACGACCCCAAATAATCGAATAGAAACACTAAATTCTAGCAAACATTAAACACGTAGGGCATTTCATAAGCAGTAACATCCATTGCCCATTTTCAAATAGTGAGAAAATAGCAAAGAGAAATAGAGAGAAAAAAAAAACTAAGAAGACCCAAATTGAGAGTCAACAGAGAGGGAAAACCCCACAAAGAAACTTGTACCCTAAAATCATGAGGTATAAGAGCTCGAAACTTCAAGAGCTCAAGAACAACCACATAGATCAATAATAAGAGCCCTTTGCTTCAAGAGCTCAAGAACAAACACAATGATCAATAACAGAGAGAATAAAGTGCATACCTCAAGGTCAATCCCAAGGATCACAAGTTTGCCAGAGATAATGGCGTGCTGGGTTGGCTCAGCGGCGAGATGGGAAGTTGCAAAAAGAGGGGTGCTCAACGGGGTAGGTGCTCAACGGCGTAGAGAGGGGTGCTCAACGGCGTAGAGTGGAGTGGGGTGGGTGCTCAGTGGGGTGGGTGCTCAGCAGAGCGGTGTGCTTAGAGATTAGGGTTTTATCGAAGGGGAGGGGTGCTCTGGGTTATCGAATGGGGAGGAAGTTTAGAGCTTCCTATTTTAGGTGGTCGGAATGTTTTTTACACAGGGGTGTGGGAAGATGAAAACTTTCGATTTAGGGTTCTCATTTTTATCAAATACGAACAGTTGAGAAGTTCTCAACTTCTAGAAGCTACTTCCTATTATCAAACACGCCCTTAAAAACCTTCTTCTTTTTTTTCCATTGTAGGTGCTTTACCTGCCAGGGTGCACACCATAACATTCTTTGAGAGAGTCACAGTCCACCTTATCAACGACTGCACAATTAGTCTTACGTCGCTTTCTTATCTCCTCCATCATCTCTGAAAGAGGAACATCCTCCATGCCTATGTCAATTAACATTTTTTGCACTAATAAAGAGTCATCAACATGTGTTTCAATGGGTAGAGGAAGGTCGTCAGCAGTCGGGGGATTAACATCCAAAGATAGTGCCGCAGGGGAAACCACCAAGGGTAATTCCAAAGGATTCGGAACCACCTCCTCCTCCTGAAACGCGTCTACAATCAAGGGACTATAATCCAAAGGTAACACAAGGTAACTCCAAAGATTCATGAGCCAATTCCTCCTCCTGGATAACTGCAGCTTCGTTCAACAGAGGTAATTGTGGCTCCTTAGGATCTACCACCACTATGACCAAACGGTCAATTAACAAAGGGTCAAACCATGAATGACTTTTCATCTGGCTCTTAGCAGCAGCCAAACGAAAAAGCAGAGGATGCATCTTTAACTTGAAGAGGACTAGCACAAGCAGGAAACACTAGGCCTGTCCCATTTTTTTTTAATGAACAAGAAGATACACCAAAGAAGTCACCGGAGAGGAAAAAGGCTAACAGTAACTCTCAATCTTTTTCTCCAAAAGCTCCCTAGTCATAGTAGAGGAGAAAGTTGCCACTTGTACAGGGACATCATTTCCAATGAATGATTGTTTGCAAGTGTTCTTTTCCCTATGTGAGGAAATCTCGAGACCATTGACCGCAGCCAAGCCCTCACTTTTTTTTTCGACATAATACTGAGAAAGTGATGGACTTGCACGATCATTAGCTAAATGCGGTTTGAACCCTCTAAAATATTCCTGCGAAAGAACGTCCAAAGTCCAATCCTTCGAGACTTTCGTAACTGACTTTCAGCTTCTAAAAATATCTTTATACTGTCATTCCCTCCTTTGGTCAATATTTGGGAGTTACTAATAGAATTAAAAAAAACCAGCTGTAGAATCCGGAAACCTGCCCACAGGAATCCACCTTTTTGAAATTTTGAGAGTTATATAATTTTGAATTTTGCATTTCCCAAAACGCCGGCGGAAATGACTCTTCGAATAATAACTTCTCAGAAAAAAGGCCGGCATCTTCACTTTCTCCTGGTTATCCAAGGTTGCCCACCAGGAACCCTACCAGATGTCACCATCCCCTTTGACAAGGACTCACATGAAACCTGAATATTGCAGAAGTCATCACCAATGGCAAGGCAAATATTCTCTGGGACATGGGAACCTTTAGCTAGAGTCATTTTAACAAGCACCCCACTACAAACAGGGTTCAGAAACGAATTCCAGTCCATGTCCAAATAGGATCCCAAAGATCCCACAATCCTTTTGATGATAGCCAGGTTCCAAGCATACAGAGGAATACCACAAAGACGTACCCAAACAATGTCTTTCTGAATGAAGGAACCACGATCAGCAGGATTCCATAAATCCAACGAAAGAAGACTACCCCGGATTCTACAACAATGATTTTGGAGAGCTCTACTAACCTCTTGCTTGGATCAAAGTTTAAAGACGCTTTTATTCCCTCCCATAACCTTAACATTGGGACGGGAAGAGAGTTTCCAACCCTTCTAATTAGAGAACCAAAAAAATCAGAGATAGGAAGAGAAAAAGAACTAGACACAAAGAACTCGGACTTAATATTAAGCTGGTTCCACTCAGATTTTTCAACTCGCACCACCGTAGGGAAAGAAAAAGTACTAATATCTCCCCCCAAAACACCCACTATAGTAGCCATCTTCCTCATCCTGCAGCCATCACCCCCATTCTCCCGCCTTCGGTTTAAAAAAATAACATTAAAACAATCATTTCCAATGGATTTTAGATGTGCATATGTAATTCTACATTTTAAGGTTGCAACCTTGTATAAACTATTTCCATGCATAAATAATACATGTATATATTTAGGGAAAAGCTTATATAAGGTTGCAACCTTATATGTAGAGCTACGGATGCACCTCAAAAATATATCGAAAAATATTTTTTTAATGTTGAAAAAACTTGCGATTGATCATCTTGACATCGAGATCTATGACTATAAAAAATAAAAAGATTTTGAGTCTTAAAAGGGCTAAACTCTCTCTCTCTCTCTCTCTCTCTCTCTCTCTCTCTCTCTCTCTCTCTCTCTCTCTCTCTCTCTCTCTCTAACCTCTTACCATTTACCGTCGTATCAATGGAAAAAGTGCAGCTGTAAGCCATGACTATAAAAACGGGAGGTATATTAATATTTGGGAAAAGTTTATGTAGAATCGTGGCTCTAAACAATCAAATTTGAGCCTACCTCAAAAGTTTCACTAGATGACATTGTTTTGATGTTCGAATATGTTTAAATTGATCATCTCGATATCAAGATGCATGGACATAAGACAAAAATGGATTTCAAGTTTTGGAAATAGTGTATTTTGTAACCTATTTTTGAACCGTCAATTTTCAAGAATCTATAGTTTTCATAGATCAGTCCATCTACACTACTTTTGAAGCTTTAAATTTTATAAATAAATATAAAAATATATTTTAAGACTATCACAAAGTTTTTCAATATTGAAACCATATTTCTCGACATTATTTGAAGGTAGGCTCTAATTTGATTGTT
This sequence comes from Amborella trichopoda, assembly GCF_054954075.1. Lineage (NCBI taxonomy): Eukaryota > Viridiplantae > Streptophyta > Magnoliopsida > Amborellales > Amborellaceae > Amborella > Amborella trichopoda. The sequence goes on from NC_142340.1 coordinate 18,965,474, forward strand.
TAGAGCATCGGCTCTATACAAACCACACCCTTAATAGTTTGGCACAAGGTTTAAAAAATAGGCGCCCTCGTCCAAAATTGATTGATCCAAATTCTGGATCAGGTATTGGTGAAACTCATTTGGATCCACTAAAAAAACAAGGCACCAAGACGAATCTACATGGGGAATTAGATTCTGACGTCATGAATCATTGATTCCATGTAAAACAATGGCAAGTCAACTCTATTCTAACGCGAGTTTGGTGACAATACTGCTTTTGAATTATTAAGGCCATTGCATGCTTTTGCAAAGCAGTATTGTCACCAATAATCCAATAATTGTTTTATGTACTATAAAAGATTGAACACACGGGAATCACAAATTGCATTTTCCGGCCACAGTTTTTTGAAAACCAGTTAAAATTTTTTGCCTGCCATTCTTTCTATTTCAGGTCATATTGAGTTGTATTTTGATTCAAATTAGAGGGATTTTGAAGGAAAATATGTTCTTCATAGGATTGTTGATCATTTTTTCTGATTAAACAAGTTTTGTTTCTAGATTTTCGAAGAAATTGATTTCTGGCAGCATTTTTTTGAAAAATAGTTCATTTATCCGCCAAACTTTTGATTTCAGGCAAATTTGGACACTATTTTGAATTATATTAGAGGATTTTTTAAGATAATGATGTTCTTCAGATGATTGTAGATGTTATTTATGTCAGTAAGCAAGGTTTGTTTGTCAATTTCTGAAGAAATAGTGATTCTTTCACACGAAGCCGAAAACCTTAATTTTCAAATTGAAAATTTTGATCATTATAAGTTAATTCTGATCCAATTGAGATGTGTATTTTGATTCTCATTGTTTCAATTTGTATATCCAGTAGTCTCATGATTTATCATTTTTTTTTCCTTTTTTTATATAAATTTTGTTTTATGATTTGTGCCATTGTGGTTGTCACTGTGATGCAAAGTTCATCCGCCTTTTATTTTTTATTTTTTATTGTGATCTTAATTTGTTTTTCATTTTCTATAAATTTTGAGACATCTGTGAGCTACTGATTTTGTCCATAAGATTATGAAGTTACTTTCTAGATTGATTTTGCAAGATATATATTGATACATTTTTGGGTTTTTGGAGTAATTAATTTGCTGATTAAAATTGTGAATTTTGGCTAATATGTTCTTGAGGCACAATATAAGAATAATTTTTTTATTCTTATTTTCTTGTAATTATATTCAATTCTATATCATGAATTTATAATTATCATGAAAAAAGAACTTGTATTTTTCAATTTTATTATTAATTTTTAATGCAATAAAAAAGTATGTTCATGATACATAATTAAATTATTCTTATTCTTATCCTACAATTTTATTTTATATTATGCTGAAATTATTTTGATTTAGACCATGCTGGCTTATTACTACATTTTGATTTATGGGAGAATAATTTTTTTTTTATAAAAACTAATCGTGGAATGCAAATTTGAAATTATATTGATTTATGGATACCCCACTTAACAAAAAAATACACGATCTCTCGTTTACTCCTTGAAGCTCTGGTGCTATTAGAGTCATCTAGAACTTGAGATGGGTCTCAACATAAATCACTTATTGTAATAAGAACATAACTTTAAAGTGAAAAAATATATTCTAGATTGGATGCCTGAAACACGGATGTCATTAGTGGGTCACAAAGAGATGCATCTGCACAATGACAAGCAATAACAAAACCACCTTTCGTTTTGGTATTAGGTTGTTGTTTGGTTGTTGTATATTTTATTTGGACTTTATATTTCTATCATTGATTATTATAGACTTCTTTTTTTAGTGATATAAATGAATAATTTACTGACATCTAGACAAGAAAACAACGTCTCAGTATTCACCTATTTTTACGAAGTAATGAAAATACATAATGCATCATTCCTAATTTCTTTTAGAAATTAAAAGAATACTATTTTTAGATATTTATAGTGATTTTTTGAAAAATGTTTGGGACAAAACTTGTCGATTCAGCCAATTCGCCGATCTGATCCACCGATCTGACATGAGTATAGTGAGAACGATTCGAGTCGCCGATCCGATTTTTTAAACCATCGTTTGGCACGTTGGGGTTATTGTAGTGCTCAAAATCTTGGGAATTTTGTTCTATGGGTCAGTTGTACTTGGATTCCGCCCCTTGGATGGAGGGACATACATGAAATTTTCAATATTTATAATGATTAATTAAGAGAAACATGTCTATGGCATTCCTTTATTTATTCTGGTAAATAGATAGAAAAAAGAAATCTTATGGGATAAGGAATTTCAAATTGAGATTAACTAGAAGTAAGATTATCTAAAATAAAATAACTCCTCTTTTGGTTCCTCATGGATTTCCCTATATAAAATGTTCAAGAGAAGAAAAACAAAAAAAAAGCAATCTCCTGATGAGAGCTAACTCTCTTTATATCTAAAGCCTTCCTTGAAAGAACCCGTGTGATCTAGCTTGAGTATATAATTAATTTTTTTTTTTTTCAATTCTTTTTCTTTTCTTCACAGCCTAGATCACTCACAAGTAGTCCTATCACTCACAAGTAGTCCTTTTACAATATAATAACTTCAAAAAAAAAGAGAAGAAGAATACAATTAGGATCTCAAGAACTTGAAGCCAGTCAAATTATTTCTTTCAATAACAAAGAAAAGAGATAACCTGTGCTAGGGAATAAAGAAACCAATAAACAAATAAACAAGAAACAAAAGTGAGTGCCAAAGATTACCTCAACCGGACTTCTTACACCCAACACCAAGTCACCACCTTCCGATGGCGTGAGATCTAATGGTGGTCAACCTTCAATTTCAACTGAGAAAGCAAGTTTAGACGTAAATCCCTTTGATCACAAACTCAACAACTAGGTGAGCCCCCCTTTTGATAACATAGTATGAGACGACAACTCTCAATATCCTAAATCCCTTAGGTTCTTTCATAATGTAGGAGAGAGAGATCTCAAATATGAGAAAGTAGGGCATGCCCCTTTGGTTATCTTGAGAGAGAGAGAGGGAAAAACTTTCTAAAATGAAAGAGAGAGAGATTTGGCTATAGTGGGGCGTGCCCACTATGAGAATTATGAGAGAGATAGATGGTTAGGTGCCTTGATCTCTCCCTCAAGATCTAGATGATTTGGCAGTACGTATCTCGGGTTTCTGGTGAACCCAGGATTTGATATCCCTCTCTCATAACCTTGCTCAAGAGCAAGGGCAGGTATACCAACCGATGAGAGAGGAATTTAAGGTGGATCCAGAACTTACTCGGGCTGGCTCGTGTGGGCGCCCTCTTAGATCACGAAGAAAGCCCCCTGCTATTTTAGCTGGTTCGGAATCGCCTCCCTTGACCTGCAATCCTCTTGTTTTCTGCATAACATTTCTGTGGCTAATTTGCAAGACAAGTGGGTCGCAGGGACCCACCCTTGTCTTAGGGCATTGTACATTCATGTGAGAGAATAATGAAATGGAAACTTCAAATAAGGATAGAAAAGAGAAGGGAACTTGATGAGGGGCGAGACTAGCATGACAACTGGAAAGTGACCGGCTCGGAGTGGTAGCAAGACGGGCATGGTTCTCAGGACCAGCACGACGGCAATACTACTCGAAAACGAGGCCGATATGGTGGTGCTAGGCTAAGTCTACCCTCAGTCAAGTGAGAAGAGAAAATAATGAAGAGACGAAAAGAGAGCAAAGAGAAAGAAAGCGAGACAGCGGAGGGGGACGAACCCAGGCGACAATGGGCATCGTCGTTGGCATCATGAGAAGACACCACTTCCATTGCGGGCGGCGATGGCTTCTGGGGAGGCTCACAGTGGTAGCGCCTACGAGACACACGATGTTCGATGGATAATACGAGAGAAGGCCGCAGACGACAATAAGCATCATCGTTGGCAGCGCGAGGAGGCAACACATCCCTTACGGCTGGTGATAACTCCTGACGAGGCACACGACGATGGGCACAAAGAGGAGCGGAAGGAGCCTGTGCTCGGCGATTGGTATTGTCGTGACCTTTTGCGGACGTCAATGGACATCGCAGCCTACAACGGTTATGCGACAGAGTGAATCCCCTACGGACGACAATAGTCTTCGCTACCCGCTTTCTTCGCTGAGACGTCGAGGATACGACTGCAGATGGCGATGAGCAATGTCGTCTGCAAGCCTCGTCGGGAGATAGAGAATGAAATAGAGGGAGAAGGACGCTCATGCATGGTGCTGCCATCGCCATACGCAACCTGTGAGAATACAGGAGAGGCATGCACGGCACTGCCACTGCCGTGTATGGCCTTTGAGAGGAGCTCAGGTGGAGAAGAAGAAGAAGAAAGAGAGGAAGAGAGAGAAGAAAAGAAAAATAAGAGAGAGAAGATTTACCTCAAGCCTAAGGGTACGGGTCCAAAAGTTTCTCTCACCTTACTCTCTCTCTCCAAACGTGACACAACAATGAGAAGAAAGAGAAACTTTATTAAGTAAAAAACTCTCTTTGTGTATTCTCTATGTATGTGTCTATTGCCTCCTGCGTACAATGATGGTACGTGATATATATAGAATTTGCTCCAAACATGGGTGGATGATCAAAAGTAACCCTAATTACTGAAAATTAAGATTAAATTGAATTAAAAAAATTAAAAAATAGGGTGAAAAATGATAGATTTGCATCTTCCTAACAATTTATGAGATTTCAAAACAGTCCCTGTGTTGCCTTAGAACGTGCATGATTTTTCATGGATGATTCGGGGTAGTTCTGATGCCCGGTTGATCGAAAGATGACTATTTTCTTATAAGGTTCGGCATGGTGATATTTTTGATACCAACTTCAAGTCATGGATCATGTTTTTAGCATATGATCATGTGACTTGAAATTTGAATGGATCTCGAAACTTCGAATCGATAGTGTGCTCGTTTCTGAATGTTTTTGGTGATTTCTTCGCTAGATCACACTGAGCATGCCGTTACGATCGCGGGGCAACAAACACAGCTCGATTCTGTGTACGAACTAAGATTTTGCAACTTTGGAATTTTGGCTGGAATCTGAAATTTCGAAGATGGTTTTTACAGTCGCTTCGTCGGCTTCATGTGTAGAATCCAACAGTTTATCTTGTACAGGGTTCGGGTCAAAGATAGCCTGAGACCTTATGCAAGCGATGGAATGGTCTCGCGTTGATCGGGTTAGCGAGCGACGTGATTCGGCCACTCGAGCGAGGCACGACGCTGCTGAATTTCCTGCACTTTTTTCTTGGATAAGCAACTTCTCTCCAGCTTTTCTTCGCGCTCGAGTGTTATCTCGGGGCGTGCCACATGTCGAAACGCTCGTCTTGACAAGATGAACATGCTCAACAAATTTGAACGTGATATGACATGGGACGGGCGAGATATGAGCATTGAAAGTTTCTGTTCGTGACTATCCCTTTAATGGTGTGGAGTTGCAGGGTGGCCGCACGAGAATAGCGTGCGTCTCCTCCTGTTTCGCTCTTCGCCTATAACCTTTTCCGGGAGTGTCCGTTTAAGCTGAAATTTGACCCTTGGGGGTTTTTAACCATGCCAGTTCCAATGATGGTGGTCCCACATCAAATTGAGACACCGAAAATATAGCTCTAGTTATAGGGTCTATTTCAGGGTGTTAGAGGCTGATTTTAACAGAACTATTTCTCAGTCTACTGCCTTAGACATGTCAAAATGCGACGAAACTTGGTAGGAGTCTTTTGATAGTTTTCATAAAGATCTTGACCAGTTTAGGAGCTATTCTGGTACTGTCAGAATTTCCATTGTTTGCTAGGATTTTGTTGAGTAGGGGCTCCACCATAATGAAAAATATCTTCCAACAGCATGCCCCACCAAATGTTGTACTTCAAGAGAATCGAGAAGTGAAATCATTTGGGAAGTTTGAGGGATCTTATCGAAGTCCTCACCCTCAAGGGACTATTAGCGATTATGAAGCGTGAGGCTTTTGTAGAGACCTCCTCGGACTTAATCAGGCCTATTTGAAGGCCAAATGCCATGAACCTTTGGTCTGCATTGTTTGTTGCTACACCAGGTTTGTTTTTTATTTTCAGGGTATCTCTGTCATGGTGAGAAATACCCTAAAATCTTTGGTAGGTTAGGCCTTGGCTTCATCAGTTTCTTACCTTCATGATGGTCGTTTAGCATTCTGGAGGGATCTTTTGGTCATCGTCCGCACCCTCAAGGACTCTTGATGTTGATGATGTTGAAATGTGGGAGATCTTATGTGCTTCTCACTCCCTGATGAGTCAATTCGTGTTGTTGATGTTTGAGAGATCTTCTGCGGCTCTCACTCCCTGATGAGCCAATTTGTGTTATGATTGGATGCTGGCATTTGAGGATTTTAGGTAGACCTCATTAGCCAGGCTTGTGACTGTTTGGAAATGGAGTGTCAGCTGAGGCGACAGTAGTGCGTCAACCTGTTTTGTTGGTCCAAGCATCCTTTCATGGGTTTTCACTTGAACATGGGAAGTGGCACCGTAAAGATGGTTTTTACTAATTTATGTTATTTCTGGGCTCTTTTACCCATGACCTCGCGGTCATGTCCACCATTTTCATTCATTTTTGCTCACAATGCCCTTTTGGGGTTTTTATCGTGCCTGAGTTTTGTTTTCACGGAACTCTTTTACTCAGGGTTTTGTGACCATGCACGTCCATCATTTTTACTTATGGAATTTCCTTGTACAGGTGTACACTATGCCCATTTTTTCATGTGAAGGCGTGTTTAGGTCATGACTTCGAGACCTGTGCGAAGTTTTTTAATGTCATGCGGCTAGGACGTGCACTATAGTTTAGGGTCATACAGTTGGACCGTGATGGTGATGAATGGCAATCTGTAGAGGCCATGGAGTGAATATGGTGGCAGTTACGACTCACTTTGGGAAGATGGCACAAGGCTACCTATGCAGGAAAAATGGTGGGTGAAGAATGGTAACCCACTAGTTGACGGCGAGTATGGGTGGCGAGAGGCTCGTCGTTTTGTGAGCATGGGTGAGACTCGCTGGGAAATGATGAAATATGGTAATGATGAATGGACTTTCTGGGGAGGTAATGAAGGTACACGAATAGGGCGGCTAGGGCGCGAAGGTGCATGTAAAGTGTGTGTGCGCATGTATAGAGGCATATTTAAGGTCATGCCTCCTGGACCTGGGCGATGCAGTTTAACTTCATGTGGCCAGGATGTGCACTATGATTTAAGATCATATAGCTTGGACCGTGGTTATGCAGTTTAAAGTCATGCAACTAGGACCGTACAGTTTAAGGTCGTGCGACTAGACCTCCGCTATAGTTTAAGGTCATACAGTTTGGACCATGGCTTGTGCGATTTAAAGGTCATGCAACACGGACCAGGGTTGTGTAGTTTAAGGTCATGCAGCAGGTATCGGTAAGTAGGTCGCCATGAAGATAAAGCTGCATGGGAGAAAGGTCTATGGATAGCTATCTGAATCCCTAGGTATAAAGATAGTTAAGGCTATACACAAGCAGAGAGGTTTAGATAAAGATGGTAGCCCTATGAGGAGTGGCAGGTGGAAGAGACTTCACTGGGGATTAGGAGGGTCAGTTTGACTCCCCGGGGCTAATGAGTGATGGCATGCATGTGACTCTGCTGTGACTGACATGCTAGAGCACAAATGAATCTCACTAAGGGTTGAAGGGATAAGAATGTTTCTAACTCCCTGGGGATAGTGGGTCGCAGTAGGATGTGACTCTCACTGGGATGTTGGTGCAAAACAAACCCATTGGGGATTAAAGGGATAGGCATGACCTTTGCATACATCTAACTCCACTAGGGATGTGGATGAAATAACCTTAGCGAAGAGGTTGTCCATTTTGCGGTTAAAGTCATACGTATGGGTCATTTATCACGTCTTGTGTTACAATTTTAGGGTCTTGAAGCTTGGACCATGCAGTTTAAGGTCATGCAACTAGACCTTCGCTACAGTTTAAGGTCATGTAGTTTGGACCATGGCGCTAAACCTTTTAATGTCATGCGGCCAGGATGTACACTATGGTTTAAGGTCATACAACTGGACCATAGTTGTGCAGTTTAGAGTCATGCAACGAGGACTGCGCGGTTTAAGGTCGTGCAACTAGACCTCCGCTATAGTTTATGGTCATGTAGTTTAGACCATGGTTGCGTAGTTTAAGGTCATGCGACACAGACCGGAGCTGTGTAGTTTAAGGTCATGTAGCATAGACCAGTAGCTGTGCAGTTTAAGGTCATGCAACATAGACAGAGGCTGTGTAGTTTAAGGTCATACAGCATAGACGATGGCTGTGCAGTTTAAGGTCATGCAGTGCGGACCATGGCTATGCAGTTTAAGGTCATGCAATGCGGACCATGGCTGTGCAATTTAAGGTCATACAGCATGGACCATGGTGTGGTGAGGAAATGCGACTCCATGAGGAACAAAGCCGTCATTGGAGACTGGGCCTGAGGACTGAGACTGTGGTGTAGGGAATGAACTTCCTGAGGAGGAGGACAATGGTCCAAATGGGAGTGTTAGGGCCTGCACATGACACTAAGTGTTGAATGGCGCATGCGGCTTTAGGGCTATTGTAAAGCGCACAACATTTCCTTCTGATAAGGCGTGCCGTGCTGGCTTCTTGGTGAGGCACGTGACGATAACTGCTTAGGGGAAGTGCACGACGATAACCTCTAGGTGAAGCGTGTGGCAATGGCTCCTTGACTAAGCACACGATGATAGCCTTAACGAGGCACGCGACAATAGTCCCCCTGACGAAGCACGCAGCGATAGCCTTTCCGTTCTCGAGCTTGACCTGCCCCAGCTTGGTCTTATTGTCGTCATAAACTAAGGATTGGAGCATCATTTCGTCTTTGTCGAGGGCAATTTGCCACATTGCTGAGTATAAAAGGGGGAAAGCCCCATTTTACTTTTCTACCGAAGGATAAAATACTCGAAGAGTTTTAGAGAGAGAGAGAGCTAGAGCTTCTGTCAAGAAATTTTCGGTGAGAACTTCCCGACCAAAATTTGTAGAAGTTCTCAGGAGCTTTTCTGGCAAGCTTTAGGAGGTTGTGAAGCTTTGTACCGTGATTACGGACATTTTTAGGGAGTGTCAAAGCTCTCTGAAGGGGAAACAGGGCTTCTCAGAGCCTAAGCAGGTTTTGCAGAGGTGCTTCTGTTGGGGTTCAAGTGTTTCTCCGGCAGTCCCATGGATGAAGGGAAGTTACAGAGAGTTTAGAGGGTTTTGTCGGTCCTCTGGTTGTTAGAGGAGAAAAAGAAGGAGCAGCAGTGGGCTCACCGGAAACTCAGTGGGATTTTGGTGAGTTTTGTGGTGAACTGCTGAAGTGGGAAAACCAGGGAGGAAGGAAACCCACAAGGTCAGGGAAGCTTTCTGAGGATTTTCGGTGGTTCTTCGCAATTCTGGTAATAAGTGGAAAGGTTTCTCGACGAGTGAGGTGAGCTCCCGACGAGAAGGGGAAACGCTGGTGGGAACCCGAAGGGTTGCAAGGCCGTAACGGTCGCCCTCCGCATGCTCGGTGACAGGCCACATTGCGATGTCTGGCGGCATGCCCAGACTTCGAGGGACGCACGTGTGGAAAATGTTGGCAGTTGGAGTACAAGCATTAATACGCGTTGGTCGTGGGATGGCGATTGTCCTTCGTAGGTTGCGAGATGATGATAGCCCTGGTTTTTGCACACGGCGATACCATCTTAGTGGGCAGAAATTAATAGTTCTGACCTTTGCTGCAAGATGGTGATAGCTTGCCGTCCGCGCGCAATGATGCCATATCCTCGAGCAGATGGCGATAGTCCTGCCCTTGGCTGCAAGACGGTGATAGTCATGCCCTTGGCTGCGAGACGGCGATAGTCCTGGCCTTGGCTGCGAGACGACGATAGCTTCCCAGCATTACACCTTTAGTGCTCAACCGGCGATACGCCTTTGTGAGTGCAGTCTCTTCCCGGCCGCCTAGTGTCCTTTGCCAGTGAAGCTTCTGATCTAGTGGCCGAGTCTTCAGGTACCATTCCAGATGTGAAGAATCTCCCCGTGAGAAGGGGAGCTTGGTACTGATGAATTCAACGGCGAAAGCTTGGTGAGAGGCGAGCCAATCTGGCTCACTGAAAGCTTGTGTGAACCAAGGTGGCCCTTGAGCGTCACCTTTGTCAGTAACCCTGTCCAGCTGGTGACGAGGGAAGACAATGAAGGCAATGTGAGTGTAGAGAAACGGGTAGGCCTCTTGCATTGCCTGCACCAAAACATAGCATCTAATGCGAACTTGCCGACTCTAAGCAAGAGGATGGTAGAAACCCCAGGCATGAAATAGTCTTCTGCCGGCCTGTGGGTACAAGGAGAGCATTAGTACCTGAAGGGGTACTCCTCATGGACCATGAAAGTGCTGAGGCTTTTCTGGAATATTTTGGGGCAGGCTTCCCTATCTCTCACCCTTCAATGTTCGACATGCTACTACGACCGTTGATCAAACACGGCCAAAATGTTGTTGGAGACTTGAAGCCATGTTAACAACACATGGCTGATTGGTCATGAGGAGGCAGGGATATCGCTAGTGGACATGCACTTCGTTGGTGGGCTGTCGCACCTTGGTGCTATGTATGACGAGTTTATGCCCCGGAACTTAATCATTTTTGGAGGGGAAAAGGTAGGCAAGGAAACCCCACCGGATGGTCTTTAGGAATTGTTCCTGATCTACCAACAACTCTATGATGAGCCCAAAAGTGAGCAAGTCACGTTCGCCAAATGGGTGACATTCTTCTATGACGACTATACAGATGAAGTTGGTTCGTCGCCAGGAAAAGGGGGGAAGGAACCCCACCAGTTTTCGAGCTGCAAAAGGAAAGTGAGCACATATACCTGGCGGCTTACTTGGTGCTCTTCTTATGTAAATTTGCCTTGCCAGGAGGGGAAGACATCATTCGTCTAGGCACTTTTTATGTGGCTTGTGATATGGCGTGGGGAAAGGGGTATGCACTCGCACAGCCTGTTCTGTGCAGCATTTATCATGGTCTAAGAGCCATTTCCAAGGGAAGATAGTATCAAAGGGATGAAGGAGGGAATGGCATCGTAGATGGTGAGGCCTTCCCAAGAGATTTCAAGACTCCTTTCCCAATTCATTATGTGTATGGTTGGCTTGGAGCTTATTTTCCGGACATATATCTCAGAACCAAAGAGTTGGAGAACACTATGTGCCCATTTTTGCTGAAGATTGCCGGGCAGAAGGAAATTTTCCATGCCACAGGCCATGCGCATAGCTTATTCTACAATGATCACCTCCACATGAGCCAGGTGGCATTCCCAGTTGGAGGCCTCAACGAGCGTGTGTATGTTGACGAGCTGGGCCACCACCTAGATGGTGACTTCACCAGCCCAAAAGAATTGTTGTTTATGCTGAGTATGAGAGGCGGAGTTCTTGCCTATCGCACTGTCCATAGCGCGAAGCTTGAACTTTTCTCATTGGTTTGCCCGGCAACATGGGCTAGATCAAGGTTGTCCGCTCTCAGTATTCTTTGAGAAACAACATAGCAGGGCTGCTCACTGGAAGAAGGACCAATTGGGAACCCGCAAGGAAATTTGGTTCCCAAGGCACATTCGCACCGCCAAGGCCACATGCTTGGAGGCCACCAAGGTCAATAAGTATGTGCTGCCCCATTTTGGTAGGACGGTACATGCAACGAGGCCCACGAGCACTCGTGGTTCCTCAATATGGAGAAAGTGATAAAGAACGTTTTTGGCAACCTCTCTGACATCTTCAAATCGAAGGAAGGAAGCAAAGTCCAGCGGCATAAAGGGGGTCCGATTCAGGATTTGGATGAGCTGATAGGGAGCAACTTTCATAGCAAGTTAGCCACCAGTTCTTCCAAGTCTTGCACCTCGAACGCTGTTGTGACCAAGCAGGCAAAAGGAAAGAAGAGGAAGCAGGCTGCCCTAGTGACTCCTTGTGCTTTGGTCAAGAAGGCGACAAAAGAAGGTGACAAAGGCTTCGGGGCGTAAAGGGCGTACAGTTTCAGTGGTTCGTGAGTCAGAAGACCCTCGGCTTCTTAGGAGGGTTGTGTGTCTCCCACTATTTCTATATCGCCCTTTGCTCTTGAGGCTTTGCCTTCTCCTTCTCTTGAACCTTCTCCTGACCCTTCAGAGGCTCAAGCCGATGCCTTAGAGCCTACTGTCCCAATCAAAATTGCTTTGGATCGAGAAGCGACATCTGTGGCTAAAGGGGGAAGGCTCAGTCCCAGTGGTGATAAACAGGGATGATGAGGCTGGCCTTGATGTGGCAACAAAGGCGGTGAGGGTCTTTGAAGCTACGGAGGCTATCGAGGTAACGGAAACCCCAGTAGAGCTTGTGCTCACAGAAGAGGATGGAGCCCTAGGGACTGAGGAGGGAGCACCCGAGCAACAGGAGATGGCTGCCTCGAGTGATGTATCTACGGGGGATGCACAAGTAAGACGCTCTGAGGGATCAGGCTTGGAGGGCCCAGAGGCAGCACTCGTGATAGTAGAGGAGGCAGGCGCCGTGGGAGAGCCTGTTGCTGAAGTGATCGCCATGGAGGACAAAGGCAAAGAAGAAGAGGGAGAGGGTGTCGAACCTCCCGAGGTGGAGATGGTTCGAGAAGAGGGGACACAGAGAGAGATCGCTACCCCAGGAGAGGACGCTACCATGGTGCAGTCTGAGACTGAGGCAGTGGCTCCAGGTGAGGAGGCTAGCCTTGCCCCGACTGTGGTTGCAGTGCTTGCAGAGCGCGAGGCTACGGTACCTAGGCATGAGTGGGTCGAGCCCGACGTGGTTCTGATAGGGGCTCAGAGCGAGAGAGCCGTAGCCAAGGTACCAAAGCAGCCTGAGGTTGCTCTTGAACCTGGGGAGCCTGAGGCCTTGGCTAAAGTTGGGGATCCTCCTGCTATGATCGCTCCTGTTGTATTGCCCATGCCTTCTTTCAGCAGGTTGTCAAGCGTCATTTTTGAAATGCTTCAAACGGCCCCCAGAAGCTGAAGGAGCTGTCTCTTAAAGAGCTTGGAACAACGATCCAACAGTTGAGGGGGATCGCCTTAGGGAATGCGCCCGAAGTACTTCCTTACTTTGACAGTGTTGCCAATGAGCTGGAGGGATGGAGGATGAAGGCTCTGAATGCAGAGAAGGTCGTAGCACTCTTAGAGGGCTCTCGGCTATAATCATTGGAGGCTTCCTTAACATAGAACCAAGAGCTGGCACAGGTCCAAGTGGGAGAGATAGAGGCTACCATCTCTCAAAATTCTGCTCTTACCAAGAAGGCTGTAATGCGTAATAACAAGATGTAGACCCTGAAGCCGAAGATTGCCAAATGGGCACAAGAGCTTGCCAAGTTGGAGGAGGTGAAAACAGCTTGAGAGGCCGAAGATAAGGGACTGGGCCAGAAGGTGCTGGACCTTGAGTACTCCATGGGCGAACACCTAGCCCTAGTGGAGCACGAGGCTGGGCTGGTGGCCAAATTGACGGTGGTCATCGAGTGAGCAAGAGCCTCGGTTGATGAGTGCAAGGGAAGGGTCAATGAAATTATTGACCATTTTTTATGACATCTTCTTTCTATTTTTCTCTTTATTGTAAAGAAATGACTTTTTTGATGAATGAAATAGTTCTTTTGCATGTCTCTTATTTTCCTTCTTTTTCTATTTCATTGCTTCCACCCTTTCATAGCTTGAGATGAAAAAGAATAGCCCACACCTTGCTTTGTCTTATGCAGCTTACTGTGGCTATGACCGCGAATGGGAGAGCAGTTGCTTCCTCACCCCTGAGTGTTTGATTGGACAAGGGCTCATAATTCATGGTTCTCATGATTTGGTGAGCATGTTCGCTATAAATACTCCAGTCTGGGGGATCCTTATCTTCGATTCGAGGTGCATTAGTTTTGAGCATGTCATAAGTCGTAGTCTCAGGGACAAACTCTTTAAAGTGCTCTGAAGCGATGCACATAACCTCTAACTGATTTTGGAGGCTACGAACCTCGCTTCTCAGTTCTGTCATGAGGTCTTGTTCCTGAGAGCCAGAGCGCTGACTCTTGTCAGCCTGTACTTCTTCGATAACCCCTGAGAAGTGTAAGACCTTCTTTTGACTACTGGTAATCCCCTTATTCAAGGAGAATGGAATTTGGAGCACCTTCCTTGGTGGTTGGTACGCTAATTCTACTACTAAAAGAGCCATGGCGATATGTAGGACCTTTTGCTCGTCCGATGTATAGGTGACCCTCGGTGCTGGAAGGTCTACCTCTAGGGCTTCCTTAGTCTCGGGAGTTGCTTCTAGCTCACCGTTTTGTTCTTGCGGATTAGAAGTAGAGGGGGAAGCTTCATCTTCGAGAGAAGATACCATGACTTCGGAGAGGTGGCAAGGTACACTTGGGTGGATCAGAGTCAATGGGAGGATATTGCCCTGTCTTTCCTCTTCTTTGAACAAGTCCACGATCATTCGCCCCAGATCTTCAACATCATTGTGAGGTGACCTATCCCTCTCACAGGCTTCCAATCATCATCCTGTGACTTTTCTGGCACTAGCAGGTCTGTGAAATAATACATAGCGTCGACATAGTGAGTCTTAGCTACAGGGATTGTCAGCATAGAACATGTGATGGCTTCCATCCCGGCTGTGGTGGAGCATGGAAGGACCACCCATGATCGTGAAGCCAAGGGTGACCAAGCAGGACGTTGTAAGAGGTATCGGTGTCAATTACGTGGAACTAAGCGTAATCGTTGAGGTCACTAATCTTGAGATGAAGGTGCATTGTGCCAGCTGGCTTCTCTCCCGATTGATTGAACCCTTGTACGGTAGTGTGGGTAGAAGTGAGGTCATCATACCCTAATCCCAATCGGGTGAGAATCCTTCATGGGATCAGTTTGACTGTTGACCCTCCATCCAGCATAATCAAGTTGATAAGGCAGGCGTGCAGTTCACCATTAACAAAGAGGCGGCGATTGTGGAACTTGCCTCCTAACTGTAGATTGTCTTCAGAAAAAGAGATTGCCAAGCACCCACTCAGGATGGCTGGGTAGGTCTCGTACACCTTAATGGGTTGGAAAGAGCTTGAACCAGAGCCATACGATAGTCCCTAGACAGCAGGGGGCGTCATAGATACTTAGAAAGGCTAGAAACTTTCTCAGATGCCCAATTATGTCGTGTTTCACTTTATCCTAATTAGCCTTCTATGTTCTTAATCCAGTCACTGGTGTAGGTGGAAGGGTAGGCTTAGAAATAGGCTTTGGTTGTGTTTTGGTTTGGTACACTAGTTGACTTTGTTGCTTAGCCGGTGCGGTCTAAGTTCATGGGGAAGTAATAGGGACTTGTATTAGGGATGTAGAGGTTTTAGGTTTAGGCTTAGGAAAAAGTGAAGGATCAGGAAATTTGAGGACCTTGAGCTTTGAGGTGTGAGCTGTAGCTTCTTTCCTAATCTTAGACCCATTTGCTCCGTGCTAGCTAGTAAATCCAAATCTGCACCATGTAGGAGGCCTCTTTGGAACAAGAGCTTGAAGATGACTCGATTTTGGTTTGGTGCGTTAGTGACTATCGAAAATCTAATCACCTGGGCCAGCATTTCTCTGAGGCACTTTTGTTGTGACTCATTGAAGTTGGTACCTCCAAGTTCTCTATTTAAAGAGTCGAATTCTGGGCATTATTGATCTGCACCTGTAGGAGAAATAGAAGAGGAGGGAGGAGAAGAAGACTTGGAACGTTCCGGACAGCTTTTTATGTCATCGATGGAATTGGATGCTTGCAGGGGATCTTTTAGGTCTTGCTCCAGCTTTGACCGTTGTGACATACTTTTAGTGTCGTCACCCATATTGGAGGAATCCTGAGCTACTGGTGACTTAGGGATATTCGCTTGATTGGACGAAAGGACAAGGCGAGCTGTGCCTGGGATGAAGTCTTGCAAGGTCAGCAGAGGAGTAAGAGGCCTGAGAAATTCTTCCTCGACCGGTGGCTGAGGGATACGATTCCTTCGGCAAGCTGACCTGGGTGCTTGCCATCTCTTTCTGGATCCCTGAGGAGGTGTTTGGACTGCCCTATCAGGTTGGTGAGTACTCCTAGCTTGGTGGACTGCCTCACACTTCATGGATTTGAACCTGCTTCGCCCATGGCCCCATACTTGGTAATATGGGCACCAAAGCTTTTTCGTGCCCTAGGCTAGGCGCCTCGGCTTTCTGGTGGGCTTGGTGGTGACAAGGCCCTGTTGGAGCATTGCCTCAAAGAGGGCTTGCAGAGGGTCTAGTTCAGTGATTCCCTGGGCTTGCGATGGGAGGTCTTCTTGCACAAGCAGAAGAGGAACTTGAGGGTGTCCTCTTGGGTTGCCTTGGACTTTCTGGCACTGCTGCATCTTCATTACTAAGAGTTCGTGGAAGCAAGTGCATTCACTGATGTCATGGCCTCGTATCTGATAGTATGCGCACTAGAGGTTCTCAATTCCTAGAGACAGGAACCTAGGTTGCCTTGTCGGCTTAGGTGTGATAAGTCCTTCTTCGAGCATTATGGAGAAAATGTACTGAGTCGTCACCCTCTTGGATTGTCACTATATGAGAAGCCTCAGTTGCCCGAACACCTTCTTTAACTCTTGAAGCTTTATCTGACCCTTGTTAATAAGGGCTTCGATAGTGTCGTTGAGCTTATAATAGTCATGGGTAGGGTGGCCTACTCTCCGGTGATAGGCGCAACACCTCTCATTTGTATGCTAACCAGTCGGCGTGTTGGTATTGACCTCCGCCAACTGGATCATGTTCTATTCTAACAGTAGTCGAAGCAGTGCAGGAGTCCACTCCTTGTCGAAGGGGTAAACTTTGTTTTGGTGCTGGATCCAAAAGTCATTTCACTTAGAATTTTGAGAGGGGGGACCTCATTGTAGGATTCCTGCTTGCCCCGAGCCTGAATGGTCTGTGCCTTGGAGAGGTCCAAGGTTTGAGGAGCCGTGCTCTTAGTTTCTGTCGCAGTGACGGCCGCGCTGATCATTGCCTTTTGGTTGCCTTGACTGTTGGAGCGAGAATTTGAGCCGGAGGGTTGCCGTCGAGAGCTGCCATGGTGTTTGAACAATCCCTCAATACAAACTGCCTAAGGGATGAGCTTTAACATGGAGGGTGGATTGGATGCCTCAACATGCAGGGCGATCTCAGGAAGCATATTCCGTATGCAAGTTTGGACCACTTCCTTATTAGTCATAGGAGTGGCATGAAAGGTTGCCAGCTCTCTCCATTAGGCGATGAACTTGTCAACCGGCTCATCAGGTTCTTGCATCAGAGTAAGGAGCTCAATGGTTTCCAAATTCCTTTGGACTTCATAGAAGCATTGGTAAAACAACTGCTCCATTTCTTGCCACGTATGCAACGAGTTTGGAGCAGCCGAGCATACCACTGGAAGGCTGGCCCTTCGAGAGTCTCGACAAACTAACGGAGGAGAATTCCCCCGTCAGTTTCTGTCTCCCTACAAGCTGCTTGGAGGTGGGTGGTTTGCTGGTGAGGGGATGTAGTACCATTGAATAAGGGGAGTTTACCTTTTTGGTAGTTTGGGGGAAACGGTACCTGGTCAATGTACGAGGGGTACGACTTCTTATAGAGCGACACCTCCTGCATGCATGAGACCTTGTTCTTGAGGCTATGGGCCACCATAGCATCTATGTCGGTTTGGGAGACCCCGCGAGAGGCAGAACTGTCTTGGGAGGCCGATGGGGGAGTTTGCCTAGGAGCTGTGTCCTCACCGGTCGGGGAATAAGTCAAAGAAGGGGACTTGGAGGTTTCTAGGCATTCCATCTTTTTAAGGATGGATTGCATCATTACCTCAAACTTGTTCATCCGCTCTTCTTGAGTGTCATCCGGATCTTCTATCACCATGACACTGACCGTTTCTTCTAGAGGATCATAGCCTAGTCTTGGTGCTCCTCATTCCTTTTCTGCTGCTTTTTCTACATAAAAGGCTGAACAACTCCAAGGGGAAGAACTTTTTCTGATTAAATTTTTTTGTAGTAATTCATCAATTTCTTTTTTATATATTTCAAGGAGTCTTGTATTCATTTGGATTGGTCTAGCTTTAGTTGGTATTTTACTTTCGTTAAATCCTTCTTCATAAGGTAAACTCACCATATGTTTTTTTCTATTCCAAAAAGCATTCGGCAAATCATTGCAAATTTCTTCTTTTATTTTTCTTTTAATATTGCCGATTTTCTTTTTATTTTCCGGTAATAGGAGATTTTCATCTATTAATTTGTATTTTATTTCTTCCTTTAAGGAGCATGAAAACCTTTCTTTATTTTCTATAGTCTGTTTGACATTATTGATTTCTTTAACCTTAGATTTATCTATAAAATCAAATTTTACCGTATGTCCATCTAGATTTGATTCAATTCCTGTACTATCTATTTTCAAGGGACACAATAAATTTAAGAAAGGAGTTCCAAGAATAACAACTTGGCTTAACCCCTTAACCATTATAAAGGGCATTTCAAAGCAATTTCCATTATTGCACAGAGCAGCATTAGATAATTTATATTTTATCATTAGTTTACTCGCATCTGCTGTATTGAGTATCTGGTTAGTCTTGTCAAAATATTTAGTTGGTACTAATCCCTCATTTATACAATTTAGGTCTACGCCTGAATCTATTAAGGCAAGGGATTGGAAACTATATTCTTTGTTTACTATTATTCTTATAAGGGCAAACCATTTTTAAGTAATTACTCTATTCAATGAGTTTAGATAGTTGTTTTCTTGTAAATCTTTGTTGGCTAGGTCAAAGGATTCTGGTATGTCCGAATCAGGAGATACAACTGGTCGTATTATTCTTTTATGGGTATCTAGAAGGCTATCGAATTCTAATTCATCATTAGTTTCTTCATCTGAAATATCAGCAGTCATTTCTAAAATCCTTATTCTATTTTTAAAATGCTGGACCTCGGTTTTTACCTCATTTATTTGTTGCCTTAAATCAGAAATAGAAGGTTCCTTTTGTATAATATCTCTTTTATTGATTCGTTTAAGTATTTTTACAAAACTATATTCTTCTTGTGTTTTAACAAGAGGGGCAGGTTTATTTTTTATTTTAGCTATTTTTAAATATTGTGTTAAGGCTTCTCTTTTAGCCTCTGGGTCAGATATTTAATCTATTAAATCTATAATTAGATTTTCTTCATTTGTAAGAGTATTAACCATTTTACAAAGACAATCTTCTATATCTTCTTCAAAGTCTGAGCTACTTAAGATTAGATTTTCATCCTCAATTCTTCCTACAAGAGACTCTGTTTCTGACTTCGAGGTATCCATATCTGACTCATCATCTATTTGAAGTATATCATATATCTGGGTTTTGATTACTTCTTCTAGCTGTAAGGCATTGATTTTTTTCTTAACCTTACAATTATTTTTATAATGTCCTACCTTCCCACAATTATAGCATACTGGAAGCTTTCTTGTTCCTTTCTTGAATTTAGCTTTTAGGGCAAATTTCTTAGTGAACTTTTCTTTAATATCTTTCTTTTATCCAAATTTATACTTTTTATTTTTATTTTTTCTTTTATAAAGTTTATCAGATGAAGGTAAAGTATTATAACCAAATTGTTCGTAAAAATCACCTAACTCCTTTTTCCCTGTCATTCTCTGTTTATCCAACTGCTTTTTTAATTTTAGATCAGTGCATAAGGCAAGACCTTCTGCAAAAACTTTTGCAAACAGTTCTCCTAGAGTGTATAGGGAGTAAGGGGTTATTCCTTGATTCTTATTTTTCAGTGTGATTTTCACCTTTTCAGCAAACAAGTAGGGTAGACCTGCTATAAATTTTCCTTTTTCTTGCTCCCTTTTAGGCTGAATCTTTCTTCATTTAATTCTGGAGGAGGTTTAAATAATACAACTTTTTTCTCTTATTTTTTAGTATTCTGCCCATGAGACCTTTCTATTATATTTTCAATCCTAGTTGTTTGTTTTCCAATAATCTGTAAACAGAGATTGGTATAATTATTTTGTTCAATTATATGTGGGATCATTTCTATCTTATGGCCGTGTTCATTAGGAGCCATTTTATAAGGTGATGCTTTTGTTTTTAGTTTATCTTTTATTACTCCTTTTATTTGTAGGCTTTTCTCTGGGGGATGTATACTCAGGATCTCTTCTCCTTCAGTTGTATAAAAGGTTTGGTATTGATTTTGCAGAGTATTTAGCTCAAAATTAGGGATAGGGATATCGTTTTCTTTGAGGGTTAATTTCAACCAGTCAAAGAAACCTATGTTTTGCTTATTTCTTTTTATAAACTTATTATATCTTTTATGAAATGAGTCTAATAATTCTTGTGAAAATTCTATTAAATACCAATCCCTTATTTCTCTATTGTCTTCCGACAGGTAGTCATTTTTTAACAATTCTATATTTAATTTTTCTTTCTTCCGAAGAGTCAAGACCTGAAAATCAAGATCTGAGTAAGTCGGGGCATTCCTTGATGGACTGGGATCATATGGTTTGTATAAAGGTATGTGTATATTACTATCTGTTCTCGTCAATCCTTGTATTATTAGTTTATCTTGTAAAGATGAGGTAGAATGTCTAGAAGGTATTGGTATTCTTCTGGGAGGTCTTACTATATCATCGGAAAAATTCAGTCTAGTTCTACGATTAGAGTTGAACTGTATTTCAATATTTCCATTAGGATGTTCCACTATCTGATCTGGTTCATTATTTATAGGAGCCCTATACTATTGGTTCTCATTATGGATAGACCAATTTTCTGGGAGAATTACTTGGGACCAGTTTATTGATTTTGGGATAACAGTATTGGATTTTTCTATATTGGTCTGGAAGAAGACTGTTTGTCCTCTGGTATCCACTTGCAAGACATTTGGACTTAGTGTATTCATGACTTTATAACATATCCTATAGATTAGAGCTATATTCTGAGAGCTCGGATTCATATCGAACCCTTGTGTTTTTATATTAAGGGTAAGTACTTTAAGGAGGTTGGTATCAGAGCCATAAGGTTTTATCAATAGTATTCCGACAGCTGATAATAATATCCTAAAGTATAACTACTTAATAAAATTTACCATTCTGAGGTCGTCCGAGAGTTGAACCGTGGTAATAGTAGTCTATCGTCGAAAAAGGTCAGGAGAGCCGCGAAAAGGCACCGTGACATAATTCTATTGACCCAAGTATTCATCCGTTACCCTAAATGGAAAATTTTATTAGGACGCTATCCAATAGGACATTATCATCATCTAGCGGTACAATAAGGACAAAAAATAAGGAAGAGATAATAATTGACAACATAGCAAAGCAGATACATAATTGGAACATACCAAACGCTTATTTATAAAAAAGGTACTTTTGAATTCAGAATTAGTTATGTAATAAAAACAGTAGAACAAAGTCTGTCAGTTAATAGTGAACATAAAAGTTTTCAGTTATTATCCAATAGAATGATTCAAACTCATAAAAATAAAGATTATAAGTATTTACACATAGGCCTCATACAAATTGCGGTAAACCCACTGACTATTATTATTATTATTATTATTATTATTATTATTATTATTATTATTATTATTATTATTATTATTATTATTATTATTATTATTATTATTATTATTATTATTATTATTATTATTATTATTATTATTATTATTATTATTATTATTATTATTATTATTATTATTATTATTATTATTACTATTATTATTATTATTATTATTATTATTATTATTATTATTATTATTATTATTATTATTATTATTATTATTATTATTATTATTATTATTATTATTATTATTATTATTACTATTATTACTATTATTATTACTATTATTACTATTATTATTACTATTATTACTATTATTATTACTATTATTACTATTATTATTACTATTATTACTATTATTACTACTATTATTACTACTATTATTACAACTATTATTACTGCTATTATTATTACTATTATTATTACTATTATTATTACTATTATTATTACTATTATTATTACTATTATTATTACTATTATTATTACTATTATTATTACTATTATTATTATTACTATTATTATTACTACTATTATTATCATTATTATTATTCTTAATGTACTGTTTGTTGGGGATAAAGTCCTATTGGATAGGTTCCTAATAAAATTTTCCATTTGGAGTTACGAATGAGAATCCTAGACAACCTCTTACGTCACTACTACCTCAGCGGCTCCTCCTGGCCTTAACGGTAAAAGACTGGGTGTCAAAAGTCTCAACTCTCGGACTAACTCTTTAATGGGAAAATTTTATTAAGTCGCTAAGCTTTTAGGATTTTATAACCAACTGGTAGAATTCATGGCTCTGATACCAATAAACCCAGAATCAATTTAATCAATTTGGTAATCAACTCTGCAATCAATTATTATTAATCATGCAAATATTTTGTCAATTATACAAATCTTTTGTATAATTCTCGGCAAATCAAACATATATCTAAATAAATATTCTAACAAACCCTAAGTATATCAAAGCAAGTATTATAGCAAATACAGAAAAAGGAGAGATATCTAAAATTATCCAGCTAGTATATGTAGTTCTTCGTATTTTAATGCTAAATATAAATTTTAATTGCATTTCAAATCATACAGTAAATAACTCTTTATTAATAGGAAAAGGTTATAGAACTTACTGATTACAGATACAAAAACTAGTAAATAGTTTCCATTCTTCACGGCAATGGCTTGGAAAAGAGGTAATTTTACAGTCACACATCTAATATCACTCTATGTGGTTTATAACATACCACTGAAAAACTATAAACAGTAAAATTTTACAGAGATCAAAGAGCAGATATTACATAAAGTTGAAATCGAAACAGTTACCCTAAAAATATGAAGAACTGATGGGGCACAGGTATACAATCTCCTTAGAAACTTTTGAGAATAGAAAAGGGGATACAAAGGGAAGAAAGAGCTTAGAGAAAAGAGAGCTGAAAGCTAAAAACTTGTGCTTTGCAGGGAGGTTGTCTTCTTATTTATAATCGTCGGATTTCAAAAATGCCTTCCATTCTTTTATAATGGTCATGTCTTCTTTTAACAAGTGGCTATTTTTCGGGTATCAGCTGGGACAGGTGGACTGGTGGTTGCCTTTATATAGTGTCGGCTGGGACAGGTGGACTGGTGGTTACCTTTATGTGATATCGGCAGGGACAGGTGGCATCTATTAGGGAGAAGACGGTATCTTCAGAGGGACAGGTGGCTGTTACTATTTTGTCGGCGGTATCTACTTTTGGTAAGTGGGAGTACTGTTCATAGGTGGCTATCAATATCTTGGAGATGAGAATCTTTTGGATTATCGGGCCTGAAGATTCTTGAGCCTTGGGCTTCTATTCGGGTCTTTGGGAGAATTCATCATCGTCCATTCTGTAATCTCCTTCTTCTTCTTCATTCTGAGAGGACATGGCTGCTTCTTCTGCTTCTCCTTCAAGAATTTGCAGTAATTGTCTTTTTAGCTCTTCCTTGGTTGCCTCAGGGTTTTGTTTTTTCATTTTGTTAATATATTCCGAAAGACTATTTAGGTTTTCATATGGAGCTTGCCCTGGTATTTTCTTCAACTTTATATTTTCAAGTTCAAGGGCTTTATTTTCAAAATCATCCCACCATGATAATTTTTCCCAATCTTGGGATATATTCAAAATTATTCGTCACATTTTCAGATATTTCGAATTTCCACTTCATAATCCATGATACCTGATAGATAGCCATGAAGTATAAATGATAGTCTATATTAGGATCTTTTCCATTAAATTCTACAAACTTAGCCTGGCCTATTTGTATCTTTTCTGGGAGGATTTGGGAACTAGATCCCCAAACTAAGAACCAGTTTTTGAACCAATTTGGAAATGGCTCAGTGACAGGCATTTTTATTTGGATGAACCAAGTATGGGAGTTATTAATATTTTGGAGTGCAAAGACTTTATGCCAGGCATCCGTGTATTCTGATTATTTGTAGTACTTGTTATGGAAATCTGGAGCCTGTAGTTTTCTTCCTCTCAAATGGTCTGAGCCCCAATCTTTATAAGACAATATTTTTCTTATTTGCAATTTTGAATAGACAATCATTTTAGTATTCTTCTAAAAGAAGTGAACTAAAGTAATTGATCATGTTTCAAGTAGAACGGCTTCATACTATTCTCTGGTTTTATTTCCATTAGATGGATTGAGGTTATTGAGTAAATAAATGTTTGCAACTTTCTCTGGGTTTAGAGCCTAGTGTTCATCTTCTATAATGGAGTCTATTAAAAAGGTAGTTTCCTCAAATTGGGATTTTCCTGTTGGGGATACTTTATTTGGGATTGGTCACTGGGAAAATACCGGATTTGGGTACTGGCTTATTTGGCTAGAAAATTCTGGGTAGATTGTCAAAGGTCTAGCAGGTGAAGAAGGTGAAGAGGGTGGATAGCTCATTATTGGGGAGCCAACAGATGGTGATGGAACAATTTCCATTTTGGCCTGTCCTTTATTTTGTATATTCCTATTTATTATCTGCTGCTGCTTGGTGGCGTCTTCCTCAAGAGCTCTGCCCCCCTGCAAAAACTCGCGAGTGAGAAAGTCAGGAAGGGAGTTAGAGGGACCTTGAAGGTGTTCAACAGTAAAATCGAAAGAGGAAAGAATTGCTTGCCACCGGGCAAAAATTTGGTTAGAAACGAGCTTCTTGACATCTTTTTGCAGTATGTCCTAGGCTGCTTTAGAGTCAGTACGGATTAGAAAAGCGGCATTTAATATATCACTCTGAAATTTATTAACAGAATGTACTATCGACAAAAAAAAAAATTTAACAGTGGAATAATTTTGCTGTGTAGTATTCCATGCTTTTGATGTACAACGGACTAGCTGTTCTGAGTTACCAATTTTTTGTTTCAATAGACCTCCTAATCCAAGCTCAGAGGCGTCACATTCTATTATCTTAAAAGCATCTGGGTTGGATAGCCCAAGGCAAGGTAATTCTTTAACTTTACTCTTAAGTTTTTGTACTACTAAAGTATGCTCATGGGTCCATTTAGGAGGATTCTTTTTTAACCTATGGTATAAAGGCTTTGAAATCAGAAATATAATTTAAGCATCCTAAAAACCTTTGAAGCTCTGTTTTATTTAAACTTATATCAGGGAATTTATTTGCAAATTCTCTTGCCCTGTCAATTGGGATGATAGTGCCTTGTCATATATTATGCCCTAAAAACCTAATCTTAGTTTGGCATAAACGAATTTTCTTAGCTAAGATAACCAAACCTGCATTTTTTACTGCATGTAGGAAGGCATTAATATGCTTGAAATGCTGATGAAGATCATTTGAAAAGATCAAAACATCATCTATATATACAATCATAAATTTAATATAGGGATTAAATACATCATTCATTATTTTTTGAAATTCAGAAGGGGCATTTTTAAGTCCAAAAGGCATTATATTCCATTCGTACTGCTCAAAGGGAACATTAAAAGCTGTTTTATATCTACTTTTTCATCTATTTGGATCTGCCAGTATCCGGATTTCAAGTCGAATTTTGAGAATATGCAAGTAAGTAGCCTATCTAATAGATCTTGTTATTGGGTATTGGATATCTTATCCATTTTAGTACTTTGTTTAGGGGTTTGTAATTTACTATTAATCTAGGTACTCCTCTTTTTTTTTCGAGGCTTTTTCTACATAGAAAGCCGCACAACTCCAAGGAGATAAGCTTTTTCTTATTAAATTTTTTTGAAGTAATTCAGCTATTTCCTTTTTGTATATTTATAGTAATCATGAGTTCATTTGATTTGGTCTTGCTTTTGTAGGAATTTTATTTCCTGTGAATCCTTCTTCATATGGTAAACTTACCATATGTCTTTTCCTATTCCAGAATGCGTTTGATAGTTTACTACAGACTTCTCTTTCTATTTGGGTTTTAAGATTTTCAATTTTTTGTTCAACTTCAGGGAGCAATAGCTCATCTTCAACTTGCTTGTACTTTATTTCAGTTTTTAAATGGCATAAGAATTGCTCCTTATTATTCCCAGTTTGCTTAATTTTATTGATTTCCTTTACCTTTGGTTTGTCTATGAAATCAAACTTAATTTTGTGGCCATTTAAGTTTGTTTCTATTCCTGTGTTATCTATTTTTAAAGGATAACGGTAAATTTAGGAACGGAGTTCCCAATATTACTGCTTGGCTTAATCCTTTGACCATAATAAAAGGTATTTCAAAGCAACTGTCATTATTACATACAGCTGTATCTGACAATTTATAGTTTATTAAATGCTTACTTCCATCAGCTGTATTCAGTATTTGGGTAGTTTTATCAAAATATTTTATTGGTACTAACCCTTCGTTTATACAATTTAAATCAGCTTCGGAGTTAATGAGGGCAAGAGATTGAAAGCTGTAATCCTTTTGTACTACTATTCGTACTAAAGTGTACCATTTTTTAGTAATAACTTAGAACCATAGGTATATGTTGGAATTTGGGATGCCCTATTGTTTATACTAAAAAATGCAGGCAAGTGACTTCGCCCCGACCTTGGTTTTGAGTGCAAACAAATCAAAGAGTTGGAAGAGAATGGGTCCCATCAAATTATGTTCTAAAGGCGACTCGGATCCTAATCTTAACCATCTCGGACCGTCAGCAAAGCCGGCTTCTCTCCTATTTCAACCTTGGAACTCACCAAGAAAGTTTTCTAAAAGGGGTTTGAGGATAAAAATGAAGCATTTAAGAAAACAGATCTAGAAAGAGAACAGAAGAGGAAAACCACAAATACGATATCAAACTAAGGAAATAGAAATATACAGAAATAAAGAACCTAACTATAAAATGCAAGAGGAGTAAGAAAGTAAAAAGCATGGAGCTTACAAATTTTAAACTACTATCTAAACTAAATATGCATCACATAAAATGTGAGAGAGAAGATTATGGAAATAAAAGAATGAATATGAAGAAGAAAGGAAAGGATATCGTATTAGTGAGACAAAGAGATATGAGAACAAGATGGGAATAAAAGTAATAATATAACAAGGAAGGGATAAAAAGAAGATAAAAGAGACTAAGCTATTGAACAAAATATAAGAGAAATAAACTAAATGGTTATAAGAGAAAAAAGAAAAAGAGAATGAAATAGAAAAAAATGAGATCTAGACTATAAGATATGAGAAAAGTGAATACCATTATCTAAGAAGAATGACCACAATAAAGAGAGAAAAACAAATGCTTAGTTGAGAAGATGGGAGAGAGTAAAAGATCTACATTGTGAAAGGAATAAAAAGGTAGAGAAATAGATACACAAAACTAGAAGGAATACATATTATAAAAAAGAAAGGAAAATTATTATTTAATAAAGAATGAAAGAGAGAGAAGGAGATCTATGCCACAAGATTATTGGAAGAAAAAGAGAAATACACACAATAAGCTAGGAGAAATGAATGTCACAAAAGACAAGGAAAATAACTACTTAATAGAAAGAGGAGAGAGAGAGAGAGATCTATGCTATAAGATGAACAAAAAGGGAAAAAGAAATAAACGTAACTGTTTAAGAGGGTTACATGAAAGAGAAGAGAAGTATAAACTAGGTTATCAATGAAGAGAAGGGAGAAATTAAAGATACAAATGCAGCTTGATGAAGAGAAATAAATGCAAAAGAAAAGAAACTAGACTATGAATAAGGAGGAAAGGAGAGAAAGGGAGCTAAATATAACTAAATAAAGATTAATCCTAAATAGGATCATCAATGAATGAAAAATACATAAATATTACTATTAAATGAAAATAAATACAAGAAGCTAAAAAAGGAAAAAGAAAATGGTGCTTTAGGCCGGGCCCCTAGGCTTGGCTCTCATAGTTAGCGTCGATTCAGATCGATTAATTACACAGTCAATCCCGAGGTTTTAGGTTTTTAACGAGACAAGTGGAAATAGGAGGAAGAAGGCCTAGAAAGTCTGATTATTCAGACCGCCTTCAATTTGATAGGGTAGCTTGAAGGGGTTAATAGTTTAGTTTTGGATTGAGTGGTTTGGGTAGGATGGTGCTTGCTCAAATGGGCTCACCTTGGGGCTTTGACACAACAGCAAGCTTGAGCTTAAGATCAAGAGGTTTTGAGCATGGACTAGTCTCAAGATCAAAGAAACTTGGGCATGGCCTAGGCTAAAAAATATCAGGATTTCGAACTGGATTTTGAACCTTAAGCTTGGGCAAAATAGGCTATTTATAGGTAAAATGGACCCAAGACAGCCTGTAGGTCGGTTTTGTATGATTTTCAGGTCATCTGAGTTGTGGCGACGTTTGGAGTGCTGTTGGCGACATTTGGAGTGGTGTTGGCTCCGTTGGGAGTGGCACCATGTCATTAATGTGGCAATAATGACAATCAACAACTATTAATTGCTCATTAATGCGGTCGATATGGCCCTGTCAGTGTTTGATGCCATTAGCAACGGTGCCGGCGACTTTCTGACTGCCTTCAAATCCTGTTTTGTACACGTGTCGTGTTCTAGTGACTCTTGTCTGGTTTTGATGGACCAATCACAACTTGAAGTTGTTCCGAGTAGCATCAACGACGTTCGTAGTATCACTAGATACCAGCTGGCTCGTCGTCTTGGTTGTACTGTCTTCTGATCATCAGCCAATAAAAATTTGACAACCATGATCCGTTCGCACTTCTGACATGTCAATACGGATCTGCCATATCTGCAGGTACGGGCTGACATGTTAGTGCGTCATCTCAGTCATGTTAGCAACGATGTTTCCCGCCAGGTGGATGTCTTCGGGACTGGCAGTGTTTGTAATGGAGCTCTAGCAGCATTGGTAGTTCCGCCAGACTTCTCGCCATTCTGAAGCTCATGGGGGCCTTGAGTTGGGCACCGGTTGGACTAGTGTCGGTGCTATTGGGAACGGTGCCAGGTTTCTGCCCCTCTTAGTCACCCATTCCGTGACTGAGGTGCCTTCGGTGTGCTACCTTCGGACTTTTGATAGGGCTTTGACGGCCGTTGGAGTAATGTTAGAGCCTTCCTTTATGGAAAA
Source organism: Amborella trichopoda (assembly GCF_054954075.1). Taxonomy (NCBI): domain Eukaryota; kingdom Viridiplantae; phylum Streptophyta; class Magnoliopsida; order Amborellales; family Amborellaceae; genus Amborella; species Amborella trichopoda. The sequence continues at coordinate 18,994,424 of NC_142340.1, forward strand.
TGCTTTGAAAGTCAAGCTACTCTGAATCTATCTTGCCACTTGGTGCCTTTGGTCCCACTGGGGCAATGTTGGGTTTTGGTGGAGGCTAGGTGTATGTAAAGGGTTCTGGTAGGTGAATAGTTTAAAATATCCGGGTGGTCTGCCTGGGACATTTCAACCTATTCATAACTCTTTTAGTCCAGATCGGGGTGACTACAGTTGCCCCTATGTCACTTGTGTCTCATTCGAGAGGTGAGACACAAAGTGGCAAAGAAGCAAACCCCTGCAGTTAAGGATTTGGGTGGAGGAGAGAATCTAGGCTCTTCATCCACGGGTTCCTGGCCTCAAAAGGGACCCATAGTGCATGGTAGTCACGCTCAGTGAGAAAAGTTTTTAAAACAAATGTTAACTCCGGGTTACGATTTGAACAAAAAAAGATTAAGGTTTTTGAAATGACATACACATAAAGAAGGTTTTTAATGAAATTCCAAACCGGGTCACCCCAGTATTGAAGTTTTGGAAGAAAGATCATTTTGAAATATTAGAAATAGACTTGATTCGCATTTTAAACTCATGCAACCGATGACTCATCCAAGCAGTTTAACGTCGTGAGGTGATTGACGAAGTTAAACAGTTTAACATCATGCAACCATGGATGAGTTTGCAATAGAACTGCCCCTTGCGGGTATTGCCAGCATCCGTTGGGATTTTTTTTTTTTTTGGAGAGACATTGACTCATATGATTACTTGGGGGGTCTGGTATCCATCTTAGGTCGGATCGAGTCAATTTAGAGAGTAGAGAGTGTGGTGATTTTGCTAAGGTTGTCAGTGATGTTCCGATTGTCTCCGAACGACATAAGGGTATTTTGATCATTTACTGACACAGGACCTAAGGGAATCATTTGTCAAGTCTGGCCTGTCCCATTTTCATACATTGCCTAGGATCCCTTGGGCACTATTGCAGAATGGTGAGTCATGGTTGTGGGAGACATTGGAAATGCCTTCGACGACATTCTGAATTCCTTCATGCAGGCAAAAGTTATTTTCGTCATTTGGTGACATGGGGCCTTAAAGGAATCTTCCATTATTTCGGGCCTACCTTGATTTTGGCTGATTGGACTTGTCTTTGATCCCTTGGGCATTGACTTGATAAGACAATGCATAGAGTGTGGCACCATTGGTAATGCCTTTGGCAGCATTTCAAGTATCGCTCTACTGTTATAGAGGGTTTTTTGGTCATTTGACTAGCGTTGGGCTCGAGAGGAATTATATTTGGGGTCAAATACGGTCTTGTGCAGATTGATGGGTCTTTTCAAAGGACCCTTGGTGCTTGTGATGATAGGACCTCTACTTGCTTCTAGCGGCACTAGCGACACTCCGAACGGCGCCCTTATGACTTGTTTTGGGGCCCTATATAAATATGGCCCTCATGAACCCGAGAAGCCATTTGCAGATTATTACATTGTCCTGAGTGCTTTGTGACTTGTAGTCCCCTCGTCATCCTAATGTGTAACCGACGTGTTACTAGGTCTCAAATGAAAACACCCATGAGTTGTCAAAATCTTGGTGAAATCATAACTATTAACTATTGCTGACAATGCCGAGGAGCCCCACCCCTTTGCCTTTTGCCCGGACCCAGGGCAAGGAAGCAATAGCGTGTTCCCCTACCTTTCCCTTTCCAAATTCAAGGGTTGTCCTTCTTGAGCTCGGATATTTGAAACATAGAGATCAGGGAAGACATTTTAAAGGCCATCTATCGCTTTGTGGGTAGTTCCTCCCTTCACGAGTTGGGCACATTTTCTCTTCATTTGGGGAAAACCATAGAGGAAATTGTCATTTTTGGTGTCCCCTCACGACCTTTTTTTTTTACTATTTTGTCTCAAAATTCGATGTTTTCAACATCGAACAACTTTTTTATTTTATTTTTTAAAATTTTTTTAAGTGTAAAAACTTGTTCAATGTTAAAAATATCGAACCACTCAATACCTTAGAAGTTTTTAAAATACATGGTCTGATGTTGGAGACATCAAACCAAAGCTTTAAAGAAGAAAGTAAGATAGGGTATTCTGATATGTCTAACATCAGTTCCACCCAAATGCCAACTAATATTTCGTTGAGTTCACTGTTGGAGATATAAGATTAGCCTATTTATGGGGACTATCAGATTGGCCTATTTATGGGGTCTGGTCATTAGGTCGTTCTTATATTGGAGATATCTGACATGCATATTTTTCTTATCTTTTTATTAACTTCGGTTCAATGTCTCCAACATCGGAATATGTATTTTTAAAAAATTATGAGGTATTGGGCAACTTTGGACTGGTCCCTACACTTTAAAAACCTAAAAAAACAGAAAATGAAATAAAAAGTAGTGGAGATGCTCACTCTACTTTATTACTTCATCTGGTATAATCTAGCTCGAAAAGAAAAGAAATTATATATGCAAATGGTACAATTAGGTCCCTCTAGAAGTATGCGAAAGGACAGAACGTCACTGAAACCGATCCAGAATGAGATGCTCACTCTACTTTCTTACAACTGGTTTCTTGTCAGAGTAATGTAAGACTCAAGAGTGATTGTCACGACCTCGTCCCGACCCCGACCCCTATTCCGCACTCGATGGAGGGTGATTGAGTGCGTGTTCGTGATCCCAAGGTAGCATATGTCACTCAGGTCGGAGTGGACTCAAAGCTTTAATATCGGTGATCAAAGCAAACAATGAATAGAACTGAAACAGTAATTCTAAGTACGGACGAATATTTAAATTTGGAGAATCCATACATCATTAAGTATTGTACTACATGAAATTTCTTCCAAAAATATTACACTTGAGTCTGGGGCATCAGGGCAAAATATTACATTTTTCCAAAATAAACAAAAGTCAAGGCTAAGCAGCCCAAACACATACAATGTCAGAATTTCTTCTTAACAGGGGTGTGACTTCGACTCCTAGCCGCGAACTACGTGCTTCTGGCCCTCGACCTGTCGCTATTAATCTACAAGGAGGGAAGATATAATGGGATGAGCTATAAAGCCCAGTAAGTAGATCTAGGTGCTATGCATCGGTATTGAGTCTATCTATGTGTCATAAATAATTATTTCCATTATAAGCAATCGCAGTGCAAATGTCATACAAAGCAGAAATCGCATCAATGCATCTATTACAAGTGTCATATCAAAATATCATACTTATTATTCAGCCAATACAATCATTATCATTTACATGAATAATTCTAGCATTATCCACTCACCTAGTTCGCCTACTCTTGAAGTAATATTCATATTCATCAGGTCAAGCCAGTCCCATTATTTAGGACTTCTACTATCCCTCAGGATGGAGGACAATGACAAGTGGGTCACCCACTCTGTAATGTCTTCATACTTACGCACACGGTCCCCAGCGCGCTTTGGGGTTTCGATAGGCACTTACCTTGCAATGCATCACTCACTAGTCTCATCATATGAATTTCGAGCCTCCCATTTCACTATCACCTAACTTCCTCCCATTTCACTTTTCTCAATATAACAGTACCCACTACCGATGAATATCCCATCGCGTAGTAGTCAATATTACAGTTATCATAACATGTTCAAGCATTAAATTTACTTATACTTAATCAGTGTCTTATAACAAATAATTCTAATCTCATTATGTAAGGTATGAGTCTTGTTCAAAAATAACCAGCTATCATGTACACTATGTGGCTTAGCATGGAACATCCATCATAAAAGGGCTATCACATAGCACTTACACTCATCAATTAGCATTCATGACACTTTATCACATTAGCAACTACGGTATTTATCATGTAACATTTATCGTAGAGTTATCACATGGCATTTGTACTTATCGATTATCACTTATCGCATGGTCACATAGCATTATTCACATAACACCGTGGCACTTAACATGTAGCATTCATCACATGAAAACTACCACATGACACTCTCGCTTATCAATTATCAAGGATAATACTTTGCCACTTTAGTTGACTAGTGAGTAGTCCAGCAAAAGACAATACAAGACAAGCACAGAACTAAATTTTCTATGAGTATTGGTGACGTACCCCTCTTCTCGAAAGCGTAACTCCCAATCTAGGGAGAATCTCAACATGATTCAAACATACAACTTTAAGCTTACACATGGAGGTGGTTTGAAGGTGTTTGGATAATATTTGATAGGTCAAAAGCTCAGCACAAAGTGAGTGACAGTTGCTGGAATTTCCTGTAATTGTGAATTAATAATATACCCTCACATTTCGGAGCATAACTCTCCATCTACAAGGAGTTTTAAATGGGTTCAACATGCAACTTTAAGCTCATTCATATATCTTTCAAATGGTGGTGGTTTAAAGGCGTTTGGACATCGTTTGATAGGTCAAAATCTCGGCACAAAATAAGTGGCAGTTGTTGGGAATTTTCTACAACTGTGGACATTGACATACCCCTGGGCATATCTCTTAACTCATACGAAATTTTAACAAAATTGAAATAGACAAGTATATCTTTCATTCAAAACTGGTTTGAGTCCATCTGGATATCGTTTGGCTATTGAAAAGTTCAATACAAAAACCCTCACAGTTCTTAAAAATTCCTTTGCAAGTTTTGGCATGCTCAAATACCCCATGACATCTCACGAGCCATGATAAACTTTAATGCAAAACCTTATTCAAGTTAAACTAGTCTTGCAAGTGATCTACTCCACAAATTCCCACAACTAGCAAGTTTATTTTCCACACTCAATCAATCATTCTAACAAATTTAACTCAACCACACGCATACCCTTCATTCTATCACTTTACTTACTTCCATTACTTAAAATTGATTACTAAAAAACTAAATGATACATAAATGCTAAACCTACTTACTTGATGTTCACAACGCCCTCAAATCTCCTACTCGCAGGCCACTTCAAGTTCCAAGCAATGGCTTCTCTAAGGACAGCAGTTCACTCTCACTTTGCTTCTTAGAGAGAGAGAGAGACAGAGAGAGAGAGAGTATGAGACAAGTGAGGGAAACGACGTTGGAAAGGGGAGGGAAGAGGGCTTAAGTACCCAAGGCCGGTGGGATCCACTGTAGCTGACAGGGTAGGTGAAAGTCATTGTGGCTGACAGTGGGTGGCGCTGACACATACGGCTCTGACAAGCGTGATGCTGGTCGGTACGACAACAGTCACATCTTCCTTTTTCACTCACAGCGCTACGCACACACGGCGTGGCCTTCCCTTCATGCGTGATGATGCTCCACTTCACGGGCGGCGATGGCATGCGCAGCGCTGGCTTTCTTGTTTTCTTCTTCCCTTTCATGCATGGCACTACGCACGCACGACAGTGCCTTCCCTTCACACGGGCACTACTCACCCCTAGGCATGTCGTGCGCGGCGTTACTCCTCTACACACGCGGCGTTAGTCTTTTCTCTATATGCACAGTGCTGCTTTCTCTCTCTCCTCTTCTCTCATATGCGGCGATTGCCATGTGCGGTTTTAACTCATCGACAAGCGCGGCAGCAAGCCTTCATTCTTATTGCCGCGCGTGCGCCCCCTTCATCGGACTCAATTGCCGTGCACCTCATGCCAGGGAAATTTGTGGTCCTTACAGTGATCACCCTTTTTTCTCCCTAATCTTGTCGTTTGGAGTTTCTTATATAGACAATTTCAGACGGGAAGATTTCTTGTAACCCAATCTTTTTAGCTTTGAACTATTATTTTCCCCTTATCCGGTCTACAATATCCTGGTCTCCTTATTCAAGTATAAACTTCACTCATCCTTCCCGGAAGCAGTACCTTGCTCTCACCTATTCATCCTTATCCCCCTTAGAGGCAGTACATTGCTCTCACCCATTCATCCTTATCCCCCTTAGATCGTGTTGTTTGAATTTGTTTCTTCGGGCTTTATCTTTTTATCTCATTTCTGCTTTGAAATTTAAAGAAACTGCTTTCGATTTTTCCTCCTTGACAATCAACCACATCTTTCTACCATTACAAAACACACCCAAATAAGACCCTATCCTAGGCACTACTCAAATCAAGTTGCAGGCACATTTTTTTTTTTTTTATCTAGTAGTTGACATGTTAAACATCGGGAGGAGCTCATTTGCCATGAATACATTATATGTAATTGAGCCTCCCTTTTAAGAATGCTGCTTGGCATGGCTAAATAAGATTATTTGCCTATTGGCAATGACTTTTCTGATAATCTTATGGAACACGTTACACAATTTGATACGTCTAAAATCCTTCGTGTGACTTTGGCAAGTTTACTTTCGGAATCAGGCAAATAAAAGTTGAACTAACCTCCTTCGGGAGCTGGCCTTTCTTTATGAAAATTATTCAAGGATCCTTGCCTATAACATCCTAGCTGAATATATAAAATTCCATTTCAAAACCATCGACATCTTTAATCTTAGTGTTATTATGTTATAATATAACACTATTATGCAACAATAGTAACATATAATAGTATTATGCTACAATAGACAACCATTTTCAAGTCCTTATCTTTACAAGGAATATATAATATAATATTCTAAAAATATAATACTTTCTATTATCTTGAAAAATATAATACCATCTTCCATTCCAAAACCCCATGGTTGTCGTCCACATTTTCAAGTCCTTGTCTTCCACCTTTTTTTCTTTTTTTTTGGGTATCTCAGTCTATTCCTTGTAAAGATAAGGACTTGAAAATGTGGAAGACAACCATGAGGTTTCCAAAATCAAGCGGAGCATCTCACTCATTTGAATTATAGTGTCACTACATGTTTGGGTGTGGTTTGTATAGAGCAGAGCCTCTAAACAATCAGAATAAAGAACCTACAAATAGTGTCGTTAAATGTGATTCCAAAACTGAAAATCTTTGTGATCGCCTTAAAATATATTTTCAACTCAAATTATAAAATTTAAAGCTTCAAAAATAGTGTAGATCAAGTAGATCTATGAATACTTGAAAATCTTGAAAATTGATGGTCCAAAAATGCATTCCAAGATGCACTATTTCCAAAACTTGAAATCTATTTTTTTCTTATGACCATGCATCTTGAGGTCGAGATGATCAATTTGAAGATATCTGGGCATCAAAACAACCTCTTTTAATGAAACTTTTTAGGTGCGCTCTAATTTGATTGTTTAGAGCCTCGCGCTCATATAACTTTTTCCTACATTAAAAGAGGGAGCCCAATACTTCACCCCCACAAAATTAGCAAGTTATAATGTAAATATGGTCAATGAAATTACATAACAAATTGAAACACAAACATGACATATCCAACCAAATGGTTGTAATGTTAGGTCCGTGAATTCTGCGCTTTCAATCTTCATCCTCATCTTGGTTCCCTGACTGGTTAATTTTTTGAGCGAGGTACATTTCACCAACCTGTCAGATTCAAAAACACAACCAAATTAAAATATGTAGCTGCAATGACCATAAAGAGAGATGGAACTATGAACCATTGATTGGATAAAACACAAGGGATTGTCTTGCCTGCTCAGAAGATGTGGCTTGATCAGGATTCTTGTCTTCACGAACCCGTAAAAGACGGGGGAATCGAAGAGATATGCCCTATGAAACAAAAATCGGCAATCAAGAAAAAAAGGAACTCGTAATTTTGATGTGAAGAGCATGATTATTTAAGGTCATACCCTCTGTGAGGCCATAAGTCCCCATATCTTTTTGAACTACTTCCAACCACGTCTTTTTTGACCTACCCCTTGCCCTTTTCAACCCAGGTCACAATCATTAAATGTCAGATGCAAATTCTGACATGTGGAGTTGTGTCACAAAACTCAAGAAATTTTATTTTCGACTTTAGCCCAATCAACAGCAGAACCTCATCGTACCTGATTTAAATCTAACAGCCAATAATGATTGTGATCTTGTACCAAAAGTAAATGGTCTTCTCATAAACTATCTATTACAAAAAACTTAAATTTCATGATTAGCATTTTAGTTAACAATGCCAAAAAAAAAAGACTAAGAGCAGCACTAAAATGACAGGAGTTTCCACATAAGTAATCATTCAGTGAAATCCTTGGTAAAATATCAGAATGGGTGCATGCAAACAGTCTTCTGCTACTTGAAGAATACCTCCAGATATTGAGACCATGAAAGAGTTAAAAAGAATATATATCCACATATTGAGAATTCAATTAAGATCTCCAAAGAACAAACATGGAATAGGTTTGAAATGCTTGCCAAAACTGTCCAATCTAACTGCAGTATAAGAATGAGGACGACATTTTCCTCCTCTCGAGAGAGAATAATGCAAGTATATTCGGCTTGATCGCAATAGTTCAATATTGATGCTACTGTTCTTGTAGCAAATGATTGATGGCCAAATCACTTTGGATCCAGTGTCCACATTAAAAAAGGAAACAGAAAAGCAGAAATACAGCTATTCAGCATTAAGAAGAAACAACAATACCTCAGCTGGTTCGAACCATACATCTGGATTCAATGTATCCCCATATCGATAGTAAGACTGAAAAGGTCGGGAGGAGGAAAAAAAATTAGAAAAAAGAAAGAAAAAAACTTTAACGGATTAATTTTACGAAGAATGAAATAACTACCTTTGGTGCAGAAATAACTTTATCACGAAGGCTGGCAGAGCGCTCTTCGAGCATTGCTTCAGAAAATCCAGTGCCTGAATGACAAGAAATCACATTCCCATGCTACATGAACCTTTGGCAGGAAGCATGACTAGATGTGTTCAATAACTTATTACGATAGGATTTCCGGCTTGGGCTTGATTGTAACTAAGTAGTCGACGTTTGCAACATAGCATCTCCAGCTCGAATCCTATACTGAACTATAAAAAAAAAATTCGAAAGAAAATGTCTCTATAATATTCAAAACCATGAAGTGATTTATATCTACCAATTTTGCATATGCTCTGATACTCTTCATTGTGCTCATCATAGCACGCGAGAAGGAATGCACCATAAACTCCTGCAGGAGAAACATGCAAAAGTCTGAAATGATAGTTTCCACAAAACAAACTAGTTAGATAGAGTGGTATATCAGCCTAGGAAACAGACGAATGTGAAAAATGCAACAGAAATTATATGTGATAGGCCATTATAAAACTGTAGATAGAATAAAAACATGTTGAAATAATCAACACAGATCAGTTGTGGAAGTGGATAAACATACCCAGAAGTGCATTCATAAAGCATCTGTTCCAGTAGTTACCTGTACGTTTTCCTTGACCATGAAATGCAGCAATTGGAACCAAATCAAGAGAATCCCCAACACTGTAGAGATCACCATACATCATTGATGTGCACAATGTCAGACATATCAAAAGAATGTTTTGAAGAGATGAAACTGAAATTGACATTTAAATATTTAGAGAAGGCTAGCATGAACAGAAACAAATGCAGACCAAAACCATCTTATTTTTCATTTTTACCCAATAAAGAAAGTTGAACATTGTCCTTATCATATGAAGACCATAAAGATAACCCAACCAGGTGGTTCCAACAGATAGGTCCCATATAGAGAGCCAACTGGCGAATACTTAACTGGTCAGAACGGTCAGAACCAAGCAACTAAAGTGGCCAATAATTGAGTGGAGATGCCAGTAAGACTAGTACACGGTAGAAGTTATTCTCTCTACAAAATAACGATAAAAATAGTCCGGACAACTCTGATCCAAAAAGGAAACTGACCTCAGACTTTTGCAAAAAATTGAAATACTAAGCCGATAACCACTGATTCCCAGAATGCAGCAAAGCAACCCTTTGGACAAATTTTACATCATTTACCTGTCCATATAATCCTTCTTCAATTTCAGCCAGTTATTAGACCTCTTTGCCGGCTCATATGTTGCATCTCTATCTAATGCCTTGATGATCAATCCTTCACAACTGCACCATTGGCATATACGACATTGTAACATCAATGAGAACAATAACAAATCTATGCAAATGGAAGAATTGAGTTCCCAAGGTTAAAGCAGTAAATCAGCAAACAGCACGACAAATTTACAGCAAAGCCTAAAATTTTTTTTGTCACTATTTTCAAGTTTCTGCCCATGTTCATGCACAAAATTTTTGGGAAAACTAACAGAATAACCCCAAAGAAAAGTAATCAACAACCAACATTGTAGAAAACACGAAAAACCTTAGATATGGCAAATACTTTTTCTATTGATGAAAAAATTACATTAGCAGTAGCTTGTTCGAAAATTTCGAGAAGGGCATATTTGCAATTTTAATTTTTTTAAAAATCCACTCATCATTGGAAAAGTCAAAGGAATCTTTTTAAATTTGAAATTAAGTTTTGGAGGACGTTTAAAAAGACAAAACACCATTCCTAAATTACATGAACTATTTATAGTCCAAAGTCATTTTTACACACATAAGGTTATTTTATGGACAAACGTTTTGCTGTAGTAAATTAAATAAGTTCACCATTATTGTGGTGTATTCAATAAGGATTATCAAACTCTTATATAAATTAAAAGCTGTTATATCAATACTTGAATGAAAAATCCAAATTAACACTCCCATAGAGCTACTAGACATGGAAATCACCACAGGTATCTTCATGCACTAATAGCATCATTTTTACTGGAATGTAAAACAAATAGAAATCTTTTGAATGAAAAATCTAATAACTATTTTAGCAATTGATAGCAATTGTCACAACTAAGAATCTCAAAGAGAAAGACTTAAAAGAATACCCAATAGTTTCTACAACCATCAGATCAACTATCAAGTACAGCAAAACTGTACAATAAAAAATTTCTAACCAATTTAATGACAACTGGGCAATAACCTTCATTATATTTAAATGGGGATATACCCTTGCATATAAGTGATGGGCAAACGAGGGGAAAACCATGCCACACTCAATCCTCTCCATTGGCTATTGAGGCCCTCTAGATATATCATACCCATGAGACACATGAGAAAATCATCAAGCAACACATTAATACCATGACATTTGATAATACGGCAATGCAGAAAGTTAATTGGGAAAAATGGAGAAGACTCTGGTTGATAGCACTATCAAGAAACGTTTGTATTTCTTCCAGATCATCTGACGCTATTGCAGTTGCAAACTGAAATTCACCCTCAACTTCTTGAAATGAATCATACAAAAGCTGCAGTGATGCACCAATTTCATCTATGAGATCTATTTCCTTAGTACATAGTAATACTTGTCAGACAATGTCAGTTATGATTGAAAAATTTTAACAACCTTCAAAAACTAATACAAATATACAAGCACTTCATACTATAGAATATGTACCTATTGATGATATGCATGAAGAACATTAAAAAGGTTTAATTTCAAAATCAGAGAACTGCAACGTGAAAGAAGCCTTAAACAAGTATGTAAATTTGGACCGGCTCACAGATAGAACAGAACAGAAAGCATTATGAAACCACCACTTGACTAAAGGAAGTGTCGAGACGAAAATCTCAAGATGCAGGTAAAACTTTTATACTTAAAACCATAACATTCAACCATAAGACAACTACAAAGCTTAGCTTTGTTTGAACACCCCCTAAATAAACGTGATGAGTGCCAAAAGAATACTAATAGAGAAAATTTATATCCAACCCCAACATTGATCCCAACAGAAACCTCACGAAGCTCTCTCTCTCTCTCTCTCTCTCTCTCTCTCTCTCTCTCTCTCTCCCTATGAATTACTAGGGAATAACAAGCAGGAAATTGATTTGGCAGTTATCTCTCTCTCTTTCCACAAATTCCTAGGGAGTAACAAGCAGGAAATTGATTTGGCAGTTATCTCTCTCTCTTTCCACAAATTCCTAGGGAGTAACAACCAGGGGATTTGGCACTTATCTCTTTAAATCAGTGAATGTAGGGTTCTATAATCAACAGATATTCTTCAATGCAATGTTCAAAATTTCGGCCGCCTAGCTGCCTGGAGGCAAAAATGCCTAGTCGTCTCTTAGACAGGCTTCCTAGGAGTCTTGCGTACAGGTGCCCAAGGCAACTCCTAAGTTCTCGCCTTATGGTGGATGCTTTGGCAGGCACCTCGATGCAATCTGGCTGAGGCCGGAAATGGGCCCTTGGCCAGGGGCATTTTTGACATTTTCTTCCCCTTAAAATGGGGGAAGGTTTTGGTGGACATTCTAGCCCCCCAAAGATATTTGTGTTTAGAGAGTGAATAACTCTCAAAAATCTAAGATTTTTAGATTTCTATCAAGATCGAAAAAAATTTCAATAGGAAATCAAAAGATATACTTCCCAACACTTTTTGGAGCCTGGAGTGGTCGCATAAGAGGACTTTTGGTGATCACCGGTTTTGGCCTGTAGTGATTTCATTTTTCTTGAATTGTTTTTTAATACTTTCATCATATATATTTTTCAGGTTTGTTGATAAGGTGATATTGTGTATTACTGTGACCGTGTGAGCTGTGCTTCAAAAACACAGAGGTGAGCGCCCAAAAACACCTTTGCGCACGCGGCACCCTGCGGCGGGGGGCATACAAGACATTTTTTTCTTTTGTTTTTTTTTTTCGTTCTTTGTGCTATAGTCTATTTATTTCAAACAACAAATATGTGAATAACTTCAAATACATACGTGAAGGAATATACACAATATTTTTTTCACTTTTACTCACAAATTCTTTATTGTGTGATATGAAACCATATATTGCACTGCTCCGCACTCAAATTTCATAAAAACAATTGTGGAGTTTAGCCAATTTTTTTAATTTTCTTTAATTAATCTCCCATCTAACCACAACATGCAACTAACCATAATTTGTCAGGGTCCCTTGCACATGTAGTACCACATATCATCGAGACTGGTCCTTTTAATCATCAAACAAAAATTTCAAAATCACATTTAAAGAATAAAAGAAGCAAGGTTTCAAAAAACGCTTGGTCCTTTTAATCATCAAACAACATTTCAAAATCACATTTAAAGAATAAAAGAAGTAAGGTTTCAAAAAACGCTAGCCAGCGCCAAGGCGGCTTGCCTGGCGCCCAGTGCCTAGGCGGACGCTTAGAACCTCGGCAGCCCTGTAGTGCAAATTCTTAGCATTTTTTTATATGTTTACTATCCAAATGCATATATATGCAAATATTTGTGTCAAATTTTGTAATTTATTCCATTTGAAAATATTGCAACTTCACAACATACGTTTTTATATACAAACATATCACATATCTCAGATTGAGAATAAACTTATTCAACATTTCAAACCACACAACATTTACAAGTCTAATAAACTATTGTAAGGTCTTCAACTCTCGTATTCTCCATATTCCATATCCATATCCATAAAAAAAACCATAATAACATCCAAGTCTCCAAGTCTTCAACAAACTAACTTCTGAAATAAAAAACCATTAAACCACACAACAAAATAATCCAAAAAGGTAAAAAAAATATAAACCACATAACAAAATAGTCCAAATGTCTAAAGTCCAAATCAAGATGGTGCAATAAAGTTACTACAAAAGAAGAGAGAAGACATCAATAAGAATCAGAATCATCATCTTCATTGCTTCTATCTGCATTAGAATCGAAGCCGTCATCATCAGAATCACCACCCTCTTCAACATATTCCTCTTCTTCCAAAGATTCTTCTGAATCTGCCTCCTCTTCCTCTATCTCCCTCCGTGATTGTGAAGTACCAGCAGAAGAAGTTCCTCAATTGGCCCTCCTAGGATTAGAAGCATGCCCTGAAGCCTCTTCGACCATTTCCCATGTCAAACCCTCCCCAAGGAAGACTCCCCAAGGAAGACCTCCTCAGTACCAAGGTCACCAACTAGCCAATCTGAAGCATTCTCCATGGCTTTCAAAGAGATAGGATCCTTCTTTGGCTGGTTTTTCTTCTCCTTGAACCTTTGATTCTCTCTAACAAAAACAAATTCATTGAGCTTCTTTTTCTCAAGCATATTTCTTCTCTTTGTATGCACCTATAAGGAAAAATGCATAAGTAGCTACTATGAGTCTATGAATCTTTATTAGAAAAATGAACTTATAAACAAGAAAAGCATATAAAATTGTAAAATAGTAAAGTACCATCTCAAATGAACTCCAATTGAGCTCACAACCAAAAGAGGTAGTTGTCAAACTCAAGATCCGTATAGCCATCTTCTAGAGGTTTGGAACGCTACTCGCATGTTGTCTCCACCATTGGGCTGCAATATGTGGGCAAACTTTATAATTAATTTAGGTATTTAACATTATCACACATAATTTTCAATATACTTAATCACCCTGCCTCTATCTTCCTTCTTAAATCTATTTTCAATTGTCACTTGTATTTTTCCCTTTCCTCCTTTGCCTTTCTCAATTACTGTCTCAGAGCCAGGAGTAAAAAAACTATCTATAGGCCCTCTCATACGAGGCTTCTTAGACCCCAAAGCCCTCTTGCTCTTAGAACTCTGAGTACCAACCATGGCTACCTCTTCTTCCCCCTCTTCATCCTCTTCTTCAGTGTCAATATTATCATAAAATACATGGACCCCTGACTTTAATTCTGCTATATCTTTTTTTTAAAAAAAAATTACTCTTTTCACCTTCAACGTATTCATAAATTTCTTTCTTTACAAGCTCGAGGACTTTCTTACATGGGGCAACATCACCTCTAATACTGGCAAGGTATTTCTTAAATCTATTCATATGCAAGACACATTTTCCTGGAGCACTAAAGCAAGAGGATTATAAGCTAGGATTGGAGAACAACTGCACAAAGAAAAGAGAGAGGGGAAGTGTGTTTCTCAAAGAAGGGAGTGAAAGAGTAATTTCATAACCATGAAGAGCTTACCAAAGAAAACTAGAAACCCCTATTATCTGCTCAGTATTTGATGCAGGGAGAGAATAAAACCAGAAAATTAACAATAAAAAGGAAGGCTAAGAGAAAATACCCTCTCTCAAAGGTCTGCAAGGGAGACCAATTTTTATTCAATTCATAGACTGCTTTACAATGAAGGGAAACCTCCCTTTAAATAGACTAAAAAAGAAGATAAGCAAAAGAGAAAAAACCTCCAAGCACTCCCTTTGGTTTTTCTCTCTTCCCTATTTTTTCTCCCTTAACTTCACATGCTAATAGTTAGCCACGTTTTTATCAAAGCAAAGCCTCCCACGTTTTACACAAAGCCTTCCTCTTGTGATAAAGATAAAACTCCCTTAATTTTAACATTATCCTATTTACATCCCAAACTAACTAACCTAATCAATACAAGATAAACACAATATAAACTCATGCCCTCCTAATTATCCCTGTGCACTCCGATATTACATCATTGCCCCTTTCTTTTCCTCTTGGGTTCTACAACCCTTTCCTAGCCCAGTCACGAAGGGGCATGGCTGCATCTTTCCCCCCTAGTTGAAAGGAACTGGACTCCGGTGAGTTGGCTTCAGTATAGACGTGGTATAAGTCTGGATCCACTCTTTTGAACTCTTGCCTAGAAATCCACGTGCTATCAGAGTATGACCTGCCCTTCCATTCAACTAGAAATTGGCGATAGGAACTTTTTCGAGTTTGAAAGCTTTCAGTCTTCAAAACTTCCTCAATTTCCTCCTCTTTCTTTCTCGGTAATTGCTTCATCATCTCAACTACTTCGACTTCTAGAGGGTCCCCATGAAACTAAAATAAGTTAGCAACGTTAAATATCGGTGAGATATCCAATGCCTTTAGTAATTCCACCTTATATGCATTGTTCCCATATTGCTTCAAAATGCGGCAAGGGCCCACCTTCTTGGACTTGAGTTTATTATAGGTTCCCAAAGGAAACCTCTCCTTTCGTAAATACACCATTACTAAGTTCCCCTCCTTGAAAACTTTTTCTCTTCTATGCTCCTTTGAGGCTTTTCGATACTTTGTATTGCTTTCCTCAATTTTCTTCTTGATTTGAGCGTGCAAATCTCGAAGATGCTCAGCAAAAGCATTAGCATCATCACTGATCTTGCCTGGCATGGGTAATGGCACTAGGTCCAACACATGATTAGGCGTCCACCCATTAACAATCTCAAATGGTGATTTTCCTGTAGATCAATTTACTGAACTGTTTTAAGCAAACTAAGCCTGGGGCAAAGCGAGGTCCCACTGAGATATGTTATCACCAACAATACTCTTCAAGAGGTTACCAAAGCTCCTATTCACTATTTCAGTCTGCCCATCTGTTTGAGGATGATATGCGCTAGAAAATTGAAGTTTAGTTCCCATGCGCTTCCACAAAGTGCGCCAAAAATGACTTAAAAATTTTGTATCCCAATCAGATGTAATAGACTTAGGAACACCATGTAGCCTTACAATATCTTTGAAAAAGAGATTCGCGATATGTGTAGCATCCATAGTTTTCTTACAAGGAAAAAAATGTGCCATTTTGGAAAATTGATCAACAACAACAAAAATAGAGTCCACATCTCGTGTGGTATGTGGAAGTCCAAGTACAAAGTCCATACAAATATCAACCCATGGGGCATCTGGAACAGGAAGAGGGATATAAAGACCTGCATTTTGTGTGTCACCTTTAGATACTTGGCAAGTCCGACATCATGTCACAAATCGATCAACATCTCTCTGCTTACGTGGCCAAAATATTTTTCTCCAACCATAGCCATAGTTTTGTCCTTCCCAAAGCGCCCACCTAATCCTCCACCATGAAGCTCCATGATTATCTTCTCCCTTAGGGAGCAATCAGGTATACATAACCGCAGACCTTTAAATAAATAACCATCATGCATGAGATACTCACCCATAGGGTCTCGCCCATCAACACACCTTTCAAGGACCTTGCTGAAAATTGGATCAACTTTATATTAATCTTTTATCACTTCAAACCACAACACTTCCATAAACAAAGTTCTAAACAACACTACCCTTCTACTTAGAGCATCAGCTGCCTTATTTTGGGTTCCAGCTTTGTGCATTAATAGGAAGGTGTATTCTTGAAGGAACGCCATCCACTTAACAAGTCGCGCATTCAACTTCTTCTGAGAACTCAAATATCGGAGTGCTTCATGATCTGGATATAGAACAAACCCCCTATGAATCAGGTAGTGCCTCCAGTAACGCAAGGCTTGCACCACTGCATAAAACTTGAGGTCATAGACCGAATACTTCTTACGTGCCTCATTCAATTTCTCACTAAAGAAGGTCACCGGTCGCTCCTCTTGACTTAGAACTGCCCCTATGCCAACATTTGATGCATCAGTTTGAACCTCAAACACCTTAGAAAAATCAGGTATGGCAAGTACTGGTGCTTGCATCATCTTTTGTTTAATTAGAGTGAAGCTCTTTTCATCAGCAGGACTCCATGAAAACTTTTTAGACCTCATACAATCAGTCACTGGTGCTATTAGAGTGCTGAAATTTCTGATAAATCGACGATAAAAGGTTGCTAGGCCATGAAAAGAACGCACTTCAGTGAGTGACTTTGGCATCGGCCACTCAGCTATGGCCTTCACCTTTTCTTGATCCACCTTAATTCCCTCAGATGAAACAACATACCCCAGAAAGATGACATTGTTCGTTATAAATGAGTATTTTTTCAAATTCACAATACGTGATTCCTTCTTTAGCACATCAAAAACTTGTTCCAAGTGGTTAAGATGATCATGTGGGTTAGTATTAACAACCAAGATATCATCAAAATAAACCACAACAAATTTGCCAATAAAAGAACGAAGTACCATAGTCATTAGGCTCATGAATGTACTTGGTGCATTAGAAAGCCCAAATGGCATCACAAGCCACTCATATAGTCCATGTCGAGTTTTGAATGCGGTCTTCCATTCATCTTCAAGACGAATCCGACTTTGATGGTACCCACTCCTTAAATCCATCTTTGAGAAAACCTTGGCTCCTTTAAGCATATCTAACATATCATCGAGCTTGGGTATGGGAAATTGGTACTTCATTGTGATTTTGTTGATTACCCGACTGTCCACACACATCCTCCGTGATCCATCTTTTTTTGGAGTCAATAATGCAGGGACGGCACATGGTGATATGCTTTCTCGAATCAATCCCTTATTAAGCAAATCAACAACTTGTCTCTGCAACTCTTCATATTCCATAGGGCTCATTCGATAATGGGCCAAATTTGGTAGGCTAGAACCAGGCACCAAATCAATGTGATATTGAATATTTCTCATTGGAGGAAGAGCAACAGGTAATTCTTCAGGCTTCAAATCTTTATACTTATCAAATAGAGGTTTAAGAGACCTAGGAATTACAGTTGGTGCAAAATTTTCTTTTGCAACCAATACATAAATCTCATCCATATCTTTGTTGTTCCCTTTTAATTTTTGCACATCAAGCAACTTTGAACCCTCATCTTTAGTGGATTTGAGTGTAGGAAGTTGCTTCATAGGGTAGAGTATGATTAATACCATCCTTAACAAAAAAATAAGTGTTTGGTCTAGTTTCATGCACCATATCATGATCGTAAAGCCATGGTCTACCAAGTAATATGTAGTATGCATCTATAGGTACTACATCACACCAAACTTTATCGTTATAATTAGCACCAATGGAAAAAGAGATTAAACAACGAGTAAAAACTGGTACCTCAACTCCTTTCTTGAACCACTAGATGTGATATGGGCGTGGGTGGTTATGTTACTTCGATTGAAGTTTATCCACCATCTCTTTAGACACAATAATTTCACTGCTCACACCATCAATTAGTATTGTGCATAACTTGCCTCTTGATGTGCAAATTGTTCGAAAAATATTGTGTCGCAACTACTCATCCTCGCTAGGTCTTGGGGTTGATAGCATAGTTCGCTGGACAACTAAGGCTTCACCCTCTTCATCTCCATATGACTCCTCAACCTCACCTTTGAAAGACTCATTCCCTTCATAAGACTGGCTTGTCCCAATATCACCTTGGCTTTCATAGGTGTATCCTTCATCGCCTTCTTCTTCATAATTTTCTTCAGCTACATTAACTTGGACATGGGGTTGACATGAGGGACAATTGAATGCCATATGTCCAGGCTGTTGGCACTTAAAACACACTATTTTTGTATTATCACGAGATATCTTATGTGCACCCAACCCTCCCCCAACACCACCTCTCCTCATATTAGGGTTTGGCTTAGTTGGAAAATTATGAGAGGTTTGGTTTCCACACCCTATAGGTGGTCTTCTAAAGGTTGAAGCTTGCTGGCCCTGTATTGAAGTAGAGCCTCTTGTCACTGAGTTGTTTCTCCCAAGGCCTAGATTGACTATTTCCTCTCCTTTGAGGGCCAAACTAAAAGCATCAGACATCTTATAGACGTCTTTGTAGGCCAATTCAGTCTGAATGCCTTGATTTAGCCCATTCAAGTAACGACTTATTTTTTTATCTTCATGCACTTGTAAATTTGCCCTAGATGTCAAAATATAAAACTCTTCAGTATAGTCACTTACTGACTTTTCACCTTGCTTGAGGTTTTGACACATTTGGTACAAAGTTCAGGCATAATTTACTAGTAAAAATTTTCAACGCATCTTTGTCTTCATCTTTTCCCACGAATTAATTTTTTCCTTGCCCTATCGAAGACGATCCTGTTGCAAATCATCCCACCAAACCAATGCATAGCCAGAAAATTCTGTGGCTACTAATTTTAGTTTTTTGTAATCTGCAATATCTTTGTACTCAAACACTTTCTCTACTTTACTTAGCCAATCAAGAAAACCATCTGCATGCAATCGATCATGGAACTCTGGAATATCAATTTTTATTCCAGGTTCTCTTTCTCTTTCCAAAAACTGAAGAATTTGTTCATTGAGTTCGTTATAAATCGGGGCCACCCGAGGTTGGTTAAGAACAAGATGCATACATCTTTCATCTCTGTTGCCTTGAGTTCCAACGCCGGTCTCCGAATTCCTTCCCTCCTGTAGCTGCGCGAATTTTTGCGCAATCTCATCTACTTTCGCAGCTACAGACATGAATTGGTCTACTCTCTCTGCTAGGGCTTGAACAAATCCAGTCAATACCTTTAATCCATCGAGAGATGTCTCTTGTGAAGCCATTGGAACCCGATCTGATACCAATTGATGCAGGGAGAGAATAAAACTAAAAAATTAACAATAAAAAGAATGAAGGTTGAGAGAAAATACCCTCTCTCAAAGGTCTGCAAGGGAATCCACCCCCAAAACAATCTCTTTCGCGAGACTAATTTTATTCAATTCATAGACTGCTTTACAATGAAGGGAAACCTCCCTTTAAATAAGCTAAAAAGAAGATAAGCAAAGAGGAAACAAACCTCCATGCGCTCTCTTCTTTTTTTTTTCTCTCTTCCCTATTTTCTCTCATCCCTATTTTTTCTCCCTTAACTTCGCATATTAATAGATAGCCACGTTTTTATCAAAGCAAAGCTTCCCACATTTTACTCAAAGCCTTCCTATTGTGATAAAGATAAAACTCCCCTAATTTTAACCTTATCCTATTTACATCTCAAACTAATTAACCCAATCAATACAAGATAAACACAATATAAACTCATGCCCTCCTAATAATCCCCCTTATTACATCATATTACCCCTTTCTTTTCCTCTTGGGTTCTACAACCCTTCTTAGCCCAGTCACGAAAGGGCATGGCTGCATCAGTATTTGATTGATGTTCTTTGCCCACTACTAAAGCTTCAAGAATACTACCTCTTGTTAGCAATGACCTCACTTATACCATGTTGAGGGGGCTCCAGTTTGTAGTGTTAATGCTCCAGGTCCAGCTGCTAGCTGCTCTCAAACAGGCTTGCAGCTGGCATAACAGGGTTCAGTTCTAAGATTGGATTTTCCTGTACCAATCAATCTTTGTGATGTAATGAGTCTCAATATTTCAGCGGGAGAGAGAAGGGGAGGAAGGGGAGGGAGGAGAAAGAGAGAGGAGAGGTTTTGTGGGTTTTTTGGGGTAGAGTGTGTGCGAGGAGAGAGATTTTTTATTATGAAATACTCACATAAGAGTAGTTTTGTTCAGAAATACAAATGAAAGCCATGTGGCATGTGGGGGATTTTCTAACAAAGAACTACAAAGCTTACCTGTCTTTGACCACCCCAAAATGAACGTAATACTATTCTATATGATGTTCTGCAACCCTTGCTTTGGAAACAGCAGATACTAATATTTGAGCCCTCTCCCTGTCACTCATTCTTCACGTCTCATGTTTTCATTCTAGTCATTTTTTAGCTGTATAATAATTTCTAAAAATTACAATAACCTTTTCTCCAAGACTATATTTTCCAAGACATGCAGACTAAGGTGCGGATCGACAAGAAGTACTTTTCAGTCAACAATCATCAGATATGCATAGAACAAGTAAAATTAAAAATTACAGAGCCATTCACCTTTTGCATTCTTGTTTAGGTGACCCCTCGTTTCTCATGCTCAGTTTTCTTGGTTCGTACTTTTGTGAGAAGTCAAATGATAGGCTTGACAGGTCTTTATGACCTATGACACATGTAAAGCATCAAAGCAATCTAGCTAACTCTTCACTAACAACAAGACTCCTACAGATGCGCCTGCCACCCTAATACATTCCAATTGATGAGATCTTGACCCAATAGTAGCAACTGTTAGTTATAAGCATTCCATGCTTGTTATTGATGATTGCTCAATTTTACATGTATGTACCTCATGAAATCTACAGAAGTGCCAAACTGCCCACAATAAAAAGAATCACTCACATGGATGAGAGGACTTTTGGGGCTCCAAATAGGATTCACAGGCATTTCAGAAGAAATGAACACAAATAGTTGAATTGGTTGAAGAATGCAACACTGATAGGATATACCACGAGGGCAGTATTTTAAGTAGTCGGGAGTCCCGAAATCGTTTAGATAAATAAGATGTTATTCGCTAAAGGCTTTGGCGGTTGATCAAATAGACAAATACTATATGGATGGAGGAGATTACGGAGAAGTATGTCATTGAAGGTGCTGAAATATGGATTGGAAGATGAAAAGGAGGATATTTAGGGTTCCAGAAATCATAAGCAAGACAATAATGATCAAGGAAAGGCATTAGGGTTTGTGGAAGATGAAAAGGAGGATATACAAAATTCCACAGATAATAAGAAAGATGATAGATGATCGAGGAAATGGTATTAGGATTCATGTGCAGGATGGTTACTGATGTTGCTTATCGGTAGATGGGCGGTAATTATGGCCTTGCAGAATCAATTTTTGCAGGGCATGCACAGCAGCCCTAAATCATTCCTGATCTGCTATAAGCATGGAAAGGACCAAAATGTAAGCCATAAGAAGATCAACATTTATGGCCATAATATACGAGGGTTTGGGAAACAGAGGACAACTAGATCTGGCCATAATATACGAGGGTTTGGGAAACAGAGGATAACAAGATCTTTTTTGTTTTTTACTGTTAAGAATAAGATTTTTTTCAATATAGAAAAATGGATATAAAGGCGTTAGGGTAGGTGATTATTAGGGAGGTGGTGTTCAAGGCCATATAACATGCAAAAATAAAGCTCATTAAACAACCCAAAGAACAAATCACTCACAGAACTGACTCTTACCACAACCCCTCTCTAATGAGGAGGTGCTCAAAATGAAGCTTATGATGGATGCACTGAGGAAACCCATAAACATGCCTTGGCGAACTAATTCTTGTCAGTGAATGCCGGCATTCTTTAAAGAGAATAAAATCAAAAAATTTCCTACTTTCTTTTATTACTGAGTCTGAATTCCCTTTACAAGTGCCACAATACACTACTGTAAACAAGAAACAAACTCGAAATACAACCTAGGATCTTTGCTTTTCCTGCTAAATAAAATAAACACAATCTAGGAATTGAAAAACTAGCTTCCACTAACAATTTTAATACTAATAACGTTCCAAGAAATTTAAATGAATAAGCGAATAAGGACTAAAATAAAGGTAAATAGCATGGAAGATTTACTCAAATTCGCCTAGGGTCACCCCAATAGGACTTAGTATACTCCACACAATTTATTGACCGATGAGACACTCTCATCCTATTGGCCTTGCTGAATTTTTTGAGCCTGAAAGCTTCTTTATGCAATACCACACAAACTAGGGTTTTGTGAGCATGACAACTAGGTTTCCAATACCCCTTTTAGCTCTATGGAACATGCCACTACATGATACCTCCCCTCAACCAAATCTAGGGTTGGGCGTGCCCCCTATCTCTCACCTTGATAGGATGCTGCGAGCCACCCCTTGAGTCTTAAAGGGGTGTCAAGCAATCTAGAGAGAGGAAGGAGAACAAGAGAGAGAGAGAGAGAGAGGAGAGAGTGGGGTGTGGAGGACAAAGACAACAAAGAGAGAGGAGTTAAAGGAAATTGCGCGTCGAATGAGAGGTTTCTCCTTCTTATATAGGCCACAAGGGCCTCTAGGTATGCCCATCCAATCGAGACTAATCATGACCAATAGAATTTTCTTTTTAGGAAACCCATGAGGTGAGAGAATATTAAATCTAAGTCATGCATGTCATGACTCAGCCATCATGATTTAGACAATAATATTTTGAAATCTTATCCCATGAGTCTTTGACCCATATCCACTCCTAGTCAAACTAAGAGAAGACCAATCTTAAAGAACCTTCTAGAACTTATCTTTATCTCCTATAAAATTGTAGGAAGTCAAAAATAAAGATTTGTTCAAAGAATATTTCAAATAACTAACTCCCGCAAAATAAGGATATGTATCCTTTTTAAAAGATTTTCCTTTAACTAACAAATTTAATAAAATAAGAAATAAACTAGAGAGGAGGGGGTCATGCTACCTCTTGGGTGAGGTGTGGGCGTCATGGGCTCCATGCCCCACCCAAGTGGTATGGCACACATGCAGGGCCGGATACAAGGCCCCACACATGCCCCTACACACTACCAAAATACCTAGAATGACCTATTAAGGAATTTACAACTGGACTGAAATTAATTTTAAAAATTCTGAAAAAATTCTAAAATTGAAAGAAGCATTTCTTACACTCAAAATAAAATAGATAAAAGTGGACTGATACCAACAATCAAGATAAGTGACTATCAGGGCACTCCACTTGACCCAGTCATAGTTTCAAAAAGAGCTAGGCGAGTCCTAGGCGGCCCTGGGGGTCCAAGCTGCCTAGCGTCTAGACGAGCGCCCAGGTAGGCGCCTAGAATCTGGGCAGCCCAGTTGAATCCAAAAAAGATTCTACAGTTATGTATTATATAAAATATAATAATTAGGTATTTAAAGCACATCAGAATTCAAAGTATAGTACACATTAGCACACACTCCATAAGCATAACCATAAGTCAATCCATATCCAATTAAAACTTAAAATTTACCAACCAAATTATCAAACCAAAGTTACCAATACCAAACCAGTGGAACTACAAATCAACGATCCACAAGACCACAATACACAACCAAAAGGAAGAAAACAAAAATGAAAGTAATACTTGAAGACTCAAAAGAATCTTCAATAGTTCAATCAATGTTCAAAGTTTAATCATTATTCAATATTCATCATTCATCAACAAAAAAAGTAGGGTCAACTGCATTTGCATCATATTCATCGCCATCAGAGTCGTCACCCTCCTTGACATATTGGTCGTTCTCCTCCGTCTCTTCTAAATCTGCCACTTCTTCCTCTTCTTCCTCCTCTTCCTCCACCTCGTCCTCTGTGCAGAAGATCTAGTTGCCCTAGGAGGGTCAGCTGATGTCCATAACCGTGTCCCATGTCAATCCTTCATACCCTTCGACCTCATCATCATCAACTAACCACTCCATAGTATTGTCCATATTTTTTGATCTGATGGGGTCTCTATTATCTCTCTTAGCAAACCTATCCTTCAAGAATCGATTATATTTGATATAGACTAAGTCATTGAGCCTCTTTGATTCAAGCATGTTCCATCTCTTTGTATGAATCTAACAAAATCAAATGAAACTAATTAACATCTATGATTCATGTATTATTAATACAATTATACAAATTACCTTTACGGCATTACCCCTTCAAAAGTACTCAAATTGCGCTCACAACCGGATGAAGAAGTGGTTAGGTTTAAGATTTGAACGGCCAACTTTTGTAAATTTGGAGAACTACACCCATATTGGCTCCACCAATTGGCTGCAAAGATATAGAATATATTCATAAATAAATAATAGAATTATAAAAATGAAACTTGATTACTTGAACTTGATGAACTTAAGAATATTATTACTACCTGGATCAATTTTGTTCCTTTGCCTCATCGCCACTTGACTCCCAAAAGACTTTAATAAGCACTTCTAATTTATCAGTTCATCAGTACATATAATATGACGAATATCAGGATCAGGGACTAGCACATCTACACACTTATTAAATCCAGCCATAATTGTGTCATTTGTGTGTATATATCCTTGTCAACATAAAAAAAAAAAGCTGGGCTCAAATAATAACCAGCTGCATGCAATGGCCGATGTAGCTACCTATCCCACTTCTCATCAATAACCTCCCAAACAGGCTTGTAACTATTCTTATCATCATCAAAATTTTAGGCTATCTCTTTTTTACATTTCTCCATAGCCTCATATATGTAGCTCATAGAATCCTTGTCACTATCAACCATCAGAAGGACTTTGACCAGAGGAAAAAATACCTTAAGAAAGAAAGGATAACATCTCTCACTTTCTTCACAACCTGATCCTTGGACCACTTGCATGCTCTTCAGACATCCGAGGTAAACATCTGTCTGAACTATACTCTCCTCGAATGTATACTATCTAGGCACAAGTACCAGGTCGTAAATCTCGTGACCCCAGGCCTCACAATCTCTTTCTTCTTTGTAAATCTACGCATCACGCTAAGGGTGAGATGGTGGCTATAATTGAAATTTGTTACTGACTTTGCCTTCTTCACTGCACTTGATATCTCAGTTAAACCGCCAAGAGCCTCAAGCATGAGGTATATACAATGTGTTGCACATAGTGTCCAAAAGATTCTAGAATAAGCTATAAGCAACAAATTAGCTGCAGCAACATTAGGAGCAGCATTGTCTATGACAACCTGCACAACAAGATGCTCCCCAACCTCCTTGATTCCCTTCTCTATAACTTGGAATATGTAATGGGCATCATGGATATGATCAGAGGCATCAATAGACCTCAAAAAAAAATCCCTAAAGGACAATTCACTAACAAATTCATCTGCCTTCTTCTCTTCATATCACACCAAGCATCAGTCATAATAGAAACCCCATACTGAGCCCATGCATCCTTCTTAACTTCTACAACTTCCTTCGTGACATTCACTGCTTTTTTCAAAAGAGGTTTTGAAAGTTCATATGGGGTTGGGGGTTTCATCCCATATCCAAATTGGCCAATTTCCTCTATCGCGGCATAGAAGCTGCTTAGGCGAGTGGTATTGAAAGGAATGCCCACCTCATAAAACCGTGTAGCAACATAATAAGCAGCTCTATCTCTCTCTTCCTTCTTCATTCTATTTTCAATGGTGGTTTGCTTCTTTGATTTCTCTCCTGCAACCTCAGGATCAGGCCGAGGCAAAAACTATCCATAGGGCCTCTAATTCGAGGCTTCTTACTCCCAGAACCAAAAGCAATTACAACTCCCTTTCCCTTCCCCCTAATAATGGATTGTTCTACCTCTTGACATCCCTCCCAATCCCATCCACATCACTATCATCATCATCATAATTGACTCGAACCCCAGACCTAATCTCTGCTATGGAGGCAAATCTCTCATCTTTTTTCATTTTTACTATACCCAAAAAATTGGTTATTGCCTCTTTAATAGCATTAGGAGTCTTTTTACATGGGACAACATCCCCCCTGATACCGGTAAGATGTTTCTTGAATCGGTTTATGCCCCCTTTTGTATCCTTCTCACAAAATTTGCATCTTATGCAATTCTTATCATTAGGATCTAGGTTGTAGCCATATTTACAATCGGGATCACCACTCCTATTAGATCCCGAAGAAGATATCTCAAAATAATACAACTTATACAAGCAATAAAAAAAATCACTTACTTTAATTGCTCAATTTCCAAACTTCTACCTTATAGATGCTTCTAAGGAATCAAAATCTTCTAAAAAAATCCCCAATAGATTTATAAAACATCAAAAATTAAATCTAATATCAATGAGTGATGTTTTGATCAATTTCTCATAACTTTGAGAAACCCTTCCATCCTAAAGAAATCACCAAAAACTAGTTTTTTGGGGGTTTCACTCTCTAAAATGGGCTCTAATGAGATTTCGGTTTCAAATGAACTTAAAACCCCCATTCTTGGCCCCTTAGTATAAAACAAATTGACAAAAATTGCCCCCACCGAAAGCATTTTCTGCCTCTGGGCGGGGCACTGGACCGGGGAGGCCGCCTAGGCGGGCGCTCAGGAACCTCCACTGTTTTTGGGTGCCTAGGCCTAGGCGATGTACCCAAGCCCCCAGATCCGCCAAGGTGGCCACCCAGGCGCTGAGCAGTCCGCTTTTTAAAACACTGGACCCAGTAACTATGATCCTCAACTATCTTTTCAAAGCAACCCAACGAGATCCATGACCTACAATCTCATGCAGGGGGTCATAATTGGCTCGTCAAAGTTGGCCAACAACTAGTGGAACCACAGTCCCGGTAATACGAATTACAGCCCCCCCCCCAAGATCAAATCACTCGAACACATCACTATAGTGCAAGGGGGACTCTCTTTATGCACATATACATGAATCCCTTCTCAGGGTTTCTTCCTAGTAATATGGTTGTCTGTACCCATGTGGAATTTTGCTAAGGATTGGCCCTTGCTTTCACATACCTACATCCGCACACAGAAGACCACAAATCTCTCCTAGACTACAAACCATCCCTAAGCATCTGTCCGACCTCAACAAGGGATGACGCTCTGTAAACCTTTTTTCATAGTGTCATGCCCAGGGGTAAAGGTTTTGGACGACCAGGGCCATAGAATGCCTAACCCTAGGTTAGTCAACTAATGCATACACCCCCACTAAAGTGTATAATCCACCATAATTTATATTTACATGCTCCCACTGCATTTAAAGGCCACAAACCCCAACAATTTCGATGTAGCAAAGCACAATTTCAGTGCTCTGCAGTAGCAAAAACCCCCGTCAAATGAGGGCCTTTATGTTGAGTATAGCAATCTAATTGGAGTTTTAAAGAGCCACATGGGAGGCAATGTGGAGTTCACTTAGGCAGAGGACAATGAGCTACTGGATGGAATATTCGATCTTGACAAATAAATTTCGATAAAATACATAACTCAGGGCATTCTCCGAATGTTATCAAGTGAATAAGAACTAATCAATGATAGAACAGATTTTCGGTGAAACCATATTTACATGTTGTGTTGATATCATATATTTTAGGGAAGAAAACTTGTTGGTTAACAAAACGATAAGTTTAGGAGCAGATGGGAAGGGAATCAGAGTTTTAGAATCATGCACCACCTCTTAAGAATCTTCATTGTTATTTATAGGATCGGTTAAGACATGGTAAGACTCACCCATACCTGGGATGGACACCGCAGAGTCCCATACAAGCCTCGACTAGTCATGTGTGAACTCAGGTAAGTGTTTCCAAGAATGCAGGTGCCAAAGTTGGACTTCATAAAAATCAGCACCTACAAAACCAACTTGACTCAGGCGAGTCAAGAATCAAAAAAGAGTTGAAAAACAGTCCCAGAATGCCAATTGCTGACCAGATTGCATCTCCAACCACATTTTAATGAATTTCTTCAAAGAGAGATGGGACAAATAGGGTTTGTTGTTTAATATGTATACAGGTTTACAGAGAGCTAGTGCAGAAAACCTCAATATCAGGTGCTTATGGCAGTTTTTTCAATCCTGTGACAAAGTATGATATTTAACTTTTTAAGTGGAAGAAAATAACAAAGCAATTATATATAAACAATGCTCAAAATAGAATTCCTATTCAAAATGGACAATAAGCAAAATAGAGTTCCTATTCGATATGGGAAACACATAAAATGAGACTAGAGTCTAGACCAACATATTCCAATCCAAAACTGGAAAGTAAAGATGGAACAAATTAGTCGCAAACTTTTTGGGAAACTATAGGATCCGAAGGGGTACCTCTCTACGAACTTTGAGTAGTTCCTGAAGGAGTTGCCGGCCATTGAGATACAAAATATCAAAAGCAAAAATGCAAACTGAAACTTTTATTTCACTCAAAGTAACACCTTTTCGAGCACGACTGCTGAGAACCTGCAATAGGTAAAAGCACACATGATTTCAAATAGGATATGCAAAAGCAAAATATCGTATTGACCAAAACAAAGCAGAACATTATGGTTATCGAAACGCATAACATAAAGAAATTCCACCATTGGCAGGCAGGAACTAAAAACAACAACAAAAACACATCAAGTCAGAAAATCAAAACCAAAGCCCAAACAAGTAATTCCAGCCAAATGTAACATTTTAGGATAATCATCAATGCGCAGAGAATATAACCTGAAACGGCAAAATCTTCTGCTTCTGACGATCATAAGCAACAACTTCGCAATCCAGCACAAAAGATGTAACAGAAGGCTTCTTGAATCTGCACTTAACAATAAACATCAGGCAGTATTGGATTTTCAAGCAACTTCTTTTTCAATCAAGTAAACTCCTTCTAGATAGAAAATTGTAACTATCCCAACGTTTCTATGTCAACATAAAGTCCAAAATTACAGGAACAAAGCCACTCGGCTATGCATATTGCTCTAATACAAGAAAGTGATTGCCCATAAATAATTACCAAGGAAATTCAGACAAGAGGAACATTTACTAAATTTCTAGAAAAGGATACAGCCCAGTAACACAACTAGAAAGACAAACTGCCGTAAGAGAACGCATGCTCAATCCTGTGGCTTCAGCACTGTGGTTCCAATTCTCAATTTCATATTCCTGGCCATAGGCCTTACAAGATATAAACTTCTGACCAAGTTATACTTGGGCTTCAAACCAAACAATAGCATGGCCAATATTCCTAATACAGAAAAGAAACTTAACCATCATAAGAAATATGTCCAATTTAGGAAAGCAATAACTTCTAAAGTTTCAGAAACCCAACTCTTATATCTTTATGGAAACCCAACAAAACAAGAATATAGAATCCTAGAATCCTAATTGAATGGGAGCCACATAGAAGCACTGGTTTTGTAAGCAGATACGCCCTCTTAGGATGCCCTGGTGGAATCCATGCTCCAACTAGGATGATTTAGTGGGGCCCACAGCTCCCTCACTTGGTCCACAACCCTTCTTAAGGGTGTCAGGAATAGCAACATCACCATTGATGGCCGAAGTAGAATCCAATTATACTTTGCAGTTGGCAGATATCTTCGAGGAGATATGGACCTTGAGAGAAGTGGATCACATCTTGCACATTTCTCGTGAGCCCAGTATGGATGTCGACATTTTAGCTCAGGGAGGAGTCACTACAATAAATTGTTTGTTCACAACCCCATTCAGCAGTAACTTGGAGTTGCGATTGCATCCACACAATCATTGCATTAGTCATCCCCTCTACTCCCTCCCTTCCTCCCTAATCACATTGCTAGGGTCTCCTACCAATAATGGCCTCCAATGTTGACAATAACACAGCATGGCCCTGAAAGAAGAGCTCTGATTTGGATTCACAAGCATCACAAACCCTAATAGGCCTCAAGATGTCATAAATAATAGAGCCCAAAGAACCCCAGAAAAAGTCACCAAGAGAGACCGGCCATGATTACCAAAAGATCTATGGACAAAATTAAGACTTTTATTTCTCAAGGAAAGGGGATCCAATGGACCAGAATGGTGAAAATTTTAACACGATGGGAGTTACCTTGATGGGAAGTTCTAGAGCCTAGACCAAACAAGCACAAGCAATGAGCCAATTTACCAATGCCATACCCTGATACCAAACACATGGAGCCATCACGAAATGACACTAGACAACAGAATACCAGAAACATCCGTAACTGTAACGTCTTTCAACATTGGAAACCTCAATGCAAATTGAGCTCCCTTGATATGAGAACCTCCCTAGCATATACACCTTGAAAAGGAGATATCTTCCCCATCTCTTTCAGCAACAAAAATGAGCCTAGTCCTCTAGTCAAAAGAAATCAACGACCATCGAGTCCTAAAAGACATTCTTATCCCAATCCTCATCCCACATTTCGAAAATCTTGGATTTATTTCTAACTGTTTCACTAAAAGTCTGTCAAAAATTATCCCAAAATGTTCCTAGCACATTCATCTACAAAAGCCCTAACAAAAAATCTCAAATCAAAACCAAGAATCTCTAAAATCAAATTTGTATTCTTTTTCCGCCATTTTATTTGATTCTCCCGTCTTTTTATCTATTATCTCTCAAGAAAACACAATTACAATCTTTTTCCAACCACTCTATAAGATTTAAATCATTTTTTGGATCTATAGCTCTTATTAGATGAAATTTGGTTGTTTTTTTTTTTCTGATTGAGCTTCACTTTTTTTATTTGAATCTATATTGTTTTGAATTAAAACTATTTTTTTTAATGTTACTTTTTCACATTTTTTTCCTTTTTTTCCTTTTTTTTTGGTTTTTAATCCCCCCGGAAAAAAAAAATTCTCCTTTTTAATGTCGTGGGTCATCAATCTGACCCTGGAACCCGTGGGTGACCGTTTCAATCCCTCAGTCTGATCTTTTCAACACTTGGTAAACCAGAACCATCTAAACCACTGACTTCCTACATCCCCCAAAATACACAATCATCTATGCACCACCTCTCGCCTATTCAAGTGGATCCTCCATAGAAGCCTCAGCCACAAAAGAAATCCCTTGAAGCAACTAGAAAAGATCCACCATTGCAAAGACCAGCCCGAAAGAAAGCACTAACAAACCTACATATTAAACACGAAAGCAAACTACTTAAAAGTGGAAGAAAGGTCTTTGAAGTTCCCTAGGCTTTGGCTTAGTGGTAAACACCCCTGGTTTGTAAGTTGGAAGTCAGGAGTTCAACCCATCAGTTAAAACAAAAAGCAAACCATGCCAACCTACCCTTCAGAAAAAAATAGAATGTGTATGAATGTTTTTAATAATATATTTCCATTCTTGAGTTGACATAACATGAGAATGTAGTGGTTAGGGACCCTCGATTTAAATCTCTGTATAAACTTTCTTAATGAAATACAGTTAACTGTTATCAACAAAAAAAAAAAAACATGAGAATGTAGTGAATCAAACAAGAAAAACATGATAACAACATGATCTGTACTACTCCTAAGCCATTTTGATGCTAGAACATCCATAAAAATGAATAAATGATTCAGGTAGAGAACACAGAAAGTTTTGACAAAAAAGATATTTATGGTTATTGGGCATACCTACCTTGAGACCGAATCGACGACATCTGGGAACTTTCCAGTATTTCTCTCAGCATTCCTGCTGTATATCTCAACAGACCCAATGTCCAAGTAATGTATCTGTAACCAAATCACAGAAAATAATCAATATAAAAAAAAATAAAAGAAACCACCAAGCAATGATACAGCATTGAGGCAGTGTCTTAAAACTACCTGGGCACGTTCACCATCATACTTGTATTCACAAGTAAATTCAGTATCCTGGAACTTATCTAAGATCTCTGATACACCTTTTGTTGGCTTCGCTAACATTGGCCCAACAGGTACACCCAAAGTAAAGCAACATGTATCTGAGAGCTTCCTAACACCAGCAGAAAGAAGAGCAGACACAATTTTGTCATATATCGGAGCCACAGAGTAGACTTGTTTAACTATTTTCGCGGCCTGATAACACAATGAACCATATGCTAGCATTTCAGCATCAAGTGGCAAGTTAAAAGTCCCAGCTAACAAGTCAAAGAGAGCATGCCCATCCAAAGGATGCAAATAAAGAACAAGAAATTACATAGCTTGTCCATGGTCCACATTGGAATTATAAGTAGTTAATAGTAGTTGGCTGTATTTACCAATATTCATGATGAAACCTTCTTTCAGATGAGGCTAAATTTCACACAGAAAGGACTTCATCCAACAAAGAAATAGAAAATTTATAAATTTTATTTAAAATTAAAATCCAATCACCCCACAAAATGAATAAAAAATGGGCACAAAAAAGGGCAATAAAAAGTTGATTATTTATTAATCCAACTTTATTTAGTCGATAAATAGTATTCTAATATTCCTTTGAGGTGTAGTGTATGTAAAAGTAATCCCACAAAACACAACAAAAATATTATGATGTGGCACATTGTGAAACCTGAGATCAATAAAGTGAGCTGATTTTTAATTGATAAAGTCTGCTTTGTTTAACATGCCATGCTTTACAATCTCCAAAAATATAAGAGAGAGAGAGAGAGAACAAGCAATTAAGTTCCAAATGAATCATCTTCCTAGCCTCTTGTTGTACCTTCAAGCGGCTAGGGCGGATCGCTCAAAAGTGGGGATTCATTCAAACAAGATCAAGGTATATATGTAGTTGCACATAGCGCACATAAATGGAGATGTATGCCAAGCATGATTGAACAAAGAGAAAAACACGAAAGGCAAAACCAGGGGAAAAAAGTGTAGAATCAAAGGGAGTTCAGAAGAAAGTGCTGATTGGAATGGGATATAAGAAAGATTATGGTAGGGTAGAACTGGATGAAACAGGTGGAGTTGGGACAATCACCCCATATTAGTAGGAGGTGTACCACTAAAGTGGGACTTTTTAGCGACAACCTTGTGAGATGAAGTGTTAGTCCCCGAGTTGAGTGGTGGCCCATGTGGTGGAAGGAAATTGGCTCACGACCTCAAAATGTTGTATCCTCTTTTTGGTCTTCATAAGAAGGGGTCTATGCCATTTGGTTATTGATATTTTGGGCTTGTCTAGATGACAATTAATCGTATTAGGAGTAGACTTCCGTATTTGAAATTAATATACTTTGCATGACATCATTTAATTAGATGTTTGGTAAATGCTAAACACACACACACATTGCAGGAATGAATCCACATGACATGAAAGGAAGATACTACACCAAAGGCTTATAGGTTTGTACTTATATACCACCATATGTTTCCCTCCTCCCATCCCTCCCTTCCTCTCTCACTCACACACAAACATTAATCTAGTAACCAAGACTACTATAATTACTAACCTCCTCAAGCCGAGACTGGATTTGTGAGGATGGAACTGGTGGAACTTCAGAATATACCATTGCATGTCCCAGTGCTACTAATACTGTCTGCTCAGCCAATCCAATACGCATCTTCGTCTGCCACAAGAGATTAACATTCAAAAGCAAATCTAAAGTAACAATGACATCAAATAATGGGAAAGCTGCAAGGATGACCTGGAGTAAGCGGACCAAATATTGGGGTTCACAATCAGTTGCACACACAAGAAGTTCTTGAATTGTCCCTTGCTTCGCATCTTGGCTTCGCTTCCCCTATTGCTGTAGAAAGTGCAGAAAAAGCAATTGTCTCAAGAGAAAAAAATCAAGAACAAAGACAACATATAAAAATACCCTTACAACCGTGACCAACACATCCTACTAAAAATCAGACATACAACAGGCCAAAGAACTCTTATTGCAGATTTAAGCATTCCAAATTGTAAACGAAAATGAAAAAGAAAGCCAAAAGCTGTGGGCCACGTAGACATAGTAATGAACGAAAAGAAAGTAAGACATGCTCTAAAAAAAGAATACAAGGAAAAAGGCCTGATCTCAAAGTAAATAAAATTGACTGTTACTTAATTCAACTAAGACAGACCCTACAAAAGATGAATTATTCAGTTCCCAAAGGTAATGCCCATATCATTAAAACCGCCACAGACTGACCAATTAAAAAGAAAAGAAAAAGAAAACAGTCAAAAACTACAGAGACCTTCACATCCTTAACCCCAATAATCAATTGGGGCTTTAGGGAACCTCATGAAATTTAAGAGAAATCAGCGTTGTGATTTACATAATAATAGTGTCATTTCTGGGAAAAATCAAACAGGGAGAGAAGGCAAGCCAAACACATGAGGAGAACACCGAGTACCTGAAGCTAAATATACCATCAGGAACATATTTGACCGATTGAATTCTACTTTAACCCAGAGAAATGACTTAAAAGTAACGCTCTTTGGAAACATTTTGCACTAGAAACACACATACACGCATGCACACATAGACAGACAGATAGAGAGACATACATATGCATACACACACATGTGGGCACACACATTCACACACAGATTTTTATATTCATAACTGTATATCATAGAGTGCAATTGATATTCCAAAACATACATGCACCAAAATAAACAAATATTCTATAAGTATTCACACACACACACACACACACATATATATATATATATATATATTTCCTAGTACTTATTGACAGCTAGAATATAGTCACACACACAACACATGCACACACACAGACACAAAGACGAGCGCGCGCACGCACACACACACATTCCAAATATTTTATTGACAGCTAGAATATAATCATAGAGATTTTAGATACTTAAACTGTATTCGAAAATGTATGGAAATATAAGCAAAACACAGCAATGAGAAGAAAAACACCTTGGCGATGATACGAAATTTCTCCAAAACCTTGACCACTGTAAGTGGAGTGACCTTCACCATCAATCGTTGGGTTGACCGATTTGACTTCGCAACAAGGCCTAAATCACCCAATTTCTGCAGTCAAAGCACTTAGATTATTCCCTAACAATAACATTCTAAAATCTTCACCAGAAGAGAAATATGTGACAGATGGCAGATCCTCAAGAAAACATCAATCCATAATGTAATGCCTTAATTAAGAAACCATTAATGGTAAACAATGCACATTTTGTATTTAAGCACAAATATGTAACAGTCCAATGCATGTAAAACTACACAAAATGTGTGTCTCATTTTTCTTCAACTAAAAAAATCAATGTTCCACATCACATAATGATTGATAACCAAACTCCATGTGCTTCTAGATTTTTGACAGGACTACAACATCAGTCTTTTGATTATATATTTAGGTTCTTGATGACAGCCACGTCCAATGTCTTATGGAGCATGAGTATCTCAAAAGTCCCTCAAGTGTTAGGTAGAAGATTGCATACTCTAGCTAGGTTATGATACAAATTACTAAAATTGAACACAAATGAGCTTTTGCTTTTGTTTCCTTTTCTCCAAAAAATTGTGGTTGTTTCAGATGGCCAAGAAAGTGAAGCTCAGGAGCATGTCTGAAGAATGGACCAAAAGTAAGTGGTCCAAGCATCCAAAATAGAAGAGAGTGACTGATGTTTTGCAATATTGGTTTTGGGATAGGTATCTTATGCCCTCCAAGATTTTGACCCATTGGTGAAGGTATTACGCATGGTGCATAGTGAGAAGGAACCACTAACAGGTCAAACTTACAAGGTAATAGAGGTTGCCAAGAAAGATATTAAGAACACCGCTAGATATAATGAAAAAATCTATGCTCCAATTTTCAAGGATGAGGGCAAAAAATTGAACACCCAATTGCAGAGGCCCCTGCATGCAGTAGGGTACTATCTCAACCTTGCTCATTTCTATAGTGATCATCGATCATGCGATTGAGTCTAAACTTGAGCTCGTACTCGACTTGTGCAACATAAGACTCAACCAAGCTAGAAGTCGAGCTGGATAACTGTAGATTCTCATTGGAGTCTATTGGGAATGACCTAGGAATAAGGCGAAGTACCAAAATCTATCCAGATGATTACAAAATTCACTTACTTTTCATTGTGAATATGTGATTTAAGTACTTCTAACTTAACTTATCATTTGCTAAATATACTTGAATACCCTTATTATGTAAAGTCACTTCATGGTAGAACACACATTGGGGATGCGCCAGGCACTTGCAAAAACTGGCTGAGCACATTTTGAATTTCATTTGTAGCTCATCTTCTTGAGCGCACAACTTTAGCACATTCGAGATGGTTTCTTATTCATTGTTAATTTGTCCCCGTCTCCTCCTATATCCTATGAGTCATGTATGCCTATTAAGGCAGCCCTAAGCCCCAAACTTGCAGCTCATTTTTTATTTTCCTAAGTTTTAACCATGCATTAATGCATTATGCAAAAGGAACATAGAAGTAAGAAAACAGGGTCAAGTAGAAGATACTGAAAAATCTTCTTTACGTCCAGTACAACCATAGGATGAAGGAACGCCATTAGGAGTGCAAAATCAAACCAACCCATTTCTGTGAGACACGTAGATGAATTCAATGAATGGTTTGTTAATGCTGGAGATGTATTTGTTGGAGAGAGCTCGACCAGGAGCCAAGTTTGTGACATGGAAGTTGGAACCTTATTGAGCCCTTTGCAGGCCACTAGATCTAAATCTAGAAGGACGAAGAGGAAAGAGTAAGACTGAAGTTTGGAGATGAGGAGGTTGAGGAGGAGATCATGGAAAAAGAGTAATATGTTGAGGAAGGGGATAACTATGATGATGATGGGTTGGCATCATCATCAAATTAAGTGCAGTTTGTGGAGGTCGAAGAGATGGAGAGATGATGGTGTTCCTAGTGATATTGGTGGTGGTGATGATGATGAAACGCAATCTGAAATTTGGGTTAATAAGATTGTGTATAATGGTCAATGTGGATTGTGGAGTATGGATTGATTATGACATAGTTTGGAATTATGTTTGAATTTCAAGTTTCAAGTCGTATGTTTTGAGTTTGAGAAAGTACAACATAGTAGCACACAAAACAGCTTAAAATTTGGCTTTCTTTTTTTTTTCTTTTCTTTTTAAATACTTGTTACTTAAGTCTAAGTAGGGGTGTCTAGTATCCAACCCAAATCCCTAACAACCTCCTAAAGGCCTCCAAACCCTCCACAACCTCTGTAAACTAGGAGACTGCCCAACTGCATAGACGACCCAATCCGCATTCTTAAATATTCTACATACTTAAGCGCTTGGTATATTGACATAATCTTTTGCATTCCATTGAATTTAATGAATGCCTTTAGTTACTATGTATCATTCTAATTTAACTCTAAATTATATTAGAGTAGAGAAAGAAATGCCTTTGTTACTCTTTATCAACGACTTATACAATGAGAATGTTAACGACAAATTACTGAATTAAAATGCATACTTAGTGTTAAAAACACGGATTCGGCCACCGACATGGTCAGGGGTCCTGGTCCCAATGCCGACAAAGCAACCGCCTAGATTTTTGGGCAGCCCAAAGTGGAAGGGATGGGGGGAGGGCCATGGGGTTTGAGTGACCTATGCTTTTTTTTCTTTTTTCTTTTTTTTAAGATGGTAACATTGGGGTTTGATGGATGCTTATCCAATAATATCGGACGAACACTTTTTTAACAATTCCTTTTTAATGTGATGATGTTGGACAATTGTTACCTTTTTTTTTGTTTCTTTTTTAATGTGAAACGGTTGGGCAGTTTTTAGCACTCAAGTGCATACACCACGTACATAAAGCTACAATGCCCAAATGACTCTCTCTCTCTCTCTCTCTCTCTCTCTCTCTCTCTCTCTCTCCCTCATGGTGGTCAACCAAGTAATCATTAAACATTGTATCAACTTCGCACTGTAGCTCAATTACTATTTCTCTCTCTGGCACTTGGACGTGCTTCTCGATTCTTGTAGGAGCTCTATCACTCTCTTTAGAATTTTAGCAAGCCTCTTAACTCTTGCATGGTTGGACATCTGAGGAGGTTCTTGCTCTCTATATGGCATGCAAGCGAATCCATCTCTCTAGCATTTAAGCAGGCATCCGTTTTTTGGCCCCCGTTGACGCCCGAATTGCGCAAAAGGCGAGGCCCTAGTGTAATGCCCATCCTGCGCACCAACCTACCCCCAAGCAATGCGCCCAGGGCCCTTGCCTACCTAGGCGCCTGGGCAAGCGAATTTTTCATAATTGATGCCTACTATCGCATAAATCACAGAATAATTTTATTCATTGCCATATAATTTTATATTTTAAAAACTTTTTTTTTCTTTTTTTCTTTTTTTCTTTTTTTCTTTTTTTCTTTTATTTTGCCTGCATTAGGAATGATATGCCCACATTGCAGCTGCATCGAGGCACATGGTGCATCGGATGCCCCTAGCACCTCCTACTATATTCTTCATATGATAACCTTGCTCTAATCCTCCCTTCCCCCTGGGCATATGCATCTCCTTCAATGCCCTAAGCAGGTTCACATATTGAATGGCTACCTTTCCTTGATCCTTTCCTAAATCTAGGACTCCAAATCATTTTCACCAACCCTCTAATAGCAATCTCTAATCATGAGTCTCAAGATCAAGGCTACATTAGACAACTCTAAGAATGCCACTGGTAAATGGTAAGTCTTTGAGCTATCCCAAAAAGATTGGGTCCCATAACTAGGTAAAAATTCAAACCATTTTCCAACTACCCATCTCCCAAACTGCTTTCCATAAGGATGATATCGCCATACAAGAAATAGATGAACTAACAAGCCTCATGGTCATCCACTATAATTCTTATGAATGACATCTCACCACAAGCCCTCAACTTCCTCTACCTTGTCATAGTTGTCATTCATCCAATGAAGTCTTCTCCCCACAATTTGGACATCCAGACCTCCCCCCATTTGATCCAGTGATAACTATGGGAAGCATTACCTCCATTCCTTAAGAACTTCTGTATCATTTTCAATTTATATACAATCAAAAGTGGCATATGATGCAATGACATAAAAGTAAATAGGACGAATAGAAAGAGTGGCTTCAATAATAGTAAACCTTCCTCACAAAGAAAGGAAATGCCAGTTCCAAGGAGCAATCAGTCACTCAAATCTTTCTATTACGAAGTGTTCATTGCAAAGTACAAATATAAAATATCTTTCAGCCAAGGGTACTTGCCAAACTTTTCACTCTGCACATTTCCACATTCAGTCCCATCATCATTCCTTGCTTGAGATAGATGTGAAGCGCTGAAAGCACCTCCAAATACAAGAGTTCACAAATTTTCCATTTACGCTTCCTTGGAAGCACAAAAAGATAAGAGTGGCATACGAAGGTGGAAATAATACCTTTCCCCAGCAACGTTAAAGCTACTAACCAAATCCAAGGAAGATTTCCTTGTCTGCTAATATAATGAAAGCCCTGAACCCCTTGAACCAAAATAGCAGATAGAAAAG
Organism: Amborella trichopoda; assembly: GCF_054954075.1. Classification (NCBI taxonomy): domain Eukaryota; kingdom Viridiplantae; phylum Streptophyta; class Magnoliopsida; order Amborellales; family Amborellaceae; genus Amborella; species Amborella trichopoda. The sequence goes on from NC_142340.1 coordinate 19,034,445, forward strand.
GAAAGAGACTATTGCCCTACCTCAATCCCCAAGAGCATCCAAAGTAACTTTGTGAAGCCTCATTGATCAAATGAAGAACCATAGAGAGCTTGCTATTATTCTCTTCACAAAAAAAAAAGAGGTTCCACACCGTAATAATCATAAGGAATACAGTGTTACTGACTAGGATTTATTATGAACCAGCTGAATGAGAACATGGTAGTTTTGGAAAAATTAATAGTTGTACAACTTCCACAAAGATTCTGGCGAGCTAGATCAGAACATGATCTGACGAAAGATAAGGTTGACCGTAAGAAGGTCAAATCCTTTGTAAATGAAAGAAGAACCTTCATTGGATAAGGGACGACTCTTTCATCATCTAAAGCTTTACGTAAAATATTCTTGGTACATTGAAAAATTGACACTACTCTATTGTCATGACAGACTAAGATACCCATGTAATTCAACATCACGAGTAGTAACTAGCATAATTTTATCCTTTGCATGCTAATCAAATTCTCACCATATGGATTAACTAATAAACTGGCTTCACATCTGTTGGTTCCGTTCATCTCAAGCTGATCAGTTGGAAGAATTCCCAGTTTCCACATAACCAACCAATTTCTAGCAACCATTGTTGGAAAAAACCCCAATTAAACTAAGCAGAAACTGTAATAGTACACTCTTATCGGTATTTGAAATTAAGACCAAAAGTCCAGACATGACAATCACAAAATTGATCAAGGTATACTATTTTTCGTCTTGACTTGAACAAGTTTAGTAGTGACTTACTGCAGAAGCATAGAAGATTTGTTATTTAGATATTACATACTAAAGAAAATGCATCATTGGGGCCAGAAATGCTCTTTACTCCTAACGCAGCTGAGGTTGCGACATGCTTTATTCACCGAGCAATACAAGCAAGCAAACAAACAAACAAACAAAAAGAACACAGACTACAGAGTGGTCGATCACAAGACTGAACCTTGTTTAAGAAAGTGAACAAAAAAATCAAAGAAAAACAAAAAATAAAAAAATCAACAACATTCAACATATGAACCAACCAATGCAAGAAAAAAAAAAGGGCCCCATCACAGAATGAAATTCAAAGCCTCCAATGAAGACAGAAAACAAAAATACACAACCTAACGCTACAAGCCCATTAAATTCATATTAAAGGCCTTATGTAATCCTCACATTGAACTGTTTCTTGACTGTCTCATCCTTCATCCCATAAGACAGAGCAAGAGCCTTGATGATGGAAGCATCCCCAATTCCAAGCTCCACTCCTTCATGAGCAGGAGCAATCTTGTTAGCAGCCAAATAAACCACATGAATTAGGTCATCAGGGGTCGTAGCAATCACAGTTCTACAAACATTGCAAAGAATCTCAGTAATGGCGATTCTCCCCTACTCATTCGCTATCAAATCGAGAGCCCGGGCAAGAAAAATAAAAGGGACTCTCTCTCCACTATTCCAAAAAGCAGCTCTCTCTGGCTTGAAATCAATGGCTTTCTTTGAGAGCTCTGAAATTTTGTCATCTAAACTGAATTCTTCAGTTTCTACAGAGGGTTCTTGTTCTTGTTCCGAGGTGTAGAGGACACGATGGTGTAAAGAGAGAGAGGAAGTGTAGCTTTCTATGTTGGAGAGAGAAAGAGGGAGGATCTTGTATTTTGGAGAGAGGGGACTTGGACTATAGCTTCAGAGAGAGAGAGATGGGAATTCACAGAGAGGAAGAGGCGATGAACTATGCCTTCTCTCGCAAGAAGGGGAAGAAAATAACAGGGAGAAGAAAGGGCGGGAAGAATGCAAGTATCCTACCTTGGCATCATGCTTGCGCGTCCACTAGCCGATACAGTGGGGTTGGCCATGGGGTTGCGGCGGCTTTCGGACCCAGGTTAATTCTAGGTCCAAATAAATTAGAACTATCTTGGTTGGATTCGGATCTTGGACCCTAAGGTGATCGATATAAAAAATATAGAAAACATTACGAAAAAAAAAATACCCAACACCACACTTTTTATGCAACTCACCCCCAAGCAACATTGTTCTCTCACTTTCTTAGTGAAACAAACTTTCTATGTAAATACCTTCAAAAGAAAAAGTTCATTTTTAGATGAAAATGCCCTTTACGGACACAAAAATCATTTTGGTCATATTTGACATTGACTTTTGGAACCCAGTAGCACATTGCCGGAGCGCACAAGTGTCGGACCGCCTTAACAGAACTACTGGATTAAGACAGAGTACTGTCGGACTGCCTTTTAAATACCCTTTACATAGTGTCAAAGCCCTGGAATCCAATAAACACAACTACTGGATCAAAATAGAGTAGTGCCGGATTGCCCTTTATATACCCTTTACATAGTGTCAGAGCCCTGGAATCCAATAATATCTACTGCCGGACCACCCTTTTCAATTATCGAACCGCATATCTGACCTCACTTTACACAGTGCCGAAGCCCTACTACTAGACCGCACTTTACATAGTGTCGAACCGCTACTGTCAGACCATACTTACACAGTATCGGAGCCCACATTTTGGTGGGATAGAGGAGACAGATGCGTGGGTAAGGTAAAAGTAAAGTAGAGTAGTTTATGGATTTTTTTTGGTTTGGGGGTATTTGCGTGAAAGTATATATTGGGGAAGAAAGTGAGAAAAAAAGTTAGGTCCGGGGTAAATTGCATAGAGAGTGTATTCTTAGGGTTTTTTTGTAATTTTTTCTAAATATATATATCATCCATTATGAAAAATATATTTGCTTTATATATATACGATATACTATATATACTATAGGGTGTACAAACTTAAACAATCCAATCAAAGCACACCTCCAAATTTTATCATAACATGTAATTTTGGTGAAAAGAATTCTTACAATTTTCTCAAAATCTATTTTCAATATAAATTCTTACAATATAAATTTATCTATGCTATTCTTATATTCAATACTCGTATGCTAAGTTTATCATATTTCACTGTTTTATTATAATAACAAAATATTAGTAATATTTTAAAAATAGTCATACTTTATTTGAAAATTAATGGAAATAATCATGTCCTTTAGAAGCAAACATTACATCCAGTATCCTGAGCATATGAAATAAGAACAACTTTTTGTATTGTTTACCCTTCCTAAAATTGATGCATTAAGGATAGATAGAGATACTTTTCAATTTTAATATTAAATAATTTATGTCTACTTAGATGATAAAGATTCCCATTATTTTTGAGAAGTGAATGAGAAATTCAAAGAGACATTCTAAGAGATATCCTTTGAGGGATATGTAGGAATTTTAGGAGTGCTACAAGGATTTTCATGTTTTTGGGAGAGAATAAGTGAACCAGACAGAGGAAGATAACTTTAGACTTTTGATCATTTTAAATAGTTATATCAGTAAATCCTCACATTCCATTTCTTCTAAACACTTCAATCTTCACACTTTTTCAAATTATTTGTCAACCGATGGTTATTGATCACAAGTATTGTTTCTCTATCTTTCTTTGGCGATATATTGATACTACAGTGGTTTTCGCCACCTCTTTTTATCTTCTTGAAACCAACATCTTCTTCAAGTCTCTTCAACGTTTTCCACTTCGACAATGTACTATGCATATCTTTATTCTTAATATATAAGTTAGCAAGGAGGCATGTCTTTTATCTTCTTTTCTTTTTTCTTTTTAATGGGGAATTTAGCAAGAGAGAGGCACCACTATCTGGTAGGAATAAAACTCAAGATGTAATGTTGCGGCACCCCACCACCACCAGACTACATAGCCTTGAGCTCAGATATATATATATATATATATATATATATATATATATATATATATATATATATATATAAGAAAACACTACACAATGCCTATAGGTGAAAAAAATGGATAGTGATTTCACATATGTTCATCACCATCAAAAGTTCATCGCATGGTTACATTTGTCCGATAGAATTTTATTTTTCATTTTTTTTTTACAAATCGGAATGGTCTAAAATTTGAAACGTGTGTTCATCAAAAATAGGAGAATCTAATAAAAATATAAAAAAATAATTCACAAAATATATATTGATCAAAATACTTTGAAAATTTATGAGGCTATTTTGGTACATTTATATTTAGCAAAATATTTTTTTGATATTTTTATTAGGTGTGCCTCACTAATATGTACACATATTCTAAATTTCAGATCATTCCAATTTATAAAAAGAAAAAAATTAAACACTACCGGACAATCGTGACCGTGCGATGAACTTTGGACGGTGATGAGCATAGGCAAGATCATTGTTCTTTTTAGCCTATAAGCATTGGGAGGAGTTATATATATATATATGACACAGATCTCTAGAAAAGTCAAGTCTCACGCCCATTTGATAACTTTTTTAGAGATCTGTACCAAATTTAATGATGATCCATTGGGATCCTACACACATGGGTGTGGAAGGGTCTCATAGGATCAGTACTCATATATATATATAGGAAGATACTACAAAATGCCTATAGGCGAAACTGAATAGTAATTTCCCCTACCCTCATCACTGTCCAAACTTCATCGTGTGTGTGTGTACATATATATATATATATAACTCTTCCCAACGCTTATAAGCGATTCATCGCATGGTCACAGTTGTCCAGTAGTTTTTCAATTTTTATTTTTTTCTACAAATCCAAATTACTTAAAATTTGGAACGTGTGTACATCTTAGTGAGACGCACCTAATAAATATATGAAAAAAATAATTCGTAATATAAATTGATCGAAATACCCCCAAAAATTATATATATATATATATATATATATGGAAAAATCTTTGCAACGCCTCTAGGTGAGAATCTACAGTAATTTCGCCCCCACCCTATCGACGGTCAGTTCAAAAAAATTGAAATGAAGGATCCTGATTAGCTGAGAACACTCCGCGCGCGAAACGACTTTGATTGGCTCAAAAAGCTTCAAACCTCAAAAAATTTCTTTTTACCCTTCGTTCCCATTTTCTCTCATTTGTGGCCTCCCTCTCTCTCTCTCTCTCTCTCTCTCTCTCTCTCAGGCGTCTCTCTCTCTACGAGGCTCTCCTCTTGGCTTGTCCTCTTCTCTCCTCTGCTATATAAAGTGAAGAGCTATTCTTTCTCGTTCGTACCCTCCCCTCCCTGCCAAGCCTGACCGTCGTCCTCTCCTCTAGGTGAGAAGCTTCAGTTTTGCCACCGACGCTGCATACTCCTCCTCTGTTTAGGCCATCAATGAAGTGAGTGATTATCTTGATTTTTTTTGCTCGAACCCAAGCCACAATCTAACCCTAATTCATGAAAGTTTTTTACAGTAGGTGAAAGCCCTCTATTACTCTTGTAGAAAACCCAATTTTTTTTCAAAAACCTACCCAAAGCCCTACATTTTTGTCCTAACACCCTATGTGTTTTTTCTCAAAACCCATCTTTATAATGTTTTATTTCAGTGGTTAAATGGATCCTACCTGTTCCCTCTCATGTGCTAACTCAATCAAGGTATGTGTCTTTCTATACCCTTTTACTCAATTTTCTTTCTAATTAAATCACAAAAACAGAGAAAACAATGGTTAAATTGGATTTTTTTACTTTCTTTTACCATTGATTTTGAAAGAAAACTGAATTACATAATTATAAATTGGTTTCACTACATGATTTTTTTTATTTGGATCTATAACTTGGAGAAGTTACAATGAATGCAGCTGAATGCCCTAATAGAAAAAATAATGCTTGACTTTCAATTGAAATATTAATACAATTATTTGGTTTTATGTGATTCTTTTATTCTCTATTTCACGATGATATTTTTGTTTTTTGTTTTTTTAATAAATTTGGGTTCAGTATTCATTTCCCTGTTCTGTGATTTTTTTGTGAGCTTAGTTGAGTTTTTCACAAGCGAGAAACCTTCTTAATGAACATATTGAACTCTTTAGTTATTTTTGCTTTTGTTTTATATCTTTATGTGATAGACAAATATTCACTTAAGGAGTTGATAACGTATTTATCTAGGATATACTGCTTAGAAAAGGTTAGTAGTATTAGCAGTATTTTGGTCCTCATGCTCAAAACCTTGAATTTCTAGTCAAGGTGATATTTTTGGAGTTATATTATTTTATTGTGATACCTCAATTTGCTTGAGCCAAATCATCGTTTGCTTTTGTTTCCCCATCAACTGGCATGAATATATAGGGTCAAGAGAACCAATTCTACCGTCTCAAAAGAATATGTTTTTTACTGTCGCAAAGTAATATGTTCTTTGGAGTGAGATATATAGTACAATACTGAAGATTCAATTTGGCGTCTCACTTATGATGTATTTTTTCACTAAACCTGAGCATGACATTCACCATGAAATCATTTTGTTGGCCTATAGAAAAAGGTATATGGTTATTGCTTGCGTCCACCCCAAACTAATGGCTTTCTTTTGAAGTTGGTCCCTAGATTAAGGTTGGGGTCCTAAGAATCCTTCTAGGTAGGGTTTTACGCAAGGTAGTGAAGTCCAAAATGATCCCATGGGAGTGTGCAATGTTTATTGTCCCAAATAGAAAATTTCATCAATATCTTGATATGAACCCCTCTCAACTAAAAACAATGCATTCCTCTTAATATTTATTTATTGTGCATGAGAATGATTATTAGTTTATTATTTCTGAATGTGTGCTCATGTTTCTCACAATAACTATCCAATTTGTAAATGTATACCACAAAATTATCTTAAGTCACTGTTATTGGCTCTTTTGAACATGACTGGGGTCGGCAATGTCCAACCCAAATAGTGACTAAGATGTGTGAGTTTGTGATAATCCTCTAAGGAGTTACAATAGAACCCACTAGTGAGGTACACATTCTGTTTTGCTGTGTCCCACACCTTTCTCCTTCACTGTTCTCATTTCATCTGACCATCATGATCTACATGACTATGTTTTTTTAAAGTCCATTGACCATATTATAATATTTCTTTTAAAACAATATATCATCCTTTTTTGTTATAAATTATCGTTTTTGATGAACAACAAACCTAGATATTCTCCATCTCAAGTTTCTCATGTGAAATCTCATTTTGATTCAACTGCACAATTGAGGTTGGAGAATGACCAGGTAGCATATGTTAATAGATATTTTTAAGTTCTGGCATTGTAATCTTTTAATGTGAACTAATAATGTTATTATCTTCATACTAATAACACAATGTGTACAAGCATTTACATATTCTTGTACCCCTCTAGATGGTGGACTGCTTCGAAGTAGTTCTTAAAGGTGTGAAATCCATTCACTAAGGGATTGGTGAAAATATGGGCAAAGGGCGTTGTTCTCCCTGTTCTCTTTGTTTTTTTGCGAGTGGACTTGCTTTCTTTTTTTGGAGAAATTTTATATAGCGAAACATGTTAAATAATTATGATTAACATGATTGATTACGTAAAGTTCTTGTTCTTTTTGCTCTGAAGTGCATGAATTTGGCGAGTTCTTGCTTCTTGCTTCTTGTTGCCAAAGCCACATACGCAGTTCTTCAACAAACCAGGTGAGTTCTTCCTTGCCCTCTCTCTTTTTGCCACACACGCAGTTCTTCTCTGTTGCCCAACCTACAATCTCTCAAATGTATATTACAATTGTTAGGCAACTTACTTTCTCAAAAAAATTTCTTAGGCAAATTAAGTAGGATTTAGAATAACATGATTTTCTGGCCTCATATTTAGTATAAAAGTAAAATGAACTTTTCTTTTGAATGTTGCACCTTTTGAAATGCAGCCTCCCAAGGACTAAAAGGATAAACCTTCATAGGAGAAAGGGCCAAAAGCTTATACGCAAAAAAAACAGTTGGAGGAAAGGCCACCCACTGGAAGGAAGTGTAAAGTTTGTAATAAGAGTGTACATGACAAGCGTAACTACCCGATGAGGGCACGTGGGATGTAGGGCTATTGAAGACCTTGAACAGAGTTGAGGTCATGACAAACGAAGGGGCTGCAATTTCACGGAGGATATGACAAATTACGAGACTGCATTATCATCAAGGATTTTTTGTATTGACTAATTTTTTGAATTTTGGAGACATGTAAAAACTCATTTTTGACTTTGGGGGTTATATGATTATTCAATGAATTTTGCTGGCATATAAAAGACCTATTTATGGGGCATGTAAAGGACTTAACTAATTTTTTGAATTTTGGAGACATATAAATACCCCTTTTTGTAGTTAACTTTGGGGGTTATGTGAATATTCAACATTCATGTAATTTTGAAGGCATGTAAAGGACCCCTTTGTGGGGGCATATAAAGGACCTCTTTATGGGGCATCTAAAGCATCTATTTGGTGACTTTTTAATAACATATATGTGACATTTATTTCTTTTCCATGTATGTCATTCACGTGTGCAATATGGGTTTACTTGGATAATGAAATGCATTTATATCCCCATAGTTATCACTTTTTTATTTATTTTTTATGCCAAACGTTTGATACATTCTCACCTTTTACAATGCCAGAGGGCATGCAAAATAGCTTTATAACCATCATGGACCTGCTTTGGATAACCAGCTCTCTCTCATAGGCCTTGGATTTGAATGATCGATTTGAATGATCTATCTCTCTCTCTCTCTCTCTCTCTCTCTCTCTCTCTCTCTCTCTCTCTCTCTCTCTCTCTCTCTCTCTCTCTCGACTCAACCAAATAAATGACCTTATGTTATTTCATTATAGTTGATAACCATATATATATATATATATATATATATATATATATACATCTCTCTCTCTCTCTCTCTTTGTGTTTATGTGTGTCTCAAAAAAAAAAAAAAACCATAAACTGAAGAATACCAAAAATCAGAGAATTTCATTCACAAAAGATTAACCAATTACAATCATTTACAAACCACTGGAAAGATACAATGAGGTTAAACTCCTCATGAAATAGGAAAAAACCAGATACAAATAAAACTTCAAAAAAGTTAACCCAATTGAGCTGACTCCACCACCAACAAGTAATTTACTTCTTTTTACTTCTTCAAGTTTCACTCTTCCATTTGAATGATGTAGTGAAGGCCTTCCCCTTTGAGCATGTATTCAAACGTTTTATTGATCTCTAAGAATGAAATTGAATGTGTGATAAACTTCTCCATATGATGTGTACCTTCTTCATGTATTTGTCGATAATAGATAGAAGATCAGAATGTCGCGTATAGTTTCCAAAGAATATTCCTTTGAGAGTCCTTTCATTGAGCACATTCATGGGGTGTGTCTTGAACATTGCTTCCTTGCAAAGAACCCCAACACGCACAGTTACACTGCATTCTTCTGCATGTATTTATGGTACACGACCACAAATTAAAAAAAGAAAAAGAAATGAGTGCCATAAATAGCACATATCAAACAAGCACCAGAAGCACAAAACAACAGCAAAAGCAAGGGTACGAGGGAAGGATAAGCAGTTTCCAAAAGATCTACAACTTAGAAAACCAGATTGTCATAAAAGAAAGTCAATATATATGCTTCTATAAATGTATAGTTACAGACAAAATCTTCATGAGTTGTATTCATGACTCTGACGGAGTCACTGTTTCAATCCATAGGCATCGAGTGGACAATATATATGCAGCCTACTCCCAATACTCGTGGTAGGTGCAATTTTGAAGAGGGAACCACAACCTATGTACCAATGATACTAGATTCAAGTCATCATCAATTATAAGTGGTAATTTGGAAGCATTTCAGAAATTCAGAGAGATATAATATACTCTATTACATTTTTCATTAATAATTGTTGTACATTGTAATAAAAGAGAAACAAATAATATCATCATCATTATCATCCAAACCTCATCCCAATTATTTGGGTTGGCTAAAGACATAATGTACTCTCTAAAATAAAAATAATACTTACAACTTTAACAATTTTGACATGTTACTGTAGGAGGCTGGAATGTGGCTAACAATGAACTGGTTATTATCAAGTTGGCTGCAAAAAACATAAAAAACAAACATTGTATACTTGAATGCAAAAAATATGTGAACTACTTCTAAGCAGTCCACCATCTAGAGGGGTACAAGAATATGTAAATGCTTGTACACATTGTGTTATTAGTATGAAGATAATAACATTATTAGTTCACATTAAAAGATTACAATGCAAGAACTTAAAAATATCTATTAACATATGCTACCTGGTCATTCTCCAACCTCAATTGTGTAGCTGAATCAAAATGAGATTTCACATGAGAAACTTGAGATGGAGAATATCTAGGTTGTTGTTCATCAAAAAAGATAATTTATAACAAAAAAAGATGATATATCGTTTTAAAAGAGATATTATAATATGGTCAATGGACTTTAAAAAAACATAATCAAGTAGATCATGATGGTCAGATAAAATGACAACAGTGAAAGAGAAAGGTCTGGGACACACCAAAACAGAATGTGAACCTCACTAGTGGGTTCCAATATAACTCCTGAGAGGATTGTCACAAACTCAAACATCTTAGTCACTATTTGGGTTGGACTTTGCCGACCCCAGTCCTATTCAAAAGAGCCAACAAAAGTGACTTAAGATAATTTTGTGGTATACTTTTACAAATTGAATAGTTATAGTGAGAAGCATGAGCACAAATTCAGAAATAATAAACTAATAATCATTCTCATCCCCAATAAATAAATTTTCAGAGGAATGCAATTGTTTAAGTTGAGAGGTCAGACCAAGATATTGCTGAAATTTTCTATTTGGGACAATAAGCACTGCACACTCCCATGGGATCATTTTGGACTTCACTGCCTTGGGTAAAACCCTACCTGGAAGGATTCTTAGGACCCCAACCTTAATCTAGGGACCAACTCAAAAGAAAGTCATTAGTTTGGGGCGGGCACAAGCAGTAACCAGATACCTTTTTCTATAGGCCAACAAAATGATTTCATGGTGAATGCCGTGCTCAGGTTTAGTGAAAAAAGACATCATAAGTGAGATGTCAAATTGAATATTCAATATTGTACTATATATCGCACTCCAAAGAACATATAACTTTGAGACAATAAAGAACATATTGTTTTGAGACAGCAGAATTGGTTCTCTTGACCCTACATATTCTTGCCAGTTGATGGGGAAAGCAACAAAAGCAAGCGATGATGTGGCTCAGACAAATTGAGGTATCACCATAAAATAATATAACTCCAAAAATTTTACCCTGATTAGAAATTCAAAGTTTTGAGCATGAGGACCAAAATACTGCTAATACTGCTAACCTTTTCTTAGCAGTATATCCTAGAGAAATACATTAACAACTCCTTAAGTGAATGTTTGTCTATCACGAAAAGACATAAAACAAAAGCAAAAATAACTAAAGAGTTCAATATGTTCATTAAGAAGGTTTCTCGCTTGTGAAAGACTCAACTAAGCACTTATTTACAAAAAAAGCACAGAATAGGGAAATGAATACTGACCCCCAATTTATTTAAAAAATAAAAGAAAAAGTAGCATTGTGAAATAGAGAATAAAAGAATCACATAAAACAAAATAATTATATTAACATTTCAATTGAAAGTTAGGCATTATTTTTTATATTAGGGCATTCAGCTGTATTCATTGCAACTTCTTCAAGTTATAGATCCAAATAATAAAAATTGTGCAGTGAAACCCATTTATAACTATCTAATTCAGTTTTCTTTCAGAATTAATGATAAAAGAAAGTAAAAAAATCCAATTTAACCATTGTTTTCTCTGTTTTTGTGATTTAATTCCGAAGGAAATTGGGTAAAAGGGCCTAGAAAGCACACATACCTTGATTGAGTTAGCACAGGAGAGGGAAAATGTAGGATCCATTTAACCGCTGAAATGAAACATTAAAAATATGGGTTTTGGGGAAAAAAACGTAGGGTGTTAGGATAAAACGTAGGGTTTTGGGTAGGTTTTTGAAAAACTTTTTGGTTTTCTACAAGAGTAATAGAGAGATTTCACCCACTGTAAAAAAAATTCATGAGTTAGGGTTAGATTGTGGCTTGGGTTAGAGAAAAAAAATCAAGATAATCACTCGCCCGATTGGTGCCCTAAACAAAGGAGGAGTATGTGGCATCTGTGGCAGAACCGAAGCTTCTCAGCAAGAGGAGATGACGACGGTCAGGCTTCGTAGAGAGGGGAGGGGATGAACGAGAAAGAATAGCTTTTCACTTCACAAAGTAGAGGAGAAAAGAGGACAAGCCAAGAGGAGAGCCTCGTAGAGAGAGGGACACCTAAGAGAGAGAGAGAGAGAGAGAGAGAGAGAGAGAGAGAGAGGGAGGTCGCTGACGAGAGGAAATGGGAAAGAAGGGTAAAAAGAAATTTTTTGAAGTTTAAAGCTTTTTGAGCCAATCAGTGCATTTCGTGCGCGGAGTGTTCTCAACTTATCAGGACCTTCATTTCAATTTTTTTGAATTGATCATCGATAGGGTGGGGGCAAAATCACTGTAGATTCTCGTCTAGAGGCGTTGCAAAGACTTTTCCTATATATATATATATATATATATATATATATATATATGTAACAATTACAATGAGAAACTAATTGAAATAGAAAATGGGGAGAAATGAAGTAAAATTTGGTTTATGTCGCATATGCTTATGAAATTCTCTAATTCTTAATTTATTTTATTTTAAATTTTTTATTAATATTTATTTCTATTATCCTTATTTCATGTCTTCATGCAGTGCATGTGATTCCGCTATGTACAACTAATAATGCCCTTTTGAGTTATCTAAATTATATGAGAGATAATTGTTCGAGATGATTCCCTTTTTTTTCCTGTATAAAATTATGAAATCAAAATTATAAGAAATATAATTCTTAGAGAGATTTAGATAGAAAGGTATATAACAACATGCATAAACAATTCTCTTTCCTTTTCAGTTTCCCTTATTTTGGACAAATGTTTCTATTTATGTATTGAGCTTTGACAAGTGTTATTTCGAATTTCCTAATTTTTCTCTTGATTTTGATTTAGGGTTGGCATTGCGGTGGATGTAATGGTTCAGATTGAACCCTGCACATCCAAGGGCCAATAATGACTTCGGACTACCCTAAACAGATGCCATACCCTGGAATAGTATTTTCATTAATGAGGGGATGAATCATCACGCAATCTGTAATGATGCCCCATCAACGTCGACACTAATGACTCAGTTTTCAAATGATTAAAAAGCGCATGGTTTTGTTATATTAGTACCATTTTGTTAACTTTAAATTTTCTTTAAATGCCTTTTGTTTTTGTGTGTATGTGTTTGTTCATCTAAATTTATTTTCATGTCTACTTGAACATTCTCTCCTAGGACTTTGAAATGGGGAGTTCGCTTAGGTGTAGAATTTTTAATGGCTTTGCTTATGTAATATATAGCAAAGGCTGACATATTTGTGGTTATAATTTTGCTTATAGAGTATATCAAATTATCTTGGTAACTGAATTATGAACTATTGGTTGCAAATTATTATTATTTTTATTTCTAGGTGTCATTGTTATTGTTCGTTTTTATTTGGTGAAGGTGATGAACAACATTTATTCTTTTATTATTATTATTATTATTAATCTTATTTTTTAATATTTCTCATAACGACGGTTGGTTAGTTATACATTATAAATTATTAATTGAATGATAATTATAAAGCAATCCCCTGCCCTATCTTTCACATTATGACGTGGATTTTGCGATTTTCAGGTATTATGTACCATTGAATGAAGTTTAACAAAGTCCATATTGAAGGTAAGTTGTAGTAATTTTTTTTTTTTTGTATTACCTATGTTTGTATTTTTTTTGGTGTTTTTCCCAGTTTATGAAGATTGAAGAACACATTAATCTTTAAAAGTAAGATAACCCTAGCTTTTCTCAAGGTATGTAATTATTGTTTTAAAATTTTCATAAGCACTTGTTTTGAATTAAATTATACATTATCTTATTTTGCAGATGTTCTATTTGAAGTAAAAAATAACATAAAAAAATTATAAGCAATTAAAATAATTACGAAGTTTTGCTCTACTTCACAATTTTAGTGAGTTTTTCACATAATTATTATTATTTTTATATTTTCAATGACAAAAATATATGTATTTTTTATTTTTTATCTAAAAAATTTGTGCTTTCATTAGATAGTTAATACTTTTTAGTCATGTGCAAAGCATATGATATATATATATATATATATTAGATGGAAAAAGCTGGCGTAGACTCACTAGCCTACAAGTACATATGAACCCAATATCGGGGCCGATCTGATGGTCACAAATTCATTTCGTATTTTAATTTTAATTTTTTCTACAATTCAAATCACATAAAATTTTATACATCTATTGCTCTCATAGAGGAACATCCAATAAAAATATTAAAAAAAGAAGAAAAGAGAAAACAAGTCAAGAGAAGACCGACCTAGACATACGTCCCCCAAGACATACTCCAAGGTGGGGTATCAATTTCCATTACTTGGCCTGTGTCATTCTTAATTTTTAACTTCAACAGGGGCAATTCCTTTCTTTGGTTGTCTTCTCATGTATCCTGGCCTTCAAGTGTAAACCATCATCTTTACATTTTATTTGGTGACCTGAGCACGAGGATGTATCCCCAAGTAAGGGATTTGTGTCTTCCAACGTGCTTCAACAATGGACGGTGATGGTGGCATGTGGGTTGTCGTAGTCTTCCTTGCCCGTCACGCGTGATAAAATTGTGACCTAAAACTCAATGAGATTGGAAAAATATTTGGTGAGTCCGCCGACTCATCTATTCTTGTGCGCTCTTCTTCCTAGATATATACCTCAAAGATTTATTTTTGATACAAAATTTTATGGTTCGATAATCTTAACCTTGAGAATGATCTAAAAATTAGAATGTTTTTTTTTTTAAAAAAATATAAATATAGCTTTTTGAATTCTTTTTTCCACCCTCTATTTCAACTTTTAGTGGGTGTATTATTTTTTAACATCCATGTTAAAGATGGACTTTTGATAGACAAGGGATCGCATGATAATAGGTGAGTCGGTTGACTCGAAAAACCGTCTGCCATTGATAAAAGGTTAACCCAAATAAAAGGCTTTATATTAGAAAGGTTAAATTTGACTTGGAGGCCAAGTCAAAAGGTCGATAAACCCCCTATGAGGTGTCAGCTGTAGACATTCTCCACCCATTAGGGGGGAAAGTTTATATAGAGTTTAGGTTCTTAACAATCATATTACTGTCTACCTCAAAAATTTTACTAGAAGAGATTGTTTTGATGATCAAATATCATCAAATTGATCATCTCGATATCAAGATACATTGTTATGAGAAAAAAAAATTGATTTCAAGTTTTGGAAAATAGTGCATCTTGTAACGTCTTTTTGGACAATCAACTTTCAATATTTTCATTGCTCGCTGTACACTATTTTTAAATCTTTAAATTATATAATTAAAGATAAAAATATATTTTAAAGCTATCATAAAACCTTACAGTATTGAAACTATATTTCTCGATATCATTTGAAGGTAAGCTTTACTTTGATTGTTTAGAGCCTCGGCTCTATATAAACGGCCACCCTTCTCTTTATCTCTTAAAGAGAAAGAGAGAGCGCGGATTCACTATTTAAAAAAAGAAAAGGTTTCTTTTAAGCGCAAAAGTTTATATAAAGCCGCTCTAAACAATCAAATTTGAGCTTGCTTTAAAAATTTTACTAGAAGAGGTTGTTTTAATGCTCAAATATCTTCAAATCCATTATCTCGACATCAAGATGGACGAACATGAGAAAAAAAATGGATTTCAAGTTTTGAAAATAGTATTTTATAACACATCTTTGGACTGTCAATTTCTAAGATTTTCAAGTTTTCAAAGATATGTCGATTTATACTATTTTTGAAGCTTTAAACTTTATAAATGAATATAAAAATATATTTTAAGACTATGACAAAGATTTGCAATATTAAAACCACATTTATATATACTATTAAAGGTAGGCTTTAATTTGATCGTTCAGAGCCTAAGCTCTATACAAACCGCACCCTTATTTATAAAATTGCACATTTCCCCTCAAAACGTGCATGCATTCCCCCCTTCCCCTTCCCTTTTATCAAATCAAATTAAAAGAAAAGTCGTCCTCTTCCACGAGCCAAGAAGACCGGGTCTTGTGAGAAGGTGCGCTCTGCACGCTGCTTCTCTGCATATATATATATATATATATAATGTGTCTCTTTCCTCCTCTCCAACACCCTCGTTATGCGATAGAGTCTTAACATCTCAGATATCAGCTGAAAATGGTATTTTTTTTCTGGTTTCTTCTCATACATGTTTTTTTTTGTGGAGACTCTGCTTTTCTGGCTCCACCATTTTTTGATGCCTGTACCATTTGTTTCTCTGTTCTAATGGCTATAAAATCATGTGTTAGATTTTTTTTTCTATATCTATATTTGGTTGTTATGTAGTTGTGTATATTTGCAGATAATACTTTATTGCTGGATAGTCATTTGGGATTTAGCCGTATTTCCTTCTCAAATCTTGTTCAAACCATTTTGATTTGGGTTTCCTAAATTATAAATCAATTTTAACCCCAAGTTATTTGGCTACTAAGAATTTTTTTACTGATCTTTTTGTCACTCTGCAGCCTATGGTTTCTTCTTTAATCGATCTCTACTCCTGTTTTATGGATCGATTACTGATTCATCAATCCTATAGTCCTGTAATTGGTATTCAATCATTTTTTCTCTGTTATGTCTCTACTTGGATGAATTTTTTTTTCTCATTTTTTTGGTTAAAAAAAACATCCTTAAAATGTTTGAAGATATTATGGATAGATTATTTTAATCATGGATGCAATGTTTTTTTTTTTTCTGTAACCATTTAATGAGTCCTTTGTTGAAAAACTTTAAGAGAAACATTTTAACCATGTTTTTTGTTTTCTTTCTTTTTTCTTGTGATCATATAAATGGTTGCTTTGTTTTATCCCATGATCATCGATTATTATCAGTTTTATCGCTGCTATTGTTTGTTCGTAGCAATATAATATCTATTTGTGATGATTTTTGGGTGATGTTCTAGTTTTGAATCTAAAAAGAGTATAGCGGTTAGGATTTATGTGTTGGCCCATTTGGATTTGATGTATTTTGTAACAAATCTTTGGACTGTCAATTTTCAGGATTTTCAAGTTTTCATAGATCTGTCGATTTATACTATTTTTGAAGCTTTAAACTTTATAAATGAATATGCAAATATATTTTAAGACTATTACAAACATTTCCAATATTAAAACCACATTTATCGACACTATTGAAGGTAGGCTCTAATTTGATTGTTCAGAGCCTAAGCTCTATACAAACCGCACCCTTCTTTAAAAAATTGCACATTTCCCCTCACAACGTGCATGCATCCCCCCCCCCCCCCTTCCCTTTTATCAAATCAAATTAAAAGAAAAGTTGTCCTATTCCACGAGTCAAGACGACCGAGTCTTGTGAGAAGGTGCACTCTGCACGCTGCTTCTCTGCATATATATACATAATATATCTTTTCCTTCTCTCCAACACCCTCGTTATGCGATAGAGTCTTAACATCTCAGATTTCAGCTGAAAAAGGTATTTTTTTTTCTGGTTTCTTCTCATACATGTTTTTTTGGTGCAGACTCTACTTTTTTGGCTCCACCATTTATTGATGCCTGTACCATTTGTTTCTCCGTTCTAATAGCTATAAAATCATGTGTTAGATTTTTTTTTTTTAATATATATTTGGTTGTTATGTAGTTGTGTATATTTGCAGATAATACTTTATTGCTGGATAGTCATTTGGGATTTAGCCGTATTTCCTTCTCAAATCTTGTTCAAACCATTTAGATTTGGGTTTCCTAAATTATAAATCAATTTTAACCCCAAGTTATTTGGCTACTAAGAATTGTTTTACGGATCTTTTTGTCACTTTGCAGCCTATGGTTTCTTCTTTTTCTGCCGAAATTAATTTCGTGTTGATGGGTCATTTGGTCTACAATAAGAATATTTGTTTGGACAAAGAGAACTTGTCTCTCCATCATATATTCCAAAATCCCCATTGTCATAGATATGGTCCTAAAGAACAAAAGGACGATCATCAACGTCCATTTTGAAGCAACTTATGCATTATGACTCATGTCTCATGTGACCTACGCTTCATGGCCCATTTTTAAAAGTACTAATACATTATGACACATAAACCATGTGACTTATGCCTTATGACTCATGTCTTATAGGATTCATATCTCATGGTTCTACATAACATGCCTTAGTGCTCATGTCCTATATGACTTGTGCCTCATGGACCTGGTCCTATATGACTTGTCCTTGATGGCTTATGTTCTATGAAATTCATAGGCTAAAAAAGGCAAGGCCCAACCATGGTAAGGAGGGTCTGCTTGAAAGATACCTATTCTCTTATAAATAATGGTGAATATGCTATGCCTCCTAATTATGCATGCTTTCTAAAGAAGTACTATATACAATCCCCTCTTATAAGCCCCTACATGGAGCATATTAAATTGTTTAGGTATCCATATAGGCATGATTGGCTCAGCCCCATATTGGTCCACATTGCATGACCCTAAACTATTTGATATTATGGCACATGACCCTAAATTTCTTGTTATTATAGTTCTTATCTTAAGGGTTAAATTCTTATATAGTGTTCATTCTCCAGTACGTCATGTTGTCTATACACAGCCCACACTATGTGACCTTAAATTGCTTTGTATTATTGGTGTATATTATCTGATGCAGCGTACAACCTCATTCATGGTCCATGCCACATGACCTTATGTTGCTTGATGCAGCTCAGGCACATGCACCTAGGTCTACTCCATGTTATGATCTCTTAAGGTGAATGAGCATAGCAAAAAAACCCCGGATCTTACCATCTTATGATTTATTGTCCCATAAACCACAAATGGATATGCCCAATTAAATGTTCATGTCATTTATGTTATGTTTTTTCATTCTTGTATGTCCATTGTAAATGGTCTATAGACCATGTTAAGTCCCTTTTTATTTATACAATTTTATGTACCGTCCTTACAGTACGACATTAAACTGCATGATTGATCTCAAGTTTCGAATTAAAGTATAGGCCACCCATCTCAAGCTTTATGTAAGAGAAGTAGAAGGCCCAAAACATCTTCATCCAATATCGTCATAATGCTAGACTGTGGATACTTGTCCTAGTTGCATTACCTTAAAAGGCATCAGGACTGGCTCTGGATGCATGATTCCAAACTGTTAAGGAGAGATAAGATGATAAACCATGAACTTATAACTTATGGTAGAAGTTGGTAGAATGGATCATCGACGTATTGGGATGGCATTGTTGTGATATTACAAGACCGATTCAGTGAGATACCTTCCCTTGGAAAGTACAAGTTTTGGCATCAAATACTCAATAGCCGTAATCTTTATGAAAATATCCAAATATTAATGTCTCATGGCTAATGCTCCATGAACAATAATATCTTAAATGACCAATGCTCAATGACTCATGTCCCAGAACGAAATCCTAAGGTGGGTTAATCACCTTGATAGATTAAAGCTTAGTAGTTTTTTTTTTGGGTTAAGTCAGTGGGGGAGAAGGCCCCCTACCCATTTTTCATTAGTAAAAAATCAAGAAGAGACATTTCATTATTTTACAACCCTATAATAAGACAGTTGCATCCAATCATGAAATAAAAACAACGAAAGAAAGTCCGGCTGTTGGAAGCGCTAAATAGTAGCTCCAGAACTAAAAGAGACCTTCTTAGCAAGGGCATCGGCTACCATATTCGTCTCAAGAAAAATATGGGAAATTGACCATGTACTACTTGAAAGTCTACTCCGATAATTTGCGGCAACCGTATGCAATCTCCATGGGGCACGACAACGATCGTGAATTATATTCACATGCAAGTATGACACTTTCTATTTGGAGAGGAAAGCAA
The DNA here is from genome assembly GCF_054954075.1 of Amborella trichopoda. Lineage (NCBI taxonomy): Eukaryota > Viridiplantae > Streptophyta > Magnoliopsida > Amborellales > Amborellaceae > Amborella > Amborella trichopoda. The sequence continues at coordinate 19,054,300 of NC_142340.1, forward strand.
TCCCTCTTGATGGCCAGATGAATACCTTCGTCAAGTGCAAGAAACATATCCAAATGGCTTAGAAAAGGCAACAACAAAAACACCAGTACTATCTCTGATAACATCACCACCACCTGTCAAACCTGGGCTCTGTAAAGAAGCACCATCGATATTTAACTTGAAATGTTGGGGCTCAGGGAATGACCACACACCAGAATAATGGATCTAGGTTTCTGCTGACACCATGTGATCTGAAAATTATCAATGATTGCTCTTTTTGACAAATGAAAAGCCCAATTTTTTGCATATGCCAACTCCTTAATATGTGACAAAATTCGGTTAACAAGCTGTTCCTTTCTTGTAGACCTTGGCTAAAGCTTAGTCGTTAGTGTAGTAACTTAACCCAACTGAGGTATCTTGCAAATCGGGCCGAATCCTATAGGAGTCCATACCCAGTATGAAGGGTTTCAATAAACGACATATGCCGAGTCACTCCTGAGAAGTTTTGCTTGCATATATGCACTTAGTTACTCTAGTGGTTCATACAAACATGGGGATTTTGGTGATATATGCATGTTATGAGGTCAGATCATCACGAGAATACTCAGAAGCATGTCATGCGTTTGTGTTGAGAAATAGATTCCAGTTGCATAAGAGGGATGTTTGTGTATGCCTTCATACGATATTAGAAAATTGGGTTTAAATTCACGTACCACCTTGGATGGGTGAATTAGAAGACCCAATCTGTAGTTTGTTATTGTTATCACTACTTTTCTTTTATACTGATCTCATCCCTCAATCAAGGAGAGGGCCCCTACCTTTTTGGTAGGCATCGAGCATGCGACGTAGCGTTGCTCTGATACCATATTAGGTACTTGGTTTTGAATTCACGTACCACCTTGGATTGGTCTGAATTCAAGTTTTGAATTCACGTACCACCTTGGATGTGTTTGAATTGGAAGACCCAATATGTAGTTTGTTATCATTATCATTACTTTCCCTTTATACTATTCTCATCCCTCTCTCTTCTTACTACCGATCCTTGTTGATGTGTCGGTAACATGATCTTTATTCTTCCATGACATCTGGGGATCGAGTTGGTAAAAAGAGCGAGGGATGAGATCAATATAAAAGGAAAGTTGTCATAACAATAACAAACTACAAATTGGGTCTTCTAGTTCAAACCCATCCAAGGTGGTTCGTGAATTCAAACCCATCCAATGTGGTGCTGAATTCAAAACTTGAATTCAAACCCATCCAAGATGGTACGTGAATTCAAATCCAATTTCCTAATATATAGTCATATTGAGCCATTTGCAAGTTAGAACTGATGCAAGGTTACAGATATGTATGCATGTTGAGGCTTTTACAAAAGATCGCATTTGCCATGGGCTTTGGTCCTGTGTTAGGTGGATATCTTAAATTAAACTGGTAATGCTAGGTACTCATATAAGTCCTATAGGCAGATGGATAAGCTAATCCCATTTTTTATTCTGAGTATGAGTCCATATTGGCTCATAACTCAGGAATATGAGGAGAACTGGATGAATATCACACTTAGTGATGAGCCAATGCAACCTTTGGGGGGCATTTGTTTAGGGGTGTTTCATGATGCATTCAAACATACTAAAAAATTAACACATAGCCCTTGTTGAAGAAACCATGATAATTTTCTCTAATTGATCTAGAACTTGACAAGGCCATTGAGATGGCAAAGAAAGTTGTATATGGAAAATCAACTGATTTGGATGAGAAAATAAGGCTTTTGACGGGTCTGCCGTACGATGAATAATGTTCTGCGGCAGACTTGACAAATTGGGTCAAATGATTCCCGAATGAGACCAAAGTTGGTGGTGGGAGTTGGGATGATATTTTAGAAGGTTTCTAAAATCTTGGTCAATTTAGAGATCATAGATCATCAAGGAGGTAAAAAAAAAAAAAATGGAGAAATCCTCATCTGTTACAGTTTGCAGCAAATACTGAAATGGTGTTCATCTTGATTTCGAATTGGTTACTTGATGACTTCCAATCAATTGAGTCAAGTTTTTTTTTGGTTAGAGCTTCTTGGGGACCTTCATTACAAATTTTGCTCATGTATAGGGCGTCAAAAGAAATAGAGATTAGAAAGTAGACAATATCGGATTGCAGAATGCAATCTGTGGAGAGCAAGTTCATGATGAGTTTAATTTAGCCATGAGTTTGATGCTGAACAAGGCCGATATTTTTTTATGAAGGTGCATAAATTTCTAAGGATGTTTTTATAAAATTTTTATGAATTTTGGAGATCCTTAAGAGGTCCAAATAAATCACTCTCCTAACACTGCTTGCTGTTTATGGTAAACTCTATTTGCACAAAGTAGGGTTGCGGCAGACTTTATTTAACTATGAAAGACATCACAATGAGTCTGAGATTTTGTGAGAATATTTATCAAGTTATTGGAAAAATGCAATAAAAACCTTATGATTTGTGTATATTTCTAGATAATTGGACTTTGATTCATTCTTAGGTAGTATTGTGCAGCATAAAACAACTTGGAAAATAAGTTCTGCCTTGGGAATTATTTGGGGGACCAAATGACTTTGTTTTTAAGATGAAATTTTGTGAAGAAGTTGGGGATTGTGTTGGAATCTCCATTTAAAATTTCATAATTTTTGGACACGAAGAAGGGGGTCATTCCAATTAATCTTCACCCAATGTTAGATTAAATATGACATATTATTTCTGCCTTTGTGATAGAATTATTTTTAGATGCTCTTGTCAATTCTTAACTCCAACTTGATCTTAGTTTATTTTTCAACAATTTTGGTACTTTGGAATCATTTTTTCTCTGTTATGTCTCTACTTGGATGAAATTTTTTTTCTCATTTTTTTGGTTAAAAAAAACATCCTTAAAATGTTTGAAGATATTATGGATAAATTGTTTTAATCATGGATGCAATGGTTTTTTTTTTCTTTAACCATTTAATGAATCCTTTGTTGAAAAACTTTAGGAGAAACATTTTAACCATGTTTTTTGTTTTCTTTCTTTTTTCTTGTGATCATATAAATGGTTGCTTTGTTTTATCCCATGATCATCGATTATTATCAGTTTTATCGCTGCTATTGTTTGTTCGTAGCAATATAATATCTATTTGGGATGATTTTCTGGAGATGTTCTAGTTTTGAATCTAAAAAGAATATAGCGGTTAGGATTTATGTGTTGGCCCATTTGGATTTGATGTATTATGTAACAAATCTTTGGACTGTCAATTTTCAAGATTTTCAAGTTTTCATAGATCTGTCGATTTATACTTTTTTTGAAGCTTGAAACTTTCTAAAATGAATATGAAAATATATTTTAAGACTATTACAAAGATTTCCAATATGAAAACCACATTTATCGACACTATTGAAGGTAGTCTCTAATTTGATTGTTCAGAGCCTAGGCTCTATACAAACCACACCCTTCTTTAAAAAATTGCACATTTCCCCTCACAACATGCATGCATTCCCCCCTTCCTTCTTCCCTTTTATCAAATCAAAATTAAAGGAAAAGTCGTCCTCTTCCACGACCCAAGAAGACCGGGTCTTGTGAGAAGGTGCGCTCTGCACGCTGCTTCTTTGCATATATATACATAATATATCTCTTTCCTCCTCTCCAACACCCTCGTTATGCGATAGAGTCTTAACATCTCTGATATTAGCTGAAAAAGGTATTTTTTTTTTTGGTTTCTTCTCATACATGTTTTTTTGGTGGAGACTCTACTTTTCTGGCTCCACCAGTTTTTTGATGCCTGTACCATTTGTTTCTCTGTCCTAATGGCTATAAAATCATGTGTTAGATTTTTTTTTTTTTTTATATATATTTGGTTGTTATGTAGTTGTGTATATTTGCAGATAATACTTTATTGCTGGATAGTCATTTGGGATTTAGCCGTATGTCCTTCTCAAATCTTGTTCAAACCATTTTGATTTGGGTTTCCTAAATTATAAATCAATTTTAACCCCAAGTTATTTGGCTACTAAGAATTTTTTTACTGATCTTTTAGTCACTCTGCAGCCTATGGTTTCTTTTTTTTCTGCCGAAATTAATTTCGTGTTGATGGGTCATTTGGTCTACAATAAGAATATTTGTTTGGAAAAAGAGATCCCATCTCTCCATCATACATTCCAAAATCTTTTGAAAGGGGGATTGCTGGTTATTGTTATTATTTATTTGGAAATTTGGTTCAACTGAGTTTTTTTTGTCTAACTTCTCTAATCGAGCTTTAATTGATACTTGTAATCGAACTCCACTACTGTTTTATGGATCGATTACTGATTCATCAATCCTATACCAATTGAAAGACATTCAGACATAAGATAGATATAAACATCAAACAGAAGACATGCTGAAAGCAAGCACACAAGAACTACAAGGCTGAGAGGCTCTAGAAGCACCCTGCCGTTTACAATGCCTCATGAGGCCTTTTATAGACTCCGGACGTGAAAGCCGGACTTCAAATAAAATTAAAAGCACACAACTTGGCCAGGACAGCTGGCATTTGGAAACAGTAAAAGGTGAATAGTACAAAGCAAAAGTATATCTACAGTAACAGACAGGTGGGTCTGACAGAATAGTGCTCCACAGTGTCTGCCGATAAAATAGTGCTCCACAGTGTCTGTCGACAAAATAGTGCTCCACAGTGTCTGCCGACAAAATAGTGTTCCACAGTGTCTCAGTCTGTATCTGGATACATGTCGTATGGATAACCGTCTGAGTCGTAGCTTCCTGCAGATGGGCTATGAGAAGGTCCACTGTATGGGTCATCACTTGAGCTATCAGTTGGTGCATCTTATGGTGGTGGATGGTCAGCAAGCCAATGGTAAAGTTGGTGGAGTAAAGCTGCTCCTCGAGGGGTTGTGTCATTCCATACTTCTTGTCTTGTATAAACATGCAGAGGAATAGTATCTGGAGAGACTCTGTTAATGTAACACATTGTAGCTTTGAGTTCGGACCAAATTTCTGCATTATTAGGCCAAAAATTAAGGAGATTAGAATCATACCATCCAATAGTTTCTATAAGGGGATGTTGGGTGATATAGGTATAATCTGGATAAAGAAGCGGTTTGAGAGTTTGGTGGAAACTGATAACAACATAAGGTTTCAGAAAGGGTCTGAAAGAATCCATCCAGTGAGTGTAGTGGTAATGTTTTAGGAAGAATCTATAAAAATTCAGGGCTCTGGGATTATGGTGTATATAATTATTCCATTGAAGAAAATGGCAGTGCCTTAGGTAGGAAATGAGTTTTCTTACATGGAATATAAAACAAATATGGTAGTTTTGGGTTAAGTACCATAAGATGCAGAGTACTTCTTTAGGCATAATAATGCCTGGTTTCAAAGAGGGTAAGATAAGGGTAAGATGGATGGCATCGAATTCCATGCATGCAATCTCCATGATTTCTTAAGACTATTTCATGCATTTTCTGTTGCATTTGGTCACTTCTGGAGGCTAGAGTTTTATCCAGAATCAATTCATATATTTCATCGGGAAGGTCATGATCTGTGTCATCAATGCGGATAATAGCTCCTGTGAAAGGAATGACTGAGAAAGTTGATTGTTCTGAAAATTGCCGCCGAGAAAACATATCAGCTAACACATTGTTTTTCCCCGAAATGTGTTTATATTCGAAATCCCATTGAGAAAACCAATTCGACCAGCGTAGAAGTTGGGGATTTGGTAATATTTTGTTTTTAAACTTCAGCATGTGTGGGAAAGCGGATAAGTCCATTTCAACCAGAATTCGGTAACCAATAAGGTGGAATTGGAACTTTTCTATTCCACGTTTTACAGCCAGAATTTCTTTAAAAGTGGAATGGTAGTGTAATTCAGACTGTTTAAATTTTCCACTTTTATAACCACAAATCATCCTTGTTTTGTCAATTTCCTCAAGAAGAATGCAAGCCCAAAATTCATCTGAGGCGTCTGTTTGCAAAATCCGTTTTCCAGAAGAGGGTATTTTTAATGAAGGCAAAGTTTTAGAAATGGATTTCAGTGCACGAACACTCTCAGTTTGCTTATAAGTCCATGGTGGTGCTTTCTTTTTTAAGAGCAAGTAAAGAGGGCTGGTATGGAGAGATAATCTTGGAATAAAGGGTGACATATAATTGACAATGCCAAGAAATTGATGTATTTGTTTAACAGAAGATAAGGTGTCAGGGAATTCTGACAAATGATTGGCAATATGAGGTTGAAGTTTGTACATCCCATTATGAAAATGCAGTCCAAGGAAATCAATTTCAGTAGCAGCAAAGACACATTTTTTCTCATAAAGCATAATGCCAAATTGACAACAAAGAGAGTGGAATTTGGTTAACAAATTGATATGGCTTTGCAAGTTTGGAGAGAATAAGAGAATGTCATCAACATATATCAGAGTTTGTGTTGAGATGGGTTAAAAAATGGTAGTTAAAACCTTTTGAAAATAGGTTGGTGCATTTTTTAAACCAAAGGGCATGACAGTCCACTGAAAATGATAATTTGGTAAACAAAAAGTTGTTTTGTGTCTGTCATCTGGATGTATCCCTATTTGCCAAAAACCAGATTTTAAATCAAACTTTGAAAATATATGTGCATGATAAATTTGAGAAAATAATGCAGTTTGGTTGGGCAAAGGGAATTTATCATCAGCAAGAAAAGAGTTTAAGGGTTGGTAGTTGATTACCAATCTAAGTTTCCCTCGAACTTGTTCTGCTCTTTTATTGACATAAAAAGCTTCACAAGCCCATGGGGAGCTAGTTGGTTCAATTAATCCTTCCTTAATCAAGTCATGTATTTCTTGCTTTACCTGGTCTAGCATTGCAGGATTAAGTCCTCTGTGAGAGGCTTTTGTGGGGTTTATGTCTTCATTCCTTTTGAATGAAGAAATATTCAGATTAGTATGCTCTACGTCTACGTAGCTGGTCTACGATCTCTCATATCAGAACACAGAATATAACTTGAAGGTTAATTTCAGTGACTTTATTCCACTGCTACAAACTTTCTTGAGTTACATGTTAATAATAGGAACTCTGAGGGGCTGAGGAATGGCCTAAGAATGGAGATCATACCTTTAACATGAAGTGAAAGAAAGTTGGCCTTTTCAACCCAAAACCAAAATCATAGTCAACAAGCAAGATATTTTTGAACTCATGGCAGGAGATATTTCTTCAGAAGTAAGTTTAGATACTCCTCGTTCATCCACCTCTGAACCTATGTTTTCAAAACAAGAACATCGTTTTGAAATTACCTATACTCTTGAAAATTTTTCTGAAACTCGATCTCAGTTGATCAATCCTTATCATGTTTATGATAAATCAAGCTTAAACTGGACTAAAAGGATTAAGAAACTTTGTGGAAAGAGAAACTTTGAGTCCATAAAAGAGTATGTCCAAGCCTCTTCTTTTGATCAACATCATATCCCAGCCACCCAGTCTGAACAATATGTTACAATAACCTACCAAAACATCTTTTCCCTTTATGGTTAAAAGAAGGATATACCCATATCCATTTTGGAGCCATAAAATTAGCCTTAACCTTTTATGGCAGAAAAGGGATGGAAGCAGTAACCAGAATTGCTTTGCTAGATACAAGATTTCTTGAATATCAACATGCTTGTATAGGCACCATTCAAACCACCTTAAATGTAGGCACCATCTTTGTTACCTTCTTCCCAAATTTCAATATTCCTATAAAAGACCCCAATCTGAGTTCAGCGTTCAAAGTTCAGTTACAAATAACTGGAACTAAACAAATTGAGACCTCTTCAGTAGCTACTCTTCATTACCAAATGGTCTATCGTTTGCAAAACCATGCATTCGATATTGTTACACCTTTAACCCCTGAAACAGAAAACACTGCTTTGTTCATCAAAGTTGATAACAATTCTCAGCCAGTTTGCCACTGTCCCCAGACAAATATCCAGGGAAAGATTGATTGAATTAATACCCTCCACTTGGGTTACAAACTATGAGAATTTACAAGCTCAAAGCCAACCAGTGTTACAAACTGAGTCCAGAATGACTAGATTGACAGATGGTCAGGTCCAAGTTGATTTCCTACCTTCAGGACAAGAAAGTCAAACCAGAGATATTTTTCCAACTCATTTCCAAGGAATACTCGAAAAAGTTCCAATTCTTGCATTTAACAAACTTGGCCAACCCATTTATGAACAGAAAACCATAGATGGCCATAATTGGTTTGACTGCTGCAACTGTGACTCTTGTCTTCAAACTGATGATGAAATGGAAATAAAGAAAAACAGAAGAACATCAAAGAAAAAATCTTCTTCTCAACGATTGCATCAAAGATATCAGGATGGAGATCCTACAGTTGATCTCTTAGGAGAAAGTTCAGGTAAGTGGGATTATTATGTGACTTATGGTACTTCTCAACTTCCAGTCCCACAATCTTCTCCTATCATTCCCACTGGATGGGATGATAAAGATGATAAAGATGATTCCACAATACAAAACAGCTGTTTAATGTTTGACCCTTCCAGTTCAAATTATGCAGATAGTTTTCCTCCTCTTCGTGATTTTGAAAAAATCCAAGAGAATGAAAAGCGTGTTTGGAAAATAAAAACCCCTCCGGCAAGAGACTCCTCTGGTACTTCTAAACAGATTTCATCTGCTGAAGCAAGCCTAAACTGGCAAGCTGAGAATGCTAAGTTTCAAAATTTGGCATTACTGCGACTAGAAACTACCCAAAATTCTATGAAAGCCCAGTTGGAAACTACCCAGAACACCTTTACGTCTCACACCCAAGGGTTGACACGCATAATTATGGAATTGAAAGAAAAAATTTAACTGTTACATGAAGAACTTTTGCAAATATTGTATTGTGTGAAAGACATGCATGAACAATCTTATTTGTTGTCCGTCAAACGGAAAGAAAAAACATTTTTGGAGAAACAATTATAAAGCCTTGAAAAGGACTATTGGATGAAATCCCAATATCAATCTCCATACCAAACCCAAAATCAGCCTTTGCCAACCTTTTCTCCTCAACCAAGTTATCCAACCTTGAGAAACCCATATCCTTTTCCACCAACAAGAACTTTGTATCCCCCTACTAGAATTATTCACCCTAGACCTTTTGGACTAAGATCCTATAATCCTTATGAAGATGAAAGAAGATTTCCAGAAGAAATGTTCTTTCCTCAATTAAGGAAACCACAACCTAGATCAGAACCTAGTCCTTCCCAAACCAAAAAACCAAACCAGACACCTCCTACAGAGAAGCCTCCCAAACAAGAAACCCAGATGTTCCAACCCTCAGAAATTGATTCTGAAATAGTTGCCTCATCCACTTCTCATTCCATACAGCTACCCGAACCTGAACCTCTTGGTAATATGAGCACCTTCTTAAAAAATCTTACCAAACCCTCTGAGATAAACCTTCATTCTGAAACCCAGTCTTCCTCTGACTCATTATCAGAAACTTCTACAGCTACAACATTGTCTGAAACTTCTGAAACTTCTGATACTTCTGATCCCCTTTACATGTTGAACCAACCAGAAGCTGACCCTCCAGAAGAACCTTTGGAACCAGACCCAGATCCCATACCTGCAGAAGAATTTAGACTTCCCAATATTCCACTCCCAACCTATGGAGATTCCTCAAAAGGTTTTACTATAAATGACATCCCTCCTTCGAAATGGATAGACAGATTCAAAGAGATCCAAGGATGGATGCATGCTGAAATGTTAAATCCAGCAAATACTTTGACCAACACAATTGCGAAAGTCATTGTTCGTTTTCGTGGAAGACTATTTGACTGGTATGTAAGCCTTGGAGAATATAGGCAAACTCAATTAAGAAATAGTCAGTCCATTATTGAATTTTTCAGCTATCTCATTGCTGAATTCACAGGGCCAGTCAGACATGAACAGATTACTGCAAGAGAAGAATTTTTCCAACTTAAATGCTGTTCTTTCAAACGGCATGATTTGGAAAAACATTTTATGGAAATGAACAAAAGATACCATAAGATTGGAGGAATCGATGATGTTAATCTCAAGCAATATTATTTAGAATCTATTCCTTCTACTTTGGGCAAAGAGGCCACCAAGACCATGGAAAACCAAGGACTCACAATTCAAATTGTTAGTTTTGGAGAAATTTATCAGTTTGTTTTACATGCTTTAGAACGGTTATGTAACCAAGTAGAATTTGTCAAGCAAATGGAGAAAAACAAGTATCTTCTTGGGAAATCCTGTGACAAGCCGTATTTAAAGATTAAATGTGACATTGAGAAACATTGTAGATGTCCTTCTCTTGGAAGAAAAGCAAAACAGAAATATCGCCATACTATGGACCACAAGAAGAAGAAAAAAAAATTCGAAACTTATAAATTTCTTCGCCGATCCAAAATCCAAAAGCATCGAACCAAAGGAGACCGATGTTATGTTTGCGGCCAAAAAGGACATTTTGCAAACAATTGTCCCAACCAACAAAAAAAGAAGAAGCTCATCCATCTTCTTTCACAGGCACTAGATGAATCTATTAATGATGATTTGGAATCAGTGTTTTTGCTGGATGATGAACACAATGATGAGACTTTGATCTCAATCTCCTACACAGTGGACTCTGAGCTTAATGAAATCTCAAATTCAGTCATACCTGAGGTATTTTGTCCCCCTGAATATTCCCTGAACCTCTAAACCAAATACCTGCTGACTCCTATCCACTCTGTCAACCAACCCCAATAGCCATGGTTCAACTCCTACATGAACACTATTCCAAACCACTTACCCTCCCTGCCTTTTTTGATACTGGCGCATCTGCAAGCATATTAAAACCTGATCTGCTCCCTAAACAATTTTGGGATCTGTAATTGGTATTCAATCATTTTTTCTCTGTTATGTCTCTACTTGGATGAATTTTTTTTTCTCATTTTTTTGGTTAAAAAAGACATCCTTAAAATGTTTGAAGATATTATGGATAGATTGTTTTAATCATGGATGCAATGTTTTTTTTTTTTTTCTTTTACCATTTAATGAGTCCTTTGTTGAAAAACTTTAGGAGAAACATTTTAACCACGTTTTTTGTTTTCTTTCTTTTTTCTTGTGATCATATAAATGGTTGCTTTGTTTTATCCCATGATCATCGATTATTATCAGTTTTATCACTGCTATTGTTTGTTCGTAGCAATATAATATCTATTTGTGATGATTTTTGGGTGATGTTCTAGTTTTGAATAGTGGTTAGTATTTATGTGTTGGCCCACTTGGATTTGATTATTTTGCTGGTTATGTGGGTATGTAGCTTGTATTTGGGTGCGTCGCTCTAGATATAATTAGGAGGTATAATCCATGAGTTGGTTCATTTGATTCACATCTTTATTAGTGATTCTGTTTTTTTTTGCTTCAATATATGTTTTTTGTTTCTTTTTCCTTTTTTTTTCCCCTTTTCCTGGTTATTTGGGTAGGTAGCTCTAAAAATAATATAGGAGTTACAATCCATTATTCATATTTGTATAAGTTTTTTATTTTTATTTTTATTTTTTTTGGTCTAGTATGCTTGCTTGAAATGAGGATGACTGTACCTAAATGAGGAAGTTGAGATGGATGAGTGGCAAGACCAAGAAGGAAAAAAATTGGAATGAACAAATTCAAGGAAATTTAGGGGTAGCTCTAATAGCAATTAAAATGCGGAAAAATAGACTTAAATTGACATGGATGAAAGTAGTAAGAAAAGATATGATGACTTATTTTTAAAAAAAAAATTTAACTACAAATGCTGAAAAATCCAGAAGTTTTTTTTGGTATTATCGGTTCATACAATACATATTTTAGATCATATTACCTTCTTTTAGTTTTTTTATTTCCCATTGTACCTTTGGTTTGAAAATTTAAGTATGGAACCACAAAATTGGATATATTTGAGCAGTTCCAATGTCCAACTTTTGAATTATTTGAGGGAATTTTGTGGAAGTAAAAGATGAACAAAATAAACAAGTGGGATCTATGAAAATTTTGAGAAACTTGAATGGAAGATTTTAAATACTGTAAAGAAGGGTGGTAATTTTGAAGTTTTTACAATTGATGGTGTTGAAAGTACAATTTACTCTTTTCAAAATTAATTAAAAATTGATTATACAGCCTAGTCCAATCTCGTGATTAAGTTGTTTAGCCTGCCAGAAATGTGGTTAGAAGGATTTTTGTGGTCTTAAGTTGATTCGTCGTCTGAATACACAATAGAAAATAGTGTTTTTGAGTTTTTGAAAGTCTAGATCTATTGTCCCCCTCAAATTGATGAAGTCCATTTTGAGTGCGCAGGGTTGGATTTACAACACTTTTGAGTTCCTAATGTCTTTATTTTTCAAGTAATTAGAGAACTTTATCAAATCACATAAAAATTTAAACCATTTGACTTTTCACATTGGTGTGATTGATAAATTTCTAAACCCCTAAGAGTGTATCATTTGATGGGCTATTTGAAATTTGATCAAACGAATGATTAAGCTATTTGAATTAGATGAATAGGTAGGAGTTAGACGTTAAATAGTTCAACTCTTACTGTGATTTGACGAATTTCTTAATTATTAATATGAGGCATGTAATCGAAAACTTCCTAGATAAAAATATTCTCCTTGACTGCACTTTTTTCTTTTTCTTTTTTTCCTTTGAGTGGGGTGAGTGGAGGATGATCATGTGCTGTGGGTGATTGGGCTTCTAATTGGTGGCCAAATTTATTCCATCAAAAATTATAAACTTTAATGTTCTTATGCTCCCAAGTAACGAGTGAACATTAATGTGACTGTGGTATGAAGTGCATTGGAGCTACTAAATTTATTAGTTAGTAAGCCTAATAATGAACCATGACTCATCTTGGATTGCAGGCATAAGCTAGTTTCTTTAAGAGAAGTGCTGGTGCATGTTTGCTTGTTTGATTTGGATCAAAAGTTTGGATTGAATTGGATTGTTAAGTGGTAAGAAAGAAGAAGAGAAAGAAAATGAGTGAAGGTAGCAAAAATGGATTATCAGCTATGGAATCAGAGAAACGTCCTACTCCGCGATTGAACGAGAGGATCCTTTCTTCCTTGTCGAGGAGATCGGTAGCCGCGCACCCATGGCATGATCTCGATATAGGTACCCTTGTACCCCACGTAAACAACAATTTCCGTCCCTCTTCACTCTTATTATCACACCTTCTTTCTCATATACTCATCCACATTTTCTCTGTCTCCCAATCTTCTCACTCCCTCCCTTCCATACAAACTCTCTCTCCTAAACTCACTACGTCTTTATGCCTTGCACGTAGGACCTGGGGCTCCCTCGGTTGTCAATTGCGTAAGTATTCTTTACCATGGCATTTGATAATTGTGTATGGGGTCATGAGGATTTGATACTTGCGGAAGAGAGGCAGTTGATCTTTATTGCCACATGAAATATGGGGTTATGAGGATCATCATCATCAAATCAATAAGTTGGAAAGTGAGGGGAGAAAGTGGGACCTGCCAGAGCATAAAAGAACGTTATTAGTGGATCCCACTCTATCTCACCCACCAACTCATTGATTAGGAGGAGATGACTCTTATGACCATAATCATGAGGATTATAATTTACTTTTAGTAATTTGTAATGCCTCTCAAAACTGATATCCTCTCAAATGCCAAACCTTATCAACGACTTGGCTCCCATCTTGGTAACTGTTCAAATCTCACAAAATATACAACATGTTGACTGGTCTTGAGAGGAAAAGTATACATATTACATACTTTTCAGAGAGAAATTTGTATTAAAAATAGATAAAACAATAAATGTATCAAATTTTTTTCCAATATTATCATGAAAGTATAGTAACTAAAGCAAAATGATTGGGTTGGATTGTCATCTTTTAAAAGATTGAGCTGCACATCCTCACTTTAATTATTAAGATAAAATAACATCTTCATGCAATCTTAATTTATTTTTAATTTTTAAAAAGGATTAGTAAAAATTCCTAATCTTCAAAACCCTATCCTCTCAAAATCGATTTAGAGTTGGTCCACCATGGATATTGGTCTGCAGAGGTGTCACTGTGTGACCTTTTGTTGTTCATTTATAAAGGAACAACGAGGAATGGAAAAATAGAGATATGATTGTATCACTAGCATAAAACATGTTATGGGCATAATTAATTCCTATTCCTAACTAGACTACATTGTGTCATATATAGGTTGTGGAGATAGGAAAAGGAAGCAAGGTCAAGTACGAGCTGGACAAGAAAACTGGGCTCATTAAGGTATTACGCTTGTTCTACTAGTGAGAATAACATTTCTTCATTGATTTTTTCAACATTTTCACCCTTTGTCTTTGACAAATTACTCATTATTTCTTTTCTATTTTTGCTCTTCGAATGAAAACTTAATGAAGAATTGACACATGCACAGGTTGATCGTATATTGTATTCTTCGGTGGTTTATCCTCACAACTACGGTTTCATCCCTCGAACACTTTGTGAAGACAATGACCCTATGGATGTCTTGGTTCTAATGCAGGTAAGACAAACTCTAAACCATCCTCTGGAATCAATTCCAAGAGTATCTAGGTAACTTCAGATAAATAACTATACAACACTGATAACTTTGGGACAATTAAACAAATTGGTAACATGCAACCAACTTGTTCTTGGCAAGCCTATGGATGTCTTGGTTCTAATGCATGTAAAACAAACTCTAAACCATCCTCTGGAATCAATTCCAAGAGTATCTCGGTGACTTCAGATAAATAACTATACATCACTGATAACTTTGGGACAATTAAACAAAATTGGTAACATGCAACCAACATGTTCTTGGCGAGTTTTGACAAATACATCTAGAATGGATTGGTGGATATATAAGTTGGACATACGTGTTCATTCTTCTTGCAAGTTTTGACACTCCAAGAATGTGCTATGTGTGCCTTACACTTTAGAAACCTGGGCACTTTTGCTTAGGTTTGCAAACTGTCCCTGCTCAGGACCGACCTGACAGACTTGGTGTGGCTTGAGCTTGACCTAGGCCTGAACTATATGTAAAAGGCCCCAGCCTAAGGAACTGCCTATGGGCCAACCATGGTGGCCCAAAGCTCGTATGAAAATAGGCCTAGCCGAAGCTTGCAGACAAGACCAGAACTTAAGGCTGCCAATAAAATGAGTCCAGGCCAGGCCAAGCTTGCCCTGGGGCTAGCCTGAACCTTCACAGCCAGGCCCGGTCCTGCTCATGACAATTTAGACCCAAGTGTGGCTGGAGCTGGCCCATGGCCATTCTTGGTGGTTTGAAATTGGGAAAGTCTATTCAAATCTTATTTGGAAAAATTTATTTCTGACCTGATTTTTCCCAAATACCGTAACCATAGTTTGAATTGGATTAGACAGGCTTGTTCGGCTCTAGTTTTAGCCATAAAGATATTTCATTATAATAAATGTAACAATAGTATTAGAGTAAGCAATAATTAACCCAAAGCCACGTATACTGAGTACTGTGTTTCTGGCTAACATGTGTCAAGCATGTCACCCAATATCTTTCTCATATTTTTTAATTTGATATGGGTCTGAAGAATATCAGGAAGGAATTCTTGGGTCAGGGAACCCCTTAGATAATGGGATCACAGGCAACATGTTTAATGCATACTACTCAAATATGACCTAATATATCAGCTCCTTTATCATTGAATTAAAATAAATCAACTCATTTGATAATCTGGCCAGAAATAACCAATTCATTGCCTAGCATGCTTTTAATAAAATTAGATGGCATTGATATTATGTCCTTTTCCTTTTCCTTTTCCTTTTCTGATAATTGTTTAATTTTTAGCTTTAGTTAATTTCTGCCCTCATTTACTGCTTAAATATTTCTAAGGTCATGATATTTTGAGATAGCTAGTTTGCTATATCAAAAACACAATATAACTTTCCTTCTAGTTTCTGTGGTGACTTTGCAACTACTTATTGTCTGCAAAGTATATCTGTTATATAACATTGGTACTTATATTAATTTAATGATTACCAGGAACCAGTTCTTCCAGGTTGCTTTCTTCGAGCTCGAGCTATAGGACTAATGCCCATGATTGACCAGGTATTTGATTACTAGAGGAGAACATGCAGAATTCGAACACTTGGCATTTTTCATTTTTCCAATTTCATTTAGTTATCAACTATTATCTGAATGTATTTTGTTGTTTCTGGGCATGGAAAACAGGGTGAGAAGGATGATAAGATAATTGCAGTGTGTGCGGATGATCCAGAATATCGACACTACACTGACATCAAAGAACTCCCTCCTCACCGTCTACAAGAGATTAGGCGATTCTTTGAAGACTGTATCTTTTTTATCATTTCTCATATATAATGGTTTCTATTGAGGTGAAGTACACCATATATCTGGCCCTTTATGGTATATTGTACACCACAGTGGCATCCATGATCCATTATTGATGATGGACATGGGAATAAGCATTTGAGTGCTTGTAGTTTATCTTTGTTCTCCATCACTGGAAACAGACAGGCGATCCACCTATGTTATACTCTGCCTTCAATTATTAGCAGTCTTTCTCAATTATTACTTAGTACTTGGGTTTCCTTTACCATAGTGTAACTTAGACAAGAAGAACGAGAACAAGGAAGTTGCAGTGAATGACTTTCTCCCTTCCACAGCTGCATATGAAGCCATCCAATACTCCATGTGAGTCTTTTCTCTTTTCACATTTCATGGCACATCAAATGTTATAGAATACAAATATGCATATGCATAGAACTTGAACTATCAACACAAACTCCAAATAAATTAATCTCTCGTAATCACATTTACATTTGCTTATCACTGACATATCACGATCGTTCATATACATGTATAAAAATGCATAGAGAACAGACTCCTCACCTTACATAGTTTGAACTACTGTAATTCATTAAAATGTATGATATGTAATAGAAGGGGCAGGTACACCCGTTTATCACTGATATTTCGTGATCATTTTCATATGCATGTATTAAAATGCCTAGAGAACAAACTGCTCCTCTCACATAGTTTGAAATTACTGTAATTCATTAAAATGTATGGTATGTGATAGTAGGGGTTTATTTTGTTTCTTATTTAAGTAGGTTTAACATGTGGTCTGTGGTGCAGGAATCTTTATGCAACCTACATCTTGCAAAGCTTGAGACGTTAATGGACACTACGATTGGATATCTATCGATTATCAAAAGCTAATATATAATAATTCGTATTCTTTACTTCATAAAATCACTTGGACTGTATATTCCTTTGATGTGCCAATAGTTGAATAAATCCATCGAGCTATTGCTTTTTCGTTTTTTATTTATTTCAAATTTGTCTCTTGATCTTTGCTCTACAGTACATTTGTGGAGTTGTATTTCTTGTTTGGCGAAATTCATGGACCTCTATCCTTAAAAGAGGTTGAGATTTTTTATTTGCTTTGCCATGTACAAGTCGTTTTGGCTCATCAATTCAGTACTTCGAACCAGATAGTTCTGGCAAATATATATGGCCACAAAAACAACTATTTTTGTTGGGCCTTGGGCTACATATAAATATTGATGATTGTAAATGCTTTTTTCACAACAGTGATTGAGATTCCATTCTTGGCTTTCCATTTGTTGAACCCGGAAACATAATTAGGCTTCATCGATTGTTTCTTTTATTTCTCTCTTAGATGCGTGAAGTATCCATTATATTGTCTCATCATAGGGATGACAATGGGCTGAGTGGCCTGGCCAGGCTCGGCCCTAAAAAACTAGGGCTTGGGCCACATAATGTGGTCTGCGGGCTAGGCTAGGGATGGGCAATTATGGCCACTAGGGTAGGGCTAGGTCAGGTTTGGGCCAAGGCTGGCCTGGTTTAGCTTGGTCTGCTCTCTTATTCCTTGTATTCTTTTTTTATCTTTAGATTTTATTTGGCATAGCCTAGCGTGGCCCAACCTTGATAGAGGGCAGGGGGTTGGGCCTCGTCCAGGGCCTCTTTTGCTCGGTCAGGGCTTGAGCAGGCCCTATGGGGACATGGGCTGAGCTAGGGCCAAGGCTGGCCTGGCGTAGGTTTGGTCGTTGCTAGCTCTATCTCTTCATTGCCTTCATACCCATAAATAGGACCTGATGAGCCATGCACATGTGACCACATGATCTATATGGTGACATGGATTACATAATTCCTTCCCTAGCAGCTATAGAACAAGCTTGTCGAAATGCCTTTTGGGTAGGTGTTTTCCTACACACCAAAGGGAGATAAAATGAAAAAAAGATAGGGTAAAAAGGGTATTAAAACATGGATCGACTGCCTGGTTCGGCCTTCCTTGTACTTATCTCGGCCCTCCTTTGTACTAATCCAGATTGGTCGAATTGGAGAGAGAAAACGAAAAAAAGATAGGGTAAAAAGGGTATTAAAGCATGGATCGGCTGCTTGTTTCGGCTCTCCTTGTACTTATCTCGGTCCTCCTTTGTACTAATCCAGATTGGTCGAATTGTACTAGCCAAATTGGCGTGTGGTTTGTATAGAGTTTAGGCTCTAAACAATCAAATTAGAGCCTACCTTTAAATACTGTCGAGCAATGTGGTTTTACTATTGGAAATTTTTGTGATAGCTTTAAAATATATGTTCATATTTGTTTATAAAGTTTAAAGCTTCAAAAATAGTGTAGATCGACATATCTATGAAAACTTGAAAATTTTGAAAATTGACGGTCCAAAAATGCGATACAAAATACATTATTTCTAAAACTTTGAAATCCATTTTTTTCTCATGTCCATACATCTTGATGTCGAGATGATCAATTTGAAGATATTTGGGCATCAAAACAACCTTTTCTAATGAGATTTTTGAGGTAGGCTCAAATTTGATTGTTTAGAGCCACAACTCTCTATATATAAACTTTTCCCTAAAATTAAAATTGATAAAATAGGGAGAGAAAAATTGCATAAATTATTTCATTCTATAAAATTTTTGTTCGATAACATAGATCAACAAAAAAGTATATTATAGAAGGGGAATAGTGGGTTTGGGAAAGAATATTATTGATTCTCAATTCGGCCCAAAGAAGTATAAAAAATATGACCAAATCGAATGTTCCCAATGAGTGTTGACTATTTTTAAAAGGGTGTGGCTTGTATGAGGTTGAACAACCCAATTAAGGTGCACCTCCAAATTTTATCATAATATGTAATTTTGGTGTAAAACATTCTTAGGATTATTTGAAAATCTATTTTTATTTTTAATTATAAAATTTTAAAGTCCAAAAATGGTTAAAATCAAGGAGTTGTATAAACATATAAAAATCTTGAAAGTGGTCGGTCTAGATAGTGTGTTGCAAGATGCAGTATTTTTCGGAGTCAAAAAATATTTAATTTATTTTTTCATATCAATACATCTCGATACTGAAATGATCAATTATTTAACCTTAAAACAACATTTTCTGATGGATTTTTTATATGCATTTCTAATTCTATATTTTAAGGTTGCAACCACATATATAAACTTTTTTCTTTTTAAATATCAACAACTTTTCAATCCCTTGGCAAAACCATATCCATTCATGAACTCTTTTAAGATATAGGGCTCTTCTATCTTCTATATGAATGTTGCATGCGTTTACCCTAAATTATTGCTTTATGCAAATAGAAATTAGTAGTAGTCCTCTCTATCTCTATCAGACCATTTGTTCTGTTTTGACACATGTTATTTCTTTTTAAAAGTTACGACAAGGCCCCTTCATTACATTATCTAGACCGCCAATTTTCAATATTTTCAAGTGTTTTTATATCTAATAGACTTGCATTATTTTAAGAGGCTTAAGTTTCACAATTATAGGTTAAAAACACGTTTTTAGGCCGCCACAAAACTTTTCTAACACCAAAACTACGTCTTCTAGTATAATTTAAATGCGCACTAGATTGTTTAAGGTTGATACCTTATACAAATGGCACCCTAAGAAAAAATAAAGTTCAAACCATTTTTAATTGGACCACGATTGTACTGTATGACATATGCTTACGATTTTCACTCGTCCGCATCTCTATTTTCTATGGGATATTTATAGGTTGAATAAGGGTTAAGCTGGAAATTAGTTCTTATAATCTCTGGGCTTTGAGGGATTCTTTTTTTAAATTTTTTGGATTTTTTGATAAACAATCGACCCAAAATAAATCAAAACAGGTTTAAAACGAACACTTACACATCGGGCCATGCAGCGCATCGCTAAAAGGTGTGCAGGCTCATTGGAGACTAAATCATCATTTCTTTAAACAACATCAACCGTGCCATAAGTTTCTAATCGTAAGTCGAATTCAAGCCATTTTTAGACCATTAGAAATCTTGTAACTTGCTCTATAATTTGAAACCAAATTTGGTAAAAGTTGAGATAGTTTCGAGGGTCTATAAGGCTAGGAATTTAGGGTCTCGGTTTTAGGTTTCTGGATGTTAGATCAGTGTTTTGGGTATGCAGGACTCATGAGTTTCTAAGGTGACTATGTGAGGATATTAGGATAAGATGATTGGGTTTAATTAAACTATGGTTTACTAGGGTTTGTGTGGTCTTGTTTTTTAGGAATTGCCGTAACCAGAGGGAGGTATCTGCACATGTCAATGAGGATTTGGCAACAATACTTTTATCCAAACTTAATAACTTATATATGTCAAAGTTCCTCACAAATTGATCATACTAGACGTAACAACAATACACCTTATGACGAGGATAGGGCTCTAATCTTGTTTTTCTCGTTCGTTTGAGCAATCATGTTATTACGCTACTCGATGGAAAATTTATCACAAAGATGGATAGGGCGATTGTGACACTATGCACTTATGGAAATATAGAGATGATACACTTTTGTTGTCTTTTTTTTCTCTCTCTAGAAAGAGAAAGGTCAAAATTATAGAGAGGCATTGGGTGATGCGAGAGAAAGCGTGGAGAGAGGTTTTGTGAGAGGCACTGGTTCTCTTTGGTAAGAGTCACTCGCATTTTTCGTTTGATTTATTTTTCTAGCTTGTTCTTTGCTTGTGGCCATTTTATTATTTTTTGGCTCTTTGCCAAAAATCAAGTCATCAGCTTTTAGAGCTTTCACACACAACACTGAGAATTACAAGAACAAAATAATGATATGTAGTCTCTCAAGTTTATTCATGAATACATATGGGCAATAAAAATAATCAAAAGTTGTCTACAAAGAAAGTGCTAGATATGGTGCTCTTGGTTTTTCATGCCATAAAGGTGATAACTATGCATATTTTCAGGGAAGCAAATAAACCGATGATAAGCTCATCAGATTCAATCTGACATAAATGGAATAAACTTCAAAAAGGTCAGCTTAAACCTAGACATGGGCTTGTAACAATGGCGAAACATAATCGCCACAAGAGCTTCAATCACATAAATTTAATACAAAAACTTGGTCACAACTGCGAATTCTTAATACATAGCATAGGATAAAATGATATGAAGAACATTAAATATCTAATTGTTCTCATAATTCTTAAAAAGGACTTCCCTCACTAAAGCATTTAGATTCTCATAAGAGGAGCCTCCTGGTTTGATAGCCTTCTCTGCTATCTGTTTCCACTTCATTATTTTGGTCCTCATCTCCTTTCCCTTCGTCCCTTCCATCAACATCCTCACTTTGTCCTCCACCTCTTCCCTTTTGACATTGTTGTCTATCTCCATGCCAAAACCCCACTCAGTGCAGGCATACCTACAATTGGTTGGTTGCTCTCCCAAACATGGCCAACATATGACAGGCACACCATTGCAGATGGCCTCAAGAATAGAGTTCCAACCACTATGCGTCAAAAACCCACCCACTGAAGCGTGAGAAAGCACGTGTTCTTGGTTGCACCAATTTGCAATCAACCCCCTATCCTTAATTTCATCCATGAACTCTTGGCTCAAAATAGCGGCTTCACCCATCATGAGATCTCTACGAGTGATCCATATGAAGGGTTTATGGCTATTAGCAAGGCCCCAAGCAAACTCATTGAGTTGATCAAGAGTTAGCACCGCGACGCTACCAAAGTTCACATATAAAACCGACATAAATTGTTGTTTATCGAGCCAAGCCAAGCACTCATTCTCTTCTTTCCACAAACTCGTCAGAATAGACTTATCCTCTCCTTTGGATTCGTGTTTGCTAAAGGTTAGAAGAAGACCGATTGTGTAAAGTGGGCAAGCGATTCGAGATCTCATAGCTTTAATAACATCCTTCTCCAAATCATCAAATGTGTTGAGAATGAGGGCCGAAGTCCTCAGTGCCATCTGAGATTCTGTTATGCTATAGTTAAGAAGGAAGTCATCTGGATCAGCGGTCCTAACAACAGATACCATGTCCTTGAAACAAACATTGGGCATTCCTGGAACCCAGTCTAGAGTGGTTTCCAAGTACCCTTCAGCAAGGCTGCTTAAATCTGCACTCACACACAATAAAAAATTCAAGCCTAAAACAACCATTAAACAAAGTCCAATCAAATGTACATATGATTAAGCTCCTTTTTGCTAACTAAAGTGACTTAACTTAAAAACTTAGTTTTTGAAAGTTCAACTCAAGAAAAATAATTTCACTCAATAGTAAATTAGAGTTCACGTCCATTTGATGTGAATTTTCTAACACATCCCACTCTTTCAAGCGATTTTCACTCTAATACGAAATGGTAATGCATGCCCTCTGATTTATTAAGAAGACAATTTAGCATTAAAAAAGAAGAAGATATTATTGATAAGCAATCATGTTTCATTATAATTTTGGTGTTAGTTTGCGGTGCATCTCATGAGAATGGAATGCATTTCTGTAAAATACAAATTTGTTTGTCTATAGGAAACATTAATTACCCCCTGATCCATTGGTCTACTAGTATTAACATAACCATGTAAATATGCAAGATATTGATAAAGTGACAGAAATTCATAATAGATAAGTGTTTCATAACTACTAAAAAAAATAAAAAGATTTAGAAATTAAGGAAATAGAAAGAGGGGGAGAGAGAGACATATATTATGATATAAGCAATCCCAGACGCCTATTCAGATCAAATGGCTAAGAAATGGGATCAAGTGGGTGGGGTCTCTTAGAAAGTTTTCCCTTAAGCATATTCCTTAAGCCTTCAATTCTAACAAAATGCTTTCTTTCTGTAGAATGAAAGGGCTCATGTTCATGCATTGTCTCCACTCAAGAAAATTATTTTTTACTCCTTTCCAATATTTGCCTTTAAAATCTTCTTGGACCAAACCAAGATCCTGTGACTACCAAATTTGGGGCGAAATAAATGCCTTGAGACCCCTAAAATGGGAGAGGGACAAATATTGTTTTGGTCGAAACATGGGCAGACCAAATGTCCTTCTTTAATTATTTACTTCTTTTTTATAAACAAATTTTGACCATTTGTAGGCAAATGCAGTTCATGTTTCTCTCAGTGACTACAATCTCAAAATGGAAAGAGGAAACGAAAAAAACTGCATTCATTCAAAAGTAGTGTCTTTTGGTGGTGTTGAAAAAGGGGTAGGAGTCGTGGTGGTAGCCACCCCACACCCTAATCACCATATTGTGGTTTTTATTTCCACGTATACCGTCCCACTAACACCTTGACAAAACTAACTCCTAAATTATTTGAAAAAATGGGTTGGGGCATGTTTTCCCCACTAAATTACCCAAAAACAAAGAAAATGTATCTTTTGGTGTCTAATATAAAGGGTATATAACTTACAATCTCATGACTTTTCATTTTTGTTAACATTTTGTTGTTGATTAAGGGTCTCGTCATTATTTTAAACTTTCTTTTTGTTTTGAGAAGTTCAATATAGGAATTAAATTTGAGATGTAGAGTTGTTTGACATGGCCAATCACTCAAGCCCAAGCCCGATCCTCATTATTTTAAACTTCCACTAAATACATTTTGTTACTTATTATTATTTTCTTTCAGTTGTAAAAACTCAATGGCCTAATGTGGATTGATGGTATTGGTCACATAACAAATCTTTCTCCACTCTTACATGAATAAATTTCTACATGCCACTACAATTCAAATTTGGAAACCGAATTGATGTAAAGAGAAGCGGACAAAAATGACTCCACTATAATTCAAACGTTTTTATATATGATATGTTGGTTCATTATCATCGGAACCTTTGTTAAACTATTTGGGGTTGGCTACATGATATATGAGATATTGATTATACTCTGAAGATTTGAAATTGCAAGAGACACTCCAAGATAGTTCTCTAATAGGGGAAGTGAATGTAGATTATGCTCGAGCTTGAGGATATAATTTAGAAAAAATATCTCTTTATCTTCTATTTTTAACTTTTATATCTCATGAGACCCAAGAATTGAAAAATATTACTTGTAAGCAAAAGGTCTCTATTTTTTATATCTTACAACCCTTGGACCCCTTTGACCCTAAATTTTTTATCTCAAAAAACACTAAAATGATACCCTATCCAAACTTTTCTTCTTCGGCAAAACTCCATCTTGCTCCAACTCTAAAACTCAAAGTTGCGAACAAATTCGCCTCTACATCATCTCTTTCTCCTCTCTATCTCTAAAAATTATCTAGCATTGTGGCCTCAAAAAATGGAATCTGAGGTATATGTGCCATATATCCCCAGAAAAGGTACTCAGATCGGTTCTTCACCTTTGTTTCTTGGGGAAGACCAAAGAATTCCTTAATAGCATAGAACATTTCCTTCTGCAGAGACTCAAGGACTGCAATATTGTACACAACCTCGAAATACCCTGGTCTCAAGGCCCTCCAGAGCATCTCGCACCTCTCGTGTTAGGGTTTTCCATCTCCATCTCTCAGTGCCTGGTATCAAATTACCACAGAAATCAAGTACTGCTATTTTCATGCCTGAATCAGAGCCCATGTTCAAAACAAATGGAGCTGATTTTTTTTTGGTTGAATGGGGATAGATTTGATTTTTTGGTGGGTTTGTTTGCAAAAGGTGCGGTGTATATATAGAGCAGGCCACAAGCTCTTTCCCTTTAGATACAAGCGCAAATATTAGTTTCTTAGTAAGAGCAGCTGGAGAAGAAAGCAACAGGAATTCTTTAATTAGACAGCCCATATAAGTCAAAAATGGCCATTGGTTCCTCTATTACCCTAGGAAAACATAGAAAGACAAAAACCCAAAGTTGCTGGAGAGAGAAAATGGCCACTAGTTCTTCTATTACCTAAGGAAAAAGAAATCAGAACCTGACGTAGTGATCGGAAGCCATTATAGTTCAAGTGTAAGGAAAAAGGAACGATTGGAGAGATATATATGAACAATAGGAACGGAAGCCATTATAGTTCAAGTGTCAGGAAAAAAGAACGATTGGAGAGATATATATGAACAATAGGAGGGTATATATATATATATATATATATATATATATAAGCGAGGGTTGCATACTTGCTATTAGTGTTTCTCTCCCTAGATAAGAAAGCCATGCCCAATAAACTGATAACCCTAAAGTTACATATAAATTAGATGCCTACTCAAAAGGTTAGACATACATGCAACATACCTTTGAGGGGTGCGTATCCTCTCTCTATGAGCTCAGGAATCTGAAGGTACGCCCAATATCCACAAGCACTCGTGGTCCAAAAGGTCACTCTTGGGACCCCAAACTCCTCGGCAACCTCTTGAGTGAAGTTCATAAGCCCATCGGAGATCACACACGTCACGCCAGGCACACCTAGACTACACTTGAGCCTAGTCATGAGTTCCCTAAAGGGAGCCTTCATGTTCTTCCTAGTTGACTCACAAAGCTCAATCACATTTGTGGTCCTTCCATGGCACGAGGGTAGCCCATCGGGTATTGTTTCTAGCAGAAAATCATCGAATCCGGTGGCCGCAACTTGACCGTTTGCTTCAGTAATCCGATCTTGGATGAACTCAGAGTTGACAAATGTTATGTAAAAGCCTTTGGAATGCAAGAGCCTGGCTAGCTGCATCATGGGCTTTATGTGCCCTTGTGCAGGGAAGGGGACGCATAGGGCGTGGGTTTTACCAGCTACATGAGATCCCATCTTTGATCTAAGGATGCCTATGATTTGTGTAGAAAGAGGGGGATTTATAGAGGCTATCTTGATGGACGCATCCCCTGTTTATTAAATTTTGAGCTCAATTTGTTTATCAAGGATAATGATATTTCAGGTGATTTTAGGTCGTACTAATGACCAAAGGCCCTGATCTAGTGTTCCAGCCGCCAGACCAAGTGTACAATTTAGTCTTTGGTCCAGGGAGACCACTATATGCACACCACATAAAATTCTATTAATCCAATGAAATTACAAAACCTTGAATAAAAGTACTGACGGCGGCTCGCTCATACCTTGAAGAAAATAATTGAAAGGCGGCTCGCTCCTTTGTGGGACCCAATGGTATAAAAAGCGACCCAGACAAATCGGGCATATCAAAAATCGATTTGTATCGGTGAATCGATTACAGAGATCGGGAATCGACTGAATCGGTCAGATTAAAGTTTCAAAAAAATTCGAAAAAATTATTAAAATTCATTATAAATGTGGTTTTTTAGGAATCCAATAAGAAATGAGAGTATTACATTATTAACTTTCATTTTTTTCATTAATTTGTGAATATTGAGATGCTCTTTCCCTATATAAACTTCAGTATTAAATTTACATCATATAAAAGAAAAATCATAGAATTATCATGGATAAAATATATAATTATACATAAACTATAATAAAGAGTAGACTAAATCAATGAAAGAATGGCCATTAAAATCTCGTTTTGGCGAAAAACCCTAATCCGCTAAAAAATCCCAAATTATTACAGCCTAACTAACTATAATCCAAAATTATTACAACCTAACTAATTATAATATTATATATTGAAATTATAATTATTAGTTTATATTTTATAATTATTTTATTAGACAAATAATAACAAATTAAAAATATTTTATAATATTATCTAATTTAAAATGTATTATTGACAACTGTAAGAAAAATAGTACATTACATGATTTATAATGTAAAAATTAATAAATAAAATAAAAGATTTGATTATCAATGTAAAAATTAATAAAATATGTACAAATGTTGAAAATAACACTTTAACTTATTATATGCCCAATGGGAAACAAAAATTAGCTCAAGAAGGGATAAACTACGATTCGAATTTGAGAAGTCAAAGCAAATAACATTAGTGATAACCATCATGCCTCCTTAGCATATGTGTTTAAAATTGCCTATTAATAACATATATTTACATTTTGTTTTCATTTAATGATGTTTGAGAATTATCCCACATCAAAGGATGAGTATTCAAATATGCTATATAAATAACTATGTAATTGGAAGATAAACATAAGGCCGAATCAGGCCGAATCGTTCGGATTAAGCCTTAAAAAAATTATTAAAATTCATTATAAATGTTGTTTTTTAGGAATCCAATAAGAAATGATGGTACAACATTATTAACTTTCATTGTTTTCATCAATTTATGAATATTGGGATGTTCTTTCCCTGTATGAACTTATGTTGACCATTAAATTTACATTACACAAAAAAAATCATCGAATTATTGTAGATTAAGTATATAATCATATATGGACTACAAGAAAGAGTTGACTAAATCGATGAAAAATTGGCCACTAAAATCTCGAATTGACGGAAAACCCTAATCCTCTAAAAAAACCCAAATTATTACAACCTAACTAACTATAATATTATATACCAACAATATTTTATAATTATTTTATTATATAAATAATAACAAATCTAAAATATTTTATAATATCATCTAATTTAAAATACACTATTGATAACTGTAAGAAAAATAGTACACTACTTGATTTATAATACAAAAATTAATAAATAAAATAAAAGATTTGGTTATCAATGTAGAAATTATTAGAATGCGTACCAATTTTCTTTAATTTTTTAGGTTTCTAGAATAAATTAGTGGAAGAGATTGTTAGTAGAAAGAGAGATTTCAAACGGCCTCATTGTATGAAACCTATCTTTAAATTAATATTACTAAATTTATGTTAAAGACCATCATGTTATAAAAATAAAAAAATATAATTAAACTATTTATTCATAGGTTGTATGAAGAAATACCTTTTATGTTTTTGACAAGAAATACTTATTGTGTTATCTTTTTTTTTTTTTTTTACAAGAAAAATATGATACTTGTTGATTATCTTTGTTTTTTTTTTGACAAAAGAAGAAGATGTTGTACTACATTTTTTTTTGCTTGTTGTATTACTTTTTATTTTATTTTACAAGAAAAATAAAAAAATGATGCTGCCAAAGTACATTTTATTTTTTATGCCTTTTGTTTTATTTTTTTGCAAGAAATACTTGTTATATTACCTTGTATTTTTCTTACAAGAAAAATAAAAAATGTTGTATTGTCTTTTTTATGTTTATCTTGAAAAGCCTTTTATTTTATATTTTTTTTATTTTTTTACAACAGTATTTTCTGCCTTTGTTTATTTTTTTGACAACAATTTTTATTTTTTTATAAGAAAAATAAAAAAAATATTGTATTATCTTTTTTATCTTTATCTTGAAAAGCCTTTTATTTTATATTTTTTCTATTTTTTTACAATAGTATTTTCTGCCTTTGTTTATTTTTTTGACAACAAAATTTTTTTTGTATTTTTTTGTTGTGTGCTAATGGGTTCGAACTCAAAATTGTGTGCTAAGGGTTCAAACTCAAGATGTCCACCGAAAAATCGGTGTTGTCAACCAACACGACCACATCGCCTCACGTGATTCTATTAGCTTCTATAATAATATATATTCAATCATCTTGCTTTAATGCTTTTTTGTGGGAATTATCCCACATCGAAGGATAAGTGTTGCTTGGTTCTCTATAAAGGCATGTGTAACCCTATTGTACGTGTAGGAAAGTGAGGGGGCAGACGTGAGGTGAGTTACCATGTGTGGCCACGTGTTGCTCCCGTGAAGTGGCCACGTGTCACTCCCGTGAGGTAGCCTCGTGTAAACTCAAAAAATACAAGTTTTTTTGGTGAGACTCGCGATTCACTATTTTTTCGGTGAGACTCGCGATCCACTATTGGGTCGGTGAGACTCGCGATTCACTATTTTTTCGGTGAGACTTGCTATCCACTATTGGGAATCGCCCGATTCTCTTTAGACATGGGCGATTCCGGGGTTTTTCGTAGAACCGGCTCGGTAGCAAACCATTTTCGAGTCTAACCGGGCGAGTCCGGCTCGACTCGACGAGTTTTCAAACACTGGTGAAAACACTAGGGCATCCATACACATACACGCATGCATGTGTGTGTCACACGTGCGACACGTACACACGTGTGAAGGTGCTTTTGAGGCTTGAACCGGCTAGAACTGCATGCACGTGCATGTCGCACATATGGAACCAACTAGAACCGGTGCACATGTGCACGCGTACATGTGCGTGTCGCACGTATGGCACGTGTGGGAGTGTGTGTGGCACACGTACACATGTGCATGTGCGTGTCGCACGTATGGCACGTGTGGGAGTGTGTGTGGCACTAAGGCATCCGTGCACATGCACGCGTGCATGTGCGTGTCACACATGTGGGAGTGGTGTGTGTCGCACGTGTGACGGGTTGTGTATGTCGCACATATGGCACGTGTGGGAGTATGTGTGGCACACGTGCACGCGTACATGTGCGTGTCGCACGTATGACACATGTGGGAGTGGGAGTGTGTGTGGCACTAGGGCATCCGTACACATGCACGCGTGCATGTCGCACGTGTGGCACATGTAGGAGTGGTGTGTGTCGCACGTGTGACGCGTACACACGTGTGAAGGTGTTTTTGATACCTGAACCGGCTCGAACCGGTGCACACATGCATGGGTGCATGTGCGTGTCGCACGTATGGCACGTGTGGGAGTGTGTGTGGCACACGTGCACGCGTGCACGGGTGGGAACAGGGCGGTTCTCGCTTTTATGCTGGAACCGGCACGGGTTGTGCAGATTCTTGAGTCGAACCGGGCGAGGCCGTGCACACGTGCATGTGCGTGTCGCACGTATGCCACGTGTGGGAGTGTGTGTGGCACGTGTGGGAGCGTGTGTACCGCTTGTGTCACACGTACACACGTGTGGGAGTGGTGCATGACGCACGCGTGACACGTACACGTGTGAAGGTACTTTTGAGGCTAGAACTGGGAGAGAACCATTAGAACCGGACAGAACCGGGTGGGAACCGGCGGTTCTACTCTAGAACCGGGCGGTTCCCGATTTTGTGCTAGAATCGGCACGGGTTGTGCCGATTTTCGAGTCGAATTGGGCCGGGTCGTGCACGCGTGCATGTGAGTGTCGCACGTATGGCACGTGTGGGAGTGTGTGTACCGCTTGGGTCACACGTACACACATGTAGGAGTGGTGCATGTCGCATGCATGACTCATACACATGTGAATATGCTTTTGAGGCTAGAACAGGGACAGAACCGTTAGAATCGGACAAAACCGGGTAAGAACTGGCGATTCTGCTCTAGAACCGGGCGATTTTTAGTTTTATGTTGAAACTGACACGAGTTGTGCCGATTTTCGAATTGAACCGGATGAGTTCGGTTCGACTCGCCGATTTTTAAATAATTGGTGAGAACTCTTAACAAGAGGACAACACGTCCGCACTTAGTTCTTGACTGGTATTGCATCTTTTATATATAAAATAGGAGGAGCTCTTACTTTCCAAAAAAACAAAAAAAAAATTTATTTTATATATAGGAGGACCTCTTCTGTTACGTAGCAACCAAGGAATAGATCACTTTTACGTGGCAACCAAGAAATAGATTACGTGGCAACTTTTACGTGTTGAAGTTTACGTGGCGACCAATGACATTTTAACACCTGTTTTTGTTCACGGTTTAGTATAATACATTAACTTTGAAATTTAATGTTTATAAATTTAAATGTAATTTTTATTTTTAAAATATTTTGGACATTCTAAAATTAATTTTAATATTGAGATAAAATATTTTTAAAATAAAACTTTTCCGCATGCAGTTTGTATACGGTCTAGACTCTAAACAATCAAATTAGAGCCAACCTTTAAATAGTATCAACAAATATAGTTTTAATATTGAAAATCATTGTTATGGCCTTAAAATATATTTTTATATTTATTTATAAAGATTAAAGCTTCAAAGATCGACATATCTATGAAAATTTGAAAATCATGAAAATTGATGATCCACAAATACGTCACACAATATACTATTTTCAAAACTTAAAATCTATGTTTTTTCCCATGTCCATATGATCGCTTTTGAGGGCCATGGGAAAGCGGCCTACTTCAGTAATTTAAGTAATTTAAGGGTCGTTGATTCTTCTTACAACTACGAGATACCCCCGGACTTGGAAATATTTGTGGAGGCACCTAATTGCTATAGCATTTCAATACATGCCAATGATAGGTTCTTTTTTGGAGGGCTTGGTAGAAACTCGGGTTGCGTTTAAGAAAGAAACATCCACTCCACGTGGATTCATAAATGTTATAATCCCTTTTGTAGCAATGACAAGTCAATAATAAAAGGGTAAGGAGTATCCTTTTTTTCTGAAAAACTTTGAAATTATACACAACTTCTTTGAAATCTTCATGCATGCCTATTAATGGGACGATTACTATTTTTCCAATAATACTTTTTACAATTTTATTGAAACTGTAATGGTCCAAGGCCCTCAGGGTCTTGGCAAGTTGATGCAAACATTTTTTAAAGACCATCATGGTTCTTATAAAACCGAGATGGTCCAAGGATACATCTTAGACCATCATGGTTTTAATAGAACTATGATGTTTTAAATAGGCCTCATGGGCCATTATGATTCTAATAAAACTGTGATGGTCATAGCAGGTTCTAGTACAATCCTTAAGAGTCCTAAGGAATCACAATACTGTTATTGTCATGATGCCTTTCTGACCTTCCAAAACCAGCGAGAAAGAGAGGGGGAGAGAGGAGCATCTTTCTTAGAGAGAGAGGGAGAGATGTGTCTTAGTGCGAGAGAGAGCAGTTGTTAGAGAGAGACCAGGAGAGCAACTGAGAGAGAGAATGAGAATGAGAGAGAGCAAGGTTGCTGGCGGGGATGATGGAGGGAGAAAATCTCTCTTTCTCTATCTATATTCTGATCCTAATCAACGTAAGTCTACTTTCCTTCTAATCTCTCTTCTGATCCCAATCATTGAAGTCCACTTTCCTAAGATATTCATGGCTATCAGGTATTTTTCTGGAAAAGTTTCTGGCTACACAGTATATTTTAAATTATTTAAAAGAAACCCAACAATCTGAAACCAGGGAAAAAGACCATTGTTTCCATGATCAAATCATTTCCAAAGCCACCATTTAAACCGCAGAATAGCAACAAACTGCATTGGGCCCATTAATTTGTAGGCAACCTTCTTAGTATTTAATATAAACCTTCAACTCCTTTAAGTGAATCCCATGTTAGCTTTGATGACTACGTGTCCCTTCAAAATGTTTTTGAAGGTTCAATGGGTCGGTCATGTTTAAAATCTCACCTTTAAAATTATACTAAGATTATAGTTTTTGATATCATATGTTATATTATATAGGAAAAATGACTTTCACTCTCCTCCCCGAAATTTTCATCCCTATTAGTCTTTTTGGATCACCAAAATCCCTTGCACCCCCTCAAGTTTAAAACTTTGGGACCATTAGCCCTTTAATTATGTTTTTTTTTGTTCTTTTTACAAATTTGATCATAAGATGTCCAAGTCATACATTAGTCCTCCGTATTTTATTTTTTTTGTTGACTTATATACAAATTTTATTGATGATAATATTAATAACAGTTATAATGAATAATAATTAAAATAATAACAACAACAATATATTAAGGGAAAAGTTTATATAAAGTTGCAACCTTAAAATATAGAATTACAGATGCACCTCAAAAATCAATCGGAAATGTTGTTTTAATGTTGAAAAACCTTCTATTTGATCATCTTGACATCGAGATGTATGAATATATATATAAAAAAAAGTTTTTGAGTCTCAGAAATAGTACATCTTGCAACACATTATCTAGGATGTACATTTTCAAGATTTTCATATGTTTATAGATCTCCTTGATTTTACCTATTTTTGGAGTTTAAAATTTTTTAATCAGATATGAAAATAGATTTTAAGATAATCCTAAGAATTTTTTGCAACAAAATTACATGTTATGATAAATTTTAGAGGTACGCCTTAATTGGATTATTTAAGGTTGCAACCTTATGGAAACTGCACCCATATATTAATTGTTAAATAATTCATCTCTTATTGCTATTTGAGAAATTTATTTAATTAAATGAATAAATAAATATTAATAATCCATTAATAATAGTAATAAAGATCTTGATTAATCATTTTCAAGTTCAAAAGATATTGATGCAATAGTAAAATAGTTTATAATATTAGAAAAGAAAATTCATTTTCTTTTCATGTCTAAGTTGATAGAGCGGGATCTACAGAGGTAAGATTGGTTTTAGGCAATAGAAGATAAATGAAAGAAAGTTGACTAATGCAGGGGTTTGGCATTTTGTAAAATAATCATATCAAAATTGTAAAACATAACAAAAAAAACATTATTAGGGGTAACGGTTCCAAAATTTGAAATTCATGGGTACAAGAGATTTTGGTGAACATAAGAGACTAATAAGGATGGAAATTTCTGGGAGGGGTAGAGTTCATCTTCCCTATTATATAATAGGACTATGAACTTCAAGTGATTGTATGCTCCCTTGGGTATATGCTCTCTCACCAAATTTTTGTTTTTGGGATATCTAGAAAGTCAAAATTTAAATGTTTTATAAAAATACTTATATGGTGATTCAAAAACTCTAGGTCCCTAAATTTTTTATCTAGATAGTACCTTTAAGCAGGCCTTTTTCATGGGATTAAGTGTACAATATGCACCCTAGGGAACATATTATACAAATTATTTTGTACTTTTCACGCCCGTACAACAAATATTACAAGGTCGATCCTCATCATAAATAAACGTTTTTGGCTTTGTGCAAAACAACCAATGTACTAATACCATACCAAAAGACAATGGAGTTATCAATTTCATAAAGTTTATCAATTTTATAATTTCTCAAGAAGGAACATTTCATGGAAAACAAATTTGAATTGTATCATGAAACAACATATTCAATTCAAGTTTGAGTGGAAAACAAATTTGGATTGTAACATGAAACAACAAATTCAATTCAAGTAAATTCAACATTCCTGATTTCATACTATTTGTTTTAAAAGCTAAAAACTTATAGGAAAAATTACGTAAATATCCGTTGTAGTTTATGTTATTATCAAAATACAAAATACTTTTTGTTATTACTGATACGTCTCATTTTTGGACTTCATAACCATTTTAAAAAAAAAAAAACGAAACTACCCAATTTCGGTTTCTCAAAAAACCGAAATCATGCCAATTACGGTTTTTGAAGAACCTAAAATTTTAAATTTTATCTTTTGGGTTCTCAGCGTATTCTCTCTCTACCTCTCTCTCTCTCTTTACATTACATGGGGATTTCAAACAAGGCCTGAAGACAATAAGAATAGGGAAGATTCAAAGCAATAACTTCCATCTCTCCCTCTACACCATTGTTGGACTCTTGGACCAACGAGAAGAAGATGTATCCCTATCGCTCAACCCCATATCTCTTCATTAGCAATCCATCTTCCTCCTATCATTACCCACAGAGAAAAAAGGTAAAAAAAAAAACCAAAATCTAGAGAGAGAAAATATACAAAAATGAATCATTCAACCCGTTTCTTTCTAAAACTTCACATAACATGAACATAAAGATGATACTTTTGGTTGTACTCTTCAGAAAGATTCATATATTGTAGGTTTCTCTCTCCTCTTCTTACCCCTTGTTTTTTCTTCTCTCTTCGAAGAGGTTTTTCTGTGCTGTGATGATTTTCGATAAGCCTCTTCTTACCCCTCTTTTTTCTTCTCTCTTCGAAGAGGTTTTTCCGTATTCAAGTAACTCCCTCTCTCTCAGCTCAATCCCTCTTACACCTCTTTACATAAGAATAGGATTCAGATTCACGACTTACTCGAGCAGGCTTTTGAGCACACAACAATTTGGTATCAGAGCTAGACATGGCAGATCAATGTCTTGATCGCTTAGAGATGGAGATGGGAAACCTTGCAGCCGCGCAAGATAGTTAATTCAAAGAGATGATGGAGTCGATGCTTCAGATGTTTGCTGCTATTAACACCAAGCTTGACAATGTTGCAGGTAGTCGAGAGTAAGGTGAAATTTCCCATAGCATTTCTATGCGTGATGGAAGATCTCCAATGGGAACGACTGGTGGTTTTTTACCTAAGGTAGTGAAATTGGACTTCCCAAACTTTAACAGCGATGAGGACCCTATCAGTTGGGTTTGTCTTGCAGACCAATTTTTTGAGTACCACCAAACATCGACTGCTAAACAGGTTTCTTTAGCATCTTGGAATCTTGAAGGAGATGCTCAATTATGGTACCAACTACTGAAGGAGGAGCGGGAAAACGAATCTCATGGCATGTATTCAAGGAGGAACGTTTTGAGAGGTATGGCCCTTCATGTTACCAAGATTTTTTCGGTGATCTTACCAAACTACGGCAAATCGAAACTCTGAGAGACTACCAAACTGATTTTTTCAGACTGTTGTTACGAGCCAGAAAACTCTCAGAGGAGCACCAAGTGGGGTGTTTTGTTAATGGATTGAAGCAAAATATGAAGGTTGATGTCCAAGCTTGCAAGCTTACTACGTTATCTACAGCGATTAGACTTGCTCGACTTTATGAATCACACAATCAGTCCGACAAGAACCTTGCCTCAGCTTTGTTAAAGAAGGCTTCTAATGAGGCATCAAGTTCCAGCCCCATATCCTTGCCCATAAGAAGCTTACTCCTGCTGAGTTGAGTGAACGTAGAGCCAAGGGCTTGTGTTACAATTGCAATGAGAAGTTTGCACCAGACCATCGTTGCAAGAAACTCTTCCTCATCAAAGGAAGTTGAACAAGTGATGAGGAGGAGGGCCTGGTTGAAGCAGATGCAACTCCTACGAATGGCGAGACACTAGAAATTCCACCTGCGCCAGGAATCAGAAGTTCACAGACGATGTGAGTTCAATGAGTAGTGGGCCCACAACGAGTAATCTTTCTGATAGACTCTGGCAGTATACACAATTTCATTAGAAATAAGGTGGCTGAAAGGGTGGGACTGTCACCTAAAAAAGAAGGAAACTTTGAAGTGGCGGTGGCTAGTGGAGAGGAACTGTCAAGCCCGGGCTGTTGTAAGGATGTATGTGTTAAATTACAAGGGATCCCCATCAAGGTAGATTTTTTTCTACTTCCCCTCAAGGGTTGTGATGTGTTGGCAAAATTTGAAGAAGCGTGTATAAGATCAAACCCGAATTCAGAGAACGGGTACCGTGAGGCTGGTGATCGCAGAGCTCGGATTTTTTATCTCTTCGCCTTTTAGAGAGATGTACGTCATTTTCTTGTTGTACACATTCTCTCTCAGGCTTCCCATTTTATAGGGAGAAGAAGGGGTAACAATTGTATTTCTCCAATGGGTCTCTCAGAAACAAAAGGGTTCCCTGATCTTCAACAGGTTTCTAAAGGGTTACGTTTATATGGATATGACCGTTGGACGAAGTGTTATGTTCATATGGATATGACCGTTGGATATATGAAATTCTCATAAATGTAGGCTAAGGCACGTACGGCCTCATAACCATATATGTCAACATCTCCCACTTGGCTATGACGGTCAAGCATAATAGGTCACATGCATACTCCCGCTTTTGAGTATGATCTTTTAGAAAATATCTTGTCATGAGGTTTTTCTCACACTTTTGCAGATATGTCTTTCATAACGAATGTCCATCATGAGGATTTTCACGCTAATGCGAATTTGTCACTCATAAAAATTGTCCGACTTAAAATTTTTTAAGTCCGAACCAGATAAGGCATATGCCTCTCCATACATCTACAACACTCATAATGCAACTTGATGTATGCCTCTAGTGAATAACCTCTAAGTATAAAATAACAGTAGTTATAATACTAATTCAAACAGTTGCCTTAAGTGCCAGAAAGAATTCATGGCTGTATTAATAAAATGCATTATATATATATATATACACACACACACACACACAATAACAAATTACGAATTGCAACAGTATACAATAGAATTGAACAACCATTTGATCATTCATGCAAATGCAAATTGTAGATTTGTACAAACCTTCTAAAAAAAACAAACACTTGTAGTTGGTTTTTTGGGGAAAGATTTAACCTTTCCAATGTCTTTAGAAGTTTGGAATTTTGGAGAAAGTAGTGTTTAAAAGGCATCAACATTCTCTCTCTCTCTAACACACAGATCCTTACTGATCTAGCAAGCCAGGCCAAGCACCACCATGGGTAGAGAAAGATTGCAGATTTGATTTTTTTTTTGAAACTATTGCCACATTCCCAATTCTTTGTAAAATATTTTGTAACATTTTGTTCAAAATAAAGAGAGGTGAAAGCTTGCCTAGGAAGATGGAAAGTGATTTGGGAAGCCTAAAGAATGGGTTGCTTATTGTGGGGGTCTCATGAGTAGCATTAATAAGGCTGCATTTGAGAGGTGGTGTTGCCAATATAGGCAGGGCAACCTCTCCTGTTTTTTCTCCTGTGGCACAAAGTCTTCCTTTGGATACAATCCTCTGTTATTGATGGGGATGGAAGGACTTCAGCTTTAGCAGAAGTTCCTGTTATAATTGGAAACAATGCTTGCATGCCTTCATCTGTTCTTTTGTGGCTCCAAACTCAATAACTGGGCTCAATATGGCTGAAACATTGGCTCAAGCACCTACACAATCACGTTCACTTCCCTAAACAAGTACATTTTGCATTCAGCCCGTTTGCATCTTATCTTTTTTTATTGCTTGGATGCAACAATTTATATTTTGAAGCATGAGATATGATCTTATCGCTCATGCCTGCCCTTCACAAAGCACCTGAAAGAGATATGTTTTCATTGCGATGTATCCCCAGAGCATCATCTCCTTAAATTGCTAAAAGGCGACTCTCATTTGTTGATGATAACTCTAGATCACCTTCTGATCAATCTATTGGTCCAGGCGTAAATATTTAAATAAAGAAATAAATATATATATAAATAAGCCGAGAGGATTCTTCTCTCTCAAGCAAGGAGCACATCCCAAGCCAAGCTAGGGGCACATCTCAAGCCAAGCCAAGGGGAAGCCAAGGGACATGTCTCAAGCCAAAAGCCAATGGGCACGTCTCAAGTCAAAAGCCAAAAGGGACGTCTCAAGCCAAAAGCTAAGACTCAGCTATAATGTGTTCCCACGTGTAAATTATAGACACAATTATTATGGTACATGGGTACATATTAATGTTTATACCACATATGGCACAAAATCACGGTTGCACAATTGCAACTTATGGCAAATCGTAGGACCATGAAGTGTACCCCATAACAACTTAAGTATAAAATAATTTTTGTAATTATCTTGATGCCAAAT
This sequence comes from Amborella trichopoda, assembly GCF_054954075.1. Taxonomy (NCBI): domain Eukaryota; kingdom Viridiplantae; phylum Streptophyta; class Magnoliopsida; order Amborellales; family Amborellaceae; genus Amborella; species Amborella trichopoda. The sequence goes on from NC_142340.1 coordinate 19,092,744, forward strand.
AGAAGTCCTATTTTGTAGTAAATTAATTGATTTTAGATATGGAAGATCTAATCAAAGTAGGAATGAGCAAAGATGGGTCAAAACCATGTGATTATCTTGATGCAAAATATAAGTCATATTTTATAGCAAATTAAATCCTATTAGATAAAGCAAACAACATAACCGTAACCGGAGCCAAATCACCCTCACAATTCAAATACTAAACCAAAACCCATAAAAAATGGGATAGAGGTGATTTGAAATTGATCAATACAAAAGGAGTGCATGCATACTTATCGTTTAATTAATTAACACTGTGAACCAAGATAACACTGTGAATGAAGATAAGATAGCAACAAGTGATATTTCGAAGCACGATTAATACACAAAATTTTTGGGCATCGATCATAACAAGCAAATCACATAAGCTTTATCGTTAAAAAAAATTCAGAGTAAAAAATAGAGAAAATGGAACCTGGGTGCTCTGATATCATTATTTGCAAAATTTGAAGAAGTGTGGATAAGATCAAACCTGAGATCAGAGAAGGGGTACCATGAGGCTGGTGATCGTAGAGCCCGGATTTTTTTATCCCTTCTCCTTTTAGAAAGATGTACGCCTTTTCCTTGTTGTGCACATACTCTCTTTGGCTTTCCATTTTATAGGGAGAAGAAGGAGTAACCGTTGTATTTCTCTAACGGGTCTTTGATAAACGAAAGGGTTCCCTGATCTCCAACGGGTTTCTGAAGAGTTACGTTCATATGGATATGACAGTTGGATGAAAGGTTACGTTCATATGGATATGACAGTTTGATATATGGAATTTCCACAAATGTAGGCTAAGACACATAAGAGCTCATAGCCTTACATGTCAACATGATGCAGCGTTGGGTGTGCAGTGGCTGAGTTCCTTGGGTCCTATCTTGTGGATTTCTCCAAGTTACAAATGACCTTTAAGGTGGATGGTAAAAAAGTAATATTAAATGGATCACACACTCTTGATGATAACGTGATTGATGATGTGGAGTTTGATAAGAAGACCAAGCAGAGCAAAGAAGGACTCTTACTACAAATATTCACATTATCTTTTCAAGTACCACCAAGTAACTCACGACCCACAATCTCAAAAGTTACTACTAAGCCAATCCTCGAGTCAGTATTGCGGAAGTATAGGGACGTGTTCCAGGAACCGAAAGGGTTGCCAATTTAGAGAGCGTAGGACGATCAAATTCCACTAAAGGCTGGGAGCGAGCCAATATCCATAAGACCATATCGGTACCCACACAATCAAAAGGCCAAGATAGAGAAGTTGGTGGCGGAACTATTGAGATCTGGGGTGGTTAGACCCAGTAACAGCCGTATTCCTCAATGGTAATACTGGTAAAGAAACATAACACGTCATGGCACATGTGCGTTGATTACAGGGCATTCAACCACACGACGATCAAAGATAAATTTCCAATGCTGATTATTGACAAGTTGTTGGACGAGTTGCACAGAGCATCGTACTTCACCAAACTCGACTTAAGGTCGGGTTATCATCAAATCCCAATGCATCCTGCTGATGTACCGAAAACTACATTCTGGATCCACCATGGTCATTATGAATTCCTAGTGATGCCGTTTGGGCTAACAAATGCACCATCCACTTTTCAAGCATTGATGAATTCCATTGTCAAAAATTACATTCGTAACTTTATACTAGTATTTTTTGAGTTTATAGCCCCAATTGAGAAGATCATTTAAAACATATGGAAACTACGTTTTCAATTTTGAGGGCTAATCCGTTGTTTGTGAAGAAGGAGAAATGTGACTTTGGTCAAAGGGAAGTAAAATATATGGGGCACATCATTAACCAGGATGGAGTAGCCGTGGACCCAAAAAAAATTTCAGCAATGAGGGAGTGGCCGAAACCTGCAACTCTTAAAGCTTTACGTGGGTTTTTTGGACTAACTAGGTATTATCATAAGTTTATCCAGAACTATGGCAAAATTGTAGCTCCGCTAACAAACATGCTCAAGAAAGATGAATTCCAGTGGTCGTCGCGTGCTGAAGAGGCTTTCGAGCAGCTCAAGGAAGCCATGACCAACGCTCTGGTGCTCACCTTGCCTGACTTCGCCAAACCATTCATCATCGAGAGCGATGCTTCTGGGCATGGAGTAGGAGGGGTGCTGATGCAAGGCAACATGCCCATTGCATTATTTAGCTAAGCACTATAAGGGAGAAATTTACTTTTGTCCACTTAGGAGAAGGAGATGTTAGCCTTGATACTTGCAGTGCAAAAATGGAGACATTATGTGTTGGGGAGGCTGGTTGTTGTGAGAATTGATCAAAGGAGTCTGAAGTATTTGTAGGAATAGAAAATTACTACCCCAACCAAACAAAAATGGTTGATGAAGCTCATGAAGCATGATTTCTTCATTGAGTATAAGTCAGGTAAAGCAAATGTAGTAGCATATGCTCTCTCACGACGTCAAGACAGCAGTGAGCTATGCGTAATTTCGAGCTCGGTACCAAGGTGGCTTGAGCCCATCAAGGAGGGGGTCGCTAGTAACGATAAGTTACAACAAGTGGTGGAATGTATATAGTAGGGAGAAGCAGTAGGACCCTGGAGATACTCAGAAGGGATTCTATTTTTCAAAGATAGAATCTATCTTTGGCTGAGTCCCCATTGACATCTACAATCATGGAAGAAATACATGCTAGAAGCCACGAGGGATATCACAAAACCCTGCAGCGGATTAGATCAATTTTCTATTGCCCTGGCATGAGGAAAACCATCAGAGATCATGTCAAACAGTGTGATGTCTGCCAACTTCAAAAATGGGAAAGCACATCGCTAGCCGGTCTTCTTCAACCCCTACTTTAAGATGACATAGATACTATCATAGATTCATGCATAAAAGATAAACTGAAAAAGAGCCAACAAGGTCATAGATATAAAATACCTAGACAGGATTTACATGACTCAGAAGTAGAAAGTCTAAGAGAAGCGCACCAAAGCAGGAAAGCAGTAAACAGGAAAGCAGCACACCATGACTAAATAAAGTTGAGAGGCTCTAGAAGCTCTCTACCTTCATCATAAGGCCTGGGAGGCCTTATATAGACTTTGAATTTCAAATCCAAACTTTAAAAAAAAATTAAAAAGCAACCCAAGTGACCGACATGATTTCGTGGATCCATGTGGGTACAATGAAATAGTACAGGACAGCTGGTAGGTACAGTGACATAAAGTGGGTACAGTGAAATAGTACAGGACAACTGGTAGGTATAGTGACATAAAGTATGTACAGTGACATAAAGTGGTACAGTGAAATACTACAGGACAACTGGTAGGTATAGTGACATAAAGTAGGTACAGTGACATGGACAACATCCTTATCGTGATCTCTGATTGTGACAATATCTTTATCCTGATTTCTGATTGGGACAGCATCCTTATCTCAATCTGTGTCATAGGCTAGTGGCAATCCATCATAATCATAGCTTGGTGAAGAATGGTTGGAAGGACTATGTGAGGGTCCAATGTAAGAATCGTCATTGGAGCTGGTGTCAATCTGTCCTTCTGGAGGAGGAGGAGGATGGTCAGCTAACCATAGGTGAAGTTGATGGAGAAGGGCAGCTCCGAGAGGGGTCTCATCATTCCATACTGTGATTCCTGTAAAGACATCTAAAGGAATCCATTATGGCTAGATTTTGTTAATGTAGCACATGAAAATTTTCAATTCTTTCCATAGTTCTATGTGAAACATCCAAAAATTAAGGAGATTAGAATCATACCATCTAATTGTTTGGATATGGGGGTATTGGGTAATGAAGGTATGTTCAAGAAAATTCTATGGTCTCAGGTCTAGATGAAAGGCGATAATGACATAGGGTTTGTGGTAATAATCAAAAGACTCAGTCCATTTATTATAATGGTAATGCTTCAAGCGGAACTTACGAAAGTTGAAGACTCTTGGGTTAGGATGGAAATAGTTGTTCCATTGCAAGAAATGACAATGTCTTAGTGTTGACTGATTTATCGATAGATTTCATAGATGGGCTTACTAAATCAATGGGAAAATCTACCATATTTGTAGTGGTAGATCGATTATCGAAGTTTTCTCATTTCATTCTCATTTCACATCTTTATACATCAGCATCAATAGCACAAGAATTCTTCGACAACATCTTCAAGCTGTACGAATTTCTCAAATCCATAATATGTGACAAGGATCTTGTTTTTACCAATGCTTTTTGGAAAGAATTGTTCAGGCTGCAGGACACGAGCTTCAACTTTTCTTCACCTAACCACCCCCAAATTGACGGCCAAACAAAGGTGGTAAATCGAACTGTTGAGATGTACCTGAGGTGCTTTACTAGTAACAATCCTAAGGAATGAGTTCGATGGATTGCATGGGCTGAGTATTGCTATAATACAAGTGTCCACTCCTCTACCAAGAAGGCGCCATATGAGATTGTATACGGCCGACTTACACCTACACTTCTATCTCATGTTCCCGGAGCCACCTCAGTAGAGTCAGTTGAGAAGGAACTCGTTGACAGAGATCAGATGCTTAACGAGTTGCAGATTCAACTGCAAGCTGCTCAAAATCGCATGAAACAGTTTTATGATAGAAATATAACTGATAAAAGTTTCGAAATAGGAGACTCAGTCTACTTGCATTTCCAGCCATACAAACAGGTATCCATCTCATTAAGAAAAAATTTGAAGTTGTCCCCAAGGTACAACGGCCCGTATGAAATCATCCAAAAGGTGGGACCGGTATCACATAAGCTTCAGTTACCTGACGAGGCAAGGATCCATCCAGTTTTTCATGTGTCTTGCTTGAAGAAGAAGGTGGGAACTTCAGTGCAGGTGTATCATGAATTGCCGACACTCCATGAGGAAGAAGATGCAATTCTAGCACAACCCAAGTTGTACTAAATAGAAGAACTAGGAAGAAACAAGAAGAATTCATTATACATTGGAAGGAGCTTTCACCAGCTGATGCCACTTGGGAGAACGCACAACAGCTAAACTTTGATTTCTTAAGTTCACCCTTGAGGACAACGGTGATGTTTAAGAGGGGAGGTAGGTTACATGTTAGCCATGCTTGTAGTGATCAATTAATTGTTTGAGTCCTCGGTTATAGTGGTCAGTTACGTCATGCTTGTAGTGGTAAGTTATTAGTATGTTGTCACATTGTTATTAGTTACTATGAGTCCTAGTTTTAGGGGTTGGGGAAGTGGGTGAAGGATCGTGGAAGGAGTCTATTTATGTGTAACTTTTTATCCCTCTTAGGAGGAAATGGTTATCTAAAGAATGCATAGCATTTGGAGGTTGGTTTCCCTCGAAGAAACTGTTGATTCTATAGATCTCTTTCCTGTGCAGGATTCTTAACAATTCAGCCAAAATAGGTAAGCATAAGAACAACGGTAAGAGTAGAGAGTTATCTTATTTAGTTCAGGAGAATATCCAAGGTGACTTGGATTCAGATTCATGACTTACTCGAGCAGGCTTCCAAGCATACAACAGGAGAGTCGAAAATTGCAGAAGAGAGAGAGAGAGGAGAGCATAAAATTTGGGCGTGATGAGAGAGGGGAGAACATAAAATTTGGGCGTGATGGGCAGAGGAGAGTTGAACTTTCAAAGTTATTGAAACCTTTGGTTATCTGACCATGGTGTAGAGGGAAAAACCTCACCATTAAAATATTACTTGCTAGGAGAATCGATGAATGCTTTCAACCAAATATAGATAAGAATCTCGATCACTCGCTACAAACTCTCCAATTGCAGGAATGACTGAAAATGAGTACATATCATTGTTGGAAGATATTTTTCATCATCATGGGGCCCCCTGCTCAATAAAAGCCTAGCAAACGGTAGAAATCCCGACAGTCTCATAATAGCCCCGGAACTGGCCAAGTTCTTCATGAGGTCTCTCAAAAGTCTCCCTCCAAGTTTCGTCACATTTTGACATGTCTAAGGCAGTGCAAACTGAGAAGCAGTTCGAGCATAATCGGCCTCCAGCACCCTAAAACTGACCCTATAACTAAAGCTACACTCTCGATGTTTTAATTTTTTGTGGGACCACCGCCATTGGATCCAGCACAATAAAAAACTACCAAGGGCCAAATTTCAGCTCAAACGGACACTCCAGAAAGAATTTATTGGCAAAAGAGGGAAACAGGAGAAGCCGCACACTACTCTCGTGCGGCCACCCTGCAACTCTACCATTGAAGGGACAATCTTGAATAGTAAATTTCGACGCTCATATCTCACCCATCTCAAGTCGGATCGTGTTCAAATTTGGTGAGCATGTTCGTCACATCAAGGCGAGTGATTCAATATGTGGCACGCCACGTGACGATACATGAGCGTGAAGAAAAGCAAGAGAGAAGTTGCTGATCCATGAAGAAAGTGCAGGAAATTCTATAGCGTCGTGCCTCGCTCGAGCAGTCGAATCAAGCCGCTCGCGAACCCGATCAATACAAGGCCAATTCCATCGCGTGCGTAAGGTCTCGGATTACCTCTGACCTGAACCCCGTACATGATGAACAGTCGGATTCTGCACACGAAGCCGACGAAGCCACTACAAATTCCGTTGTTGGAATTCCAGATTCCCATAAAAATTCCAAGGTTGCAAATTCTTCGTTCAGGCACGGAATCAAGGTGCGCTTGCTGCCCCACGATCGTAACGGCATGCTCAGTGTGATCTAGTGAAGAAATCATCGAAAAACATTGAGGAATGATCACACTATTGATCTGAAGTTTCAAGATCCATTCAAATTTCAAGTCACATGATCGTACACTAAAAACACGATCCATGGCTAGAAGTTGGTGTTAAATCGATCGCCATTCTGAACCCTACAAGAAAACAATCATCTTTCGATCATCCGAGCATCGAAACGACCAGGGATCATCCATGAAAAATCGTGCACGTTCTAAGGCAACATAAGGACTGTTTTGAAATTCCATGAATTGTTAGGAAGGGGCAAATATGTTATTTTGTACCCTATTTTCTAATTTTTTTTAATTCATTTTAATCTTAATTTTCAGAAATTAGGGTTACTTTTGAACATCTACCCATGTTTGGGGCAAATTCTATATATATGTACCATCATTATACGCACCAGAGGACTCAACCTTTCACAAAGGAGAGAGTTTTTACTTAATACAGTTTCTCTTTCTTCTCGTTGTTGGGTCACATTTGAGAGAGAGAGTAAGGTAAGAGAAACTTTTGGACCGGTACCCCTAGGTTCGAGGTAAATCTTCTCCCTCTTCTTTTTCTTTTCTTCTTCTCTCTATTCTCTTCTCTCTTCTTCCTCCCCTCCACCTGAGCTTTCCTCAGGGGCCACACACGGCAGTGGAAGTGCCGTGCATGCCTCTTCAGTGATCTCACAGGTCACACATGGCGATGGCAGCGCCATGCTCGAGCTCTCCTCCCCCTCTGTCTTCATCTCTACCTCTCGGCGAGACTTGCAGACGGCGCTGCTCATCGCCATCCGCAGACGTACCCTCAACGTCTCAACGATGAACGTGGGCAGCGAAGCCTATTGCTGTCTATGGGGGCTTCACCTTGAGGCCAGACTATTGCAGGTGGCGATGTCCATCGCCGTCTGTAGAGGGGTCCCGACAATACCCGTCACCGTGCGCTCTTCCTTTCGTGCCTCGCTGTTCCCGTCATTGTGCACCTCACATAAAGTTATTGTCTTGCACCTCGTCAAGAGTCATCGCCATCCGCAAGGGACATGTTGCTTCCTCGCATTGCCAATGGCGACACTCATTGTCGTCCAGGGTTTCTTCTCGTATTCCATAACTGGCACCGTGTGCCTCACGGGAAGCTATCGTTGTGAGCCTCACTAGAAGTCATCACCGCCCGCAAGGGACATGACATCTTCTCATGATGCCAACGGTGATACCCATTGCCCTATGGGTCCTTCCCCTTCCACCGTCTCGCTCTCTTTCTCTCCGTCCCCTTTTCGTCTCCTCATTCTTTTCTCCCTTTTAGGGTAAACTTAGCCTAGCACTGCCATATCGGTCTCGGTTTAGAGTAGTATTGACGCCGTGCTCGTCTTGAGAACCATGCCCGTCTTGCTACCACTCCGAGTCGGTAGCTTTTCGTTTGTCATGCTAGTCTCATCCCTTTGTCAAGTTTTCTTCTCCTTTCTCTCTCTATTGGAAGCCTTCCATTTCATCACTCCCTCATATGAGCATGCGATGCCCTGAAACAAGGGTGGGTCTCTTCGACCCACTTGTCTCACTAATTAACCATAAAAGTGTTGTGCAGAAAACAAGAGGATTGCAGGCCAAGGGAGGCGATTCTGAACCAGCTAAAGCAGCTAAGGAGCTTTCTTCATGATTTAAGAGGGCGCCCACAAGAGCTAGCCCGAGTAAGTCCTGAACCCACCTTAAATTCCTCTCTCATCGATTGGTATACCTACCCTTGCTCTTGAGCAAGGTTCAAAGAGAGAGATCTCAAATCCCGGATTCGCTAAAAACCTGAGATACGTGCCACCAGATCATCTAGATCCGGAAGGCGAGATCGAGGCACCTAACCAGCTTGGTGACTCCACTGGGGACTTACGACCCCTTAGTCGGTTTGCTCTTGTTTTATCAGTGTCCTCTTTTACTTTTTGCATTAATTTTTATGGCACCTAAGTTATTCAACCCATTCATCAAAATCAGGGACTTCCTTATCCCCACACTCGTGACTGTCCCAGGGAAGCGAACTGCTCAAGCTTCCTTCCCTACTCTCTTTTTAAGTCAAGACTCACGGTCCGGCTCCCAGGTTCTTGCCTGGGTTAGCACGAGAGGGGACTTAAAAGTCCATGACTCCCTGCTTCCTAGCCGTGGTGGACCCTCCACCAAGGCCCCTTACATCGATGGCACGTCTGCCACCGCACACAGCACGCACCCTACTACTGGCAAGTCTCTTGCCGATCATATTGTTAGGGCACGCCGGAAGGCTGCCCTAACTGCATTCGTGGGAGGCAAGCAAGTTGCCATCGCTCTTGAGGTTTGCTGCAAGGCAACCCCTTATACTCTTTCACCTCTCCGAACCTCTAGACTTAGAGGCTCAACACACCAAGGTGGAGACCCTACAGCCTCTACCTCTTGCACACACACCCAAGGGCTTGTGGTCCATCCACTCCAGCCATACCTTGGGGCAACCCCCACGTTGCCTTGAGTTCACATCAAGGGCTAGGTTTTCTTGAGTCGAACCCTGCGTGTGTCATGCATTCACTTTCCACATCTTGAGGCAGCGCTAGCTCTATGCCACCTCGAGCACACGAGGGTCGACTGCTTCGTCCTCCCTCCCAGCACACACGGTCCCTACTCTATGAGAGATGAGCTTTCGCCTCATCCAACAAGCACAAGCTCGTGGGTCTCGACCTCCTAAGGTTGAACCAATTGATCGAGCCAGGGATGAACCCCAAGTCACCCGAACGGCTAACCCTAAAGGTGCACACGCACCACTTCTGCAGGTTCCTCCACGGTCCAGACTCAAGTAGAGTCATGAACCAATTACTTCCTCTGTCGCTCGCCCGACACCAATCAAGCACCTCGAGCCCTGGTACTCAAAGGTCTTCCTTAAGAGTACCATCTTGAGCCAGCTTCAGGTAAGTCGTGAACATGGGCCCCACAAAGGAACTTGGGGCAGCAGCCTGATGTCAGACAGAGGACTCTAGCCTCCAAGGCAGAGACCCGAGCTGCCTTCTGTCCTTAGACCCAACTCCCTGCTCGAACTCATAGACACAGCCCTTGCAAGCTCAAAGAAGGCGACGCAGACCAAGTCTCAGGCTCAATTTTGAAATGAAATCCATAGCCGTCTTAAGATTAAGCAAAAGAGAGGTCTTCTGATCCTGAGCAAAGAAGCCTTCAGGGCAGTCAAGGTCACCACCCTTTATGACCTCCTACCTCGTAACCCCTTTTTCCCTCTCCAAACTCCAAGACCTGAGCGAGTCCAAGAGTATTGTTGGGTAGTCACTGCCAAGAAACCATGGTCCCAAGACCGTCGAGAACCGATCCTCACAAGATCAGCATACAAGGCTCAAATCCAGTCGACGCAAGCTGAGGCCCAACAACTAACTTGCCACCCATGACTCGCTGACGTCGGCAGTCTGCTCCTCCTCCTGGCTCTAACCTCCCAAAATAGAAGGTTAGCGTCATGGTGATCAATGACCCGGACAAAGCCCAGGAAGACAAAATGATCAGGTTCGAGGTAAATATGCAATCCATCCGTGAAAAGATGGATCGCCTAGAAGCCTCCAGGTCCCTTTCTTCTCATCAAGAGACCGACCCCCCAACTGGTGAGGACACAGTTCCCAGGCAAACTCCTCCACTGGCCTCCCAAGACAGTTCTGCCTCCCGTGGGGTCTCTCAAACCGACATGAAGCTATGATGGCCCATAGCCTCAAGAACAAGGTCACAGGCATGCAAGAGGCCCCACTCTATCAAAAGTCATACCCTTCGTATATTGACCAGGTGTTGTTTCCTTTAAACTACCAAAAGGGGAAGCCCCCCCTGTTCAATGGTACTACTTATTCTCATCAGCGTACCGCCCACTTCTAAGAGACTTGTAGAGAGACAACAACTGACAGGTGACTTCTCCTCCATCAATTCGTTGAGACTCTCGAAGGGCCAGCCTTCCAGTGGTATGCTCGGCTGCCTCTGAACTCGGTGCACACGTGGCAAGAAATGGAGCAGTTGTTCTATCAACGCTTCTACGAAGTCCAACAGAACATGGAAACCATCGAGATTCTCACTTTAATGCAAGACCTTGGTGAGCAGGTTGACAAGTTCATCACTTGATGGAGAGAGTTGGCAATCTTTCATGCCACTCTCATGACCGAGAAGGAAGCGGTTCAGACCTGTACATGGAACATGATTAATGAGATCGCCCTACATGTCGAGGCCTCCAATCCACCCTCCATGGCAGAGCTCATCTCTGAGGAAGTTCGTATTGAGGGATTAATCAAGCACCATGGCAGCTCTCGTCAGCAACCCTCTGGCTCAAACTCCCGTTCCAACGGTTGGAGAAACTAAAAAGCAGTGATCAGCGCGGCTGTCATCGTGATTGGCACTAAGAGCATGGCTCCTCAAACCCTGGACCTTTCTAAGGCACAAATGCCTCAGGCCCCGGGCAAGCAGCAGTCCTACAATGAGGTCCCTCCTCCTAAAAATACTAAGCAAAATTACTTCTGAATTCAACACAAAAATAAAGTTTACCCCTTCGACAAGAAGTGGACTTCTGCGCTGCTTCGACTGCTGCTAGAACAAAACATGATCCAGCTGCTGGAGACCAATACTGAAGAGTCGACTGGGCAGGAGACAAATGAGATGTATTGTGCCTATCACAGGAGAGTAGGCCACCCCACTTACAAATGCTATAAGCTCAATGACATTATCGAAGCCCTTATCAACAAATGCTCGAAGAGTTGAAGAAAGTGTTCAGGGCAACTGAGGCTTCTCACATTGTTAGGATCCAAGGTATTCTCCGTGCATTTTTCTCCATAATGCTCGAAGAAGGACTCATCACTCTCAAGTCAAAAAGGCAACCCAAGTTCCTACCTCCAGGAACCGAGAACCTCTGGTGCGCATATCACCAGATACAAGGTCAAGACGTCAGCGAGTGCACCAGCTTCCATAAGCTTCTAGCATAAAAGATGCAGCAATGTCAGGAAATTTAAGGCAACCCAAGAGGATGCCTTCAAGTCCCTCTTCCGCTTGTGCAAGAAGACCTCCCGGTGGCAGCCTTGGGAAATGTAGGACCAGACCCTCTGCAGGTCCTCTTTGAGGCGATGCTCCAACAGGGCCTCGTCACTCTCAAGCTTGCCAGGCAGCCTAAGCGGCTTGCCTAGGGCACGAAAAAGCTCTAGTGCCCTTAGGGGTCACAACTTAAAAGAGTGCTTGGGGTTCATAGCTATTGTGCCGTCCTCCCGGAACACTTTCAAGCCGTCACTCCCTATCAAGAGGAGGCCACACTACAAGCCATTCATGAGCATGCACTGGACCCTTCGGAACCCTCGACCTCTCAGCCCTAGGAAGTCTACCATGGGTGAAGTAGACTCAAATCCTTGAAGTGTGAAGTGGTCCATCAAGCTAGGACTACTCACCAGCCAGAGTGGGTGGTCCAAACACCCCCTCAGAATCCAGAGGGAGACGACGAGCACCTCGGTTAGCCCGTCGAAGGAACCATCTTCCTCAGCCACCAGTCGAGGAAGAATTTCTCAGGCCTCTCCCCCCACTTCCGACCTTGTAAGACTTCATCGCAAGCGCAGCTCGCCTCGTCCTTTCATCTAGTCAAGCGGACATCCCCAAGCCACTAATAGCTCTGGATTCCTCCAATATGGGTGACGACGCTAAAAGCACCCCACAATGGTCAAATCCAGGGCAAGACCTAAAATACCCGCTACACACATCCAATTTCGGCGACGACATAAAAAGCTGACTTGAACGTTTTAACTCTCCTTCTCCTCACTCCTCTATTTTCTCTACAGGTGCAGCTCGATGGTGCCCAGACTTCGACACTCTAAACAGAGAGTTCGGAGGCACCAGCCTCACCTAAAAGAGATGCTGGCCCAAGCGGCTTGATTTTCGACAATCACCATCGGCCTGTCAACCCAAGCCAAAACCAAGTCATCTTCAGGCTCCTGTTCCTACGAGGTCTGCCACATGATCCAAGTGCATGAAGCACCTAGCTCGGGTAAGCACCAAGTGATCTCAATCACGAGATCATCGACTTAGACCCTTCCATCGCCTGGACCAGCCAGAGACCGGTCCCCTCCCACACTATGCCCCTCCTAGAAGCCGAGATGTCGGGATCATGGGTTTTTACACTCGAGGTTAATGAAAATCCTCATGAGTCCCCTGACAAAGAACTTCAGGAAGCTCCAGAAGAGTGGGAAGAAGGTAGTCAGGCCACCGCTGAAGAGCTTGAAGAGATCAACCCGGGAGATGAGGTCCACCTGAGGCCAACTTTCATCTCAGCAAAAATGTCTCCAAAGGAGAAAGAAAGTTAATCTCCCGACCTGGTCAAGTTTCTCATGACCCGGCCATGCTTGTCAAGTTGTTTGGCCAAGTGGGCATTATTGCTGATGGAGTTTGACATCACGTATGTCCCATAGAAGGCGGTCAAAGGTCAAGCTCTAGCAGATTTCCTCGCAGCTCACCCTGTCCCTTCAGAATCTTCCTTTTTGAGCAACCTCCCAGATGAAGAAGTGTTATGTATGGTGTCATCTCAGCCATGGGAAATGTACTTTGACGGGGCATTTCAGTCTGATAGAGGGGGCACCGGAGTTGTATTCTTAACTCCCGATGGCGGAATGATCCCTCTATCCTTCTCGCTTGCAGAGATATTTTCTCATAACGGAGACGAGTATCAAGCCCTTATAATCGGACTGGAGATCACCCAAGAGCTAGACCTGGAGCTCCTAAACATCTTCGGTGACTCTGAGCTGGTCATCCGGAAGCTTAAAGGGATTTATGACGTAAGGAAAGATACTCTCAAGCCTTATCATGACACAACCAAATCTTATATGGCCTGGTTGGATGATTTCTCCCTAAGTCATCTCTAGAAAGCTAAACTCGCAGGCTGATGCGCTCTCAAACCTTGGTGCCACCATTCAATTGTCTTCATCAGGGCCCACTCCAGTCTGGGTAACCGAATGGAGACACGTCGACTTGAGAACTGAAGTTGACGCAAATGATGAGACGGATGTCTTCCTTGAATGCTCGCCTTACCCATTCGGGGAACTTCTCACAGCCAAAGATGCCATTAAGGCAGAACAAGAGATGCCCCAAGGTAAAGAATCCAAGGTCAAGAAGCAGGAGTTTGAATTTTTCGACCCGATATGTGCACAGGTTAAACAAGTCAAAGACTGGAGGGAGCCCATCATGGACTTCATAAAGCATGGAAGGCTACCTCAGGAGCAGGCAGAATGCAACAGCATACGACGGATGTCTACCAAGTACACCCTTCTCAACAGGGATGTCCTCTTTCATCGGACGTCACTCTGGTATCTGCGGGCTACATCCGTTCGACCCTAAGCTCTACGAGCGCATACGCAGACTCGGCTATTATTGGCCTTCAATGGTGGCTGCGCCCAAAACTATGCTAAGAGGTGTCAGGTGTGCCAAATTCACTCAAGTCTCATTCATCAGCCCCAGTGACTCTTCACCCTACAGCGACATCGTGGCCCTTTCTCAGTGGGGTATGGATATTGTAGGGCCCATTGACCCTCCTTCTGCCTTGAGTCGTGCCTTCATTCTAGCAGCAACAAATTACTTTTCCAAGTGGGCTAAAGCAGTCCCTCTTAAGCGGGTTCCAGGGACCGTGGTAGCCAACTTCGTGCGTCACCACATCATCTACCGATTCGGGGTTTCAAACCGAATAATTTATGATAATGTCCCCCAGTTCAGAATGCATCATGTTGATCGCCTAGCCAAACAGTTTGGTTTTGAGTGGAAGTACTCGACTATGTACTACCCTTGAGCCAATGGTTTGGCTGAGGCATTCAACAAAACTCTATGTGGGGTACTTCGGAAGTCAGTTTTAAAGTCAAAGAAAAATTTGCATGAGAAGCTACCCGAAGCTCTGTGGGCCTATCGCACCACCACCCGAAATGCTACAAATTCCACTCCTTATTCCCTGGTCTATGGAGGTGAGGTCGTCTTACCCCTCGAGGTTCAATACTCTCACTCTGGGTCGCTATAATCAGGGAATGACGGAAGATGAGAGGGTAAAGCTCCGTTATCAAGAGTTAGATTCCCTTGACGAAAAGAGACCGGAGGCCCAGCAGAACCTCGAGCTCAATCAAGGAAGAAAGAAAAGAGCCATTGACAAGTCTGTCAAGGTTCGCTCATTAGCTCATGGGGATCTAGTCTTAACAGTCAAGAGATTGATTGTCATGCATGGGTGCCGCAAAGGAAAATTCAAACCCAAGTGGGAAGGTCTGTTCATAGTAAAAAACGCCACACTAAACGGGGCCTATGTACTGGCAAACTCGGATGGTGAAGAGGCAAGGCCCCGTATCAATGGACAACACCTAAAGAAGTATTATCCCTGACATATCCTTAAAGCGCGGTGCGTGCAACAAAAGAAAGAAATGATGATGACGAACATCAAGCCAACTCAAACGAAGTTCATTTCTTTTATTGCTGTAGAAAAGAAAACTACACGCTACCATCAAAAGCCCATTACTAGGGGAGGTTAAAAATCTTTTGCATCTGAGGATAAGAGGACAGTTACTGGTAAAAAAGAAATGTTCTCCTCATGAAGAAGAAGCAAACCCTCCGAAGAAATGCTCTCCTCATGAAGAAGAAGCAAAACCACAAAAGAGGATGGTTACAGGCCAAAAAGAAGGAGCCAACCATTTCTGAGTCATCTTCAATTCATCTGACAAGGCATGGCAAGATGCCAAGGAACCGACCCATGATGGAACAACATGAACTTCACGGTTGTGTTGGAGGACTTGGCTTCCAACAAACCACGACGGTAGGGCTCCCTCGTTTGCCATCACTCTTGACCCCCGTGAGACATTGTCGTCCATGGTCATCGTCGCGCGCAACTTGGCACCATGCACAGTCGTCGTCGTGCGCAAAATAATGTCCCATTCTACCATCACCATGGATAGGCCAACGTCTCGCGATACCATTGTCGTGAACAGCATGCTCCCGAAAGTGGCTATCGTTGAGCGTGGCCTAGGGAAGCGTGAAGGTGGTGCTGCATGCGACTTAAAGATGCACATGCCCTTGTTGTACCTCGGTTCCCATCGTCCCAAATTCCCAAGGGGCATTAACCCTTGTGCTCCTTTGGTTTCTCCAGCTACCTGCCCGCGGTGACCATCCACCTTCTCACGACCTTTCATCTCCTCCGCAACCCTTTGGGTTTAGCTGGGAACACTCCTTCAACAGCCAAAAAACCCTGTCTGACCCTGGTCTTTCCCCTACCGGCGTTGCCTCACCTTGACAAAAGCACTTCGTCGCCAGCAAAAAAGCCCTTTTCTGCCTTCTACTTGCTACCAGAGTTAGCGAAAAACCATTAGAAATCGCCGAAAGCTTCCCTGAGACCCTGTAGGTTGCCCCTCTCCCTACTTTTGCACTTCATCAATTCGCCACAAGCTCACCGAAATTCCACTGAGTTCCCACTAAGCCCACTACTGCTACTCCTTCTTGTCCTCCAATAGCCAAAGGACCAACAGAGCCCTCAGAACTCTCTGCAACCTCCTATCAACTGCGAAACCACCGGAGAAACACTCAAGCCCTGGCAGAAGCACCACTGCAAAATTTTGCTAAGGCCCCGAGAAACCCTGTTCCTTGCTCAGAAAACCTTGGCACTCCCCGACGATGTTTGCGATCACGCTATAAGGACTTGCGACCCCCTGAAGCTCGCCAGAAAAGTTCCTAACAGCTTGCCTCTGCAAGCTTTAGCCAGGAAGCTCTCGCCGAAAATCCCAAAAGCTCTGTCTCTCTCTTTCTCTAAAAATCTCTTCTACTGTTTTACCCTTCGGTAAAACAGTAAAAAGGGCTTTTTTTCCCCTTTTATACCCGAGGACCGAAAGGGGCTATCGTCACGCACCGCATAAGAAGCCATCGTTGTGTGCCTTCGTCAAGGGGCATCGCCGAGTGCCTTCACCTAGAGGCTATCGTCGCACGCCTTCGTTAAGGGCCATTGCCGCACGCCTTTGCCCAAAGGCTATCGCCACACAGCTTTGTCAAAGGGCCATCGGCGCACTCCATTGTCAAGGGCCATCGTCGCACGCCTTCTCCAAGAGGCTATCGCCGCGCCCTTCATCAAGGATTTAACGTTGTGCTCTTCAACAAGTACCGAACGTCGTGCATGCACCATCTAAGCCTAATGCTGCATGCTCCATCCAACACTTAGTGCTGCAATCATGCCACGACACTCCCCTCTAAACTATTGTCCTACCTCTTCAGGAAGTTCATTCCCTGCATCACAGTCTCACTCCTCAAGGAGTCCAGTCTTTGATGACGACTCTGTTTCCCATGGAGTCGCATTCCTTCATGACACAATGGTCCGCATTGCATGACCTCAAATTGCAGTGCCACGGTCAGTGCTGCATGACCTTAAACTGCACAGCCATGGTCCATCCTGCATGACCTTAAACTGGACAGCCACGGTCCGCATTGCATGACCTTAAACTGCACAGCCATGGTCTGCATTGCATGTCCTTAAACTGCACAGCCACAGTCCGTGCTGCATGACCTTAAACTACACAGCCACAGTCTACATTGCATGACCTTAAACTGCACAGCCACGGTTCGTGCTGCATGACCTTAAAATACACAGCCACGGTCTGTGCTGCATGGCCTTAAACTGCACTACTATGGTCCAAACTATATGACCATAAACTGTAGTGGATGTCTAGTTGCATGACCGTAAACTGCTTAGTCCTCGTCGCATGACTCAAAACTGTACGACTGGGGTCCAAATTATATGGCCTTAAACTATAGCGAGGGTCTAGTTGCACAACCTTAAACTGCTTAGTCCTCGTCGCACGACTCTAAACTATGCGACCATGATCCAGCTGTGTGACCTTAAACCTTAGTGCACGTCCTAGCCGCATGTCGTTAAAAGGTTTAGCGTCATGGTCCACACTATTTGACCCTAAACTATAGCGGAGGTCTAGTTTCACGACCTTAAACTGCATGGTCCTAGCCGCACGAGTCTAAAATTGCATAGCAATGGTCCGAGCTACAAGACCCTAAAACTGTAATGTACAGTGTGACAAATGGCCCATACACATAACTTTAACCAAGAGATGGACCACCTTTTTGCTAAGGGGTATTTCATCAACATCTCCGGTGGAGTTAGATGTCTGCAAAAGGTCATAACTACCCTTTAAATCCCCAATGAGTTTGTTTCGCACCAACATCCCAGTAAGACTCACACCCTATTATCCCTAGGGAGCTAGGTCCATGCTTGTCTTCTCAACCTCAGCAGGGTCACGCTTGTACTCCATGCTGTCACCCCCAATGGAGTTACATGAAGCCCTATCATTATCCCCATGGATTCACACTGGCCCCCCTAATCCCCAGTGAAGATTCGCTTCCACTTGCCACTGTTCGTTGGGCCACTATCTTCATCTAAAGCTATCCGCTTGTGAATAGCCTTAACTATTTTATCCCCAGGGAGTCAAATTGCTATTCACAGACCTATCCTCCATGGAGCTTCATCCACATGGCGACACACGTAATGGTCCAGGCTGCATGACCTTAAACTGCACATCCATGGTCCAAACTATATGACCTTAAACTGTAGCGGAGGTCTAGTTACGCAACCTTAAACTGCATGGCCCATGCTGCACGACCTTAAACTGCACATCCATGGTTCATGCTGCATGACCTTAAACTGCACAGCCTTGGTCCAAACTATATAATCGTAAACTGTAGCGGAGGTCTAGTTGCACGACCTTAAACTGCATGGTCCTATTTGCATGACTTTAAACTGCATAACCATGGTCCATGCTGTATGACCTTAAATTGCACAGCCATGGTCCAAACTATATGACCTTAAACTGTAGCGAAGGTCTTGTTGCATGACTTTAAACTGCATAACCGCGGTCCAAGCTATATAACCTTAAACCATAGTGCACGTCCTGGCTGCATGATGTTAAACTGCTTCGCCCAGGTCCAAAAGGCATGACCTTAAAGACATCCCCACATATGCGCACACCCCCTTTTATGTGCATATTCACACACATCCTCCCTAACCGACCCGTTCGTATGTGCACACCACCTCCATTACCTCTCTAATGAGACCACCCACTCACACACACCTTTTACGTGCATCGTTGTGCACTTCTTCCCTAACCAACCCGTTCATGTGCGTGCACCACCTTTATTACCTTTCCAGCGAGTCCATTCATCATTACCATCTTTCACCATTCCTCAGTGAGTGCAAGCCATCTCGCCACCCATACTTGCTCCACCATTCATTCATCATCAACTCTTCATAAGCGACCTCGTGTCATCTCCTCGTGCCACAACCACGCTCACTTCCATTCACCACTGCTACAGTCCAGTTGTATGATCCTAAACTATAGTGCACGTCCTGGCCGCATGACGTTAAAAGGCTTCACACAGGTCTTGAAGGCACAACCCTAAAAATATGCCGTCACAAAAAACAGGCATGGTGTACAGCTGAACAAGGGAACGCCATGAGTAGAAATGATGGACGGGCATGGTCACGAAACCATGAGTAAGAGAGTTCCGTGAAAAACAAAATCCAGGCGCGGTGAAAACCCCAAAAGGGCATCGTGAGTAAAAATAGATGAAAAGGATAGAAATGGCTGCAAGGTCTTAGGTATAAGAGCCCAAAAATAACAGCAGTTGGTGAAAACCATCTTTACAACGCCACTTCGCTTGTCCAAGTGAAAACCCGCAAAAGGGCGATTGGACCGACGACACAGGTTGATGCATGACCACCACCTCAGCTGACAATTTCTAAAACAATCACAATCTTAGTGAGTTCTACCTAAAATCCTCAAATGTCAAACATCAACAGCATGGCTCGCCAGGAAGTGAGAGCCGCATAAGATCTCCCAATAACAACGAGAGTCCTCGAAGGTGAGGTCGAATGATCAAAAGATCCCTCTGAAATACTAAAGGCCATCACAAAGGCAAGAAACTGATGAAGCCAGGGTCTAACCTGCCACAGGCTTCAGGGTAATCCTCGTCAAATCCCCTAGCCTACATGGGACAAGAATTTTGGGATAAGTCAGAAGCCCTCGACTATACCCCACTAGAAGGGACCTACAGAGATACCCTGAGCATCAAAATTAAACCTGGTGTAGCAGCGAACAATGCCAACTAAAAGGTTCTTAGCACTTGGCCTCCACGTAGGACTGATTCTGTCCGAGGAGGTCCCTACAAAGGCCACACCTTTCAGAATCACAAATAGTCCCTAGAGGATGAGGACTTTGACAAAATCCCTCTAGCCTGATTCTGTCCGAGGAGGTCCTTACAAAGGCCTCACGCTTCAAAATCATAAATAGTCCCTTGAGGGTGAGGACTTCAACAATATCCCTCAAACTTCCTGAATGATTGCATTTCTCAATTCTCTCGAAGCACAACATTCAGTGGGGCATGTTGTTGGAAGATATTTTTCATCATCATGGGTCACCCGCTCAATAAAAGCCTAGCAAACAGTGAAAATATTGATAGTCTCATAATAGCCCCGTAACTAGCCAAGGTATTCATGATGTCTCTCAAAAGTCTTCCGCCAAGTTTCGTTGTATTTCGACACGTCTAAAACAGTGCAGAATCAGCCTCTAGCACCCTGAAACGGACCCCCTATAACTATAGCTACATTCTTGGTATCTCAATTTAATATGGAAACACTGTCATTGGATCTGGCACTGTTGAAAACCTTTGGGGGTCAAATTTCATCTCAAACGGACACTCCAAGAAGAAGTTATAGGTAAAAGTGGGAAACAAGAGGAGCCGCACGCCAATCCCATGCGACCACCCTGCAACTCTGCACCATTGAAAGGACAATCATGAGCAGTGAATTTCGACACTCATATCTCACCCGTCTCAAGTTGGATTTTACTCAAATTTGGTGAGCATGTTCGTCGCATCAAGACGAGCGATTCGATATGTGGCACGTCCCGTGACGAGACCCGAACGCAAAGAGAAACTAGAGAGAAGTTGCTGAAATTTAGCAGGAAATTTAGCAGCGTTATGCCTCGCTCGAGCGATGTCAATATGTGGCACGTCTCGTGACGATACCCAAACGTGAAATTTAGCAGAAAATTTAACAGAAAATTTAGCAAGAAATTTAGAAGGAAATTTATCAGGAAATTTAGTAAGAAATTTAGCAAGAAAAAGTAGAGAGAAGTTGCTGAAATTTAACAGGAACTTTAGAAAGAAAAACTAGAGAAAAACTAGTTTTTAGCAGAAAAATTTTAGCAAAAATTTTTTGCAGAAAAAATTTTAGCAGAAAAACTAGTTTTAAGCAGGAAAAACTAGGAAATTTAGCTATTTTAGAATTCCGCGAATTGTTAGGAAGGGGCAAATCTAGGGCAGCATAGGGACTATTTTGGAATTCCATGATTTGTTTGGAAGGGGCAAATCTATCATTTTATACCCTAATTTCTATATATTTTTTAATTTATTTTATTCTTAATTTTAAAAATTAGGGTTGCTTTTGATCATCCACTCATGTTTGGGGAAAATTTTATATATACGCACGATCATTGTACGCACTAGAGGACTCTGTGTGTATATATAAAATTTTGATTCCAATGGCAACACTCATTGCCATCCGTGGGCATCCTCTTGTATTCCATGACTGGCACCGTGTGCCTCACGGGAGTTACCATCATGAGCCTCACTAGAAGTCATCGCCAACCGCAAGGGACGCGACATCTTCTCATGATGCCAACGACGATATCCATTGCCCCTTAGGTCCTTCCCCTTCCACCGTCTCGCTCTCTTTCTCTCCGTCCCCTTTTCGTCTCCTCATTCTTTTCTCCCTTTACTTGATTGAGGGTAAACTTAGCCTTGCGCTGTCATATCGGTCTCTTTTTAGAGTAATATTGATGCTGCGCTGGTCTTGAGAACCATGCCCATATTGCTACCAATTCGAGTCCGTAGCTTTCCAACAGTCATGCTAGTCTCGCCCCTTTGTCAAGTTTTCTTCTCCTTTCTCTCTTTATTGGAAGCCTTTTGTTTCATCACTCCCTCATATGAGCATGCGATGCCTTAAGACAAGGGTGAGTCTCTTCGACCCACTTGTCTCGCCAATTAACCATAAAAGTGTTGTGCAGAAAACAAGAGGATTGCAAGTCAAGGGAGGCGATTCCAAACCAGCTAAAGCAGCTGGGGGGGTTTCTTCATGATCTAAGAGGGTGCCCACGCGAGCTAGCCAGAGTAAGTCCCGAACCCACCTTAAATTCCTCTCTCATCGGTTGGTATACATGCCCTTGCTCTTGAGCAAGGTTCAGAGAAAGCGGTCTCAATTCCCGGGTTTGCTAAAAACCCAAGACACGTGCCGCCAGATCATCTAGATCCAGAGAGTGAGATCGAGGTACCTAACCAATCATATATGTGATGTTGCAAAAAGCAAGTGAAGTTTAAAATACACAGAGGACCCAACGATAAAAAAATCCCCATATAATGTAGAGGGAGAGATGGATAGAGAATACACCTACAAAAGAGAGAATTTTTTTTTTTGATTCTTCAATAACCGAAAATTTTAAATTTTTGGTTCTTCAACAAACCAAAAATTTTAAATTTTCGGTTTTTCAAAAACCAAAATTAGCGTGATTTCAATTTTTGAAAAAAGGAAAAACGGGTACTTTCATCTTTTTTAAAAAAAAATTAAGAAGTTTAAAAAACGGACATATCAGTAATAACGAAAAGTATTTGGTATTTTGATAATAACGGAAACTAAAATTGATATTTATGCAATTTTTCTAAATTTATATAAATGGTTAAGTTTCTTAAAATGAAAATCATAATTAGAATAACATTTAAAGCATAATTTATAATTCAAAATTATTACAAAATCAACTAATAAATCTAGATGACTTTAAAGTTATAATAAATTAAACATTCTAATTGAGGAATAATTTTTATCAATAAAAAAAATTAAATTTAAATTATAGACTATTTAAATCTATGATTTTTTGAAAAAAAATTGATCAGTCGACACCTTGTTGAAAATTTTTGAATTGCATGACAAACAATTTCTCCAATTTATATTACTTTACTTTCATGCATTTTCTAATGTTTATTTTAAAAGCTAAAAATATTTATTAAAAAGGTAAAATTTGTGAAATTTAAATTAAATTTAATAATTTTAAAATTTTAGAAATCAATTATTGAGTTTAATAAAATTATATATACAATCAAAATTTGTAGTTGAACATATCATGAACTAAAAGACAAAATTAATAAATGATAAACATTTTTAACAATAAACAAATTACATAGTATTTTTGTTTAAAAGCTGGGCAATAATGTTATTGCAACTTAGTTTTAAATTTGATTTTAAACATTAATTAAAAAAGTCCACATCACATAAAAAATATAAAGTTTACTCATAAAATTTAAAGCAAGCTATAACTTCTACTTTACTTTCTAAATTCAAAATTCTACTCAAAAGACTAGACAAAAAAAATTATAATTTAGTATCAATGAAACTTTTAATTCAAATGTGATATTACTTTTGCATTACAAAAGAGTCAACCAATATAATTAAAGGAAAATATCTCCATATCTCCTATTTTTAAATTTTATTTCTTAATAAACCCAAGGTTTCAAAAAATATATTCCAACCCCCTGGCCACTTTAAACGTGTTTTTTAAACTAAACAAATGTGAGAAAGATATGCTCTATCTAAACTCAATCCATTCTCTCTCTTCATTTATATACCCCAAACTTCTCTCTTTCTCTCTCTTGTTGTGTGTTTCTCTATCTTTCCTCCTATATTTATACAAATACCTCTCTCTTTCGTGTTTATCCAAACACCTCTCTCTCTCCTCCTAGTAACTTCTCACCACCAAACATCTCTCTCCTCCTGTATTTAGCCAGACACATCTCTCTCTTTCTATGTTTATCCAAACACCTCTCTCCTCCCAGTAACCTCTCACCACCAAACACCTCTCTCTCTCTCTTCCTGTATTTATTCAAATACCTCTCTTTCTTTATGTATACTTACCAGGTCTTTGGGAAGAGAGAGTGAGAAGAGAGAGATGGGAATATGAAGAGAGATAGCGGGAGGAGAGAGAGTGAGGGGTTAAAGATGGAAAAAATGTAGAGAGAGAAGAGGTGTGAGGACAGAGAAAGAGAGAGAACTTTGAGAGATGAGATTTAGAAAATGCATGTCTTTTTAGATTTGTTTGGCCTAAAAAAATATATTTAAAGTAACTCAGGGGGTTAGAAGAAATAAAATCTACAATATTTATATCCCAAGACATCTTTTAGAACCTGGTGTTATTGTGATATTTTCCCTACTATTAATGAATTAGCATAATAAATTGTCAATTTAATATGAAAAATAAAACACGAGTGTATAAATCTATTTCTCTATTATCTATATTGGATTTTCAAATTAGTGTCGATCTCTTTTCAATCTTTGGACATTATTTGTTTTTTTTGTTTTGACAAATGTTACTATTTTTTATTAGAACTACAGAAAGCAAATTACATCATTAGCAATAACAAGATCAGGTAAAAAAGCACTACCCTTCGCCAAATCGTCTGTCACATTATTAGCTTCTCGATAAACATGAGAGAAGGAAACTGTCAAGGAGGAAGACATATCCATAATCCATAACCATAAAGGCCGAAGTTCCCAAGGAATACGCTGCTCCATCTTGCACCACTTTATCACATTCAGCGAGTCACCTTCTATCAAATAATTGCTGCCACATTTTTTATCAATGATGATCTTTAATCCATAGAACAAAGCGCTAAGCTCAGCAAAATTTGCAATTCTACAACCTAAAAGACCCGCATAGGGAAAAATGATGTTACTAGAGCAGTCACGCAAGACTCCACCAAAACCTGCTAACCCAAGATTGCCCAAAGAACTGCTATCAAAATTAAGTTTCAATATACCAACAGGGGGCGCTAACCAAAAGCATTTTGGTCTATTACTTAGAATACCCACAAGAAATAGGCTATGTAAATTAGCCATCACATCAACCTTCGAAATACCCCAGCCCTCCCTTAGCACCGATAGCCAGGACCAAATTGTAACTTTAATAGAGAGAATCAGCATGTCCAGGGATAAGGAAACCCCTTCCAAGGTCCTCATATTTCTTTCTTTCCAAACTTCCCCCAATATGACTCCTTTAGCTAGCTTCCAAACAATCTTACCAACCTTTGGTAGATGAGGTAAAGATAATTGAGTAACAATTCCCTCTACATGTTGAGGAAGAGCCAAATTTATATTTAGCACTCCAAACAGCCAATACCAAATGCGCACCATGAAAGGACAATGAATAAGAAGATGCACAGCAGACTCACCATCAGCCTTACACAGTGGGCATACATTAGATAAAATCTTGCCCCTTTTAATCAAATTGTAAATTGTCAATTGTCATAATCTTGTTCATTGTAGCCGGCCAAATAAAGACCTGAACCTTGTGAGTTATCCGCCATCTACATACCTAAGCAATCTTGGGACAAGACCATCTCCACCTATCGTGAAAAAGAAGATTGTAGCATGACTTGACTGGGAAAACACCATAACTTTCAATCTCCCATACCATTTTATCATCTGCATTTGGTGAAATATAGATATTATCCAAAAGTTGCATCAATGCACACCATTGGGAAAGTAAGACATTATTCAATCGATCATATCCCAAAAAAATATCCCAGGATATGTTGTCACCCCTTATATCAACTACCTCACCGGTCTGATACATCTAATCCCCAAACCACCCTCTTTCTTTGGGGTACACACTCTATCCCATCTAAGGAGATGAAACTTTCTGGAATTGACATGTGAGCCCCAAAGAAAATTTCTCATCATTTTTTCTATTTTTTTTGCAACTAAGGCAGACATATTTATCAAAGAAAATTGATAGACCGGAAGATTAGCCAAATATGACCTAAGTAAGGTCACTCTTCCCCCCAATGATAGATGCTTATGCTTCCAAAGGTATAGTTTGAATTGGACTCTCTCTAATACCTTATCTCAAACAACAATGGACAGCCTTGAATTAGAACTAGGTAACCCCAGATAAGTGAGAGAAAAAGACCCTACTTTACATTCCATCACACTAGCCAAAGAAGCAGTCAGTGCCTCAGTACAGTTAATGCCAACTATGGAAGATTTGTTGAAATTCACTTTAAAGCTAATAGTGACCTCGAAAACCTCGAAGAACCTAGCAATATTCTTCACATAAAGAGGATTAGCATCACAAAAAAATCAGGGTACCACCATCATATTGCAAATGAGAGATTACAATACCAAAATTTGTGATATTAAACCCCGAAAAGTGACCCAATCTTTCCACTCTGCTCAACATCAAACTAAAGCACTCTGCACAAATAGTAAATAGAAAGGGAGAGAGAGGATCTCCTTGATGAAGACCACGAGAGGCTTTAAAGAATCCAACAGGACTACCTTTAAACAATATCGAAAAGTGAGCAGAGGATAAGCATAAAAAAATCCAACTTCTCTATCGATCACCAAAACCCATAGCCTTTATGATTTCCAACAAAATACCCCATTCAACACGATCATAAGTGTTTCCATGTCTAACTTAAACACAACACCTGCCTTTTTGCTCAAAACTCTAGAACGAATACATTCTTAAGCTGTAAGAACACTATTGGTGATCTGCCAATCCCTGACAAAAGCAGACTGAGTACTAGAGATAAGAAAAGGTAAATCAATTTTCAATCTCTCAGCCAAGACCTTTGCAATAATTTTATAGAGGCTAGTAAGTAGACTGATTGGTCCTATGTCAGACAAATCCAAGATCAAAGATCTCTTGGGGATAAATGCCAGAAAAGTAGAATTCACCCCTTTGAAAATATCTCCTCTAATCAAGAACCTTCGAACAAAATCCAACAAATCACCCCTCACCAAATCCCAAAACTTATGAAAGAATACTAAGGGAAAACCATAAGGACCCCGAGCTTTATCTTCAGCCATAGAGAACACGACCTTATGCAGTTCCTCCAAAGAAACCTCCCTCTCCAAAGTAGTTTTCATCTCGACTGACAGCAATTTAAAGGGAACTCTGCTAAAAGAGGGTGAGAAATTCACTTCTTTAGTGAAAGCCTTCATAAAATGGTTAATGACTACCTTTTCAAGTGCTTTCTCATCTTCAGAGTCTACTCTAGGAATTGTCAAACCAGAAAGATCATTTTGTCGTCTTTTTAATCTGGAAAAAGCATGAAAATATTTAGTATTAAGGTCACCTTCCTTTAACCATTTAGATCTAGACCTTTGTCTCCAGTAAACTTCCTCCGATCTATGAAGTTCCTCTAGTTCCTTAACTTTCAAGCATCGATCCAACACATCTTGTTCCAAAAGCACACCATCCGATTGGATGTTGAGGTCTAGCATTTCTATATCAGTAAGAGCACCATCAATTTTAGCTTTGATATCAAATTTGTTCTCTTTCTTTCAAGCAATCAATTTATGTTTGATATTAAAAAAGCTTTCTGTTCAATTGGAAGTCCAATGTGCCCTCTACAATAGTGTTAACCCCTTAATCAGCTCGACCACATCTTTCTCTTCCAGCAAAGCCACATTTAGACGAAAAGGTTTCGGCCCTCCCTTTAACAAACCCATATTAAGCAAAATGGGGCAGTAGTCCGAGGAGATTCTAGGTAAAGCTTTCACCGACGCAAGAGGAACTCCTCCAACTATTCCACCGATGTAAAAAATCTATCTAGTTTTGACATAGATAAATTCATGATACTATTATTGGACCAAGTGAATTTAGATCCAATAATAGAGAGATCCATCAAGGAATTAGTTTCAATAAATCTATTAAACATAAGCATTTATGTATTAATAGGAGTACATGCCAGACATTCATCCGGTCACCGAATAAGGTTAAAATCCCCCACCAACAACCACATGAAAAGAACATGATTGAATAACAGAAGAGAGCTCATTAAGAAAGCTTTCTTTGAGAGCAGGCACAGTGGGCCCATACACATTCAAAAGACCGCAAGAGAAATCCACATTAGGACTATGGAAACCCACTAGTAAGAAGAAATCCTTGATAACAATTTCAATATTCACCAAAACCAAAGGATCCCAGAGGACCCATAGGCCACCCGATGCCCCAGAAGCATCTATCCCATAAAAAGCAACAGCCGCAGTACCCCAAACCTCCCGGGCCCCATAAACATTAGAACTCGGGAGCTTCGTTTCTTGCAAGAGCAAAACAACATGCCTATATTTTGTAACAAGCAACCGCACATCCCTCTTCCTACTGGGATGGCCAAGACCCTAATATTCCGTGATAAGAGACCCATTGAAAACCAGAAAGGGAGTTAGAGGAAGAACCAGTTCCTACGGGACCAAAGGCCAAGTACACCTCCTCCAGAGCCATCGCCTCCTTCAGTTCATCATCTTCATCATAGGATGACGAAGAGGAATCGTGCGCCTCTTGCGGCTCAGAAATCACAATTGCCGAAGACGCGCCACCACTGGCAATAACATGGGCTTGAAGTCTCGCAGAAGAACAAACTCCTTTCATGACACCCTTTTTCTTTTTATCAGCAACATATTCTTTAGCCGGGGTCTTGGCAGCAACATCAGAACCAACGTCTAACTCCCAAAAATTGTTGGGAAGCTTCCCACTCACAATGTCCCTCTCTACTGCTAAGCGAGTCTTTTGATGCTCCTTGATGTCCTCAAAGATCATCCGCAATGGTATGCCATCCATACCAATGTCTTCCACTAACTTGCCAATAACATGAGCATCCTCCACCGCAGACCCATCCTCCACCTCAGACCCCACCATTGACTCTGTGGTCCTTTCCACCTCTGGTTTTCTAGAGTGACCAGAGGAATTGCTGAACTGCATAGGGCTCCCGGTAGCATAACCCCTACGGCCTTCCGCCATAGAAGTTTTCGACTGACTAGGCTCAACGGGGGGACTCACCACAGGGTTCTTGAAGACCACCAAGTTCAGTGACGGAATATAAACTACTGCATCATAGTTATCAATGGAAAGGGGCATATGTTCGAGAGTAGCTTCCTCATCATCAATCGTTACTACAGCACGGGGATCGATAATCAGAGGGTTGAAGCCCTGCCTAGGAGTCATCTTGGAAACTTTTGCCACTGCCCGATGAGATGGAAGTGGATACATACTCACCTTCCAAAGAATAGCCAACAAGACACATAAGAAAAGTTGAGAAAAACACTGATAAGAATGAACCTTTTGGGCTCTCAGTCGCAGTAAAAGGAATAGAATCAAAACAATGGAAAGAACTTCCCCTTTAAGCTCCAGCTCTTTCCAAAAGGAGGAGAGGAGAATGGAAGTCCAAAAAGGGAATTCCCAAGTGGAAGCTCTGCCACAACGAACAAGAAAGATTTGACATGGATATCGATAACAGGTAAGTCAATCTTGGGACTAGAATCCACCGCCCCAGCCAGCTTATCTAACTTTTGCGTCTTATCAGCCGTAGATGTACCTATCGAAGTACACAAGAAAGTGTGATCTTGCAGAGACTGGTCTTGTTGAACTGTTGGACACGCCCTTGGAAATCGACGATGTACTCGATGCATCCAATTTTAAACCATCCGCAAATCCTCTCGAAGAATCCATCTAGGAATCTACCTATAGCAATCCAACGTTTTATGATATTAGGCGTTACCTTATTTTTGAAATTCGAATTCATAAAATTACACCTCATGATCTTCCCCCCTTGAGGGTGATTCTGGTTCCCAGAAGAAGACTTTCCGGTCGTTCTCCTCATAGAATCCATTTGGAAATATGAGCCATGCAGTTCTCCTTCCTTGGTCATCTCCTGCACAAAAAGGTGTAATAGAGATTTCAATGAAGCTTTCACATTAATAGAGATTTCAAAGAAGCTTCCACTCAAGCACAAGATAATGGATCTTGGGAAAAGGAGGCCAGAGCATTTGCCAACCTTAACTCGCACAGCACTGCATATCGGGCTCAAAAAAGGGTCCCAGTCCAAATCCAAATAAACCCCAAACTGACCTACCACTTTTTTAATAATGGTCAAATTCCAACCAGAAAGGAGGAGGCCCCACGACTTCAACCAAATAGAATCCACAAGAATAAAAGAAGAGTGATCAGAAGGCTTCCACTGATCTAAAGAAAGAGGACTGCCGCGAATACTACAAAATCTGTTGGACAAAGCTTTCCTCACCTCGTCCTTGGAAAGCAGCTTAAAAACCATTTTGTTTGGGCCAATAGCTTTAACATCGTGACTGTAGGATAAGCTCCACCATCTTTGGACCCAATCAGAAAGGCTAAAAAGATCAGAAATGGAATATGGTTATTTGCGCTTTCCTCACCTCGTCTTTGCAGCATAACTTCTTTGGATGGAATATGGTTATCTGCACTTCTTTGGCCCAAAGCATGGATTGATTGGTCTGCGAGATTAAGCTATCCACGAGTTGTGCTACCCAAACAAGCTTAATACCTGGATAACCATTTTCCTCGATATAATTTCCCTATATTTTTAAGCCATTTTAAGGATTTTCGAAACTAGAGCACAATCTTTCAACATTATTTAGGGTATGTGAGAATGTCTATAGTTTTTGCTTATTTCACGGTTGGCCAGCTTTTCTCTTTGTTTGGGTGAAAATTGCCCTAAAAATTTTATACGTTCGACTACTTCATTATCAACCACCATAGTTGTTGGAGAGCTGAGTGATGGAAGTGGGACGCGCCCTTGCTTAAATTGTTTAAGTTGACATGCAAACTATGGTCCCTCGACCCATTCATGTAGGTTGTCGGACAGAGGTAGAAAAGCACCGGCATCTTGTGCCACACTTAGAGTAAAACAACTGCTAGACCCATCAAACAATTGCCGGACCACCTTCCTTTTTGCCTGACCGACAACCTAAACAGAAAGACAACGGTAGGATCTAAAGTTGGATGTGTCAGACTATGTACAGCTAGTGTCGGACCGCCTTTCTTGCTACCGGACCGAGACCACGTTGTGGATATAGGTGAAGATTAAAAGAAGGTATTTTGGTCATCATTTTACCCTTTTTTTTCTTTTATTGATATATTTATTTTTGATATATTTATTTTTGACTTGGAAGAGTATTTTTTGCAGGAAAAGTTAAACGGTGTGGTTTTTATAAGGTTGCAACCTCAAACAATCCAATTAAAGCGCACCTCTAAATTTTGTCACAACATGTAATTTTGGTGTAATTTTTTTTTAAAATTATCTTAAAATCTATTTTCATATCTACTTATAAAGTTTTAAACTTCAAAAATGATTAAAATCAGGTAGATCTATAATCATACAAAAATCTTGAAAATAGATGGTGCAGATCATGTGTGGCAAGATGCACTATTCTATAGACTCAAAAACTTTTTTTTTTTCGTATTCATACATCTCGATGTTGAGATGATCTAGAGGGTTTTAGCAACATTAAAACAACAATTTTTGATGAATTTTTGAGGTGCATATGTAATTATACATTTTAAAGACCTTATACGAACTTTTTTCAAAGTTAAATTTGATGTAAAAGTTGTCAAAATAAAAAAAATAAAAAAAAAGAATTATTGATGAGAAGTTGGAGAAAGTCTGATTGTACGGACTTTTGCGTTTTTCCGTAGATTGTTCAAGTTATATGCACCGCGCCAGTGAGTTTCAATACTTCAACGGCCCCTCCCGCCGCCCTCCCGCTCCCCTCCCGCCCCTCGCCCTTTAAACAGCCGCAGCAGAGGGGAGACAGGCCATGGCCACCATACTACGCCGCTCCATTCTCCACCGCCACCCTTTCCACACACTCCCCTCGCTCTCTACCTCCTCGCCAGCCCCAGCCCCAGCCCCAGCCCCAACCCCAACCCCAACCCCAACTTCAACTCCAACTCCTTCTCCCTCCCGCTTCCTGCGCCACTGCAAGGACACACCCCCGGAAAGCAGCGACCACTTGCCCTTCCTCCGTTTCCCTCAAACCCGCATCTCGACGATTCGCAACAGCGGCCTCCGCGTCATCACTCAGTCGTCGCTCTCGTCACGCACTGCCACTGTTGGAGTGTGGATTGATGCCGGCAGCCGCTATGAGGCCCCAGGCACGAACGGCACTGCACACTTCCTGGAGCACATGTTGTTCAAGGGGACAAGGAGGCGCACTGCCAGGGGGCTTGAGGAGGAGATTGAGAATATGGGGGCGCGCCTCAATGCCTACACTTCGAGAGAGCAGACCACGTTCTACGCCAATGTGCTTGAGGCTGATGTGAATGCAGCGATCGATGTGCTCGCAGACATCTTGCAGAATTCGAGGTTCTCGGAGAATGCCATACTGCGGGAGCGTGCTGTTATACTTAGGGAAATGGAGGAGGTATTTTTCCACTATCTCTCATTCCTATTTCTTAGTTTTAAAGTCTTTGGGAGAGTGGAAAAGGTGTCGTTATGCCTCTCTTTTTGTCTATTTTTTTTCTGAACTTTCTCCATTTTTTTTTCTGAACTTCCTCCGTTTGTTTTCTGAACTTTCTCCATTTTCTTAGTTTTTAAAGTCTTTGGGAGAGTGGAGTGGAGGAGTAAAGGGGCTTGCTTCCACATTTCTTAGTAGGCCGTTTGATCTTGTGTTAGGTACCCAACCACTACAGTCCAAAACCCTTGGGTGATTGAGACATGGATCGTAACATACCACCACGCCCCGCAGGCGACGTCCTTGGCGACTCTCACCCTATGGTTGCTCTCACTCTGAATTTATTTTTTCAGGTAGCCCTTTCCTAGGATGTGAACCTGGGTCACAGTGGTTTCTATGATACCAAATGTTAGGTACTTAACCAATGCACCCCAAAACCATGAGTGATGGAGACGCAGAAAGTTAGGCCTTTAAACCACCTAGGATCGTAACATCTGGTCAGTCAAATTTCTGGGGTGTATAATTTTCTCATTTTCTTGGAATTGTTCTGTCGTTTTAATATACTCTTTTTTTTGCTACTTCCTTTTTTATTCTTTTGCGTGGGTGAATGGGTCATTGAGCAGTAAATGGTCTATTTCCTTTTCCTCTTTATCAGTGGCATTGTGTGTGTGTGTCTTTTTTTTTAAAATATTTTTTAGTTTTGAATTTGTACTGTTTGGTTGTGTTGGATAGTTCAGAGCTCTTTTGCTGCTCTTTTGTGCTTTCTTGAGGACATTGAGAAGTTTTTTATGTTTCCACTGGTTTCTTTCTTTGCCCTATTCCTTTTTATGGTGCGAGTTAGCATCCTCTTTTGTTGCGCTGTTGTGCTTAATTGAGAACATAGAGAATGTTATCATGTTTCTAGTATTCTTTCTTTTTCCATTCTTTTACTCTGATCATGTTGTAATGGGAAAGGCTTTTGCCTGAAAGAAAACATCAAGTTATCTGCAGAATGATGCATGCTTTTAGTTATGTTTACCTGAAAAATGACTTTTGTAAGAAATCCCTGAATCTGGTTTTGTGAAGGGGTTCATTATTTTTGGATTTCAATCATTTTATTCATGCATTATTCTCTCATTGATTGTTCTTGGTTTTACAAAGATTCATGACTGATGCCCCATTAGATTTTAACTCAACCTTTGGAATTGTATTTCTTTACACTTGTTTTGACTCATACTCACACACATGGATTTACGGCACATGCACATTTTGTTTGCTTAAAATCCCCTCCCTTTCTTTAGTTCTCTCTGAATACTGTTTAGCTGTTGGTCTAAGTGGATAATCCCTCAGAATAAACAATTTTTGTTTTGTGTGGCAGGTGCATAGTCAAACTGAAGAACTCATTTTTGATCATTTGCATTCAGCGGCATTCCAACAAAGTCCATTAGGAAACACCATTTTGGGCTTCCCCGAGAACATCCGAACCATATCAAAAGTTGACCTGTTGGAGTACATAACCACTCACTATAGTGGTTCTAGAATGGTGTGTAGAACATGAATGCTTCTTATGTTTCCCTTCTAGACTTGGGACAATCAATTTCAGAATTGTGAGCCATTTTCCTTTTTGTAATTAATGAAAAAACAGTAGATCAGTTTGTGTTCCTCTCATAACTATCTTGTGTTAATCCTACAGATTAATCCTACAGAATAAACCTTGTATTGCTGCTTTGAGTGACTAAATGTACATCTAACGCTGCCTCAATAAAATGTGACTAACCAGGTCATATCTGCTGCTGGTGCAATTAGACATGAAGATATTGTGAATCAAGTAAAGAGACTATTCAATCGCTTGAATCCAGATCCCACCACTGTGGCTCAGTTGGTTAGAAAAGACCCATCTGTCTTCACTGCTGCAGAGGTAATTTTTCTCCATGTGTTTGTTCCATGCCTTCGTGGAGAATTTTGTAGAGAAGTCTTCTAAACTATGTTGATTCCTTTGTGTTTCTAGACACGTGTGGTGAATGATGACATGTCTATTGCACATTTTGCTGTGGCTTTCAAAGGGGCTTCATGGACTGATCCCTATTCTATTCCTTTAATGGTAATACAAAGTTTATTGGGTTCATGGAACAAAAGCGTTGGTGTTGGCAATTGCTCTGGGTAATTTCTTTTTATTATATATATTCTAAATGGGTGGCTATTTTTTATTGGTTAGTGGCCTGATATGCTTGTTACCAGCAGTTGTATGCATGCAGTTTGAGCAATGATGCCAAGCCACTAATGACATTAGCATGTATTTCTTGAAATGGGCAGATCTGAACTTGCTCGCAGAGTTGGGACACATGACTTGGCTGAGAGTATAATGGCCTTTAATACAAACTATCAAGATGTTGGGTTATTTGGTATCTATGCTACTGCTATGGTAAACAGTTTGTTTTTCTCCATAGTTTGCTATTGATTATTTGTGCTTTTTTGTTACTGCTTTTAAATGAATATCTACTGTTTCTTTGAACTATCTAATTATTGAATTATTTGTTGTCTAAGCTATGAACATGGGTAGGGAACTCTTTCTATGCCTTTTTCATGTTTGGCATTGATAATTGTTTCTCTTCTTTTTTACTATTGTATACACTTTTCTAAAGTTCTATCATCGGACTTTTGGTCTTCAACAATGTCTTATTTCAGCATTCTCTCTGTGTGTTTGTGTGTGTGTGTGTGTGTGTGTGTGTGTGTGTCAGTGTTTTAAAATGCGGGATGCGACCTTGATGCTGTGGGGGGCCGATGCGGCGATGCGGCCCAGATGCGGGTGCTGCGCGATGATGCAGTCAATAAATGTAAAAAAATTCTAAAAAATCTAAAAAAATAAGTTAATGCATAGAAAAAAAATATGAAGGTGATATATGTGACAATAGGTATTTTAGTTTAATGATTAACTTCAAAACTATTAGCTGTCTGAGATTCTGTATCGAGTTATCCACTATCCCCTGATAGAAACTAGAAACTTGAAACCAGCTTCATAAAGCATTCAACAATCAACAACCATCAGCACAAATTTGTACCGTAAGCACAACTATAATTCAGCACAACCATCAACAACCATAAGTACAACCACAAGCACAAAATAATGATATTACAAAATACAAATCAAAAGTCAACCTCAAGAAGAGTTAATAGTTAATAAATAATAACTTAATACAATCATCCATATTGAGAGTCAATTTTGAAATTTGAACTTCATTTTTTCAAATATCAATCAGACAAGTCATCTTGAGAATCGTCATACGCATCATCAATATCATCCTTGACGGCCTCCATGTATTCTTCTTCATCGGTCTCCTTTGAGTCAGTTTCCTCCTTGACCTTTGAAGCTAATGTGTGAGTGCGACTAGACCCAACAGCTCCTCTACTCCTTTGTGCTCTAGTGTTAGGTCGATCTTCTTCATTAACCCTTGTTGCTAGCTCGACATCAAGCCATGTAAGATCCTCACCCTCAAGTACATACTCTTGTCTTGGATCCACGGTCCACTCACTTATGGAATCACCATCAGCTTCATATAATTGAATAGGGTTGAGCTTCGTGCGATTTTCATACCTCTCCCTAAGCAGCTCGTTATACCGCACATAAACCAAATCATTCAACTTTTTCTGCTCCAACTTATTTCTTTTTGTTATAGGAGCTGTGGTAGAAATTTGAAATTAGATAAATTAGATTTTAGATTTTAGATTAGAAAATTGAAATTCAAGAAATAAAGATTAAGGACTAAGGAGTAAAGGACTTACATGCTCAAATGCACTCCAATTGCGCTCACAACCAGATGAGCTACATGTGAAATTCAACATTCGAATAGCGAGACGTTGTAGATTTGGTGTCTCGCTTCCATATAATGCCCACCATGCAGCTGTATAATATTTTATAATTTAGAATATAGTTAAAAATTAAGGGTATAAAATAAACAATGAAACTATACATAAAGTAAGAGACAAGTAAGATTATTTTTGGGCTTTTGACGTTTACCTGGTTCTGTAGTGTCAGTATTTTGAGTGGCAATATCTCTCCCAAAGTTTCCAAGGCTAACTTTAACTTAATCAATTCATGGCTCTGGATCTCATCCTGGATATCTTTGTCTGGCACCAACCCCTCCAGCACATCTAAGAACCCACCATTTATTACACGATCTGACTCAATGGATCGGTGCTTGTAGTGAAGAGATGGGTTTAAAAAATAACCGACTGAATGGAGGTGCCTGTGAAGTTGGGTATCCCATCTCCTATCAATAATTTCAAGTATAGCCTTGCGCAGATTTTCATCATCCTTTAAAACATCTTTTATTTCAGTTCTTGCCCAAGTCATTGCCTCATGTATGTAGCCCATGGCGGGCTTCGCATTACCATCAACCAGTCGAAACACTCTCATTAAAGGGCGAGCCACCTCCAATGCAATAATTATTTGACTAAAAAAAGATGTATTCAGAATAATTTTTTCAGCCTTTCTCCCATCCTTTTGCTTTGACCATTAGTTTTGACTCCATTGCTTTGAAGCAAACATGGTCCTCAAGGCACTTTTTTGCTTGGCCAGGCTTCGAAGAGTGAGAAATGACCTGGCAAATCTAGTGATACCCGGTCTCACTAATTCTCTCTTCTTTGTAAAAGACCTCATCATGCTTAGGACTATGGTGTGATTGTAAATAAATCCAACAACAAACATAGCTCTTGAAATCACCTCATTAAATAAAGATGTTGTACCCATTTCCTTAAGCATAAGATTAACACACTGAGCTGCACAAGGAGTCCAAAACATATACTTCCTTTTCAAAGTCAAGAAATACCCAGCTGCAGCATAGTTGGCACCGTTGTCAGTGATAATTTGTACCACATTTTGCTCCCCAATAAAATCGACAATCTCATCCATCAAGCCAGATAAGTATATACCATCATGTGACTTGTCTGATGCATCAATAGACTTAACAAAAAAAGTACCTGTTGGGCAGTTAACCAAAAAATTAATGAATGCCTTTGATTTCCCATCGGACCAACCATCACACATAATAGTGACCCCATATTTCTCCCACCCTTCTCTCTGAGAAATCAAAATTTTATTCACATCAAATACAACATCCTTCAACAAGGGCTTCCTAACCTCATGTAGTGAAGGAGGAATAAGTCCTGGGCCATATTGCCCAATCGCCTGGACCATACATGCAAAACTATCCAGAGTTATAGTATTAAAAGGAATGTCGACCATGTAAATCCACTTTGCAATCCACTTACATACTGACTTCCTTTGTTCTTTCTTATATTTATTTTCAATTGTGGTTTGTTTTATTTTTTACTTTCTCTCCTGAACCATAATTTCGGGGCTAGGGGTGAAAAAAGAATCCATTTGCCCCTTAGAGAGAGGTGTTCTTCTCTCAGCACTACCACCAATATTTATAACCCTCTCTCTTGAGATTGGAGAATGAGTACCCCTTTGCCTCATGGCAACTTCAGACATACCATCATCATCATCAACATCATCAAATAATTGCATGTCATGAAGTAATTCCTTTCTTTTTTTTTTTCTTTCTCTTTATCTTTTTTCAATCTATCCAAATAATCTCTAATCTCCTTTCTTATATCATCTGTAGCTTGTGGGCATGCTCTTACATTCCCAGAAAGTTTGGCTAAATGCTCTTTTTGTCGAAAAATACCACCCATATAAGTATTTCCACAGAGCAAGCATATCACACAATTTCTACCTTTCGGATTTTTTAGTTTAGCATATTTCCAAGTTGGATCCTTGTTACTAAAAGATTTGGAAGAAGACATTGCCCCAAAAATAAGTATAACAATATTATTGTACAAGAAGGCATAAAAAGTTACCGACTTTGTGAAGTAGTGCTCGCTTTCTTCACGGCCTTTGAAATCCCCAATTTCTTATCACAAATTCACGTTAACATCCCCAAATCAACAATCAAAAGCATCAAATGAACATCCACGTATCAAACAACCGCCAAATCAAAGATTTGGATGAAAAAAAATTTTCGCCAAATTTTTTTTTTCCTTCGATTTGATGCAAAAAAAGCCACAAAAGTGGCTGGAAATCTTCGTTTAGGGGGTATAGTAACCCCCCAAACAGTTTCCCTAAACTTTGGAACTACAAAAAGATCATTTTGCCACTCCCTGAAGGGCAAAATCGAAAAAACAGATCGCAGAAACAGATGAGGCGAGATGCGGTGCGATGCAGGATGCGGCCTGATGTGGCGCATATGCGGTTGCATCTGTCAAAAGCGCGATGCGGTCGCATTTTAAAACACTGGTGTGTGTGTATGAAAATATCTCCATACTGTAGTTACCCGAATTGTCTATGAGGGTAGCGATTCCATTTCGGAATCTCGATTCGGCGTTTCCCCGGGCGCAAGTCGATTCTAAAAGAAAGGATTCACGTTTTCATTTTTTGCGGAACGCAATCCTACCTAGTTTAGGAATCTCGATTCCTAGATTGCTGGAATCAAGATTCTATATCTAGGACTTTATGATTCTTAGCTACACAAGAATGCAATTGTGCTTGTGAGAGTTGATTCCAAATTTTTTGGAATTGCGAACCCATATTGTTTGGAATCAAGTTTCTATATCGCAGACATTGTGATTCCTTGCTACACAACAATGCGATTCTACTTATGCTAAATGTTGATGCAAATTATTAAGAAATTGGGAATCCATGTTGTCAGGAAGCAATGTGAGCATAGGGAGAGCAGAAACCCTTTGATGTGTGCTCAATCATGAGTGAGCACGACATGTATGAGATCATGAGAGAATTTGAAGTTGCTGCACACGACAATAAATCAAAATTTAAATATGAGTAATATGTGAGCATAGGGAGAGTAGAAACCCCTCGATGTGTGCTCAATCATGAGTGAGCGCGACATGTATAAGAGCGTGAGAGAATTTGAAGTTGTTGCAACAATAAAATCAAAATTTTAAATATAAGTAATATGCTAAATTTTTTATTTTCTTATTTAGTAATTTCCATCCTTCATTCCATGTTACTTTTTAAGAACTCTTTTTTAAGAACTCTTACAAAGAATAAATAATACTAAAAAAATATGTTATTTCAAATTTAATAATGTTTGGTAAATGGTGTGGGCCCTAAACTACTAATGTAATAATGTTTAATATATGATCGACATTGTCATTTCTTCAAATTGAATAAGAGGATAAAAAGCTTTTCTTTAAGTAAAATAAGAAGATAATAAGAATATGAGCGAAGTGCCATGTGTGGTGTTTTAGGTTAAGTTAATCATTAAATATCAGAGAAATTGACTAAAAATTGAATAATTCAATTTTCAAAAGTCAAAAGACTCGAAACTATATTTAAGAAAGAAGAATTACTATGTCATGTACTTATTTTATATTTCAAGGAAAGTAGATAAAGGGAGCTTTCCCTTGTTCTCACTTCTTATATGCCATAGATTAGCTCCAGACCTTGTAGGCATAATAGGGTTATCGGTAGACCGAGTCCATTGTATGGGATTGTCCACAAAGATATCATAAAGGTTGACATTAGTACTTGGAGTCTTGGACTGGGTATATATAGACCAAAATTCGATCTTGTAATAATGGATAAATTTATATATTTTTTGAATACTTATCTCATATACCGAAGGGAATTGTTTCGCAATTCTAGTAAGGGGAGAATTTCAATTCCAATATGGGGAGAATGACAACTCCGGAATGGTGAGAATATTGATTCCAAGTTGATGGGGACAACGATTCTAGAATTTTAGGAATCACGATTCCATATTTTTAGGAATCACGATTCCAGCAACCATCACGTCTGATTCCATTTAGGTATGAAACGCGATTCCAATATGAAAGGACATTGATTCTTGCAAATAGGGAACACGATTCCTAATTTTTTGAATCGCAATTTTGAAATAGTGAGAATCATTTTTCTCAAATCCGAATCGTACAGAAAAGGATTCTTAGATTCTGAAACTTCTGATACACATGATTTCGATTCCATAAATGATTCGGAATCACAGATGTTTCCAACAACTATACTCCATACC
Source organism: Amborella trichopoda (assembly GCF_054954075.1). Taxonomy (NCBI): domain Eukaryota; kingdom Viridiplantae; phylum Streptophyta; class Magnoliopsida; order Amborellales; family Amborellaceae; genus Amborella; species Amborella trichopoda. The sequence continues at coordinate 19,132,778 of NC_142340.1, forward strand.
CCTTATTTTTAAGTTTCATTTCACAATAAACCCAAGGTTTTAAAAGATATCTTGGAGCAAAAGAATTGTAGATTTTATTTCTTCTAACCCCCTGAGCTAATTTAAACTTATTTTTTTAGGCCAAACAAATCTAAAAAGATATCTTTACTAAAAGCATATTCCCAAACGTCTCTCTTTCTCTCTCTTTGCACCCTTACCCTCTCTCTCCATCTTTCCCATCTCTTTCCTCTCATTCTCTCTCCTACTGCTCTCTCTTCACGTTTCCTATCTCTCTCCCCTCATTCTCTTTCCTAATGCTTAGATCGTCACCATCAGAGCTTGCATTCTCTTTCCTCTTCGCATAGACATCATCACCAACTGAGACTAGGACAGAGAACAAAAAATTCACAGAAAACAGAGAAACAACACCCATGTAATTTATTCCATGACAACTTTTGCACCAACAGCCTTCAATTTCTCGATAATTTGTTAGGCCTCTTCCTTGGAAACCCCGCTTTTGATAACAAAAGGGATTTTCTCTAACAAATGCTTAGCTTCTTTAAGGCCCAAATTAGTAAATGACCTAACTTCTTTGATGACCTTGATCTTCGAGGCAGCTTCATAGCTCTTGAGCCTCAATTCAAAAACAATTTTTTCTGGCTTCTTCTCCTCGTCCTTGGCTGCACTCCCTGAACCCTTAGTAGGCATGGCAAGAAGACCCATTCGAGCCTTCATCATGCCAATAACTGACATCTCTTTCATTCCAAGCTTTTTCATCATGACTTCAGAGAGCTCTGAAACGTCAAGCAATGTGAGACCAGATATTTCATCAACGAGCCTAAAATCTGTTTCATTCCAAGCTTTTTCATCATGATTTCAGAGGGCTCTGAAACCTCAAGCAATGTGAGACCAGATATTTCATCAACGAGCCTAAAAACCCTATCAGTGGACCGGCCTCTATGCTCGTTGCGGTCAAAATTTTCTGGATCATAATCAGCTGGGAGCCATCTTTGGTCTATTATCACCTCTTCATCTTCCTCTTCCTTTAATGGAGCACTGCTATAATGCATGATCTGATCAAACCTTACTACCCACTTCGAAGTCATGGGAGTGAACTTACCAGCATTCCTGCACAACCGATTTGAGAATTGACACCCAAATCTTGAAATCAAACTCATCCTGGGTTGGATTGCTTAGAATTCCCAAAAATCACAGGTTCAATGGTGAATCAGTGATTCATGTTCTGTTTAAAATGCTGCGAAATGTAAATGAGTGGTCTGCAAATCTAGTGTGAAGAGATAAATCAAGAGACGTAATTGTTTAACTCCATTGAAGGACAAAGAGGGGGGGAATGGGGAAAATGATAGCAGGCAGCCGCTGTATATAAATGAAGAGAGGGAAAGGATTGGGTTTAGAAAGACCATGTCTTTTTTCATATTTGTTTAGGTTAAAAAATATGTTTAAAGTGGCCAGGGGGTTAGGAGATATTTTTTGAAACTTTGGGCTGATATGGAGATATTTTCCCTATATATATATATATATTCCATACACTACTTGTGATTAAGTTCAAATAAGTACTTCAATTCACTTACAAATATAAGGCTGATCTGCATTACATCTAACACCTACATTAATTTCTCTGGTTCAAGGGCCACTTATCGTCCAATTTATCTAGCGAACAAGGCCATTTGCTTCTTATCATGTTATTCAAGGAGGAGTTGATTACTCTATTCAAATCTGTATTTCCAACGTGCGGATTGTGGATTCTCTTTTTTCCTTGGTTTTCATTACCTTTTTTTAGGATTTATCTCATATGCATGTCTTTGGATGTACATATTCTCTACACTTTGATAGGAAAGAGCTGGGACAATTTGGATGCACTCTTATGAGTGTTTTTTCTTGGGTTATTCCCTTACTCGAAAAGGTTACAAGTATTCCGACTCTCAGAGAAGAAGAACCACTGTGTTGAAGCATGTGAACTTTGGGTACAAGTGTTCTGACTCAAAGAAGGACCACTGTGTTGAAGCATGTGAACTTTCTTGTTAGTTGTTTTTAAGAGAATCCCAATTTTCGGGTTGAGAGTTGCGGGGCAAATTGTAGTCTAGATTTACATATACAGAAAGTGCCATCTTCCACACCTCAATGTAGCAAACATTGGATCACAAGTGGCCCATATTGACCTATTCAAGAAAACTAGGCAACCCATGGCTAAAGATGACGTAGTCATTGATCCGTGATTACCCCTCCTCACGAGTCCACCGGGATCGAATTTTCCTTAGCAGCTAACTTCTCTCCATCTCACTCTGATCTTCTGATGGTCCTATGAAAATCAAACAGTGTATGAACGCTCTTAAACCACTCTTTATTCCTTGCATTGGTCTTTCATCCTTTTTGTTGATTTTGTCTCAATATTGTCAACTTTTGAGGAAGCCATCAAATTGGAGAAGAGCTATAGAGTAAGAAATCCAAGGTCTTGAGAAAAATGGTACTTTGGACCATAGTCACTGGGAACGGGAACGTGAGAAGTTCTGAGAATGGGAACGGGGTGCGGAGCGAGTCTAGCTAAAAGTTCCATGGGTGGCAGAGCGAGCTCCATACATGGCATGGGGATGGCAGCAAGTTCCATGACTTTTAGGGAGCACATTGCTATCTAGATGGGAGCGGTTCCTTACCAAAAAGGATCATGTTGTGCGGTTCTTAAGATTGGGATTTCCGGAGTTCAGTATTTCCGTATATTGTAAACTTGGAGTGAGTTCCATTAGATAACATGTTTAATTCTTCTAAGGTATAAATGTAATAAAAAATCATGGCATTGAGATTGCCTTTGGATTTTTGATATCATTGGAGCATGATTTCATATCGAATTCAACAAACAACAGTATTGGGGTGCATTGGAGCATGATTTCATACGGAATTCAATGAAAAACCTTATTGTAATGCGTTGGAGCATGATTTCACACCAAATTCATTGAACAACATTATTGTGGTATACAATGCACCACCACACCTTAATTATACAATACCCTTCTCTAAACTGGCACTCGATGTGGGGCAAGATTTGCCCTTCTCAAGTCTATACTATTGACACTCAAGGATGGGCTAGATTTCCCATTTCGAATACGTTTGTAATCGACGATTGAGCACATGTATTGTGCTCATGCACGACATATTGGGCATTACTCCCTTAGTCGAAAGACTCAAAGCACCACACTAAGTTGATTGTTTTAGGCTAAAATTTTGGGAACCATATAGCAATTGCTAGATGTTTTTTTTTAAATAAAATTTTGAAATTTGAGTTTTGTGACAGTGATCGAACCCTTAAAAATTAGATGGTGTCTACAAATCATTCTACAATCGCTATTCACAGGTTGCGTTAAATGTTTTAGGTGGCAGCTATGACTTGTTGGTTCATTCTTGCGTTAATGGTATGCACCATTAACAGATTGTCTAACACATCCTTTTTATCTTAATGAAGTGTATTGATCGTGACCTCACTTCAAAATAAAATTGCAACGCGGCCAACTTTTGAACCTCCTTCCAATCTTGTCCCTACTCTAGTTTGCCTTTCTTTAAAATTGGACACAAGTGTCATTGCAAAATGTGTGTCATAGCAAATTTGAGAAAAAATGAATATTATATATGAATAAATAAACTTTGTAGGTGTAGCTCTCTCCCATGGTATAGAATACTCAGTTCCTGGTATGATGGAATCGTGGTTTCGAATGATATTGGAGCCATGATCTTGGGCATGCGGATCTGGATTGCACTTGCTAGGGAACTCGTTTCCTAATAACAAGAATCGAGTTCCCATAACTCTGGGTACGAGATCCAAATACGCAAGGAAGTGTCAGGGATCGAGATTCGGTCACTCGGAGTGTGGGATCGAGATTCCAAGGCGCTAGCGGACCCCTGCATGGTTGCTTCCGGTGGCTATGCTTTTGACATAGTGGATCTCTCCTTTGGAAGGAAGACAAAGGGGGCCAATCGGTCTTCAAGCTAAAGTTTAAGCTTGATGGAATCATTGAATGTTACAAGGCCAGACTTATACGGAAAGGTTTCACTCAGAAACATGGAATTGATTAGTTGGAGATTTTTGTACCAGTTTCCATGATGGAACTTTTGGGGTTCTTTCTCCTGGTGCCTCTCAAAAGGTTTGTTGGCTAAAAAGGCTCTTTATAGCCTCAAACAATTACTGCGAGTGTGATTTGATCGATTCAATAAGGCCATGGTATTTATTTAATTCCATAAGAGTATTTCTAATTATTCCATATGTAAAGAGGAGATGTCAAGGTACTACCGATCTACGTTTATGCTAATAATATTACTGGAACAGGGGATAATGTGGACAACATCTGCCCTCGAGACACATATTTACCAAGAATTTGTTATCAAGAGTTTGGATCCTCTTAAGTACCCTTGCAAGATCCAAGCTATGAATATTTATTCACAGTGTAAGTGTATCCTTGATCTCTTACAAGAAACTAGGAAAATAACAGCTAAACCTCTTAGTTGGCCACTTGAATCTAACATCAAGTTAGATGTAACTTTGGAAAAGCTTCTCAGTGATATGGGCATGTCCTAGAGGCTGGTTGTTCACCTCATTTATCTGACCAATTAGAAAACATCTTATCATTTATGCAATCAACATGGTTGGCCAGTTTATGCATGCTCACATTCTTCAGATTGAGAGGCTGTTGCACATATTTGGAGATACCTCAGACGTAGTCATGGTAAGAAACTTCTATGGAAGTGTAATTTTTTTATTAATTTTTTTATGCTGCTAAACAGATGCTGACGGGCCATTGCAATTGATTGTCAGTTGTCTATGGGCCATTGCACCATCGTGGGGCAAAATTTGGCTACTTTGAAAAGCAAAAAGCAAGTTTAGTTGCACAATCTAGTATGAAGCAGAATATCAAGCCATGGCATAAACAATATGGGAGCTTTTATTTCAATTTAATGTTGTTAGGCATATGGGCGTGCACATCATTGCTTGTGCCTATGCAATTAGATAACCGAGCTGCTATCTCTATTGCCACTGATCTGTCGTCCATTTGAGGATAAAGCACATCAGGGTTGGTAGTCATTTGACTAATGAAAAAGTGGTAGTCAAAATCATATCCACTTTATATGCGAGGATTGAAAATCAACTAGTGGATATCTTTACCTAGCCCGTGTGTCAAGACTGGCTTTGTGCCATTATATGGAAGTTGGGTATTGAGCACAATTACCCGAATCTCTCACTGAAGGTCGGGATTCAATTCAGAACCCCAATTCAATGATTCTGACAAGGAATCTTCATAGAACCCAATTTCGTGAAGTCTAGAATCTCAAATCCTTATTTTTGGAATCTTGATTCTCGTTTCCAATATTTAATGCTTCTTGATTCCACAAGAATGCTTCTTGATTCCACAATTCTATCAAAAAACAAAAAATGCTTCTTGATTCCACAATTGGTGAATTTCGATGCTACACTTGTTGAAATTGGTTTCCACATATGATGATACTCGATTCGATTGTTTTTTAATCCAGATTCTTGAACAAGTACTGCATATCATATATGCAAGAAACAAATAATTAATCAAACATCGAATCTTGTTTCCACCCTAATGATAATCAACTTGAGGACGATGTAGAGGCTTTGGAGCTATTGGATGCACGCCTTGATGTTGATGACATAGTTACCTGAATCTCTCACCGAAGGTTGCGATTCCGATTCAAAACCCTGATTCGGTGATTCCCGCTAGTAATCTTCCTGTAACTCGTTTCTGTGAAGTCTAGAATATCGATTCTTTATTTTAGGAATCTCGATTCTAACACTTTTAGGATCTTGTTTTCAATATTTACTGATTCTCCATTTCACAATTGGTGAATCTCGATTATACACTTGTTGGAATTGGTTTGTACATTTACGAAATTGTACTTCACCCTTTTTTAAATTTTTTAATTCTCTTATGAGAAGTGATGTTTAGAAGTTTTCAAGACATCAAACTACTCGAGCAAGACAGTCAATCGCAATCTACAAGGTATAACCATATTTTTTGGCATGAAATGACCAATAGAAACCAAAGTGATGGTCCATGTTCTCTTTCTTCTTTAAGTATGCATTGCATTGATCCAATAGAGAGATTGCAACTCTAAGATGCTAAAAATAATGTAATACAAATAATGTAAATGTGTATGTGTGACATGTTGGTTAATGAATGGCATTGGGACATGTATTGTTTCCCTCTCAATGACCTCGCTATTCCAAAGATGTTGGAATCTCGGTTCTATATTGGTCGATTCCAACTAGGTTGGAAACTCAATTCCAAAGAGCTAGGAATCTCGATTCCATCAATGCAGGGATCTCAATTCTATTTTGGTCGAATAGTCGATTCCAAAGAGCTAGGAATCTCGATTCCATCCATGCTGGGATCTCAATTCTATTTTGGTCTATTCTTTGATTCCTAAAAATAGGAATCTCGTCCCCCATGATTCCTCTTTTATAGACGTCGATTTTGAAAATAGGAATCTTCCAGCCGTCGTCGATTTTGCTCTTTCGATTTCTAAATCGGTTCGGTTTCTAATCGCTTTGAGTAACTATGGTTGATGATGACAGATGTATGCCCAATGTCTTACCACCTTTAGGATCTGTCACTCTCCCGGGTCCTTCAAGAGAGGCACCAAGTACTCTTAAGAGATGTCGATGGACTGGCAATTGAAACCACCACTGAGTGTGCACGAAGCCAGCTTTCACTTAGACTTGCCCCTTGAGTGTCTCCATCTTCTATGCACAAACCAAGCTATCCTTCTCCGAGACCTGCCCTTAGCGTGTGTCCATCGTCTTCCACTGTCACACAGAAGCTCCTTGTCTCAGCCCGAAGGCGGGGAAAAAGGAAAGAAACTGTAGCCCCTTGACCCTAAAAAAAAAAAAAAGAAACCCTCCTAGGGCTCTCTTGCTCTCTCTGGGCAATAGTACAATAGTGTGCAATGAAAGTTGTGTATCAAAGGCATTGTATCTTTTATATTTTAATTACATGCAATATGTAATCTTTAGCTATCATTTAGTGTCTAAATTTCAAAATCTTTATAATCTCTATCCATGTGTGTTATTTTCTAATTCATGCAATATGTAATCTCCTACTGGCCTCTAAATCAGTCACTTTCTATCCATGTGTCGCATGATGCTTGATTATAAGCGGGTTATAAATCTCCAATGCTTGATTATAAGGGTATCTTCACGTTTTTCTTTGCTGCTTCCTTCTTGTTTTTGACCCCTTCTAGATGATCCAACATCTCCTTTCTAACATCTGGTGGGACTTGGGTACATGGGGCCACATCCCCTCTCATATTGGCTAAATGTTTTTTCAATCTATTTATGCCAACATTGTATTTCTTTTTACAAAATCTGCACTCCACACAATTCTTATCATTGGGATTAGGGCACAAGCCATATTGCCATCCTGGATCAGATTGTTTGTTAGAACTAGAAGAAGGTATCTTCACCTAATCAAAACCTGAAAAGTGAAAACAAATTGAAGCTTCATTAAAACTAGAATTGCGTTATACTTGATAATTATAGAATTCAGTTACCCAATCTTGGTAAAAATGCACTAAGCACAAATAAACACCCACTATGGAATGTGAGACACAAATCCAAAAATTAACTTTTAAACACAAAAATACGAGAACAAGAACTCAAACAAGAAAATTAAATAGCAATAAACCATTGCGATTAAGTTTTAGAGGTTTTCCTAAGATTGGGTTACCCAATGTTTGTAAAATGCCACTAAACACAAACAAAAACCCATTATGGATTGTCGGGCACATATCCAAATATTAACTTTAAAAGAAAAAAATACATGAACAAAAAAAGAAAAAAAAGAAGAAAAGCAAATAAAGCAAATCAAATAGAAAAAAACTATTTTGATTATGTTTCAGAGATTTTACTAAAACTGGGTTTCCCAATCTTAGTATAATGCCCTTAAACACAAACAAAAACCTTTTTTTTAATAGCAATAAACCATTTCGCTTTTAGAGATTTTGCTAAGATTAGGTTGCCCAATCTTTGTAAAATGCCACTAAACACAAACAAAATCCACTATGGATTATCGGGCACAAATCCAAATATTAACTTCAAAAGAAAATATACATGAACAAAAAAAAACAAGAAAATCAAGTCGGAATAAACTATTTCGATTAAATTTTAGAGATTTTACTAAGATTGGGTTACCCAATCTTAGTAAAATGCCATTAAACACAAACAAAAACCCATTATGGAATATGGGGCACAAATCCACACATAAACGCAAAATGAAAATACAAGAACAAAATCCAAACAAAAAACGAAAGACGCATTATTGGTCCATTTTCAATCAAAGAATATGGGCCACAAACACAATCCTAAACTTGAAATAATTTACATAAATAAAAGACCAAAAGAAGAAGGGGGGACAAAAAAACACTAAACCAAAGTGATGTGGCTGAAAGAAAGAATAGACACCTCTAAGGGGGGGAAAAACACTAAACTGACATGATGTGGCTAAAAGAAAGAATAGACACCTCTTAGAAGTTGGTTGTGCTCCTCTTGAGTATGAATGTACTCATGAAATTCTGGTCTGATGCTGTGCTCACCACATCTTATCTTATATTGTATGCCATTTTGTGTTCTAGGCTACGATCTCCCTATAAACCTCTCTGTCCTGATTGTCCATTGTTTAGTGTTTCCCCTAAAATCTTTGGTTGTGTTTTCTTTTCTCATTTTCTTAGTTTGTATCATATAAAGTTTGATTCCAAATGTGCAAAATGTTATCTGTCCTCTCATAGGGTTTCAAATATTATGGTTCAGTTCAAGAAAGAAGTTTTGTCTTGACGTAAGTAACCTCTTTTGAGTGCATTCCTTTTTTCCTCGCTTCTCTTCAAGGGAGTGGTTTGGAGGAGAGGTCTACTGTTTCCTCGTCATATCCTTATTTTTCTGATTCTAGATTTTTTTTTTTTTTGGGGGTGGTGGGGGGGTTGTCAGGACTCCTAGCCATTGCATACCTTTAATCCATGTGATCGCGCTAGATCTTAGAGTGATGATTCTGGTTTTCCTGTTGTTGTATGAAAAGGTAGATGACGTTGCATTGTACACCTGATTAGCACTTTAATTTTTTAAGTTCTTGTCTCCTTCCTATTGTGCTTTTATGTCTTCTTTCTCTTTTGTTTCTATTCCTTCTAGTGTTACAAAAGCTATAGCTCATCCCACATGGAAGGAGGCTATGTGCAAGGAGATAATGGAATTAATTAGGAGAATTGGTTGACCCTCTTGAAGATTTGAAGTTGGTTGCGAATGGATATACGTTATTAAAGCACAAGGCCCCATGGTACAATCAACAGAAACAACAAGGAACGATTAGTTGCCAAGGGGTTAAGACTTATGGATTAGACTATCAGGAGAGATTTGCTCCCATGGCTAAGATGAGCTCCGTTCGTGGTCTTTTGTCTCTGGGAACTAACTTGGAGTGGCCTTTGCATGAACTAGATGTCAAGGATGCATTCATTCACAGGGAACTATAAGAAGAAATATGTACATGGTGCCTCCACCTAGATTTAGGGCTCTTAGAAATGAGGAAAAAGTTTGTAGATTGAGAAAGGCCATCTATGGACTAAAGCAATCTCCTCAGCTTAGTTTGAGGTCTAATGGTGGTGTCCGAAGAATTGGGTACACAGTTGTTGTTGGGCTAGTTCTAATGCAACGGACTCTAGTTGGGGGTAACCTTATGACTTTGGAGGAGTGAAATATGATTTGTTGTAGCCTGTTCAAGCGCAAAAGAAAAGTACTGATTCATGGTTCATGGTGTGTGTGAATTGCTTTGGTTAAAAAATTCTATTACAAGAGCTTGGTATTCCAGTGAAGGGGTAAATGTCCTTAAATTGTGATTACAAGGGAGCCATTCGTGTAGCTCACAATCCCGTCCAACATGATAGATCCAAGCTCATAGCGGTAGACCGACATGTCATTTGAGAAGGAGTTGCTATTGGAGAAATTTGCCTTTCATATGTTAAAATGAAAGACTAGCTTAGCTAGTGTATATTTTTACCAAGTCTGTTGGGAAATCCCGACTACAAGTGAACCTAAGCAAGTTGGGCATGCTTGATATCCATGCATTAGCTTAAGGGGGAGTGTTGTAAACATTAAAGCTTATTGCACTTTCTTTTCTATTTAAGTCCCTTAGGACTTATCTTTTTCCTCGCTTAAGGGCATAATTGTACCATAGTAAAAATTTATATATTTATGATGAAACAAAGGGGTATGTAACGTGATCGCCCTTCTCTCAATGTGACTCCTCTCTAAGCCTCTTCCTTTCTCTCTCTAGATCTTCTCCTCCCTTGTTCTCTTTATTCTATTTGTTTCTTTGTTGCTGCTGTATATTTTAACTTGAGATATTGTTTGTTATTTCCCCCTCCTGAAAAATCACTCCAAGTGGTTATGCAAAATCATAGGAGTGGCGTTTTAAAGTTTCCAATTTGAAGCCCCCATTGCCTGTGAGAATCAATTCAAAGTTGATATCAAATAGCTCTCTAGGTCAAATTGCAAATACTTCGATGTCTATTCGGTCCAAATTTCAATATGGCCTAGGAATCAAATGTTGCCTATAAGTTCCTGGACTTACGCACACCCTAGGGTTGAAGATGGACCGTCCCTCTTTTGGGCAGTCAGATAATCAGATCAGTGTACAAGGACTCATATTTATTTACTTATTTTGGAGACATCTCAGATGGTGATATGGTAATTATTTGGTGGTTCCTAAAATTTTATATCATACAATAATAAGTGGGTATTTTCCCTTTGGAGAAAGAGTATAGTATGCTTTTGCAGAAGCAAGCTATATGTTACTTATTACTATGACATGTTGGGATAAGAATATCATTCCATGTTCCTCTCGTCAGTCTTGCATCCAGTAATGTAGGCAGTCCATTAGTCGTTATTAAAAAGGTTTATGTAAATGACACGTGAACACTGTAAATTATTACAACAATCTAGTCATACGACAGTTTTAGTAAGTTGTGATTTTGTGGTACATCAACATAGTTTCCCATCTACAGATAAATTATAGAGCACACACTCATACCCAAACTCTTTAGTCATCACTCTTCATCCACAACCATGAACCATGAAGACGAAACCCGTTGTGCTACACGGACCAACCTTAAAGTTCCGATACGCCGTATGCATGACCCTGGACGAAACCCAAGATGGCTTAGCCAAAGAAAATGCCATTCTGATTAGTTACTGTGGCATTGCACAGTATGGCCTTGGTGTCTCCTGTATGGTTCCAATCCTTTTTAGGGGGGCTCCCTGTTGAAGTTTCACTAGTTATCAGTCTGTAATTCAACCTTTATCCGCATTTATCAAAAGACCGTATGCATTTAAGCTCTAAACATCCGAACCGTCTTGAACCATTTTGTAGTCTTTATCAATTGGATTTGAGTTAGAATTAACTATTTATGAATACTTAGTGTAATGGGTTAAATGGTCCCATTTTGTTATTCTTTGAACATATAAAAGATATAGACTGGGATAAATTTACACTTTTCCCCTCATGCAATTCATTATAAACTTAGGTACGCATCATTTTTCCCCTTTAATTGGGGGTAAAACATTTGGCTCCTGCAGCACTATGAAAATTCAAATCAGATTTATTTTGTGCCTTACTTCATTCATCCATGTAGATACTTCATTTCCTTTCCTGTAGGTTCATCCTTTTGCTTCCAAAATGTGTTGCACATGGCCTCATAGGCTGTCAGTTTTCTTTGCAACTGAGGTGATTACATGTACTATTCTGGACTATCATATGTCTTTATTGACACACCTATCCTTCCTTGATGGGTACCCTTGAGTTCCTTGTATAGATGCATGACGTAACAAGTGGATATGTAACATGACTCTAGCATGTACATATAATGACATTAAATGTAGTTATAGTGGTTTATTAATACTTGTCTCCAGGTTGTGGTTATAAATCTTGTTTGAAGTAGACCAGTGCATGGGTTATGGGATTCTCTTTATGCATGCTCTGTTTTTTGATGTTCTCTGATTCACACTGTTTTTGTTTCTCTGATTGTTGGTTCATGATATTGGCTGCAGCCTGACCGGCTGGATGATTTGTCAAATCTCATGATGCAAGAATTTTGTAGATTAGCATACCGAGTTTCAGAGGACGAGCTGATAAGAGCTCGAAATCAGGTATTTTTTATGAATAGTTTGTAGCGGTATATGTTTATATCTTCTTTTCCTACTGTGTTTGTAACGCATGTTGATGTGAAATGAAGACTTCTACAGGGCTTGCCACTTTTTACTTGTTGCATGGTTTGTTTTGTAATCATAGTTTTGGAACAATGAAAGCTATTTGTTTCCTTTAGTGGGCTAAAGGTTTAGTTTGAGAAGTGCATGTTTTCCTGTATTTTCAGGTATTCATTGTTCTGTGTTCTTTGCTTGGTTTTGAAGATTCTTTTAGTTCATCAAGCTGGTCATGTCTATTTCTTTCTTATCCTGTCATTTCTATTTCTTTGTTACCCATACTAATTTTCGGAAGCATTGCCATGCATTCATTTCTATCACATTGCATGTATTATCTATAGGATGGCCCAAAGTTGGGGTCGTTCAATCCTTGGACCAAAGTTTTATTATGTACTCTGCAATTTTCACGGAGTATTAAATCAAGAAAAGAAGTTCAGAAATTGATGAGTGCCTCAACTCCTACATGGGCTTATGCCCCACTATATCATATCTATGCCTGATTTCTCTCTCGTGCTGAAGTGTTGGATACCCCATACTACTTTGAAAAACTAGCTAAAAGAATTCGAACTTCCACTTATGTCCTTTTCCTCGAGTCCAGAGTATCTTCCTAAGTATCCAATGAGCTTTCCATTGAATTCCTTAACACCAACACCCCCTCTCCCCTCCCCGCCCCAAGATAATTTTGCTCCATGAATCAGTGTCTGGATTCGTACCCCTTGCTTCATCATCTCTCTGAGATGAGTTATGTAAACTTCTTTGTGCATGTGCCTATTAGCTCCACTTACACAAAATCCTTCTGCAAGTATTTCCTGCTGAAAATATGGGGCCATATTTTTTGGAAGCGGGAGAGGAAGAGGGAGCTGGGGACCATTGCTTGTGGTCTTCATGGGATTGCTTGTATGGATTATATGAAAAGAGGAAAATTTTAAACATATATGGATAACAATTTTTTTGAAGTTCTGTTTAGATGGACAATGTGTTTTAGAAATTGAACTTATTTTTAACAAACATATTTACTCGTGAATTTTAAAACTCATTTATTTACTCAAGCCTTATATATATTAGTCCTTCACAATGAATATTTATTTAATTTTTGATACTTAAATTTTATTTAACCAAATATTTTTAAATAAATATTTTATTAATGGAAGAAAGGTATAGGAGGAGCTCGTATCACAAATGTCAATAAAAAAATTCATTTTAATAGATCTGATCATATCATATATAAATTTTGCCCTTTTCCTATGTACCACCTAAAATTTCAAACTCAAAAAGAAGCAAAAGCATGGGATAGGAAGAGAGAGATAAAAGAGGTGGCAACCTCGAAATTCCATAACCGTTCTAGACAAAAGCTGTTAAACGTGGGAGGTGCACTTCGTTCTAAGTGAAATTTTAAGAGAAATGCATTTATGACTTCCTTTATTTTGATTGATATAGCTTAAAGTATCTTTATCGATTTGGAAAGAGTATACTACATGGATTTGCATCAATCTTACTTTCTTTTTTGATTGCTAGACCTTTTTTTGACTGACCTGGATTTAAGCATCTCTTTTACTATTTAAATATGTACAAAAACATGAAACATTAATGATTTATTTTCTTCATAGATTTGCATTTGATCCTTTGTTTCTTTTAACAAACATACTTAACATGGGTGTGAATCATTATTGATCATTTACCCACTTATTTCGGACAAATTTCTACCCATGGTTCCGCTCTGGGAAGGTGGGATCACTTTGATAGCCACCTGAGGTGTACAATCTTACTAAGCATGGGGCCCTGGAGGTTCTTATCGAATGGAGGGTGGTTTTTGACTTCCACAACAGCGCTGCATTGTCCTTATTGCATCGATAACACCACTCTTTCTTTATTACTATTTTTTTTCTTTTTGTTTTTTAATTTTGCCTTACCGGATGCTATCCTTTAGTTGGGATGGTCAAATCCTTAAGGTCTGTTTGGATGCACCCGTTATCACAAGTAATTAACTGTTCAGTTAAAGATATGGATGATAAGGAGCTATTTGTTGTCTGGTCATGTGTTATAGTTAGGTTTTAAATAAAGTTATCTCAAATGAAAAGTGTTTTTAACTTGAGAAAAAGTTTATATAAGGTTGCAATCTTAAAATGTAGAATTAATGATGGACTTCAAAAATCCATTGGAAAAGGTTGTTTTAATGTTGAAAAACCCTCTAATTGATCATCTCGACATCGAGATGTATGAATATAAAAAATAAAATAAAAGATTTTGAGTCCCAGAAATAGTGCATCTTGCAATACATTATCTTGACCGTCCATTATCAAGATTTTCATATGTTTATAGATCTTGATTTTAATCATTTTTGGAGTTTAAAATTTTATAATTAGATATAAAAATAGATTTTCAGATAATCTTATGATTGTTTTGGAGGTGCGCCTTAATTGGATTGTTCAAGGTTGCAACCTTGTAGTAACCACACCCTTTAACTTGTGCTTTATATCTTCATCCAACTTTGTCAGCCCCTTCTTTCTTTTCTCTCCTCCCACCCCTCCCTGCAAGCTTAAGCGCTCTCAGTGTCTCTCTCAAACCCACTAAGTTGCATGATCAAGCTCTCTCTCTCTCTCTCTCTCTCTCTCTCTCCCCCCTAACCCACTAAGTTTCTCTCTCTTCTCTGTCAAACTCACAAAGTTGCACGAGCTCTCTCTCTCTCTAAACCTCAAAGTTGCAGCCAGCTCTACCATTAATGACAGCCAGGAGCCGCTAATCTCTCTCTGTTTCTCTCACAGTGCTGTTGCTGAAAACATCCATTATCTCAAGAATCACTAACGAGAGCCATGAATTTCACACATGCAAATTTTGATTTCAGCTCTAGGTCTGAAGCATACCATCAATTTCAGGCTGCTGCTCAAAGTTGTAGCCAGGTCCATAATTAGCAGCAGCTCAGAAACCCTAAAAACTAATCTCTCCCTCTCTCTCTCTCTGTCTGTCTCTCTGTAAATTCCTCAACCCCATTAAAACAATTACTCCCTGTAAATTCCTCAACCCCATTAAAACAATTACTCCCTGTAAATTCCTCAACCCCATTAAAACAATTTTCAAAAACCCCCCAAATAAATTCCTTCTTCATGAAACCTCCTCTGCAAATCCTCAGACCCATAAAACCTGTAGCCAAAACCTCAAATAATCCCCATCTGCATCTTCACAACCCACCTCCTGCGAATACTCAAACCCCATCGAACGAGTCTCAAAACCCCTAAAACAGGCCACACATTTAACCCTAAAGCTCCTTTCTCAAAACCCCCAAACTTTGGAGAATTAGTTCTGGGGAACATTACGCAGTGAGGGTCAATATGGTAGGGCTTGTTTTTTATCCAAAATTTGAGGGGATTTGCGTAATTGAATATTAAAAAGAGTTTTTTACACCAGATAGATGATTGGGTTTACCAAACAACTAATAAATTGTTATTGTGTCCTTACCAGACACCTAACAACGTAGTACAAAGTAATATTATATGGGATAATCATTATTTTGGATAAGTTAGTAATATTATATGGGATAATCATTATTTTGGATAAGCTTGTCTATTCCTGATAAAATTAGCTGTCATCCATACAGGTCCTAAGGTTATTGAATTTTATGATAGGAATCCTTCAAAATTTTAATGCTCAATACTGAGCATGAGGGACAGAAGCCTAGCATTTTGATGGAAATTCATGCTCCGTTTTTTGAGATATTATTCTGAAAGAGTAGTAGTGAAAAAGTGATGCTTCTTTGCTTCTTGTTGAGAGCGCATTATTTCTATTTCCTGTTGTTTAGACTTTTGTAACAACTAAATTTGCATGCCCTTGTTGTTTGAATCTAATGATTTCCAAAGAAGAAAATGAATATGTGATATGGATCATTTTAACTGTGACCCATGAATTGGGGAATTGACATTCTCCTCCAAAGATTCGATAAGCGAGGAGTGGTTTTAATAGCTACTAGTATAGTTGTTACATGTTGAATGATTTTCATTTTGGTTTTAAGGCAATAAAATATAGTATTTTTGATTCACATGGCTTTTTAAGAGTTGTTAGTGTTTAGGTTTGTTGGAGGTTATTGGGTCCATTCCCGATCTCTTTTCTCTTAACCTGAAACGATGTCTTCTTCTGTTATATGCTAGCATATTCAATATTGTTTCAATGTTGTTATGATATTTAGACAAAATATCTCTTTCTAGCCAACATATAATGAGGACGCTCTTGTATGTGTTTAGTGTTGCTCTCCAATCCCTATCTTCTGAAACTTCTTGAGTGTTATGCTATAATTGGTCTACCTAACCCATTGAATGGTTGCTAGGGCCACAAAACATTGTATTGGAATCACCCATGACTTGCACCAAGTGACTTTCTTGGAGGAGCAAATGATGAACATCTTGTTCTTTCTTCCAGCGTCAGCTGTTGGCATAGGCATGCTTATTATGTAGAACAAAATTCTGGAGTCCATGCATAGCTACTGGAAAATATGCATGGAAGTACTTGTTGATGTCCATAACCTTATCGACATGCTCAAGTCCCTGAAAAAATTATACTTGGTGTAATGGACTTTAGGCAATGCCACATTTCTGCTAGAGGAACAACGGATGCATGTGCAGGGCGTGGAACCAATTGGTGGCATTCTGAGTAGTAGTTTTTTTTTTGTTTTTGGGTAATTGAGTGGGGAAGACAGGTCCTTACCCATTTTTTTCAAATGGTTTAGGGGTAAATATTTTGAAGTTGTTAGTGGGTGGTATCAATGGGAATGGAAACCACAATGTGGTGACTATGGTGTGGGGGTTGGTGAACTACTTTTGCAATATGGAATTCTCTTTGCATGGAATTACCATTACATGCATGAGTCTTCTCGGAGGCAAAACTTGAAAGGAGAATGCTGTATGATTCCATGTAGGGTCGGTACGTTTTGATATTCTACTGTACTTGTATTAATAAATGGCTAATTTTGTGCGGACGTATTATAAGACCAGATGAGATGGAGGAGCATCCACTCAGTCTGGATGGGTCCTAGTGTTCTTTGAATTATAGAAAACACAACCTTTTGGTATTTGAGATGCTGATAGGTTGGTCAGACTGAGACTTTATCGGATCGGTAGGGTAGGCAACAATGCCATGTTACAGGGGCAAACTAGGAAGTTATATGATATCCCTTTGATATGTCACGTGCGGCTTAATAAAATCTTAGGGTGGAGAACTTTGCCATTGATACGGAGGGTTTTCTGTACCATCTCCATAAAATCTGGTGTGTGAGCTAGTTTATCATGCCATTTGGCTTGCATTTTTCCTATACTAGTTGACAAACATGACAAAAGGGCCTGTAATTCATTTATTCCTGTAAAAGTATGAGGTATATGCTGTATGCCTCCATCAAGTTCTGGACTAGTAGGAAAAGGGCCCGGGCCCCTAATTGGTTAGCGCTTGACGATTTGCAATGCTATGTCCTAGGCTCAATTCCTAACAAGGGTAGGGGCCCTCTCCCCATTGACTCACCCCCCCTCCCCCCTCCAAAAAAAAAAAAAAGGTCCTGGACTAGTTCATTAACTGTTACAGTTATATACCTGTGGTCATAGCAAAGGTTAACCCACCATTCAACCGCTCATGGGCACTTACTTGATGTTAGGCTCATGCAGGTTCGTTGTTGATGCATAAAGCCACCACAGCAATGTTGAAAAGCCAATTGAATGCAACATAGGGAGCATTTTTTACATGCTCTCAATGCCTTTAAAGGGCACGTAACCCAAGAATCGCATCCTTCGATCAGGAGAAAGACAGGGAGGGAGATCTAGGTGGGGATGCAACTCCATTTATGGTTTCTCTCTCCTTTTGTATTAAGAGGAGAGAGAGACAATATTCCATGATCCCCTGGACTAACTTTCATGTGTTCAAATATATAGCTGACATGTGTCTCAAGGAATTGTAGGTTTACTTGTGTTCAAGGGATCTTTTTGACATGTGCCCCTAGGGAACCAATTACCAAAATGCCCATCATAATGTTCCACAAATCTGAAGCATGGGAAAGTGAGGCATTTTATGAAATTGCCCATAAAATCTCTACAATGCTCAAGCCTGGTAAAGCAACCATGAGGAGAGAGAAGGGGATCCATTGATGATGTCATAATGACATCATTCTGGTGTGGCCTTCCCCCCCCCCCTCCTTTTTTTGTGGTGCATGGGTTCCATATGAGCCCTGTTTTGGGTTTTATGGCTTATATTGGCTGTTTGGCCCTCACATGTGCCATTCCCACACGTGCTGTCCTTCTGGGTCTTTTTCTAATTTGGTTTTCTCACATCTTTCTTTGTAGCCCATGGACTATTCTTGTAGCCCATGGGCCATATTATCAAACCGACCAAATGGAACCCACAGTCGTATATGCAGCGGTTCATGGTTGGTTAATCAAAGTCTTTTAATAGTTGGCGGGATCGCAAGAGCATCATTATGAGTTACAAGTGCTCCCTCCAAGAAGAAGATGAGGTCACTCTTGGGTCTGTTCATTACAATACAAGGTTTAGGGGACTTCTTTTTAGTACATGTGCACATCCTTGGATGCGCTTGAGCCACATCCTTAATACCTATCGGACTCATGCTCCTGCTGGAGCTAAGCAATCCATTAAGAGAATAGTTTTTTAGTACAAGGGTGTCAAGGCTTTGAAAGGCCACACGTATCCAGCACTTTCTGAACCTTATTGGGTTCTATTAATTGCATCTTGTTCAATACCTTGTTTGGCTTCACTCTTAGTGGTATGTTTTCCTCTCATCAACTACATTAAACCTCATTCAAGGTCTGGTTCTGCTTAGTGCTCAAGAAGTAGTTCGAGACTGCTCGGCCTTTTGGAATCAAAGAAGCTCAAAATTATTAGCTTCGAACCATTCATTTTGAGGAATCAAAGTGATCCGGAACTAAGACTTCCAAATGGCTCCTTGCAAGGAATCAAAGTGGTTCAGAACTAATAGTTCCAAACTGCTCTTTGTAGGTGTCAAAGCAGTCTGGAACTTGATGAAACGATAGACCAAAGTGGTCTAGAACTGTTACTTTGAACCGCTCATTGGAATTCCAGTGAACAGACTGGAAGTAATAGTTCTGAACTGCTTTTCCTTTTTTTTTGGTTGGGGAGGGGGGGGTGGAGAGAAAAGGATATGAGCATAAAATGTAAAAATGTGGGGAACATATATTAAATACTCTGATTTATATGGGATATTAGCGCAAATTTCCCTGAAATGAATGATGCTTACCTCATCATTCTTTTTTTTTTATTGGGTTCCATTATATCCTTTTCCTATTCTTTGCACTGTGGTACGGAAATAGGCAAAAGTCTGCATATGTAAGTCAATGTTTTGGACTGCCACCCTCGGAATATTCGTATTTCTATATTAGTATTATTCTATGATTACGGGAAAAAAAAACAAGATTTTTTTTCTCCTGCTAGTTCTACTAGGTGCTATTTTGTGGGATATTCATACAAACATGATTAAATGGATATTATTGAAGTGATTTCTTTACAAATTTGTTGGGTTATCCAATACTCTGTTTCTTCTGTTTGCTGGGCAGCCTAGTATAACTCTTTTAGCTTTTGATAATAACTTGTCCACATCTTACCAGCTCTACTCTAAGGACCTCCATGTTTTTTTTGGGTCCTTTCCTTGTTTGTAACTTTAAAACTCTATCATCCAATTAATGACTTTTTTCTGCAGTTGAAGTCTGCCCTCATGCTTCATATTGATGGTTCCAGCTCAATTGCAGAAAACAACGGACGCCAGGTAGTTGCAAATCTGTATGTACTGCTGGTTTGGTGGGGTCATCTAAACTCATAATAATTGGCTTTGCATTCATTCGTTGGTGCAGTTGTTGACATATGGTAGGATCGTACCATTTGTGGAGCTGTTTGCACGGATAGATGCAGTAGATGCAGATGCAGTTAAGCAGGCGGCACATGACTTTATAATTGACAAGGTGAGGATATCTTTTTCTTCTGAAGTTTGGAGTTTAAACCCATGTAACATCACTTTTAATCCTGTTAAACACCACAATATCTTATACTTCGTACAATATATTGGAATTTGTTTTTTCTTTACTTTCAGGATGTTGCCATTGCTGCATTGGGACCGATTCAACGGTTGCCTAGTTACAACCGGTTTCGTTCTCAGACCTGCACCTTATGATAATGTGTGAGACCTCCCTCCATGAGTGGGAATGCCAGAATGTACGGAAGATGCGCATGTTATGGCAGCCTTCATGTATGAAAGGTCCATTTAAGTTGTGAGAATGTGTTACTATTTCCTTAAATTATTCTCGGCCATATTGAGTGCATGGCCATGCAATTTTATGCTCGATTTGTACAATATGGATAAGAGTAACTTAAACCCCTTAAGGTAGGGGTACATATGTTTTGTAGCTGAGTTTCTTCATAACAGTAAAATGAATCTCACGAATGCTATATGCCTTCATGTTTGATTCAAATAATGTTCTCACATTATCTGTTAATTACCGTCATGTACGATCTCAATATCACTGCTGATAATACTAATGACTCTCTCTCTTTAGATGTTTGCACCATAAAATCGTAAATAATGTCTTTGAGCTTCCAATCTGGTAAAATAGGTCATCTTTTCAATATTGTTTGATATATATATATATATGTGTGTGTGTGTGTGTGTTAGGGTGTTCACACTATAGAGTAATTTATCATTGTATTTAATTATTTTGGACATCACATTGGGTGTGACATTACTTATATAGAGCATTAAATACACTAGTGACATTTAATGCTCCATGTAAGTGATGTCACACTCCATGTAAATGACATCATACCTTTCTTAATGACAAAAAATACCCTTGTTATAAGAACTCATTGTACAAAATAATGGTATCTAATTGTCCAAATTTTATTGAGTACAATGATAATTATTCCATAGTGTAAGCATCTTAACATCACATACACACACACACATATATATATATATATATATAGGAAAAAGTTAACAATATCTGGCCAGCTGTAATATAGGTGGAATAGGAACCGTCAGATCTTCATCATACAGTTCAGAATGCAAATCATTGTTCTAATTTTAATTATATTTTTATAAATTGGATCATAATGAATTTTTGGACATGTGTACTAAAAAATAGGGCGCACAAATAAAATATATATAAAAAATATTTCTCAGAATATAAAATGAACGAAATACCCGTGAAAAATGATGGTATTTGGGTCATTTTAAATTATGGGTAAGCAATTCTATACGAGCTATATTTGCATTATTTAGTTTATATGGTGTTGCTACGGTTTCGTATACAACCATTTGGGTTGAAGTCGAGGTTGAGGATTCTATATTTAATCCTGTTGTGGTAGAGGCTTTAGTAGCAACTCCTTGTATTTTCAAGCTTTGTTCAGGATGATGTATGGTTTTAATTGTATTTCCTTCAGTAGTATTAAATACTGTATATTGGGTTTCTAGTGTATTTATTTCAAAATTAGGAATAGGGATACCCTTTTGGCTTAAAATGTCTTTTAGCCAATAAAAAAAACATGTTCCTTTATTTCCTTTGTTTCTCCATTTGTTAAATCTTTTGTAAAACAATTCCACTAATTTAGGTTCAAAAGTTTTGATATGCCATTCTCTGATATTTTTATATTCTAAGGATAAAAAATCATTTATGATATATTCTTTATCAAATGTTTCTTCAAGTTGTAATACTTGGATGAACTCTGCTTCAGTAGGTTCTTCTTGAGCTTTTTTGTATTGAGGAATAATGATATTATCAGGTGTTCTTAGTAAGTCAGTAATTTGTGGTTTTATTGGTGTTGATGGCATATGTATGGTAGAAGGGATCCTATTATATGTAGTAACAGACTTTCTTGCTGGTTCTGATTATCGGAAAGAATAATTATTTGAAGTTCCTGAGATGGATGCTTCATCTAGCGTAATTCTATTTTTTGGGTTGAATTGAATTTCAATATTTCCATCTGTATATTCAATAATTTTATCTGGAATGTTTTGAGTAGATATTTGTGATGGTTGATTTTCATTATGGATAGACCATGTTGGGGTAAAACAATATCTGACCATGATATTGTTTTTGGTATAATTGTATTTGATTTTTCCATATTGGTTTGAAAAAATATTGTTTGTCCTCTTGTATCTATTTGAAGTACATTTGGACATAATGTATTCATCACTTTATAATAAATTCGATAAACAATGATTATATTTTGAGAACTTAACATCATATTAAATTCTTGAGTTTTGAGATTTAAAGATAAAACATTTAAAATATTTGGATCTGTAAGAGATACAACATAATTGGGAAAACAATTGAAATATATTGGTCCACTACAAAAACTAGATTCGACAATTCCTAGTAGTGAATCAGAAAATCTATTATGCCTAGTATCTCGTAAGCAGACTAGGATAGAATTATTTAGTCCTAAACGAGTCAAAGGTTTGACAGCTATTTGAATTAATCCTATATGTAAATGTTTATAATTTTTGTTTTTATGGACTTGTAATATCTTTTGAGATAGTAGTTGAAAGTTTTCTTGATTACTTGTAACAAAGAGAGTTTCTTCTACTGTTTTAATAACATATCCGATTTTTAGATCGAATGTGCCTTTCTTATAGACATCTGATACTGGAATTTTAGGTATGTTCCAATTTTGTATTTGGTTTTCAATATCATTAATAATAATTTCTTTTTTGTTTTTTATCCTTAGAGTACTATTAGTTGTACTAGTTGTTTTATCCGTCAGATTCTTAATAAGTTTTTCTATTATTAGGTTACGGTTGAATATTATCTGGACAGTCCTCTTTGACTACCTCTTACGTCTTGCAGACCTCAGCGGCTCTCTTGGCCTAAGCGGTCAACTGACTGGGTGTCCTGAGCGTCTCTAACCTCAATGCTCGGACCAACTTTCTTTAATGGATTAATTTATTAAGTTTCTTAAGATAGAAGAACTAGCGTTAACTTTTAGATCGCTAATACAGGGTTGGTTCTAATACCATTTTTGCCGCAAGATCTACCCTAAGTAGTTACTATTACTTATCTTAAATATGAAAATATTACAGAGTTATAAGCTATTAATTGTTGCAGAATAGTAACATAATATAGAAACACAAATAAAATAATTAAAACAGAAAGCCAGGATATATCAAATATGATCCAGGAAGTATGAGTATAGTCACAGATTTTGAATGTAAAGAGAAATTTAAATTGCATAACTTACTGATTACATATACAGAGACTTGCAAACTTTTTCCACTCAGAAGGATAATAAGAAGGTAAGGAAGATAGATTACAATCACACATTCTAAAATAAAGAAGTCATATGGAAGTTACCGACTTTGGTGAATGTAGATGTAGATGACTAACCTACTGTTTACAGAAAGAGAGGAAAAGAAGAAGAAGAGAGAATATGAGAGAGCATATGAGAGCTTGAGTATGCTGATGATGCTTCGTTGAGTCCTTGATGCAGTCTGCTTCTTCAATTGAGGGAGTGGGTATTTATAGATGAACGATGAAAGAGTTCTCGTGGCTGAGAGAGGATAGCGTAGCGACGAAGGAATGCTTGTGGCTGAGAGAGGATAGCGTAGCGACGAAGGAACTCCAGTGGTGATGAAAGGATAAGGTATCCACTGAAGAGGGGTACGTGGCAGGTGCAGGGGACAGCCGAGCGTTGATGACAGCGATGTATTGCGATGGCGAATCTTTGGTGTGTCTGTGGGAGCGGCATGTGCGAGCGACGAAGAAGGGGAAAGAGACACGTCGATTGAGGTGTGAGCGTGATGTGACTCGATATTAGTCACATCAATCCAAACGGGGAAAAGGGGCATCTTTACTATTGGAGATGTCTTATCAATTTATAAAGAAGGGAATCTTTATGTCAAGGTATCTGCTTTATGCTGGTGAGGTCATATCAGCGAACTGTGGAGGCATCTGCTTTATGATGGTGAGGTCCTATCATTGAACTGTGGAGGCATCTTACTTTTATGATGTCATTGTAGTTACGCTACACTTCATATTGAGTCATATCGGGCCGGGCTAAGCATCGGGTCTTTGCCGAAGTCGTCAAACAAGGGATTGCCGGATTGAACAGTTTCTTCAGATGTAGTTGGTGCATTAGTATCGGGAGCAAATATATTAAGAAGATTTTGCTCTAATTCTTCCAGGGTAGCATTAGGGTGTGCTTGTTTCATTTTCTTCAGATCGGCTGAGAAAGTGGGTAAACTGACTATATTATATGCTGGTGGGTTTAGAATGTTGGTTTGAGGAGATATGCGTTTCAGGGGTAAAGAGGCAGGGTCAGTACTAAAAATATCCCACCATTTGATTTTAAGGGTTTTGCCAAGTGTAGGAATATACTTATAATTATTAGTATTATTTTCAGCAATAGAGTAATCCCATTTTAGGATCCAGGGTATTTAGTAGATGGCCATAAAATAGAGATGGAAATCATCTAGGTCGGTACAAGTATTATGTTTTGCAAATTTTGTCTGCAAGGCTTGAAAGGCATCTGGTAAGATTTGGGTCTGTGATCCCCATAGTAAAAACCAATGGCGGAACCAACTTGGAAATCTTTCAAGAATAGGGAGTTTAAATTTTAAATACCAGGAATGAGTATTATTTGGATTTTGGTAAAATAATACTTTATGTCAGGCTTCTATGTACTCAGAATATTTATAATATTTATATTGGAATTCTGGATTCAATAAATTTTTTCCTTGAAGATGATTGCATCCCCAATCATCATAGGAAAGTAATTTTTTAATTTGAAATTTGGAGTAAGCATATACTTTAGTCGTACCTTGATAAAATTGAACAATTGAAACCGACCCGGTTTCCATAAGAATAGCTTCATGCCATTCACGGGTTTTTTTCTCCGTATGATTGATTTAGGTGGTTCACAAGATAAAGGGGAGCTACTTTATTTGGGTCAAGTTGTGCATGATTATCAGAAATAGGTATATCTGTTAAGAAGGCTGTGTCTATATAGACTGATTTGGCAGCAGTAGAGGTTTGCTTATTTGGGTATGTTGCCGGGGAAAACGCTGGACTTGGAGTTTGTATTGGACTTTGAAGAGGAGTTTGAATCAAGTATTCAGGTATATTTGAGGATCTGAGAGGTGACATAGGTGTTAGACTCAAAGAGGGGTGAATGGGCATAAGGGGCCCAAACATATTACTTGGTACTAAGTCCATAGGTTGTTTTCCTTTTTTAATATGTGAAGACTAATGATTATTCATATTGGTATTCTTATTGGTAATAAAAAGTTGCAAACCGTAAGATGAAAAACCGTAGGATGAAACCGTATCGTCCTTAGGGTGCGTTGGGTCTAAAGAACAATTAATACGATTTACTTCCAAAGCCTGGAATCCAACACAAAAAATTATTCTATCGTCAAAAAAGAATTACTTGCCATTATTCACTGTTATTGTAAATTTCAAACTGACGTTTTAAATCAACATTTTCTTATTCGTATTGATTGTAAAGCCGCTAAAGACATTCTGCAAAAAGATGTTCAAAACCTTGTATCCAAACAAATATTTGCCCGATGGCAAGCTATTTTATCTGCTTTTGATTTCTCTATTGAGCATCTTCACGGTTCTACTAATTCTTTACCTGACTTTATCATTGTTTGGTAAAATAATGGTTTGTTTGAGTTCTTTAATTTCTAATTTAGATAATTTGGAGATTAATTGATCCATGAGTGTTTTATTATCATCACCTATATGGAGTTTTTCTTTGTTCAAGTCAGGAGGAGGTTTAAAAAATAATTGTTTCTTCTCTTTATAGATAGGTGGATGTAATAAGTTTTCTATTCTACTAGTTTGTTGACCAAGTGTATGAAGGTAAAGATTTGTATAATTATTTTGTTCAATTATATGGGGAAGCAATTTTATACGAGCTATATTTGCATTATTTAGTTTATATGGTGTTGCTACGGTTTCGTATACAACCATTTGGGTTGAAGTCGAGGTTGAGGATTCTATATTTAATCCTATTGTGGCAGAGGCTTTAGTAGCAACTCCTTGTATTTTCAAGCTTTGTTCAGGAAGATGTATGGCTTTAATTGTATTTCCTTCAGTAGTATTAAATACTGTATATTGGGTTTCTAGTGTATTTATTTTCAAAATCAGGAATATGGATACCCTTTTGGCTTAAAATGTCTTTTAGCTAATCAAAAAAACATGTTCCTTTATTTCCCTTGTTTCTCCATTTGTTAATTCTTTTGTGAAACAATTCCACTAAAAAAGTTTAAAAGTTTTGACATACCATTCTCTGATATTTTTATTTTCTAGGGATAAAAAATCATTTATGATATATTCTTTATCAAATGTTTCTTCAAGTTGTAATACTTGGATGAACTCTGCTTCAGTAGGTTCTTCTTGAGCTTCTTTGTATTGAGGAATAATGATATTATCAGGTGTTCTTAGTAAGTCAGTAATTTGTGGTTTTATTGGTGTTGATGTAATATGTATGGTAGAAGGGATCTTATTATATGTAGTAACAGACTTTCTTGCTGGTTCTGATTTTCGGAAAGAATAATTATTTGAAGTTCTCGAGATGGATGCTTCATCTAGCGTAATTCTATTTTTTTGGGTGAATTGAATTTCAATATTTCCATCTGTATATTCAATAATTTTATTTGGAATATTATAATCCTTGGCGTACCCTTCGTTACTTTGTTATATCCAATTACTATTTCCCATAGAGGTATTGAAACAAATACTCTTGGTACTCCTATTAGATTTGAATTTCTTGATAAACCAAAAATCAAAGAAATTAATACTGTCAAACAAAGTATTAAGCAAAAAGAAGATTTTATAGGATCATTACAGCTTGAAATCAAACATAAAATTCTTAGTGAAAAACTTCAAACTCATGATATAATACAAAAAATAAAACAACTCCAAGGTTTTTCTAATGAATTACCAAATGCTTTTTGGCATAGAAAACAACATATTGCTGGACTACCATATGAACCAAATTTTAGCGAAACAAAAATACTTACAAAAGCTAGACCTATCCAAATGAACACGGAATTATTACAAACATGTCATCATGAAATAAAAGATTTACTCCAAAAGAAACTCATACGTCCTAGTTCATCTCCCTGAAGCTGCTCTGCTTTTTATGTCAATAAAAATGCCGAACAAGAACGAGGAGTTCCACGGTTAGTCATTAATTGCAAACCGCTCAAAAAAGTATTACAATGGATTAGATATCCTATTCCAAATAAAAAAGATCTACTCGATAAACTAGTACATGCAGTAATCTTCTCCAAATTTGATTTAAAATATGGTTTTTGGCAAATACAAATAAAGGAAGAAGATAAATATAAAACAGCATTTAATGTCCCTTTTGGACAATATGAATGGAATGTTATTCCTTTTGGTCTTAAAAATGCTCCATCTGAATTTCAAAAAATAATGAATGATATCTTTAATCCCTTCTATAAATTTATGATAGTTTATATTGATGATGTTTTAATATTTTCTGAATCTCTTGAACAACATTTTAAACATCTTCACACTTTTATTCATACAACGAAAAATGTTGGATTAGTAGTTTCTGCAAAAAAATTAAATCTGTTCCAAACAAAACAGGACATAATATACATCAAGGGACAATTATCCCAATTGATAGATCCATTCTTTTTGCTGATAAATTCCCTGACAAAATTTTAGACAAAACTGAATTACAGAGATTCTTAGGATGTCTAAACTATATAAGTGATTTTTACCAAATTCTAGCTCTTGATGCTAAACCTTTATATGACCGCCTAAAAAAGAATCCTCCACCATGGGCTGCGGTTCATACCTTGGCTGTACAACGACTTAAACTTAAAGCCAAAGAACTTCCTTGTTTAACCTTATCTGATCCAACAGCTTTTAAAATAATTGAATGTGATGCTTCTGAATTAGGACTTGGTGGAATATTAAAACAATCCATTAACTCTAATGAACAATTTATACGATTTACTTCCAAAGCCTGGAATCCAATACAAAAAAATTATTCTACCGTCAAAAAAGAATTACTTGCCATTATTCACTGTGTTTGTAAATTTCAAACTGACATTTTAAATCAACATTTTCTTATTCGTACTGATTGTAAAGCTGCTAAAGACATTCTGCAAAA
Organism: Amborella trichopoda; assembly: GCF_054954075.1. NCBI lineage: Eukaryota > Viridiplantae > Streptophyta > Magnoliopsida > Amborellales > Amborellaceae > Amborella > Amborella trichopoda. The sequence goes on from NC_142340.1 coordinate 19,161,165, forward strand.
AGATGTTCAAAACCTGGTATTCAAACAAATATTTGCCCGATGGCAAGCTATTTTATTTGCTTTTAATTTCTCTATTGAGCATCTTTACTGTTCTACTAATTCCTTACCTGACTTTCTCACCCGTGAATTTTTGCAGGGGGGACCGCACCTACCCAACGCACCCTAAGGACGATACGGTTTCATCCTACGGTTTTTCATCTTACGGTTTGCAACTTTTTATTACCAATAAGAATACCAATATGAATAATCCTCAGTCTTCACATACTAAAAAAAGAAAACAACCTATGGACTTAGTACCAAGTAATATGTTTGGGCCCCTTATGCCCATTCACCCCTCTTTGAGTCTAACACCTATGTCACCTCTTAGATCCTCAAATATACCTGAATACTTGATTCAAACTCCTCAAAGTCCAATACAAACTCCAAGTCCGGCGTTTTCCCCGGCAACATACCCAAATAAGCAAACCTCTACTGCTGCCAAATCAGTCTATATAGACACAACCTTCTTAACAGATATACCTATTTCTGATAATCATGCACAACTTGACCCAAATAAATTAGCTCCCCTTTATCTTGTGAACCACCTAAATCCATCATACGGAGAAAAAACCCGTGAATGGTATGAAGCTATTCTTATAGAAACCGGTTCGGTTTCAATTGTTCATTTTTATCAAGGTATGACTAAAGTATATGCTTACTCCAAATTTTAAATTAAAAAATTACTTTCCTATGATGATTGGGAATGTAATCCTCTTCAAGGAAAAAAGTTATTGAATCCAAAATTCCAATATAAATATTATAAATATTCTGAGTACATAGAAGCCTGACATAAAGTATTATTTTACCAGAATCCAAATAATACTCATTCTTGGTAATTACAATTTAAACTCCTTATTCTTGAAAGATTTCCAAGTTGGTTCCGCCATTGGTTTTTACTATGGGGATCACAGACCCAAATCTTACCAGATGCCTTTCAAGCCTTGCAGACAAAATTTGCACAACATAATACTTGTACTGACCTAGATGATTTTCATCTCTATTTTATGGCCATCTACCAAATACCCTGGATCCTAAAATGGGATTACTCTATTGCTGAAAATAATACTAATAATTATGAGTATATTCTCAAACTTGGCAAAACCCTTAAAATCAAATGGTGGGATATTTTTAGTACTGACCCTGCCTCTTTACCCCTGAAACGCATACCTCCTCAAACCAATATTCTAAACCCACCAGCATATAATACAGTCAGTTTACCCACTTTCTCAGCCTATCTGAAGAAAATGAAACAAGCACACCCTAATGCTACCCTGGAAGAATTAGAGCAAAATCTTCTTAATATATTTGCTCCCGCTACTAATGCACCAACTACATCTGAAGAAACTGTTCAATCTGGCAATCCCTTGTTTGACGACTTCAGCCAAAGACCTGATGCTTAGCCCTGTCCGATATGACTCAATATGAAGTCTAGCCTAACTACAATGACATCATAAAAGTAAGATGCCTCCACAGTTCAATGATAGGACCTCACCATCATAAAGCAGATGCCTCTACAGTTCGCTGATATGACCTCACCAGCATAAAGCAGATACCTCGACATAAAGATTCCCTTCTTTATAAATTGATAAGACATCTCCAATAGTAAAGATGCCCCTTTTCCATGTTTGGATTGATGTGACTAATTTCGGGTCACATCACGCTCACACCTCAATCGACGTGTCTCTTTCCCCTTCTTCGTCGCTCGCACATGCCACTCCCACAGACACACCAAAGATTCGCCATCGCAATCCATCGCTGTCATCAATGCTCGGCTATCCCCTGCACCTGTCACGTACCCCTCTTCAGTGGATACCTTATCCTTTCATCACCACTGTAGTTCCTTCGTCGCTACGCTATCCTCTCTCAGCCACAAGCATTCCTTCGTCGCTACGCTATCCTCTCTCAGCCACGAGAACTCTTTCATCGTTCATCTATAAATACCCACTCTCTTAGTTGAAGAAGCAGACTGCATCAAGGACTCAATGAAGCATCATCAGCATACTCAAGCTCTCATATGCTCTCTCATATTATCTTTTCTTCTTCTTCTCCTCTCTTTCTGTAGACAGTAGGTTAGTCATCTACATCTACATTCACCAAAGTCAGTAACTTCCATATGACTTCTTTATTTTAGAATGTGTGATTGTAATCTATCTTCCTTACCTTCTTACTATCCTTCTGAGTGGAAAAAGTTTGCAAGTCTCTATATATGTAATCAATAAGTTATGCAATTTAAATTTCTCTTTACATTCAAAATCTGTGACTATACTCATACTTCCTGGATCATATTTGATATATCCTGGCTTTCTGTTTTAATTATTTTATTTGTGTTTCTATATTATGTTACTATTCTGCAACAATTAATAGCTTATAACTCTGTAATATTTTCATATTTAAGATAAGTAATAGTAACTACTTAGGGTAGATCTTGTGGCAAAAATGGTATCAGAGCCAACTCTGTATTAGAGATCTAAAAGTTAACACTAGGACTTCTATCTTAAGAAACTTAATAAATTAATCCATTAAAGAAAGTTGGTCCGAGCATTGAGGTTAGAGACGCTCAGGACACCCAGTCAGTTGACCGTTTAGGCCAGGAGAGCCGTTGAGGTCTAGAAGACGTAAGAGGTAGTCAAAGAGGACTGTCCAGATAACACTCAACCGCAACCTAATAATGGAAAAATTTATTAAGAATCTGACGGATAAAACAGCTAGTACAACTAATAGAACTCTAAGGATAAAAAACAAAGAAGAAATTATTATTAATGATATTGAAAACCAAATACAAAATTGGAACATACCTAAAGTTCCAGTATCAGATGTCTATAGGATAGGCACATTCGATCTAAAAATCGGATATGCTATTAAAACAGTAGAAGAAATTCTCTCTGTTACAAGTAATCAAGAAGACTTTCAACTACTATCTCAAAAGATATTACAAGTCCATAAAAACAAAAATTATAAATATTTACATATAGGATTAATTCAAATAGCTGTCAAACCATTGACTCGTTTAGGACTAAATAATTCTATCCTAGTCTACTTACGAGATACTATGCATAATAGATTTTCTGATTCACTACTAGGAATAGTCGAATCTAGTTTATGTAGTGGACCAATATATTGCAATTGTTTTCCCAATTATTCTGTATCTCTTACAGATCCAAATATTTTAAATGTTTTATCTTTAAATCTCAAAACTCAAGGATTTAATATGATGTTAGGTTCTCAAAATATAGCCATTGTTTATTGAATTTTTTATAAAGTGATGAATACATTACGTCCAAATGTACTTCAAATAGATACGAGAGGACAAACAATATGTTTTCAAACCAATATGGAACAATCAAATACAATTATACCAAAAACAATATCATGGTTAGATATTGTTTTACCCCAAACATGGTCTATCCATAAAAATCAACCATCACAAATATCTACTCAAAACATTCCAGATAAAATTATTGAATATACAGATGGAAATATTGAAATTCAATTCACCCCAAAAAATAGAATTACGCTAGATGAAGCATCCATCTCAGGAACTTCAATTAATTATTCTTTCCGAGAATCAGAACCAGCAAGAAAGTCTGTTACTACATATAATAGGATCCCTTCTACCATACATATTCCCTCAACACCAATAAAATCACAAATTACTGACTTACTAAGAACACCTGATAATATCATTATTCCTCAATACAAAGAAGCTCAAGAAGAACCTACTGAAGCAGAGTTCATCTAAGTATTACAACTTGAAGAAACATTTGATAAAGAATATATCATAAATGATTTTTTATCCCTAGAAAATAAAAATATCAGAGAATGGTATGTCAAAAATTTTGAACCTAGATTAGTGGAATTGTTTCACAAAAGATTTAACAAATGGAGAAACAAAGGAAATAAAGGAACATGTTTTCTTGATTGGCTAAAAGACATTTTAAGCCAAGGGTATCCCTATTCCTGATTTTGAAATAAATACACAAGAAACCCAATATACAATATTTAATACTACTGAAGGAAATACAATTAAAGCCATACATCCTCCTGAACAAAGCTTGAAAATACAAGGAGTTGCTACTAAAGCCTTTGCCACAACAGGATTAAATATAGAATCCTCAACCTCGACTTCAACCCAAATGGTTGTATACGAAACCGTAGCAACACCATATAAACTAAATAATGCAAATATAGCTTGTATGGAATTGCTTCCCCATATAATTGAACAAAATAATTATACAAATCTTTTCCTTCATATATATATATATGTATATATATATATATATATATATATATATATATATATATATATATGGGTTTTTCTAGAGTTAACAACCTCTCAAAATACAATGGTTAAGATAGAAGGGGTTCTGATAGGTGTATTTATCAAAACAATCATTGTTTTTTTATTAAAAAATTATTTAAATAGGTAACTTTACCATCAAGTAAAGGCAAATTTAAAATTTTCACAAAAGTACAATGGCATTTTGGAAGTTAGTGTCTTGAAATTTTATTTGTAGAGTGCTTTTTCCTTTAGTTAAATTTTCAGTTTTACCTCTTATGGAGATGACAAAGGTACCCTTTGTCTTGTAGTAATATTTACAAAATTGCCCTACAAAAGTAATTTATTAAAAAGATTATATTACAAAATTAATAAATCCATCTTTCACAACTCTCTCTATCTTGAACTTTTGAAGGGTTGGGAAGTTTAAAATATCCACACACACACACACACACACACACACACACACACACACACACACACACACACACACACACACACACACACACACACACACACACACACACATATATATATATATATATATATATATATATATATATATATATAAGCAATGATTCAATGCAACGATTGTATCATAGTATAATGCAATGACACTTCTAGAAAATCATGTTTGTGTTATTTGTATTACTTCAAATTTTGCAAACATACGCTTTTCATATCAATAATCAATCTTCCAAAAAAAAAAGCTCAATTTGAATCCTAGATATGGTGAAAATGAATTCCCTCCAAAAACGAATCTAGACCATTCATTTTGTGAATTTCAAGATCTTAACCCTTTATAAGTTCAAAATCATTTTTTTTCTTTTTTAACATTGTTCATTTAATGATGATAAAACCATCCAAAAAAATTGGAAATGGAAAAATCCTTCAAGGCCTAGATCTAGGCATCTCACCAAAATGAACGGCCTATGTTAATTGGGCTAAAAAATTACTTTCTAGGTTGTGTTTTCAAATTTTTATGTTTTTGTGATTGCTCATTAGAATGAAAATAGTGTATATTTCAAACTTTGGATCAAACAAATGGTCATAAGATGGGTTTTTAAGGTTGTTGCATCATATTACTATACAACGGTTGTATGAAATCATTGCCCATATATATATATATATATATATATATATATATATATATATATATATATGGAAAAACCTCTTGCCAGCCCATGGGCTCATGGAACAGTGTAAGTCCAACAACCCAGATTGAATATGGATCGATTCAATGATCACAATTGTAGTTTGTAATTGAATTTTAATGTTTTTTCTACATATCCAAATTATTTGAAATTTGGAACGTCTATTCTTCAAAAGATATTATCGATATACAGTCTTGACCGTCAGATCGGTCCAAATTCAATTTGGGCTGTTGGGCTTACACTGTTCTATGAGCCCATGGCTCACCTAGCATCTTCCATGCATCTTATATATATATATATATATATATATATATATATATATATATATATATATATATATATATATATATATATATAGAGTACACAATGAAATCATTTACGTTTGATATAGGGATGTCACAATTACTTATAACCATTCAATATGAAATTGGATAGCCTCGGTATGTCACAAGGTTGGAGAATTTTTCTTTTGAAGTTTGATCTGGGTTAGTGGAATAAATGCGACCATCTAATTTCACATCTCATATAGAGAAAAGGGAACAACTTGTTCCCGTTCATTTGAGAAATTTTGTGGCGTACTGAGTTTTTTCACGACTTGCTCCTAGCTGCTAGGCATTTTGACCATACTGGGTGTCTTAGTGAAATTCTCTTTGATACTGTTGAGGAATTTTGATGCCAAGTGTCTTTGCGACTTGCTGATATGGAATTGTTCGATCATCTTTCTCCGGAGAAGGGCGAACTGAGTATCTTCACGGCGTGTTCCCATTCACAGAGAATTTTGACCATGCCGAGTGTCTTGGTGACTTGCTCTCTGACTTGGTAGAGAAATTATGATGCCGAGTACCTTCGTAACTTGTTTCTGGACATTTGATGAATTTTGTGGCACACTTAGTATCTTTACGACTCGCTTCCAGTCGCGAGACATTTTTTACCATGCTGAGTTTCTTGGTCACTTATTTTTAGACATGGTTGCAGAATTTTGATACTTGGTGTCTTTGTGACTTGCTACCGGACATTTTAGAAGTTTTGTAGCGCACTGAGTGTCTTCATGACTTTTGCCCAGACACAATCGTAAAATTTTGATGTTGGGTATGTTTGTGACTTACTCCTGAACATCTGAGAAGTTTTGTGGGGTATTGAGTTCGCCAAATGTTTTTTTTCTGAAGTGTGCTGGCTGTTTCCATAAGTTGCTCCAAGCCACCAAACAATCTTTCCACCTTTTTAATATTTCACCAGAATCTTTGAATTTGATTTTTTTCTTAATTGGGTTTCATGTTGCCCCCTTCATATTTTATCATGTTCAAAATAAATTTTTTTTTTAGCCCGTAAAACTTTTTTGGACTCTTGCCGCCATCGGCAATTTTTATCATGTAAAAAATAATTATTTTTTTTTTTTTTTGACAATATGAAATTTTTTTTTTCCTACTTCTATGTGGGGAAGGCCCGATTCACCCCTCAACCCACGGTACTAGAAAATCTATCGGAGATCTTTTCCTAAATAAGATAATCTCTACCAATACATCCCGGGCTCTTTTCCTAAACAAAATAATCTCTACCAATCCATCCTGAGCTCTTTTCCTAAACAAAATAATCTCTAACAATCCATCCCGGGCTCTTTATCTTAACAAACTAATTATTTTTCAGGTGCCTAAAATTTTTTTCAGACTCATGACATCACTGGCCAATTTTTATCATGCTCAAAGTAATTTTTTCAAGCCCTTAAATTTTTTCAGACTCATGCCACCAAAGACCAATTTTTATCATGCGCAACATAATTTTTAATTTTTTGCAAGCTTCTTAAACAGGTTTTGAGGGACTAAAAATTCCGGTGCTCGCCACATTTAACAGCTAGAGCTTGGATGAGGGAGGCCCGGATTTTAGGCCCACGGTGAGTGGTTCTTGGGTGTGGCACCCATAGTGAGAGGGTTTTTCTTTTGGGCAAGATTTTAATGTTGTCTATACAACATAAAACTTATATACTTCCCCTTATCCAATCGTCCATTCTAAATGGAGGGCTAAGATTGCCTCAATCACAATGTCAAGTCTCTACACTATTTTATTTTTAATTTTTTGTATATAAACTATTTTGAAACCAAATTTTGGACGTCTAATCTTCTATTAAACTCTCACAAGCTAAAAATAGTAAAAAAATATTTTCAATAAAATATAATGATCAAAATACCCCTGAAAGATTTAAGGGGTATTTTGGTCATTATATTTTATTGAAAAATTATTTTTAATATTTTTTATAGATGCGTCCCAATGAAAAGATGGCACATACCAAATTTTATATTTATACAATTTGTATAAAAAAAGCTAAAAATAAAATACTTTGAGACGTCGGATCTAAGATCAAACGGTGAGTGGCTCTCTTGATCAAAATTGGACGGCTTGATGGTAGGGGAAACATATATCTTGTATGTTGTAGGGGAAGTATAGAAAGTTTTCCCTTTTCTTTTAGAGAGAGATAAAGAGAGAGGACAATCTCGATCGAACAGTCAGAGAGAAATTAAAACCGTACGAGCATCATATCAATACCCAAGGGAGAGAGATAGAATCTAGATCGAATGGTAAGAGAGAAATTAAAACCCTACGAGCATGATATCAATGCTCAAAATGCAACCGTAGGGAGGAGAGAGAAAAATCAAATTACATTTTAGCTCAGGCTTGGTACCCTCTTCATGAGGAAGAACCAAGTGGTCTGGATATGCCTCCAAGTAATGGTGAGCTTCTTGTTGTGGCGACGAAACCTCGACGCCTCCTAAGCAAGTTTCTCAAAAAAATGTCATTGATGAAGCCATTCCTTATCCCCATGGCCTTAGACGAGACACCAATATCAGGGTGAACCTCCTTCAAGACCTTGCAGATGTAGATTGTGAAAGTTTGAATGTTCTTCTTCAGAAGCTCCTCCCTATTTTGTAGGAAGGTGTTTCTCGACCTTGGGTTTCTTCTTGGTGGGGGATTTTTCTTTGGAGAGAGGCAAATTGGGCCTAGAGATTGCGTCAAAAATGTGAAGAATCTCAAGTTTATCCGAAGAGACTCATGTGTTCATTGATAGTATGAATGTACAGGCTTGTCTTTTATAGATAAATTACAAGTTATAATAATAGAAACTAAACTATAGATACCTAAACCATATCCAAACTTACCATACAGTACATATACTCTACCAACCGTTCCCATATATAATGCTTGCAATATATGCTTTCGATATTAACCCGATACACAATATATATACTTTATCTATTAATCTGATACACAATATACACTTTCCTTTCACACTCTCCCTCAAACTCAAAATGTTATGAGAGAGAGCAGCTGGAGTTTGAACACTAAGTTGCGAAAACGAGCAGTTAGATCTTCAAGTGCATACTTAAATTACTTGATCAACAAGCACATAAATCAGCAGCAAAGCAGCGGTGAATCAACAGGCCTAAAAAACAGAATGTAAGAACAGAACAACAAAATAAGAGTTCAACAATGAACAAAAATTTCAGATTTTCACCGGAGAAGACAAAACAGTAGAGACGACCAAGAAAACAGAATGGCACTTGGAAGAGTCAATAGAACTTAGTGTGGATCTGAGATAGATTCAACAGCCCGTAGACCAAAACAGATGTGATCGAGTAACCAGGCAACAAACACGATCATACAACAAACTTTTAGAGATATTTTTTTATTTTTTTTAGAGAGGACAGATCAAAGAGTCGAAACATGACTCGACAGAGAAGACATATCAGAGAGTCGAAACACGACTCGACAGAAATTGCACCGACTAGGTGAGCAACAAACTCATTTTGAAAATCGGCGATAATGCTTCAGGGACAAGGAATGGACACAACTAAGATGAATTTGGCTCTGATACCACTTGAAGAGTCTCAGGTTTTTCTGAAGAGACTCTTGTGTCCATTGATCGTATGAATGTACAGACTTGTTTTTAATAGAAAAATTACAAATAATAATAATAATAATAGATACTTAAACCATAACCAAACTTACCATAAAGTACAGATCCTCCATCAACCCTTCCCATATATACTGATAGTAATATATACTTTCTACATTAACCTGATACACAGTATACACTTTCCTTTCACACTCCCCCTCAAACTCAAGATGCTATGAGAGAGAGTAGCTGGAGTTTGAACACTAAGTTTCGGAAACTAGCAGTTGGATCTTCAAGTGCATACTTATATTACTTGATCAACAAGTACATAAATCAGCAGCGGAGTAGCGGCAGATCAACAGGCCTAAAAAACAGAAGGCAAGAACAGAGCGACAAATCGGAGTTCAACAATGAACAAAAACTTCTGATCTTCAACGGATGAGACAAACAGTAGAGACAACCGAGAAAATAAAATGGCACTTGGAAGAGTCAACAAAACTTAGCGAGGATCCGAGACAGATTCAACAGCTCGCAAACCAGAACAGACATGATCGAGTAACCAAGCAACAAACTCGATCATACAACAAACTTTCAGAGGTTTTGTTCTTTTAGAGATGACAGATCAGGGAGTCGAAACACGACTCAACAGAGAAGACAAATCAGAGAGTCGAAATATGACTCGATAGAGACAGATCCGAGAGTTAAAACACGACTTAGCAGAGAGTCGAAACACGACTTGACAAAAGTTGCACCGACTGGGTGAGCAACAGATTTGTCTTGAAAATCAGCGACAATGCTTTAAAGACGAGGAATAGACACATCCAAGATGAATCTGACTCCGATACCATGTGAAGAGTCTCAGGTTTCTCTGAAGAGACTCATGTGTCCATTGATCGTATGAATGTACAGACTTATTTTTTATGTACAAATTACAAATAATAATAATAGAAACTAAATCATAGATACCTAAACCACACCCAAACTTATAATAAAGTACAATGCTCTACCAACCATTCCCTTATATATTGATTGCAATATGTACTTTCTATATTAACCCGATTCACAATATATATACTTTCTATATCAACCCAATACACAATATACACTTTCCTTTCACACAAAGCACTTGCGGGTTTTACTTTAGTGTAGGAGCACAATCCAAGGGGCCCGTTTAGGATGTTGCTGTTGATGGCATGGCAGCAAGTGAGGGAAGGCAAAGACCCTTAGGTTCCCACAACATTTGCAAAGGACACACATACGAAAGCTATCAAGCTTCTTCCTCTTCTCCACTATCGCAAATCCAAATCTCATATCATTGTCACCACCTAGTAGAAACATGCTCACATTCTCTCTCTTAACCTCACAAGCAACATGATTAAGGAGACATTCTCTCTCTTAATATAATTAAGGAGTATACAAACATCGATTCTTCTCCCTTATCTTCTCCTGTTTGCACGCAGACTGGAGAGAGAGAGAGAGAGCACGGTTTTAGGTTTTGTGGTCTGGAGAGAGGTGGGGTTTTGTTTTTGCCGGTCTAGAGAGAGAGTAGTTTTGGGTTTTGTGGTATAGAGTGTGGGATTCTGGGTTTTATGGTTTAGAAATAGAGTGGAGTTTTCGGTTTTATGGTCTAGAGAAAGGAAGAGTAGTTTTGGGTTTTGCAATCTTGAGGGAGAGTAGGATTTTGGGTTTGTGGTCTAGAGAGAGAGTAGTTTTGGTTTTTGTTGTCTAAAGAGAGTGGGATTTTGGTTTTGTAGTCTGGAGATAATATTTATCGGTTTTGTGGTCTAGAGAGAGTGGGGTTTTGGCTTTTTGTGGTTTAGAGAGATAGTATTTTTGGGTTCTTTGCTTTAAAGAGAGTAGTTTTGGGTTTTGTGGTCTAGAGAGATGGAAATAGATACTTGACTGTAGGTGGGGGATTTTGAGAGCTTTTGCCTTGGGTGTATAATTTTTTTTCGTGAATGGTGGTGGGCTTTGGGGGCGATCTTGGGTGTCCCACCATTTGGACCCCTCTTTAATCGATGTACCAATTTTTACCAACCTATTTACAACTTCAAGGCTCTGGAGTGGCGATGGGTTGGGTCCTAATCGTTGCTTCGGTTGTGCTCCAGGCCCTTTAGACCTCAGTTGTGGATCCACCTTGAGGGATTCTAATACCGAGTCAGTTTTTTTACACATAGTCTTCAAAGTGACTTCATATGGGGGTGATGCCTGCTTTTTTACATGTAGTCTTCAAAGTGATTTCGTGTAGGGGTGATGCTGCCGAAATTTCATCAGCACCCTTCTTCAAAGTCGAGTAGCTTTAAACTTAAACTGAAAAGGAGAGTGGCCACGGCATCCAACCTAGTACTTAAACTGTAAACGAGAGTGGCCAAGGCATCCATCCTAGCCTTGAGAGAGGATCTCTCATGCTTTGTATAGACTTAAGAGGGGGTTGCCTGGATTTGTGCACGAGCTTGAGAGGGGGTTTTTCTACCATTTATGTGGGTGAGCTTGAGACGGGTGGCCTGGACTTCAGAGAGGCAAGGGTGGTGTGGACTTGAGAGAGGCAAGCTTGAGAGGGGTGGCCCTGGGTTTCATAAGAACATGAGAGGGGGTGGCCGAGTTTCATATGGACTTGGGAGGAGGTGGCCAGGTTTATATGGACTTGAGAGGGTCTGAGTTTTATAAGGACGCGGCCAGGGTTTATATGGACTTGAGAAGGGGTGGCCAGGGTTTATATGGACTTGAAAAGGGATGGCCCCGGGTTTCATATGAACTTGAGAGGGATGGCTCCAGCTTTCATATGAACTTGAGAGGGGTAGCTAGGGTTCATATGGACTTGAGAGTGGTGGCCCTGGGTTTCATATGGACTTGAGAGGGGTGAGGAGTGAGGGGTGGCCAAGGTTGGTGAAGGGTGGCCAGGGCTCATATGGACTTGAGAGGGTGGCCCTGGGTTTCATATGTACTTGACAGAGGTGGCCTGGGTTCATATGGACTTGAGAGGAGTGAGGGGTGGCCTAGGGTTCATATGGACTTGAAAGGGGTGGTCCAAGGCTCATAGGGACTTGAAAGGGGTGGCCCAGTGGTTCTTATGGACTTGAGACGGGTGCCTAGGGTTCTTATTCGAGGGGTGGCCTGGGGTTCATATGAGATGGGTGACTCTGGGGTCTGGTATATGGTTTTGGGAGGCATGGCTGGGGTTAATATGAAAATAAGAGGGGTGGTCTGGCATATGGCTTTGGGAGGGGACCTGGGGTTCACATGGACTTGAGAGGGGTAACCCAATGTTCATATGGACTTGAGAGGTGTGGCCCAGGTTCATAAGTACTTGAGAGGGGTGGCCCCGGGGTCCAAATAGATAGGGGGTGGCCTAGAGAGGGGTCCATATGGACTTGAGAGGGGGTGGCCCAGAGAGGGGTCCAAATGGACTTAAGAGGAGGTGGCCCAAGGTCCTTATGGATTTGAGAGGGGGTGACCCTGGGTTCATATGTACTTGAGAGAGGGGGAAAACCTGGGGTTCATATGTATGGGGTGACCCTGGGGTTCATATGTACTTGAGAGGGGTGACTCTGTAGTTCATATGAAATTAAGAGGGGATTGTTTGTGATTATGAGCTTTGAGGAGCTGCCTTGAGTTCATAAGGACTTGAAAGGGGTCGCCTCGAGTCATATGGAACAGAGGGTTACCTAGGGTGGCAGCCCTATAGAACAGAGGGTTGCCCAGGGTGGCCGCCCTAATTTCATAAGGACATGAGAGGGTCTACCCCAGGGTTCATATGGACTTGAGAGGGGAGGCCCAAGGTACTTGTGGATTTGAGAGGGGGTGACCATGGAGTTTATGGATTTGAGAGGAGGTGACCATGGAGTTTATGGATTTGAGAGGGGGTGACCATGGAGTTAATATGGACATGGATTTTAGAGGGGTGACTATGGAATTGATATGGACATGAGAGGGGGTGCCTTAGGGCTCATATGAAATTAAGAGGGGATGCTTTGGGATTCGTATGGCCTTTGAGAGGGATGCCCCTACGTGGGTTCATATGGACTTTGAGAAGAGGTGGCTGACTTGAGAGAGGGTTACTCAAGGTTCATATGTAGTTGAAAGGGACAGCCCTGAGTTCAGGACTTGAGAGGGGTGGCCCCGGGGTTCATATGGACTTGAGAGAGGGTTACTCTGAGTGGCGGCCCTGATTTCATAAGGACTTCAGAGGGGTGGCCCGGGGTTCATATGGACTTGAGAAAGGTGACCTGGGGTACTTAAAGATTTTTTCATAAGGACTTGAGAGGAAGACCCAGAGGTTCATATGGACTTGAGAGGGGCGGCCTAGGGTACTTATGGATTTGAAAGGGGTTAACCATGGAGTTGATATGGACATGGATTTGAGAGAGGGTGACCATGGAGTTGATATAGACATGAGAGGGGGTGGGTTAATATGGAATTGATAAACCTATTAGTTTACAAAGGTTGGTGGTTACCTAAATATGAATTTAAAATATAATATAATAGAATATAATACTATATTTTAATTTACTTATTACATTATATTATTAGATATTTTTTTTTTTTTTAGAGAAGTACGTTGTAGCTATTTCATTAAGGTAATGAAAATATCACAAGAAACAAAAGAACGAAAAGGAAACCAAAAAAGAAAAAAAGAAGAGGCCCAAACTAAAACAGCCGCTAACTAAGAAGTAGTTGTTTTAGCAAGGCAATCTGCATCTACATTGTAGCCCCTTTTAACATGAACAAAAGAGCACTCATTCAACCTCAAGGCTAGAATAATGGCATTCATAATACCCATGAGCTTCCACGACACCAGGTTCAGCATAGTGCACCATTTGATAACGTTTGTTTGATCATCTTCAATAATTACTTTGAAGTGGCTATTGGTTAAGTGTTCCACTCCCATCTTAAGAGCCCAAAGCTTAACCTCATTAATTTCACAATAATTTAGTCTGCCATGATATGTCCAAATAGTTGCATCTAAGCTATCCCTCGGAAGCTTGCCAAACCCCCTAACGTTGCCACGAACACTTCTATCGAAGTTCAACTTGAACCATCCTACCGGAGGCTTAAGCTAGGAGCAGTTCAATCTCCTACAAGGCCCTTCAAAAAGATAATATGATGGAAGTTGGAGAAGCGAAGGTCTTTGGGGAACGAAAGCAACGTGAATACCGCAAAAGCCCACGAGATAGAAGATCGCTTAATGGAAACAATAATTGATTCCAAATTCTTAGATCATCCCTTAAAGGTGTGCAGGTTTCGTTATTTCCAAAGACTCCATAGGTCAGCCACAACCACCATATGCCATAGGCCGAGAAGGGTGGTGTCCAGATCTATTGCAACAGCTCCGAAATATTATGTGGGCGAGGGGTATGCCAACTGGAGATACTACTCATCCAGTCCCAAATGCTTTCAACAAATGAGCATTTCAGAGAAAGATGGTCTATGGTCTCTTCATTGTTTTTACAAAATAGACAAACACTCGACAAGCATAAGCCCAATCTTCTTAACCTATCACCTGTTAGTAAATGTCTGTAACCTAGCAGCCGTAAGAAAAATTTAACCTTACTAGGGCTTTTACATCTTCAGAACTTGGCTAGATGACCATAACTTTGAACGTAACGATCTCTGAAGAGCACATTATACAGAGAAGAAACAGAGAAAATGCTAGAAGGATCAAGGGACCAAATGTTTCTATAAGGCTTTCTAGACAGAAAACAAAAGTTGTAAAGGGAAGCCAAAGGAGAGCTAAAGTTATTTGCCACATTGAGGTTAACTCTACTCATATTCAGTATCACGTTCCAAATGAGCCTATATCTATCAAGAGATATAAAGTTGACCACCAAAACTAGTTTTTGAACAGATTGAGAATATAAATATGAATAGACCTATTTGAAGGGATAGTCCCCTAACCATTTATCATGCCATAATCTAGTAAATGCTCAATCTTCCACCAACATCATAGTGAATGATAGGAAAAGATTACGAATTTGGCTGATGCCCCGCAATATTGGTGATAGACGTGAAGAATTGGAACAACGTCTAATGGTAAAGCCATCAAGATCACGACCTTACTTTCTGAAAATAACCTTGGCCCAAACCTAATCTTGTTGGGTAGCATGGCACCACCACCACATGGTCAATAGTGCTTCATTGATAGCCTTAATTCTCTGAATACCCAAACCACCCTTATCACATGGTAAACATATTGAATTCCAGTTATTAAGATGGAACTTTTTTTTTTGGGCAAGGTGTCACTCCAAAGGAAATTGCGCATCAATTGTTTGATATTGAGAATGACTGGATTCGGGGCCTAAAACAAAGACAAATAGTAGATAGGAAGGTTAGAAAAGTTGCTTTAACAAGTGTTGTACGCCTTGCAAAGCTAAGGAATCTGCATTTCCAGCCGTCCAATTTGAACTGAGCCCGCTGGATGAGCGAATTCCAATAGCTCTTGGTGCTCTTCCATCGAGCAATGCTAACCCCAAATATTTGGTGGGAAAGTAGACTTCACAATTTAAGTCAATTTGCCCACTGTAATACTTCAGAGTCTTCACATTTAATGCTAATAACACGAGATTTACTCATATTAATGCATGCCTCATAAACCATCTCGTATATCTTCAGAAACAACCAAACATTGTGAATATTCTCCTTGGAGCCTTTTCGCAGCATTAGAGTGTCGTCCATATATTGAAGGTGGCTTAAAACTAAACCATTTGGCCAAGCCCTTAGACCATGTATAAGATGAGCATCCACCGACCCCTAGAGCATTTTGCTAAAAGTCTCAGCAACTAAAGTAAAGAGAAAAAGGGGAGAGAGGATCGCGTAGACACAACTCTCGAGAGGCCTTGAAGAAACCATGGGCTCTATTCTTAACAATAACTGAAAAATTGGCTGATGAAAGATACCTAGTCACCCATTATCTCCATCAGTTCCTGAAGCCCATTAGTTCCATGGCAGAGTCCAGAAATCCCACTCTACGTTGTCGATAAGCTTTTTCGAAATCAAGCTTCAGGAGTACACCCTCAGTAGACGACGCAGATGTGGAATGACTGGTCTCTTATGCAAGGAGAATACTACCCATAACAAATCTGTCTTTAATAAAGGCAGTTTGAGGACCTTCAACCATGTCATTAATAGCGACTCGTAATCTATTTGCCAATAGTTTTGCTAGAATCTTGTAGCAAGAAGAAAGTAGATTAATGGGTCTGACATCTTGAAGGGACAGAATAATGAACTTCTTCGGAATCAGATATATAAAAGTGGGATTCATCGCTTTGCAAACGATACCATCATGGTAGAATTGATTAATCCATATGAGAATGTCCACTTTGACCACCTCCTAGAAATCTTGGAAGAATGCGATAGGAAAGCCATCTGGACTAGACGCCTTATCCCTTGGAAGGTAAAAAATGGCTTTTTTGACCTCTTCTTCCGAAAATGGTGCTTCAAGGCTGGAGGCCTTTTCATTACAAAGCCTTTTAAAAGGAATCTCCGTCAAATCTAAAGGCAATTTGGCCTTGGATTTGAAAGCCTCCTGGAATTGCGCTACAATAGCAGCATTCTAGATATCAGTATCATCTTGATTGATGCGCGGGATTTCCATTGCACGTAGGTTGTTAGTATGACATCTAGAATTGGCAATGGAGTGGACTTGGTATTATTGTCTCCCTCTTTGACGCATTTAGAGCGAGATCTTTCAAACGATAAGATCTCTTCCTTCCTAAGAAGGCCTTCAAACTCAGTTTTCTTATTATCTATCAACAATTTTAAATCAGCAGTTAGAGCCCCATTTTACTGCTGTAAAATATTAGTGGCACCAATATTAGAGACGAAGTTCCTAATAGCAAGGCCAATATTATCAAATTTATCTTTACCCCATGCAATAAGCTTTTTATTGATAAAATTTAAGTTTCTTGGTTATCACAAAACCTGACCATCCAATCACTGGGCACTTCATCCCAGACAAGTTTCAGAAGAGACTTGTCTTCAAGCCACATAAGTTTAAAGATGAATTGTGGCTTACTGAGAGAATCACCATCAGTGTAGAGAAGTAAATGAACATGGTCTGATAATAGTTGAGGGGCTGCCTTCACCAAAGTTTTAGGGAAGACATACTCTCAACTAGGATTCATCAGAAACCGATCAAGCTTGGATAGCTTTGGGTTCAATATCGAGTTATTTGACCAAGTGAACTCTGTTCCCACAATAGCATAGTCGAACAACTCATTAGACATAATAAAATCATCAAATAACATCATTTTAGGTGTGATGGGAGGGTTCGAAGAGACCTCATCAAGGCTCCTAACCAAATTATAATCCTTAGCACCACACCAAGGCAAATAGCAATAAGATATAAGGTGAGAGATGGCATGGAGAAAGGCCTCTTTCTCACCCACCACATTTGGACCAGAGACATTCGATAAACACTATAAAAAAGAACCAGGTCCAGAGAATTTATTAGTCAAACAATAGAAAGCAACATCAAAAGCACACCCTGAAACAACAGTGGGTCCCAAACAATTAACAGACCTCTAGAGAGGCCAATAGATGACACATATAAAAATTCTAAAGGGTCAGAGCCCCCAAAAAGGTATCATCCAAGGAGACCATCTTTGTTTCCTGCAAAACAAGGATGTTAGGTATGAACCCAGATGCCAAACGTCTCAACACCCTTCTCGTTTTAATGGTTTATAGGCCTTGGACATTTCAAGATAGCACTATCATCGCAGTCACAAGGCTTGACCTCCCCTTGTGATCCCTGCGAAACCAAGAGCAAGAGGGTTGAAAGAGATTGCTACAAGGAGTTCCTCAATTTCCCGTCGAAGATGAGGCCTACGGGGTTCGGGGCAATGACCTCTTCAATAATTTTGACCTCCCCCTTAAACTTCAACTTCATACCAGCCATCATCTTACCACATGATCTTGTGTTATAGCCTTCTTGTGCTTCTGCATGTACCAGTTAGCATCCTTAAGGTCAAGGTCTTCATCTTTGGGATAGAGGCCAGGAGCAGTCCTTTAGAACGCTTGGCAGGGGTAGCTATCATAGCAGGGTTCTTCAAGGTCAAACAGCCCTAAGCGTGGCTATCTTCCCATTTTGAGAGAGGAAGGTAGAAGATATTCTTGGGAGTAAGAGGCGGATCAGACACAACAATGTCCGTCTTTTTAGGAACCTGAATGATATTAACTTGGGCCACGGGAGGAGAGGAGCAATGGAGTTGAAGAAAGCTGTGAAGAAGATACAGAAGAATGAAGTAGAAGAGAAGGGCCCTAAACAGGAAGCACCTGCCCAGGCCCTTATATTAAGTCAAAGAATGAGCTTGAAAGGTTGTGAATGCCAAGTTTTCAAAACGATGGGGGGGTGACATTAGGCAAGAGGGTACCTTCCCGAAGATATGGATCGATTCATTCTGAGATAGCACTGACGACACACCTTCCTCCAGCATACCAACAGTCACCCTATCCAGCCCATCTAGCCATTGATTCTTCGGGCTCAGGTTGCGCTCAATAATCCATGGTTTGCAGCAGTCTACCTGTTTAAGACCTCCAAAATCTAACGAAGGTGGCGCCGATTGAGCAGACCACCTCAAGGAGACAATGAGAGTCGACACCACAGACGTGCTTGACACCGGCATACATCATAGAGAACTCGAAAATGGTCTTTTTGACGTTTCACACGCCACATGTGTAGAGCGTGGAAAATGATTCACAGGGTGTGGTTTAGAAGAAGGCACATGTTGTGGCGAACACAACGACACGTTGCTCCCGCTAAAAGAATTAGAATTTGAATTGAGGGAGACAAGACTGCCTCTAGGAGCCGCCAAAACAGGGGATGAGCCAACTGTCTTCTTTCTCCACTCCTTACAAAAAGTTTTCTTCGGTTCATATTGTTTCTTAGAAGAAGGGAGCCTTCTCTTTTTGGAAACCAAAGTGCATGGTTGTTCCCGGCCAACGGAAACAGGATTTCAGCCCAAACGGAAATCCGAAGAGGTCTTAGAGCTACCAGACGAATCGTTAGAATCATAGGCTAAGGGATTTATCTGAGGCATAGAATATTTCTCACTAATAGTGATCCAAAAGAACTCCCCAGCCACTTTGAGTAGAAGTTTATCAGATAAAGAAATAGTTGGTGAAGGCACAACACATAGACGTAGAGTCCCTAATGAAGGACCAGTAGCAGAGAACCAATCTATGTCCAATAGACGACCACATTATGCAGCAATAGCATGAAACACCTCTTTCGTCTACGCATGCACCAGTATGCTTAACACCTTGATCCAAACCTCCAGTCTCCTAACCAGAAAGCAGTTGTCCGTCAGGGATCATCGCTCAACCATCATAAGAACTCCTATGAACCACCAATAATGTTGCTTAAGAGCACGAGCAACATCAGCTTCCTTGTCGAACAGGGCCTTATTATTCGGGATGATTCTGCAAGACAGAAAGCATCCCCACGCACGAGATGCCCAATCATTTATCATGCTCATGTCTTCCACCAGATGGCAGAATGAACAAATCGAAGTGTTATTAAGGTGTTTCATCCACCTAACAGTGACCGAGGCATCAACCTCAACAACCTTAGCACCATTAAAAGGAGCAGCGTTTCCAAAAGGGAATGAGAAGGATGGACCAACGACAGTGGCCCCCGGACCAAAATAGGCTTGTTTCTAGTCTGAGAACAGACCTGCTCCTGTCTTGGGAGCAACAACAGGCTTCACAAGAAGAGTTACAAGTTAAATAGAGTAATGAGTCAATTCAATGTTAACGTAGAGTGTCTAGAACCATTGAGGCCGCTCACAAAATATTTCATGCCAATCGATGACCAAGAGCCTTGGCTAAAGCGAGGATTATAATAAGAAGAGACCGAGCTATGATCCCCCATGAGTGTAGGGCACAACATAAAAAGTAGGGGAAAAGAAAAAGAGGAGCAGAGGAGAAAGGAAGGCAAAGTAGAGCCAAAGAAGAGTAGAATGGAAGGCAACAGAGGGTAGCAGTCGGAGAACAACAAAGGAGAAAGTAAAAAGGAAGTAACAAAAGGGAGGTAGCAGAAGAGGGCAGCTAGCAAATCAAAGGACGAGAAAGCATGTCAGAACAATATGTAATGCAGGGGAGGAAGCTGGTAGAGAGGAAGGAGTGAAACAGAGAATGGGGAGGAAGCAGAGCGAAGGGAGGAGGTCATTATTCAACAGGGTTCCTAATTATGACGAGGCCATTCTACATTAGAGAACTTTCATACAAGTTATTAAAAAAATATTCAAGTACTTATTTTATATATATATATATAATATGATATAAAGGGAATGATCTTGTGTGTTATAGATACACAATGTTAGGGTGTATATCGATTTTGGACTGCTTATTCTAGCAATTAAGAAAATCATAAAACTTCTTAAATGAAAAGCTATGTCAATGATTTTTAAGTTGATCCAATTTATATTTTTGCCTTTTTGTTCTCTCTCTCCCCTCTTTTTTCCACTCTCCCTCTCCGTTACCGAATTGATTCTACTCTTATCTATGAGAATCTTTCAAAACCTTCTTTGAAAAAGAGAAGGAAAGTAAAGAAACAGATGGAAAAAGAATAGAGAAACAAAGAAAAACAAAATTCATATCTAAATCCCTAAGTTAAGCTGCCACTTATCACAAAAACTTGAAATCCATTATTTCATCGTTACAAGATGAATATTTTTTTGTGATAGCCTTAAAACTTGAAATCCATTTTATAGTGAAGCTTTAAATTTTACAGTTAAAGATGAAAATATATTTTAAGGTTATCACTAAAAAATTCAATATTGAAACCACATTTCTCGACACTATTTGAAGGTGACCTTTACTTTGATTGTTTAGAGCCTCGGTTTTATACAAACCGCATCCTTATAACATAATATATAGGGGATTGTCTTTAAAGAGATTGTTTACCTTTTGTACAAGAAGGTCACAACTATTTCCACTCATTTGATGTAAAATTGGATGTCTTGAGGTGAGTCGTGAAGCCCGAGATTATTTTATTTTTATTTTTTTTAATCAACGACATTCTTACAACCACTCATTTTGGAATTTAAGAGATAAGAATGATTGGATTGTCTTTAAAGAGATTGTTTACCTTTTGTACAAGGAGGTCACAACTATTTCCACTCATTTGATGTAAAGCTGGATGTCTTGAGGTGAGTCGTGAAGCCCGAGATTATTTTATTTTTATTTTTTTAATCAATGACATTCTTACAACCACTCATTTTGGAATTTAAGAGATAAGAATGATTGTGACCTCCTTATACAAAAGGTAAATAGTCTCTTTGTAGACAATCCTATTATATTACATTATATTATATTATATTACATTATAATTATTTTATTAATATATATTTGTATAATATATAATATATATTTACCATATTATATGTATACTATATAATTTTTAGAATATACATGTAATATATATTTATGTAGTACAATATATTTATGTAATATATGTTATTATATAATATGTAATATTTTTTTTTTATGTGATAGATATTTAGAGTACAATATATATTATATAATACTTTATATTTAATTTAAAAATAATATTTAAATAATACTTAGTGTATAATATTTTAATAATATTATAGAGTATTTAAGTAAATACTATATAATATTTAAATATTACATGTATTGATGTAATATACTTATAAAATATGTATAAATACCAAGCACAAGTAACTCATTACATAGTACCCATGTTAACAAACATGATAAAAAAGGAAGTTTTACATATATACATATTTATCCCTGGGGAAATGTTTACGCACCAAACTAACATGGCCTTAACAATTTTGAAAATACTATATAATAGTTAAATATTACATGTATTGATGTAATATACTTATAAAATATGTATAAATACCAAGCACAAGTAACTCATTACATAGTACCCATGTTAACAAACATGATAAAAAAGGAAGTTTTACATATATACATATTTATCCCTGGGGAAATGTTTACGCACCAAACTAACATGGCCTTAACAATTTTGAAAATTCACAAATAAGAAGTATAGAATTTCTTTAATAACCGAATATTAGGTTTCATAGTATAATTTATTATACACTTCATCATGAAATCCTTTTATCTTAATGATACTTATGTTCTTTTATAAATGCACCAAATAACTCATTATATCAATACGCAAATTAAATAATATGTAACAAGTAATTTATGTATAACATAGTACATGCCTTGAAAGATGAATATGAATTTTGTCAACAACTATTAAAATTAAACTAAAGTAACATAAAAATATAAAAATAATAAAGTTACGACTTTGAAGTAAACATATATAAAACAACATAAAAGGGCAATAATTATAGAATTCATGAGGATATAGAGAGAACAATGGATGGAGAAATGAGTAACAAAATGCACTGCAATGTGGAAAATATGAGACCGTGTGATGTTCTATTTTAATGAATGAAAAAAATCTAATTAGTGCCTCCTGCGTCTCTTTCAATCTATAAACTCTCTATTTAATCTTCTCATATACACCTACATGATGAAAAATAAAATATCCATGTAAAAAAATAATCTCCGTTTAATTAAAAATAATATATTTCTATATTTAAAAAGAATGATAAATGCATTATCTATATTCCACGTTCTATGTACAAATATTGACAAATTAAGATTTGCCTGCATGCATTCAAAAGTGTGTGAATGGATATTTATATTATACATACGGACTAACAAAATAACCTATGATAGCCCATGTAGGAAGGAAATCACTTGAACAAATCATCAAGGTATATAGAAATAAGCTATTTTATTCTACTATTTCAATATTCCCAAAGGATTTAAGTTCTCTCAATCTGTCATGCATTCAGTTTAAGAGGCAATAAAGAATAAGAGATTTAACAATATCAAAGACAATAAAATTGGGTACATGTGAACTTGCATCAAGTTGTTGTCTAATTGCATAATAGAGAAAAAAACAAAAGGAAGGGGAAAAACTTATTAAGCCTATGAACCATTGATAGCTTGAGAGAAAAAAATCTAGAGAGAGAAACAATGAGGCACGTCTCATACTTGTTTTTGGCTCAATGATATACAAAGTTTAGTTTTCTAATTTATAGAGAAAAAAATCAATTTACTTACACAACAATTTTTTTTAGAACTCATCTCTTCAAAGATTATTCTCTTATAATTTGGATAAAGATGATGTAGTTAGAGGAGAAGAATAGAATAATAGGCATCCAATTATCTCAAAACTCCTTGGCCTTCTCTATCTATAAAATTCTCTTCACTATTTATTAAATTCTCTTTAAAAAATCTATCTCCTAAAATTCGTGAGCTTTAATTTCCTTCTCTATCGACGCATCTCTCTTCCCTTTTTGGGATAATTATCTCTCTTCCCTTAACATGCATTATTTTTAGAGCTAACATATGAATAAATAAAAAATATATCAAATTTAGAGTTTCTCTCCCTATTATCTCTCCCCACATCTCTCTCTCTCTTTTATCCACTTCTTTCTTTCTCTCATTTAATTCTTTCCCTACTCCTTAGTTTTCTCTCCATATATTTTTTATATTTAAATGTATCCCTATCATATATTGTCTTTTATTTTTAGGAGTTTAAATCCTTCTCTCTCTCTCTCTCTACCATTGTCGTTCATCTCTGAAATCCCACATTAACAAGAACCCAAATCAAATCTCAATGTCTTTCTTATCATATGTTACCAATACAAGACCTAAAACATGTCAAGAATGAAGCTTAATTTGTTAATTCACATAATAAAAGTTCATACGATAAAAGAACAATACAATACTTTCAATACCAGAAACTTTCACTACCTTAAGGTGACAAAGAAATTTTTCTTTGTTTATTATTGTATGTTTGACATTATTTATTTCTTTAATTTTTGGCTTATCTATAAATTCAAATTTTATTTTATGTCCATGTATCATTGTTTCTATTCCAGTGATATCTATGGTTATTGGATAAAGTAAACTTAAAAATGGTGTTCCTAGAATAACTGCCTGACTTAGTCCTTTGACCATTATAAAGGGTGTAGGAAAACAACTCCTATTGTTACATACAACAGTATCAGATAATTTATAATTAATTATTAATCGACTTCCATCAGTAGTATTTAGAACTTGGATAGTTTTATCAAAATATTTGGTGGGAACTAAACCTTCATTAATACAGTTTAGGTCTGCTCCATAATCTATTACGGCTAATGATTGAAAATTGTATTCTTCTTTAACTACAATTTTAACTAAAGTAAACCATTTTTGGGTAATTATTTTATTTACTAAATTTAAACTTAAATTTTTAGAAATAATTTCTAATGATTCAGGTTTATCTTCTGCTAATGTTTTCTGTTCTTTATGAGTATCTATTATTTGATCAAATTCTAATTCATCAGTTTCTGAAATTTCTCCTGAGATCTCATTTTGTAATTCTAGGATTTTTATCCTATTTTTTAGATTTTGTAATTCTAGTTTTACATCATTAACTTCTCTTTTTAATTCTACTATAGTTGGCTCTTTTTGGACTGCATCTCTTTTGTTTATTTATTTTTTTATTTCTGAGAAACTATAGTCATCTACAGGTTTTATTAATGGTGCAGACTTATTTTTTGCATTAGCTATTTTAATATATTGAGTTATTATATCTCTTTTTTCATTAGGGTCAGTTATTTTTTCTATCAGATATAGTATTAAACTTTCTTAACTAGTTAATGTATTACAGGAGCATTCTTCCATTTTCTCATCTACTGATTGTTCATCTGAACTACTCCATACTAAATTTTCATCTTCAATATTTCCGATTAATGAATCACTACTATTGTCTTCAGTTGAACTGTTTTCTGAATTTGCATCATAAATTTGTACGATATCATATATTTTATTTTTGATATTTTCATCAAGTATTATGGTGTCAATTTTCTTTTTCATTTTGCAGGCATTTTTCTAATGACCAACTTTCCCACATTTATAACATACAGGTACTTTCTTTTTTCCCTTCTTATATTTGAATTTAGGTGAGAATCTTTTTATAAACTTTTCTCTTTTATATTTCCTAGATGTTCTTTTTTCTTTTTTAAAAATTTTATCTTTTTTTCTTTTTGCCTGGTTTATTTGGAGAAGTATTGATACTATATCCAAATTGTTCACAAAAATCACCTAATTCTTTTTTACCAGTCATTCTTTGTTTATCCAATTGTCTTTTTAATTTTAAATCTGTGCATAAGGCTAATCCTTCGGCACATATTTCGGCAGATAATTCTCCTAGGGTATAAAAGGAATATGATATTATACCTCTATTTTTTGTTTTAAGTTATTTTTAACATTTTCAGCAAACAAGTAAGGTAACCTAGCAATGAATTTTTCTTTCTAATGATCAAGATGACTATCTTCTCGGGTAAGTAATCTAGAAAAGAAAACATCTTTATACCACTGATAATGGGATAAAGTATGACATCTTAAATTAGAGAGTAAATCTTCAAATCTTGCTTCTAATAAAGCCGTACTTCCCACAAAATGGAAAGTTATTGTATATCTGAGAGTATTTACAACATCACTTTCGTTGTATGGTATATCTTGATTCTGTTCACTTTTTGCTATCCATTGTCTAATATTGGTAAGTATTTGATTTTTGGTGGTATCATTTAAGTAAAAATCCCACCATCCTCTAAGACATCCTGTGAACCCACAGACTATGACTTTTACTACTTCCTGATCATGGTTACCTGCCATTTTGCAGGTTGAAGTATGCATTGTCATATGTTTCTTGGTGTCTAATATCTGGTGTTCAGACATTCCATCTATATTCCAATTGACTATTGTTCTACCAGAATAGGAAGTCGTATGGGATACTAGATCTTCTTTGAATTGGATATCTACAGGGGTAGGTCTAGTATGACACATTCTGGCATTGGCTACAGGCCTCCATTTTGTTCCATATGATATCCTATAAATATCTTGATTGGATTGATTAGTAGGTTGACTGTTTTCAGTGAAAGCAATTTCCATATTTTCAACAGTATTTTCTATTACTGGTTCCTCTTGGAGGGTTAATGCCTCATGTTCCTGAATAATAATTCCTTTATTTTTTCTATTTTTTGAATCTTTTTCTTTAAGGTCTAAATAGGACAATTTTGCAACCAAATCATTTATAAGATCCCTATGATCTTCTCTAACATTAAATCTGTCCTTAATCATTTGATGAGGAGGTTTTATTAGGACTAATTTCTTTTGGACTTCCTTCTTTTCAGTTTCTTGAGGTATTCTTAACATATTTTCTATTCTTGTAGTTTGTTTTCCTATAGTTTGCATATACAAATTTGTATAATTATTTTGTTCTATTATATGGGGTAATAGGTCTAATTTATGAGTAGATTCTCCAGTAGTCATTTTATAAGGTGTTGCTTTGGTTCCAGAAACTATGGTCGTTTCTGTTTCTTTATCTTTATGAGAGACCTTAATTACTTCTTTCTGGTGGATGTATAATGGTTATATTATCCCCTTCTACTACTTGAAATATTTGATATTGTTTTTCTAGCGTATGTATTTCAAAGTTTGGAACCGGGACTTCTTTTTCTGCTAATATTACTCTTAGCTAACTGAAAAATCCTATATTTTGCTTTTTCTTTTTTAGAAATTTATTATATTTTTTATATAATAAATCTATTAATCTTTTCTCGAATTTAGCAAGGTACTACTCTAGAATTGGAGCATTTTCTTCTGCTAGATAGTCTTTTTTGAGATATTCTAAATCTACTTTTCTTTCTTCTTGTAGGGTTAACACTTGGAAATCCATTTCAGTGTCTGAAAAGTCTAGATGACTACTTGCTGGCTTATATTGGGGTAAATGAATATTATTCCTAATCCTTACTAATCCTTGTATTATGGGATTTTGCATAGTTGATGTCGAGTGTCTAGCGGGTTCAGATTATCTTCTAGCAGGTTCAGATTCCTTATTCTGTGATCTTATATTAGAATCATCTGTGCTATTTATTTTATTGGAAACCACTGGATCTCCAATAAGAAGCCTGTCACCCTATTCACCCAGTAGTCCAATAATAACCTATCCTGAATATTCAAGCCAGACTCCACCTCAAACACAAACTTCAGTATTCCTACAAACACCAATCCCTAAAAAAACCTCTTCTACTGGAAAATCCCAGTACGAAGAAACAACCTTTCTTGTAGACTCAATTATTGAAGACATACATGTAATGGAAAACCCAAATAGAGTTGCAAAAATCTACCTATATAATAATACCAGTCCAACAAATGGTATTAAAACTAGAGAATGGTATGAAGCCATTCTATTAGAAACTGGTTCTATCACAATTGTTCATTATTACCACAAAAATACCAAAATGGTATCTTATTCAAAATTGCAAATTAGGAAAATTTTACCATCTACTGAATGGAATTCAGATCCAGCCAAAGCTAATAAATTACAAGCTCCAGAATTCCCAAATAAATATTATAGGCATTCTGAGTATGTGGACGCTTAGCACAAAGTTCTAGCCATCCAAAATAATTACAATTCTCACACATGGTTTCTTCAGTTCAAAATGCCAATTGTTGACCCCTTTCCAAATTGGTTCCGCAACTGGTTTTCAGTATGGGGATCAAGATCCCAAATATTAACAGAACCTTTACAAGTATCTCAAGCCAGATTTATTGAATTTAATGGTAAAGATCCCAATATAGACTATCATCTGTATTTTATGGCTCTTTACCAGTTACTGTGGATATTAAAATGGAATTTTGCAATATCTGAAAATAATTCCAATAATTATGAATATATTCCTTGTATAGGAAAGAAAATATCAGTAAAATGGTGGGATATATTTATCTATAATAATTTGGAGCCTGACCAAATTAAATTAAGAAAAAATCCTGAAGCCCTAGGATCATGTTCTTATGAGCACCCAAATAATCGTTCTGAATATATAAGACAAATGAAGAAAAGAAACCCAAAGGCCACCAAAGAAGAACTTGAAAAACAATTACTCCAGATATTTGATGAAGATGCACAAAATGAAGAAACAAACAATGTTGAAATAGAAGAAGATCAGTTAGCACATGGCTGCTCTCAGAAGCAAACTCTGTACTAAGCAAGACCCGCCTGACCCGAGCCCACATAAATTGAAGATAATCACCAGTCGACAAAGAATAATCCACTTGTCTTCACTACAGTGCCTTCTACAGTAAAAAGGTAACTACCAGCCAACATCAGCCGACAAAAAGTAATTCACTTGTCCCTGCTACAGAAAAAAATAGTCTCCACCAACATAAGACGACAACCTACCGACAACTAAAAGAAGATTCCCTCTCCACTTTTTATCTCTACCATCCATTTGTCTCCCACTTCTTCACTGACAGCATCATCTACCATCCACGTGTATGCATCTAGAGCTTCCTGCAAAAAGCAACAAACTGATTACAAGAAGATTTTGAAGTCCATGCCTATAAAAGAAGACCCCCTCTCTCAGAGAGGATCAGAGTCGAAAATAGCGAGCAAAGTCAGGAGTCAGAATCCTCTATTCTCTGAGTTTTTTCTCTTTGTAAAAATTCTCTAAGAGAGTTGGAGTGCTTGGTTTGTGAGTGCTTACTTTATGTGTGAAAGTAATTTCGACAACCTTCCAAGCTACTGTCCGTCATAATGGAAGTTGTTCTGTAGTTACTGTGTCTGTAAATTGTAAGTGTATTTCTGTTTTGATTTTTAACAGTTGGTTTGTTTTAATAATTGGTTTGTATGTATGTATGAGACATAAAAATGCAAATAAAAGCTACTTTTAATATCAAAATTCGTCAAGCTACTTATACGACTTGGATCATTCTTGATATAGCTCCCTTTTCCATTTTTATTATTTTATGTGTATTCATATATCTTGGATATGTTAGAATGCTAGTTTAATTTATGTTAGAATGCTAGTTCAGTTTTAGTTTCTTGGTTTTGCAATCTTGGCAGTTTAGTATCAGAGCCATAAACCAAAATTAGAAAACTTTATTCAGTAAATTATTACTATATTGAAAGTAATATCTTATTAGTTAGAAACCTAATTAAATTTTTCATTAATATAAGTTGGACCTAGGGTTGAGGCTGTTGACACCCAGTCTAAGAGACCATTAAGGCCAAGAGAGCCCCTGAGGTAAAAAACGACGTAAAAGGTTGGTCTAAAGGCACTCATCCGCAACTTATTAATGGAAAATTTCATTAGGAATATGTCTAATAAGGCATTACCTCAGTCTAGTAGTACTTTACGAATAAAAAATAAAGAAGAAATTTTTATAGATAAAATTGAAAAACAAATCCAAAACTGGAACATATCGAAAGTTCCAGTATCTGATGTTTATCGAAAAGGAAATTTTGAATTAAAAACAGGATATGCAATTAAGACTGTAGAACAAAGTCTATCAGTCACAAGTGACCAAGAGGATTTTCAATTATTATCGAATAAAATAATTCAAGCACGCAAGGATAAAGACTATAAGTACTTACATATATGTTTAATTCAAGTAGCCATAAAACCTTTGACTAGATTAGAGCTTAATAATTCCATATTAATATGTTTAAGAGACAATAGACATAACAAATTTTCAGATTCATTATTAGGCATAGTAGAATCAAGTCTATGTAGTGGACCAGTTTATTTTAACTGTTTTCCTGATTACTCAGTATCACTGAGTGATCCTAATATTTTAAAGGTATTAACACTTAATTTAAAAACTCAAGGATTCGATATGAATCAAGGGTCTCAAAATATTGCATTAGTTTATAGAATTTGCTACAAGGTAATGAATACATTATGCCCTAATGTGTTACAAGTAGTTACTAAGGGAAAAACCATATTTTTCCAAACAAATGTTGAAAAATCTAATACAATTACTGAAGATGAATATTTAGTATGGAGTAGTTCAGATGAACAATCAGTAGATGAGAAAATGGAAGAATGCTCCTGTAATACATTAACTAGTAAAGAAAGTTTAATACTAGATCTGATAGAAAAAATAAATGACCCTAATGAAAAAAGAGATATAATAACTCAATATATTAAAATAGCTAAGGCAAAAAATAAGTCTGCACCATTAATAAAACCTGTAGATGAATATAGTTTCTCAGAAATAATAAAAAGAATAAACAAAAGAGCTGCAGTCCAAAAAGAGCCAACTATAGTAGAATTAAAAAGAGAAGTTAATGATGTAAAACTAGAATTACAAAATGAGATCTCAGGAGAAATTTCTGAAACTGATGAATTAGAATTTGATCAAATAATAGATACTCATAAAGAACAAAAAACATTAGCAAAAGATAAACCTGAATCATCAGAAATTAATTCTGAAAATTTAAGTTTAAATTTAGTAAATAAAATAATTACCCAAATGGTTTACTTTAGTTAAAATTGTAGTTAAAGAAGAATACAGTTGTCAATCATTAGCCTTAATAGATTCTAGAGCAGACCTAAGCTGTATTAATGAAGGTCCAGTTCCCACTAAATATTTTGATAAAACTACCCAAGTTCTAAATACTGTTGATGGAAGTCGATTAATGATTAATTATAAATTATCTGATACTGTTGTATGTAACAATGGGAGTTGTTTTCCTACACCCTTTATAATGGTCAATGGACTAAGTCAGGCAGTTATTCTAGGAACACCATTTTTAAGTTTACTTTATCCAATAACCATAGATATCACTGTAACAGAAACAATGATACATGGACATAAAATAAAATTTGAATTTATAGATAAGAAAAAAATTAAAGAAATAAATAATGTAAAAAAATACAATAATAAACAAAGAAAAGAAAAATTTCTTTGTCACCTTAAGACAGAAATAAAATATAAACAAGTAGAAGAAAATTTATTGCTTCCAGAAAGTAAAGAAAAAATTCAGAAAATAAAAACTCAAATCGAAAACGAATTATGCAGTGAATTACCCAATGCTTTTTGGGAAAGAAAAAAATACATGGTAAGTCTACCATATGAACCAGATTTCACTGAAAATAAAATTCTTACTAAAGCAAGGCCAATACAAATGAATGCAAGCTTATTAGAATATTGCAAAAATGAAATAGATGAATTAGTAAAGAAAGGATTAACAAGAAAAAGTGCATCCCCTTGGAGCTATGCTCCATTTTATGTAACTAAAAATGAAGAAAGAGAAAGAGGAGTTCCGAGATTAGTAATAAATTATAAACCATTAAATAAAGTACTTCTATGGATAATATATCTCATACCAAATAAAAAAGATCTATTAGATAGATTAATAAATGCTTGTATATTCTCCAAGTTTGACTTGAAATCTGGATACTGGCAAATCCAGATAAAAGAAGAAGATAAATATAAAACTGCATTTAATGTACCATTTGGCCAATATGAATGGAACGTTATGCCATTTGGGCTTAAAAATACCCCATCAGAGTTTCAAAAAATTATGAACGATGTATTTAATTCGTATTTCAAATTCATGATAGTATATATAGATGTTGTGTTAATTTTCTCCGAAACTATAGATCAACATTTTTAAACATCTAAATATTTTTATCAATGCAGTTAAACATGCAGGATTAGTTATATCTTTAAAGAAAATACAGTTATGTGAAACTAAAATTAGGTTTTTAGGACATAATATACATCAAGAAACAATTATCCCAATAGAAAGAGCAATACAATTTGTTGATAAATTCCCTGATGTTATTCTAGATAAAAAAGAACTACAAAGATTTTTAGGATGTTTGAATTACATAGCTGATTTTTATGAAAACTTAGCAATTGAAGCAAAACCCCTTATATGATAGATTAAAAAAAAACCCTCCTAAATGGACAAAAGAACACACTTTAATTGTCAAACGCCTTCAACTTAAAGCAAAAGAATTACTATTACTATTATTATTACTATTATTATTACTATTATTATTACTATTACTATTATTATTACTATTATTATTACTATTATTATTACTATTATTATTATTATTATTATTATTATTATTATTATTATTATTATTATTATTATTATTATTATTATTATTACTATTATTATTATTACTATTATTATTACTATTATTATTATTATTATTATTATTATTATTATTATTATTATTATTATTATTATTATTATTATTATTATTATTGCTATTACTATTACTATTGTTATTACTATTATTATTATTATTACTACTACTATTATTAGGTTTTGTGATACCCAAGTGAACGATTTAATTGGACTCAAGCATATCTCAAATCATAAAAACCAAATGACAGGGAAAGCCGACATACCTTTTACCATGAAAAGTTGGATTGTTTAATTCAACAACTAGATGTTTAATTGGCCGCAAAACACACGACTACAAGAGGCTTTTGATTGTTTATTATAAGTCGTGTTCTAATTCATAGTTTTAGGGAAAAATTCTTTTAGTTTAAACAATTTCTAAGTGAGTATTTAAGGGTTTTCAACTCAGTTCTTTGGATCATGAGAGAAAAAAAAGTAACATTAAAAAAAAAAACAGAAAAAGAAAAAATAAGAGAGGTATCTTGTACAAAACAGCAATTTTTGGAAGGCAAAAATTGGAAAAAAAAAAAAAAAGAAAAAAAAAAAAAAAAAACTAACAAACAAACAGAGGAAAGAAAAAAGAATATAGTAACATGGAAGGGGGTTGATAAAGGTAAATTACATGAAACAATAAATTTGAAGTTTCTTTTAAAATTTAGAGAATGATTTTTGGGCAATATCAATTCATTAAAGATGAATTTATATAGAGAGAAAGATTAGAGCAGATGGAGAAAAAACGAAGATTAAGATAAATATGCAATAATGGAGAAATCATTATCTTAAATTAAAATTCTTGTTTCAACCTTTTTGCTACTTTTTTTTCCCCCCCCCCTTTTTGGTTATTTATTTATCGTTTTAATTTATCTTACAGGTTACAAAATCAAACTGTAGTTGATAGATACTTTGGTAGGATTTTTAAGTCAATGCCTGTTTTTTTATTTATGATTTTGTTCGAACACTAATTCATAGAAATTTCTAATGTGATATAATCTTAGAGTGTAAAATTCACGTTTTTTATTTACCCTTTTTCTACTATTTATGATTTTATTATTGCTCTAATTCATTAAAACTTTATAGGGATATAATTAAGAAGTTAATGATTTTACCATGACTATTCATACTACAGCTATGAATCTATCTATTGATGCTTATTACAAGTGGAATTTTATGATATAAGGTTTCTCAGAAGATGCATAATAAAGATCCTGATGTTTTCTATTGAGATACACATTTTTGTTTCTCCAATTGATTTATATATCTTTTATAGGCAAAATGTTTCACATTCATGGTAAGAAACTAAAAATCGATTCAATTTTAACATCAATTAATTACTAACAATCATCTTGTTTAGGGATATTTGAATTTAGCATGAATTCATTGGCATCCATTTTCAACTGATTAATAATTTAAGTTCACTATACAAAATTTCTTGCATGTATTATTTTCATCAAGTTAACACAATCAATTTTGGGATGTAAATTTTGTGGAAGATTAGAAATAGAGATATATCTTATATTCTCAATTCCTATCATTTCCATAACTATTGTCTAATAATTCGTTTTTTATATTTTAATGCTTATTAATTGTTGTTTTGAGTGTCTCTGAGATCATAATAGAGAACTGACTTTGAGGCATCTATTTTTTATTTAACCAGTGTAATTCTGGCGATCTCTAGTTAGATTGGGATATATTTAACACGGATATTAAAATTATAAAACTAGAAAACTAAGAGAACTAGGTGATTCCATCCTCCCTATCCTATTTGACTTGAGAATCATTGTTTGTATTATGCAATATTCTTTTTCTTTTTTTCAATTTATTTTTTTTATAAATTGGATTCTTTTGGGTGGGTTTTTGAGAATTCCTAGTTTATGATGTTTAACTTACATGTAATTAGAATTACATTATTACTAAAATTGTTTTGAACTCCCGGAATCTTGGAATTCGGCTACACTCGGACTCGGCTACACTCGGACCAGGGCGATGCAAAGTTTGTCGCCCAATCCATATGGTGTCTGATCACTACATTTGACCAGTATAAGGTACTGTGACGCAAACTGTATCGACTGGTTAAGTTTGACCAGGGTGACACACTTTGTATCGCCTAGACCAAATTGCGTTTGTTCAGTGTATCTGTTCAGTATTGGCTCATGCGACACAAATTGTGCCAACTGGTCACGTTTGACAAGAGCGAAACACTTTGTGTCGCTCAAGTTATAACCATCGGATTTTGCTGACCATTATATATTCGGATTTTGAACCCTAACCGACTAAGTAAGCATTATAAATCGATTCCCAACCCCTCGGAAGTCTATAAAAGACTTGAATCCGACCTCTTTAGGGTTGGTCAATCAAGTCTTGCTTAGATGCTTATGAATGCAATCAATCACCCTTAGTCACCTCGGTCCATTTATCCATTTGAGAAACCCTAAAAGTAATCTTCAACCTTTACGTCAACAACCAATAACCTTATCCAACCAAGCCAAGGCTTGGTCAGAGTCCGAAGAGAAAAAGGATGGCACAAAATGTAAACTCAACCACCGTCCTAATACGAGCGAGGCTTTAAAGCCTTGGGTGTCCTGGGCCAACCAGCCAGGTCAAGTAAGTCTCTTTTCACCATTTCTACTTCATTTCAGTTACTTTAATTAGATATGAATTAGTTTATAGTTTTTCTTTTAGTATTTTTTGCAATGATCAATATCAGCTCTGCCGTTGATTTAAGAGAAGATCTATTCATATTTAAATAGATTGGATCTTAGATCATAATTCGGTTGATCTCACTTTTTTATCATTTATGAAATAACAAGTTTGTAATGTCAGATCAGGGGATCTTGATTAGAAAATCTCTCTGATTTTACACTGTAAACAGATTAATGCTCACCGTGGGCCCTTTGAGCTAAGTCTTTGCAAAAAATACGTTAGCTATCTTCCTATTTTCCTATGTTTTTTATTCCAAAAAAGTCAAAAAGTGTTTTAGTTCAGGTCCAGGATCTCTAAGTTTGATACTTGACAGTCAACTGCGATACACTTTGTGTTGCTCTGATTGCTTCTGCGATACACTCCATGTCTCTTTGATGACCTAGGTGGCTTACTTTATATCGCTTCTAGCAAAATTTTGAAAATTGTGTCACATACCTAAGGTATCAGTCCGGTTAACCTAAGAACTCGAAATCTAATCTAATCATCTCAGATTATTGCTCGTAGTTTCAATGCCAACATGTCAATTGCTTGGTAAGTAAATTCAGCTTCGAGTGGAAATACTCGACCGTGTATCACCCCAGATAAATGGTAGGCCAAAGCCTTCAACAAAGCTCTATGTGACACTCTCTGGAAATCTACTTCCAAAAGGACGAGGAGTTTGGACTCAGTCGGACCCCAATTCCAATTCTCTAAACCCTACAATGAACCTTCCATCCCAAGGGGATCAGTTCTAGTGAGAGCTGATAATCATATATTCCTTTTTAACTGTGAAATTATTAACATGTGGTTCAAAGATCATCCCAAAATCCTCCAATCCTAAAGATCGTCCAACTTCTGTAGAGACCATGGGTGTACAGTGGTCTCACGGGACCACAAGAGCAGAATGTATTTTCTTTTCCTTCTGTGAAACTCAAGAGCACAAGCGTTTAAATCCTTCATAAGCCCTTAACACCATCATTTTTGTAACCAGGAAACAGAAAAGTGGCCACTCGTCAGTCTCAGTAATGTACAGAGCAGCGGATGCAGCAACTCGTCTTGCTGCTTCCTCAATTATCAGGTAACCAACCTCATGCCAAACCTCTGAAATTTCTCTCTCTCTCTCTCTCTCTAACTGGTCATTTTTCTTTCTTTGCCAGAGCCTCCCCTTCAAGGGAACAGGTTATGTATTTTTTTATTGCGTTTCTCTTTGAAGTTCATGTTGGTATGACGTGAGCTATGTATGAGCCCTGTATTTTCTTTTTGGCCTTTTTTTGGGACTTGTTCTCTCACTTTGTTTGCCTTTTCATTTTGAACAAAAGCTTTGGAGTGGGATCCCATGGGTCAGGAATTATGGGGCGAAAGATATCAAATTTGGGGTCGGTGTTCGTGCTGCGATGTTGCAGGGAGTGGAAGAGCTCGCAGATGTGGTGAAAGTGACCATGGCTCCAAAGGTTCTCTTCCCCCACCTCCCTCTCTCGTCTTTACTCATTATCGCCAATGTCAGTGGCCGGGTTTTTTGGGCGAGATGTGTTCCTTGCTTGTTGGGTTCTCTTTGGTGAATTGGTTTATCTTTTTTTTTGACTCTTGGGCTTGGCATTTGCTTTTGTTGAATCATTGTTGGGTTTTCTTTTGCTGAATCTGTCGCTCTTTACATCTGCTTTCTGGATTTTTATCTTTATTGATGTTTGTTGGGTTTTCTGTTGCTGAGTTGTGCTCTTTTCTATTTGCTGAATTGGGTTCCTTTTTTATTCTAATTTGATTGTTTGCAAAGGGACGCAATGTGATCATTGAGCAAAGCCGTGGTGCTCCAAAGGTGACAAAGGATGGGGTGACGGTTGGAAAAAGCATTGAGTTCGAGGACAAAGCTAAGAATGTTGGTGCGAACCTCGTGAAGCAGGTCGCCAAGGCCACCAATGCCGCTGCTGGAGATGGTCAGCTCTTCTTTCTCTTTCTAAGAGAGTTTGATAGGGTTCTTGGCTTTACTTGTTTAATTGCTTGTTGGCTTTGGCATTGAATTCTCTTGTCGATTTTCTCAATTTTTTTTGTCACTTGTTTTAACTCCTTGTTGGGCTTGGACTATATGCACTTCTCTTGCCCATTTTGTTTTTTTTCTTCTTAAACGGTTGGGAATTTGACAGGTATGTGAAGCATAACTTGGCTTACTTTTGCTGGCAATAGCAATGCTGTGATGAAATATTAAGGCTTGTCAATTCAGAGATCAGTAATCTCCCCTCAGATAATAAGTTAGTGTCTTTCAGTATACGAAAAGATACTTGTCCATACATTTTATGAAACAATGAAATCAGTTAAAATTAAATGGAAAAATTACTTATTTTATTTTTCTCATATCATTTTTGTTAAAGTCATTAAGATTGAAAGCACTATTTTGATCATCATTCTCTTGCCACTTGAAGGTATAATATGAATAACATTAGAGTGGAACTATCGCAACTTTAGGTAATTTACTCACTACATAAATAATTTCCTGATTCACTTTTTCCTCTTCAGAGTTCATTCAACGTGCATTAACTTTGCATTGCAGTTAGAATGTTACAATACAATTTTCTGAAGTGTAGAGAAAACACCATATTGGATGCCCATAAAAAATTATCTAGATGGATGTACCGGGAACTCCGGAAAATGTAAATGTTTCAAAGAACACGAGAGAAGATGAACTGCGTACTCCTCAACTTCAAAATATATGACGGTACTCTTATCTTGACGGTGAAAACAATAGTCTTCAATTCAGAATCGACTTGGATTTTTAATAGCTACCTATCAGATCCTGGAGCTTTCAAAATATTTATTAAAAAAGTTCTAACCTTTTATGGTTTGAATTTGAAGTGTATCAATGGCTTCAGTTATTAGTAATTTTTGATGTATCTAGGTAAGTGGGTAGTTTCTAGGTCTCTCAGTAATTTGTGAACATGTTCGAATATTTTTCATATCGAATTTAGGTAATTGCTATGTTAAGTAGACAAAAGAATCGAATATGTGTTTTTGGAAGACACAAAAAAATGGTTAGGCTGCCCTCCTCCCTCTTTCTACTTTTCCTCCTCCATTGCATCTCCCTGTGGTTTGTCTAACTGGAGTTGCAGATCACATGTCAACCTTTATCTTCCTTATTCGCACAACTGGAATTCTGCATGGGTAAAATTTTGCATATGTGTGTGCGCGTGTGTGCGTGCATGAGAGAGAGAGAGAAAAAGAGAGAGAGAGAGAGAGAGAGAGAGAGAGAGAGAGAGAGAGAGAGAGAGAGAGAGAGAGAGAGAGAGAGAGATACAAGCTGTTAGTGTGGTTTATACAGCAAAGTTAGACAAATTATTCCTCAAGTTGTTATTCGATGTATAAACAAATTGATCCTCTGTGTGTGTGATATACAAACTGGTAGTGTGGTTTATACAGGAAAGTTAGACAAATTTGTCCTCAAGTTGTTATTCGATATATAAGCAAATTGGTCCTGTCGAACCATTCTTTAGCAGGGGAGAATTGTTCGTCAAGTTGTTATTCGATGTATAAACAAATTGGTCCTGTTGAACCATTCTTTAGCACGGGAGCTGGCTTGGGAATTATATTCTTTCCATGAGTGTTGAGATAAATTAGAACTCCTGCACCAAGTTACTTGGATGTCTTCTACTCTTGCCCTTATCCTTATGGGCCATCCCTCAGGTGGGAGTGTGTTCTACCTCCTGGCAAAACCATGGGAAAATACTCTGACCTCGATTGAGGTCAGAGTATTTTAATAATACGGGCTAGAAGCCCCCATGCGTGTTAACATGGTTTTTGTGACTCTTATACACCTCTTCTGGGCCCTATACCCAATCGAGTCACGCATGTCAGATGAGTTGAGGTTTCATTCTGTCCAGTCCCCTTTCAGATCTTATGTTCCCACTCGAGCCAACAATCCATTGTATGGATAACTGTATATCGATGTTGAAGCCTTGAAAGGCCACATGAATCCAACATTGGGAGGCTCTTAGTGAAAGCTAGTGTTATGCACATAAATAGTGTGTAAGAATATTCAAAACTATTTAAATGATAGATATATGTCTTGGCTGAGGTGGTTGTGAATGATCCATTGAGGCAGCTGGAAGTTTATGCATTTGTTGTGTCTATAAAACTCTGCTAAGACACGATTATTCTCCATATCAAGAGAAGCATCTTATGCCTTCAGTGTATCGTTATTGTATTTGAGGTGGTTGTTCAATATAAACATCCAATCTCTTTTATTTCATTTTGGGATCCACTATTAGCTTACAACCCTTCCGTTATAGTGGATATGGATCAATGATTCAACTTGAGCTGCAGTTTAACCTATTTAGTTCCAGACATTGAAGATACATGTATGTGCTCGACATCTCTCTGGACTTAATATGTTAATGTATCACCTTCATGACCTTAGAATGCAACTTTGGATTGCTCCCAAGTATTAAATGTTGGCTTTGGCTTGGAGATGTGTAAAGGGTAAAAATTACTTGCTTGTTGGTACCCAAGCTCTCTGTCTCATCCAATATTGTCTTTTTGGTTAAGGTGTCACTTCAAAACCTCCTTATCAAGATGGAGGGATTTCTTATGGGTAATATTTAGAGTAAAGAAATGCAGTGCCTTGCAAGGGAAGAATTACTTTGTATCATTACTTAACACCAGAGCATTTCACATTCCTATGCAAAAAAACATCATCATAAAAGGGCTTCCTTGATGTGCTTGAACATTCAGTATAATTGCTGTAGGCCTCATCAATGGTCTTGTTAGAATTCACGAATTTAGTCGTTTTCTGGACATGCTTGGTGCACTTGAAAATCAACTTTATTTCATTCTAAAGCTAATCATCCATAATTATTAATTGTTAATCATATTTTCACTTCAGCCACCGCTTTTGAGAGACTTTCCTGATCTCTCAAGACCATAGACCATAAAGCTATCATAACCTCCTCCTAGTGTTTCTCAAAATAGTATGATAATAGCTAAATCTTTTTATATATATAAATTATTGGTAAATGATCTGATTTTCTGGATTTCTATTTGTAACAGAACTGTTTTTTATGCCCTTTGGATCTCAAAGTTGGAAATACTTCTTCGATATATATAGCAATCTTTCTCATCAACCTACTTCATGGGGTTTGTAGACCTCCTGGGCATAAAATTTTGGATGCCTGTGCTGTATGATGAATCCTCATAACATTTCAGTAGTGGCATTAGCTGTCAAATATTGGACCATACGCAATGGTCCAATGGACTCCATAATGTGTTGGTTGGAAAAATCATACCCATTGAAGCATAGAATATCTCTGTCCAACCATTGGAAACAATAGAAACATCAAACTCATCAGTTTCTTATATGATTCCTGACGATAATTTAGGATTCTACCTGTTAGCCTAATCTACAGCCCATACAATGCATAAGCAGGTATTCGGCTTGAGAAGATAGAAAGATAATTTAGAGAACAGATTTCTTATGAAATTCAGCTTTTAATAGAATCACTAGATGAAATTTCAAAATTTTTAAATATTTGTAATTTGCTAATTGCAGAAAATGTAAAATATGGAAAATCATACCATTATCCATGAATTTATTGATTTATGACATTCAAATATTCTTAATAAAATAAATCCAAGGAAAACACTATCTGTTAATGAGCCATGTATTTCTGTTGGCAAATTATATTAAAAAATCTAATCATATCTGAAGTTTGAGAATGTAGCTTTATTTACAGAAAAAATTTATTTACCAACATCAATTTGGAAACCTTTATGAGGAGAGAGGGTGGCAATGCCAAATATGTGAATCTGTTGTCTAGAGAAAATAATATAGAATTTAAGAGGGCCTGGTACATGATAAAAGACAACTGATGAGTACAATTGCCTAATAATGAGGAACAAAAAGGCATCCTAAAAGAACAGGTATATTGGGTGAAGGTCTTCATTGATTGCCATTATTTCTTGTCTACATTTACCTTATTCATTCCCTTTCTGCTGAAGAACTGTTGTATTGCGGTCTTTTAATTGTTATCTTTTAGAATTTGGCCTGCTTGTAAGACATCCGGTTTTGTTTGTCCAAAAAATTAACCAAGCTAGCCTACCCTCTTTTAGACACCTATTGCATTACAAAGTCAGGGCCCTTGTCACACCTTCTACCCTCTGGAGGTTTTTTTTCAGTGGATTCTGTCTGGAGCAAATATCAAGTTCTGTATTTGTCCTTGTCCTCTCCCTTTTCCTCCATTGATGTATGAGTATTCTGTTGCTTACATCCCTAAAAGTGTGTACTCTCATCATGTACAGAACTGAGCCTCTATAGAGCAGATTCTACAGAAGTACTTTCAAAACAAAGTTATTGATTTAGACCCCCCTGTTACTAAATTTTCGGCTTTGGACATTAGATTTTCTCCATACATGTCTGAAGTTCACCCACTAAGACAATTTTGATAAGAAATTTGAACAAACCCCTTTCATATGTACACTGACTTCTCTTCCCTGGTGAATCAGGTGAGTATGTTGACATGGTGAAAGCTGGAATTATCGACCCACTCAAAGTTGTTCGAACTGCCCTAGTCGATGCTGCCAGGTCTCTCTCTCTCTCTCTCTCTCTCTCTCTCTGACACTGGGTGCTTCTATATATGTTTGTGAAAATGGTTATTCAAGTCTGTGTATTGTATGTTGTTGCATATTGGTAGTGTGTCCCTGCTGCTAACAACAACTGAGGCAGCTGTGACCGATCCAGAGATAAAAAGTGGCCCACGGCTAAAAGGAGTACCTGAAATGGATGACATGGACTTGTAAGGGTCTGTTTCGAAATCGACTTGTATCGATAGTGTTCTCTACCGAAAATTAAAAGTTTTTGGAATCTGATGTGCATCATCCGTCAGCTTGCTCAGGCATTGAGGTGGCATAATGTGTATGGGTTTCCATTAGGATGGTTCCTAGCCATATATTTTGTGTTGACAGTTTGAGTCCTATGTTTACCTATGAGAGTGGAATAAACATTCATATATTTTTTTTTGGGTTTGAAGGCCATCTTTTGGTTTAAGTGAACCAATTGGAATAATGTTCCCCATTTCATCCTTGAGGATTGAGGATTGGCATAGGCCGAGCTCAATTTTTTATGATAAATGGCAAGTTCTGACAAATCAGGCTTGGGCTTGATCGATTAGTTGTTAATGATTGTGACACTACATCCAAGTTTGCTTTTTGTTGAACCACCCCAAAAGAATGATGACAAATTTTGACAGTTATTATTG
Source organism: Amborella trichopoda (assembly GCF_054954075.1). NCBI lineage: Eukaryota > Viridiplantae > Streptophyta > Magnoliopsida > Amborellales > Amborellaceae > Amborella > Amborella trichopoda. Next base: position 19,203,466 of record NC_142340.1, read on the forward strand.
AAGATGTTTGAAACCTCGAAGGATAAAGATGTAATATTTGGATAGTTCTTTTTATTGTTGTCTTTTGGCTCTGTTTTGTGCATGTTGTGTACCCTACTACAATGGTGACCAAGTGAGAATTACCTTTCTACATTGAATCCTTTGTGGTAACTGGAAGCATGTGGGCAGCATTGAACTTTGACTATTATCTCTTTACTAGAAGAGTGGACTGCACACTAACTACAATTACAGGAAAAAAAAGAAAAGAAAAGGAAAAAGTGAAATTTCAAATAATTGGAAAAAATAAAATGAGCATAAAACAACAAATATTTTCCCCCACCTCACACTGTCTCCTCTGAAAGTGCAAAGTCTGTTTGTGCAAGGTCCTTGTACGACAAGATAATTCCCTCTATTGATAACTGAAAAATTGTTGCCCTATTTTTTTTGGATAATGCAGTGGGTTGGGTAATGCAGTGGGGAAGACATGCTCTTGCCCGATTTTTTTAGTAGATTAGGAGTTAGCTTTTTGAAAGTATTAGTGGGGTGGTAGGAATGGAAACCACAACATGGTGATTAAGGTTTGGGGTGCTACCATCAGGACTTCAACCTTTTCCCAAATTGTTGCCCTATTGCTCAGATGATTTTTTATTTTATCAATAATGCATCACAGTTTTAGAATTTCAGGTGTACCAGGTAATTATGTTTATCACTCAATTCAAGACTTCGGAGACGTACATGACTCCTTACTTTGTATCTAACAATTCACCGGAGGAGGAAAACTCGGGCGAGCCAACTTGGACTCACCACTCTCACGAGAGTTTGGGTATCCTTGAGTTGGGCGATCTCACCACTCCTTACCTTTCTACATGGAATCCTTTGTGGTCTCACCACTCACCACTCTCAAGGTAATCTCTCGCTTATCCTTGAGTTATTTTAGATTTTAAAAAATATTAAAATGAACTTCAAAAGTACAATTATCAAAGAAGAAAAATGAAACATGAACTCAGTGAGACTGTGGTCCTGTGTGGAGCAAACTAAGCAAATGATATTTCCTAATACCGGATTGAGGGTTACAAGCTAGGCCAGTTGGTTGCGAAAAACGCATATTACATGGGCATAAAGATTAAACTGATAAGAGTTATAATGAGTCATCCTTTAATGAGGTCGGTGTATGCCTGGATGAGTGTACCGAGAGACTATGTGGCTTTGTGTGTGATGGTGGCCTTTAGAGACAGGGGCCAAAGCCCCATCCGTGTACTATCACACGACATACACAATGATAGGTATTTCGAGAAAGCGAATCGCCATTCAGGGTGAAGCTTGTGCATATGCGAGAGATTACCCCTATGCACCATAGAACTATGGTTGCATCAGGTCTAAGTGGCTTTGATACATTTATAGGGGAGAACCTGAAATCCACATACTGAGATTATAACCCCTTACTCATTGACTAGACTTTGGTGACCCATTAGTGAGTCCTTGTATAGACTATGGGTTATGAGCAACACTAGGTCGGTTTGAAAAAGTAAGTGTGAATTATAGTCCATAGTAGAAGGTGGAGTATCCCGGTGTTTATTTATTTATTTATAGACTATATGGATCATTTTCCATCGAAATATTTAATTATGTTTGTTTTAATGTTATATGATTTTTAGAATTGTTATTTGAATTTTCTAAATCTTTGGGTATTGTATTTATGAAATTTGAATTTATAAAAGCATAGATATTAATTTTTAATTATTTAAATCAAATTTTATGAATTTCTAAAAATCATAAATTATTTTAAATAATTATCATATTGCATGGAAGGCCCAAATGTGTATATGGGCCTACCATAACAATCTGTTGGGGCCCATGATGTGCCACCTAGGGTGTCACGCCCCACCTTGCAGACTTTTCTTTTAATTAATTCAAGCTTATGGCTTGAGGGTGAATAAAGCTTATGTTTTGGAAAGATTGTGTTTGAAGGAAACTTTGAAATTGAATAAGGAAAGTGTGAGAAGTCCTGTACATGAAAATATGAAAGCACAATACTATTATAGATATTTTTTTATTTAAATTAACTGATGGGAAAATGATTTAGAAAATGGGGGATAAAGGTTTTAGCACCTTTTATATGATGACCTATCTAAGGAGTAAAGAACTTATATCTCTCATCAAACAAGTCACTCAAGATCAATGATGCATATTCAATCTTGTTAGAAGAGGCAAACCAGGAAAAGCTTAAGAAACCCTAAACTTATTTAAGCATTGTAAAAAGGGATGCCGTCTCCTATATCTCACATGCCTAAAATCTCCTCTCGTCTCTCTCTCGTAAGATATGGGGGCACGCCCCTGCCATAGATTTCTCTCTCTCTCTCTCTCTCCCTAGTTCAAAGATAAGAGCATGCCTCATATAGTTAGATAATGCCTTCCATCTCTAAGCCCAAAAAAAAGGGCACGCCCCACTCATTGTAAAAGGTCTCTCTCTCTCCCATCTTGTTTCTAATGACCTATGGGTTAAGGGTGTAGTAAATAGATTATATCTCTCTCGACTAGGTTATCAAGGGGTTAATCTTTAGTTTGAGATTAATATTTTTGAAAGGAGTTCATATTTGATTGGAGGCTATGGCCTAATTGCTTTCATAGGATTGAGATTGAAGGTTGACTATTGGAAGGTGGTGACTCAGTATGGGGTATAATTAACCCGATTGAGGTAATCTTCGACACTCTCTTTCTTATTTCTTGCCATATTTATTTCTTGTGTATTTTGTTATTCTCAAGCATAACATTGTAATTTTCTTTGGTTATTAAAAGAAAGGTTTTTAAGTGGCATCAAGTTTTAGATCTTAGATTTATTTTCTTTATTTCTTTTGAAGTTGATTTTTTTGTAATGGATTACTTGTAAGTGATCTAAGCCAGAAAATAAAAAAAAAAAAAAAAAGAAGAGAAGAAAAAAAGAACGAATATATGCATCGGCTTACATAAGTCCAACTTTCATTGGTATCAAAGCCATTAATACTTGTTGCCATTCAGAGTCTTTTCTCTTTACTTGAGTCTAGATTTAGCTTGAGAATTAGATATGGCTGCTCGTACTTGCATCTCGAAGATCCTGAAATCCGAAAGGTTTGATCGAGACAACTATACCTTATGGAAAAGAAAGATGTTATATTTGCTCTATGAGGAAGGCTTACAAGAGATGCTCTATGAGAACCATCCTGATAGACTAAGAAATAACTCATCTCAAGAAACCAAAGATGAGTATGCTTCATGGAAGCACAAAAACATGAGGTGTAGGTATATTCTATTATACGTAATGACCGACTCATATGGTTCCGAATATGAGCCCATTAACTCCTCAAGGAGGATCTATGATAGGCTTGAGAGGGAGTTATACGGATCCCTCTGCCATGAAACAAGCCATGGCCATGAAGAAATACAATGAATTGAAGATGTTCGAAGGGACAAAAATATTGAACCATGTGCACACTTTTCGTGCACTAGTCCGAGAGATGGAGGCTTCCGGCATGAAACCCTTGAAACCCATGCAAGTGGTTCATCGCATGAACTCACTTTCAAACTCGTGGGAAACCTTTGTGACTTCTTTCTCTGCTCGTCAAAATGCCCCGAAGTTGGAGGAGCTTATCAAGGCGATCAAAGATGAGGAAGAGAGGAGGAACTCAAAGCATGCACCAACACCCACGCTTGCACCAACACCCATGCTTGAACCAACTCAAAGGGAGATCAGACACATGGCAAAATTACAACACTTCTTTGAACCTAAGAGAGGAAAGGGAAGAAACAAATTTTGAAAGAGAGGGGATGATAAGAAAAGAAATTTGGAAATAACGGAAGGAGGGAGATTAAGACTTGCTTTAATTACAAAAAGGTGGGCCACCTAGCCAATTATTGTCGGTCCAACAAAGTTGGTAGGACCAATAAGGAACTTGCTTGTGTGGTCCTAAAAACATCGCTCCTAGGGTGCATTTTGGTGTCTTGACTCGGGGGCTACGACTCATGTCACAAACACCAAGGATGACTTCCGCTTTTTTACTCTCGTGAGGCCGGGTGAGCAACATATTTATATGGGAGGGAGCCAAAAGACCGATGTATTTGGAGTTGGGGATTATGAGCTACAATTTAAAAGTAGGAGCGTCTTGATCTAAAGCAAGCACTTTATGCTCCCGATATGAGAAAGTACTTAGTTTCGGTTCCCAAGATAGCTAGAGCGGGTTTTGTCACTGCCTTCCTTGGAGATAAGGTGATGGAAATAACTATGTTATGATCGGACGTCTTGTGGACGGTCTTTACGCCATTGAAATGAAAGAAAATATTGCTTATGTCTTGTCCCCAAGTGGTTTGGATGCTACCCTATGGCATATGCGGTTAAGACATATAAACATCAAAAGAATATAAAGATTGAAAAAGGATGGAATCTTCCAAAATTATAAAGGAGATTTATCACAAGTATGTGTTTTGCGCGCAAGGAAAGCTAACAAGGAAAAATACCATAGGGACAAAAAAAGAGCTACCAACGTGCTAGAAATCATTCATTGTGACATATGTGGTCCTAAATCCAAAGCCTTAGAAAGGTTTAATGAATATAAAGCCAAGATAGAGAACCAAGCGAACTTGAGAATCAAAGTCCTAAGAACCCATAGAAGGGTTGAATACTCATTTGAACTTTTCAAAGACTTATGTGTAGAAAGTGAAATTATTCATGACTATACCATGCCTTATACTTCGGAATAAAATGGTGAAGCCGAGAGACATAATAAGACCTTGGTTGAAATAGTAAGGAGTATGATGGGGCATGCTATGCTATTTCTAAAATTTTGGGGAAAAGCCAGGTTGACGGCATTGTTATATCCTTAATTGGATTCCCACAAAAGCTTCCTCACTTACTCCTCATGAAATATTAATTGGTTATACTCATTCCCTTGACCATCTAAGAGTATGGGGATACTCAACCCATATCCTAATCCCATACAAAAAAAAGACCAAACTTCAACCTAAAACTGTGAAATTAATCTTTATTGGTTACCCTGACCATAATAAGGGGTATCGATTCTACAACCTTGAAATCGGGGCAATTATTAAAAGATGCGATACTCACTTCTTCAAAGAAGAATTCATTGAAGCAAGATTGAGTCACAAACAAGCTGACCTCTTTAATCTGCGAGGGATCCCTCAGTCAAGAAGAAGAAACAGTGGAAGAGTTCCTCTCTTTCGGGATCAAACGACAAAAGTCCCTTCTCCTCAAAAATCAAAGAAGAAGATTCCACCTCCCAAAGGAAAAGAGTCAGCAGAAAATCAACCGACTCAAAAAAAGAAGAAGCAGATGGAGAAGGTATGGTACCCCTGATGGTATCTTCGTTGGAGGGTGATGATATGGTCGTAGGTTGCATAACTGATGATCAAAGTGAGAAAAAGATTGACATTCCTATTCCCCACCCATAGAAGAGGTGCGAACTTTGGAAGGCACCTAGAGCTTGAAGAAGAAGGATAAATGATCAAAGAATGAGACTCCTAAGCTGGTATTAGTTGTCACAAGATCATCCATGAGGCGTGAAAGCTCGCGTCTTCATGATGACTTCCTTTAACCATCGAAGGCTCAGTCTCCAAAATTGGGCAGCTCTCAATTCCTTCCATGAGAGCTATGAAACGAGTTCCCGATGCTATTGCCCCTATTCCCAGCTTCTGACTAAAGACTATAGGATTTCAAAAGAAAATCGGGGTACTTGGGTACTTATTAAAGTAGATACGTCTTCCCCCCCCCCACCCCACCCTAACCCACCCCACCCCACCCCACCCCACCCCACCCCAATCTTCTGCTACTTCTGCCTTGGAGGTCGAAGCGCTGGTTGAGGAGTCCTTCACCTCAAAAGAACACGTGGAGGCAAAATCTACCTCAGATCATGGAGAGGGGATGATAGAAGCCTTGAGGGGTATTCCTATATCCCCTAGGCGAGATGAAGGCTCATCTTTTTCAGCTCCTCCTTCTACGAGCACTCCCGAGGTGGCTGAGGAAGTAGAGCCTGAGGAAGATGAACTTCAGAAGGCCAAAGGAAAAGCTCCCATGGTTGGTGACAAGCCTTTAGAGGTGGTGAATGTCTCGCTAGCGGGGTCCTTGTCCATCCCATTACTTACTCATGCGGAAGTAATTGCGAGTATCATTGCAACATTGAAAAGCTTGCCTTGGGAGACCCTTTGTCGTCCACTTCCTCCTTTGAGTATCGATGGTCAGGCTGAGCCCACTAGCAAGAGCAAACCTTCCTTTTTAGGTATTGACTTAGCAATAGCAATTTTCATATCAAGTTATTTTCTTTTGATCTCTAATCCTCTTGTTCCTTGCAGGGGTCCCCATAGTTTTCAATTCAGGTGGAGAAGTTGTCCTATCGACAACTGTCGATGTTGAATTCCACAAAACAGATGCAACAAGTGATGTCTTAAGTACTCTTGCCGACACTGCGGGAGACCTTGTGGGATCTATGATTAAAGATCCCCAGATGGTTAGTGGATTTCAATAGTAGATGGGGATGAACAAAGTGAAGGAAGTGACGCATCTTCTTAGCTGGTCTTCGCAACATCAAGGCATAGATTTTTCAGTGCTAGAATTTGTAGGGAGTGGATATCGAGAAGCTCTACCAAATAATCTTTTCTCAGGCATAATATGAATGTAATCATCGCAATTCTACTTTTAACTCAAAACAAGAGGTCTCTGTAGTTTAAAGCCGTATATATGTTAGGGCCTTCCTAACCTCTTACTCAAAAGGGTATGGGTGGCCCAATGCTCAAGGTCATAAGACCTTGAGAGGGTATTGTAGTTTACAGTCATACAAGGTAGACTATATATGAGGGCCTTCCTAAGCTCTTACTTAAAAGGGTATGAGTGGCCCAATACTCAAGGTCATAAGACCTCGAGAGGGTACTGTAGCGTAAGAGTCATACATGATGGACTATATATTAGGGCCTTCCTAACCTCTTATTTAAAAGGGTATGGGTGGCCCAATGCTCAAAGTCATAAGTCCTCAAGAGGATACTGTAGTTTAGATTCATATATGGTAGACTACATATTAGGGCCTTCCTAACCTCTTACTTAAAAAGGTATGGGTGACTCAATGCTCAAGGTCATAAGACCCTGAGAGGGTACTGTAGTTTAGAGTCATACATGATAGACTATTTATTAGGGCCTTCCTAATGTCTTACTTAAAAAGGTATGGGTGGCCCACTGCTCAAGGTCATAAGACCCCAGAGGGTACTGTAGTTTGGAGTCATATAGGGTAGACTATATGTTAGGGTTTTCCTAACCTCTTACTTGAAAGGGTATGGGTGGCTCGATGCTCAAGGTCATAAGATCCCGAGAAGGTACTATAGTTTAGAGTCATACATGATAGACTATTTGACAATGATTTAGGTCATATTATGTGGACTTATATATTAGGACCTTCCTAACCTCTTACTTAAAAGGGAATGGGTGGCCTAATGCTCAAGGTCATATGAACTCGAGAGGATACTGTAGTTTAGAGTCATACAAGATGGATTATTTGGCGATGTTTCAGGTCATACACCGTGGACCTATGTACAATGGACCGGGGGTGAAGCCCTTTCAAGTTGTGTGTCTGGAATGCAATACCCATTAGTTTATAGTCATGGGGTGTAGACTACTATCACCATTGACTTTATTAGCTTACGAAGAAACGCGTCATATGCTTGGCAGTTTAGAATCTTGTAGCTTGGACTATGTGATAGGCAGTTTAGAGTCGTACATCGCGGACTTTCGTTTTCTCTCAAGGATAACATTCCTTTAAGTATCTCCCATTAATTGGAGGCATATCGTCCTCTCTTGTCTCTGGGCAGAGAAGGTATGCTCATGCAGAGTAAGCTTTTTTTACCACGTAGGGCTCATCCCATTTGGGTTTAAACTTGGACTGAGGTGCCCCAATGAGGTTTCGCACAGCCAAGACCAAGTCGCCTAGTTTGAATGACCTTAATCTTATCTTTTTATTGAATGCTCTACTCATCCTGGCCTGGTAAACTTCCAACTTTTGTTGGGCGACGAGCTGCTTTTCATCTAGAGAATTTAGTTCATCGGGTCAGAGCTTAACGCGTTCATCTTCATTAACCCATAGTGAATTGCCACCCTCAAGGAAAATATCTGAACTTCCAAGAGTAGGACAACTTCAGCCCATAGGCCATGAGTATGGAGTTGCTGAGGTGGCATTCTTCCTCATTGTCTGATATGTCCAAAGAGCTTCAAACATTCTCTCATGCCCGCCCTGTTGGCGTTTACTAACAGTCTTCTTTAAGACTTCATAGAGGCTCGTATTGAATGCCTCCACCTGTTCATTAACACTCGGGTTGTACATGGATGAGTACCTCCAATCAATATTAAATTGAATGGTCCTCTCTCGGATGTAGTCATTTTTGAATGGAGACCCATTATCTGATATGATTCTATATGGAACTCCAAATCGATGCATGATGTGGTGACACATAAAGTCAACCACGATCTTTCCTATTACCCTTCGAAGAGGGATAGCTTTTGCCCACTTTGAGAAGTAGTCGGTAGCTACTAATATATAGAGATGACCTCCAGCTAATGCTGGGGTAATGGATCTCACAATGTCATAAGGGTTGGATGCAACGGTTATGATAACTGATGGATATAGTCTGTGTGTACCTGTAACGACCCTATTTTTTTAAATAATAATAATAATAATAATAATAATGGTAATAATAGTAATAAATTCAATAAAAATAAAATACTAATAATAGTAATAATAATAATAAAAAAATAAAATAAAATACTTATACAAAAAAATGACATTTTTTTAGTGATGGTTCATTGTTTTGTTAATGCACCATGGGACCCACCCTTTTTCTACACCTTCCATTCCCGCCGAATTTTTAAGGGAAACATTTAATTAAAGATTTAGTGGATTATGTGGATCATGAGAGAATGATAAGAGGTGAGGTCGCAACATAAGAAAATAATGGGGGGTTATCTGGCATTAGAAAAAAATTAACAAAAAAAATAAAAATAAAAAGGGAGGACACATGTCTTGACAAATGTCAATTTTAAGAATTTTTTCCCTCATTTTAAAAATATTCCCGTCCCCTCATGAGCTAATGATAAGGCTCATTAAAGATTCTATCTCTTTCTCTATCTACATGAGCCTCTTTCCCTCTCTCCATCATTTTATTTTATTTGTATTTTTTTTTTTACTTCTTTTCTCTCTCTCCCTCCTAATGATTTCATCACTCTCTCATAGTAATAATAATAATAATAATAATAATAATAATAATAATAATAATAATAATAATAATAATAATAATAATAATAATAATAATAATAATAATAATAATAATAATAATAATAATAATAATAATAATTAATGATATTTTTTTCTCATAACAATCATGTTTCTCTCTCTCACTCATAATACTCTCATTATTCTCATAATAATGTATGATTTTAATAATATTTTTATTATTCTCATAATATTGGTTTTATTGTATGAACCATGTTAATTGATAGCATACCATATTGCAGGATATTTCTTTACTTGTTCATTTGTTTGCTGCATACCATATTACATGATATTTTTATTATTGCGTTATATTACAATATTAAATGATAGTTTCATTGTATTTTCATACCATAGTGCATGATATTTACCTTGTTTCTTACTAGTTCATTTTATTGCATACCAAATTACATGATATTTTTATTATTCTCATAATATTGGTGTTTAAGTTGTATTTTTATTAAATAGTATAGTTAACATGTTAAAACACAAGAATTCTTTATTCTGAGGTTGTTGGGGATGTAGGTGCAATATAAGTAGAAATGTTTTGAAGTGGATCATCAAAGACCACAATTTATTGCATCGTCCTATGTGAAATATTTATGAATTGATCTTACAGACATTTTATTTTATTTAATTTATTATCTGTTTTCATTTACATATTGTCTATATGAATAATATTTTGCACTTATATTATTTACATTGTTTAATGTTATTCCAATATTTATTATGATTTTTGTAATATATTCTCATATGATAGTGTTCTTAAAATAATTAAGAGACTGACAATACTTTTTCTTGCTCCCTTCTATGTACATATTTTTATGCTCCTTTCCCCATAAAAACTCATTTGGTCTCTCCTTTTTACTTTTAGCTTAACACCCACACCCTTGACTTCAGTTCTACTCCGGCAACAATTGTAACATATCTATCTCAGAGTGACATATAGGTAAGTGGCTTCATTTTTCTTGTAAAATCATTATTTGAGCAAAACTGATATTTCTATAATATTCCTAGAGATATTTATGCATTTAATTGTAATATTTCGAAACTATAAGTTTTACGTATTTATGTATTTAAATGTAATAATTGCATCATAAATCTTAGATACTGTAAATGTTATATGCAAGTGTTATATGTGTTCTGTGCAAATGTCATGTGCAAGTGTTATGTGCACGTATTATGTGCAAGTGTATGCGCATGTATTATGTGCAAGTGTATGCGCACGTATTATGTGCAAGTGTTATGTACAACTATTATGTGTAAGTATTATGTGCAAGTGTTATGTGTAAGTATTATGTGCAAATGTTATGTGCCAGTGTTATGTGAAAGTAATTACTATGAATTGCTTCATGTGAATTCATATTAATGAATTCAAGAATATTTTGAAAATACAATATTATTGTTGCCTGATATCTACTACATTGTTATATGACTTGCAATTGACATAATAAAGTCTTTTGAATTTATATGCACATCACTTGTGACTATATGAAAAACATAGAAATGTTGATGTTTCTTGTAATTACATATGACAACATGCTTCCGATAAGATATGTGTACATGTCAACATGCTTCTGATAAGATATGTGTGCTTGGTAATATGCTTCTGATAAAATATGTGTGCATGACAACATGCTTCTGATAAGATATGTATACATGAAAACATGCTTCTGATAAAATATGTGTGCATGGTAACATGCTATTGATAAGATATGAGTGCATGGAGACATGCCTCTGTTATGATCTGATGAGAGATTTGTGCCGGTAGTTGTGATTTATCATTACTCTCTATGATAGGATAAAGGGTTAGGAGTGGATTATGTTTGGGAGATCACACCCCCAAAACTTATGTGAGGCACTACTCATTGGGACCCCTTTGGTAGTGTAACGTACTCTCGTCAGATGGGCACATGAGAGGGCCGTATCTTGCAAGGCCAGTGCTGATTAACAGCCCTAAAGCTCGCTGAGATTGTGTGTATGTGTGTGAGGTACTATGCTACGAATTTACCTGTTGATGGTGCTTCTCCTATGGGATAGTAGAAGTTCTAACCTTGAACCCGATGCTTGGGACTTGGAGTTAGTACTTCTATTGCAGAACTTCTGTTGTTGTGAATGCTTGTTTGATCATATCTGATACTTGAATGCAATAATATTTTAAACTACTAAATTTAGATCATAATTCAACCTGATATTAATCACGTGCATATAGTTATGTATCATGCTTATTTGATTTTCCCAATAAGGAATACATGATATGTATAAGATTAGAAATGAATATGTTTAATAGTATGTATTAGAATGCATGAAATCAATACGTCAAATTTCTGCTTATTATGCATTCTTTTGGAAAATGTTTATATCCTCCAATCCTTGATTTTTCAATGATAATGATAATCACTTACTGAGTAGTCAAACTTATCAAGCTATTGTGAATATTTTTGGAGTAATCACATCCGTATTGTTCGTATGTACAGTAGGAGTAGTTTGGAAGAAGTACGTAGTCATGGATAAATTCGCTTTTGTAACTTTTGTCTATCAAAGTTGTATATAGATGGAGCTCCTGCAATTATAAACTATGAAATAAACTTTGTAGAAAAAGCTTTTGAATGATAAATTTGTTTTGGAGCAATATATAGTAAAAAATTTCGATTTTGTTTTGGTTATTTAAGAATAGATTATCACATCTCAAGAATTTTAATGCTATAAAACTTGGGTTGTGATATTTATGGTATCAGAGCACCAGGATAGGATTCTTAGCTTAGAATATTAGAAGGACCTTTAGGTTGAATAAGGATAGACTAGTAACTAGTGTTTGGATGTTCCTGTTCCAGGTCAAGATGTCAAGAACTCGCGTGGGCCCCATTCCCCATACAAATTGACCTAATGTGGCAGGCCCTAATAAATTTTAGCTATCCACAATCTTAAATAAATTTTAAAATAAATAATATAATATTTAGAAAAGCATAAGTATCTTATTTTTCTCTCTGAATATTCAAGAGCCTGAAAATTCATTTTTAGCTTATTTAAAAATCTATTTCGATAACATAAAGGAAAAAGTTTATATAGATCCGAGGCTCTAAACAATCAAATTAGAGCCCACCTCAGAAATTTCACTAGTGTTTTGATGTCCAAATATCCTCAAATTGATCACCTTGACATCAAGGTGCGTGGATATGAGAAAAAATGGATTTCAAGTTTTGGAAATAGTGCTTCTTGTAATGCATTTTTGGACCGTCAATATTCAAGATTTTCAAGTTTTCACAGATCTGCTCAATCTACACTATTTTTGAAGCTTTAAAATATATAATAAGATATAAAAATATATTTTAAGGCTTTCACAAAGATTTCCAGTATTAAAACTATATTTCTCGACACTATTTGAGGGTGGGCTCTACTTTGATTGTTTAGAGCCTCGGCTTTATACAAACTGCACCCTAACATAAAATATCCAAAGCATTCTAAATATTCATATTAATATTCTAAAAAAATTTAACAAAAAATTAATATTTTTTAAAATTATTTTGATGGGAATCAAATCCAACTTCATTGATCAAAATGCAAATATATTGAGGCACTTCATCTCTACTATTGACCATCCAACACTCACTTTCTCAAGCTGACCTAATAGTTCTCATGACCAACAATTTATCACTAGGTTTTATGATTGGACCATCAAAGCTAGCTAATTGGTGACGAGAATACAATCCTAAATTATGGACTACAAGTTCCCCTTAAGGACAAGCCTAGGTCATACAAACCTATGTTCAACTATCGTAATTGGTGCAGGGGGTTATCTCTGGCATATATATATGTCACACTCTCAATGGACTCTGCTTCTCAATATGGCTGTCATATGTACATGTTGTGCGACGATCATGATGAGGATTTGGCCATTGTCCCTTCATGCCCTCAACACAAGAGTCACACAGTCCCTTGACTAACCACTCCGAGCATCTCTTCGACCTCATCAAGGCCTAACTCTAAACCCTCCATGGTTGTGTCTCATGCCTCAAAGATAAAGGGTTTTAAAATCAACCCGACCTAGTTTCAGTTTCGGCATCAATATTGCCATCTTTAGTCCTTCTGGACCGTACTCACACTAGAGTTATCATACTAGTTTTAAATGATCTCATAGGGTCTTTAAATGACCACAAAATCCCAACATCTCGCACTTGGCCTTTGAAGGCCTTACAATCTCTCCCTACATTCTCATCCCTCCTTTACAATCAGTCTCTCATGTATTTCTAACTTATTATCTCTCATATTTTTTATATAACCTGGTGAGCTGCTTCGCATTAATCCTTTTACTAAGGATTCATGGATGTAGCCTTTATGGGAGTCAAGCAGCCTCCCTCTCCGCTACCTAGATCTTATCTCAATCATAGTCGTAGTCTATCTTCACATCTTCAATCTTAGTATTGCGAATCATGGACTCATTATCGCATAAGATTTTCACACACCCTAATCGCATGGGGTCATATCGTAGCAGCTTAAGGAAGTTCTTCAATCATGTTGTTTCCTTTTGAAGCCAGACAACCAATACCACATATCTGGGTTCCCTGGTGGACAACATGACATTATGTTGTTCTAGGTGCTCCACCAAGCATAAGCAGTACCCCCCACTAGAATGTTAAGTTATTTTGATCCCTTCAGCAGTTTACAACTGAATACTTATATATTTGAATATCCGAGCATACTAAAATAACTGTGGGATTGTAACAACTTCCACTCAAACGAAATACATATAAAACGTTCTGTCTTGAGATGCTCATGCCTATGTCATGAGGTAGTTTAGCAAATCTCATGATAATATAACTCAGTGCCCGTGGTCTCCCAATATGCAATCCTTTTTTTGAAACATAAAGGTCAATAGTCTTTTGGTTGTAAATCCATACAAAGCAAGATCTTATCCACGCAACATGTGTCAAGGAAGCCTAACAAGATGGGAATCCTAAGACATTCTCTAAGGTTCAAGGTTTTAGGTAATCGAAGATTCTAATGAACTGACTATCAGGTCATATATTTGGTATTATAAAAATATGAGTCAAGATGCATGTGTATTTAAATCCAGTGCAAAGAGAAATGATACTTTCTCCCATGTTTATTAAATAATTTCAAGATTTAATGTTCTTCCTTTTTTATCAAAACTCTTGACATGGTATGTTTTCATAAGCAATAGTTAGAGAATAACCTGACGGTTTAGTATGTTTTTTTTACCAATAAACATGGTGGACCTTGCAAGACTATGGGGTTTTCTTAAAACATATCCATTGAACTAGGCTTTTCAACACAAATAGGTCTAATTCAATTTTCAAAGCACGTAATTAGTCTTTGAAAATCATTTTGCCACATTCATCTTTAATTTTTTTTAACCAAGTCATGTCATGGCCATAAGAGTCACAAACTCCAGCTATGATTTTATCCAGAAATAAAGCATGACTAAAGATGATTACCAAAAGCCAACGAACATCCAAAACATACAATTTCTTTGCAATTTGGAGAGCTTAAGATGTGATCCTCATCTCATGCAGCACATCAACAATACATTATCGAGAGGACAAACGATAAAAACCAATTGAATAGAGCATACAACAATGGGTGTGACACTCCCTTTGTGCTGCACATTTCTGAACGAGCCCTACCCATCTCTTATATTTGATACTTAGGCCATAGACCTTAATAAAAAATACCAAAACCACATCCCTTGTGTTTACTACCTTTAGTGGCTTGCACAAGTATAAGAAGACACATATATCAAAGGGTACTCAAAACCAGCTCTTTCAAAATTATAGCAGTTATCATGAAACATAGAGCTGTTGGAACACCAAATACCTTGCCTATGGGCATCATAAACAAAAACCCATAAGGGAATCATGAGTAAAAATGACAACCGGTCATGGCCATGAAGCCATCAGTAAAAGAGCCTTGAGACAAAGAAATCCGGGCATCGTGAAAACTCGCAAGGAATTCATGAGTAAAAGCGAAAGCCAAAAGAGTGGACGTGACCTCGAAGTCATGGGTAAAAATGCCCCGAAAAAAGGAGTTGGTGAAAACCACTATGATGGTGCCATTTATACTTGATTCGAGTCAAAACCCACAAGGGCGGTTGAATCAACTTCACTCTCTGGCCCCAGTGCTAGTCCAGGTCTAAGGCTCCCGACATTTTATCAATTTTCATCTGTTTCCACCTATGTTTTAAATAAAAAATTATTTGAAGAACTGATAAAAGCGATTCCGAGCATGCTAAAAATTAGCACAAAACAAATTTAGCTGATTGGTCCAGATTTCAAGATTGGTTGAACCTGTGTCTTAAAACCCGGTGGTTTCTAATCCATGTCGATGAGTCGGATGGGAAATCGTTGGGATTGAACTGATTCTGGGATGGTACTGGTCGCATCCCGGTTCTCCCTAAAATCCCGCATATATATGGAAAAGTATACAATGAGACCATTTATCTTTCATACAAGATGGTCAAGATTATAATTATATATATATATATATATATGGAAAAGTATAGAATAAGACCATTACCTTTGGTAAAAGATGGTCACAATTAGTCTTGACCATTGGATGTGAAATTAGATTACTGCATTTATTTTATTGACCAAGCTCAAACTTTAAAATGAATTTTCTCGAACTTTGTGACACACCCAATTTATTAGATTTCACATCAGATGGCTGTAAGTAATTATGACCTCCTTGTATCAAAGGTAAACGGTCTCATTGTGTGTGTGTGTGTGTGTGTGCCTATATATATGGAAGCATGTATGCAACGCCTAATGCTATAGTGATTTTGCCCATAAGCTAATCGACATCCAAAAAAGTTAGACGGCATGCATTTTTCGACCGCCACGGACCTAGCATGTCCATAGTGGATATTGTCATGGACATACTAGGTCAGTGGCAATCCAAATGTTGACAGGGAACAGCAACGGACGGTACCCTCTATTGCGGGTATGTTCAATAAATTGCCACATACATAGCAAGTCTGTGACAGAGGTGAAACACAATAATATTTTGCTTAAAAGAGTTTTCTAGGGTTTTCCTATATATATATATATATATATATATGGGTAGTGATCTCATGCAACGGTTATATCATAGTATAATGCAACCACACTTCTAAAAACCCATGTTTGTGGTATTTGTATGACCCAAATTTTTTCACACATTTCATCTCAATAATCCATCTCTGAAAAAAACAGTTGGATTTGAACCCTAGATAAGGTCAAAATGAGTCCCCTCTAACAACGAATCTAGACTATGCATTTCGGGAATTTCAAGATCTTAGCCTTTACAAACTCAAAATCAGTTTTTTTCTTTTCTAACATTGTTCATCTAATGTTAATAAAGCCATCTAAAAAAATTGGAAAAAAAAAGATACTTTTAAGGCCTAAATCTACCCATCTTATCAAAATTAGACAACCTATGTTAATTGGGCTAAAAAAATACTTTCTAGGTTCCATTTTCGAATTCTTTTCTATGATTATTCATTAGAGTGAAAAGAATGTATATTTCAAAATTTGGATCAAACAAATGGCCCTAACATAGTTTTGGAAGATTGTTGCATTATATTACTATGCAACCATTGTATGAAAGTACGTTTGTATATATATATATATATTAGGTGCGGTTTCTATAAGGTTGCAACCTTAAACAATCCAATTAAGGCGCACCTTATAATTTTATCATAACATGTAATTTTGTTGTAAAATATTCTTAGTATTATCTTAAAATATATTTTCATACCTAATTAGAAAATTTTAAATTCCAAAAATGGCTAATATCATGTAGATCTATAAATATATGAAAATTTTGAAAATGGACGGTCTGGATAATGTGTTGCAAGATGCACTATTTCCGAGATTCAAAGACTTTTTTTTTTTATATTCATAGATCTCGATGTTGAGATGATTGATTAGAGGGCTTTTTCAACATGAAAACAACATTTTCGATAGATTTACGAAGTGCATATTTGATTCTACATTTTAAGGTTGCGACTTTATATAGACTTTTCCCATGTCTTTTGCTCCACTTAAAATCCCCACCCAACAAATCTCTATTTTTATGTTATATTATTTTATTTATTTTGAATTTTTTTGGACAAGGAGTTTAGACCGATCTAGACTAGATCGAAATCACTTATCCAACAATCAGACACGGATTATAGGTGAATGATCCGCGCCGCCGATCCAAATTTTAAAACAGTTGTAGAAACCGAGGTGTTCCAACCGTTCCTCGCTCGTATGTTTCAGCCCACCTGCCTAATTCTCAGTACCTTGTCATCTGCTCTTCACCTTGCTTTAACAGCCCATCTCCAAGAAAGCAACAAAAGGAGACACAAATAAATCATTTTGTTCCTTCAGTGGCCAATGTGATTAAAGGAATCAAATCTCTTTGTTCGTTCGTTAAGTCCCACGTCTATGTGCACAGACCCCCCAACAGAATGGGGATGTTGCCGAGGACACTATCAGACGAACACTAAACTTCATTTCTTCCAAAACTAATACAAGAGAGATGAAATGTAAAACCCTAAAAGCGCTTTGGATCCAAAACCCTAAAAGGACTTTGGATCCAACAGTTAGAGAGAGATGGTGGGGTTGTCGAGGTGGCTGTGCAGTAGCAGCACCGCGAAGATGGTGCTCAAGATTGTGCACCCAGGGGGCAGGGTCGAGCTTCATGAACACCCGATTCTTGCGGCCGAAATCATGTATAGGAACCCCAGATGTTGTGTTGCTCACCCAACAGTCTTCCAACAGCCATGGGCTGTCGTCGAACCCGAAACACTACTCATGCTCGGCCAGAAGTTTTACTTAGTCCCCATCTCCACGATCCGAAAGCTGCAGCGTGCATCTCTAAAGCCTTCTTCTTCTTCTACACCACCTCTTCGCCTTGCTTCTCCTCTGCCATATGAAGAGACTAAACAAGTGGAAAAGGAGAGACCCAATTGTTGCGACTTCCCAATCTCGAACTCTGAGAGGCCATCTGGGAATTACTCAAATGGTAGTTGTTTTACTTGTTTGTTTAGAGGGAAAGAGCTCTTTCCAGTGGATTATACATGTCTTGAAAATGGTTGTATCAAAGAGAAAGGATCCAACAAGAGAGAAACAGTGAAAGAGAACTCGAGGAAAGTTGTGAGAGTTTATAGTCCTGTGGTCCAGTGGCAACCTGGCCTCGAGGGCATAAACGAAGAGACTCCTTTGTAACTTATATTTCCTTCTCTGGTCTAGTCTGTTATGGTCTGTGTATAAAAATTACAGATTGAAATCTCTATCTTTATACTTTACATGATCCTATGTTGAATAATAAGATCATCCATGTTTTCGTCGTCCACAGTAGTGTTTGCAAAATCTAGCGGTTCAAATCGGAACTGCCCGGTTAGATCGGAGCCGGCTTCGGTTTGGGCTAGTTTTTGTGATTGGAGTCGGTTTCAGTTTAAAAAAAATTCAAAAAAAAGTTATATAAAATCCCATAAAATAAGGGATTTGTTTGTAATGTGTTTTTTAATGCTTTTCATCATTTTGGAAAGAGTGATTTACGTACCGATCATAAAATATTAGGTAAAATGCAAAATTCTCCACTTATATGCAGAAATTACAAAGAAGGTCGATCAACCCACTTTTATTTATTTATTTATTTTAAAGTTGTCCCTCGGTCAACCTAAATTTTAATTTTTTTTTTTTTAAAGTTTTTTTGTTAGTAAGGCACTGGCCTACTGATAGAAAAACAAAAAATAACTAAAAAAAAAAAAAAAAAAATTCAGGTTGATTGAGGGGCAATTTTGGAAAAAAAAAGGGAGTTGACCAACATTCTTTGTAATTTCTGCATATAAATGGAGCATTTCATAATTTACCTAAAATTTTATGGTCCATATGTAAATCACTCTTTTGGAAAAGACTAGATAGTGTTTTCGCCATTAATACTTATTTTTACATTTTCTCTCTTTTTTGGAATATTTCAAAAATCTATTTCTTAAAATCTATTTTTTTGACTAATTTTCAACTTCATTTGGATGTGCTTTGTTTAATCATGCTTTAGATAGATTTTTCATATTTTTCTAGATTTGGTTTGTATTTTGTTTTTATTTTTTTTACACTTTTTTTTATCAGCCAGTCTTGATTGGTTAGGCCAGTCTAAGCAGTGGGTTTATTGGTCGCTCGTTACTAGCCCTTGGCCAGTTTTCGAGGCCGGTTGGATTTTTGAACACTAGGTATATCGTCGATATTTGGATACATGTTAATAATATTAATATTAAATTTTCAGGAGCAACATATCCGTACACTATTTAAAGAAAAGGGAAAGTTGGAGTTTTAGATTATATTAATTACTTTCACGCTAAGAACTCAATGAGATTAAAAAAAAAAAAAAATCAAAATTCTTAAAATATTAATATAAAAAAAGTGTTCATATTTGTTTCAACGCCTATAAGTGATTTGCTACAGTGTTTCGCCTCCGTCAGGACATGCTATGTCTGTGACGGTTTTGCCTAAAAACTGCCATGGATTTACGAGAGCTGTGGCGGTCCCTGTATATTTTTTGCTTCCTTTTTCATAAAAATATCTTGCTTTGGACATGCTATATCTGTGACAGACTGCCACATACATGCTATGTCCGTGACGGTCTTTAATATACGCCGCTCGAAAAAATCAGAAGGTGTCCACCCTATGGCAAAAATACTGTTCATTTTCACCCATAAGAGCATTTTGTAGTCTCTTCCTATGTTTAATATGTTAATATGGCGCAACAACCCATGAACGCGCTTGTCCATGCTACATTGCCTGTCACTAAGGTGAATAACTCCATGCAATATAAGCAATAATTGCCTGATCTAAACCCCTTCAAGTTAGCCAATTAGTTTTGTTAAGAGAAATTTATAAGTGGACTAGAAAAGAAATGCAATATTGTGAAATGCTCCATATTTAAACTTTTTTTTGTTCCCACTTTACCCTTAACTACAAGAACTCTCAAAGCACAAAAAGATAATTTATTTGGGAAGTTTGAAAGTCTAACTCCCTACCCATCAAGAATGCTAAAAATATGATTTTTTAGGTGGTACAAAAGTTGGGACTTTTGAACTACCAAAAACATATGTTAAGAATCAATTAGTGTGCGCATGGAAAAATTTTGGCGCAATTTTCTCTTAAAATTTCACAAAATTAAATTTCAATAGAGCTAACTAATTAACTGATTTCGATCTAAAATTTGCAGAGAGAAATTAGTTAATTAAATCCCAAGAATTTTAAATCAAAATCTCTCCAAAATTGAATCCATGAATTATGAATTAAAAGCTCATACTTAAGGATCAAATAGAACTCAAAATCTCATGAATTGTGGAGGTAAGAGGCAACAATGCATTGTTGTAAATGAACATTTACCACCACCAAAAGCTCCATAGAAGAATGACTTGATGATGAATTCTCCAAAACTTAAATCATCATGGATCGAGGGTTTCACCTCCAAGTCTGAGATGAAGTTTCAATCTCACTTTCTCTTACTAAATGCTGGTACTCTTCTCCTATCCTTCTCACTCGTACGAATCATCTCATAATATGGAGAAGGAAAGAACCACATGAAAGGTGTACCACTATGCAGAATAAGAAAGTGAGGAAAGAGAGGTCTCTCTCAAAGTCTTTGCATTATGTAGAGAAGGAGAGCTTAAATGGTGGAATGAGGCACTTATGGAGAGTCAATTTTCCCTCTTAAATGAGCAACCAACAGTGTATTTATAGGCTAGTGTAGAGATTTTTTTAGATGAATTAATCTTGGTTATTAAAGTCAATCAATGAGAGCGGCTTAATCCTAGCCGCCCATTACTTATCATGTTATCTTAATAAGTGGATGAGATTTAACATCGTTATCCTCACATAAAACCCTAATTTACACTTTCTTCATTAATCTCAATTTCAAATTCAGTTCACATTCTACTAGTTTCCATAATTGTATATGCTAAGTCACTCGATTAAAATGAGAAAGCAGAGGGAGAGGGTTTATTTTGCACGAACTCTAGAATCAATTTGAATTTAATAATTTCCTCCAATTCCATGTTTATATGCATGTGCACCAAATCATATGATGCTCCACAGGATAGATGGTTATATACCTAATTCTATACAGGCCTACATTAAACATGTTCAATCATAATCTCAAACCCTATACCCCTTCTAGAAGATTACTCTATGTGCATGCAACCACCAATTCCACACATTAAACATGTACAACCATTTCTCAATTTCAGAGAAATACTCCATAATTGAAAATAGTTCAATTTTTTTTCACAAATGGCAAGTAGGTTCCTATTAGGGGGTGACATCATCCCTATGCCATGTCAGTCTCATGTGGCATCGAATGGCTATTTTGGGTCTCACAAGTGGGCCATAGGGGGCACAATCTTTCATTGTTATATATAAAAAGAATTTCTTAAAGCTCAATTTTTCGTCAAGAAATTTCCAAAAAATTTCTCAAAAACCGCAAAAATCCTATAAGAATTCTTCATCATGTTTATATAATTTGGTATCATATATGTTATTTAATGAGGGAAATTTGTATCTCATGGAAATGAATTGGGCATTGGAGGACTCCAATTGACTAGTCCGAGAATCCAAAGTCACCTTCTAAGAATGACCCACCAAACCTATAATCCAGAGTTTCAAGCAAGGGCTCATGCTTGTCTTATCAAATTCAATCCAATAAATGGCTCAGCATTCTCAGGTTGTGGTGGATTATTGGTGCACCACTATGGACATGCACTTTGGTGGATGAGCGGATCCTTTCTCGACACATGTGCATTTCTTTTTCAGGTTGATCAACATGGAGGAGTAGCTTCCCATTTACGACTGGATCAATACGGAGTGGCTTCCCATGAAAAGGTTATAAGGTCAGGTACTTAGGCTTATGTCCTCTCAAAGCCTTAAGCTTCTCATACAAAGCTAAAAATCATATAAAATACTCGAGATCATATAACCACCAATTGATCACAACCAATATCACACACAATGCCCTAGCCACCTAATGCAGGGATATAAAAATAAACATAAAATAAAAAATAAAATTAAATGGCCAAGAGATTATATCCTCTCTCTCCACCAACATCTCTACAAAGAAGGACCTCTTCTCTTTCAATACAATCTAAGGAAAAATAAAAAAACAAAAAATAGAAAACTAAACTCTATCTCTCCCTTATCTCTTAAAAACATAATTTAACCAACTCAACCACGTTAATCCTTATCTATTTTGTTTATGCTCCAATTTGTGCTGATCTCTTAGATGAGATCAACTCAAATATTTACAAAACTAAGTTAATTTATGAAAAATTAAAGAAAGTGGGGTCGATTGAATTATGGGCTCAGAAACAACACATATTTGATTCTTTCTTGAGTCCACTAGAGGTGCCACCTTCAAGATCTATGTATATTTCTTCAAAAATATTGCTAAATTTTACTAACTTAATGAATAACAAAAAATTACAGGAAAGTAAACTAAATTAATGAAGAAAATACACTAAAATTAAAGAGAAAAAGAAATACTTACCTTAGGAACTCGAAACCTAGAGTTTTGGGATTGGATCAAGCCGCCTTTTTTGTGTCAACATTTCCTTTTGGATGCATCTTGCTTGGTGGAATTGGTACATCTAAGGTTCTTTCACTTAGATCTCGGGTTCCTAAGGCTTCAGAAAAGGCTAGAGATTTTTAGATTGGGTTTACCTAGGCTTTTCTAGGGGTTTGGAGAATGTTTTCTTTAGTTTTCTAAGGTTTTTAGGATCTTCTAATGTCAAATCTGAATTTTGGATTTCTAGGGTTTCTGGGGAATTTTCCCTATTCTTTTCGATTTTTTTTTTAATTTTCTAAGGCTTTATTCTATTTTCTAGAATTTATTGAGTATTTTCCTAATTTCAAATTTCCTAGGGATGCAATGTATTTTCTAAGGATTTTTCAATCCTCTTTTGCAGGGGTTTTTCATATTAATTTTGGTATGTTTTTTATGGGGTATTTATACATTGAAGTAGGGTTAAAATTGAAATCAGATCAGTTCGATCCCAGGGTTTAGATTGAATAAAAAAACTCAAATTTCAGATTTTTACTGACTTTGAATAATTCAAACGTATATGGAAAAAAGGGTTGGGCTAGGCCTTGACCCATCAGGCTACCGAGGCGCGAAGCCTCGTGCGGCATGATGAGGGTTGTGTCACGCGGCCCTTGTACGAGGCTGGCCCAACGCATAGTGCAGTACGTGGCACAGGTAGGGGTATTTTCATCATTTCCCCCTAATCCAACTTTGCCTTTAGCGTATTTGTGTGATTCTTAGACTGTTGAAAAGCTCTTGGGGTCTACTTTGATCTGGGATAGGTTCCTAGTAGTTTTGGGATAATTTAACTTGGTTTAGTTGTACTACGGTCTACTAGGATATGTGTGGTCCTTGGGAGTCAGAATCAAGCTTTTAGGAGTTACCTTACTCATAATTTCAAGGGGGCATCTACAGTTGCCCCTCTTTAGCATTCACCTGGAGTACCAGGTGAATGACAAATAAGTAGACACCTGGAACACGATTGAAAGGAATATTTCTAAGGAGTCATTCTTTTGAATAACCAGTACCCTTTGGGTTGGTATTACACTGATGGATGCTTTTCATCTGTAAGACATAAAATTGAAACTGTACCCCAATGGCAATTAATAGGAGTTATGCTATCTTTGAGTCAGTGGCACCCCTTGCTGAGGTCATCCCAATGCTACTTAGGACGCCAGTGTAGTCATCTCCAACTTTAAACCTTTTTCTTGGGGTCTGTTTTTCCAATTGAATAGGAATCTTATTTAGAAGAAATGATTGATGAATTCTTGGCTAATTGAACTTATTTTTCGCCTTCAATTTTAATTCTAAGGATCCATAGGTTCAAGCTTGAGTCTTGGGAACCCATGGGTTGATTTTTTTTTTCTTAAGGGTTTGTAGCGCGGTATCCGGGATCTAGTGGTGGCGTAAACATCCTATCCAAGCTTTCTAGAAACTCATTCATGTTTTAAAACATTTTAGAAGATTTTGAATATTGGTAAGGCTTTGAAATGGATACGAAGTTCCGGGATACTTTTTAACCACAGAAATTAAGGCTTTTGAAAACTTCACAGGACCTGTAGGGGAAGTTTTGAAGATAGGTGAGAAATTTGAAATTTTTTGGTGTTGGTTAGCCTTTTAAGCTAGTGCAACCATTGAGCCCTTTGAGCAGTTTTACTTCATATAGTGATGGCCATTCTTTTACCTACCCCGAAATTTTTTGTCACAGGGGTTTGACATTGAACTTGATTGGGTACTTGATCTTTTGGTCATCATACGGGTTAGACATCTTCTTGTCTTGACTCTTTTACGGGGCGTTTGAGTTTCATGTTTTTTTGGACTTCTTTCAACTAAATTTGAATGGTGAGCCACTTTGGCTGGTGTCACCTTGGAGTTATGTGAATCTGAACATGATTAGATGAAGGCTGTTTAAAATTTTTGATTTTTTGGGGTGTATCAGACACAATGGGGGACTTCTCTAACTGTTCAGGGCTTCATTTGGAGCTGATTTCACTCTCTTATGAGTGTTGAATATTGATTCCTCATTTTCTTGATTTTTCCTTCTTTTTTCCATTTTTTTTAGTGGGTGTGGGGTGAACCACCACCTTTACCCTCTTCTCTTTTTCTTCTTTTCATTTTTCAGGAATTTTCAAAAAAAAAAAAAAAATATCACTTTCCCTCCTCATCTCCAGTTTGGTTCTCTCTCTCTCTCATAGATTTGAGAGTTCAGGATCCAAGGACCCCTACTACTCTGTGATCTTTCATCACTTCAAAGGTTCTTTGGCAGCATTTTCTCCCTTTTCCACTATGGATTTGTCTCCTTGAGTCTTCAATCTCTAGATCCATACTAGATATGGCATCTTAGTAGCAATGGTGGGCCGAGGATCGACACATTTCCGTTCGAAGGGGCATGTTAGCTATGCAACTTTCTTGTTTCCTGGTGCTTCCTAGTCACATTTCCCTTCATTTTTGTTTATTTTAATGAAATTCTCTAGGTTTTTAATTATCATGAAGCTTAGAAAACTTAGAACATGGGAATCCATTGTATGGATTTGCTTCTTTTGACTACAAACTAGCTTATGAAACTGTGCATACCAGGTGTTCGATAGCATGTTTCAATGAACGTTTTCATCTCTTTTGGTCATGCACTGTATGGAAAATTTATTTATTTTGATATTCTGAGTATGCATGTTTGATCTTGGTGCATGAAACCGTTCATTTTTATTGTCTTGAGTAGTGCGCCATTTTTATCGTGACTTGTAGAGTCGTGCAAGTGGGCACTTTCATGATTTTCTTTTTGTGTTCTAGTTGACTAATTTTCCTGTTCCAAGACTGTAGCATGATTATTTCCCGTGCTAAATTCATGTTTTTCCCCACTTTAAAGAATTCTGAGCATGTTTGATATATTTTCCATGTTGGGAAAATAGGCTTCCTGTATGTTTTTACATTTGAAAATTCTATGGTGGAGCGTCAGTCACGTGATAATGTGATCTTTAAACTTAGTTTAGGATTCATTTTTATGATGAATTTTATCAAGATATCACACATTTTCCCTAGGACAATTCGCCTTAGGCGAATCATCAAAAATTACCAAATTGCCCCTATTTCAGGGCTACGACAAATGTCACTCTATGGTGATCTTGGGAGTGAATTTTTCTTCATTTTATTTCCTTTTCTCTTCAGAAATCATTTGTTACTCACCCTAGGACATCTAGCCTTGGGTAAATTACTGAGCCCTGCATTTTTTTTGAATTTGGCTAGAGCTCTTCTCCAAAACTATAGTCGTGATATTTCTTTTCTTTTTTTTCCTATGATGATTTATTTTGTTTGAAAATTATATTGTAGAGACCTTATGTCACTTGTACACTATTAGGAGATAGGTTGAGCTTCTACCTCTAGTCCAGGTGCAGACCCTAGCTATGATAAGTCGATGGAAGACGTGTAGGATCTGACCATTCATCATTGATCACTCTCTTCTTACTTAGTTCTGTCTTTAATGGAAATTGAAGACAAACTCTATTCCTGTCCCAACTGGGGAGATGTGTCCCACCATTGAGTACATGGTAAGGACAATGGGAGTTAGGGGAGATGGAAAGCCCTTTGTTTTAGTATCCCTCCAGAGGAGCGAGTGGATCATCGTGAGGCCATTAAGGACCTCTTAGGAGTTTCGCCCCCTCTTGAGAGCAAGAAGAAGGGGAGGGATCATATATATCTCAACTGTCTTCAGAATAATTTTGGACGGGGAGTGTAGGTGAGAATGCATTCTCTAATAGGTAGTCTGGAGGAAGGTCGCAGAGGGTACCATCTCCTTCCCTTGAAGACATATTGGGCGATGATGATTAGTCAAGGAGGTAGGTCGCAGAGGGTACCATCTCCTTCCATTGAGGACATATAGGGTGATGATGATGAGGATGATGAGGAGGTTGATGAGGGTGTTCAAGCTGGGGGGGGCGAGGAGGAGGACCACTCTTCGAATGAGGAGACAACGTGAGTGTGGGTTTTTTCAATAGCTAGGTGCGATCTTTTCATTGTCCCAGTGGATATGGAGGTAGTGCATAGTCCGATGTATTTAGAGGAAGTCTAGGAGCATAGGGTATTTTTGATGTTCATATTTTGTGACTTTCTCTTTGCTGACGGTCGAAGGGATGGGCCAAATAGAAGATGGACTAGGCTACTATAGATTTGGAATACCCGGAGAAGGTTGCTTGAGCAATTGTCATACTTGCTTGGCTCTTCAGGGCTCTGCGTAAGATTGCTGCAAAGGATGTGACTTATGCTGGAGGATGTTCGATCTTCCTTTAAGTACGTGAAAGCTCTTTTTGTCTAATTCGTTTTGTAAGTATTTCCTGTAATCTTTGTAGATAGGTTGGATCCAGGTTTAGGCCTGGGTGCATGTCGCTATTTCTCATCCCATCCCGGGTGAGTTTGTCAAGCGGTTCCCCCATGTTTATAGGTGGTCTTTGGAGTTGTGGAGACTGAATCACTTTACCCATATCCTTTCTTCTCCCTGTTTATTGGTACTAGGACTAAGCAGGAGGTTAGTCAAATTCCCCTTTGATTATCTTTCCTTCCTATTCTTTTGAGATTCATGGATCACTTGATTGTGTGTATTTCTTCCCTTTATTAGATTTCCTAGGTTACTCTTGTAGAGGATAGAGCTGCTGTTTATGAGGAGGCCGTCCATTTTTTCTCACAAGCACTCACTTGATCTGTAAGGATGTGGTGGAGACTTATCATCTTGAGTGGGTGTTGCAGTTTGGGCACCCAGCTGGTCCGTACTCCCTGATGCATGCCCCTAGTGATTCGAGTGGGCTCTGAGGAAGAGTATTTGTAAGAGCTTCATGGATAGAAAAGTCAGTCACATGCTCAAATACGAGCTGAGTGAGGAGGATGCAATAGTACCCTTGGCCGTGTATGAGAGATTTAGGGCTTCTGGGAGGAATATCATATATCTCTCTTCTCACAATTAGGAGATCATGGAGAGGTTAGGTACAAGTATCCCCTGTGAGCAGGTCAATGGTAAGGTGGCACATTTGAGGAGCCGACTAGAGTATATAGCACAATCTTGGGACTATGCTATGGCACATAGTATGGATGTGCAAGCTCATCTTGAGGCTACGACTGTCACTCTTCAGAGATTAGAGGAGAGATCGGGCACATCTTGAGTTGGAGTTGATGCAGGTCTCTCAGACTCAGACCCAATCTTCTTGTACAGGTTCTTCTTAGGTTGTTCCTCATGCAATCATGATGTGATCATATTATGTAAGAGTCTCACGTGAGTGCAAGGCTAGTAGGTCTGTTTTTACTTTTTGCTTTATATCTTTTCTCCTCGTTTATCATACTATTTCATATTTCTGAGTGCTTTTTCTTTTGTATTTTCTTCAGGATGTGTATAGGAGGCAGTCAGATCTTTTAACTGGCAGTTCATTGAGATGATTTGCTAGTTCCCACTGGTGAGTTCGGCACTCGAGCACGCTAGTGGTGATCCGACACAAGCAGTTTGTGGCTAGAGGGTAGTCTTGGGAAGACAACAGATCCCTGCTCTCTTGTAGCTTCAAGAGGCAATGGTGAGCGTAGTGTGCGCTCGAGGACTAGCAAGCAGGAGGCAACCAATGGCTTTTAGGCCAACTCGAGAGATGAGGACTCAGCTCCTGTTATATTTATCTTCTTTTATGTTATACACATGTACATTCCTTTTCCTTTCTTTTTGGTTCATGATGTACGAAAAACCTTTTGTATGCATATATACTTTTTCATTCTTGGTTTCCATATATTCATGGTTGTAACTTCTATTTTGTGGTTTCTTTTTGCGTCACTAAGATTTTTTGGTACCATGATCTCTTTTTTTTTTTTAATTTCTTTTTGAGATCAAATTCTTTTTATTTGTTTTTTTATTTTCTCACTTTTCTTTTGGAATCCCTAAGCAGAGGAGATCAATACATACACACACACACACACACACAGACATATATATATATATATATATATATTGTTTTTTTCTTTTGTTTCTTCTCAGGAACAATATTTTTTAAGGTACATAGCATTGATAAGATCATTCAATTCTCGTCCTGCAAGTTCTTGAGTTTGTAGGCATTGCCTGGATGAATTTGAGTTATGAAATATGGTCCTTCCCAATTAGGCTTTACTTTCCCTAATGGGTGAGGATTCAAATGAAAGATTTTCTCTTAAACTCGATCCCCTACTCTGAATTATCGTGGTAACCATCTTTGGGTAACTCGCATGATCCTATGATGATAGAAGATCATTTGTCAGCTGCTTGTAGTTGTCTCTCATTCAGGGTTTCGAGAGTGGCTAGTCAGGCTTCTGGTTGTTCCTTATAGTTTGATTGTGAGTGAGTATCCTAAGAGAGGGTATTTCTACTTCAATTGGAAGTATTGCCTCCATGCCATAGACCGGTATGTAGGGAGTCATCCTTGTGGTGGTTTTCTCAGTGGTTCTATAGGATCATAGTGCAGCTTGTAACTTTTTATGGCAATCCTTTCCACTTTCTATGGTCCAATTGATTGTCTTCAAGATAACTTTGTTGATTGCTTCTGCTTGGCCATTTTCCTTGAAGATAACAAGATGATGAGAATTTTTTCTCTAAGACAAATATTTTTCACATTCTTTTTACCATTTTTTTCTTGAAGTTGGTCCCATTATCAGTGACAATTATCTTGAGTACTCCAAATCTATAGATTACATTGTTTATAATGAACCGGACCACATGTTGTCCTTCTATGTTGGTGAATGAGGTGGCCTTGAACCATTTTATGTAATATTTGATATTAGTGTATCCATTAGAGGGTGTTGCTTTTATCATTCCAATTATTTCCAAGGCCTCACATGGATAATGGTCAGACTGGAGGTGTTGAGTTGAGTGACACAAAAGGAGCGTGTATGAGGTCCCCATAAACTTCACATTTCAAGCATCTCATCTCGTATTTCCAAAAATCTTCAGCCATAGTAGTCTAATAGTATCCTTGTCTTCTGACTTTCTGAGCTAGAAGTGCTACCCCAGTGTGTCCTCCTTCATCATGTAGTTCTTTGAGCATAGTATCAACCTCTGATTGGTCAATACATCGTAGGAGGATTCATTCGAAAGACTTCTTGTAGAGGATGTCATCTTTGATCAAGAAGTTAATCGATAATCTTCTTAGGGTATCCCTATCTCTCTTTGACGCTCCTTCAGGATACATTCTGTCTTTCAGCAAGACTGATACATCAAGATACTATGGTTTGACTTTGACTAATTGGTTGGATTCGAGGGTGGATACTTCTTCCCTTTTTCGTTCTTGATTTTCTTATTCTTGTTAGTATCTTTGGAGGAGAAGGATCACTCTTGTGGCTTATATAGAATGATTGAACACTCATTTGGGAAAGAATATACATCATTGATGCAAGAGTCGCTAGGGTATCAGCGAATCAGTTGTTTTCCCTAGTCACATGTGAAAAAGTAATGTTTAGAATCATTTTGATAGCTTTTCAATTGTGTGTTGATAGGGCTGAAGCGTTTTTGTCTCTACCTTCCAATCCCTGTTGGTTTGATTTATTACAAGGAGAGAATCACAGATGACTCCTAATTGTTCAATTCGGAGTTCACAAGTGTTCTCAAGACTAACTATTAAGGCCTCATACTTTGCAATATTGTTGGTGCAAGAACAATTGAGCCTTACACCTGTTAGAAACATTCTCTCTTTGTGGTTAAGAAAGCTTTCCCTAATGTATTGGCTCATTTTGATGAAGATGAGGCCATGCCTCCAATTAATGGTCTCTACTTGAAGAAATACTACCCCTAGTCAACGGTCCCAGAGGCATGACCTTAAACATGCCTCAGGTCTTGGTGTACAACCGTAAAATACACTAACATTACAATCTCAGAGGCATGATGTTAAACATGCCCTCAGGTGTTGTTGTACGACCTTAAAACACTCTGACTTTATGATCCCAGAGGCATGAGCTCAAACACCTCAGAGCTTAGCATGCGACCTTAAAACACACTGACATTATGGTCCCAGAGGCATGACCTTAAACACGCCTCAGGTCTTGGTGTATCACCTTAAAATACACCAACACTATGGTCCCGACGGCATGACCTTAAAAATGCCTCCCCAAAAATACGGACATAACGAAAACCCAAAAGGGCGTCATGGGTAAAAAAGTTCAAAAAAAATGACGGGCATGATAGCACCACTTGCTATCATGAGTAAAAGATGTCAAAAAAAAAAGAAAAAAAAGTAGGGCATGGTGAAAACCTGCAAGGCATCGTGAGTAAAAATGATGAAAAAGGCAGGCATGATGTAAAAGCCATGGGCAAAAGCACCACAAAAACTTTGATGGGGTCTTGCGAAAACAAGAAATTGCAAATACCCTAAGGGCTTGAATAAAAACCCTAGAGAGAATTTAAGTCAAAGATACGAGAGGCAAACACTTCCGTGAGAAATGCTCCCGGCATCTCACTGCCCTCAAAGAGATAGTAAAGAAGAGTAGAAGTGTGTGAACTATGAAAGCAGGAAAAGTGAGCAAAGGAAAGACAAAATGTGACATTTCATTTCATAGATGGAGAAGCTCCCAAGTTTTTCATACAACAAAAGTAATAAGAAGCAAAATGAAAGAGAATAGGTGACGCCCCTAGAAGCTCTCAAGGGCCTCATTGATCCCCACCTTCACTATCTCAGAACGCTCAGTAGCCCTAAGGTCATTGATGGTTGTAGCGGCCTATTCTGCTAAGGTGGTCGCAGACTTGATGGTAATGTTAAGTCCAGTCAGTTCGTCGGACAAAACTTGGCTTTCTGCTCGCTATTGATTTCGTTCCCCCTCCAACTCAACGTACTGGGTATTCATCTTCAGCATTTCTGCCTTCAAGGCCCTCATTTTAGCCAAGTGGGTTTTGCCACATGCGCTAAACTCCAACTTGCAAGTAATAATAACAGTCTTCTTTTGGGTACAAGAATCCACCTGCCCAAGGTGTTGGCGAATGAGTCTTCTAAAGAAGTCAATTGAGCCCCACTCAGCTCATTCACTTCAGATTCGTCTCTCTGATCCTTTAGTCGCCAACACTCCAAGTAATCCAAAAGGCCTTCAAAATGGGTGAAAGTCTCCTTCTTGAAGATGTAAATACTCAAGGCAGCCACACAACCATGAAGATTGACAATCTCCACCCCGAGCTCAGAAAGAGAACACCCGTTCAATTGCTGAAGACCTGCTTGTCGTAAGTAACTTACCATGGTAAACTTCAC
Organism: Amborella trichopoda; assembly: GCF_054954075.1. NCBI lineage: Eukaryota > Viridiplantae > Streptophyta > Magnoliopsida > Amborellales > Amborellaceae > Amborella > Amborella trichopoda. The sequence continues at coordinate 19,235,516 of NC_142340.1, forward strand.
ATTGGGAGAAGGCCTATCACGACAGGGCCAGGGGATGAAGTCACCTCAGTCGAGGGAATGGACACAATGGCGGTACTCGGCTCCATGGGTTTGACATCAAGATCTATACTCTAAGGTGCATCTGGCTAGAAATGAGACTCAATGTTCGAAGCCAAGAAGACCAATTCCTCGGCTACATCAGTGGTATCTGGGTGAGTCCCACTGATTGTCCTAATTACGTTGCCAAGGTCACTTGCCTCCTCAATTCTTGAGCATTTAAAACTTGTCTCCCCGGGAGATGAAAGAGCCACGGACTGTGTAAGCGCGACTTCGACTTCAAAAGTGGCAGTTATGCTTCATGACACCACCACTGGTAACCTCAACCATGCAAATTGTCTCTACCACATGGAGGGGGGCCACTCTCCCTCTGATAACGGTTCAAGATGAAGCTGACCCATCAAGAAGGAAGGGGAGCAGTAGCCACTATCGCTGACGATGGGGTTGCAACCTTAGGGACCACATGAGCCGTCTCCGGTACAAGCGACAGACCAACATAATCGTGCCGTCAATATCACCCAAAGACTGGACAAGGTGGACTAGTCACGATCCGAGATTGAGAGTCGACTTTGCCAACTGAACACTTTTGACAGACTGTAGTTTCTGAAATGACCTTTGATTCAAAAACATCTAAGGTCACTGGCTTCTTTGTCCTCTTCTTCATTGGCGCCTTGTCTCCTCTTGAAGGATGACCATAACGGAAGCCAACATCACGGGCAGAATGAGGTCCACTTCCTATTAAGGCATTATAATCTTGTGTTGGTTGTTCCTCATGCCCAAAAATAGTACGGCTCTACCTCCGCTAGAAGATCGAAGAAGGGTTATCAAAGAGAGTGTCAATCTTATCCTTGAGAGCAAGGACCTGGGGTGATTACTCATCCACTGCCATAGCTCAAGGAATACCATGTTGTTCTCAGTCCTTGGGATAATCCATCTAAAGACAGATGGCACAAAGTTCTTCCCTTGCTTTGTGTCATGTCTCCAAGTGACGTTCTCTCCATTTCAAGGGTGATCCATTGGCTAATATGAGTGGTTGATGATGTTCCACCAATGCCAGTAAGCTTCAGTGGAACGACCAACCCGACCATAATGAGAGACCACAAACTTGTTCACCTCACTAAAGTCAAGGCATGTAGACTAAGTTGTCCTCATGTGCACTGCCTTCCATGACTCTCGACTAGTCCCAAGAGAATCCTTTTTCTTCTGCGAGCCCACCTTCCCATATCGCTTCTCAAATAATGGGAATGAGCGACCTTGATGCAATCCATACTGAGGTGCATAGCAATGAGGGTAAGAAGCCTTGAGTTTCGAATCAAATGGTGTCGGAAAGGGTAAATTGCACCCCTTGACACTCAGGGGACACATCATCTCATGAATGCTTATAGAAGCTCCCTCTAGCTCATGAACCAGTTGGTTTACAAAGGCACGGTCAATATGAGCACCCATAGGAGAGTAAATAAAGAATCTCCTCCAAAGAGATTTTGCGCATGACCGGAGGTATGAAGCTTGGCCTTCTGGCCATCAATCCTCACAAGTTGAGGGCCCAAAGTCTCGGACAAGTCGGTGCTCACCACATAAGTGTCCGGGAAGTAAGCAGATAGCCAATTGAATATGTACTGGGTCTGGAATGTAGTCTTGAAATTCCCTGAGAAGGCCTCTCCTCCGACTATCCCCAGTCCTTCTTCCCCTTTATACGTCTTCCCCCGTGAAATGGATCCCAAACCGTGATAAATGACGCACAATATAGGTTGTGCCAAACCATACTGACGCCCTCGTGCCATGTTGCAGTTTGCAAAAAAGTAGTCAGGACGGATGAAATCACCTTCGGACCTAGGAAGGGAAAACTTGCATAAGAAGAAGGTGAGATAGGCTACCAGGTAAACATGGTCCTTTTCAAACTGGTGCATGAAAGTAGTAGAAATAGCTGCCGCCCTCTCCTTGCCCTTATCACCAAGGACATAACAATATCCAGCATGAGAAGCTCACTTGGCCATCACTGGCCTTTGAGTAAAGCAGTTAATAGATCTCAAAGATCTTTCAACATCCAGGAGGAGGTTCCTCGACCCCCAGTGATATGTGGAACGAACTCGTCATACATAACACCCAGGGAAGTGGAGGTCGAGCAAAGAAAACTTGCCTTCCCCATAATTGAAAAGCCAGGTGTTGCTCACATGACAACATGTTTCCAAAATAGGCTGAATTGTGTTCGGGCAACGGTCGTAGTACCCTACATAACACTGCACAGCCGTCAGCAAGGCGACAAACTTGAGCTCATTCTCATAAATATGGAGCACCTCGAGGGTACATGCATTATAGCCTTTCAAGAATTGGTGTTCACCCTTCAAATGAAGCCCTTCAGGAGACCACATTAACCCCTTTGTGTTGGCCATCCTTTTCCCAAGGGTGGGAGGATCCAAACTAGAAGCCAAGTCACGGTGTGAAAAGTGGAACATGGGAATGTCGTCCTCTTAAATTATTGACTCTCCATCCTCCGTCACTTGGATGTGAAATCGAGCACTGTCAAATACAAAGGTAACGCTTAGAGGCCACTCAAGCTCGCGAGTAAGCTTTGTAAGCCTGTAAGGACCAAGTTTTCCCGGCCATAGTAACACGCCCGGTAGAAGGGTCTGATTGTGTAGATGAAGCACGTGGCAGTGAAGACAGAGGAAGGGAGCAACACTGTTTGAAGAAGAGAGAGAGGCAACGCCGTGCACGTGAAAGGAGGAATACTGCATGTGAACAGAGGAAGGGGGCAACATCGTTTGGAGAAGAGAGAGAGGCAACGTCGCATGCGTGAAGGGAGGAACACCGCACGTGAACAGGGAGAGGGGCAATACCATTTGAGGCACCACTGTGCATGGCAGCATCATGTGTAACACTGTCGTGCATGTCACTTGCAGAGTGCATGCAGCCACACATGCCAGTTGTCCAGTTGCATGTGTGGTTTTTGCCACCTGTCACCACTTGGACGGCCACATCCCCACCAAGGGAGTAATGAAGCCTCTCCCTCTCCCACACGCCATTCACTTCATCCCCTCTCTCTCTCTAAAGCCTTTCAACTTGGAGGCCCTTTTGTTAGCTATTGTTCACCATTGAAGAGCCTTGTTAGAAGCTTGAAGGAGGAGACTGTGGGAGAAGATTTGGAGACACAGTGCACCTAAGGTAAGTGGATCATCTACCTTGTAGGTCCTTAAGCATGGATTAGACATGAATCAAGCATGATAATTTGCATAAGTATTGGCATGATTAATGGATGCATATGTATACTGTTGTACTGTAAATTCCAGCAATTTAGCATGCCTTTGCATGACCAAAATGAGGTATCAAATCTTCCTTGTTTTTCATGGAAAGTCTGTGATTATGTATTTTTGTGTATCTAATAGAAAATGAGAAAGGTTTATGTTAAGAATTAGCATAATTAGAGGCCAATTGATTGTCATGTGGAGTGATGTTTTGACTGTGCTGTAATTTTCACAAAGGTTTGATGTTTTTGTAATATACTTTGGACCTATCAAATGAGGTCCAATTGACCTCAAGCCTCTTCCATTGGAAAGATATCCGTGTCTACTAAAATTTTCATGTTTGAATCTTGCTCAAATTCTTTATGCATGAAGAGTTATGCTTCAAAATGTGCAAGTAGGTCACTGTTGATAAATTTATTAAAAGTGCAAAACTGATGTCTCTGTTGTCACGAATTTTGAATGACCAAATGGAGTCCAAATGTTCTCAAACTGCCCTTTGTTTAAAGATACATGTTTTTGCTCGAATTTTAGTATTGTAGGAACTTTAAAATGTTTTATGGATTGAAAGTTATAATGGTACTATGTGGGACATGTCAATATCCCAACTGCGCAGCAGGTTTCAGATGGGATGCCTCCTTTGTAATGAGCTTCTGAAGGGGCCAACGTGGTCCAAACGTTTGAAAGATATGCATGTCTAATGTAAAATTGGTTTTGGAATTGTTTCGAATTCAAAGTGGATCGAATATTATGACTCTATTTATTACTGGACGTCACTGTTTGAAATTGCAGAAAAATATGAGACTGTGATATTGAAAATATGACACTGTGATTCTGAAACTATGACACTGTGATACTGAAAAGATGACACTATGACACTAAAAATATAATATTGCGATACTGAAAATATGATACTATGATACGGGGTCACTGATAATATATGTGATTATGTTATAATGAACTGTTATATGTGTCATGACCGCTACGCAATGAGTCCTCCACTGGTAGTGGCCACTCTTGACTTTGTTATATTAAGACTGTTATATGTGCTATGACCGGTGCGCAATGGGTCCTCCATTGGTAGTGGCTACTCTAATTCTGTTATATTAAGATTGTTATATGTGCCATGATCGCTATGTAATGGGTTCTCCATTGATAGTGGCTACTTTGATTCTGTTATATTAAAATTGTTATATGTGCCATGATCGCTACGCAATGGGTCCTCCATTGATAGTGGCTACTCTGATTTTGTTATATTAAGACTGTTATATGTGCCCTGACTGCTACACAATAGGTCCTCCATTGGTAGTTGGATTTGTAATTTTGTTATACTGAAAAATTATATCTATGATATGACCACTACGCAATGGCTCCCCCATTGGTCGTTGGGTATACTATACCTCGACTCCTATGATAGGACTGGAGTCGATAAGTGGCTGTGAATAATAGAGAGAGTCTTACCCCCCAAATTGTCATGGGTACTACGCATTGTGCCTTCCAATGGTAATGTAATGCCCACTCGCCTGAAGGCATAAGGAGAGGGTTGTGTCTTGCAAGGCCACAGCCTATCGAAAACCCCAAATTGCACTGCGGATTGTGTGCGTGAGTGAGGACATTACGAAATTGGACCTCCATTTGTCATTGTTCTCCCTTCTGAATGAGGTAGAAGTCCCAAGTTACAGGATTGGCTTAGCCTGATTGATGTGGCTTCTACTTTGGAGTAATAATTCTATTTTCTGCCTATCTGAATTATATATTCTGTATGAGTGTCTAACTAGAACTATGATAAGTAACGAAGTAATTGCTATCTTAGGAAATATTTGATGCTCTGGTATTTGAACCTTGCTCTCTTTATACTGCTACTGTTTCTAATGCACGACTCCACTCTGTGATACCAGTACGATCTCTGATGAACCATAGGCTATGTTATTATGTATCTGCATGTAGACGGGAATATAAGGGTATTGATCTACTTACTAGGCTTATAACTCACTTCGCTTACTTTCATCTGTGTAGAGTGATAGCACTTGACTATGGGAGTCGAGCAGCAGAGTGGTGGCGACAGACATTTGACGCTTCAGACCTGTCAAGGATCCCTTTTTGCATAGTAGGTGTCTAGTGGTGAGGCCACTGTGTTGTTTTGGTGTGATGTACTATAAAGTCAGGCTTGTAAGCCTTGAACTATATTGTAAAGAATCTTGGAGTTGAATGAAATTTTAATGGTTTTAATTTATTCAGTTTATAGTGCTTGATGTATGAGGTTTATTTAATTTTCGTGGTTTGCTTTGATTCCGCATTTCTAACATGCGTTGACCCACTCCTGCCTGAGTGATGTTCGTGACCTCAAGTCGTGATCCCGCACTCTGTCGCCCTCCGGTAGGGTATGGTAGGGGTCAGGGGTAGGGTCATAAAAATTATAGTATTAGAGAAGCCAGGTTAGGATTATTAGCTTAGGAAGTTTTAGAAGTATCCTTAGAATAGTTTTGGGTAGACTAGTAACTGAGTGCTTGTGTCTTAAGTTGAAGATGCCGAGGACATGAGCCAATTATGCAAGCTCCAGTAATGAAAACACCGAGGCCCTCGGTGAGTTTGGCAGAACCTTAGCGACCATGACACAGATGTTGAAAGAAGCAATGTCGGTCCCGTCTACCCCCTCCCCTTACCTGAATGACAATAGTCTAATAGAGAAGTTTAGAAGGGTGTCTCCTCCAACTTTCTTGGGGCTCGGGGGAGTATAGAAAGTAGAACATTGGAGAAGGAAAGTAGAAAAGATATTTGAGGTGTTGGATTGTACAGGTGAATAGAAAGTCAGGCTGGGAACCTCCATTTTAGAAGGAGATGTTGAGCACTGGTGGGGCTCAGTGAAGCAATCGTGGGAAGAATCAGGGACAGAAGTGAGTTGGGAAAATTTTCTAGAAGCATTCAATGAGAAGCATTTCCCTGACTCTATACGAGAAAGAAAAGAAGTAGAGTTCATTGAGCTACAACAAGGAAATTTATCGGTGGAACAATATGCAACTAAGTTTTCTGAGCTGTCAAGGTATGCACCACACATCATTAATACTGAGAGAGGCCTCAGACCATAAATAAGGGGGAGGGTGATATCTGCAAATCTCAAAACCTTCTCCCTTTTGGTAGATTTGGCCTTGAAGATTGAGAGGGACTGTGAAGAGTCTCGCGTTGGGGGAAACTGGAAGATGGGACCATCCCAGTTTGGAAACTTGGGGAGAAAGGCTCGACAACCACTAAGAGATAACCAGAGGGGTAAGAAGATTCAGAGGACCTTGCCGGGCGACGTAAGGGAGGGAGAACATGCGCCCGATGTTCCCACATTGTGGGAAGGATAATCATTCAGCGGATGAGTGCCGAAGAACGACAAGGGCGTGCTTCAAATGTGGCAAACCTGGCCACCAGATTAGAGATTTCCAAGGGACCTAGAAACCAAACGAAGACTCAAGGTTGGGTATTTTCCCTCACAGAACAAGAAGCCAAGGCATCTGCCTCTATAATCTGAGGTACGCTCTTCGTTTGTGGCATAAAAGCTAAAATTATGGTCGATCCTGGATCTACACACTCTTTTGTTGCTCCTCATTTTGCATGCCACGTAAATACTAGACCTTCGCTTCTTGACTGGACATTGGTAGTATCCACACTTATTGGGGAATCTATAGAAATTGATATTATTTACAAACACTGTGGGGTTTTACTTGAAGAGTGTGTGCTGCCTATAGATTTGATACTATTAGACATCTAAGACTTTGATGTTACTTTGGGCATGGACTAGTTGTCCACACACCATTGTACAGTAAATTGTCATGCTAAGACTGTAACCCTTAGATGCCCAAACCAGCCTGAGTTGAACCTTGTTGGCCTCAAGGATGTTTCTCTTATGCACTTCATCTCGGCTCTTCGAGCTTCCCTGTTGCTAGCCAAAAGATGTGTTGGGTATTTAGCTTCTGTAGTAGAAAATCAGGACGTCCGGTTCAAGTTAGAAGAAATACCGGTGGTGAGGGAATATCTAAACGTTTTTTCTGATTAGTTAACCTCTCTACTTCCAGTCAGGTAAATAGAATTTGAGATAAATGTGGTCCTTGACACTGCCCCCATATCTAAAGCCCATTATAGGATGGCCCTAGTGGAACTAAAGGAATTGAAGGAAGAATTGCAATAAATGTTGGAGAAAGGATTAATTAGACCTAGTGTTTCGCCTTGGGGTGCACCTGTCTTATTTGTTAAAAAGAAAGATGATTCTTTGAGGCTTTGTATAGACTATCGGCAACTGCACTAGGTCACTGTAAAGAATAAGTACCCCTTTCCAAGAATTGATGACTTTTTGACCAACTCCAAGGGGCCCAAGTGTTTTAAAAAATTGACCTTCTGTCAGGTTATCATCAGATGCTAGTTAAGGAAGAAGAATCCCCAAGACCGCCTTCAGAACTCGATATGGCCACTATGAGTTATTAGTACTGTCGTCTGGGTTAACAAATTCCCCAGTTGTCTTTATGGATCTGATGAATAGAGTTTTTAAACCCTTTCTGGATGATTTTGTAGTGGTCTTTGTAGATGATATTCTGGTATACTCAAGGAATCTAGAAGAACATGAACGACATTTAAGAATGGTCCTCCAGACCTTAAAGACAGAGAAGTTATATGTTAACCTGGGGAATAGCGAGTTTTTGCTTCCAAGCGTGGCCTTCCATGGATACGTTATTTCTAAGGATGGGGTCGCAATTGACCCTTGCAAAATTGAAGCCATACTTAAGTGGGAAAAACTAATAAATGTGATGGAAGTCCGTAGTTTTCTGGGACTGGTTGGATACTATAGGTGTTTTGTAAAAGGTTTTTCAAAGATAGCACTCCCCCTGACTCGCCTGATTCAGAAGGAGGTGAAATTTGTATGATTGGATGACTGTGAGAAGAGTTTTCAAGAATTAAAGAAGGGATTAACTACCGCCCTAATATTAACCTTACCTAAAGGAAATGAAGCTTTGTGGTCTACACCGACGCTTCTCATAAGGGACTTGGGTGTGTGTTAATGAAGCAAGGGAAGGTCATAGCTTATGCCTCGAGACAGTTAAAGTCGCATGAGCAGAATTACCCAACCCACGATTTGGAACTTGTGGCTACAGTATTTGCCTTGAAATTCTGGAGACATTACCTCTATGGGGCCCAATTTAAGATATCCACGGATCATAAGAGCCTCAAGTATTTATTTTCTCAAAAGGAGATGAATATGAGGCAAAGAAGATGGATGGACCTACTGAATGATTATGACTGCACCATTAACTATCACCCGAGTAAGACAAACGTTGTGGCAGATGCCGTGAGTAGGAAGCCCGTGGTGTCAGTGGCTCACATGATGGTCCGAGAGATGAAATTGATAGAAGATGCAGTGGAATGGCACCCAACACTACCCCCTAGTGGTGGGGTAGGAATAACTGCTGGTATAAGGGTGGAACCTTAGCATTTTCAACAGATCCAGGTGGCACAAAAGATAGACCCCCAGCTCATGAAAATCCTAAAAAGTTAGAAAGAAAAGATGATTCTTCTCTGATGAGAGGGGCAATGTCGTTTGAGGTACCGCTGTGAATGGAAGTGCCATGTGTAACACTACCGTGCATGGACCGTGAATGCCACCTGCTGAGTGCATGCAGCCACACATGCCAGTTGTCCAGTTGCATGTGTGGTTTTTGCCACCTGTCACCACTTGGACGGCCACCTCCCCACCAAGGGAGTACTTAAGCCTCTCCCTCTCCCACACGCCATTCACTTCATCCCCTCTCTCTCTCTAAAGCCTTTCAACTTGGAGGCCCTTTTGTTAGCTATTGTTCACCATTGAAGAGCCTTGTTAGAAGCTTGAAGGAGGAGATTGTGGGAGAAGATTTGGAGACACAGTGCACCTAAGGTAAGTGGATCATCTACCTTGTAGGTCCTTAAGCATGGATTAGACATGAATCAAGCATGATAATTTGCATAAGTATTGGCATGATTAATGGATGCATATGTATACTGTTGTACTGTAAATTCCAGCAATTTAGCTTGCCTTTGCATGACCAAAATGAGTATCAAATCTTCCTTGTTTTTTATGAAAAGTTTGTGATTAAGTGTTTTTGTGTATCTAATGGAAAATGAGAAAGGTTTATGTTAAGAATTAGCATAATTAGAGGCTAATTAATTTTCATGTTGAGTGATGATGTGACTGTGCTGTAATTTTCAAGAAGGTTCTATATTTTTTTTGTTACATGTTTAACCTATCAAATGAGGTCCAATTAACCTCAAACCTCTGCCATTGAAGAGATATCTGTGTCTATTAAAATGTTCATGTTGAATCTTTCTCAAATTATTTATGCATGAAAAGTTATGATTCAAAATGTACAAGTAGGTTACTGTTGGTGAACTTAATAAAAGTGCAGAACTGATGTCTCTGTTGTCACAAATTTTGAATGACCAAATGAATTCCAAATGTTCTCAAACTGCCCTTATTTTAAAGATACATGTTTTACTCGAATTTTGGTTTTGGAAGCACTCTAATATATTTTTTGGACTGAAAGTTATAATGGTTCTAAGTAGGACATCTCACTGTCCAAACTACCCCCATTTGAAAGATATGCGTGTCTAGTGTAAAATTGTGTTGGAATCGTTTTCTAATTCTGAATGGATCGAATATGATGACCCTGTTTTGGACTGGATGTCACTATCTGAAATTGTAGAAAAATACGAGACTGTGATATTGAAAATATGACACTGTGTTGCTGAAAATATGACACTGTGATGCTGAAAATATGATACTGCGATACTGAAAATATGATACTATGATACAGGGGCACTAATTAATATATGTGATTTTGTTATAAAAAACTGTTATATGTGCCATGACCGCTATGCAATGGGTCCTCCATTAGTAGTGGCTACTCTAATTTTGTTATATTAAGACTGTTATATGTGCCACTACGCAAGGGGTCCTCCATTGGTAGAGGCTACTCTGATTCTGTTATATTAAGATTGTTATATGTGCCATGACCGCTACACAATGGGTCCTCTATTGGTAGTGGTTACTCTAATTTTGTTATATTAAGACTGTTATAGATGCCTTGATGCTATGCAATGGGTCCTCCATTGGTAGTTGAATTTGTGACTCTGCTATACTGAAAACTGATATCTGTGATATGACCACTATGCAATGGGTCCCTCATTGGTAGTTGGGTATACTCTACCTTGACTCCTATGATAGGAGTGGAGTCGAGGAGTGACAATGAAGAATAGGGAGGGTCGCGCCCTCGAAATTGTCATAGGCCTGAAGGCATAAGGAGAGGGTCGTAACTTGCAAGGCCACAGCCTATCGAAAACCCTAAAGCGTGATAAGGATTGAGGGCATGAGTGAGGACATTACAAAATGGGACCTCCATTTGTGATTGTTCTCCCTCTTGAATGAGGGTAGAAGTCCCAAGTTACAAGATTAGCTTAGCCTAATCGATGTGGTTTCTACTTCGAGAGTAAACAATTCAGTTTTCTTCTTGTCTAAATTAGATATTCTGTATGAGTGTCTGGCTGGAACTATGATAAGTAACAATGTAATTACTATCTTAAGAAACATTCAATGCTCTGGTATTTGAACCTTGCTCTCTTTATACTTCTAGTGTTTATATTTTGATGCATGATTCCACTCTGTGATACTAGTATGATCTCTGATGAACCGTAGGCTATGTTTTTATGTATCAGCATGTAGATGGGAATACAAGGGTGGTGATCTACTTATTGGGCTTATATCTAACTCTGCTTACTTTCATCTATGTAGAGTGATAACACTTGACTGTGGGAGTCGAGCAACAAAGTGGTGGCGGCAGACATTTGAAGCTTCAAACCAGTCAGAGATCCCTTTTTGCATAGTAGGTGTCTGGTGGCGAGGCCATTATGTTGTTTTGGTGTGATGTACTGTAAAGTCAAGCTTGTAAGCCTTGAACTATATTGGAAAGAATCTTGAAGTTGAATGAAAATTTAATGGTCTTAATTTATTCAGTTTATAGTGTTTGATGTATGAGTTTTATTTAATTTTCGTGGTTTGCTTTGATTCCTCATTTCTAACACGCGTTGAGCCACTCCCGCTTGAGTGACGTTTTCGACCTTCGATCACGATCTCGCACTTTGTCGCCCTCCGGTAGGGTACGATAGGGGTCTGGGGGCGGGGTTGTGACAGAGCCATATTGGCTTTCCCTCAATAAGACTGACACTTGTGTTCCCCTGGCCTAGGAAGATTCCTCCCCGAATGTACGTTCTTTGAAAATACAAGAAAAAGAATCTTAGATAAGGCCATATGGCGTTATGGACTTGCTAATGTGAGAAAAGGCCAGCTCGGGCCCAACAAAAATTCGTCAGCATATCCCCTAAAAGCAGAGACTTTGATAAAAAGGTGCTTAGCTAATCCGAGGCACCCAAGGGATACTTGAAGAATTGAACTGTGGGACGTACCCAAGCTAGACAAACCCCAACAGAGCCCCCTTTTATCAAAATGAAAACCATGCAAAAATGCTTAAAAAGCATAAAAAAGGCCTAAAAAGCATGAAAAATGCTTAAAAAGCATTAAAAATGCCCAAAAACATGAAAAATACTGAAAAGACATAAAAATGCTTGAAAAGCATGAAAGATGCTTAAAGCATGAAAAATGATCAAAAGGCATACAAAATATGCAAAAGGGGTATGCAACGTACAAAAGAAAGCATGGAAAAATAAATTGGGATGCTACTTGCAAGAAGAAAAAAAAAAGAGGTTAGGCTTACCAAAGTCGGGTACTTCAAACCCTCTCTAAGCCACTTGGAACACACTTTCTCAGTCTAGGAGAGCTATCCACTTTCTCTCACTGAAAAGTAAAAAAATGAATGAGAATGGGTGAAAATGGGGCTCTCTAACTGTCTTATGTCCTGTGAAAAAGGTAAAATTTCACTCTTCCCCATAACTCCTCATAAACTCAATATTCCAGCATGATCCATGACCAAGAAATGGTCATTTGAATGAAAGATGAGGGCTTTCAAATGAACGGGGCAAGCTAGAAAGATGTTTTTTTGCTTGCAGACAGCCCTTAGAACAAAAATTGAATGCGAAGAAAAATCGTCAATTACAGGCAAACGACATTGGAATCGCGTGGGATTGGCGCCAATGCAACCGAAAAATTTAAATTAGTGGGAAGGGTCCCACCCGGTCCCTCAAGAAGGCCTCGAGACAAGCCGTCAGGCCCACTAAGGGCCCAACGAACCCTCTCTCTTTCTTTTTTTGTTTTTTCTCTCTCCCTCTCACATGCAAGCCAAGTTGGGCCTTCGGCTTGAGCCCGATCCCAAGCTCTCTCTCCCTCTCACGCATGTTCTCCCACCCCCATGTGCACCTCTCTCCACGCTCTCTTTCCTCACTCTCCCCTCTCTCACTCTTTGCGCTCTCTCCCCCTTTCTTTTGCTGCTCTTCCCCTCTCTCGAGAGATCCTCTCTCTGTCTCTCTCCACACTCTCTCTCCCTATCTCATGTTTCTCTCCTCATGCTCTCGCTCTCCTGAGAGCCTCTCTCTCTCGAGTGTTTCTTTCTCTTTCTCGTGCGGATCCCTCTTTCGCACCTCACTGTCTCTTCACACTCTTTCTCTCTCCACTCTCTCTCTCAACCTCAGTCTCTCTTCCTTCATGCTCTCTCTCCCTAGAGCGTCTCTCTCTCCACGCTCCCACTTTTCTCTCTCCTCTCACACAAACTCTACATTCTTCATCTCTCTCATCATTTTCATCCATTTGGAACCTCATCCAAACCCATTCACCTCTCAAACTACCCAAATACCCCACTAAACCGTCATCCTCTAAAACATCACAACCACTTATTATCTTAAACTACACAAATACCCCATTAAACCTTCACCCCCCCAAAACGTCACAACCACTTACCATTTTAAACCACCCAAGCCCTTAAAATTAAACCATCATTGACCACACCACGCCTATCCACGATAAATTTCCATATCCCTACCACCACCAAAGAAGCCTCCATTCCCTGATTGAATCAATCTTCTGCAAACCCTATCAAACTTCATTTTTACCCTAAACATCATTGACCATACTGCACCAATCTCCCATGAAGCACCATTCTAGACTATGAATGGGTGCTTCTACCTAAATCAACTCAATCTCCAGTAGACCTTCATCTCACCCACCATCCGATCACTTGAATGAGTACCCAGATGGAACATCTCGTCATGGATTGGGTCGGCACCATCACCACTAATTGAGAATCATTTAAAATTGTGAACGAGCACTCTCATCATGACCACCCTTTTTCATCCCCAATGAGTCTCACCAAAGGCATTTAAAACCCCAGATGAGCCTCAAAGGACCATTCAACCCACTTTTCTATATTTACCATCAAGGAGGGGACCTTCCCATCCCATTATCCACTCCACCATGCGTGTGTGTGTGTCAAAAAAAATATAGATAGATATGGCCATGAAGCCATGGGTAAAAATGCTCAAAAAAGAAGCTGGGCGTGATAAAAACTCGAAAGGGCGTCACGAGTAAAAATGGAAAATAAATACAAACGTAGCCCTGAAGCTACGGGTAAAAGAGTTCAAAAAGTGAAAATTGGTCATGGTGAAAACCAGAAGGAGAGCCACAATTAAAAATGGAAAATAAAGATGGAGGTAGCCATGAAGCTCAGGGTAAAAGAGTTCAAAAAGAGAAAATAGGGCATGGTAAAAACTCGAAGGAGTGCCATGAGTAAAAATGAAAATAAAGGCAGACAGGACCATGAAGTCACATGTAAAAGAGCTTAATAAAAAAAAGAAAGTTGGTGAAAATAGTTCTACGACACCATTTTCACTCAGCTCAAGTGGAAACTCGAAAGGGTACATGGATCAATAAGCAGGTTGATGCAAAGTTTGCCCTCGTAGGCGGCTTCAGCCATCCCCTCCAGACAAAATTTCAGTAGTTTGAGAGTCAATACCCTTAAAAAAGGTACCCTACTACTGAAACAAAAAAGAAAGAGCTCAAGAAAACTCCAACAACTTAGGCTAGCTTACAAAGGGACCCTCAAGATAAAAAAGATCACCAAGATGGAAAGTCAGATTGGCCACATGCCAAAATAACTCCCTTCTAAGAAGTTACCAAAAACAAGAAACTCCGACAAGCTGAGGCAAATGTTCCCAAAAGGTGGTTGACTATCAAACCTGACCAATACCTCCCCCGCCATCAAGGGTAACTGTCTTATTAAGGTTCTCAATTGCTGATGGTTTAGACTTTTCAAGATGGCCAACAAAAAGGCCCTGACTAAGCCTAGTAGGTTGGGTTCAAACCGTAAAGAGAGTCGCATCAAAATCCCCAGTTTTCGATGATTCAGACTCTTTACGATGGCCAACAAAAGGCCCCTGACTGAATCCGGTAGACTAAAGCCCAAAGAGACATCCCACATGTTAAACACTTCTGAACCCTAGTGCAGTAGTTCATACGCCCCATTAAGGGCCTTCGACTGTCAATCGAAAGCACAAATGTCTTCTGAAGAAGGAACAAAGCCCTCAAGCAAGGTCCCTACTAGAAGAGAAAATCAAAAGCTTGACGGATTGGGAAGGACGCCCTTAAGCAAGACCCCCGACTGCCAAACAAACCCTGATTTTGACAAGATTGGGTCTCTAAGCCCATAAGCAAGGCCCCCAATTATTGAAACCAAAAAGAATTGTTGAAGTGGGAAGATAGCCTTTAAGCAAGGGCCCCACCAATGGCTCAAGTCACTTGTCCCTCAAAAGTCTTGATGATACTAGGTCTACAAGCCCTTAAACAAGGCCCCCAATCATGAAAGCTCCTCGATCATCCCCTAAGGAAGAAGCCTGATACGATTTCCCTTCAACAGTCGAACTGGTGCTAGTGATCGAGAAGAAAACTAAAGTGGAAGACTAATTTTGTTCTGAATGTTGACCTTCTCACTATTCTCGAAGAACAACATTCAGCAAGGTCAGCTATTGCAAGGTATTTTTTGATACGCTAGTATTCCCAGTGTGAATAAAGAGGAAGCTAGTTGCAATCTAGGCCTATAGGTACCAAAGCACCTGTGGACTACGAAAGCGCTGACCAAATATGCCCAAGTTTTTGATGAATTCTAGAAGGTGTCATATTAGTCTCAAAACGCATGTGAGGGTATTATTTGATACCCTAAGAACACCCAGCATGTTTCATCATGATCCGACAAAGTTAAAGCAGATAAGACATAAACTTAGTTCTCAATTTCATTCCGTGTATGTTAAAAACGTGCCTCATAACTGCAAACCTATTACCGGGGTTTCATGAGTACCACACGATTTCCATTGGATTCAGAAGGTCCAAAAAACCCTAAATACCAAATTTTAGCTTATTTGGATGCTTTTAAAGAGGAACACCCCTTTGATCAAATGGCCCTATCTTGAAGCCCTTACATCAGATCATTTTGAAAATGGATTCGTTGCAACCATGACATCGAGGGTTTCAATTTGAGGTAAATATTATACAAGATGCAAGACCAAAAGACACTTTATTTTGAATTCACAAAAGGGTATAATTTTTAGTGACCGAAAACCCATTTTTCGACTTGTTGGGCCTCGATCTCATCATGTCAGAGGACAGCACGATGACCTGGATTTGGAGGTTCAGCTCAAAATAGCTCACCTGGGAACCGCAGCGTATGAGGTGCACATGCAGACAAGTATCAACTAATGAGAGCGGATTATGGGGTGTGAGGTGGGACCTACCTCACGGTGGGTTCGTGACATGCTTGAGCACACTTAGATCACGATGGAAAGCCCCCTACCCTAAGGCTTGCTCGGCTCTAGCCCCCTCGCTCGCACTCTGTGACTAATGAACACACATACATAAGATTGCCAGACCAGTGGATCAGAAGACCCTGACTTGCCGTTAAAAAGATATATATGTAAAAAAAAAAGAAAAAAAAGATGGGGTGATAGGAGACTGTTTGTCAGTTTGATAACTTTTGACGCTATCTTGTCAAATGATCTCATATAAGTAAAGAGTGAATAAGAGAAAGAGTGAGAGAGAATAAGAGAGAGAAGCGAGGAAGAGAGGGTACGTAGGGGAGCAGCGGTCGGCTCGATCGAGGGAGAGAAGAAATAGAGGTAAAGTGAGGGAGTTGGCGGCTGAACCGTCGGCATCGAGAGAGAGGGGGAGAGAAGAAAGGGAGGTGAAGGGGAGTAGTTGTCAGCTTAGTCGAGAGAGAGAGGGAGAGTGAGAAAGAGAGAAGAAGAAAGTGTCGTCGGCTCGATTAGGCTTAGGGAGAGAGAGATAGTGAAGGAGAAAGAAAGGGAGAGAAGGGAGACAGAAAGAGAGGAGAGAATAGTAAGAGAAGTGGGCCTACAGCTTATCCGTCAGCTCTGTTAGGTTTAGAGAGAAAGAGAGAGTGATAAAGAAAGAGAAAGAAGAAGAAAGAGTGAGAAGGAGGAGAAGAGAGAGTGAGAGAGAGGAGAGAATGATAGAGTGAGAGAGAAGGGAGAATGATAGAGGGAGAGGGAGAGAGAGAATGAGAGAGTAAGAGAAGTGGGTCGGTAGCTCGACTGTTAGCCCGGTTAAGCTTAGAGAGCAAGAGAAAGAGAGAGAGAAAGAGAAAAGACTAAAAAGAAAGGGAAAGAGAGAGAAGGAGAGGGAGAGAGAGAGAGAAGGAGAGGGAGAAAAGAGAGAGGAGAGAGTGAATGGAGAGAAGAGAGAAAGAAGGAGAGAGTAAGAAAAGTGTGTCGATGGTTTGTTCACTAGCCCGGTTAGGCTTAAAGAGAAAGAGAGAGCAAGATAGTAAGTGAAAGGTAGAGAAAGAGAGGGAGAGAGAAGGGGAGAAAGAGAGAAGGAGAGGGGAAAGGAGAGAACGAGAGAGAAGACAAAAGGGGGAGGGGGAGAGGGAGAGAGAAGACAAAAGGAGAAGAGAGAGAAAAGAGGGAAAAAAAGAAGAGATGAGAGATGAAAGAGAGAGAGAGTCGACCTGGTTGGGTTGTGAGAGCATGAGGGAAGAGGAGAGAGAAAGGAGAGAGAAGACAGGGAAAATAAGAAGGGGTGAGAGAAAAAGAGGAGAGAGAAAGGAGAGAGAAGAGAGGGGAAGAGGAGAGAAAAGAGAGAGAATAGAGGGGAAATAAGATGGGGTGAGAGAAGAAGAAAAAGGAGGAGGGAAAGAGAGAGAAAGAGAGAGATAGAAGAAGGCAGAGGAAGAGAAGAGAGAGAAGAAAGAGAGAGATAGGAGAAGGCAGAGGAAGAGAAGAGAGAGAAGAAAGAGAGAGCAAGAGAAAAATGGAGGAGAGAGAAATGGTGAGAGTTTACCTAGTGGGGTCCTTGGATCTGACTGGTGGCTAGGTTGGGAGTGAAGAGTTCCAAGGGGGAAGTGAGGGACTCCAAGTGGGGAGTGAAAAGTTCTAAGGGTAGTGGTTTATTGGGAAAGTTTTCTCTCTCATCATTTTGGGTGAAAGGGGTAGAGAAACAAAATATTGCAAACCAAAGGAAACTCAATTGATTTTTGAGCTTATGGGAAAAGTCTCATTAGCCTTTCATTCCGCTTTTTGAACTTAGGGTTACAAATGATTATATAGATTTTTGAGGACATTTTTCAGCACCTTGGGTCCCCGATGCAGAATAAAAAGAGAAGCCGGTCAATAAAGCCTGAATAATAGTGAAATTCTCAATAGTTCTAGAATTTCCCCAAAATAAGTGGAAATGTTTATAATGATTTCAACAGGCCACCTGCCAAGTTTTGTCACAATCCAACATGTCTAAGGTCATGCATGAACTTCTCTCCATTTTGTTTTCTCTCTCTAACACACATAGCGGTGGCAGCACCGTGCGTGTTTCCCTCTCTTTCTTTCCTTCTTTCTCCTTTGGCTCTTTTCTAATCTCTTTCCTTCTTTCTTCTCTAACTCTTTCCTAACCTCCGTCCTCTCTTTCTTTTTCTCTTTCCTCGTTCTTATTGCCTCTCACTGTTCCCCTTCTTTCTCTCTCTACTTTCCTTTCCTCTTTCTCTTCTGTAAACCCACTTTCTTCCTCTCTATCTTTCTTTCTCTCGCCATATTATTTCTTTTCTCTCTCCTTCCAGTCATGCATGGCGATACCCATCACCGGGCATGAAATTCTCATTCTTCCTTTATCCTCTAGAGACATGCACAGTGAGCGGGGCCTTAACCAGAGTAGGGGGCAGGGCCTTTGTCCAATTTTCCCCTTCCCCATGTTGTGCGACAATGATCATCGTTGCACACGACATTCCTTTACTCATTCTTTGACAAGGACACAGAATCATGCCCTTTCTCGAGTGGTGGGTGGGGTCATGTTTGAGTCCCTTATGATGCGAGCGGCGATGCCTAGCGCCGCGTGTGTCTTTCCCTTTCTTGTTCCTGTCTCTCTCGCTTGACACGGTCGGCATGACCCATCATTATCCATGTTCTTTTTATCTCCTCTTTCCTCTGTCATGGGAAACAAAACCCATCATCATTCATGTTCTTTCTCTCTCCTCTTTCCTCTATTATGGGCAACAAAAACCCATCATCGTCCATGTCCTTTCTCTCTCCTCTTTCCTTTGTCATGGGAGGTGGAACCCATCGCCATCCATGTTCTTTCTCTCTCTTCTTTCCTTTGTTATGGACAGCGAAACCCATCACTATCTATGTTTTCTTCTTATGTTTCTCACCTTTTATGATCGGCGGAAGCCCATCGCCATCCATGTTCTCTTTTTCTCTCTCTCCTTTCAAGGGCGATGGAACAGATCGTCATCCATGTTTCTTCCTTTCTCTCTCTTCTCTTTTCATCTCTCTTCTCTTCTCTCCTTTCTCTCCCTTCTCTCCTCTCACTCACTTCTTCTCTCTCCCCCTTTCTTCTGTCTCCCTTCTTTGCTCTTCTCTTTTATCTTCTTTCTCTCCACATTCTTCTCTTCTCTTTTCTTGTCTCTTCTTCTCTTCCCTCTCCTTTCTTTTCTATCACTTCTCTTTCTTTTCTTCTCCTTTCCTTCTCTTTTCTTCTATCTCATTTCTTCTCTCCCTTTCTCTCTCTTCTTTTCTTATCTCTCCTCTTCCTCTTTCTTTTTCTTCTTCCTCACTCATTGGACCAAGGGACAGGTCTAGCACTGTCACGGTTGTCTCGTCCTTGAGCAGTATTGCCACCGTGCCAGCCTAAGTTACCTTGCCCTTCTTGCTGCCATGTCGAACTCACCGTTGTGTCAGATTGGTTGGTGTTGGTGTTATGTCGTCGAGTAGTATTGCCGTCGTTCCTGTCCGTGTTACCGTGCCCGTCTTGCTACCACGTCAAGCCAATCATCATGCCGATCTAGCCATTGTGCTAGGCTAGCCACCCAATTAAATTTATCTTTCTTTCCTTTTCTTCTCTCTTCTTCCTTCTCTCAACCCCCACCTCATTATTTCTTCTCTTTTCTCCTTTGAATGTGCATGCCATTCTGCATTCACCCAAAGACAGGATGACAACCCTTGGCCCACTTGTCTTGTAAAATTAACCATGTGTGTGTGATCGCAGAAGCAAGAGAATACAGGCCAAGGGAGGCAATTCTGAACCAGTGTATGACTGGGGGGACTTTTCGCTTTGATCTAAGAGGGCGTCCACTTGATCCAGCCCAAGTGAGTCACCGACCCAAGTGAGGTGTGTCCCGTGTCACAATAAATTTCTTTCTCATTGGTTGCTATACCTGCCCTTGTCCTTGAGCAAGGTTCCCGAGAGAGCGATCTCAAGTCTCGAGTTCCCTTTGAAACCCGAGACACGTGTCACCAGATCATCTAGATGTGGGGGTGAGATCGAGGCACCTAACCTGCTTGGCGATTCTACTAGGGACTTACTACCCCTTCATCGGATTGTTTCGCTAGTTTCTCCTTTGTCTTTCTGTTTTCACACACCACATGGCTTCCGGGTTCCTTAACCCATTCATCCGGATCGAGGATTTTCTCATGCCTGCATTCATGAGCTTCCTCTGGGAACAAGTTCCTCGAACTTCATTCCCAACTTTTCTTTTGAGCAAAGACCCAGTGTCTAGCTCCTAGGTCTTAACCTGAATTGGCGTGAGAAGGGACTTAAAGGTCCCTAACTCCCCATCTCCTTGCCCTGGTGGAACCCCCACCAAGGCCCTCTACATCGGCAGCACATCTGCTGCCACTCACAGCATGCACCCTGTCACCGGAAAGTCACTTGTCGGTCTTATTTCTGAGGTACGCCGGAAGGTTGCCCAGTCCCTTTCTGAGAAAGGCAAGAAAATTACCATTACTCTTGTGGGTCGCCACAAGGCCACCCCCCTCATTCCTGCTCCACCTCAGGTCTCTATGATTAGAGACTCAACACATCGAGGAGGAGACCCTAAGGCCTCCACTTCTTCCATACACTCTAAGACTTGTGGGTCATTCACTCAAGTCACACCTCAGGGCAGCCCTTGTGCTACCTCGAGTATGCGTCCAGGATCAGGCCTCCTTGAGCTGAAACCTATGCGCATGCATGTGCATCCCATTACTCCGGGTAACATCGTTGCTACGCCAACCCAAGCACACGGAAGATGATCTCTTTATCCTCCCTCTCAGCACACACTAGTGCACCCTATACGGGGCAAGCTCGCACCTATTCCCTTGCAAACACCTTCTCATAGTTCTCGACCTCCTAAGGCCAGACCACCTGTTTGAGCCCGGACTGATCCCCAAGTCACCCAAAATGCTACTTCAAGGGACGTACACACGCCACCTTCCCAGGCCACTGCTTGCTCCCGACCCAAACATCTTCGAGATCGGATCCCCTCTTCTTCCGCCCTTTCTCCTCCAGGTGGATATCTCAAGACCTGATACTTAAATGTTTTCCCTAAGAGCACCATCCTTTGCCAGCCCCATCAGGTCGGCTATGCCTCTGAAGCCCACAAAGGAGTTCGGTGCAAAGGCTTGATGATTGATGAAGTTCTACAACTTCCAAGGTAGGAGTCCAAGCTGACCTCTGTCCATGGTCCACATTCGCTGCCCCATCATATGAACACGACCCTCTCATGCTCTAAGAAGGCGGGTCAACCTTGACCCCAGTCTCAGTTCTAGAGAGAAGTCTATCACAGTCTCAAGCTCAAGCAAGACAGATGACTGCAGATCCTAATTAAGGAGCCGACCAGAAAATTCGAGGCACTCAGCTCCAAGGGTCTCCTTCTTGAAAATCCCTTATATCCTCTTTGAATCACAGAGACTGAAGAAGAGGTGCAAGAATTCTGCACCATGGTCAGTTTCATAGAAGATGACCCAACCACGCAGCAGCCACGGTCCCAAGACCGTCAAGAACCGATCCTCACACGATTTGCATATAAGACTCGAGTCCAGTCAGGGCATGCCGACCCCTTGCTGACCGATATGCTACATATGACTCGCCAAGCTCAGAAGCCCTCAACTGCACTTAAGGCTAACCTCCCTAGAGAAACAGTTAGCTTTATGGTTGTAAACTAACCTAGCGACGGACAAGAAGAGCGCATGAGAAGGTTCGAAGACATGGTGCATGCAATGATGGAGAAGATTGACCGTATGAGGCCAAATTCGATCACTCATATGACGTAGCTCCAAGGCAGCCTTCTCCCCCTTCCTCACAGTACAATTTGTTCCTCACTCTATCTCATAGGTGGACATTGACACTATGATAACCCACAGCTTAAAAAGAAGACAAATTCCGGGTATTCAGGGTGCAACACTCTATAAAAAACCATACCCCTCTTACATTGGCCAGGTTCTATTTCCCACGAACTACAAAAAGGGGAAGTTTCACCTGTTCAATGGAGCAACATCCTCGCACCAGCATATCACACATTTCCAAGCAGCATGTCGAGAGGCAGTGGCAGATGGGAGACTCCTCCTCCGTTAGTTTGTTGCAACTCTTAATGGCCCCGTCTTTCAGTGGTATGCTCGGCTTCCCTCAAATTCAGTACATTCTTGGGAGGAAATGGAGAAACTGTTCCACCAGCATTTCTATGAGGTCGAGAGAGAGGTCCAAACCATCGAGCTTCTCACCTTGACTCAGGAACCAGATGAACCTGTGGATCAATTCATAGCAAGGTGGAGAGATTGGCCTCTCGCCATCCCAATCTCATGCTTGAGAAGGAAGCAGTTCAGACCTATGTGCGAAACATGCGTCTTGAGATTGCTCTTCATGTTGAGGTCTCCAATCCGACTTCCAAGTCAGAGTTGATCGCTAAGTCAGTTCACATAGAGAGCTTGTCACGCCACCATATCGAGCCTCGACAACAGTTTTCAAGCTTGGGAAACAACCGAGGTAATGGTAATTCTCGGACCAACACTTGGGGCAATCAACAAAAAGGGGTAATCAGTGTGGCCGTTACCGTCAGTGATCCAAAGAAGGCTGCCTCTCAAACTTTGAACCTCCCTAAAGGGACAGGCACAACAAAACTCAAACAGCGCCACAGGGAGGCAAGCAGCAATCATACAACCGGGTACCTACACCTGCAAACCTTAATCAACATGACTATTGGACTAGGCATCA
This sequence comes from Amborella trichopoda, assembly GCF_054954075.1. Classification (NCBI taxonomy): domain Eukaryota; kingdom Viridiplantae; phylum Streptophyta; class Magnoliopsida; order Amborellales; family Amborellaceae; genus Amborella; species Amborella trichopoda. The sequence goes on from NC_142340.1 coordinate 19,258,259, forward strand.
GAATAAGGTATATCCTTTTGAAAAGGAATGGGTTCCTGCACTGCTCCAACTATTGCTGGAACAGAACATGATTGAGCTGCCTGAGATCAAGTTTCTCGATCAAGCTGGTCTCGATACACACACAAGATATTGTGCTTATCATTGAAGGGTAAACCACTCCACAGAAGAATGCTACACACTTAAAGACCTCATCGAGGCTCTGATCCAGAAGGGTCAGATCAAGCTCGAAGAACTCAAGAAAGCATTCGGGGAAACTGAGGCCTCCGACGTGGTAATAGTACAAGAGAAAGACAAAAGCCTGATCCCTTCTGATAAGTTGTCAACAGATCGTCTCCACGCTTTGTTCAGTATGGTCCTCTAATAAGGACTCATTACACTAAACCCGACATGGCAACCCAAGTGCCTTGCTCAGGGGATTGAGAATCACTGGTGCCCATACCATCAGATATGGGCTAAAAATATGTTATGGGTTTGAAGCTGTGGTTGCAGAAAAAGTCTAGAAAGGTTACATTGCTTACGCCGAACACCCTCAAGACACTATGCCCATCCAGGAGGGCGTTTCAATGCAAGACTCCTGCAAGGATGCCTCTGATCCCGCTGAAGTCTCGACTTCGCCATGGAAAGTCCATCAAGGGCGGAGCAGGCGCAAGTCTTCAAATCGAGAAGCGATTCGACAAGCTAGGGTTGTTCACAAACCTAGTAAGATGGACCAAGCACCTCCAAAGGTGATTAGAAAAAGACGAGCACCAAGGGCTGCACACTGGAAGAACAAGGTTCCTCAGCCACCGGTCGAGCCAGAATTTCTTAGGCCTCTTCCTTCCTTGCCGACCTTACAAGACTTCATACCGGTTGTCGTCGACCTTATTCCCTCGTCTCGTCAAGAGGACATCCCTGGGCCATCTTTTACGCGAGGCACGTCCAATAAGGGTGACGACATTAAAAACATTCCCCAATAGTCTAAGAAGGGGAAACACCTAAAAGACTCCCTACACATGTCCAACCCTGGTGATGATGTAAAAATCTGCCTCAATCGGTCCAATGAGGGGAACGACCTTAAAAGTCCCTCACCTATTAACCCTTCTCCTTCTCCCTCGACTTCTTCTTCTTCTTATCCTTCTGCTTCTATGTCTCCTGCAGGTAACACCTTGAAATGTTTAGACTTCGAGGCTCTTGACAGAGAGCTCAAAGGAACCAATATAAGCAGGACGCACAGGAGATGGCTGAAAACGGCGTTAGCCTAGGTAACCGGATTCTTGTCAGTTGCTAATGCTCTAGCAGCTCGAGCTAAGGCACATCCATCTTCTTCTATAAAGAAGCACAAGAGGTCAAAGCCAAAGAAACCTCAGTGGCCTCTTAAGCCTGACTTTGAGCAAAGGCTGAGAGAATCAAGGGGGCAGAGTTTCTATTCTCAAGAAGCCTATCACATGGTGCAAATCTCAGAAGCATCACTCAGCACAGGGCAATTGAACCTGAGGTCGAGGAAGGCGTTGCAGCCGCCACCTCAGAGACTAAAGGTCCTGAAGTTCCCTAGTCCGCCACTTCTACCTTACTCAAATACCTCAGACAACTTGCCCATGCTCAAACTCCCTAGGCTCCTTCCTCGCCCAAATACCCTAGGTAATCCACCTCTCCTTAAGTTCCCCGGGATGCCTCTGATCCCGTATACCCAAACGTCTCCTAAGCCTCAAACCTCCATTTCATTAAAATAAATCCCTATCACCCAATCCACTCCGATTACCCAAACCATGCCGACTATAAAATCAAGCCAGCCAACAGCTCCACCTAAACCTACTCCTCAACCTAAACCTGCTCCTCAACCCATTATACCACCAAAGCCGGTGGCAGGACCAGGAACACAAAAGACTGATGAAGAAAAGGTGAAATATGATGTGATAGGGCACTTAAGGAACCTTCCAGCCCATCTCATCATCTATGACGCCCTCATGCTCTCAAGGGATTACCATATGGCTATGGTTTAGGCTCTCTCCAATCCAAAGGTGTACGAGACTGAAGTGGAACCCATTGAGATGGACCCATTGATCTTAAGCGGATGTATGACAATCACCTTCTCAGAGGATGATTTGCAATTAGGAGAAAAATTTCACAATCGCCCTCTCTTTGTGACTGGTGAATTACATGCATGCCCCACCAATCGAATTATGTTGGATGGAGTCAGCAGTCAACCTTATCCCAAGGAGAATCCTCACTCGATTGGGATTAGGGTTTGAGGATCGCACTCCTACTCATATCACAGTTGTAGACACCCGCTTTAAATCTGGCAAGTTCTGTGGTTTTCTTAGACCCTTAGGATCAAATTGGTCTAGTACACCCAAAATCCATAGGTCACACAACTTACCCTGTGACCCGAAACCATTATGCCAGCTCAGAACCCAGCAGATGCCTGTTTTGATCCAAAATATAGTAAACACACTGTTTTATGAAAACAATCATTAAAAATAGTAAAAAAATCCATTTTGACCTAAATTTTCTTTGAGAGCTTCCTAAAAGGCTGAGGAAGACACCCAAATTGAAAAAGCATCAATTTGGACAAGTTTTGGTTTGGGTAATACGGGGCGTGCTTCCTAAGTGACATAGGGCGTGCCGCCCAAGTCATCTTACAAATGCCCTATTTTACTAAAACAATCATTAAAAATAGTAAAAAAAATTCGTTTTAATCCAAATGTTTTTTGGTAGATTCACAAGAGGCTAAGGAACACACCTGAAAAGAAAAGTTTCAATTTGGAGCATTTTTTATTTATGTGACATGGGGCGTGCCGCCCCGGCGACAATACTCGTGCCACCTAGTCATGTTTTGGGTGGTTTGGCTGCGTGATGCTCTCCACCTTAGTTAAATCCAAATTTTCAAAAATTAAAGATTGGTTTGACTAAGGGATTTGTTAGTTACGGGATAACTTTACCCCAACAAATCCCTCGTTCATATGAACTCACTTTGGGTGACCATAAAAGGATGAAAAACGAGAGGGTTGAGGTGGGAAGAGAATATTAGAAACTTGAGGCTGGAAGAGAAACCTGAGGAGAATAGAGAGACCTTCCTTGAGAAAACCCTAATCCTCATATTAAGCCTAAGTAAACCTAGACCTAGGACACAACAACCCTAGATCTAAACCATTTCTAGAGCACAACCACCCTACTACTATCAGAGACATGCTGATCGACATCTGGACCACAAGGGCAAAAGGAACTGACTTTGTTACGGGCGAGCCCTCGAATGCTCAGGAAGCTCGAGCCATCCAGCCTGGTTCGGTATTTTCTTCTCCTTCATTTCCTATTTTCTTTTATTGTATTTATTTTATTTTGATCTGGCTTTGACTCATTCTGATTGAAAATTGTGTTTTGCAATGCTTCGGATCACACTAGCTCTGCCACAGATCTGAGAGCAGATCTGCTCATTTCTGGGTAGATCTAATCTCATATATGAATTCGATTGTTTCAACTTTCTCTACCATTGCTTTTTCATTTATTTTTATTAGTTGAAAGTGTCAAATCTGAGAGATCTACATCGTTAAATCAATCGATTCTACGTTATAAACAACAGTCTAGGGGTTCAACAAGTCAGGAGAGAAGCCCACTGGCATGATCCGCCTTCATCTTAAGATCAGTGAATTGAACGATTACACTCAATTTCATGTAATCGACACCGAGACCTCCTACAACATCCTTCTCGACCGCCCGTGGCTCCATGACCAAGAGCTGGTTCCGTCCACATTGCATCAGTGCTTCAAGTATAGTCGAAATGGGGGACAATATACGGTCTATGCTAATAAAAGACCAGTTCCTGTAAACGAAACTCACTATGCTAATGCCAAGTAGTACTTCACAGATTTGGTGTCACCCCAAAAGTTAGGAGAAGGTGATCATAAGTTTGTCAAGAAGGCGGAATGTTCGCCTCATGAAGATGTTGAGGACATCAGGAGAGAACTCGTGAGCCTGTTTAAAGAGGAAGAAAGACAAGGAAAAATTCTCCCTCTGACTCCCGTTCATCCCAATATGCCATTGATCATCCCTGAGGAAAATCCATCTTCCCCTAAAGATGAGGTTTCCTCCTCTGCAACTAGTACTGAGCCCCCTTCACAAGAAGATGAACCAGAAGACACTCTCGAGATTGAGGAAGTTATGGGGATAGATCTCCCAGTCCCAATGGTCACCTACATGCCGGATCATCAAAAAGTCTTGCAAGTCCCCATTGCACTCTTGGAAGTAGAACTAACGCATCAGCCACCCCGAAAGGTTTTGCGTTTCCCAGATTCTATCAAAAAATAGTAGTTAAGGAAAGGACAACCCTCTTGCCCTTAAGAGCAAGATCTCATGGCAGATTTAAGAAGCGAGGTTCGCAGTCTCTATAACTAATTGGGGGTTACGCATATCACTTCAAAACACTTAAAGGAGTTCGTGCCTGAGGCCAAGAGCTACGATGGGCTTGGGGTGAATGCACCTCAAATAGAAGCTAAAGCCCCTCCAGATTGGACTATTTACAGCGAGCGCGCTCATCATATTATGAGAACAATGAATTATGAGTCCATGTTTAATCAAGCATTAAGGGGAGAAGAAGCTCCCCCATTCGAGGTCATTGAAGCTACAACAACTTGTCATAAAACAAAGCAAGGTGTAGGGTATTCCTCCACGTCCTATTCCATGAAGGGGCAGGAACAATGAACATGAGTAAGAGATAGAGTGCAGGGAATCAAATGGAAAAAGAAAAAGTCATGCATCATATTGAAGAAAAAAGAGAATTTTATTCATAAACCAAGGGGATATTACAAGGGTCAGAATAAAAACAAAAAAGAGAGAGAGAGAGAGAGAGAGAGAGAAAGAAAATAAGACTACACTTTCAAAATTGATCAATCACTTCATTGATCTTTCCCCTGTATGTTACAGTTGATATCTTAGCCTGCTGGATGCATCCCTCCAACTCTGCTACCATCTCAACCTCATGCTCCATCAAGGTAGTCCCTTCCTCCAAGGAGTACTCAAGGGTCAAAATATTATCAGCAAGCACCTTATCCTTTGCTTCCCAAGCTGCGGTCTCCTCCTCCAATTTATCAAGCTCTTGCATCAGGTTCACTATCTCAGCCTTCAGGGTCATCATCTTGTTGTGGAGAGCGATGGCCTCCTCAGCAAGGTCAGATCTCTGGGAAGTGGCAGCATCCTTTCTTGTAATTGAGCCTCTACCATTTGGTGATGGTGTATGAGCGAGGGCTTCAAAGAGGGCAATTGTGAACTCTCTAGCTGTTGCGCAGTTACCTCCTCCTACAAGGCCCTTATTCTCCACCCTTCCAGCTCATTTGTGACGTCATCGAAATATGGGAGGACCTCTGGTGCACCCCCTAGAAGGGCGATCTGCCTTAACTTTTGGACTGCATTGTAAAGTTCAGTAAGAGACAAATCCTTCAGTCTTTGCACACCCAGACGAAGCATATCCATGATTATGTCAGACATCCCACTAAAACTAAGCCTGGACGATGCTGCTAGGGCTGCCGCAATAGAAGGAGCATTAGTCTCAATGGTGGGGTTCGAAGGGATGAAAGCCATGTGAGTCATTGGCTCTTCTCGAGCAATTGTGAAGCCCAAGGTCTCATCATTTGTAGATTCAGAGGGGGCCCCAATCTCAAGCTGCTCGGCCGCCATGTCTCAATATGCTCCAAAGCAGCCGCAGCCTTTTCAGGGCCAACTTCTTCTCTCTGCCCTCATTCTCTAGAGCAACCTCAATAAGGTCAATTCCCTCACTTTGACCTTCACTTGCTGGAGCCATCACCTTAACCTCAGCATGCTTCAAAGTAGCCTCTTCTTCTTGTCTCTTACCCTTAGGCATGACCTCGATAAGTTCAAGGTTAACGTCTTTTCCTTCTTGAATTACCACCTTAACCTCAGCAAGTCTAGAGCTCACCCTCTCCCTTTGGTCTTCATCTTCTTGGACCACCACTTGAGCTATGGCCTCTTCTACCTGGCCCGCATCTTCTATAGCCAAAACCTCTGCCACAAAAATCTCAACTCCCTCATCTTTTTGACCTAAACCCCCTCTGGGGCCCTATTTTTTGAACTCTCAAAAAGGCTTGGGTCTGCACTACTCCTAACTCCATCACCCGGGGCAGCAGCTTCCTGACACTCAAGCGTTTCTTCAACTATAGCCTCTTCTTCAGTTGGGGCAACAATCAACCATCTCCTGAGGTTCAGAAGCCCTGTCGATTTTTGGTTCCTCCCTTGGAGAAGAACCTCTAGCACCTTAATTTCCAGCCTCGTCAATCTCCATTGGAGCCAGATCTGACTCAATAGTCATTCTAGGAATTTCGAGTACCACCCCAAGCTCAAGTGTCCCCTCTTTATCAGAAGCATTAATGTTGGGCCAAGAAGGGTCAGTCATCTACCTCAATCTTCTAAGAGGCCGAAAATAGCTCAAGAGTGGCAGAAGGTGACTCAGAAAGAGTGGAGGGTGACTTATAAGGAGCAACAAAGAATTTCAAAGAGGCAAAAGATGAAGAGCCATAAGCTGGTTCCAGGATGACAACAAATCTTGCACGCCTACATTTTCGAGCAGGTCTGACAACTCAGGGAGGAGCACGAGTGACAGCGGAGGCAGCACGCTTCCTCTTCTTTCCTACCCCGGTGGAGGAGCAGTTTTCTCAAAACTCCTCCCTCGAGAAGAGCCTGTAGCAAGAGCACTATGAGGGCCACTCCCTATCAGTGCATTCAGGTCTTGGATGGGGCACCCTTCATGACCTAAGACCTTTCGACCCTCCTTCCATTCGAAGATAGAGGTGAGTTTGTCAAAAAGGTTCCCCGTCCTCTTCTCCATAGCAAGAAATTGTGGTGAAGTTTCATCCGCTGCTATCTTGTGAGGTATCCCAAGAGCCTCTCAATTCCAAGGGTAGTCAAAGGTAAAAATCTCTCCTAGAGGAGGAATCCTGAGTATCCTCTTTTGCCTGGTATCCTGACGTTAATTGAACTTCTCCCCTTTCTAAGGGTGATCAGCCTCCCTGTACCCTCTGTTGGTAATCCTCCACCAGCGTGCATAGGCCTCAATCGCTCTGGTCCTTCTGCCAAAATGTGGTACCACATACTTGCTGACCTTAGTCATTTCTGAACATGTGGACCACGCGGTATGGATATACTCTGGCAGCCATGATTCACAGAAAGTTCCTAACTCTTCTTTCCTGCCAGTGTTCATTCTGCCCTGGTGTTTTTCATAGAATATAGAAAAGGGACCATGCTAATGAGCAAACTGATGGGGGAAGTACCCTTCGAGTCTGGCATTGTGTGGGGTTCGATAGGCTAAAACCCCGCCTTTGAAGCTCAAGATAAAGATGAGCTCCTTGATGCTTGTGGGAGCACCATCCAGGTCATTGCCCAGTTCATTAATTAAGGTGCAGCCAGTAAAGCCTCCAACTGGAAAGTTGACTCAGTGCATGCTGGAGAACTCATTCCCAAACAAGCTACGAGCCTCACCTGGGCTGTGAAAGATAGCCTTCTACCCAGCAATCCTCATCAAGAAGGCGCATATCTTCTCCCTCGTGTCCGGGCTTTTGACATAAGTGGCAGGGAAATAAGCTCTTAGCCACCCATATACATAATGGACGGGGGATGGTGTTTTGAAGTCCCCTGGGAAAGCTTCGCCTCCAACAAGGCCATTGCCCCCATCTTTGCCTTTATAAGCTTTCCCTCTGGAGATGGCTCCCAGTCTGTGGTAGATACTGCATAGAACTAGTAGTGCAAGGGCGTACTGGCACCCCCTTGCCATGTCGCAAGCCACATAGAATGTGCCTGGATGGATGTCATCTACCCCTCCAGGAATAATGAACTTACATAGAAACAGGGCCAAATATGAGGCCAAGAAGATGCAATCATCACTGGTCTTGAGTTGGTAGATTGGAAGCGTCCCTTTCACAACTGCCTTTCCCTTCCTTCTTGAAGCACATGGACCACCCTCCTCGGGGTAATCCCTGTAAAATAATTTCACCCATTCGGTGAAGGTCACCAATGTTACTAGACTTGGAATAAAGCAACTGGTAAATCTCAAATATTTTCTAAAGACTAGCAGGCGGTTCTTCTTCTCCAAGGTGAGCATGACCAAAGATGACTGAGTTCCGAGGCACGAACTCATCATACAATGCTTCGATCAGTGGAATGCCGCCGATGAAGTGAAGATCCAGTAAGAAGATTCCTGCCTCCCCATGCCCAAGGAGCCATGTGTTGCTAACATGACTCCATGTCTCATGCAGTACCTTAACGGTGTTGGAGCACCAATCATAATAGTCGGCCGAGCACGGAACTGCTGTCAGCAAAGAAGAATGCTCAAGAATGCTTCTATATGACCCTAACACCTGGATGGTCCAGGAAGAGTAACCCTTCAAGTACTAGTACTCCCCCTATACTCTGAGACCAGTAGACGACCATATCAGCCCCTTGGTCTTCACCGTCCTCTTTCCTAGAGTGGGCAAGTTTTCACCAGAAGCCATGTTCCGGTGCATGAAATGAAGAAGAACCATCCCTTCTTCAAAACTGATGTTCCCGTCATTATCCTCCTTGACCTCAAATCGAGCCGAGTCGGTAATGAAAGTAACACTGAGGGGCCACTATGGTTTGCATATTGGGGCCATCAACTAAATAGGTTCACTCCGGACCAGACTCTGACGAGTAAATTCACTAGTGCCAAGTTCTCCTCCCTTTGGAAGGTTCTTCACTTTAGGGATTCTGTTTGAAGGCCTTGCCATTAAACTGACTTTAAGCACTCACTGTCGTGTGGAAATCACCAAGACACAAGACTATCACCACGCGTGAAAGGCACTGATTAGCGTCATGCATGACTAATGCCGCTTGTGTCAAATAAGGCCTAATGTCAGTTGTGCTTACTGAATGCTAACGTCGAGTGCATTTTGAAAGCCTAACGCAGGCTATGTTTGCCAAGGCCCAATGTTGGTTGTGCCCTAAAAGCACAACGCCAGTTGTGTCTTCAAGGATTAACGTCGGCTGTATTTTCAAGGACTAGAGCAGAAGGGGTTCTCAATAGGCTAACGTCAGTCGTGCCTTCAAGACTACGGCCGCTGGTGATTTTTGAAGCAACGCTGCTTGTATCTCCCACACATGCCACAGACTGCACATGCGTCACCTCCAGCCCTGGGAGCTCCGCTTGACAACTGCCAGCAATTGTGACCCTCGCAAAGGTCCTTGTACAACCTTGTCGGTGTTCTCTCTTCCCGACTAGAGTTTCCTCTTCCTTGTTGGAGTTATCACTAGCAGACCACTGTGAACCCCCTGCCAGTGTTCTGTCAAAATCCTTCACGGCTCGCAGAATTTCTAATGACTGCCTATACCTTGCATGCTTGCCAGAGTCTTAGCGGAAAGTTTCCTTTCCTCTCTCTAACTGTTAAAAGTATTTTTTAACTTAAGATAAATATGGTGAAAAATGGGGCTTACCCCCTTATATAGAAGACACTTCCTCGAAGTGCCCCTCACAAAGAAAAAATAGCAAACAGGTCCCTGAAGGACAAACGGCAATGGGCCGAGTTGGGTTGGGCTCAGGCCCGAGGCCCAAACTCAGATCAACGTCGCTCGTAGCTAACGACGCTTGTGACAGCTCGTGGCCAACGCCTCCTATGAAACTCCTTGACGAATGCCGCCTCGGACTAATGCCTCGCGTCAGTGACTGCTCAACGTCGCTCATGCAACTTGTGACTTCATGATAGTGTCGGGCATGTCTGAATCTGGTCACCATCGTGAGTGTTCTACCATCATTCCCAGTAGGAATTACACCACTGCTGCAACCCATCATCCCTAGTAGAGTTAGTTGTATGCCAAAAAGGTTAGGTTTACCTCGTCATTCCTCAATGGGGCAGTCTCGCACCAAGCTATCTTATCCTCAGGTCGGATTAACATTTATAAGCCCATTCCCCATGGAATTTCATACGTCACCTTAGGAAGCCATACTTGCCCCCCTAATCCCCAGCGAAGTTCGCTTCCGTTTCCCACTCCTCATCGGGTCACCATCTCCATTGAAGCTCTCTGCTTGTGTATGGCCTTAACTATTTTACCCCCAGGGAGTTAGATTGCTATCCACAGACTTATCCCCCATAAAGCTTCTCCTGAACGGTGACCCACACAATGATCAATGCTGCATGAACCTAAACTGCACAGCCACGATCCAAGCTATATGACCCTAAACTGTAGTGCACTTCTTGGCCGCATGACGTTAAAAGGCTTAGCATCATGGTCCAAACTATATGACCTTAAACTGTAGCGAAAATCTAGTTGCACGATCTTAAACTGCATGGTCCTAGTTGCATGACTCTAAACTGCATAACCGTGGTCCAAGCTATATGACCCTAAACCATAGTGCACGTCCTGACAGCATGAAGATAAACTGCTTTGCACAGGTCTCAGAGGCATGACCTTAAACATGCCCCCACACATGTGTACACACCCTTTACATGCAATTTCACGCACATCTTCCCTATTCAACCCATCCATGTGCTCACACCACCTTCATAACTCCCCAATGAATCCCTTCATTACCATTCATCATTCCCCGGTGAGTCTCACCCGTGTTCACAAAACAGCGAGCCATCCCACCATCCATACTCGTTGTCAGCTAGTGGGTCACCACTTTTCACCCACCATTCATACATCATCCATCTTTCATAAGCAACTTTGTGCCATATCCCCAAAGTGAGTCAAAACCACCACCATTCTCACTCCATGGCCTCAACAGACTGCCACCCATCTCTATTATGGTCAAGTTGTATGATCTTAAACTATAGTACACGTCTTGGCCTCATGACATTAAGAGGCTTCGTACAGGTCTCGAAGGCATGACCCTAAACACGCCTTCACAAAAAAAAAATATATGAAAAGAATAACAGGCATGGTGTATACTTAGACAAGGGAACACCATGAGTAAGAATGACAGATGGGCATGGTCACGAAACCTTGAGCAAAAGAGTTCTGCGAAAATAAAAACTCTGGCACAGTGAAAACCCAAAAGGGTACCGTGAGTAAAATTGGAGGAATAAGGGTGGACATGGCCAAAAGGCCATGGGTAAAAGCCCAAAATAAAAGGAGGTTGGTGAAAATCGTCTCTACAGCACCACTTCCCAAGTCCAAGCGAAAACCCACAAAGGGCGCTTGGACCAATAAACAGGTTGATGCAGCACTCACCTCTACAGGCGGCTTCAACCCACATTCTAAAGTGAAAATCTCATGAAGAAGAGCACCATTCCCAGAAGGTCACTAAACACACTCCAAGATGCTGAAGATGCCCTAAGAAAGCCAAGTCAGCCAGACCTTGGACCTATTATGCAGCAACAGGATTGAGCCCTTAGGGGTTGCCTCAGACAAAGAAAAGAGGTATCCTGATTATTGAAGCTAGAACAAGCATGGGCTATTTCCAAAGCCGGTCACCTCGGTAAACTGTAGTACCCTCCTACCCGCCAAGTAAAATCTAGTGCACAGCGCAGACGGACGCCAACCAAAGGCCCATCAACCGACCATCCGGAACCAACAAAAAAACAAAGAAACCCAGACCAAATGGGAAAGAGTGCCCTAAATCATGGCACTTGGCTGCCGAACATGCCTGATTCTGAGCAACGAGGTCCGTACAAAGTCCCCAGTTGTCATAATCATAAATAGTCCCTTGAGGGTGAGGACTTCAACAAGTTCCCTAAAAAAAGTCTCTTCTCCCCCTAAAGTCTCCATGGATGGATCTATGAACAAAGCATCCAAACATCTGAGCATCTTAGTTACAGCATTGCGTGATCTCCTCGGTGTTCATGTGGTCCTGTGGCTAAGAAGAAAAGGTAACAAAGCTGAAGGAAATTTTATGAATGTTATCCTTCTCGCTTCTCTTGAAGCACAACATTCGGCAGTGCAAGTTGTTCGAAGCATTTTTCAGCACCTTGGGTCCCCGATGAGGAATGAAAAGAGAAGCTGGTCAATAAAGCCTGAATAACAGTGGAATTCTCGACAGTCTCAGACTAAGAACAAGTAGAAATGTTCATAATGACTTCAAAAGGCCCCCCGTAAAGTTTCGTCGCAATCCGACATGTCTAAGGCAGTGTAGAAAAATGAACAAATTTGAAAAAATCAGTCTCTAGCTTGAAATGGACCCCATAACTAGAACTTTATTGTCACTACATCAAATTGCTATGGGACCACCGCCATTAGATCCGGCACGGTCGAACACCCCTATGGGTCAAGTTTCATCTTAATCGAGAGCTCTAGGATAAAGTTATGGGTAAAAGACCGAAAAGGAGTAGGCTGAACACTATTCTTGTGCACCCTTCCTAAAAGGTGACTATTTTTATAGTCTCGAGTAGTGACTTTCGGGAGCCATATCTCACTCATCCCAAGTTGGATCACACTCAAATTTTGTGAGCTTGTTCATCTCGTCAAGACGAGCGTTTCAATATGTGGCCTACCTCGTGATGATGTTAGAGCAGGGAGAAAATCTAGAGTGAATTCAATGATTCGTGAAGGAAGTTGCAGGAAATTCAGCAGCGACACGTCATACTCGAGCAGCCATATCACGACACTCGTGCATCGGATTGACACGAGACCAGTTCCATCGCGTGAGTAAGGTTCAGGGTTACCATTGGTCCAAACCTTGTACATGATGAATGATCGAATTTCATACGCGAAGATGATAAAGTTGATGTAAGTTTCAGCCGTCGCAATTCAGATTCCGACCAAAAACTCAAGACTAAAAAATCTTCATCCGGGCATGAAATCGAGCTGCATTTGTTGCCATGGACCGTGACGGCATGTTCAGTGTAATATAATGAAGAAATCAAAAAGAAACATCAATATATGAGCACATTATGGATCCAAATTTTTCAAGATTCACACGAATTTTAAGTCGCATGATCGTGGCTTAAAAACACTACCAGTGTCTTGAAGTTGGTACCAAATCGATTGTCATGATGATTCCTACAAGAAAGCAATCATCATTTTGTCAAATGGGCACCAGAGCAACCTCGGATCATCCATGGAAAGATCACGCACGTTCTAGGGCAGCAGTAGGGACTATTTTGGAATTCCATGTATTGTTAGGCAGGGGCAAAACAATTATTTTGCACCCATTTTTAGAATTTCTTTTAATTCAAATAAATTGTAATTATCATCAATTAGGATAGTTTTTGGGCATCCACCTATGTTTAGGGCCCAATTCTATAAATACATGCTAAATCTAGTTGTAAAGGGCTTCAATCCTACTTTCAATTCGTCAATAAAAGTTTGATTTTTTACATTGAGTCAGATAAGCATGTCTTGGAGAGAGAGAGGAGAGAGAAGAATTAAGACAGTACCCCTCTTACCTAAGATAATTCTCTTGCTTCCTTTCTTCTCTCTCCTTTTTCTCTTTGACTTTTACTCCTCTTCGATTTCTTTTTCTCTCTCCTTATTTCTCTCTTTCTTCTTCTTTTTTCTCTACTTCTCTCTCTTCTTCTCTGAGAACATGCACGGCTGTGGCAGATCCGAGCATGCCTCTCTCTTCCTTTTCTTTTTCTCTTCTCTATCTGCTTCTCCTTCCTCTTCTCCTTCTTTATTTATTCTCTCTCTTCTCTATCTTTCTCTCTGCTTCTCCCTGTTTGAACGTGCATGGCGATGGCAGTGCAATGCATGAACTTCTCTCTCTATTTTGTTTTTTCTCACTAACACACATTGCTGTGGCAATGTTGTGCGTATTTCCTTCTCTCTTTCCTTCTTTCTCCTCTGGCTCTTTTCAAATCTCTTTCCTTCTCTTTCCTTCCTTCTCCTCTGAATCTTTCTAAACCTCTCTCCTCACTTTTCTTTTCTCTCTCCAGTTTTTTTTGCCTCTCATTGTTCCCCTTCCTTCTCTCTCTACTTTCCTTTCCTCTTTCTCTTTCCTAAATCCTCTTTCTTCCTCTCTATCCTTTCTCTTGCCCTATTATTTCTTGTCTCTCTCCTCTCCAATCATGCATGACGATACCCATCGTCGGGCATGACATTCTCATTCTTCCCTTATCCTCTGGAGACATGCACAGTGAGCCAGGCCTTAACCCGAGTGGCGGACCAAGCCTTTGCCCAAGTTTGCCCTTCCCCATGTTGTGCACGATGATTCTCAACATCGCACACGTCATTCCTTTCCTCATTGTTTGATAAGGACACTGAATCGGGCCCTTTCTCGATTGGCGGGTCGAGTCGTGTCTGAGTCCCTTATGACGTGAGCGGCGATGCCTAGCGCCATGTGTGTCTTTTCCTTTCTCGTTCCTATCTCTCTCTTGATATGATCGATAGAACCATCCCTGTCCATGTACTTTCTCTCTCCTCTTTCCTTTATCATAGGAGGTAAAAACCCATCACTGTCCATGTATTTTCTCTCTCCTCTTTCCTTTATCATGAGCAATGGAATCCATCGCCATCCATGTTCTTTCTCTCTCCTCTTTCCTTTATCGTAGACGGTCTTCTTCTGTCTCTCACCTTTTATGGACGGTAGAAGCCCATCATGTTCTCTTCTTTTCTCTCTCCTTTCATGGGTGACAGAACTCATCGCTGTCCATGTTTCTTCCTTTCTCTCTCTTCTCTTTTCTTCTCTTTTCTCTCCTTTCTGTCCCTTCTATCCTCTCACTCACTTCTTCTCTCTCCTCCTTTCTTCTGTCTCTCCCTTCTTTTCTCTTCCCTTTTCTTCTCTTTCTCTCCACATTCTTCTCTTCTATTTTCTTCTCTCTTCTTCTCTTCTCTTTCCTTTCTCTTCTATCTCTTCTCTTTCCTTTCTTCTCCTTTCCTTCTCTTTCCTTCTATCGTTTTTCTTCTCTCCCTTTTTCTCTCTGCTTTTCTTATCTCTCATTTTCCTCTTTCGTTTTCTTCTTCCTCTCTCATTGGAGTCGAGCACTGTCACAGTAGTCTCGTCATCGAGCCGTATTGTCGCCATGCCAGTCTAAGTTACCGTGCCCTTCTTACTGCCACATCGAACTCGCCGATGTGCCAGGCTGGTTGATGTTGGTGTTCTGTCATCGAGTAGTATTGTCGTCGTGCCAGTCAGCGTTACGTGTTCATCTTGCTACCATGCCAGATCAATCATCATGCCAATCTAGCCAATGTGCTAGGCTAGCCACCCGGTCAAATGTCTCTTTCTTTCCTTCTTCCCTCTTCTTCCTTCTGTCAACCCTCATCTCATCATTTCTTCTCTTTTCTCCTTTAAATGTGCACTCCTGTGTGCATTCATCCAAAGACAAGGTGAGGTCCCTTGGCCCACTTATCCTGTAAAATTAACTCTGTGTGTGTTATCGCAGAAACAGGAGATTACAGGCCAAGGGAGGCGATTCTAAACCAGTTGTGCGACTGGGAGGCTTTTCGACATGATCTAAGAGGGCACCCACGCGAGCTAGCCTGAGTGAGTCATGGGCCCAGGTGAGGTGTGTCCCGGCTCACAACAAATTTCTCTCTCATTGGTTGATATACCTGCCATTGTTCTTGAGCAAGGTTCTCAAGAGAGCGATCTCAAGTCCCGGGTTCCCTTTGAAACCCGAGACACGTGTCATTAGATCATTCAGATCGGGGGGCAAGATCAAGGCACCTAACTAATAGCACCCCTTGAAACAACGGTGGAAGCTGAAAACTAACCTAAATTGTTGAAAAATACATTTTTTGTGATTTAAATTTGAATCCCGTTTTTGGGAAAAATGACACTTTTGCTCCTACCCACAATCTCGAAAATGGCATGATGGTTCCCGAAAATGGGTCGTAGGCTATGGTGGTCATTCGAGGCCCATTTCGGGTATTTTTGAGAACCTTTCGACGATAATAATACCACGAAAGTGATGGTCTTGGCGAGGCGATCGTATTGACATTTCTTTTGATCCCCGAATTGAAGCGTTGAGCTCTTGGCAAAATCCATCAAAAGATGGGGAATTTGTGATCTTAGATCTCATATCTTGTTCATTCCTTAGTGTTTTAGTTCGATCTTTCAATCATGGAACGGCAGGGAATATTTCACGATCGTTTGGTGACAGCAATGGCTCGATTTGATAACTAGACCACCACTTTCCGAATTGGGGAACTTACCAGAATATGGATTCTGGTTGACGAAAAATACCCCTTCTTACAACCTTAAAATACAGCCTTTTTTATTCATTTATCACGTACGATGTTTACTTTGGATCGAAGCCCTCGATGTCATGGTCTCAACAGACCCATTTTCAAGTCAATCTGAGGCCGAGGCTTCGTTATATGACTGTTTGATTGAAGGGATCTCCTCTTTGCAAAAATCTGCAATACATGAGTTTTCTTAAGCGACTTCTCTCTAAGATTTCTTACGTCTCGGATCGTACCATAGGCCGTGCCATATAACAAAATGTGCACACCGACGAGACGAAGATCCTCTTGAAATTTTAGCTTGATTCGACTTAAGATGAAGAAGTTATGGCCTTTTAAAAGTGATCCCGAAATCCTATTACACAATTTTCATAAATGGAAATTGGTTCATCGAGGGTGCACCATAATAGTGTGTGGTTAGATGCCTCGATCTCACCCTCCAGATCTGAATGATCGGGTGGCACTCATCTCGGGATGATCGGGTGCCACGCATCTCGGGTTTCAGGGAGACCCGAGACTTTGAGATCACTCTCTCAGAAACCTTGCTTGAGTGCAAGGGCAGGTGACTAACTGATGAGAGAGGAATTTAAGATGGTTCGGAACTTACTCAGGCTGGCCCGCGTGGGCACCCTCTTAGATCACGAAGAAAGCCCCCCAGTAGTAAAACTGGTTCAGAGTCTCTTTCCTTGGCCTGTATTCTCCTGTTTTTTGCAATCACACACAAATTGCAAATGTTATAACACAGGTGGGTCAACAAACCTCACCTTTCCTTTTTGGTGAACACACATGGGCTTGCACATTTAAGAAGAGGAAGAGAAGAATGAGAGAAGAAAGATGGGGGAAGAAAGAATTGACATGTGGGGAGATCAACACGTGACTAAACTAGTAGGTAATTAGTCAGACGTAGTAGTAAAAGGACTCTGTAACTCAAACCGGCTCAACAGAATTACTGTTAGACGACAATACTAATACCGGCAAACTAGACACAGTGGCTAGTCTGTCGTGGCAATAAAGTGGGCACAATAACTCTGACTGGCACAACAATATTATGGCTAAATGATAAGACTACCATGGAAGGCTAATCTCGACCCTTCTTAATCAAAATGAAAGAGTCAAAGAAAAAAAGAGAAAAAAAGATCAGAAAGGGAGAGAAGAGAAGAAGGGGAAGGGAATAGAAAGAAGGGGAGAAAGAAGGGAGAAGAAGTGCGTGAGAGAGGTTAAAGGGAAAAGAAGAGGTAAAGATATACATTAGCGGCAACGGGAGAAGAAGGGAGAAAACTCAGACGACAATGTCTTCCGTCGGCTGTGACATGAAGAGAGAGGAAAGAAAATGAACACAGGCGGTAATGTTCTTTCACCAGTGTGACAGAAGAGAGAGAAAGAAAGAAGCACAGACGACGATAGGCTAGCACCGGTTGTGACAGAAGAGAAGGAATAGAGAAGCACAAGCGGTGATAGGTTAGTGCCGTCTGTGATAAAAGAGAAGAAGCACAAGCGACGATACGTTAGTGTCGTCTGTGTCAAAAGAGAAGAAAGAGAGAAGCACAGGTGGCGATAGGTTAGCGCCATATATGTTTGACGAGAAGAAATATAGAAGCACAGGTGACGATAGGTTAACGCCGTTTGTGATAGAAGAGAAGAAAGAAAGAAGCACATGTGGTGATGGGTTAGCGACGTCTGTGACAAAAGAGAAGAAATAGACAGAACACATGTAGCGATGGGTTAGCGTCATCTATGATTGAAGAGAGAAAGGAAGAACTTTAGCAGAGGCCCGACCCCACTGTTCATGTCTCATGAACAGTAAGGCTTCACACGAGATGATAGACCCGCCATGCGTGAATGGAGAAAGAAAAGCAGGGAATGAGGGACATAATAGACCAGAGGAGGAAAAGAGGGAAAGAGATAAAGATGAAAGCAAGAAAGAAGAGGGGAGAGAGAAAGAGAGATAGAGATGAGAAAAGAGGAGAGAGAAAGAGAGATAGAGATGAGAAAAGAGGAGAAAAAAAAAGAGATAGAGATGAGAAAAGAGGAGAGAGAAAGAGAGATAAGGATGAGAAAAGAGGAGAGAGAAAGATATGAGAAAAGAGGAGAGAGAAAGAGAGATAGAGATGAGAAAATAAGAGAGAGAATGAGGAAAGAGCAGAGAGAAAGAGATGAGAAAAGAGGAGAGAGAATGAAGAAAGAGATAAGAAAAGAGAAGAGAGAAAGAGGGGAGGAGAGAGAAAGTTACCTTATCGAGGGGTACCGACCCTTTTCTTCTCTCTCCAAGACACACCCATGAACTCAAGCAAAAATTGAAGTCTTTATTGAATATTGAAGAATTGTGTATGTGTCTTTACATTTTGGCTTTGCATGTTTATACAGAATTCGGCCCAAACATGGGTGTACACCTAAAAAATCCTAAAATTGAAGATAATTACAATTTAATTGAATTAAAAAAAATTCTAAAAATTGATGGAAAAGGACTGTTTTGCCCGTGCCTAACAATATGTGAAATTTCAGAACAAGACTAGGGAACGGCATGACGATCGATTTGGTACCAATTTCGAATCATGAATCATGTTTTTGAGCCATGATCATGAGACTTGAATTTTGGATGAATCTTGAAAACTTTGGATCGATAATGCACCCGTTCCTTAATGTTTTTCTTTTGTTTCTTCACTGAATCGCATTAAGCATGTCGTCACGATCACGTTGCAATAAACGCAGCTCAATTTTGTGTCCGGATGAAGATTTTGTGTCCTTGAGTTTTTTGCCGAAATCTTTAAATCCGGCAGCCGGAATTTACAGCAGCGTCGACGCATCCCTGTATGAAATCCAATAGTTCTTCATACGTGAGATTCGGATCAGAGATAGCCTCAAACCTTACGCACATAATGTAATTAGTTGTGCCGAAGGGGTACACGAACGTCGTGATTTGGCTGCCGGAGTGAGGCGTGCTGCTGCTGAATTTTTTGCAACTTTTTTCATGGCTCATCAACTTCTCTCTAGTTTTTCTCCCTGCTTGGGCATCGTCACGGGGCGTACCATATATCAAAACGCTCGTCTTGTCGAGACGAACAAGCTCACAAAATTTGAGCACTATTCGACTAAAAATGAGTGAGATGTTGGCCCCAAAGGTCACTCCCTGTGACTGTGAAAACAGCCACCTTTAATGGTGTTTTGGTGTAGGGTGGCCACACGGGAATAGTGTGCGGCCTACCCCTTTCGATATTTTACCCATAACTTTGTCTTGGAGTGCCTGATTAAGCCGATACATGACCCATAGGGGTTTTTGACCATTTCGGATCTAAAAGTGGTACCACCACAGCAATTGGATGCACCAAAAATATAGTTCTAGCTACAGGGTCTATTTTAGGGTGCTGGAGGCCAATTTTTTCGAAATTGTTTATTTGTGTTCACTGCCTTAAACATATTTGATTGCGATGAAACTTGGCAGGTGGCCTTTCAGAGTGCTTATGAAGATCTTCACCAGTTTTAGGGTCATTCTGAGACTGTCGAGATTTCCATTATTTTGTCAGGCTTTATTTACCTGCTTCCTCTTTATTCTGCATTAGGGACTAAGGTGCTGAAAAATGCGTTTAAACAGCTTGCCCCACCAAATGATGTGCTTCAAGAGAGAAGTATGAAATTCAAAAAATTTCCTTCGGCCTTTTTACTTTTTTCTTCCTGGCAAAAGGACCACGTGAACGTTGAGGAGATTCACGTAATGGTGCAACTAGGATGCTCAAATGTTTGGATGCAATGTACAGGTCCATCCGTGGAGACTTTAAGGGGATAAGAGACTTTTTGAGGAATCTTATCGAAGTCCTCACCTCGTGTGGATTGTTTGTGATTCTTAAGTTGAGGATTTTGTACAAACCTCGTCAGTCAGAATCAGACCCGTCTGGCAATTGAGTGCCGTGTCGAAGGACATTGTTCCCATTTGGTTTGGGTTTCTTTGTCTTGGATAGATAACAAAAGAGCCTTTGGTTGGCACTCATCTGCATCATACGCCAGTTATTCCTTGGCGAGTAGGATACCTCAGTTTATCGAGGTGACCAGCTTTGGGTATAACCCCTACCCACTGCTAACAGGTCGTTAAATAGGAGATCCAAAGTCATGGCTAACTTAACCTTCTTGGGGCATCTTTTGGTTTGTCGAAATGATTTCCTTATTTGTTTGATGTGGATAGTTTGCTGAAGAGCCTTTTGTCGGCGCTCGTACGTTGTGCCCCAGTTATTCCTTGGTGGTTAGGGTACCTTAGTTTATCGAGGTGACCATCTTTAGGTGTAACTGTGGTGCAACTACGACAATTAAGATCCCTCTCTTCTTCGAGAGAGGCTTCAATCATGATTCCCGCTCCAAATTCATGGTTGATTCCTTGGCGAGTAGGGTACCTCAGTTTATCGAGGTGACTAGCTTTGAGTATAACCCCTACCCACTGCTAGCAGGTCGTTACATAGCAGGTCCAAAGTCATGGCTGACTTAGCCTTATCAAGGCATCCTTGGCATCTAGAAGTGCATTTCGTAACCTCCTGGGAATGATGCTCTTCTTCATGAGACTTGTCGTGCTTTCTTGGCGAATATTCTGTCCTTCAAGTCCTTTTTGCAACTGGGCTCAGGCTGTTGGATTCTTTTCCTTGAAGCTCGTATTTTTTGGGTCCTGGTATGGTGACATTAGGGATTTTTCTTTCTTTGAATGTGGGCAGAAGCCGCCTTTTGAGGCGAACGCTGCATCAACCTGTTTATTGGTCTTAAGCATCCTTTGTTGATTTTCACTTTTGGGAAGCGGTGTCGTAGAGACGGCTTTCACCAACTTCTCTTTTTTATTTAGGGCTCTTTTACGCATGACCTTTCGGCCATGTTCACCTTTATTCTTCCATTTGTACTCACGATGCCCTTTAGGGTTTTCACCATGCCTGGGTTTTTATTTTCGGAACTCTTTTACTCATGGTTTCGTGACCATGCCTGTTCGTCATTTTTACTCATGGAGTTCCCTTGTTAAGGTATACACTATGTCCGCTATTTCATTCATTTTTTCTCTCTACTTTTTTGTGAAGGCTTGTTTATGGTCATGCCTCCCTAACCTATGCGAAGCCTTTTAATGTCATGCGGTTAGGATGTGCACCATGGTTTAAGGTCATATAGCTGAACCGTAATGGTGATGAATGGCAGTCTGTGGAGGCCATGGAGTGAGTATGGTAGTGGTTTTAGCTCACTTTTGAGGAGATGGCATGAGGTTACCTATGAAAGATGGATGATGTATAAAAGGTGGGTAATAAAATGGTGACCCACTATCTTACGACAAGTATAAGTGGCAGGATCGTTCGCCGTTTTATGAGCGCAGGTGAGACTCACTGGGGAATGATAGAGGATGATGAAGTGAATGGACTCACTAGGAAGGAAGTGAAGGTGGTGCACGCACACGAATGGGTCGGTTAGGGAAGACGTGAGTGAAGATGCACATAAAAGGTATATGCGCGTATGTGGGGGTGAGTTTATGGTCATACCTCCAGGACCTGTGCATAACAGTTTATCGTCATGCGGCCAGAATATGCACTATGGTTTTGGGTCATATAGCTTGGATCATAGTTATGCAGTTTAAAGTCATGCAACTAGGATCATGCAGTTTAAAGTCGTGCGGCTAGACCTCCACTACAGTTTATGGTCGTATAGTTTGGACAATGGTGCTGAGCCTTTTAACGTCATGTGGCTAGGATGTGTACTATAGTTTAAAGTCATATAGCTTGGACCCTGCAGTTTAGGGTCGTACAGCTAGACCTTCGCTACAGTTTATGGTCGTATAGTTTGGACCGTGCCATTTAAGGTCGTGCACCTAGACTAAGGCTATGTAGTTTAAGGTCATACAATACGGACCAGGGTGTGGGTCACCATGTAGAAGCTCTAAATGGGTAGGTCTGTGGATAGCAATCTGACCTCCTACGGATAAAATAGTTAAGGCTATACACAAGCAGAGAGCTTTTTGATGAAGATGATGGCCCTACGAGGAGTGGCAAACGAAAGTGAACGTTTTAAGAGATTAAGAGGGCAAGTGTGACTCCCTGGGGATAAAATGATTATACTGTAAAGAGGTTCAGATGGGAAGACCTACTTCATTGGGTAAAAGGGACAAATGTGGGTCCTTTATATCCTTGAGGACAAAATAACTAGGTGTGAGGCAGACCCACTGGGGGTTGCAACGGTAAAAATGACCCCTAACTCTGCGAGGGATAATAGGTTGCAGCATGAGTATGACTCTCCTACTAGGGATGAGAAGTCATGGCCTGAATTTGACCAACATGAGTATCACTTTGTTGAGGATAATAGGTCACAGTCAAGGTGCAACTTCACTAGCGTTTACAGTAATAGGACACACACGGCTTTAGCATGGGGTGTGCGACAATATAATGTTTGAAACACAGTCGGTGCTAAGCTCAGCGACCATTATTTCTTGAACACTCAGCCAACACTGTGTCTACTTTTTTTTTTTTTTTTGTGATAACGCAGCCGATGCTGAGGTTAGCCCACATTATTTCTTGAACACTCAGCCGACACTGAGTGGTTGAAAACACAGCTGGTGTTGGGGTTACTGAGGACACAACCAGCGTTGGGGTTACTGAGGACACAACCAACGCTGGGTAGTTTCAACAACACAGCTGGCGCTGAGCGTAGATTGGTATTCGGGCCATGACCCGAGCCCGACCTGGACTTGGCTTCTGTTGGAATTGTATTTTCAAATGGTAATGAGACTTTCCTCGAACCTTGGGTCAAAAGCCTGACACGGCCCATCATCATTTGGCCTTTTAGGACGCGGCTAGCATTGCCAGTTTGCGAGGGGCATTTGAGGGAAGGATCCACCTATATAAGGGGGTAATCCACATTTTCACCAAAGGTAAAAAAAACTTAAGGTAAACAAATCAACAGTGAGAAGGAGGTTTTCGGTGAAGAGCTTCGGCAAACACAATGGGTGTTTCAGCAAGGGTTTTAGCATGAGCTTGTCGGCAAACTGGGGAAGTTCCGGTTGAGAGAAAGAAACGTCAGCAAGGAGGAGGGACATGTTTTTCCCAGAGTTTACAGGAATTTGCACCGAAAGAAGAGGGTTCATCAGGGAAATAGGAAGTTTTGACAGTGATTTTGAGGGTTCTAGCGAAGGGAGGAAGGGGCAAAGGTTGTAACAATGGGCTGTCCAAGGGTTTCCGACAGTTTTTAGCAGTTTTTCGATGGGCATAGTTGTTTCTCAGTGATTTGGGGGAAGTTACAGAGGATTTTCGGCCACGGAAGGGAGTTTCCAACAGGAATCCGAAGGGTGCGAGGAGGCAAACCGTCATTGAAGGTGGACGGTTGCAAGGAGGAAAACAATTGTCATCCACACGTGTGAGTCATGTGTCAGGCCAGGCTACTGTTGTCAAGCGGCGTAGCTGGGCTTCGAGGTGTCACGGGCATAATCTGTGGTATGTGTGAGAGATTTGGGTCCAAGCGACAATTGTCTTTGAAAACACAGTCGATGCTAGACGTTGGCAAACACAGCCGGCACTAATCATTGGTGAACATAAGCGGCGGCAGGTGTTAGTAAACTCAGCCGATGTTAGGCTTTAGCAGACACAGCCGACACTAAGCTTTGAGTGCACAACTGGTGCTGGATCCATGAAACCACTGTCGGTGCTAAGCTTCTGAAATTACAGCTGGTGCTAGACCTTCGTAAATGCAATCGGTGCTAGGATTTTGGAAACACAGCCGGCGCTTGACCTTTGTCAGTACAACCGACACCTAGCCACTTAAGACACAGTCGACGCTTATCCAGTGCCTTTAACAATTTTCCTTCAGGGGTGAATCCTTGAGCTTTTATAATGGCTGAGTCTTCTTATCGAATTCCTGACATAAAGAACCTTCCAAGGGGAGGAGAACTCGGCACCTATGAATTTACTGGTGAGGCTCTATCAAGGGGCGAGCCCATTTGGCTGACAAAGCCAGTATGCAAACCAGAGTGGCCTCTCAGTGTCACTTTTATCACTGACCTGGTTCGTTTTGAAGTCTGCGAGGACAATGACGGCAATGTCAGTATCGAAGAAGGGGTGGCTCTCCTTCATTGCATGCATAGGAACGTAGATTCTAAGGAGAATTTGCCCACCCTAGGAAAGCGAATGGTGCGAACAAAGGGGCTAATGTGGTCAGGAAAAGGCCTTCAAATACAAGGGGAGCACCATTATTTGAAGGGATATTCTTCCTGGACCGCCAAGGTGTTGGTGTCATACAGAGGCATTCTTGAACGTACTTCTCTGCTAGCAGCGGTCCAGTGCTCGAGTAGCTACTATGATCGATGTTCTAATATTGTCAAGGTACTTCTCGAGACATGGAGTCACATTAGCAATACCTGGTTTCTTGGGCATGAGGAAGCAGGAATCTCTTTGCTAAATCTTCATTTTATTGGGGGCCTTCTGATGATCGGGGCCATGTATGACGAGTTCGTGCCCCAAAACGCGGTCATCTTTAGTGGTGTTAGCTTGGGAGGGAAAGAGCCACCTGCCAGTCTTTGAAAGCTTTTCAAGGTTTACCAATTGTTCCATGGCTAGTCTAGCAATGGTCGGGTAACCTTCACCTAGTGGGTGAAATTATTTTGTGGGGACTTCCCTAAAGGTGGTCGAGGTACTTCGAGAGGGAAAGGGAAGCTAGTTGTAAAGGGGACGCCTCCCATCTATGAACCCGAGACTAGTGACAATTGCATATTCTTGGCTGGATATTTGGCCTTATTTTATGCAAGTCCATGCTCCCTGGAGGGGCTGATGACATTCGTCCAGGCACCGTCTACATAGCCTGTGACATGGCAAGAGGGCGTGAATACGCCCTTTCTCAACTTATTTTGTGCAATATAGATCATGGATTGGGGGCCATCTCCGGTGGAAAGGTTACAAAGGTAAAGAAGGAGGGAATGACATTGTCAGAGGTGAGGCATTTCCTGGGGATTTTAAGACTCCATTCCTCATCCATTACGTATACGGGTGGCTAAGGGCCTATTTCCCTGCCACTTATGTAAGGAGCCAGGGCACGAGAAACAAATTGTGGCCCTTCTTGATGAGGACTGCTGACCAAAAGGCTATCTTCCATACCCCAAGGGAAGCTTAGAGCTTGTTTGGGAATGACTCCTTAAACATGCGGTGGGTCCCATTTCTGGTTGGGAACTTCACTGATCATGCTTTCATTGATGAATTGGGGAAGGAGTTAGACGACGCTTCAACAACCATTAGGGAGCTCATGTTCATCCTGAGCATTAGAGGAGGAGTTCTACCATATTAGACTCTGCACAGTGCCAGATTAGAGGGGTATTTCCCCCATCACTTCGACCGTCAGCATGGGCTTGGTCCACATGTCTAAAAATGATAGAGATCAGCAAGTACTTGTTACCTCACTTCGGCATGAGGGTTCGAATGATTGAGGCCTATGCGAACTGGTGGAGAATTACCAGTAAAGGATATTGGGATGCTAATCACCACTAGAAAGGGGAGAACAGTAACTCGCATCTGGATACCAGACAGAGGAGATTGGTGGATACTCTTGATCTTGGCAAGGACCTTATCTTGGAATATCCCTCGAACTGGCATGCTTTAGGGATTCCTCAAGAGATAGCGGCCGATGACGCCTCACCACAATTTCCCGTCATGAAACAGAGAACTGGGAGTGTCTATGATAAACAAGTTCCGTATTTGAATGGAATGAGGGCCGAATGGTCCCAGGTCAGGAGTGGCATCCCATTCAGGACTTCAACGCACTAATCTGGAGTGGTCCTCATAGTAGATTGACTGAGGGCCCCTTTCAAGGAGGGAATTCTATAGTGACTACTCCCCCTCCGGCAGGGGGAGAGAAGAAGAAATGCTTCACCCCTACCGGCACTCATGCACTGGCTCAAGTTAGTGGGCATACTTGGAGGCGTAGGGCTGCCAAACTTCCCGTGATCTCAGAACCAGGAGGTAGCGCATCCTCCTCTGATCTTTTAGCAACTCCCCTAGTGTTACCTTCTGCCCTTTCTCCACCATCTTCTGTCTCTCCTGAATTGTTTCTTCTTCTTCAGTGACTGAAGCAAACAACTTCAACACTTCTGAGCCCATTGTTAATGCTTCTGACTAGGAAATGACTCCGGATCTTGAGGAGGCGCCTCTAAGTGCAAGGGTAGTTCCTGAGTCAAAGCTCACTCCGATGGAGACTGACAAGGTTGAAGGCCCTGAAGAAACTGCTTCAGGAATGGAATTTGATGCTGATGTGGCCTCTACGCTTCAGGGTTTTAGTGCCCCGACTGAGGCAAGGGCTATGATTCAAGAAGAAGGGCTTATAGTTAATGATGCCCCTGAGTACCAAGAGGTTGCTGCCCCTGAGGAGGCACAGATCATGAAGATGAAGGGGTTGAACTTTTTGTGGCCGAGGTTCTAGCTGTTGAGGGCGTAGGCCAAATGGAAGAAACCATGGCTGAGGCTTAATCAGTGATCGATGAAGGCCAAAGGGAAGAGGCAGTTCTTGAACTTGCCAATGCTGACGTGGCAGTTCTGGAGGGTGAGAAACAAGGGGAACAGGTTTCTTTGGAGCCTACTGGGATAGAAGTGGAGGCCCTCGTAGGCGAGGGTCAAGGCAACGAGGCTGGTATTGAAAATCTAGACAGGATGAAGCTAGGGCTATCTCTGGATCTGACTTGCACAAAGGTCTGGGGCTTGCCATTGTTTTAGGGGAGCTAGTGGCTCCGATGGCTATCACTTCAACAAGCCCAATCCTTGATGCCGAAGTCTCTTCAGCAGTAGTAATTCCAACAGCATCATCTAGGCTCTTTTTTAGTAGAGTTTCTGGTATGATTGTAGGCATGCGTCGAGTAGGCCTTCAGGGCTTAAGGGAGCTGCCTTTCAATGAGCTGGGTGAGGCTTTGGCCAAACTGAGGGAATTTCCTGCGATCACTGTTGTTGGGAGTGTGCCAGAAGTCCTTTCCCATTTTGATGCAACCTTGAATGAGTTGGAGAGCTGGCGGACAGAAATTCTACATCATGAAGCAGAAACTAGTAGGCTAGCCTCCTTGGAGGAGTAAATACTGCTTCGTCTCAAGAAGATAGATTCTTGCACTGAGAAGAAGGCCACCATGACTGGCCTTCAGCAGGACTTCAAGAGGGAGGCACAAGGAAGCTACAAGAGGATGATAGAAATAAGAAAGGAGATGAGAATATTAAGGCAGGAATTTGCTAATCTTGAGAAGGAGAGATGATCCAGAGAAGGGCCATGGTGGACTCTTTGGCAGCAAATTTATCCGAACTCACTCGCATCATTGAGTCCGAAACTGTGGCGATGGAGGAGGAGACTCAAATGGTGATCAAACTGAAGGAGCATTTTCAGGGCACCGAGACTTCTCCTGCGGCATGCAGAGCAGAGATAAAAAAGATGATTGGTCATTTTTTAAAATGTCTTTTCTTTTGCCAACACTTGTAAAATGTTTGAACTCATGAATAAGATGCGTATTTTTTCTTTTATGGCTAACTTTGTTGCATGATTTCATTCTCCTCTCACTTTGCTGCACCTCATGTGATCTTTTTTTTTTTTGAACGCCTCTCATATTTATTATCTCAAGAGGCTAATACCCTAGGCCTTTTTTAGTCCCATGACCGACTGTCATGGCTTGGATTGCTTCAATATGGGGAGTCATTGCTTTTTTCCTATTATTGTTTGATTGGCCCAGGGCTCATAGTTCATTGTCCTCATCACTTGATGAGCCTGCTAACTACAGATTGTCCAGTCAAGAGGGGCTTTGGCCCAATCATATCTTTTGGTCTCCGGCACAAACTCCTTGAGATGTTTTGAAGCAATGAGCACAACCACCAATTGGCTTTGGAGACTACGAACTTCACTCCTTAACTCTGCTAAGGCATCCTTCTCTTGAGGGGGAGAAGACTATCCTTTCTCAAACTAGCCTCCTTCAACCAAACCAAGAAAGTGTAGAACTTGTGGATGGTGGAGCATCCTCTATGCTTATAGCAACTGGATTTTGAAAAATCTTTCGCAGCGGTTGACACGCCACTTTTGCTTTCAAGAGTGCACTGGGGATATGCAGGACTTTTTGATGGTCTAGCGTATAAATGATCTTTGGAGCTGGGAATTCTATCCCCATGACTTGTTCAATCTCAGGAATGACCTTTGGTTCATCGTCTGGCCAAGGGGGCCTAGAACTGGGGGCAGAGGGTGAAGACTCCTCTTCAAGTGGAGATGGAGTTTCTTCAGAGATGAATGTGGGTATGCTAGAATGAATAGGGGTTAGAGGGAGGATTTTGCATTGCCTTTCCTCCTCTTTGAACATGTTTACCTGTTTTCAACAACTTCATGAGGCGAAGATCGTATCTTCGTTGTAAATTTATGATCCCCCTCATTCAGCTTCTGAGGTGACACCATATCTGTGAAGTAATATTTAGCATCAGCAAAGTGAGTTTCCACTATAGGAAACGGTCTTTTGTCAGCATAAACCATATGTTGTCTCCCATCTTGGCTATACTTGAAGCATTGGTGCAACGTCGATGGAGCCACTCCTTGGTCATGGAGCCATGTCCGGCCGAGCAGAATGTTGTAGGAAGTGTCGGTGTCGATTACATGAAGCTGAGTGTAATCGTTAAGCTCACTGACTGGTTGAACCCTTGAACTGTGACGTGGGTCGGAGTAAGATCTTCCGACCCTAACCCCAATCGAGTAAGGATCCTCCTTGGAATAAGGTTAACCGCCAACCCTCCATCTAACATAATTCGGTTGATGGGGCACGCATGTAATTTGCCAGTGACAAAGTGAGGGCAATTATGAAACTTTTCTCCTAACTGCAGATCGTCCTCTGAAAAGGTGATTGGCATACATCCTTCTAAAATCACCGGGTTCATCTCAATAGGTTCTACTTCCATCTCATACACCTCTGGGTTAGAGAGAGCATGAACCAAAGCCATCCGCTAGTCTTTTGAGAGCATGAGGGCGTCGTAGATACTGAGCAGGGTTAGAAGCTTCCTCTGATACCCTATCACATCACATTTCACCTTTTCTTGCTCAAGGCTTTGTGCTCCTAGTCCTGCCATGGATTTGGAGAATAGGTGGATTGTTTGAGGTATTGGGATTAGGAAGGAGTCTAGGGAGCTGAAGGATAGGCAGCTTGGTATTTAGATTACGGCGCAGTGAAAAACTAGGAAACTTTAAGGAGTCTGACTTTTGAAGTGAAGGCTACAACGTTTTCCCAGATCTTAGGCTTATCTGCACCGTGCTGGGTGATACTCTTGAGATTTGCACCATATGACAAGCCTCTTGAGATTTGCACCATATGACAAGCCTCTTGATAATAAAAACTTTTCCCTCCTGATTCTCTCAGTCTCTGCTCAAAGTCGAGCTAAGAGGGCCATTGGGGTTTCTTTGGCTTCGACCTTTTATGCTTCTTTGAAGAATATGACTCTGCCTTGGTTTGATGCCACTGTTAAGAATCCAGCTGCCTAGATCAGAGTCTTTTTCAACTGTCTCCGTTGCATCCTGCTTATGTTGATTACTTCAAATTCTATGTCAAGAGCTTCGAAGTCTGTACATTTCAAGGTTGTACCTACAGGAGACATGTAGAGGAAGGATGAGAAGAAGAAGAGGAAGAGGACTTTTATGGTCGTTCCCCTCATCAGACCGATTTGGGGAGCTTTTTACGTCAACACTAGGATTGTACATGTGCAAGGGGTCTTTTAGGTCTTTCCGTTGCGTAGACCAATGGGGGGGTGCTTTTAACGTCGTCATCCTCATTGGACGTGCTCTGAGGAGAAGATGACTCGGGGACATCTTCTTGATGGGATGGAGAAGGAAGAAGGATCGTGCCAGGGATAAAGTCCAGTAAATTTGGAAGTGGGGGAAAGGGCCTGAGAAATTCCTTCTCAACTGGAGATTGAGTCATCTTGTTTCTCCGGCGACTAGCCCTTGGTGCCCGTCTCTTTCTGGTTTTCTAGGGTGGTGCTTGATTTGTCTCGCTAGGCTTGTGAATAACCCTAGCTTGGTGAACTCCTTCTTGTCTTAAGGACTTGAGTCTGCTTCGCTCGTGATGAACTATCGATGGCTGGGAAGTCGAGGGTTCAACAGAATCTGAATCATTACCACAAAGGTCTTGCATTGGGAGGTCCTCTTGCACCGGTGAAGTAGTGGTTTGGGGATCATTTACTGCAACGTTGTAAAACTCTTGACATTCCTGCATTTTCTTTATGAATATATCATGGAAACTGATGCATTCCCACAAGTACTGGCCCCATATCTGGTGATATGGGTACCAATGGTCCTCAGTCCCCCGAGCAAGGCGTCGAGGTTGCCTTGCCTGTTTCGGTGTGATTAGACCTTCCTTATGCATTATAACAAAGAAGGCGTGAGGTATACCAGGGGCTTCGTCTTCCTCTTGGACGGTTACTGCATGAGAGGCTTATGATACCTCGAATGCCTTCTTTAAGTCTTCAAGCTTGATCTGACCCTTCTGAATCAGGGCCTCGATAATATCTTTTGGCATGAAGCAGTCATCTATGGGATGATTGATCCTTTGATGATAAGCACAATAATTTGCCTGGGTATCGAGCCCAGCTTGCTCAAGGAACTTGGCTTCTGGAAGCTCGATCATATTATGTTCCAATAATAACCGGAACAGTGCAGGGACCCATTCCTTCTCAAAGGGGTAGATCTTATTCCTATGCTTAGTGAAATAATCATCAGGATTAAGATTCGTCGATGGGGGTACTCGGTTGTACGACTGTTGTTGCTTGCCTACCTAGAGTGTTGTTTTTACTATGCTCACCCCTTTGGTCCAAAGTTTGGGAGGGAGCCTTCTTCGGATCATTGGCAGTGATGGTTGCACTGATTACTCCTTTTTGTTGGCTGCCCCGGGTGTTAGTTCGAGAGCTGTCGTTGCCCCAGTTGTTCCCTGAGCTTGCAGACGGTGGTCGTGACCCACAGTGGTGGCATGATAGGCTTTCTATGCAGACTGATTTAAAGATCAATTCTGAAGTGGAGGTCAGATTAGAGGCCTCAACATGTAGAGAAATTTCAGGTCGCATGTTCCGCACACAAGTTTGAACTGCTTCCTTCTCAGGCATGAGATTGGGATGGCAAGCAGCTAAATTTATCCATCTTGATATGACCTAGTCCACAGGCTCATCGGGTCTCGGGTCAGAGTGAGAAGCTCGATGGTTTGAACCTCTCTCTCGACCTCATAGAAACGTTGATGGAACAACTTCTACATTTCCTCCCATGTATGAACTGAGTTTGGAGGGAGTCGAGCATACCACTGAAAAGCTGGGCCGTCAAGGGTTTCAAAAACCTGACAGAGAAGGAGTCTCCCATCAGTTGCTATTTCTCAACATGCTGCCTGGAAGTGGGCGATATGTTGGTTCGAGGACGCGGTTCCTTTGAATAGGGGAAACTTCCCTTTCTTGTAATCTAAGGGAAACGAGACCTGGTCAATGTATGAAGGGTATGGCCTTTGATAAGGCGTTGCACCCTGTATCCCCAAAATTTGTCTGTTCTTTAAGCAATGGGTTACCATAGCATCATAGTCTGCCTGTGAGATGAGGTGAAGGACATAATTGCCCTGTGGGGCAGAGGGAAGGGGCTGCCTTAGAGGTGCACCATCTGAGTGGTGGGAATTGACCCCATGGTTAGGTGATTTTCGTGCATCGTCTATACCATCAAATCTTCTCCATCATTACGCGCACCATGTCTTCGAACTTGTTCATGCACTCTTCTTGCAGGTCAGGTTCGTTTATAACCATTATGCTGACTGTTTCTCCAAGAAGATCAATGTTAGTTGGAGTTGAGGGCTTGCGAACTTGACGGGTCGAACACAGAAGATCAGTCAGCAGGGGGTCAGCATGCCCCGATTGGACTCGGCTCTTGTATACCGATCGCGTGAGGACCGGTTCTCGACGATCTTTGGACCATGGCTGCTAAGTGGCTGGGTCATCTTCTACGACACTAACCACAGTGTAGGGCTCATGGAGCTCTTCTTCAAGCTTCATCATCTGAAGAGGGTAGAAGGGGTTCAGGCAAAGAGGGTCATTAGAGTTGGTTATCCATATTGCCTTGGCTATGATATTTAGATTTGAGGTTTTAATGGACCTTGCGCCAAAACTGTGATCGGGACTACAGCTAGTCGACTCTTCTTGCACAAGAGAGGGTTGTCTCCATCAAGTGCGGCAAAGGATGAGGGTCAGGGACTGAAGTTAACCGGGGTCTGAGAGAATGAAGGACTTGATCGTCCATCAGGGATTTTCCCCGAGCTCTCTTGTGGGCTCTAGAGACACGACCGAAGTGATAGGACAGGTCCCGAATGGTACTCTTGGGGAAGGTCTTCGACTACCATGGCTGGAGGTGCTCCCGTGAAGAAGGAGCAGACAAAAGCAGGGTTGACTCGTGAGGATGCCTGAGTCGAGGGAAGGGGCTGACTGTGATGGCGAAGCATGTACGCCCCACGACGAAGAATCACTGGGGACCTGGGGGTCAGCCCGAGCTCGAGCAATTGGGAGGCCAAGAACTGTGAGCAAGTGTCAGTAAGAGAACAGGTGGAGACTTAACCCTTACAAGGTGCGCTTGTGTGTGATGAGTAGGAGGATGAGAAGGTCGTCTCCTGTGTACTCGGTGCAATGATGATGTTGCCCCAAGCAGTGGGATGAATATGAACAACATGTGAAGGACCTGGCCTCGAGAGGTCTGATCCTGAACACAGACTTGAGGTGACATAAGTGGGTTTCCCCAAGGTGTGGCTCGAGTGGGTGACCCACGAGCCTTTTAATGTGTGCCAGGGGTGGAGGCCGCAAGGTCTCCACCTCGATGTGTTGAGCCTCTAGGGATAGAGATTCGATGTGGTGCAAGAATGTGGGGGGTAGCCTTGCGGCGACCTATAGAAGTAATGACAGCTTGTTTGCCTTTTGCATAGAAGGACTGGATAGCCTTCCGATACGACCGACAAGTGACTTGCTAGTGGTAAGGTGCATGTTGCGTGCAGCAACAGATGTGCTGATGATGCAAGGCGTATTGGTGGAGGTTTCACCAGAGCTACTAGATGGGGAGTTAGAGACTTTTAGGTCCCTCCTCACAGCAATCCAGGTTAAGACTTCAGAGCTCGACCTGGGGTCTTTGCTCAAAAGAAGGGTTGGGAACGAAGTTCGAGAAACTTGTTCCTTGGGGACACTTATGAATGCGGGGATAAGAAAATCCCTGGAGGAATTGGTTATAGAACCCATAAGCCATAAGTGATGAGTGAAAACCAAAAAATAGAAAGGAGACACTAGCCAAAAGGGTACGATCCGATTAAGGGGTAGTAAGTCCCCAATGGAGTCTCAAAGCTGGTTAGGTGCCTCGATCTCGCCCTCCGGATCTGGATGATCAGGCGACACGCGTCTCGGGTTTCAAGGAGACTTGGGACTTTGAGATCGCTCTCTCGGGAACCTTGCCCAAGTGCAAGGGCAGGTGGACCAACCGTTGAGAGAGGAATTTAAGGTCGGTTTGGGACTTACTCAGGCTGACTCGTGTGGGTGCCCTCTTAAATCACGAAGAAAGTCCCCCACTAGTAAAACTGGTTCGGAATCACCTCCCTTGGCATGTATTCTCTTTTTTTCTTCATTCACACACATATGGCAAATGTTATAAGATAGGTGGGTCAACATACCTCACCTTGCCTTTTTGGTGAATGCACACGGGCATGCACATTCAAGAAGAGGAAGAGAAGAATGAGAGAAGAAAGATGGGGGAGAGAAGAATTTGACCAGGCGGAGAGATCAACACATTGACTAAATTAGTAGGTAATTGACCTTACATGGCAGTAAAATGGGCTCGGTAACTCAGACCAGCTAAACATAATCGGCTAGCTAGACGACCATACCATTATCGGCTAGCTAGACACAGTGGCTAGTCTGTCGTGGTAATAAAGTGGGCACTGTAACTCTAACTAGCACAACAACATATGGCTAAACGATAAGACTATCATGGAAGGCTAATCTAGACCCTTCTTAATCAAAATGAAAGAGTGAGAGAAAGAAAGAGAAAAAAATATCAGAAAGGGAGAGAAGAAAAGAAAAAAATATCAGAAAGGGAGAGAAGAAAAGAAGGGGAAGGAAATAAAAAGAATGGGAGAAAGAAGGGAGAAGAAGAATGTGAGAGAGGTTAAAGGGAAAAGAAGAGGTAAAGACAGACATAGGCGGCAATGGGAGAAGAAAGAAGAAAACTCAGACGACGATGTCTTTCGCTGATTGTGACATGAAGAGAGGAAAGAAAATGAACACTGGCGGCAACATGCTTTCACCAGTGTGACAGAAGAGAGAGAGAAAGAAGCACAAGCGGTGATAGGATAGCACTGGCTGTGACAAAAGAGAAGGAATAGAGAAGCACAGACGACGATAGGTTAGCACCGACTGTGAAAGAAGAGAAGAAGATCATACGGCGATAGGTTAGCGTCGTTTGTGTCAAAAGAGAAGAAAGAGAGAAGCACAGGAGGTGATAGGTTGGTGTCGTCTATATCATAAGAGAAGAAAGAGAGAAGCACAAGTGGCGATAGGTTAGCACCATTGTTTGAATACATTTTTCAGCACCTTAGTCCTATATGTGGAATAAAGAGGAAGCAGGTCAATAAAGCCTACAAAACAGTGGAAATTTTGATAGTTGTAGAATTACCCTAGAACTCGTCAAGATCTTCATCAGGACTTCAAAAGTCCACCTACCAAGTGTCATCGCGACCAAACATGTTTAAGGAAGTAAACACAAAAAAACAGTTTCAGAAAAATTGGCCTTTAACACCCTGAAATGGACCCTGTAACTAGAACTAATTTTGGTGCGTTAAACAGTTGTGCGACCACCACCATTGGATTCGACACGGTCGAAACCCCTATGGTTCAAATTTCGGCTTAATCGGGCACTCCAGGACAAAGTTATGGGTAAAATACTAAAAAGGGGTAGGCTGCACATAATTATCGTGTGGCCACCTTGCACCAAAACACCATTAAAGGTGGTTGTTTTTAAAGTCACAGGCAGTGACTTTCAAGGCATATATCTCACTCGTTTCAAGTTCGATCGCTCTCAAATTTGTGAGCATATTTGTCACATCAAGAAGAGGGTTTCGATATGTGGTACGCCCTTGACGATGCCCAAAGAGGGAGAAAAACTAGAGTGAAGTTTCTTATCTGTAAAGAAAATTACAGAAAATTCAGCAGCAGTAAGCCTCACTCGAGTGGCCAAATCATGACGCTCGCGTATCTGATTGACACCAAAGCAATTGCATTATGTACGTCTGTGGCTATCTCTGGTCCGAACGTCACGTATGATGAACGGTTGGATTTCACACATGGAGGCATCAAAGCTGCTGTAAATTCTGGCCACCGGATTTCAAGATTCCAGCCAAAAACTCAAGACGACGAAATCTTCATCCGGACATGAAATCGAGCTACAGTTATTGCAATGTGATTGTGACGGCATGCTCAGTGTGATTCAACGAAGAAACGGAAGAAAATCATCAAGGAACGAGCATACAATTGATCCAAAATTTTCAAGATTCATCCAAAATTCAAGTCTCAGGATCATGGCTCAAAAACATGATTCATGGTTCGAGGTTGGTATCAAATCGATGGTCATGCCGAGCCCTACAAGAAAACCATCATCTTTCGATCAAAAGGGTATCAGAGCAACCTAGATCAGTCATGGAAGATCACTTAAGTTCTTGGGCAGCAATAGGGACTGTTCTGAAATTCCACACATTGTTAAGCAGAGGCAAAACAATCCCTTTGTACTTATTTTTAGAATTTCTTTTAATTCAATTAAATTGTAATCATCTTCAATTTTAGCTAGTTTTTGGGTGTCCACCCATGTTTGGGCCCGATTCTATATAAAGATGCAGAGTCAAATTGTAAAGGACCTTCGGTTCATTTCACAAAAGCATCAATAAAGTTTTGATTTCTTCTTGAGTTCGTGGGTGCGTCTTGAAGAGAGAAAGAGGAGAGAGAAGTAAAGGGCTGATACCTTTTGATAAGGTAACTTTCTCTCTCCTCTTATCCCTCTTTGTCTCCCCTCTTCTTCCTCTTTCCCTCTCCTCTTCTTCCTCTTTCTCTCTCTTCTTCTCATCTCTATCTTTCTTTCTCTCTCTTCCTCTCATCTCTATCTCGCTTCCTCTTTCTTCTTCTCATTTCTATCTCCCTTTCTCTCTCTTCTTCTCATCTCTATCTCTCTCTTTCCTCTTTGCCTAACCCAGTCAGTGATGCTCAGTGCCGATTGCGTCTTCTCTCTCTTCTCTGATCAACACAGTCGATAAAGCTCAACGTAGATTGTGTCTTCTCTCTCTTATCTGATCAGCACAGATGACCACGCTCAACGCCGAATGTGTCTTTTCTCTCTTCTCTAATCCGCACAGTCGACGAACCTTAGCGTCGATTGTGTCTTCTCTCTCTTCTATTTCTAGCACAGTCGACGAAGCTCAATGCCGACTGTGTCTTCTCTCTTTTCTCTGTTTAGCACAGTCGGTGAAGCTCAGTGCAAACTGTGTGTTCTCTCTCTCTCTCTTCTTTATTCAAGGTAGCCAGCAACGCTCAGTGCCGACTATGTTCTCCCTCTTTTCTTTGTCTAACACAGCCGCTGGCACTCAGTGTCGATTGTGTTCTCTCTTCCTTCTTTGTCTAACATATCCGACGATGCTCAACACTGACTGTGTTCTCTTCCTCGTCTTTGCCTAATACAGCCGGCGACGCCTAGCGCCATTTGTGTTCCTCTCTTTTCTATCACACTCTTCTCCTCCTTTCTTTCTTTTCCTTTCCTTCTTTCTATTCTCTTCTTCTCTTATCTTACTTCTTATTCTTTCTTTATGATCTCCACTCTTTCTGTTATTCTTTCATTTGATTAAGAAGGTTTGAGATTAGCCTATCATGGTAGTCCTATCGTCTAGCCGTGATGTTGTTGTGCCAGAATTACTATGTCTGCTTTATTGCCATGAAAAACTAACCATCATGCCTAGCTAGTCAGTATCGTTATTGAAGTCTACTAGTAATTTTGTTGAGCCAGTATGAGTTATCGAGCCCGTTTTACTGCCACGTCAGGTCAATTACCTACCTGCTTAATCATTATGTTGATCTTTGTGCCTGGTCAAATTCTTCTCTCTGCCATCTTTCTTCTCTCATTATTCTCTTCTTCTTTTTGAATGTGCACGCTTGTGTACGTTCACTCGAAGGCAAGGGGAGGTCTGTTGACCCACCTGACTTGTAATATTTACCATATGTGTGTGATTGCAGAAAATAGGAGAATACAAGCCAAGGGAGGCGATTTCGAACCAGTTTTACTATTGAGGGGCTTTCGTTTTTATCTAAGAGGGCACCAAGAAAGCCAGCCCGAGTAAGTCCCAAACCCACCTTAAATTCCTCTCTCATCGAGTAATACCTGCCCTTGTTCTCCAACGAGGTTCTTGAGAGAGCGATCTCAAAGTCTCGGGTCTCTCTGAATCACGAGACGCGTGCCGTCCGATCATCCTGATCTGGAGGGCGAGATTGAGGCACCTAATCACACCTAACTAGCTTGGTGACCCCATTGGGGGTTTACTACCCCTTAGTCGGATTGTACTTGTTTGGCTAGTTTCTCCTTTTTATTTTCTATATTCACACATCACTTATGACTGCTGGGTTCTGTAACCCAGTCATCCGGATCAGGGATTTTTTCATCCCCACATTCGTGAGTGTCCCCAGGGAACAAGTTCCTCCAAATTCGTTCTCAACCCTTGTTTTGAGCAAAGACCCCAAGTCTAGCTCTCAAGTCTTAACCTGGATTTGCATGAGGGGGACCTAAAAGCCCCTAACTCCCATCTCTTCACTTTGGTGGAACCTCCACCAAGGCACCTTGCATCGATAGCGCATATGTTTCTATTCACAACATCCACCCGGCCACCGGCAAGTCACTTGTTGGTCGTATTGCTGAGGTACGCCGGAAGGCTGCCCAGTTTCTCTCTATAAAAGGCAAGCAAGTTGTCTATGCTTTTGTTGGTTGCCGCAAGGTTACCCCCCACATTCTTGCCCCACAACGAGTCTCTATCCCTAAAGGCTAAACACATCGAGGTGGAGACCCTGTGGCCTCCACCCCTCACACACACCGTAAGGCTCGTGGGTAACCCACTCGGGCCACACCTCAAGGCAACATTTCGGCTACCTCGAGTCAGTACCCAAGATCTGACCTTCCAAGGCTGGGTCCTGCGTACACTGCTCATACGCTTCTCACTGCTCGGGACAACGCCGTCATTGCATCAACCCGGGTACACAGGAGACTATCGTCTAGTCTCTTTACTCAGCACACACAAGCGCACCTTGTGAGGCGCAAGCCTCCACCTGTTCTCTTGCAGACACTTGCTTGCAGTTCTCGGTTTCCTACGACTAGACCACTTGCTCGAGCCCGGGCTGATGCCTAGGTTAATCGTGATCTTTCTTTAAGGGTCGCACACGCGTCGCCGTCACCGACAGCCCCTAGCCCTTGACTCAGGCGTCCTTATGAGCCATCCATGCTCTTGCCTGCTCCCCCTTCTTCGAGCAAGCACCTCCAGCCATGGTACTCGAAGACATTCCCCAAGAGTAGCATCTTGAACCAGCCCCGTCCTTTCGGTCATGTCTCCAGAGTCCATAAGAGAGCTCGAGGCAAAGACCTGATTGAAGATCAAGTCCTTCATCCTTCTCGGTCCAAGATGACTCCAATGCCTGGCCCTCATCCTTTGCCGCATCCGATTGAGACAGCTCTCTCTTGTGCAAGAAGAGTCCACTAGCCGCATTCCTGGTCGCAGTTTTGACGCGAGGTCCATCAAAACCTCAAGGCTAAAAACGATAGGGGTCTACGAATTCTCACCAAGCAAGTTACCAAGGCGGTTGGGGTAACCAACTCTAATAACCCTTTGTGCCTGAGTCCCTTCTACCATCTTCAAATGACGAAGCCTGAAGAAGAGCTCCATGAGCCCTGCACTATGGTTAACGTCGTAGAAGACGACCCAGTCCCTCAGCAGCCACGAACCCAAGATTGTCGAGAACAGGTCCTCACGCGATTGGCATACAAATGCCGAGTCCAGTCGGGGCTTGCCGACGCCCTTCTGACCGATCTGCCGCGTGCCACCCAACAAGTTCGCAAGCCCTCAATTGTAATTAAGGCTAGCCTCTTGGAATAAATAGTCAGCGTGATGGTTATAGACTAACCTGACTCATAGGAAGACCGCATGAACAAGTTTGAAGACATGGTGCACGTAATGATGGAGAAGATTGATTGTATAGACACCGCACGACAATCAACCAACCATGAGGTCAATTCCCACCACTCTGATGGTGCACCTCTAAGGCAGCCCCTTCCCTCTGCCTCACAGGACAACTCTGTCCCTCACCCCATCTCATAAGCAGGCATCGATGCTATGGTCATCTATAGCTTAAAGAACAAACAATTTTCAGGGATACAAGGCACAACGCCTTATCAACGGCCGTATCCTTCATACATTGATTGGGTCCCGTTTCCCTCATATTACAAGAAAGGGAAGTTTCCCCTATTCAACGGAACCACGTCCCCAAACCAGCATATTGCCCACTTCCAAGAAGCATGTCAAGAAACATCGGCTGATGGGAGACTTCTTCTCTGTCAGTTTGTTGAAACCCTTGACGGCCCAGCTTTTCAATGGTATGATCGACTTCCCCCGAACTCGATGCATACTTGGGAGGAAATGGAGAAACTGTTCCACCAACATTTCTATGAGGTCGAGAGAGAGGTTCAAACCATCAAGCTTCTCACCCTGACCCAAGACCCTAATGAGCCTGTGGACTAGTTCATATCAAGACAACGAAATTTTGCTGCTCGCCATCCCAATCCTATGCCTGAGAAGGAATCAGTCCAAACTTGCATGTGGAACATGCGACCTAAAATTGCTCTACAGTTGAGGCCTCCAATTTGACTTCCATGTCAGAGCTGATCTCAAAATCAGCCATAGAAAGTCTATCATGCGACCAAGGCAGGTCACGACAACCGTCTGCAAGCTCAAGGAACAATCGGGGTAATGGTAGCTCTCGGACTAACATCCGGGGCAGCCAACAAAAAGGAGTGATCAGTTCAGCTGTCACGGTCACTGATCCAAAGAAAGCCCCCTCCCAAACTTTGGACCTCTCTAATTGGGTGAGCACAACAAAGACAACGCCCCAGTCAAGCAAGAAACGACAGTCGTACAACCGAGTACCCCCACCGGTGAATCTTAATCTTGATGATTATTTCACCAGGCATAGGAACAAGGTTTACCCCGTTCAGAAAGAATGGGTCCCTGTGCTGTTTCGGTTATTGTTGGGATAAAACATGATCGAGGTTCCACAAGCCAAGTTCCCTCAACAAGCTGGGCTTGACACCCAAGCGAATTATTGTGCCTGCCATCGAAGGATCAATCACCCCACAGATGACTTCTACACAATAAAAGATATTATCGAGGCCCTGATCCAAAAGGTTAAGATAAAGCTCGAAGACTTAAAGAAGGCATTCGAGGCATCAGAAGCCTCCCATGCAGTAACCATCTAAGAGGAAGATGAAGCCCCTGATATCCTTCATGCCTTCTTTGTTATAATGCTTCAGGAAGGCCTAATGACACTGAAGTCGACAAGGCAGCCTCGACGCCTTGTTCAGGGGACTGAGGACCGTTGGTGCCAGTATTACCAGATATGGGGCCACTACCTATGGGAATGCACCAATTTCCATGATATATTTGCAAAGAAAATGTGGGAATGTCGGGAGTTTTACAACATCCCAATAAGTGATCCCTAAGCGACCGCACCACTGACACAAGAGGATCTCCCAACACAAGACCTTCGTGGTACTGATTCAGACTCTGCTGAACTCTCGACTTCCCAGCCATGGATAGTCCACCATGGGCGAAGCAGACTCAAGTCTTTAAGGCGAGAAGTAGTCCATCAAGGTAAGGCTATTCACAAGCCTAGTGAAACGAATCAAGCACTACCTCAGAAAACCAGAAGAAGACGGGCACCAAGGGCTGATCGCAGGAGAAACTAGACTGCTCAACCTCCAGTTGAGTAGGAATTTCTTAGGCCCCTTTCCCCACTGCCAACTTTACTGGACTTTATCCTTGGCAAGACATGATGCACAAAGAGGTGTAGATGACTTGGTGGTAAAATCCGAAGAGAAGATGCTCACATGAGAGACCTTGAAAAGGTATTCAACCGGTTACACCTTCATCAACTTAAATGAACCCACTAAAATGAGCTTTTAGTGTGCGTTCGAGAAAATTCTTGGGGTTCATTGTCAGACATCGAGGGCTTGAAGTCGAGCCAGTCAAGATCAAGGCAATCTAGGAAATGTCGTCACCAACTACACTGCAAGAACTTCATTCCCTTCAAGGGTAGCTAGCGTACATCCACAGGTTCATCTCAAATCTCTCAGGTCGTTGTAAATCCTTTACACACCTGTTAGAGAAGGATACTCCATTCATTTGGGATGAAGTGTGTCAAGCAGCCCTTGATGACATCAAGCAGTATTTGCTCAATCCTTCAGTATTTTCTACACCAGTGTTGGGAAAACCTCTCATCTTATACGTGACTGCTCTTGACGAGTCACTCGGGGCATTTTTGGCGCAAAACAATGATGAGGGAAAAGAAACGACACTCTATTATCTCAACCATCGGATGCAAGGCGTCGAGAGGAATTATTACCCAATAGAAAAGATGTGTTTGGCCTTAATCTTCATAGTACAAAAACTCCGCCATTACCTGCTTGGTCATAAAGTGAAACTCATATCAAAAGCAGATCCTGTAAAGTTTCTCATGACACGCTTCTGCTTGTCAGGGTGCCTTGCTAACTGGGCATTATTGCTGATGGAATTCGACATCACATATGTCCCACAGAAGGCCATCAAGGGCCAGGCCTTAGCTGATTTTCTCATGGCACACCCCGTACTGGCGGAATCTCTATTATCGAGCAA
The DNA here is from genome assembly GCF_054954075.1 of Amborella trichopoda. Lineage (NCBI taxonomy): Eukaryota > Viridiplantae > Streptophyta > Magnoliopsida > Amborellales > Amborellaceae > Amborella > Amborella trichopoda. The sequence goes on from NC_142340.1 coordinate 19,300,251, forward strand.
CCTCCCTGATGAAGAAGTGTTCTATGCTGACCTTGCTCGTGCCAGGGAATCGTACTTCGACAAAGCCTTCCAATTAGACTTAGGAGGCACCGAAGTAGTATTCTTGACTCCGAGAGGAGTATTGCCACTTTCTTTCTCGCTCGCTAAGGTCGGTTCTCATAATGAGGCAAAATATCAGGTGCTCATAATTGGGTTGGAGATAGCCTTCGACCTCGACTTGGAGTAGCTCAAGATCTATGGTGACTCTGAGTTGGTTATTCGACAACTCAAAGGGATCTATGACGTGAGAAAAGATACTATCAAACCTTATCATGATACTGCAAAATCATATATGTCCCAGTTTGAGGATGTATCCTCGAGTCACATCCCCAGGAGGCAAAACTCGCAGGCTGACGCACTTGCAAAACTTTGGGCTACAATTCAATTATCCTCATCAGGACCCACGGTCCACGCTGTATGACCACGGTCCACGCTGCATGACCTTATACTGCACAGCCATGGTCTAGGTGCACGACCCTAAAATTTCATGGTCCAAACTATATGATCATAAACTGTAGAAGAGGTCTAGTAGTACAACCTTAAACTGTATGGTCCTAGTTGCATGACTTTAAACTGCATAATCACAGTCCAAGCTATATGACCCTAAACCATAGTGCACGTCCTGACCGCATGACAATAAACTTCTTTGCACAGGTCCTGGAGGTATGACCATAAACTCGCCCCCACATACGCGTGCATACCTTTTTACGTGCATCTTCATGCACGTTTTCCTTAACCCACTCATGTGTGTGCACTACCTCCCCAATGAGTCCATTCACTTCATCATCCTCCATCATTCCCTAGTGGGTCTCACCCGCGCTCATAAAACGGCGAACCATCCTGCCACCTGCACTCATCGTAAGCTAGTGGGTCACCATTTTTCCCCCACCTATCATAAGGTAGCCTCGTGCCATCTTCCCACAAGTGCGCTAAAAACCATTATTATACTCACTCAATGGCCTCCACATACTGCCAGACATCACCATCAGGGTCCAGCTATATGACTTTAAAATCAATGTGCACGTCCTCACCTCATGACGATAAAAGGTTTCGCACAGGTGCCAAAGGCATGACCTTAAACATGTCTCCACAAAAAATAATGGGCATGGCGTATACCTTAATAAGGGAATGCCATAAGTAAAATGACGGACAAGCATAGTCATGAAACCATAAGTTAAAGAGTTTCATGAACAAACACTTGGCACGGTGAAAATCCAAAAGGGCACCGTGAGTAAAAATGGAAGAATAAGGGTTGACATGGCCGAAAGGTCATGGGTAAAAGAGCCTCAAATAAAAGGAAATTTTGGTGAAAATTGTCTCTACGGTGTCGCTTTCCAAGTTCAAGTGAAAATCTGCAAAGGGCACTTGGACCAATAAACAAGTTGATGCAGTGCTCGCCTCAATAGGCGGCTTCAGGCCACACTCAAAAATAAAACTCCCTGGTGTCACAATACCAGGACCCAAAAAATACAAGCCTCAAGGAAAAGATTCTGACAGCCTGAGCCCAGGTGCAAAAACAAATAAAAATAAAAATAAAAAAGGACTTGGAGGATAGAATATTCGCTAAGAAATAAAAAACAAGTCTCATGAAGAAGAGGATCACTCCCAAGAGGTTACAAATGTACTCTAAGATACTGGAGACGCCTTGGGAAGGTTAAGTTAGCCATGACTTTGGACCTACTTTGTAACGACCTGCATAGTAGTGGGTAGGGGTTATACTTAGAGCTGGTCACCTCGATAAACTGAGGTACCCTACCTACCAAGGAACAACTGGTGCACAACGTAGATGAGAGCCAACAAAAGGCCGACAAAAGGCTCTTCAGACAAGAAAGTCATTCTGACAAACCAAAGACGCCCACAAAGGCAAGAAACTGACAAAGCCAAGGTCAAACCTGCCAGAGATTTTAGGGTGATGCCTCACCATGAGGCCACCTCACCAAAATCCCTCCCTAGCCGACAGGCCCAAAATTTTGGGATCGGCTAACAAAATGGCCCCGACTGGACCCGGCATGATGAGACCCACAGAGGTACCCTGTTTGTTAAAAGGAAACTTGGTGTAGCAGCAAACAGCGCCAACCAAAGGCCCTTTGGATGTCTATTCGAAGACAAACAAACCTAGACCAAATGGGAACAACGTCCTTTGACATCGCAATCAATTACCAGACGGGCCTGATTCTGACTAACGAGGTCCGTACAAAATCCTCAGCTTCAGAATCACAAATAGTCCACACAAGGGTGATGACTTCAATAAGATACCTCAAAAATGTATCTTCTCCCCTTAAAGTCTCCACGAACGGACCCACGAACAATGCATCCCTATGTCTGAGCATCTTAGTTGCACCATTGTGTGAATCTCCTTGGTGTTCAAGTGGTCCTGTGGCTAGGAAGAAAAAAGTAATAAAGCCCAAGGAAATTTTTTGAATGTTGTTATTCTCACTTCTCTAAAAGCACAATATTCGGCGGGGCAAGCTGTTTGAACACATTTTTTAGTACCTTGGTCCTTGACGCGGAATAAAGAGGAAGCAGGTCAATAAAGCATACAAAACAGTGGAAATTTTGATAGTCTCAAAATGTCCTCAGAACTGGTTAAGATCTTTATTAGCACTTCAATAGGCCACTTGTCAAGTTTCATCGTGATCAGACATGTCTAAGGCAGTAAACACAAAGAAACATTTTTGGAAAAATTGACCTCTAGCACCCTGAAATGGACACCGTAACTAGACCTATACCTTTGATATGTCAAACAGCTATCGTCATTGGATCCAACATGGTCAAAAACCCTTATGGGTCAAATTTTGGCTTCATCGGGCACTCCAAGACAAATTTATGGGTAAAATACTGAAAAGGGATATGCCACACACTATTCTTATGTGGCCACCTTGCACCAAAACACCACTAAAGGTGGCTGTTTTTACAGTCACAGGCAGTGACTTTTGGAGCCTATATCTCACTCGTTCAAAGTCGGATCACTCTCAAATTTTGCGAGCATGTTCTCTCATCAAGATGAGCATTTCGATATCTGGTACGCCCCGTGACGATGCCCTAGCAAGGAGAAAAACTAGAGGGAAGTTGTTGATCCGTGAAGAAAATTACAGAACATTTAGTAGCGGCACGCCTCACTCGAGTGGCCAAATCATGGTGCTTGCATACCCGATCGACACGAAACCAATTGTATTATGTGCATAAGGTCCGTGGCTTCCGGTCCAAACCTCGCGTACGATGAATAGTTGGATTTCACACACGGAGGTGTCGAAGCTACAGTAAATTTTAGCTTCCAGATTTCAAGATTCTGGAAAAAAACTCAAGATGATGAAATCTTCATCCGAACATGAAATCGAGCTGTACTTTTTGCAACGTGATCATGACGGCATGCTCAGTGTGATTTAGCAAAGAAACGAAAGAAAAACATCAAGGAACGATGTTTACCGTGAAAAATCAGAGAGATTTATGGATGTAGATCACTCTGATCTAACGCTTTAAATTGATAAATGAAATGAAAAGCAATGGTAGATAAAGTGTGAACAATCGAATTCAGATCTGAGGCCAGATTTTCTTAGAAATGAGCAGATCTGCTCTCAGATTTGTGGCGGAGCCAGCTTGATCAAAAGCATTTCAAAACACAATTTTCAATCAAAACACAATTTTCAGTCAAAACAAATCAAAGCCGGATCAAAATAAAATAAATACAATGAAAGAAAAGAGGAAATGAAGTGAAGAGAATACAGGACCGGGCTGGATGGCCTGGGCTTCTCGAGCCTTCGAGGGCTCGCCCGTATCAGAACCGATTCTTTTTGCCCTTCTGGTCCAGATGTCGAACATCAAGTCTCTGGTGGCAGTTGTGCCCTTGAAAATGGCTTGGAACTAGGATTCTTAGGCTTAGGTTTTCTCTTTGAGTTTTTCTCTCAGATCTCTATCTCTTGAAACTCTCTAGGGTTTCTAATCTCTATCTCTAAGGTTTTTTCTCTCGTCTCAAGCCTCTCTAGTTTCTCTCTTCATCCCCCTCTAAATGGTCCCCGAAAGATCCTCAAAAGGGGGTAAAATTTGTTGGGGAGAATCAACTCATGCAACAAACAAATCCCCCCAATCAAAGTACCATTTTGGGGAGGCAGATTTGGGTAGCACAGGGCGTGTCGTCCGAGGAACACGGGGCGTGCTGCCCAAGTAAATTACAAAAAATAAAACAAAAATTGGGAACTGGGTAGCATGGGTGGTTTCGCCTGGGCAGCGTGCAGCGTGTCACCTAGACAGCATACAGCGTGTCGCTTGCGCAGCATGGGTCGTGTCGCCCGGGTAGCACGCCACATGTCGCCCAAACCAAAACTTGTTGAAATTGAATTTTTTCTTTCCAAGTGTGTTCCTCAGCCTCTTGTGAAGCTTTCAAACAAAATTTGGGTCAAAACAAATTGTTTACTATTTTTAATGATTTGTTTGGTAAAAAAGGGCATTTATAGAAATCTGAGTCAAAACAGGGTTTCTGCAAGGTTCCGGGCAGACAAACAGGTTCCGAATCATAAGGTGGGATATGTGAACTATGGGTTTGGGTTTACTAGGTTAAGTGTGGTCCTAAAAGTTTAAAAAACCACAGAAATTTCTAGATTTAAAATGGGGCATCTACAAACGAGCACAAAATCAATTCAAAGTTTTCAAGATTTATCCAAATTTGAAGTCTCATGATTATGGCTCAAAAACATGATTCATGGCTCAAAGTTGGTATCAAATTGATCACCATGCCGATCCCTACAATAAAACCATCATCTTTTGATCAAACGAGCATCAGAGCAACCCCTGATTGGTCATAGAAGATCACACAAGTTCTTAAGCAGCAACATGGATTGTTCTGAAATTCCACACATTGTTAGGAAGGGGCAAAACAGTCCTTTTACACCCATTTTTAGAATTTCTTTTAATTCAATTAAATTTTAATTATCTTCAATTTTAATTAGTTTTTGGGCGTCCACCCATGTTTGGGCCCAATTGTATCTAAACATGCAAAGCAAAATTGTAAAGGACCTTCAACTCATTCAATTTCTTCTTGAGTTCGTGGGTGCGTTTTGGAGAGAGAGAGAGGAGAGAGAGGAAAAGGGTCGATACTCTTCGGCAAGGTAATTTTCTCTCTTCCCCTCTTTCTCTCTCCTCTTCTCCCTCTTTCTCTCTCCTCTTCTTTCCCTTTCTCTCTCCTATTCTTTCTATTTCTCTCTCTTCATATCATCTCTATCTATCTCTCTCTTCTTCTCATGTCTATCTCTCTTTGTCTCTCTTCTTCTCATATATATCTCGCTTTCTCTCTCTTTGTCTCATCTCTATCTCTCTTTCTCTCTCTCCTTCTCATCTCTATCTCTCTCTTTCCTCTCTGCTTAACCCAACTGGTGACGCTCAGTATCGACTGCATCTTCTCTCTCTTCTCTGATTAGCACAGTCGGTGAAGCTCAGCATCGATTGTGTCGTCTCTGTCTTCTCTAATCATTACAGTCAACGAAGCTCAACACCTATTGTGTCTTCTCTCTCTTCTCTTATTCACACGGTTGGCGAAGCTCAGCAACGATTACGTCTTCTCCCTCTTCTATGTCTAGCACAGTCGGTGAAGCTTAGTGCCGACTACATCTTCTCTCTTTTCTCTGTCTAGCATAGTCGACGAAGCTCAGCGTCGATTGTGTCTTTTCTCTCTCTTCTTTAACCTACACAGTCAGCGATACTCAGCGTCGACTGTGTTCTCCCCCTCTTCTTTATCTAATACAGCCGACGACACTCAGTACCGATTGTGTTCTCTCTTCTTTCTTTGTCTAACATAGCGGGCGACGCTCAGCGCTGACTGTGTCCTCTTCCTCGTCTTTACCTAATACATCTGGCGATGCCTAGCGCCGTTTGTGTTCCTCTCTTTTCTATCACACTCTTCTCCTCCTTTCTTTCTTGTCCTCTCCTTCTTTCTATTCTCTTCTTCTTCTCTTATCTTACTTCTTATTCTTTCTTTATGATCTCCACTCTTTCTATTATTCTTTTATTTGATTAAGAGGGGCTGAGATTAGCCTATCATGGTAGTCCTGTCGTCTAGCCGTAATGTTGTTGTGTCAGAATTACTGTGCCCGTTTTATTGCCACGACGGACTAACCATCATGTCTAGCTAGTCAGTATCGTTATTGGCATCTAGTAGTAATTATGTTGAGCCAGTCTGAGTTACCGAGCCCATTTTACTGCCACGTTAAGCCAATTACCTACCAGCTTAGTCATGGTGTTGATCTCCTCACCTGGTAAAATTCTTCTCGCCCTCATCTTTCTTCTCTTATTATTCTCTTCTCCTCTTTGAATGTGCACGTTTGTGTACCTTCACTAGAGGCAAGGTGATGTTTATTGACCCACCTTTCATGTAACATTTGTCATATGTGTGTGATTACAGAAAATAGGAGAATACAAGCCAAGGGAGGTGATTCTGAACCAGTTTTACTATTGGGGGACTTTCTTGGTGATCTAAGAGGGCGCCCATGCAAGCCAGAGTAAGTCTTGAACCCACCTTAAATTCCTCTCTCATTGGATGGTAATACCTACCCTTGTTCTTGAACAAGGTTCCCGAGAGAGCGATCTCAAAGTCCCAGGTCTCCCTGAAACCAGAGACGCGTGTTGCCCGATCATCCTGATCCGAAGGGCGAGATTGAGGACATAAGAGAAGAAAGAAAGAAGCATAGGCGGCGATGGGTTAGCGTCATCTATGACAGAAGAGAAGAAATAGAAAGAACACAGTGGCGATGGGATAACGTCGTCTTTGATTGAAGAGAGAAAGGAAGAACTTTGACAGAGCCCTGACCCCACTGTTCATGTCTCATGAACAGAAAGGCTTCACACGAGATGACAGATCCGCCATGCGTGAATGGAGAAAGAGAAGCAAGGAAAGAGGGACATGATAGATCAAAGGAGGAAAAGAGGGAAAGAGATAAAGATGAAAGCAGGAGAGAAGAGGAGAGAGAGAAAGAGAGATAGAGATGAGAAAAGAGGAGAGAAAGAGAGATAGAGATGATAAAAGAGAAGAGAGAATCAGGAAAGAGACAAGAAAATAAGAGAGAGAAAGAGAGATAGAGATGATAACAGAGGAGAGAGAACGAGCAAAGAGACGAGAAAAGAGGAGAGAAAGATGGGAGGAGTGAAAAAGTTACCTTACCGAGGGACACTGGCCCTTTTCTTCTCTTTCTTTTCTCTCTCTCCAAGACGCACCCATGAACTCAAGCAAAAATTGAAGCCTTTATTGAATATTGAAGAATTGTGTTTGTGTCTTTATAATTTAGCTCTGCATGTTTATATAGAATTGGGTCCAAACATGGGTGTAAAAGGACTGTTTTGCCCCTGCCTAACAATGTGTGGAATTTCAAAACAGTCCCTGCTGTTGCCCGAAAACTTGTGTGATCTTCCATGACTGATCCAGGGTTGTTCTGATGCTAGTTTGATCAAAAGATGATTGTTTTTTTTTTAGGGCTCGAAATGACGATCGATTTGATATTAATTTCGAGCCATGAATCATGTTTTTGAGCCATGATCATGAGACTTGAAGTTTGGATGAATCTTGAAAACTTCAGATCGATAGTGCACTCATTCCATGATGTTTTTCTTTTGTTTCTTCACAGAATCGAACTGAGCATGCCGTCACAATAACGTTGCAACAAACGCAGCTCGATTTTGTGTCCAGATGAAGATTTTGTTGTTTTGAGTTTTTTGTCTGAATCTTGAAATCCGGTGGCCAAAATTTACAGCTGCTTTGACACCTTCGTGTGTGAAATCCAACCGTTCAACATACTTGATGATCGGACCAGAGATAGCTTCGGACATTACGCACATAATGCAATTGGTTTCGTGTCGATCGGGTATGCGAGCATCGTGATTTGGCCCCCAGAGTGAAGTATGCTGCTGTTGAATTTTCGGTAACTTTCTTCACTGATCAACAACTTCTATCTAGTTTTTCTCCCTTCTCGGGCATCGTCACGGGGCGTACCACATATCAAAACACTCGTCTTGGCGAGACGAACACGTTCATAAAATTTGAGCGGGATTCGACTCAAAACGAGTGAGATATGGGCCCCAAAAGCCACTACTTGTGATTGTGAAAATAGCCACCTTTAACGGTGTTTTGGTGTAGGGTGGCCACACGGGAATAGTGTGTGGCTTACCCCTTTTCGATATTTTACCTATAACTTTGTCCTAGAGTGCTCGATTAAGTCGAAACTTGACCCATAAGGGTTTTTTGCCATGCCGGATCCAATGTTGATGATCCCACAGTAATTGGACGCACCAAATATATAGTTCTAGTTACGAGGTCTATTTCAGAGTGCTAGAGGCTGAGTTTTTCAAATTTGTTTCTTTGTGTTCACTAGCTTAAACATGTTTCATTGCTATGAAACTTGGCTGGTGGCCTTTTGGAGTGCTTATGAAGATCTTGACTAGTTCTGGGGTCATTCTGATACTATTGATATTTCCACTGTTTTGTCAGGCTTTATTGACCTGCTTCCTCTTTATATCGCATCAGGGACCAAGGTGTTGAAAAGTGCAAACCTACCCTTTTTAGGTAAGTTGGCCACAGAATGGTCCAGCAGTGTCTGAATGAGCTGAAATGTAATATCCGGGGCTTTAGGACCTTTTGAATCCAATGGAAGTGGGCTGGTGTTTGTCTAAAGCTCTGATGATATGGATGTAGTTATAAGTTGCTTTTTCATCACGATAAAGGCTGAATCTGAAAACTGGTTTTATCTCTGATCCACCTTAACATCTTCGGATCATGACGAAACTTAGTGGGTGTTCTTAGAGAGTCAAGTGCTACCTCTGCATGATTTTTGGGACCCATCTATTGCCTTTCAAAAATTCACTTCAGATCATAGTTTATTTCAACAGTGCTTCTATTGTCCGTAGGCATTTTCGTACCCACGGGCCTAGGTCGCAATTGGCTTCCTCCTTATTGGCATTGGGGATACAAGTTTCAAAAAATACCCTAAAACACCGACGACTTTCTCGATTTAGAAAGTGGTAATCTAGTGATCAAATCAGGAGATTTTTATCACAAAATGACCGTGAAGGCATCCCCGTCAATCTATGATGAAGGAATCAACCCGAAACATCAAGAAACAATCAAGATCTAGCATTGAAGATCTCAAGTTTATGATCTTTCGGCGAATTTTCAAAGTGGCAATATCAAAGTCATATGTCAAAATGATCGTCTCATCTAACCTGTCATTTCTATGTCGTTATTTTCATCAAAAGATTGTCGGAAGCATCCAAAAATGGCCCTGAACCATGGCTATGGCTTATCGATCCTTTTTGGGGACCATTTGGCCATTTTCATGATTATGGCTAGGGACAAAAAATGGGATTCACTATTTAATTAAAAAAAATGTAATATTTGACAATTACCCCTAGAACCCCACACTTCCAACATAGAATTACCCCTATTGAGAATTACCCCTAGAACCCCACACTTCCAACATAGAATCCCTCACTCTCAACATCCATAGTTCTCACTTCCATATACTCTAGCCCATCCCATAATCCTCACTTCCATACACCCTAATACCTTATATAGTCCTCACTTTCATAAACCCTAACCCTTCCATAGTCCTCACTTTCATACACCCTAACCCCTTCCATAGTCCTCACTTCCATACATCCTAACCCCTTCCATAGTCCTCACTTTCATACACCCTAGTCTCATCATAGTCCTCACTTCCATACACCCTAGCCCATTCCCTAGTCCAGAAACCCTAATCTTATACCCTAATCTTCTACACTAAGACCCCAACCCATCTCAAGGTGTACCACAAGAAGGTTAAGACCAACCTAGTACTTGGGTTTGAGTCTATGACTCATACTAAGTACCCAACTCTTCTCTCTCTCTCTCTCTCTTATCTCTCTTTCTTGTCCCTCTTATCCCACTCTATTTGTCTATCTTCCTCCTCTCTTCTCCCTCTCCCTCTCTCGCTCCTCGCCCTCTCCTTATCTGAGTGGTAGCCAAGCTGTCAGTTCCCTTCTCTCTCTCTCGATCTCTTTCTCTTCCTCTCTCTTTCTCTCTCTTCTTCCGCTCTTCTCCCTCTCACTCCCCCTCTGTCTCCTATCTTCCTCTCTCTGTATCTCTCCTCGCCTTCTCCATCTCAGGCCATCGGTCTCCTTCTCTCTGTCTCTCCTTTGGTCTCCTTCTCTCTCCCTCTCTCTCTTTACCCTCGCCCTCTCTCTTGACCTGGGCCAGGCTACCGATCCCCTTCTTTATCTCTCCCATTCTCTCTCCTTGCCCTCTCCCTCTCAAACCAATGGCCAAGCCGCCGGTCCCCTTCCCTCTCTCTCTTTCTCCGTCTCCCTCTCTCTGTTCTCCCTCTCCCTCTCTAACCGATGACCAGCCACCTTTCCTCTTTGTTCTCTCTCTTCTTCTCCCTCTCTCACTCTCCTCGCCCTCTCCCTCTTAGATTGGTAGCCTCCCCTTCCCTATCTCTCTCCCCTTTCTATTTCTCTCTCTCCGTCTCTCTTCTCGATCTCTGCCTCTCTGACCAGTGGCCCGGCCGTCAATCCCCTTCTATCTCCTTCTCTCTCTCTCTCTCTTCCCTATTATAATTTTGTGAACGAAGCTTCTCCTGCTAAGATTCCCCTTGCTTCCTAGATGGTAACCCCTGAGAGCTGTCTAATGTTTGGAAAGGAGAAACATTAGCTGGGAGTTTAGGGTGGAGAGATGTGGCAGTGACAGCTGCACTGAACGGGTTTCTTGGTTGGCCAATACGAAGGTTTGTCCTATTATTGATAAGATTGCGATTTTGGCCTCCTCCCCGAGGTCTGAGCTTGATCCCACCGTGATGTTTTAGCTAGCTTTCGATTTTTGGTTCCTTTGTGATCATGTCTAAGAAAGTAATAGGATTAGAAGCCTCTACATCTAAGGAAATTTCCTTCATATTCCTCATGCATGTTTGCGCTGCATCGATCTCAGGTATGGGATTAGTTTGGTACATTGAAAGATCCCTTCATATTTGGATATACTTGTTTATTGACTCATTCATCCCGTGGGTCATTGTGAGAAGTTCTATAGCTTGAACATCGCGTTCTATCTCATAGAAGGGTTTGTAAAACAAATGCTCTATCTCTTCCCAAGAATGAACTAAGTTTGGGGGCAAACGTGCGTACCACTTAAAGGCAAGCCCAACTAAGGTTTTTGCAAACTACCGAATAAGCAGTCTGGAGTCTCAAGCTGATTCTTGGCATGCTGATAGGAAATGGGCCACATGCTGCTGGGTCGAACCAGTACCATCGAAAACAGGCAACCTTGCCCTTTGATATCCGATGGGAAAGGGAATTTGATCAATAAAAGGTGGGTAAGGCTTCTTATAATGAATACTTTCTTGTAACTTTGAAGCTTGTACACCTTGGATGCTTTTGTTGATAAATCTTTGAATTTCTTCTTGGGTAAATGTCGATGGCATAACATGAGAAGCTACGTTGGGTTGGTCATCAAAGAAGACATGGAGGTTTAGAGGTCTTGGAGTTTGGGCCATAGTAGGACGTGCGAGTCTCCTTTCTTCTTCTTCATGTTGGGTTTCAAGAGGAGAATTTGCCTCTTGATGCAAGGATGCTCCAACAGGTCTAGCATTTTCAAGTCTTTTGAGCCTATCCAAGATGTTGCTTAAAATTACCTCAAAGTGAGCCATCAGATTTTCAGGTTCCTCCCCCTTATGGCTTACTACCATTATATCAGCTTGTTCACCAAAGCTGAGTAGTTCTGCAGTAGGGGTGATCCTAAATCTCTTTACACCACGATCTGCCAATCCAAGTAATAAGGTCTCAGCTTGCCCTGATTGAGCTTGAGAATGCCTTGCAGATCGAGTGAGTACAGGCTCTTGACGACCTTATGGCGGCTCTGCTACTGGACTTGGCACTTCAACGCCTTAGGGCCATCGCTCAATGCAAATAGGCTTGAGACGACCTTGGGGCCATATTTCCCCTAATTCATTGTGACGTCCTTGAGGCCGCGGATCAGATCAACTAGGTTCATCTTCTTGCATATCTACGACGCATCAATGAATAAATCCACTGATCTTGGGTTCTTCCGTGGTTCACAACGGATAGAACAAATTATACTTTAGTAGGTCTTATGAGGTTGAAGACTCTACTTTCCTCTTTCTGAGTGGCACATTCATTCCCCATATCTACTTGATGCGTATGTTCCAGTAGATTTTCTCCTAAAATTGGAACTAGCTTTGACATCCTTCTCGACTAGCTCGCCTCACCGAGATGAGGGCAAAATTGATCAACTCAGACAACGCATGATATCCTAGGAGAAGGGAGCTCGAAGTTGACTTTGGAAGCTTGGTTTTCTCTGGAGAAGGGGCATGCTATTTGGTCGTCTTTGGAGGCACCATCTTGCCCTGAGTCCAGCCATGAGGGCCAGCTCATGCATATGAAGAAGAAGGAGTGGATAGGATGGTGCTCGAAGGAAATTTCTTTGAGTACCATGTAGTTAGGGGCTTCGGCGTAGCTAAGGGCATGTTCAATGACCCTTTTCCCTTATTGTCAACAAGATCATTAGACCTACATGTGTGTGCATGGCCCACAGAAGTGCTTGGGGTGGTTTGTGATCCAATCCCCAGTGAAGTGAAAGGCTTGGTATTTTAAATACCTACCTTTTTAATTGGAGCAGCCTCAGGACCATTAGCATGCATGTGCGGTTCTTTAGAAGACCTTTGATTGTCTTGAAGGTCATGTGCTTGTTTGGTCATAGTCTTTGGGCTGCCCAGAGCTAAGAGATTATTATGCAATGCATTAGTGGTTTGGAGAACGCTTTGGGTCTGGATCCCAAAGTAGGTGAGGAGACGAGGTTAAGCTTTTCTTGTCTCGTTTTGTCATGATGATGGTTGAACCATCGGTCATGATGTGTGTGAGTGTGTGCGAAGTGACTTTGGAGCCACTCGAACTAGCATAAGAATTGCCAAGGTGAAGTGTGTGTGGCGCCATGCTAATACTAACAATGCCCTTGTAGAGTGAGAGTGAGGTAGCCTTATGTTTACCCACATAAATGGTGGTCTTAGCAGACCCCACCGAATGAAGAGAAGAAGTGGCATCAAAACCACCTTAAGCATAGGACTAGCTGAGTATCTGCCAATAACAGGGCATGCATGAATGGAGGTGGTTTTCGAGCCACCAATGCAACTAATATAAACAGACTTTCCTTTGATGTCGAAAGAGAGGGGACAAGGGGCTTGAGTACGCTTTCCCAAAGTTTCCCTAGCCTGAACTAGAGTAGCAGGGCTAGCCAGGCTACTCGAAGAATGTATGGGAGAAGCAGATTGAACCAACTTACTTCCCATAAGTAAGGTCACAAAGTCACAAATAGGGCAATGATGAAATCCTCGATTTGGATGAAAGATGAGTGATTGAACTCCATTACAAGTTTAGAAAAAAAAAGAAATGAGATGTCTGTTTGAGAACAATTCGAACCAACTATAGGGTGGCGTATCCCTAGTGGAGTCGCCAGTTGGTTGGCACTTGGTTTTCTCTCTCTTGTGGAGGAAGGAGAAAACCCTCTCTAAAACAACCGCGAAGGGTCCACGTGTCTGGACACTGAAGGAGTTCGCGTGTACTCTTTTTCAAGCGGATAGGAATCAACAACGAGAGAGATTTTTATCGACAAGGGTGTGTTTAGGTGCCTACATCATCGTTTGGGGCTTTGGGGATATGCCCAAGCAGTGCCCTCTTAGAACAATTACGCAGTTGTATGCCAGCACGGTTTGGGCACGAACTCTCCTCAAACTTCAACACATCATCTCATTCTTTTATCTTGAAACTTGTCATGTGAATTCAAATAGCGCTCCTTTAAGATTATTCACTCGAGTGGGGGTTGGCTGGCAAAGAAAGAATGAATAAGAAGGGATGACAAATATCCTTTTATCCATTCAGACACTACAAGACCTAGCAATCAGAGCAACTAAAAAATCGAAACTCTCTGAACTACTAGCTAAGGATGACTCCACCCGAGTGATTGAGGGAGAGAGCATCTATGTCTCCCGCAACTTAACTCAACTGTACGAAGAAGAAGTTAGAGTAGCAATCTAAATGTTAAAACTCTTAAAATAGCTCTGAGAAGTATTAATTCAAACACCTAATGGATAAAAGGTATTATCGATGTACAAGGGAGAAATGAGTGAAGAATGCACGACAGAACCATATCCGCACAAAGGAGCAGACACGAGTATGAACTCAAAGGGGACAAGAGAGTATAGACAGATGTATGCTCTATGGTGAGGCTCCGTGCTCTACAAGTAAAGAAACAAAGAGAGAAGGAAGAATGAATGGGGTAGCAAAAGGCTGGGGCCGCCCGTCACCGCGGTTCCATGCATAATGGAGCAAGGAACAAGCGGAGAAAAAGACTAACAGGGCGACAAGATGCCGAGACCGCAAGTCGTTGTGCTATTGGCATGATGTAGTAGAAAATAGAAGAAGAAATACAGGACCGCACTTTGTCGCGGCTTCGAATGTGGTGGGACGAGAAGGAAGTGCAGAAAGAGAGAGACCGGGTCGCTGGTGACTGTGGCTACGAGGTCTCATGCATGCAGAGATGAGAGAGCGAGATAGGGCCATAGGTGACTGCGGCTACGAGGTTTACATGTGCACAAAGACGAGAGAGAAAGATGGAGCTGCAGGTGACTGCGGCTCCGAGGCTTATGCACACGCGAAAACGAGAGAGAGAGAGAGAGAGACAAGGCCGCGAGTGACTGCGGCTCTAGGGTTTATGCCGCATGAAGACGAGAGAGAGATGGGGCCACAGGTAATTGTAGCTCCGAGGTTTATGCGCACATGAAGATGAGATAGAGAGACAGGCCTGCAGGTTTGCTATGGCTCCGAGGTGTTGCGTAGCAGAGAGAAGAGAGACTAGGGGAGAGATGGGGCCTCAGGTAGCTGCGGCTCTGGGTTGCTTACGCAGAGAAGATGGGGTAGAGAATGAAAGAGAAAGGAAAGAGAGGGGAAACAGGATAGAGAGTGGGCTTGGGGTGTGACCTAGCCTCGGTGCACCACCTTAGCCCCTTTGCTTACATAAGAGAGAGAGAGTGGCTAGCCATGGGTCATGACTAGAATGCATGGACCATGGTGTAGGCTTGGGTGTAAGCTAGGATGTAGGCTAAGGAGTGTGAACTATGGTATAAGCTAGTGTGTAGGCTAGGGAGTACAGGCTAGGAGTAGTTTCTCTCTCTACCAAAGTTTTCTCTCTCCTCACCACTTGGTCCAAAGAGTAAGAAGCAAAGCTGAAATGGCACAAGCTTAATGCTTCAATTTTAATAACTCTTTCCAACTCATTTACAAATGACTTGGGTTTCCTTATATAGACCAACCACTAAACAAGGGTGGAATACTAAAAATTTACCCAATTTGTGGAAAATTATAATTAAATGGAATTAAAATAAAATCCGCTTTTTGGTCATAATGACCAAAATGCCCTTTACATCTTTCGGGCAAATGACAAAACCATCCCTCCATGAGGTGCCTCTTACCATTGCTAGACTTCGAGAGCTTTTCAAACATGTACGGTAACAATTCGGGCGATCAATCGTCGTAGAATCAATGCTTGATCTATCACAAACATTTTGATGCCCTTTGATCATCTTGAAGCGGACTTTCATGAAGGACAAAAAATCTGGCTAAGTCCACAAACTTCGACCACCAATCCGATACGATTCACGATGTTTTGAGTCCTCATTTTGATCATGAATTAAAGAGTAGTTTGTCACTAAATTTCGTCTGATTTGGTTTTCGTTAAATTTGAGAAGTTGCCGAAAAATGGGATTCCGACGAATGGAAAATCTTGCCTTTTTCAACCTCAAAATTCGCACTATCCGGTTTCCAATTGTGTGAAAAAATTATACCAAACTATAGCCCTTCACGATATGGTCACAACGAACCCAAATTTTCGATGATCCGCCACACGGATCTCAAGTTATGACTTCACGAAGTTTGAGACATCTTCTCATTTAAAATTGTGACTTTCATGGTTTCGGGGTCATTTTCTCTTTAGAAATTCTCTCGTCACAGGCCATGTCACGATGTGTGCTATATGTCAAAACAACCGAGTCGTCGAGACCTAGCTTGTGTCTTGAGCTTATTTCGACTCAAAATGAGAAAGTTATGAGTATTTACTAATCATCTCAAAATGAGAAAACACAGTTTCTATAAATGGAAACTGGTTCACCAATGCTGCACCGTAATAGTGTGAAACCACCTTTTTATGGTAAGTTGGTTCTAGAACGGCCCTGAAAGGTCAGAGTGAACCCAAATTTGGTCCCTAAGGGTGTTTCGACGTTATGGATCTACTGGCGGTGGTCAAGTACTGTTTTGAAACCTCGAAAGTATGGCTATAGTTCTGAGGTCCATTTTTAACATGACAGGAACTGGATTTGAGAAGCGAGTTTCGTCTTGATCATATCAAAA
Source organism: Amborella trichopoda (assembly GCF_054954075.1). NCBI lineage: Eukaryota > Viridiplantae > Streptophyta > Magnoliopsida > Amborellales > Amborellaceae > Amborella > Amborella trichopoda. The sequence continues at coordinate 19,316,709 of NC_142340.1, forward strand.
CTAATCGGAATGCAACAAAACTTTGTGAGCATCCTTTGGGCATCCCAAAATACCATTTTCATGTCTTTTGAGGCCGTTCCTATACTTTTTTAGAGGTCACCCAATTTTAAGCTTATTTGCAGTGTTTCTATAGTCTGACGGTGCCTTGGGTACCGGTAGGACCAGGTTGTTACTAGCTCTCTCCTTATATGACTCAGAAATACAAGTACATAAAAAATGATGTATAACAACTTGCCTCGCCGAATGCTACTCTTCGAGAGAAGCGAGAAGTGTAGCATTCAGAGCAAAAATGTTTTCGTCGATGTTCATCTTTCAAATCATTACTAAATTCACTTTTATTGCCGCTCAACAATCTCCATTGGCATCAACACGATCCTTGAAGAGGAGACCATGCTAAGCTTCTTCTTAGAGGTGCGACTGAAGTGGACTCTAACGATTGGGGGCCTTGCTTAGGGGGTTCCTTCCCAATGCTACTGGATCCGTTTTTTGAGAGAGTGCCCTAATAGGGTGCCTTATGGAAGGGCTTGTCGTTTCATCTCAACAACACCTCCTAATGGACCAACTAGTGGGTGGCCTTGGTGGGCTTTGCTCCCACTCTAGTTGGTGGGGAAGGGTTGGTCTAGGTTTATGTCTTGGCTCTGAGTGAGTGCCATGTTTAAGGGCTTGCTAACTGTTTTATTTGCAACAACTGAGGGTCCTCGGTGGACTTTAATCCCAGTGTCAGGGGGACTTCATTTGAGAAGGGCAGATCTAGGTTTCTGCAAGCACCTTCAAATCTTCTTGATTATGAGACCAGGTAGTGGGTGCCCTTGGTGGGCTTTGCTCCCAATCTAGTTCATGGGGAAGGGTTGATCTGAGTTTATGCCAGCAACTTCCAAACTTCTTGGCTTTGAGTGAGTGCCATGTTTAAGGGCTTGCTAACAGCTTTATTTGCAACAACTGAAGGTCCTCGGTGGACTTAATCCCAGTGTCGCGGGGACTTCGTTTTGAGAAGGACAGATCTAGGTTTCTGCAAGCACCTTCAAATCTTCTTGACTATGAGACCAAGTAGTGGGTGCCCTTGGTGGGCTTTGCTCCCAATCTAGTTCATGGGGAAGGGTTGATCTGAGTTTATGCCAGCAACTTCCAATCTTCATGGCTTTGAGTGAGTGCCTTGTTTAAGGGCTTGCTCCAACATCAACAGCTTTATTTGCAACAACTGAGGGTCCTTGGTGGACTTAATCCCAATATCGCTGGGACTTCGTTTTGAGAAGGGTTAATCGAGGTTTCTGCCAACACCTTCAAATCTTCTTGACTATGAGACCAGCTAGTGAGTACCCTTGGTGGGTTTTGCTCCCAATCTAGTTGGTAGGGAAGGGCTGATTTGGGTTTCTGCCAGCAACTTCCAATCTTATTGGCTTAATTGGTTGAAATTGTCTTTGATCAAGAGTTGCAAGAACTTGTTTAGTGGTCCAACCCTTTCGGGTTTTCACCTAAATTGGATAGGAGTGGCATCATAAAAATGGTTTTCACCAATTTCTTCTTTTTATTGAGGCTCTTTTACCTATGACTTCGAGGTCACGTCCACCTTTGATTTTTATTTTTACTTATGGTGCCCTTTTCGATTTTCACCATGCCTGGTTTTTTTATTTTCAGAACTCTCTTACTCATGGTGTCATGTCCATGCCCGTCTATCATTTTTACTCATCATGCCCTTGTGGGTTTTCACCATGCCTAAGTTTTACTTTACAATTTTACCCATGGTTTCGTGGCTATGTTCGCCAGAAGCCCTCACTTTTGCTCATGATGATCTTCATTGGATGCTCATTATGTCCGGTTTTTTTTTTTTTTTAGAGAAACTCTCATCCTTGACAAGGCATAGGACAGAAGGGTTACGTTTGGATAAGGCTCATTGGGGTAGCAGATACCATGAGTAAGGCTTTTATTTTGGAAATGAACCACCCTTGGGTTTTTTAGTCCTTTTCAAGGTGGTATATGGTTCACATGTGCTGAGTATGGTGTTTCAAATGGTTCAGTGGCTAGCTGACGCATAAAACTCCACAAGGGATGAAACACGTGTTTGAGAGGTAAAGAAATAGTTAACTCACTGGGAATAATGGTCTTGTAGGTGACAATGGACTAGATAGACCACTGAAAGTGGTGACTTACAGGGGATGTTGGTATATCAGGCATAGCGATCTACTAGGGGATGTGTATTATCCAGGGTGATGAACAACTGGGAGCAGTAATTTATTGGGGACGTTGGTCTATTGGTATTGCTAGACCATTGAAATTGATGGCCCAGCGAGAGCGGTAACTCACTGGGGATGATAGATCGTCGCGAGTTTTATGACTGTTTAAGTATAGCAGTACTCATGGGATCTCATGGGGATTTTGTCATGCAGTATATACTCCATGGGAATGATGGAGATTTGCAGTGAAGCCCAAGTGATCAGAGGTTTTAAAATGGGATGATTGAGATTCTCATGGTTTTTACTAGTTATTTGGAGTCAGGTATTAGACTCCATTGGGGAAAAATTGTATATGAGGTTTCTCAAAATTGGCTGGATTTATCCGGGGTCATACTGGCATCAGAAAGCTCATGGCTTGAAATCAAAAGGTCTTGAATAGGGGGCTAATGAGCTTAGAGTTCAGGGCTTCACTTTGGTCAGAGATTACCCATAGAGGTGCTAGTGTGTGTAGGTAGAACAAGGAGCATGGCTCGCTTGTGTACCGAGTGTAATGTGCTAAGCCCTAGGGACTTATGTGAGTCTGCGAATGTTTGAATGGGACAGGGGTTCAGGTTTTAAGTACGAACCTGAACTTTTCAACCAATGAAAGGGGGACAAGAATGAAGTTGACGGAGCCGCACATGAATGCCTACCCGAAATTGCATGAAGATTTGTAGGAGAAGAGGTGTATTCTGATGGGATAGCGTGTTTGCCCGTGTCCAAGGTTTTAGAGGAGGAGAAGAACATTTTGCTGGGGTTGGACGTTTGCGCATGTTCAAATTTGCACGAGATTTTTAGAAGAGAGAAATGACATTTTTGTCGGGGCAGCGGAAAAGGAGCGTGCTCAGGTTTGCATAAGAAATCAAGGCAAGAAGGTATTTTGACGGGGGTCGCGCAAAAGGTGCGTGCCCGGGTTTGCACGAAAGGCTAAAGAGAGAAGGTGTTTTTGACGAGGTCGTGTGAAAAGTGCGTGGCCGGGTTTGTATGAAAGGAGGGGAGGAGAGGAGAAGGTATCTTGTCGGGGCCGGGTGACATCCGCCTGCCCAAGCCGCGCATATGCGCGGGCCGGAGAGTTTGGGCACAAAGCTAGAGTGACGGTGTGACGGAGCCGAGCAAGCGTGCGCGAGCCGCGCAAGCGTGCCCGAGACGCGCAAGCGTGCCCGAGACGCGCAAGCATTTCTACGCATAAAAGACGAGGGGGTTTTTTTTTGCACCCCATTTTCACCTCAAGTTAAAAATTTCTTAACCCTTACCACTCCATTTTTACCATCTCCATTTTTGTCTTCTTTGAGAGGGATCAATCAAAAGGGACTTCCTCCATCGCTACAAGAGGTTAAACTATTGGTCGATAGGCCTCATTCTTGAAGCCAACTTCTTACGCCTATTATGAATCTTTTAAACTAGCCAGGCACTCTATGGTTGTATGAGTATAACTACTAACTACCACATATAGGAGATGGGTGAACCTCGCCAATGACGAAATTGGCTAGTCTGGGAGCGTTTTTCTCTCGTCTGGATACCCTGAGGCAAATGAGGCAAGCTCATCCCGATGTGTGTGTATGATGACTCAATAGTCAGAAATTCGAGACAAAACCCCACAACTAAGGAGCTGAATTTGTAAAAAAATCAGTTTAAAAATTGTGTGCAAGGAGAGTGTTCTACTCTACTTTGACTAATCAATTGCACACGTACAAGTTGAACAAGAACCTCCCAAAAGGGGCAATAAAGAAAAAAAAAGAAAATTTTCAAACTCCCCATGATAAGGGCAAAGTTGAAAAGCCCCTTTTCTCAACCAATTCTCCAAAAAAATAAAATTTTCAAAAAAATAATGATAAAAAAATAAAAAAAGAATAATTTTCTCCTCGGTGGCATGAGCCTAAACTGCCGACCAATTTTCCAAAATTTTCAAACAAATAATAATAAAAAAAAAAAGAAAAAAAAATTTCTGCTCCTCGGTAGCACGAGCCTAAACTGCCAACCAATCTTTTCAAATAAAAACAAAAAAATTCAAAATCATATTCTCCTTGGTGGCATGAGCTTAAACTACCAACCGATTCCAAAATCTTTTGCTCCTTGGTGGCATGAACCTAAACTGCCAACCAGCTTCAAAATCGTTTGCTCCACAATGGCATGAGCCTAAACTGCCCACCAGGATTCAGATCGTCAAACTCGTGTGACGTTAAAAGAGCCGAGCTAACACGTCAAACTCGTGCGACGTTAAAAAATTGAGCCAACACGTTAAACTCGTGCGACGTTAAAAAGCCAAGCTAACATAGCAAACTCGTGCGACATTAAAAAATCGAGCTAACACGTCAAACTCATGCGACATTAAAAAGTCAAGCTAACACGTCAAACTCGTGCGACGGTAAAAAAACGAGCTAACACGTCAAACTCATGCGACGTTAAAAAACCGAGCTAATACGTCAAACTCATGCGACGTAAAAGAGCCGAGACAGGCAACGTCTAGCCCTGTATGACCTAAAATGTCGAGTTATCCAGTTCAACATCAAACTCGTGTGACGTAAAAGAGCTGAGATAGGTATTGTCTATCCCCGTATGACGTAAAAGGTCTGGTGTATCGTCCATTGCTGCATGATGCTAAACTGCTTAGAGGGCTCTAGGGTTGCAGGAGTTGAAATTGCTAACCAACATTGCTTTTCAAAATATCTTTCCCTTTTCAAAATTTTCACCATAAGTCTTGTGTTTTCAAAAACTTTAATTTCTTTCTTAAAATCGTAGCCTGTCCTTGCTCCGGGTTATGTTTCAAATATCTTCCTACATTCAAATTGTTTTAAAAAGACTTGTAAAAACGAAGGAGCTTAGACACCAGTAGATGATGAACACCGTGTTTCCATGATTACCACGTTGCTGCCTCGTCTCTCTATTCGAATTGATCTGACAAGTCTCGTCCTATAGAAAGCCTTTTCCTATAGACAGCCTTAGGAAACCCCTAAGGAAATAAAAGAAATTGCCAGGGTTAAAATTTCAAATTGAGAAAACCCTGAGGTCAAGTGGCATGGCTGTAAAATCCACCTCGAGTTTCAAGCCTACGTAACTCGCCGACACCTCACAACGAAAACCCTAGGATGAAAATGTCCTAGGTGGGTGAGCATGGGAGTGCAATGACATGGAGGGATAGTTGGTGTGCCATCTGCCCAAGTGACGTTGGGATGACATTCTCCTGCCCTCGAAGGACAGGGAGCATCAGAGAGTCTACTGTTGCTACTCACCTATCCCCCAAAGGATAGGGAGTGTTCATCCGTCTGCTCCTCGACGGACAAGGAACGATAGTGTATCTACTTCTTTGTCACTCTCCTGTCCCTCGAAGGACAAGGAGTGCCAAAGAAGGGCAATTGTAGACACCCGCTTGAAATCTGGCAAGTTCTATGGTTTTCTTAGACCCTTAAAATAAAATTGGCTTAGTAAACCCAAAATCCAAAGGTCACACAATTTACCCTGTGAGCCAGAACCATTCTGCCAACCTAGAACCCAGCAGATGCCTGTTTTGACCCGAAATCCAGTAAACACGCTGTTCTACGAAAAAAATCATTAAAAATAGTAAAAGAATCTGTTTTGACCCAATGTTTCTTTGACATCTACAAAAGAGGCTGAGGAAGACACTCAAATTGAAAACATCAATTTGAACAAGTTTTGGTTTGGACGACATAGGGCGTGTCGCCCAAGTCATCCTGTAATTGCGCTATTTTACGGAAACAATCATTAAAAATAGTAAACAAATCCGTTTTGACCCAAATGCTTTTTGGTAGCTTCAAAAGAGGCTAAGGAACAACTTGAAAGAAAATTTTAAATTTGGAGCAATTTTTATTTGTGAAACATGGGGCGTGCCACCCAGGCGACACAACTTGTACGCTCAGCCTTGGGCGACATAGGGCATGCTGCTCAGGCGACACGACTCGTGCTGCCCACCCTTGGTTGACACGGGGCATGCCTCCCCGGCGACACGACCCGTGCCGCCCAGTCACATTTTTCCCCAAACACGTTTTTATCATTTTCATCTTTTTAGGTTGTCATGTGGGTGGTTTGGCCGCATGATGTTATCCACGTCGGTCAAATCCGAATTTAGAAAAAATAAAAGATTGGTTTGACCAAGGGATTTGTTGGTTTTGCGATAAATTTACCCCAAAAAATCCCTCGTTCAGATGAACTCACTTTGGATGACCATAAATGGATGAAAAACGAGAGGGTTGAGGAGGACGAGACTTTTGAGAAACTTTAGGCTGGAAGAGACTAGGAGAGTAGAGAGACCTTCCCTGAGAAAACCCTAGCCCTCATCTTAAGCCTGAGTAAACCTAGATCTCTAGGGCACAACAACCCTAATTATAGAACTATCTCCAAGGCACAACTACCCTGGACATAACAAATCTACTAGTCAACATCCGGATCATCGAGGCAAAGAGGACACTGGTGCTGATACGGACGACCCCTCGAAGGCTCGGAAGTCCCGGGCCATCTCGCCCTATTTGGTATCATTTTCTTCCCTTGCTATACTGTTTTAATTTTATTTTGATCTTATTTTGATTAGTTTTCTTAAAAAATTCATGTTTTAAAATGCTTCGGATCATGCTGGCTCCACCACAAATCTGAGGGAAAATCTTCTCACGTTTTAGCATATCTGATCTCAGATCTGAATTCGATTGTTCCCACTTTCTCTACCATTGCTTTTTCATTTATTTTTATCAGATTTGAGAGATCTACATCGTTAGATCACTCGATTCTGCGCTATAAACAATACAATATACAGGTCCATCTGTGGAGACCTAGGGGGAGAAGAGACTCTTGAGGGATCCTATCAAAGTCCTCACCCTCGCGTGGACTGTTTATGATTATAACAATTGTTGGTCAGAATTAGGCCTGTCTGGCGGTCGAGTGCCATGCTTAAGGGACTTTTTCCCATTTAGTCTAGGTTTCTTTGTTTTGTTGTTTGTTCTAGATGGTATGTTGAAGGGTCTTTTGTTGGAAACCGTCTGTGTTTCACATCAGATTTTGCTTGACGAGCAGGGTACCTCAGTTTATCGAGGTGACGAGCTTTGGGCTACTAGCATTTTCAACAATCAGAATACGTCTCTTTTTTGTTCGAGGCGACCCCTGAGGGCTCAATCCTGTTTTTGCATAACAAGTCCAAGGCTTGGCTAACTTGGCTTTCTTGGGGCACCTTCAGCATCTAGGAGTGTGTTAGTGACCTCCTAGGAATGGTTCTCTTCTTCATGAGACTTGTCTTGCCTTCTTAGCGAGTCTTCTATCCCTCGAGTCCTTTTTGCGAATGGACTCAGGCTGTCGAAACATTTCCTTGATGCTCATCTTTTTGGGCCTTAGTATAAGCGTAGCCTGACACCAAGGATATTTCTTCTTGAATGTTGGCTGAAGCTGCCTATGAGGCGTATGTTGCATCAACCTGCTTATTGGTCCAAGTGCCCTTTGCGGGTTTTCACTGAGACTTGGGAAGTGGCACCGTAGAGACGGTTTTCATCAACTTCCTTTTATTCATGGCTCTTTTACTCATGACCTTTCGGCCATGTCCACCCTTATTCTTCCATTTTTACTCATAGTGCCCTGTAAAGTTTTTACCGTGCCCAGGTTTTTATTTTCACTGAACTCTCTTGCTCATGGTATCGTGACCATGCCCATTCGTCATTTTCACTCATGGCGTTCCCATGTCCAGGTATACACCATGCCCGTTATTCTTTTTGTTTGTGAAGACATGTTTAGGGTCATGCCTCCAGGACCTATGCGAAGCCTTTTAACGTCATGCAGCCAGGACGTGCACTATAATTTAAGGTCATACAGCTGGACCATAGTGGTGATGAACAGCAGTCTATGGAGACCATGGAGTGAGTATGGTGGTGGTTTGACTCACTTTGGGGAGATGACACGAGGCTGTCTCTAAGGGATGAATGGTGAATGGATGGAAAGTGGAAAGTGGAAAGTGGTGACCCACTAGCTACTGGCAAGTATCGATGATGAGATAGCTTGCCGTTTGTGAGCGCGGGTGAAACTCACCGGGGAATGATGAATGGTATTGAAGGAAGTTGGATTCACTAGGGAATCAATGAAAGTTGTGTGCGCACATGGACGGGTGGCTTAGGTAAGGTGTGCGTGAAGACGCACGTAAAAGGGCATGTGCGAGTATGTGGGGGCGAGTTTAAGGTCATGTCTCTTGGACCTGGGTAAAGTGGTTTAACATCATGCGGTCAGAACATGCACTATGGTTTAAAGTCATATAGCTTGGACTGTGGCTATGTAGTTTAAAGTTGTACAACTAAGACCATGTAGTTTAAGGTCGTGCAACTAAACCTTCGCTACAGTTTAAGGTCATGTAGTTTAGACCATGGTGTTAAGCCTTTTAACATCATCCGACCAGGATGTGCACTATGGTTTAAGGTCATATAGCTTGGACCGTGGCGATATAATTTAAAGTCATGCAGTTAGGACCATGTAGTTTGAGGTCGTGCAACTAGACCTCTGCTACAGTTTAAGGTTATATAGTTTGGGCCATGGTGCTCAGCCTTTTAATGTCATACGGCCAGGACATGCAATATGGTGTAAGGTCATATAGCTTGGACCGTGGCTATGCAATTTAAAGTCATGTAGCTAGGACCGTGCAGTTTAAGGTCGTGCAATTAGACCACCGCTACAGTGTAAGGTCACATAATTTGGACCATAGTGTTAAGCCTTTTAACGTCATGCGGTCAGGACATGCACTATTGTTCAAGGTTATATAGCTTGGATCGTGGCTATGCAATTTAAAGTCATGCAACTAGGACCATGCAGTTTAAGGTCATGCAACTAGATCTCTGCTACAGTTTAAGGTCATATAGTTTGGACCATGCAGTTTAGGGTCGTGCATCTAGACCGTGAATGTGTAGTTTAAGGTCATGCAGTATGGACCATTGTGTGGGTTTCCATATAGGTGAAGGTCCATGGGGAATGGACCTGTGGATGACAATCCGACTCCCTGGGGATAAAACGGTTAAGGCCATACACAAGCAGAAAGCTTAATGAAGATGGTGGCCCGATGAGGGATGGCAAACGGAAGAGGACTTCATGGGGATTAAGGGGTGAGTGTGACTCCTTGGGGAAAAGATAAGACTCTAAGGAGAATAGGCTTATGAAACGTAGCCCGACTCCCTGGGGATAAGATGAGAAAGGGTCTAAGTGAGGATAATGACTTGGTGTGAGAAAAACTCAATGGGGATCGAAGAGGTAAGCATGACTCTTTTTGGCATACACCTAACTCCACTGGGGATGATGGGTTGTGGCACAAGTGTAACTCCACTGGGGATGTTGGCATAACACTCATTGCAGTAACAGGGCTTAGACATGCGTGGCTCTAGCATCAGCAGCAGTAACATGCACGGCGGTAACATTGATGCACATGGAACTAGCGTGGGCACAAATTACATAGACGATGCTGGTCACAAGTTACACAGACGGTGCTGGTTATAAGTTACACAGATGGCGCTGGTCACAAGTTACACAGATGGCGCTGGTCACAAGTTACACAGATGGCATTGGTCTACGTTCTGTGACCAACGCCATCTGTGAGAAATCCGACACGAACACAGGGTACTACTGGCGAGGGTCACAGTTGGCAAAATTGAGAAGCAGGCAGCTTGTTGAGGCCAGCTAAGGTTCCGACAGTGGTTTTGAAGTACCATATGAGTGAGGGACAAGGGGGGACATCGTGTAGTAGGGTGTTGTCAGTGAACTTTCTCTCACCTCCAGGGATTTTTCGGTGACTTTCCGCTGTCGAGAAGGAGAGGGGAAGGTTCAACAGTGGGTTTGTTTTGTGTGGAAAGTGGTTTCCGATGAGTAGCTGGAAGGTCACGGGGGAGTGAACAGTTACTTGGAGATGAAGGGTCACTGGGAGGTAACGGTCGCCATGCACAGGTGCGAGGACGAACGTCTGACCATGTCGCAGGTGGAAGTTGTCAGGCGGTGCACTAGGGGCTCGAGGAGACGTGTGCACAATCTGTGGCACGAGTGAAGGATTTGAACACGGACAGCTTTGAACTGTTACCAAAACACAACCGTCGTTAGCCTTGACGAACACAGTTGGCATGGACCTTTGAGAACACAACCGGCACTAGCCTCAACAAACACAGTCGACGTTAACTTTTGAGAACACAACCGGCATTGGGCAAAGCCGACTCTAGCTTTTGAGAACATAGTTGGTACTACATTTTGAGAACACAGCCGACGCTGAGATTTATTCAACACAAGCGACGGTAGCTTTTGAGGACACAGTCAGCGCTGGGCTTTGACAAACACAACCACTACTAGCTTTTGAGAACACAGCCGGCGCTAGTCAGTAGCCTTTGACAAGTGACGATAGTTAGCGCCTTAGTGATTTGCACACAAAAGTGAGTCCTTGAGCTTTATATAATGGCCGGGCCTTCTCACAAAATCCCTGACATGAAAAATATTCCAAGGGAAGTAGAGCTTAGCATCGATGATTTTACCAGGGAGAGCCTAGTCAAGGGTGGGTGAGCCCATTTGGTTAACAGAACCAATATACAAAGTAGAGTGTCCCCTCAGTGTCACCTTCGTTACCGACTTAGTTCGTTTTGAGGTTAAGAAAGGCAATGATGGTAACATCAGTATTAAGGAAGGGAATGCATGCATAGGAATGTGGCCTCTAGCGCAAATTTGCCCACATTGGGGAAGACAATGGTGAAGACCAAGGGGCTGATATGGTATTTTGCCGGCCTTCAAGTGCAAAGGGAGCACCAATATTTAAAAGGGTACTCTTCCTAGACCATCATGGTGTTGGGGTCGCACAAAAGTATTCTTGAGCATGCCTCCTTATTAGCTGATGTGCAGTGTTCAGACAGCTATTATGACCGATGCTCAAATACTGTTAAGGTGCTGCTAGAGACATGGAGTCATGTTAGAAACACATGGCTCCTCAGTCATGGCTAGGCAAGAATCTCCTTGTTGGATCTTCACTTCATCGGCAGCCTTCCGCTGATCGGGGCAATGTATGACGAGTTCGTGCCTCAAAACTCAGTCATATTTTGTGGTGCTCGCTTTGGTCTTTAGGAGATCTTTGAGATTTATCAGCTGCTTCACTCTATGTTTAGCAATGGTCGTGTGACCTTCATTGAGTGGGTGAAATTCTTTTGTGGGGATTACCTCGAAGAGGTTGGTCCAATTGTTTCAAGGAGAAAGGGAAAAGTAGTTGTGAAGGGAACACCTCAGGTTTATCAAACATAGTCCAGTGACGACTGAGTCTTTTTAGCCACTTATTTAGCTATGTTTCTATGCAATTTTGTTATTCCTGGAGGGGATGATGACATCTGTCCAGGCACATTCTATGTGGCCTACGACATGGTGAGAGGGCACTAGTACGCCCTTGCTCAACCAGTCCAATGCAGCATCTACCATGGACTGGGAGCCATCTCGAGGGGGAAAGCCTACAAAGGCAAGGAAGGGGGTAATGGCCTATTGGGGGGCGAAGCTTTCCCTGGGGACTTTAAGATACCATTCCCCATCCATTATGTGTATGGGTGGCTAGGGGCCTATTTCCCTGCCACCTATGTCAGAAGTCCGGCCGCGGGGGAGAAAATGTGCCCTTTCTTGATGGGGATTACTGAGCAAAAGGCTATCTTTCATAGCCTAGGGGAAGCACGAAACTTGTTTGGGAATGATTCCTTCAGTATGCGTCGGGTTGCTTTTCCAGTTGGTGGCTTTACTGATCGTGCCTTTATTGATGAGCTAGGCAAGGAACTGGATGGTGCTCCGACAACCATCAAGGTCCTCATGCTTATTTTCAGTGTTAGAGGTGGGGTTTTGGCTTATCGTACCCCATTCAGTGCCAGACTTGAAGGGTACTTCCCCCTGTCGCTTTGTTCGTCATCACGGGCTTGATCAGAGTTGCCCCTTCTTTCTGTTCTTTCAGAAGTGTCACGGCAAAGTGAACACAGGGAGGAAGGAAGAGCTCAAGACTCTTCAAGAATCATGACGGCCAAAGCATATTCTAACCTCATGGTCCACATGTTTGGAGATGACTGAAGTTAGCAAATATGTGGTACCACATTTTGGCATGAGGGTGGGGGCGACCGAGGCCGCGTGCTGGTGGAGGATTACCAACGGGGGGTACTGGGATTCTGATCCCCCTTGGAAATGAGAGAGCTGTAATTGGCGCCAATATACCAGGAAAAAGAGGATGCTCATGACTCTTCCTCTAAGAGAGATTTTTACCTTGGATTACCCTTGGAATTGGGAGGCTCATGGAGTACCTCTCGAGATAGCGACGGATGAAACTTCACCACAACTTCTTGCCATTGAGAAGAAGACAAGGAGCATTTTTTACAACCTTACCTCTATCTTCAAATGGAAAGAGGGTCGAAAGGTCCCAGGTCACAAAGGGCGCCCAGTCCAAGATCTAGATGCATTGATAGGGAGCGGCCCACATAGTTTTCTTGCTGCAAGCTCTTCTCGAAAGGGAGTTCTGAAGCGGCTGCTCCTTCTCTAGCAGGAGGGAAGAAAAGAAAGCGTTCTGCTCCCACCAGCATTCGTGCACCGCCTCGAGCTGTCAGACCTGCTCAAAGACGTAGGGGTGCGAAACTTTCAATCATCTTAGAATCAGGAGGTAGATCCTCATCTTCTATCTCTAGTTCATTTGTTTACCCTTCTGAGTCACCCTCTGCCCTTTCCCCATCATCTTCTGCTTCTCCTGAACTGTTTTCTACCTCTTCAGAAACTAAGGTAGACAATTCTGACCCCTATGAGCCTATTGTCATCGCTTTGAATCGAGAGGTAACACCAAAACTTGAGGTGACGCCTCTAAGTCCAAGGGTTATTCTTGAGCCAGATCCAGCTCCAATGGAGATCAATGAGGCTGAAGACGCTGCAGTTACTGCTCAAGGAAAGGAACCTGACATTGATAGGGCCTCTGACCCTCAGGAGGTTGTTGCCCCGATTGAGACAGGGGTTGCGGTCATGGAGAGTGACGGCCCACGCATCCTTCAGGACGAGGGGCCTATGGTTAATGAGGCACTTGAGCATCAAGAAGCTACTAACCCAGAGTGCGCAGGTGATGAAGATGGGGGGGTTGAGCTTTTTGTGGAAGAGGTTATGGCTGCGGGTGATGCGAACTAGGTAGAAGAGGCCGCGGCTGAAGTTGAAGGTGACAGAGAGGAGGTAGCCCTTGAACTTGTCGAGGCTGAAGTGGTAGTTTAGGAAGGTGGAGAAAAACGAAGAGATGCTAGCCTTGATCTATCGAGGCCATGCCAGAGGGTGAAAGAAGGGGAAGAGGTTTCTTTGGAGCACACTAAGACCAGAGTAGTGGCCTCAGCAGGTGAAGGCCAAGGTGAGGAGGCTAGAGCTGAGGAGACCAATGCTGAGGGGATCGAGCAGCGTGAGACCAGGGGTCCCTTTGAATCCGAGGAGCCTGAGGCTTTGTACTTCATGATTGCTCCAAGAGAGCTAGTGACTCACATGGCTATCATTCCTTTGAGCTCAGCCCTCGAAACCGAAGCTCCTTCCGTAGTAGTGGACCCAGCAGTGTTGTCTAGACCTGATTTTAGCGGGGTATCCGGCATGATTGCGAACATGCTCCATACAGGTCTTCAACGCTCAAGGGAGCTTCCTCTCATCGAGCTGGGTGAGGCACTTCCTAAACTCAGGGAGTTTTCCCTTGCAACCACTGCTTTGGGGAACGAGTAAGAAGTCCTCTCGCATTTTGATGCTACTTTAAATGAATTAGAGAGCTAGAGATTGGGAAGGTTATATCATGAGGGAGAAACGAGGAGGCAGACTTCCTTGGAGGAGTTGATTGCACGTTGTCATGAAGGAATAGATTTCAGGGCATGGAAGAAGGCTATTGTGGTTTCTCATCAACTCGATCTCAAGATGGAAGGAAGTGCCTGTTTTAACAGGATGATAGACATAAGGATGGAGATATGGAGGCAGAGGAGCAAATTTGATGATCTTGAGAGGGGGATGAATCAGAGGAAGGCCTTGGATGCTTCTTTGGTTGAGGATCTATCAGAGCTCATTCGCATCATTGAGTTGGAAATTGTCTCCGTGGAATAGGAGGCTCAAATGGTGGTTGAACTGAAGGAGCGTATTCAGCATGCTGAGGCTTCTTCTGCAGCATCTAGAGAGGAGATCAATAAGATCATTGATTGTTTTTTAGAGTGTCCTTTCGTTGCTATATGCCAACACTTGTAAAAATTTTGAATTTATGAATGAAATGCCTCTTTTCCTTCTTTGGCTCATTATAATTCTTACTTTTACTTCGTTGTACTTCATTCCCTTCGTTTGGGCTTAGCCACCTCTAAAAATGTTCATTGTCTCAAGGGGACAAGACAGAATACCCTATGCCTTGCTTTGTCTTGCAAAAAGTTGTTGTGGCTTCAATGACCTCGAATGGGGGTGCAATTGCTTCTTCTCCCTTTAGAGTTTGATTGGACAAGGGCTCATAATTCATTTTTCTCATTATTTGATGAGCCTGCTCACTATAAATAGTCGAATTAGAAGGGGCTTTGGCTTCCATTCGAGGTGCATTTACTTCAAGCTTGTCATAGCTCTTGGTCATAGGCACGAACTCCTTTAGATGTTTAAAACAATGTACATAACCTCCAATTGGCTCTGGATATTGCGAACTTTGCTTCTTAACTCTGCTAGGGGATCTTGCTCGTGAGGGAGAGAAGGTTGTCCTCTCTCAAAGTGCTCTTCTCCCACAAAATTAGAGAAGGGCTAACTACTGGTCTGAACAGACCCTTCGGTGGGATGAGGAGCATCCTCTTTGCTTATAACAACCGGGGTTTGGAGGACCTTCTGCAGCGGCTGGCGAGCCATTTATGCTTTCAAGAGTGCAATAGGGACATGCAGGACTTTTTGATGGTCCGATGTGTCGGTGACCTTTTGGAGCCGAGAGTTTTATCCCCATGACTTCCTCAATTTTTGAAGTGACCTCTGGTTCACCTTCTTGCAATGGTGGCTCTAGACTGGAAGCAGAAGGGCAAGCCTCATCTTCAGGTGAAGATGGAGTTTCTTCAGGGTTAGTGAATGACATGCTAGGATGAATGGGAGTCAAAGGGAGAATTTTGCCTTGTCTTTCCTCTTCTTTGAACATGTTCACCAGTGTTTCTCTGGCTATGGCCTGACTCACTCAGGCTATGGTCTGACTCACTGTTCCAGAACAGTCCCTTGCCTAATAATAGATGGAATTTCATAATAATCCATGTTGTTGTCCGAGAACTTGCGTGGTCTTCCATGACTGATCTAGGGTTACTTTGATACCTGTTTGATCGAAACATGATTGTTTTCTTATAGGGTTCAACATCGTGATCGACTTAATACCAACTTCGAGCCATGGATTGTATTTTTAAGCCACGATCTTGAGACTTGAAATTTGGATGAATCTTGAAAATTTTGAATTGATAGTGTTCTCGTTCCTTGATGTTTTTCTATGGTTTCTTCACTAAATCACACTAAGCATGTCCTCACAATCGTGTGGCAACAACCGCAGCTCAATTTCGTGTCCAGACGAAGATTTTGTCATCTCGATTTTTAGCCAGAATCTGGAAATTCGATAGCTAAAATTTACAGTCGCTTCGATGCCTCCATGTGTGAAATCCAACCATTCATCATGTATGGGGTTCGGACCAATGGTAGCCCAAGACCTTACGTACACGATGAAATTAGTCTCGCGTTGATCCGATGTGCGAGCGCCATGATTTTGCCACTCGAATGATGTGTGTCGCTACTGATTTTTTTGCAACTTCTTCAAAAATCAGCAACGTCTCTCTAGGTTTTCTCCCTGCTCGGGCATCGTCACTAGGCGTACCACATATCAAAATCCTTGTCTTGACGAGACGAATATGTGCACAAAATTTGAACGCGATCCAATTCAGAACGAGTGAGATATGGGCCCCCAAAGTCACTACCAATGACTATGAAAACAACCACCTTTAATGGTGTTTTGATGCAGGGTTGACACACGAGAATAGTGTGCAACCTGCCCCTTTTTGGCATTTTAGCCATAATTTTATCATCGAGTGTCCGATTAAGCCGAAACTTGACTCATAAGGGTTTTCAATTGTGTCGGATCCAATGACAGTGGTCCCATACCAGTTTGATGCACCAAAAATATCGTTCTAGTTACAGGGTCCATTTTAGGGTGCTAGAGACTGATTTTTTCGAATTTGTTTTTTGGTGTCCATTACATTAGACATGTCTGATTGCGATGAAAATTAGCAGGTGGACTTTAAAAGTACTTATGACGATCTCGACCAATTTTGGGGCCATAATGAGACTATCAAGAATTCCACTGTATATTAAGGCTTTATTTACCTGCTTCCTCTTTATTCTACATCAAGAACCAAAGTGCTGAAAAATGTGTTCAAACTACTTGCCCCATCGAATATTGAGCTTCGAGAGAAGCAAGAAAGATAACATTCGAGACATATCCTTCGGCTTTATTACTTTTTTCTTTCTAGCCACATAACCACGTGAACATCGAGGAGATTCACACAATGTTGCAACTAGGATGCTCAGACATTTGGATGTAATGTACAGGTACATATGTGAAGGCTTTAGGGGGGGAAGAGACTTTTTTGAGCAATCTTATCGAAGTGCTCACCCTCAAGGGACGAATTGTGATTCTGAAGCTGAGGATTTTGTACGAACCTCATTAGTCAGAATCAAGCCCGTCTGGCAGTCGAGTGCCATGTTGAAGGTAATTTTTCCAATTTTGTCTGGGTTTCTTTATCTTAGATGGACAACAAAAGAGCCTTTGGTCGATGCTCGTCTGCGTTGTGCACCAGATATTCCTTGGTGGGTAAGGTACCTCAGTTTATCGAGGTTACCGGCTTTGGGTATAACTCACCCACTGTTAGAAGTTTCATGTAACAGGTTCAAAGTCATGGCTGACTTAGCTTTCTTGGGGCGTCTTTGGTTTGTCGGAATGACTTCCTTGTTTGTTTGTTCTGGATGGTCTGCTGAAGAGCCTTTTGTTGACGTTCATCTACGTTGTGCACCAGATATTCCTTAGCAGGTAGGGTACCTCAGTTTATCGAGGTGACCGGCTTTGGGGTATAACCCCTACCCATTGTTAGCAGTTTCGGTAACATATCCAAGGCCATGGCTGACTTAGCCTTCTTAGGGCATCTCCTGCATCTTTAGAGTGCGTTTAGTGGCCTCCTGAGAATGATGCCCTTCTTCATGAGACTTGTCTTGCTTTCTTGGTGAGTTTTCTGTCCTTCGATTCCTTGTTACGAATGGACTCAGGCTGTCAAAATATTTTCCTTGATTCTCATATTTTGGGTCTGATATTGTGACATCAGGGATTTTTCTTTGGAATGCAGGCTGAAGCCACCTATTGAGGCGAGTGTTACATCATCCTATTTATTGGTCCAAGCGCCCTTTGTGGGTTTTCACTTGAACTTCGGAAGCGACCCTGTAGAGGCGGTTTTCTCCAACTTCCTTTCATTTGGGGCTCTTTTACCCATGACCTTCCGGCCATGTCCACCATTTTCATCTATTTTTATTTACGATGCCCTTTTGGGTCTTTATCGTGCCCGAGTTTTCATTTCCACTGAACTCTCTTACTCATGGTTTCGTGACCATGCTCGTTTTTCATTTTTACTCATGGTGTTCTCTTGTCCATGTATACACCATGCTCGTTATTTTTTTCTCTTTTTTTTTATCTTTCATGAAGGCGTGGTTTAGGGTCATGCCTTCGAGACCTGTGTGAAGTCTTTTAATGTCATGCGGTCAGGACGTGCACTACAGTTTAAGGTCATACAGCTAGACCATAATGGAGATGGATGGTAGTCTGTTGAGGCTATGGAGTGAGCACGGTAGTGGTTTTAATTCACTTGGGGAAGATGGCATAGGGCTACTTGTGAAAGATGGATAGTGTATGAATGGAAAGTGGAAAAGTGGTAACCTACTAACTGACGGCGAATATAGATGGCGAAATGGCTCACCATTTTGTGAGCATGGACTCACTGGGGAATGATGAAGCATGATGAAATGAATGGACTCATTGAGGAGGTAATGAGGTGGTGTGCCCACACGAACGTGGGTTGGTTAGGGAAGATGTGCGTAAAAATGTACGTAAAAGGTGTGTGTGCATATGTTATGGTGGTGAGTTTAATGTCATGCCTCCTGGACCTATGCTAAGAATCTTAACGTCATGCAGCTAGGACGTGCACTATGGTTTTAAGGTCATATGGCTTGGACCGTGGCTTTGCGGGTTAAAGTCCTGCAGCTTGGATTATGCAGTTTAAGGTCATGCGATTAGACTTCCGCTACAGTTAAGGTCATATTGTTTGGACCAGGGTACTGATCCTTTTTCATGCAACTAGAACACATACTATGGTTTAAGGTCATATAGTTTGGACTGTGCAATTTAAGGTCATGCAGCTAGACTTCCACTATAGTTTATGGTCGTATAGTTTGGACCATGCAGTCTTAGGGTCGTGCACCTAGACAAAGGCTGTGCAGTTTAAGGTCATGCAGTGTGGAACATAATGGGTTGCCATGTAAGTGAAGCTGCATAGGAATAGGCCTTGTAGACTGCAATCTGACTCCCTGAGGATAAAATGGTTAAGACCGGTAAGGGGTTCAAATGAGAAGGCCGACTTCATTGGGGATAAGGAGACAAGTGTGGCTCCTTTGGAGGTGAAAAATGGTACTCCATAGAGAAAAAATTCATTGAAGATGACCCAACTTCTTAAGGATAGGACAACTAGGTGTGAAGCAGACCCACTGAGGGTTGCAGTGAGAAGAAGGACCATAACTCCTTTGGGGACAAGGAACTACAACATGGGTATTACTCCTACTTGGGATGAGAAGTCATGGCCTGGGTGGAACAACCTAGGTACAACTCCACTAGTGATAATAGGTCACGATCAAGGTGTAACTCCATTGGGGATAACAGTAGTAGGACACACACGGCTTTATCATGGGGCGTGTGGCAATGAACTGCTGAGAACACAGCTGACGCTAGGCACAACCAACATTATTTTTTGGACACACAGCCGGCGTTGAGTACAATCAACGTCACTTCTTGAACACTCAGGCGGCGCTGAGCCTTTTGAAAACACAGCCGGCGTTGAGAATGGCCGACACTATTTCTTGAACACTCAGCCGGCACTAGTTTGTTGAAAACGCAGTCGGCGCTGGGTTGAGAATGCAATCGATGCAAAGTTGAGAACACAACTAGCATCGGGTTTGGCTTAGTGTTAGGGCTTCGACTCGAGCCCAACCCGGTCCTGGTCTCTGTTGCATAGGATTTCATGGGCGGTGATAAAATTTGCTCGGACCTCGGGTCAAAGCCTGACCCAATCCGACCCATTGTTGTTTGGTTTTCTAGGACACAGTTGGCATTCCCTGTTTCTGAAGAATATTTGAGGGAAGTTTCACCTATATAAAGGGGGGTAACCCCCATTTTCATTGTTTCACGAAACATAAAAAAACTTTAAGGTAAAAATTGCTTTTATCAGTGAGGGTGAGGTTTTTCGATGAGAGCCTTGGTGAGAACGTAGGATATTCCAGCAAGATTGGCTGGAGTTTGGCCGACAAGCATGGGCATGTTCTAGAGGAAAACAAGAGTAGGGAAGATAAGAATTTCGTGAAGTTGCTGGAGTTTGCAGTGAAAAATGGGATTTCACTAGGGAAATAGGGAGCTTCGACCGTGGTTCTAAGGGTTCTAAAGAAGGGAAGAAGGGGGCAGAAGTTGCAGCAAAGGGTTGCCCAAGGATTTTCGCTGTTTTTTGTAGTTTTCTGAAGAGTGAAAGTGGTTTCCCGGTGACTTGGAAAAAGGCTGCAGAGGTTTTCTGGCAGTGGAAGGGAGTTTTCAGCGGGAACCCGAAGGGTGCAAGGAAATGGAGCTTCACTGGAGGTGAACGGTTACGGGGAAGACGAACGGCCGTCATTAGAAAGTGTGCAATCATTGGGGAGGTAAAGCGTATTAGACCGAAAAATGAGAGGTCTCAGGAACTGAGGAGACACGAAAAACAAAGAGTCATCGGGAGGAGAACAGTCACAACACAGTCGGCACTGACTTAGGATACACAACCGGCACTAAGCATTAAAAAGCACAGCCGATGTTGACATTTTTTAGCGTCATGATGTGCACGATGTTGCTCACATGCAGCAGTGAGTTGCATGTGGGGATTGCTGGGCATGGAAATGAGTCACGCGCGATGATTTTCACGTGAGGCACTAACTTGGGTAGGCAAAGGGTGGGGACCAATAGTAAGGCCTTACTTATGATACCCGTTGGAAGCCAAGTCCTCCAGCACAACAGTGAAGTCCATGTTGTTCTATGGAAGGGCATTTACTGTGAACAAGGTATGCTCTGCATCATAGGCCAATTCCTTGCCAGAGAAGTCTGCTTTGTATGTTTGATATACTTGTCAGATGAATTGAAGCTGACTCAGAAATAGATGGCTTCCTTTTTTAGCTTGTAACCATCCTCTTTGAGAACTCTCGTCAAATGAATTGAAGCTGAAACTCAAGTGGTTTTGCTTCATCTTCATGAGGAGGGCATTTCTTTTTGGCCTGTAACTGTCCTCTTATCTTCAGATGCAAGAGCAACACCAAGGGTGCCAACTATTCTCTTTTCCTCAAATGCAAGAGATTTCCAACTTCCCTAATAATTGCCTTTCGACTGTAACTTGCAACCCCTTCTAATACAATAAAAAGAGTTATCATTTGTTTGGACTTTCTTGCTTGCTTTTCATTGAGTCTCTTTTCTTGAGTATGCACCATGGGTAGTATTTCTTTAAGTATCGCCCATTGATAGGAGGCATTGCCTCCTCCCCATCAGGATGTGCTAGTAAGTAAGGTCCATTTAGCGAGATCTTTTTTACTATAAAGGGACATTCCCACTTGGGTTCAGACTTCCCTTTGTGCCACTCATGCCTCTTAAAGGGCTAGAACTAGATCCCCACGGGTGAATGAGCAAACTTTGACTGACTTGTCAAATGCCCTCTTCATTCCCCCCTGGTTGAGTTCGAGGTTCTGTTGAGCCTCCAACCGCTTTTCATCGAGTGCATCCAATTCTTGATATCGAAGTTTGACTCTCTCATTTCGGTTAGTCCTTGATGTATAGTGACACACAATGAAGGGATTTGAATTTCAAGAGGTAAAATTGCTACACCCCCATAGACTAGAGAGTAAGGAGTGGAATTGGTGGCATTTCGGGTGGTAATGTGATAGGCCCACAAGGCTTCAGGAAGCTTCTCATGCCAGTTCTTCTTTGCCTTTGATACTGATTTCCTTAAAACGTTGCACAGGGTCTCATTGAACTCTTCAGCCAATCTGTTAGCTCGATGGTGGTACATAGTTGCGTACCCCCACCCGAAACCGAACTGGTTAACCAAGCGATCAATGTGATGACTTCTGAACTAAGGGCCATTGTCCCATATAATCCAGTCAGGAACTCCAAACCAATATATGATGTGATGTCGCATGAAATTAGCTATTGTGGTCCCAAGAACTTGCTTAAGGGGGACTGCTTCAGCCACTTGGAGAAGTAATCTGTTGCAGCTAGAATAAAGAAATGACCCATTGCCGAAGGAGGGTCAATAGACCCTACAATGTCCATCGCCCATTGTGAGAAGGACCATGATGCCACTGTAGGGAGTAAGGGCTCTTGAGGCTGATGGACAAGGCTCGAGTCTATTTGACACACTTAGCACTTCTTAGTATAGTTTAAGGAATCAGCAATCATCAAAGGCCAATAGTACCCCAATCTGCATATCCGTTCATAGAGCTTGGGACCGGACTAATGCAATCCACAGATACCTAAGTGTACTTCTTCCAGGACCTTATTTGCTTCTTTGGCGTTCACACATCTAAGAAGAATGCCATCAAATGACCGTCTGAAGAGAGCCTCTCCTTCAAGGAGGGAATACTTGGTAAACATTAGACACACGATGTTGCGCTCGGCACAGTCCTTCAAAAATCTACCATGTCTTAGAAAATTACTGATGAGCTCTCTCCAATCTTCTACCTATTCAATTTCCACGCATATTGGGTCGAAGAACTCTGGTTCCTGGCTTTGAACTTTAGCTCCTTGACTCCTTGTGATTTCGTGTTCCATCTTAATTACTTCTTTAACTGATAGGAGTGCTCCAAATGGATAGGGAGGGCACTCGGGGAAGAGATTTCTCTCATCATCCGCATCTACCTTGGTTCTCAGTTCAATGTGTCTTCCCTCTGCCACCCAGACAATCGTGGGTCCTGATGAGGATAATTGAATTGTAGCCCCAAGTTTTGCAAATGAATCAGTCTGCGAACTTAGCCTCCTAGAGATGTAACTCAAGGAAACATCCTCAAATTAAGCCATATACGATTTTGCAATATCATGATAGGGCTTGAGGGTGTCTTTTCTCGAGTCATAGATCCCTTTGAGCTACCGGATAACCAACTCAGAGTTGCCATAGATCTTGAGCTGCTCCAAGTCTGGATCAAAGGCTATCTCCAATCCAATTATAAGGGTTGTTCTTCTTCATTATGGGAACTGCCCTCGGCGAGAGAGAAAGAAAGTGGCAGTACTCCTCCCTTCGGAGTCAGGAATACCACCCCCGTGCCCCCTCAATAAGATTGGAAAGCTCCATCGAAGTACATTTCCCACACGTGAGCAAGCTCTGCGCATAATAATTCCTCATCGGGGAGGTCACTTGATAAAGGAGATTCTACTGGTATGGGCAGTGCTACGAGAAAATCAGCCAAGGCTTGGCCCTTGATGGCCTTTTAGGGGGACATATGTGATGTCAAATTCCTTCAGCAATAATGCCCACTTAGCAAGATGTCTTGACAAGTATGGGCGTGTCATGAGGAACTTTACAAGATCTACTTTTGATATAAGTTTACTTCATAATCGAGCAAGTAGTGGCAGAGCTTTTGTATTGCAAAGACTAGGGCCAAGCACATCTTTTCTATATGGGTATAATTCTTCTCAACCCCTGGCATCCTACGGCTAAGATAGTATAATGCTCCAAGTGACTCGTCTAGAGCGATTACGTACAGGATGAGAGGTCTTCCCAATATCGCTATAGAGAGTACTGGAGGATTGAGTAAATAATGCTTAATGTCATCAAGGGCTACCTGACATGCTTAATCCCAGATGAAGGGGGTATCTTTCTTTAACATGTACGTAAAGGGTTTACAGTGACCTGAGAGGTTTGAGATGAACCTGCAGATGTACGCCAGCTGCCCTTGAAGAGAGCGCAGTTCTCGTAGTGTAGTTGGTGACGGCATTTCTTGGATTGCCTTGACCTTGACTGGCTCAACTTCAAGTCCTCGGTGTCTAACAATGAACCCTAAGAACTTTTCTAAACACATGCTAAAAGTGCACTTCAGTGTGTTCATTTTTAGCTGATGCAGACGTAATCGCTTGAACACCTTTTCAAGGTCTCTTATATGAGTGTCTTTCTCTTCGGATTCCACCACCAAGTCATCTACGTAACATTCCACTTCTTTGTGCATCCTGTCTTTGAAGATGGTCGTCATTGCTCTTTGATATGTGGCACCAGCATTCTGCAATCCAAAAGGCATCATTGTGTAATAGAAGACTCCTTTTGCCATCAAGAACACGGTGTCTTCCTCATCTTTGGGCGCCATCCGTATCTGATTATACCTGGAGTATCCATCCATGAAGGAAAAGATTTGCCTGTGAGCCGTAGAATCGATGAGCATCTCGGTGAATGGCAACGGGAAGTCATCCTTGGGACAAGTGGTATTCAAGCCACGGAAGTCTATGAAAACCTTGATTTGGCCATTCTTCTTCTTGACTGAAAGAACATTTGCTAGCCATTTTGGGTACTTGACTTCGCGAATGAAGCCTGCTTCACGTCGGCATTTATCTGCATTTCGAAGTCAGACCTAAACCTCCTTGATTTCTGTTTGACAAGTTTAAAAGTCGAATCGATGCCAAGGCGATGAATGGAGGTCTAGACCAGGCATCTCATGGTAATGTCAGGCAAAGATGTCTCGGTTTGCTCGCAAGAAAGTAGTGAAATTTTCTTTCTCTTCTGAAGAAATATTCACGGAGATGAAAGTGGGTCTGGGATCAGTCTCGTCCCCTAGATTGATCTCCTCAAGTTCATATGTTGTGGCTTGACCGCCTTCTTCACATTCTTCTAGAGCTTCTAGCAACTCTTCATCATTGGCCTCAGAGGTCTTCTAGTTAACCTCAAGTGCAGAGATTGACGTTCCTGACATCTCCGCTTCTAAGAGGGCTCCAGGGTAGTTCATGATTTATGCACCTTTGTCGAACCGAGGGACAGAAAGGTCAACCTCAAACATGAAAATCATATCAAGTTGTACGAGTTCGATTTGGAGGTTACTGAGAGGTTGAGATTCAGTGGTTGTGGGGCTAGAAGTACCTTCATGAGAATCGTTCAATTTTTGCGTAGGTATCTGCAGTGTTTGTCCCGTACTAGTTAATACTTCATAGACTTATACCATGTGGCAAGCTTCTTAAGAATAGAAGCTCTACACTCTTGATTCTCTGAGTCTCTGCTCAAAGTTGGGCTCAGGAGGCCACTAGGATTTCTTCAGCTTTGACTTCTTATGCTTCTTAGTGGAGAAAGATGTGTGTCTTAGCTCGAGCTGCTAGGGCGTTAGAAACTGTTAAGAATCCTACTGGCTAGGCCAGTGTCTTTTGTAACCGCCTCCTGTGTGTCCTTCTTATGTTGGTTCATTTAGGTTCTCGGTTGAGAGCCTCCAAGTCTAGACATTTTAAGGTGGTACCTGCAGGAGACATAGAAGAAGAAGGATGAGAAGTAGAAGAAGAAGGAGGAGGAGGGTCAGAAAGTGAGCGACTTTTAAGGTCATTCCCCTCATCGGACCAATCTAGGCAGATTTTTACATCATCACCAGAGTTGGATGTGTACAGGGAATCTTTTAGGTCTTTCCCTTACTTAGATTGTTTGGGAGTGCTTTTAATGCCATCACCCTCATTGGACGTATTCTGAGGAGAAGACAGCTCGGGGACATCCTCTTGATGGGAGGAGGAAGGAAGGAGGATCATGTCAGGGATCAAGTCCAGTAAAGTTGGTAATGGGGGAAGAGGCCTGAGAAATTCCTGCTCAACAAGCGGTTGAGCAGTCTTGTTTCTTTGGCGAGCAGCCCTTGGTGCTCGTCTTCTCCTAGTTTTCATTGGCAAAGGTTGATCCGTCTTTCTAGGTTTATAGATAACCCTAGCTTGATGAACTGCTTCTCGCCTTAATGACATGAGTTTGCTCCACTAGTGGTGGACTATCCATGGTTGGGAAGTCGAGGGTTCAGCATGATCTAAGTCATCTTCACCCAGGACTTGCGTCAAGTGGTCCTCTCGTACTGATGGAGCAGTAGTTTGGGGATCACATACTGGAATGTTGTAAGACTCTTGACATTCCTGTATTTTCTTTGCGATTATACCATGTAAACTGGAGCATTCACACAAGTCATGGCCCCATATCTGATGGTACAAGCACCAATCGTCCTCAGTCCTCTGAGCAAGGTGTCAAGGATGCCTTGTCGATTTTTGTGTGACGAGGCATTCTTGAAGCATTATAGCGAAAAAGGTGTGAAGGAGACTAGGAGCTTCGTCTTTCTCTTGGACTATTACTGCGTGGGAGGCTTCCGCTTCCCTGAATGCCTTCTTTAGCTCTTCAAGTTTTATCTGACCCTTATGGATTAGGGCTTCGATAATATCGTTTAGAGTGTAGTAGCCATCTGTGGGGTGGTTGATCATTCGATGGTAAGCATAATAATTCGCCTGAGTATCGAGTCCGGCATGATCAAGGAACTTGGTTTCTGTGAGCTCGATCCTGTTCTGTTCCAATAATAATCAGAGTTGCGTAGGGACCCATTCCTTTTCAAAGGGGTAGACCTTGTTCCTATGCTTGGTCCAATAATCATCTCGATTAAGGTTCGCAGGTGGAGGTACTCGGTTGTACGACTGTTGTTGCTTGCTTGCTTGAGTCGCTGCCTTTGTTGTGCATACCCCTTTGGAGAGGTCCACAGTCTAAGAGGGAGCCTACTTTGGGTCGCTTATGGTGACAGCAGCACTGATCACTCCTTTTTGTTAGTTGCTCCAAGTATTGGTCCCAAAGCTACCATTGCCCCAATTATTCTCTGAGCTTACAGACTGTTGTCATGACCCGCCGTGGTGACGTGACAAGCTTTCTATGCGGACTGATTTAGAGATCAGCTCTGACATGGAGGTCGGATTGGAGGCCTTAACCTGTAGAGCAATCTCAGATCACATGTTCCATACACAAGTTTGAACCGCTTCCTTCTCTGGCATGGGATTGGGATGGCGGGCGGCCAAATCTCTCCCTCTTGATATGAATTGATCCACGGGCTCATTGAGATATTGGGTCAAGGTGAGAAGCTCGATGGTTTGAACTTCTATCTCGACCTCATAGAAACGCTGGTGGAACAGTTTCTCCATTTCCTCTCACAAATGTACTGAGTTTGGAGGAAGCCTAGCATACCACTGAAAAGTTGGGCCGTCAAGGGTTTCAACAAACTGACGGAGAAGGAGTCTCCCATCAGCTGTTGTCTCTCAACACACTGCTAGGAAGTGGGCGATATGTTGGTTGGAGGACGTGGTTCCGTTGAACAGGGAAAACTTCCCTTTTTTATAGTCTGAGGGAGATGAAATCCGATCAATGTAAGAGGGATACGGCTTTTGGTAAAGCGTTGCACCCTATATACCCGAGATCTGCCGGTTCTTTAAGCTATGGGTCACCAAAGCATTAATATCTGCCTGTGAGATGGGGTGAGGGATAGAATTGTCCTATGAGGCAAAGAGAAGGGGATGCCTTGGAGGTGCATCATCTGAGTGATGGGAATCAACCTCATGATTAGTTGATTGTCGTGCGGCATCTATGCGATCAATCTTCTCCATCATTTCATGCAGCATGTTTTCAAATTTGTTCATGCGCTCTTTCTGAGAGTCGCTAAGCTCATTTATAACCATTACACTGACTGTTTCTCCAGGGAGGTTAGTGTTAGTTATAATTGAGGGTTTCCGGGCTTGACGGGTTGCACGTGGGAGATCGGTCAGCAAGGGATCAACATCCCTTGATTAGACTCGAGTCCTGTGTGCTAATCGTATGAGGACAGGTTCTCGACGGTCTTTGGACCATGGCTGCTGAGTGGATGGGTCATCTTCTTCAACACTAACTACAGTGCAGGGTTCATGGCCTTCTTCTTCAGGCTTCGTCATCTAAAGAGGGTAGAAGGGGATCAGGCGAAGAGGGTCATCAAAGCTAGTTGCCTCACTTCTTTAGTCAGAATTTACAGACCTCTATAGCGTTTAGCTTTGAGGTTTTGATGGACCTCATACTAGAACTGCGATCGAGACTGCGGCTAGTCAACCCTTCTTGCACAAGAAAGAGCAGTCTTCATTAAGTGAAGCAACGGGTGTGGACCAAGAACTGGAGTCATCCAGGGCCGAGGAGAATGAAGGATTTGATCTCTCATCAAGTCTTTTCCTCGATCTCTCTTATGAGCTTCAGAGACATGATCAAGATGACGAGGCTGGTTCAAAATGGTACTATTGGGGAAGGTCTTCAAGTACCAAGGTTGGAGGTGCTCTCTCGAAGAAGGAGGAGCAGGCAAAAGCAGGGTTGACACATAAGGACGCTTGAGTCGGGGGAGAAGGGTTGTCTATGACGGCGACATATATGTAGGAAGAATGATGATAGGTGACATGGGGGTTAGCCCGATCTCAAATGTGTGGTCTGGCCTTAAGAGACAGAGAACCGCAAGTAGGTATTTGTAAGAAAACAGGTGGAAGCCTGCCCCTTATAAGGTGCACTAGTGTGTTCTGAGTAAGAGGACACAGGGGGCGTCGTCCGTGTACTCGGGTTGACGCAGCGATGATGTTGCCTCGAATGGTAGAATGCAAATGTGCAACGTGTGCAGGACCTAGCTTTGGGAAGCCTGATCCTGGACGTTGACTAGAGGTAGGTGTGGCTTTAGTGGATGACTCACGAGCCTTGTGGTGTGTACGAGAGGTGGATGCCCCAGGGTCTCTGCCTCAATGTGCCGAGCTTCTATGGGTAGAGACTCATGATGGTGCAGGAATATGGGGGGTAGCCTTGTGGCGACCCACTGAGGCAATGGCAACTCCTTTGCCTTTTGCAGCAAGGAACTGGGTAGCCTTTCGAAGTACCTCGGCAATACGACCGACAAGTGACTTGCCGGTGACAGGGTGCATGCTGTGAGTGGCAGCAGATGTGCTACCGATGTAGGGCGGCTTGGTGGAGGTTCCACCATAGCTAGGAAATCGTGAGTTAGGGACCCTTAAGTCCCTCCTCACGCCTATCCAAGTTAAGACCTGGGAGCTAGACACTAGGTCTTTGCTTAAAAGGAATGTTGGAAACGAAGTTCAAGGAACTTATTCCTACGGGACACTCGTGAATGCGGGGATCAGAAAGTCCCTGATCCATATGAATGGGTTAAGAAACCCAATGGCCATGTGGTGTGTGAAAACAGAAAAATAAAGGAAAAACTAACCAAACAAGAACGACCCGATGAAGGGATAGTAAGTCCCCAGTGGAGTCACCAAGCTAGTTAGGTGCTTTAATCTCACCCTTTGGGTCTAGATGATCTGGTGGCACGAATCTCGAGCTTCAAGATAACCCGGGACTTGAGATTGGTCTCTCAAGAACCTTGCTCAAGAATAAGGGCAGGTGAACCAACCGATGAGAGAGGAATTTAAGGTGAATTAGGCACTTACTCGGGTTGGCTCATGTGGATGCCGTCTTAGATCATGAAGAAAGCCCCCCAGTCGTAGAACTGGTTCGAAATTGCCTCCCTTGGCTTGTATTCTCGTGTTTCAATAATCGCACATACATGGCAAATATTACAAGATAAGTGGGTCATGAGACCCCACCTTGCCTTTGAGTGAATGTACACAGACGTGCACATTCAAAAAGAAGAAGAGAGGGATGAGATAATTAAGATTGGGATGAGAAGTATTTGACCAGGCGGTGAGACCGACACAGTGGCTAAACTAGTAAGTAATTAACCTGGCGTGGTAGTAAAATGGGCTCAGTAACTCAGACCGGCTCAACAGAATTACTGCTAGACAGCAGTATCAATACCGACTAGCTTGACATAATGGCTAGTCTATCGTGACAGTAAAGCAGGCACAGTAACTATGATTGGCACAACAACGTTACTGTTAGACGACATGACTATCGTGGAGTGCTGGTCTCAAACCCCCTTTTGATCAAATGAAAGAGTAAAAGAAAGAAAAGAGAACAAAAAGAGAGAGAAGAGAAGATGGAGAAGAGAAATAAGGGAGGAAAAGAAAAGAAAGAGTGAGGTGAGAGAGAAATCAGTGAATGAAGGAGAATAAAAGAATAGAAGGATAGCGAGAGAGAGAAGAAGAAGAGCAAGAGAGAGATAGAGGAAAACGATAGAGGAAGAGAAAGAAGAAAGGGAAAAGCAAAGACAAGAAGAAAGACAGAGAAGGAAGAGGAAGGAAGACACAGGCGGCAATGAGATGGGGAGAGAGAAACTAAGACAGCGATGAGGTTCGACCATTTGTGGGAGAAAGAAGAGCATAGGGAGAACATAGGCGGTGATAGGCTTCCGCAGGCTATGACAGAAGAAAGAAAAGAGAGAAAGAACACAGGCGGCGATAGACTCCCGCCATCTGTGATAAGAGAAAAAGAGATGAAAAGCATAGGTGGCGATGTGCTTCCACCGGTTGTGATAGAAGAGAGAGAACAGGCGGCGATAGGCTCCCACCCTCTATGATAAAAGAAAAAGGAGAGAAAGCACAGGCGATGATATGCTTCCGTCATCTGTGATAGAAGAGAAGAGCACAGGCGGCGACATGCTTCCTCCGACTGTGAGGCTTTAATGAACCTCATGTCAGAACAACGATCGGGATCGCAACTGGTCGGCCCTTCTTGAACAAGAGAGAGTCGTCTCCATTAGGTCAAGCAATGGGTGTGGACTAGGTACTAGGGGCAACCTGGGCCGAGGAGGACAATGAACTTGATCTCCCATCAAGTTTTTGCCTCGAGCGCTCTTTTGAGCTCTAGAGGCATGACCCAACTGACGGGGCTGGCTCAAGATGGTACTCTTGGGGACAGTCTTCGAGTACCAAGGCTGGAGGTGCTTGCCTGAAAGAGGAGGGGCAAGTGGGGGAAGTATCGACTAAAGAGGGTGCCTGAGTCAAGAGCAAGGCGTGGTCTGTGAAGGCGACGCGTGTGCGCCCCTTGAAGAAGGATCACGGGGCGACTTGGGGGTCAGCCCGGGCTCGAACAGGTGGTTTGACCTTAGGAGGTCGCGAACTACAATAAGGTATTTGTAAGAGAACAGGTGGAAGCTTGCCCCTTACAAGGTACGCCAGTGTGCGCTGAGTGGGAGGACGAGGGGGTCGTCTTCCATGTACTCGGGTTGGCACAGTGACGGTATTGCCCTGACTGGTGGGATGCACATGCATAACATGTACAGGACCTGGCCCAAGGAGACCTGATCCTAGACATTGATTCGAGGTAACAAAAGGGTTTCCCCGAGGTGTGACTCGAGTGGATGATCCATGAGCCCTTGGGTGTGTGCGAGAGGTGGAGGCCCCAGGAGCTCAGCCTCGGTGTGTTGAGCCTCTACGCATAGAGACCCAAGGTAGTGTAGAAATGTGGGGGGAAGCCTAGCGGCGACCCATAGAAGCAACGACAACTTCCTTTCCTTTTGCAGAGAGGGACTTAGCAGCCTTTCGGCGTACTTCGGCAATACGACTGGCAAGTGACTTACCGGTGACAGGGTGCATGATGTGAGAGGCAGCAGATGTGCTGTCAATGCAGAGTGCTTTGGTGTAGGTTCCACCTGAGCTAGAAGATAGGGAGTTAGGAACCTTTAAGTCCCTTCTCACCCCTATCCAGGTCAAGACCTAAGAGCGAGACACTGGTTCTTGCTCAGAAGGAAGGTTGAAACGAAGTTCGATGAACTTGTTCCTGAGGGAAGCTCACGAATGCGGGGATGAGAAAATCTCAGATCTGGATAAATGGGTTAAGGAACCCAGAAGCCATGTGTGTGCAATACATAAAACAAAGGAGAGACTAGCCAAACAAGGACGATCCGACGAAGGGGTAGTAAGTCCCCAGAGGAGTCACTAAGCTGGTTAGGTGCCTCAATCTCATCCTCCGGGTTGAGATGACCTGGTGGAACGTGTCTCGGGTTTCAGGGGAATCCGGGACTTGAGACCGCTCTCTTGGGAACCTTCCTACAAAACAAGGGCAGGTATACCAACCGATGAGAGAGGTGAGGCGGGACCCACCTCACCAAGGTATGTGACTTACTCGGGCTAACTCGCGTGGGCGCCAACTTAGATTATGTCAAAAAGCCCGCAATCCTACAACTGGTTTGGAATCACCTCTCTTGGCCTATACTCTCCTGTTTCTACAATCATACACACCTGGTTAATTTATAAGACAAGTGGGCCCAAGGACCCCACCTTATCTTTAGGCGAATACACATGGGCATACACATTCAAAAGAAGAAGAAAAGAGTAAGAGGAGAGATGAAAGGAGAAGAAAGAGATAGAATAGAGGAATGGGGAAGAGAGGAATTTGACCAAGTGGCTAGACTAACATAGTAGCTAAACCAACAAGTGATTGAACCAACGTGGTGGTAAGATGGGCACAGTAACTCAGACCAGCACAACAGCAATATTACTCTATGATAGAACGATCACTGACCAGTCTTGACACGATGGTTATCCTGTCGTGGCAACAAGATGGGTACGGTAACTTAGATCGGCATGGCGGCAATACTGTTCGACAACAAGACTACCATGGCAGTGCTTGACTTAGTCTCCCATGGTCAAACAAGAGCGAAAGACAGAAGGAGAAGAAAAGAGAACATAAAAGAAGGACAGATAAGAGAGAACGAAGAAAGAGACACAAGAAGAAAAATAAGAGGAGAAGAGAGAGACAAAGATAAGCGATCGAGAGAGAAGACATAAGAGAGACAAGAAGGCGGAGAGAAGAAGGGAATAGAAGAGCGGAGAAGAGAGAAGAAGAAGAGGGAAGAGAAGAAGAGGGTAGAAGAAAGGAACAGAGAGAGAAAGAAGAGAGGAAGACAAGAAAGGAGAGAAGAGAGAAGAGAGAAGAAAAGAAGAAGAGAAGAGCAGTGAGAAAGAAAATAAACGAGGGAGAAGAAAGAAGAAAGGGAGAGAAGGAAGAGGGATAAAGAGAGAGAAGAGAGAAGAGAAACATGAACGGCAAAGGGGTTCTGTCGTATATGACATAGGAGAGAGAAAGAGAGGGATGCATGGACAGCGATGGGGTCCCACCATCCATGATAGGAGAGAGAAGGGAAAGACATGATCATGAACGGCGATGAGGTTCAACCGTCCATGACAGAAGAGAGAGAAAGGAGAGATAAGAGCATGGACAGTGATGAGGTTCTGCCGTCCATGACAGACGAGAGAGAAAGAATAAGAAAATATAGACGGCGATGGAGTTCCACTGTCCATGATGGAGTAGAGGGAAAACATGGATGACGATGAGGTTATGCCATCCATGACAAGAGAGAGGAAGGGGAAGAAAGCATGAACGGTGATGAGGTTCTGCTATCCATGAAAGGAGAGATAAAGGGGAAAAAAACATGGACGATGATGACGTTCCGCCGTCCATGATAGAGGAGAAAGAAAGGAGAAGAAACATGGATGGCGATGAGGTTTCGCCATCCATGACATAAGAGAGAGAAAGAAGAAAACATGGATGGCAATGAGGTTTCGTCGTCCATGATAGAGGAGAGAGAAGGGAGAAGAAAATATGGACGGCAATGAGGTTCGGCCGTCCATGACATAGGAGAGAGAAAATAAAAGAAAACATGAACGGTGATGAGGTTCAACTATCCATGATAGAGGAGGGAGAAAGGAGAAGAAAACATGGACGTCGATGAGGTTCCGTCGTCCAGGATAGAGGAGAAAGAAGGGAGAAGAAAACATGGACAACGATGAGGTTCTGTCATCCATGACACACGAGACAGAGATAGGGAACTTGGACAGAGGCCCAGCCTACCACTCGTGTTAAGGCCCGGCTCACTGTTTATATTCCAGAAGTAGGAAGACATCATACCTGATGATAGGCTTCACCATGCATGAATGAAGAAGAGAGAGCAAGAAGACAACAGGGAGAAAGAAGGAAGAGAGAGATTAGGAAAGAGAGGAAAGAGAAAGGAAAGATAGAATGGAGAGAAGGAAAGTGAGTAAAAAAGATCAGAAAAGAGAGAGGAAAGAGAAAGAGAGAGAAGAGAGGAATGAAAAAAGAGATAGACAAGGTGAAGAGAGAGAAAGAGATAAATGAGAAGAGGATAGAGAAAGAGAGAGACGAGGGGAGGAGAGAGACACGAGGGGAGGAAAGAGAGAAAATGAGGAGAGGAGAGAAAGAGAGAGATGAGAGGAGGGAGAAAGTTATTTTCATCAAAGGGTACCAGCCTTTTTCTTCTCTCTCCTCTCTCTCTCTCCAAGACGTGCCCGCAATTTCAATGTGAAAATCCCAAATTTTATTTACGAGATTGAAAACTGAGGGATCCCTTTACAATTAGGTTTAGCATGTATTTATAGAATTGGGCCCAAACATGGGTGGATGCCTAAAATCTAGCCTAGTTGATGATAAGTACAATTTATTTGAATTAAAATAAAATCTAAAAATAGGTGTAAAAGGATAGTTTTGCCCCTACCCAACAATACATAAACTTTCAAAACATTCCCTACTGATGCCCCAGAACGTGCGTGATCTTCCATAAATGATTTGGGGTTGCTTCGGTGTCTGTTTGGCTGAAAGATGATTACTTTATCAATGGGCTCGACATGACAATCAATTTGATACCAACTTCTAGGCACGGATCATATTTTTAAACCACGATCATACGACTCCAAATTTGTATAAGTCTTGAAAACTTCAGATCGAAAGCGTGCTTGTTTCTTGATCTTTTTCGTTGGTTTCTTCACTAAATTGCACTAAGTATGCTGCCACGATCGTGTTGTTACAAATGCAGCTTGATTTCGTGCCCGAACGAAGATTTCGTCGTCTCGGGTTTTTGGTCGAAATCTTGAAATCCAGCGATCGGAATCTGCAGCAACTTTGATACCTTTGTGTGTCGAATCCAACCGTTCATCATACACGAGGTTCGAATCAGACATAGCCCCG
The DNA here is from genome assembly GCF_054954075.1 of Amborella trichopoda. Taxonomy (NCBI): domain Eukaryota; kingdom Viridiplantae; phylum Streptophyta; class Magnoliopsida; order Amborellales; family Amborellaceae; genus Amborella; species Amborella trichopoda. The sequence continues at coordinate 19,351,078 of NC_142340.1, forward strand.
GACCTTACGTACATAATACAATTGCTTGCGGGTCTATTGGGTACTCGAGCGCCGTGATATGGCAACTCGAGCGAGGCGTGTTGCTGCTAAATTTTTTGCAACTGTCTTCACGAATCACCAACTTCTCTCTAGTTTTTCTCCCTGCTCGAGCATTGTCACAGGGCATGCCACAGATTAAAACGCTCATCTTGACGAGACGAACCACTCACAAAATTTGAGCACGATCCGGCTCATAACGAGTGAGATATGGGTCTCTGAAGTTGTTGCTCGTAACCATACAAACCAGTCTCCTTTAATGGAGATTAGTGCAGGGAGGCCGCACAAGAATAGCATGTGGCCTACCCCTATTTAATGTTTCACTCATAACTTTGTCTTGAAACGTCTGTTTAAGCCGAAACTTACGGGGTTTAACCCTTATAATGGATCCAATAGCAGTAGTCTCATAACTGTTTGACGCACCAAAAATACAGTTCTAATTATGAGGTCCATTTCAAGGTGCTAGATGCAGATTTTTTCTGAAATTGTTTCTTTGTCTGCACTGTATTAGACATGTCAAATTGTAATGAAACTTGGCAAGGAGCCTTTTAGAGTGCTTAGGAATATTCTCAACCGTTCTGGAGCAATTCTGAGACTGTCAATAATTCCATTGTATATCAGGGCCTTATTGATCGGCTTCTCTTTTATTCCACATCGGGGATGCAAGGTGTTGAAAAATGTGTTCAAACACCCACATGGCAAAGGGCCATATGGGCGGTGTTGAGTTGAGTGGTACGGATGGTGCATGGATGAGGTCTCCATAAAGTTGACATTGGGGACACTTCGTAACAAACTTCCAACAATCTTCGGCCATGGTGGTCCAGTAATAGCCTTGACGCCTGATTTTTTGAGCTAAGGCAACTGCCCCAAAATGACCTCCCTCATTGTGTAACTCTGTCAGTACTTGGCCGATTTCTAGCTGATCGAGATACCGTAGAATGATGCTAGCGAAGGATTTCTTGAACAGGAGATCACCTCTTACTAAGAATCTATAGAAAACCTTCAAAGGGCTTCTTTATCCCTTTTGGTGGCTCCTTCAGGGTATACCCCATTTTTCAATAGGGACAGAACATCGTGGAACCATGGTTTTTCCTTAATTAGTGTATCAACCATTTAAGCAAGGGTCGCAAGGGTATCGATGAACCGATTATTTTTCCTAGTTATGTGCTGAAAGGTGATTTTCTTAAATATGGGATCATCTTTTCACATTTTCTAGATAGGGTTTGAGCTTTTCTTCTTTCACCTTTCAAATCCCTTTAACTTGGTTTATGACGAGTAAGGAGTCACCAGTCACTCGTATTTGTTGGGTTTTCATTCCCATAACGTTATCAAGCCCAGCTATCAAGGCTTCATATTTAGTAATGTTATTGGTACATGTGAAATTCAACCTGATGGTTGTTGGCAATAAAATCTTCTCAAGTGAGCATAGTATGATACATACTCCTGACTCATATTCCTTCCTTGCAACGCCAAAGTATAGCTCCCAAATTGAGTCCTCAATTGTGAAGAGGTTCTCATCAAAGAGATTTGTGTTATTGGAAGTGTTATCTGACAATGCGTGTTCAGCTAAGTGGTCAGCAATGGCTTGTCTTTTGATAGATTTTTGAGTAACATATTCGATCTTGAACTCTCTCAATAGCATTCTCCATCTTGTCAAATGTCTGTTAAGGACTAGTCTCTCCAATAGGTAGTTAAGTGGGTCTATTTTTGAGACGAGATTGACTGTATGAGATTAGACATAATGTCTTAAATTCTGCATGGCCCACACAAGCGTCAATCAGTACTTCTCCACATAATGTATTTAAGGAAGCACTAAGTCTCCCTCCTTGAGGAGTTGGTGAAGGGCCTCAGCCAAAGGTTGCCTATAGTAGTAAAGCATCTTTGCAACTTTATGGATGGATTATATGACTTGTATATGTTTCTTTCTACAACTTGGTTTCCTTGCTGATTTTGATCAGCAGGAGGGTTCCGGTTGACTGGGGTTGTTTGGTGGAGTATGATCTAATTCACGTCCCATGCTGGTTGTGCCTTCCCTTGAACCGTTTTCCTTGAGACTTCGTTGATTCTTGGGTTTTCGACCAACTTAGTACCGACTATTTGGGACTTGGTCCTTTCGTACAACATGATCCTATCTGACGTGATGTGGAAAGTCAGAGAGACATCGTCGTGGCAGAAAAATGTCTTGTACTCAAGGTTGGCATTTTCCAGTATCATGTTGATCTTGGCATGATCTGAGAAAGGGCTTTCAGTGACCCTTGTGGCCATGACATTTAGTAGGTCGACAAAGTCTGTGAATGCTTCATCGGGTCCTTGTTTGAAGGCTACTAGTTCCACAAAAGAGATTAAGCATCGTTTCTAGGCCTAATGATCTGCCACGAAGTTTTTGGACATATCTCAGCATGATGCCTTGGGGTAGTCCCTCAAGACTCTGTTATACTATGTGACCGAGTCTCCTAAGAGATAGTGAATGAACATCGCCTTTAAGGCGATTGGTTTGTCACACATGGTAGAAACGGTGAGCAACTAACTCATCACACGTAGGTTGGCAGCCCTTTTCCCATTGAAGCGATTTCAGAAATCCGGGTCCATGAGGGCTTGGTCAGCAACTCCCATCCATTGCAGAGCTCCTCTCATGACCTTGACTTGATTTTCCAAAGATATGTCATTGGCATCCACCTGTGCAGAAGGTACCTTGGGGTTGCTTCCTTGAGTGGCAGGCTGGGTGACTAGGTAAACAGGTATTGCTTGCTGTACCGGTGGGTAAGCCAGTGTCATGGGGACAAGTGGTGTCTCCCTAGGCAGGGAAGGGTGGAAATGGTAAGAAGGACCAAAGGCGGGTCAGTTTGGCACCATCTCAGGGTCAGGTTGCACTCGACCAAACTGAGAAGGTTCCAGATTGAGTCAAGCTGATAGGTTTGTTGTGTGTCCTAAGCTAGGGTTTGTTATGGCTTGAAGAGTAGCTTGAACTATGGTAGCTGAGTCTATGGTGTGGCCGGCCCCAAGGGGGATATGGGCCATACGAGGGTCTAGCACTACCGTAGATTAGGTGAGGTAGTTCTAAGAGGTGGTCTGTCAGCCCTAGGGCTGCCATGGGCATTGGAGGATCAGGTTGCACTATTCCTAGGGGAGTGCTCCCAACTAAGTCGGGGGGAAACTATAGGGTTTCGGTAATTATCTATTCTTCAATCATCGGCTTGGCCGCCACTGAAAGCACAAACCTTGTCTTATGTCTGGTGTCGTGGCGGTTGCAATACTCTAGCCTGCTATAGAATCATGCCTGGTCTGACCCCTTGGTTGTTCAAGGTGAGCCTAGCAGCACAAACCTGATGACCCCTAGCATCCCGTCGGTGACTTAGTTGGTCCTCAAAAAGATAGCTAGGCAGGCTAACCATGGGCTCGAACTGAGGTTGAGCCTCATAGTCCCAGGGGACCACTACACATTATCTCACTAGGCCACCGGTCAATGTACCTGACTTCCAGTATGATTTGGTGGTGAACTCAGTGTCTAACTCTCATGCCCCCACACTCGGATCATATTAAATATCCCTACTTAGGCGCAACAAAAATAAAAGAAGACACGAGTCCATCTAAACCACTAGCGGGTAAGGCTGGGCCAGAGTTCTTACCTACAGGTACCTCTTTGAGAAATAAGGTAGGGTGATAGGGTACTGCCTAACTTTGGTCTGAACCTCTCGTACAAGTTGCTATGGGACAGTATTGTGAGGGTGTTCTTAGAGGCCGATGAGATATACAGAGGGTTAGAGGTTCTTCTTGTTGAAGGCCCACAATCTGAATCCTCTTCCTCTAGAATTGGGTTCCTACTCCATGAGCCTGAAGTTCAGATGCAGTTTTTTCGAAAAACTATTTTTGAAAGATTTTTGAGGTGCATGCAAGAAGTGTGTCCAACAACATAAGTGCGCGTGAAAAAAACAAAGTGTGACAAACATGCAAGGGTGTGCACAAACAAGAAAATGGATGAAAGGTATGATGTGTACCAGGCGATTGTGCAAAGTCAATTGAAGCGCAATCAACATGAAGGGCTAGATGCCCAGCAATGACTGAATATCGGGAACATGCGTGTCCGGCGATGCGCACTTGGGTCGACAAGTCGACCAAAGAGCTATGAGAGTGAAGAGCTTGGCACCCCAATAATAAGTTGAGTATCGGGCACATCGATGCTCAGCAATGTGCGCCTTAGTTGGAGAACTGACCAAGGTGCGGTTCAAGTGAGAGACACAACTTATGCTAGGCGGAGCACTCTTTGTGCAAGGTGTAACCCTTCTCAAAGCACAGTGCAATGTGAGGGCAAGGAACCCTCTATTCTGGGACTACTGAGGTGGCAGAAAGATGCAGGAAAGCAGGAAAATTACTTTACCAAACAAGAGAAACAATAGAAAACGGAGGACTGAGATGAAACTCTCAAGCGCCTATGTCACTGGTGCCACTGCTACCATCAATAGCGTTGGGCTGCTCCTTTTCAAAACCTCGAACAAAAGGCCAGAATGTTGAAAGAGGGTTCCCGGGATCTTAGAAGTATTGCGCTTTTTGCAATAGCACCGATGCCATTATCAATGGCGATAGGCTTCTGGGATTTCGATGAGCACGAGGAGACCGTTGAGATAGGGAAAAGCTATTAGGGATGGCTTAGAAGTCATTTCCAACATCTTTTGTCTGTTCTGGGTCTCCACGAAGCAAAAAGAGCAGTTCAAGGGAGCTGTGACGAATTCCAGGTTCATGGTGCCCCTTGGAACAAGGTTTAAAGGATCACTTTAACGGCTATGGTGCAAGGAAATCTAGATGGGCCCCACGGTGGGGTGCCAAACTGCTTATACTCGAAAATGAGGGTAAAGAACTCGGTTCCCCACCTTGGTTTTGGGTGCAAACGTGTCGAAGAGTTGATAGAGAAAGGGTCCCATCAAATTACATCCTGAGCGAGAATCGAGTCAAAAGGCCATGTCTCACTCAGAGTTCAAGAAGAGCTTCGAAGGTGGTTTCGCAAAGAGGAGGAGATTGTAATGAAGATCTTTTAGAAGTAGAGAAATAAACTGCAATATCACACAAATTGAAGCAAACGGAACTATTCTAAGAAAACGTCAAATCATATTTATGAATAATTATGGAAGCATTAAAAGATGAAGATGGATGAACCTTATTAATGTTTAAGATTGAAAATAAAAGGGAGAAGAGAGGAGCATGTTAGCTTTAATGGAGGGTCATAATGATATATATATATATATATATATATATATATATATATATATATATATATATATATATATATATATATATATATATATATATATATATATATATATATATATATATATATATATATATATATATATATAGAGAGAGAGAGAGAGAGAGAGAGAGAGAGAGTTTAATGAAGGTGATAAAGGCTCATTAATGAAAAATAGGGGAAAACATGGGTAACATGCACAAAACTAAAGAGAAAATAAATGTAGGACCTTATGACAGGCCTTTAGTTCCACCCAAAGTAGGCGCTGATTCAAATTTAGTTATACGGTCAATCCCGGTCTTTTGGTTTTGAAAGGGGAAAATAAATATAAGAGGAAGAAGAACCTGGAAGGTCTGATTATCCGGGTCGCCTTTGAGATAAAGTATAGTTGAATGGGTTAAAAGTTCTAGTTTAGAAGCTTAGGTGACGGCTCGAGTTTGTTTCTAGGTTCACTTCGACAAAGCTTACGTGCTTAGTGCTCGAAAATTCCCACTTTTGCTTAAGGTTAAGAGGTCTATTTATAGTCAAATCAATTTCAAGACAACCATTGGATCATTTCTTGGTTCGGTATTGACCATCCATCCTTGGGCGCTATCTGAATGCCTCCACCACTACTAGCACTGGCGATGGGTCAGTCTGAATCAACATTAATTGTAACCTTCGTAATAAGTGCCACTGGCAATGGAGCCATCCCCACTTGGAACTGCTCCTTATAAAAAAATGCCATGTGTCATGCTCTGAAGCTTCTGATGAAGGTCGGCCATTACTTGGATATCCTTTGGCACCATTATGAATGGAAAGAGCTTTTGACGGTTACTCCAGCACACCATATTTTCGACAACAGATGGGACACTTCCTAGTCCACCAAAAGTTGACACGTATCCTCATATCATTGTCAGAGGGCATGTTTGTACGACAGGTGTTTGTTTGTACCGTCAAACATCATTACTCAACTTTATGTGACTTCTGCTATCCATGGTCATTTTGGAGCGAAACGGTCTGGAGAAAGTCCAAGGGGCGCCAGCACAATTGGCAATGGCGTCGGGCCATTTTATGGATGTTGTCTTCTAGTTGTCTTTTGGTGCCATTGGGAATTGTACCGGCGCCACTAGGAGTAGCGTCAGCTCCTTCTTCTTCCGAGTCACTCTTCTGTTTTACAACCTTGATCACTATTTTAACATATTTCAAATCACAAGGGCCTTCAGCCCTATCTAAGTGTTTTTAGGGGCTTGTAGAATCTAGTTTACAGATGGGTTAAAGTGGGTGTGAATGGTTCGAGTATCAAGGTGGCTTGCTCGGGGCATTTTAGTTTGCCATGGTTCCCCCAATCGAGATCAGGATGTCTACATATGTGAAGGTCGGTCCAGATAAGGATTGGAAAATTGTCAAATGAGAAGATACTCATTCTTGGCAATATCTGCACAAACCGATATGAAGTGGGTGAGATGTTGATGTGGTGAACTATGCCCATCAAACATTGGGAACTTCGGACGTTAATATCCTGAAGGATAAGTGTCAATTGATCGTACACCAGGAAGATGCAACGATCGTAATCTCTCCATCACCAAATCGCACACTACCTCAACAGTCAGGGTAGTATTTGTCAGTCATGGAGGCAGCTGCAAGATAGGCTCGTGAGCCCGCTGATTTTCTGTGATGGGATTGGAAGACTATTGTCTCGAAGGATCACCAGAGGCGGCTGTCACAAGGGCTGCCCTTAGTGCTTCAAGTTCAATGCTTTATGTTTGGAATTTAGCTTCTTTTTGGGCTGCCCTTAGGTGTATCATCTCATCTGATTATACTACGTTATGATCTGCTTCTCCCACCACCATCATTTTTTCTATAGGCTCCTTAATTAGTGGTCTACAAGACTCAATATCTGAGACCAGCATGGTTAAATCCAATGGTTCAAATGACGTTGTCTGGACATTTGTAGACACAAACTAGATTTTTTGAGCCTTGGTCACACTTCATAGTATATTGAGGATTAGCATTAGCCTGACGACATTTACTTGTTTTCTTTGTAGGAGGTTTACATGTGGGAGCCCCTTAGTGGAAGAGATGGATGATATATCATTAAAGCTTAATGCAATCTTGTTCTCTATGGGCTCCTTATCTTCATCATTTGGCTATATGGTATTCCCTTCATATTACATGGGCATACTTCAAAGAGTCCACACCTTCTATCATGTCTGATCTGCTCAGAAGGCACATCGAATTTCAGGTTTGCTGATCCTGACCACATCGTTGCCAATGGGTCATTGTTCAATTAGAAAGCCTCATGTTCCTTAAGAGCAGCAAACTGGTTGATGGCCCCTTTCGTCTCTTTGAGAATTGTCCTCATACGCGTCTCTTGCATGCGGGTGAGTCTTGTCGACTCAGACCGGGACATAACCACTGTCTTACGAATGGTAGATAACGAACCGAGCGAGTCAAAGTCATGAAGAGAACTAATAGTGAACCAAGCGAGTCAGAGTCGTGATGACTTTTAACCACCAGCTTATGAACAACAGAGGTCTGATCAAGTGAGTTAGAGTCACGAAGACTTCTTACCACCAGTTTTTGAGTAGTAGATAGAGAACCAAGCATCTCAAAGTCGCGAAGACCCCTAGCTGTTGTCCTATGAGCAATGAGCGATGAAACAAGCAGGCCAAAGTCATGAAGACTCCTAACTATCGGCCTATGAGTAATAGATGATGAGTCAAGCAAGTCAAGGTCATGAAGACTCTTAACTATTGGCTTATGAGCAGTAGATGATGAGCCAAGAAAGTCAGGGTCACAAAGACTCCTAACCATCGGCCTAAGCAGTAGAAGACAAGCCAAGCAAGTCAGGGTTACAAAGACTCCTAACTACCGGTTTATTAGCATCAGGTGATGAACCAAACGAGTTAGAGTCATGAAGACTTCTAACCGCTGGCTTATGAGTAGATGAGCCAAGAAAGTTAGGGTCACGAGGACTCCAAACCGTCGGTCTATGAGCAATAGATATTGAGCCCAACAATTCAGGGTCACGAAGACTTCTAACTATCGGCCTATAAGCATCAGATGGTGAACGAAATGAGCTAGAGTCACAAAGACGTCTATCCATCGACATATGAGCAGTCGATGACAAGCCAATCAAGTTAGAGTTATGAAGACTCCTAACCATCGGCCTATGAGCAGTAGATGCCGATCCAAATAAGTCAGATTCGCCAAGACTCCTAACTGTCAGCATATGAGCAATCTTCAATGAAAAGGGGATCCATATTGTCAAGGGTGGAGGCAAAGGCTTGACATGGAGAGCCTGAGGGGTGCTTAAACTGAGGCATGGCTTCCAATATTGAACTCCTAGAGCATGTTTCCTGATGACGAGTATGGTGAATTTCACACGATGTAATAAACACCTCATCTCACGAGAAAAGCTCGCCTTACACTTGTTGAGATTGAGATTGTGGTTCACAACTTGTTGGCGTGGATTTGGATAAGTCAAGACAACTAGGAGTGGCCTACTTGTGTGACGATCTCAAACTCAAGCAAAGCCTTGCATTTTAATTCAGCTTTAGAGGGTTGCAGCTTACATCTCCGCACTGCACTCCCTTTTTCCATTGTGTCGGACATAACTAGAGTTTTGCCAATAATGACTTGGTGTTCCAACATGGAAAGCAAGAGCGTGACGTCCATGGCTCCAACCAAGAATGATGTTGTAACAACAGCCATAAAAAACATTATCTTTGACGACATGTATAATAACACAATGGATTGCTCGTCAAACTGTATATATATATATATATATATATATATATATATGAATTTGGACTATTGGGCTCATATGTAGTTGTAAGCCCACTAACCTACGCTAGCATTTCCCTATATATATAAAGGAAGTAAATAGAGAGAGTAAACTTGAGAGTGACTGTCCCAAAGGACAATTCCTAAAGAGGGAAGTTATTTATTTTCTTAGACCCAACCTAAGATGAAGGGTGAACCTGTCCCCAGTAGAGTCACCAAAGATTTGGACACTTCGAAAATGTGTTGCATAAGTGCAAGTTTGGATGTACCCAAAATTTGAATATTTTTGGATTGCAATCCAAAAATCTTGTGAACCGTACTTTGACCTATTTGGACAACTGCTATATTTTACTAGATTTTTAGATTGGAAGAAAAAATTACTGCCATATCAAGGCAAAAGTTACCATCCAAAATAATTCAAGTAGACTTGAATTTTTTCAGATGAAAATGCAGCCTTCTCTCACCCATTCAAAATGTGAGCCTTTCTCTCATACCACATCCATGGAAACCCTTTCTCTTCTGAATGAGGAGATAATTTTCATTTTCCCTCTCTAAGAAATCAGAAAAAGCTTGAGCCGAATGTCTTAAGAGGCATCTTTGTAAGCTTGTTCCCCTTCTCTCTCTACAAAACTAGCCTTTTCTCTCATACCACACCATACGAAACCCCTTATCTTTATGAATAAGCAGAGCATTTTCATTTTCACTCTCCTAAAAAACCAAACAAGCTCAAGCAACATCCATTGCTAGCCCTAGACAGCATCTTGAAGCCTCCTAATCAGCGCATCCAAATACTTCTTCTTAGGGTTCTACTTGGCCGCCCTCACGTCAAAGATCTCAAACAATCTCTCCGCCCATGAACCCCTCATCTTCTCTGAAACACACTTTTTTATAATACAAAGCCCCATAATTATTCTCTCTAATTATTGGATTCAAGAAATTATTGGAATGGCTACTCAGCAAAAAGATTCACCATCGGCCTGGCCTCCGCCCACCCCTACTTTAGCTCCTCCAAGCCCCGTTCCTTTGCAAAACTCTCGAGCAATTGGAAGTCGATCGAGCCCCAAAACTGCATTTCCATTGAAGCGTTGCACTATGTCACTAGCAACCAACGTCATGATCCCCTCCGATATTTGCGAGAGTGCACCCTTGAAGGTCCTGCTGAGTATTTCGAGTGGGAGCACTTGGCCCGTGGTCAAACCTGGGGGATCAATAAGCCTCGTTTTAGAGCTCAATTTTGTAAGCGAGAAGCTCAGGTTGCAGGCTCTGTATATTGTATGGAAGCAAAGTTGTTTACTGATGCGAGGTATACAAGAAAGCTTTTTGGATTGGCAAGACAATTTGGGAAGGGTAGGATGCAAATTTGCTTTTAATATGCTCACATCATCCAAATAGTCCAACAGACTAAAAAAAAGATGATAATATTTCTTCATAAAGGATAAAAAACTTAAAAAAAATTTCAATGTGAATGTTTTTTATTTGACATCCAAATTGGCCCTAAATTGATTAAAATGTTTTAAATGAATATTAGACTCCAAATGAATAACCAAAGAGCAACACACTCATGGCCAAATTTTCTCGTGCATTCAATATCATAGAAACACAGGTTTTATATATGTATTATTGAGAACGGAGAAGTTCCATAGATTTAATTCTCTGCTAACATTTACATTAGCCTAAATTGGCCGCATACCCTTGATTCGGGCCTTGAAACCTATACATTCAATTATAGGAAATGAAAATATAGATTGACTGAAATGAAACACAATACCAAGGGCGTATAAACCTATATACCTGAACTTAAACCCAGGGGTATCGTTCATGCAGTTTGGTGCTTCTTTGAGATTAGGCTTCAAGTGGATCAAAGTATAAACTTCTCACTCGATCTATATGATACATTTTAGAAGACAGACATATAGGGGACTGTTTCTTCACGTACTGCATATACAGTCATTCTTTATCTCTCACACTAAACTCAGTGATTCAATCCTATCAATCCAATGGAATCTGAAACTCTTCTCTGATCGAGAGATGAGGTTTATATAGACTTGTTAACTGATAATCATGAAATCTTAAATCGATAACTTCAAAGTTGTCATCTTTAATCTGTGTCTTTATCTTCACGCTGATTTGCATCTTCATTTTCATGAGTGAGCCTTCATGATGATAATCACGCAACTTAACTCGATAATCACATGATTTAAATGGATTAGTATGCATGCACATGTATCCTTTGATGAAAATCACACGTTTTAGTCAATGCCTATCTTCATAATATTCAAACTTGAACTGACAAATCCCAGATTCAGCAGAGACATTGCGTGAGCAAAATCAAGGATTTTGTTACTCTTTATCGAACATAAATTAAACGTCTGCAGCACAACTTTGAAATGCCTTCGTAATTATTCAATAGCTTCCTAATGATAGATCCCTTAAACATGAAATTTGGAGAGCTAAAAGAGGAGTCGAAGACGAACACAATGGTTCAAGTCTCACTTTCAATGGATCATAGATGACAGAGATTTCGTCTGTCAAAGTTACATATTTCTACTAGAAATTGCATTAGCAAAACCAGTATATTACGAATGTAACCGCTTCCAACATATAGATCAAATAATGTTACACCTTTTCAGGGCGATAGGGTATCGAGTCAGGAGTCCAATGGTCTTGGTCTCATAAGAAAATTCTTCATACCCAAAACAAATCTTGATTTTGGTGAGTAGGAGTTTTCCTGAATGTATCATACAGTGTATAAAACTTTTAAGGCTTTGACTGTCAAGAGATACGGATGATGGGTTAAGCCACCTCAAATTGATATAAAACTTCAGGGTGAAGGATATCATGCCTCAAATATGAATTCCTATAAGTCTCTGCTCCATCCAAAACATAAAGTTTTGGGGAATCGGTCAAGGCATGTCCTGACTGACCATGTATATGGATGTTGGGTTTAAGCCAATTACGAATATTACCCAATTTGTATAACTTTTGGAGTTAGAGGCATATAAGGGCATCATGATAGATATACCTTCAAAGATATACCTCATCACAATATCACATGATGAGGTTTCCTTACACGCCATCTATTAAGCCTCATATCCTTAATCAGTGGTGGACTAAAAGAATCATAGTATGTCTCATCGAAACTACTCCAATATCATTTGGAGAGGCATATATGGCTATGGGAGTATATGTATCCTAGAGTTTTGTCTCAAATTGACACGTATTCATGATTTCTTATACTCAATTGTTTGTCACGATGCACAGATGTGACTGACGATGGATGGGAAGCTTATCATTCTATATCAAATTCGTCCACCTATCACATGGAGAGGCATATAGGGGCTTTAGGAGTATATGTATCCTAGAATTCATCTCATACTAAGATTGGTTTAATATCTTCTATCATCACCTGTTAGTCAAGATGAACATGCTTAACCGACAAGTCATTGGTATCAAATATCTGTAATATTTTGTTAAGAAGGGTTTATGAGTCCTAGGAGTATATGTATCTTAAAATATGTCCCATATTAAGATGGTTTGATTCCTTCTACTATTATCGATCGTTAATAAGGTTGACTAACGAGTCAGAACTATGAAGGCATAGTGGAGCCTTCATATGATGAATCCTAGAGTGTATCATATCTTTTATATTTTCATATCATATCATACCATATAATGGGCCATATCTTAGCAGGTTTTGTCAAGAACCATCCTCATATCGTATCCATCATTTGTTTAAGACGATTATCTAATGTCTATCACAGTTTCACTTATAACCAAGTCTTCAATCTTATCAAGCATTCCTTATAATGTATCTAGTCTTGTATGTGACTAAAAATACACTCAATACTTGGCTATGTCAACTTTACTTAAATTGATCCCTACGTCTTGAAAGATTGCCCCTGGTCTAACCCCTTGCTTGTTCAATATGTTAAGGGCTGACTTAGTGGTCCTCAGTTCCAAAAACATGGGCCGAAGGGCTACTAACCTCGAGAGTTGGGTAATAGATATGGTTCTACATTGGTGGTGACAGGACCCACCCACTAAGGGTTGGTAGAACACACTGATGGTGCCTCTCATACTGACCTAATGTTGTAGACCTAAAGCAGGCCAGAGTCATAAGGTCAAACCGCACCTTGACTTGGACCCTAGACATGGGTCTTAGTCTATACTAGACTAAAGACTCAAACTTGACTAGGATGGACTAGACTAAACAAAGACAAATTAAACAACAGCCAAGAAAGCATCACACAAAAAGGTTTGGAAAGATTGACCTATGTTCTTTGGGTAGGTCAAGGTTAAGAAGGGTTTCTAACTAAGGAAAAAGCTTAAATCTGGGTTAGGCTTGATAGGTACCCACACAAGTCTCAAGCTGGCAAAGAAAGGTGGGGCAAGGGCCTTACTATGTGTGTGGGTTGTTTTCTAGGCTAGGAAACTACATAAGAGCTCTCGTTTGAATACTGCACAATCCCCAACTATCCTGCTCATGAAAATTGGGTTCCCGCATGACTTGAACACGAGTATTAGGGGTTTCATAAAAAAAAAAGTCTATTTTTCTTTTATCATTTTTTGAATTGATCATGTATGGTTTGTGTGGAAAATAGGCACGCATGCGTGGCTGCAAGGGTATGGAGAATAAGCACGTTGACAGGCAGACTTACGATGCAAGAAAACTAATAATTCCCCCTTTTTCTTTTTTCTTCATGTTTATATTTCTTAATGGGAATCATAAAATTTCAAAGAATATGAAACTCAAAAGCATGAAACATGGGCCAAAGGCCATCAGAAAAACTTTTTGGTGGTCCCCTATAATGAGAGACACGGACTGAGTCGAGCAAAAACCTTACTCAATTCAACTTGTGCAAGACTCTGGCCTTCGGGTCAAATCTAGGATTCCCATATGGTTTCCTAACATGATTCTTCTATTATATAAAAAATAAAATACAGAAAATTCAGGGAACTTTTAACGATTGAATTGGTGGGAAATCTTAGCTCAATTGCCTCACGGTGGGTGCTAAACTATTTATGTGCCAAATCTTACAACACCATAAATGATATATCCTTAATTTACGTACAAACAGTTAAAATTTTTAGATCAGTAGAGCACATAGGTCTTGTCAAATTATGGGTCTAAAATAGGTTCAGATCTGAATAGGTTTGGCCTCTTTTGTATCGATTTGCTGGGTTTCCACAGCGAATTAATCTTTCAACGCTAGATTCATGAACTAAATGATTAAAATTAAAATTAAAATATAAAATCAATAATTAAATAAATAAATGAGGAGGTACTTACCTGAGGAACCCGGAATTGGGGCTCATATCAAGACTGCGGGACAATTGACACATTTGGTATCTTCTCTTTCTTCTAGAAGAAATGGCTTTAAAGGGATTATAGGATCCTAGGAGATCTTGTTCGTAGGGGTTCAAATTGGAAGAATTTTGGAGGGAATCCAGCTCATAGAAAATTAGGGTTTTTAGCTAAGGTTTTGGCTAGAGGACAATTTTAGGGATATTTTTTAAGATTTTCCTATGGTTTTTAGGATGTATGGGTTATCCTAGAGTTGTTATTTTTTCTACTTTTCTAGGTTTCCTAATTTTAAGGAGATTTTCTAAGGATTTTTTAAGATTATTGATGGAATTTTGGATCATTTTTGGTTGATTTTCTATGTAGGGTTCGTGGGGTTTTTATAGGCTTGGGTCATAAGAATCTTCCTTGGAATATTCCCTTGAGCTCTATTTTTTATAATACTTACTCTAACGAAAATATTGCCAAAATTTCCCTATCAAAGCTCATCCAAGGGGCTTAAACTGCCTCTTCAGGCTTCCAACAGCTTCTAGAGAAATATTGAGTTTTCTAAGACCTAGAACAGTCCCACGACTCACTACTTGTCACTAAGCCCGCAGGTGACTTACCCCGAGTCGTGGTCCCAGATCAGCCTCTGCTTGTCCAGTGAAGCTTACTAAATCCGAAGCTTACTAAATCCAATAATGATGTTTTGATCCAGTTTTGAGATATTGGGACTGAGTTTCTAGCGGTTGTTATGCATTCTAATAATTTTGACCAGTTATGGATTAATCTAGTGGTTTTCTAGGGAGTATGGATTACAACATAGGTTTACTGTTCTCACCATGCTAGTAAGGCCCCTAACGCTCAAAACTACAGGTTTTTGGGACTTCTTTCAGCTAAAATTCAAGGGGAGCAACTACAACTCTCTCTTTGCGTGATTTGTACTCATCTTTATCACACTGTCTTGCATGGCTTGGAATATTGTTTTGTTATGTGTCTTTGTTTTTATGAACATATCACGGTCTTCCATCCCCTTAAGGGGAGGACTAACAATAGTGATGCGAGATGTTTGATATGTAACAAAAATGACACCAAATCCTAGAAGGTCGATAACTACTACAAGGTTCTCGATGAGCTTAGTTCAACTGGTGCATGAAGGGTTGGAGGAATCTATTCTAACCCTGCAATCGCTTGGGCACTCTCACTTGGCCTTGGTGCAACCTAGCCATTAAGAGGGTTATTTTCCTCAAAGGGTAGTTAGCCAACTCTGGTTTTTTCAAAACTATGTTGCAGACCAAGGTTTTAATTGGAGGCCATTTTATCTTACAATGTTATGCAGCCTGCGACTACACAGTGCAGCTTGTATCTTCTTCATGAAAGGAGAAGATTGAGAAGAAAGACTCTGCCGAGTGCCCTGCAGTATTTCTAGAGTTGTGGTCCAATGCTTGCCCTCACCCCTGTTCTACGTGTATACCCAGTTCCGTGTAGGAGGTATCTGAACACTCCATCGTCTTGATTCAGATCTTAAACTAATAACATTTAACAAAAGCAGTAGAGAAATTGGTTCCATCAACTTGCAACTTGTAAAAGGTGAAAGGTGTGTGCCTTGACACATTTGGCTTCTAGGTTGGCGGCCATGGTGGAAACTGCTAAGGCATCACTTGAATATGTAATCCATCTCTTCCTCAAAAACAGCGGGGAATATAGAGTTTAGCTATCTCCAAACACAATGATCTGAGTGAGTCTTCCTCTCACTCCAGGGGAACAAAAATAGCCTAGGGTGCATGGTGGATGACGTAGTCATCACTATTTCATTGCTCGATCCTCCTACAGCTTTGGACTCCTTAGCCATCGCCTGCTTTATAGAAATTGTACAGTAGGTGGCAGCAGGAAGAGTGGAGTCACACTGAGTGATTGGAGCCTGACCAAGGAAAAATACATGAAAACACTCTTAGCATTCATTCCCGCCATTTGTTGAACCACAAAATACCAAAATGAGAGAGAGAATAGGTAAAGAATCGACATAGAGATATGTACAGAGAATCATCAGTGGATGAGAAAACTCTATAAGGATGAAGATCATGGATGATGTAATCGAGAAAAGGAAAGGTAAGACTGGTCCACATTTGAACTGCCAAAAACTTGTTTCCTCAAATGTGATCCAAAGAGAAGTGGAAAAGGCAAAGAAGCACATGTTGTAAAACCAATACTTAGCTCCAATGAAGTAACTTTTATTCAGAGTCTAGGGTTGCAATCCTGAGGCACTCATAAACACGTTATTTCTTTTATATTCGAAGCAAAGAAATTACAGAGGAACATATATGTTTAATCGGTTACACATATAGAATGCAGAACACAGCTCAATTAGAAGAAATACAAGCCAGGATTAGATGATAGTTACTGAAATAGTATACCATGGATTCTTGCGTCTAGGACCTCTAATGTATAGATGTCAAGCCTATAGATCGTTGACCCAATGATGAAATGCTGATTATTTTGGATCAAATGAATTATCGAAGTCATTAACTCAATGCTGTGTAGGCAAATGTCAGACACTTTTAGAAGGATCTTAAGAATATATGTGGCACTCAATCATAGACTATTTGCAATGGGCCTTACATTAACAGTAGCTACAGTCTAGTGATTGGCTGTAGGTTTCATATGACCTTTCCATTAAAGCATGACTGATAGCATGATGATCACTCATCAACTTGATCCATATCGGATATTTGTCCTCGGTACTAGCTTATAGAAGCATGGATCATGTGAGAGACTGATCCCATAAGCATTACCATTAGACCATATTGTATGCAGATCAGATTGACTCATGGTCTTAATTATTGACAGCATTGAATGAATGTATCCGTGGATTGAAAAGAATGCACTAAAACCATTAACACCGTTCAACTAGTAACATAGCATCCAGGTGAGCTATAAGTCTAAGTATGACATTTGATCGAATTAGTTGACCATGACGCTTATGGCATCGTACGTCAGTTCAGGATATATTAAAGTATATTTAGGTGACACAAAACCCATGCAAACAATCACAATTTTATGCTTTTCCATTTTCTGATCCGTAGGTGTTTTAAAACTTGGAACTGAGTTTTCGGATCAGCCACTCGGGCTAGTTCGGCAAGTCGGATTGGTGTACGAACATAAGTAAAATAATAAAAATATTAAAAAAAAAAAGGGACTCAGGTGACTTTCAGCTTCCCTCCACCTGGGATCACCTTTATCTTGCATCCAATGGGGCCATTCCGGTTCAACCTCCACCGATTTTTAAAATATTGCTTTCCCAGCAACAACATCAACCACAAATAAATGAAATCAATAATTAGAATCAGTGCAACAAAGTCATGACCAAAGAAACAAAACCTAGAAATCTATTTTTTTATATACCAGCTGCAATCAACGGCATCTCCCCAAGATTATGTAGTATCCTTAGAAAGAGGAGATGAAGAATCAGAATCATCGTAAGCTGGAGTAGTGGAGGAGTCCTCATTACCAATCCGACCACCACAAATCTCTTGAATCAACTGAACCACCTTGCTCATGTTGGGCCTCTGGCTTGTTGATTCAGATAAACAGAGCAATGCAACCTGTAACAAACTCACCATCTCTTCTTCACATTGCCTGTCTTTCATGAGCTCCAAATCAAACACCTCTGAGGTCCACTCCTCTTTGACGACGCACTGTACCCACTCCACCAATGATACACCACTCTCTTCGGAAGGTCTCCCTGTGAGGATCTCAAGGAGGACGATGCCAAAGCCATAGACATCCAACTTTTGGCTGGGCTTCTTTTGGGGGGATTGGCGTATAGAAGGAGTCGTGTGTGGGACGAGGTGGTGGAGGGCAAAGTCAGATATGCAGGCAGAGGCGGAAGGATGGGATAGGAGGATGTTGGAGGAGGTGAGGTTGCCATGGGATAGGTTTAGGGGCTGCCTGCAGGTCTGGTGGAGGAATGCAAGGCCCCTAGCTGCATCCAGGGCGATTCTGAGCCTGCTTTTCCACCTCACTGGTGTCCTACCCGGTCCCCTGTTCCCTGCCCATACATATAAGATATATATATATAAACGAATTGTTTGTACTTTTTTGAGAGAGAGAGGATAATAGATAAAGGGAATGTCGATAAAGAGACCATTTATCTTTGTATACGGAGGTCACAATCGTTCTTGTCCCTTTAATTTCAAAACAGGTGGTTGTAAGAGTGTAAGTGAATAGATACAAAATTCAAAAAAACAAGTTCTTCCCAATGAATGCAGTGTTTGAAGACTCGCTGGGTCAACTAGGACTCCGCCAAGGTATTCAGACCAGCACCATGTCGAGGCTTGTTTCTAGGTACAAACTCAAAAATCTAAACAAGTTACAGAGTTTGTATTTGAACTTGCTCTCATTTTCTGCTTTTCCCTTCTTTTGGATTATCTGAACCAGTTATAAATCAGTTTATTTTTTCTAAATTCCATATTCTCCATAGTTTTTCTTTCTTTTATAGGCTTTTAATCTCTTTTTATATTTTTTATTTTTTAAGGTTTTGAGCTACACTGCTGGGGAGAGTCCACTTACCGAAGAAATATGGCTTGGGGCCCATTTCCCAGCTCATGCAAAGTTATTAACCACTTGATTCAAGAGTTTAATGAACTAGCACCGAGGGAGAGAGAGATGGAGAAAGAAGACTTTTTTGTCATGGCAAAGATTTTGAAGAATTGGGAAAGGGGCTAGGGTTGTGGTCGTAGCATCCCCACGTCTAGTCACCACGTTGGTGTTTCCATTCCTACCATTAACACCACTCTAACTCCTAATCTACTTTAAAAAATGGGTAGGGGCCTCTCTTCCCCACTGAATTACCCAAAAACAAGATTTTGAAGAATCTCTTTTGCGACTCAGCTACCCGGGTTTTGGGGAACCCATTCCTTGTATTTTGTGAATGTCAGTGTTCCTCACAATCATTAAGTGTCACTTTTTAATTATTCATGTTCTATTTGTTACAGTCAACAATTTCACTTACCATTTTTTATATGCATTTTTTGCCTTCCATTCATGAGAAGATTATCTTATAGTGGGTAAAACAAAACAGTAGAGAGAACTCTTGACGATGGTGAACATTTTCAATAATTAATTGAATCCATGATTTCGGAAGAGAGAGAGAGTAGTTACAAATATTGAGTAATGTTAGATAATGATAAAAAATTAGATTTAAGAAAATGCTTAAAACTTGGAAAGAGAGACAGTGGCGAACAAGAAAATCTGAGACAATGGCATTAACCCAATTCACAGAGGAAAAAGACAGCTTTCTATTTGAAACCAGATGGAAGATGAGAGAGAAAGGCAGGCCATTACATACAGAAGAATTAACCTAAAAGAGAGATACAGAAGCATTAAACCATTTTGTGTGTGTGTCTGAGAGAGAGAGGGAGGGAGGGAGGGAGGGAGGGAGAGAGATAGAGAGCATACCATGTAGAAAGGAGTGAAGGCTCCCATAAGGCAGGAAATCATAGACTAGCAGGGTCTCATCCTTGGAGTAATAACAAGCCCTCAAACTGACCACATTCTTGTTCCTCAGCCTCCCCAACACCTGTAAAACCTCTTCCCCATCTTTCTTCCTCTCCTTCAATCTCTTCACCACCACTTGAACCCCGTTCTCCATTGCAGCCTTATACGCGGCCCCGAACATCCCCTTACCCAACATTTCAGCCGAAGCCCTCAATAGCTCATCAAGCTCGAAAGCTTTACAGCCCTCGAAAAAAACCAGATTTCCTCTCTCTTCCCCCCTTCGGCTGCCATGAAAGCTCGAAGAATAGACCATCCTCTCTACTAATCCCCCCTTTTTCTCCCTTTTCTCAGCACCAACACCCATTCTAGACCAATAACAATAGATAAACGCCCCACCGAGCAGAAACAAAACTATTGAATCCACTGCAACAATGGCTATAACAGCTGTGCTGCTAATTCTATCCCCCTTTTCTGCCAAACCCCCCATGATGGCCTTTGGGTCTTCAGAAACAGGGTGGTTCGGTATACTATTTACAGTGGAGTTTGAGCATTTGGAGAGCAATGGGGTTCCACAGAGGTCTAAATTTCCTGAAAATGAAGATGGGGGGAAGAGGGATAAGCTCTGAGGTATAACCCCAACAAAGTTATTGCCAGAGATATTGAAATCCTCGAGTGTAGAGAGATTTAGAGAGAGAATGGTGCCTGCAAATGAGTTGCTTTCGAGCCTCAGGGTCAAGAGACGAGGCAACCGGCCAAGGCCCACAGGCAAGTGTCCACTAAAGGCATTGTGCGCGAGGTCGAGTCTCCATAACCTCCTTAGCTCTGAGATTCCATCAGGGATCTCACCAGAGAGGTGATTATGAGAGAGAAAGAGCTGTTTCATGTTCTTCCAATGAGAGAGAGAGGGAAGAGTTGAGCTCAGAAAGTTGTATTTGAGGCTGAGGACTCTGAGCTCACTGAGACCAGCAATGGCGTGGATTTCGCCTGTGAGATTGAGTCGTTGAAGAACAAGGCGGGTCACTCGACCTCTTAGACAGTTGACTCCAAGCCATTTTCCTGAACATGGGTCTGCTGAATCCCATGAAGAGAGATAATTGAAGGCGTCTACTGAAGATTTGAAGGCTTGGAGAGGGGCGAAATCGGGGTTGGGGTTGGGGTCGCAGTTGCAGGAAGAGAAGAGCAGGAGAAGGAGGAGATAGAGGAAGGGGAGCTCCATTACTGTGTGCGCGTGAAAGTAACGGGCAGAAAGTAAGAGTGAGTGCGTTTCGTGGAGAAATATATGGAAAGGGAATAGGGGAAAGATAAAGGAAAACGGTTTCCCGCATAGTGTAGAAATGAGGGGCAATAAATATATTTTTTAAATATAATTTGATTCTAATTTTTAGAGAATATAAAATATTTAATATTGAGATCATCAATATGTAAAAATAAAATTAAAAATTAAAAATAATAATTATAACTCTAGATAAATTTAATAATTAAAAATAAAAAATTAGTTACATTTGTTTTTAAATTGACTACTTTATATCTCTAGACCGCATATTGTAGCAATGCGATCCAGCCCGCACGAAACAATTTTAAAACGGGGTGCTGAACTCTATTTGTGGGTCTAGTGCAAGAAAGTAACGGGCAAAAAGTGGGGAGAGAAAGGATGGATAATGGTGGTGGGTAAGAAATTGATGCAAAGGTGAATTAATGATTTGTCTTGTATTGAAACTGAGCGATCATGCTGCTCCCTCAGGAACATGAATACACTTGCTCCCTCGTTTAAGAATCTGATGATTTTCTTTTTAATGATCTACCAATGGACCACCATGATTATTGTTTTGGATGAAATTTCTATAAGGCCTAGGCTTTATAAAAAAGAAAAAGTTTATATAGAGCCGCGGTTGTAAACAATTAAATTCGAGCCTTGCTCAAAAATTTTACTAGAAGAGATTGTTTTGATGCTCAAATATCCTCAAATTTATCATCTCGACATCAAGATGCATGGATATGAGAAAAAAATGGATTTCAAGTTTTGGAAATAGTGTATTTTGTAACGCATTTTTGGACCGTCAATTTTCAAGATTTTCAAGTTTTCATAGATCTATCGATCTATACTATTTTTGAAGCTTTAAACTTTATAAATAACAATAAAAATATATTTTAAGGCTATCAAAAAGATTTCCAATTTTGAAACCATATTTCTCTATACTATTTGAATGTAGGCTCTAATTTGATTGTTTAGAGCCTAGGCTCTATACAAACCGTACCCTTATAAAAATAAAATAAAACCTCACCTCAAATCCTCCCCTCATAAAGCACTTTCAACAACGGAATCTCCACGGTAGCTCTAAAATCAATTTTAACACTAACAATGGCACTTTTCGGTAACAAAATCTCCATGATAGCTCTAAAATCAAATTTTAACATTGACAATAAAATTTAAAACTCAAAAAATAGTATTGATCTTGTGGATCTATAAACATTAATTTTTAAGGAGAAAATGATGGTTTAGATAATTTATTACAATATACCAATGTTTAAAAAAACGTCTAGTCGAACCGGACTTGCCCGGTTCGACTCGGGAATCGCCATGGAGGGATCGAATCGCTGTAAAAAACGGGAATCGTCCGGTTCTAGAGAGAACCGGACGATTCTGCACAGTGACTCACCGATTCACTGTACGGAATCGGCGAGTCCGGTGAAGAACACGGGTTGCACAGTGTTCTTCACGGGATTCTTCGAAATTTGTCATTTTTTTATCATTTTTCTTGTTTTTTTTGGCATGTGATCTAATTTGCAGGCTGTAAACAGCTTTATTCAGCTTTTACACAGATTAAATGGTTGAAAAATTTGGTGTTTTTGGATCACGAAACTTGCATTTTTAGGGTTTCCGCCTTTCCTTGTGTTCATGCCAAATAGGGCATGAATCTTTCAAAATTTGTAGGCATTTTGATCATAAAGTTCTGCATCAAAACCTTTTGTTACCAATTTGTGATAATCGTTGAGAAAAACAGAGTTTTTTAGAGATTGAAAGCTCCGGTTCACAAAACCAGGTAAGAAGTTTGGTTTTTTTTTTTTTCCGCCATATGATTAATTTCACTGCATATTTTGAAGATAATGAGTTCAATTTGTAGGGTTTTTAATCTTTATTGTGTCTATCATGATTTAACATTTTCAATTTTATGTAATTTGGTCAATTACAGCATGAAATTTGAGATGAACACAGAGATGTCTGCGGAACCAAAATTCCGCTGTTTTTTTTTTTTTTTTCCGCCTTTTGATTTTTTTTTCATGATATATTAGAAATAATGTGTTAAAAATTTAGGGTTTTGATTCCTTATATTGTTGTTTATCAGAAAATGTACTCAATTGGATGTAATTTATTCACTTAGAGGTGGATTTTTAAGTTAAAATGGCTTATGTAAGATGGCTCTGTGAAGAACAGAATTTTTTTTTTTTTTTTTTTTTTTTTTTTTTTTCGTAATCCATGATCGAAATTTTTGTAATACTTGATCGATTTTTTTGTAATCCATGATCGAATTGTTTTTTTTTTTTATTTGTAATCCATGATCGGATTATTTGTTTTTTTTTTTTTTTTGTAACCCATGATAGAATTTTTTGTAATCCATGATCGAATTTTTTGTAATCCATGATCGAAATGTTGTTTTTTTTTCTTGTAATCCATGATCGAATTTTTTGTTTTATTTTTTATTTTTGTAACCCATGATAGAATTTTTTGTAATCCATGATCGAATGTTTTGTAATCCATGATCGAAATGTTTGTTTTTTTTTTTTTGTAATCCATGATCGAAATGTTTGTTTTGTTTTTTGTAATCCATGATCGAATTTTTTGTTTTTTGTTTTTTTGTAACCCATGATAGAGTTTTTTGTAATCCATGATTGAATTTTTTGTAATCCATGATCGAATTGTTTTTTTCTTTTTTTGAAATCCACGATCGAATTTTTTGTTTTTGCTTTTTTTTTTTTTTTTTTTTTGTAATCCATGATTGAATTTTATGTAATCCATGATCGAATTTTTTGTAATCCATGATAGAATTTTCTGTAATCCATGATCGAATTGTTTGTAATCCATGATCGAAATGTTTGTTTTTTTTTCTTGTAATCCATGATCGAATTTTTTGCTTTTTTTATTTTTTTGTAACCCATGATTGAATTTTTTGTAATCCATGATCGAATAGTTTTTTTCTTTTTTTGTAATCCATGATCGAATTTTTTGTTTTTTTATGTCTTTTTTTTTTTTGTAATCCATGATCTAATTTTATGTAATCCATGATCGAACTTTTTGTAATCCATGATCGAATTTTTTGTAATCCATGATCGAATTTTTTTTAATCCATGATTGAATTTTTTGAAAATTTGTGATTTTTTTTTTTTAATCCATGATCGAATTTTTTTTTGTAATCCATAGTCGAATTTTTTGAAAATTGGTGAATTTTTTTTTTTAATCCATGATTTGTTAATTTTTTTTTTTAATCCATGATCGAATTTTTTTTTGTAATCCATGATCGAATTTTTTGAAAATTTGCTGTACTTTTTTTTTTTATT
This sequence comes from Amborella trichopoda, assembly GCF_054954075.1. Taxonomy (NCBI): domain Eukaryota; kingdom Viridiplantae; phylum Streptophyta; class Magnoliopsida; order Amborellales; family Amborellaceae; genus Amborella; species Amborella trichopoda. The sequence goes on from NC_142340.1 coordinate 19,375,455, forward strand.
TCTTTTTATCCATGATCGAATTTTTTGAGAAATGATGATTTTCCGAAAAGATGTGAAAATCGTGATAAGGTTTTGATTATCATGATGTATTAAACCCAATTTTTAATTTTTATTGTTTGAATTTGCTATACTTTTTTTTTTTTTTTTTTTTTTTTCATGATCGAATTTTTTGAAAAATGATGATTTTCCTAAAAGATGTGAAAATCATGACAAGGTTTTAATTATCATGAGGTATTAAACCATATTTTAAATTTTTATTGTTAAAGTTTTTGTTGAAAAAATTGTATGTTGATAGATTATTTATGCAAAAAAATGCATGTTGTTATATTTTTAATGCAAAACTGTATTTTTTTTATCTATTGTTCATGGATTTTTTAGTTGGAATGACTGATGTTAGCTGGCTCTGTGAAGAATTGTTTTTATTATTAATTTTTTTATGCAAAAACTGTATGTTCTTGATAATTGAGATGTAGCCATGTTTGGAGCTTGCATTTTGTATTATATTATCTTGAATGTTTGTAATTGATATGTACGAAAATATTATTGTCAATAAAGGTATTTTGCAATAACAAATAACAACAAATATGACTACATGAACTACCGCAACATATTATCACTACACATGGTGATTATTTTTCTTTTTGAACTGTCAGGTTAATTTTATACTTTTTACATCTTAAAACAGTTGAATCATGTCAAGATCTGCAGAAGACCCTGCATGGCAACATGGGGTCAGACTTGATCCCAACAAAAAAGACAAAATTATTTGTAATTACTGTCAAAGAGTGATAAGTAGTAGGGTACATAGGTTCAAGCAACACTTGGCAGGGGTTAAGGGAGAAGTTTCTGCATGCACTAGTGTCCCTAGTAATGTAAAAAACCAGATGGCGGCAATTCTTAATGCTAACAAAGGTAAAAAAATTGTCAAACATAAGATGAATGAGGAGATAGCTGGTTTATATACACCTTCAAGCAGGAATGATACAGAAGAGCAATATAATAATGACCTAGAAGAGCAATATAATAATGAGCTAGGCATGGCCACAAGATTGAATTTACATGAACAATATCAGAGGGAACGTGGGTTTAGAATGCCCGGTGGGTCTAGCTCAGACATGCATGGTGGGCCTAGCTCAAATATGCATGGTGGGCCTAGCTCAAATATGCATGGCGGGCCTAGCTCGAGCATGTATGGTGGACCCAGCTCAAATATGTATGGAGGGGTTGGTGGCAATATGTATCAAGGAGAATCAGATATTGAAAAAATTGTTTCTAGGTTACCTAGGAGTGCCAGTATGGCAGGTCATGGTCGTAAATACCTATTTCTCTCAAAGCCTAAATCACAACAGATGACCCTAAAAGGCATGGTTAAAGGTACAAGAAACATGTTAGGGAGATATGTTAGTAAATGGTTCTACGATAAAGGGATTCCCTTTGATGTAGCGAATAGCCCATATTTTCCACCTATAGTCAGTGCAATCCAGAGAGTCGGGCCCGGGGTAAAACCCCCAACCGCATATGAGCTCAGTGGGCCACTATTAGATGAAGAGGTGGAGGAAGTTAAAAAGTGGATTGAAGAATATAAACAGAGTTGGCCAAGGATAGGCATTACTCTCATGAGTGATGATTGGCTGAATAAAGTTAGCAAAAAGGAGTTTTTAAACTTCTTGGCCTATTCCCCAAAAGGTACAGCTTTTTTGTCTAGCAAAGACATATCAGAGACGAAAAAAGATGCAAACTTCTACGTACGACTATATGATCAGATAGTGGAGGAGGTGGGAGATAAGCATGTAGTCCAGTTTATTACGGACAATGCGCGTGCATGTGTTTCTGCGGGCAGCAAGTTGATGGATAAGAAGAAGCATATAGTATGGACCCCGTGTGCTACACACAACATCGATCTTATGTTAGAGGAGATCGGTGAGATCAAAATTGTGAAGGAGACTCTAGAGGAAGCAAGGTTGGTGTCGAGATTTATATACAACCACTCTAAAATTTTATTTCTGTTTAGAGAACACTCTAAGAAAAAAGAGATAATCAGGCCTGTCATAACCCGCTTTGACATCGATTACTTAGCTGTGGACTCCATTCGAGAATCTGAAGGTGCGTTAAAGAGATTGTTTACCTGTGAAGAGTGGTTAAATGACCGCCTCTCGAAGTCGAGTACCGATATAAAAGTGGACAACATATTCTCAAATAGGCGGTTCTGGTCTCGATGTTCCAGTGTTGTAGAGGCCACTGCTCCTTTAGTCACGATGTTCAGAATGGTGGATGCTGACAAGAAAGCTACCATGGGTATCCTTTATGAAGGTATTGAGAGGGCGAAATCAGCTATTGGGGAGAAGTGTAATTTTGCTAGCAAAGTGATCGAGATTATAGAAAGGAAGTGGAACACCAAATTTGGACGTCCAATTCATTATGCTGGTAAATATATATTTATATCATTACAATGTTTCAGTTTAAATCATTTTTTTTTGAAATTGTAACTGACATTTTTCTACCTATATATTTTTTAGGTTACTACTTCAACCCAAAATTTTTCTATTTGACACCTGAATAACCCCACAAGATTATGGAAGGGGTCAGATACATTATTGCAAGGTTGGAGAGAAGCCATTGAAACCAAGTAACACCAATACAAGAGGTATTATTTAATGTTTGGGTAAGAACTTCATTGAGTTGTTATATTTGTGAGGAATAATACACTAAAACGTAATATATTTGTTTTAGCTTGCTATGTATAGGGATGAAATAGGATCCTTCGGAACTAGACTTGCCAGGAATTCTCGAACTATGATGGATCCAGGTTATCCCCTCGCTAATATTTTGTTCATTCATATATTTAATCTTATGAATTGTTCTTGCCCTTACAATGCTTTTTGCATTTTAATCCAGCTGAATGGTGGGAGATATATGGTACTGATGCACTTCACCTAAATAGGATAGCAATCAAGGTGCTCTCCCAGACATGTTCTGCTACTGGCTGTGAGTGCAACTGAAGTACGTTCCAATGGTTGCACACTACTAAGAGGAATCGACTCGCTTCTGAGAAGCTTCATAAACTAGTCTACGTTCATTATAATTTAAACCTCAGATAGCGACAAATAAGAAGGAAGCTTGAAGACTATGGGCCGATAGACTTAGATACAATATTTGTCACAGACACAGCAGACCAATGGGTAGTAGAAGAGGAGAAGCTACTGTTGCACAAGAGAGCGTTCCTTGAGGCTATCGGCGATGAAGATATTGAAGAAAGTGATGAGCAGCATGAAAGAGGAAGCAGCCAGCCAACGGATCCACAATTCGTCGTAGATGTCGGTGATATTACACCTAATGAGAGTGGGAAGGGGGTCTAAGAGAAAATGAGAGAGATGATGATTCTGAGGCCACCCTATCCTAGCCATATTATTCACATATCGAGTCCCAACAGCAACAATGTAGGGATGAGCACGACAGTGCAGGTGAGCATGAAGGATGGACAAGCTTCGAAGATTTTGGATTGGGAACACAACAAAACACTAACACTCGAGGATTTGGGAATAGTCAGACGCCTGCTAATATCGATGATTCTGTTTTAGATCGAATCAATGAATTGTCAAACGAATTCAATCAATGGCACCAGCGTGACAAAAAAGAACAACAACGTCGTCTATTATTTTATTTTTAGATCGCATGTTACTAATTTTATGCTTTATTGTAGTCCATGTATGTTGATATACTTATTCCATGATAATTCTATGTTTATCCTTTTGTGTGATGTAAATTAAATGCTGAATGGCGGTTCATGCAGGGAAAGAACATATCAATATTCACATATTCATTCAAAAACATGAAAATTCTTAATGGAGTACCCACATTTCTTATTGAATTCCTAAAAAAAAATATTTATAATAAATTTTAATAATTTTTTCGGATTTTTTTGAAGCTTTATTCTGACCGATTTACCCGATTCCCGATTCGGATCGCCGATTCGCCGATCCGGATCGGTTTTTCTAGTGCTCGTTACAGGTCACCGATCCGTTTTTTAAACCATTGCAATATACACTATTTTTTAGAATTTGAAATCAAAATTTTTTTCACAATCATAATTTTCAAGCCTAGATGATCGATGTAAAGGCTTTCGAATGCTTAAATTACAATTTTTTATGAGGGGAGGTTCTACTTATTTTGACAAAGCTGCAGCCCATGAAACCATTTTCCATTTTAGAAAAGGTTAAATTTTAAAGATTTAATCTTTTAACCCTCGGACAAGCCAATTTTTCAAGCGAAAGTTAATTCTTTTAAATCATGGATTAATAATATGTCTACGTCTTGTTTGGGTCCTTAGGCCGTTTCAGAAAGGTTCTCACAAAAGTATATATATGTAAAGTATTTACTTTTGGGTTTGGTTTGTACAAGGCTTCGGCCCTAAACAATTAAGGTGATGCGCACCTTCAACTAGTGTCAAAATATTTTTTAGAGCTGAAAATCTTTGTGACCGCCTGAAAATTTATTTTTATCTCAAGTTATAAAATTTAAAGCTTCAAAAATAATGTAGAATGAATAGATCTATGAACACTTGAAAATTGATATTCCAGAAAATGCATTATAAAATATACTATTTCCAGTACTTAAAATCTATTTTTTCTCATGTCCATACATCTTGAGGTCGCCATGATCGATTTAAGGATTTTTAAATACTGCAACAACCTTTTCTAGTGAATTTTTTAGGTGTGCCTTAATTTGATTGATTAGGACTTCTACCTTATATAAATTTTTGTCTACCAGATTTTGAATCAAGTAGTTGTATTGCGTCAACTCAAAGCTCAAAAAAGAATTTCTCGAATTTAATGACACACTTCAAGCCAAATGCCAGGAGCAATAGTGAGACTCACACACAATGCCATATTGTCTATGAAAAAAAGAGGCAACTCCAATTATTTACATCCCAATCGAGGAAGAAGCCTCTTCCATTTCGAGGTAAAATCCCCACTCCCAATTTTCTTTTTGAATATTAAGGACCCAGTTTCTATGCGGCCAAGCCCACATATGTAGAAATGCAGACCTCTTAATAAATCTATTTTTTAGATAGATTTTAAGGCTTAATTTATAAGGCCATATAATCTCTAACATAGAGATTATGAAAATGAAAAAATAAATAACTTTTAAAAAATAAAAGTAATAATTCTAGTAAAAAAACATTTAGACTGTTAGTTTCTATTGTTTTTAGATGGAACACCTACTTACATCCATCTTTAAAATGGATGCTTTACACATTTTGGACGGCATATGTAAAAATGCGGTCCAGCCCACATGAAACAATTTTCCTAATATTAATTCCTCTTCACCCCACAATAGTTTCTCTCCTTATAATTTTTGGAATTTCCTTTTAAAGAGCCAGGACATGCGCGCAAGGAGTAAATGGAGGATAGAAATGAATTGCATATTAACGTGGAAGCGTATGAGAGCGGCGTGGGGTCAGGCACTGAGAGAGACCACGGGAAATTGAATGTGGTAACGCGCTGATAACGCGGTTGACGGCCCGTTTCCGACCACATACAAATGAAATTAAGAGAGAGAGATAAGGTTTTTTTTTTTTTTTGTCATATCAAATTGAAAATTTATATGAGGATCTAAATTCCAGTGGACCAAGAGAGTTCAAGAATCATTGTGCGGTAATAATTCCAAACGCCCCTAAACTCAAAAACCTAACAATAGACAAAAAGTGTTTTGGATTCACTATCTTTGGGAGGCGGGCAACAGCAACACACTGTTCACCTCTCGAAATACATGGTGGAAAAAGTACAAGTGATGAGCCCACAGGGCCCTTAATTTCCCAAAAAATCTTTGGGAGTTCAAACACTTCCTACCAAAAGTTTATGCTTTGGGTAAGAGGGCAACACTCTAAGACGCTGCAACAACGCCTTTGGCTCAGTGTCCTTTAACGTAGATACCGCACATGGACATTAGGGCTGGCAAGGGGGCAAGCCTGGGCTGGGCCAGCCCTGTCCTTAGCTCAGCCCTAGTTCTCCAATGTGCCCTTGCCTTGGCCCGAGTTACTATTGGGCCCTGGCCCAACTCTAGCCCTATTAAGGCTGGGCTAGGCCAAAAAATAAGAGATAATATATAAAAAGAAGAATAAAGAAAAAGAGGGCTGACCAAGCAAAACCTGGCCGGCCTTGCCCCAAACTCGGCTTGGCCCTACCCTCAGGTTGTGTTGGTTGGCCCAACTATTGGACTAAATTTTGTGGCCCAAGCCCAAGGTTTTTTGGACCATGCCACCCAGCCAATTGCCATACCTATCGGACAAGAGAAAAGACAATAAGATAGCCCAATTGTGACCTTTAAGAGTGTGCCTAAATACCAATAGGACTTATATTTGTTGGATATATGTGGTCATTAAAGGCCTTATGAGTGTTTGTCATTGAACCTTTTGATATAATAGAACTAAAGTCTGTGGGAATGTGGTCCTGTGTGGATCATACTAAGTAAACGATGTTTGCTGATACCGAACTGAACTTAACGAGCTAGGCCAGTCGGTTGGAAAAACCCCATGTTATCTGGGCATAGAGAATAAACCAATAAGGGTTATAATGGGTCATCCCTTGATGAGGTCAGAGTATACCCTGATGTGTGAGTAGAGGGACTGTGTGGCCCTTTTGTGTGATGGAAGCCTTAAAAAACAGGGGCCAAAGCCTCATTCGTGTGCCATCACACAACATGTATAAATGATAGCCGTTTCGAGAAGCAAACCACCTTTCAGGGTGAATCTTGTGCATGTGCAAGAGATTACCCATATGCACCATAGAGTTGTTGTGGCATCAGGTCTAGGTAACCTTGGTACGTCTCTATGGAAGAATAAAATCCACATATTGGGATTACAACCCGTTGTCTATTTGATAGACTTTGGTGACCCATTAATGAGCCCCTGCATAAATTGTGGGTCATGGGTAACATTAGGTTGATTTGAGAAAGCAAGTGTGGACCGTACTCTACAGTAGAAAGTGAAGTGCTCCAGATTTTATTTATTTATTCCTAGACCATATAGATCATTTTCCCATCGAAAGTTCTTAATTATGTTTGTTTTAATGTTATATAGTTTTTAAATTTGTTTTTTGAAATTTTTTGAATCATTGGGTATTTTAATTATGAAATCTGGATTTATAAAAACAAATATATTAATTTTATATTGATTTCATTATCCAAAGTGGATTTTATGAATTTTTAAAAAACATAAATAATTTTAATATTACATAGGAGGCCCAAATATATATATATGAGCCCACTATGACAATTTGGTGAAGCGCACGATGTGCCACCTAGGGTTGCATGCCCCACCTGGTAGACTTTCCTTTTATTTAATTCAAGCTCATGGCTTGAGGGTAAAGAAAGCTTATATTTTGGAAATATTATGTTTGAAGGAAGCTTTGAAATTGAATAAAGAAAGTGTGAGAAGGCTTATACATGAAAATAAGAAAACATAATATTATTATAGATATTTTCTTATTTTAATTAACTGATAGGAAAATGGTTTAGAAAATGAATGATAAAGGTTTTAGCATCTTCTATATGATCTTAGTGGCTTATCTATGGAATTGAAGGCTCGTATATCTGACCTTACAAGTCATCCAAGATCAATGGTGCATATTCAATCTCACAAGAAGAGACAAACCATAGAAAACCCTAAAAAACCCTAACCCCTTAAAGCACTATAAAAAGGGGGTGCCACTCCTATATCTCTAAACATTAACCTCTATCGTCTCTCTCTTTTCTTTCTCTCTCTAAAGCCATAGAGGGGCATGCCCCAACTAGTAATGTCTCTCTCTCTTGCTTGTGAAAAGGGGCATGCCCCATATAGTTAGATAAAGCTCTCTCTCTCTAAGCCCAGAGAAAGGGGCACACCCCACTCATTGTAATGGATCTTTCTCTCCCATTTTGTTTCTAAAGGCCTATGGGTTTAGGGTGTAGTAATGAGATATTATCTCTCTCAACTGGGTTATCAAGGAGTTAAGCTTTAGTTTAGGGTATCGTAATGAGATATTATCTCTCTCAACTGGGTTGTCAAGCAGTTAAGCTTTAGTTTGATGTCTAAGTTTTGAAAGGAGTTCATGTTCCATTTGAGAGGTTGGCCTAATTGTTTTCTCAAGATTGAAATTGAAGGTTGGCCATTGATCCCGCGTCACTGGAAGATGGTGATTCGGTGTGGGATGTAATAAACCCAGTTGAGGTAATCTCCAGTACTCTTTTTCTTCTTTTTTGCCATATTTATTTCTTGTGTGTTTTGTTATTCCCAAGCATAGCATTGTGATTTTCTTTTGCTATTAAAAGAAAGGTTTTAAGTGGCATCAAGTTTTGGATCCTAGATTTGTTTTCTTTATTTCTTTTCAAGTCAATTTTATTGTAATGGATTACTTTTGAGTGATCTAAGCCGGAAAAAATAAATAAATAAATACATAAATATATATATATATATATATATATATATATATATATATATATATATATATATATATATATATATATATATATATATATATATATATATATATATATATATATATATATATATATATATATATATATATAAAGTAATGATCCTATGAGACCCTCACACACCCATGTGTGTAGGACCCGAAAGGATCATCATTAAATTTGGCACAGATCTCTAGAAAAGTTATCTCATGAATGTGAGACTTGATTTTTCTAGAGATTTGTACCAAATTTAATGGTGATCCTTTGGGGTCTTATACATATGGGTGTGGGAGGGTCTCACAATGTCATTTCCCTATATATATACACCGACTAGATCACATAAGTCAAACTTTCAGGTTTACCGTAATACCCACCAAACTTCAACTTGATGGAGTTTTCAGGTGGTGCAAACAAGCAATGACAACAATTCAGGCTCTTCACTCTCAGTCCAAAGGTTTCTTTGAGGTTATATGATATACGTGATCTTGAAATCTCCGAGCATACTTTCACCACTTAAACCCATTCTACAACAATGGTCAAAATCTTTTCTTTGATATTTAGCATATTAGAGACTATTCCTTTTACACTTTTTCCGGTTACTTCAACTATGGTTGCCACAAGATAGCAACAAGCAAAAATCGCCAAATAATAGTTCCAATCTTAGTGAAAGGAGGGTACAGTAATTGGTCGAGGAGCGCTGTAACAGAACTTGGAATAGCTTATTGTACTTCAATCATAGAAAACAGTCAGCACCAAAGTGAAGATACACTATCACAATGTAGAAAAAGTTGTTAATTTTCTCATCATAGTTCTCGCACATCAAATATATATTTATAACGATCATACCCCTACTCTTTAGCCTATCAATTGTAAGTAATATTCCCCACATAATAACATGTAGAAATGCTTGGACTTTGTGTGTATCGGATTCTAGATGGAATCCCCAAAGCAGCAGAAACACAAAAAACAAATAAACTTGATAGAAATCAAGTACTTTTTTTAGATTCGATTCTTCTTGCATGGTTGATGTGATCTTTTCGGCATACGTCTCCTTGGGTTTGAGAGTTCGATGCTCGTTTCTATAGGTGAACTACCGATTAGTAGAACCGGCAATATAGTATACACAAGGCAAATCTTGAGCCTTCGATGAAAGGCCAGAGAGTCCTTAGATCACCTCTGGGTTTTTCGTTCTAGGCTTTCAAAATAGAGAACCAAGAGAGAGAAAGAGAGAGGGGCTTTTGGTATAGAGAGAGAAAACAAAAAAAAAAATTATTTATTTTGAGAGGCATGTGTATCCCATAAAATCTCTTACTATTTTCCTCACCCTTTAACAACTTATAGTATGTTTACGCTCAGATTTGTGTCAATCTCTTAAAGATGAACTCAAATACCATGCTGACATGAGTTAAATTTAAGAGATAGTAGAATCACTCAAATTATACGCTTAGAAATGTCGTATATTCATATAAGTCTGGTTTTTTTCTGAGTCTACTGGCAACACCAACTTCAAAATCTATGCATAAAACTTTAAAAATATTCATCAAAATTTACTTACTTATGATAATAGAAATTGTAGAGAAAAATAAAATAAATTAAAGAGATTGAAGAAATATTTACCCCAAGGCCCCAAACTTGGATCATACTGCTCTTCTTCTATCACCATCTTCTCTTTGGATGCCTGCGCTTGTTAAAATTTTGTAGATCTAATGCTCTTTCACCTAGATCTAGGGTACATAGGGCTTGAAGAAGGTTTACGTATTTTTAGGTAAGGCTAACCTAAGTTTTTCTAAGGTTGAGAGATGGTATTCCCCAATTTTCTAAGGGATTTTGTATTTTCTATTTTCTAATCCAAATTTTGGGATCCTAAGTAGTTTTTGAGGAATTTTTCTAATTTTATATGATTTTTCCAGGGATTTATTTTAATTTTTAGTAATTGAGTTTTTTTCCTAATTTCAATTTTCTAGTAATTTCTAGGGATTTTCAAATGATTTCCAGATGATTTTCTAGGATTTTTAGAAGGGGTATTTAGAGTTTGAATAGGGCCATGGTCACAATTAGATCAATTCAATCCAAGGGTCTAGATTTAGTCAAAAAGTCTCAATTTTTTGAATTTTTTGGAATATTTGCATAATTCAGCAACTTTTGACAAAAATCCACATTTTTTTCAAAAATTTTTGAACGCCTCGGGCCCATTGGGTCACACAAGGTGCAGTGCCTCACACAACCCGATGCACCTTGTGGAGCGAGGCACAAGCAAGGGTATTTTGGTCGTTTCATCATCTGACCCTAATGAGGCTTCTAACTCTTGATTTGTAGGTCTGATTCAAGTGACTCTCTAATCGTTGGAAGGCTTTCGAGATCTATTATGATCTGGGGTTGGTTTCATATAGTTTTAGAATAATTTAATTGGGTTTTAGATGTATAAGGTTCATTAGGGTAAGTGTGGTCCTTCGTGTTCAGAATCACGGTTTCTAGGAATTTTCTTAGCCAAATTTTTGAGGGGGTTGTCTACAGTTGCCCCTCTTTCACATTCACATTGTTACATGGTGAATAGCGAAGATGTTGATACCTGGGACACGATGGAAATAAATTATTTGGGGGACCATCTTTTCAAATGACCAATACCCTTTGGGAAGGCAGCCTTAGATGGATATTTTTAATCCTTAAGACATCATAATGAAACTGCACTATTTTTTAGGCAGTGGCATTGAGAGGTCTTCGATAATCTAGATCCGAAGTGACCATCAATAGAAACCGTGTTATCTTTGACCCAATGAATTTTCCTTAATGAGTTCACCCCAATGCTATTTGTGATGCCAGTGCAATCATTTCAACTTTAGACCTCTTTCTTGGGGTTTCAATTTCAATTGAATGTGATTTCTGAGTTAATAAGAAACAATGATGATGATAATTTCCTTGCATTTTGAATTTCTATTCTCCTTTGTTTCTAATTCTTAGGGTGCACGGTTCAAGCTTGAGGTTTTTGGAAACCTTTGAGTTGTTCTTCACGGAAGTTTGTAGAATGGCATCTAGGATCTGGTGGCGACATAAACATCATGTCCAAGCCTCTTCTGAAGCTCCTTCATTTTTTTAAATATTTTAGAAGATTTTGGAAATAGGAAAAATTTTGAAACAGATGCAAGGTATTGGGCTACTATTTAACCAAATATATTAATATTTTTGGAAAACTTCGCAAGATCGTATAGGGGAGAAATTTTGGAGACGTTTGATTTTGGTTAGTCTTATGCTCGTGCAACCATTGAGCCTTCTAACTATTTTTATGCCATGCAATGATGGATGTGTCTTGTATTTGCCCCAACTTTTTTTCAGCGCACGAGTTTAACGTTGAACCATGATTGAGTACCCGATCTTTTTACTGCCATATAGGTTAGATGTCTTCCTGTCTTGACTCTTTTATATCACACTAGTTTGACATTTTGATTGAGATAGATTTCTTGAATATTTCACGTTGCACGGGTTAGAGTCTTTGACTGAATTTTAATTCTGGATTCCCAATTGTTTTACATCACATGGGTTAGATGTCTTCAATTGGATTAAGGGCCATTTTCTCTAAGTTCAGTTTTAGATCACTGGTGAGCCATTTCAGCTCATATCACCCTTGACTTCTTTAACTTTGAAGATGTCTAATGAAGGGTCTCTGAAATTTCTAATTCTTATGGAATATGTTAGACATGGTGGGGGGCTTCCTCTAACTGTTCCACGCATTATTTGGAACCGATTTCACTCTTCGCTAGGCATCAAATCTTTGACTTTCCATTTTATTTGATTTTTCATATTTTAAACTAATTAAGGTCGATTTTCCCAGACACGTCGTGTGTCATGCAACCTGGCACGACACGGCATGTATAATGCAGCCTGGGACGACACATCATGCTGGGGGCGTGTGGCCATTAAAAGGCTTATGAGTGCTCGTAAATGAATTAGAGTGTGGTCCCGTGTGGACCATACTAAACAAACGATGTTTGTTGATATCGAACTGTGTTTTACGAGCTAGGTCAATTTAGTTGGAAAAACCCATGTTACCTGGGCATAGAAAATAAACTGACAAGGGTAATGATGAGTCATCCCTTGATGAGGTCAAAGTATGTTTGAAAGAGTGAGCCGAAGGACTGTGTGACCCTTTTGTGTGATGGAGGCCTTTAGAGACAGGGCCAAAGCCTCATATGTGTACCATCACACGACATGTACATTGATAGCCTTATCAAGAAAGCTAACCACATTTCAGGGTGAAGCGTATGTATGTGGGATAGATAAACACCTATGCACCATTGAGCAATGGATTGCATTAGGTCTAGGTGACCTGGAGAACTTAAAATCCATAAAATTGGACGACGACCTTGCTAATTGGCTAGACTTTAGTGACCCACTGCAGATCCCCTGATGGACTGTGGGTCACGGGCAACACTGGGTCGGTTTGAGAAAACAAGTGTGGACCGTAGTCCATAGTAGAACGTGGAGTGCTTAGTATATATTTTTTCCTAAACCATATGGATCATTTTCCTATCAAAGTATTTAATTATGTTTGTTTTAATGATATATGATTTTTAGAATTGTTATTTGAATTTTTCTAAATCTGTGGATATTTTACTTATCAAATTTGGATTTGTAAAAACATAGATATTGATTTCACATTGATTTAATTATTCAAATAAGATTTTATGAATTTCTAAAAATAAATATTTATTTTAGTATTTCGCTTGGGAGATCGGATAATATTAATAGGCCCACCATGACATGTTAGGTGGGGCCCACTATGTGCCATCTAGGGTAGCACGCCCCACCATGAGGGCTTTCCAATTGTGAAGAGCTCGAGCTCTTTTGTGTTTTGGAAAGCTTATGGCTTGAGGAAATCTTGGATCAAATTTTGGCATATATGAGAAGGCTTAAGCATGAAATAAAAAAGCATAATATTATCATATATTATTTTCTTATTTGAATTAATTGATGAATAAATTATTTAGAAAGTGGGGGATAATGATTCTAACACCTTCCATATAATCTTGATGGTCTATCTATAGAATTGACGACTCATATATCTCACCCCACAAGTCACCCCAAATTAATGGTGTATATCAATCTCATATGAAGAGGTAAGCCATAAAAAACCCTAAGAAACCCTAAAACACATTGATGTACTATAAAATGGGGAGCACCTTGCCTACATTCTCTACACTATATCTCTTACACCTAAAATCTCTCTTCTCTCTCCCATAGAAAAAGAAAGGGGCACACCCTAGCAAGGGTTTATCTCTCTTTAGTTTGTAAAAAGGGGGGCACGCCCCATCTCTTGTGATTCTCTCTCTCTCTCTCTTTACCAAAGTAAGAGCATGGCTCACTCTCTTCATCCCTTGGTGTTCTCTCATCTCTCCTATCTCTCATCTCTTACTGGGGCTAAGTGTTTAGGGAATGGTAGATGAGATGTTATCTCTCAACTAGGTTATCAAAGGCGGTTCACCTAGATTTGAGTTTTGTAATTGAAACGGGGTTCATGTTCCTTGGTTTGGCTTGGCTTAAACTTTCTTTCCTGGTTAATATTGAAGGTTGAACATGGATCCCGCGCCATCGGAAGTTGATGATTCAATGTGGGGTGTAAGAAGCCTGATTGAAGTAATCTCCGACATCCTCTTTTGTTTGTTGCATATTTCTTTATGGTGTCTTTTATTCTCAAGTATAGATTGTGCCTTTTCTTTTTTATTGAAAGAAAGATTTGAATGACATCAAGTTCATGAGATCCTAGTTGTATTATTTTCTTTATTTTATTGGAAGTTTTCTTTTTAATTGTAAAAAGACTATTAGTAAATGATCTAAGCTGTGAAGAAAAGGAAAAATAATATATATATATATATATATATTAAAGTAAAATCTTCTCAATGCCTATAGGCGAAAATGAACAGTGATTTCGCCTATGCTCATCACCGTCCAAAGTTCATCGCACGATCAAGTTTCAAATTTCATTTTTTTTTATAAATCAGAATGATCTGAAATTTGAAGCGTGTGTACATATTAGTGAGTCTCACCTAATAAAAATATGAAAAAAAATAATTTATAAATATAAATTAATCAAAATACCCCCATAAATTTTCAGGAGTATGTTGGCCAATTTATATTTTGTAAATTACTATTTTTATATTTTTATTAGATTCTGCTATTTTTTTATTAATAGACACTCCAAATTTCTTATCATTCTAATTTACAAAATAAATGAAAATTGAAACACTATCGGATAACTGTGACCGTACGATGAACTTTGGCCTGTGATGAGCATAAGCAAAATCACTGTTCATTTCGTATATAGGCATTGTGGAAAACACTAAGCAATAACTATAAGCGAAAATAAACAGTGGTTTCACCTATATTCATCACCGTCCAAAGTTTTTCGCACGGTCACAATTGTTTGGGTAGTGGTGAGGCGCAGTTAATAAAAATATAAAAAATATATATAAATTTACCAAAATACCCCCATAAATTTTCAAGGGTATTTAGATCAATTTGTATTTTTCGAATTATTTTTTTTATATTTTTATTAGATTCTCCTATTTTTTATGAACACACTATCCAAATTTCAGATCATTCTGAATTGTTAAAAAAAAATAAAAACTAAAATACTACCAAACAACTATGACCGGGCGATGAACTTTGGACGGTGATGAGCATAGGCGAAATTACTGTTCATTTTTACCTATAGGCATTGCGTAGTATTTTCTTTTATATATATATATATATATATATATATATATATATATATATATATATATATATATATATAGATATATATGAAGATACTACAAAACGCCTATAGGTGAAAATGAACAGTGATTTCACCTACCCTCATCACCGTCCAAAGTTCATCATACGGTCACGATTGTCCAATAGTGTTTTATTTTTAATTTTTTTTCTACAAATTAGAATGCCCTAAAATTTGGAGTATATGTTCATAAAAATATTCGAATCTACGAAAAATATAAAAAAAATATTTTACATTGAAACAATTTACCAAAATTCCCCAAATATTTTGGGGGTATTTTGGTTAATTTATTTTTTATGAATTTGTTTTTATATTTTTTATTAGGTGCATCTCACTAATATATACACACGCTCCAAATTTCAAGTCATTCCAATTTGTAGAAATATACTACCAGACAATCGTGACTGTGTGATGAACTTTGACCGGTGATAAAGGTAGGCGAAATCACTATTTAGTTTCTCCTATAGGCGTTGTATATATATATATATATATATTCTGGTTAGATCAAGTGAGTCATTCTTTCATTAGTATCAGAGCCATATTAACTTGATGCTCTATTTCTTGTATTTCACTATTTTGGTGAGTTGGGAATGCGATATAAGAAAGCTAATGACCTTTGTGGTCAAGTGATACACCTCCAATAGAATTATGGGAATATTCAATCATCGAAAAGACACTCTACAGAAAGGGTATTATGTGTTATTTTGGAGCAATGATATAAAGAAGATAATGAGGTAGTTTTCTATTGTATACTTCAATGATATTATTAATTTTTTAGAGTAGGATCTACCTGCAAAATTTCAAAGGGAGATCCTGGGGTAATTGAGAGTTATAGAATCATGACTGAAAGGTGTCAGTTTTGATCGAGTAAAATCCAAGAACTGTCCATTGAGTTCCATGATATTTTCACCAAACATATAATTTAATTTTTAGCTGAAATTTGACTGTACTCATAAAATTGAGTATACTTTTTTTAAAAAAAATTCATGAATAAAACCCTTGTGGTTTTAAATATATGGTTATTTAATTGAAGATTGCGCAAGTGCTGTTTTCTGCAATGATAATTGTTTCAATGACTTGGACTGTCATTCTCAGTCTAATTTCTAACAAAATTTATTTGAGATAGAAATATCTATGGGAAGTAAGGAATAAAAATTTTGGATTGAAGGGATGTCATCCGAAATTTTCTATAGTTTGGTGTGTTTTCATTGAGATGTGAATAACTATAATTGTCAAGCATATTTAACAGAGTAATATGAAGCTTGTAGAGATATTTTCTTTTCCATTTTGTATGTACTTTCAAATAAAATAGGTGTAAAAATGAAACTCCTTGTGGGTGGAGAGAAAAGATAACTTTATTAGATAGTGTTCAACCTGAAATTCTGCAATATGATTTATTTTGTGATGTGAATGTCACATATTTATTTCTCAGAAAAAAAGTATTATTTGGGATTCACACCATGATTTTATTCTTAGTTCTGAGTCTAATTTTCAACAGAAAAGATTTTAGAAAGAAATCCTTTGTGAATTGAGAGAAACAAATATTTTATTGAGAGGTGCACAACCTGATTTTCCATTGAGAAAATTGTATTGTGATGTGCATGTCACTAAATCGTAGACACACTAAATGGTATAATTTAAGGATGGAATTGGGTATTATTTTCTATTTTTAGGTCTATTTTAATACTATAAAAAAATTCAGAGATGAACTCTTTATAAGTTGAGATATATCATATTTTTATCATGTGATGCTCATATTCTATTATGCAATAAATTAAAAAATGTGACAAGTTAAGGCACTTTTTTAGATTCCTTTTTAGGGTTCATTTAAAAGTTTGATAGTACGCCAAGAGTATGGTTCATAATAGTAAAACTTTAGAGAGAGGTAAAATAGAGTTGGCGAGTTATGACACTCTATGTGAAATGTGTTGGATTTGGAAATAACAGAAAAAACAAGAAATATAATACCTATAAAAATATATTGGTTTCTTCGAAATAAAAAGATATATAAAGAGGTTTGGTGGCAACATAGAAACTCTAAAGACCAATGGGAGATTCGATTTTGTGATATTTAGAATGATGAGCTGAAGAAGAGTATTTCTTCATGGTGTGAGAAAGGGAGAATCCAAGTGTCGAAGAAATGGACACTTCGTGATATGTAAAATCGATTCCATCAATTGCATGGTCTTCCAATAACACAAAAGCTTGTTAACAAGTAAAAGCAAAAAATAAAAAAAGCCCAGTGTACCACACTACATAGTTTTGAGGTACGAAATCTATCTCAAATTACATGGTAAGGTCATATATGGGAAGGGAATTCAGTAACATTTTATTTTATGTTTCATATAATTCTTTGGTTATATTTTGACTATTTTTGTTATGAATATGTATGGACTGTATGGACATTAGGTGATAGGTGCTAACAATTTTGAAAGGGGCAGTTTATGAATACCCTGTGTTTTTGCGCCTCCTTGTGCATGACTATGAACTACTTAAGGTAGTGCTATACATGGAGATGTTGCTTGATCAAGGACTAAGATCCTAAGTATGGAACACAAGAGATAGTTTGGCTCATTCAAATATGTAAGCATGAAGGGAGTGTTAAGATGGAACTCAATCCTAGTGTCCTCCCAATAATGTAAAATAATATGATGTGTTACATGTGATGATAATCTTTCGATAAAGTCTCCATAATTGTCAATAAGAAGTATTTTGTTACGTTTTTTATAACCATTCTTTAGTCATGTTTTATTTTAGATAAAATTGTAATATGAAATTTATAATTTATTTTTGTGACTGTAAACATGACTTGGAAGGCAATTAAAGGTGAATGTGATAAAATGTTTTTTTTAAGACTAAGTATGTATTTTGAAATTCAATTTGATGATTTGAGAAAAACCTAAGTCTATGAATATGGTTTTGAGAAAACCGTATAGTCTTGCAAGGTCCACCAAGTCTTTATAAAAATTATTCTAAGTTGTTGTACTATTATCTAACTATTGCTTGTGAATGTATATATACCAAGTCAATAGATTTTTTATTAAAGAGAAAAACATTATGTCTTGAAGGTATTTATAAACTTGGGAGAAAACTGTCATTTATTCATGTAGTGGTTTTTAAATACCCATATGCCTTGACCCATGTTTCTAGTTATTTAGAATCCTCGATTACCTAATACCTTGAACCATAGGACTTGTTGTAGGAAGACCGTCTTGCTAGACTTCCTTGAAATATGTTGTGTTGATTAAATGACTTGGTTTGTATGGATTTAGTACTAAGAAGTCTAGTGGGGTTGAAACTTTGTGGCTCAGAAACCTTTTGCAAATTGTGATACCAAAGGGCATTGAATTACTTAAGACTTGATATACTAGCTCATGATATAGGCATAAGAATGCTGAGAATGTATATGTTATATGTGCAATAATTGCGTGGGAGCTGCATAGTCTCACTTTTTTTTAGCTGTTTGGATATTCAGATATTCAGGTACTCTATTATGAAAGATCCATGTAAACCAAAATTTTAGTGGGAGCACTTGCTAGTATTTGACAGGCCAACTGGAGCAAAAGACTATAATTTTGTCATGGAACCCGGATGTGTGCCCCTGGTTGCATAGCTACAGAAGGGAGCAATTTGATTGAAGAACTCCTTTGAGCCCATGAAAATACGACCCCATGTGATGATTTTATGTGACAACAGATCCATGATTGGCGATGCGACATGAAAGATGAACTACGACCACATTCGGGATGAGATTTGAGCAGCAGAGAGAAACAGGCGCTGCCTCCATAAATCCTTTTGTAAAACAATGAATAACAAAAGCCATGATTAATGTAATGAGAGAGAATAAGTGAAAATGCTTGAGAGAGAGATTGTGATTGGGAGAGATCAAGATTAGCTATATACCTACAGAGGTAATGATAGCAAATCCTCTCGTAAAGGGGCTTGTACTTAATGATTTTGTGAGAAATGAAAGAGAGATGGGGATGAGAGAAAGCGAGGAAGAGAGAATGTAAGGCCTTCAAAGGCCAAGTGAGAGATGTTGCATGTGTGTAGCCATTAAAGGCATTATGAGTATTTGTAAATGAATTTATATAGTGGAACATAAACTCAGTGGGAGTGCGGTCCCATGTGGACCATACTAAGCAAACGATATTTTTTGATACCTGACTGTACTTTACAAACTAGTTCAGTCTGGTCGGAGAAAACGCATGTTACCTGAACATAGAAAACAAACCGATAAGGGTTATGATGAGTCATCCCTTGATGAGGTCAGAGTATTCCCTGATGAGTTAGTCGAGGGACTGTGCGACCCTTATGTGTGATGGAGGCCTTCAGAGATGCAGTCAATGCCTCATTCATGTACTTATATGCACATTGATAGCCTTTTCGAGAAAGCAAACAACCTTTCAAGGTAAAACGCATGTATGTGTGAGAGATAACCCCTATGCATCATCGAGCAATGGATTGTATTAGGTCTAAGTGATATTGGTTTCATCTTTAAGGTAGAACTTGAAATCCATAGATTAGGACTACGACCCCTTGCTCATTGACAAGACTTTGGTGACCCACTGATGATCCCCTGCATGGGCTGTGGGTCATGGGCAACATTGGGTTGGTTTGAGAAAGCAAGCGTGGATCGTGGTCCACAGTAGAAGTTAGAGTGCGCCATTGTATATTTATTCTTAGACCATATAGATCATTTTCCCTTCAAAGTATTTAATTATGTTTATTTTAATGATATATGATTTTTAGAATTGTTATTTCAAATTTTCTAAATCTCTAGACATTTTATTTATCAAATTTGGATTTGTAAAAATAAAATATTGATTTGAAAATCGATTTAATTATTCAACTATGATTTTATGAATTTCGAAAATCATAATATTTATTTTAATATTTTTATATTGCATGGAAGGCCCGATAATATTAATGGGCGCACCATGATAATTTGGGTGGGGCCCACTATGTGCCATCTAGGGTGGCACGCCCCAACTTGAAGGCTTGCCAATTTTAAAGCGCTCAAGCTATTAGCACGAGGGTTAAGTAATTTGTGTTTTGGAAATCTTATGCCTTGAGGAAATTTTGAAATCAAATTTTGATATGTATGAGAAGGCTTAAGCATGAAATAAGAAAGCATCATATTATCATATATTATTTTTTTATTTGAATTAATTGATAGGAAAATGGTTTAAGAAGTGGGGGATAATGATTCTAAAACCCTTTATATTATCTTGATGGCCTATCTATAAAATGGACGACTCATATCTCTCATCTCACAAGTCACCCAAGATCAATGGTGCATATCAATCTCACTTGAAGAGGTAAACCATGAAAAACCCTAAAACCATTGATGCACTATAAAAAGGGGAACACCCTACCCACATTATCTACGCCATGTCTCTTACACTTAAAATCGCTCTTCTCTCTCCCATAGAAAAAGAAAAGGGCACGCCCTTAGGAAGAGTTGCTCTCTCTCTGTAGTTTTTAAAAGGGGGGCACACCCCATCTCTTGAGATTCCCTCTCTCTCGACCAAAGTAAGGGCACACCCCACTCTCTTCATCCCTTGGTGTTATCTCATCTCTCTCATCACTCATCTCTTGTTGGGGCTAAGTGTAATGGGTTTGATAAATGAGATAATATCTCTCAACTAGGTTATCAAATGGAGTTCACTTATATTTGAATTTTGTGATTGAAAGGGGGTTTTTGTTTAATTGGTTTGGCTTGGCCCAAACTTGCTTTCCGGTTAAGATTGAAAGTTGAGCATTGATCTTATGCCATTGGATGGTGGTGGCTTGGAGTGGAGTGTAAGAAGTCCAGTTGAGATAATCTCTGGTTCCCTCTTTTGTTTCTTGCATATTTATTTATTTTATTCCCAAACATAGGTTGTATCTTTTCTTTGTTATTGAAAGACAGGTTTTGAATAACTTCAAGTTCTTGAGATCCTAGTTGTATTTTTTTCTTTATTTTATTTGAACTTTTTTTTATTGTTAAAGGACTACTTTTGTAAGTGATCTAAGTTGTGAAGAAAAGGAAAAATAATTGAAAAAGAACAAAAAAATGGATATAAACTCCGGCTAGATCATGCGAGTCCTTCTTTCACATCATGCATGTAGCACAATAAGTCGTGTGTCGTGCCCTCGATGAAACTTGTCCTCCCTTATTGAAGCGTGTTTGTCTCGTCGAGACGAGCGTTTCGATGTGTGGCACGCGCCGTGACAATGCCCGAGCAAGGAGAAAAATTAGCGAAAAATTACTGATCTATGAAGAAAGTTGCAGCAAAAGCATCAGCGACATGCCTCGTTCGAGCGGCCAAATCACGATGCTCGTGAATCCGATAGACGTGAAACTAGTTGCATCATGTGCGTAAGGTTCATGACTATCACTAGTCCGAACTCTGCGCATGTAAACGGTCAGATTTCGCACATGAAGCTGATGATGTGGCTGCAAATTTCGACATCGGAATTCTAGATTCTGGCCAAAACTCCAAAGTTATGAAATCTTCTTCTGGGCACGAAATCGAGCTGCGTTTGTTGCCACCCAACCGTGACAACATACTTAGTGCAATACAACGAAAAAATCAAGGAAAAGCATTAAGAAACAAGCACACTATCGATCTGAAGTTTGAAGATTCATCCAAATTTTAAGTCACTTGATCGTGGCTTAAAAACACGATCCATGGCTGAAAGTTGGTATAAAATCGATCGTCATGCCGAGCCCTACAAGAAAACAATCATCTTTCGGACAAACGGGCACTAGAGCAACCCCCGGATCATTCACACACGTTCTAAGACAACAACAGGGACTATTCTGGAATTTCTCCAATTATTAAGAAGGGGCAAATCAATCATTTTGCACTCTATTTTTTTAAATTAAATCTTAATTTTCAATAATTAGGTTTAATTTTAATCAATTCACCCATATTTGAGCAAAACTCTATATATATCACATACTATCATTGTACATGACCTTATTTTATTTAATAAAATTTCCATCTTTTTTCATTATTGGGTCACATCTTGAGAGAGAGAAGAAGGAGAGCGAAACTTTTGGCTCAGTACCCCTGAACTTAACGTAAATCTCTCTCTTTTCTCTCCTCTCTTTCCTCTCTTCTCTTTCTCGCCCTTTCTCTCTCCTCTCTTTCTCTCTCCCCTTTCACATAAGGCGATGGCATCTCCGTCTGTGTTTCATTTTTTCTCATTCTCTTTTTCTTTTTCTTCTTGTGGTCTCGCTTGACCACAATGTCTCTCTTCTATCCTCCTTATGGTACCTCACGACTATAACCTTCTATGCTCCCTCCTCGTGGTCCAGCATGACCACCAATTTTCTCTTTTCTTTCTCTTTTATTCCCCGCTTAACCACCACCTCCGCCTTTTTTTTTTTTTTTTTCTGGTTGTCCCGCATGACCATCTCCTTCTCTCTTCTTTTTTTCTATGCACCTCACATCACCTCTTTTTAGTGCACCCTCACGGTTACTTCCTCTCTCTCACGATCTGTAGTCCTGCGAGACCACCTTTGCCCAACTTTTTTCCTAAAGGCGTGTGAGCCATTTCTTACTTTGGTGCGCACCGTCTTACCTATCGCCGTGCATACCATTTTACCTATCGCCGTTTGCACCACCTTACCTTTCGTCATGCACACCATCTTACCTATCGTCGTGCGCGTCATCTCAGCTATCGCGGTGCACACCATCTTACCTTACGCGGTGTGCGCCCCTCTCCCTCATTGTCGTGTGCACCTATCTTCCTCGTTGCCGTAAGCACTCGTCAACACTGCGTGCAACCCATCTTCCCCAACGCCGTGTGCGATCTGTCCTCCCCCATCGTCGTGCGCAATTGAGGTCTATCGCCGACAGCCACCATCTCAGGGCCTCACTTTCACTGCCGTCTATTACCCTCGCCTCTCTTTTGTCCCTCAGCCTTTTCCTCAAGTATGCAACATTCTCCTCTTTCTTCACCACTCGTCTTCCCCTCTGATTCTTTGCCACCTCCGCCGTTCATTCTCGCACCCGTAACTCTTCTGCAGCCACTGGCTTGCTGCCCTCAATCACCCCACTTTCTTTCTCCTTTCGCTCCTCTTCTTCTAACCAGTAACCACCACCAACTTTCACTACTCACCTTCCCTCTCTCTCACACTGCCATCAATCTACGATCCTTCTCTTTGCCACTCTGCAACCAGCCATCGCCTACCTGCCATTCTTGCAGCCAACCTCCTCTCCTCTTTACTGCCCCTGCTTTCTAGTCCGCCACCCTGTTCTCTCCTTCGCTACCCTGCTCTCTGGCTTCCACCTATTTTCGCCACCAGCCCCCACACCATTTTGCTGGGGCGAATTGCAGCCATCTCGCTGCTCTCTCACTCATCCATTGCAACCGCCAACGCACTCAGCTGCTGCCTCCATCTCAACTCTCCAACCTTCCCGTGGATATTCCTGCCTGTCCTCAGTCCTCCACGATCATCTTCCTGTTCTCCCTCTCTCGAGAAGAAAACCCAATTAACCTTACCGTTCTCTTTCTCCCTAACTTTCTGCGTTTCACCTTTCTTTTCTTGTTGCAACACATTTCGTTATATTTCGTTTTATTCTTACCTCTCACGGTATTCAACCCCAACAAAGTCAAGCTCTCTCTCGCTCTAAATTAATCGACCTTTTTTATTTAACATTACCCTCCCTCATTCACACAATAGCCTATTATTCAACACATTCTCCCCCATCAACCAGAACGTATAGTTTTTAACCAAGTGTCAAATTCTCCTTCCCTTCCTTTTAACCAAATTAGAACCATTTTCTTATTATTACATTTCCTTTAAAGTTCCACAACCAAGTCCTTCCCTCTCTCATCCACGTATAACCCCAACATCTTTTCTCTCTATTAATTAATTTTTTTTTTATAATTCTATTAAGTTACTTCATTTTACTCCAACTACCTTCTCTCTTTCATTTTATTCCATTGTCATCCTCTTCTCTTCATTTCTTTTATTTCATTGATTTGATCTTATCTTATTTTAACTCATTCCTATATCATTTTGATCACTTATTCCTCATTCATCCCTTTTATTTCAATTATCTCCTCTTATTTCCTTCCATCCTTTTTATTTGATTTTACCCCACGTCAATTTATTTGTCTCATTTCACTTCATTCTAGTTTAATTTATTTAATTCTATTTTTCAATTTTATTTTATTTCATCCATTTTATTGTCATCTCATTTTCCATCACTATTATTTTCATTTTCATCTCTTTGAAAGATCTAGCGAGAGTCAAGCTAGTCTTCACTTTTTCTCTTTCTCTCGTTGCTTGTTTGACCAGAGGGCAAGCTGAGCCTTGTGCTCGTGCGAGTCTTGTCATCGAGCGGTATTATTGTCGCGTCGGTCTTAGTTACCGTGCTCGTCTTGCTGCCATGACAGATTAGCCTTTGTGCCAGACTAGTCGATGTTGATCTTGGTTTCAAGTAGTATTGTCATCCCACCGGTCTGAGTTACCGTGTCCATCTTGTTACAACTCCTAGTCAGCTATCGCACTAGTCTTGCCATCGTGCCGAACTAGCCATCGGGACAATCTTGTCGTTGAGCAGTATTGTCGTCGTGCCGGTCTGAGTTACTGTGCCTGTCTTGCAAGAAAGTAAAAACAGGTCAAAGGAGGCCATTCCAAACCGGCCATAGGCAAGGGGGCTTTTCATTGTGATCTAAGAGGGCGCCCACACGAGCCAACCCGAGTGTGTCACAAACCCACGTGAGGTATGTCCCGCCTCACGACCCCAATTCCTCTCTCACTGGTTGGTAATCTTGCCCGCGTCTTCTTTATGTAGTTCCCTAGAGAGCGATATCAGGTCTCGGGTCCATCTCAAACCCGGAACCATGCCACTAGGTCAACCCGACTCGGAGGGCGAGATCAAGGCACCTAACCACATAAAGAAATAAATATTACTGGCATCGGATTTACTTAGTTTACCTTTTCTGGCTACGTCAACGAGAGAAAGAGACGAATCCACTATTAACTAAAGGTTACAATAGTCTTCCAAGAAACAAACTTTATTGGGATCGCTGATTTCATCTAGAGACTTCTCTCTCTAGGATTTCCCTCTCTTATGTCAAAGACTTCTTTTCTTTCTGAAGGTTTTCTCTCTATAAAAGAAAAGGTTCTCGCTTATGTCCTTTTTTTTTCCTTTCTCCCTCTTTTCTCTCTCAATAAATAAAAGGCTTAAGAAGAGGATCACTAGCTCTCTTTCACCTTTTTCTTCTCTCTAAGAAGAAGGATAACTCTCTTTCTCTCTTCTTCTCTCTTAGAGAAGGATAACTCTCTTTCTTCTTTTCTCTAAGAGAATAATAAATCTCTATCTTCTTCTTTTCCTCCCACAAGGAAGGATGAATATCTAACTTCTTCTTCTTTATAAAAGAAGGCTTCATGTATTTCTGATACATTAAGAAGAGTCCACCCAAAAATGGCCCAAAGAGGTTCACACCCAAAAAATGGCCTAGAGAGGTCGCTTTGGTTAAACCAACCAAGAGCACACAAAGAAAACATCTCACATATTCCTTTTTATGTATGGGCCAAGGGATTACAACCATATATAGAAGTGTTCCATAACCTCTTAAAAAGGAGGTCCATCTCTATCTCTCATTTTGGAAAGAGATAAGAGGAATATCTTCTCATACTAAAATCGTACATGGGATCCTATTTGTGTGAGATGGTGATTTGGTCAACAA
The DNA here is from genome assembly GCF_054954075.1 of Amborella trichopoda. NCBI lineage: Eukaryota > Viridiplantae > Streptophyta > Magnoliopsida > Amborellales > Amborellaceae > Amborella > Amborella trichopoda. The sequence continues at coordinate 19,401,370 of NC_142340.1, forward strand.
GTCACCATCTTCCACTTTCCAAACTGCCCTTTTAACATTAAGAAAATTTCATTAGTGTCCCTCTCTCATGGGATGGGACCTACAACAATCTCCCCCTCCAATCCTAGGAGGGAGGTCTCCTTTGACAAATCAACCAGGTGCTCAAATGGACCCCATGTCAGTCATGCTTCTCCATGACTCTTACTTATCTTTAGTCAAGGTCTTCGTCATCATATCTGGCATTCTCTTGTCGGTATAGATTTCTCCTAGTTGCAACAGTTTCTTACCCTTCTATAGCTTGGACTACTATACAGCAACTTACCCTTGCAAAAGTAATCAAGTATTCTTAGATTGACTTTATGGAGTCTAGTTCTCCAGTAATGTCTTCATCTGTGTATCAATATAACACATGATTCCTCCCCTAAAGCACAAACACACTTTGGATACTCCTTTGAGATACTTGAATATCAAATTGACTATTGCCTAGTATTCCTTGCCATGATTAGCGATAATTGAATCTGCTCACGGTGTCACTGTCAGTCCATAAAGTCACTAACGGTTAAGTGATTCACTGTTGGTCAAAGTGGTGATTGACAATCCATTGGTCAATACCTTCTTTGTACAGTGGTGATTCACTGTTGGTCTAATGGTCCATTGGTCCCCTTCTTTGCACATTGGCGATTCACTGTTGGTCAAGGTAATTACTAATGGTCTATCGGTCAAGACTTTCTTTGCACAGTGGGCACTCACTAACAATCTCTAATTGAGCTCAACATACTTCTACCGTGTGTGCTTCCTACGGTCGACCCATAGGGAACTTTTTATGTTTCTTCCTTCTTCCTCTAGTTTGAAAGGAACTCCTGTCACTCAAACCGTGTCTTCTCGCCTTTCAGCCACTTTACCAGGTCATAGGTGTGATTCTTATACAAGGATATATCTCATCTTATATAGCTTTAACCACACCCTTTTGTGTTTGTCGGCTTGACTTCCCGGTGGATTTTTAGTCCACCCCTTGTGGGGTAACTAATGAAGGGTTTTTGTCCCTATAGGATCATATCAGTTCAACTATGGGGGCCACTTCTTGAACAAGCTGCTCCCCCTTCTCCTCATCACCCTGAATTGTCAAGTCAACTCTTTGGATACATCCTCTTGTTTCACTTCTCCCCTGTCCTCATTTACAACAGTGGAGGAACTATGACCGGTTCTGAACCATTGAAGACTCTTGACTTTGCTGCCTTCATCACATCTTCAATAGTAATGTCTTCCTAAAAGACCACACTCATACCCCTGATCACCTTCTTGTACTCAGGATTCCATAGCCTAGAGTTGAAATTTTCATCTGAGTACTTTTAGAAGATGCATAGGAGTGCTTTCTCATTCAACTTGGATCTTTGTTCCTTGGCATGTGCACCAATGCCTTAGATATCATATCCAATCCAACATCTCTCTGGGATCTGACTCGTTCAGATGCTCCCTCAGGGACCCGGGTACGATAGACCCCCTCTCCAATAACCGCATGACTATGCACGTGCGCTCGTGCGGCTCATGTGTCATTTGCGGATAGGTAAGTCCAATTATGAGAGGATTTTAATGTAATGAAGGAGATGAACTCGAGCACCTACCTCACTGCGATTGTGAGTTCGTGGAATAAGCCCGAGTTGTTCCCCTCTTAGATCAATATATGAAAGCCCTCAAGATGTCCAATAGCATAGTTTGGATATGGCCCCCTCTCAAGACTCAACACTTCATCTCAAAATCTCACTTAAGACCTGCTAATGCAATCAAAATAGAATGTACTCCCTTTTAATGTATCGTTTAATGGGTGAGTGGCTCTAGTTTGTAGTTTGAATGGTTTAGAGAAGATAAAGAAGAATGAGAAAGAATAGGAATGGGTGGTCTTGTCACTTCTTTCTTCTTCTTCTTCTTTCTTCTAAACCCTCATTTTCCCATTCCTATTCCAGAGATGAGGGAAGTACCAGGTTGGAAGCCTTGGTACCTAGAGGGTTTGGAAAGTGGAGTTACAGGACTGAGCCTATAACTTTGTCACTAAATCGAAGAGTCCCCTAAAAGTGGTCAAATGAGAAAAGGAAATGAGAGATAAGGAAGCCCCTCACAACCCAAACATTATGTGACCTGGTGGTTAGAGTAGCTAGAGGCTCAAAATTCTAAAGAAAGCTGACTCAGAATGACCCCGACCTGAGTGACTGAGTGTAAGAGAATCAACATCTCTTATGACTCGAATTCACTGTGTGGGAAGGTGGTTAAAGTAGCAATTCTAGAATTAGGACCCTAAGACACTATCTCAGGATGACCCCAAGTTGAGTGTTTAAGAAGTAAAGGAAGCAACCAGCAAAGAGAGAGATATAGAAAGATGACAAAATAAAATAGAATGAAATAAATGAGTGGTTAAAGGAGTACAATTTGGAGAGAAGAGAATGAAGGAGGTAGGTGCAAGAGATAGCAGTGATTATATATAAAAGGGAAGGTAGATGTGGATAGAGTTTGGTAGGACTAGGGGCGGATAGTGTTTGGTGAGGATTAGGGGCGTGCAGAGGTTATAGGAAAGATGAAAGCACATATAGAGGCTTAGATAGAAAGGGGCAGTTAGAGATGGTGAAGAGATAGGGGTGGATAGGAACGTGCAATGGTGGATGAGAGTGTATAGGGTTGTGAAGGCACGGATGGCGGATGGCCAGTGAAGATGGAGGATGGCCGATGGCACGGATGAAAGGTGGAAGATTAGTGAGGACAGGCAGGGGTTCGATGAGAAGGTTAGGGCATATAGGAGTGGTTGAAAGATAAGGGCAGATGAGAGGCTAGACAAGCGGGTGCGGATGAAGATAGGTGAGATGATGGTGCGGGTGCGAGATAGTGATGAGAGAGGGTGGCTTGAGATGTGAGCATGAGAGGAGAGGAAGGGAGAAGAAGGAAGCTAGTCCGCCCTAGGCCCAGATCCGTGTCTTTAAATGAGAGAAAGGGTGTGAGTGAGAAGAGAAAGAGAAAGAAAGAGAATGGTGCTTGGATTCATCTGGAATCTGAACTGGAGAGAGAGAGGGAAAGAAAGGAGAATGAGAGGTGTTCGGACCCACCTTGAGTCCAAGCAGGAGAGAGAGAGAGAGAGAGGGAGGGAGAGAAAGAGAGAAAAAAAAGAGAAAAAAGAGGAGAAAAAAAGAAGAATGAGGAGAGAAAAAGAACAAAGAGAGGAAAGAAAGAGGAAAGAGAAAGAAATAAGAGAGAGAGAAAAGAGAGAGAGATGAGAGACGAGAGAGAGTAGACTTAGGATGAGCTTGAGCTTAGGTGTGCACCCATTAGTCCTCTTGCATGCACATTAGAGAGAGAGGCTTAGGCTTGGTTAGGGCATGAGGTTTAGGTATACGGTGGGGTGTAGGGAGTAGGCTATGATGTATGGTGATCTAGGGTTTATCTTGTAAGGTAAGCTGTAGGGAGTAGGCCATGGTGTATGGTGGTCTAGGGGTATTTTCTCTCTCTAGAAAATTTTTCTCTATCCTCCCATCTTGAACCTTGAACTTGCGAGCAAAGCAAAAAGAATTCAAAAGCTCACTTCAAGTGTTCAAATGTTCAAGCCCCATTACAAATGACGTAGGTTTCTTTATATAGAGCAACCACTAAACAAGGGTGGAATGCTAAAAAGCACCAAAGATTGTTAAAAAATACACATTTAATAAATATTAATCCCGTATTTGGACCAAATGACCAAAATACCCCTAAGCACTTTTCAACAAAACCATCCCTCCATGAGGGACCTCTTGCTATTGCTATGCCTCAGGAGATTTTTCGGACATCTACGGTGGTAATTCGGGCAATCAATTGTCTTAGAATCGATACTTGAACTTTTGCGAACATTTTGATACCATTTGATCATCTTGAAAGAGACTTTTAAGGAAGAACCCAAAATCCGTTCAAGTTCATAAACTTTGCAATTCTTCATCCACCAATCTTGTATGATCTATGATGTTTCTAGCCTTCATTTTGATCACAAATCGAAGGGGACACTATCATGATCATTTTGCAATAAATTTCGTCCAATTTGGTCTTTGTTTCAGCATATTCCAAATTTGTGAAGTCATCGAAAAATGGGATTTCGACGACCAAAAAAGTATGCCATTTTCGACGTCAAAATTCGTCTCATCCTGCCTCTGATGATACTTAACAAATTGTAGGTCTTCAAAGCATGGTCGCAAGAGACCCATACTAGTGACGATCAGACACAAGGATCTTGAGCTATTACCTCCCGAAGAATTGGATGTTCTATTGTATGAAATCTGAATTTTCATGTTTTCGATCCCATCTTCTCTCTAGAAATTCTCTCGTTTTGGGCTACACCATGAGCGTTATGTCAAAATGATCGGTTCATCGAGATCTAGCTCGTGTCCAAATTTGAGCTTAATTAGACTTAAAATGAGAGAGTTATGAGCATTTAAAAATCATCATGAAATGAGAAATACAGTTTCCATAAATGAAAACTGATTCACTGAGGTTGCACTACAATAGTGTGCAACCCACCATTTTATTGTAAGTTAGGCCTAGAATGGTCGCGGAAGGTCTGATTGAGCTGATGTTTGCCACTTGGGAGCTTCTCAATGTTTCAGATCTAATAGAGGTGGTCTGGTATTGTTTTGAGACTCATAAAATGGGGCTGTAGTTATAGGGTCTATTTAGCATGAAAGGAACTGGATTTGAGAACCAAGTTTCGTCTTGATCATACCAAAACTTATCAGAAGCAACGAAACTTTATGAGTGTCCTTAGGGTATCCAAAAGTACCCTCTCATGTAATTTGAGGTCATTTCGACACTTCTTCAAAGGACGCCCAATTTTAGGCTTATTGCTTTAGTGTTCCCATGGTCTGGCAGCGTCTTGGGCACCGGTGGGACTAAGTTACTACTGGCTCTCTCTTTATTTGCCCTAGAGATACAAGTACATCAAAAATGATGTATAACACTGAGTATCCAAAGAAAACAATAGTATCGATATTAGATAGCATGATGTGAGGACTGCTTCACCACAATACGGCTTGGTGGTAGATAACATACTCTTAACTCTGAGATGCTTTAGCAATATTTCCCTTTCCACCTTGCGTGAAAATCCTGAAAGATCTTAAACACCTGATCTTTTAATTTTACCCATACCTTTCATGAAGTATCATCGATGAAGGTGACGAGGTATGATGCACCACCGAACGACTTCGATGCTCCGATATCCACAACTCAATCCAAGTTGCATGATACAATATTAATGCACCTTTCACCATAGTTTCTAACCACACCATCATCTGTAGTCACTGTAGTAGTTTTCCTACCATCATCCATGGCATTGTCCTCATGCTGCTTATTCTTGAGCTTCCGATAATCTTTCTTGATCTGCCCTTCTTTACCACAATGAAAACATTTGATCCACTTTTTCATCTTCGATCAGTTTCGGTCCTTATTCTTGGACCTTCCTCGATTTGTGATAAGGGCTTGCGAGTATGATGTGTTGGAGGCTTTTCTTCTCACCTCCTCATTCAACAGGCTACTAGTGACGATGACTCATGGTCACTATCTGTAACAATCCGACCATCATTTATTTGTATGTACCATCAAAGGTAAAAGGCTTTCTTTTTTTTTTTTTTTTTTTTTTTTAAGTTTAGGATTGTTACATATTTTTTAAAAAGTTTAGGATTGTTACAGGGAGCTAGAGTCTTCTATGCATAAGATGCAATTTCCTCTTAGAAAGAAGAAAGCATCCTATGGAGAGAAACATTGTGATGGAGCCTCTTGTTGATTCCGGGAGACTAAGAGGCTTGTTTCTTGTAGAGATGTAGTTTCCATAGAGATTTTTGGGTTGTATACCTTTTTAATGAGATAAAGTCTCGTTTGCTCTCAAACTTGTTCTCTTTTTAGAAAGTGGTCTAGTTATAGAATAAAAATGAGAGATCGGCATGATGCCATTTGGGAGAGCAGGTTTAAAACAGTTTGCTCGACTTGTGCTTTTATCGAGGTTTGTTCCAAAATATTTGATGTAACTTTCGTTGGTATAGTGATTTATATTTGCCATGCCCGTGGATGTAGCTCTCTTGGGTGAACAACATAAATCTTTGTGTTCTTGTTGTATGTATTTCATTATTTATTTCTCATACTTTATTTGCCAAATATTAACCCATTGGGCAAGTGGTATCAGAGCACAACACCTCACTCTCTCTATCGCTCGTTTTCTCTCTACCCTCCGTCATTCTTTCTCTCTCTACCACTCACATGCTCATATTGTGGTCCGGCATATTTTTGTTTCGGACCAAAAAAAATTTTACGGTTCGGTACAAAAACGTGTTAGACCGTAAAAAAAATTTCAATCCGAAACAAAAACGTGCTGGACCACATTATAAGCATGTGAAAGTTATTGGAATCTAATGCGGTCTGACATGTTTTTGTTCCAGACCGAATTTTGTTTTTGCTGTCCAGCACATTTTTGAACCGGACCGTAAAAAAAATTTCGAGTTGGCACAAAAACGTGCTGGACTGCATTATAGGCATGTGAGTAGTAGAGAGAGAAAGAATGGGGAGGGAGGGTAGAGAGAGAAAGAGAAATGGGTAGAGAGAAAGAGAGAGAATGGGTGGAGAGAGGAAGAGAGGAAAAAAAACAAAAAGGCATTTTCGTCTCAAAATTCTTTGACTATTTGAATAGGGTTAAATCTAAAAAAAAATAGTGTTGGGCTTTAAGATATAATAGAAAATTTTTTCTGAAAGTAAGATGTGTAGAAAGTTTGAATTGAGGTATCTATAATTTTTTGTTTCTCTTTTCTTTTCTTTTTTTCTCTTTTTTATAATATCAAATTGCAATTTTACATGAGGATCTAAATTTCATGGACCAAGAGAGTTCAAGAATCACTGTGCAGTAATACTTCCAAACACCCCTAAACTCAAAAATCTAACAATAGACCATTGTTTTGGATTCACCATCTTTCGGGGGCGGGTACCATTAACACACTGTTCAAATGCATGCTGAGCCCACGGGGCCCTTAATTTCCCAAAAATTCTTTTTGGAGTTCTAACGCCTTCTACCAAAAGCTGCTTCTATGGGTAAGAAGCCAACAGTCCGAAACCCTGCAACAACGCCTTTAGTTCATCCTCCTTTGCCGTAGCTACCGCACATGGACATTAGGGCTGGCAAGGGGCCAAGCCTGGGCTGGGCAAGTCCTGGCCCTAGCCCAGCTGAAGTTCTCCATTGTGCCCTAGCCCAGGTCTGGCCCCAGTTACTATTGGGCCCTAGCCCAACTCTTGCTCTATTAGGGCCGGGCCAAGCCAAAAAATAAATAAATATATATATATATATATATATATATATATATATATTAAAAAGAAGAATAAAAAAAAAGAGGGCCAACCTGACAGAACCTGGCCAGCCTTTCCCCAAACTCGGCCAGGCCCTACCCTCAGGTCGTGTTGACTGGCCCAACCCCTAGGCTAAATTTTATGGCCCAAGCCAAGTGTTTTTGGGCCAGGCCACCCAGGCCATTGTCACCCCTATCGAACAAGAGAAAAGACAATAGGAGAGCCTTATTGTGCTCTTTAAGAGTGTGCCCAAATACCAGCGGGACCCGGATTACGGAAAAAGACCCATCAAACTTCAACTTGATGGAATTTTAGGTGGTGCAAATAGCGTGCACAACAATTCAGCCTCTCCAAAGGTTTTTTGAGGTTACATGATATACGTGATCTTGAAATCTCCAAGCATACTTTCACCAGGTTTTTTGAGGTTACATGATATACGTGATCTTGAAATCTCCGAGCATACTTTCACCACCTAACCCCACTCTACAACATTGTTCAAAATCTTTTCTCTGATATACAGCAGATTAGAGACTTTTCCTTTTAGTCTTTTGTGGTTCCTTTTCAACCACAGCTGCCACAAGATAGCGACAAGCAACAATCGCCAAATAATAGGTCCGATCTTACGGAAAGGAGGGTAGATTCATTGCTCGAGGAGCTATGTAACAGAACTAGGAATAGCCTAATGTACTTCAGCCATAGTAAGCAGTCTAACACCAAGAAAAAGGGCCCGAGCTTAATTGGGTAGCATTTTACGATTTGCAATGCATCTTAGGCTCAATTCCTACCAAAGGTAAGATTCCTCTCCCCACTTACTGACCCAAATAAAAAAAAAATCCTACCAAAAGTAAGATTTCTCTCCCCACTGAGTGACCCAAAAAGAAAAAGACAACAGTCACCTTCATCAAAGTAAAGATGCACAATGTAGAAAAAGATGGTTAATGTTCTCGTCATAGTATTTGCACATTAAATATATATTTGTTACTATCATACCCCTAGTCTTTCGCATATCAATTGTAAGTAATTTTCCCCACATAATAATATGTAGAAAGGCTTGGACTTCGAGTGTGTCGGATCCTAGAGGGAATTCTGAAATCAGCTGAAACACTAAAAACCAACAGATTGGATAGAAATTACATATTTTTTTTAGATTCGGTTCTTCTATTACGGTTGATGCGATCCTTCCATTCCTTTTAGCGTGTGTCTCGTCCTGTTCAAGATTTCAATGCTCACATCCGTAGGCGGATTATTGATTACTAAAACCGGCAATGTAGTATACATAGCTTATATCGTAAGCATTTGATGGAAGGCCAGAGAACGCTTAGATTATATATGTGGGCTCTTCACTCTAGGGTTCTAGAGAAAGAACCAGGAGAGAGAGAGAGAGAGAGAAGGGGGGGGGGGGGGGGGGGGGGAGGGGCGGGGGTCTTTGGGTATAGAGTGAAATAGGACATTTTTTTTTTGAGAGGCACATGCATCCCATAAAATCTTTTGTTATTTTCCTATCTCTTTAACAACTTATAAATAGTAAATATCCCATGGGGGAATATTTTTTAAAGAATGTTACACTACTTTTTTGTTATATTATTTTCCTAAGTGAAGCTTATCCCTAATTGAAAATTTTATATCCTATGGCATTCTCAAATCATTTCTCTCGTCCACTAACAAGTTCAATAATTCTATGGAAATCCCTCTTCTCCATTAGCCACTTAGAATGTGAAGAACTTCATAGACATTCCTGCACCCACAAAGGGCAAACTCCAAATTCAACCTATCTCACTTGTCCCAAAGTGGGTGCACAAAAAGATGTTAGATCTCATAATCATTATTTGATACATCACAACAAAAGTACTCTCCCACACTCTATCAAGAAATAGGCCGTGAGACATTAAGGAGCAGTTCATCTCTGTAGAGAGAACTACATTAAGTTTCCATCAAACTAACGTAGAACACCACTTCTCTCTTCTTCAAAAATACTCCAACCTGCCCTAGACTCACTTGCTCACACCTGATTGAGTATCTCAGCTAATCTATCATGAATTTACTCTATGCTTAGGAGACTACTCAACTCTTTTATATAGTCCCACTCAACCCACTGATGAAAACATCATTCTAATGCAATCCAAGAAATAACATTAACACCCAACTCATATCGTTGCAACTGATGAGCATGTTTATAGTACACTTATTCTCTACATAACAATCAGAATGTATTGTCAACGGTCTCCCCCTAGCCCTACTAATATTTTGTTTTTACTTGGCTGCTTTCTTAGCTCTACTCCCAACCTAGCTGAATTATACATGACCATGGGAGAGCACACGAAAGTAGTAACATCAACTCTCCACTTCCTAATACGGCCACATGGTAAAAAAGGGCACCCAAGATCATTAAGTGACCGACTATGTCTTGAATAGTGAACATGGATCATCCAATATAGCTCGACTTCTAGGTAGTAGTGGTCTCGCTAAGTACGTATGGTATGAGTCACACGCCATGGGGTAAATGATAAACAATACAAGGATCCACGAGTCGGATTTACACTATGAAGATTTTAGTTCCGTTAGAATTTAATAAGCCCCTGGGTCACATGCAAGCAACTAAACTGAGTATCCTCGATGCTCACACCTGGTTGTCATACAGACTACTTGACCGCGCGAGTGTAGAAAATCTTTTGACAGAGACTATGGGTATTAACGTGGAAGCGTGTGACAGTGGTGTGGGGTCACACACTGAGAGAGAGACCACAAGAAATACAATGCGGTAACGCGTCAATAACGTGTTGGAGGGCCCGTTTCTGACCACATAGAAATGAAATTGAGAGAGAGAGAGAGAGAGAGAGAGTAGTGCCAAACCGCAATAGGGAAAAAAGTGCCACAACGCAATGTATATTTGCCAGACTGCACTTTTGTTTAACAAGAATAGTATCGGACTGCCATGTATATCTGTCGGACCGCACTATTGTCCAGAAACAGCAATGCTAGACGCTTGTTTAATTTGTCGGACTGAAACAACCGTGCCAGACCGCTTGTTCAATTTGTCGGACCGCATGTCTGTTCTGCCAGACTGCTGTTTAGACCAGAAAGAAAATTGTCGAACCGCTTCTTTATCATGCCAGACCGCTTCTTTATTGTGCCGGACCGCACTTTTGTTTTGCCGGGCCACTTTTTTTAGCTGATGATGAAATTGTTGCTTTTAGAAAGCTAATTGTCATAAAAAACAATTGAAATCAAAGCCACTGAGTGATGAATTGGCTTCCATTTCAAGCAAATACCATAATTACACCAAGAATGGGGAAAGCATAATTCCATAAGTTGACATAATTACTAAGACCAACATCATATTTTCAATAGCGTTTACACATTTTCCCCTTCACTGTGAATATATCAAGTATGTTTCTTATCATATAATGCATGTCCAGAAGAAATGTACGGTGCCCATCATTCCAATTTGTGTTGCTTATCATTCCAATTTGTAGGAGGACCTTTTTATCATACTGTCATTTCTCATGCAAAACTAGCAGTTTGTTTAGTTTAGCAAAGGATGTTAAAGAAAACAAGACCTCTCTCTCTCACTCATACCAGTGCCCTAGAATCAAACAAGGAACATGAAGTATATGGAGGAAAACAAATGCACAAGTCTTTTTCACTTGCTAAAGAACAGTGCGTCACACAAATCAAATACACAGCACAAAGCAAATGGTAGAAGTCAAAGATAGGTTTTGGGTAAAAAATTAGGTTTTGGGTAAAAGTCAGCGAGAGGCGTGGGTTTAAAGTAAGGGTGAGTAGTTTAAATTTTTTTTTTTTTATTTGGTTGGGGGTATTTACTAAGAAAGTGTATTTGAGGGTAAAAAATGAGAAAAAGATTTTAGTTTGGGGTAAGTTGTATCAGTCGACTAATAAATGGGGATATATGCATTTCACCCATGACCGCAAAATCTAATCATTGAATTAAGACCTATTTATAGCAGATAATACAAAGAACCAAGATGGGAAAAATGACACAAAAAACCCAGTAATAAATATTCTTAGGTGTAAAAAACTAAAAACAAACAACAATCCACAAAACCAGTAAAATTATGAGGAATTTAAAATAAAACAAAGAAATTAAAGGAAAATCGACAACTCTATGGGGATTTAGGGATTTCACCCATGTCCCCAAAGTCTAGTCACTGAGTTAAAACTAAAATATTGCCACATAATGTAAAGAACGAAGATGGATTAAAAGAAAGAAAACGTTTTTATAAAGCCGAAGCTCTAAACAATCAAATTAGAGCTCACCTCAAAAATTTCACTGGAAGAGGTTGTTTTGGTAACCAAATATCCTCAAATCCATCATCTCAACATCACTATGCATGGATATGAGAAAAAATGGATTTTTAGATTTGGAAATAGTGTATCTTGTAATGCATCTTTGCACCATCAATTTTAAAGATTTTCAAGTTCTCATAAACCTACCAGATCTACACTATTTTTTAAGCCTTAAATTTTATAATTAAAGATGAAAATATATTTTAAGGCTTTCACAAAGATTTTCAGTGTTGAAACCAAATTGTTTAGAGCCTCGGCTCTATACAAACCGCACCCTCAAAAGAAAGCTTATAACACTTAGCCACAAATATTCTAGTCCCAAATGATGCAAGGAACCAACAAAAGTAAAATGGTAGAGTAAAAATCTCCACCATGAATGTTCTTTTTACTTAAAAATCTAAAACATAATGTCAACTAAAATATTAAAAAAAACTATTGATAATTTCATATCAAACAAAGAAAACTAGAACGAAAATTGATCAGTTAATGGGGATCAATGGCTTTCACCCTTGCCCCCAAAGTCTAGTCATTGAACTGAAACATAAGTTTCTTTTTTTTTTGTAATTCAAAGGGGATGACAAGCCCCTATCTTTTTTTTGAAATCGTTAGTGGATTTTAAATGTGTTAGGTGAGAATGGAAGCCTAGACTTAAGCTGAGGAACTGAAACATAAGTGATGCTCGACAATGCACGTAACCATGAAAGATAAAAGGATGCACTAAAAACTAAGTAAAGAATTTGGCTTAAAAATAGAAAAGAATATCAATAAAAAATTCGGAAGAAATTATGAATGATTTCAACTGAAACACAAAAGATCAACTGAAACACGAATTTCACCCTTGACCCCAAGGTTTTTAAATTAAATTGAGAAATAAGTAATGCCAACCAATACAAATAATAGGGTTTATTAAAACTAAACTATGGATATCCTTTAACTTTAAACAATAAAAAGAAAAAATAACCCGTACTATAAGTAATGTATTGATAATTTCAAATCAAACAACAAAAACAGAAAGGAAAAACAGCTAACTAATTAAGGTTATACGGATGTCACCTTTGACCCCAAAGTATAGTTATTGAGTTAAGACATATCTATGTTGAACAATGCAAAGAACTAGGGTTAATAAAAGAAGACTTGAAATAGCTCAGTTACTAAATATCCTTTAGGATTATAAAAATAAAAGGGTATCAATTAGGCAAACAAAATTACGTATCATTTTAAAATCAAATAAAGAATAGAGGAAACCGAATCGACTAATAAATGGGGATATACAGATTTCACCCCTGACCTCAAAATCTAGTCATTGATTTAAGACCTAGTAGTAGCAGATAATACAAAGAACCAAGACGGAAAACTGACACATAAGAGATCCAGTCATGAATATTCTTAGACTTAAAAAATTATAAAGAAAGAACAATTCATAAAATCAGTAAAATTGTTGGGAATTTAGAATGAAATAAAGAAGGTCTTAAAGAAAATTGACAATCTATGGGGATCCATCGATTTCACCCTTGTCGCCGCAGTCTGGTCATTGAGTTAAAAATAAACTATTGCCACATTAATGCAAAAAACCAAGATGGATACACAGAAATCTTAAAACACTTGGCCACAAATATTCTAGTGTAAAAAATGCAATGAACTAAAACAAATAAATAGATACATTAAAAATCTGGACTATGAATATATTTTTGGCTTAAAAAAAAAAACAAAAAATATCAACTGAAAGATTAATTCATATCAAACAAATAAAATCGATAGGAAAATTGACCAGTTATTGGGGGCCTATAGATTTCACCCCTGCCCCCAATATCTAGTCATTGAACTGAAACATAAGTTACGCTAGACAATACACGTAACCATGACAAATAAAATGATGCACTAAAAAATAAGTAATGAATATCCTTAGGTTTAAAAATAAAAGAAGAATATCATATAAGGCTTCATCTATAGTCCATGATATTTGACTGTAAACTACTTATTGGTCTATGATGCATGACCCTAAAATGCCTATTAATAGGTCCATGGTATATGACCTAAAACATTACCATACAGTCTTTTTTGTATGACTATAAACTGCAGTACCCCTTGGACTCTTATGACCCTAAACACTAGCTACCCGTATTATTTTTATAAGAGTATGGAAGGCTTTTATATACAGTCTTTCATGTATGACTATAAAGTACCATACCCTTTGGAGTCTTATGACTCTAAGCACTAGCAACCCATACATTTTTTATAAGAGTATGGAAGGCTTTTATATACAGTCTTTCTTGTACAACTATAAACTACAATACCCCTTGGAGTCTTATGACTCTAAGCACTGGCTACCTGTACTCTTTTATAAGAGTATGGAAGGGCTTTATATCCAGTTTTTCCTATACGACTGTAAACTATTGTACTCCTTGGAGTCTTATGACTCTAAACACTGGCTACCCATCCTCTTTTTATAAGAGTATGCAAGGCTTTTATATACAATCTTTTCTATGCGACTATAAACTATAGTACCCCTTGGAATCTTATGACTCTAAACGCTGGCTATCAGTACTCTTTTGGAATATGGAAGGCTTTTATATATAGTCTTTCCTGTACGACTATAAACTGCAATGCCCCTTAAGGTCTTATGACTCTAAGCATTGGCTACCCATATTCTTTTATAAGGATATGGAAGGCTTCAACATAAATCCCCCATTCCTGTCAAAATGTTGTTCGTTTTCTTATAGTGATATTGCGAAAATACCTTTGAGATTTCAATGCACAGTTGAAGATTACCAAACCAAATACAAAATGTGCAATGGAAGAAAGGATTCATTATAAAGGTGCTTGCTTTATACATGATTTCAAAAAGAGAAAAACATCAAAAAGAAGAAGAAGAAGGATTCAATATAAAGGAGCTTGTCTTTGTACATGAGTTCAAACGAGAAAAACATCCAGAAAAAATCAACATATCAAAGGGTCCTAAAACGACATTATCATTCCCTCGCTTCAAGTGCTTTCTCCTTCATCTGCTTCTTGGTGATCTCCATGCTTTCTCTTGTTTTGAGTAGATCATTATGTGCTCTTATCATATAATCAGTAATGGTGATCACACGTTGAAGGGCAATATAAAGCTCACGAGAGTCATGACCAATTATCTCGCTATGGCTGAAATAGAGAGCTATCAGCTTATGGAGTTCCCTTTTTTCTGACTCAATATAGGCCTTTGCCTTTCCTATATTCTCCAGCGCAATTCCATAACGTGTGTACACTTGGAAAGATTGTATCCTGAGATCTCTACCTCTGGCCCCGGTTGCTTAGTCATATTCTTTGGCCTTCTCAGATGCATCTTTGTAGTCGACCACAGTTTGCTCCCTTTCGTCGATCACACCTAGGAACACATGGACTAAAGCCTCATGGTCCTAGGCTATATCCTGTGCAACTTGAAAAATCTCTTTCACCACCCTACAGAGCTTTCCTTCATCGACTCCCATGGTGCTGGAAAATGATATCTTCGGGGATACTTGAGGGAGGATGGTCCTCAGGTTCATCATGGAGCTATTCTTTGAGACCCTGAAAATAGCCTTCACCATGTCTCTGCCCATCTGCCTCTGAATTTCGTTCACCACTGGAGGATCTTGCATCATGGACTTTATCAAGTCTTCCAGAATACTGGGAATGATGACTAAAGCCCTCTCTGGTTAGCCACCTGTGCCCCATGAACTTCAGCCTCGGCCGTATCGAGAAGTGAATTTTCTATCAAAAGAGCAGGACGAACCGGCTTCATTCATGGCCTGTGCCTCTAGAACCTCCGCTCCATTCATACCCCATTCCTCTGTGATATCAGCTTCACCACATTTAATGGCAACATTTTCAATTATCGGTAGAGATGAGAGAACAGCTCCACCTGGAGAATCCTAAATGGTGAGTGTATGCTGAGGAACCTCATTTGAGGTTTGGGCAGAATGAGTTCCTGTAGAAATATAAGGGTTAGCATATAAACACGGATGGTTAGAAAGCCTTACAAAAGAATTGTTGGAATGAGTACCTAAAAGGTTGGCACCGTCTGTCTTTCCATTTCAAATTGCATAAGGCATGGCTAAGAGGAGGATCCCTCTTCAGGGATAGCTACTACAGATGATGAATCATCGTCAACCATTGGGGCTTTTCCCTTAGCCCCTCGTAGTTAATCTCTCTTAGCGGGCTTATACCTCAAAGTCCTTATGGAATGTTCCGTTGCAGAATTCCCTAAAGAAGAACTCTCATTTCTTCTTGGAGAGGCAAGAATGCCCCTCAAAGAATCAATTATGCCTTCCTCATGATCAGAGGAAGATATCAGCTCTATAGGATCATCAAAGATAGGTTTTGTCAAATATTAATGACTCTTTCACATGCGAGGCGAAGAAGAACGAGAAGGAGTGTCCAATTAAATCATTTAAATATCCCTAATCTTCTTCATCTTCTTTGCCTTGGATTCGCATCAAAAGCCAGACAAAGGGGTCTTGTTTCCCTTGTTGAAGGAATGGGCAATGCACTTGGAACCTACACTTTCGGCGTAGGAACCTTGTCCAAAGGCTGTGAACCCTTTGGTTTCTTAGGTAATCTCTTGACGAACGATGCCGAAGGTGCAGGACTACTTGTGCTCCTTTTATTCGTATCCTTTGAGCTTGCAATAGAATGCTTGGATTTTGAGGTGGGAGCATCAAATTCCTTCAAAGGATCCTTGGTAGTTAAAAGGATCTGGGTCTTCTTGTTGCCATTGACCAATGGTTCACCCTCAGATTTATACCTTCAGGGAGATGGGCTCTTAGCCTTTCTCTTGCTTTTGGATTTTCCTATGGGAACAAGATTTGAAGGACGTTTAGTGAAATTTGAAGTTGTGGCGTTCACTATCTGGACAAGGTATCGAATAAAAGGAATTTGAAACCTTTCTTGAGTTCCTAGCTTATTGTTTAGTAACACAATCAAATGATGATAGAAGGATTCTCGGGTTTCCTTTATCTTCCCTTCCAGAACCACGGCATCCAGTAGGCATTCAACACTGGCGATATTCCAATCATCTGGAAAATGCATTCATGTGGCCCAGTTACAAAAAACGGCTCTAATCTTGTTTTTGTAGTGTGACCAATTTCTTTTCTTGCCGGATCCTGGGCGTATTTTCCACTAGTTTCAAGAAATGTCCCTCTGAAATGCATTATCCCTGTGGTAGTAATTGTGGGTCAAGTATACATCTTCGCTATAATGAAGAACAACGAACTTGCTTGACTGGCCAAATAACTTGCAAGAGTCCCATGCCACTTTGATGTCACGACAAGGTCAATTGGCTAGTCTGTTAAAGGTATAATGCACAGGGCATCCTTGATCCATCCTATGTTGCCTTGTGAAGAGATGTGGGTTGTATAGCTCAATGTACTTTCTTCTACAGATCCTCAGAGGGAGTAGAGCTCCTCAGATGTTCAAGAAATACATGATCTTCTGTTCGATAATCGGATACCCATCAATTTGAAAATAATATTCATCCACAAAGAGACGATCTTTGGGACCCCCAGATGGAAAGGGCTTGACCTGGAAGAAATCCCCACCCCAAAAGAATTTCCTTGCTCTAACTGTCGGAGTGAAAGATTGCCCTGTGACCCAGTAGGTGTAGCAAGGATGGAAAGATGTTAGCGTTTGTCTTGGGGGTATATTCATAGGTGTTAGGGTGTCAACACCTAACCACCCATTGATGTAATGAATGGGGAAGGGTGTTCGAACATTCCTTAGGGTCCTGCTAGCATCTATTGTCGCATTCAACCCGTTGTAGATGTTGCATAAGACTGGCAAAGCTAATAAACACCTATAGCTCTATTCCATATTGCATGCTGCATAAAGGCACTCTGAGAGAAGGAGGTTTCTTGCTTGCATTGTAGATGGGATTATTTGGCTTCCCTCGGCTTTCTTTAAATCAAAGAAGTGGGAGATCCACATTTGAAAGGTGACATCCTTTGTCAAAGTAGTCAATTTAAAACATTATTTGAATAATCTCTTTAAGCACTTTGGCCTTCGAAGGCCTTCATAAAATTCAGCCCCAAAGATGATATTGTTCTCCGGGGTGAACTCGTCATTGCGTTCTTCAAGAAGACATAGACCCTCAATAAAATATAAATCTAGGAGAGAATTTCATCCTCTCCATGATCAAAGAAATTGGTGTTTGTCTCAAAACACCATGTCTCCAAATATGCCCTCACGATTTTTGCAAAACGGTCATAAGGGAACACTAAGCATTCGTAGACACGTAGAAGTCTTGCAGCTTGGAGCCTCTCTCTAAAATGGGCACATATTTCCCGGGTCCAAGTGCAGTACCCATGAATGAACCCACATTCTCCTTCACATCTGAACCCTGAGGAGACCCACGAGGATTTCTATGCAACGATTTGAGGACCCAAGATTGGGAAAAGATGGGTGTCAGTTGCATTCTTGTGAGCAAAGTGAAGTAGAAGAATGCGTTGGGGCAGACCATTCAAGGAATGATGATTAAACTCCTTGCATTCAACAGGCTCCACTAGGAAGTTAATAAGATTAGTGGCATTTCAGGTCCTCGTGATATTTACTCTCATCTTGACATACGAGTTGATGCTGAGCCAAATCGACACCCGTGCACTATCATTCCCAATCTTCCCCTTCTTTTAGGAATTCTTTGGGATGCATAATGCTTGAAAAGAGGCAAAAGGGACCCCATATCAGTCATAGCCTGAGTAAACTCATATTTTTTCATTTATTCCTAAGGTTCATAACCTATGAACGATGCCTTTGCGGCACAGGTCCAGGTTCAATCCTTAGACTAATATATCTTTATATAGCTTGAGGCTCCTAACTTACGACTGATGCCTTTGCGACTCAAGTCGAGGTTCGAGCCTTAGACTAATATCTCTGCATATGGCCTCAGGCTCCTAATATATAACCGATCCTTTTGCGGCTTAGGTCGGGGTTCCTTAAGGCTCCTAACCTACAACTGATGCTTTGTAGCTCAAGTCGAGGTTCGACCCTTGGATTAATATCCCTTCATGTAGCCTAAGGCTCCTAACATATGACCGATGCCTTTGCGACTCAATTCGAGGTTCCTTAAACTAATATCTCTACATATGGTCTAAGGCTCCTAACCTGCGACCAATGCCTTTGTGGCTCAGGTCGGGGAACCTTAGATTAATATCTCTTCATGTAGCCGAAGGCTCCTAACTATGACCGATACCTTTGCTGTTCAAGTTGAGGTTCGACCCTTGGACGAATATCTCTACATATGGCCTAAGGCTCCTAACATATGAATGATGTATTTGCGGCTCAGGTCGAGGTTCGACCCTTAGATTAATATCTCTTCATATAGTCTAAGGCTCCGAACCTACGACCAATTCCTTTGTGGCTCAGGTCAAGGTTTGACCTTTAGACTAATATCCCTTCATATGGTCTAAGGCTCTTAACCTATGACCAATTCCTTCGTGGCTCAAGTCAAGGTACGACCCTTAGATTCATATATATCATAAGCAATCCGAGTTGGAGTTTTGATTCATGGACTCATATCAGACGCATATATGACTTGGTGACCATTAAACCGACACTTGATGACTTGAGGTAGAGGATTAGAAGCCCCAAATTCATTTCGGGTGCCATGATCTCAAGCCGAGGGGTTTAAATGTATGGGCGATAGACATTAACTAAGCCTTACTGACGAAGGATAAAATTCAGTTTCAATAAAAGGATTCAAAGCTGGGCGATTGAACTCAAGGGGCATACAACCCCTGGCTAACACAGGTTAAGAATACTCAAGTAGACTCATTATTGAACTCTTGATTCCTATCCGGCATTCCATGGAAAACTCAATGAAATTTCTGAAGAAATCTCAAGGGATTTTTACAAACTTTTGGTAGCGCTTTCACATGGGGCATTAAATCCAAAAAATCCCAGATGCTCGATTGATCGAAAGCCAAAGTTGGGGCATAGCCCAAGAGCATTGACTCAGTTCAAAGAACGGGACTGGCAAACAAAATCATTGAACCTTCCATCAAGAGCATATGCTCAGAAATTGGGTTACGGCCATGACGACTGCAGAGAATGGAGATACAAAGAAAAGATGATAAAATGAAAATAAAGGAAATAAATTTTTGAAAAGGGGACTTACTATATATGTTAGGCTTCTACTGATAACTTGAAGTGGAAGACCGATAGCACCAAATCTGCAAGCTCTGATTGCGAAAAATTAAAAAAATCGATGTTCTTCAAACTCCGGAGGTGCTAGATATCGATATGAGGGTCGGAAAGATTGTCCGGAATCCTTTGGGGATACAGAGACAATAACTGTGAAGAATTTTTTTCGGAGAAGAGAAGGTCAGATGGGGTTGAGAGAAGATCTCTTTGAAGATTCACAAACACTTCAAAAGCAAGAGCTTGCATGATAATGGCGGAGAATGACCGAAAATGCGGAAAGTCGCTTAAGAATGTAGAAAGCTGGAAGGTGTTTCTTTGATAAGGAAGAATGACAAGGTTGAAAGTGATTCGTCCCTACTTGTAAATGTTATTCGGGATTGTTGTCATCCCTCATGGAGGTTACATATGATTGTAGTTAATTGTCAGAGTAGGTTATCCACTCGTACATGGTCAATATTCCATATTTTTTGTGAGGCCAACATGGTAGTCGATGCCCTTGCTAAGAAAGTTGCATTTAGTTATGAACAGACTATTTGGTGCTTTCAACCACTTGACTTTATTTCCTTGTTTTTACTTCATGATTTTGTGCAGTTGTCCTATTATAGGGTTGTAAAATAATGAGTCATTACTTCCTTATTTTTCTATTAATGACAAATGAGTAGGGGCCTTCTCCTCCATTGACTTACCCAAAAAAAAAAAAAAACGATAAAGAAGAAATTGGATTTGAGGAGCCAACACGTGGGTGTCCTTGCCTTAGAATCCGCAGAGTTATGTGGCAGGATAATGATGCCATTCGTGCATTTTACCGAAATTCCCTCACTTGAGAAGGAAAAGACTCTTAATTCTAATGCTTTTACCATATTGGCCTTGGCATACTTGAAAGATTGGGGTGAAAGTTACGATTTTGAACTAAGGTCTATCTTGTGCCTAATGAATGGGCCTTGGATAACTGTAATGGATGGTGCATAGGGCATGAAATGTATACATAGAGACGTGGCAATAACGAGAATGCAAACTGAATGAAATAAAAAAAATGTAATAATGCCCAATATTGAGCAAAATAGGTAGCTTTATTTATGATGTGGGATGAAGCCCTTACAATATTGTTGATATAAAAAAAAAACAAAAGAGAGATAAAGAAGACAATAGCTCTAGTAGGGTCGTTTCTCAGGCCGTTATTCCATAAAACGGACCAGCTTGGTGATCCTGGCCAACTTCCTCTTGATAGAGATGAGTGTCTCCCTGGCATGCTTGACATATCCTCGATAGAAGGTGGAATATTCTGATGATGCTTCATCTCACGACAAATCCTTGTCAACAATTCCCAAAGGTAGGCAATCTCCCTAGACTTGGGTTTATAGACTCACATATGGAAGCCGAAGGGTTTATCTCTTAGGAATAAGGAGATAATGATGATGAAGTATTGAGAAGTGGCGACTTGATGGTTATCCGTCCCACTATTAAGTACGAGGTTCTTAGAATAAAGTGAATGTTTAAATGGAATTAATGCATGCATGTGTCGACTCAATGAAGAAAAGAATACGATGTCAGTAAACCCATCCAAAGCACCGAACGTCACACGCCTTTTAGGATTCTCCCATGCACGTAACGCCTGGTGTGGTTTTGTTGGGTGTATTTTAATGCCATACATGATTAGATACATTCTGACAAACGCTCGACAAGATTGAAGGGATTGTAAGACAAGGGTTCTGATGAACGCCAGATGAATGTTCCAATGATGGATGAGATATGTAAGATGGATAAGCTTAAAAAGACCTCAGATATACTCATTAGTCATCATATGAGACTAAATTCATTCTAACAGACACCCGATAAGCTGAAGATGCAATGGTGTTTTGATGAACGCTCGATAAATTGAAATGTTGATGTAAGGCAGAAGTCTTTTGACGAATGTTGGATGTTGTCTTAAAAAACAGTAGATAAGATGTGAGCATAGTCTCTTTTATATCTGCTAAGTTATGAGACGATATGATATGCTCAGGATTCATGAGATGATGACCCCTATATGCCTTCGAGTCTTGACTTGTTAGGCAACACTTATATGTTATGACTTATGACAGATAATGATATGATGTCAATGACTCGTTAGTCAAGCATGTTCATTTTTTTCGACTTTCGATTGATGATAAAGGATATTAAGACCATCTCATTCTGAGACAGGTTCTAGGAAACACATACTCCTAAGGGCACCATATGCCTCTCCATGTGATATGGGGAGGAACTTGATGCAGTTTGACATATATTTTCCTGATTCATCGTCAGTTACATATGTGCACTAATGGTTGATGAGAAGAGACCATGAAGATTTTTTAATTTCAGACAAAACTTTGAGAGATATATACTCCTAAGGTCCCTATATGCCTCTCCACTGGATATTGGAGGAGTTTTGATAAGATGTGATATGTCTCTTTTAATTAGTCGTTGGTTAAGGATATGAGGACTCACAGATGAACTATAAGGAAACCTGGCCATATGATGTTATAATGGGGTAAATCCTTTAAAAGATATAGGCTCTAAGTCAATATTAGGAGTTGGCTTAACCCCAGCGTTCATATCCACCGTCGGTCAAGAAATGCCTTGACTGAAGCCTTAAAGCTTCATGTTTTGAGATTATGCTGAGACTCTCTGGTTAGGTGTCTCGATCTTGCCCTCCTGATCCTGGATGATCGTGCGGCACGTGTCTTGGGTTTCAAGGGAAGACCAGAGATGTTTTTGAGATCGCTCTTAAGGAACCTTGTTCGAGAACGGAGGTAGGTGTTACCAACTAGTGAGAGAGGAATTTTAAGGTGGGTTCGAGACTTACTCGGGTTGGCTAGCGTGGGTGCCCTCTTAGATAACGAAGAAAGCCTAGTAATAAAACTGGTTCGGAATCGCCTCCCTTGGCTTGTATTCTTCTTGTTTTCTGCAATCACACACACATATGGCAAATATTATAAGACAGGTGGCACCTTTTTCTTCTTTGATGAACGTAAACAAGCATGCGCATCCAAAAAGAAGAAGACAAGAAAGATGGGGGAGAGAAGAGTTGAACTGAGCGAGAGCATTAAGCTGGCGAGTAATTGGCCTGACGTGGTAGCAAAATAGGTTCTGCAACTAAGACTGACTCACATGATCACTACTAGATGTCATTACCAATACTGACTAGCTAGGCACGATGGTCACTCTGTCGTGGCAATAAAGCGAGCCAAGTAAAGTGAGCCAAGTAATCCTGACACAACAACATTACGGCTAGACGACATGACTACCATGAAAGGCTAACCTCAATCCCTCTTTGTCGAAAGACAAAGTAGTAGAGTGATGGTTATGAGGAAAGAGAAGAGGAGAACAGACAGAAGGAGGGAGAATAAAAGAAGAGGAGACGAGATGATGAGAGAGAGAGAGAAAAGGGAGTGCAGTCAGCGCTAGGTATTGCCGACTGTGTTAGAAGAAGAGGGAGAAAAAGCAGTCGGTGTTAGGCTTCACCGACTTTATCAGAAGAGAAGCAAGGAAGAGAATCAACTGGCACTAGGCTTGTGCCGGTTGTGATGGGAGAGAAGCAAGGGAGAGAGATCGAGCCGGCGTTATGCTTTGCCAACCATGACAGAGGAGCGAGAAAAATCCAACCGACGCTAGGCTTCGCTGATTATGACAGAAGAGAGGAGAGGGAAATCTAACTGGCACTAAGCTTTGTCGATTGCATTAAAAGAGAGGAGAGAAAAAATCCCCCCTGGCGTTGGGAATGAAAGAAGTAGAGAGAGAAATCCCACTCGACATTGAGAATGAAAGAGAGGAGAGAGAAAACCTCATTCGATGCTGAAAATGAAAGAGAGGAGAGAGAAAATTCCACCCGACGCTGGGAATGAAAGAAAAAGAGAGAGAGGAGAACCAATCGACGTTGAGAATGAAAGAAGAAGAGAGAGAAAGAAGAACCAATAGGTGCTAGGAATGAAAGAAGAAGAGAGAGAAATCCCACCCGATGCTGGAAATGAAAGAAGAAGAGAGAGAGGAGAAGCAACTGGCGCTAGGCTAGCACCAGTTGTGATGGGAGAGAAAGAGATAGAGATGAGAAGAAGAGAGAGAAAGAGAGAAATGAGAAAAAGAGAGAGAAAGAGATAAAGATGAGAAAAAAGAGAGAGAAAGAGATAGAGACGAGAAGAAAGAGAGAGAAAGAGATAGAGACGAGAAGAAGAGAGAAAGAGATAGAGACGAGAAGAAAGAGAGAGAAAGAGATAGAGATGAGAAGAAGAAAGAGAAAGAGATAGAGATGAGAAGAAGAGAGAGAAAGAGAGATAGATGAGAAGAGAAGAGAGAAAGAGATAGAGATGAGAAGAAGAAAGAGGGGAGGAGAGAGAAATTTACTTGCTTGAAGGGTATCAATCATTTTCTTCTCTCTCCTCTCTCTCTCTCCAAGACGTACTCACAGGCTCAAGCAAGAATGGAAATTTCTATTGAATGATCAAATAATGAACCGAGAGGTCTTTACAATTTAGCCTTGCATGTTTATATAGAATTGGGCCCAAACATGGGTGGACACCCAAAAACTAGCTAGAATTGAAGATAATTACAATTTAATTAAATTTAAAGAAATTCTAAAAATGGGTGAGCCTAACAATATGTAAAATTCCATAACAGTCCCTATTGCTGCCCTAGAACTCGCGTGATCTTCCGTGGCTGACTCGGAGGCGCTCTAATGCCCGTTTGATCGAAATATTATTGTTTTCTTACAGGGTTTGGCATGGCGATCGTTTTTATACCAACTTCCAGCCATGAATCGTGTTTCGAACCACGATCATGGGACTTGAAATGTGCTTGAATCTTGAAAGCTTCAAATCAATTGTGAGCTCTTTCCTTGATGTTTCTTCATGATTTCTTCATTGAATCACACTGAACATACCGTCACGATCATGTTGCAACAAACGTAGCTTGATTTTGTGTCAGGATGAAGATTTTATCGTCTTCAGTTTTTGACCAAAAATCTTGAAATCCAGTGGCTGGAATTTACAGCAGTTTCGATGCCTTCGTGTGTGAAATCCAACCGTTCATCGTATGCGAGGTTCAGATCAGAGATAGCC
Organism: Amborella trichopoda; assembly: GCF_054954075.1. NCBI lineage: Eukaryota > Viridiplantae > Streptophyta > Magnoliopsida > Amborellales > Amborellaceae > Amborella > Amborella trichopoda. Next base: position 19,426,203 of record NC_142340.1, read on the forward strand.
TCGGACCTCACACACATAATGCAATTAGTTTCGTGCCGATCGGGTCTGCGAGCATTGTGATCTGGCTCCTCGAACGAGTTGTGCTGCTGCTAAATTTTCTGCAACTTCCTTCGTAGATCAACGAATTTCATTTAGTTTTTCTCTTTACTTGGGAGTCATCACGGGGCGTACCACATATCAAATTGCTCGTCTTGATAAGACGAACACGCTCTCCGAATTTGGTAGCAATCCGACTTGGAACGAGTGAGCTATAGGCCCTAAAAATGACTGCCCATGACTACAAAACAACCACCTTTAATGGTGTTTTGATGGAGTGAGGCCACACGGGAATAGTGTGCAGCCTACCCCTTTTTCGTATTTTACCCATAACTTTGTCTTGAAGTGCCTGATTGAGCCGACACTTGACCCATAGGAGTTTTCGACCGTGCCGTATCTAATAGCAGTGGTCCCATAGCTGTTGGACGCACCAAAAGTATGACTCTAGTTACAGAGTCCATTTTAGGGCACAAGAGACCGATTTCGCTGAAATTATTTCTTTATGTTTACTGCCTTTGATATGTCTGATCGTGATGAAAATTGGCAGGTAGTCCTTTGAAATGCTGATGAAGATCTTGACCAATTATGGGGCCATTTTGAGACTTTTGGGAATTTCCATTGTTTTGTACACTTTATTGACCTGCTTCTCACTTATTCCTAATCAGGGATCAAGGTGCTGAAAAAGACATTCAAATACTCTGAGGGAAATATGTTTGAGGTATTATAACCCTCACCTTGAAGTTTCATATCATCCGGAGCTGGCTTAATCCATCATTTGTATCCCCCATCAGTTAAGGCCTTTAAAGCTTCATACCATGTATATCACAAACATGATGATCCCTGGTTATGAAAATTGAGATTTCTCTCTCGATATTAGGAATTTACCCATGGAACCAAGACCATTGGATTCTTAACTCGACGCCATATCACTCTTAAAAGGTGTGGCATCATTTGATTTGCGCATAGGGAGAATATGCATCCGCAATATACTAGTGTTGCTGACGTGATTTCCAATAGAAACACAAGAAGTTTGATGCATGTGATCCCTCTCATCTGTGATTAATTTAAGGTGAGATTTGGATTGTTGGGTTCCTCTCCGAGTCTTCTTTCATCTCTCCAAATTTCATGATCTCCATCACAGAGCGGTTGAAGAACTACGAAGATACATTAATGCTATGCTGCGGAAACTTTATTAATAGGCGATGAGATAACAGATTCCAGATTTTTCTCACCCAATACCTTCATTAAAACTGATGTTCGTGAGTCCAAAATTCGAAATACTATAAAAATGAGCATTGACCATGAGATGGGTGCATTCAAATTCAGTTTGAATGACTATATTGAAGCAACATGGTGAAGATCAATAGTTGAAGATGTAGGATGAAATTAGCGGATGGATAAACATTGAAGATTGTCGTGCTTTCCCGTTAAAGAATGATGATTATTGAAGAAGAATATATAAACTCATCTTGCAATCAGAGAGGGGTTTACTTCAGTCTTAATTTTTAGAGGATTTGACTCTCTTAGACTGAATTATTGTGTTTAACAAGATATCAGGAGAGATGGGTTGTGTACACAGTGTGTGAAGAAACATTCCCCTATACTGTCTGCTGAAACACATCGAGAGAGATAGAGAGAGAGAGAAAAAAAGTTTTATCTTACTTTTCTTTGATCCACTTGAAGCCCGTTCTTGAAGAAGGAGCAGACTCAAGGAATAGTATCTCTACGTTTACATATTTCAACTCAGGTATACAGGCTTATATGCTCAATGTTATTATTCCTTTTTATTATATTTTCTTTCCTAGAAATGAATATATAGGTTTCAAGACCCGAATCAAGGGTATTCGGTCTAGATATAGATTAGTGTAAATTTTAACAAAGGATTAAACCTCTGGGACTGTTCCATTCCCAGCATGTGATATAAAAACTTGTGTTTCTACGATATGGAATGTACGGGAGAATTTGGCCCCGAATGTGATGGTCTCTAGTCATTTATTTGAAGTTTTATGTTTATTTAAATATTTTAATCAATATAAGCATCTCATCTTTTGGAGCATTCAACGATTCGCTAATTTGGGAAACCTGAGAGAAAGAATTGGTCCCTATTGAAATTTGAGTGATTGCATTCCGTCTTCATCTAGAGCTAGCAGTCTTATGGAAGAAAGCAGTGTTCATGTCCCCTTCTTTGAGCCACTTTATTCTAGAACACTGAAATCAGTAGATTTTCTCTTGCTTTAGAGTACACAAGAGGTAGATTTTTTCCTGAAGCCTAGAGTCACTTTCCTGAGGTGTGAGGGGGTGGGTTTCTTCTGTAGATCTAACACTGAAATAGATGATGACAAGGCTCAGATAGGGTCACTAAAAGTTCATGGCAGATTACGACTCTATTGTTTCAATGACACAGGTTCAGGTTTATGCCAAAATATCTGTACAAGCATGCATTGGTTCTTTCTATGTGTGTGTATGTGTGTTTGAGTTTTCTGCATCAATTTTCATTATTGTTTTAGCTATCAAGCAACCAACAAGACGGCCACGTGAAGAAAACCATCTCAAACATCCAACTGAACTGTTAACTAACAAACCTCTCATGTGGTTTTTCTACAAGTACAAAGTCTAAGAGGTGGTCACATGAAGAAAACCATCTCAAACATGCAACTGAACTGTAAACTATTAAACCTCTCTTGTTTTTTCTACAGCTACGAACTCTAAGTGGTGGTCACTGAGGCCGAATCCCCTCTCTTGCATGGAATTCTCATATCCTCAGAACTTGTGGCAATGATGACCTTCATTATCAACAATGATGTGAGAGCTCGATCACATATTGTCGAAACTTACAGAGGTCACCAATAAGAAATTTGTGGCCTCAAATGGTCTGCTTCAGGCAAACAATTAGCAAGTGGTGAAAATGACAATAACCTCCATATTTGGGATCAAAGCTTAGCAAATTCTAGGAACTCACCGCCGCATAGATTAGAGGACCATTTGGTGGCAGTTAAGGCATTGGCTTGATGCCCATTTCAGCATAATTTGTTGGCTTTAGGTGGAGGTGGGGGTGATAGGTGTATCAAATTTTTGAATACGCATATTGGGACTTGCATGAATTTGGTGGATACGGGGTCTCAAGTGTGTTCATTGTTTTGGCGTAAGAATGATAGAGAGTTGTTGAGCTCTCATGGGTTTACTCAGAACCAATTGACATTGTGGAAGTATCCATCCATGGTGAAGTTGGCTGAGCTTAATGGTCATACTTCTAGAGTTCTATTCATGGCCCAGGTATAAAATTTTGATCTCGTGACATTTCAACTTCTGGTTTTGATAATTAGTAGCTTTTCACTTGTTTCTGTTTTTTTTTTTTTTTCCTTGAGAAATGTTGTATGTTAAGTTTGTTGTTTCTATGCAGAGCCCATATCGGTGTATAGTGGCCTCAGCTGGAGCTGATGAGACATTGAGATTTTTGCAAGTTTTTGGAGCTCCTGAACTTCTCAACAGCAAGCCTGAAGCTAAGACTTCATTTGGCCCATACAACAATATCAACCAAATCTAATGAGAGAGAGTAAAAGAGGGAGAAGGAGAATGATATGATCCATTTCAAAGCGAGAGGTCTCTACCATAGTTACCGAGAGAGCCCAACTAGGGTGGCGGTCCCGCTCCGGAACCTAGCTCTAGCACTCCGTAGCCGGGATCACGACCGAAACTCGTTCCTTACTTTTTGGGAGCTCGCTCCTATTTTTAGGATTCTCGATCCCATTCACAACGGAGCTCGCTCCCGATACTGCACGGAGTGCGTTCCTTCAATTTTAGGATCTCGTTCCGAAATAAATTAGATTCCTGCTCCTAGAGTTTTAAGAGCGCGATCCCTACATTTTCGGAACTTCATCCCTATTTTCCCGAAACATCCTAAAAGAAACTTCTTAAATAAAATTAATTTTTAAAATAAAATAATTATATTTTATGCCAAATTTTTATAAAAGTGGAGTCTTGCCCTGGGAGCGTGGACTAATCATGCATAGAACACGATCCTTCCTTGAATGGAGCTTGATCCTTTTCAAATAGGAACACGATGATTCTCAGATGAGGGCACAATCCTGTTGTCAATGGGACCCTAATGAATATGGGAATATGATCCCATTTGACATAGAAAGTGTTCCAGTTAAATAAGGATCTCGATCTCAATGTATTGGAAAAGCACTCCATGTTCATACAGAATCTCGATCTGTTACTTTTACCCTCACCGGAACTCACTCCCCGAGCTCCAAAGGTTTAAGCAGACATCGGTCCGACGCTCTCGCTCTCGAAACCGGAGCCATTCCCGCTTACGCTCCTGGTAACTATGGTCTCTACCCATTTTATGCACGTCAGACTGATTGGAGAGAGAAAGAGGTATACAAATTTACACCTCCTTTTTTATTGGAGAGAGCTCATTAATGATTTGTTGAGGGAGGTGAAGGAATATTTCCCCCTAGGGTGATCCTTCACTTCCTTCAACAAATCATTGATGATTTTTTGATCTCATCTTCCTTCATGTTATTCCCTAGGGGGAAAGGTGTGTTGCTCAAATAGAGAAAGTTTCCTCTTTGTATGGTCGGCTTGGGTTGCACTTGTGTTTTTTCATCCATCGAAGCTTATGGTTCAGCAAGCATGTGAATTACAGGATAAAGAAAATCAGTCAATAGATAGTTTGTGTTTCTTGCAATTTTTTATCATTATTGATTTTTAGTTATATTTAATTAACTTGCTTTTTTCAGTTTTTTTTTTCATTGTCCTATTGTGAGGTCTTTCAAGGCTTGGATTATAGAAAAACAGCCAGCAGGGTGAAGACATGCATGAAAGAGATCCATTGAATCGGTCAGTAGAGAAAATACCTCTTTCTTTCAGTTTATATCATTATTTTAAGGGTGCAGTTTGTATAGATCTGAGGCTCTAAACAATCAAAGTAAAGCGCACCTTCAAATAGCGTCAAGAAATGTGGTTTCAATACTAGAAATCTTTATGATAGCCTTAAAATATATTTTCATCTTTAATTATAAAATTTAAAGCTTAAAAAATAGTGTAGATCGAGCACATCTGTGAAAACTTGAAAATCCTAAAAACTGATAGTCCAAGATGCACTATTTCAAAAAATTGAAATCATAGTTTCAAAGAGCACTAAGTGGGTCCTAAGCGACTTGGGGGGTCCAGGCCACCCAGTGCCCAGGCGGGCGCTCAAAACCTGGGTGGCCCAGTTGAATCCAAAAATGATTCTACAGTTATATATAGTATAAAATATAATAATTATGTATTTAGGGCACATCGGAATTGAAATTATACTACACATTAGCACACACTCCATGAGCATAACCATAAGTCGGTCTATAATCCATATCGAATTAAAGCTTAAAATTTATCATTCATAATTAAATCAAAGTTCAAAGTTTAATAATTATTCAATATTCATCATTCATCATCAGAAAAATTAGGGTTTGCTGCATTAACATCATATTCATCAGAATTGTCACCCTCCTCGACATATTGATCGTCCTCCTACGTCTCTTCTAAATCTGCCTCTTCTTCCTCATCTTCCTGCTCCACCCTCATTCTCTGTTCAGAAGATCTAGTGGCTCTAAGAGGGTCAGTTGATGTCCCTGAAGCATCTATGACCATGTCCCATGTTAATCCTTCATGTCCCTCGACCTCATCATCATCAACTAACCACTCCATAGTATTGTCCAAATTTTTTTATCCGATGGGGTCTTTCTTATCTCTCTTAGCAAACCTGTCCTTCAAGAATCGATTCTACTTGACATAAACTAGGTCATTGAGCCTCTTTGATTCAAGCAAGTTCATTATCTTTGTATGAATCTAACAAAATCAAATGAAACTAATTAAAATCTATGGTTCATTTATTATTAATACAATTATACAAATTACCATTACGGTCTTACCCCTTCAAAAGTATTCTAATTGTGCTCACAACCAGATGAGGAAATGGTTAGGTTTAAGATTCGAATGGCCAACTTTTGTAAATTTGCAGAACGACACCCAGGTTGGCTCCACCAATGAGCTGCACAGACATAGAATGAAATCATAAATAAATAATAAAATTATAAAAATGAAATTTGATTACTTGAACTTGATGAACTTAAGAATATTATTACTACGGTACCTGGATCAATTTTGGTCATTTGCCTCATCGTCATTGGACTCCCAAAAGACTTTAATGAGTACTTGTAATTTACAGCTCATCAGCGCATATAATATCTTGGATATCAGGATCAGGGACGAACACGTCTACACACTTATTAAATCAAGTCATTTGTGTGTATATCCTTGTCAACATAAAAAAAATTTGGGTTCAAATAATAACCAGCTGCATGCAATGGCCGATATAGCTGCTTATCCCACTTCTCATCAATAATCTCCAAAGCAGGTTTATAGCAGTTCTCATCATTATCAAAATTTTGAGCTCTCTCTCTTTTGCATTTCTCCGTAACCTCATATATATAGCCCATAGAAGGCTTGTTATTATCAATCATGCGAAGGACTTTGACAAGAAGAAAAAATGCCTTAAGAGCACCCTTCACGCATCACCAAAAAGCCTTGGAAATGATAATATCTCTCACTTTCTTCCCAACCTGATCCTTGGACCACTTGCATGCTCTCCAGTCATTCGAGGTAAACATCCGCCTCAATTGCACTCTCTTCGAATATATTTTATCTAAGCATAAGTACCATGTCGCAAATCTCATGACTCCAGACCTCGCAATTTCTTTTTTCTTTGTAAATCTACATATCATGCTAAGGGTGAGATGGTGGCCATAAATGAAGTTTGTACCTAACTTTGCCTTCTTCACTGCACTTGATATCTCGATTAAACTGCCAATAGCCTCAAGTATGAGGTCTATACACTGTGTTACACATGGTGTCCAAAATATCATAAGATAAGCTATGCACAACAAATTAGCTACAACAACATTAGGAGCAACATTGTCTGTGACAACCTATGCAACAAGATGCTCCCCAACCTCCTTGATTCCCTTCTCTATAACCTAGAATATGTAATGGGCATCATGGATGTGATCAGAGGCATCAATAGACCTCAAAAAAATAGTCCCTAAAGGATAATTCACAAGCAAATTCATCTGACTTCTTCTCTTCCTATCACTCCAAGCAACAATCATAATAAAAACCCCATACTGAGCCCATGCATCGTTCTTAACTTCTACAGGTTCCTTCGTGACACGCACCACCTTTTTCAAAAGTGGTTGTGAAGGCTCATATGGGGTTGGGGGTTTCATCCCAAACTCAAATTGGCCAATTGCCTCTACAGCAGAATAGTAGCTGCTTAAGCGAGCGGTATTGAAAGGAATACCCGCCTCATCAAAACATGTAGCAAGGCAATAAACAACTCTATCTCTCTCTCCTTCTTCATTCTATTTTCAATAGTGGTTTGCTTCTTTGTTTTTTCTCCTGCAACCTCAAGGTCAAACCGAGACAAAAACTATACATAGGGCCTCTAACCCGAGTCTTCTTACTCTCAGAACCAGAACCAGAAGCAATTACAATTGCCTTTCCCTTACCCCTAATAATGGATTGTTCTCCCTCTTGACATCCCTCTCCAATCCCATCCTTATCACTATCATCATCATAATTGACCCGAACCCCAGACCTATTATCTGCTATAGAGGCAAAACTCTCATCTTTTTTCATCTTCACCATATTCCAAAAATTAGTTATTTCCTCTTTAACAACATCAAGAGTCTTTTTACATGGGGCAACATCCCTCCTGATCTCGGCACGATGTTTCTTGGCCCCCTTTTATATCCTTCTCACAAAACTTGCATCTTGTGCAATTTTTATCATTAGGATATGAGTTGTAACCATATTTTCAACTGGGATCATCATTCCTATTATATCTCGAAGAAGACATCTCAAAATAATGAAATATATACGAGTAATAAAAATCACTTACTTTGAGTTTAATTACTCAATCTCCAAACTTCCACTTCAAAGATGCTTCTAAGGACTCAAAATCTTCTAAAATCCCACCCAATAGATTTATAAAACATCAACAATTAAATCTAATATCAATGAAAAATGTTTTTCTCATAACTTTGAGAAACCCTTCGATTCTAAAGTAATCACCAAAAAATTATTTTTGGGAGGCTTTCTCTCTCTAAAATGGGCTCCAATATGTTTTTGGTTTCAAATGGACCTAAAACACCCATTTTTAGCCCTATAGTATAAGAAAAAAAGAAAACTTCCCTTTGAAAATTGTTTTCCCGCTCTAGGAGAGGCGCAGTCCTTGGGTGGCCGCCCAAGTCTAGGCGTTGAGCGGCCGCCTAAGCGGTTTCTTGGGCGTCTAGGCGAGCGCCCAGGGACAACCGCTTTTTTAGGGTGCATAAGCCAGGGCGATGCACCCAGGCCCCCAGATCCGCCAAGGCGGCCGTCCAGGCTTGAAATCAATTTTTTCCTCATGTCCATGCATCTTGATGTCGAGATGATCAGTTTGAGGATATTTGGGCATCAAAACAACCTCTTCTAGTGAAATCTTTGAGGGTGGGCTCTAATTTGATTGTTTAGAGCCTTGGCTCTATATAAAAAAATCCTGAAAATTGATTGTTTAGATCGAGTAGATCTATAAAAACTTGAAAATCCTAAAAATTCACAGTCCAAGATGCACTATTTCTAAAACCTGAAATCCATTTTTTCTCATGTCCATGCATCTTGAGGTCGAGATGATTAATTTGAGGATATTTGGGCATCCAAACAACCTCTTCTAGTGAAATCTTTGAGGTGGGCTCTAATTTGATTGCTTAGAGCCTCAGCTCTATATAAAAAAAAGTAATATTATTGCTTTTTTGTTATTTATTAACTTATGCTCTTGTTTTTCCTTTGTCTTCTATGAGGTCTTTTCGAAGCTTGATCCATGATCAGTCATGTCTGTATGAATGTATGAATGTATGAATGTAGAGAGCTGAAGAAAGCAACTTTCCCTAATGGGAAAGCTTTCTATACTTCCCCTACAATATAAAAAAACTATCCTCCCCCTCCTTTTTAACCGTTGATTTGAAATGGGTGGCTGATATCATTTGAGTGAAGTTGTCATAAAAATAGGTTTATGGGCTCAACCGGTTGCCTAAAACCTTTCCCCGGTTAAATGGAAGGAGCAAGCTCCCTATCTCTCCCTCTCCTCTGTCTCTATCTCTCCTCTCTCCATCTCCTTCTCATCCTCTTTGGATGATAGAGGAAGTTTTCTCTTCTCTATGAGACCCAACGACTCTTCTCTCACTCTCACTGAAGCTTTGCAGACCCAACGGCTCTTTCTCTCTCAAACCTCATCTTTTTGTGGACCCTCGTTTCTCTCTAATAGTGGCATAGAACTATTTTCTCATTTTCTATGTAACCTCCCAAAGTTGATTTCTTTGTATTGAGGCAGCTGAAAAAAAAAAAAAGAACGAGCTTTTGGTGATTTGTAACATCTAAACAAAGTTTGACATGCTTATGGTTCATTTAGTTTGTGAAGAATGAGTTTGATAGTATTCTTTCTTTTTTCATGGTGTTTACTACACAGTTTCAATGACCTTTGTATGACCAATGTATTAGGATATATTTTTGTGCAACATTATTGCTTGGAATCCTATTAGGATATATTTTTTAGCTTTATGCAACATTATTGTATAATGAGTTATGGACTCCCAAGAAGCAAATTCTAAAAAAACAATTATTGAAATGCAGACCTTTGGGCTTTATGAGATGGAGCAGGATGAGAGGATGCGAGTTATGATAATGTCATAGCAATTGGGGATGGTGCAATGAGGTCCCACTGTTTTGTGATCAACAAGACGATAGTGGGCATCAAGGTAGCAATATAATGAAAAAGTAGAGAGGAAGAGATTGGAGTATGAAGAAGAAGCAACTTGTTCGAATCAAGGTAGCAATATAAAGGATGTCATGCCTAGCCAAAGTTATACACCATGGACTAACCCAAATATCTTTATACTTGAACCACAATGTACTCGAATAAAAAGGCGGCCTGCCACTGTAAGAAAGAAAGCACCATGAGAGGAGAAGACAAGTACGAGGAAGTGTTTTGTTTGCCAAAATGTTGGGCATGATAGGCGTACTTGTCCAACTTTTAGAACTCAAGGGTAAAATTATAATTATGCTCACGACCTAACCAAGTATCCACCACTTAGGAAACAGTCCACCGCAAGACGATCAAAAGGCATCAAAATCTTCAGAATCAAACAAGCCTCAAGACTACGATGATCGATCGTCTCAAACACCATCACAAGCATCCGAAAAAGCTTCATAGATGTGGCAATGGCGAAAGGCCCTTCAGAAAGGGATGGTTTTATCATTAGCACAAAAGGTTTAAGGGGCATTTTGGTCTTTATTCCTAAATTCGGGATTTTATTGTTATTTATTTTAATTGTAATTAGATTTAGTTTTGAGCATCCACTCCTGTTTTGTGGATCTTCTATAAATATAAACCTAGGGCAATTGTAAAAGAGTCGGATCATTCAATAATGAAATAGAGGCATTAAGCTTATTTCTACTTGTCTTTTTGCTCCTAACTATTGAATCTAGCACCGAAGACAGAGAAAACTTTTAACCATGCGGCTCAAATCCCTCTCTTTCTCTTCTTTTTTCTCTCTCTTCACTTATTACTTACTCCACGTAGTAACTCGTGCTAGTGGAGAACACACGGTCGCATCTTTCTCCCCTCGCATCTTTAGCGTAGGCATTGTAATATCTACAGTAACGTATAGCACCCTGCTATCCTACATACGCGCGACCCAATACCCCTCAAAGTTAATCTAAGAATTCCAGCCCTCAGATCATTGCTCTAACTTTCTCTACATACAGTCGAGTTGAGTTGCGAGATATGTATACGCTCTCTCCCTCAGTCACTCAGGAGGAGTCTTCCTGAGTCTAAAAATCAAGAGGGCTCTAATCCTTTGATTACTCTAATCAACCGGGAGTACAACATTCGCGTGGAGAGGGGATCTTCATCACCTCTCTCCCTTATTCCCTCCTTTCGTCAACCAACCTCATTTGAGTAAGCCACTATAGAGGAGTACAACCAAGTCTGTATTGTAGCTTTCAGTGAGAGAGAACAAAGCAATGAGTTGAAAAGCCTGAGGAGAGTCTGTATCCAAACCTCACTGGCAGACAGTCGGAGGGCTTCGTAATTGTTCTAAGAAGGCAAACTTTCATGGTGTGTCCTGAACCCCAAAATGGCGAGGTAAGCGCCGAAACGCCCCCTGTCGTCAACTCTCTCTTAATTGGTTCCTATCGACACGTAGGAGAGCACGAGTGCAAAATGCGTGAATCCTCCACGGTTGTTTGAGAGAGGATTTTTCCCATCGTCCACACGAAGAAAAATCAGGTCTGACCAGCATCATTAATAAAACCTTCTTTAAGAGCAGAAGAGTGAGGCCTACACACATTCATCATACCCTAATAAAATTCACGTGTAGGTCCCTTAAAGCCCACCACCAAAAGGTTATCCTTGAAAATGATCTGAAGGGATTGCAACATAGTTGTTTTTCCCATTTTTGCCAACGTTCTTCTTGTCTAAGATTTCCTGAAAGACAACAATAATCAGAACACCATAGTCTATACCCATATCGTCCACCATTTTCGCAATTTTGACTGTTTCTGGGTTCCCCTGTTTATCTTTAACTTCAAGGACAACCCTAGGGTCAACTGGGTTCCCACGAACCTCTTCTACACCAGTAAGAAAGAGAGTTGGCATCATCTCAAACTGAACCACATTCAGGGGAGGAGAAACATCAACCTCCAACATAGACAAACCAGGATCCAACAAGACATTATCATCCTCGTCTTCATGAACTACATTCTATCCATGTCTCTCATCATTTGCAATATCAATCTCCTCACCATCGTCAATCAATAGTGGAGGATCCATCTCTACTAGGTCAATAACGATTATTGCCAGGGGGTTCACCTCAAGGGGATAAAAAGAAAGCTTAGGGAAACTGGTTGGCCCTTTCTTACTGCACGTCTATATAGAAGAGGATACACGCTACCCTGTAAAAGAGCCACACCTTGTAACAACACTGAATGACCAGCAAAGATGCAGTGCACCGCTACCAAATAAGCAAAAGAACAACAAAGAGTCCACAATCCTCCCTACCCTCCAAAGTAAGATCTCCACAACCACCCTTCAGATCTTTTGCTGGTTTGAAAAGGGAAGGAAAGGGCTGGTAAGGTGTCTCGATCTCACCCTCCGGATCCAGATGTTCTAGTGGCACGTATCTCCGGTTTCTGGTAAACCCGGGATTTGAGATCACTCTCTCAAAACCTTGCTCGAGAGCAAGGGCAAGTATACCAACTGATGAGAGAGGAATTGACAGTGGGTTTGGGACTTCCTCGAGCTGGCTCGCGTGAGCGCCCTCTTAGATCACGAAAAAAACCCCCAGCTGCTTTAGCTGGTTCGGAATCGCCTCCCTTGACCTGCAATCCTCTTATTTTCTGCCCAATACTTCTATGGTTAATTTGTAAGACAAGTTGGTCAAAGAGACCCACCCTTGTCTTCGGGCAACATACGTTTAGGCGAGAGGGTGATGAAGGGTAAGGTTTACATAAAGATAGAAAAGAGAAGAAAACTTGACTACGGGGCGAGACTAGCATGACAGCTGGGAAGTGATCGACTCGAAGTAGTAGCAAGATGGGAATAGTTATTAAGACCAGCACGATGGCAATACTACTCGAAACCAAGACTGATCTGGTGATGCTAGGCTAAGTCTACCCTCAGTCAAATGAAAAGAGAAAAGAGAATGAAAAGAAGACATGAGATAACAGAGAGATGAGGTCCAGATGGCTCGAGGCGTTGCCGCTTACGATTGTGGAGTAGCAGCGTCATGGCCCTTCGGTGGAGCTCGACGCTACTGCTCATGGCTAGAGAGTGAGAAATGAGCTACAGACAGCGCTATGTATTGTCATTGGCAACATAAGAAGACAACAAGCCCCCGTGCGGGAAGCGATAGTCTCTGATGAAGCATGCAACGATGGTCATTCGTGAAGCACGCATCGGTAGTCCTCGTGAGATGCACGATGATAAACGTGGGACACATGAAAGACGATGATGAACACTAAATACGCGAAGGACGCTTTGCAGATGGCAATAGGCATTGTTGAGGCCTCTAGTAGGCAGTGAAGGGTATCACCGTCCATTATAGACTCGCAATAAGAAAAGACCCCTGCAGGTGGCAATGGGTTTCGCCGTCTTGATTCTTCACTGAGATGTCAAAGCTACGTTTGTGGACGGCGATGGGCAGCGCCATCTACAGGCCTCACTGAACAAAAGCGATAGAAGAAAAGGAGGAGGAGGAGACTCGCACATTGCGCTGCCATCCCCATGCGCGACCTATGTAATCTTAGGGGAGCCATGCACGGCACTGCCACTGCCGTGCATGGCCCCTGCGAGGAACTCAGACAGAGAAGGAGGGGGAAAGAGAGGAAAGAAGAGAGGGGGAAGAAGAAACAGAAAAGAAGGGAGAGAAGATTTACCTCGAACTTAGGGGTACCGATCAAAAGTTTCTCTCACCTCACTCTCTCTCTCAAACGTGACCCAACAATGAGAAGAAAGATAAACTTGTATTAAGTAAAAACTCTTTCTTTTGTGAAAGGTTGAGTCCTCTGGTGCGTATAATGTTGTACGTATATATAGAATTTGCCCCAAACATGGGTGGATGATTAAAAGTAACCCTGATTGCTGAAAATTAAGATTAAATTGAATTAAAAGAATTTAGAAAATAGGGTGCAAAATGACAGATTTTCCCTTCCCAATAATTCGTAGAATTTCAAAACAGTCCTTGTGTTGCCCTAGAACTTGTATGATCTTGCATGGCTGATCAGGGGTTGTTTGATGCCCCGTTGATCGTAAGATGATTGTTTTATTATAGGGCTCATCATGGCGATCGATTTGATACCCACTTCGAGCCATGGATTGTGTTTTTAATGCATGATCATGTGACTTGAAATTTGAATGGATCTTGAAACTTCGGATCGATAGTGTACTCTGTCCTTGATGTTTGTCGGTGATTTTTTCGCAGAATTACACTGAGCATGCCGTTACGATCGCTAGGCAACAAAGGCAGCTCGATTCCGTGCCCGAACGAAGATTTTGCAACTTTTAAATTTTGGTTAGAATCTGGAATTTCGGCGGCGAAATTTGCAGTCTCTTCTTCGGCTTTGTGTTGAGAATCCAACTGTTCATCACATACGAGGGGGTCAATGATAACCCGAGACCTTACGCATGCGATGGAATTGGTCTCGTGACGAGCAGGCTCGCGAGCGACGTGATCTGGCCGCTCAAGCGAGGCACGATGCTGTTGAATTTTCTGCACTTTTTTCACGGATCAACAACTTCTCTCTAGCTTTTCTTCGTGCTCGAGTGCATCACGGGGCGTGCCACATATCGAATCGTTCGTCATGACTAGACAAACATGCTCACCAAATTTGAGTGTGATTCGACTTGGGATGGGTAAGTTATGAGCATCGAAAGTTACTGGTCCTGATTGTCCCTTCCATGGCGTGGAATTGCAGGGTGGCCGCACGGGAATAGTGTGCGACCCCTCTTGTTTCACTCTTTTTCTTATAACTCTTTCCTAGAGTGTCTACTCGGGCTAAAATTTGACCCTTGGGTGTTTTTAACCATGTCGAATCCAATGGTAGTTATAAGGGTCGTTTCAGCATGCTAAAGGCCGATTCTGCTGTAACTGTTTCTCAGTTTGCACTGCCGTAGACATGTCGAAATGCTACGAAACTTGGCAGGAGACTTCCAAGAGACCTTATGAAGATTTTGGCCTCTTCTAAGCCTATTCTGAGACTGTCGAAATTTTCAATGTTTACTAGGCTTTATTGAGCGAGGGCCCCATGTTGATGAAAAATACCTTCCAACAAGGATGTCTCACAGTCCTTGGAATCTAACAATATCAAAAGGGCGACAGCCACAGCTACCAAAGAGGCTACACTTAGTACCTATGGTGGCAAAGAGCCACTTGGCACAGATGCACTTGCAAGCCTACTATTTAATGGTGGCAATAGATTTGAGACCTTTAGAGCAGTTAAGTTTGATGGTCCCGCATCACAATCTTTTACACCATCCAAGACCACATTTAACTTTTCCAACCTCTTTTCCCTCAAAAAAATCTTCCATAAAATCCGGGAAGCGGCCAATAGGAATACAACGCTTTTTTTAAAAAAAAAAAAATTTTAAGTCGTTACGATGTAATTGACCTCTATACATGGGATGAGGTCGCCGTCTTGGCTGTTTCCGGCGAACCACTAGCGAAACCAACTTCCTATTGACCCTGAGGCATCCATCTGCTTCATAGGTGCATCACCTTGATGACGAGAGATCACCTTCCACACATTCTCCTCAACCTCCATATTCCATTCCTCAACATGGGTAGCTACATAGAGACTTGTCTTCATAGCTGTCTCTACTTCAAGAGTAACATTAATAAAAAGAATTCTTGACCTACCTACAAGCTTGCCGTTCTTGGAAATGAATCCCCGTGTAGCTTCTAAATTCTAATTCTGACACACCTCAAATCTGAACCATTAAACAAATCTCGATCCAAATCACATAACTCTCCACAAGAATTGGCCAACTTATGAATTATCCAGCATCCAAGTGTGTAGAGGGATGTTGGACATCCTAATCCACATACTGACCTTACTCGTGCAAGACAAGTGAGTTGAAGGTTTCCATGGGTCCAGAGAAAAAAGCTTACCTCTTACTCGACAAAAACGATTTTTTAAAGCCATCCACACCTCCTCCTTTACCCGTAGCAGAAAAACGACCTTACTTCCTCATAACTTTCACTTCTAGAGCGTAGGATAGACCCCAACCTCATTTAGCCCAATCACTTAATCCAAAAGTATCATTTAAAGGAGGAGAGATAACCAACAATGGGGATCTTTCCATTTAGCAACAATCCCCCTTCCAAATCATAGTTAACCATCATCAAAAGAACCAAACACCCATCCTCATCTCATGTTTCCTCCCTGGCCTCCATCTATCAAGACCTCAAATTTACATCTCTCCCCTCACATTTTCTCCTTTGTATTGAGATCTCTAAAAAAAAAAAAGAGAGAGAGAAAATTCACTTTTTTTTAAGATCTAAAGATAACATCGCAAAGCTAACTGTCGTATATTCTTTAGCAAGCCAGAATTAAGTGTTGAAAAACTCCCAATCCAAATAATTTTCTTTGAAGTAATACATATAATAATTATTAAGTTAATCCTAGTTCAAAACAAATTGTTTAGGTAGCTTTGTCTCCCAAGGGAGTAAGTGGACCATATGCTCTTGGGGCAGCATAGTGCATGCACTAATTAACTCAAACTTGGTGTTCAAAGTGGCGAGAAAACTTTTAAAAATAGAAAAGTACCATGTCCATATTATAGCTAGCAAATCTATGTTTAAAACACAAGTTTTTTTAAAAAATCCTTATTTTTTTGAAATCCATTAAGAACTCCAAGTTTTGTTTTAAAAAATCTTCAAAAAATCATGGTTTTTTTTACAGAACCGATATAAATCTGTTTTTATCTTTTTGTAAAAATAGTCTTAAAAAAACATTTCTTCCCTGTAAATTTATTTATTCATTAACTTAATATTACTGAATTTTGGTTCAAAGATAAATACATTAATAGTAGGACTAAATTATAAATCTTGATTTAACGAAAAATTCCATCAAAAATTGCATCAATAAGTTCTCTTAAAAAAGTGTACAAAAAATATAAGCAATATATCCTTCAAAAACTAAGACATCAAAATAGCCGTATATCTCACAATAATATGTAGAGTTAGAAGAATGGTAATTAAATGAAAACATTTTTGTTTTCTTAAAACTCGGAACATCTTTATAAATAGCATAACAAGGCGGCTAGGAATTCAATGTCATATTCAAATTTGCTTAAGCATTTTGTTGCTTTCCTTATGTATGGAGAAGTTTGATTAATTTCATGCATTTTTTTTTATGTTTTTATTTCATTGGTGTATACAAAGATAACATTTTGAATGGGCCACTACTTTACATATTTGGATCTTTGTGCTTTATTTTAATAAACTACAATCCTATACTGAGGGTCTTTCTTTTTTTTAATTTCTATGAACAATAATCATATACCTTGGTTTATAGTTATTGTCGTTGTCATTTCATTTTATGCCGCCAATCTATCATATGTTTTGTGTTGTGACAACATAATAAGCATTGTTGTTGGATTTATTGAGAGTTTAGACAACATGTTATCCAATATTACCTTAATGACACTAGGTAAGGCTATAAAATTGTTGTTCAATGACTTCAATGTATTCTACAATAAGTCCAAATCATAATCTTATGCTGCGTTGTTTTTATATATCCGAGTTTTTTACTTTATTTTTTGAAGCAAGTCTGAAATATTCACGATTTTTATAACTTACTCTATTTTTGAGCGATCTGCATTTTTTACCTAATTTTTCCCTTCGACTTTTTAAAATAAAGTCTGATTTTATTACCGTTGTTTTGGTTTGTCGATATATTATTATTCCACAACTTCCTTACTATGGTCGTGGACGGTTGGAATGGTGCACAAACACCCTTCAAATGGTAGAAGAGTTTGCACAAGGCTATATGGCAAAAAATTATTCATATTTTGAAGTGTATGGACAAATTTCCCTAAAAACATCGTGTTTCAAAATTGAGTACGACATGATATTTACTTAGGGGTAACCGCTCCCTCGATAAGTGAGACGGACTCGAATTTCCTTCCCATAATAGTATGATCCCGCATGATCATACTGTACATTAAATCTCATGGCAAACGAGATATTTTTGAAATTTTGTTTAACATTTGGTTTTTTGAGATCCTACTAATGATGATTAGATGATCATTAAAACTTAAAATGTAGAATTACGTATGTACCTCAAAAATCCATCGAAAAATATTGTTTTAATGTTGAAAAACCCTTTAATGGATATCTCCCCATCAAGATGTATGAATATGAAAAGAAAAAGTTTTGAGTCCCAAAAATAGTGCATCTTTCTAAACATTATCTAGGCCCTTTATTTTCAAGATTTTCATATGTTTATAGATCTACTTGATTTTAACTATTTTTAGAGTTTAAAATTTTATAATTAGATATAAAAATAGATTTTTCAGATAATTCTAAGAATTTTTAACACCAAAATTACATATTACGATAAAGTTTGGAGTTGCGCCTTAATTGGATTGTTTAAGGTTGCAACCTTATAGAAACTGCAATAAAAAATAAATGGATTTTGAGTTCTACCGACTTAGATCCTAGATCAAGGTTCATTCACACCAGGTCGGGTAGCTGCACATCATCCGCTTGAAACATTTACACCTAAGAAGAACCATGCATGCATAATTGCCGGCTGGTACTTCCACTTATGTCATGGAAGATGATTAGATGATCATTTAAAAAACAAAATGGATTTTGAGTACTGCAGTACTTAGATCTTGCCCTAGAAAAATTAGAAGTCCCTAATTCAATATCAAGAAGCTAATCTTTTAAGGGTGAGGTTTGTATAGAGCCTAGGCTCTAAACAATCAAATTAGAGCCTACCTTCAAATAGTATCGAGAAATGTGGTTTTAATATTGGAAATCTTTGTGATAGTGTTAAAATATATTTTTATATTTATTTATAAAGTTTAAATCTTAAAAAATAGTGTACATCGAAACATCTATGAAAACTTAAAAATCTTAGAAATTGACGGTCCAAAAATGCATTACAAAATACTCTATTTTCAATACTTAAAATCCATTTTTTTCTCATGCACATGCATCTTGATGTCGAGATGATCAATTTGAAGATATTTGGGTATCAAAACAACCTCTTATAGTGAAATTTTTGAGGTGACCTCCAATTTGATTGTTTAGAGCCTAACTCTATATAAACTTTTTCCGTTTGGAAATTTTAGAGAAATTATCACAAATATCCTTAATTTTCGTATATTTAGAAAAAAAACCTTTAACTTTCCCGTAGAAACGAAAATGCATTGTTTGCAAAATCGGCCGATCTAACTGCTAACCGCCCGGTTAGATCGGAACCGATCAGTGGGCGGTTTATGTTTTGGGCGGTTCGGGTGATCAACCGGTATTTTTAAAAAAAAAATTCAAAAAAATGTATATAAATTCTCAAAAATAAAGAATTTGATTTGTAATGTATTTTTAAATATTATTTACATTATGGTAAAGATTAAAAATTGTTTTGGTCATTAATACTCACTTTTTTATTTTCTCACTTTTTTTAGAAAATTTTAAAAATAGCCATTGAAAAATATAAAATGGGTTAAAATCTATTTTTTTCATTAATATTCAACTTCACTTGAATGTTTTTTGTTTTAATCATTATTTATATTTTTTTAGATTTTAGTAGATTTTTTTTATATTTTATATTTTTATTTTTTGACAACCCAATTAGTGAGAACCCAGTTAGGCCTGTTAAACCACTTCTAAGCCCATGTCCGGTTGATTTTGTGAACATTGCTAAAATGTTATACGACATTTTAAATATTGTAAAAACTAACCCATGTTTTACCGTATTTTAAGCACCTTAAAAACTAACCATGTTTTATCGCATTTTAAGTACCTTAAAAACTAACCCATGTTTTATGACATTTTAAGTACCATAAAAACTAACCATTAAATACAATAAAACCACCGTTAAAACTAACCTATTGGGTACCGTAAAAACTAACTTTATATGACACTGGAAATGCCGAAAACACTGGAAATGCCGAATATTTATCTCTTTCATTGTTTATATTTTTTTCTTTCATCTTTTTATGCTTATCTCTTCTTTCTTTTTTAATTCTGTTTTTAGTATTTATCTCTTTCTAGTTCTTTTTAATACTTATCTCTTTTTTTTCTCTCTAATTATTTTTAATATTTATCTCTTCATTCTCTCTCTAATTTTTTTTATCTCTTTTTTCTCTCACTAAATCTTTTCTCTCTCCGAGGAGATTTGTCTGACAACATGTGTGTACTTTACCATCCCTTATAAAATCTCCCTTCAATCCCATCTCGTATGAAAATTAGATGGAGTCAGATTTGTATCACGTTGGAATCGTATTTGTTGAGTTGATGAAGTAAGTAGAGAGAGAAAGAGTGTTAGCGAGAAAAAAGATTTAGAGAGAGAAAAAAGAGATATTATTAAAAAGAATTAGTGAGAGAAGGAAAGATAAACATAAGATTTGTATCATGTTAGTTGAGTTGATAAAGTAGAGAGATGAGTTGATAAAGTAGAGAGAGAAAAATAGATTTGTATCATGTTAGTTGAGTTGATAAAGTAGAGAGATGAGTTGATAAAGTAGAGAGAGAAAAATAGTTAGTGGGAAAAAAAATTTAGAGATAGAGAAGAGATAAATATTAAAAAAATTTGGAGAGAGAAAAAACATATAAATATAAAAAATAAATAAAGAGATGAAACCGATAAATGTGAACTGGATAACAAATTCGTTGAGCGTGTTAATTAAATGACCGTACAGGCGAGGTTTATGAAATTGAAAGTTTTTGTTTCTAAATAGACAAAGTATATTTGTGGTAATTTTCCAAAATTTTATTTTCGGAAGCACCGTATCGTTTGGCCCTTTAAAAATAGAGCGAGAAAAATGGACCTCCGTACATGACAACGAGAGCGTGTGGATCGTCGTCATTCACACGATCAATCACAAAACCTTTGTCCAAGTAAAGTGACCTCAAGCCCTTTCTCTCTCGTCGCCTTAATGGATAAAAAGGGCGATTGAATTGCTGAGCGGGATATCTATGGCGGATGCTGTTGGAGTTTCTCACTCCTCTGCTTCTCTCTATCCTTTGCTCCTCCCTATTTCTTGCACCAATTCTTCCAGGGTCTTCTATCATCAAGGATTTTCATCAAGGTACCCATCGTTCTCTAAGTATGTTCAGCCACGGAATCATGCCAAATTCATCTTGAGCCGCAGTAGAACTTGTTCTTTCAAGGTACTCTCTCTGTTATGATCCTTCTTCAGTTGCCTGGTTTTGAATTTTAGTCCTACTGTTGAGCCCTGCTTGTTAGCTTCTTGTTTTCCTTTTATCTCTATTGAACTTGTTGAACTTAGTCTATGGGGTTTCTATTACTAAGAAACTATCCATGAAATTCGTCGTAATTTTTTGTTTTTCTTTTGTGCTTGAGCTCAATTTTCATATTGTTTCGCGATGGTTTAGCTGTATTTGGATGTTTGCTCAGTTGATCCAGAGGTGCAAGTTGGAAATAGGTGGTGGAATTCAGACCATTCAATGATGAGTTTGCACAATTTCATGGATACCTTGTCTTTCTTTATTTCTTCACTGAAATAGATGTCTTGTTTCTTTAGGCACTCTTCCCCTTCAAAAATCACTTTAGCCTGTTCTTATACTTTTTTTTTGGTAGGTAATTTACATTTTTCAAAGTGCTTACACCACATCCATGATACCCTGTTTCACGAAGAACACCCCTTTTCCGTGTTCTTGGTGCAAATTCTCTCTCTAATTTATTCCTTTCTCGGAATATCAGTAAAACAGAAAAAAATGTTTCAGCCAAAAAATCACCAGGAACAATTTCATTTTGTGACACTATATCGAAGCCTTGTGTATACCGATTGTAGGGTACTCGGGAACCCCTAGCTTGCGGAACCTGGAATCCCAAATACCGGGATCCCACCCAAGATCGTGTACATGATTCGCTAAATGCGAAGTAGATGAATACAACTATAAATCGAATGCAAGAAATAAAGAAAACATAAAAAGGATACCACCATAACATACGATTTACGTGGTTCACCCTATAGGGCTACATCCACGGCCTCGGCAAGTAGAAATCCACTATATCAATGAAGATTAAAGTTTTGGGTTACAAGACATAATACCTCACTCTAAAGATCGATAAAAGACCATCACCAATCTTCCCTTCTAAACTCGCTTTCCCAACCGAGCAACACCATCGATCAATACCTTCTTTTCCACCATAATACCGCTACTGGAAAGATAACCTCGAGAGCAATCGAGAGACTTTCTCTCTCTAGCCTTACCAACCCAAAACTCATGGGAAAACTGATCTTCTTTCCCACCGCAATACCGCTATCGGAAAGATAATCTCGAGAGCGAGGGACTTTCTCTCTCTAGCCTTACCAATCCAAAACTCATGGGAATACTGCCTCTCTCTTGGAGATCCATTCCCATAGCCCCCAAAGGGGGGTGACCCTAAAAAGGATGGGTAGTATGCCTTCATTGAGCCTCTTATATAGATATTACTTTCTTGCTTCCCAAGAAATCCCATTTTCTTTTTACCATGATACCATTATCTTTATATGAAAATATGGGTATGGTGATTTGGCTGTCACCAAATCCAACAATCTCCACCTTGATAGCAAAATCACCATAATTGCCTCGACGATCTTAATTGAATAGATTTATTGATTTCTCCTCACTTGCGTCCATTGTGGAATTCATTGTAGGGGTTCTCGGGACCGCTTAGCTTGTGGAATCGGAAATCCCAAATACTGGGATCCCACCTAAGATCGTGTACATGATTGGCTAAATGCGAAGTAGATGAATACAACTATAAATCGAGTGCGAGAAATAAAGCAAACACATAAAAACACACAGCCACAACACACGATATACGTGGTTCACCCTGTAGGGCTACATCCATGCCCTCGGCAACTAGAAATCCACTATCAGGATGAAGATTATAGTTTTGGGTTACAAGAGATAGTACCTATCTCTAAACATCAGTAAAAGACCATCATCGATCTTCCCTTCTGAACCTCCTCTCTCGATCGAGCAACACCATCGATCAATACCTTCTTTCCCACTGCAATACTGCTACTGGAAAGATAACCTCGAGAGTAACCGAGGGACTTTCTCTCTTTAGAAGTGAAAGTTAACCACCCAAAACTCATACGAATACCTCCACTCTCTCGGAGGCCATGTCTCTCTCTCTTGGCGACCAATCTCTATATTTGGAAATCCATTCCCATAACCCCCAAAAGGGTGACCCTCAAAGGATGGGTATTATGTCTTTCTTGATTCTCTTTTGTAGAGATTACCTTGAACTTCTTTCTTGCTCCCCAAGAAACCCCTTCTCTTTTTACCATAATACCCTTATATTTAGAAGGAAATATGAGTATGGTGATTTGGCTATCACCAAATCCAACACCTTATGTTATTATAGGTTCTCATGTGGTGAATTATTTATGCGTGAATATTATATTGTCAACTTTTCATGTCTAGGTTCGTGCACTTGTCTCTGAAAAGGAAGGGCCAAAATGGTGGGAAAAGACTGCAGGACCAAATATGATAGACATCCATTCTACGAAAGAGTTTTTAGATGCATTGAGTGATGCTGGGGAAAGGCTTGTGATTGTTGAGTTTTACGGCACTTGGTGTGGCTCATGCCGAGCATTGTTCCCCAAGGTGAGTTCCTTTTTTCTCCTAT
Source organism: Amborella trichopoda (assembly GCF_054954075.1). Classification (NCBI taxonomy): domain Eukaryota; kingdom Viridiplantae; phylum Streptophyta; class Magnoliopsida; order Amborellales; family Amborellaceae; genus Amborella; species Amborella trichopoda. The sequence continues at coordinate 19,449,699 of NC_142340.1, forward strand.
TCATACCCATTAAAACCACAATGATGAGAAAATATCTGTCACAATCATGTTAAGTAACAATCGACTGATGAGGCATTTGCTCTTTGCTTGCTGGAAAAATGTTATTTGCAACTTTTATCTTTGTACAATCCTCTTAATTAGATTCTGTTTTTGTTACCCCTTATAATTCTGAAAAAGCATTTTATTGTGATTGAAAGGCAATAATCTCTTTGTAGTGCAATACCATTATCATAAAAATTACTTAAGATATAAGTGTATGATACTAACTTCAGGAAACTACCATTGGGTAGAAAAAATACTTTGGGAAAATAGCATAGAATCAGTATGCGGTCAGGTGAAAATTCCAAATAACTAAACATTGTTCCTTTCCCCCTCCCCTCAAATTCTCGGAATTGCAACTTACTACACTCGTGTTTCTAACTTTTACTTGCGTTTTGAATTTGTCTTAAGTAACCCTGACGCTATGCAACAACAAACAAGTTCTACAGGGGCTTTCACTGCTGTTACCTTGTAATTTTAGGTTTCAATAATGACGGCTCACTTAATTATCATTCTTGGGTATTTAGCAGAGGGATCACCAGCAGCCTTACCTGATTTGAGGATTCTAAACCTTTTAGAAGATTATTGGATTCTTGGTGCAAACGATACATCAGGTGTCGAAGACAATGCCCCTGAAACCATTTCTGCGTTCTGAAAATGTTCTCTTACCCTTGAGTATTTTATATTCCTACATCAAATATGAATGCCTTTTGTAGGCCAATTTTTTGAAAATGAGTTTTCTATTATTCACTGGGAAGGAATGTTTTGCGCAAGATTTTCTAAGACAAGGGCTGCTTGGGATATGATCTAAAGCTGGATGGCTCTTCTACCATATGCCTCTTCTACCATTCTTTTGATTTGGGAATCGCGTTAAATTGTTTCTTTTATGAAGAAATGTATTGTTTGAATTTGATTTGTGTGGGTTATATGAGTTTTGATAATTTTTTCATTCAAGCTTGATTCTATGTTTGTTGAAGGTTTTGTTAAGAAATGTTGAGAATTGTATACAGATCTATAAATGGAAAAGTAGTTTTCTTTCCTCAGGTGCTTATATGGAAGTCTGCATTTTTGAATTTGCTCATTGTGATATTTCGGGGCAATCATCCATGTGTCAAACATAGTTACCTAGAATGGGAGCATCAAGATATCCAGGATAGGGAATGAGAACGCAAAGCGAGGTAGGCTCGAAGTTCTGTGTTAGGGGGAATGAGGTCCATACATGGTCAGGCAAAAAGGCTGATATCCTTGGCTATCAGGAAGAGTGTTCCATATCTGCACTGAAGAGTGATTCTTATCTACATAGGGGCATGTTTCTTAATAAAGTGGGATCGCGTTCTGCTGTTCATAGGATCGAGATTCCCGAAGTTCACTTTCCCATTTATTGTAATTTGGGACGAATTCCAATGAAGAATATATTTATCTTTATCCAAAGTCACCAACCCAAGTACTAATGTTAACAAGAATCATGTCATTGAAATTCTCTTTCAATTTCGATTCATGATTACATTTAAGATAGTTGTGATACTTTGTTTTCAAAAAAGAAATGCCATAATAGCTATGCTCTGCTTTGCAAAACCAAAGAAAAAAGGAAAGACATTGCTGTATATAATTCTTAATCTTCTCCTTCGGCGAGGATTGCTAGGGACTCAATGACATATATACGACAGGAACGTCACATTTTCCAAGCATGTATTATATTCCATCAGCCGTAAGGCAACCCCACAAGTGGCTCGAATTGGTTGACCAATACTCAAATGATAGAAGTTCTTCAGGAGGTGGACATGAACTAATGAACTAGCCCCAATGAAGTGAAGCATATTGATCGCATCCTCATTCCTCAAAAGAACCACAACACGACTAACTTTTCTATCTTCTTCCAACTTCTTCCTTCTCTCTCCTTGCCCATTCTTGTTGCCTTTCTTTGAAATTAGACACGTGTCACAAATCACAAGGTGTGTATGGTTGTGTATTACACATTATGTAGGACATCATGGTATTCAAAAAGTCTTTCGGTATTAAGAAATTGGAGATCCACACGCCACTGTAATTGGATCAAAACATATGCAGGTGAATTCTCCCTCCCAAAGTACATGATACTTGGTTCCTTGTTGGTGGAACTGTGGTTCTACTTGATCATGAAACCATGATTTTTGGCATAGGGATCTAGATCCCTTTTATGAGGAATCGAGTTCCCTAATTCTCTGAATTGAGATCCCAAATATCATTGAATCGCTCAAAATCAAGGTCCCGTGTCTCGGAGCGCAAGATCGAGTTTTTGGAGTGGAAGATCCCGGTAACCATGTTGTCAATGTTCAGAAAAAGGGATTTGGTCTCCTAGGCGTTTTGGATGCTGGCCGCTTAGGTGGGCACCCAGAGACAGGGTGTCCTCACCAAAATTGAAACCCCCCAACCAAAACAAATAAACAGGGGAGTTCTTAGGGCATGTTTTAAGCCTTAAGGAGTTTTTTGGGCAATTTTAGAGCCCCAAACTTGTGAAATAAATGAAAAATGTAATATTACAATCACATAACAGATTTACAAATACAAGTCTCAAAGAGATTGTAACTTGTAAGACATTGAAATGCCTTAAATCCCAAATGTCATTGAAGGAAACTAGAAGTCTATACTAGAAACGATATACAAAGTCAACAAGGCAAAATAACAAAACAAATACATCAAGTCATCAACCAAACAACTCTATGGCATCAACGACATCACCACACAGGGTGTTCAATTGGATCATGAGGAATATCTAATGATGATGTTTCCATGCCATCATCATCAGAGTCATCGCCCTCCTCAACATATTGAGCATCATCCCTCGTCTCCTTTAAATCTACTTCATCCTCTCTTGATGTCACTTTGCCTCGGCTTTCCCTCGCTAGGCCTTCTCCTTCCCCTGCTGGGCCTTCTCCTTCCCCTTCCCCTTCCCCTTCCTTTGGCTTTGAGTTTGAGCCTAAGTGGTGCGCGCTGGTTGATGTCAGTGATGATGAGGTATCATCACTGACATCAACCAGCCACTCGCATGTGTCATCAATATCAAAAGCTTTAATAGCCTCCCTATGATTGTGCTCCAACTGATGATGACGTGCTTGCAACTTTTGATTGTACTGAACAAAGACTAGGTCGTTAAGTCATTTTTGCACTAGTCTGTTCCTCTTCTTTGTATACACCTAATAGATAAAAAACTCGCTTAGTTACTAACTTACTAAGTACTAACTAGTCTACTGCTAAGTATGTATGACATCAACTTTATAAGTCACATTACCATTTCAAAGGTGCTGAAGTTTCGCTCACATCCAGAATAGCTGCAAGTCAGATTTAGTATTTTCATGGCCATCTACTCAAATGAGGGGTGCTTCCACCATGGCCCATCCACCATGCACCTATTTCATGTAAATGTAAAAATGTGAATGTAGTAATTTAGTAAATTAGGTATCTGGCCATTTGGTTAATTGAAATTCAATACTCAAATTATAAAATCAAATTGAAGAAGTTCTAAACTTTCCCGGAGGGATCTTGGACCTTTGCCTGATTGCCACCTCCTTACCTAGAGATCCATTAGTGAGCCTATACAAATCTGACTCCATCATTACCTTATCTTGCACTTCAGGATCAAGGTTGAGCTACACATTGCATTGGTTGAAAGCATCCATGAACTCAATCCTGCTATGTACCTCATGTACCTCAACATCGGTGTAAAAGTGAGTAGGGTTAAGGTAGAATCCTGCTAAGTGTAGGGGCCTCTCAATTTGGTAGTTCTATTTGTCTTCAATAATTTTCAAAAACTCCCCATGCCTCTTTTCATCCCCCAAAGATCTCTTGATTTCTTTCTTTGCATCTTCCATGGCTTTATAGATATGCCCCATAACATGTTTCTTCTCAGCATCAACCATCTTGAGAACCTTTACCAAAGGGTGAAAGACTAACAAGGCATACTGGACCTTGTTCCAAAATCTTGAGTCCATGATAATGTCCATAACCATTCTTCCATCACCTTTCTTGGACCACTTGGACTTGGTCCAATCCTCAGACACAAACATGGTAATCTATTTTCCTTCTGCTGAAATAAAGACTGCAAGGACAAGTACGAGGTAGCAAATCTAGTCACCCCATGTCTCACCAAGTCTCTGTTCTCAGTAAACTTCCTCATCATGGCTAGGACCTGACCAACATAGAAATCCCTAAGTTAAGTAAATTACCCTCAAATTCTCAATAAATTAATGCATTAAAAATACTCAAAATAAGTAACAACTAACAAATTACTAAAGAAACTAGTATAGTACTAAAATGTATACTTGAGTGTGACTGCATAAATATATTGTGACTTTCTTTACCTTTTCGATGTTTGTCATGAACATCTTCCTCTTACCAATGGCCTCAGCAGGAGGTCTATGTAGTGTGCTGCACAAAGGGACCAAAAAATACGTGGCCTCTTCTCCATAAATAATTTGGCGCCCGTCATATTAGTGGAATACATATCGGTCACAACTTAGACCACTTTATCCTCCCCTATCTCTGTTATACACTCATCAACCAACTTAAAAATGAACTCTGCATCATGGGACTTGTTTGAAGCATCAATAGACTTCTTGAACATTGTCCCTAATGGACAGTTCACCATCAAATTCATGATGCTTCTGTGCCTCTTGTCACTCCAGCCATCGGTCATTACTGTGCAACCCTATACACCCCACGCATTAGTGTGGGTCTTCAAATAGTTATTCGTTAGCTCCACTTCTCTCGTGAATATTGGCCTTTTAACCTCATAAGCAGTTGGAGCCCTCAACCCTGGCCCAAACTAGCCCACTGCTTCCAACATAGCCTGGAAGCTACTCAAGTTAATGGCATTAAAAGAAATGCCTGCTTGGAACATCCACCTCCCCACATAGTAGATGACCCTTTCTCTATTGTCCTTCTTGAAATGGGTCTCTAAGCCTCTTTGACCCCGTTCTCGTGGTAGTACCTCAAGATCAGGGCAGGGAAGAAAGCATCCATAGGCCCTGTTGTTCTTGGCCTACTAGAAGAACCAACCTCAGTATACATGTCTTCGTCCTCTCTTCGAACTCCAAGAACATCTATAGCCCTTACACGTTCATCTCGTGTTATTCTCACCTCTTGTTTCTTGGCTTTCACCCTTCAAGTTCTCTAGCATCTCTCTCCTGATCTCAATAGGCACTAGAGTGCATGACGCCACATCCCCTTTAATGCTGGCTAAATGCTTCTTCAATCTGTTGATGCCGGCATTATAACATTTTTTGCAAAATTTGCACTCGATCCTATTCTTATCAAGAGGATTTGGACAAGTTCTATACTTCCAACCTGGATCAATTGGCCTACTTGATGCACTAGAAGTCATTATCCTCAATGAATACTAATTGATCAAGTATCAATCAATGTGAATTAGAATCAATCCCCTAATCAGCAAACCTGTAAAATACATAAGATTAAATAATTAAGTCATTAACTATCATTTTACAATAAGACATAATATATTAAGACCTTAGATTCACTTTCACATAAGACTTAACCCATTAAGATATCACATAATCAATTATTTGTCAAATAAACTAAAACAAAAATAATAGAATATCAAAATATGACACATTGTACAAAAAAGGAATTAACTATTCATAAAAGAATACGATATATGCTCAATTTCATTGTCCAAATGAGAAAAAGTTCAATTAATCACAAAGAAAATCAATCTTTTAAGAACAAACATGTAAATATCTCGTAAAAGAAAAAAAAAGTAAAAGAAAAAACACATGATTCATAACATTATATATTGTAACAAAATAAAATCAAAACCCTCTTTGAAATATGATAATACTTTAAAAATATTAAAATCAAATCGAAGTCGGTGCAAACCGCGTCTATTGGGTCGCCAAAAGTTATCAAAATCAACTATTAGAAGGTTCAAATCCACCCACAAATTATTGCTTTGTTTTGGGAAGAAATTGAAAATAAAAATATTGATCTTTCGATAAATCATAAAAGAGTTGTTTTTCTCTACCTAAAGGTCACGGTTTTTGTTTTGGGGGTTTAGAATACCCCCCAAAATGCTTCTCCTCCCTTTCTAATGGGAAAATTACATTTTTTACCCTCACCGAGGGTTTTTTTCTCCCCTTCGCAAATTGTCACGGGGCGGCGCTTAGGTGGACGCCTAGACAGTAGCACGTAGGTGGTGCCTTACCCACCTAGGCAGGCGCCTAGAGACAGGGCGCATAATGACCCCACCTAGACTGCGCCTAGTCATTTTTTAAATTTTGTTGCCTAGCCGGTCGGGCGGTCGAATTTGCAAACATTGCATGGTTTCAAATGGGGGACATTTTTATGATGCACATTCATTTATTTTATTTTTGAAATATACTTGGGCTAAATTTCTTTCAAGTCGAGGAATTCAAGGGTTTTTCCCTCTTACACCCTATTAAATTGGGCATTTGGGTAGAAGTAATCGATATTAGTGGCATAACTTGTTCCATTCTTATTAATTGGATTGCTCTTTTGGTTTCATGATGTTGCCAAGTTATTTTAAGTGGCTTAAATGGTTTAGCCCTTAAAGGTTTTGTATTAATATGGGAAATAAGTACAAAATGTTTATACCAGGAATAAAATGAAAGTAGCTCTTAAGAGCTCTCTATGTGCATGTATCCTCACTACAGTTCTAAAAAAGTTACGCATTCAAACCTTTCCTTGTGAGGGGGAAGTTCTCGGCCAAAACCGGTTAAACATTAGTTTTGATTAGCTTTTGATCAAATTCAATCTTTTCCTTGGAGCAGACCAAACAACACACTGATCGACAGTCCGACTGATTGGACCACCAATTCGGTCCAATCTTGATAACTATGATTTGCAGAGCTCAATGCCTGGTGGGCCTTTAAATATTACAGTTATTGAAGAAATATGGGAGATATGTTATATGAACCAGGGTGAAGCCTACGTCTCAATTGTTGTAACCTACCAAGGCAAATAGAAAGCATTGTTGCAACTTTCAGAGTTGGGGGTTGCAGGTTCAACAATTATACCATCTACTCCTTGCCACATTCATAGGTTCCTCCACGAGGCCCGTGTAGGGTTTTCTTTTTGTGGATTCAGACCTTCATTCTCATGAATGACTGAACTCTACTCAGAATGAGTTTGGTGCACTTCATGTGCCAGTTCCTTTCATAGCCCCAGCAGGTCATCAAAATCCTCCCCCAAAGGTCCAAACCACCACCATGGCTGCATCCTCCTCATTCTCCTTTATCGGCTGTCATGCACAATTGCAGCTTCTAAGGTTCTTTGGAAATCAACCCACTCTGATACTAGACGATGTAAAATGAAACCACAAAGAGGGGAAAGCAAACAACCTATCGTATACCTTGAAATAGAAAAGGAGCTTACAAGCCAAGCTCCATAGTTTCCTCTTAGCTGAATTAGGAAAACCTAAAGCACAGACCCCAAAAACTGGCTTCACCGCCAAACTATTAATTGACCAACCCTAATCTAAGTGCAATCTAGCCCATAAGTTGCAAAAAGTAAATATAGGCCATAGAATTAAATGAAACAAAGCAAAAAAGACCAAAAATCCTTAATGCATGAAAGTCCAAACTACCACTAACTATGTGCCATAAACTTTGGGCTTGACATAGGGGCCTTTAGAAGTGTTTTTTGGCTCAAATTTGCTTGCAAAATTGGGAAAATGGATTTTTTGCTGTTATATCTTATGCTGCCATTTCTGTAATGGAGTAATTATAAAAATCTGAGCCAGGAGTGAAAAGTTATGCCCTCTGGAAGTTGGGTGTCCAAAATCACCTGCATCAAACTTCTTCTGGTGAGATTTGACCTAAATTCACCTTGTGCATTCATATATAACACAAGCTAAAAGTGCAAACTGTACATTTTCAATTACAATCTACAACATGCTACAGATCATCATTGGTTCATATTGTAAACATGAAGTTTACCTCTTTCAAGACTTCATTTTTCATGCCCGCTCTAATTTTCCAATGTGAAACTTCACCCATTCCACGATTTTAGGATGTTGGCTCTAACCTGGTTGATAGCAGCATGCGAGTGTAAATAAGAATCCTTAGTATTTTAATATCAACGGCCGAGTCAAATAGGTCACAACCCAAATTAAGATGTAAATATTTATAGAAACTTGAAACTGAAAGTTACTTGCTGCATATATCTGATTCTCCTTCCTATAATTCTTCCCATGATATTGAGGATGAGACAATTTTACTGTTACTAGAAAAAGAAGGCAATTCTTTTAAAAAGGTAAACATCCTTAGAGATATACCTTTTTTCCTGTTTTAGGATTCTACACCTGCGCCCATTTTGAGTTTGCCTGCAGAGTAATCAAGAGAGCATGTTTTATAGACACAGGAATGAGCTTGTTTGAGTTTTTGACATATGGACATTCAGATGCACTATTTATAGGGGTCAATGGCTCTGCATTTGCATTTTTCTATATGTATAGTGAGATTATCTACTCCATCCAACTAATTCTGACTTTTTGAGTCCAGGGTGACCTATTGTTCCCTTTATGAAAAAAGAGTGTTTAAAAGACTTTTTTCTTTTTTTTTTTTGTGTTATGGACTTAAAGAAATTCAATTCGTGTCATAGGTCTTTCGTGTCATTTACAAATCATTCATCTATAGATGTATCTAGATTGGATCTAGAATCTAGATATCTTAATAGATATAGACTGGCTAGAGATAGATATCTGAATATCTTCAATTATACTGCTGAGTAACAAGCCATATATTATTTTGTTCTAGATAATCTGTGTGCTTAGGATTCCCTGATGATTGAATTAACCAAGTATCATGACATAACTGAGGATCTTTGGAATCTGCTGGTTCAGTTATCATACCTTAAAAACTTGTATTATCACCAAACAAATGTTTGAAAATCATTGATCCCGATTGGGAACCGTGATCTGGATCTGGATTGGAGCTTAGACAGAGCCGATTCCCTCACGAAATCAGGAATCAAACCTATTCATCTAATTTACATTTTTCCCCATCTATAATATGTTTGATTGATGATTTCCCCATCTATAGTATGTTTTATGATTTAAATCATCAATCAAACATATTATAGATGATGAAGATGGCTGTATGCTACCTTTGTATTTATTTTTCATCATTTTCGGTTTCCTCCAGATCGGTATAGTAGAAGGCCAATGTAATACCCAATTCAAGATTTTAGGACGGCGCACCAAACTAACTACTAATCATCTTATGTTCCAATAATTTAGGTGTCCTGCATTTGGATTCATTTCTGTGGTATCTTAGAAAAATGTTTATTAACTAAAAACGATAATGGGTGTGGGCTGGTTTTGGTTGTTCCAAGCTTGGAAATCGTCCTTGGTGGGTATTTCTCTGTTGTTTGTCTTTGTCTTTCTTCAATAATATGTTCTCTTTTGATTGAATATTTTGTTTCTATTGCAATATTCTTGTTTCACTTTTACTGAAATTTCTGTTTGTATTGGTGGATTTGTATTAATAGCTTGTGCATTTCATACCTTGAGTTGGTTCTTCATCATCTCCAGTTGTATTTAGCAAGCATTAACTGGTAGTACCACAGACCATTCCTCATTGTGCCAAATCGCCATAGCCATTTGGATAGAAAGGCCTTGGTTATGGGATTCAGATTGCATCTGGAATCATGGAGACCATGGTCATTTGGTTTACAGATCTCTTCCCACTTAACAAGATGATACTCATTAAACAAGGGCATGTACTAAAGAGAACTATTGTTTACGACAGAATTGAGGTGACAATACGTCATCTTCCAAACTTGCCAATTTTAAGTATTCACATGTGCCACTACTGACCTTCCATGAGAGATAGTTGACGTGACAGGATGTCATCTTGCAAACTTTCCAATCTGCCCTAGTACCGTAAGTATTGACATGTGCCACTACTGACCTTTCATGAGCAGGCAAACCGCTTATGAATGAAATACATGCTACCGCCTCAATGTATCCCTCTATAAATGTAAATCTAATCGCAGTCTCTGTCGAAACCCTCCTATACCACAAATGTAACCATATGATCCTGTAATTGAGGGATATCTTAGCTTACTTGGAAACCATTTCAAAATCCATCTTCAAAATTTCACGACGACTCTTACACAAGGTTTCAAAAAACGCTAGGTGGCTGGCCTGGCAGTTAGTGGCTCGGGGGGTGCCAAGAACCTCAGGTTCCCTGTAGTACAAGTTTTTTAGATATATACATATGTATGCTGTCCAATGCACATATATGCATATTTTTTGTTCATTTTGTAATTTTTTTATTTGTATGTATTGTAACAAACTTTTTTTTGTATAAACATTGTATGCTAAAAATAAACATGTTCAAAACTTCAAATCACAGAACTTTGTGTGAAAAAACTTAAAAAAGTTCAAATTCTAATAGTCTATAGTGTATAACTGTATTAGTAATGGTCTTCAACTCTCCATATTCCATAATGACAATGGACTCCCAACTGTCAAAGTCTTCAACAAGCTTACAAAAGTATAAAACCAAATAACCAATAGCTTACAATGGCTTCTTCAAGCCACAATTTTTTTTTTTAATGTTAGAAATAGGAATAGTTAATTGATAGAGGATTTATGGATTTTTTTTTTTTTTTATTACTTTGGGGGGTTTCAAAATAACCCCGTTACACTTTTTAAGAATTTTCAGGGGCAAAATTACCCCATTTTCCCTTCGGGGCTTCTTTAAAAATCTAAAAAGGGCCCACTGCCCTAGGTGCTGGGCGCCCGTCTAGGTGTGCGGCCTAATGCCCCTTGGGCGCCTAGGCACAGTGTGGCTTGTGTTTTAAAACACTGCTCTTGCATATCTAAGTCAAGTTGATTATTTCATGGGCCAACAACTCCTCATCTCTAATCTGCCACTTACACCCCCATCTCTAATCTCACTATAGCTTTATTGTAGGGGATAAGATGCACATCCGAAAGTATTTTGAGCAAGAAGAGTCTAAGGTCCCATGTGTCTTGATTCTTGTAATGGCTATGCCTCGGTTATGATTATGATGAAGCCATTTTCTATTCGTGCTTAAAGAGCAAGACTTACCAATAATTTCCTTCAGCCGCCCTAATCCACCAATGGATGTAAAATCCTCAAAATCAATTTTTTTATATCCATGATCGTCAAGGTGTGAATGTTTGATTTGGAGGTTTTATGCGTCCGGAGTTGTTATTTGTAGCGAATTTTGGGGTGCAGCTGTATAAAGCCATGGCTTTAAGAAATACTTTTCCTTGTTGAATTACTTTAAAATTTTTAAGATATAATATTTAACTAGATCCTACAACTTTAAAGGAGTGGTAATGTGAAGCCACCAGTGCCCAGATCCTTATCTCAAACCACATCATTACTCTGCTTCTAGTTTCAAGAGAACTCTTTAAACATTTTCTTCGGCAATTCAGCAATAGGATTCGAACTTGGGATGTAGTGTCAACATTTTAATCAATCAAGACCATGCTTGAATCCCTAAATATCTTTCCAGAAAACTCTCTAGGCCAAACTTCTACATCTTATGGGCATCCTTTGAAAGATGATCCAACCTCATCATCATATCCTTATCTCTAACATTCCTCCCATCTACTGAATACCATTTGCGTTCCATTCTCCTTGAGCAATGGCCAGGAATGAATGTTGCTCCACTAGGCTTATCATTCCCATTAACATTCCTCTCATATACTGTATGGAAACTGTGTTTCATCTTCTCTATGGTGCTGTTGTCCTGGGCATAGTTACCAGGATGTTCCAATCAAAAGGTCGATTCTGATCCGTAATCTCACATCCTGCGCTTTGGGAAACGGAACCTGTTCTACTTTATTTAATTTTGGAATCTGAATCCTTTAGTATATAGCAGTAGTATAGTACAGCGGTATGGTGTAGCAGTATATTATAGTCTAGCAGCAGTATGGTGTAGTATAGCAGTATATTTAAGTCAAATAGTAGTCTAGCAGTTTGGTATACTTTAGTATATATTATACAGTATAGTTTGTATTATATTGTTATTTATATTAAATTTAAATATATTAGCATATGGTATAGCATAGTAGAATACACTATACAATTTAGAACTAGTATAGCAGTATATTATTTGTATAGCAGCATGGTAAAGTATAATAGTATACACTATAATTCTGCTAGTTATGTGCTCTATAGGGCCTCGATTCTTAACCAGATGGAGCCTGGTGTTACATAATTTGTTGTTCAATGTAGAATTAGTATAGCAGTATATTATGTGTATTGCAGCATGGTATAGTACATAGTATACACTATAACTATACTTGTTAAGTTCTCTGGAGGGTCTCGACTCTTAACCAGATGGAGCCCATTGTCACATAATTTATCGTTTGATCTGGATTAATTTTGAATTGAGCTCCCCCACATATTGGGATCAATATCCCTGGACTTTTGGGTATACGGACCGTGATGCCTAGCATAGGCAGGTTTCTGCTTGTCACATTCCTGTGGTCCCAATCCTGATTTTGATCCTGGATCAGATTAGATCCCAATCCAGGTAACTATGGTCCTGGGTTATCCAGCTGGCTTTACCCCCAAGTATGGCGACCCTACTACTACCATCTGTTACCCTAATCTCTTGTTTCTGATCCAAACCAGCCTCCTCTCCTCATCTTCAAGTAATTTGAGGTCCAGAAATTACAGTTCAGGTTTAGAAAATGTAATTTATTTATTTGTTTTTAATTCATGGTTACTGTATTCAATCGATCTTTCAAATTTGTGAATTGGTGATTCTCACATTGTTGAAGAGGCATGTTTGATTACTGACCACCGTAATGTATTAGGGCCAGGTATTATCTTACAGTTGAAGAGGTTTATTAAAAACTTGATATTACCTTCAACATGAGGGTGTGATGCTCCGACTGTTTTGTCCCCAGAGCATTATTTAATCTAGTCCAGCACTAGGAACGAAACATGCAAAAATAGCTTGCTGAACTGGCATTGGAAACCATTTTTCATCGCATAAGACATTATGCATTAAACATGATTATGGTACCCTAGTCAATCTGAGGCCATATGACAATTATTGAGTTTGGCAATCTCATACTTGAAATATTTTGCTAGTCCTCCAATCTGGTGGGTCAATCCCACCCGTCTCCGGATCTGAACCCACCCACTAGACCAAATAGTCGGGTCTAGGTCCACTTGACCTGGATCAAACGGAGTCTGGGCCTAACCTGGTCAATTGGGGTTCATCCAACTTGACTCTCTCTCTCTCTCTCTCTCTCTCTCTCTCTCTATATATATATATATATATATATATATATATATATATGGAAAACATTTATATAAGGTGCCAATCCTATACTGTACAAGTAAGGTGCACCTAAAAAACTCACTAGAGAAATTATTCAATTGCTAGAAAACCTTCAACTCGATCATCTCGACCTCGAGATTCATAGACATTAAAAAAAGAGTATTTCGAAGTCCTAAAAATAGTTCAACTTCTAACACATTATTTGGACCGTCAATTTTCAAGATTTTCAAGTGTTTATAGATCTGCTTGATCGTCACCATTTCTGGAACTATAAATTTCATAATTGGGGGCAACGAGTCATTGCAATGCTTTATAGCACTGAAACTGCATTTTTGGCAAAGTTTTGAGGTGCACCTTACTTCAATAGTATAAGGTTGAAACCTTATACAAATGTTACCCTATATATATATATATATATATATATATATATATATATATATATATATATATATATATATATATATGTTTTTATTTTGAGTTGGACCCCACTTGGTGGATTGAGTCCGGTCCGATCACCTAGCACCGGCCTAACCCATTTGCATCCCTATTTACCTATCACGGGATTGTATGTCTATCTCGTAACCTTCTATTTGCCTGTACAGCCTGTGTAATCTCAACTATGCACGCTCACCGCAAATCAAGATGCTCTTGTGGCACAGGTAGTCCAGTGGCACCAAGCATCAGGCACTGCGAAATCCAAATCTGTGGTGCACCTAGAAGAACGTAGATTCTGACGCTTAACAGTCTACAGAACCAACTGCAATGGTTTCTTCTATACTGCAAGAGATAGACCAGCTAGAGTGGTGCCCCTAATGGAGCTCTCTTGGTTAGATTGTGCCATCAAACACTTGATCATATGAGAAAATAATGTTTTCTGGAAAGGATGATTGAGACCTGGACCAACCCGATATTCAAGCATTTAATTGTGTTCTGAAAAGGCACTCACAATACACTATCTTTGAAGCAGGGGCGTGCTCATCACTAATATGTGTATTTTGTGCTGCAGTGATGCAGAATCTGTATTGCGCCTCTTTCGGCATTATGAAGTGGCAATCGAGCTTTGGTGTCTCATCTTGGGATTATTTGGATTCAATTGTGTGTACCAAGTACCACTGAATGCACTCCGTCAAATGGAACATCTCTATCTTTCTGGGAGAGATCCATGCTGGGACAATCTTACTTGGGATTCTTATATGCTGTGACACTTTCCACAAGATCCCTTGCGAGTATATTTATTACCCTCACCATCTGTTCACCGTCTGTTTTAGTTGTCTTTGTCTGGTGTGTGTGGAGTAAGAGCGAAACCTTTGGTTATTTGAACTTTGTTCGAGGGAATTGTTTTTCATTACAAACCAGTAGTTTCGTAGCATTTTCGGAGCTATTTGTCCCTTCCATTTCACCTGTTACTAGCCTAAATGTTTCCTTAACATTCCTGAACTAGGCAAGCATAGGACGTAGCTGAAACCCAAAGGAAACTATGCATAGGCCTGATGGTAGCCCCACAATGTACTCATGATGGTCCAAATGTGGGAATGTGTGTTTTAGCTAAGTGGGGCCAGTTTTGATGAGCAACTAGAGTAAGCTGTAGATATCAAAATTAGATTGGAAGCGAGAGTCCATGTAATGTGATATGTGGTATGCTGCTATACAATGTGCTTGAGCATCATTCTTGCCATAAAACAACCGATGTACTTCTTATAGATTTGTGAACCTTCCCTTTATCTTGTGAATTGGCTTCTGTTCTTTTCATTTTAAATTTTAAAATCACTAAGATGCTGTCATACTTCCAATCTCATGTAGTTCTTCCCTGATGGTGATAGTCTTCATTCATGAAAGTATTGTTGTTGCAAGTTGCCTCTTGGGAAGAAGACGTGGATAACAATACGTATAGAATGAAGTACTAAATCACACATTTGAAATGAATGTGGTGTGTTGTGGACTTTTAAGTCCTTCAACCTCATGGAGTTAGTTGAGCCTAGGTATTTACAAGAATTCCACATTTTATGTTGTATCGACTTTTGCCAATGCTGAAACAATAAATGATCGCGTTTTTGAAATGTCAAATGATATGAAAACATTTGAAATATGCATGCTGCTGCTGGGGATCCTTCTGCCGGTATTTGTGTCTAGCAAGGAACTTCTCAGTGTATAGAAATATGGAATGTTACTTGAAACAAGAGGTTTAGACCCAAGATCTTTTATGATAGGTCCATAGTTGTTGGGATTGGGAGCAGGATCGAGGGATTTTGGAATGCTAGAAGATCCCTAATGGTTGTGAGAACCATCTGTACAACACATAATATGTTAGGGGCCTAGATCCTCAATATTATAGGTCAAGATCCCAACCTTTTGGGTATTTTGGTCCTGACCTTTTGGGATCGATCCCAACTTTTATGGATCTTGCTCCAAACCTTAAAAGAGTATGTAAAACTAAATATATGCTATTTAAAGTAGGGATCTTTATTTCTAGCAAGCAAGCCATGCAACTATATTATAAGAACAATTGTGGTGCTAGCTGGCTATAAATTAAGATAATCAACAGTTTAGTTATTATTGGTTTTGAAGGTTGTGATCATGATCCCTAACAGTAGGAATAGGGATCCCGAACAGTGGGGATCGAAATCCTAGAATTTAAAAATTGAAATCCCTTGAATAGAGCGCTAGAGTGAGGTTCCAGATTGGGATTGTCACCTATCTTAAGAGATTCCGGCGACTCTGGATAGGTCAAACCATTTTGCGCAGAATGCAGCAATTTGGGCCATGCCTAATTATGATTTTAGCCAATCTTTGAAGGACCAATTGAGTACAGACATTTCCATGGAAATTGCTCCTTGAAACTGAAGTTTTTATTCTTTCCTGGATTTGATTGGTACTTTTTTCTTTAATGTATTTCTTTTTGTAGTTGTCTTCTGAGTTGTGTTGGCATAAATTGATTCAATTTTATTTGTATTAGGAGCATATCCATGACATCATTCATAAAATAGTGCTTTTGTAATCTATTCTTCACTTTGATCAAGCTGTTCTCTAGTAGTCAACTGCTACTGTTAATAAATTTGTTGCATTAGTTGGATAACGTCTTCTTGCTTTTTGGTAACCTGCAGCTCTGCAAAACCGCAGAAGAGCATCCAGACATCTTATTCCTTAAAGTGAATTTCGATGAGAACAAACCAATGTGTAAAAGCTTGAATGTGAAAGTACTTCCCTACTTCCATTTCTACAGAGGCGCAGATGGGCAGTTGGAGGCTTTTTCATGTTCTCTTGCAAAGGTTAGTATTCTCTTATTCGATTTAGAAGTTTAACTTTGAAATAGTTCCATATTTTGTTTTCGTGCCTATACGGGGATGAGCATAGTGACCTTGCTGAAATTGTAATGGCAACATTGGATAGCGTTAGGAATAATGGGAATATTTCTTTTTTCTATAGTCATATTACATGATAACATGGGGTTAAAAAGTGAAATATGGAATCAGTCTGCTATGTTGTGCACATGATGCTTCCATGAAACGAGGGAATTTTTTCTTTCTTTTTTCATTTTGGGTTCGTTAGGAGTGGGATTCAAACCTTGGTTATAGTGGTGTAATTTCACTATGTAACCATCACGAGCCAGCTGCCAATTCCCACCTCAAAGTAAGAAGATGTCCAATATTTATTTAGCAATTCAGGAAAGCGGATCAACACTTAGAAACTTTAATCATCTTTCGGAAAGCATTATCATATTCTATGAAAGAACTACATGGCACTGAACTTACTGCTAGAAGTGAGACATGAAATAAGATATTGCCACTGAATTGACTGCTAGAAGCAAGACAAGAAATAAGATATTGCCTCCCATTTCTGTTGCGTCTATGTGTCTTCTAACTAATTATTTTTTTTTTTCTTTTTCATTCCTCAAAATTTGCATGCAGTTTCAAAGGATAAAGGATGCTATCGTGCAACATAATACCGAACGATGCAGCATTGGACCTCCCTTAGGCATAGGAGATCTCAACCTTCCTGGGGCTCCTCCTAGTTCCAAGGATGAGCCTGCAGAAGCAAGTTCTAGATAACCCCTTCAGCGTTTTATGTGTTCCATATGCTTGGCTCTTCACCAATTCAAGCATTTTTGTGCAGTTCAAGAAATTCCTGACATGTTCTTGTTCGCCATATCTATTCAAATATATATAATTATTTTTGTATTTAACCATTTTTTGCTGGATTTGTTCTTATGAGGACAAAATTGTTTGGCCCATGATTTGTGGGACATGCCAATATTTTGATGTAATTATTCATTTGAGGGGTTTTCAAGGTGTTAGCTCCTTAGCTTCTAATGTGTGGTTAATTTAAGCAAAATAAACCATTGGTATAGGTTATATTGAACATGTTATTCTGTGAAGCATCATACTGCATTAGTACTTGGGTGCCTCTAATATTCCTCTAATTTTGGCGAAGGTTAGAGGCCTCTTCATACTCTGGTGATTCAGTGGTCGGATCTTTCTCGTATGTGGGAATTAACAAAACGTACCAACTACAATACGTGAGTAATGCAACCACAAAACATCTATAAATCAGGGAAAATAGATATCTTTGCGAAAAACGCAAAAATTACCTTCCATGTTGAGTTGGGCCATCTTAACGTTTTCATCAAGGAGAACTTGGTTGATCCACTCGTGCATTGCAAGTGAAGTGATTATAAAAACCGCGAAGGACGGAACTGCAATCGTCACTTTTTGTTGAGAACTTGGTTGATACACTTTTGCTTTGTAAGCAAAGTGATTATGAGATCTGAAAAGAACCAAAATGAAACCATCACTTTTTCTGATTGTTGATGGCGGGAATCGAGGGTACGATGTTACTTTGAGGCTCCAGGCCACCTAACCTCCCCTATTTCCAAAGCTGAAATCTATCACTTGAAACCAATAATGGTAAACCAGCCTAGTGAAATAAGTATTTTAATAATCTTAATGATGTCTATCGATATGTGTTGAGCTTCTAAAGTTTTTGCTAAAGCATTCTAATAATTACCTAAGTGTGGAGGTAGAGGTGTCTTATTGACTCACCCATAGATAGTTGTATCTCTAGAGCACTTGTGGATAATGAGATAAAGCACATTACCTGCATAGACAATGTGTTGGCTTTTTAAATGCATATAACTACTGAAAGATGTCTTTGTAACTCAAGGCTTGCCACTATGGGTCTTAATTTAAGACTCAATTCATTATGCTGATTGAGAAGCCGCCGTATTAAAACAACATAAAGGTTCAAATACATTAACACACTTAGATATGCACACTTATACGTTTGAGTGCTAAAACATATCTATTTCAAATTATTTTCTAATAAATATGGGAACTAGAATTATTTGAAAATGATTAGTGCATTAATTTAAAAATTTCAAGTGGCATTAAATTTCCACTAAAACTATCAATGCACTATCTCATCTCAACCCCTCCCTTCCCTCTTTTTTTTCACTTTTTTTATATGACATTTGACATCAACAATTACTCATACAGCTCATGAGGTAAAAAGGGGTTGGGAGGAGAAAATGAGGGAGTATGTTGACAGTTTGAAGGAGATTTAATCTTGCTTGAAAGAGAAAGGTTGGGCTATTGGGAAGTTTTTAAATTATCGGTCTGTACAAAATTTTCATTTAAAATGATTAAAACTATAGTATGATACTGGACCATTTTGGTATTTTATAAAGAATTGAAACTTGAATGATATTTCCTCACAAGATCGAGTTTTGAACTATTTTTCTAATTTAACTTAGTGGGCGCATGTGTATGGTTAGTGGGCGTATATGTGTGGTTAGTCAATGTGCCATGGAGGGTGTTTTAATTCAATATGGGTGGTTTCATCCCGTGGCTCCTCCATGGCCATGGTCGCTTGCTTCCAAGTTCAAGCGCTAGCGGTGGAAGCTAGTCCCCAAAAGTGAACTTCCAAAAAAAGGCTTGTGTAGCGGTCAAAGCACTTGCTCCGCAGTTGGCTCGTTGCAAGAACCGTTTCTTTAGCTACTAGGAGTTGAGAGAGAATTTTTGGTTAGATGTATCAAGTCCGTTTTAATTCTCATATACATTTGTTTAATGAATTCCTCATAAAAAATAATTTTTTTGATCTTCCTGTAACTGCGCTCATTTTATTTGGTCCAACAACAGTGCCAATTAGCTAATTTTGTCCAAGCTCTATTGATTTTTAGTGTCTGCAGAAGCCTTTCCCCCTGGTTAAAATTAATGCTTTAATTAAGTTATCCTTAGACCACTTGCAATATGTTTGCATACTGACGATGTTATTTCTGGCCCCAGACCTTTACACCTAGAAATTGGATGGCTTAAAGAACCTGATGTTGTTGAAATTACCAAACAAACCTGGGAAACTTGTTACGTACATGGGTGTGTTGGCTACCAATTGCACAAGAAACTAATTATTCTCAAACAAAAAATCATTGCTTGGAAGAAAGAAACTAGGTATCAGCTCAAAGAAAAAATTGAGACCACTTTAATGGATCTTGAATTGTTGAAAAATTAGATCCAATAGCATCATCTGCTTTTAGAAGCTCTACTGAGTAATAAAAATTGGTTGCTCAATCAGTTGCATGAGTATCTAAGACTAGAAGAGATATATTGGTGGCGAAGGTCTCGAGTGAAATGGCTAAAGGAGGGTGAGAAAAATACGATATTCTTTCATGCCATTGTCAATGCTCGTAGAAAGCAAAATGATATCACAACCCTGAAAATGCCTGGAGTACCTGAGGGAGATACTCAAGAAAAGGATAATGCCATTATCCAATATTTTTTAAGGGCTTTCTCTTGAGAGCATCGATTTGGGGTTAATATGGATGGGGTTCCCTTCAAATCTTTACCCTCATATCTGGTTGAGGAGCTTGAAAAGGAAGGTTTTGAGGAAGAGGTCAAGTGGTCGGTCTTTGTGCTTTCCTCTTTTTTTTTTTCAAAGGTTTTGGGGCTTGCTAAAGTAAGATTTCGTATTCTTGGTAACTGAATTATTGTGTAGTGGAGGGATGCCTAAAAGTATTAACTCAACCTATATCTTTATTATTCCTAAGAAAGATTTAGTTTTAGAAATAGGTAATATTAGACTTATCAATCTCTTATCAAGCCTTTACAAAATTATCGCTAAATTCCTTGCCAAAAGGTTGTCCTCCCTTTTGTTGTCTCTGGTTAACAATCTGCTTTCATTCGAAAAAGAATGATTTTTTATAGTATTCTAGTTACTTAAGAATGTCTTCCTTCTTGGTCTTTTGAAGGGAAAGCTGGGGTAGTGATAAAATTGGATATGGAAGACAGGGTTGATTGTCAAACTTTATAGGAAATTATGAGTTGTATGGGTTTTGGCTCAAAATGGATTTCTTGGATAATGAGTTGTTTATCTTTGACTCGCTTCTTTATTCTTATCGATAGTTGTCCTAAAGGGATCTTTAAGGATTCAAAGGGAAATAGGCAGGGGATTCCCGTTCTCCATTCTTATTCACTTTGGTTGCAGAGGGCTTCGGTATGATGCTAAAAAATGTGGACAGAAAAGGAAGACTGTCGTGTTTCTAGGTGCCGTCAAATGGGCCTATTATTTCTCATTTGCAACATGTTGATGATACAATAATTTTTTGTAATGCAGATCCTATATAGATCAACAATCTCAGTATCTTCCTTAAATGTTGCCAGCTAGCCCTAGACCTTAAAGTCAACTTTCACGAGGCTTCAATGGGTGGGGTTTTTTACAACCAGGATTTTGTGAGCCCTTTAGCTGATATCCTTGGATGCAAAGTAAAAAGTTTCCTTTGAAATATTTGGGGGTTTCTATCTAAGACTCTAAGCTTCCTCGGGCTGTTTGGGAATGTTTGATTGAGAGATATCAAGTCAAGCTAGTTCTAGGGAACTCAAATTCCTTATCCACAGGAGGTCGTATCACCTTTGTAAAGTCAACCTATTCTAACTTTCCCATTTATTTAATGTCCATTCTTCAAATACCTGATAATGTTATTAACATTATGACCAGTATATGCGCAATTTTATCTGGGTTCTTTTGATGATGATCATAAAAAGTTCCATTTGGTGGGTTGAGATAAGATTTTTACCCCAATTAAAATGAGTGGACTGGATATTTGAAAATTGAAATTCATGAATTAGGCTCTCTTTTCGAAATGGTGGCGGAGAATTATTCAAGGCCCAAACCACCTATGGAAATAAATCTAGCTGCTAAATACAATTCTGATCATATTTCTTATTTAATCACAAAAGGGAAAGGATGTAAACATTCTTCGCATATCTTTAAAGGCATTTACAACTTTAAAATATGGTTATCAGCAGTGTCAGATGGTTGATTGGTAATGGGTAAGACATTTTCTTTTGGTTTAGTAAATGACATGGTGATACACCACTCTCATATCTATTCCCAAGCTTTTTATCTTATTATGCTGCAACAAAAATTTTGGACCTTTTATCTTATTCTCCTTCGGGTTTAGTTTAGGACAGCTTGTAGCTATAACAGATTGTCAGATAGTGTTATCTCTAAGCTTCAAAGCTTGTTGTTGCTACTCGAAGATGTTTATATCTCTCCTTCTGGTTCGGACGAGGTTGTTTGGGAAAGTGAAGGTGATGGTCTTCTTCTCAGTCAAGTTAGCCTACGTGTTACTTTTCTTTAATCAGGTTGGATGGTCCAATAGTCTTCTTAATGCTCTTTAGAAATAAGCCTATTCCTTTGAAAATCCAAGCGTTCTTTTCGCAGTTTTGCAAGATAAATATCTCACTGTTGATAATCTTCGAAAAAGGGGTAGAATGTTGCCTAATATCTGCCTCATGTGCAAACAAGATGAAGCAACTGGTCGCCATATTCTTACACTGCCATTTTGTTAAGAATATCTTGAACTGGACATTTTGTTATACAGGTTTCTCTCATATGCTTCCTGAAAATTTAATTAGCATTGTTAATCATCTCAATTTTTCTTTTTGCCATCTAAATGAATTCTTATTTGGAAGATATATAGAAGTGCTATCCTTTGGGAAATTTGACTTGAACACAATAGGAGAATCTTTGAAGGGTCTTCTTTGGATTTGGCAAGTATTAAGGATAGAATTTTACAAACTCTTTGGGATTGGTTTGCTACCACCAACGAAGGCAAGGGAGTATTGCAGGCTGATATCTTTGTTAATTTGAAGAGTCTAGCTTTCTCTTTCCAACCCAGATTTCGTCCTCATTCTATTTGGAAGCCTCCTTCTGAGGGTTCTCTCAAACTCAATTTTAATGGGAGCTCTTTAGGTAACCTAGATCTCGCTAGAAATGGGGGCTTATTAAGAGATCATGAACGGTTGGTTAAATTCTCTTATGCAGGGCAATTTGGCTCCACTTCGACTAATTAGGCTAAAATTTGTTCGCTTCTTCAAGGACTGGAAGTTATTATTAGCAAAGGAATTGTGGGAATCATAATAATTGAAGCCGACTCCCTCAATGTTATAAAGTGGTGCAAGCAGGAGCAAAGAATTATATGATCTCTTCATGTCTTATGGATGAAAATTTATAATATTTGCACTACCGCTGAGCTTCAAATTTCATTCTTCCGTGTCTATCGAGAGGCTATTAATGCAACTGAATGCTTAGCCAAACACAAAATCTCCTTGTCTTCTTTGTCTATTTGCAATGTCTTGATTCCAAATGTGTAACCTGATACCTTTCAGCATTCTATCAATAACAGTCCTTAACCTTGTAAAAATAAGAAGGTATCAACAACTTGACAATGCATAAATTTATTTTATATGCTTATTTATTATTTTATTATTGATAATAAATTAAGGATTCTCAATAATTGAGAATCCTTAATTTACTATCAATAATAAAATAATTGAGAATTTTGGAAGTATTTGTGACTTCAATTCTCAAGCATTTGATATGCATAAACTGCTAGGATGACTTCCGTCATAATATCATAAGTTAGTCTCTCATGTCTTGATCAGATGGCTCAAGAGAGGGAGAAGAAGAGGGCCGGATGGAAGAGGATAATGAGAGAGAGAGAGCAAAGTGGGTTTGAAGAGTGTACGGAAGAGAGTGGGAGTGTAAAAATAAGAAAGAGAGAGATTTTAGGAAACCTTAGAGAGAGGTTTTAAATGTTGATAAATAAAAGAGATTTTAAGAATGATGTTTTAAATTGATCATTTATGAGAGATAGATATGAGAGAGATTTTTAAGGAGAGACATGGATGAAATGGTTGGATAGACATGGATGAAATGGTTGCTCCCCTGCCTCACCCAACATCCCGTCTCTCTCGACATCGCACCGCATAATCTATCTCTC
The DNA here is from genome assembly GCF_054954075.1 of Amborella trichopoda. NCBI lineage: Eukaryota > Viridiplantae > Streptophyta > Magnoliopsida > Amborellales > Amborellaceae > Amborella > Amborella trichopoda. Next base: position 19,473,301 of record NC_142340.1, read on the forward strand.
TCTCTACACCACCCATACCTCTCTCTCTAGCTTTTAAGGGAGGAGAAGATGAATGTAGATTTTGGGTTTACAATGAAAGGATATTTCAATGCCTCGCTTTCCTCCTCAAATACTTCTTATTATTTATTAGATATTAAGCGAGAGCAACACCCTCTCTATTTTTGGGCCACGTATCCCATCATTTAATAACTCTCTCTTCTCTCTCCCCCCACATCTCTCTCATGCCCATGCATGCCATATAACTATCGTCTCAATGGCTCTAGAGGTAGAAGACGAAGAAGGTGGTTGTGGGAGGAGAAGATTCTGGTGAGGGTGTATGTTTGATTGCTGTGGAAGTGAAAGTGAAGTTTGATTTGGCTTTTGGTCTTTTCCATGATGCTCGATTTCCCATAGTGGGTTCTTTCTCTCCACCATCTTCTGATATCTTTAGGTTAAGCGATTGGGCTAGAAGGGGCCGGGGTCTTTCTTACGCCCCTAAGGCTAAAATTTTGGATGATAATGAAGACTGTTTTCTTGTTACGGTCCAAGGAGGATGCTGCGACTGCTCTGGTTAATCATTTTATCCGTCTTCGAGGGAAGCTCTTATCTTTGGATCATTGGAAACCATATTCTCATTTGTCTTATGTGCAGAAAGAGAGTCTTTGGATTTATCTTTCTGGCATCCCTTTCCATACGTGGAATTTGAACACAATTTGTAAGGTGGTTAATTGCTGTGGTGAATTCTGTGATGTTGATAGAGATGCCTTTGTTGGGGCTGACTTAAGAGCGATCAGAGTTCGTATTTGGAAGCTTAGAGGGGCCCCTCTTCCCAAAGTCGTTAGATTGGTAGTCAGTCATGATTCTTTTGCGGTTGGGATTACCCCTGGGCAGCATGTGAAAGCCATAAGTATCCCTAATCTTGTTTCTCCAGCGGAGGATGAATCGAAGGTGGTCCGCCATCGCAAAAAAAAGTTAAAAAATGTGAACGTTGTTCCGAAAAAGTTTTTTTCGGCGATAGCCAGTTGGTTTGACCAGAGAAGGCCAGCCCAGCGGTTCTTTCAACATGTCGTTAACAAATTTCAAATTTTGAAAATTAAAAATCGTTGGATTCCCGTTGGCCACTTCTCGGATCTCTTGGCGGTGTTTATGGTAGGCATTTCAAATAATCAGGCTGGACCTTCTGGTAAGGGTGGTCGTGAGGGTCCACCTATTTTTTGTAATCTGTGGGAGGGCAGCGTATCCGTTCATGGAAATAATGCAGCCCAAGTTACAGAGGATATGGTTGAACTGGCGGGCTCCCCGAAGATTTCGTCAATGGTAGTAGAAGTCCACTCATTCCGCTCCTCCTTCCCTGAGTATGGGTTGCAGTTGTGGAAATCTTTTGAACCTAAGGCAATGAAAGAATCCTCGAACCTTCATTGGAGTTGGTTTTTGCTCGTTTCTGCCTTATTGTTTGGGGTCATCATCAGTGTTCATCGCTAGCTTCTCAAGCTCTATTAGTGGTTTTGGGCAAAATGTATTCGCTTCGGTATCATCGTGCTGTTCTTTTGATCCTTTGGGAGTGGATCAACTAGCTTTGGTTTTGGTTGAGGAGATTGAGGAGCAACAACAACTGGATGAGGGTGCCTTTGCTCAGGATCCTCTGGATCAAGCTGGGAATGAGGCGCCTATGTTGGTGGAAGGTTTTCAAGCTGAAGATTTGGCGATGGTGGCAGCGGAGGATCATCCTCCCCTCAATACCATTCATCAGGAGCATCGTCCACTTCTGCTGCAATTTACTATTGATCTGCCACAGGAGGTGCAGATTGAGATGAAGTTCGATTTGGTCGCTCCTGGTATACCTGTTGATGAAAAGGTAGTAATGGAGGAGACTGATCGTCCTGATGAACAAAATATTAGTTCATTGATCTCTGACAGTCGGATGGATTTCAACATCCTGATTGGAGTAGTGTTTCAGGAAATTCTTGCTAAGAAGAATTTGGCCAAGTAGAAGGCGAACACGACGAAGGCCCCGGAGTAGAATGTGTTGATGTCTGATCAAGTACTTCTGGTTGAGGAAGTGGTGCTTGATACATGGAGAACTAGTGTTGGTAAAGCGAAAGGTAAAGGGAAGGGTTTTGTCAAAGGCACTAGATCTTCAGCACGTCTGCAGGCTCGTGGACGTATGCCCCTGAATGCAGCAGCGCGTGGGATCATCACTGCGGATGACTACGGGGTTGAGGCTAGCTCTGGCTCCTCGACTGATGAGGGGATGCTGGGAGATAGCCTTGCAGAAGCACTGATATCAGAAGATGCTTACTTTGGTGTGTTCAAGGATGGTCCAGGTTCTTCCTTTGTCCCTTCCTTTTTATGAATATTCTCTCCTGGAACATACGAGGTTTGGGCGACCTCAAATGGAAAAAAGATATCATGTTTTTTGTTTCAAAATATAGACCATCCATTTTAAGTTTACAGGAAACTAAACTCCCCAGCCCCAGCTTGTCTATTGTCCGGGAAGTTTGGGGACCTGGTTCTGTTGACTTTGTGGGGCTTGATGTTGTTGGTGCTTCTGGGGGGCTGTGGATTCTTTGGGATCCTACAGTTTTACAGTCCTTTACTGTGGTGGTGAAATCTAATTTTTTGCTAATTAGTTTTTTTGGCCCTCATTTTGCTTTTAAATGGGGTCTATGAATGTATATGGTACCCATGTTGCTACTTCTAAGGATCTTTTTATCAATGAAATGTCTGGTGTTCTCTAGTCTTTTGCTTTTCGAACTTGTCTAGGGGGGATTTTAACTTTACTAGATGGCTGTATGAAAGTAACAATGGTGGGGTTATTACGCACTCAATGCGTTTCTTTAATCGGTTTATTGAGACCCATGCTTTGATTGATTTGCCGATCTCAGGTTCGGTCTTTACCTGAACCAATGGTAGTATGGAAAATTTATTTATGTCGAAACTTGATCGATTTTTTATTTCTGGTGAATGGTCTGAATTTTCCCCTTTTGCTTCAGTCAAAGCCTTGCTTAGGCTTTCTTCTGACCATAACCCTATTATGTTATGTACGAAGAAGGTCTCTAAGGGTCCCACACCTTTCAAATTGGAAATTGGATGGTTACAGGAAAGAGAAGTGGCTGAGTTAGTCAAGAGTACCTGGGAGAATACTATCTCTGTTGGTTCTCTGGACTTCCAGCTACATAAGAAGTTGCTCAATATCAAGCATAAGTTGTTGAACTAGAAAAAAACTAATTGTGTTCATATCAGGGGTAAGATTGAGGAAGTTCTTACCAAACTTGAAATGGTTGATGCGGAGGTAGAGAACATAAGTATGTTATCGGAGGGGTTAGTGGCAGAAATAGCTGGTTGTATTAAGGAATTAGTGGAGTTAAGGAAGGTGGAAGAAGTTTATTGGAAACAACGCTCCCGAGTTAAGTGGCTAAAAGAAGGGGATTTGAGCACGAAAATTTTCCATGCTATGGCTAATGCTCGTTCTTGTCAAAATGATGTTTCTGGCATGGTGATCCAGAGTGTGGATCCGGATGATAGAGGGGATGTCCAGTGCAATTGTTAATCACTTCCATAAAGCATTTTTCTCGGAGGTCAAGATCACCCCAAGGCTTGAAAGAGTGGGTTTTAATGTCCTCCCTTCTAATTTGGCCTCTTTTTTAGAAGATGACATTTCTATGGAAGAACTCAAAAAAGCTGTGTTTTCTTTACCTGTTGATAAGACTCCTGGACTGGATCTGTTTCCTCTAATCTTTTCCCATACCGTTTGGGATCTAGTGAATAAAGAGCTTCTGGAGATAGTTAGAGGCTTCCTTAGGAGAGGTGAATTATTCAAAGGTGTTAACTCCATTTTTATAGCACTTATTCCTAAGAAGTATGTTATTGCTAGTTTAGGTGCTATCAAGCCTATTAGTCTTCTGACAAGTCTCCATAAGATCATTGCTAAAGTGCTTGCGGAACGCCTAAAGTTTGTGCTGCCGTTCATTATTTCGGAACCTCAGTAAGCTTTTATCAAGGATAGACTGATCACTTATAGTATATTAGTTGTCCAATAATGTATTCATTCTCGTGTTTTAAATGGGATTCCTGAACTGGTGATTAAATTGGATATGGAGAAAACATATGATAGAGTTGAATGGAGTGTACTATTAATGATTATGAAGAATATGGGTTTTGGGGAAAGTTGGAGGAACTGGATTTATGAGTGTCTTTCTTCGGCCCATTTTTCCATTTTGTGTAATGGTAGTCATACGGGCTTTTTTAAAGCTTCTAGCTTGGTGATGCACAATATTGTTTCTAAAGGATATTTTGTGGGATTTTAGTTGCCAAATAATGGTCCTTGCATCTCTTACCTCCAATATGCAGATGATATATTGTTTTTTTGTGAAGCAAGTGTGGATCACGTTTCCAATCTAGCATTATTCTTAAAGTGTTGTGAGGTAGCTTTGGGGCTGAAGGTGAACTTAGAGAAAACAAGGGTAATTGGCATTAATTGTGAGGAGTTGCTGGTGGAGGATTTGGCAGAAGTTTTAGGGTCTAAGGTTGAACACTTCCTAGTTATGTACCTGGGATTGCCAATTTCTGATGGTCGGTTGCCTTTGGCTCATCCAAAGGATTCAAACTAAGCTTGATTTATGGAAATTTAAATATCTTTCTATGGGTGGAAGGATTACTTTGATTAAAGCTTGTTTGTCTAATCTACGAATTTATCATATGTCTATTTTGCAGATTCCTGTATTGGTAGCTCGTAAGATTGAGTTGCGTATACGCAATTTTCTTTGGGGCTCTATGGGTGATACCAAAAAATACCATCTTCTTCGATGGGATAGGGTCTGTACATCGAGGAAGGAAGGAGGTTTAGGTTTGAGGAAAATAAAGTTGGTTAATCAGGTTCTCTTGTGTAAATGGTGGTGGAGGAGTCTTAAGTTTAAAGACCAGCAGTGGTATAAAGTAATTGCAACGAATATGGGTAGGATAGATTCCAGATGTGGGTTGGAGGTTGAAGCAGTACTCGAGGTATGTCCCCTTGTTGGAAAGCAATTACCGATTGCAATTCGTTAATCCATAGGGATATTCGCTGGTCTATAGGCAATGGTAGGAATGTTTCTTTTTGGCATCATAAGTGGTTAGCTAATTCTCCTTTGAAAGTTGTTTTTCTACTTATTTTTCAGCTGGTGGAAATGCCAAATGCTGTCATTCGTGATTTATTGGTTTTTTGGGGGGATAAGGTGGAATAGCAAATTACCTTCCTTTATAATAGGATTCTAGATGACACTTTCAACCAATATTTTGAGCTTCCTATGGTTTTAACCAATATTTTGAGCTTCCTATGGTTTTAAATGATGTTTATATCTCACAAAAAGCAGAGGATGAAGTGGTTTGGGATCTTACCAAAGATGGGGAGTTTTCGGTGAGATCGATGTACCATCTTCTCTTTCATGATCGTTAGAAGTGTTCAAAGCCAGAAATTGCATGTGTTTGGAAATGGCATGTGCCACTTAAGGTTCAAGCCTTCCTTTGGTTGGCAGTGTAGGAGAAAGTGTTAACTACTGATACTCTCATTGCCAGACATTTGCCTACTCTGTAAGGGTGATGGTGAAATAGGTGCTCATCTGTTTCTTCACTACCCTTTTAACTGCGCCATTTGGCGGTGGTTTTTTGGCTAGATTAGTGTTTCCCTGGTCTTACCTCCAGATGTTTATGGGATTATTGGTGCTTTATTAGTTTCGACCTTACCAAAAACTGGGATGGTTATTTGGTAGATTGATAGGGGCATGATTCTTTTAGTAATTTGGAAGGAAAGAAACGTGAGAGTTTTTTATGGGGTTAGTCTGCCATGTGATAGAGTTATGGACAAAATCCTTCATTCTATCTCGTTGCATTTATCGATCTACAAAGTGGGGAAAGATATCAGTGAAGATGATGTGAGGACCAACTTATCTAATCTCTTCCAGTTGGGTGTCCGTAAATGTAGGCCCAGAGGTATTTGGTCTCCGCCTTTAAGGGGGGTTTTTAAACTGAATTTTGATGGTAGCTCCTTGGGGAATCCTGGGCCTGCAGGTTTTGAAGGTGTTGTAAGAGACTGGGAGGGTGAAATTATGTTCACTTCTATGAGTCCTTTGGGTGAAAATACATCAAATTACATAGAATTCTTTGCACTTCTTCAGGGTCTTAAACTTTTATACGCTAAAAAAATTGTCACCAATTGTATTGTTGAGGGGGACTCTCTGAATGTTATCAATTGGTGCAATAGGGAGAAGAAGGCTCCGTGGGAGTTGAGATCATTCTTGCTTCAAATTTTGGATCTTTCATGTTCCATTTCGTTGTCCTTCGTTCATGTGTATGGGGAAGCCAATGTTGTGGCTGACTCTCTCGCGAAGAACGACATTTCTCATGTGGCACTGGTGGTTTCTGATGATGTAATCTCTTAAATTTCTTGTATTTCTATTGATTTTATAATAATATTCCTGAATTTCTCTTTCAAAAAAAAAAATACCCATGCATGTCATCTCATGCTTATCCCTTTTGTTTCTTATCCCGTTCTCCCCCTTCTTCTCACCATTCACGTAACTCCTCTCCACCCCTCATGCCTCTTTTTCTCTCTTTCCTCTCTCTCTCTCTCTCTCTCTCTCTCCAAATGTTAAACTCTCGCATTAATTATCATGCTTATGCATGTCATGTCATGTCCATCCCATTTCACTCTCATCCCATTCTCTCATTCCTCTCTCTATTCACGTAACTCCTCTCTACCTCTCACCTCACTCTCTCTCTCTCTCTTCCCCTAAATGTTAAACTCTCGCATTAATTGGTATTAATTATAGAAGATAACCTCTCTACCTCCACGCCTCTCTCTCGCTCATAGTAATCTTTCAAATAAATTATAGAAAATAACACGTTATTTCTTTTTTTATCTATCTTCTCTCTCTCCCCATTCACGTAACTCCTCTCTACCTCGTCTCCCTCTCCCCCATTAAATCTTTCACATTAATTATAGAATATAATGTATATCCTTCTCTCTCAAGATAAATGCAATCTCTCTCATTGAAAGTTTTCATAAGTAATTATAGTAATACACATCTTCTTATAAATTGTCCTAGCTTTCCTCTCTCTTTCTTACCCTGCACGGTTAATATTTTCAATATGTACATGTATATTACACAACTCCTCTCTACTCCCTATGTCTCTCTTTCTCCATATGTTAATATCTCATATGAATTGTAGGCAATAACTCTTATCGTTCTCTCACTCAAGATAAATGCAATCTCTTTCATTGAAAGTTTCCATAAGTAATTATAAAAGATAATGCATATTTTTTATTTTGTGTGTGTGTGTGTATATATATATATATATATATATATATATATATACATATATATATATAAAAACAGTGATTTCGCCTATGCTCACCACCGTCCAAAGTTCATCGTGCGGTCAATAATGTCAAGTAGTATTTCATTTTATTTTGTTTTCTATATTTCGGAATTATCTGAAATTTAGAGTATGTGTATATATTAGTGAGGCGCACTTAATAAAAATATGACAAAAATATTTCACAAAATATAAATTAACCAAAATGCCCTCGTAAATTTTTAGGGGTATTGTGATCAATGTTAATTTTTTGTATATTTTATTTTATATTTTTATTAAGTTCTCCTATTTTTTATGAACACACACTCTAAATTTTAGCTCCTTTCGATATGTAGAAAAGGAATGAAAATTAAAACACTACCAGACAACTGTGACCATATGATGAACTTTGGACAGCGATGAGCATAGGCGAAATAACTGTTTATTTTTGCCTATAGGTGTTGTCCAGTGATATATATATATAAGGAAAAAGCTGGGATAGCCCACTTGCTCATATGAACATTCGAGCCCAGTGGCCCAGATTGAATCTGGGCTGGAAAAGATGAGATTAGCCCACTAGCTCATATGAACATACGAGCCCAACGGCCCAGATTGAATTTGGGACGATTTGACAATCATGACCTCATTTCATGTTTGAATTTTAATTTGTTTTCTACAAATGAAAATTACTTGAAATTTTAGACGTATTCTCTTCTCATCAAGGCGCACCTAATAAAAATATAAAAAAAAGTATTCACAAAAAAAATATTGAAAATACCCCTAGAAAGTTTTAGGGGTATTTTGGTCAATTTATTTCATGTAAAATAGTTTTTTCATATTTTTCAAATATCCAAATATTTTTGATGAGCACACTCCTAAATTTTAAGTGATTTAGATTTGTAGAAAAATAATTAAAATTGAAACACTACTGGATATCCGTGATCGTTAGATCGGCCCACATTCAATCTTGACCGTTGGGCTCATATGTTCATATGAGCTAGTGGGCTAATCGCAGCATTTTCTATATATATATATGGAAAATGCTGGGATTAGCCCACTAGCTCATATGAGCATATGTAATCTTATGAGCCCAACGACCCAGATTGGATATGGGCCGATCTAACGGTCACTACCTTATTTTGTATTTGAATTTTAATTTATTTTCTATGAATCCAAATAATTTTAAATTTTAAGTATGTATTATTCAAAAATATAAGAATCTAATAAAAATATAATTTGCAATAAATAAATTGATTAAAATACCCCTGAAACATTTTCAAGGTATTTTGGTCAATTTAATTTTAAAATATTTTTATTAGGTGCGCCTTGATGAGAAGAATAGAAGTCTAAATTTTCAAGTTATTTGGATTTGTATGAAAAAAAGTAAAATTCAAACACGAAATGAGGTCATGACCATGAGTTCGGCCCAAATTAAGGTGCATCTTTCCATAAGGTTGCATCCTTAAACAATCCAATTAAGGTGCACTACCAAATTTTATCATAACATGTAATTTTGTTGTAAAACATTCTCAGTATTATCTTAAAATCTATTTTCATATCTAATTAGAAAATTTTAAACTCCAAAAATGGTTAAAATCAAGGAGATCTATAAACATATGAAAATCTTGAAAATGGACGATCTAGATAATATGTTGCAAGATGCATTGTTTATGAGACTCAATTTTTTTTTTTTTATATATATTCATACATCTTGATGTCGAGATGATCAAATGGAGGACTTGTCATCATTAAAACAACTTTTTCGATAGATTTTTGAGTTGCATCTGTAATTCTACATTTAAAGGTTGCAACCTTATATAAACTTTTCCCATAGATATATATATATATATATATATATATATATATATATATATATAGATATATATATATATATAAAAAGTGATTTCGCATACCCTCATCACCGTCCAAAGTTCATCGCACGGTCAAGATTTGTCCGGTAGTATTTCATTTGTTTTACACAGCAGAATGATATGAAATTTTAAGAGTGTGTACATCTTAGTGAGACGCACCTAATAAAAATATAAAAAAATATTTCATAAAAAATAAATTGACCAAAATACCCCTAAATGTTTTGGACGTATTTTGGTCAATATATTTCTTGTAAAATATTGTTTTGATATTTTTCATAGATTCACCAATTTTTAATGAATACACACTCCAAATTTCATATCATTTCGATTTTTTTTTTTTAAAAAAAAATGAAATACTATCGAACAATCGTGACCGTGCGATGAATTTTGGACGATGATGAGGGTAGGCGAAATCACTATTCATTTTTGCCTATAGTTGTTTTGTAGTATCTTCATATATATATATATATATATATATATATATATATATATATATATATATATATATATATATATATATATATATATATATAACATCGGTGAATTAGAAATCTCTCTAAAAGTTGCAGGCTAAAAGGTGTGTTCTACTTTTCATAAAATCTCTTTCCTAAAATCTCTCACCTTTAGATTTAGTATATTTCTCTCTCACCCTATTTCAGTTATCTATTTCTCTCACCTTCTTTCTTAAAATCTCTCTGCCACCCACCCTCCCTCCCTCCCTCCCAACGATATCTCTACTACTCACACACCCTCTTTCCTAAAATCTCTCTTTCCCAATAGCATCTCTCTTTCTCTCTCCCTTTCCAATGTACTCTCTCTCTTCACTCCCACACTCTCTATTTCTTTCTCTCCCTTTCCTTTCCAATGACCTCTCTCTTTTTCTCTGCCTTTCATTTCCAATGACCTCTCTCTTTTTCTCCCCCTTTCCAACTTACTCTGTCTCCTCTCTCCCACACTCTCCATTTCTATGGGTCAAAATTAGTTTTGGTATATTTCTCTCTCATCCTTTTTCCTAAAGTCTCTCTCGGCTCTCTTTCCTAAAATATCTCATCCTTAACTTTAGTATATTTCTCTCTCACCCTCTTTGATTTCTCTATTTCTCTCTCACCTTCTTTCCTAAAGTATATTTCTCTTTCCAACAAACTCTCTCTCCCTATTATTTATATCATATTAAATTTCTCTTTTCTCTCTCTATATGATTTTATGAAAATTTGCTTCCTCTCTACTGTTACTCTACCTATCTCTCTACAGTTTCTCCCTAAGTTTTTCACTCTCAAAATGAAGAAGTATATTGTTAGGCTTGAATAATTTTTGGCATTAACATTAGTGCATTGCAACAAGTTATTTCTAACTTTGATTGAATTTAGTATGACACAGTAGGTGTTGGGTAAGTGTGGTCATTAAAAGCCTTATGAGTGCTTTTAATAAATATTTTGATATAATGGAATATGATCTCAGTGGGAGTGTAGTCCTGTGTAGACCATACTAAGTAAATGATGTTTGCTGATACCAGACAGAGCTTGACGAGTTAGCTCAGTCAGTTGGGAAAAACCTATGTTACTTGGGCATAGAAAACTATCAGATAAGGGTTCAAATAGGTCATCCCTTGTTGAGGTTGGAGTACCTGAATGAGTGAGCCGAATGATTGTGTGATCCTTGTGTGTGATGGTGACCTTCAGAAGCGGAGGCCAAAGCCTCATTCGCGAGCCATCACACGGCACGCATATATGATAGTCATTTCGAGAAAACGAACCACCTTTTAGTGTCAAGCTTATGCATGTACGAGGGATACCCCTATGCGCCCTAGGAGCTGCGGTCGTATCAGGTCTAAGTGACCTTGATATGTCTTTAGGGGAGAACTTAAAATCCACAAACTGGGATTACAACCCCTTGGCTCATCGACCAGACTTTGGTGACGTACTAATCAGCCCCTACATGGATTGTGGATCATGGAAAACACTGGGTCAGTTTTATAAAGCAAGTGTGGATCGTAATCCACAGTTGAAGGTGGATTACCTTAGGGGTCATTTGGATACTTGAAAATATATTGTTTGTGAAATATATTACTGGTGTACTACATTACTGCGTAATACATTACATGTAAATGGATTCTTACTGTTTGGGTAGTATTTAGATGCAACATGGGAAATACATTGCAGTTAGATTACACAGTGGAATTGTCTACATTGCACCTTAAATTTGCTCTTACAATGCTCTTACTGGACATAGCGATTTAATATGGAATTATCTACAAAGAGATCATATGTCTTTCGTACGCACAATCATTCTTGTCCTTTAATTTTCAAAATGGGTGGTTGTACTAGTGTCATTAAATGAATACATTTTTTTTAAAAAAACATTAACTTCATGACTCACCTCAAGCCATCTAATCTTTAAGAATGATTGTGACCTCCATTTACAAAGGATAAATGGTCTCTGTGTAGACATTCCTATTTAATATTGAAATGCATTTGAATAGATAGCATGACTATACCATGCTTGTCATGCCTCAAAGAATAATAACTTAATAGTATGAATTAATATTGGTCATAAACATTGAGTGAACTATTTTAGTCACAACCTTTAAATATCGTTAATTTGTAGTTTAAATATTAAATAGTGATGTATTTTTAAAAAAAATATTGTGAAATGGTAAAGTATTTTAAAAATTAGATTGAGATATTGGAGGAGGACAATGTGGAAAAAAAATTACAGCTAATATATTGTAAGTAATTTATTACTTCTTTATATTTATCTAAACCCTAATCCCAAAAATTTTTTTTTTTCCAAAAGAGTAATCATTATAATTTATAATTTTTTTTTTGTCTCGATCTAAACCCTAATCCTAAAAAAATCCCCTTTTTTTTCAAAAAATTTCCCTTTTGGATTGATGAGGTCCAGTCTTCATCTAATGAGGAGATCTAAGAAATCTTCTGCAACAACCCATCAATCCAAATTCCTTTTGGATTGATGAGAAAAATTAAAAACAACACAGAACATACTTAAAATTGCTTCAATGGGTTGAAGAGTGATGATATAATAATATGAGAGCTGATGGCTTCAGATGAGGGCTATAACCCAAATTGGGGATAGAGGGATGTAGAAATGGATGTGCGAGGGCTACAACCCAAAATGGGGATATAGGCATGTAGAAATGGATATGCGCAAGATGTGCAAACACTTATTAGAAAGTAGAAATGGATGTGTCCAGGAGTGAGGGAGAATGGTGGGAGAATAGATGTGTACATGAGAGAGTGAGAATAGCGGGAGATAGAGGATTTTTTTTCGGCAAGAGACACACGTAGTTAAATTACTCGTTAAACGTGTAATGATTTCACAGCCACCCTGCGTGTAATAGATTTCAAGTATTTTCGGGAAATCATGTGTAATTTATTTTCATTTTCTTACGGTTGAAGTGTACCCAAAAATGGTCAATCTCATATTTCCTTGTAATATGTTTCCATGTAATAAATTTTCTGGTAATAAATGGCCCCTTAGTGTTTATTTATCTAATTCCTAGACCATATGGATTATTTTCCTATCTAATGCATTTAATTATGTGAGTTTTAACAATATATAATTTTTAAAACATTATTTGAATTTTTTCTAAATATCTAGATATTTTATTTATCAAATTTGGATGTATAAAAGCAGATATATTGATCTTATATTGATTTAAATATTTAAATTTGATGTTATGGATTTTTTAAAAATTATATTATTAATTTTAATAATTTTTATATTGCACAGGAGACCCAATATGTTAATGGGCTCACCATTGCATGAGGGTGGGGCCCATGAAGGTACTTAGGGTGGTACATTCCACCCTAATGAAACTTTCCTTGTGTTAGTTCAAGCTTTGGCTTGAAGAGAAAGTTTGAAGTGTTCTGGAGGGATTGTGCCTTGAGGAAGGTTTCAAAGGATTTTTAGAAAGCATAAGAAGGCTTGTGCATAATTTTGGGAAGCACTATATTATGAATATAATTATTTTATTTAAGTTCTATTGATGGGAAAATGATTAGGAATGGGGAATAAAGGTTTTAGCACATTTCATGATGTTTACGGAATGAAGTGCTCAAATCTCTCACCTTACAAGTCACCCAAGATCAATGGTTCATATTCAATCTTACAAAAAGAGGCAAGTCAAGGAAAACTCTAAAAAACCCTAATCTTATTCAAATACTATAAAAAGAGATTGATCCCTACTCAAATATCTACACCTTATCTCTTACACGTAATTTCCATCTCTTTCTCACATCCCACAAAGGGGCACGCCCCACTTAGAATATATTTCTCTATTAAGAAAGTTTCTCTCTCCCTCAAGAAACCCAAACGGGCACACCCCACTCTCTCATTTTTGATATCTCTCTCATGGTGGTTCTCTCAACTCTCTCATCATCTCTCATCTCTCTTTGGGGTTTTAGAGTATAGGGTTGTTGAAAAGAGAAGCATATATCTCATACTAAGTTTCTAAGGGGATTCACTTAATAGTTTGAGATTTATGATAGATGTGTTTATAGTTCCATTAGAGAGTTTGGTCTAAACTTACTTTCTTGATTGAGAATGAAGATTGATCGTTGATCATGTGCCATCGGATGGTGGTGACTCGGTGTGCGGTGTAATAAGTCTAGTTGAGGTAATATTTGTCACTCTTTTTATGTTTCTTGTCGTATTTAATTATATTATCTTTATATTCCCAAGCACAAGAATTGTGATTATTTTATTTGTTTAAAGAAAATTGGTTTAGTGGCATTAAGGTTTTTAAAATCTTCGATTTGCTAGTTTAATTTTATTTGAAGCAAGAGTTATTATAATAAGACTATTTGCAAGTGATCTTTGCCAAAAGAAAAGAAAATATGTGAAAAAGAAGAAAAATAAAAAAATATATTCCCCGGCAATATCACACTTAGTCTTTCTTTTATTGGTATCAGAGTTATTAATACTTGATGTCATTAATTGTTTTTTTTCTTTATTGAGTTTAGATCAAGCCTGAGAATGAGATATAAGAAAGCTAATGACCTTTTTTGTCAAATAATACCCCCCTGGTTAAGAATTATTGGAATATTTAAACACAAAAAATGGTACTCTACAGAATTAATATTTTATACTATTTTGAAGCAGTGATATAAAGAAGATAATGGATTGTTTTTCCATTACATACTTCAGTAATATTATATATTATTGAGAGTAGGATATATTTGCAAAATTTCTATGGGACATTCTAAGGGAATTGAGAGTGATAGACTCATCAATAAATGGTGTCAGTTTTGAGCCTGTAAAATCCAGGAACTGTCTATTGAGTTCCATGATTTTTCCACCAATCATATGATCTTATTTCTTGCCTAAATTTCTCTATAACTCATCAAATTGAGTCTAATTTGTTTATTTTGCAAAAAAAGAGTTTCATCAAGGAATTCCATATGTTTTGAAAGATATTGTTAATTTATTGAAGGGTATGTAAGTATTGTTTTCTGCAACAAAAACTATTTCAATGACTTGGAAGTCATGATTTTATTTCCATTCTTAACAGAATATTTTATGGCCCACACTAAGTTTTTAGACTTCCATTGTGAGTCTAGTTTCTAATAAAATTTATTTGAGAAAGAAATATCTATGGGAAGAAAATAATAAAAATTTTGGATTGAAGATAGGTCATCTTGAATTTTTTGCAATTTGGTATGTCCTTCAGTGAGACGTAAATAATTATATTTATGAAAGCCTATTTAGCAAAGTGATATGAGGCTTGTAGAAATATATGTGTTACTATTCTGTGTCTACTTTTAAACAAAAGTGATTTGAAAGGGAAACTCTATGAGGGTAGAGAGAAAATATAAATTTACTAGATAGTATTCATCATGGAATTTTGTAGTTTTGTGATGTAAATGTCACTTATTTATTTCTTTAAAGAAAAGTATTATTTGGGATTCACACCATGATGTTATGCTTTAGTTTTGAGTCTAGTTTTCAACACAAAATATTTCAAGAAGAAATTCTTTGAAGATTGAAAGAGACAAATTTTTATTGAGAGATGCTCGACCTGATTTTCTATTGAGGAAATTACATTGTGCAATAAATGTCACTAAAACGCAGACTCATTAAATGATGTGATTTAAGGATGGAACTCAACACTAGTTAATATGTTTTAGTCTATTTCGATATTCAAAAGGATTCGAAAATAAACTCTTTATGAGTTGAGAGATGTGATATTTTTGTCATGAGATGCTCATGTTCAATTCTACAGTAAATTAAAAGATGCGGCATGTTAAAGCACATCTTTGAATTCTTAATTATGGAGACATTTTTAGGGCTCATTTAAAAAGGTTTTATGAGTTATTATAGTAAAACTTTAGACAGATTTGGCGAGATATGACACTCTATATGAAGAGTGCTCGATCTGAAAATAGCAGAAAGAAGAAGAAACGTAATACCTATAAAAACATCTTGGTTTATTCGAAATGAAGGGATACATATATAGACTTAGTGATAGCAAATAAACGATAAATATCAATAGGAGAATCAAATTTGTGATATTTGAAATGATAGGATAAAGAAGAGTATTTCTTCACGGTGTGAGAAAGGGAGAATCCAACTGCAGAAGAGATGGACACTTCATGACATGTGAAATCGACGACCAATATATTCTCTATCAATTACGTGCTCTTCCAAGATCACAGAAGCTTATCAAACGAGTAAAAACAATAATCAAGAAAGCCCAGGTACTGCACTATATGGTTTTGAGGTATGCAATCTATCCCACATTATATGGTAATGTTATATAGGAAAAGATGATTCAGTAACTTTTTATTATATGTTTAATACGCTTTGGTTACATTTTAGCTAATTATTTTACGAATATGTATTAAGTGTATGGATATTAAGTGATAGATCCTAATAAATTTGAAAGAGCCGGTTAATAAATACCCTATGTTTTAGTGCCTCCTTGTGATAGAGTATGAACTACTTAAGATAATGATACAATTGGAGATGTGATTGGATCAAGGGCTTTAAGCCCTAACTATAAAACATGAGTGATGGGTATGGGTCATTGAAATATTTAAGCAAGAAGGGAGTGTTTTAATATAACTCGGTCTTAGTGACCATCCTTCCAATAATGTCCAATAATATAATGTGTTGCATGTGATGATGATCTCTTGATAAAGTTTACATATTTGCTAAAAGGAAGTATTTTATCAAGATTTTGATAACTATTCTTTAGTCATGTATTATTTTGGATAAAATTATAAGATGGTCTTTATGATTTGTTTTTGTGGCCATGAACTTGACTTGGTACAAAATTAAAGGTGAATGCAGTAAAATGATTTATGAAGGCTAATCATGTATTTTAAAATTAAATTGGATGATTTGAAAAAAACCTAAGTCTATGAATATGGTTTTGAGAAAACCCCATCGTCTTGCAAGGTCTACTAAGTCTTTATGAAAAATCATTCTAAAGCCCCATGCTATCATCTAACTATTGCTTGTGAATGTCTATATACCCAGTCAATATATTTTTTTATTAAAGGGAAAAACATTGTGTCTTGAAAGTATATTTAAAATTGGAAGAGAAACTGTCATGTACTGGTTTTTTTAAATACCCATATGCCTTGACCCATATTTCTATCTATTTAGAATCTTCGATTACCTAAGACCTTGGAGCATAGGGAATGCTGTAAGATGGTCATCTTACTAAGCTTTCTTGACACATGTTGTGTCGATTAGATAACTTGGTTTGTATGGATTTACTATCAAACTAGTGTTGTTGAATCTTTGTCGTTCAGAAATGTTTTGCATATTGTGAAACTAATGGATTTCCTATCAAACAAGCATGAACATATATCCCACCTTTGTTTTAGCTGCTTGGATATTCAGATATATAGATGCAAGCTATCTCACAGATCCAAATGATGTGAAGTCTACATTTGGATATATGTTCATGCTTGGAGGGGGTACAGTTTCTTAGCAATCAAATAAACAGGATATGGTGGCATTGTTCACCATGAAGGCAAGTATATGGTGTGTTGTTTGGCAACCAAGGAGGTCGTATGGATTAATGAATTTCTTAATCAAATTGACTTTTACCCTGTGCGTTGTGGGGTAATAATGAATTTCTGAGACAACACAACAACGATATGTGTGTCAAAAGAGCCACGATTCCATAAGAACTTTAATCATATAAAACCATGTTTCTATCACTTGAGGAATGAAGTGAGATTGAGAGAGATCAATATTAGCCATATGTCCACTGATTTGATGATTGCAAATCATCTGACAAAGGGGGTTGCCCTTAATGATTTTGTAAGACATGGAAGAGAAATGTGGATGAGAGAAAGTGAGGCTGAGAGAATATAAGACATTTAAAGGCCAAGTGGGAGATGTTGGGTAATTGTGGCCATTAAAGACCTTATGAATGCTTGTAATAAACATTTTCATATAATGGAACATGAATTCAATGGGAGTGTGGTCTTGTGTAGACCATACTAAGCAAGCGATGTTTGCTGATACCAGACTGATCTTGAAGATCTAGACCAGTCGGTTAGAAAAAACCCATGTTACCTAGGCATAGAAAACTATTCGGTAAGGGTTCTAATAAGTCATCCATTGATGAGGTCGAAGTATGCCTGGATAAGTGAGCCGAGGGATTGTGTGACCCTTGTGTGTGATGATGGCTTCTAGAGATTGGGGACAAAGCCTCATTCGCGAGCCATCTCACGACATGCATATATGATAGTTGTTTCGGGAAAACGAACTACGTTTCAGGGTTTAGCTTATATATATGCAAGAGATACGCTTATGCGCTATAGGAGCAGTGGTCGCATCATGTCTAAGTGACCTTGGTACGTCTCAAGGGGAGAATCTGAAATCCACAAACTGGGATTATGACCCCTTGGCTCATCTGTCAGACTTTGATAATCCACTAATGAGCCCCTACATAGACTGTGGGTCATAGGAAACACAAGGCTGATTTGATAAAGTAAGTGTGGATCGTAGTCCACAGTTGAAGATGGAGTGCCCTAGCGTTTATTTATTTAATTCTTAGAACATATAGATCTTCTTCCCATCTAATGAATTTAATTATGTGAGTTGTAATGATATATGATTTTTAGAATTATTATTTGAATTTTTTAAATATCTGGATATTTTATTTATCAAATTTGGATTATAAAAATAGAGATATTGATTTTAGATTGATTTAAATATTCAAATTTGATTTTATGGATTTTTAAAAAGCATATTATTAATTTTAATAATTTTAATATTGCATGGGATGCCCAATATGTTAATGGGCCCATCATTGCATGTGGGTGGGGCTCATGAAATACCACCTAGGGTGGCACGCCCCACCCTAATGAAACTTTCCTTATGTTAGTTCAAGCTTTGGCTTGAAGAGAAGGCTTTGAAGTGTTATAGAAAGATTTTGCCTTGAGGAAGCTTTCAAAGGATTTTTAGAAAGCATGAGAAGGCTTACGCATAATTTTGGTAAGTACTATATTATGAATGAAATTATTTTATTTAATTTCTATTGATGAGAAAATGGTTTAGGATTGAAGAATAAAAATTATAGTACCTTCTATGATGTTGATGGCGTATTTATGAAATGGAGGGCTCAAATCTCTCACCTTACAAGTCACCCAAGATCAATGATTCATAGTCAATCTCACAAGAAGAGGCAAACCAAAGAAAACCCTAAGAAACCCTAATCTTGTTCAAGCACTATAAAAATGGATTGATCCTTATCAAAATCTCTACACCTTATCTCTTACACGTAATGTCCATCTCTCTCTCTCTCTCTCACATCCCACAAAGGGGGTACACCCCACTTTGAATATCTCTCTCTCTTTTAAGATAGTTTCTCTCTCTCCCTCAAGAGACCCGATGGGGCACGCCCCGCTCTCTCATATTTGATATCTCTTTCATGGTGTTTCTCTCAAGGTTTTCATCATTTCTCATCTCTCTTTAGGTTTTAGACTATAGGGTTGTGGTAGAAAGGGTTGTGGTAGAAAAGAGAAGCATATCTTTCAAATTCGGTTGCTAAAAGGGTTCACCTAAGGGTTTGAGATTTATGATAAAGGAGTTCATATTTCCATTAGAGGGTTTGGCTTAAACTTGTTTTTCCGGCTGAGATTGAACGTTGATTGTTGATCCCGTTCCATCGGATGGTGGTGACTCGGTGTGAGGTGTAATAAGTTCGGTTGTGGTAATTTACGGTACTCTCTTTTTGTTTCTTGCGATATTTAATCATATTGTCTTTATATTCCCAAGCACAAGAATTGTGATTATTTTCGTTCTTATTGGTTTAGTGACATCAAGGTTTTTAAGATATTAGATTTGCTAATTTTATTTTCTTTGAAGCAAGAGTTGTTGTAATAAGACTACTTGTAAGTAATCTTTGCCAAAAGAAAAGAAAAAGAAAAGAAAAGGGGTCAAAAAAAAAATACAAAAAAATATATCCCCCAGGCAAGATTACATTTAGTCTTTCTTTCAGTAGTGTTTATAAATTAAATGACATGCTAAGGCTTCAGTATCACGTTAAGGTTTATCATATGACGCTCATTTAAGATGCACGTGCTAAGGTTTATTATATGATTGCATGCTCATTTAAGATGCACCCTAAGGTTTATCTCATTAGGATGCTTGCTAATTTAATGCAGTTGACTGCCCCGCTCAAATAAAGGGAAAAAAAATAGTCCCACAAAGAAAAAGCTAGTATAAAAAAATGAAGGCTACCGGATTACTCAGTGTAGGCTTAATGCAGGGAGTCGACATTGATGACCCCACACGCGATTAATGCGCCCCATGCGTGATTAAATGGCTTTTCTAATAGGAACTGGTGATTTGTCCGAATCATGACGTCATCAAGCCGGTTCTTTATAGCAAATCGTCGTAATCCCAATTTATTAGCGGATCTAAAATAATGTCACTGATACCCTATCCAGATCACCTGATTCTGAATCGAATCAGTGATTTTTTAAACATTGAATCAAGTCATTATATAGTCGTGGGACTGGACAAGTCATTGCTAATATTTTGGTGGCATTTGTGGTCCAAGAGATCCTTCATGATATGGTTATCTTCTCTTTCCAATTCCCAATAGTAGATTTCCCTCACTTCAAACCATTTGTGCACTGTTGAAAGGAACAGGGGACATATCTTGCTGGCACAGACATGGTTAGGGACCCTCACGGCACGTGGGTTCTTGGGCTTAGTTGTTATGTCAAGATCCAAGCCATCATTTATCCACATGCATTTTAGCTTTTTAGAAATATGATGGGGCTTCTCCATGCATAGCTCAAAATTGCTGGAGCCCATCCCATGAGGTGTTTTAGACCACAAGAAATTAGGGTTTGGGACCCTCTCACTCATCCCATGCACATTTCCACCTCGATTATTCACTGGACCCCCACACTTTGGTGTCTTATAAAGAGCTTTTAAAAAACTTGGGCCCTCCATGTCTCTCTTCAGCTCCATCTTATCACTCAACCGTGCTCGGGTGAGGTTTGTATAAGGTGTCAACCTTATACTATTGATGTAAGGTGCACCTCAAAACTATATCAAAAATGTAGTTTTAAAGCTGCAAAGCCTTGTAATGATATGAAAATCTATTGTTGTCCACAATTATGAAATTTAAAATTTAAGAAATAGCGATGATCAAGTAGATCTATACACATTTGAAAAGCTTGAAAATGGAAGGTCCAAATATTGTGTTAGAAGATGTACTATTTTTAGGACTAGAAATCTTTTTTTTTTCATGTTTTTGAATCTCGAGGCCGATTTAATAAATTTGAGGGTTTTCCGGTGTAGAAACAACTTTCTAGTGGATTTTTTAAGTGCACCGTATATAAACTCTTCCCCCCCTCTCTCTCTCTCCTTATTGAATATAAAGTTTTTAAGCCAAAAAATGGGGCTTGGGCTTGAGTGCTTAGCGATTGACATTTACTAGTGTTACATCTTAAGTTCAATTCCGACTATTGAACTGCTAAAAAAAAAAAAAATTACATCTCAAGTTCAATTCCGAGTACTGAACTACCAAAAAACAATAACAAATAAAAGAAAGACAGGACAAAGAAGAAGAAGAAGAAGTGTGTAAGCCAAAGCGTATGAAAACTTCAAAATGGAAGTTTCCTTGTAATGTAGAAAGGAGATTGATTGATATAGAAGGAGGAAAAGGAATTAACAATCCTTTAATATTATTATTTTAAGAGGATAAAGTGGTAGTGGGATGGGACAATGGTTTTAGTGAAAGTTGGAGGCCATGCTTGAAATCCACAAATGGAAAGGCCATGGGTACATCTTTAGGGTTCAAAGGGGTCCATTCGAAATTGAGAACAAAATAATGAAGAAAGATGGCCGTCTCCAGCTTGGCCAGCTCTGACCCGGGGCACAGCCTCAATCCTCCCCCAAAAGCCATGAAATACTTACCATACAATTCTCCTCTCTTATCCTTGCCCTGGGTGCCAATTCATTCATTACACAATAAATCATTCAATCATTCAATCATACACATGTAGCTAGTTCTTATCCTAGATATTGCTAACATAGTTATCAACTAGTCAGGTCAACCGATATCCTGATTGATTTAGTCAAAACCTATCAAGGTAGTGAGATCGATTTTGATTAAACCAGGCTCCTACAATGTCAGTCTGGTTGTGATAACATTACATGGATGGTTTCATGAGAATTTTAATCCCCATCTGCCCAAACTATAGCTTGTCTTTGAAATGTGTTGAGAAAGGCCGTTGAGCCTAATTTGAAGTATTTTGGCTTAATCGTCTAATATTTTTCTTATTTATATGATGAAATCAAATGAAACTTCAACTAGAGTGGATAGAGAGGTTACCTGCCATCTCCATGGATTAAATTGTAACGGTTCGTGGTATTGGGAGGCATCCAAATGCACGCCACTAAGTATGGGAAGCACTTTCCAACCCTTTGGAATCTCGTACCCTGCAACAGTTCAATTCTTCCTTGTGAATGCAAGCACCATATTCTAACTCAAAACACATTTCTAACCAGTGTGCCGGGACTCGCCTCGGCTAGGGTCTTGTTCCTGGTTGAGGCGCATTACCCGGCTGAGTCCTTAGTACTCAGCGACTCAGATGAGTTCAGCGTCTTTTGGTAAAAGAATTTAAAGAAATAGAAAAAAATGAAAATAAAAAACTTGTCTTAAAACTAATTGAAAGCTAAAACCACTATAAAAAGTTAAACCAATCTTTAAAATGTAGAGAAAAATGGATTTAAAAAAAAAGATTTACAGTTTGGGACATTTTAAAAAAAATCTAAAAAAAGAGAAAATATAGAAATTGAGATTATGGCAAAAAAAAAAAAAAAAAAATACCAATCTCTTCCAAATACACCCAAATCATATACAAAAACATTATAAAACAATCCAACATTTTTCAAAAAAATTTAAAATATTATTTGAAATAGTTTTATATTCCCGAGGTGTATAACCAACTGTATGGGTGTGGCCAAGTTACCGGTCCAAGTTCGAGTGGACTTGGGAGAGTCACGGTACATTGCGTCTAACTTTTTCTCTCTGCTCATCATCTCGAGTAATTAAATGACTTTTTATCATTCTTTATCTTCAAATATATGCTCTAGAACATTAAAAAAAAATTATTTCAAGTAATATCCACCTGGGTACCTGCAGTCCCAACTCATAAAAATGAAGTTCTACCATATGACCTCATTTGTAATAACAGTCCTCTCTCAATCAATGGGTTAGTCAGTGAGAGAAAGGTGAGACCCACAAACCCTGCACAAATCCATTGGCTCATCTTACTGTCTTTCCACTCACTTAATCCAGTGATTTGGATGGTGATGAGTGTGATGGTCCTATATAGATGAAATACCGGTTATGATCCAAGGAATGTCGCATTGTCTTTCTACTCACTTAATCCAGTGATTTGGATGGTGATGAGTGTGATGGTCCTATATAGATGAAATACCGGTTATGATCCAAGGAATGTCGCATTAGGAAGCCTAAGAATTTTAGCAGTTTACCCTATTGTAGGGTTGTAAAACAGTATGATGTAATTTTTTCTATCTTCTATTAATGAAAAATGGGTAGGGGGCCTTTGCCGCCAATTAATTTAAACCACAGATTTTTTTTTAAAAGTTCACATTTTCAAGGCTATGTCCTAGGTTTGATTCCTACCATTGATCCGCTAAAAAAAAAAACAAAGAAAGAGCAATTTCAAGACCCTTAGTTTGAACGGACATTTATTTACAAATCAATGCAAATATTTGGTCCACTCTCTTATTCATAAGGGTCATTTGGTAAAAGGAGACCACAAACTCATTGACTTCTAGATGTGAAATTGAGTGCTTCATAATGTGTCATTGATTAGGTACAAAGTTCAAAAATAAGATTTTTCAGATGTGACATAATTTAATATCTCGAATTTTACATTCAATGGCTAAGAATAGATGTGACTTCCAT
This sequence comes from Amborella trichopoda, assembly GCF_054954075.1. Taxonomy (NCBI): domain Eukaryota; kingdom Viridiplantae; phylum Streptophyta; class Magnoliopsida; order Amborellales; family Amborellaceae; genus Amborella; species Amborella trichopoda. Next base: position 19,496,923 of record NC_142340.1, read on the forward strand.
GTATTAAAAGTTAATGGTCTCATAGTATACAAAATTAAAAAATTTTAGCTTATGTATTTCACAAAAAAAAAAAGTCTACCTATACCTTTCAATACAGGAAAAAAAGAATATTATGCATTCACTCTCTCAGGTAAAATCCAATACCGGAAAATATTGAGGACCTCGATTTTTTCTAATTTAACCTCTGCAAAGTGGTGACTAACCTTTGAAGACAAAAAATTCATACATATTTTACATGTCTAACAAAAAATAATGTCTTAGGATTAAAAAGATATAATCCAATTTTGTAACTGTCAGATCTAAATGGTTAGAAACTTAAAAATCCAACTATTTGTTTTATGCCAAGATACTCATCTAGTGATTCTTGATATTAAATGCATGATCCTCCAACCTGGTAGAGGAAGAGTACATCGGGTCTCTCTTCTTTTCGAGATGTTTACTTGACATCTGATGAATATGAAACTCGAGACATCACATTTCGGTACCCACCAATTGGGCCACCGTATCTAGATCCGTCATCAAAAGATCTCTCTTCTTTGCTATGGCTGGTGGGCCCTCTTCTCAACATGGTCATCAATAAAAGAAGGATTTGGATATAGGCCAGCCGTACCAAAAGTATTCAATTCGTCTACGCATTTATTCCATGTAAGTAAAATATCACCAGCTTATCTTACTAAAAAATAACTGCCCCATTTTATCTTGTTTTTTTGGGGAAATCTTTCAAAAATAAATTGCATTCTCTCTCGAGAAAGGTTTTTAAACTTCTCCTACAACATAGAGGATCTATGCTTTCCCTACCATCCAGCCGTCCAATTTTGATCAAGAGAGCCCCCCTCACCTTGTGATCTTAGATTCGACGTCTCAAAGTATTTTATTTTTAGTTTTTTTTATATAAATTGTGTGAATATGAAATTTGGTACATGCCATCTTCTCATTCGGGCACACCTATAAAAAATATTAAAAATAAATTTTCGATAAAAGATAATAACTAAAATACCATTTGAATCTTTCAAGAGTATTTTGATCATTTTATTTTTATTGAAAATATTTTTTTTATATTTTTCGTTAGTGCAAGCTTAATAGAGGATTGGACGTACAAATTTGGTATCAAAATAATTTATAAAAAAATTAAAAATAAAATAGTGTAAAAACGTGACATTGTGATTGGAGCAATCTTAACCCTCCATTTAATATGGACGGTTGGATAAGGGGAAGTATATAAGTTTTATGTTGTAGGAGAAGTATATAAGTTTTATGCTATAGGAGAAACATAGAAAACTTGCCCTTCTCTCCCTCCCTTTTATGCCATTAAAATGCAAAATCCTACCATGAGTCCTGGGACTCATGAGTCCACCTACATTTTTTATGGATTTTGGTTGTAAAAGTAATTGGAAATACAGTTCTTCTATAGCTCAAATTTTCTATGGCTCTAAAAATAGTTCCGAAAGAAAAGTCAAATAAGTTTTGAAAAAATGCTAAAGAAATACTAGTGTCATTATCATTATCATATCTTTTTTCCAATTAATTGCCACACGAATCCTGCCCCACCATTTTGCTATATTAAAGCTCATACTTTCAGTGAGGCCATAAATCTCCATATCTTTTCACACTACTTCTAACCACATCTTTTTTGGATTATCCTTTACTAAAAAGATTCATATAAAAAGTAAAATAAGTTTTAAAAAAATGTTAAAAAAATACTAGTATAAAATTTAAAAATTCATTTTCCATGTTCATGAATGCTGGCCCTTAAATGTTGGAGCAAAGATCCATGTCTAAGGGGGCCCCATTCAAACTGGTTCCCTCACCCCCACCCCATGAATTATGACGATGATGAGAATTGGAAGGTTCTTTTGGAGATTGGATCGATGTTAGATGTGGATGTTTCAAAAAAAAAAAAAGAAAAAACTATTGATTGATACGTGACAGTTATAAGAATGTTTGATTGGTAAGTGATGATGCATGGAGCCGAAATAGTTCCTTAAAGTTTGTTTGGATGTATTCGCCATCCAATAAGATTAATCATGTAGTTTTCATCATAAAGTTATCAGATGGAACTCATTAACAGTTCATATAAAAGTTTTTTTTTTTTTTTTGAAAAGTTATTTTTGCTTTAATTAAATTCTTTTTTGTGAAAATTACATGTTTTAGCTAGATTTGCAAAAATATCCAAAAATTGCCAAAAATAAAATAATTTAAATATTATTATCATAATGCAAGATAAATACCAAACTATTATCGAGTATACGAGTGTCAGAAAAGATAATCTATTCCAAATAGTAATTATCATCCAACAGGATCTAAATTGCTTCTCTAAATTTATCAAAGGCAGACCTGGACTTAGGCATTTATATTCGCTTTCAACTGTTTTAAAAAAGAAAAAGTTTTTCATGCCTTAGAGGACGCAGTACACTAACTACATTTGCTGCGTATCAAATATTCATATGCAACATGGATTTAGAAATAAAAGGAAGAAGTTTATATAAGTGTGATGCCCTAAACAATAAAATTAGAGTGTTTGTCAAAAATTTCACTAGAAGATATTGTTTTGATACCCAAATATCCTTAAATTGGTCACATATCGACCTCAAGATTCATGGATATGAGAAAAAAATGGATTACAAGTTTTGGAAATAGTGTTTCTTGTAATGGATTTTTGGATGGTCAATTTACAAGATTTTCAAGTTTTCATAGATTTGCCAGATCTATACTATTTTTTAAGTTTAAAATTTTATAATTAAAGATGAAACTATATTTTAAGTCTGTCACATATATTTTCAATATTAAAACCATATTTCTCGATACTATTTGATTTGAAGGTGTGCTTTGATTGTTTAGAGCGTTTGCTTTATACAAACCGAACCGTTTGGCCAAACGATATTCTACTCCCTTGGGAATATATTGTTTATTTACTCTCTTGGATAAAACCCTGCTGAGGATTCATTTTAGGACCCCAAATTTTTGGGATATAACCCCTTTAACATATCAATTAACATCAATAAATAAAAAAATTCCTAATTGCACCCTCTATGCACTTGAAGAAAAGAATGTCTCGAGGAAATTGTCCAATTTTTAGAGAATGAAATATTAATATTAAAAACTAAAATTTCAATTTTATTGTTTAGAATAGTCATCTAGTGATTATAAGGTGGTTATCAAAACTTCAAACTAGAAAATCCTTCCAAGTAAGTTATCCGACTGAGAGTAAAAGTAAACTATGCTCCGAAGATGGCATAATCTATATATGCTCTTACTTTCGATACTGTGAAAAAAAAAAATATATTATATATTCGATTAATATAGAAAGTATATATTGTAAGGTCACAATCACTCTTGTCGATTAGAGATAGCATAGGCTACGTGCTCGTCATTCTCCCCCACTAATATACGGAAAAAGAAAAAACTTGCACAAGCTGTAACATGCCTATTGCATCATATAAACCTACCACATTGGGCTGGAATATTCCTGAGGAAGCCATATTGTGGTCCCTGTAGTTCTAATCACACCATTACAGGGACTACTGCTAGGCCCTACCAACCGTGATGGTTTTTATTTTTATTTTTATATCTTTTGAGTCCTTATAGTTTCATGGGAGCCTACAATGTACATCTATTACTTCACTCAGAGACAAACTTGGGAGGATTTTTTTCAATATAAAGTTTTGGTAACGATCTAAAACTCTCTAGATGATTATTTTGGAAGGTCAAAGAAATTAAATTTTGGGTATCCTAACACTGAGATCTCATCTTATAAAAATTGGATAATCTTTATTCAATCTCGAGATGTTATACTGTTTAAATATATCTAGGGTGAAATTAATAAATTATTTTTTAAATGAAGTTGATTTATAGATTGAAGAAGTTACATGCCCAAAATTTAATATCCTAAAATTAGTCCTAGATGGGGTTTTAGCATATTGTTGTAGGAGCATAATCTTCTTCTTTTCTTTTTTTTGTTCTTTTTGAATGTTCCCACCAACCATGTTGATGCTAGATATAAAACCCACTAATGCTATGGATGAAACCCACACGGCCTTGGAATGACTTAGGACAAGGGTTATTACATTTCATGTGGCCGAAGCATTCGAATTTTAGGCATAAATCAAAGTGAAGCAAAGTTTGGTGTTGTTGCTTTTAGATTCAGGCCGCTTCGGGCTGCTTTGGTCATATTCGCATTTGCTTCGGGTATACTTCGGGTCTGCTTCGGCCAGCAAAGAAATAGCTATATAAAGCTTTTCTTTTTTTTTTGTTGAATTTTGAATTTTTCATTATTTGTATATATTTTTTATATAAATATCTAACTATATTATATTAAATTTTTAAAAAAGTCCAAAATCTTCCCTGAATCCATCGAAACTCCAAATTATTTCATTTTTCTCACCAAACCGAATAAGACTCCAAGGTGAATATGATAGCATTGCTTAGGACCATTGTTTGCCTTTCCATATTTCAGGTCTTAAGTTTAATGTCCTATATAATTACCATTTTATTTACGAAACTATATAATAATACTATTCATTTTTAGTACAAGAACCTCCTAATATCTATGAAGATTAAATGTACAATCAAACAACAAAAGGGGTGTGCATTATAAAAAAGTATTTTGGAACTTTGTAATACACTTGTAGCTGCCTGATTCCTTATCCAACATTAGAGTTAATTGTGATCTTCTTGTATTAAAAAAGAATTTTAATTTATGATCTTATTTTATTTATTACTAATTATCAAAATCCTTCAGATTGGGTTGTTTTGGTATTGGAAAACTCTTCAACTGATTATCTTGGCCACCAAATGTTGGATGACAAATAAATAATTTCCAAGTCGTAAAAATAGTTCATCACATATTATTTGGACCTTAGATTTTTTTAGATTTCAAGTATTTATAATATTTTCAAACTTTAAATTTTTAAATGGAGGTAGAAACAAAATTTCAAGCTATTTAAAGATTTAAAAATTAGAACTGCATTTCCAACAAAGTTTGAGTATCTAAAGTGAACACCTTGTATATATCACACCTTATCAAAAAATGGGCAATTCAGCACACGTGCCAAATACTATACGATACAAGGATAACTTTTCCGACTTTATCAAAAAGGACCTGGTTTCTATACGGCCAAGTCCGCATATGTAGAAATGTGGGCCTCTCAATAAATCTATTTTTGAGATGGATTTTAAGGATATGTAATTTTTAACATGGAAATCGTGAATATAAAAAAATAAATGAATTTTAAAAACTAAAAATGATAATTCTAGTAAGAAAATATTTGAACGGTTAATTTCCATTGTTTTTAGATCGAACCATCCATCTTTAAAATGGATGCTCCACACTTTTTGGACCGCATAGGTAAAAATGCGGTCAAGCTTTAATGAGACAATTTTCCATAAATAAACGGTAATTCAGCACAGGTACCAAATACTAAAGATAAAAACAAAGGATAACTTTTCTTGAAAAATAAATAGTTCAAGTCAACCAGACAGCAAAAGTTTTCAAAAAGTAGGGTTAATGTTTCAGTAATATCAATTATGCCCTTATTGACAAAACCCCTTCACACGAATGTTGAATCTGGAGCAATTAATTTGCCGATATGCATGAGATGTATGGAATCCCCATACTGAGACAATCATGCGAGAGATTGCAGAGTGAGAAAAAAACCTTTTCCTTAGAAAAGTTATTGAAAGGGACATTTCATGTTTTATCTCTCCTCCACCCTTTACTTATGTATGGGTAAGTTTTGAAAAATTTGCCCACCTTAGTAAGGTGTACTTTTAAAATTTACTTTTGGTTATTTAAAAATCTATTTTTTATTCCTTGTTATAGAGTTTTAAGTTTTAAAAATAGTATATATACAGTAGATCTAGTCTTGAAAATTGACAATCTAAAAAACTTATTACAAGATGCACTATTTTTTAAATTTAATTAAATAAATATTTTTTTTTTTCCAAAGCTTTGCATCTCAAGATGGAGAACATAAATTGGAGGGTTCACATCTCAAGGTGGAGATCATAAATTGGAGGGTTCTCCAACTTCAAAAAATATCTTATAGAGGATTTTTAAGGTGCACTTTACTTCAATACTATAAGGTTGAAAACTTACTTTTTCCTATATTTATATTATATTTATTGTGGCTATTTAACGTGATTACCATTTTATCAATGAAAATGTCGGTTTCCTGTAAATAAAAATATTTTCTTTTGCTCCTGTGGGCTTATGCGGTCTATACTAACATCATCACATTAGTTCAATAAACTAGTGAAAGTATAGTTCAACTACAATCAGTCCAACTTCTTGTCGAATCATTTAGAACAGATTTTAGAGAAATAGAAATAAGAGTTATATGGAAATATATCAAATAATTGCATGTCAGTTGAACCAGTCAAAATTTAGCTGACTTATTTAGTTAAAACTTGCCGAACATTTGTTTAGATTGATTTTGAATCATACGCAATTATTGTTTTTGACCAAACTGGCCGATTATTATTTTGAGGATGTAACCTCTTTAATCCAGTAACTAACCTATAAAAACATTTGAATTGCCCTCTTTATATGCCTTAAATGTTAAAAAAGTAATGTTCCAAAGTACCTTTTTTAGAATGTGAGGCTTTATATCTAAAAGATCTTAATTTTTTTTTTTTGAAAAACAATCATGCAGCGTTTCTTAATTAGATCTAAAAAATTCAGATAGGAAAAACCCTCCTAAGTAGCAACTTTGGGGAATTGGATGCAAAATTAAATAGTGGGTTTATTCAAAATTAAAAAAGAAAAAGATATTGCACCTTTGAAGTTGATTGTTTGGAGGGCTTTCCTGTGAACGAACTTGACCACGTTCCCATAACGCAGGCCCTCCTTTATTAGCATCTGAGTAAACTTCATATTCTTGTAATCTTCCCACATCAACCCCTCTCCCTTTTCCTTTCTCTTTCTCACTCCTCTGTGCTCCTCCTGCTCCAAAAGAGAGAGAACAGATGCATATATGAAGCAGGTTAGAAAGAAGATCAGCTTTTTGAAGCGGGGACTCGGGTTGGATTGGTTGTGGTTCCGAGCTCAAGCCAAGAACTCGAGACACCCAAGTCTCGGAGCCTCGGTTGAGTTTTCAAATAAATCACTAAAACATATTGAGTGATTTACATACTTACCTTAAATTTTTTAAAAAAATAGGAAATGCTCCATTTATTGGTAGAAATTATTTTTAAAAAAATAGGAAATGCTCCATTTATTGATAGAAATTATAAAGAAGGCCGGTTAAAACACATTTTTTTTATTTTTGCTAAAATTGCCATTCAGTCTTTTTTTAGATTTTTGGTTTCGGACTTGACAGCCTACTGAATCCGACTCACTGACCATTTTAACGGTGATAGTAGTAATGAATGAAGGAGTTAGTACCCTGAGTTGGTGTAGAGCAGGAGGAGATTCAGAGAGGCATTTGACAAGGATTGAGATGAGCATTGCAGTGGTTTCATGGCCTCCAAGCAAAAGATCCATCACTAAACTCAGTATCTCATCCTCACTAATCCCTTCCATCTCCATCATCACATCCAAAAAGTCCTTCCTCTTCCTTTCTCCATGATCTCCTGTGTTTTTCCTCCTCCTTACAATTGTCCTCACAATCTCAAATATCCTTCGCCTCGACTGAAATTCCATTATAAAAAATCATTAGAGAAACCTATCGAGAGAGTTCCAGGTCGGGTTTCGGATTGAAGGGTACCTGTATGGCCATTTCATACGCGGTTCCGGGGAGTTTGATGGGGATAGAACATAGACCCTTCATGAAAGTCAAGAAGTTTTCCAGGATCATGGAGGTTTCTGGATCATCTGCTTTCAAGCTCAATATCTCCTTCACTATCACTGTAAAGGTATACTGCGAAAGAAACGTAATAAACCATTAAAATTTCGTAGCACATACAATATTTCATCCCCTTCTTCTCTGTTATATCAAGTTCAATGCGAGTGACAGAGAAACCTAACCTTTCGAGCTTCGTTGCAAAAGATGATGGTTTCTGTATTCTTCCATGATTTCACGAGGAGGAGAGCGCAATTTTGCAGGTCGTCGAGAAATGTTTGTTGCTCATTCCTTATGGCAGCAAAGAGGCTGAGAGCCACTGCTCTGAGCCTCTTGTGGACAGTTCCAGTTGCCACAAGCAGTGTCAAACGCCCGAGAATGCCAGGGATATTTGCAGGGTAACTGCTAACAAAGAACCTATCTTCATTTTGCAGCACAAAATTGTTAAACTCTTGATCACATGACACAATAGTCCGGTGCCCGAACAAATGACTGCGAAATATCTTCCCATATCTGAAAAAAACCAGAAAAGAAATCAAGCTTTCAGTACTATGAATAGAATGAGAGAACAACAGAGAGGAGAATAGAAAGAGAGACTTGATGATATTTTGATCGAGGAAGTGGCCATTGGAGGTGGAGGGATGCGGGTTGACGAAGCCGAGGGTTCGGCCCAAGAAGGGGCACCAGCCAAGATTTCCAGGCGGCAGTTTTGACATTTTTTGTCGCCTGAAAATCAGAGCAATGGCAAAAGATGCCCCCATAAAGATTGCAACTGCAACTGTATAATGGAAATGGTGCCACTCTCCCTCCATTTTCCTCTTCCTATTCGCAGGAATCTCTTCAGGAATCTCTTGTTCAATATTTTAGTTATAACCAATGAACCAATGATTTAAAAAACACATCAATGACCAGCACTCTGGCATTGCATAAAACCGATTTATGGAAAAATGAAGGGTAAAAACCTGTTTGAGAATAGTGGTTTTATAGGAAAATGAAGAGAAAATGGTGCATGGACGCATAAACCAAGGAAGTTGAGTGAGACACGTGTGGCGAGTGTTGTTAATGTTGGGTCATGAGTTGAGCGTGGTGTTAATTGGAAGAAAAAATGGAGAACTCAATTCAAACAGTAAAGGCCATTACTGAAACGGTTAGTAAGGGGGGATGTTTTAGGTATCATGCTCCCCTCCCGAAGGAGCATCCAGTTTTAGGTATCACGCTCCCTTCCCTAAGGAGCATCCAAGCTGTCACTAAGACTCATCAAATCTACCTCGTAAATACAAGAAATAATTAAAATTAGGAAACATACCTTCGTACCTTTTATGTTTAGATTTAATTTATTGATAAACTCAGTATTTCAAAAGATATCTTCTAACTCTCTAATACTTTAAATTTATTTTTCAACTTAAACAAATGTGAAAAAGACGTGTTTTTTCTAAACCCGATCATTTATCTCTCTTCGCTTATGTATCCTAAACTTCTCTCTTTCTTGCTCTTCCTTCGTCCCTCACTCTCTCTCCTCTCTTGTTTCTCCTCGCCCTCCTCTCTTGTTTCTCCAAATACCTCTCTCTCTCCTCCCGATAACCTCTCACCTCCATGAAGCCCTTTTTTTTTCTCTCTCTAAAAGTTTCGGAGGATGTCTTTTAAAAAAGGCATGTCTTTTTAGTTTTGTTTGGCTTAAAAAAAAAAGGTTTAAATTACCTTAGGGGGTTCGAAGAAATATAATCTATAATTTTTATACCTTAATATATCTTTTAAAACCTTAGGTCTATTCTGAAATGAAACTTAAAAATAGGGGTATGGATTTGTGAAAACAAAATAAATCCTTACCTCAAATCTTTGTCTGGAAAGTACTTTCAACAATAGAAATCTCCATAACGACTCTAAAATCAATTTTGAATACCGACAATGAAATTTGAACCTAAAAAAAGGTACAGATCCTGCGTATCTATGAACATTTATTTTCACTTATTTTTAGGGCAAAATGAAGGATCTTTATTACAATATATACTTTTTTTAGAGCTTGAAATCTTTTTGACTTTCACAACCATAATGTTCAAGCCAAGATGATTCGTATAAAGGTTTTCTAATGCTTGAATTGCAATTTTAGATGAGTTATGAGGTGAGGCTTTACTTATTACTTATTTTGTTAGGGCTGTAGCCCTATCAAACCATTTTCTGCACTTAAATTACCATAGGTTTGAAGAGGTTCTATAAGGCATAGGTTTTATGAAAACAAAATAAACCCTCACCTCAAATTTTTGTCAGAAAAATACTTTTGACAATGAAAATCTTCATGATGGCTCTAAAATCAATTTCCAACACCGACAATGTGATTCAAAACTCAAAAAATGGGATAGATCATATGGATCTACGAACACTTATTTTTAGAGTGAAATGGACGATCTAGATAATTTATTACAAATGTACATTTTTTTTAGAGCTTGAAATCCATTTGTTTTTTTCACAACCATAATGTTCAAGCCATGGTAATTCATATAAAGATTTTTCAATACTTGAATTACAATTTTTGATGAGTTATAATGCGAGGCTTTACTTGTTTTGATATAGATGCAGTCCTATCAAACCATTTTCCCTATTGTAAGGAAAATTTATAGATATTCCTTGAACCTCCTTTCTAGACATTCTAGTCCCGAGTACTTTGAAAGTCACCCTTCTAACCTTAAAACCTTTTTGTTTGCAGCTACTCTCGGAAAAAAAAAAAGGCATTTTTGTACCAAAATATCTTCCTTATAGAGAACATTTTCCAATTTCCCTCTCTATTTCCATCGGACCGGAACAGGCACGTTTACCACATTTTTGTGTCAGACTCGCACATGTTGGGCATCATGCATTGGAACACCCTACTTTCTAGGCATGCTAGTACCCCGTACTTTGTAAGTCACATTCCCAACCCCAAATCTTTTTGTATTTGCAATTACCTCTGAAAGCAAAAAATTAGGCCTTTTTTTTTTACCAAAAATACTTTCTTTTTAGGGCACGTTTTCCACTTTCTCTCTCTATTTCTATCGGACTGGCACAAGCAAGTCAGACTAACACATGTTGGACATCATGTTTTGGAAATATGGATTAAACAATAGCATTTTGTTCCAAAAAAATTTAAAAATTACTTGGGGGTGTTTGCAAAGAAAGATAGTGTTGGGGTTAATAGTATGGTATGAAAAGTGTTGAGGAGGAAGATACCTAGAATATTATTTGCAAAATTGATCGGGTCGACTTGGAAGGGGCAAGTTACTAGAAACCGGCCATTGGTCGTGGTTAGTTTCAGCCGATCAGGGAAGTCAAGATGAGAACTTAAAAAAAAATTCAAAAAAAATAAGAAATTCAAAAAATAAGAAATTTGTTTCCAATATTCTTTTTAATATTTTCGATTGTTTGGGAAAAGATCAGAATGTATTTTGGCCATAACTACTTATTTTCACATTTCCCTTATTTATTAGAATCTTTTTAAAATATCATTGGGCTCAAATTGATTTTTCAAAACTGTTTTTCTCTACTTTATTAATCTCATTTTGATGTATTTGAAAATATCTCCAGAGGCCCCGTTTTCAGCTTTCATTTCTTCCTCAAAATTTCAAAACCTATCTGCTAACCCCCTAAATGACTTTATCTATTTTTATTCCAACTTTCAACCCAAACAAATTAAAAAATATATCTTTTTTCTAACTCTCTCTCCTCATCTGTTTCTCTCTCTAGACTGTCCACGTTCATGAGCTCCATCTATCTTTCTCTCTCTCTAACAACCCTCTCTCTTTCTCTACTCCACCTGCCATCTCTCTCTACCGCCCTCTCTCTACCACCGGCTGTCTCTCTCCTCCGCCTGCCATCAATTGTTAAGCCCAAATCCACCTCTTTTACAAAGAATAAAGCTTGTTTGCTATAGAGCACCTCCACTTCCCTATCATCGTCTCCGCTCCTCTCTCTCGAAACTCTCTCCCTAGCCAACTTATCCCCATTTTTAACTGTCCTTTTGATTCTTGACCTGGTATTTGTCAATAATGACCATGGCCAGAAGCCCATAACTTGCAAAATCTCAAACCACATTTATGGCAATGGCCCTTGGTTTCAGCCCTTTGTTATTGCTCTAGTTTCTAGTCACAACTATTGAGCCATTTTTGTTGGTTACTGTGGTCGCAATAAGAGCCTGAGCCCCAAGAGTGTGATGCAATGGCAGGTGGTGAAGTTGTCGAAGTGGGGGTTGAATTGGACAGAGTTGCAGGTGCATAACAAATATTCTTCAAAGCCCTACTGCAAAGGCCTACATTTCTAGAAAAAGATTATGGCTTTTGATCCAAACTTGTTGGAATCTCATTGGAAAAGCGGTTCCATGAAAGGTTTAGGTATTGGATATTGCCATCCAGGTCTTCAGGTAAAAGGCCCATTCAACAAATTCGAAGAAAAATCCAACACTTCAGGAGCTACTGAATAATTAGAGCCGAACCCACTGGGTAAATTGCAAGAAAAGTTGTTGCTGAGGAAGAGGGATGTGAGCTCCGGTGCCTGGGCTAGACTGGCAGTAATCTCTCCAGACAGTGCATTAAAAAAGAGGTTGAGATAGCGAAGATGGGTGAAATTTCTTGTTATATTGGAGGGAAGCTGCCCAAGAGTTCGTTGTTGGCTAGGGAGGGGAGAGAGTTTCGAGCTCAAGAAGAGGGTTTTGAGAGAGGAATGGAGACCATGATAAATAATAGCTCCTGTCCCCGCAAATAAGAGATCTTGGATAAAATATATTTAGGGAGTTAGGAGATATATTAGAGTGAATTTCTATGTAGTAAGATAGGTTTTGCAACATTAGGTCAATGGAGAAATGAAAGTTGAAAATATGGTCTGTCTATAGAGATATTTTTCCATAATTATACTTTAGACATACTTTAGACATACTTTTTATATTGTTTAGGATATTTTTGAGAGTTTTTTCAATTCTTTAGTCCTTTTGAGCTCCGTCAAACTTGTCCCGTTAGGACAACTATTTGCGCTAACAATAAAAACATTGGACAAAAATAAAAGGGAAAATATCTCTGTACTTTTTATTTTTTGTTTTTATTTCTCAAAAGACCCAAGAATTTAAACCATTTCTTGTGGCATAAAGTCTTTATAAAGTCTCCCTCCCTAAAAACTCTGTCTCTCACCTCTCTCACCGTCTCTTTCTCTCTGTTATTTGTGTAAGAGGCAATCAAAAAGCAAGTATTCTTCTTCATTATAAAACTAACCAGCACCAAACTTGTTTTCTAATTCAATCCATTCTCTCTCCCAGCCTACTACTTTTTTTTTTTCTCTCTCTATATCTGCAACTTCCATAAGCCCTCTTTATCACAACACCAGTTGTGCTGTCAAAGTCTATAGAAGAAAGTTCTCTTTTAGAGAGTGGAAACTCAAAAGTCCATATGAGAAAGTCTTGTTTTAGAGAGAAAACCTAGAGGGAAAAACACCTAATAAATTACAAGTTTTAATGAGAGAGAACTCAATAAATCAATAAACAGTTTAAGAATAAGAAACCAGAAAGGGAGAGAACCCAAGAAAAGAACGGTTCCAAAATGGAGGGAGGGACCCAAAAAGGAGGAAGCTCTATATTGACAGAAGATTTAGAGAGAAGAGAGAGAAAGACCCATAAAAAGCTTTAGAGAGAGTTTATCCATTAAGGAAAGCAAGCAAAGTGTCATGTTTTCGCAATAGAAAGAAAAGGGGGTTGGCGTGAAGAGGGTCTTTTCAAGGTGGGTCTCTCTCTCTAAATGGGATGCACAAGCTCTAGAGAGACCTTATATGGAAGAGTAGTTGGAGAATCCATGGACCCTGTCAAGAGAAGCATGTCCATGCCTTTGCCTGGTCCAGTCCACCACTCCCCATCAAAGCCAGGGGAGAGTTATCATCTTGTTTCTCTCACATTTACCACCTACGGTTTTTTGTTAATGGATTCTTTCTGATTTCTCACCACAAAACCCAAATAAAAGCACATAGTTTACAGAAAGAGAGATGAAAAAGAGATATGGAGTTTTGAGAGACATAGAGATGGAGTCGCTTTACAAAATGTTTAGGTCAATAGTCAAAGGGGTCTAGGGGATAAAAAAATAGAAAAGCTAAAGACTTTATGCCATAAAAAATAATTTAAATTTTTGGATCTCTCGAAAAAATGGAAGCAAAAAACAATAAAGAGTACGATATTTCCCCAAAAAAAAATACCAGTACCGGCATAACAATCACGTATGAGAAAGCGCATGGAAGGCTCAAAAACTGCTGCCCCTTGAGTCAAGCCATGTATTCCGTGAGCACGACACAGACCTCATCCTCCCTCTTCTTACCCTTTTCTTTCAAAGTCCAAGGCCTCAAAGTTGCTCCAATTTGTGCAGTGAAGATGAGAGAGAAAAGAAAAATCATTCACGGCATGTGCATACCTTGCACATCTCTTTTTCAAAACGAGGAGAAACATACTTTCGATTCAAACTTTGGCAATTGAACTTCATATATCAAACCTCTCTCTCTCTGGCATCATCGAATCCAAACTAATACGAATAGCATTTCAGATCAAAATTGAACGAATGCACTTTGTCTTTATCTCTCTGTTCTCTAATTTTCCAATTTTGCTCTCACTAGTTAAAGTATGTTCTTGATTGTACTGCATGAATTTGTTTTCTATGGATTAATCCTCTTCCTTTCCCTCTTCTCCCTTTCCTCACCGTATTTTTCTGGTGAATGAGAATTGGGTTTTCCTGCCATTTCCCAAATTTCTGCTAATTGGGATGTTTGTCAATGCAAATGCCAGATATCTCACGGAAGCTGTCCAGCATTTTTATTGTCAGACAGTCCACGTACTACCCAAAATAGGCGGTTCTCGGTGATGGCTACCCCGGATAGAGGGAAAACGAAAATATTTTGTGGGATTTTCCTACTGTCTGGTGTTGTTATTGCTGGACAGTATGGGCAGCTGCGGAAAAAAAGGGCGTGCACCGGGAGGTGGTGGTGGTTGTAAATTTTGAATGAAATATACACATTTGGTAATTTACAGCTGGAAAAAATGTTCTTACATAATTTTCTCTAAAACAATATCCCTGACTTAGGGCCTGTAAGATCAGTCCCCTGGTAGAGATCTCTGCAACCTCACCATTGGCCAAGCTCCTATAACCCAGGACCTTGATGCATGATTAATGGACATAGAGGTCCTCTCCCTATTGTAATGGGTTATGGACTTGAAGGCCTTTTGCCTGCTGAAACAGTACACATTACGAGTAGTTCTCATCTTTCGCTCCCTTTCACTAGCTTTCTACTCTCTCAACTTATAAGTTTTTCCCTCCCTCTTTCTAAGGGGATTTATGATTTATGAAATATGTGGTTTTCAAAACTGCATCTTCTAATACTGTAGCACATTCCTATTTGATAAGAGGGAACATCTTGGTATTTATTTGCTTTTTTTTAAAGCTAAAAAGTGGATGCTTCTAGTTCCATGGAGGACCATGAAACTTGGGATATCCACTTCCCTAGGAAACATGGTTTCAGAATCGTGTCTTCTAGAAATCAAACATGTTGTAAAAGTTTCTCTCTATATATTTGTCTTCCTATTCGACCAATGAATGTGAATCCAAATGCCTAGGCATGGACAGGAGGACCCTTTATAATTTTTTGACAAAGTTTGCCGCCTTTTATAGAACCTATGTTTAGATTTTCTCAAATTAAAAGTTAGAGGGCTTCACATTGTGGTTATGTTGAGGCTGTTGTATTGGTTTGTCTTAAGTATGAGATAAGTGACTATTTGTTTCACTGGAAAATATTTATGGTATTATGGAATGGTTCATATTTTTTTTTCATTTTTTATTTTTTGATTAAATCATAGAATTCCTCACATGTAACAGTCTTCTCAAAATCCCACTCAGAGAATCTCCTATATAAATGTTATCCCAAAAAACCGTACAAATGCCCGTTTTACTTTCTCTCTTAACTTCCTCTCTCTCCCGTTCTCTCCCTTCTCTTTCCAGTCGTTTTCAGAGACACCACCCCCAATTTATCTAGGGGGAAGATTTCCAACATCCCATGCCTCGGAGAGGGAGACGGAGAGAGAGCTTTACAAGACGGCCTCGCCGTTTCAATGGGTGGACCTAGGTCAATCGGACTCGACCGAGTAACTCTGCCTTGCCCTAAGGGTGAGCCGAGTTTTGAGCGAGTAAAGTGTACAACAAATTTGAAAAGTTTATTTATATAATGCCATGATATTTAGTCATTTATGTTTGAGTGGCTCCGTGGCCATGACAAAAGTTTTCCCCTGGGATTGGAGTTCAAACTCCCTAGAAACATCTCTTTTTTTTTAACCAAGAGAATTCCCCCTAAAACAAAAGTTAGCCTCTACAAGAATGGAACCAATTTACATCAAGCGCCCTAACCAACATACCTTCAACGTTTTGGTTGAAAACATCTCTTGCTAAATATGTATATATATCAATATTTATGTTTATTTTCATAACCAAGCGCCCTAAATAACATGCCTTCAACGTTTTGATTGAAAAAATATGCTGCTAAATATGCATATATATCAATATTTATGTTCATTTTCATAAAAGAAAAAAAAAAAAAAAGTAAGCTGGGCTTGTCCAAGTTACTCGCCTCGGAGTCAATTTTTTTAACATTGGGTGGACGTTTGTGGTGGGGGCGGAAAAAGACGACAATTCTAATCCCATGAGAGAAAACATGCCACAATTCTAATCCCCCAGGAGCAACAGACGCCCAAAACCCAAACCTATCGATCTCCAAAGGCCAGAACTCTCTCTCTAACTTAGAATCACCTAAAACCAAGCAAACCAAATCCCAATCACGACGAAACCATCATTCTCTCCAAGCTTTAACACCAGAAGAGTTGAAAAGCCCGACGACCCATCTCTCTAAATACCACTAATCCCATGAAAGAGAAAGGGCCCCGATTCAAGCCCATCTCCCTTAACCCATTACGTTCTCTTTCTAAGACCTCAACCACCACAACACCCAAGCACCCCAAATTCCAAAACTAATCTCCCTAAACACCGCCGCTTTTCCTCTCTGGAATCCCTAAAAATGAGCAGTGGAGGGGGAGGAGGAACGGGCAACGGGGCTTGTGGCTGTGGCCCTTGCAAGTTTTTGAGGCGGAAGTTCGCAAGCGGGTGCACTTTGCATCTTACTCTGACTCAGAGCATGGGGCGGCACACTTTGCAGCGGGCTACAAAGTGTTTGGCCAGAATAGCTTGCTGGAAAGCTTGCCCGTTGATTTCCGCATTTTGCGTTAAGCTTTCTTTTAAAGAAGTTGAAAAGGAGAGTTAAGGAGCGAAGAAGAGAGAAAAAGAAGAGGGTACTTATTTTAGGTTGTTCCTTCTCTTCGACCTACATCTAGAGTTGAATGGCTATTTTGCTATGCCTATTATTTCATTAATCAATTATTATATAGATGAAACAAGATCCCAACAAATTAGAAATTGATTATCCAAATATCTCATAAATATAGTGCCTTTTTAACCAATATTCCTCAACTAAAGAACCCACAAGCTTTAAGGAAGCTAATTCAAATGCAGTATGGAGGACTGCTATGAAAGAGGAACTTGTTGCTTTAAAAACAAAAATCATATTTAGGATGTTACCACTCTTCCTAAAGAGGAAAATCAGTTGGCTGCAAGTGGATCCATAAAACAAAATACGAAAGTGATATAATAATTGAGAGATATAAGGTGAGACTTGCAAATGGATTCACCTAAACTTATAGTGTTGACTACAAGGAGATAATTTCTTAAAATCCATATGTTTTTCATTGGAATAACGTATTTTGTGATTGCTTTCCTTTTTTGTTTGACAAGAGTGTTGAATATTATTTAAATCATGGAGTCATTACAACCATAACAGTAGAGAAATTACAAAAAAGAAAGCCACATTAGAACAAAGAAAGGGAAGCCCTTAACGAGGGAAGGGATGCCCCCTTCTCAACAAGGTCATCTGCCAAAGTATTAGCCTCTCTATATGTATGGTTGAAGGTAATGTTGTTGCCAGCAGATAATTCTTTAATGTGCAACCAAATATATCTCATATGCCACGGTGTAATAGATAAGCAGTTACACCAGTCCATCGAGTTCTTAGAGTCCCCTTCCACAAATAGGGAGTCCCCCAAGCTCATCTCCTTCCATAGCTTGATACCTTGTAGGACCGCTGCCATTTCAGCATAGTTCACAGTAGCATCACCACACGGTCCTGCAAAACAAAAAGCTAAATTCCCACTTGAGTCCCTGCATACTCCACCCACCCCAACCCTACCTGGATTTCCCATAGAAGAGCCATCAACATTTAAAGCAACCACTCAAAGGAGGCTGCCAGCTGCTTCTTAGCCTCACCTTAATAAATCTTAACAAGATTAGTTGATCAAGATTCTCATCTACATCCATTCTTGAAGTCCCCCATCCTTCTTTAGTAATTCTATGTATTGAGTAAGGTCTTATTTTTTAAGGTTGCCAAATCCACTGCCACAAGATGTATAGTAAGTAATACGACTAGATCGTCTTGGCTAGAAGTCTTGAGGGATTATTTACCCTTTATATTCATTTGATTGTTCCTCCTCATTGGAGTTTTGTGGAGTTTCAAGAATAAAT
Source organism: Amborella trichopoda (assembly GCF_054954075.1). NCBI lineage: Eukaryota > Viridiplantae > Streptophyta > Magnoliopsida > Amborellales > Amborellaceae > Amborella > Amborella trichopoda. The sequence continues at coordinate 19,515,302 of NC_142340.1, forward strand.
TCTTGAGGCATTTCTTGATTAGGCGTAGTGCTCTTAATGATTTCGACTTTGGAATTAAGGTCATCCATTTTCTAGAGATCTTGAGTAGAGGTTGTTTTGCTAATGATCCTTATGAGGCTTATTAGTTTGAAAATAAGGAGTTTGTTTATTCAATTCAATATTTCAAGAAACATACATTCGCCAAGTTTTTGGGTCATATTATTTGTAACTCTTTTTGGTAGGTGAATATCCCATGAATATACATTTAATAGATCGATTTTTTTAGTCTATCACAACCTTTTTTAATGAATGCAATTAGGTCGACTGTGACCACAACTGTTATACGTCATTTTTAACATACTTATATCCTTGGGGAGATAAGGAGAGAGCCAGTAGTAAATTGGTCCTACCGGTACCCAAGACGCTGCTAGACCACGGGAACAATATAACAATAAGCCTAATATTGGGCGACCGCTGAAGAAGTTTCGGAATGGCCTCAAATTTCATGAGAGGATATTTTTAGGTAACGTAAGGACTCCCGTAAAGTTTCGTTGCCTTCTGACTAGTTTTGAGATGACCAGAATGAAACGTGATTTTCAAATCCAGTTATTATCATGCTAAAAATGGACCCTATAACTTTAGCCCTATTTTCTGAATCTCAAAACACTACCAGACCACCACCATTGGATCCGAAATATCGAGAAAGCCCCAGTTACCATATTTCGGCTTAAACAAACCCTCCGAGGCCATTCTGGGCCTAACTTACCATAAAAAGGTGAGTTTTACACTGTTGCGGTACAACTTTGGTGAATCAGTTTCAATAAAAGGAAACTGTGTTTTCTCATTTCAGGATGGTTTTAAAATGCTTATGACTTACTCATTTTGAGTCCAATTAAGCTCAAACTTAGACACGAGCTGGATTTCGACGACTCGCTCGTTTTGATATTTGGCATGCATTATGGCGTGGCTCGAAACGAGAGAATTTTTAGAGAGAAGATGGGCTTGAAACATGAAAATTTAGATTTTATAAAGAAGAACATCCAATTCTTTGAGATGTCATAGCTCAAGGTCCCGATGTCGGATCGTCACAAGTATGGGTCCATTGCAACCACGCTTCAAAGAGCTATAATTTGATATAATATTTGTTTACGATCAAAGGCTGGATTGCACCAAATTTTGAGGTCGAAGATGACATACTTTTTTGGTCATCGAAATCCCATTTTCCGGTGACTTCTTAAAATTGGAATGTGCTTAAACGGATAACAAAATGGACAAAATTTAACACAAAATGATCGTGACAGTATCCTTTTCAATTTGTGATCAAAATGAAAGCTCGGAACATCATGGATCATGCTGGATTGTTGGCGAAGAATCACAAGTTTATGGAACTTGGCTGGATTTTTAGTTCTTCCTTAAAAATGTGTTTCAAGGCGATCAAAGTGTATCAAAACGTGCACAATAGTTCAAGCATCTATTCTACGACATTTGATTGGCTGAATTTCCGTAGGCTTCTGAAAAATCTCTTGAGGCCTAGCAATGGCAAGAGACCCCTCATGGAGGGATGATTTTGATATTTGTTGAAAAGTGCTTAGGGGTATTTTGGTCATTTGATCAAAACACGGGATTAATATTTTAATTCGTAAAATGTGTATTTTTTGACAATTTTGATAGTTTTTTAGCATTTCACCCTTGTTTTGTGGTTGCTCTATATAAGGAGCTCAAGTCATTTGTAGTAGTCTCTCTTGGAAATCACTCTTGAACACTTGAACATTTAGATTGAATTATTTTCTTTACTCTCAAGTTCAAGACTCAAGATTGAAGGAGAGAGAAACATCTCTTAGAGAGAGAAAATACCCTTAGGAATCCTTCACTCCCTAGAACTTCCAAATTCCAACTACCGTAGGATTCCCAAATTCCAATCCCATACGCCCTAGAACTTCTATCTTCCATACACTTTAAAAACCCCTAGCTCCTAATCCTAATCCATACACCCTACAACTTACCTTAGCTAGCCTACACCCTACCCTTTCCCATACACCATAGCATCCTATACCCTTTTGTTATCCTATAACCTTTTGTTATCCTATACCCTTTGTTATCCTATACCTTACTTTATATTATATACTCTAGTTCTTATACACCATACCTCAACCCAACTCATCTAAGCTATATACCTAGACTTTAAACCTTAGCCTAGACCAACAACGATCAAGGTGTCTCTCACATGTGCATGCAAAGGAACAGACGAAGGTGCATCTAGGCTCAAGTACATTCTAGGTCCATTCTCTCTCCTCGTTCTCTTCTTTCTCTCTTTCTCTCTTTCTCTCTTTTCTTTCCTCTTTCTCTCTTTTCTATCCCTTTGTTATCTCTTCTCTCTTTCACTCTCTTCTTCCTCCCTTTCTCTCTCTTCTTCCTCACATTCTCTCGCTCTTATTTCTCTCTTTCTCTTTCTCCCCTTCTTTCTCTCTCTTCATTTATCTCTCTCTCTCTCTCTCTCTCTCTCTCTCTCTCTCTCTTTGTTCGGACCTGGGGCAAGTCCGAGCCCTCTTCCTTTCCCTATCTCTTTCCCCTCTTGCTTTCTCTCTCTCTATATCTCTCTCGTCCTAGGGAGGGCCAGACTTCACTCCCTCTCTCTATTTCTCTGCCCTTATATCTCATCCTTGTTGAACCGCTTGGATTCGCCCCTAGCTAAGTCCGGTTTCACTCCATGTCTCTCATTCTCTCTCATCCTCGCTTAAGTGCTCGGACCCGCACCCTAGGCAGGCCTGACTTCACTCCATCTCTCCATTTCTATCCCGTTCTCTCTCACCTTCACCCAGACACTCGGATCCGCACCTTAGGTGGGTCCGGCTCCCTCTCTATATTCTCTCAATCTTCCTTGACCTCTTTGTTACTCCCAAACGCTCGGTCCCACACCCTAGGTAGGTTCGACTCTCTTTCTCTCTACTCTCTCGTCCTCTCACACCTGTCCTCCCTTATGAAATCCCAGACCTGCACTTACGGCAGGTCCATCCCCTCTACCCACTACTCTCATCTTCTTCCACCCTAGTCTACCCCTCAAGACACCGGACCCACATCATAGGCAGGTCATCTTCTTTCATCCCTCTTAACTCTCTTCTTTCTCACTCTAAATATCTCTCTCTCTCTCTAACTCATATATTCATTATATTTTATTGTTGCTTCATTCTCTCTCTTACTCACTACTTCTTTTACTTCTTAAGCACTTGGTTCGAGATCTTCTTGAGATAGTGTCATAGGCTTCTAACTCTTGGACTGATACTCCAACCATTAGCTCGTACAGTGTAGTTGAGTTATAGGAGACACTGATTCTCTTACACTTGGTCACTCGGGTTGGGGTTTTCTTGAGTAAGCTTTCTTTAAAGTTCTGACCATTTCACTACTCTAACCACCATGTCACACAGTGCTCGATTTGTGAGAGGCTTTCGTCTCTCTCTCTCTCTCTCTCTCTCTTACTTTCTTCCCCCACTTGATCACTTTTAAGGGGCTCTTTGGTTTAGTGACATAGTTATAGGATCAGTTCTGTAACTCCACTTTTCAAATCCTCTGGATATCAGGGTTTCAAACCTGGTGTTTTTTCTTGTATCCGGTATACCTCTTAGGTGAGGTTACGTGGGGAGGCTGCCCAATTTTCTTTGAGTCATTCATTCACTTCTTTTACTTTTTTTACTTCATCTTCTTTTTCTTCTCACTTCTAAACTAAATTCTCATCAACTTACTCTCATTCTCTTCTTTTTTCTCTTTTTTTCTTATTTCCCTTACCACTTTACTGCCAAAACTAGAACCATTAACTCATAAAGCACACCAGAGAGGAGTTAACATTAAGTGAATTCCATTAGCATCTTTTTAGTGAGAGTTTATGTGAGGTGTTAAGTTTAGACAAGGGGACTGAATTCAAACCGCGTTGCTGGACAGTTGGAGGGCTTTTGCTCATTGATCTAAGAGGGCATTAGCCGAGGCTTATCCCATGAACTCAAACCGCAGTGAGGTAGGTCATCGAGTCCATCTCTTCATTGTTTTAAAATCTTCTTATAGTTGGACATACCTATCTGCACGTGACACATGAGTCGCACACGCACTCGTGAGGTCAGGGGGTTGTTTGAGAGGGGGTCAATTGAATTTGAATCCCCGAGGGAACTTGAGCTAGGTAGATCCATGTCTGATCAACTGGTGAATCCACTGGGATGAGGCACCCTATAGTTGAATCAGTCTGCTCTCAAACCAACATTCGTTCTCACTCCTTAAAATCTGTTATGGAGTCCAATAACTCCTCTCATCCGAATTTGGGATTTTATCATCCCCACATCCGTGAATGTACCTATGGGAAGTAAGATTGTTCAATCTATTACTCTCATTTATCTTTTGAGTGGTCTTTCAGACCTTAGTACTCGGGCTCGAGCCTAGGTCAACTTGGGAAAGGGTACTCAAACCCCTTGGTCCCTCTCTACTTGTATCAATGGCAAGTCCATTGGTGTCAATTGCATGAGTAGTTCTAAAATTGTTGTCCTTCATGCTCACACTGCTACTGGTGGACTCTCCACCAGTCATAAGCTCAAGAGTGGTCCTAAGACCACTCCCTCTCCTCATATGGTTAGTTCCTCTAAGGCCACCACTTTAGTGGGTAACCTTAGGGTCACTCAATCTTCACTCTATACGGGCACTTCTCATACTCGTATGATGCCCCACACATATCATGCTGGTGGTCCGCTCACTAGACCATCTAATTTGAATGGCTACAAGGCCATCCGACACTCACCTACACATGCCACAGCTAATGGCTCAACCATCGCAATGATGAATTGGAGCAAGCAAAAGCTCACCCCTATCACCTCACTTGCTTCGGGTCTCTTGGGACCGGACCCATTAAAAGTGGTTCTCAAGCCACTCATGCATTGCATAATACTCACTCAGCTTAAGGAAACTCGAACGTTGTACCGAAAAGAGTACACGATCTGCAACTCAATCATGGGTTCCAAACAAATATGCACATGCATGCAAACCAAAGTGGTCCTAGGACCACTGCAACTACAAAGATCACCATTTCAAATGAAAGACCTTTCACTTCACTAACCCAAGCCACCCCCAACACTTTTATGGATCGTGCACATAGATGCAGGTACATTGCTATCACTGGTTTCAAGGGGAAAGGCCAGTAGTACATGCTTCCTTCTACCCCAAAACACACGACAACGTGGTACTCGAAGAAGTTCCCTTCGAGTACACTCCTGTCCACTCCTTCTTCTTCTTATGTACAAGCCGGCCCTTGAGGTTGGACTCGGGGCAAAGGATGCCACACCCAATTCCAGTTTTGGGAGTGGATTTACTAGAGCTTAAGAATCAAGCAACAGAAAGACATGATAGTGCCACTTATAGGAAAAAAGTCAGAGTCTTCAACTTTAGAAGACTTATTGTAGAAGAACTCATTTTATCCATTGTGAAGTGCAGTGGAACCTGGAATGAGTGGCATTGTTCAATGCTCAGTTGTTGAGGTGCGAGAAGCAGAACGTAGCCCGTCTGAATCATGACTCCAAAGCTGTCTTGAGCCACAGCAGAAGGAAATATGGCCCCAAGACCGTCACAAGCCTATTCGAATCAATCCATAGCCTCAAGGACATCTTGTGCCATGTATGCCTGAACTATGGCCCCAAGGCCGTCAAGATCTAGTAATCACTAGATCTTCAAGGCAATCCTAGATCCAGTCGGAGCAATTTGATCCTCTGTTTCCTGGATTGCCAGATCAGCGCACGAAGAAAACCAGGATACACCTACCTCTGAGTCACTCAGCTCTGAGGAATGAGCTAATGTTATGGCAGTTAGTCAAGATGGTGATGGTCCTGAAGTCTCGATGGCGCACTTTAATGAAACCCTAAACAATATCTTGGACAGGCTTAAAGGGCTAGAAAATGCTTGGACAATCGGGATATCTTTGTATCAGGAAGTGAATTCTCCTCTGGATCCTGGATTTGAAGAAGAAGAGCAAAACCTCCACCTCCTTCTATGGATCAAACCTCAAGACCTCCCATTCCTCGGGTCTTTCCTGATGGTCAACTCTATGTAATTTCTCAAGCTATCTTCCCAAAGATTACTCAGGAAGATATTCAGAACATAATCAATCGAAGCATTCAGGGCTTATAAGTCTCAAAGGCCCATGAAAATTCCCACTATAAGAAGCCTTACCTGCCTTTCATTGATCAAGTTCCTTTTTCCCCAGGCTACCAAAATTGAAAATTGCCTGTCACCGGCTCACCCCAATAGCATGTGGCACATTTTGTGTCAGCATGCCAAGAGTCATCTTCTGATCCCAGACTAAGTTGGTGCTTGGTAATCTCTTTTTCCGAAGATGACTTTCAGTTGGGAGGCAAATTCCACAATCGCTCCCTCTTCGTGAATGGTGAACTGCACGTTGTCCCTCTCAATCGGATCATGCTGGACGGAGGGTCAGCAGTTAACCTGATCCCAATAACGATTCTCACGAGACTGGGATTAGGGTCTGACAATCTCACTCTTACCCACATCACTGTGCAAGGGTTCAACCAGTTAGGAGAAAAGCCAACCGGCATAGTGCATCTTCGCCTCAAGATCAGTGATCTCAGTGATTACACTAAGTTCCACGTAATCGACATCGATACCTCTTACAATGTCTTGCTTGGTCATCCTTGGCTTCACGATCATTGGGTCGTCCCTTCCACCCTCCACCAATGTTTTAAGTACAGCCGAGATGGAAGGTAACACACGGTCTATGCTGACAAAAGACCGTTCCCCATAGCTGAAACTCACTACGCCGATGCCAAGTACTATTTCACAAGCCTCCCAGCATCACAAAAGCCAAAAGATGATGATCGAAAGTCGGTGAGAGAGACATGACCTTCATCTCATAACAACATTAAGGATCTAGGGCGAATGATCACGGATATGTTCAAAGAAGAGGAAAGATAAGGCAAGATCCTCCCTTTGACCCCCATTCACCCAAGTATACCTTGCCACCTCTCCAAGGTCATTGTATCCTCTCCCGAAGATGAAGCTTCTCCTTCTACTTTTAATTCGCCAGGACAAAACGATGAGTCAGAAGTAGCCCCTGAGGTGGACCTTCCAACACCAAGGGTCATCTATACATCAGACCAGGAAAAGGTTCTGCATGTCGCCATTGCTCTCCTAAAGGCAGAACTAGTGCATCAACCACTGTGAAATGTGCTCCAAATTCTGTCTTCCTTGAACAAGGAGACCACCAGCAGCCAAAAGAAGGTCCTACACTTCTCCCAGGTTGTCATGGAAGTACAGGCTGACAAGAGTCAACCCGCTGGCTCTCAAGAACAAGACCCCATGGTGGAGCTGAGAAGCAGGGGGCGTAACCTCCAGAATCAGCTAAAGGCTATGTGCGTCGCTTCAAAGAACTTAAAAGAGTTTGTCCCTGAGACTAAGACTTATGACGAGCTCAAGACCAATGCACCTCGAATCGAAGCTAAAGCTCCCCCAATCAAACACTCAGGGTGAGGAAGAAACTGCTCCCCCATTCGAGGTCATTAAAGCCACTATAGGCTGCCCCAAGATGAAGCAAGGAGTGGGCTACTCTTTCTCTTCTCAAACCATGAAAGGGCGGAAGCAATGAAATAAAAAAGAAAAAAAATAAGGGACATGCAGTGCAGGAGAAAGGAGTTGCTTCATTCATCAATCAAAGATTGTTACAAACAGGCAAAAGGGGGCCTTTTACTACTATTACTGGTAATTTTTATACAAGGAATTATAAATGAAGGTGTTTGCTCAATTCTCAAGACTGAGCCTATAATGGTTTTGTGTCCACTTGATTCCGTCTTTCAGGGATGTCGCCTAGAGGAGAGCAAGCTTTCTGACCAAAGGAGTGTATTCCCCATGTACCAACTGAGGAGAGAATGGGTCCTTTCCTACCTCTCTGGCCAAAGAAAGCAAGCCTTCCAGATCGTTGATGTCGCATTCAAGAATCGCCATGTCATCCTCATTCTCAAAGCATGCGATTTCCTTAACAATCGAGGGAACCTTCGAAGAAAAAATCTCAAAATCCGGGTGAATGAACTGGCGCATGAGCAAGTTGGTTATGAGGTTACCTATGAGTGTCGCCGCAGAATAAGTGACAGTCAGAGGCTCAAGAAAGAACTTAAGTAAATGCCTATTAGAGTGATACTTCTTAATAGAAGCTGATTCGTCTAAAGATGAAACTTCCTGAGCATGTCGAGCCATTTCAGTCACCTTCATTTTGAACAAGTCTGCACAAGGAACCTCAAAGTCTAAAAGGTTGTCTAGCAGCTTCTTCGCCAAAAGGGGGAACATGATCAGCTCAAAGAGAGAAGCCCGGCTGAAAAGTTGATAGGCAGCTCTAAGAAGATCACGGCCGTTGTCTGCAGAAACATTACGGCGATTGAGTCTGGTGAGTTGTGCAGGGAAAGGCATCATGGCCTGCGAAATAGCAAAGCCTCCCTGAATGCGCCAGACAAGAGGATGAATAACTTGTCTCGAAAGGAGGTGACTAGAAAAGCTGAGCCTATGATAGGTTCCCTTCAAGCGGAAGATGCACGACCCCCTCTCAAGGTGGCAAGATGCTATCGCCGTCACGTAGACAAAGTCAAGACTATCGCCACCAAGAGGGAATCGCCATCTCACCACCGAGGACTATCGACATCTCGAGCACCAAGGCATATTAATGCCTCTCTCCAGCTCTCACCACGCACCACATGTGCGACCCTTGAAATCCGGACACGATCGCCTAACACTTGTGGCATGGCCTATCGCTGTGCGTACGGAGGTGATCGTTCGCAGCCCCATGACCCTTTGTCTTCGTGACCATTATGATCACCCCAACCCATTGGGTTGCCAAGGGTGTTTCCCCTCTTCGTCGGGAATTCACTCCTTCCACCGGGAAAACCCTTCCCGCCTACTGCTTGCGACTGGAGTTAGCAGAAATCACCGGGAATCCCCGAAACACTTCCTTGTGACCCTGCGGATTTCCCTTCTCCCTGGTTTCCCACTTCAGTAGTTCACTAAAGCTCACCGGAATACCGCTAAGGTTCTGGTGAGCTCAATTCAGCCCCTCCTCTTTCTGCTCCAACAACCAAAGAGCTGACAAAGCCCTCTGAACTCTCTGTGACCTCCACTTCAGCAGCTGAACGACTAGAGCAGCACTAGAACCCTGGCAGGGCACCTCTGCAAATTCTGCTAGGGCCCCGAGAGACCCTCTTCCTTGCCCAGAAAGCCTCGACACTTGTTGAAATGTGACAACCCAAGCCTTTTCCGACCAGCTAGAAGGCATGATGGGATAGGGAAGTGTGCCAACGTGAGTTGAGTAGGAGTGAGAGGCCAGCGCTGGCTGGAGTTATGTGGAGAAGTGTCAGCGCAAGCTAGAGTTGTGTAGAGAAGCGTCAGCGCCGGCTGGGTAGGAGTGAGAGGCCAACGCCGGCTGGAGTTGTGTGGAGAAGCACCAACACTGGCTGGGTAGGAGTGAGAGGCCAGCATCGGGTGGAGTTGTGTGGAGAAGCGCCAGTGCCGGCTGGGTAGGAGTGAGAGGCCAGCGCTGACTGGAGTTGTGAGAAGAAGCGCCAACGCCGGTTGAGTTGCCCAGCACCGGTTGGGGAGTGTAACGCTAGCTGAAGTTGTGGCCAGCACCAGCTGGAAGGAGGAGAAGTGCGCCAGCGCCGACTGGAAGGAGGAGAAGTGTGCCAGCACCTGTTGGGAGGAGGAGAAGTGTGTCAATGCCGGTTGAGTAGAGAGCCCAGAGCTGGCTATGTAGAGGGTTAGTGGCGGCTGTGTCTCTGACATGCATGAGTTGGAGGTGATATTGTTTAATGCATGCTAGTGTGGATGCCACTGGTCCAGATTTCGAGCCTCCTTGATTACACTTGGTTAGCCACTCCAAACATGAGAATATTTAAGCCTCTTCTCTCACCCATGCCCCTCATTCTTACCTCTCTCTCTCTCTCTCTCTCTCTCTCTCTCTCTCTCTCTAAGACACAAAGTGGAAGAAGTGACTTGGTGAGCAGCCATTGTTGGGCGGGTAAGAGCTGTGAGCAAAGGTTGGAGAAGGCACCATTGTTAATTAAGTGGATCCATTACCCTTATATTGGACTCATGAGAATGTATGGAAACTTAGGCATGCAGATGAGCAATAGAAGAGTATGTGATAGAGAAAAGCTTAAGCCTTTTGAAATGGAAATTGGTTTTGTCCTATGATAGTGATGAATGTAAGAATGGAGTTGTGATTCTTAGATTATGTAAGAAATGCATGTTATGTGTGTGCACATTGTGAGAGAATGGATGTTATCATGTTCTTCATTATGAAATGATGGTTATGGAATGCATTCTTGACACATGTTAAATGAAAACATGAAATTCCAAGAATATATGTGTTCTTGAATGAGGCTTTTGAATGACCAAATGAAGTCCGATTGATCTCAAACTACCACCGTTGGAAAGATACAAGAAGGTAGTAAAATGTTTGGTCTTTCCCACTAGTAAAATTCTTTACAAAAATGAAGTTATATTTCAAAATGAAAGGGTATGTTACTGTGGACTGTTTCCCTGGATTTGTCATTAATACGACTGTGTTCATCGATTTTAACTAACAAAAAGATGTCCATTGTTTGCCAAACCATAGCCATTTGAAATATTTTTGAATGGGTTAAAAGTTGCATGTAGAAAATATTTATGAAATTCTCTTTAGATTGAAAGTTACGCTTCGTTTTACGAGGGTATGTCGCTGTGGACAGTTTTAGCAAAAGTACAGATTTAACGCCTCTAATGTTACTGAATTTGACTAACCAAATGGTATCAAACCCCTGCCATTGGAACCGGATATGAGTCATCTCCAATTCACGGTTGACCACTTTTCGAAAGTCCTTGATTTTGAAACATGGTCGGAATTTCAAAGACATGTAATTGTCTTTACTGCACAACAGATTTCAGATAAAATGTCTCTATTTTTGGGTTCTTTTGAGGGGCCAAATAAGGTCCAATTGCGCTCAAACCACCCCTAATTGAAAGACAGTTGTGTCTAACATAAAATTTATTTTGGAACTATCTTCAAATTCCAAATGAACGCAAAGATATGGCCTTGTTTGGACTTGGATGTCAATGCCTGAATCTTTAGAAAGTGTGACATCGATACTCTGACTCTGTTATATGAACTCTGATTCTGTTATATGGACTCTGACTCTATTATATGAACTCTGACTCTGTTATATGAACTTTGATTCTATTATATGTACTCTGACTCTGTAATAGGAACTCTGACTCTGTTATATGAACTTTGATTCTGTTATATGAACTCTGACTCTGTTATAAGAGCTCTGACTCTGTTATATGAGCTATGATTCTGTTATATGAACTTGGACTCTGTTATATGAACTCTGATTCTGTTACACGAACTCTGATATATCTGATGCGGGGCACTACGCAATGGGTCCTCCATTGGTAGTGGATATTCTAATTTTGTTCCATGATTCTATTATTCTATGATTTTTGGCCACTACATAATGGGTCCTCCATTGGTAGTGAATATTCTAAATTCTGTTATATGCATTCTGATTCTGGTCAATGCTCTGATTCTCTGACCACTATACAATGGGTCCCCAATTGATAGTTGGGTTTTTTGTACCTCGATTCTTATGATAAGAGTGGAATTGAGATGTAACTGTATTTGACTGGGAGGGTCGTGCCCCCCCAAATTTTTCTAGGCACTACACATTGGGTCTTCCAATGGTAGTGTAACGCCCTCTTACCTAAGGCACAAGTGAGGGTCTTGTCTTGCAAGGCTGCAGCCTATCAAAAACCCCAAAGTGTGCTGGGGATTGTGTGCGTGAGTGAGGAAATTATGAAGTAGGGCCCGTACTTGCCATTGTCCTCCCTTCTGAAGGAGGGTAGAAGTCCCAAGCTCAGGATTGGCTTAGCCTGATCACTGTGGCTTCTACTTCGGGAGTTAACTACTATGTTCGGCTTTTCTAAATTCTATATTCAATAAGATTCTGACTGTAATTGTGATATGCAAGTAACGCTCTGTTAACTGATTTAGATTCTTTTATATGCCCTTCATGTGCACTCTGATAAGTGACTGTACTCTGTAAGACAAAATGCGATTTCTGATAAACTATGAGCATGTTATCATGTATAGACTGATAGTCAGGAATGCAAGGGTAGTGATATACTTACTAGGCTTTTAGGTCATTCCATCTTAATTTCATAACTGTAGAGTGAAGGGTGCTAGCAGTTGTGCTCAAGGTGGGTGGCAGATTGAGAGCTTGAAGCCTGAGGTTAAGAAGTTTGAGAAGCCGTCTTTCGGAGACCTTCATAGTATGTTTTGGTGATTTCAACAATCTGATGTATTCCTCATTTTGTGCATTTTGGGCCAGTAGTGCCTTAACAAAATTGTAAAGACTTTTGATTTGGGAAGAAATGAATTGGTTGTACTTTTTGGATTGATAATTGTTGGATTTGTGGACTTATTTTAGTTTTCTTTCATAGTTTGCTCTCGATTCCATGTTTTTAATGTGTTGATGCCACTTCCCCCTAAGGGACGTACGTGACCTCCAGTCTGATGCCCTCGAAGAATTTGTCGGGACCTTGGGGGCTATGACACAGATGGTGAAGGAAGCTATGTCAGCCCCATCTACCCCTACCCCTGATTCGAATGATGGTGGTTTATTAGAGAAGTTTAGGAGGTTGGCTCTTCTATCCTTCTTAGGGCTTGGGGGAGTAGAAAAGGTTGAGAGATGGAGGAGAAAGATGGAGAAGATATTCAAAGCTTTAATCGAAACTGATGAACAAAAAGTAAGGCTGGGCACTTTCATGCTTGAAGGGGATGCTGAACACTGGTGGGGCTCGGTAGAACAATCGTGGGAAAGATCAGGACAGAGATGAACTGGGAGAATTTTCTAGAAGCCTTTAACAAAAAACTACTTCTCTGATTCAGTATGGGAGCGAGAATAAGTAGAGTTTATTGAGCTGCAGCAAGGGAATTTAACTGTGGAGCAGTATGCAGCCTAGTTTGCGGGGTTGTTAAAGTATGTGCCACACATCATTAATACTGAGGTGCGGAAAACTAGAAATTTCGGAAGAGGCCTCAGCCCGAAAATAAGGCGGGGGGTGGTATCAGCCAATTTAAAGACCTTTTCCCTTTAGTGGATCTGACTGTGAGGATAGAAAGGGAAGATGAAGAATCCAGGGTGGGAGGAAACTGGAAGATGAGACCAGCCTAATATGGAAACTCGGTGAGGAAAGCTCGACCACCACTGAAGAGGAACTTTCGGGGAAGAGAAAATCTGAGAGGCAAGAAGATTCTGAGAACATTGCCGGGTGATGTAAGAGAAAATTGATGCCCGCACTGTGGGAAGGACAATCACTCGACGGCTGATTGCCAAAGGAAGACAGGGGCATGCTTTAGATGTGGCAAGCCTGGCCACCAGATTAGAGATTTCCCAGTAAGGGGGCCTGAGGACCAACCAAAGACTCAAGGTCAGGTGTTTACTCTTACCGAGCATGAAGTTAAGGCATCCACTTCAGTCATTCGAGGTATGCTCTCTGTTTGTGGCATTGAAGCAAAAAATTTTATTGATCCTTGATTTACACACTCTTTTGTTACATCTCACTTTGCATACCACATAAATGGTAGACCTTCTTTACTTGACTGGTTATTGTTAGTATGCACACCTATGGGAGGATCTATGGAAACTGATACTGTTTATACACATTTTGGGGTTTTAGTTGAAGGGTGTGAGCTGCATATAGATTTGATATTGTTAGATATCCAAGACTTTGATGTTATTTTGGGCATAGACTGGCTATCCACACATCATGCTACTGTAAATTGTCATGATAAGACTGTAACCCTTAGACGCCCAAACCAACCTGAGTTGAACTTTAATGGCATCGAGGATGTTACTCCTCTGCATTTTATTTCGGCTATTCGGGCTTCCCGTTTGCTGACTAAAAGTTATGTTGGGTATCTAGCTTACATAGTGGAAAATCGGGATGATTGGTCTAACTTAGAAGAGATATCAATGGTGAGAGAATACCCGGAGGTCTTTCTCGAAGAGTTAACCTCTATTCCCCCAATGAGAGAAATAGAATTTGAGATAAATGTCATTCTTGGTATCGTCCCCATCTCCAAAGCCCCGTATAGAATGGCCCTAGCAAAATTAAAGGAGTTAAGGGAGAAATTACGAGAGGTACTAGAGAAGGGTTTTATTCGACGTAGTGTGTCACCCTGGGACGCGCCTTTCTTATTTGTTAAAAAGAAGGATGGGCCTTTGAGGCTTGTATAGACTATCGGCAACTGAACCAGGTCACTATGAAAAACAAGTACCCCTTGCCTAGAATTGATGACCTTTTTGGTCAACTCCATGGGGCCCAAGTATTCTCCAAGATCGACCTTCGGTCGGGTTACCATCAACTGCGAGTCAAGCAAGAAGATGTATCTAATACTTAATTTAGGACTCATTATGGTCACTACAAGTTCTTAGTAATGCCCTTTGGGCTGACTAATGCCCCGATCACTTTTATGGATTTGATGAATAGGGTGTTTAGACCCTTTCTGGATAACTTTGTGGTGGTTTTTATAGATGACATTCTGGTATAATCTAAGAATCTAGAAGAGCCTGAACAACATTTGAGGATGGTCCTCTAGACTCTAAAAACAAAGAAGTTATATGTTAAACTTGGGAAAAACAAGTTTTGGCTTTCAAGTGTGGTTTCCTTTGGGCATGGTATTTCTAAGGATAGGGTCGCAGTTGACCCTTGTAAGATTGAAGCCGTGCTTAATGGGGAAGACCGACAAATGTGATAGAAGTCCACAGTTTTTGGGCCTTGCCAGATATTATTGGCGCTTTGTAGAAGGTTTTTCAAAGATAACACTTCCCCTGACTCGCCTGACCCAGAAAGGGGTAAAATTTATATGGACAGATGACTATGAGAAGAGTCTCCAAGAATTAAAGAAGAGATTGACTACAACCCGAATACTAACTTTGCTCGAAGGAAATGAAGGTTTTGTAATCTACACTGATGCTTCCCATAAGGAACTAGGGTGTGTCTTCATGCAGCAAGAGAAAGTTATAGCTTATGCCTCCAGACAGTTAAAGCCGCACGAGCAAAATTATCCAATTCATGACTTAGAACTCTCGACTGTGGTTTTTACCTTAAAAATTTGGAGACATTATCTCTATGGAGCCCAGTTCAAGATATTTACAAATCATAAGAGCCTCAAGTATTTATTTTCTTAAAAGGAATTGAATATGAGACAAAGGAGATGGATGGACCTACTGAATGATTATGATTGCACCATCAACTACCAACCAAGCAAAACAAATGTAGTAGCTGACGCTTTGAGTCGGAAACCCTCAATATCAGTGGCACATTTGATGGCCCGAGAAATGAAATAGATAGAGGATGCAGTGGAGTGGCGCTCGACCTTACCCTCTAGTTCTAAGAAAGGAATAACAGGTATAAGGGTAGAACCTCAACTCTTTCAACAAATCAAGGTAGCCCAAAAGGTAAACCCTCAGTTGAGTAAAATTTTGGGAGACTTAAAGCAGGAAAAAGAAGGAGATTTTTCTATCAGTAGTGATGATTTGTTAAGATTTAGAGAACGGGTATGCGTCCCAAGTGATGAGAATATAAAAAGAGCTATTCTAGTGCACCACTCCCGTTATACTGTGCACCTAGGAAGCAATGAAGAATATTTCATGAAGAAAGATGTGGCACAATTTGTTTTTAAATGTCTGATCTGTCAGCACGTGAATGCTGAGCACCAAAGACCGGCTAGACTGTTGCAACCCTTACCTGTGCTTGGATGGAAGTGGGAACACATCTCCATGGACTTTGTGTCCTGTTTGCCAAGATCAGGATTGAGTCATGATAGTGTTTGGGTTATTGTGGACCGATTGACTAAGGCTGAAAATTTCTTATCGATCTGCACCACCTATACCCTTGATAAACTGGCTCAGCTGTATGTTAAGGAAATAGTAAGGCTGCATGGAGTACTTGTCAGCATTGTGTCCGACATGGACTCTAGATTTCCTTCAATATTTTGAAGCAGTCTACAATCAGCATTGGGGACAAGACTTACCTTCAGTACTGCTTTTCACCCCCAGACTGATGGATAGTCAGAGAGGATCGTTCAAACCTTAGAAGATATGTTGAGAGCTTGTGTTACTTACTTCAAAGGAAATTGGGACGATTACCTACCCTTAGTAGAATTTGCATACAAAAATAGTTTCCAAGCCAATATTCAAATGGCACCTTATGAAGCTTTATACGAGAGAAAGTGCAGATCGCCGGTGTGTTGAGATGAAGTCAACCAAAGGAAACTCTTAGGGCTGGAAATTGTTTAAGTAACCTTAGAGAAGATTGCCCTAATTCGAGAAAGGCTTAAAACAACTCAGAGTCGGCAGAAGAGTTATGCTGATAATCACCGAAGGGACCTTGAATTTGAAGTAGGGGATAAGGTATTCTTTAAGAATTGCCAACAAAGGGAATTATGGGGTTTGGAAAGAAAGGGAAGGTAAGTCCACGATTCATTAGACCTATTGAAATATTAGAAAGAATCGGAGTCGAGGCATACCGACTAGCCTTGCCGCCCGAGTTGGCCAATATTCATAATGTTTTTCATATTTCATTATTGAGGAAGTATCAACCTGATCCATCCCACGCCTTGAGGTACCCATCCCAATCAAGGCAGACTTAACCTGTGTGGACCAACCAATTGAGATTCTAAAAAGAAGGGTTCAAGTGTTGCGCAACAAAGAGATTTCCTTGGTTCGGGTTTTATGGTAGTATCATTCACGAGATGAATCGACGTGGGAGCGAGAAGATAAAATTTGAGCACTGTACCCTCGTTTATTCGATTAATGATTTTGAAGACAAAATCTTTTTAAGGGGGGGATGATGTGACGACCCAAGCATTTCCCGACCAGCTAAAAGGCATGACAGGATAGGGAAGTGTTTCAGCGCCGACAAGGTAGGAGTGAGAGGCCAACGCCGGCTGGGTAGGAGTGAGAGGCCAGCGTCGACTGGAGTTGTGTGGAGAAGCACCAGCGTCGGCTGGGTAGGAGTGAGAGGTCAGCGCCGGCTGGAGTTGTGTGGAGAAGTGCCAGTTCTGGCTAGGGAGGAGTGAGAGGCCAATGCCGGCTAGAGTTGTGTGAAGAAGCACCAGCGTCGGCTGGGTCGGAGTCACAGGCCAACGCCGGCTGGAGTTGTGTGGAGAAGCGCCAACGTCGGCTAAGTAGGAGTGAGAGGTCAGCGCCGGCTGGAGTGGTGTGGAGAAGCCCCAGTGCCGGCTGTAGTGGTGTGGAGAAGCCCCAGTGCAGGCTGAGTAGGAGTGAGAGGCCAGCGTCGGGTGGATTTGCGTGGAGAAGTGTCAGCGCCCTCTAGGTAGGAGTGAGAGGCCAGTGCCGGCTGAAGTTGTGAGAAGCAGCACCAGCGCCAATTGAGTTGCCCAGTGCCTGTTGGGGAGTGCAGCACCAACTGAAGTTGTGGTCAACACCGGTTGGAAGGAGGAGAAGTGTGCCAGCGCCGGCTGAGTAGAGAGCCCAACACTACCTGTGTAGAGGGTCAGCGCCGGCTATGTCTCTGACATGCATGAGTTGGAGGTGGCACTTGTTTAATGCTTGCTAGTGTGGGTGCCACTTGTCCAGATTTTGAGCCTCCATGGTGACACTTGGCCAGCCGCCCCAAACATGAGAATACTTAAGCCTCTTCTCTCACCCACACCCCTCATTCTTACCTCTCTCTCTCTCTCTAAGATACAAAGTGGAAGAAGTGACTTTGTGAGCAGCCATAATTGGGAGGGTGAGAGGTGTGAGCAAAGGTTGGAGAAGGCCCCATTATTAATTAGGTAAGTGGATCCATTACCCTTGTATTGGAGTCATGGGAATGTATGGAAACTTAGGTATGTGCATGAGCAATAGAAGAGTATGTGATGTAGAAAACCTTAGGCCTTTTTCAATGGAAATTTGGGGTTTTGTTCTATGATAATGATGAATGTAAGAATGGAATTGTGATTCTTAGATTATATAAGAAATGCATGTTATGTGTGTGTACATTGTGAGAGAATGAATGTTATCATGTTCTTCATTATGAAATGATGGTTATGGAATGCATTCTTGACACATGTTAAATGAAACCATGAAATTCAAGGAATATATGTTTTCTTGAATGAAGCTTTTGAACAGCCAAATAGAGTCCAATTGATCTTAAACTACCACTGTTGGAAAGATACATGAGCTTAGTAAAATTTTTGTTTTTTCCCACTGTTGAAATTCTTTACAAAAATGAAGTTATATTTCGAAATGAAAGGGTATGTTGCTGTGGACTGTTTCCCTGAATTTGTCATTAATACCATTGTGTTCCTCAATTTTAACTAACGAAAAGATGTCTATTTTCAGCCAAACCACAACCTTTTGAAATATATTTTAATGGGTTAAAAGTTGAATGGAGAAAATATTTTGAAATTCTCTCTAGATTGAAAGTTAACGCTTCGTTTTATAAAGGTATGTCACTGTGGATAGTTTTAGTAAAAGCACAGATTTAACACCTCTGATGTCACCGAATTTGAATGACCAAAAAGTATCCATTTCATCCCAAATCCCTGCGATTGGAACCGGTTATGAGTCATCTCTAATTCACGTGTTGAGCACTTTTCGAGAGTCCTTCTTGATTTTGAAACATGGGCAGAATTTCAAAGATATGCCATTGTCTTCAATACACAACAGATTTTAGATGAAATGTCTCTGTTCTTGGGTTCTTTTGAGGGGACAAATAAGGTCCAATTGCGTTAAGACTACCCCTAATTGAAAGATAGCCATGTCTAACATAAAATTGATTTTGAAACTATCTAGATTTCCAAATGAACTGAAACGTATAGCCCTGTTTTGACTTGGATGTCACTGCCTGAATTTTTAGAAGGTGTGACATCGATAGTTTGACCCTGTTATATGAACTCTGATTCTGTTATATGGTCTCTGACTTTGTTATATGAACTCTTACTCTGATATATGAACTCTGATTCTATTATATGGACTCTGCCTCTGTTATATGAACTCTGACTCTGTTATGTGAACTCTGAATCTGTTCTATGAACTCTGACTCTGTTATATGAGCTTTGACTCTGTTATATAAGATCTGATTCTGTTATATGGACTCTAACTCTGTTACATGAACTCTGATTCTGTTACAATAACTTTGATATATCTGATACGGGCCAGTACGCAATGAGTCCTCCATTGGTAATGGATATTCTGATTATGTTACATGATTATGTTATTCTGCGATTTTGGCCACTACGCAATGGGTCCTCCATTGGTAATGGATATTCTGAATTCTATTATATGCATTTTGATTCTGGCCAATACTCTGATTCTTTGACAACTACGCAAAGGGTCCCCCATTGGTAGTTAGGTTTTCTATACCTCGATTCCTATGATAGGAGTGGAGTCGAAATGTAATTGTATTTGACTGAGAGGGTCACACCCCCCTCGAATTTTTCTTAGCACTACACATTGGTTCCTCCAATGGTAGTGTAACGCCCTCTTACCAAGGGCACAAGTGAGGGTCGTTCCTTGCAAGGTCGCAGCCTATCAAAAACCCCAAAGCGCATTGGGGATTATGTGCATGAGTGAAGACAGTACGAAGTAGGGCCTCTACTTGTCATTGTCCTTCCACCTGAAGGAGGGTAGAACCTCCAAGCTCAGGATTGGCTTAACCTGATCACTGTGGCTTCTACTTCGGGAGTTAACTACTCTGTTCGGCTTGTCTGAATTCTGTATTCTGTAAGATTATCTGACTGTAACTGTGATATGCAAGTAATGCTCCGTTAACTGATTATGATTCTTTTATATGGCCTTCATGTGCACTCTGATATGTGACCATACTCTGTAAGACAAAATGCGATTTCTGATGAATTATGAGCATGTTATCATATATATACTGATAGTCAGGGATGCAAGGGTAGTGATCTACTTACTGGGCTTTTAGCTCATTTCATCTTAATTTCATAACTGTAGAGTGAAGGGTGGTGGCAGTTGTGCTCAAGGTGGGTGGCAGATTGAGAGCTTGATGCCTAAGGTTAAAGAGTTTGAGAAGCCGTCTTCTGGAGACCTTCATAGTATGTTTTGGTGATTTCAACAATTTGATGTATTCCACATTTGAGCATTTTTGGGCCAGTAGTGCCTTAACAAAATTGTAAAGACTTTTGATTTGGGAAGAAATGAATTGGTTGTACTTTTGGTATTGATAATTTTTGGATTTATGGACTTATTTTAGTTTTCTTTCATGGTTTTCTCTCGATTCCGTGTTTTTAATGCGTTGATGCCACTTCCGCCTAAGTGATGTACGCGACCTCTGGTCGCGATCCCGTGCTCTGTCGCCCTCCAGAAGGGGTTAGGAGGCAGGGTCGCGACAGGAAAAGTCTTCACAATCATGATGCAAAGCTTCGCACCTCCTGAAGCTCGCCAGAAAAGTCCCCAAGGCTCCTCCAAGGGACAAGAATTACATTGGGGGTTAGAAGAAAGAAAGGGACAAGAATTACATTGGGGGTTAGAAGACTAGCCATGGCCCCTCCAAGGGTATGCTCTTGAAGATCTCCTTTCACTCCAAAGAGGGGGTCTCTTTCACTCTCTCTCTCTCTCCAAAAAGAAAATAAAATAAAAGAGATGGGTGAAAATGCACCCATCCACCTTTTTAAACAAAGCTTGGACGGACTGCCCCCTCTCTCTCGCGTGAAATATTCGGGTTTGTGCCTAAGGCGGACCCATCTCTTCTTCCCTCGCTTATCACTCCTCTTCTCTCTTGCACAACGAAAAATCTCGGGTCCACACTTAGGGCGGACCTGTTCTTATTCGCTCTCCTATCACTCTTCTTCTCTATCACACAACGAAAAACCTCGGGTCTACGCCGAGGGAGGACCCGTCAGTTTTTCCATCTCTTAACCCTTTTCTTTCCCCCCTGATATCAAAGAGCACTGACCATTCTAGCTCCCTACCCTCATATCCTTCTCTCTCCCTCATTTGTCACCTAGACCCGCGCTTAAGGCAGGTTAGTCATCTATTCTCCCCTCATCTCTCTCGCTCACTATCAATTCCACGGACGCACGTCTAGGGCAGGTTCGTCACTTTCTAATTCTATTTTCTTCTCGTCTCTCTCTCATGCACTTAAACACATGGACCCGTGCCTAAGGGCGGGTCCATTACCCTTTCCCAGTTCATTCCCTTTAAGGGAAATTCTCTCTTATCTATCAACTAACTCACACTAACCCATGGTTTATGGTTTAACCATGAGCTCATCATACACCTATGCACATTTGTCACAAGGTCGTCAGAGGCACTTTGCTCCTTGTTCTACCTACACACTAACCCCATAGTGGGTAACTTTCACCAATAAAGAGCTCAGAACCCTGAGCTCAATAGCCCCCTTTTTAAACCCTCTAAGGTTCAAATCATAAGCTTATTAACCTAGTGAAACCCTGGATTCTTCTAAATATCTTTGATGGGATCCGTGCTACCCATCCAAGATTCACTTTCAAAACCTACTTTTAAACCTATTAAATCCAATAATCCTAAAAATGATGCACTACACCCAAGTCATCATCGTTATTAAGGATATTTTCTATCCTTAATATGCCTAATCCCCAGCAAAGACATATCCTTAATGTGCCTAATCCCCAATGAAAATACATTGAGCATTTTTGCGAGGATATTCTTGTCCGGAGCAGGTTCAAACACCACTAGAGATGCACCTTTGCATAAAATTCTAGCAATTGTGGTCAACCCTATCATTTGGTTGATGCATGGCTCACAAAAACTATGACTACCACTATAGACCCTGATGACTCAAAAACCATGGGAATCTCAATCTCCCCATCAGCTTGACCTATTATCCCTGAGAGTCAGAAATTACTCTTATCATTAAAATTCCATTCACCAACTCAGACATTATCAAAAACCATCCTTAAAACCCCTAAGCTTCACCTCAGAACTCCATTATCCCCATGGAGCTATACCAAAATATTCCCCATTCACTTGAGGCTTCATAAGACCTCATGAGTAATATCATACTTGAAGAGTCACAGGAACCCCTAATGGTCCATCATCTCTAGTGGAGCACTATTTCAAATAGACCATCACCCCAATGGTCTGTCACTTCATTGGTCTACGATCCCCAGTGAGTCACTACCCCCAATGGTGCGGATACACTATGATCAGTATCTGGAACATGTTATACCTCCATTACCCAAGGGAACCTTTCAACCCCCAGAGAGGTAATCATTTCTTTATCTTGCAAACATATATTATCCCTAAGGAGTTTTCATGCATCAGTTATCTACTGGTCCACTTAAAACCCCTATACCACCAGACAAGTGTGAGTCATTCATCACCTTGCATAACCCAAAGACATCTTTGGTCGTGTTCACCCTCCTAATAAAAAGCCTCACCCATGGGATCAGTTACCCCAGTGAGCCTTGTACAGTTATGACCCCTCCATCTTATGCATCATCAAGGGGGAACCTTTTATATATAAAAATAAAGAAGCCAGGCATGATGAGCATCCAATGAGGATCGTCATGAGTGAAAGTGAGAACTTCAAATAGACATAGTCACGAAGCTATAGGTAAGATTGCCAGAAATAAAAATTGGGTAAGGTAAAAACCCATAAGGGCACCTTGAGTAAAGATGAAAGACGGGCATGGCCATACAGCCATAAGTAAAAGTGTTCTAAAAATAGAAAACAGGGTTTGGTGAAAACCTGAAAGGACACCATGAGTAAAAAAGGAAATAAAAAGTAGACGTGACCTCGAAGTCATGGGCTAAGAGCCTCAATAAACGAAGAAGTTTGTGAAAACCCTTCTTTAGCGCCACTTTCATCCAATTCAGATGAAAACCCAAGAGGGCGTCTGGACTAATAAATAAGTTAATGTAGTAGTTGACCAAAGACGGCATCAACCAATTACAACAAAAAGTTTGATGGTCTAGGAATCAATACCCTCCATGGGTACCTTACCATCAAGAGCAAAAAGAGCTTAAGAAAATCCAGTAACTTGGGTTAGCCTTGTTGAAGGGCCCCTGAAGATCAGAAGAATTATCAAGATGGAAAGTCAGAAAAGCCATTTGGCGAAGAGATTCTCCAATCCAAGACGTCAACAAAAATAAGAAGAGTGCATTGACAACTCGAGATAGAAGTTCTTATTGGGCAATTGATTGCCTAGCTTGGATCGATGCCCTGATTTCAAGAGTAACCGTCTTATTAAGGTTCCCATCTACTGGCATACTTAAACTTTCAGGATGGCCACTAAAAATCCCTCAACTAAGCCCTAGTATTATCAGGGTTTCAAGCTCCAAAGAGACCATCTTATTAAGGCCCCTATTCCCGATAGGTTTAGTCTTTCAGAACGGCCACCAAAAAGGCTCTGACTAATCCCAATATATTAGGTGTAAGCCCCCAAATAAACACCACTTATGCCATCAGTCCAAGTCCTGGTGAAGCAGTTTATACACCCAATTAAGGGTGCCCCTCAAACTGTCTATCTAAAGCAAACTAGACAAGATCAAAGGTTCAGTGTAAAGGGGGAAGGAATCCCTTAAACAAGGCCCCTCGTCGCTAGCCTTTCCAAAAGAAATATCAAAGGTTCAATGTAAAAGGGTAAGGAAGCCCTTAAGCAGGGCCCCCTGCCGCGAGCCTTTCAAAGAAAAATCTGACGGATTGGGAAGAAAATCTCCAAGGAAGGCCTGCGACTGCCAGAAATATCTGGATTACGATAATACTGGGTTATCAAGCTCTTAAGCAATGTCCCTAGTTGATGGAACTAAAAACACCACTCGATTGGGATCAAGCCCCAATGGAACCCACCATCTGGCTCGTTAGGAAGTATTGTTGAGCTGGAAAAGGAAGCCCTTCCACAAGGCACCTGATCAACAAGATCCTCCAGAAAACGGACTCTAACAGTATTGAGTTTATCAAGCCCTTAAAAGATCCCCCAATCATTAGAATCCACTTTGGTCATCCCTCAAGGAAGACGCTTGGCATGATCTCCCCCTCAAGGATCATGTTGATGCCAATGATGAAGAAGAAAAATATTGTTGAGAGATAATAAAAACATCTTAGTAAGGATTCGAAAAATGAACTTTGGCAAGGTTTGTTTAGAATGTTACACTTCTCACTTATCTCGAAGAGTAGTATTCGTTGGGGCAAGTTGTTATATGTTATTTTTGATGTACTGGTATCCCCAGGGTAAATAAGAAGAGAGTCGATAGTAACCTGGTCCCCTTTATGCTCAAGACGCCGCCAAACCATGGGAACACTATAGCAATAAGCCTAATATTGGGTAACCTCTGAAGAAGTGTCAGAATGGCCTCAAATTGCAAGAGAGAGTAGTTTTAGATACCCTAAGGACACTCGTAACTTTTCGTCACGTCTGACATGTTTTGAGATAATCAAATTAAACTTAGTTTTCAAAGGTTCCTCTCATACTGAAAATTGACCCTATAGCAATAGCCCTATTTTCTGGGTCTCAAAACAATATCAGACCACTACTATTAGATATGGAACGTTGAGAAAATCCCAAGTACCACATTTTGGCTTAATAGAACCCTCCAAGACTATTCTGGACTTAATCTACCATAAAATGGTGGGTTTTACACTATTACGGTGCAGCCTCGATGAACTATTTTCTATAAATGAAAATTGTGTTTCCCCATTTCAGATGATTTTCAAATGCTCATAACTTGCACGTTTTGAGTTCAATTAAGCTCAAATTTAGATACGAGCTAGATCTCGACAACATGCTCATTTTGACGTATGTCGCACATTATGGTGTGATCCTAAACGAGAGAATTTCTAAAGAGACGATGTGATCAAAACATGGAAATTCAGATTTTATAAAGAAGAATATTCAATTCTTTGAGAGGCCATAGCTCATAAGGATCTGTTGTATTTGTGCTTCAAAGAGCTACAGTTTGATATAATTTTTGTTTCAGATCAGAGGTCAGATGACACAGAATTTTGAGATCAAAGATAGCATTCTTTACCGATCGTCGAAATCCTATTTTTCGGCGAATTCCCAAAATTGGAACGTGCTCAAACGGAGATTAAAATGGATGAAATTTAGCACAAAATGATCGTTATAGTATCCTCTTTAGTTTGAGATCAAAATAAAGGCTTGGAACGCCATAGATCGTGTCAGATTGGTGGTCAAATATTCACAAGTTTATGAAACTTGGCCGAATTTTGGTTTTTTCCTTAAAAATCTGCTTTAAAGCAATCAAAGGATATCAAAACATACACACTAGTTCAATTATCGATTCTACGACATTTGATGGCCCGAATTACCACTGTAGGCATCCAAAAAAGCTCTCAAAGCCTAGCAATGACAAGAGGCCCCTCATGGAGGGATGGTTATGTCATTTGTTGAAAAATGCTTAGGGGTATTTTGGTCATTTGATCCAAAAACAAGATTAATATTTTAAGTCATAAAATGTATATTGTTTGACAATTTTGGTAGTTTTTTAGCATTCCACCCTTGTTTTGTGGTTGCTTTATATAAGGAGCTCAAATCATTTGTAATAGTGTCTCTTGGAAATCACTCTTGAACACTTGAACATTTGGAATAAATTCTTGAATTATTGCTTGTTCTTTTTCTTTGCTCTCAAGTTCAACACTCAAGATGGGAGGAGAGAGAAACATTTATGAGAGAGAGATAATACCCCTAGGACCCCTTCACTCCCTAGAAATTCAAAATTCCAACTACCTTAGGATTCCCAACTTCCAATCCCTAGCTTCCATACACCTTAGGAAACCCTAGCTCCCAATCCTAATCCATACACCCTACACCTTACCTTACATAGCCTACACCATACCCTACTCAATACCCCATAGCATACTATACATTTTAGTTATCTTATACCTTACCCTAGACCATACACATTAGTTTCTATACACCATACCTCAATCCAACTCATCTAAACGATACACCTAGAATTTAAGCCTTAGCCTAAACCCACAAGGACCAAGGTTTCTCTCTCATGTGCATGCAAAGAGACTGATGAAGGTGCACCTAGCCTCGTTCCAATTCTAGGTCCACTCTCCCTCCTCTCTCTTCTTTCTCTCTTTCTCTCTCTTCTTTTTATTTTTCTTCTCTTTTCTCTCCCTTCTTTTTCTCTTTCTTCTTTCTTATCTCTTTTCTTTCTCTCTTTCTCGCTCTTCTTCCTCCTTTTCTCTCTCTTATTTCTCTCTTTCTATTTGTCTCCTTCTTTCTCTCTCTTCATTTCTCTCTCTCTCTCTTTGCTCGAACTTAGGGTGGGTCTGAGCCCTCTTCCTTTTCCTCTCTCTTTCCCCTCTCATTCTCTCCCTCTCTATCTCTCTTGTCCTAGCCTGGACCCACACCTAGGGCAGGCCCAACTTTACTCCCTCTCTCTATTTCTCTTCCGTTCTCTCTTATCCTCGCTTAAGCTCTCGGACCCGTACCCTAGACGGGCTCGAGTTCACTCCATCTCTTTATTTCTCTCGTTCTCTCTCATCCTCATTTAAGATCTTAGACCCACACCCTAGGAGGGTCTGGTTTCACTCCATCTCTCTACTTCTCTCCCGTTCTCTCTCACCTTCGCCCAGACGCTCGAACTCGCACCCTAGGTGGGTCCGACTCCCTCTCTCTATTCTCTCGTTCTTCCTTACCCTCTTCCTTACTCTCAGAAGCCCGAACCTGCACCCTCGGTAGGTCTGACTCTCTTTTTCTCTACTCTCTCGTCCTCTCACACCCATCCTCCCTTTTCAAATCCAAGACCCACACCTAAGGCATGTCCATCCCCTCTACCCACTACTCTCAACCTCTTTCACCCCAGCTGGGTCCATCTTCTTTCATCCCTCTTAACTTTCTTCTTTCGCACTCTAAATATCTCTGTCTAACTCATATATTCATTTTATTTTATTGTTTCTTCATTCTCTCTCTTACTCACTGCTTCTTTTACTTCTTAAGCACTCAGTTCAGGGTCCTCCTAAGATAGTGCCCTAAGGTTCTAACTCTTGGACATCTACTCTAACCATCCACTCATACTGTGTAGTTGAGTTAAACGAGACACTGATTCTCTTACACTCAGTCACTCAGGTTGGGGTCATCCTAAGTCAGCTTTATTTAGAATTCTAACCCTTTCACTACTCTAACCACCGAGTCATAAGGGGCTCTTTGATTTAGTGATCTAGTTATAAGCTCAGTCATGTAACTCCACTTTCCAAATCCTCTGGGTACTAAGGCTTTAAGCCTGGTGCTCTTCCTTGTCTTCCATAATACCTCTTAAGAGAGGTTACGCTAGAAGGCGGCCCAATTTTCTTTGGGTCATCCCTTTACTTCTTTTACTTCATCTTCCTTTTCTTCTCACTGGTAAAGTGAATTCTCATCAACTCACTCTCATTATCTTCTTTCTTCTCTCTCTTTCTTATTTCCCTTACCACTCTACCCCCAAAACAAGAACCATTAAACCATAAAGCACACCAAAGAGGAGTTAACATTAAGTGGATTCCAATAACAATCTTTTAGTGAGAGTTCAGGTGAAGTGTTGAGTTTAGAGAGGGGGCCAAATTCAAATTGCGCTGCTGAACAGCTGAAGGGCTTTCATTCATTAATCTTTCATTCATTAATCTAAGAGGGCAATAACCCAAGCTTATCTTATGAACTCAAACCGCGGTGAGGTAGGTGCTCAAGTCCATCTCTTTATCATTTTAAAATCCTCTCATAGTTAGACATACCTATCAGCACGTGACACACGAGTCGCATACACGCTCATGAGGTCAGAAAGTTATTAGAGAGGAGGTCAATCGAACCTAGGTCCCCGAGGGAGCCCGAGCGAGGTTGATCGAAGCCCAACCAATGACCATAACAAGTATTCTCAAATTTTTCATTAGTAGGGGTAATTATTTCATTTTTTGATACTCAATTTGAAAGACTAATTTCTCAATATTATCATTGGGATCCTCCTTTTTAATAGAAGGGTTCATAACCTTACGCCTAGTTTTTTCTTTCTGAATAGTGGTGCATGTAGAAGTGTAGGAAGGAAATTCAGAAGCCATTAAGATTTGGTTTCTAATGGACTCATAGTAAGGAGCAAGGTCTGCCAACATAGAAAATGTTCTATCGTGTCCGACTTCTCTTATTTTGCTATTTATATCAGCAGTTATGGGTGTGTATTAGGACAACTCTTCTCACATGCCTCCAGGCATTCAAATGCAACACTAAGTGGTTTTCCTTGCTATTTAAATTGACATATATCTGACTTGAGTTGGAAAATCTGTTGAAAAACTTGAGGGAAGAGATGGACCCACTCCCAGGATTACAGGCCATGTCGTGAGACTAATGATCGCAGAGATCAGGCTTTTACCAGAACTATGAGAACTCTGTA
This sequence comes from Amborella trichopoda, assembly GCF_054954075.1. NCBI lineage: Eukaryota > Viridiplantae > Streptophyta > Magnoliopsida > Amborellales > Amborellaceae > Amborella > Amborella trichopoda. Next base: position 19,543,687 of record NC_142340.1, read on the forward strand.
AATTTTTGTGTGTCTCTCCATAGCCATGAAACCCTTCTTAAAGAGGGATGGAGGAGCCCGTTCTCCAATGTTCGGCTTCCTCTTGAAATATCTGAGAAAACGTGGCCCTGTAATTCTGGGAAGTGGGTGGTAACTTTGTAGCCGTTAGATAACGACACTTTCTCTCTCTAAGAAGATTCTCTATTTTAGTGATAAGCATTAAATTATAAGATAGAGAAATATTGTATGTTTAAAGGCCCCATGGCCACACACACGTACCAACATCTCCCACTCGGCCATGAGGGCCATATATATTGAAATATCATAAAGTCTTTACCACTTAATGAATTTAACATTTATGAGCATATTTTTGTCATGAAGCTTCTCACGCAAGTGCAATTATACATCTCATAACAAAAAATATCCAAAGTAATGTCATGGTTTTTCATGTTAATGCGGTATTTCCTCTCATGACTAAGAATAAAAAAATATCTCATTTTGGAGTTCCTGACTTAAATATTTCTAAGTCACATCGAAGCTACATGCTTTGATAATATTTTGCACTCAATCCATTTATTAAAGGGTCTGCAATCCTATCTGAAGATGGCAAATAACTTACAGTTATTTCATTCTTTCCAATAATATCATAAATGTAATGATAATCAATTTCAATGTGCTTACCCTTGGAACTATGAGCTCCATTTGTAATTGATGAAATAGCAGTCTGATTATCACAAAAAAATTTAACAGGTCCGTCGGCTATATCCAGCTTCAAATCATTTATGAAGTTTTTAATCCAGACGGCATAAGTTGTAGCAATCCTACAAGCAATATACTCGGCTTCCATAGTATACTGAGCTACACAATCTTGTTTCTTACTAGACCAAGAAATACATCCACCTTCAAAGAGGAATACAATTCCTGAGGTTGATTTTCTATCATCTGGGTCTCCTGCAAAATCTGCATCTGAGTACCCAATAACCTCTAAGTTGTCAGCTTGGAAGCACAACTTGTAATTTTTAGTTTTCTGAATATATCTAAGTATCTTTTTTACAGCTTGCCAATGAGCCATCCCAAAATTACTCTGAAATCTACTTATAAGACCATATGCATGACTCAAATCAGGTCTTGTACACAACATGACATAATTTATGCGTCCTACAGCTTGAGCATATGGATATCTTTTCATTTCAGCTTTATCACTATCATTTAATGGACACATTTTTTTTTATAATTTCAAGCCTTCACAAACAGGTGTATCTATGGGCTTGCAATTTTCCTTCTTAAATCTCTTTAAAACACTTTCTAAATAATTTTCTTGAGATAAACATAGAAGTCTTGAACTTTTATCTCTTGTTATCTTAATGTCCATTACATATGAGGCTTCTCCCATATCTTTCATCTCAAAATGGGAACTTAGTCATGATTTGATATGGTTAAGCATGCCAATATCATTAACGGCTATCAAAATATCATCCACATATAGTGACAATATAACAAAATTGCTCCCACTATTCCAGACATATACACAAGGGTCTAACCTATTGGCTATATAACAAATTTCACTGATTTCATTATGAAAAGTATAGTACCATTGCCTAGAAGATTGTTTTAGACAATATAAAGATTTCTTAATTTTATATACTTTGTCTTCTTGGCCTTTAATTACATATCCTTCTAGTTGTTTCATGTATATTTTCTTGTAATTCTCCATTTAAGAAAGTTGTTTTGATGTCCATCTGAAACAATTCTATATCATAATATGCAACTGATGCAAGGATGATCGTAATAGATGAAAACTTGGCTACTGGAGAATAAGTTTCTATATAATCTATGCCCTTCATTTGGATAAATCCTTTAGCTACCAACCTAGCTTTATATTTATAGGATCTATTTGCATTAAACTTTTTCTTTATGACCCATTTGTAATCGATGGCTTTTTTATCTTTAGGGATGTCAACCAACTCCCAAACTTGATTTCTTTTCATAGAATTAAGTTCATCATTCATAGCTTGAGTCCACTCAGCAGAGTCATGTAAGCTAATAGCTTTATTATAGCTTTGAGGTTCATCTATTATATCTTCACTTATTGAAGAGTAATTATCTTCAATGATAAATATATAAAATTCTTCTAAAGTCGTAGGTGGGGCTTTAGTTCTTTTAGGCCTATTTGGTATATTTGATTCAATTGAATCGTTTTCACCAAATGTAGAGGGAGTGAAACAAGGTACTTTCGGACCCTTATCTTTATCAATTTCATGTAAGCCAACATGCTTATTTAAAATATTTTTATCATCTATATTTTCTAAGAAATGAGCATCCCGACTCTCTACTAATGATCTAGTATCATGGTTACAGAATCTATCCCCCCTTTAGAATTTTCTGAATAGCATATAAATAGCATTTTATAGTTTTACTTTGTAATTTATCTTTATTTTGTGGTGGTATAAGCACATGTACCCAAGAACCCCAAACTTTCAAGATAGTAAGGTAAGGTTTCCTGCCTATCCATAATTCATATGCGGTCAAGTCCATAGATTTAGTTGGGATACGATTAATAATATACATTGTAGTGTTGAGAGTCTCACCTAAAAAATGAGGTGATAAATTTGAATGGCTCTTCATACACCTAACCATGTCCATTAAAGTTCTATTTCTCCTTTCAGCTACACCATTTTGTTGTGGTGTGTATGGTATAGTTGTTTGGTGACTTATACCATGCTCCTTACAAAATTCGAAAAATAAGGCAAAGCAATATTCACCTCCCCTATCTGTTCGAAGAATTTTAATACGTCTACCTAATTGATTTTCTACCTCAGCTTTATATTCTTTAAATGTTTCTAATATATCTGATTTCTTACTAATTAGGTATACATATCAATAACGTGAATAATCGTCTATAAATGTTATGAAATATTTCATACCTCTGTGTTTTCACATTAATGGGCCACATATATCAAAGTGAACAATACTAAGTAGTTCACTAGACCTTATCCCTTTAGGGAAAGGCTTCTTAGTTAATTTACCAGAAATACATGGCTCGCATGTTTTGAACACAATTTCTCCTAAATTGGGGAGCAAACGTCTTTTAACCATTTGATTCATTTTGTCTTTATATATATGTCCTAATCTTAAGTGTCATAAAAATGGATCATCCATATATATAAAAGCATCAAAAGAGGCATCAATATAACTAGAAAATGATAAACTCCCATTAATACTTAGTCGGTACAAATTGTCAACTTTAGTACCGTACACCAAAGCTCTAGAATGCTTCCCAATGGTAACCCGACCAGATCTGAACCTTATTTCATAATCCTTATCGTCAAGCTTAGGGGCAGAAATCAAATTGCGTCTCATATTATGTGTATACAATGTATTAGTTAATGAGAGAATTGTTCCTCTTGGTAAACACAGCTTTAAAGTACCAACACCTAGTATATGCAATAGGTGTCATTTCCCTTATAAATCCGCTGGTTATTGGCTGCAATCTCTTTCAATTATGTGATCCATCCTTGGTCCTCGAGACATGTCGAGTGGAGGCTGAGTCGACCCACCAATATCTCAGGTCATGATCGGCAACTATTGATTCTAGGACTATACAGATAAAGTTCTTTCACTAATTTTGATTATTTCGAGCAGGGTTGTTGTTTTGGTTCTTATATTTATTTTTCAGCTTAGGATAATTAAACTTGATGTGCCCAATTTCCTTACAATAAAAACAGGTATTTTCAACCTTATTCTTTTGATTTTTAAAATTTCTCCCATTTCCACTATACCTATTATTTTTCTGATAATTGAAAGGTTTCTTGGGGATCTGAGAAAATGAACTTTGGGCAAAGCGGAGCTCATCTGTGTTCTTTCTCATTCATTTCTCAGCTTCAATACTAAGATGCATGGGAAGATTTAACATGGTTATCTCTTGTACAGAATGGTTCAATGCAATTACAACAGACTCCTAAGATGGAGGGAGACTGTTAAGGATAATGGACACTTGCATGCAATCGGGGACTGGATTCCAGGCTGTAGCACGGTCCTTTGAGAGCACTGTCATTTTATTGACATGCTCGATCTTTGAGTCTGTTTCTTTCATTCTGCAATAATTATATTTTTCTAACAACAATTTGTACATGGGTTCCAGAAGTGATCTCATACTTTTCAGATAGGGCGCTCATCATACTTTGAGCTGTGGTGTAATCCTCAAAGACTCTAATTAAATAATCTTCTATAAAGCTCAGCATAGCAGTCCTAGCTACTTTGTCATCTTTTAACCATTTTTCAAGTCGCCTTCTAGCTTGACCTTTGGCGTTAGGCTCTAAAATTGGTGGTTCAGTATCTAGAACATAATCTACCCTATCTTGGAAAAAAATATATCCAATTTTTCTTTTCCACATAGAAAAATTGGTCCCATTGAGTTTTTCAAGTTTGGATAGTTCTGACATGACTAGCCTAGATGTCATTTTTAAATTTTTAGATAATACCTAAAAGTTCAAAAAATAAATTTAATTGTGTTAAAGAAAAATTGTCTGCTAGCTAAAACAACAAGTTTGCTGACTCTCAGTGAGCTGCAACTTCAAAGAAAAATTTCTCGAACAGTTTATGTTTGTACTGTTGTAATGCAACAAATAATCAATAAAGTAAAGCAACAACTACTTTTATGTCAAATCTTGCATAAGAATAATTTTCATAAATATGTGAATATGTCTTAGCACAAGATAGAGAGTCTAAAATGATAATTGATATTTTTCAACAAAAAATATGGCATTGCATAGTCACAGAAAAAAAAAAAAAATCACAAAATCAAGAACATGAAATTTTGCAACTTAAAGAGACCAAAGCATAGGATAATTATGCAATGCAGTGACAATTATTATGCAAATAAAATATGTCAAAAATCCCTAAATTAAACCAAAAATCCCTAAATATGTCAAAAATCCCTAAATTCTTTTGGCAAAAGAATTTACGAAGATAAAATATTTCAAAACCAACAATATCAGTAAAAACAAACATTGAATCACAAATGAGGAGCATTAAATTAAGAGAGAGAAATTCATAAAAAAAAAAAAAAAAAAATTCAAACTATTAAATTTAAGGTTATTAAAAATTTACAGCAAGATATACGTGAATGACAAAGCACAATATCAAAATTACTGTAAATTAAATTCAGGAAAAAATAAGATATAACATACCAAAAAAAATTGGGACCTGTAGGTTATGAGTCCACCATGCTTCCACAACCTACTCTGATATCAATGTTTAAAAACTTGAGCGAAGAGATGGACCCACTCCCAGGATTAGGGGCAATGTCGTAAGACTATCGGTCATAGAGATCAAGCTTTTACTAGAACTGTGAGAACTCTGTAAATTTCTGTGTGTCTCTTTATGGACATAAAACCCTTCTTAAAGAGGGAGGGATAGAGGAAGCTATTCTCCAACGTTCGGCTTCCTCTTGAAATTTCTAATCATGTAATCTTGGAAAGTGGGTGGTTACTTTATAGCCATTAGGTAACGACACTTTCTCTCACTAAGAAGCCTCCTTATTTTAGAGAGAGAAGTATTACGCGTTTAAAGGCCCCATGGCCACACACGTACCAAAAAAATCTTGGTTGTATTATGATTATTTTTTTCTATAAATCTCTTTAAGAGATTTCCACAATTCTTCAACAGTTGTTGGAAATATATCCCTTCACTAAATCGTGGTTCTATTGAGTTTATAAGCCATGACCCGATGAGGTTGTCACAAAGTCCCCCTCCTCATAAGTAGGATCATCGGGTTTTGAGGCTGGCTTTTTGCCATTCACAAAACCCAACTTACATTTGCTGTTAAGATACATGCTTGCTGCTCTAAACCAAATTTCACAATTGGTTCCACTAAAAGCATATGAGTCTGCCCTCGTGCACTACAATGTTTGAGCCAGAATTTTTATCCCCCCATTTAGAAGAAAAAGATTTAGAGATTACCTTATTTCAGGCAAAGAAAATGGGCAGGAAGATCTGTGAATAAAAGGTCTCTTCGATGTACCACTTTGTAGAAGAAAGAGTATGATCAACTGCTTAGGAAATGGGCAGCAAGATTTGTGAATAAAGGGTTTTTGGAGATGCAAAAAACCTCTCAATTTTTATTGCACGGTGATTTCCAAAGTGCATGAGAACTTTTGCTTCCGCCACCTCTACAAGCACTTTATTTGCACTTTATTTTCAGGCAAAGAAAATGGGTAGGAAGATCTGTTAATAAAAGGTCTCTTCGATGTACCACTTTGTAGAAGAAAGAGTATGATCAACTGCTTAGGAAATGGGCAGCAAGATTTGTGAATAAAGGGTTTTTGGAGAGGCAAAAAACCTCTCAATTTTTATTGCACGGTGATTTCCAAAGTGCATGAGAACTTTTGCTTCCGCCACCTCTACAAGCACTTTATTTGCATGTGCAAATCAGACGTGCAAAAAATCATCATGGATCACAGCCACAACATCGGTTGCTGCAAACTGCAATAAGCAATGCTTTACCAGATCCCTTCTAGAGAGGGAAACTATGCCAGTAGGATAGAAGCCGAAAGGAACATGCCGTAGATGAACTATTGCTTTGATACCATGTTAAACAAGTTGAAAATGAGAGTCAAGGAAAGAAGAAGAGAAAGAAGAGAAAGAAGGTACTGTTTTACTTGGTTCGGTCTCTTGGACCTACATCCACAGTTGAACTATTTTGTTGCGTCCATTATTTCATTCACCAGGTATTATATAGATACTACAATATCTCAACAAATTAAAAACTAATTCTCCAAATATCTCCTAAATATATCAAAAATATATCTCCACAATTAGTTACCCAAAGGAAGAGATTTCGGTAGGTTGTCTACCATGTAAGGAATTTGGGTAGCTATACATGGTTTCAACACCTTCTTGGTCCTAAGACTTGGCCAGAATAGCTTGCTGGAAAGCTCAATCCTTGATGACCCGATGGGCGATTACCTCCCCTCTCTCTAGACAAGCTTATGGATCAGAGGGAGAAAGAAAGGGAAAGGGAGGGGGGAGAGAGAGCCTTAGGAGCTTAAGCAATTTCTGTGGGGGAGGTTCAGTGCGAGAAAGAAAGGGGGAAGAGAGGGTGCGATACAAAAAGAGTCAAGAGAGAGATACAAAAAGAGGGCGGTCTGAATGTCTTAAATATTGAACAAACTTTACTTATAAAAAGAAAAGAATTGGGTGTCCGATGTTCCTATCTTCGAACCGCCCAAAAAATCTTATTTACATCAATCAACAAGTAGCAAAAGGATTTTGTTTTGGTTAAACAGATGTTTCGGATTAGGCATAAAAACGGGATTCATCTAAGTCCGATGAAACAATCTCCAATTCCCTGGTTTTTTGGGTGAGTCTCACCGATTCCTTTTATAACAGTGAAAAAATCATGTGATTTTCTTTTTTTGTTGTATTATTGCTCACAATAATACATCAAAACGTTATAAAACAGTGGATCGACTTTACAGTTTTGAAAAAAAAATAATCTAAATTCTAAAAATTTCCGTCATTTGATGAATTACTAGTGAATTAGAGATTGGTTTTATCAAAATTAGAGGGTTTTTAAAGTTCAAAGTGTTATTGAGATAATTATAGTCGGATTTTTCTAATCAACAATTATTTTGCTCGATTTTTAAATAATTCAAAGCTCCGGCAATATTTGTTTGTACAATCCACTAAAGTGATGACTTCTGCTGAAATTGGGTACCATATTGTGTGAGATCTTAGGGTTTTTGAAGCTAATGATGTTCTTCATGTCATTGTGTAAGTTATTTTTGCTATTAACAAATTTTTGTTCATCAATTTATGACGAAATAGTGACTGATTCATGAAGAACCCTAATTTCCATATAATTTCTGCCATTTGATTAATTTTAGGCAAAATAACTAGTTTTGGTGATCAAAATCAAACGGGTTTTGAAGTTTAAAGTATTATTCAGAGTTTTGTAGTTATAGTTTTTGTTATTAAACACCAATTTTGCTCGATTTTTGAAGAAATCGAGCTTCGACTATATTTTCTGAAATTTTTTATCCATCAAAGTGTTGATTTCAATACAAATTGGACACCATTTTAGATGATATTGAAGGGTTTTTGAAGCTCGTGATATTCTTCAAATTATTGTGTCAATTATTTACTTTATTAACAAATTTTTGTTATCAATTTTTGATAAAATCATGACTGATTCACTCGTACCCAAAGAACCCTAAATTTTGAAATTGGGATATTTATTATGATCCTAATTATTTCAATGCGTATATCTATTAGTAACATGAGTTATCGTTTGGGTTTTTTTTTTTATATGAATTTCCTTGTTGAAAATGCTCTGTGTAAAGATAGATTTCCTTGTTTTGTTGAAAATGCTATGTGTTTGAATTTTCTTGAATCTAGGTACATAAATCAATTTCCTTGATACATCAAATTCATATAAGTTCTTACTTCACTCAGTATAGGAATAGATTTTTTTTTTCTATTTTCTTGTAACTATAATCATAATTAAATTTTCTTAATACATCAAATGTGTGAATGTTCTTATTTCTCTCAGTATAAGAATAGGTTTTTTTTTTCTATTTTCTTGTAACTATAATCAAATGGTCCAATTCTATGTCATGAATGTATTTTTATCATGCATCAAATATATTTTTATCATACAATAAAAACTTATATTTTTTAATTTTATCCTCAATTTTTTTTTTATGCACTAAAATGTATCTTCTTGAATCTAGATACATAATTAAATTTTGATTGATACATCAAATGATTGTATATTCTTGTTTCTTTCAATATAAGAATATATATTTTTCTATTTATCTTCTAATTATAATCTATGACCCAATAGTATGTTTTATTGTAATCCATATATGATGATATACTTCATCCATGATAATTCTATGCTTATGTTTTTGTGTGATGTAAATTTAATGGTTACAGTAGTTCATACAGAGAAAGAACATCTCAATATTGGCATATTGATGCAAAAAAATGAAAGTTCTTAATGGAGTACCTTCATTTATTATTAGATTCCTAAAAAACAACATTTATAATAAATTTTAATAATTTTGTTGGATTTTTTTAAGGATGAATCCGATCGATTCCACCGATTCCCGATCCGAATCACCAATTCACCGATCCGGGGCACCAATCCGTTTTTTAAACCACTTGTTCGCACCAACTTTCATCTCGTCCATAGTATACATCTTGTTTTTAGGTGAACTAAACTAATCACTAGAGGTGGTAACGGATCCGGACCCAATTCAATACCTGAGACCTGACCCGGTTTTGTGTTAGGGTTCAAATTTTGGATCCAGCAGGTCAGGTTTGGGTCCCACATTATATCTTTGGATTTGGGTCTATGTCCAAGGACTCTAGACTCGGTCCGGTTTGGGTCTGGGTTCAAAGCGGGGTTTGGCCAGACTCGACCCTGACCCAACCCAGTTGCCACCCCTACTGTTCTTCGAAAAACAAAAATCAAATAAACATGTTCTCTGAAATTAAAATCTTATCCATCTCAACTCCTTTATTTGCAAAACCATCAACCACTGTATTTGCCTCTCTATATATGTGCTGAAAGTTACCGTCATTTGATTGGAAATGTCCATGATTTCCATCAATTTGCTTCTTAAACTCACGGGTGAGCTTGACTCCTTGCACCAATTGATTATTTCAAAGAGTCACCCTCAATAGTACATGGAAAGGTCCTAAAATACTGAATAACAATACGCAAAACTTGGAGAGCAGCTTCAATTTCTACCGATTTGGTCGTAGTTCTTTCACATGGTCCACCATTAGACTTCCCCATTAGAATTCCTAATCACCCCTCCAAACCCAACTGGTCCAAGATTTCCATGTGAGCTTCCATCAAAATTTAACTTAATAGATCCATATGGAGGCCAATACCAAGTCCAAGCTGATCTAGTCTTAATGATTCTCTGACGTTTCAGATTTGACAAATTTAAGCTGATATCAACCTCAGTCACACCAAATCCCTCTCTTGTTATAGATAACCAACTCCAAATTGTATGCAAAATTCTCCTCTTAACTACCCCAACTTCGGGTTGCCTTCCTTCAAATACCCTATTATTTCTCTCTTTCCATAACTCCGACAAAACTACAGCCTTTGCAACCTGCCAAATCATTCTTCCCACACCCATGGGACATATAAAATCTCAATATGCCAATATCCGAGTATGATTCTCTAGGCTAACCATACAAATTCCAAGCATCTGAAACATCCAACACCGTATATTATATATATGAAAAAAAAAAGTGCAGTGTAGAAACAAATGATCACCACTTTCATCATCTTCTTTACATAGTAGACGTACATTTACCACCACTATTCCCCTCTTAATAAGATTGTCTACAATTAAACTTTTGCCTTGAAAAGTATCCACAAGAAACACCTCAATATTTTCAATGGTACAGGCCATTTCCAAATCTTATGCAACGGCTGTCATCTCCATCTTAATCTATCACAAAATAATAGATCATATGCATATCGTACACTGAATTGGTCATCATTATGTGCCTCCCAAATAATTTCATCCCCCATAGATTATGAAGACGCCTCCCTTGGATAAGAGTCGTAATTTCTACAAACTGTTGAATCACAATATCTGACACCCTATTTCTAAACAATTGTACATTCCAGTGGGCTACCCCACCTTGCATATCCAACATCTCAGCCACTGTCAACTCCTTATTGATTGACAATTCAAATATATCAGGAAACTGGTGTTTTAAAGTTTCCCCTGCCACCCACCTTTGATTCCAAAAAGGTAATGAGTTTCCACTACTAAGAATCCACCTCAAACCATTGAGAACCATTACTCTCAAGCCCAAAATTCCTCTCCAAACATAAGAACAATCTACCATCTGCCTACCTCTGCCAACCATCTGAAAAAAAATTATCCAACCTAAATTTAGTAACCAAGACTTCGCACCATAACTGCTCCCCACAAATTGTGAAACGCCACTACCATTTTGCTAATAAAGCTTGGTTAACTAGCTTCACCCTTCTAATACCCATACCCCAATCCTTTTAGGTATACACACCCTATCCCAACTAACCAAATGGTATTTAAGACCATCACCATAAGAGCCCCAAAAAAAATATCTCATTAGTTGTTCCAAATGCTTGCACATTGAAGAAGGCATCACCAACAATGACATCATATAAATTGGAAGATTGGAAAGACATGCTTGGATAAGATTAAGCCTACCTCCCAAAGATAAATGTTTTGTCTTTCATAAGTCTAGCTTAGTATGGGCTCACTGCACCACTTAATCCCATATTGACTTTGGCAATTTAGAATCCGAAATAGGTATACCTAATTACTTGATAGGAAAACTTTCAACTCTACACCCAATCGACTTAGCCAAGGTCTCATTAAGTCCTGCAAACATCCCACTCCAACCATTGATGTTATTAGTTTTAATCCCAACACCATTTCACAACACTGTAACATCGTCTTTATAGTGCCCACTTCTTCCACATTCGCCCCACAAAAGAGCAAAGTATCATCTGCATATTGCAGATATTAAACAACCAGATCAGAGTTTGCGACAACATTAAAACTGATTTCTCAACACATTCGACATCATCAATGTAAAAGCTTTTACCTCTAAGGTAAACAAAAATGGAGATAAAGGATCTCCCTGACGCAAGGCCCTTGTCGCTTCAAAAAATCATTTTGGACTCCCATTTACCAGAACTAAGAAATGCACATTAGAAATAAACCCTCTTATCCAACATATTCATCTATCCCCAAAACCATTCTCTCTCATAATCTCGAAAAGTACCTCCCATTCAACCCTATCATATACCCTTCTCCATTTCCAGTTTTAGCACGACTCCTGATTCACCACTAAACTTTCTTGAATGAATACACTCTTTGTCAATCAGACTACTGTAGACACCCCATTTTAAAACTGGCAAATTCTATGGTTTCTAACCCTTAGGACCACATTGTCTTAGTAAACCCAAAATCTATAGTTCACACAATCTATCTTGTGACCCGGAACAAGTCTGCCTGCCCTAAACCCTACAAAACCCTATTTTGACCAAGATTTCTGTAAATGCCCTGTTTTACCAAAATAATCATTAAAAATAGTAAAAAAAATTTGTCTCGACTCAAATTTTCTCTGAGAGCTTCATAAGAGGCGAAGGAAGATACTCAAATTGAAAAATATCAAATTTGACAAGCTTTGGTTTGGGCAACACCAGTGGTGTCTCCCCAGCGACACTAGCAGTGTCCCCCATGTCATTCCAATAAATGTCCTATTTTATCAAAAAAATCATTAAAAATAGTAAACAAATCCGTTTTGACCCATATTTTTTCTGGTAGCTTCACAAGAGCACAGGGAATGCACTCAAAGTAAAAAAAAAATGAACTTTGACCAATTTTGACTTGGGCAACACGAGCAGTGTCGCCCATCCTAGACTCTGCGACACACCTAGTGTCCCCCAGATTTGGGCGACACTACTAGTGTCGCCTGAACAACACGACCCGTGTCGCTTAGACCATTTTTCCCCAAAATGAAATTTAAGGTTTTGGACGTTTTTTTTTTACCTTTTTGGGCAACACTAGGCATGTCGCCCATGCAACCCAGTCGCCCAAATCTGTGATCCTCAAAAGGTGGACCTTTTGACCAAGGATTTGTTTGTTACGTGAGTTTATCCGCTGCAACAAGCTTTGACCCCTATAAGGCCTCTTTTCATGGGAATTTTAAAGGGGACAAAAGGAGAGATGGAGGATAGAGATAGAAACCCTAGGAGAGAGAGAAAATCTGGGACAGAGATGAAAAACCCTAGAGTGCTGCAAGAGATAGAGATCTGAGAGAAAAACGCTATCTAACCTAAGCTTGAGAACCCTGGTTTTAATCCATTTCGAAGGCACAACCACCCTACTCAATCAAGATTTGTCAGCTGACATCTAGTTAAGAGAGGCAAAAAATGACTGGTTCTGATACAAGCAAGCTTCAGAAGGCTCGGGAGTCTCGGGCCATCCGGCCTGGTTCGGTATCATTTCCTTCATTTAGTTATCCTACTTTATTGTTTCATTTATTTTGATCAGATTGCTTTAAAAATTGTATGTTAGTGTCTTAGATCATGCTGGCTCTGCCACAAATCTAAGAGTAGATCTGCTCGTTTCCAAGCATATCTGGCCTCAGATCTGAATTCGATTTGTCCCACCTTCTCTACCATTTAATTTCTTGCATTTTCATTTAGTTTAAGGTGTTAAAATCAAGATATCTTTATTGGAAGATCAATCTGATTTTCATCATAAACAGTTTGGCGCCAACTGTGGGGCGTTTCGAGCTTGATCCATGCACCAAAATACAATTTTTATTCATCATTTTTCACTGTTTTCAGTCACAAAAAGTCCCAAAAGTCGGCAGTAACCAGGATCCAAGGTTTTGGTGCTGCGAAACCCTAAATTTTCTGGGCGACACTAGCCGTGTCGCCCAGATCCAGGGCGACATTCCCCGTGTCGCCCAAAATTCGAAAGTTTCATAATGTTTTGAAACTTTTAAAATCTGTTATAGGGCCGTTTCTATGATTGTTAACAAAATTTCAGAGCAAAATAAAATTTTTAAAAATACAAAAAAAATATTTTACTTGATACAGATGCATCTTATTTGCTTTTGTCTGTTTACTCTGTTTCAATTTATTTCATCAAAAATATATGTTTTTCCTTCTTCTTCCAAGTTTAACATAGTATTATTTAATTCATTTTGACACAAAAAATATATAAAAACAATAAATAAAAAAAAGGTTTTTGGTGCAAAGGCGACACCATTCGTGTCGCCCAACTGGAGAGGTCCCAAAAACATTCCTGGACCCCAAACACCTATTTTAGAGCCTCTGGGCTGATTTTTCACCAAATTTTAGCTCAAAATAAATTTTTTAAAAATATAAAAAAAATATTTTGCCTCAGATAGATCTGCTCTGTTTTGGCTATCTGATTTTATTTTAGTTTGTTTTTTTTCATCTAGGTCATGTTTTCCCTTCTTTCCCCATGCTTAGTTTAACTGTGATTCATCAAAGTTAAAAAAGATAAAAAAAAATTAATATATATATATATATATATATATATATATATATATATATATATATATACATATATATATATATATATATATATATATATATATATATATATACATATATATATATATATATATATATATATATATATATATATATATATATATATATATATATATATCGAGGGCCGCTTGCACCCTCCTTGAACCGTGTCCCGTTCGAGTCACCCTCTACTCGGGCCGAGCTCAACTCAGCACGGAATATTCCTGGTCTCATTCTTCTGACTTTACCTTCTTAGGGGTTGCTTACCCCTCCATTTATACTGTGCTCCAAGCGCTTGTTGCCTTGAAGCGCCCATTGCTAGGCATGATCAGTGCCAAGCGCTCACTTATTTCCCCCTAAACCATGTCCCGTTCGAGCCACCCTCGACTCGAACCACGCTTGACTTAACACAAACTGTGACTGGTCTCATGTTTTTTACTTTACCTTGTTAGGGGTTGCTTACCCCTCCATCTATATTGTGCTTTGAGCAAGTTTTGCGTCGAAGAGCGCCTCGCTAGGCACGATTAGTGCCAAACGCTCGCTTATTTTTATTTCTTGTTTTGTGTTCATTGTGTGCTTGACTTAATTTTTTATTGCATGCTTCTTTACACACTCCAGCACACACAGAACCAAGAATGCCCGGCCAACCATCAAACAAATATTTCAAAAACCCCCAAAATTTGTATTAACGATGTGAGGAGAACCTAGCATTGAGAGTCGATGCAGTTGGGATTCACATAACTTTAACTGTAAGCACCCCTCCGTAATCCTCTGCCTCAAAGCAACTCCGCATATAGTAGGACCTAGTGAACATCCTATAACAGGAGGCTAGGACCAATGTGAAGACCTATATCAACCTAGCCGTATGTCAATAGTTAGAAACCCACTCTCAAGCCAAGCCTACCTATAATCAAACTAGGTCAAACATTTTCGTGTGCTTGCTTACTTATTTCTGATCAGTTAATCTTAGATTCCGGTCCATATTCGCTTTTGGTTCGAGTTGAAACTTCTGGGTGCAAGTTCAGGCTTATACTTAGCTTAGCCCAGGTCCAAACTAGGTTTCGCCTTGGTTCGAACTTAGGCTCCCTCTTGGTCCGAGCCGAAGGCTCGTTCCTAACTCATCTTTGATCCAATCCAGGTCCACACCTGGTCTGATCATTAAAACTCTTTGGGTCCAAGTCCAGGCTTGTACCCAGCCTAATCCAGTTCCGAACCAGGTTTCGCCTTGGTCCGAACCTAGGCCCCCTCTTGGTCCAAGCCAAATGATCGTTCCTAGCTCATCTTTGATCCAGTCTAGGTCCATGCCTGATCTGATCATTAAAACTCTCTGGGTCCAAGTCCAGGCTTGTACCCAGCCTAGCCCAAGTCCAGGTTCGCACCCAGGTCCAAACCTAGGCCCCCTCTTGGTTCAAGCCGAAGGCTCGTTCCTAAGTCAATCTTGATCCAATCCAGGTCCACATCCGGTCTGAGTTTCAAAACCCTCTAGGCCCAAGCCCAGGCTTGCACCTAGCTCAGTTCAGGTCCGAACCAGATTCACACACCAGTATTAACCTAGGCACACTCTTGGTTCGAGCCTAGACTCGTGCACCATCTAGTCTAGATCTTAGTCTAGGTTCTAGTATAGGTTTAAGCATAGAGTTGCCTCTAGAGCTAGACTACCCTTACCCTAGTTCAGGGTCCGAACCAGAACCCATTGAGTCTAACAAGTCTAGGTTTCAGTGTAATCTTAGCCTAGGTCTTAGTCAGGGTTTTTCCCCTAGAGTTAAGATAGGTCATCCTTAAATCATTGAGTTTAGATCTTACCTAAGTCTAGATTCTAGAACCCTGCCAAAGAGAATCACCATGTCGGTTACTCAAAGCGACTATGATGATCACTCCACGGTCGACTCTAAGCCTAGCCTGCCTAAACTTAGGGACCAGTATGCTGCTATTCCTTGGAATTATCAACAGACCTCAGGTTAATCCATTATCCAACGCCCACGTCTTCAGTTAGATACAGAGTCCTAAGCATCCACTCCTAATCCTGAAAGTGGTGTGATCCGAAAGGCTGGTTTAGCCCAAAAGACTCTAAATAGTCAAGGGGTTCAACCTAGAGTCCTCCTGCAAGGGGTCTTATGCAACCAAAGTAGGAGTCGAGTGGGAGAAGAAAGTCATGCAGCATCTAATGCCAATTCCCACACTCGAACTGAGATAACTCTAGGGTGCAGCGGTCTCAAGACCAAGATCCACCTAGGTCTAGGGGATCCAACCCTACCTCGAGTTGCCGTAGTACAGTTCATGATGTCCTGAACACCGTACGAGGCAGCGGTGTCGACTCAAACCTACCCCTAGGCGAGATAGGTATCCAAGCTGCCCTTAAAAGTCTAGTTGACCTAGGTTACACTGTTCATGCCCCAGCTTACGGATAGAACCCAAATCATGTCAGTGGCATAGGCCAACCCTTAGCACAACCGAGTCAACCGATTCTTCAATCGGTCCCTCTAGTTCATCCGATCCAACAAACCATACAATTTTCGCAACCGGTGGAGACACCCATGGGTCAGTACGCCCCTCAGGCGCAAGTGTATCAAACCACCCCGATGACTGCGGCTCATCAATCTTAGGCCCTTACGTTGGCCCCAAATCTCGACTCATCAGTCCACGCTTGGGTGTCCACAGACCAGTAGACCTACTATCATGCCAAACACCCAACAAGAAGGCACTCTAAAAGCGATGCACGAGAAGAATCCAAATGCTCACGTCAACGCATATCTCCTCTCCGTGAAAGCTTTGCGAGACAGGCCTAACCAACTGAAAGCCATATTTTTGCAAACATTTACCGGCGAGGCCTTGAACTGGCATCGAAGAACAATGTTTGCTCAACCACACATCATTTCAGACGAAATGTTCAACCTATTCGTCTCTCACTACCACGGGTCGACACTAAGATCTCTCTCCCTAGGCGAGCTCAGTGCAACGAAGAAAAATCCAGGAGAATCCTTCAAGGATTTCATCTGTTGATTCCGCGAGGCCAAAATTCGGGTGGTAGAATGCCCACTGATAGGCCCAGCTAAAATCTACATGGCCTTAGAGAACGTTGCTCCTAAATACAAGACCTTTTTCAGCCAAGGCCTTATCCCCTACTCTTTCGACTTCATGATCGAGCGGGTGGCACGACATGAAAGGGCGAGAGGGACACCCCTCAGCACCAGGCCCGACAATAAACCAATAACAACTCCCCAAAATAAGAGCAAAAACGATAACAAGGAGAAGGCTTCCGGTCAGGTTAATGAGATTGTCGTTAACAACCGGCTCAAGGTTTAGCCACTCAACACAACAATTAGAACCAAAATCGAAGGGGTCCGCCTAGAGCCAATGCTCGAAATAATAACCAAAGGTGAGAGGATAATTTCACTCCTCTCAAAGACCCGTTGGAAAAAGTGTTGGAATTACTCCTGGTAAGAAACATGGTTTATCTACCGACACTCTGAACCACCACTTTAAGTCGCGAACAAGAGTAGGTAGTGCAAATGGCATCAAAACCATGCACATGATACCCAAAACTGCATATATTTGCAACGGGTAAGTCAGGGGTTAATCAATAGGGGGGACATCATTATCGCTCCTAGAAATCAACCCATTGAAGAGCCTGATCAAAAGATAGGTATCTTCAAAAACCCTCTCCCTAAAAATATAGTCACAACGACCGAAAATCTGGGAGCTCAAGACAACTCAAAAGAAAATGTTGTCATTCACATGGTTGAGAGTGGAGATGAAGAAGAAGATCCCTGTCAATTCATATTGGCTTGTGATCATCACTTTCAAGAACTTAAACAAGATCTATTAGATCTTTTAAGGGGAATCCCTTCATCTCCAAACCTCGACAACCTTCCCAAGTGGGACCAATATGACGAAGATGACACGCTAGAGATCGATATGGTCAGAACCCATGAAAAGGCATTATCTCCTAAAGAAGGGGCCAACACCCCGAAATCTGCCATTACTCTTACTAGGGCTGACCCTATTGAGCTTCAAGTTGTCAAGGTTGATTCTCTAACCCGAAGAGGCCGAGTGTTCAAACCCGTTCAATTAATAGTCGACACTCTCGATGAAAGGATGATAAACTTCTCAAGAGCCAGACAACCAACAGGGTTTGTAGATCACAAGCCAAACATGGAAATTTAAGGATCTACAACCACCTACAATCTACCGACTCATCTCTGGAAGATCCAAGCTCAAATCTCCATCTTGGAGTTACTCGCCAACTCACCAGCACACATGGCCCTGATCGAAAGGGTCCTCACCAAGACACACATCCCAAGTAACACACAGTCAGATGAGTTGTGCGGTATGATCAACCAACTAATGGCACCAATGCCTATCGTGTTCACGGACGATGACATCTCAGCCAGCTTCAACCGCTCAACCTCTGCACATCACTATTTTCATGCAAGGATATGAAATACGGAGAGTGCTTGTTGATAATGGGGCATCCCTAAACATATGCCCAATGAAAACGGTGAAGCAGATAGGCAAAAGCCCAGATGACTTCGAGCCGTTTCAACTAACTATGGCTGCGTACGATGGGACCATGAGACAAGTTGAAGGCATACTGCTTCTCACACTTAAGATCAGTCCGGTAGTCCAAGTGATAAAGTTTTATGTCTTAGACATAAAACCTTCATTCAACATGCTTTTAGGAAGATCGTGGCTGCACAAAAACCTCGTGGTCACCTCTGCGCTCCATCAATGCCTCAAATTTCAAAAGAAAAATGGCATCGCCAAGGTATGCATTGAACCCTCTACTTTTCTGATTCCTAGCATACATAACGGGAAGCTAGCCATAGGGGTCAAGCTTGGAGAAATATCACTCGCTTCCTTCGAGCAAGCTGATTGTGCCACCTTACGCCTAGAGGTCGGCGACCCTGTTCCTCAAATTTTGCAAACTTCTGCAGGATATTATCCAATGTCAACATCAATACGGTTTCGGGTCCCTCGAAGCTTGGTACATGCTCCTCTCCCAAGGCTTCCAACCAAGCCAAGGCTTAGGGAGTCAAGGGTAAGGCGTAACGAAGGTGATTTCTGAATCACCCCAAGCCAAAACTGAAAATGAGGATCGAAGAGGTCTCGGGTGTTATCTCACTTTATTTCAAAGCCGAATGAAGCCTTCAAGCTATCCAGGCTTTGTATCCAGAGGCATTCAAAGCCTCGATCCTCTCGATGCTCGTCCTTCAAAATGGCCAAAAGTGATCCTTGATTCCCAAATAGGGAATAACTCTTCTTCCACATCTCAGCACACACAAGAAATAGGAATTGAAGACCTTTTCGCTGACCTGGATTTGAAGGTATGCACAATCGGCTCTAACATAGCCAAGTGTACTCATCTACGTACTCAAACTCAGGAACGGAATTGGTCGATCACTCCTCTATCTCGAGAATCACTTGAAGCATACCAAAGGCACCTCCAAGTCCCGATGCCAAAAAATGGATAAGCGCAAGGTGGCCATCTAATAGCCTTGCACGTCTGGTCCCCAACATTTCTCTCGCGATTCCCGTAAAGAACACCTCTTGTGACATTTCAAAAACCATGAAAAATTCAAAACATGATAAAGCTGATAATAATGAAAAATAATTTTCAAAAACGGTGCTCACTCAAGATAGCCCAATAACGGTGCATAATAACCGAGACGATGAATTGGACGACCAAGATGAAGATCAAGATAGTCAAGAGTCTAAAGAAATCTCTCAACCTGAGGCACTTACTTCCCATGTTGAGTAATTCAAGAAGAGGTTCAATGGTGACCCAATGGCTATCATCGAAGTGATGATTAACGTAAGCCTAGGAACTAAGAAGGACCCAAGATTAACCAAGATTGGAACCTCCTTATCTTTTGAGGAGCGGGATAATGTGATTTCCTTTCTCAAAGAATATCGCAATGTTTTAACCTGGTCATACAATGATATGCCAGGGCTAGATCCCACATTGGTGCAACATCACCTAATATTCAACGAAGGGACGAAGCCTGTAAGGCAGAAACTCCGACATCAAAAGACCCACCTCGAGCTCAAAATCAAAGAAGAAATCGACAAACTGCTCAATCCTAGAGTGCATGCATATCTACGGGACCTGTTGAACTAAGGATACACCATCCAACCCATTCGACCCAAGAATGGAACGTTAATGGTTAAAGCCATAGACCACCATCAACTGATTGGCTCAAACCAGAACAACCCTAAGTATCAGCTGCCGATTGTTCACAAAACCGACCTACTAGGAGTAGGGTAACTAGCAAGGTGTTTTGTTCTAGCCATAACCATTCATATCCAAGTTTAATTTGAGGGAAAACATCCTCCAATAGTAGTCATAGGCTTCATACCCTCTTCTAGTCTGATGCTAGGGCAAAAGGTAGTCTTAATCATATGAATAGGCCATCTAGTCTGAGTCAAGGGTGTTGGAATTATGGCCTTTCAAGGCTTTAAATCCAAGATTCCCTCGCTCAATGGGAGGGAGTGAGAGAAGATGAATCTAGGTGCTTAATGCACTGGGGCCGAGAGTTAGATAGCCCCAGTACATAAGACAATGAGATATACCGGTGAGTGAGAGAGAGACTACTTCTAGAAGTGTGAGAATTACCTTTAAGTCATGGATATACTTAGACTATGTGCTTCATGGGTTATGCATTGGTCAGGGTTAAGATAACCAAGAAGAGATTGGAACCCGAGTACCTTAAGTATAGTGGCCTTGTACAAATAGTCATGCTCATAGGACATCAGTTTGTATCCTGATCCAAGACCGTTATGGTATGTTCACCTATAGTCGCATAGGAAGCCACTCTTCTAATGTGTGATCCAACTAGGAAGAGCTTGTACACATGTTCTTTGAGAGTACTCCTATATATATATATATATATATATATATATATATATATATATATATATATATATATATATATATATATATATATATATATATATATATATATATATATATATATATATATATATATATATATATGTCTCAAGGGGTGCACCTGTCATTCCCTCACACTTGAGAATGGTGGGACATTGATGGGGGTGACCTTGGTAAGTCATATTATGCGTCCCTGCCACAGAGTGTGAAGCACAGACTTGTTGGATCATTCCAAGAGAATGGACCATCATTCCGGACTAGCATAATGTACTCCAATGTCGAGATTTCAGCTTAGAAATCTCATTTACCTATTGTCCATCATCATTTTGACATCCAATGAGTATTTATGATGAAAAATGTTTTATAGAATTTTTTAAAAGTTTTGGGATTCTCTAGAAATTTTCAGAGCAATAAAAGCATCATTTTGAATTTGTTTGAAACAATTTGAGGAAAAAAGTGGTGTCCCACGTGCCACCCAAGTGGCCAAAGGGTGAATCTAGGCACCCCACGATACCCACTAGTGGTTGACATAAGCATGACATCAAACACAATGACATGTCCTTCTTTTGCATTTCGATTTTGTTGATTATAATGAATTGAATGGAATACCCCATAATTTTAAAGACGCTATTAGCTCCAATGGAACGAATAGTTGGCTAGAAGTTATGGATGATGAATAAGAGTCCCTAATGAGCAATAAAACATAAGTCATAGTCGATTTGCCTTTAGATAGAAAGACAATTGGTTGTACAATATGTATTCTAAGAAATTAAACTCTGATGTTAATATTGAAAGATATAAGGCTAGGTTAGTGGCTAAGGCGTTTAGCCAAGAGGAACGATTTCCAAGAAACCTTTTCACCTGTAGTAAAAAATCTTATATAAGAATAATATTAGCAATAATTAATCATTATGATTTTGATGTTCATCAAATGGATGTAAAGTCTACATTTTTAAATATTGAACTAGATGAGGAAATCGACATGACTCAAGCCAAAGGTAAAGTATGAAGATTAATTAAATCTTTTTAAGGTTTAAAGCAATCCTCAAGCAATCGTATTTAACGTTTACTCAAACGCTTAGAGAATATGGATTCAATAATATTATTGTTGACTACTATGTACATACCCGATACAGTGGGGGTATACATTTAATTTTGGTCATATATGAGGATCATATAATTTTAACTAGAGCTGATGTACAAGCCATTCATGATTGTAAATAATAGTTATCCTCCAAATGCGAGATGAAAGGCATGGGACAAGTTGATAATATCTTGGGAATCAAAGTGACAAGATATAGAAATAAAAGATAGTTAGTACTTAATCATGATCAATATACTCTTTAGTTATTAAAGAAGTTTAATATAGTGGACTCTAAACCTATGGCCACCCCAATTGAAAAAAATTGCAAAGTATCCAAAGAAACATGTCCTAAAAGTGATAAGGAAAAGGAAATTATGAAGAAATACCCTTATGCACAAGTTGTTAGTTCTCTTAACTATTTAATAAATTGTGTTAGACCTAATATTGTTTATGCAGTGGGGGTTGCTAGTCGATATATGACTAACCCTAGAAATGAATATTGGAAATTGGTAAAGAAGATATTCAGATATCCAAAGAAAACACAAAACTATGGTCTATGTTATAGGATTAAGTATCGAATCCTAGAAAGCTATTGTGATGTAAATCTAGGAGGAAACATTGACGATTATAAATCCACATCAGGTTGGGTGTCTAAATTTGGTGGGGCATGTATATCTTAGGAAAGTAAAAAGCAAAAATGTATCTCACATTTTCCTATGGAAGCTTAATATATTGATCTATATCATGCTTCAAGAGAAGCAATATTCTTAAGTCATTTTCTTAGTGAAATGTCACTAATCAAGTTTGATCATGCACCCATCATAATTTATTGTAATAATCAAGCAGCAATAGTCATTTTTAAACATCCAATGTATCATGGCAAGTCAAAACATATTAAGAAAAAATATCATTCTGTAAGAGAATATGTGGAAAAAAAGGAAGTAGAAGTTAGTTATCTTCCTACTCAATTGATGATCACAGATCCACTAACGAAGGGTACTCATGTGGACCCATTTATAAGAAGTTTACTTGCCATAGGACTCAAATGTATAGATGAGTCACAAACATATTAACCTCAGTGGCATATTGATGCTTGAGTAGCATATTGGAGCGTTAGTGGTTGTTATATAGTATCATGGATAGCCTCGGTAGCTGTATTAACCCTTTGGACGATCATGTGATACTTGCCTTTGCGGCATTCAGAGTTTTATCTCAATGACACCTGTGTGGCCTGAGTGATGCAATAGTAACTTCATGATACAATAGTTTCTTTGTGATCCACTAGCCTGTGTGGCATGAGCATCTTAGGGATGCAATGGTATATTAGTGACACAATGGTCTCTTTGTGATCCACAAACCTGTGTGGCTGATGCTCTGAGCATTTATGAGTGATTGGGCATTTGTAGTTTGTCCTTGTGATTTACCAATATGTATATTTCAACAGTTGAATATCTCTTAGTGAGATGCATCTCTTTGTGGGATTATATGACAACTCACTACACCGATAAACTATCAAAATTTTGGTAATGGGCGTGTGTATGGCATCGGCAATGAGGGTGTCTAACACTTGTATTATTGAGTACCAATTGAGAGAGTATTATAATCCAGAAGCCAATGCCTAAAGATCATAATATGGTTAATGATCACACAATACCTCATGAAGTGTAATAAGCATAGGAAAGTGTGTGGTTGATTCCATTGACTAGATAGAATGTATATGTGGATGGACTATGGATTACTCGAGGATGTTCAACTCAAGTGATTATGATTTAACACACCATTCCAATTGGTGGATGCTTTTATAATTAAAAAAAAAAGTCAAAAATAGTGAGAGAATGTTGGCATGAGTTTATTTTCTTCCCTTTTTAATTTTTCTAAAATGCATGATATTTTATAGCCAAAATACCCCTTGCCTCATTATAATATACCTTGCATGTATCATTTTTGCAAAGTGTTAAAAAGGAAAAAGAAAACTCATTCTCCAAATCCCCACCCATTGGAATTTTGAGGCTAAAAGAAGATAGCTTGGGAGATAAAGTTATGGTGTTCGAACCTTTCTCTCACTACTTATAATTTCTTTCTACAAATTTCAGAGGTGTCTTGGTTACAAGGGAGCACCCAACAACCTTGCAAATATTTCCAGCAAAGTGTTGGCATGCTTTTGATGTTCTAAAAGCGGCGATTTGTTTATTCTCTACAAGCCCTAATTTGAGCATATTGGTGAGTTCGTTCCATACTTTGAATTTGTTCATTTTGTTATGATTTATGATTATGGCAAAACATGAAATGTAGGATGATAAATTGGACATTTGATTCTTAATTTTTAGGAGCCCTTAGTTGTAGGCATATGTTTATACTCCTTTTGTGATTGAATCCTATACATGTGAAGTACTTGATTATATTTTTAAGGTTCAAAGAGAGATTTTGATCTAAATCTGATTTCGTATTAATCCATATTAGTAGCTACTTTAAATTGATCCTAACATTAAGACATGGAATATGTGTCCAGAATATGTTAAAGTAAAAGAAAACTGTGGTTAATCCTTTGATGAAAAACCTTACTAGGGAAGACATTTAGAAATCACCAAAATAGAATGGAGCTAAAGCCATCAATGAGCAATAGTGGGAACTCAACATAGCCTTTGAACCACAAATACTAGTTTCATTGGCTCATAACAAGTTGTTTAGAGTGATTAGTAGATCATGAGATATAACACTATGGATATTGTTTATTCTAGTGGTATACAAAAATTGGATAAATCTAACGATGACTTATATGTAAGTAGGTTCACTGAAGTTCTTCATAAAATTTATCTTCAATTGTATAAATTGGGATATTTTAAATACAGGATCACATCTGAGGAACCCACCTATGAAAGTGTAGACGTAAGGTTGCTTCCCATGAGATCAGACCTGTCTCTAGGGCACTTATCAAACCGTGATATAAGAACAAGGACAAAATATGCTGACAGAAAATATATTATTCATGCGTTGCATTATTGATTTGTTATATAAGGTCATTGTTCAAAATTCTAAGTGACCGAGGAACTTGATGGATCTTTCTAGCACATATACTAAGTGAATGTTCAAGTTGAAAGACACATTCATCATATGTAAATAATAGGTGTCCCTATTGTTTTAGTATTATATTGAAATAAGTAGAGGCTTTGTTAATATTTTTTGTGTCAAAAAATGATTTAGAATTTTCAAAACAATATAAAATCAGATTTAATAGTTTTCTAAATTGCATTTATTATAAAGAGAGATAAGATAGGTTTTGAGTCCCACACTAAAGAATATGAATTAGAGTCAAATATATAAAAGTAACTCTAGACCTGTATTCAGAGAACAAATGAGAGAAGAGCATGTGCAGTACATGCAACTCGTGCACATGCAAAGGCCTAAGGGTGCATGAGGCAAACGTGACTGTTTGGTGGAGAACTCCTCATTCTCATTTTTCACACTCCTTGTATGTTATTGGGAGTACATGACCATAAGAGAAGACATCGATTTATGGCATGTGCATTTCATAGCTTCCATATGGACTTCCTATGAGTACTTGGAAAGCAGTAATAGAGAAACAAAAGGAGACCTTGCCGATATGGTTTTGTATATCTTTTTGAACATTGACCAGCTTTGATGTATATTTTCTATTGCAAAAAGATGTGCCCACTTATGAATTTGTTTACTCAGGAAATCAATAATGGAGCTAGTTGGTCAGATCACTAGACTGTTTTCCACCATTTTACAGGCTGGATTGGTGACAAGATACAAAGCTTCCCTTGTTTCCCTTGGTTGAAATAGGAATTTTGAACCTTCCATGATAAACATCCACTCCAAGATTACAATAATTATTATTGTAATATTACAGTAGAAATTACTGCCATATCATAGTAAACATTACTATCAAGTAATATCAACTATAACATTACATTAATCCAAGTAAGCATTATGTTAAACTCGAACATTACATAATGGTTCATATTTATCATAATATTACAATAAACAACTATGCAAGTACAACAAATATTACTATAATTAAAGTATAAGTTACAGTTATCATCATCATCATTAGTGCCTTTTCCCAATTATTTGATATTGGCTACACGAATCTTAGTCTACCATTCTACTCTATAAAGAGTCATTCCTTCAGTGAGGCCAAAAGTCCCCATATTTTTCTCACTACTGCCAACCATATCCATTCAAGCCTACCCCTTATCCTTTTTTATGGTTTTACTTGACCAAACTCATACCTCCAAACAAGTGTTGTACTGGGTCTACGCTGCACATGCCCAGCCCAACCCAAGTAAGTCTACATTATCTCATCTTATCACCTATTGGAGTTACGCCTAAGTTCTCCAAAATGTATTTAAAATAAATTCTACCCCTTCTTGTCTTGCCACTCATCTATGTCAACATCATCATCTCAACTACACTCATCCTATGGGTATGTTGTTTCTTGACTGCCCAATATTCTATCCCATAAAACAAAGTTGTTCTCCCAACTGTCCTATAGAACTTCCCTTTTAGCTTCATTGATCTGCAGCAATCAAATAAAACTCTGGTTACACATCTCCACTTCACTTACACAGCTCTAATTCTATGTGTGACATCTTCCTTTATTTTCCTGGACAGTAACCGTTATTGTAATATCCTCAATTAAATAACACTTGTCATGTAAGAGAAAGTGGCATACCTTCAACAGGGAGATCCGAGGGATTCAAGATAATTTCAAGAATCCCTAGTTGTGGCAGATACGATCCTTGAGCATTTATGGCTAAAACAATGCAGTTCTTGTAGAGAGAGAAGAGGAAGACAAGCACATAGAGGAGAGTGATCGTTGTGGAGTGAAAAGAGAGAAAGCAAAGAGTGAACATCAGATGACCTAGAGAAGAGGAGAGAGACATAAGCTTAAGCATAAGCTCAGGCTTCTGGGGTTATTCCTTGGATAAAACTTTTTTCTTCCCCCTTTCTGAGAAACCCACAGTCTACAACACCCCATGGAGTATGAGTTTCCCAGCTTTTGGAGAAAGATGGGGATGGGTAGATGATCAACTTTTTTCATTTTCTGTAGCTTTCCCTTCAATAAATGGGGAAAGCAACAATACGTGGGAAAACATGAGAACATTTCCCTATTATCAAATGTCCATAAATGAATTCAAATGGATTACAAAAAAATTGGGGTCCTTCATTTATTCCTTGGGAAGTGTCCTATTTAGAGCTTTGTCTAGTTTTAACAAATACTCCCTCGTGTACCCCATGATGAGAATCACCTGTATGTGTCTTAGTTTCCATTCCCTTTGATGTAAATTTTCCATCAAATAAACCTTGTTGGCGCATTTTGGCACATGATCAACAGTCCACTTGCAAATGCTTTTGTGTACATATTAAGTTTGTGAATCTACGTATTAAATCTTGTGGTCCTCACGATGTAAGCCACATTGATCAACTAGGTTGGAGGATGGGAGACGAGGGGATTAATGGATAGAAGGCAAAGAAAAGAAAAACGACGATGTACATGAAAAATGAAACATATTACCCCAATGAGGTATCACTAAGGTTGAACAAGTTACAATAAAACAATTTTGAGCTTGCAATTTCTATTAAGATGGCTAAAAACTAACTGTACCATCGCATACTCAAATCGGTGATACAAAATGCCAAAAGTGCAGCAATCAAACACTTTTATTGAAGTATTCCTTTTCAGCTTTATCCATTCGAATTCGGAATTCTGCCCACTCATCATTGCACCGAGCCCGCACCTGAATATAGCATGTAAAAACTTATTTCCTTTGGTGCAACAGAAAAGAAATGCAAATAAACTGGAGGAACTGGTTTCTTACCCCTTCCCAAGGCTGCCTTCCATCTTTCGCGTCACCCTGTAAGACACCAGATTTAGAGAAGCAGAAATATTTCTATTTATTATTACCACTAGCATCAGTATTACTACTGTTTTCACTATTATTGACATTATAGTTATGATGTGTAACCACAAAATGCATCAAATGTGCACCATGAGAAACAAGATTCAAGATTACTAAAACCCAAGTGAACCTACACCGATATATTCACATATTTTCTAGTACTGTATTGGCATAGACAGGCTTTGAAAATGAAGTAAAGAAAATTTACCTGGTCTCCCAGTGAAGGCAAGACCTTGTGGACTATCCACTGCGCATCAACAACACCTATCTTCTCATGGGCAGGCTGCAACTTTGCAATATCGAAAATCCAGATAATGTCATACTATAGTACTTTCTTACCATATGATACAAATGGAAGAGCCAAATCATACAGATATTTGCGATCTATGTATATGTGCTGCCATATTGAAAACTGACTGCACAAACTTCACAGGTACTACAAATAAATCATAGACTTGACTTCATTCATGTGTAAATTTCGAACGCCCTGCTCAAAATGAGAGATCCTTAACAAGGAAACGGATACCATTTGTATTTTGATATTTTTATACCAAGCATCCAACTAGGTCACTGTAATCAATTTAGCATGGAAATAAAATTTGCAGGAGAAAAGTAGCACAAGAAGTCCTATCAGATTTTGATCACTGCAGGTGATATGGAGTTACTTTCAGAATAAAGAGTGGAAAGCATTTCCATGCCAAAGTGGGTCCGACGTGACATTCAGTGGTAATTGAATATCACATGGTTTACATTCATGTTAAAAGGGGTTTTGCGAAGATAAATGGAGAGCATCTTCCTTGAGTACATAAACAAACAAGAGAAGGGAATCCAGAGAAATGTTCATCTCATGAACCAATGGAACAGAAGCATTCAAGGAGTACAAGTCTGGCTTTCATACTCAACTTATTCTTGATTTCTCAGGGCAATGATTTCTTCTCTGATCAGGCTGATTTTTCTTGTGAAAATCTTGTGGTGACTCAGACTTCACGGCAGATATCAATGAAATTTTGCCATTTATCTGTCCAGAAAGTTGCAGTTTTCAGTGTGCAGAATTTTTTACTTGAACTTTGGGGTTCAATCAATGTATTCCTGCCATTTGATGTCCTAATTTATTTTTTTTGAGACATTCTGTTATATTCCTCAAAAATAATCTGCACATAATTCATTTTAACTACTTAAAGATCAAGTTTAGAAACAGATTCCTTGGTGGTCTTCTCTTCAAATATTATGTACCAGCCTCAGTTTGGGAAAAGGTGTTGTAGTTGAGTACGATTAGGTGATAGCTAGCTATGTCCCATGAAGCATCCCATAGTTTGAATGTCATTTCCAAGTAATTACCACAATGGATTGTAGAGATGGTGAAAAAAAAATTGATGAGTTGGAGAGAGTTGCAGCAAGAAAGAAAGGATACGTAACCATCAACTACAAGATTAGTGGATTCCTAGCAAGCTTTCAACCGATAGGGTTTGCTGCAAAGGCTCAATAGATGAAAATGTTAGATGGTCAGCTTGAAACAATTAGAAATCTGTTTCTAACAATAAATCCGCATTTGGGGTTCACAAGCACTTATGTGGTTGGAAACCTACGTTTTGGCCTTCAGAGGCCAGACAACTAACATCAAACATAAACATGAAGATGATGCAGCAATACCTTCCTGATAATTTAACTCAATGGAAATCAAGATAAGTTTAAAGGACAGTGGAAATCATTAATCACGAAGTAAGGAGATATCAAGCTAAGATGGAAGTGCAAAAAGAGCTCAATTGATTCTTGAAGAACACAAAGATGACTTACAATCATCAGCGTAGATACCGGTCTTTTAGTGTACACCGATTTAAAAGTTTCGCACAAAAACATATACACCTTAATTTCATATACTTTTAAACAAAAGTACGGCACCTCTAACTCATAAATATCTCTTCAATACAATTTACAGCAAGATTGGGGGATCATAAACACCTCTTTATCATAATAACCATTTCCATTCATTTGGACAACATGAGATTGCATACATACAAGACAATTCAACACTTTTAAGACAAAATTCAGCAATGTACAATTCTCATTGAATTGCATCAAACACTTACATAATCTTTTAGAACTCCAAATGGAATCTCATTATTACAAACACTTCAACAAATACGTGCATGGACTGCAAAAGCCATGGGAAGCCAAAAATCAAGAGCTTTGATTACCTCCCGAGTCTTATTATACTAGAATTCCAAACCCCATAGCTCAATGATCTGGGCTCCATTGCTTCGGTTAATGGGAAGCGCAAGGAAGCTTTAAATGCCCAAATAACATCACGTACGGGACTGATTTTTCTGCAAATAAATTGATGTAGAAAAACTAGATGCATGATACCAAAATTAAACCAATTTGGTTCCAAAACAATGGATCATGGTAGGAGATCATGAGGGCATAGTAAGGGCTTGAAAATATCCCAAGATTTAAGTGGATTACAAGCGCATCCCCTTATGGACAAGAAGCATGAGCACCATTATGCAGATGCAGGGGTTCTTCTCTCAAGCACATGTGCATGCTCCTATCCAGTGGATCAACTAGAATGGCTGCTTCCCAAAACTAATTGTCATATGCACATGCTGTGAGTTGGCAAGTATGGAGAGTTTAGGCCCTCATCTTGGCCTAAGCCTACCCACATATGGCCATAATCACATCATAAATCAATCATCATAAACCATAGCCTCATTGCATAAAACAAATGCCTGGCTAAAAAATGTCCACTAGGCTATAGCCGACCTCAACCAAGGGACAACTCCCATTGCTAAGACATGGCATGAAGCCCATGCCCAGTGGATCTAAGGTTTTAAAGACTTAATGTGACACCAAATCCCAGGCCCCAAACCATAAAGCCTGGCAAGTCATCTGTGTCCCTTTTGGGCCTCATACTCCTATTGGAGTCAAAAACTATAAATCATCAATGGTGTCTATGCCTTTAAAGGCCACATAAACTCAACAGCAATATCATTTTTTATCTGAAGAAACGGTCTCGTGTAAAATCTATTTTTTTGAATTTCTTAATTGTTTTCATTTTTCTTTAATCGTTTGCTTCCTAAAAATTTTTTTGAATGTTTACAGGTAAGAATAGAGCCTAGGACCTCATCCTGGAACATCGACGCACTACCGCCAGGCTCCAGCCCATTCTCTTGCTTTTTAAAATTTATGTAGTTGGAAGGCCTATTTGATGGAATAGGGTCAAACTAGAATCTTTTGGACCAATACAACCTCCAATCTTCTCTTGATTAGCCTTAGGTATAAACACAAACAAATTCAATCAAGGAGTTTCCAACACTATGGTTCATTTTGTACTACATTTTTGGATACATTTCCTTAGACTAGAAGACACAACAACACATGCTTGCTGTAAAACAAAATAATGACAAGAACATATCTTTCTGTAAATCCAGATTCTAAACTGTCTTATTAGCCTGAAAAATGAACCTCCTCTTAGTTGACAAAAACTAACAACGAACCACAACAGGTACAAATCCATGTCAAAATTACAAGGCAAAAGACCCTATACAACTTTCAGGGAATTATTCCCAAACCCCAAGGCCAGCCACTTAAATGCCTATTTTTTAACTTGATGTCACCAGCTCAATTCTGGTATAAGAAGTTAACATAAAAGAAATCTACCAGAAAACACAAAAGAAGCTTTCCCTTTGCAATTCAATTAGAAGCTATACGTGGTTTTAAAACCTCTAGTTCAATGTTAGAGACGTATTGTGAAAAGAGAAAAAAACAGCAAAAAATCCTAGAGGTTAATGCTCTTTAGAGCTGCATAACTCAAAAGTTTTTACAAAGAATGGTGAGAAATGGATTTTCTCATCCACAAAACCCTAAAACTACATATTTTGCTGAGAAAAGAACGCATGAAGTTAGTTTAGGTTTGAATAAACTCAACTACCTTTATATTTTGTGACTTTTTTGGATCTAAAATGACGAAAAAGGAATATCCCTCTAACATAGTACTAAAGGACTAAACTCATTCAAGGTTATTTGGTCTTTTCATCTTTGCTGGTATCATAGGGGCAATTTAGGCATTTTGACTTATTATGGGGGTAGTTTAGTTCATAGTTAACAAGATCTTCTAAGGAGGGGATCGCTCCCACTCTGCAAGCATGATCCTGCACTCCAAACACAGGATCTCGATTCTGGGCTTGTTCTTGATTTAGGGATCTCAATACGGGAAATCAAGCAATCAGATTCCACCAACTCGGAATCAAGTATGTTTCACTTTCGGAGCAAGTTACACCAACACATTTTCAGGTTCATATACAATGAAGGGTGGATCTCTAATTTTTCTTGATCTATAAACTTTCTGAAGACCTGATTTCCTACATATTCTAGAGTTTAGAACTTTACCCACATTGTGAAACGTGACTTGTGACTAGTTTCAAAGAAAGGCAACAAGCGAGGGCAGGGAGAGAGAACAAAGAAGATGGAAGGAGATAGAAAATATAGTTGAGTTGCAGTTCTACTTGAGGAATGAGGTTATGATCAATAGGCTTTGTTTCCTTGTGGGGCTAGTTCATTGGGTCCAATCCACCTCTTGAAGGACTTCTATCACTTGACCATTGGTCACCCAAATTGAGCCACTAATAGGGTTGCCTTATACGTATGGAATAACTTATATGCTTGGAAATATGAGACCTCTCGTTTATATGTACTTGAAATCCTAGTAAAATGTCATTCCTTTTTTTTTCCAAAAGGAAAGCTTATCTATCGCATTATTTCTTTTCTGCAAACAATCTATCGCAACATTCTTAAGTATAATCATCAATCAATAGTAGAGGGGGAATCGTCCAATCCAATGATTGGTGCCCAAAATAAGGTCATGTGTGTACAACAGTAGACCAACGTAGGTAGTTGTGGCAATTTTTGTAAGGACCCATAGGAGTAATTTTTTGAAGTGAAACGTATTTAAATAATTTTTCAACAACATTCGCTCCCAAACAAGCATAGAATGGATAAGTGATCTTTGGGTGCCGAGCCTCAATCTTAAGCTTGATGGGTAGTGATCCCATTCAGTTTAGCATTCACTCATGGGCAGTTATGGAATGCACTCTCTTAGTGTAAGGGATCTCGATCACTTTACCTCAAGATGTATGGAACTCGTTCCCTCAACTACAGATCTTCGAGCCTCCCTCACTCCCTTATTCTTGCTTCCAATCCCAGAGCTCAACTTGCTCCCACTACCGGTAACAATGGCTTAGTTATGTCTCTTATTTTTTAGTTGAAGCTTTTAATCTTATTGTTGGAATTATGGCCTTTCAAGGCTTTGTGTGCAATGCCAACACTATTCAGAGTCACAATGGGAGTGACCAAGAACATAGTGACAATCGGAATCTTTCGGTACTGGGATTCGGATAAGCCAAAATAATGCTGATTGAACGAGACGAAGTTCTTGGACCATACTGTGAACTGAAAGGGTTTAGGGCTTTCCTCTAGTCATGGTCAGTAGGACTGTGCTCGCCTCATTTCATGTGAGCCAAGGTTTTACTTCTTTAGTCTTTTCTTTCGATGTACTTTGTCTCAATTAAATTATAAAAGAGCAATGCTCAAGTTGTAAGGTCGTTATTGTATGTCAAAGACTATTGTAATTGCAATCTTCTAGTATGTATTAATTCTGGATTTTTCCAAGGTTCAGCCGAAGATTATGTATAGTCTTCTTAAATATTTTTATTCTGTATATAGTGTGATTCCCCTGGTACTACTTCACTTATGGTATTTGCACTTCATACATTAGTTACATTGGTCAACAAGTCCCATTGAATCTTGACTGCATGTCTTTAGGAATATACCGCATTTAAGAAGGTGGTTGTTAGTTGTCTAGTAAATTCAAATGTTGTCAAAAGAAGCTATGACTTTAATCTCTATAAATGAAGAATGAAAATTCTGGAGGGGCAGACTATGGAGACCGAAAAATTATCTGCATGCTGGGATTACTTTCCCCGAGCCCTAGTTAGGGTCTGTGAAATCTCATGTTTTTTTTCATTGCAACTTCTGTTTGCATCAACTTCAGTTCTCATGATGTAAGGAATTTTATTTTCTGGGACAGAGTCTGAATGCCTTAGCAAACATATGCAGGCCAAAGCATGAAATGCATTTCAATACACCTCAGCCATAATTCCGGTGTACTTTTCTTAGAATCAAAATATGCAGGATAAGCTGATATTTTTCTTTGAAACATTCGCAAGAAGCTGCAAAAGAGCGGTACACATTAAAGCAATCTTCACGCCTAACCATCTAAGAAAGATGGTTTTCTCTGGAATTTCGTTAGCATATATAAATGTCATTAAGGTTGATTGCTACTTCATAAGGTTCACCATCAAAATCATCAAATGTCCAAATATTCCACAATTCATAGATTGTTGAACTGTCTTAATTGGCAAACAGCTACTTTTTGAACTTACATAATCAACTTGACAATGCATGAATGGTACTGTACAAAGCTTGTAAATTGGGTTTCATGTTTTCCATAGAAGGGCATAGCCATCACATGCATAGAATTTAGGAGAATCCAGATAATTCGGGGACGATCATTTTACTGTAACATTGATTTCACTATACCATAACTGCATAAGTGTTAGAAGGCTTCTATTCTAGTTACTGAAGATTGATACAGGAATATGTCCTTTAATTCTGCCAACACATCCTTGCCCCCAAAAACAGATTGTAGGTCCAAATTTAAAGTGCAGGACAATCGACAAAATGATCAACTGAAAGAGATTGTTGAACACTTCATCCACATACTAGCAATATTCCAATTCCATATCCTAACCCATTATAATCGAGAAGATATAAAAAACAGTGTTAAAGTCAGAGCATGACATAGTATTGAGTGTTAGTAAGTTTCTTATTCTAATTACTGAAGATTGCTGTGTGATAATATCCTTTAGTTCTGCCAGCATATCCTCACCCCGCGAGATAGATTGTATGGTCAAATTTCAAGTGAGAATTGACAAACGATCAAACAAAAGGTTGCTAAACTCTTCATCCACTTATTAGTGACAGTTTCATATCGTAAATAATCATAATCCAGGAGATACGAAAAACAGTGTCAACTATGAGTAAAACTCTATCTACAATAAATACAAATAAGCATGGATATAGAAATTCACCGTATTAAAGAAATCACTCTCTGGTTCCAATTCAGGAAGGACTCTCAACTTCTAGAAAGCAGTCATTCGGAGCATGTAAAAGCAATTATCAAGCACTTGAAATTTAATGATATAAACATACATAAAGATCCAGCTAATTACAAGGTCACTTACCTCCACACATTTCTGCAGAGCAAGATCTAAACCCCAACCATGTATCAAATCATTCTGCAGCATCAAAGCTATCAAAGTCAACACTAAAGTAAACCTTCAACATGCAATAAGATCACCATATTTAAGGACACTAATGTACCATACAATGCAACTGCCATTCACAGACCTGAATCATGTGCCAAACACAACGCCATGACCTTCTAGAGAAAACTGGAGCCATGATTTCAACAAACCTACAGTATTCTGACACGCTGTGAGAGTCAATTGAATAAATTTATGACAATTACTGGGTAAATAAACAACATGCTATCAAAAACATCTGATATCAGAATAACACTGTTATATGTTTTATTTTCTTTTTTTTTTCCTTTTAACTGCATATGCATCCAAGCATATCCTTTCATAGAAATCATCAAGTGCCAAATGCTACAAAAGTAATCTTTACCCTGCACATGGAGGCAGATGTCGATCATGGCACCAACCAGGCCGTTCCTCTGTTTCCCTGCATGACAAGGCCATTGAGTATCTGCATCACTACTGCGGTTTTAAATTTGTATCAAGAAAATATTGCAATTCATACATGTGAACTTCCACATCTACCCTCCTCCTAGTCATAAACCATGTCAAAGCATCATTTTCTGCCAACCCTGGTTGTGAAATCTCCAAATTATGCTTTCTCACAAGCTTAAGATATCTGTTTCATGTGGTCACAAAATATAGCTTATTAAACAAATCTTCATGTAATACGTTAGAAATCTACAATGAGAACCCAAGCATGCACTATGTACAAGGACCCGCAAAAGTCATTGAAAAATAATAGAGCCGATGCATAAAGTTGAGAACAAACACTAGTATGAGCAGTCCCATGAGCTGGTGGCTACTCCTTAAGTATGAAGTCCAAACAGAGAGCACTTACTCTTCTGCATTAAAATTTTCAACTCCTAAGTCTTCGTCCCAGATAAATATGTATTCGAATGGGGCAACAATGTCAGGATGAAGAAACCGTTTCGCATACCACCTGAACAAGCCCATCAATATGTTCAGAAGTTTATGAAGTTTCAAAGCAAACTCCAATACAAGAAAAAGAGAGTATAAGAAGTTTCAACAGAAGGAGAAATAGCAAGCACTTTGAGAAAAATTCATAGAAAAAAAATACTGCAAGTCCAGTAACTGTTACTATGTGCTATAACTTATTACAACTAGGAAACCAATAAAGAAAAGTGGGAATTACATGGCATTCATATCGAGAGAAAAAAAAAAATGATATGCAACTCCAAAGGTGCTGATAAAACTTCTTATCTAACAAATAACATCCTTACTACCACATGAAAAGTCCATTGCATATATTACTCTCCAGTCTAGAAACCCATTTGATAAACATACCGATACAAATAATTCCACATGAACCATTCAACTTTCAGCACAAACAGTTGTAGATTTAGGAAGCAGGAAGCAGGAAGCTTCGAATTGATTAGCTGTACTTAATCAACACTAGAGATATTTCGAAAACAAATTAGTACACGGAACATACTTATTTTCCCTGAAATTTGGTTGCAGTGATATGAACACATAAAAAGAAAGCATAAACGAAGGCTACTCAAAATGAGAGCTATACCTAAATCATGAGGAGGCATCCAAAAGTAGCATCGACAAAGCAAAATTCCAGCAAAATACGTACGACATAAAATGCCATAAGTTTCTTTTTAAAAAAAAATAGAGTTTATTTTTGAATTTTGGAACAAGTTTATTTTTGTAGAAGTAGATTTCAATGACTAAAATGATGGTCTAAATTCCCTGTTGATGTTTGGATGAGAATTATGAAATAGCCATGACAGTTTAAATTTTTTGTAAATCAGATATAAAACTCTCAAGAGGCAGCCTAGTAATGTAGTACCTATAAATATAAGCAACACATGGAAGGTGAATCTATACTTTGCTCTGGCATGGTGATAAATGGGAGAACAATGAAGGCCATAAGTAATCTTGCCTGGATGACATGATAGTCTACATCTTGGGTTTCATCGGGTCATGATGATTAGGTTAATGACTAACAGCTATTTGGGTCAAACCAACCTTCTTATAATTAATCCATCATCTAGTATGAGTGTTCATGATACAACTGAAGACAATTGTCCTGCCCATGCTTGCAGAGGGTACTCGGGCAGGGCAGGGGCAGGGGCGGGGGCGGGGGCGGGGGCGGGGGCGGGGGCGGGGGGGGGGGGGGCGGGGGCGGGGGCGGGGGAGGGGGCAGGGGCGGGGGCGGGGGGGGGGGGGAGGGGGCGGGGGCGGGGGTGGGGGAGGGGGCGGGGGCGGGGGCAGGGACGGAAGCGGTCATGGGTGCAAGAGTGACTGATAAAGACATGCAAGAAGCTCTCTAGGTAAGGAGTGCATTCCACATATTAACAACTAAACAAAATTTAAAAATAAATAATTTTATTAAAAAAACAGATAATCTGAGAACCCTCAAAATGGAATAAAAACATGTGCATACAAAAAAAAGGGCAATAAAAAGTAATTGTTTATTCATTATATTTTATGTGCCTAATAATATTATTATTATATTCTTTTGACGTGTAGTATATGTAACAATAATCCTAAATTACATTAAAAACCTATCCGTATGAGGCACATCAAGATAACTGATATATATGCAAGGGAGCTGATTTTTTATTGATAAATATCTGCTTCATTTGCAACATCCAAAAGCATATCAAACTGCTTTAGCTGCAATTTTACATTTTCTAAAAGACCAAAACCTTAGAGATAGAGGATGATCGCAACTAAGATCCAAATGAATCATTCACTTGGCCACTTGTTGACCCTTCGAGTGGCTAGGAGCAACCCTAGAAAATGGGGCTCAAGATCCCAAAAAGGGGAATCAAGATCCCATTGAGATCGCTATCTAAGAGCATTGGAGCAAGATCCCAGGGCAGGAACGACAACTAGTTTAGGGGATCCCAGTAACTATGGTCCTGCCACTAAATATTGAATGGTACACGGGTTTATAACATCGCAAAAGGATGAAAACACCATAGTTCAAAATGGGTGTGCCATGCCTGTGCCATGCCTGTGCTGAATACTTTGAACAACCAAAGTAAAATCACAAAATATTGATGTTGCAGCCTACAGCAGTATTTACGCATCACAAATAAGCAATATGAGGTAAAAAGATATGAGAAAAGAGAAGCATAAGTCCATCAGATGACTTATGTTTTATAGTGTTTTGAGTGACATAAGATCATGTGGACATAAAAATCTTACACTTTTTCCTCCCACAGGGCCAATGAGGTATTATAATCAATGTACCAGATCATAGGCAATAATGTTTGATATATGCAATGATATACACTTGTAAATCTATTTTGCAAGTGGCCCTGTAAGCATGTTGGCTGAATGATAGTCAGATGCTATCCAAATTTTATCAAATGCCACCTCCCAGTAACAAAATGTGAATATCTCATAATGTGAATGGTTCTCTAATGGATTATTAAATTAGATGGTACAGAATTCCATTTATGTTTAGTACATATTTATAAGAAGATCCAATTTATAGACCAATCACAGTCACTAGCCTCCTTAGCCACATCGGTTTGAAGAAGAATTATTAATTGACCTTTACTTCTACACTACACTTGGCTATACAAGTTGCTTTTACACAATGTATATCCGGTGCTCAGTAGCAGACTGCAATCCATTTGAAAGTCAAAACCACGGGCACGCCTATGATTCCAATTCTCATCAGGAATCGGAATCGCAGAATTGCGTGTACTAGATGATTGCTAATCTTGCAATTGTCGTCAATACGATGAAAAACATCGGAGACGTGATTCCCAACAATCAGAATCACGATCCAATAAAATAGGAATTATGATTCCTATTTGTAGGAATCGGCATTCCTTTATGTTGGAATCATGTTTCTTACCCATCAGGAATCGCACATAACCCACAGTGTTCAATAGGTTCCGGAAGTGTGATCTGACGAAATAGGAATCATGATTCCAACATTATTAGAATTGTTGTCCCCATCGATTTGGATTCGAAATCCCACAATTCAAGAATCGCGCACGAATCCACTCTGGCATATGAGAGAAGTACTTTGTGAGAAAAGATTTAAATTTTTACATTTTTTACAAGCTTGAAACCTGGAGTCCATATTTTTAGTACAATTACCGAGGGCAATCATATTATGCGGATCAACATCTTTGTTAGCACTCCCACCTATTTGGGCTGCCACCCAAACGTCTTACCTTGAGATGGGTCTTCCACCCATAACATGATTTATAGATTGATAAATCTGTTGAGTAACTTGGCAAAGATTATTCTCCATGGATTCATCTCAAAATTTTATTAAGGCTTTTTGGCTCTCACAACGTCACAGTCACGAAACCCAAACCATGGGTATTTAACCTTGTACAAAAATATAATATAATATCAAAGGGTTCCTGGAACTTCTCCAGTAACATAAAATGGTCTCCTAGAGCTCCTTTAGTACCATACAATTTGTGGATATATTTCATTTTGTTGGGTATTTGTGGCCATTAAAGGCCTTATGAGACCATGTAATCAATATTTTAATATAGTGGAACAAAAACTCAATGGGAGTATGGTCAAATAGAACCGAGATTGGCAAATGAAGTTTTTCGGAGACTCAGACTAAGATTAACGAGCTATGCTAGTCGAGTTACAAAAACGTTAATACCTAGGCATAGAGAACAACGATGAGGGTTAGCAGACTTATCCCTTGATGTGGTCAGAGTTGCTCAAGGTAGAGAGCTAAGGGACTGTGTCACCCTTGTGTGTGATGGTAGGCCTGTAGAGACGTAGGCTAAAGCCTCAACTTGAACTATCACACGGCATGTACATATGATAGTTGTGTCGGTAAAAAAATCACTGTTGAGGGTGATATGTGCACATGTGCGAGATATTATTGCATATACACTATAGAGTTGTGGTTGCTCTAGGTTTGTATGACCTTGGACTTGTCCCTAAGGAGAACTTGTAATCCACAGACTGGGAATATGTCCCCTCACCTATTAACAGACATTGGTAGCCCAATCATGAACCCTTGCGATGGTCAACGACTCAACTGTTGAGTCCATTTGAGAAAGTGAGTGTTGATTATAGTCCATGGTAGAAGATGGAGTGCTTCAGTAGATTAATAATTCCTTAACATAGTTGGATCTAAATCCCATCAAAATATTTAGAATTTAGAAAACTCATCCACTTGATGATTCAAATTACAAGGTGAACTTTTCACCTCTGTGAATAATTTTTATTCACCTACAACATGATATTACATGGCTATGAAATAACAAGACAAGAAGTAATAATAAAATCCAGTTTTGATTGATTTTGATTGATTTTTCACAAAACTTGGACTTGATTAAAATTATTCTCAATCTTTTCCTCCAATTTGAAAAATATTACAACGTTAGGTTCAATATAGGATTTTTGCATGAGAACAAGGATTCCAACACAATGGGGGGTGCACGATACGAATAACCCCCACACCATAGAACCAAAAAGGAAAAATGTATTTAAAAAAAACAAAAATCTCTCAAAAATCATTATTCTCCTAGGGCATTTTCAGCCATTTGGTGAATAACGGAGGCCCAAGGCAGGCACCTCAAGAGGTGGATTTTTTTCTCCCCTACCTAGAGGTGCTAAAGAAAATTTGAACAACCAAAGAAAGACACATAATAGAACTCTCACAATTTACTTGAAAAATAAAAGGAAAGATAACAAGCCTAACTTTAATAGCTCTGCGCATTCACTTTATTTCTGAAGAACTAGAGTACTCAACCAATAATCAACTCTGATGAGAAACCCATACAAGCCTCAATTACAAACTATTTGGGTGCCCTAATCCTAATTCTAATGTAATTAGAACTTCGAATCAAAATTTAATCCAAACTTCACTCTATTATCCTTTTAAAAAATAAAATAAGACAAACTCGTTCTAAAAAGAACCCCGAAACAACACCTCAACTTTGTGTAGGCAGAATTTTTTACTCTAATTTCAAAATCCTTGTATTGGTTCAATTTTGAAATTGGAATTGTACGAACTATGATCCCAAAATCAGCACCCCATTATTGTGGCAAAAAAAATGCCTATGAAGCTCTAAATGTTGACCTTGAAGCCCTCAAGTCTGATCATCCATGAACTTCTTTAAAGCTCCTGCATCAATATTCGTCAGCTCCTTTGCGATCCACAAATTCTCTAACTCAAGTTGGCCTTTCCAGTTGCCCAAAATACTAATTGCAGGAACCACAATGGGTAGTAATCGTCTGGACGTCAATAACTTTATAGATCATATAGCCAACATGCTTAGGAATTTGTACTATCCACTTGGCAACTTCTACATCAAAAGACTCTCTATGATACTCATATAGATCCAAATTACAAAATTTAGGAGAAATCTCCGTAAGCTCAATCTTGTATACACTACTGTCAGTCTTCTGAAGCGCATGACAAGGGCTAATCTTCTAGTATTTGAGCTTATGATATGTGTGGTTAAGTGTCTCGATCTCGCCTACCCGGATCTAGGTGATCGTGTCTCGAGTTTGGACGATCCGGGACCTCAGACCGCTCTCTCGAGAACCTCATTCACAGAACAAGGGCAGGTGTCCAACTGGTGAGAGAGGAATTGAATGTGAGGTGGGGACCAACCTCACCTGGGTTCGTGACTTACTCAGGCTGACTCGTGTGGGCGCCCTCTTAGATCACGACGGAAAGCCCCCCAACTGTTTCAGCTGTTTCGGAATCGCCTCCTTTGACCTGCAGTCTTCATTTTTTCTGCACAACACTATCATGGTTAACTTGCAAGACAAGTGGGCCGAAAGACCCACCCTTGTCTTAGGGCAATGCACGTTCGTGAGAAGTTAGGGTGATGAAGAAGAGAGTTTGAATAAAGAGAGAAAAGGGAAGAGGACTTGATGAAGGGGTGAGACTAGCATGATAGCTGGACCAGTGACCGACTCGGAGTGATAACAAGACGGGCATGGAACTCAGGACCACCACGACAGCAGTACTACTCGAAACCGAGGTCGATATGCCTGTCCTAATCTGGTGTGGCAGCAAGATGGGCATGGTACTCAGGACCAACACGACAGCAATACCGCTTGACATTCAGAATGTTATGGTAATGCTAAACTAAGTCTACCTTCAGTCAAGTGATAAGAGAATAGACTAAAGAGAAGGCGCGAGACGGCGAAGAGATGGGATCTCGACGGCGTTAAACATCACCATCCGCAGCCATGGAGTAACAGTGTTGCGGCCCTTGGACAGCACCGGACACTGTCGCTCACAGTCAGAGGGTGAGCAGTGAACTACAGACGGTTCTAGACATCGCCGTTTGCAACAAGAGAAGGCAGCACATCCTGTGCGGGAGACAATGGCTCCTTGTGAAGGGCACGACGATAGCCTATTGTAAAGCACGTGGCGATAGTTGCTTGACAAAGCACACAACGATAGGCATGGGACGCAAGAGAAGCATGTGCTCAGCGATAGGCACTAAGAGCGTGAAAGAAGCCTGCGCACGGCAATAGGCACTGAGCGCGCGGGAAGAGCCTGCGCAAGGCGATAGGCCCAGCGCACAATGGAGGCTCGCGAAAGGCGATAGGTATTGTCGCGACCCTTCGCGGGCGACTATAGGCATCGCCGTCTGCAATAGGCACACAACAGAGTGAGACACCTGCGGGCGGCGATAGGCATCGCCATTTGGCTTCTGCAGGACGTTGAGGACATATCTACGGACAGCGATGAGCAACGCCATCTACGAACCTCGCTAAGAGATAGAGATGAACGAAAAGAAGGAGAAAGAGGCTCGCGCATGACGCTGCCATCGCCATGCGCAACATGTGAAACCACGGGAGAGAGAAGAGAGAGAGAGGCATGCACGGTACTACCACTACCGTGCCTGGCCTTTGAGAGAAGCTCAAACAAAAGAGAAAGAGAAGAAGAGAGGAAAGAAGAGAAAAAAGAAGAGAGGAAAGAGAAAAAGATTTACCTTAAGCCGAAGGGTACCGTCCCAAAAGTTTCTCTCTCCTTCCTCTCTCTCAGGCCATGACCCAACAATGAGAAAAGATGGAGATTTTATTAAGCAAAGTTCGATCCATGTACAATGATAGTACGTGATATATATAGAGAGTTTTTTCCAAACATGGGTGGATTGATCAAAATTAACCCTAATTGCAAAAAATTAAGATTTAATTGAATTAAATAAAATAGGAAAATAGGGTGTAAAATGACTGATTTGCCCCTTCTTAACAATTGTGAAAATTCCAGAACAGTCCCTGCTGCTGCCCTAGAACATGCATGATCTTTCATGGATGATCCAAGGTTACTCTGGTGCCCGTTTGTTCGAAAGATGATTGTTTTCTTGTAGGGCTTGCATTGCAATCCATTTGATACCAACATCGAGTCATGGATCGTGTTTTTAAGCCACAATCATGTGACTTGAAATTCGAATGAATCTTGCAAACTTAGGATCGATAGTGTGCTCATTTCTTGATGTTTTTTCGTGATTTCTTCGCTGGATCACACTGAGCATGCCATCCCGGTCGTGTGGCAACAAACGTAGCTTGATTTTGTGCTCGAACGAAAATTTCGCAACTTTTAAGTTTTGGCCGAATCTAGAATTTCGGCGCCAGAATTTGCAGCCACTTCATCGAATTCGTGTGCGAAATTTGACCGTTTATCATGTGCAGACCAGTGATAGCCTACCATACATTTTAAGGTCGTGCAACTAGATCTCCGCTGCAGTTTAATGTCATATAGTCTAAACCACGGCTATGCAGTTTAAATTCCTGCAGCTAGGACCATGCAGTTTAAGGTCGTGCAACTAGACCTCCGCTACAGTTTAAAGTCATATAGTTTGGACCTTGCAGTTTAAGGTCGTGCACCTAGACCAATTAGGTGGGTAGGGAATGTGACTCCATGGGGAACTTGACTACAGGGCCGTAATGGAGACTTGACTCCCTGGGGATACAAAGTGGTAGGCTGCTTGTGGGGATGACGGCTCACGTTCTGGGGTGGGAAAAATCCACAGTCGGCAGTGTTGTACCATACGCACGTCGCTAAGTTTTGGATGACGCACACGGTGTTAAGCCTAGATGGCGCACGTACGGTGTTAGGCCTTGGTGAAGCACGCAGCGACGACTCTTAGTGAAGCGTGCGGTGATGTCCTCCTATGAAGCGCACGGCGATAGCCTCCTATGAAGCACGCGACGATAGCCTCTGTAAAGCAGGCGACGATAGCTTTTGTGTGAAGAGCGCGACGATAGCCCTTTGTGAGAAGCGCGTGGCAATAAGGCATGGCGATAACAGCTGGTTTATGAGGCACAGGCGGCAATGACTTGCAATCGGGCCTCGGGCTTACCTGCCCCGACCTGGACCTATCGTCGTCTGAAGAGGAGGGCTGGAACTTGTGAGGGGCACTTCGCTACACTATTGAGTATAAAAGGG
Organism: Amborella trichopoda; assembly: GCF_054954075.1. Classification (NCBI taxonomy): domain Eukaryota; kingdom Viridiplantae; phylum Streptophyta; class Magnoliopsida; order Amborellales; family Amborellaceae; genus Amborella; species Amborella trichopoda. The sequence goes on from NC_142340.1 coordinate 19,588,425, forward strand.
GGTAAAACCCCATTTTACTGTTTTATCGAAAGGTAAAACAGCAAAGAGAGCTTTTTAGAGAGAGTCGGAGCTTTCGTATAGAGACTTCCGGCAGGAGTTTCCCGGCCAAAACTTGCAGCGTGCAGACCTTAAAGAGGATTTCCAGCAAACTTCAGCAGGTCGCGGGTCTTAACAAAGCGCTTGTGAACTTCTTCAGAGAGTGCTGAGACCTTCTAAGTAGGGAACAGGGATCTTCACAAGGCTGAGAGTCACAGTGGTACTCAGCTGGAATTCTAGTGATTTTCTGGTAGTTCCGTGATTGTTGACAAGTTGCAGAAGGGTCAGGGGACTCCGACGGTCTTCTAGTTATTGGAAGAGAAGGAAAAGCAACAGGGGCTCTACTAGAAACTCTACGATTTTTCCAGCAGATAGAGGAGTGCGAGGGGGTGTTTTAGGTTTCGCCCTGGCTCTGACCGTTGGGGGGTGCTTTTAGCGTCGTCACTCGTATTGGACGAGTCCCGAGCAGCTGATGACTCAAGGACGTCCACTTGATCGGACGAAGGGATAAGGCGAGCTGTGCCTGAGATGAAGTCCTGTAAGGTCGGCAGTGGAGGAAGGGGCCTAATGAATTCTTATTCTACTGGTGGCTAAGGAATATGATTCCTTTGGCGAGCCGACCTAAATGCTCGTCTCTTTCTGGATCCCTTAGGGGGTATTTGGACCACCCTATCAGGCTGATGAGTAGCCCTAGCTTGATGGATTGCCTCACGTTTCAGGGACTTGAGCCTACTGCGTCCATGGTAGACTTCCTAGGGCTGAGAAGTCGAGGGCTCTGAAGGGTCTAGTGCAGGCTCATAGGGGACTTGCAGTGGGATTTCCTCTTGGACGAGAGAGATGGCTTGGGTGTGTTCAGGGAGAACAGCACAGACAATGTAGCCTTTTTGTACCTTCTCTGCAACTACAGCTTCGAACCCAGGGCATTCCGCAAGCTCATGGCCCCATATCTAGTGATATGGACAACAGAGATTTTCTGTACCCTGGGCAAGACGCTTAGGTTGTCTAGCGGGCTTGAGAGTGACGAGACCCTGTTGGAGCATCGTCTCGAAGAGGGCTTGCGGAGGGTCTAGCTCAGCATTTCCCTGAACTTGTGTCGGGAGGTCTTCCTGCACTGGTGGAGCAGGGACCTGAAGACACCCTTTTGGGTTACCATGAACTTCTTGGTGCTACTGAATCTTCTTTGCCAAGAGCTATGGAAGCCGGTGCATTCGCTCAGGTCATGGCCCCGTATCCGATGATACGGACACCAGAGGTTTTAAGTTCCTGGACGCAGGAACTTGGGCTGCCTTGTCGGCTTTGGCGTGAAAAGACCTTTTTCGAGCATTACTGAGAATTGTGCACGAAGGACAGCAGGTGCCTCGTCATCCTCTTGAATTGACACTATGTGGGAAGCCTTAGTTGCCCCAAATACTTTCTTTAGCTCTTCAAGCCTTATCTGGTCCTTCGATAATGTCTTTGAGCGTCTAGCACTCTTGAGTGGGGTAGCCTACTCTCTTGTGATAGTCGCAGTACCTCTCGTGTGTCTCCTGACCATCTTGCTCTGGGGTGTTGACCTCCGGCAGCCGGACCATGTTTTGCTCAAGTAGTAATTGAAGCAGCACAAGAACCCACTCCTTTTCGAAGGGGTACACCTTGTTCTTGTGCTGGATCTAATCGACCTTGTTATAGGACTACTGCTGCTTGCCTCCAGCTTGTGCTTTGGTTACCCCTTTGGAGAGGTTCAAGGTTTTCGTAGTGTCAATCACGGTGACCACCGTACTAATCACCACTTTTTGCTGGTTGCCCCAATTGTTGGAGCGAGAATTGCCATTGCCCCGATTGTTTCCCAAGCTAGAGGGCTGCTGATGAGATCTGCCATGGTACTTGGACAGACCTTCTATACAAACTGCTTTAGAGATGAGCTCTGAAGCCTCAACATGCAGGGCAATCTTAGTCAGCATATTTTGGATGCAAGTCTGAACTTCTTCTCTTTCAGTCATGGGAGTGGCATGACAGGTTGCCAACTCTCTCCATCGGGTGATGAACTTATCGATTGGCTCACGAGGGTCTTGAGTCAGAGTAAGGAATTTGATGGTTTCCACATTTTTCTGGACTTCATAAAAGGGCTAGTAAAATAATTTCTCTATTTGTACCGAGTTTGGCGGCAGCCGAGCACACCACTAGAAGGCTGGCCCTTCGAGAGTTTCGACGAACTAACGAAGAAGGAGTCATCCGTCAGTTGCCGTCTCTCGACAAGCAGCTTGGAAGTAAGCGGTATGCTGATGCGGGAACGTAGTACCATTGCACGAGGGGAGCTTCCCTTTTTGATAGTTTGGAGGAAAGGGCACCTAGTCGATGTATGAGAGATACGGCTTTTGGTATAGCGGCGTCTCTTGCATGCCCGGGACCTTATTTTTGAGACTGTGGGTCACCATGGCATTTATGTCGATTTGCAAAACCATGCGAGAAGAGCTATCTTGGGAGACCAGTGGAGGAGTTTGCCTGGCAATTGTGTCCTCTCAAGGCTGGGAGTTAGCCTCATGGTGAGGAGGAGAAGCAGGGTGCCTGGAGGCCTCCAGGCAATCCATCTTTTCGAGGATGGACTGCATCATCACCTCGAACCTATTCATCCGCTCTTCTTGGGCGTCATCTGGCGCGTTGATCACCATGACGCTGACTGTTTCTTCTGGAGGGTCAAAGCCAGGTGGAGTAGTGGACTATCGAGGTTAGCGAGTCGTATGCGGAAGTCAGTCTGTAGGGGCTCAGCATGCCTCGACTGGACTCGAGCCTTGTATGCCGACCGTGTGAGGACCGGTTCTTGATGTTCTTGCGACCGTGATTCCTTAGTAGCTCGGTCCTTTGCTGTGATGGTGACCACCGAGCAATCTTGGACTTCTCGTTCAAGTTCGAGAACCCGAAGAGGGAAGAAGGGATTGTGAGGCAAGAGGTCATTCAGAAGGGTAACCTCAATTGCCTTGGGGGCCTCTCTAGTCAGGAGCTGGGGGCCTCTCCAGTCAGGAGCTGGAGGCCTCTCTTCTACTTGATCCTGAGACTGCAATAGGTTTCAGTTCAAAATCGAGCGTGCGACTTAGCCTGCCACGTCTTTCTTGAGCACGCGAGGGCTGTGTCTATCAGTTGGAGCAGAGAGTGAGGCCCCAAAACAGAGGGCAATCTAGGATGCAGCCTTGGAGATTGAAGGCTTCTATCTGTCGTCAAGCCTTTGCCACGAATTCCTTTGGGAGGTCCGGGACCATGGCTGACCTGGGGTGGCTGGCTCAAGATGGTAATCTTAAGGAAAACCTTTGAGTACTAAGTCTCGAGGTGCTTGCCTGACGAAAGAGGAGCGATAGAAGAAGGAGCTGGTTCACAACTCCGCCTAAGTTGGGATCGGGGAAGAAGCTGCGAAGTCGGTGCGTGTGCACCTTTAGAGATAGTCGTCCAAGTGACTTAGGGGTCAACCCAGGCTCGGTTAATCGACTCGACCTTAAAAGGCCGAGACCCACGAGCTCGTCTCTGTGAGGGACAAGGAGGGAGCTTGTCTTGAGTTGGCGCAGAATTGGCGCTGCCCTGAGTTGTGGAAAGCAGATGTGTGGCGCGTGCAGGATTCGGCCCGAGAAGGCTTAGGCCTGGATGCAAACTCAAGGCTACGTGAAATTTTCCCTGAGGTGTGGCTTGAGTGGTCGAGCCACGAGCCTTCAGGTGTGTGCGAGAGGTGGAGGCCACAAGATCTCCACCTCTGTGTGTCGAGCCTTTAAGGATAGAGGTTCGGGGTGGTAAAGGAATATGGGGAGTGGCTTTACAACGACTCTCAAGAGCAATGGCAACCTGCTTGCGTTTCGCAAAAGTGGACAGGGCAACCTTTCGACGTACCTCAGCAATATGACAGGCAAAGGACTTGCCAATAGCAGGGTGCGTGCTATGTATGGTGGCATGTGTGCCACTAATGCGAAGGGTCTTGGTGGAGGGTCCACCAGGGCTAGGAAGAGACGAGTTAGGGAACTTCAAGTCCCTTCTCGCAACAACCCAGGAGAACCTGGGAGTCGGACCGTGAGTCCTGATACAAGAGGAGTGTAGTGAACGAAGCTTGAGAAGCTCACTTCCCTGGGACAGTCACAAGTGCGGGGATGAGAAAATCCCCAACTCAGATGAATGGGTTGAATAACCCAGATGCCATGAAATATAGTGCAGAAAGTAAAAGATGATGTTAATCGAGCAAGAGCGAACCGACAAAGGGGTAATAAGTCCCCAGTGGAGTCACCAAGCCGGTTAGGTGCCTCGATCTCGCCTACCTGGATCCAGGTGATCGAGTGACATGTGTCTCGAGTTTGGACAACCCTGGACCTGAGACCGCTCTCTCGAGAACTTCGTTCACAGAATAAGGGAAGATGCCCAACTAGTGAGAGAGAAATTGAATGAGGTGGGGACCAATCTCACCTAGGTCCGTGACTTACTAGAGCTGACCCGCGCGAGCGCCCTTTTAGATCACTACAAAAAGCCCCCCAATTGCTTCAGCTGGTTTGGAATCGCCTCCCTTGACCTGCAATCTCCTTGTTTTCTGCACAACACTATCATGGTTAACTTGTAAGACAATTGCACAGAAGGACCCACCCTTGTCTTAGGGCAATGCACGTTCGTGAGAAGTTAGGGTGATGAAGAAGAGAGTTTGAATAAAGAAAAAAAAGAGAAGAGGACTTGATGAAGGGATGAGACTAACATGATACCTGGACCAGTGACCGACTCGGAGTGGTAGCAAGACGGGCATAGTACTCAGGACCAGCACGACAGCAATACTACTCGAAACAAAGGCTGAAATGTCTGTCCTAATCTGGTCTGGCAGCAAGACGGGCATGGTACTCAGGACCAGCACGACGGCAATACTGCTCGACATCAAGACTGTTATGGCAGTGCTAGACTGAGTCTACCCTCAGTCAAGTGATAAGAGAATAGACTAAAGAGAAGGCGCAAGACGGCAAAGAGATGGGTTCTTGACGGCGCTAAACATCGCTATCCGCAGTCGTGGAGTAACAGTGTCGCGGACCTTGGAAGGCGTCGGACACTGTTGCTCACAGTCAGAGGGTGAGCATTGAACTACAGATGGTGTTAGGCATCGCCATTGGCAACACGAGAAGTCTGCACACCCCTTTGCGAGCGGCGATGGCTCCTTGTGAAGCGGCGATAATTCCTTGACAAAGCACACGGTGATAGGCGTGGGACGCAAGAGAAGCCTATGCTCGGTAATAGGCACCGAGCGCAAGAAAGAAGCCTTCGCACGACAATAGACAACAAGAGCATGAGAAAAGCCTGCGCACGGCAAAAGGCACCGAGCGCACGAAGGAGGCTTGCGAACGGGCGATAGGTATTGCTCGACCCTTCGCAGGCGGCGATAGGCATCTGCATCTGCGATAGGCACGCAACAAGGTGAGACCCCTGCGGGCGGCGATAGGCATCGTCGTCTGGCTTCCGCGGGACATCAAGGACACATCTGGGGACGGCGATAGGCAGCGTCATCTGCGAACCTCGCTAAGAGATAGCGATGAACGAAAAGAAGGACAAAGAGGCTCGCGCATGGCGCTGCTATCGCCATGCGCGATCTATGAAACCACAAGAGAGGGAAGATAGAGAGAGAGGCATGCACGGCACTACTATTGTCGTGCATGGCCTCTGAGAGAAGCTCAAACAAAAGAGAAAGAGAAGAAGAGAGGAAAGAAGAGAGAGAAGAAGAGAAGAAAGAAGAGAAGAGAGAGAAAAAGATTTACCTTAAGCAGAGGGATACGGTCCCGAAAATTTCTCTCCCTCCTCTCTCTCTCAAACCGTGACCCAGCAATGAGAAAAGATGAAGTTTTATTAAGCAAAGTTTGATCCATGTACATGATAGTACGTGATATATATATAAAGTTTTGCCCAAACATGGATGGATTGATCAAAATTAACCCTTATTGCTGAAAATTAAGATTTAATTGAATTAAATAAAATAAAAAAATAGGGTGCAAAATGACTGATTTGCCCCTTCTTAACAATTGTAAAAATTTCAAAACAGTCCCTGCTACTGCTCTAGAACATGCATGATCTTTCATCGATAATCCGGGGTTGCTCTGGTGCCCGTCTGTTTGAAAGATGATTGTTTTCTTGTAGTGCTCAACAAGGCGATCGATTTGTTACCAACTTCGAGCCATGGATCGTGTTTTTAGACCACGATCATGTGACTTGAAATTCGGATGAATCTTGCAAACGTCGGATCGGTAGTGTGCTTGTTTCTTGATGTTTTTCCGTGATTTCTTCACTGAATCACACTGAGCATGCCATCCCGGTCGCGTGGCAATAAACGCAACTCGATTTCGTGCCCGGACGGAGATTTCGAAACTTTTGAGTTTTGGCAGCCACTTCATCAGCTACGTGTACGAAATCTAACCGTTTGTCATGTGTGGGGTTCAGACCAGTGATAGCCATGGACCTTATGCACGCGATGCTACTGGTTTCACGTCGATCGAGATCGCAAGCGTCATGATTTTGCTGCTGGAGCTAGGCGTGTCGCTGCTGATTTTCCTGCAACCTCCTTCACAGATCGGCAACTTCTATCTAGCTTTTCTTCACACTTGGATGTCGTCAAGGGGCGTGCCATATATCGAAACGCTCGTCTTGACTAGACGAAAATGCTCACAAAATTTGGGTATGATCCGACCTTGGACAAGTGAGATATGAGCGAAAGTCACTGTTCATGACTACCCCTTTAATGGTGATTAGTTGCAGGGCGGCCACACGGGAATAGTGTGCGGCTCCTCCTATTTCGGTCTTTTACCCATAACGTTTTCCTAGATGTCTGTTCAATAGTGGTAGTCCCATAGCTGTTTGACACACCAAAAGTAGGAGTTATAGGGATCCGTTTCAAGGTGCTAGAAGTTGATTCTGCTAAAACTGTTTCTCAGTCTGCAATGCCTTAGACATGTCGAAATGCGACAAAACTTGGTAGGAGACTTTTTGGAGTCCTCATGAAGATTTTCGTCATTTCTGGAGCCATTCTGAGACTATCGAAACTTCCACTGTTTGTCAGGCTTTATTGACCGGCTTTTCTTTTTATTCCGCATCGGAGACCCATGGTGCTGAAAAATGTCTTCAAACAATGTGCCACTAGGAAAACATCATTGCTTAAGATACGCCATCACCGAATCACCTTCATTGAACTCTTTTTGACATCAGTGACGATCAGCATCACCCTTGTACTTGTCATAACTTTCTTGAAGCTTTTCCAGTACTTGCCGATGAACCTCCTAAAGATGCTTAGCTAAGGCGTCAACATCTTAGGCAAAGGTACCAAATCTATAAACTATTTGAGATTGCCCATACATTATCTTAAATGGTGACCTCCTCATGGATCAGCTAAATATGGCCATTATATGCATACTGAGGTTGAAGCAAACCTGATCCCATTTCGAAGCTTGTCTTCTGCAAGGCTCCTCAAAGGATTTCCAAGGATGATATTAAAAATCTTGGCCAAACCATCAACTGCAGACAATAAGCACTATTCTACTGAACTTGAGTGCCTAATTCTTCCTTAGGATATGCCAAAAGGGACTCACAAATTTATATCTACTTAAAAATGATATTGTGAGAAGACATTATACTCCCACAGGAGTACACTATTTATTTACTCCCTCAGGTAAAGCCCTATCTAGGTTTAATTTTAGGACCCCAAATTTCGAGGATGTAACCTCTTCAGCCTTGAGATTGACCTCAAGAAAGAAGAATTCCTAATTGCATCCTCTATGCACTTAAAACAAATACTCAACCATATGTACATGATGAACAATGGACGTACTACTGATTTTTAAGTTTTTGTATTCCATACTTTAGCAGATGTATACCATTGTTTCTTAGATTCCTCTTCTAAGAAACAATGCATAAGTTTCTAATCTATTGGATGGAAATCTTATTGCTTGTAATACACATTGGAATCCTTATGTGGTAGTGATAGTAACCAGGGACCTACAAGATGAGGTACCGTAGCGTATGTCGTTCGTGGATGACATAGTTTTGATCGATGAGAGTAGAGGCGACATCAACAGAAAGTTAAAACAATCAAGGGATACTCTAGAATCTAAAGGTTTTAAAATTAGCCAGACCAAGACAAAATATATCGATATAAGTTTAGTAATAATAAGAGTAAAAATGAAGTAGTTAAAATTGATGGTCAAGAAATACCTAAAAGAGATTATTTCTGATATCTAGGATGGATGATCCAGTAAAATAGAGAGATTGAGGAAGATGTCGCACATAGAATTAGAGCTGGGTGGGTGAAGTAGAGATTTGAATCCGGAGTTTTGTATGATTTTCGCATACCATTGTGATTAAAGGGGAAGTTCTATATGATGGATTTAAGAGCAGCTATACTTTATGGGATCGAATATTGGGTGGTCAAGAAACAACATATCTACAGAATGAACGTAGCTAAGATGAGGATGTTGAGATAGATGAGTGGCAAGACAAGAAAGAAATTCGGAATGAATATATATGAGAGAATTTAGGTATGGCTTCAATAGGCGATAAGATGAGGGAAAAGTAGAGCGGGCTGGCCATGTGCAGCATAGACCTCATACAATATTGGTTAGGATGTTTAATTTGGCTCAAGTGCAAAGCTATAATAGGATAAGAGGGAGGCCCAAAAGGACAAGGATAGAAGTAGTATGAAAAGATATGGTAACTTTTGATCTTATTGGGAGTAAGGCCTTTGATAGAGAAGAATGGATGAACAGAATCCATATAACCGACCCCAAATAATTGGGATAAGGCTTGGATGATGATGATGAAGATACGATGATGATGATGATGATGTGACAGTTATAGAATGCGAGAATGAGCATTGAGCATCTCAATATCCACTTTTAGGCAATATGGTATTTTAATGTTTTCATAAAAAATGTAAATTATTTAAGGTGCTTGAGATTCCTATATTGTAATTAAGATTCAAGTATTGAGACCAGAATAGAATATCAAACTGATGGACAATCTTAAAACCAAAGTGAATAAGCCAAGCCACAGGAGCTTACTGATACGTAAAAGAAGAACTTATAACAAATGCATGCAGGACAGGCAATGTACATAGGTCTACATCAAGGGTCAGCATTGAAGTCATACCTCTACCTTGATTATGGACGACTTAACTAGGCACCTATAAGATAAAGTATCGTGGTGCATATTGTTCGCAGATGACATAGTTTTGATATATGAGACCCAAAACGACATCAATACAAAGTTAGAACTTTAGAGGGATGCTCTAGAATCTAAAGGTTTTAAAATTAGTCGAACTAAGATAGAGTATATGGAATGCAAGTTTAATAATAATACGAATAGAGATGAGGAAGTAGTTAAGATTGATAACCAAGAAATACCAAAAAGAGGCGCACTTTCGATATCTTAGGTCAATAATCCAAGAAAATGAAGAGATTAAGGAAGATATCGCACATCCAATTAGAGCTGGGTGGGCAAAATGGAGATGTGCAACCAGAGTTTTATGTGGTCGCCGCACACCAATGACGTTGAAGAGCAAGTTTTATAGGACAACTGTGAGACCAGCTTTGCTTTATGGGGCAGAATGTTAGGCGGTTAAGAAACAACATACCATAGAACGAGTGTAGTTGAGATGAGGATATAGAGATAAATTAGTAAGACAAGAAGTGATAGAATTTGAAACGAATACATTCAGAACGATTTAGGTGTAGTACCAATAGGGGATAAGATGAGAGAAAGTAGGCTTATGTGTTGTACGCCATTTTTGGCGTACTCCCATGAGCCCATGCGAATAAGGAGAGAGCCAGTGACAACCTAGTCTTGCCGATACCCAAGACACCGCCAGACCATGGGAACACTGCGAAATAAGCCTAAAACTGAGCAAGCTTTGAAGACGCGCTCTAACGGCCGTGAAAGACATGAAAAGGGTAGCTTGGGATGCCCAAAGAAAGCTCACAAAGTTTCGTCACATTCCGATATGTTTGATATGATCAGAACGAAACTCAGATCTCAACTCTAGTTCCTATCATGCTGAAAATAGTCCTTATAACTACAGCCGTATTTTTAAAGACTCAAAACAGTACCAGACCACCACCGTTAAATCCGGGACGTTAAAAAACCCCCAGGGACCAAATTTGGGCTCCATTGGACTTCCCAGGACCATTATGTGCCCAAATAACTACAAAAGCAAGAGGTTTTACACTATTGCGGCGCGGCCTCAGAGAACTAGTCCCCGTTAATGGAGACTGCGTTTTCACCTCTTGGGATGATTTTCAAACACTCATAAATGGGTCGTCTGGAACCAGAACAAGCTCAAGTTTTGACATAAGCTAGGTCTCAACGTCCCGGTCATTTTGATATATGGCACGGCTGTGAGGTAACATGAGGCGAGAGATTTCCTAGAGAGAAAATGAGACGAAACCAAAAAGATCTGAACTCCGAAGGAAAACATCCGGAGCTTCGTGAGAAGACAACTCAAATGGTTGGAACAACAAACATCCATCTCGTTCGTACTTTGGATACCCGTATAACCATCGAAGATCGTTGAAGTGTCTAATTCCTAGAAATATGGATCGTCGAGGACAAAGAAATTGTTGGGGGAAGTTACCATTTTTGTCTAGGACCAAGACGCTTGGAGATCCATAAATCAGATCGGCATGAAATTGGGTCCGTTGCGACCGCATCGCGAAGGGCTACAAGCTGGTATAAGTTTTATGCTCGATTAAAGGCCAGATACCACAGATTTCAAGGTTGAAAGGAGACATGCATTCCCGATCGCCGGAATCCCATTTTTCGGTGACCTCACGAATTTGGAAAAGATGCAAACGGATAGCAAATCGGACGAAACTGGGTGCAAAATGATTGTGACAGTGCCCTCTTCAATTCAAGACCAAAAAGAGGATGTGGAAGAATACCCGTGGCACCAAATCGGTGATCAAAGATTATGGACTTGGCCGGATTTTTACCCCTTTTGTGAAAAATCCGTTTCAAGACGGTTAAAGGCCATCAAAATGTTCATAACAGATCAAGCATCAATTCTACGATGATGGATCATCCAGATCACTGCAAAAAACACCTGAAGAAGCTCCTGAAGTCTAGCCATGGCAAGAGGCCCCTCATAGAGGGATGATTTTATCATTTGCTCAAAAGAACTAAGGGGTATTTTTGTAATTTTGTCCAAAAAGGTATTTTATTTTAATTCCTTTAAATTGTAATTTTCTACAATTTGGCTTAGTTTTGAGTATGCCACCCTTGTTTTGTGGCTGCTCTATATAAGCACGCTCAAGTCAATTGTAAAAACTAAGTTGGGAAGCGCAATAAAAATTGGGCTCCTGCCCTTTCAAGGCTTGCATTGTGTATAGCTTTCCACTTCAAGAGAGAGGAGAGAGAAAACTCTACCACCTAGGTAATTGCCCTTGTACCTCTTCTCTCCTTTCTCTTTCTTATTTCTCTCCTCTCTTTCATCCCCTTCCCTTTGGCAAATCTGAAACGACGCACTTCTCTTCCTTATTTTTCTCTCTGTTTCTCATCCCTTATCCATTGGCACACCCCTAGGAGCACACATGTCATCACCTCTATTCTCTTCGTCATTGTCATAGGTGCACGCCTTTTGTTTTACACGTCCCTCTCTCTCTTTGCTTCCCTTCCCTAACTATCTAACACGCAACTCTTTTCTCTCTTTTTCTCTCCTTTTCTCTCTCTTCCCTATTTTCTCTCCATCCCTTGCCCGCGCACTCTCTTCCCTATTTTCCCTTCTTTCCCAACACCCCCTTTCCTATTTTCTCTCCACCCGCGCCTATCACCCTATACTTCCTATCCGCCCCTAATATTTTCTCTCCCTTATCCACCTGCGTCTTGCATATCTTCCCGTGCAACTTTCCCTCCCCTTATCATTATCTCAACTACCTCTGTCTCTCTCTCCCCCAAACAACTTTTTTCTCCTTTCTCTCTCAAATATTTCTCTCTCCTCACGTGCCTCTTTTTCCTCTCTAACACGTCACCTTTCTCTCATCCCTCCTCTCTCAAACCTTCTCTCCTCTCATTTATTGCATGCCCAAATCATTATCTCTTCCACACGGGTTTTTTCTCCCTTCCACCTCACGCCACCTTTCTCTCTTCTTTTCTCTCCCAAATCTTCCCTCTTCTCCAAATCTTTATCTCCTTGACACGTCGTCTTTCCCTACTCTTTCTCTCAAACCTTGCCCCCTCCTGCACGCACCCCTTCCCTCTTTTTTTTTTTAATCTCATCTCTCTCTCCACGCCACCTGTCACTCTCTCTTACACATCTCTATCTCTCCCTCCTTCTCCATGCCACCTCCCTTCGCTATCCCTTACATTCTCTCACCTCTCCCTCTCACGTAGTTATCTCGTCTCTTTTTTTTCACCCGCGCTAAACTAATTGCAGGTAATCCTCTCTCTTCCCTATTTTCTCTCCTTACTCGCGTGTGCAAGACCCTCTTCTCTCTCCAAACTTTGCCTCCTCTCCCTATCCACCATGTACCACTCTTTCTCCCTCTTAGTTGTCTATTCTCTTCCTCTCATGCAACCATTTTCTCTCTCCTAACTTGTTCATTCCCTCTTCTCTCACCTCCACGCAACGTTTTTCTCAATTTTCTTTCTCTTCCCATAAATCTCTCAACCAAACCTCTCTCCCTCAACTTCATGTATATCTCTCCCCTTACACATATTCTCTCTCTCTTCCCCTCACGTACCTCTTCCCATCTCTCTCTCACCTCCACGCAACCTTTTTTATCTCTCTCACCCCACAAATCTCTCAACCAAACCTCTCTCTCTCACCTTCAAGTATATCTCTCCCCTTTCACCTATTTTCTCTCTCTTCCCCTCATGTACCTCTTCCTCCTCTCCCACACGTATTGCCCCTCTTCTCCTTAGCACACCTATCTCTCTCAATCCCCACTCACACTTACACTTCCAGTCACACAGATATACTCCTACTTCCCACTCACACTTACACTTCCAATGACACACACGAACTCCCACTCCCACTCACTCACTTCACTCACATTGTGCACTCTCGCTCACACACTCACTTCACCCACTCACACTCACACTCACAATCAAATACTCACTTCACTCACCTGCACACTCACATCGTACACTCTTTACTCATACTCACTCGCACACTCACTTCACTCACTCACACACTCACTCGTACACTCACTTCACTCACTCACACACTCACTCGCACACTCACTTCACTCACTCACACACTCACTCGCACACTTACTTCACTCACTCACACACTCACTTCACTCACCTGCACACTCACATCATACACTCTTACTCACACTCACTCACACACTTACTTCACTCACTCAAACACTCACAACCTATAATGTCCTAACACACTCCAACCTTCACAACCCCCTCTAACCTTTAGCTTAGACCCTCAATCCACCATACGTTACCAATAGGAGGAGATCCCGTAAACAAGTATACCCTAAAGGCCATTCATGGTGTGTGGATTTAAGTGTTGCGCGAGAAAGAGAGGGAGCCGAATTCAAAACCACGCTGCGAGAACAGTCGGAGCGCTTTCGAGATGATCTAAGAGGGCAAATCGCCCCGACGCATCCCCCAAACCCAACACGGTAAGGTAGGTGCTTGAGCCCTTCTTTGTCAATTAAAATCTCTCTTTGTTGGTTCCTATCCTCACGAAGAGTACATGCGCACGCACACGTGTAGGCCCAGCGGGCGTTTGAGAGAGGAATCCTCCAACTGGGCCACCCGCATCCGGGCCAACCTGGGACAACGAGAAATCAAGTCCGACCATTATGTGGCTTGGCCATGTGTGATGCAAACCCAGTATAGCATCTGTTAGGAGGTGTGAGTTAGTTCAAGTGGAAGGCTCAAAAAGGGCAAGGGATATGCCTAAAAGGATATAGTTGGAAGTAATAAGAAAATATATGGGGACTTATGGCTTCACTGAGGGTATGGCCCTTAATAAGCAAATGGCAGACCAGGATTTATGTAGTCAACCCCAATTAGTTGGGAAAAGGCTTTGACGATGATGATTGATGCTAAATAATAGAAATACATATCGAAGTACCAATTGGCAAGATGCTCGAGAGCTTGACTTGGCCAATCCTCAAGCCTTGCCAGTCAGAGCACATAGTTGGTGTTTTATTATAAACCAGTTATCATAGTGGAGCTTCCCTAAATGATGTTAGATGGATTGAAGGGATCAACCTCTCTACCGAGGTACATGCTATAAGACAAGAGGTGACAAAGGAGAATAGGATTTATTTTTGTATTTTGATTTTTTTTCTATTCCAAAGATAAACATCCCACCCCACCTACTAGCAACAGCTTTTGCTTCATGCTTCTGTGGACCTATCTTTTGAAGAATTAAGCATTGGTTACCATAAGTTTGTATAATCAACATTATCCATGTCCCTGGAGAGCAACTCAAACACATACAGTTAAGTAAGTTTGCTACAGCTGCAATTACAAAATTTCATTGCTTCCATGATATGGGTGTCATTTTGTCGTCAGTTGGCATTTCTCATTTGTTACAGCCATTATTTCATTTCTTATTGAAGGTAAAAGAAAAAAGATAAAGTGACAAGGCATACAGATAGGTCTCCAAACATTTTATTAATTGATTTCAATAGGATAGTACAATATCTAGTAACAGAAGCACACATATTCTACATGCATCTTGCAAATTATTTATGCTCATTAAGTGAGGAATGGAACCTTGATTCATTTTATCTTGGATGTAACCAAGCTCAATATCGATTCTAATGTATGGTTGGCCTCCACATGAAATCTACAGTTTGTTGGCATTTAATATTAATTAAGGGACCATGTTCCCACCATGTTACCAGGAATTATGGTTATCATTCTTCCTGAGCAAATTCAATGCAATGAATTATCATATTTGATAGCTTGTGTTCGCTCATTAACAACTTGCTTTCCACAAAAATGCATCTTAACTAACATGGGGTTTTGACATAAATTACTTTCTTTAATACATGCCCTGATGGAAGTGTGAAAGAACAAGGGCTGTCTAAATCTTTGGTGAACATTTTAGACTTTTACTATGTCTATAACTCTATATCAATCATTTTCATTTGGGCAAGTCTTTTTTGCAGGCCATTTGGCTGATATATTAAAACTGCATTGTTTGCAGGTCCACTTAACAGTAAACATCACTTTGATAACAACATAGTTAGATTACAATTTCGAAATAATGATTTGAGTTGGGAAAGATTGTTCCTTTCTTGTTTTTCCTAGACAAGCATAGAATGAATGAGTGTTTGTGGTTTCACCATTTGGCAAAAGGCATTGAATGTGATTTTCCTCTTAGAAATTTATGTATCATCTCTCATTTAGGCTCAAGTGTTCTTTTATTAGCGGGCATGGATTAATATACCTTTTTATCCGAGAAAGATTATATATTATGACAAATTCATTTCTTCCTTTTATGTGCACTTCGAATTGTCAACCAAGTACAGCACTTGTTAGGAGGTGCGAGTTAGTTCAAGTGGAAGGACAAAAAAAGACAAGTGGTAGGCCCAAAAGGTCGTGGTTAGAAGTAGTCCAAAAAGATATGAGGACGTATGGCCTCGATGAGGATATGGCCTTTAATAGAGCAGAATGGCAGACCAGGATTCATGTAGCCGACCCCAATTAATTGAGAAAAGGTTATGATGATGATGATGATGTGCACTTGAAATTGATAGGGATATCAATCCTATAAACACTTATGCACATGTTCATTCAATTTTTCTTGTTATGTTTGAAGTGGAATTGGTCTAAGGATGAGTACCTTAAACTTTCCCTTAACACATCCCAAGCCCAAGTAAAAGCGGTGGGCTATGTTCAGTAGACAACCAATGTAATACTTCGCCAAAACTTACTATAAATCCAGAATATACAAATTCTGCTAATAGAGCAGACTGACCCCAATTAGTTGGGAAAAGGCTTCGACAATGATGATGATGATGTTCAGAGATAATGGTTTTTAGGAAGCCCATGAAGCTAACCACCACCTTGAAGAACAAATCTGCTACATTTGAGGCATCAGGGTTGTTGCTGCAATGGATAAAATGCACCATCCTAGAGAATGGTCCACCACCAAAAATCGATAATCTCAGTCTCTAGCTGCGCAAGCAAGTCTGACCACAAAGTCTATACTGACATCTATCCGTGGAACAGTAGAAATAGGCAGATAAGGATACAAGCCAATGTTTTTTGTCACATCCCACATTACTCTACATATCAGCTGACATCTCTCTTAAGTATCAGCCAATAATATTTCTCCTCCCCTAGTGTAATAGTTTTATCTTGTCTGAAATGCTCACTGACACATCCACCATGGAACTCGCCACTGATCTAATGCAAAGAGATCCCTCTAGAATTCATAGCCGACTGCCTTTGAAAAGAAACCCATCCTACAAGATATATTCCAAAGAGACATTGTCGCCTCACACACTCCTCAAATATCCTGTAAAAGTATGGTCAGTAGCATATAACTAGGTTAGGACTTCAAGCCCAACCATAAAAGTGGCAAGAGCCCCCGAGAAAATAAAATATCTTGCTTAATGCACCAACTATTTTATTAGGCTGTCCTACTATGTTGAATCACAAAGTAAAATTCCTGCAAATAAGAAGTCCATTTTGCGTGGAATTTACTCAACTTTTTTTGAGCATTCAAGAATTTCAAGGCCTCAAGATCATAAATGTAATAAACTGCCTCTAGATAAGATAATGCCTCGACTATCAAGGTGCATGTCCAATGGCATGGAGCTCCACATTGCACAACCTTGTAGTGGATTCTTGGCCACTTGCAAAAAGCGCCAACTATGATGCCAGATGATGCAAATTTTGAACAATAAATGAAAAACTAAAAAAAACTCTGATAATTTGATTGAAAATAGAAGGAAAACTAACAAGTCTAGCTTCAATGGGAACTCACTAGAATTCTTAAAGAATTATGTTCTTAAACAATAATTAAAGCTAAATAAAAAACCAAATTACAACCTTGCTTGTATACTTTATTTGGATGTGATAACACTAATTTTAATGTAATTAGAACTTCTTATTAAAATTTAAGACAAATGGGAGACTTTTGCCCTTGAAAATATAAATTATGAAGACTCGCCCTAAGAACCTGAACTGATATAACCAACTTCGTGGAGTAACTTTTTGCTTCAGTGTCAAAATCGTTTTATGATCCCATTCTAGAAATGGAATTGTAAGCCCCATGTTGCAAAAATCTGCAAAGTAGATTTTACCAGACTAAATAGCCAAAAAAATGCCTCTGAAGACCTGAATATTAGCCTTGAAGATTGTTTTGCAAAGTCGGCCGGCATCAGGTGCCACCTAGGAGCCCCTTTTACTAAAAAATTGGTCCCTCAGACCAGATGGAACTCTTTTGCTCTAAGATTCATAAGGATTAATGAATACGATTATGGGTCAGTTGTCAAAATTTTGGTTACTTAAAACTTGGTTTTCTTTGCATGCTTTAGGAAAGAGAGTGCTACTACTATCTACTAACTTTTGCTTGTCCCTCAGGGCATTCCAACAGTTAATTTTGGCTGGACTTGACTCGTTGTTTCATATTTTGACGGCTTTTTTCCATCTCTATTTTTCAGGAGGAATGCTCCAACAAGAGAGGCAAAGGGATCCCACGCCCTTATTTTCGTAGGCAGCTATTCATTTATCAAATTAGCCAAAGTTAAGAATGCCTTCAGAATCCTTAGCTTGACCACTCATTATGAGCTCCATTCTGATGGCAATCCTGTAACATAGCTATATGACCTTGAACTACTTAACTGAAAAAAGAAGTGCATTTTGATAAGAAAGACTCGGGCCCATGAACGTTTTTCTTGTTTCCTGAACTGAAGTGTTTAGGTGAATGGAAGGTATGTTCGTGTCTCTAGATACAAGCTATTGACTTCATGTAAAATGGGGGCTGAAAGGGGCCACAACAAGTGAGCTCCATATTGCACAATGAGATAGAACCCTTGAAATATCCCTCTTCTAATCATCGGTTGGTGAAGCCCCAAACATCTTATCACTACAAGACTGGATATCAGTTTCGTGATAATGTAATAAGTAGAATGGGCATAATTCAAGAAAGACCCAATAAGATGTCAATAAACAGGTTGTGATACATCAAAGGAAGTCCAAGAAAAAGAGATTCCGCTAGCTCCATGTGAAGCCTTGATATATTAAACAGAAGTTGATTGGGCAGGTTGATCCAACAAATTAATAGCCTACTGCTACATATTCTGCTTATGATGGCAGAAACGGGAAACGGGGGTAATCTAAAAACAGGATGTGTAGTTGCCCATAAATTTCTATGTAAAACTGTGTGGAAAATCTTGTATTCTTTATATTTTTATTCCAAAGGTTGTAGACCATCTCTATACTCCCATCGCAATCAAGTATAGCATGACTCCTTGTAGCCGAATTGATTACCATGAAGCTAGTCTTTCTATTTCAGTTCCACAGTGCTACATCTGTGCTCATTTTTCACAACAGATGCCAGTATTCTTACCTTAACTCATAATATGAATGCAAAGGATACTGAAGATGAAAATATACTACTGAATCCACTATCCGAAATAGCACTATCTACTCTATCATGATAAGACATATTAGGGTTTCCAGTTGCTAATTTTATATCAATACAACATCATCATACCACAATGGTAGACTATGAAAGGAACACCAAAATAAAAAGACTCGCATACCATTTCGCTTGTTTTCTTCCACTAACATGAATTGCACGTTGAGACCACTCAAACTGATCCCACTCACTGGCTGTCCCATCATAGTGGAACATAAGAACGGAGAAGTTCTCTGAAAACTGACAGCGGCATCAAGTCAATTAGTTATTTGAGGAAAGATATATATATATATATATATATATATATATATATATATATATATATCAGACTTATTACAATCTGCCTGAACTTAAGGTTATGGAATTAAATATACCTTGGATACTATATCATTGACAATGTCCATTTGACGCATACCAACCGTCAAGACCAAAAGGTACTTTGACTTCACAATGTCCTAGAAGATGCTAAGAAACATGTCAATGAACATATCATGAAATGTTACCCAAAAAATAGCAATTTCACAGTTCAAATAAACGTCAATCTACTTTTGAATTTTCATACCTCACTAGGATCTCCATATAATCTACGAAGCTCCAAATCTGATTCAGATACAACAATACCTGGTGGCAATAATTCTGCTCCGCGTGGATTTTTTGTTATGCAGATCTACAACAAAATGATTTTAGTTTGTGAATAACAAAAGGTCCAACAGTAACATAATTTGATTTCTATAGGACCATAGTAAAGTCTAATATAAATTTCATGTAAGCTCCCTTTACCATGACAAGGGCACAAATTCAAGTAAAATGGACTGCAGATGGGAATCAAGAACACTATAGTCATTGCTAATAATTAACTAATCTCAGAAATTACACATCAATCTTTAGGATTTCTATGCCATCCATCATACATCTAACTCTAATTTCTTACTAGAGATGAACATATTTAAGACATTGCTCTTCGTAAACAGAAAACAACAAAGGCAAAGAACAAGGAATCACGTTGATATGAAAGAAGGTTCAATTGAAAGAAATGATAGAAACATAAGCATAATAGATAGAGAGAGAGCATAGAGACACTCACACACATAGCATTACAGAGAGAGGGATTTGAAATTCTTCATAATCCATGAAAAAGTCCTAAGATACTTGGACAAGGTTAGGGTCTGTCAGGATGTACTCGTCATCACTTATAATACATTGTTTCAATAAAATTAATCCTAATAATTGAGTTATCTATTCTTTAGTAGTGTCTGTTACAAAGTTATCTAAGATAAATTTATATGCAGTTTTATATTAAGTTTGTTTTTTGAAAAGACATGTTTACTTTATTCATAGTAAAATCACATTTTTTTAGCCTGAAATAGCTGAAAATAGCTAGAAATCACCAAAACTGTAAATAACTAAATAACATTACACATAATACAAGAAAGGTACCAAACTACAAACAAAATAATATTATGGCAAAGTATATTCATTTTAGAAGCATATTCCAGATAAAATTAACTGTCATCCAAAGAAGCCCTTATGTACTAGTATGTTGATGTCAATAGTCAATCAATACGATTTGGTACCATAATTTTTCAGGCACTGTTTAATTGGGAGGACGATTCTTACCCATGAATTTCGAATACCTAAAATTTGAACCCATTTGCATTTCACATAAATCTTTGATTAAAGAATCACATATTTCTAATATGTGGTCTTTTGTACAAGAAATCATCATCATCGTCAACATCATCAGAGCCTTTTCCCAACTATTTGGGGTCGGCTACATAAATCCTAGCCCTCCATTCTACTCTATGAAGGACCATACCATCAATGAGACCATAAATTCCTATTTCTTTTCTCACTACTTCCAACTATGTTCTTTTGGGCATACCCCTTGCTCTTTTTAAGTCTGCCACTTGAACCAACTTACACCACCTAACAGGTGTTGTACTGGGTCTGCGCTGTACATGGCCAACACACCTAAGTCCATTTTATCTCATCTTATCACCTATTGGAGGCACACCTAAGTTCTCCTGAATGTGTTCATTTCAAATTCTATCTCTTCTTGAATTACCACTCATCCATCTCAACATCCTCATCTCAATTACATTCATCCTATGGGTATATTATTTCTTGGCCATCCAATATTGCGTCCCATAAAGCAAAGCTGGTCTCAAAATCATCCTATAGAACTTTCCCTTCAGCTTCATTGATATGTAGTGATCACATAAAATTCCGGTTGTACATCTCCACTTTGCCCATTCAGCTCTAATTCTATGTGTGACATCTTTCTCAATCTCTTCATTTCTCTAGAATATCGACTCAAGATATCGAAAGTGTGCTCTTTGTGGTATTTCTCAGTCATTAATCTTAACTACTTCCTTGTTTCTAATCCTATTATTACTAGACTAGAATTCCATATATTTTGTTTTAGTCCATCTAATTTTAAAACCTTTAAATTTTAGAGAATCCCCCCAAAGACACAACTTCGAGTCTCACCAATCAAAACTATGTCGTCTGCGACAACATACACCACGGTACCTCATTATGTAGGTGCCTAGTTAAGTCATTCATAGCTAAAACAAAGAGGTATGGGCTCAACGCTGACCCCTGATGTAAACATATTGCCTTTGAAAACTCATTCGTCTCTCCACTAGTTGTTCGTACACTCGATAGCGCTCCCTTATACGTATCTCTCACTAAGGCAATATAATATCTTGAGACTCCTTTATGAAACAAAGTCTTTTGTGAGACCTAATATTTTGAAAACTCATGACCTGTGGATACACCCATCGAGCCCATCTAATGAAAAACCTAGCACATCCCTAGACCTCTCTCCCCCTCTCTCTTGTTGCACAACGCTACCACACCCCACCTTGGTGGGGGCCTACACACTAACACAATCTTTCTCTCAAACTGTAAACATCCTCTAACACCCACTCCCACCCACCCCAACAAACCCACCAGCAGTGCATAAATACCCGTTCTTCCTTCTCCCCCAAGCCTCTCTCACAACTGTCTTTGTTTCACCCTCTTTCTCTCTCATATCTCCCCCCATTAAGCAGCAAAAACCCTCCTCATTTCCTCTTATTCTTCACCATTGTGGTGAGACTCTAAGAGCTTTCCTCTCTTCTTCACCAAAGCTCTGGCTTCTTCCCTTCTTCAAAACAACATCCCTTCTCTTCCAAGCTTAACACTAAAATCTCCCCCATAGAGCTTCACTTTCTAAATTCAAAGAAGCATTTTCTTTCCTGCCATCCCTCTTCTCTTACTCAGTCTTTGGAATTTTAGTTGCCTCTTTTGTGAGGCTGAAGTCTCTGTTGCTGATGAGCAAATCCATAAAGCATGCTTTGGTTCATGTTGATATTCCCGATCAACAGGTTTCCAAGCTCTCAAATCATCGAAGCAAGCTCGCTCGTTCCTCTCTGACATGTAGCAGATCAGACTACCTTTTCATCTTTCTCAGATCTCTTGTTCGTCACATTTCTCCCTCTATTTACTATGTTGTATGATCTCTTCTATGGAGGTCACTAACCTTTGAGAGTTACTTGGTCTTGTCAACAACTGATGCAGCAGCTGGACCAGAACCATAGGTGCATACTTCTTCCTAATCCCGCAATGAGTTAGCGACATTGTTGAGAAGAGATAGTGGGCTAAAGGTTTTATGCTATTGGAGAGAGAAAAAGACCGTAGAGAGTTGCTATATCATTCACGTGAAGTTCGGGAAGCTTTTTTTTTTTTTGGGTTGGGGGTACGGGGGGTAGCTACCATCCTCAGCCATGAATGAATTCTGGCTATAGATCATAGATCAGGTTTTGCAAAAAAATTGTTTGATGACATGCCCAAAACGATTTGATGGAAACACTTACTGAACTGTGGCAATGGATGCTTAGGAAATGCTCAGAAGGAATCCACAAATTTTAAAATTGGTCCCCAAATAGGAGAAAACAGAAATACAAGTCAGGCATCTCTGATTTCCAATCATAGATTTCGAAAATCTATATATTTCTCTTTGCTCCACCAAACGGCACGTCGACCCCCTAGGATATCCATAATTATCATCATCATCATCATCAGAGTCTTATGCTAATTATTTGCGGTCAGCTATACAAATCATGTTATGTCATTCTGCTCTATCCAGGGCCATATGCTCAATTAAACCATAAGTCACCATAATTTTTCTCACTACTTCCATCCATGTCCTTTAGGGCCTTCCCTTTCCCTTGTAAATCCTTCCACTTAAACCAAATTACCCCTCCTAACTGGTTTTGTTCTTGGCTGATGCTGCAAATGACCAAACTAGCTAAGTCTATTTTTCCTCATTTTATAGCATGTTTGAGCTAACCCGCATACCCATAAATTCCCTCAAATGTATTCATTATGAATTTTATTCTTCCTTATCTTACTATTCATCCATCTCAACATCATAATCTCAACTATACTTATATGTAGATATGGTGTTTTCTTGATCGCTTAATATTCCATGCCATAAAGCATGGCTGGTCTTGCAGCTATCCTCTAGAAATTTCCGTTGAGTTTCATTGTTATATGGGACGAATCACACAAGACTCCAGAAGCATATCTCCACTTCATCCAACCAACTCTAATTCTATGAGCAAATTCTTCCTCAATCTCTCCTTTTTTATGGATTATCAACCTAAGTTATTGAAAAATAATCTCTTTTAGGAACTTAATGACCATCAAACTTTGCTAATTTCTCATTTCTACTCATATTAGTACAAAACTTACAATCCATATATTTTGTCTTAGTCTGCCTATTTTTAAAACCTTTAAATTCTAAATCATTCCTTTAAAGTTCTAACTTTTCTTTTACGCCATCTCTAGTCTCATCAAGCAAAACTATGTAATCCGCAAACAACACACCATATACCACGAGACCTCATCGTGTGATTCCTAGTTAACTAATCCATAACTAAAGCAAAGAGATATGAGCACAATGCTGAACCCTACCTACTGTCACTGGAAACTCACTTGTCTCTCCACTAGTTGTCTTGACATTTGTTAGTGCCTCTTGTACATATGCCAAACCATGTCAATATACTCTCTTGAAACTTCTTTTTTTATCCAAAACCCACCAAATTATCTATCAAGGTACCAATCTTATGATTTGTCTAAATCAATAAAGACCAACGTCTCACTCTTCGGCTCGCATGCTCTACTTGCCCGAATGACTTGAACTTATCAGAGAATAGACTGTATTTTCTCTTTTTTCTAAACTTCTAAATCAATTACCTAAGTAGGAAATACCCTCAATGATTTACCTCCCTGTCAAAAATCTGAAGTGATTTCCGATACACTTGTCTCATGTCTTAGTCGTTACTCAATCACTCTTTCCTACAGTCTCATAGTGTAGCTCATAAGTCGGATCCCTCGATAGTTCGTACAACTCTGTATGTCTCTTTCGTTCTTGTAAATAGGTACCACAGTACTTTTTCTCTATTTATCTGGTATTTTCGTTCTCTCAAAATCTTGTTAAACAACTTGGTCAACTAGAATATATCAATCTCTCATCATGCATTTCCAACCACTATTAGTATACTATCTAGTCCTAAAGCTTTTCCTATCTTTATCATTCTCAAAACTTCTTTCACTTCAGATATCTTGATCATATGAAAGTAACAACAACCTTCGACCTCATTTATGTCAATGGTTCGGCCAAATGACGTGCTTCCAGAGTAGGTCGTAATTTAACAATTTCTGAAAATAAATACTTAACGTTTCATTAACCTTGTCATCCTTAACCAGCACCCTCTGATCCTCTCCCTTAATGTATTTAACGTGACACATGTCCCTATACTTCTTCTCTCTCATTTTTGCTTGTTTGAGGACATCTTTTTCACCTTCTCGTGCTATCAAATTATCGTGTAGATCATCATATGCTTTAAGCTTAGCCTTGCTATTTTTTTGCATTTCTCTTGGCATATCTACATTCTTCTAAATTCTGATCATTTGTATTCCCTTGCCAAGCTTTGTAATAGGATACATGTAAATATACGTCGTTATAATTCATAAATATTAAATGTGAATGAAATAACATTACGTTTGGTAGTGTATATGTATCTTGTGCCTAAACTGAATTATATCATCTCATACATCGCAAAAACAAGCGCAAATATTTTCAAACATATATCAAGCACCTAGCTAATCTCAAATAGTTAGGATAAGGGTCGGATGATGATGATGATGATATCAAGCACCTAAAGCATACTTATCCCACACAACGAAAAGTTTTTGGTATGCCTACCGACTCATTTCCACTCTAGTTCTCAAGGATTTTAGGATCCATAATGCATCCTAAATCCTCAGAGCTATGAATTTGAAGCTCCAAAAATAGTCTAGATCTTAAGATATTTGAAGAATTGAAATGAATGGTCAAAAAAGGGCACAAGACAGACTGGCTTTTGTGCTCAAAATTCATTTTCTTTTCTTTTTACAAATTCATGGTCTTAGTGGTCAAGAAGATAGACAAGTTTTGGATCCAAAATCCAACTTCAATATGGATAGCAAAAGATAGATGGACTAGAATTATACATATATTAAAACCCTGAACGACTAGGTTCCTGGAGGAAATCCACTCGGGACTCACCGCGTCTTATGAGTGGATCACAAAAATTCCCAAAAAATCAGAAAACATTTAGGAAAAATAAAAAAAGGAAATGCTTACTAGAAATATAAAAATTTAAGAAAACATATATCATCATCATCATCATCAAGGACTCATCCCAACTATTTGGAGTCACCTACACAAATATTGCTCTGCCATGCTGCTCTATCAAGGGTCATACCCTCAATAAGATCATATGTCACCATACCTTCTCTCACTACTTCCAACCACATCCTTTTAGGCCTTCTCCTTGTCCTTTCAGAGCCTTCCACTTGAACCAAATCGTACCTCTTAACTAGTGTTGTATTAGGTCTACGCTGCACATAGCCAGTTCACCTAGATCAACTTTCCTGATCTTATCACCTATTGAAGACAAGCTTGAATTCCCTCGAATGTAATCGTTTTAAATTCTATCATTTCTTGTCTTGCCACTTATCCATCACAACATCCTCATCTCAATTATATTCATCTCATAGATATGTTGTTTCTTGACTGCCCAATATTCTGTCTCATAAAGCATGGTTGGTCTTACAGTGGTCCTATAGAACTTCTCCTAGCTTTAATTTTGTTTGTGACATCGTCCTCAATCTCTCCAATCTCCTAAATTATCAATCTAAGATATTGAAAATAATCTCTTTTAGGCATTTCTTGACCATCCATATTAAGTACTTCCTTGTTCCTACTCCTATTATTACTGAACTTGTATTCCATATATTTTGTCTTAGTATGGCTAATTTTAAAACCTTTAGATTCTAGAGCATGTTGGGCTATGTGACCACTTAAAGGCGTTAAGAGAGCATGTACTGAAATTATTCATGTAGTGATGTGATGGCTCCAGTAGGAGTGTGGTCCGGGGTGGATTGTGAGGCATCGCTGATGCCATGAATCACCTGATATTTGATGGGCTATGTCACAAATTGATGTATAAAACCCGTAGCCTTGGGCATTTGTGCGAAACCCCAAGCATTTGTGCAAAATCGATAAGGGTTTTGATGTGGGGTCATCCTATAATGAGGTCAGAGTTAGGCCCAGGGTGGTTGGCCAGGATACAGGGTGTAATCTATGGGCTACGATTGTGTCTCCTTCATTTATTGGTTAACTTTGATTGTCCAAGCATGAAACCTTGTGATGGACTGTGGGTCATAGCAATTGTTGGGTCAGTTTGAGAAGATAACAATGAGATGTAGTTTCTAGAAGGGATAAAGTCCTCAATATATTGTGATATTCTTGGCTCTTTGGATCCTTCCCACCAAATCTTTTTAAATATTTTTAATTATACTTTAGATAATTAAAATGAATTTTTAGATCCCTCTGGATATTTTATTTCAGTGACAGAGGATTTTGAGATATGCTAAAATCAATTTTCTGGATTTATTTATTTCAAAGAGAAAGGAAAAATATTTATTGATTTCTAAAAATCTATTTTATTCATCTAAAATTCATTTGCGGGTCCCACTAGGTGGGGGCATGGTGCCCACATAAGCCACACATGGCGCGCGCCCCACCTCTTCCTCCTTTCCTTTATTGAATGGCTTGGCAAGCAAGCCTTCTAGATGCTTTTGAAATTAAAAGAAGACGTTCTGAAATAAGGTTGATTGTTTTATAATAGGAAAGTGTAGAGATTGATTAAAATTGAACTTATTGAAAGTTATGTGTAATTTTCAGTTTTATGTATTGAATGAACTTGTCTTTTGGTGGCATGCAAGTGAGAATCCATGGCATCTCTTGTGATTCTCTTGATTTAAAGGTTGTATTTGGACGTGTAAGTGAACCGGGTGGTAGAATAAAAGAAAAGAAAGAAAATTTTTAATGGGTACATACTTGCCTATGTCACGTAGTCCTACTTTTAGTGATGTCGCCTCTAGTCTCATCAATCAAATTATGTCATTCGCAAACAACATGCACCATGGTACATTATCAAATAGCTGCCTAGTTAGCTCGTCCATAACTGAAGCAAAGAGATATGGACTCAGTGCTTACTCCTGATGTACGCCTAGTGTCACAAAAGTTACTTGTCTCTCTACTAGTTGTGCTCACACTTATTAGCACTCCCTCGTACACATCTCTCACCATGTTAATGTAACCTCTGGAGACTCCTTTCTTTTTCAACACCCACCAAATTAAATCTCTAGGTACTTTATTTGTGCTTCCTCTAAATCAGTAAAGACCATGTAGAGGTCTTTTCTCTTCTCTCTAAACTTCTCCATCAATTGCTTAAAGCAGGAAAATAGCATCAATTGTTGACTTCTCTAGTATAAAACCTAACTGATTTTCTGATACACCCATTTCATGCCTTATTCGTTATCCAATCACTCTCTCCCACAGCTTTATAGTGTGCCTCATTAGTTTGATCCCGCGATAGTTCATACAGTTCTGTATGTCTCCTCTATTCTTGTAAATAGGTACCACAGTATTTTTTCTCCGTTCGTCTGACTTTTTTTTGTTCTGAACACATTGTTGAACAGCTTGTCAGTCAGCATATGCTAATCCCCCCTATGCACTTCCAAACCTCTATTGGAATACCATCTGGTCCTAAAGCCTTTCTTACCTTCATCTTTCTCAAAGCTTCTTTCACCTCAAATATCCTAATCCTACAAATGTATCTATGACCTCCGCCCTTATTCATATCAAATGTTCTCTTAATGCTATAATCCCACAGTGTTCGTGATTTAACAAATTTTAAAAATAAATTCTCTACCTTTTGTTGACTCATCATCCTTCACCAAGACTCTTTCATCCTCACTCTTGATCTATTTAATATGATCTAGATCCCTACACTTCCTCTCACTCATTTTTGTAAGTTTGAAGACATATTTTCGCCTTCTCTTGTCCTCAGTTTATTGTATAGATTATTATATGCCTTAAGTTTAGCCTCACTTTTTTTCTTAGCGTTTTTCTTACTATTTTAATATTCTTTTGAGTTTTGATCATTTCTATTATATTGTCAGCTTTATAACATGATCGTTTATGGCTAAATAGCCTTCTGACTTCCTCATTCCACCACCAAGTTTCCTTATCAGAATTTCTTTTCCCTCTAGTTTCTCTTAAAACCTTTTTCCACTTTGTTAATACAGTCAACCATCTCATTCCACATAATATTTACTTCACCCACAGAATTTCATTTTCTTTCTTTCACCAATTTATCTCAAAATAAGTCCATTTTCTCCTTTTTTAAATTCCACTACTTAGCTCTTGACACCTATTAATTTCACTCCTCTTCCACATCCATACCCACAAGCCTATGTTGTGTGGTTAAAACTCTCATGGGATAACCTTACAATCTTTACATGATAAGTGATCTATCTTCTCAACTAGAAATAAGTCTATCTACCTATTTTTATATAATCTATTTTTATAGGTTATTAAATGTTCATCTTGCTTTTTAAAATAAGTGTTTCCTATTGCTAGGTCATAAGCCGTAGAAAAATCCAGAATAGCCTCACCCATCTTATTTCTTACCCCAAAACCACATCCCACACGTATTCTTTCATATCTTCTAGTATCTTTTCCTACATGACCATTTAAGTCCCCTCCTAAAAAATTCCTCCCTCTATTTGGTATTTCTTAAACTAGTCCATCCAAATCCTCCCAAATTTCTCTCTTAATTACATCGTCTAGTCCTACCCGTGGCGGTATAAGCAATAATTACATTAGTTATTTTCTTCCCTAACAGAAGTTTATTTATTTGGAACCTATCATTGACTCTCTTGAAATTAACAATTTTACCCTTTAAATCTTTGTCTACTATTACACTATGCCATTTCTATTATTATCATTTCTTATATACGAAAGCTTACATCCATCAATTTCCTTCGCTTTCCTTTTTTCGCATAGTTTCCTATAGGCAAGCTATGCTAACTCTCCGTCTTATTGTATCCACTAACTTTGTACTCTTATTTGTTGTCATTCCTACATTTCGTGTATCTAAACGAATTTTATTCTCACAAACTAGCTTCTTTACCCACACTTGTCCAGAATGACACAGAAACCCTTGCCTACTTATCACCACCACCGAATGTTGTTGCAGAGCGTCACTTCCAGAGAACAACCTAGCTAACCCTTGCTCATTTCTCACTGCACGTGGGTGTACAGTTCGAATCACGTGCATGTGTGCGCTCTTGTGACTCGATTATGCCCTGATAAAGCGAATGCAGACTAGAAGCCCACAACAAAAAATGACAACTTTATTGCTATGAGAAGTAAATACAGAGGAGGGGGGACATTTGCTCTCGAATTCGGCAGAATCTGGACCCTCTTAGACCACCGTATTTGGTACCGGGGAAGCCCTCTCATCGAGACTTAGTCGTGCTAACAGTTTAAAATGAGGCGGAACCTCAAATGACTAAAGAAGCCGACCGCTCACAAGAGGCCCGTGTACCCTTCGAATTCCTGACGAAGAGCTCACGAACTTTCCAGCTCAAAACCCATCGAGTCGGACCCTTTTTCCACCATTTCGACCCAAATTTCTTTCATAAAATTGTAGACGAAACAACCATGATTGATTTGCAGCAAATTTGAGTGAAAACTGTCCTCAATACATCAAGTTTTGCTAATTTTGAGCTGCGGTTATCCATTTCAGGTAAAAATTGCATACCCATATCTAAACCTCATCCTTGCACTCGAATTTGGCCGTTATTTGATGATTAACTAGCAGATTCTTATGGAGGATGCTGAGACAGATGTTTGGTGAAAATTTCGGCTCAAGACGATGTCAAATTGGAGCAATATGACTCTTTTATTTCTTTCTACTTTTGGAAACCGTAGTCTGAAAAATTAAGGCAATTTCTCACTAGGATTCGCTCCCTTAATTGGAACTTGATCGTGTATTTCCATATATATGGATGAGTTCATCTCTGAGTTAGGAAGCTTCCAGCCAAAATTTGGCTTGAAACGCCATACGGATTGTGAGATATTGCTCCGAGAGTGAGTGGAGGTCATGGGGACTGATACACATCACTTGTTGCAAAACTCCAACATTTTTGACTCGATTCAACCTCGATTCAAGTGGATGAATCTAGTAATCCATATATGGATGAAGAACTCATGTTGCAAGGAACAACATACTGAAATTTGAGCTTGTTTTGCTATAGGAATTCGGAAATATGGCCCCCGAATTTTTGCAAAAAATTTCATTGCTTGCTGTAATTCCAATAAAGATGATGAACAACAGATAGAGTATAGTCTGTTCCTCTTTTCTGCGTGGTCCCCCTACGGTGCACTGAAGATGATCCTGGATAAGACATTTCTGGATATCAAATTTGGCTGAATTTTTTGTCAAGGGCTCCTCATCATCACCTTCATCTTAGAAGAATTTGAAGCTCATTGGCCACTTATTTATTGGGTTCCTCTTTTACAGTTGGACCAATTTAGATGGACCCTACCTACGGATAAAGACATTGGCCATTTCTCCTTCATCCAATGTCAAATTGGGCTCAAATTTGGTCCATAGACTTTCTATTTTGATATCTTCCTCCCAAAAAGTTGTTAGGCCATTTATCTTTGTATATCTTGAGAAAGCTTTGTAAATTGGCCTTAGATCAATGTTGTTAAATGGACCGTTGAGCTACGCCGGACCATATCTTGGTCATCCGACCTCGGATTGGCCCGTTTCAGAGAGTAGCCTTAGGGTACCTTAGATTAAATATTGAACTGTCGCATTATCATTTTAGTCTCATTTTGATTACAGTTTGACCATGTCTCTTTTTAGACTGTCTGATTGCTGATTTGGGTATGATTAGGCTCAGATCTTCCTCATTTCTGGCAGGGAGCTTTATTTCATCATATCTAAGGGACATTTCATCTTTTTATTTATCATGATAATGCTTTTTACCCACTATAGCCACTTCCATTGGTTCTTTGGGTACAGTCATTGTGTTGGGAATTTATTCTGCAAGATATCGCCACTTCTTGAGTTTGGTGATATTTTATTTGGGAAAAAATACCCCCAAATACTAGGTGCCGGTACAGCACATGGCTTACAAGGAACGCCCTAGCATTAGCATATAACATAGGTTCAAGATTCAAAGAAAACTTTGGCAAAGTTTTACCATGGTTGCCTGCCTAATACATCCCTCCTTCTTTACCCAAGCTTGGGACTGGCATGACCGGTTTGAAACAGGCTAAGGCAAAGTTAATCAACTAAGAAAACCTACATACAAAATGAAAAGTGATGAAAAGCTCATTTCGTTGATATTATACCCCCACGAAGCTTTCAGTCAAATCGAATTTCAACATTCAAAATCTCCCAATCCAAGATTTTGAATACTTTTTGTGGAACTAAGCATGGGATTTAATTAACTACACCAAAAAAAGCTTAGGAAGAAATTTAAAGGGTGGATCGAGCTAGGGTGGCAAAAATTTCACAAGAAATCAACTTCAGCCAAAATCCTAATTTAATTAAAAATCTCTCGAGTCCAAGATTATTGCTTTCTTTTGTTAAACCAAATCTAAAGTATTCAGTCGATAAATGATGGAAGAAGAGGCCTAGGCTTAAAGTTTGAGATCAGACTGAGCT
Organism: Amborella trichopoda; assembly: GCF_054954075.1. Taxonomy (NCBI): domain Eukaryota; kingdom Viridiplantae; phylum Streptophyta; class Magnoliopsida; order Amborellales; family Amborellaceae; genus Amborella; species Amborella trichopoda. The sequence goes on from NC_142340.1 coordinate 19,620,171, forward strand.
CAAACGAGAGCAAAGATGGAAGAAAGAGGGGACGGTTTTCCCCTTTTAAACTGAATTTTAATCAAACTCGACAATTTCCTATAGACTCACTAAGTGAGTCGGAAACTAGCCGCGTTGCTAGTAACTTAGATGAGTCTTACAACAGTGATCCCCAGACAAGTTTGGGGGAATTTTGGGCTCGGCAAGCTATTGAGCCCAAGTAACTAGAGTGCATCCAAGTTAGACTCACTGATATATATATATATATATATATATATATATATATATAGAGAGAGAGAGAGAGAGAGAGAATATAATATATATATATATATAAAGAGAGAGAGAGAGAATATATATTTACTTAGACTCACCGACACACACACACAGAGCCATACATATATAGGAAGTTAGGAACACATGTCAATGCACAAGATAATGCGTACTTCTATTAACATTCTCTTGATTGTCAGTAGCCATAGCTATATTGGCGCATTTAAGGAAAGTCCTTATATCTCGATTGCTCAAATAAAGTGGTGGCGAAAAGGTCAACAGAACAAATGCTCTGGTAAGAGCCACTAATGATTCTCATAATGAACACCATTCATTACCATCTCATATTGTTGTGGAAAGGCCAAGCTGTACTATTGGATTTGCAAAATTAACCATTTTAAATGGACAATATTCAATATTATAGGGGAGAGCAACAATCATCAAACTTTGATATGAAGATAATCTTTATTAATAATGTATCTTATGATGTCTAAACTGGTAGTAGAAGCAAAAATTTGACAGAACCCAAAGCTATTTCAGTCAGTGCAGAAATCGAGACCAGTTGCACATGATGTTAAGGTGCAACACAAGGGAGCTTCAAACAATGGAGAGGTGGAGGAAATACTGGAGATGATTGTGGGAATGGAAGAATAGTTTCGATCATTACCCAAACAGAGTGATAGATGAAATGCAATGCATGCTAGATGGCCTCTTAATTAGGAAGAACCTTGTGCTTCCATTAAAATTTTACAATGCAACTCAAACATTAGGTGTATTCTCTCTAGGAAAAAGCAAGGATTCCATGTTCAAGATGCAATTAGGGCATGAAATCTTTGTTGTGTATCAGAAGGCATCCACTAGTAATGATGTAGTGGATAAGCTAACATATATACTTTTGTGAGATGCCACTGTGGTAGCACAGGGTCTACGTAATGATTTGTCGAAATTCTGCTCTTCTAGACTATCATGTAGGGAATTTCGAAGGGTGCATATAACCCTTGGTGAATTGGGCACCATGCTGTTTGTTCTTGATGCTAAATATGCAGGATCTTATGACTAGCTATCCCAGTTTTCCGAAAGCTAAGCCCCTATATTATCATACAAAACAACGATAATTCTTTAAATAACGCTAAACAATTCAGCAATAAGAAGTTCAGGAGTCCCCTGAGATTCAGAATTGCTGCAGACACGAAAGGATAGAAGTTGGATCAATTCGTTGCACATTCCATTGGTACAGTCATGCAAAGCTATAGGAAATGGCGAATACCTTTGTTCTATTTCTCTCTGAAGCTGGAAGAGAATTGGCAGTTCCAGAAGTAAATAATGATGCATTCTGTGAGTTCAAAGGAAAGTATGTGGACAACATAGAACTCATCCCCTCAACATGACCATGATGAGGAGAAAGATCAACCTGTAAAATGAAAGAAGCCCATTTCAAATCCCTGTTAACAAACACATCAATTAAATGATAGTGTATATGAAGGTCAAGGTGGACAACCTTGGAAATTGAAATACTTGGAATTGAAGAACCAATAAGAAATCCCATGAAAATTCCACATAGCACAGCTACAATCAACCTAGGAGACTCAGTAGATTTCTTTCTATGGAGGCTGCAGGCATGAAGTCAGAACAATGATATCAGACAATTTCTGATGTTCGTACAGAGCCAAAATGAGTCAAATCCATATCTTATTGCAATGAATTAAGAGAATGCAAAATGATTGAGAGAACTAACAACCTGTGCATGATTCCTGCCATTACATTTTTCCATGTGATGTGAGTAAATATTTTCACTTTGGCAGAATATGTAACCAGTAGCCGACAACACTAGCAGTTTTTAATAATCCATCTTCAAACATATCTGCTACCTCAAAAATAGAGGAGTGTCACACTATGCCAAACATGCAAAAGATTAGAAGTGGGTATAATTGAAAAACAAAGAAAAGCAATTTAAATATAAATGAAACCAGACAAAAGACATAATTCATTAATGATTTAGCACAAGAAATGAACTACTCAAGCAATTTACAATTTGCTACTCAAAAGCACATAGATATGCTTTTGGTGAGATGGATGCAGATATAAACGATACGAATAAGAAATACCAGAATAGAAAAGGAGGAATGCTACGCAATAAAAACACATAAATATGAAGTGCAGCATGTCCCTGAAAAAATGACATTTCGTTTTCAGATCCAACATCTTAGTCAGATAAAAAACTATAAAAATCGCCAATGACCTCAATAACATCCATATCTCCCATATCGACCTAAAGCAAAGTAATTAAAACCACAACTAGAAGAATTGCATCATGAACTCATCTCCTTCACATAACTATGGAATGACTTGTGCTAAGCCGTCACTCTTCACCTTGAGTGGCAAAAATTACATGGCAAGATTTGATAGAAACTGCTCCTTGGATATGTTTCAGATCTCAAATCCATCATTAAGATGGATTTTTTGAAGGGAACTGCATTTGAATAAGGACGCAACAACCCAAAATTTTTGCACACATGTATGCCTCATCTAAGTGCTCCAAATAAAAAATGGATACACACCAAAAGTGTGGGCCAAATGTGCATGTCATTTCAATGAATATAGGCTGTCCAGATTGCCTTCTGTCCTTCAATCTAGGACGTCCCCAAAAAAAAAATATTAACCTGGTATTTTATTGATTTGTAAACCATGTAAACCCCTGCAGAAACCAAGAGTACACTAAGTATAGTTACTTTGATCAGTGAAAGTAGACACACATAACTGATATAAATTTTCACGTGTTGCCAATGGTTAAAGAGAATAGCCATAGTCGTTACCCTTGATTAAGCTGACTACTAACAACCAGGTGGACATATGCGAAGAAGGAATGAACAAGAGACAAATCAAACAATAGCTAATACACCACCATTGAAAATGCATTAACATCATTAAAAAAGTGGTCAAAAGTGGACAATATAGGAGAACTTACAATAAACAAGAAATTAAAAAAAATAATAATAATTCTAAATGCCTGCTTATAAAGAGGCACAACAGCACACATGATGCCCCAACCATGAAATTTAACTCAAGAGTATGAGAAACTCAGCAAAAAGTAAATATAAAACTAGAAATTCAGTAGCCTCTTGAACTACCAAGGTATCGACAGGCGGGTAGAGCAAAAGTTATCAGCACTAACGACAAAGGATGACAAAAAAAAAAAATCTAAATCCTTGCTTATAAAGTGGCACAGCAGCACACATGATGCCCTAACCATGAAACTTTTTAACTCAAGAGTATGAGAGACTTAGCAAAAAGTAAATATAAAGCTAGAAATTATGTGGCTCTTGAACCACCATGTTATCAAAAGGCAGGTAGAGCAAAAGTAATCGGTGTGAGAGACAAAGGATGACAGTTTTATCATGACGTTTGAAACTCAAGAAATTATGTCGTTTGAAACTCAATCCACAGTTCCCCGGAGGGACTGACTAAAAACGAAAAAAGAAGCTCTAGACTCTGCAGAATCAAAAGGAATTGCAAATCCAAGTCAAAACTAGACTGGTTTGCCCAGAAACAATAGCCCTTAGATAAAATACAAATAGATCAAAAGGAACTGAAAAGTTTGCATGCAAATTTGGCAAAGCTTTACCTCTGTCTTGAAAAAGAGGAAGGATTCCTCAGAAATACAGAGGCTGTGTCCTATTGCTTGAGCCACATTAAGATCTTTTCTAGTTTGTTTTGTAAGTCAATTTTTTTAGGTAAATGAAATACGTGTGAATTCCACTTTCCATTTATTAGCAGTCACTGCGATTTGTGTTTTGGAGTGAGAGTGTGGCTTTTTCCTTTCCTCTTTTCTCTGCGGAATCTCTTCCAATTTCGGGCAAAGTCAGAAATGGTGATTTTAAGAGAAAGCAGAGAGAGGTTCAGTACCTTTCTTGGCGGCTTTGAACGGTTTGAATGATTTAATTTATTAGTATTTAGTAGTGGTGGGACCAAGGATCACAAGAAAGGCATTCATCATGATACCGTAAGAGTTGGTGGGACTGACTCTTCAGTCGCAGTTATGTTGAGTTTGCATATTTTGTTTTTTTATTGGGCGCGGTTTGTTTAGAGCCGAGGCTCTAAAAAGAAATATGATTTATATTTTCAATCTTTAGTTATAAAATTTAAAGTTTTAAAAATAGGGTAAATCGATCATATCTATAAAAACTTGAAAATCTAAAAAATTGACGGTCGAAAATAAGTTACAAGATACCTTATTTTCAAAACTTGAAATTCATTTTTTTCTCATGTCCATGCATCTTGATGTCAAGATTATCAATTTAATGATATTCGAGTATAAAAATGACCTATTCTAGTGAATGTTTTGAAGTAGGCTCTAATTTGATTATTTAGAGCCTAGGCTCTATATAAACGTTTTCCTTTTTTATTTGGGAATTGTTTATGAAAAATTGGTTGATTTAGGGGAGGACCGCATTTCTATGTATGGGGTTCAGAAAGTATAAAACATCCATTTTAAAAGATGGATGCAAGTATTTCTATCTAAAAATAATAGAAACTAATGTTCCAAATGTTCTCTTACTAGAATTATTAATGCTAATTTTTAAAATTTATTTATTTTTGGGTGTGGTTTTCATAAGGTTGCAACCTTAAACAATCCAACTTATGTGCACCTTTAAATTTTATCATAATATATAATTTTGACGTAAAATGTTCTTAGGATTATCTCAAAATCTATTTTTATATCTAATTAAAAAAATTTAAATTCCAAAAATGGTTAAAATCAAGTAGATCTATAAATATATGAAAATTTTGAAAATGAATGGTGTAGATAATATGTTGTAAAATGCACTATTTTTAAGACTCGAAATTTTTTTATTTTTCATAGTCATACATTTCGATGTCGAGATGATCAATCACATGGTTTTTCAACACTAAACCAACATTTTTTCAAGTCATACATTTTGATGTCAAGATGATCAATCACATGGTTTTTCAAAACTAAAATAACCTTTTTTGATGGATTTTTGAGGTGCATCCGTAGTTCTACATTTTAAGGTTGCAACCTTATATAAACTTTTTCCTTTACTTTTTCATATTCATGATCTCCATCTTAGAGATTACATGTCCTTAAAAATTGTCTTAAAATCCATCTCAAAAATAGATTTATTAAGAGGCCCACATTTTTACATATGCGGGCTTGGCCTTATAGAAACCGGATTCTTATATTGGAAGAAATTTACACCCTATAGAAAAAGCTAAGCTGATTAAACGTTATTTTGGTTTTGGGGAACGCTGGATGCGTCATCTTGATGTCCTTGAATGTTGAAAAAAAACATGGATTTATGTTGTGAGAAAAAAAACATGGATTGTGAGAAAAAACATGGATTTATTTAAATTTTTATAGACATGATCTTCTTGAGTGAAAAATTTATTTACTTTTCGTATACATTATCTCCATTTATGTTTTGTATATGGGTCATAGTCCTTTTTTTTACCTTAAATTTTAAAATGGGTGGTTGTAAGAGAGTCATTAAATTGATACAGTTCCAAAATATTATATTCTTGGACTTCGTGACTCATCTCAATCCATCCAATTTGATATCTAATGAATATGAATGATCGTGACCTTCTTGTACAAAAGATTAATTGTTTCTTTGTAGGCAATCCCATAAAAATATTGTATCTTATAATACATCATTTGGACAATTTATTTTGAAGTATTCATAGATACGCCAAATCTACAATATTCTTAAAACTTCAAATTTCATAAAGAAGGGTGGAAAGCACATGAACTTCACTTACTATTGGGCTTTTGATTTGAAGCTTTAACACATTAGGGAAATGTTTCTATAATTATATTAAAACCTAGAGCATGATCTTAGGCTATCAGAGTCAAAATGAGACACATAACTGGTTTTTACAATTTAAAATAAAGTCCTTAAAGGATTTTTCCAATTGGTTTAAAGATTGGTTCCTCAAAACCAGAAATATTACCAAGAGACTTAACCAAGTCTCAAAGGATATTTATTGAATATAATAAAAATAACCCTAAAAGGGCTATGCACTTATATTTTGTTTCCTTATATGAGGTGCCCTAGATTATGAAATGGTCTTATGAGATCTCAGATGATAGCAATGATAGATGTGATTATATCCCAGAATTGCAACGGAAAATATTTGTCCATTGGTGGGATGGATACACCTGTCCTTCTCTTAAACCAGAGAACTTAACTCTTCCAAGAGTTTCAAAAAATGATACTCTTGAACCCGAGAACTCATTCTTGAAACAAAGGAATAAAAAAATGATCTAGTAAGATATGTAGAAGATCTATTAAAAAAAAAATACTAAAATGACTAAAAAAGAGCTAAAACGATAACTCCGAATAACCCTGGTGGCCGAAGAAATTGAAGATATGTCTACCTGAGCTAGTTCAACAAAAGAAGATAATGAGGAAGGGCCTAGCAAAGAAATGTCGCCATTTTCTTAACCATACGAATAGACCGTATGAATAGATGATGGGATGGATCAACTCCAAAATATCCAGGACACGTGTCCTAGAAGAATCCATAAAAATGGCCAGCAAGACAAGTGGCCGACCAGAAGAATCTACTATAGCCACTTTCACATGAAAACACTATGGAGGACCTATGGATCTAATAAAACTTAAAGATCACCGACACATTTTGATGACTTAATAAGATTTAAAGTCCACTGACATCTTTAGTGGACTTGAAACCCGTTGAACTCCGAGGCCTATAAAGGGAATGGGTTGCATCCCATCTGGATATTTCAAAGTTCTCTGCATTCTCTCTCTCTCTCTCTCTCTCTATAAAATAGTATTGTGTTACAGAGAGAGAAAATGTAGAGAACTTAGAAAAGCAAGGAAAACTAAAAGGGTAAACTTTGAGATGTCCAGATGGGAGGCGCCCTGTCCCCTTTATAGGCCTCGGATTTCACAAGGTTTTAAGTCCGCTAAAGGTGTCAGTGGACTATAAATCTTATTAAGTCCGCAAAAGCTGTCTGTGGATTATTTTCTTAAGTCCGTAGGTCCTCCATAGTGTGTTCACGTGAAAGTGACTATAGTAGATTCTTGAGGTCGGCCACCTTTCTTGCTGGCCATTTTTATGGATTCTTCTGGGACATGTGTCCTGGATATTTTGGAGTCAATCCGTCTCATTATCTATTCGTACGGTTGAGAAAAGGGTAACATTTCTCTGTTAGTCCTTTCCTCATTAACTTCTTTTTCTGAACCGGCTGAGGTAGACATATCTTCAGTTTCTTCGGCCTCCAGGGTTATTAGGAGTTGACTTTTTAGCTCTTGTTTAGTCATTTTAGGATTTGTTTCTATAGATCTTCTACATATTTTACTAGATCATTTTGTGATTTCTTTGTTTAAGGAATGAGCTCCTCGGGATCGGGAGTATCATTTTTTGGAACTCTTTTAAGAGTTAATTTCTTTGGTTTAAGAGAAGGTTAGGTGTATCTATCCCACTAATGAACAAATATTTTTCGTTGCAAATCTGGGATATAATCCCATCTATCATTGCTATCGTCTAAGATCACATAAGACCATTTCATAATCCAAGGCACCTCATATAAGGTGAAAAAATATAAGTGCATATCCATTTTAGGGTTATTTTTATTATATTCAATAAATATCATTTGAGACTCAGTTAAATCTCTCAGTAATATTTCTGGTTTAGAACCCCATGTGAAGAACATCTTTAAACTAATTGGGAAAATCCTTTAAGGATTTTATTTTAAATTGTACAAACCAATGGTTTAAAAACCGGATCGGTGACCCGGATCGGGCTTTTCAAAAACCGATCCGGATCGGCGAATCGGAGATCCGGATCGGCGAATCTGCGGTCCGGATCGGAATCGGGTGAATCGGTCAGAATAAAGCTTCAAAAAAATCCGAAAAAATTATTAAAATTCATTATAAATATTGTTTTTTAGGAATTCAATAAAAAATGAGGGTACTCCATTAAGAATTTTCATGTTTTTGGATGAATATGCGAATATTGATATGTCCTATGTTTGGCAATTTTTTTACCTTTGCTAGCATTAAGAATTGCCACCATCTGTTTTTTTACATTACTAGGGACACTAGTGCATGCAGAAACTTCTCCCTTAACCCCTGCCAAGTGTTGCTTGAACCTATGTACCCCACTACTTATCACTCTTTGACAGTAATTACAAATAATTTTGTCTTTCTTGTTGAGATCAAGTCTGACCCCATGTTGCCATGCAGGGTCTTCTATAGATCTTGACATGATTCAACTGTTTTAAGATGTAAAAATTTTAAATTAACCTGACAGTTCAAAAAGAAAAATAATCACAATATGTAGTGATAATATGTTGCGGTAGTTCATGTAGTCATATTCGTTGTTATTTGTTATTGCAAAATACCTTTTTTGACAATAATATTTCGTACATATCAATTACAAACATTTAGAATAATACAAAATGCAAGCTCCAAACATGGCTACAACTCAATTATCAAGAACATACATTTTTTGCATTAAAAAATTAATAATAAAAACAATTCTTCAAAGAGCCGGCTAACATCAGTCATTCCAACTTAAAAATCCATGAACAACAAATAAAAAAAATACAGTTTTGTATTGAAAATATAATAACATGCATTTTTTTGCATAAATAATCCATCAACATACAATTTTTTCAACAAAAACTTTAACAATAAAAATTTAAAATATGGTTTAATACCTCATGATAATTAAAACCTTGTCACGATTTTCACATCTTTTCGGAAAATCATCAATTTTCAAAAAATTCGATCATGAAAAAAAAAAAAAAAAAAATTACAGCAAACTCAAACAATAAAAATTAAAAATTAGGTTTAAATGTTTAATACATCATGATAATCAAAACTTTATCACGATTTTCACATCTTTTCGAAAAATCATCATTTTTCAAAAAATTCGATCATGGATAAAAAGAAATAAAAAAAAAAAGTACAGCAAATTTTCAAAAAATTCGATCATGGATTAAAAAAAAAATTAACAAATTTTCAAAAAGTTCGATCATGGATTAAAAAAAAAAATTCATAAATTTTCTAAAAATTCGATCATGGATTACAAAAAATTCGATCATGGATTACATAAAATTCGATCATGGATTACATAAAATTCGATCTTGGATTACATAAAATTCGATCATGGATTACAAAAAAAAAAAAAAACATAAAAAAACAAAAAATTCGATCGTGGATTACAAGAACAAAAAAAAACAATTCCATCATGGATTACAAAAAATTCAATCATGGGTTACAAAAAAAAAAAAAACACAAAAAATTCGATCAAGGATTACAAGTAAAAAAAACAAACATTTTGATCATGGATTACAAAAAAGTTGATCATGGATTACAGAAAATTCGATCATGGATTACAAAAAATTCGATCATGGATTACATAAAATTCAATCATGGATTACAAAAAAGTCGATCATGGATTACAGAAAATTCTATCATGGATTACAAGAAATTCGTTCATGGATTACATAAAATTCGATCATGCATTACAAAAAAAAAAAACAAAAAAAAACAAAAAATTCGATCGTGGATTACTAAAAAAGAAAAAAACAATTACATCATGGATAACAAAAAATTCAATCATAGATTACAAAAAACTCTATCATGGGTTACATAAAAAACAAAAAACAAAAAATTCGATCATGGATTACAAAAAAAAACAAACATTTCGATCATGGATTACAAAACATTCGATCATGGATTACAAAAAATTCTATCATGGGTTACAAAAATAAAAAATAAAAAATAAAATTCGATCATGGATTACAAGAAAAAAAAACAAACATTTTGATCATGGATTACAAAAAATTCGATCATAGATTACAAAAAATTCTATCATGGGCTACAAAAAAAAAAAAAAAAAAAAAAAAAAAAAAAATTTGTTCTTCACAGAGTCGTTTTACATAAGCGATTTTAACTCAAAAATTCACCTCCAAGTGAATAAATTACATCCAATTGACTATATTTTCTGATAAACAACAATATAAGGAATCAAAAACCTAAATTTTTAACACATTATTTCTAATATATCATGAAAACAAAATCAAAAGGCGGAAAAAAAAAAAAAAAAACAGCGGAATTTTTTTCCCCTGACATCTCACTGTTCATATCAAATTTCTTGCTGTAATTGACCAAATTACGTAAAATTAAAAATTTTAAATCATACTAGACACAATAAAGATTAAAAACCCTAATTATTGAACTCATTTTGTTCAAAATATGCCATGAAATAAATCAAATGGCGGAAAAACAAAAAAACCCAAAGTTCTTACCTGTTTTTGTGAACCGAAGCCTTCAATCTCCAAAAAAGTCTGTTTTTCTCAACGATTTTCACAAATTAGTAACAAAATCTTTTGATTCACAGCTTTAAGATCAATATGCCAACAAATTTTGAAAGATTCATGCCCTATTTGGCATGAAATTTCAAAAATGGCGGAAACCCTAAACCCCGAATTTTTCTTGATCCAAAAACAACCAATTTTTCCACCATTAAATCGTTAAAAAAGCTGAATAAAGCTGTTTACAGCCTGAAAAACAGATCACGTGCCGAAAAAAACAAAAAAAATGATCAAAAAATGACAAATTTGAAAAAAATCCGTGAAGAACACTGTGCAACCCGTGTTCTTCACGGACTCGCCGATTCCGCACAGTGAATCGGCGAGTCACTGTGCGGAATCGTCCGGTTCTCTCTAGAACCGGACGATTCCCGGTTTTTGAACCGATCCGGTCCCTTTTTCGTGAATTCCGAGTCGAACCGGGCGAGTCCGGTTCGACTCGGCGATTTTTAAAACGCTGGTACAAACCAACTATGTGTCTTAGTTGGATTCTGGTAGCATAAGATCATGCTCTAGGCTTTAATATAATCATAATAATTGTAGGACCTTAATTTTAGGCCGCTATTGCTCAGATATCTTATCTTTAAAAGATCAAATCCCTAATCTCTATAAGATATAATCTTTAGTATTTGTAGTTTTGAGTATGCTATTGCATAAGAATTTCTGTAATAATGATGTATAAATATAGACTTAGTTTCAGTCAGGATATTTTCATAATACTCTTGGGTGTTTCCCTCTAATTCTGGGTGCATATGATCTTCAAGATATATAGCAGCAATTTCAGATGGTGTTTTAGCCGAATGATCATTTTCTATTATAATAAGAGAGATATTATACGTTTCTATAAATGGTAAATTTTGAGGGAGTATTATGGGGATTATGAGTCCTTAAAGGGGTATTAGAGTGAGGGTGAGATATTATTATCTCTTTATTTGAGGTCTAGCATAAGGACGGAGATCTTATTTCTTTGGGTACCATTTCCTTTGAGGTTCCGATTTTAGCCAAGATCTTCTTTCTTTTATTAGCCTTGCAAAAATTCTCTAGACAGAAAATCAGGTAGAGAATTCTTAGATCCGTTAATATGCTCTATTTCAAAATCATAAGCGGAGAGTATAGCTTGCCATCTAGCTAATATTTGCTTAGATGCCATGTTTTTAACATCTTTTATTGAAATTTTTTTAACAGACTTTGTAGTCTGTCCTGATAAGAAACCTTTTATATAACACATTACTTTCGAATTTAGTGACGCAATGGATTATGGCCAGTGCTTCTTTTTTTACAGTAGAGTAGTTTTGTTGTGTTGGCTTCCTAACCATATAGGTGTATCTTACCAGTTGTTCTTTTTCTTGTCATGACATTCTTTATTTTTAAAGACCACCAAGACCTATTTCAGAAGCATCTGTTTCAATTATCTTATATGCTTCCGAATGAGGTATAGCCAACCAAGGCAATTCTTTGGCTTTCAATTTTAATTTCCTGACTGCCAGAGTGTGTTCATCTGTCCATTCAGGAGGATTCTTCCTCAACCTTTCATATAAAGGTTTGCTATCAAAAGCTAAATTTTTATACAAATCAGCAATATAATTTAAACTTCCTAAAACTCTTTGCAATTGAGTTTTATCTTTAATTTGATCAGGAAACTTACTAGAAATTTCAATGGTCCTTTCTATTGGAACAATAGTTCCTTGATATATTTTGTGACTGAGAAATCTTACCCTGGTTTGAAAACGTTTGATTTTCTTTGCAGACACCACTAATCTTACATCCTTAATAACCTTTAGAAAAATGTTAAGGTGTTTCCAGTGTTGCTCTATTGTTTCAGAGTATATCAACACATCATCAATATATACAATGGAAAAATGTGTATATGGATTGACAATGTTATTCATAATATTTTAAAATCCAGAAAGAGCACTTTTTAATCCGAATGGCATAACATTCCATATATAGTGCCCAAATGGAACTATGAAACATGTTTTATATTTGTCATTTTCAGGAATTTGAACCTGCCAATAACCAGACTTCATATCAAACTTTGAAAAAATAGTGGCATTACTTAACCGATTAAGCATATCTCTTTTATTAGGAATTGGGTACCTTATACATCTTAAAGCCTTATTTAGAGGTTTATAATTGATAACAAGCCTTGGGACTCCTCTTTCTAATTCAGTTGCTTTCTCAACATAGAAAGCTGGGCAACTATATGGGGAGTAGCTATTTCTAATGAGCTTCTTGTCTAGGAGCTCTTTGATTCCTTCTTGCACATTTCTAATAATATGCTACTCATTTGAATTGGTCTGGATTTTAAAGGGATTTGTCTTTCATTGAAAACTGGTTCATAAGGTAATTCTACTACATGCTGCCTTTTGTCCCGAAAGGCATTTGGGATTTCAAAGCAAACTTCATGTTCAAGTTTTCTTTGGAAATTATTTATTTCCTTTTCAAGTTTGGGATTTTTTAATTTTTCTTCAATACTTTTGTATAATCTTTTCTTTTAGAGATAGCAAAAAATTTTCTTTCCCTTTTATTTGATTTTTAATAAGGTTTATGTCATGGATTTTAGGTTTATCAATAAACTCAAACTTACCTTATATCCATCAACTTCTAATTCAATTCATGTTTCATCAAGTCTTATGATAGGATACAACATATTTAAAAATGGTGTTCCAAGTATTATTGGTTGATTTAAATTTTTAACCATAATAAATGGAATTATAAAACATTTTCCATTATTACATATTGCTGATTCCAAAAGTTTATATTTAATAACCATTCTACTTCCGTCAACAGTATTCAATATTTGAGATGACTTATCAAAATATTTGTAGGGACTTACTCCTCATTAATGCAATTTTAAATTTGTACCTGAATCAATAAGAGCAACTGATTTAAAACTATATTCTTTACTAACTACCATGTTAAGCAGAGTATAACATTTTTGGGTTACTATTCTGTCAATCATGTTAATATAAGTTAAATTTTTTAGATTAGTCAAAGTATTTAGATTCGATCTGGTTTCCTTTGTCCCTGGTGCTTGGGGATCATCTATTTGGTTTGAGAGTTCTGGTTGAAGGTTTTCTAATAGATCTTCAAAGGACTTTTCACTTTGTAAATCATCCTCTCCCCTCTTTTTAGGTAGGTATTAGCCAATTCGAGCATTTGTACGCTGTTTTTAAGAGTTATTAATTCATGTTTGACTTCATTGAGTTCATGTTTAAAATCTTGGGTAGTAGGTTCTTTATAAATATTACGTTTTTGGTGATATTTATTATGTCCTTGAAATTATATGGCTCTTCTCCTCTCTCTTTCTCCTTCTCGCTCTCTTCTTTCTCTCTTTCTCTCTCTTCTTTCTTTCATTCTCTATTTCTCTCTCCTCTCTCTTCCTCTCTCTTTCTCTCTTCTTTCTCTCTTCTCTCTTTATTTTTCTCCTCTCTTTTCTCTTTCTCTCTCTCTCTCTCTTCTTCTATCTCTCTCTCTCACTCGGACCCAAGGACAGTCTGAGCACCTCCCTCTTTCTTTCTCTCTCTCTCTCTTCACTTACCCCCTCTCTCTCTCTCATCCAGGAAGTCACAGACCCACGCTTAAGGCAAGCCCAGCTTCTCTTCTTCTCTTTCTCTTTCTTTTGCTCTCTTCTTCTCCTCTCTCCATCCGCCCCTCATCTCTCTCCGTTTTATCCGCCCCACTCCCTCTTCTCTCACTCCTCTCCATTTGCCCCTCTCTCTCACCTTCTCCATCCGCCCCTCTCTCTCACCTTCTCCATCCTCACCACTCTCTCTTCTCTCACTCTTCTCTATCTGCCCCTCTCTACTCTCCTCTACCCTATCCATCCCTCTCTTCCACTCTCTCCATCTGCCCCTCTCTTCTCGCCAATACTCTATCCACCCTTCTCTTCTTTCCCTTAACCTTAACTGCCCTAGCCTCATATACCCCCCTATCAGCTCTACCCTCACATACTCCCCTATCTACCCTATCTACCCTACCTTCACATACTTCTATGCCCTACCCTCACACACCCGTATCCGCGCTACTCTCACTACTACCCTATCTGCCCTACTTTCACACACTCCTAGTTGCCCTACTCTCATCACACTCCTCTATTCACCCCATTCTCATACTAGTCCGACTGGTACTAGGAGCGTTCTAGAACAATCCAAGCTTTATCACGGTCTAGGGGAGGTACTGCTGAATTTTTCTCAGGATGAGAGTTAGTGAAAGGCTTATCAAGCATAAGATCCACTTATCAGGAGGACGTCAGATTTATTGAATGTAAGTTAAGCCATCGGTCATGCATTCAAACAATCGACTGTGCGTTTATGCCATCGGTCGTGTGTTCAAGCTATCAACTCTACGTTCAAGCCATCGGTCGCGCGTTCAAACTTTCGACCGTGCACTTAAGCCATTGGTCGTGCGTTCAAACTATTAACCATGCGTTCAAGACATCAATCGTGCGTTCAAACTATCGACCGTGCATTCAAGCCATCGGTCGTGTGTTCAAACTTTCAACCGTGCATTCAAGCCATTAGTCATGTGTTCAAACTATTGACCGTGCGTTCATGCCATCGGTCGTGCGTTCAAACTATCTACCGTGCATTTCAGTTATCTACTGTATGTTAGGCTTTCAGCTGTGTGTCAGCTATGACTACCACCATAAGCTAACAATTTCGAAGTGTTGATTTAATATGATGGCTGCTGGAAGCTCGTTCAAAGCTACAACCCAAGATTTTATCAGACTAGGCTGTTTTGATGGGCTTAATTTTTTACAATGGAAGTCGAAAGTACTATTCTTACTTAAGACCTTAAAAGTGGAACATGTGCTAAGAGAACCAAATCCTATTGCTCCAAGTACTTCCTTGACAACTACATGTGGTCAGACTTCTGCATATTGGATTACTAAAGAAATTGCAGCATGGGTTGAAAACAGTTATATATGCAAAGGGCATATCCTGAATGCTCTAAGTGATATGTTGTTGGAACTATACTCAAGAATGCCAACTGCAAAGGAACTATGGGCAGCTTTGGAAACTAAATATAGAGAAGAAGTTGCTGGCAAAATGAAGTCTTTCATTAGCAAAATTACTGAAGAAAAACCGATCGTGGCTTAGATTCATGATTTTCATATCATAGCAAACGAACTAACATTGATTGGTATTAAACTTGAAGAAGAATTCCATGTTGGGGCAATAATTAACAAACTGCCTCCTCATGGAAAGACTACGAAAATACATTGATTCATAAGTATGAAGACTTTAGCCTTGAACAATTAATACACCAGACTCCGAGATGCCAAAGAATACAAATCTCTGATGGTCGTTAGAGCTCACATAGTTGAAGGTTCGAGAAGAAAGAAACCAAGACCTCAGAAAGGTATCAAGATGGAAGGAAAGAAAGAAGAAAGAAAGACATCAAAGATGTAAACCCAAAGACAACCCAGGATAAAAGAAAGAAACCCTTGGTATGCTTCTTTTGTGGGAAAACGGGCCATGTGCAGAAATTCTGCAGAATGAGAAAGACGCTGCAAGCTCAAGCCAATGTGACCTAAGAAAAATTAGTTGCAATGATCTCTGAAGTAATTGCGATAGGGGGCATTGCAAACTGGTGGGTGGACTCAGGTGCCACTAGGCACATTTCTAATAACAGGAACTTGTTTAGGATTTATGAAATGGTGGTGGTGGGGGGAGGGGATTGGGGGGATACTGTCTTGTATATGGGTAATTCTTCCTCCTCTAAAGTAGTTGGAAAATGGATGGTTGAACTCAAATTCACGTCTGGTAAATTCTAAGTTATGGACGTGTTTCATGCCCCTGAAGTATGGAGAAACCTGGATTTGCATACCTTTTGAACAAGAGGGGTTTCAAACTTGTCTTTGAGTCGGACAAGTTTATCTTGTTGAAGAATGATGTCTTTGTAGGTATGGGCTATGCCTCAGAAGGCATGTTCAAACTCAATCTTCAAAATGAAATAGGTACATTTTCTTCATTGTATATGCTTAATTCTTTTTCCTTATGGAATTGTAGATTAAGACTATCATGGTTAATTTCCAAGACAAGTGGGCCGAGGTACCTACCTTTGTTTTAGGGCAATGCACAGTCATATGGCAAAGAAGATGCGAAGTTAGGGTGATGAAGAAGAGGGTTTGAATAAAGAGAGAAAAGAGAAAAAGACTTGACAAGGGAACGAGACTAGCATGATAGTTGGACCAGTATAGTGACCGACTCGGAGTGGTAGCAAGATGGGCACGGTAACTCAGACCGGCACGACGGCAATACTACTCAAAACCAAGGCGATATGACTATCCTAATCTGGTATGGCAGTAAGACGGGCATGGTGCTTAGGACTAGCACGACGACAATACTGCTCGATAGCTAGACAGCTATGACAGTGCTAGACTGAGTTTTTCCTTTAGTCTAGCGAGAAGAGAATAAAAGAGAAGAAAAGAGAATGAAGAGAAGACACGAGACGGCGAAGGAGGAAGGTCCCGAAGACGTTAGGCATCGCCACCCGCAGCCATGGAGTAACAGTGTCGTGGCCCCTAAACGGCGCTGGACATTGTTGCTCATGGCGAAAGGGCGAGCAGTGAACTGCAGATGGTGTTAGCCATCGCCGTCAGCAACACGAGAAGGCAGCACGACCCTTCACGGGCGGCGAGAAGTATCTACATCTGTGATAGGTAAGGGTGCGCAAAGGAAGCTTGCAGACGGTGATAGGTATCGCCGCGACCCTTCGTGGGAAGCCCGCGGATGGCGATAGGTATAGAGCGCTTGAAAGAATCTTACGGACGATGATAGGTACATAGCGCATGAAAGAAGCCTGGATGGCGATAAGCATTGTTGTGACCCTTCAAGGGCAGCGATATGCATCACCATCTACGATAGGCGCGCAACAGGATGAGACCCCTACGGGCGGCGACAAGCAGCGCCGTCTGCAACCCGTGAGAAGAGAGAAAAATGGTTTGTGGTCGGCAATACACATCGCCGTGCGTGAACCATACTAAGGGAAAAAGACGAACAAAGAGACGGAGACTGAGGCTCGTGCATGGCGCTGCCATCGCCATACCCAACCTGCGAAGTCACCGGAGGGGGAAGGAAGAATGAGGCATGCACAGCACTACCACTGCCGTGCATGGCCTCTGAGAAAGACTCAGACGAAAAGAAAGCAGAAGGAGAGAGAGATAAAGAGAGAAAAGAAATCCAAAGAGAGAAGAAGGGAAGAGAGGGAAAATACCTTGAAGGTGGGAGGGGTACCATTATAAAATCTTGCTCCTCTCTCTCTCCAAAGAAGAAACGTGACCTAACTCGTGCTCTTAAACGAGAATTTTTATTAATCGAAAGAGTCTCAATGAGTCCAAAAAGAGAGCCCGTTTACAATGAGAGGTAGCGTCTATTTATATACTAGGGTTGAAACATGGGTGGATCATCCAAAACTAACCCTAATCGATGGTAATTACAATTTATCAAAATTAAGAAAAATAAGAAAATAGGGTGGAAAATGATTGATTTGGCCCTACCTAACAATTGAAGAAATTTCAAAACAGTCTTGATTGAGAACTTGGGATGTTCTTGATTCTTCTCCGACGAGCCATTGACAATTCAACATCCGAACGAACAAAATATGATTGCCATCATGTAGGGCTTGATGCTAGGATCATTTTGATATTAATTTTATGCCATGAATCATACTTTAAAGGCATGATCACATAACTTAAAATTTGAATAGATCTTGAAAAATTTCGATTGATAGTGCATCTTCATCTCGATGTTTTTCTTCAATTTCTTCGTTGCGTTGCACTGAGCATGTTACCACGATCATGTTGCGACAAATGGGATGAGATTTGGTGCTCAAACGAAGGTTTGGGCAATCTTGGACTTTGGTTGGAATCTGAATTCCGGTGGCAACAAATTACAGTCACTTTGATGCCTTCGTGTGCAAAATTCGATCGTCCATTGTGTACGGGGTTCAGACCAATGATAGCCCTAGACATTACACATGCGATGGAACTGGTCTCATGTCGATCCGATCCGTGAGTACCGTGATTTCGCCGCTAGAGCGAGGTGTGTCATTGCTGATTTTCCTGCAACTTTATTCACGGATCAACAACTTCTCTTTAGCTTTTCTCCGAACTCGGGTGTCATCACGGGGTGTGCTATTGAAACGCTCGTCTTGACGAGACGAACAGGCCCACAAAATTTGAGCATGATCCAACTCTTGAAAAATGAGATATGAGCGTCACAAGTCACTGTTCGTGAATGTCCCTTTAATGGAGACTATTTGCAGGGTGGCTGTACGGGAACAGTGTGTGGCCTCTCCTGTTTTGGTCATTCGACCATAACTTCTTCCTGAAGTGTCTGTTCAAGCTGAAATTTGATCCCTGGGGGTTTTCAATGGTTCTAGATCCAATGGCAATGGTCTCACAGCTGCGTAACGCACCAAAAATATAGTACTAGTTATAGGGGTCCTTTTTAGGGTGCTAGAGGCTGATTCTACCGAAACAGTTTCTCTGTTTGCACTGCTTTAGAGATGTCAGAATGCAACAAAACTTGACAGGAGAATTTTTGGAGTCCTTATGAAGATCTTGATCTATTCTGGGCTCATTTTGAGACTGTCAAAATTTCCACTATCTGCCAGGCTTTATTGATCGACTTCTCTTTTTATTCCGCATCAGGGACCCATGGTGTTGAAAAATGTCTTTAAATAGCATGCCCCGATGAATGTTGTGCTTCAAGAGAAGAGAGAAGGACAACATTCAGAAAATTTCCTCTGGCTTTACTTCTTTTTTCTTCTGAGCCACAGGACCACGTGAACGTCGAGGAGATTCATGCAATGCTGTAACTAGGATGCTCAAACGTTTGGATGCAATGTACATGTCCATCCATAAAGACTTTAGGGGGAGAAGAGACTTTGAGGGATCTTGTCGCGGTCCTCACCCTCATGGGACTGTAGGGGTTAGTTTTTAACGTCTGCACCTTGTCAAACGAGTTTGTGACATGGAGAGATTGGTATTTACAGTCCTCAGCCTATAGGACAGTACCCCTGAGGGTCTTTTTGCATTTTTGAGGGATCTTGTGTTCATTATCCTCACCCTAGGGACTCTTTTTTATTTTAAGGGATCTTTTGTTCATCGTCCTCACCCTCAAGGAGTCTTCTTGTTCTTGGAGGGATCTTTTGTTGTCCTCACCCTCAAGGGCACTTTTTTATTTTGGAGGGATCTTTCAATCATCGTCCTCACCCTCAAGGACTCTTTTTTATTTTGGAGATATTTTTCGGTCATCGTCCTTATCCTCAATGACTCTTTTTTATTTTGGAGGGATCGTTCGGTCATCGTCATCACCCTCAAGGACTCTTTTTTATTTTGGAGGGATCTTTCTGTCATCGTCCTCACCCTCAAGGACTCTTTTTTATTTTGGAGGGATCTTTCAGTCATCGTCCTCACCCTCAAGGATTTTTTTTTTATTTTGGAGGGATCTTTTGATCATCATGCTCACCCTCAAGGACTCTTTTTTATTTTGGAGGGATCTTACAGTCATCGTCTTCACCCTCAATGACTCTTTTTTATTTTGGAGGGATATTTCGGTCATCGTCCTCACCCTCAAGAACTCTTTTTTATTTTGAGGGATCTTTTGTTCATCGTCCACACCCTCAAGGACTCTTCTTGTTCTTGGAGGGATCTTTTGTTTGTCGTCCTCACTCTCAAGGACTCTTTTTTATTTTGGAGGGATATTTCGATCATCGTCCTCATCCTCAAGGACTCTTTTTTATTTTGAGGGATCTTATATTCATCGTCCTCACCCTAAAGGACTCTTCTTGTTCTTGGGGGGATCTTTTGTTATTGTCCTCACCCTCAAGGACTCCTTTTGATTATGGAAGAGATCTTTCGATCATCATTCTAACCCTCAAGAACTCTTTTTTATTTTGGAGAGATCTTTCGGTCATCGTCCTAATCCTCAATAAATCTTTTATATTTTGGAATTTGGGAGATCTTATGAGGCTGTCACTCCCGGGTGAGCCTTCTTGTATTGTGATTGGATGCCTGTTTGGCAATTGGGTGTTGGCTGAGGCTATGATGCTGCGTCAATCTGCTTCATCGGTCCAAGTGCCCTTTGCGGGTTTTCACCTAGACTGGGGAAGTGGTGCCGTAAAGACGATATTTACCGACCTCCTTTATTTTTAAGCTCTTTTACCCATGACCTTGCGGCCATGTCTACCCTTTTTCATCTGTTTTTTCTCACGGTGCCCTTTTGGGGGTTTAACCGTGCCCAGGTTTTTATTCTCACGGAACTCTTTTACTCATGGCTTCATGACCATGCCCATCTGTCATTTTTACTCGTGACGTTTCCTTATCTAGGTATACACCATGCCCGTTATTTTCTTTTTTTGTGAAGACATGTTTAGGGTCATGCCTTCTGGACCTGTGCAAAGCCTTTTAACGTCATGCAACCAGGACTTGCACTACAGTTTTAGGTCATACAACTGGACCATAGTGGAGATGGATGGCCATCTATAGAGGCCATCGAGTGAGTATGGTGGTGATTTGACTCACTTTGGGGAGATGGCACGCGGCTACCTGTGAAAGATGGATGATGTATGGATGGAAGGTGGAAAGTGGTGACCCACTAACTGATGACGAATATGAATGGCGGGTTGGTTCGCCGTTATGTGAGCATAGGTGAGACTCACTGGGAAATGATGAATAGTAATAGAGGAAGATGGATTCACTGGGGAATTATGAAGGTGGTGTGTGCACACGGACATGTCGGTTAGGGAGGCATGCGTGAAAATGCATGTAAAAGGTGTGTGTGCATGTGTGGGGGCGAGTTAGGGTCATGCCTCCAAGACCTTGCAAAACAATTTAACATCATGTGGACAGGATGTGCACTATGTTTTTAAGGTCATATAACTTGGACCGTGGTTATGCAATTTAAAGTCATGCAACTAGGACCATGCAATTTAAGGTCATGCAACTAGACCTCCACTATTGTTTAGAGTCATATAGTTTGGACCATGCAGTCTAGGGTTGTGCACATGGACCATGGCTGTGCAGTTTAAGGTCATGCAGTGCGGACCATTGTGTGGGTCATCGTGTAAGTAAAGCTCCGCGAGGGGATGGAGACAGGGGCTTGGTGAGAAGACTCACTGAGGATTAATGGGGTAAATATGACTCCATGGGGATAATGAGCAATGATATGCATGTAACTCTGCTGAGAATGGCAGACTGGAGCATAGATGTAACCCCACTAGGGATTGAAGAGATAAGAATGATCCTAACTCCGATGGAGATAATGGGCTGCAATAAGAATGTGACTTCTATTGGAGATGAGGTACAATGGCTTGCATGTAACTCCATTAGGAATGACAGTCCAGAGCATAGGTGTAACCCCACTGGGGATAGTGGTAGGATACACCCAGTGGAGAGGTGAGTCTATTTCACAGTTTAAGGTCATGCGTATGGGCTATTTGTGGCACCGTTTAATGTCTTGCTACAGGGACGTGCGTTATAGTTTTAAGGTCTTGTAGCTCGGACCATGGCTATGCAGTTTAGAGTCATGCAGCTATGACCATGCGGTTTAAGGTCGTGCGACTAGACATCCGCGACAGTTTAGGGTCATATAGTTTGGACCAAACTGTGCAGTTTAAAGTCATGTAGCTAGGACCATGCAGTTTAAA
Organism: Amborella trichopoda; assembly: GCF_054954075.1. Taxonomy (NCBI): domain Eukaryota; kingdom Viridiplantae; phylum Streptophyta; class Magnoliopsida; order Amborellales; family Amborellaceae; genus Amborella; species Amborella trichopoda. The sequence continues at coordinate 19,642,444 of NC_142340.1, forward strand.
GTCATGTAGCTAGGACCATGAGAGTGCCACGACGCTAGGTTTTGAATGACGCACGTAGCGTTAGGTCCTTGATGAAGTGCGTGGAGATAACACTTGGTGAACCACACGGCAATAGCTACTTTAGTGAAGCACGCAGTGATAGATACTTTAGTGAAGCACGCAGTGATAAATACTTTAGTGAAGCACGCAGTGATAGCACTTGGTGAAGCACACGACGATAGCTTCTAGTAAAGAGCATGGCGATAGACTTACTAACACGCACGTCGATAGTCTTTTGGTGATGCATGCAATGCTAGTATTGAAGGGACACACGGCAACAGGTTCATGAGGCACAAGTAGTAGTGACTCACATTTGGGCCTTGGGTTTGACCCGCTTCGGCCTAGACGTATCACCGCTTGAAGACGAGGATTGGGGCGTCATTTTGAGCTTGTGAGGGGCACTTTGTGTAAACTTTGTTTATGAAAGGGGATAAAACCCCATTTTATTGCTTTGCCTTCTGTAAAACAGTGAAGAGAGCTTTAGAGCAAGAGAACTCCAGCGAGAAACCTCCGGCCAAGCCACAGCGCACAGGCATTCAGGAGCTTTCTGGTGAATTTCAGCAAATTGACAACCTTCACAGAGTGTTTGCCAACATTTTCAAAGAGTGCCAAGGCTTCTCGAGCAGGGAACATGGAGTTTCTCAGGGCTTTACTGAGACTCTGACGAAACTCCCTGTTGGAGTTTTAGGGCTTTTGTTAGAGTAGAAGAGGATGAACCAAGGGTTACCGGCTACTTCCAAGAGTCATTAGTGATTTTTCGGTAGTTTCATGGTTACCGGCAAGTTACAGAGGCCTCGGGGACACCAGGGAGAAAACAGGGACTGCTGGAACTTGCTCAGGGCTTTTCGATGACTTCCCAACGTCTTCGCGATTGCTGTCAAGAAGAATGGAGGTCGAACAGTGGTTCTGCCAGAGGTTCAATGATTTTTCAACGAGTAGAGGAGTGCGAAGAAGGGAGAAGGAAACCCATAGGGTCACATGGGAGCTTCTTCAGTGATTTTTCGATATTCCGGGGGGAGAATAGGGTTAAAAGGGGTCCTCGGTGGACAGATAAGTGTTTTCAGCAAAAAGAGGAAACACCAGTAGGGGAAAGAACAGGGTCACAAGCCTGCAACAGTTGGTGAGGTGGAGAGCCGTGAGACGGCGAACGGTCACTCTCCGCACGCACGGTGACAGGCCTCGTTGCGAGTGTCAGGCGGCGTGCCCAAATTTCAAGGGAAGTGGTGTGCTGCTTGTGTGACGCGTTCGAACAGCTTGCAGCAGGTGCTAGACACAGACAATGTTAACCCACGCTTCCTCTTGGTCTTTGCGCGAGCCCTTTAGTAGTGAGACGATGATAGTCTTGCCTTTTGTGCGCAGCGATAGCCTTCTTCAGTTGTGAGATGGCGATAGCCCCTTTAGTCATGAGATGGCGATAGCCCTAAATTTTGCCCACGGTGATAGCCTCTTTAGTCGTGCGACGACGATAGCCCTGCCTTGCCTTCTGCACATGGTGATAGCCTGTCTCTTAGCGACTTGTGTGCAGCAGTGGAGCTTTTGCACTAGCTTCATGACCCAGCCTTCAAGTGCCACTCCTGAAGTGAAGAACCTCCCATGAGTAAGGGAGCTTGGCACCAATGAATTCATAGGCGAAAGCTTGGTGAGGGGTGAGCCAATCTGGCTCACCGAGGCTTTGCGTGAATCAAGGGGGCCTTTGAGCGTCACCTTTGCTACTGACCCCGTCCGCTTTGAGGTTAAAGAAGACAATAATGGGAATGTAAGAATAGAAGAGGGGGTAGCCCTCTTCTATTGTTTGCACAGGAAAATAGCCTCAAGTGAGCACTTGCCAACCTTGGGCAAGAGGATGGTGAAGACTCCAGGTTTGAAGTGGTCTTCTGCTAGCCTCCGAGTGCAAGGGGCGCACAGTACCTAAAAGGGAACTCTTCCTGAACTGTAAGGGATGTTCTGAACTGTGCTTCCCTACTAGCCGCCATCCAGTACTTGGCAAGATACTATGACCGTTGCTTGAACACGGTCAAGGTGCTTTTGGAAACCTGGAGCCATGTCAGCAACACATGACTGCTTGGTCATGGGGAAGCAAGGATGTCTCTGCTAGGCCTGTACTTCATCGGTGGGCTCCCGCTCATCGATCCTATGTATTGTGCCCCCGAACTCGGTCATTTTTTGAGGTAAACTGGTCGGGAAGTTAGACTGACAGAGTTATTTGGGATTTATCAGTTGCTCGGCTGTGAGTCCAAGAAAGGGCGCATCTCCTTCACCCAATGGGTGGCATTCTTTTATGGAGACTGTGATGATGAGGTTGGTCCAAGCCCTCGAAGAAAGGGGACGAAATCCATGAAGGGAGCCCCTCCAGTATTTGAGTTTCACCGTGGGAACGACTACATCTTCTTGGCGACGTACCTGGTACTTTTTTTGTGTAAGTTTTCTCCCCCTAGAGAGGCATACATTATATGTCCATGCACGTTCTATGTAGCCTATGATATGGCGAGGGGGCGAGAGTATGCACTCGCACAGCCGGTCTTGTGCATTATATACTACATCTTGGGAGCCGTGTCCACGGGAAAAGTATATCAAGGCGACGAAGGAGGGAACGACATAGTGGATGATGAAGCCTTCCCAGGGGACTTCAAGACGCCTTTCCCCATCCACTATGTGTATGACTAGCTTGGGGCTTATTTCCCCAACACCTACCTCAGAAATAGGGTGTTGGATGAGACAATGTGCCCATTTCTCCTGAGGATTGCTAGACAGAAAGTAATCTTCCACACTCTTAGTCATGCACGTAGTTTATTCTACAATGACCATCTTCGTATGAGTAGACCTGCCTTCCCGATCGGAAACCTCACAGATCGTGCTTTAACCGATGAGTTGGGCAAGAGCTTGGATGGTGCTCCTACCACTCATAAAGAGCTCATGTTCATGTTGAGCATCAAGGGTGGAGTTCTACCTTACCGCACCATCCACAGTGCGAAGCTCGAAGGGTATTTCCCTCATATATTTGCCCAACAGAATCGGCTGGACCAAGTGTGTTCCTTCTCGGTGTTCTTTGAGAAGTGGTATAGCAAAATCAGCCACAGGAAGAAAGACTAGCTGGGGACCCATCGTGAGACCTGGCTCCCGAGGCATATTCGCACAGCTTGGGCCACATGCTTGAAATTCACCAAGATCAACAAGTATGTGCTGCCCTATTTTGGCAGAATATTGCGAGTGACCTAGGCCCATGAACGTTGGTGGTGAATCACCAGTAAGGGGTATTGGGAAACCAGCCACCTTGAAAAAGATAACACTCCCACTGGAGCCATGACACGCAGCAGAGGAAGATGGCGAGACTCCTCCATTGGCGGAGATATTCACCCTAGGCTTCCCTTGGAACTGGCACGACGTTGGGCAGCCCCACTAAATTGCCGTGGGTAAGTCTCTGCCACGTTTTCTCGATATGGATAAGAAGACAAAGAGAATTTTTGACAACCTCTCTACTATTTTCAAATGGAAGGAGGGCCGCAAGGTTCCGGGGTGTGAAGGCCGCCCGGTTCAAGATTTGAACAAGTTGATAGGGAGCGGCCCTCACAGCAAGTTTGCCACCCACTCTTCTCGAAGGGGTACTTCTGAAACTACTGCGCCTTTTCAAGTGAAGGGGAAGAAGAGGAAGCGGGCTGCCCCAGCTGTTCCTCATGCATCGGCTCGTCGGGCTCCGAAGTGTAAGGGGCTCAAACGTCCAGTGGTTTTGGAGCCAGAAGATGGTTCTTCGTCGGCTTCTTCCTCAGAGTCTTATGTGTCTCTCGCTATTTTTGTATCACCTTTTGCTATTGAGGATTCGTCTTCCTCTGGCTCTTTAGAAACTCAGGCTGGTGCCTTAGATCCCACTGCACCGATTGAAATTTCTTCAGACCAGGAAGTGACGTTTGTGGCTGAAGGGGAGGGCCCAGTCCTGATGGAGATGACCGGGGCTAATGAAGTCGGCCTTGATGAGGTAATTGATATGGAGAAATCCTCAGAGGCCCATAAGGTTTCTTCGCCTCCCGAGGCGGAGGATGCAGTCATGGAAGGGGAAAGCTTGTGGTCGTGGAAGAGGCTGGCACCTCAAGGGCTGAGGAGGGGCTACCCGAGCAGCAGGAAGTTGCTGCTTCAGGCGATGTAGCTACAGGGGATGCATAGGCAGGACATCCTCAAAGGAAAAACTCCAAGGGCTTGAAGACGGTAGTCTCAGTGGGCGATGAAGGGGTGGAGGTCCCTATAGCCACAGAAGCGGCGGGACCGACAAAAGAAACAGTAGCTGAAATGGCTGGCATCGCGAACAAGGGTGAAGAAGAAGAGGGGATATGTGTCGAACCTACCGAGACAGAGATGGCGGTTCAAGAAGAAGGGGAGCAGGGACAAGAAGTTAGCCTTGAAGGGACCAAGCCTGCTAATGGTGAGGCTGACAGTCCAAGTGAGGAGGCCAATATTGTGAGGGCTGAGCAGGTTGAGACTAGGGCACCAAATGATGAGAGCTTGGCCTTCACAGTCACTCGGGAAGAGCTGGCGACTCATGTGGCTATCATCCCTTCGAGCCCCATCGTGGAAACTAATACTTCTACCCTAGCAACATTAGCTAGGCCTAGTTTGAGTGGGATACCTGGCATAATTATGGACATGCTTCATTTGGGCGTGCAGAGACTGAAGGGTCTGCCTCTTACTGAACTTAACAATGCAATCCAGCAATTAACGTGGGTGGCTTTTGTAGGGAGTGCACCAGAGGTCCTCCCTTATTTTGATGATGTCGTAAACGAGCTAGAAGGGTAGCAAATAAGGGCCTTGCATGAAGAAGCAACTGTGTTGCAGCTGGAGAGCTCGTACTTTCCTCCTTTGGAGTCGTCATACATGCGCCACCATGAACTGGTCGAAGCTCAATTTCAGCAAAAGGATGTTGCAATTTCCCAGAGATCCGACCGTGCTGAGGAGGTCGTCGCCCTCCACTACAAGGTGATGACCTTGAGGGCGAAGATATTACAGTTGACGCAAAATCTTGACACGTTTGGAGAAGGAGACTGTAGCTTGAGAAGCAGAGGACCAAGTGCTTGCCGATAATATCTTGGCCCTCGAGTACTCCTTGAAGAAGGGACCGCCTTGATGGAGCATGAGGCGGAGCTGGTCGTAGAATTGAAGGAATGCATCCAGCATGCTAAGACATCAGCTACAACATACAGGGAAAAGATCAATGAAGTGATTGATCAATTTTGACCAGTGCCTTCTTTCTCTTTTTCTTTTTATTTCTTCCATTGTAAAGAAGAGAACGATTGTAACGCCCTCTAGATTTATGAATGAAATAGCTCTTTTATCTTTCTGTTTCTTTGTTTCTATCCTTTCACAGTTTGAGACGAAAAAAGAATAGTCCACTCCTTGCTTTGTGTTATGACAACTTGTTGTGGATTCAATGACTTCGACTGGGGAAGTAGTTGCTTCCCCACCCCTTAGGGTTGATGGGACATAGGCTCATAATCCATTGTTCTCATGATTTGGTGAGCATGTTCGCTGTAAATACTCCAGTCTTGAGGAGCCTTAGCTTCGATTTAGGGTGCATTGCTCTTGAGTTCATCATAGGTTTTGGTCTCAAGGACGAACTCCTTTAAGTTCTTTGAAGTGACGCGCATAACCTCCAATTGATTATAGAGGCTGCAAACCTCACTTCTCAGCTCTGTCATGGGGTCTTGTTCTTAAGGGCCGGAGGGTTGACCCTTGTCTCCCTGTCCTTCTTCGAGAGCACCTGAGAAGAGTAAGACCTTCTTTTAGCTGCTAGTGATCTCCTTGTTCAAGGAGGCTGGTATTTGGAGTACCTTTCTTGGTGGTTGGTACATCAGTTCTGCTTCTAGGAGAGCATTGGGGACATGCAGAACGTTTTGCTGATCTGGCGTATAGGTGACCCTTGGTGCTGGATGGTCTATCTCTAGGGCTTCCTCAGCCTCAGTGTAGGCCTCTGGCTCATCATTTTGTCCTGACGGATTAGAAGTTGAGGTAGAAGGAAAAACTTCATCTTCGGGGGATGACTCTATGACCTCAGAGAGGCGGCAAGGTATACTTGGGTAAATGGGAGTCAAGGGGAGGATCTTGCCTTGTCTTTCCTCCTCTTTGAACATATCTATAATCATTCGCCCAAGGTCAACAACACCATCATGATGTCTATAATCATTGGCCTTTCTAGTGATGGAAGATCCGTGAAATAGTCCTTAGCGTCAGCATAGTGAGTCTCAGCTATAGGGAACAGTCTCTTATTAACATAGACCATGTGTTGTCTCCCATCTCGACTGTACTTGAAGTATTGATGGAGCGTGGAAGGAACCACCCCCTGATCATGAAGCCAAGGGCGGCCGAGCAGGACATTATAAGATGTATTGGTGTTGATTACATGAAATTGAGCGTAATTGTTCAAGCCATCGATCTTGAGGCGAAGACGAATTGTCCCAGCCGACTTTTCTCCTGATTGGTTGAACCCTTGCACGGTGATGTGGGTAGGAGTGAGGTCATCATATCCTAATTCCAATCGGGTGAGGATCCTTCTTAGGATCAAGTTGACTACTGAGCGTCCATCCAGCATAATCCGGTTGATAGGGCAAGCGTGCAATTCACCATTCACGAAGAGGGGGCGATGATGAAATTTGCCTCCCAACTGAAGGTCATCTTCGGAAAAGGTGTTTGCCAAGCACCCACCCAGGATGGCTGGGTCCACCTCAATAGGCTCCACTTCAGTCTCGTACACCTCGGGGTTAGAAAGAGCTTGAACCAGGGCCATACGGTAGTCTCTAGATAGCATAAGGGTGTCATAGATGCTTATAAGGGCTGGAGGCTTTTTCAAATGCCCAATTACATCATATTTCACCTTATCCTCATCAGCCTTCTATGTTCCTGATCCATTCACTGGTTTAGATGGTAGGGTAGGTTTAGGAGCAGGTTTCGGTTAAGTTTTGGTTTGTGACACTGGCTGACTTTGTTGTTTAGCCGGTGCGGTCTGGGTTGATGGGGAAGTAATAGGGATTTGTATTATGGATGTGGAGGTTTGAGGTTGAGGCTTAGGGAAAAGTGAAGGATCAGAAAACTTGAGGATCTTGAGCTTTTGAGGTGTGGGTTGTAGCTTCTTCCCTGATCTTAGGTTCATTTGCGTCGTGCTGGATGGTACTTTCAAGATCTGCACCATATGGGACGCCTCACAGGAATAGGAGTTTGAATATGGCTTGGACTTGGCTTAGGCAGCCAAGGTGTCAGCGACTGTCAAGAATCCAGCTGCCTAGGCCAACATCTTTCATAGGTGCTTCTGATGCGACCTATTGATGTTGGTGCCCTCGAGCTCTCTATTTAGCACGTCGAAGTCTGGGCACTGCCGAACTGCACCTATGAAAGAGATAGAATAAGAGGGAGGAGGAGAAGAAGAAACATAATTAGAATGTTTTGGGCAGCTTTTTACGTCGTCACCAGAATTGAACGTATGCAGGGGGTATTTTAGATCTTGCCCCAGCTCTGACCATTGGGAGGTGCTTTTAACGTCCTCACTTGTATTGGATGAGTACCGAGCAGTTGATGACTCAGGGACGTCCACTTGATTGGACGAAGGGATAAGAAGGGTTGCACCTGGGATGAAGTCTTGTGAGGTCGGCAGTGGAGGAAGGGGCCTGAGGAATTCTTCCTCAACTGGCGGCTGAGGAATATGATTTTTTCGGTGAGCTGACCTAGGTGCTTGTCTACTTTTGGATCCCTTGGGAGGTGTTTGGTTTGTCTTATTGAGCTGATGAGGAGCCCTAACTTGGCAGACTGCCTCATGCTTTACTTGAGCTTACTTTGTCCATGGTAGACTTCTCAAGGCTGAGAAGTCGAGGGCTCTGAAGGGTCTAGTGTATGCTTATAGGGGACCTGTAGTGGGATTTCCTTTTGGACGGGAGTGATGGCTCGGAAGCGTTTTGGGAGAACAACACAAATAATGTGGCCTTTCTGTACCTTCTCCGTGACTACAGCTTCAAAACTAGAGCATTCCTTCAGCTCATGGCCCCATACCTGGTGATATGGTTCAGAGGTTTTCTGTACCCTGGGCAAGATACCTAGGTTGCTTGGAGGGCTTGGGATTGATGAGACCATGTTGGAGCATCGTCTCAAAGAGGGCCTGCAGAGGATCTAGCTCGGCACTTCCCTGGGCTTGTGGCGAGAGGTCTTCTTGCACTGGTGGAGCAAGGACTTGAGGGGATCCTTTTGGGTTACCATGAACTTCTTGGTGCTACTACATCTTCTTTGCCAAGAGCTTTTGAAAGCCAATGCATTCGCTCAGGTCATGGCCTCGTATCAGATGATACTGACACCAGAGGTTCTTAGTTCCTAGAGGCAGGAACTTGGGCTGCCTTGTTTGCTTTGGTGTGATGAGACCTTCTTCGAGCATTACGGAGAATAATGTACAGAGGACAGTGGTGCCTCGTCATCCTCTTGGATTGTCACTATGTGAGAAGCCTCAGTTGCCCTGAATGCTTTCTTTAACTCTTCGAGCTTTATCTGACCCTTGTTAATAAGGGCTTCGATAATGTCTTTGAGAGTAAAGACTCTTGACTGAAGTGGCCTACTTTCCTGTGATAGGCACAGTACCTCTCATGTGTCTCCTGTCCAGCCAGCTCTGGGGATTGGGCCTCCGGCAGCTAGATCATGTTTTGCCCTAGTAGTAATCAAAACAGCGTAGGTACTCATTCCTTCTAGAAGGGGTACATCTTGTTCTAGTGTCGGATCCAGTAGTCACTTTGATTTATATTGTTAGGGGGCGAGACCTTGTTATAGGATTGTTGCTGCTTGCTTCCAGCCTGAGGTATTGTCTGTGCCTTGGAGAGATCCAAGGTTCGAGGGGCGGCTTTCTTAGTATCAATTACGATGACAGCTGCACTAATCACCCCTTTTTGCTAGTTGCCCTGATTCTTGAAGCGAGATATGCCATTGCCCCGGCTGTTTCCTGAGCTAGAGGGCTGCTGGTGAGATCCACCAGGGTGCTTGGATAGACCTTCTATGCGCACCGCTTTAGAGATGAGCTTTGACATGGAGGGTGGATTGGAGGCCTCAACATGTAGGGCGATCTCAGGCAGCATATTTCGTATGCAGGTCTGAACTGCTTCTCTTTCAGTCATGGGAGTGGCATGATAGGTTGCCAACTCACTCCATCAGGAGATGAACTTATCGACTGGCTCACCAGAGTCTTGAGTCAAAGTGAGGAGCTCGATGGTTTCCACGTTTCTCTAGACTTCATAGAAGCGCTGGTAAAACAACTGCTCCATTTCTTACCATGTGTGCACCGAGCTTGGAGGTAGCCGAGCATACCACTGGAAGGCTAGCCCTTCGAGAGTCTCGACAAACTGACAAAGGAGGAGGCGCCGGTCAATTGCCTTTTCTCGACAAGCTGCATGGAAGTGAGCGGTATGCTGGTGCGGGGACCTAGTACCATTGAACGAGGGGAGATTCCCTTTTTGATAGTTTGGGAGAAACGACACTTGGTCAATATACGAGGGGTACAGCTTTTGGTAAAGCGGCATCCCTTGCATACCCGGGACCTTATTCTTGAGACTGTGGTCACCATGGCATCTACATCGGCTTGCAAAACCAGAATTGTCTTGGGAGGCCGGTGGGGGAGTTTGCTTGGGAGTTGTGTCCTCTCCAGGCTGGGAGTTGGCCTCATGGTGACGAGAGGAAGCAGGGAGTCTGGAGACCTCCAGGCGATCCATCTTTTCGAGAATGGACTGCATCATCACCTCAAACTTGTTCATCCAATCTTCTTGGGCGTCATTCGGCTCGTCGATCACCATGACGCTGACCATTTCTTCTGGAGGGTCAGAGCCAGGTGGGGTAGTGGACTGCTGGGGTCGGCGCGTTGTACTGGCAAGTCGATCTATAGGGGCTTAGCAATCCCCGACTAGACGCGAGTCTTGTATGAGGACCGTGTGAGGACCGGTTCTTGACATTGTTGGGACCATAATTTCTTGACAGCTTGGTCGATGGTAACCACCGAGCAATGTTCTTGGACTTGTTCAGGTTATGGGATCCAAAGAGGGAAAAAGGGGTTGTGAGACAGGAGGCCATCAATAGTGACAATCTCAACTGCCTTAGGAGCCTCTCTAGTCAGGAGCTGCTCTCTTCTGCTTAATCTTGAGGCTACAATAGACTCCACTCTAGAATTGAGCTTGAGATTTTGACTGCCCCATCTTTATTGAGCATGCGAGGGCTTTGTCTATCAGCTGAAGCAGAGAGTGAGGTCCAAGGATAGAGGGTAATATGTGTTGTTTCCTTGGAGACTGTAGGCTTTTGTCTAACATTAGGACAATGCCCTGAATTCCTTTGTGAGGTCTGGGTGCATGGCTGACCAGAGGCGGCTGACTCAAGATGGTACTCTTAGGGAAAACCTTTGAGCACCAAGTCTCGAGGTGTTTGCTTGGCGAATGAAGGGTGACAGAAGAAGGAAATAGCTCGCGACTCCGCCTGAGTCAGGATCAGAGAGGAACCTGCAAAGCTGGCGCGTGTGCACCTTTAGAGTTAATCGTCTGGGTGCTTGGGGGTCAGCCCGGGCTCGATCAGCTGGTTCGAACTTAAGAGGCCGAGACCTACGAGCATGTGTCTATGAGGGACCGGGTAGGAGCTTATCTCTCACAGGGTGAAGCTGTGTGTGCTGAGAGGGAGAACGAAGTAGTCGACCCTCGTGTGCCCGAGTCAGCACAGAATTGGCATTGCCCTGAGCTGTAGGATGCAGATGCATGGCGCGTGGAGGGTTTAGCCCGAGAATACCTAGCCTTGGACTCGAGCTCAAGGCAGCATGAAAGTTACCCCAAGATGTGGCTCGAGTGGACGGACCACGAGCCTTTAGGTGTGTGTGAGAAATGGAGACCCCAAGATCTCCGCCTCAGCGTGTCGAGGCTCTAGGCATAGAGGTTCGGGGTGGTGAAGGAGTATGGGGAGTGGCCTTGCGGCGACCCTTAGGAGCGATGACAACCTGCTTTCCTTTCGCGAAAGCAGACAGGGCAGCCTTTTGGCGTACATTAGCAATGTGACTGGCAAGTGTCAATAGCAGGGTGTGTGCTGTGGGTGGTAGCAAATGTGCTACCGATGCGAAGGGCCCTCTACAAGTAGGAGTTAGGGACTTGCAAGTCCCTTCTCGCACCAATCCAGGAAAGAACCTGAGAGCCGGATAGAGAATTCTGACCCAAAAGGAGTGTAGGGAACGAGGCTTAAGAAGCTCGCTTCCCCGAGACGGTCACGAGTACGGGGATGAGAGAATCCCCAACTTGGATAAACATGTTGAATAACTCAGATGCCATGGAATGCAGTGCAGAAAATAAAAAGGTGATACTGATCAAGCAAGATCAAACAGACGAAGGGGTAGCAAGTCCCCAATGGAGTCGCCAAACTAGTCGGATGCCTCGATCTCGCCTCCTCGGATCTAGGTGATTGGGTCGTACGTGTCTCGGGTTTGGAAGACCCGAAATTGAGATCGCTCTCTCAGAAACCTTGCTCACAAAACAAAGGTAGGTGCCCAATTAGTGAGAGAGAAATTTTAAATGTGAGGTGGGGACCAATCTCATATGGGTCCGTGACTTACTCGAGCTGATTCATGAGGGCGACCTCTTAGATCATAACGAAAAGCTCCCCAATTGCTTCAGCTGATTTGAAGTCGCTTCCCTTGACTTGAAATCTCCTTGTTTTCTATGCAGCACTATCATGGTTAATTTGCAAGACAAGTGGGCCAAAGGACCCACCCTTGTCTTAGGGCAATTCACATTCATATGGTAGAGAATATGAGAAGTTAAGGTGATGAAGAAGAGGGCTTGAATAAAGAGAGAAAAGAGAAGAGGACTTGACAAGGGGACGAGACTAGCATGATAGCTGGACCAGTACAGTGACCAACTAGGAGTGGTAGCAAGACAGGCACCGTAACTCAGACCAGCACGATGGCAATACTACTCAAAACCAAAGCCGATATGACTGTCCTAATCTGTGTGGCAGCAAGATGGGCATGGTGCTCAGGACCAGTACGATAGCAATACTGCTCGACAGCCAGACCACTATGACAGTGGTAGACTGAGTCGGTCCTTTAGTCAAGCGAGAAGAGAACAAAAGAGAAGAAAAGAGAATGAAGAGAAGACACGAGAAGACGAAGGAGGAAGGTCCTGGCGGCATTAGGCATCACCACCTGCAGTCGTGGAGTAACAGTGTCATGCCCCCTGAACGGCGCTAGACACTATTGCTCACGGCGAAAGGGCGAGCAGTGAACTGCATATGACATTAGCCATCACCGTCAGCAACACGAGAAGGCAGCATGACCCTTCGCGAGTGGTGAGAGGTATCACCGTCTGCGATAGGCAAGGGCAGGCACAGGAAGGTTGCGGACGGTGATAGGTATCACCGCTACCCTTCGCGGGCGGCGATAGGCACAAGGCACAAGAGAAGGCTGTGGACAGCTATAGGTACAAAGCACACGAAAGAAGCTTGCAGATGGCGATAGGTACAGAGCGCACGAAAGAAGCTTGCAGACGGCAATAAACATTGTCGCGACCCTTCGCGGGCGGCGATAGGCATCACCATCTGCGATAGGCAAGAAACAGGATGAGACCCCTGCGGGCGGCGATGGGCAGCGCCGTCTGCAACCCGTGAGAAGAGAGAAAGATGGTTCATGGTCGGCGATACACATCGTCATGAGCGAACCATGTTAAGGGAAAAAGACGAACAAAGAGAAGGAGACTAAGGTTTGCGCATAGCGCTGCCATCGCCGTGCACGACCTGCGAAGTCACAGGAGGGGGAAAGCAGAAAGAGGCATGCACGACACTACCACTGTCGTGCATGGCCTCTGAGAAAGACTTAGACAAAGAGGAAGTAGAAGGAGAGAGAGAAGAAGAGAGAAAAGAAAACCAGAGAGAGAAAAAGGGAAGAGAGGGAATATACCTTGAAGGTGAGAGGGGTACAATTCTAAACTCTCTCTCCTCTCTTTCTCCAAAGAAGAAACGTGGCCCAACTCATGCCCTTGAAAGAGAATTTTTATTAATCGAAAGAGTCTCTGTGTGTCCAAAAAGAGAGCCCGTTTACAATGAGAGGTAGTGTCTATTTATAAACTAGAGTTGAAACGTGGGCGGATCACCCAAAACTAACCCTAATTGACGATAATTATAATTTATCAAAATTAAGAAAAATAAGAAAATAAGTTGCAAAAGGATTGATTTGCTCCTGTCTAACAATTGGGGAAATTCGAAAACATTCCCTGCTGAGAACTTGCGACGCTCTTGATTCTTCTTGAACGATCCATTGACGATCCGGCATCCGAATGAACAAAAGATGATTGCCATCGTGTAGGGCTTGATGCTATGTTTATTTTGATATTAATTTTAAGCCATGAATCGTATTTTAAAGGCATGATCACATAACTTAAAATTTGAATAGATCTTGAAAAATTTCGATTGATAGTGCATCTTCATGTCGATGTTTTTCTTCGACTTCTTCACTGTACACTGAGCATGTTACCACGATCGTGTTGCGACAAACGGAACCCGATTTGACACTCGAACGAAGTTTTGGGCAATCTTGAACTTTGGCTGGAATCTGAATTCTGATGACCGAAAATTATAGTTACTTTGACGCCTTTGTGTATGAAATCCGACTGTCCATTGTGTATGGGGTTCGGGCCAACGATAGCCCTAGACCTTACGCACGTGATGGAACTAGTCTTATATCGATCCGATACGTGAACATCATGATTTGGTCGCTCGAACGAGACGTGTCGCTGCTGATTTTTCTACAACTTTCTTCATGGATCAGCAACTTCTCTTCAGCTTTTCTCTGTACTTGGGTGTTATCGTGGGGCGTGCCACAGATCGAAACGTTCGTCTTGACGAGACGAACAAGCTCACAAAATTTGAGCCCAATTCGACTAGGGACGAATGAGATATGAGTATCACAAGTCACTATTCGTGACTATCCCTTTAGTGGAGATTACTTGTAGGGTGGCCGCACGGGAATAGTGTGCAGCCTCTCCTGTTTTGGTCCTCCGCGCATAACTTCTTCTTGGAGTGTCCATTAAAGCTGAAATTTGACCCCCTGAAGGTTTTCAACTATGCCGGATCCAATGGTGGTGGTCTCATAGTAGTTTGATGTACCAAAAATATAGTTCTAGTAATAGGGGTCCGTTTCAGGGTGCTAGAGACTGATTCTACCGAAACTGTTTCTCGGTTTGCACTGCCTTAGAGATGTTGGAACGCGACAAATCATTGCAGGAGACATTTTGGAGTCCTTATGAAGATCTTGACCTATTCTTGGGCCATTCTGAGACTCTCAAAATTTCCACTGGACCCATGGTGCTCAAAAATATCTTCAAACAGCTTGCTCGTTTCATTTTAAATCATATGCCATATTCGAATTCTAGTGCTTCACCATATGAAAGTTAGAAAGATAGGAAACCTCATCTAGATTTTCTTAAGGTTTGGGGATGTGTAGCCATGGTAAGGCTCCCTGACCTTAAGAGGGCCAAACTTGGACTTAGATCAATAAAGTGTGTTTTTGTGGGCTATGCTGAGCACAACAAAGCCTATAGATTTCTGAACCTAGAGTCAAATGTAATCATAGAGTCCAGGGATGCAAAATTTTTTTAACACACATTTATTGGTGAGCAGGATAATGAATATGAAGCTCGACATTGTAAACGTAAAATTGGTGAACATGAAAACCCTGAGTACTTAGAACCCAGAAGAAGTACAAGAATCATAAATCCAATTGACTTTGGTCTTGACTTCTAAATGTATCTTTTGAAAGAAGATCCTAAAACTTTTAAAGATGTCATGTCCGCATGTGACGCTTCATTTTTGGAGGAAGGCAGTCAACGATGAAATGACATCAATACGGGAGAATGACACTTGGATATTTGTTGATTTAGCTCCTAGTGTTAAGCCTTTGGGATGTAAATAGATTTTCAAGAAGAAAATAAAGTCGAATGGTACCATTAAAAAATATAAAGCAATATTGGTTGAGAAAGGATTTAACGAAAAGGAAGGTGATGATTTCTTTGATACCTATGCACCAGTTGCTCGTGTAGCTACCATTCGAGTTCTCATAGCATTGGCCTCAATTCACCATCTAGAGATTCATCAGATGGATGTCAAAACAGTTTTTCTCTATGGTGAACTAGATGGTGAAATTTATGTTGAGAAACTAGAGGGATTTGTCCTTAAGGGACAAGAGTACGAAGTTTGTAAACTTGTAAAATCCTTATATGGTTTGAAGCAAGCACCCAAGTAATGGCATGAAAAATTCAATAGAATTGTTACTTCACATGGATTTCAGATCAGTGATTCTGATACATGTGTTTACGTCAGAGGTTATGATAGTGCAGTAGTTATGATTTGCATATATGTAGATGATATGCTCATAGCAATACTGCTTGCATTAAGGACACAAATAAGTTATTGTCTTCTGAATTTAATATGAAAGACATGGGACTAACTGATGTGATACTTGGAATTAAATAGTGAAACAACCGACTGGGTATGTTTTAACCCAGAGCCACTATATAGAGAAAGTGCTCAAAAGGTTTGATCACTTTGATTCCAAGCCAGACTCAATCCCTTTTGATGCTCACATTAAACTCAGAATAGACCATGAAGGTCATGTTTCCCAATTGGACTATGTCAGAGTCATTGGATGTATAATGTATGTAATGTCATGCACTAGACCAGATATAGCCTTTGTTGTGGGTAAACTGAGTAGATATACTAGTAATCCAGGTCAAGAGTATCAGAATGCAGTCTATAGGGTACTGAGATATCTCAAAGGAACCATAGACTATGGCCTACATTATGTATTATGGATTGGGGAAAATCCATGTCTACTAGCGGATTGATCTTCACTTATGGTAGGGGTGCTTCCAAGAAGAAAATTTGTATCTCCAAATCCACAATGGAATCAGAGTTAATAGCCTTAGAAGTCGCTAGTAAAGAGGTTGAGTGGTTAAGGAACTTGTTGGTAGACGTACCACTTGTCTCTGGACCCACGTCTGCAGTCTCAATTCGATGTGATTGTGAAGCGGCAGTATACTGAGCGAAAAGAAAAATTTATCTTAGAAAATCCAGATATATTCGCTTGAGGCACGTCAATTGAGACTTCTGTTGGAAGATGGAGTTATTTCAGTACTTCATTTTCGCTCAAACCAGAACGTGGCAGATCCATTAACCAAAGGCCTTGCAAGGAACCAAGTTTGGAAGACAACGAGAGGGATGAGATTGATGCCTATTAGTATTTTCCATAGTGTGGGGGAACCCTACCGAAGGACAAGTTGGTACCGAGTCCAAGGTTCAAAGGGAAAACAAGTCACTCATGTGATGTCTGATGGATGTTTTTACCAAATTTTATTTAATGAAAATTTATTAATTTCTGCTTCATCCCTGCTATTGGTACAATTATTGCAATGAGTAGAGAGGTTGAGCATGGTTCTTAATGATTCCATTTTCCTAGATGATATAAGGCCTAGGCTGGGATGTGGTGCTGCAAAGCATCTTCCATGAACTCACCTATATGAGTGTGGAAGAGGAGGCCGCTTCCTATAGGAACTAGGCATTCCCTAGAGCGTTCATGAAAACCACGAAGAGCGCAGGGCCTTTAATTCACAAGCCTTTTAGAAAATCACAG
Source organism: Amborella trichopoda (assembly GCF_054954075.1). Lineage (NCBI taxonomy): Eukaryota > Viridiplantae > Streptophyta > Magnoliopsida > Amborellales > Amborellaceae > Amborella > Amborella trichopoda. The sequence continues at coordinate 19,659,128 of NC_142340.1, forward strand.
CTTTTGAAAGGAAATATGTGGTATATGGGAGGTTTATCTTTTATTGACATAGTTCAAGATTCATCCACTCACTATCTTGATAAGTGTTTTGTATAATACTATGTAGAGGTTCAAGTTTGAATAACACCTTTACTTATGTATTTTTTTTCCTGATCTTACTTCTTTTCTTCCCATCTGGTAGGTTTTTGAAACTTGTGGGGATTGTTAATTTCTTTTTAAAAAAATTTGGAGTTTCAAAATCCTTTTTAATGTTAATATTGATGATGGTCCATCGTGCTCTTTTGGTATGCATGGACCACCACTTCTTCCTCCCACCTTTTATTTGTTTTCTATTTGTTGCTTGGTCATGATTACCTCACCTCTTTGCCCTTATGGGGACAAATGTCCATGTACTTGGCAATACACATTATCTATACGTCTCTCTCTCTCTCTCTCTCTCTCTCTCTCTCTCTCTCTCTCTCTCTCTTTCTTGTAGCTATTTTATTTGTTAATATCTTCTTAATGTTTCATTTTCTTTTAAGTAAGATCAGTTTAGTTGTTATGTTTTTAGAGAGTTTTTTGATTATGCAACTCAGAAACTCTAATTGTTTATAATCTAGCTGTATCTTGAGGGTGTGTTTACCAGATACCATACTACATCTCAGTTTTGTATAGGGTAGGGGATGATCAACACTTCGAATAAAGCAAACTCATCTCATGCCTCCAAATCTCGATCTTTATTGCCACTTTGTTTAACCTCTGAATCTTGTTCCAATTCCTACAGGAATCCGATTGCTATTAGGAGTGTTTCATTTTTTTTAGATATAACGTCTGAATCCTGCCCCGATTCCTATGGGAATCTGACTAGTACTACGAGTGTTATGTTTTTTTCTGATATAACGTCTGAATCCTGCTCCGATTGTTACAGGAGTCCGATTGGTACCAGGAGCATTCTGGTACAATCCATTTATCAAGGTCTAAGGGAGGTGCTGCCGAATTTTTCCCAGGATGAGAGTTGGTGATAGGCTTATCAAGTGTAAGTTCCACTTATCATGAGGAAGTCAGATTTATCGATAGTAAGTTGAGCCATCGGTCGTACGTTCAAACTATTGACTCTGTGTTCACACCATCGGTCGTGCGTTCAAAAACTATCGACCGTGTATTCAAGTCATCGGTTGTGTGTTCAAATTATCGACCTGCATTCAACCTATCGACCGTGCATTCAAGCCATCGGTTGTGTGTTCAAATTATCGACCATACGTTCCAGCTATCGATTGTCTGTTAGGTTTCAACCATGAGTAAGCTATCACTACTACCATAAGCTAACATTCAATCGATATATAATCCAATCTGAGGTTGATGCCTATATACTACAAACATGTGTTGTAAGATCACCTAACTTGTTGTTAAGATCCTACACATATTGACAGTGACAAAATATCACACTGATGCAATATTCACTTCCTTTAAAGTGTATACAAGATATACACTTTCTACAACATTTAGATCTCTTAACCTCTCAAAGGTTGTTTTTGAGTTGTGCGGGTGCACAAGACTTTTGATCCTAGGAGTTCACATACAGTTTTCCAGCTTAAATGAGTACGATAACAATTTCTCCTATTTGGAGTGGACCAAGGATCAAAATCCCATAACAATGGCCAGACCATCATTGCAATGGTTATATACATTAGGGTGACGTTTACATAAGCTTGCCTCCTTATACTATAGAGGTAAGAAGTGCTTCTAAATTTTGTCTGATAATGTGGTTTTTGTTTAAAAAACTTTACAATGGCTTGAAAATTTATATCCAAACTAGTTATAAAATTGAAACTTCCAAAAATGGTATAGACCAAGCAGATCAATAAATACTTGAAAGTCTTGAAAATAGACAGTTCAGATAACTTCTTAGAGGATGTATTTTTTGGACTTGAAATTCTTTTTTTTCATTATATCCATATATTTAGGTCCAAATAATCAATTAAAAAGTTTTCCTACTTCGAAACATTCTTTTCTACTGAACTTTTGATGTGTTTCTTACTACTACAATATAAGGTTGCAACCTTGTACAAAACATTTTCCATTATATTGTAAAGGACATACCATGATAAATGCATGTTACGAGTAAAAACAAGTACAGGCGTTTATTTTAGGTATAAAGGTTAATACATGACATGGTAATGGTAGCTATAATGATTTTCAAAATAAAATGGAGTTCTTATTCTATTCAGGGTAAGACACGTTATATTTGCTAAGTTTTAGAAGACAACTTTTATGTATGGTGTTAAGATTGGACCACAACCACACTGATGGTCCAATTGTGTTGGCCAATGTTTTGACTAATCTGGTCCAAATAAAAAACAAAGATTGGTTGATAGAAGAGAAACTAATCTTTGGTTGGTTCTGATCAGTTAGACCTGCTGCTTTTACCCAAAGGACAACCAAAAAAATGTTGGGTAATTTGTTTTATAATATATTTCATATTTGAAACTATTTTGTTATTACATTTGTAGAATTTTGTCTAATTGGTTCTACTAGAGAGACAGGGTTTGATTGGCTAGACCATCAACCAGTCCAGTTTGGAAAAATCTTGCTATATTCAAATTAATGCACATATTTTTACGTAAATTTGAGGGGAATTTATCAAAATGTGCTAACCAAATGAACTCTTTTAGTATTTTGCATATTCCTTTTTTATTTGATTTCAAAATTTCCAACAAAATACACATAATAACGAGTAGAATAGTTAAAAATAGGTAAAATGTTAAGTGTATTTTGATATGTTCCCCCATATTAACGTATGAAAAAAGTTTGTACAACCTTGCACCATTGAAGTAAGGTGCCGCTCAAAATTCATCTAGAATAGTGTGTTTCGACGATGGAAAATCCTCCAATTTGAATTCTCTTCAAGGTGTATGGATCTGAAGAAAAGAATTTGAAGTTCGTTTTGAAAGAAATTCTAGTGCAATCTTGCTGGGGAATATATATTTTTTATTTTTCTTCTCTTCACCCTTTTTATTTTCTTTTTCTTTTCTTTTGGCAAAGATCACTTACAAGTAGTCGTATTACAATAATTCTTGCTTCAAAGAAAATAAAACTAATAAATCCAAAATATTACAAACCTTGATGTCATTAAACCAATTTTTTTTAAATAAAAAAAATATCCACAATTTTTATGCTTGGGAATATAAAGACAATATAATTAAATATGACAAGAAACAAAAAGAGAGTGCTGGAGGTTACCTCAACCGGGCTTATTATAGCCCACACCGAGTCACCACCATCCGATGGCATGGGATCAATTATCAACCTTCAATCTCAATCGGAAAAACAAGTTTAGGTCAAGCCACACCAATAGAACATGAACCCCTTTGATCACAATATCAAACCCTAGGTGAATTCCCTTAGTAACCTAGTTTGAGAGAGATGGATTCTTTCTTTGTTAAACCCTAAAACCCTTAGCCATAAATCTATAGTTGAGAGATAGGAGAGAGAAGAACTCCATAACCTAAACCCTTAGGTTCTTTCACAATGTGGGAGAGAGAGTGGCGTGTGCCCCCTTTGTAGGATATGAGAGAGAAATATGGAATTAGGTATAAGAGATAAAGTGTAGAGATTTTTGGGTAGAGATAATCTATTTTTATAGGCTTTGAACAAGATTAGGGTTTCTTAGGGTTTTCCTTGGCTTGCCTTTTTTTGTGATATTGAATATGAACCATTGATCTTGAGTGACTTGTGGGGTGAAAGATTTGAGTCATGCATTCCATAGATAGGCCATCAACATTATGGAAGGCGCATGAACTATTATCCCTATTTTTTAAACCATTTTTCCATCAATAAAAATTAAAATAAATTAAATTTAATCAAAATATTGTGCATACTATAAAATGGCACAAGTTTACTCAATCTTTCCACAAATTCTTTCAAAGATATACCCAAGTCAATATTTAGTCAATATCTTCCAACCATATGGCCACATGCCATATCGAAAGAGAATAAGGGTGGGGTGTGCCACCCAAGGGAGGCACTCATGGACCCCACCTTCTAGAAATATGGTGGGTCCATGTACACAATGGGCCCCCATGGTATTTTTATATTTTTAAAATTAATAAAAGAATTTTAAAATATTATTTGAATATTTAAACCATTGTAAAATCAATATCTTTAATGTTATAAATCCAAAAATAATAAATAAAATATCTAGTGGTTCATAAAAATTCAAATAATAATTTTAAAATAATTTCTATCATAAAAAAATACAATTAAATTAATTTGATGGGAAAATGATCTACATGGTTTAGGAAATGAATCAACAATCATTGGGCACTCCACCTTCAACTGTGGACTACATACTACACTTGTATTATCAAACCGACCCAGTGTTTCCCATGACCCATAGTCCAAGCAGGGGCTCATTAGCGGGTTACCAAAGTCTAGCCGATGAGCCAAGGGGTTGCAATCGCAGTCTGTGGATTACAGGTCCTCCCTTAGAGACGAATCAATGTCACCTAGACCTGATGCGACCACAGCTCTATGACGCATATATCTCTCGCACATGCATACGCTTCACATTGAAAGTGGCTTACTTTCTTTCCCAAACGATCTATCAATATGCAAGCCTTGTGATGGCACTTGGATGAGGCGTTGGTCCCCATCTCTGTAGGCCACCATCACACACAAGGGTTATACCGTCCCTCGGCTCACTCATTCAGTCATATGCTCCAACCTCATAAAGAGATGACCCATTAGAACCCTTATCAGTTTGTTCTCTATGCCCAGGTAACATGGGTTTTTTCCAACCGACTGACTTAGATCGTCAAGCACAATCTGGTATTTGCAAATATCGTTTGTATAATTTGTTCCACGAGGGACCACATTTTCACTGAATTCATGTTCCACTATATTATTTCATTTTACAAGCACTCATAAAGCCTTTAAAGACCATATAAACCCAACACTTTTGGCTATCTATCGTTCTTTACTGTTCAAAAAAAAAAAAAAGAATTTCAAGTCTTAAAAATAACAATACATTTCGTAACAAATTATCTCAACCATCTCTTTTCAATATTTTCAAGTGTTTATGGGTCCCCTTGATTTATACTATTTTTGAAATTTTAAATTTCATAGCTAGGATTAGAAATATATTTTCAAACTATCATGGTTTCTGGTATTGGAACTATAAATCCAAACAAAATTTTAAGGTGCACCTTGCTTCTACAATATAACAAAGGTGCCAGAATATAATGTCATTAATGGGTATGGTTTGCAAAAGGTTGCAACCTAAAACAATCAAAGTAAGGTCCACCAGATTTTATCATAAGATATAACTTTAATGTAAAAAATTCTTAAGATGACTTGAGAGTCCATTTTCCTCTCTAATTATAAAATCTTAGACTAAAAAAATGGTTCAAATCATGTAGATCTATAAGTACATGAAAATCTTGAAAATAGACGGTCCAGATAATATGTTGCAAGATGGGCTACTTTTAAGACTCAATTTTTTTTTTTTTTTCATAATCGTATATCTCGATGTCGAGATGATAGAAGGTTTTCCCAACTTTAAAACACCTTTTGCAATGGATTTTTCAGATGCACCTTATTTTAAGGCTGCACTTTATATCAATTTCACTATAATAAAAACTTGTATATGTTGTTACGTGGTCGTACCTTTTTATGTTGAAAAGGTATACAACCTCATTTTTAAAATTAAAATATTATTTGAATTTCAGCTTTCAGTTCTTGTTCATCATGCTGCTTAAGTCCTAATGGCAAATGTCAACCTTCCCGTGCTCCTTGAAGAGCAAGCAAACGCAAGGCCCATAGAAGTCATATTGGACATTGTACTTGGGTTCTGGTAACTTCTAGAAGCTGTACTTTTATTTATTAATATTCTCTACGAGTGGGATGGTATCTATCATTTTCCATTGAAGCATGCTTAAGAGAAAACACGTCCTAGTTAGAGTCTTTAATAAGCTCCCATAAAAATTGACTTTCAATTAAAAAAAAGAAGAAAGCAAAGACATGTATTATGTTCAAAAGGAAATGAGAAATGTTCTATTTTCAAAAGGAAATGTATTAACTTTGACCATGTCTTACTGTTCCAATTTTGGGTCCAAATAACATTTAAATTCTTATTATAGGAATTTGTGTTGTGATACCGGTAGCATTTTGTTAAGGAATGGGTTTCATAATTTAGAGCATCTTATGCGTATTTCGTCTGCTTATCACAAAACGTATGCAAATAAATTGATCAAATCAGCCATCCGGATCAAAAGTCGATGGTGCATGATCAACACAGCCTTCCTGCATCTCATGCAGAAAGATCTAGTGTCTTAGAACCAAGTGTTTCAAACTGGGTGAACCCCAGTTAGAATTGGAACAAATGGGGGGCCAACCTGTTTGTTGGGAACCTTAGAACTGTCGGAGTCATTTTGTTTTTGTTTTTCTTTTTTGTTTCTTTTTTCTTTCTCAAGTTTTTTTATATGATGATTTGACTTGTCAAAGTAATCCAATTGCTAATCTATAAGTGGTTGGACAACCGTTTCAGAACAAAATTTAAAATATTGAGGGGAAAAATAAACAAAAACAGTTGACAGTTTATTTGCGTATCAATTTTGGTAGCAAACAGGATAATGTCAACAATGGATGGCTGGCGAATGTCCTTCTCCAAAGGAGTCAATATCCCATTTAAAACCCAAGTTGCTATAAAATACGTTTCGTTGAGATGCTAATACCTTTCTTTCTCCAAATAGTCCTTAGACGTACGACAAATTAGAATTGAAAGAATGGATTGGGCATGCCCATAAGACCCAAAACTTGCCCACCCATTCGAGAAAGGGTAGACGGAACCTTCCATTGGACAAAATTTTATTGTTTAAAACGGATCGGTGTCCCCGATCACTTCTCTGAATTTCTGATTTGGTTTGACGGATTGACGATTTGAACATTAAAATTTGAAAACTAAAATTTTTGTACCTGTTTTCAATACTTAACCTTATTTGGGGTCCACACAGAATTTCTGCTTTTTATCTTTTTTCATGAGAGGTATTAATGTGTGAAAGAATCTCATTGCAGTACCATTCTAGCTTAATAAGAACATGAAAGACTTTTGGATTTTATTTTATAAAAGGAGGTAATGCTCGTTGTTGATTGTTGAATGTGAAATTGGGTAGTTAAGGGTATGTCATGTTGAGACACGCTTCAATCTATTGGATTTCACATCCAATGACTAAAAATGATTGTGACATTCTTTTACCAAAAGTAAATAGTCTCGTAGTATTCAATCCCTAATTGTATTTTCACAATTCTCATGGGGGTTCAATGTTTAGGAAAAGGTACACCCACTCTCTCTCTAATTCCATCCCAAGGTGCAAAACGCACAAAGGATATTGTTTCCTAAACCATGGCATGCTTTTTTTTTAGTAATACGTATTGGGTTTCTGATCCTCAAATCTCTTATGAGAACATGCGATCAATATCTGATATAGTGGAATATAAACTCAATTCAAGTGTGGTTATTTGTGCTAGATATGCCGTGCAACTTTCAATGTGAATAGCTTAATAGTTTCTTTTGGGGAGTTTAGGGAACAAATTTGACACAATCAAGTTGCCATAGCCAGTTTCCATAGGTTAAAAACTAAAAAGCTTGAGGTTGGGTTACATGGGTCGCGAATTATAATTGACAATGCGTGAGCCAATGTCATATTTTATGTGCAAATTAAAAAATGCGATGAAAGAAGAACGACATATTTTATGTGCAAATTAAAAAATGCGATCAAAGGAGGACGTATTTAGACCAAACGGGAAAAAGTACAAATCTAATCCTAATGTAGAGATGGCGGTCTTGGATCATTTGTGGATGAGACGAGGGGGAGAGCCGGCACGGAACCTGGCCACAGGTCGAGCCGAGTACCTTGGAACCAGTCTGAGTAACCAGCCCTAATCAGGTAGGATCCAGCCAGGTTGAAAAGGCTTAAAAAAAGAAAAAGATCTTAAAAAATCTAAAAAATTGTCAAAAGTATGTATGAAGTATAATTAAACAAAATACATCTAAATGAGATTAAAATAGTAACGAAGCAGTGCGTTTTGAAAAATCAATTTGTGCCCAAAAGTATAGTAGAAATAATTAAAAAAAAAAAGAAAATATAAAAATAAGTATTTATAGCCAAATTACATCCCAATAGTTTTCAAAACAATAGAAAACATTAAAAAACTTATTACAAAATTTCTTATTTTTTTAGATTTTTCATGATTTTTTTTAAATTCTCGACATGACCACCCTAACCAGCCAAAACAAGCTAAGGCCATTCGCGAGTTCCGGGTAACGAGCTGGGACCAGGGCGGTTCGGTGAACATTGGGGGGGACCGTGCTTTCTTGGTCTCCACTCCAACAAAACGAAACAATGACAGAACTGCGTAATGTACGTTTGCCTTTGAAAAGGAAAAGGTTCTAAAGCTTTCCTCAAATAGTGGTAGAGCTTGAAGATATATGGACTTTGACTAATTATTTTCGTCACTCAAATAGATCAAAATATTATTTGGTATTGTATATTATTAGATTATTTGCATTTAATACAATGTCACATAAACCAGTAGCCGTTAGATGAGAAATTTGGTGGCTTACGGTATTTCAGAAAGTTAAAAAAAAATTTATTTTGAAACTAGGAATTGACTTAAGGCATAGGTGTCAGGGTGGTAGGTACTACAATATAATGTCTTGAGTTTCGTTTTTACTCTTGGTAGGAGACATTGTCCCTACTTATTCATACAAAAAAAATATTCTTTTTAAACTCTGAGCCAATTAAAGGTCCCCTACAACATAAAACTTATATATTTCCCCTTATCCAACCGTCCATTCTGAATAGAGACTTAAGATAAGATTGCCCTAATCACAATGTCACGTCTCTATACTATTCTATTTTTAGTTTTTTATATAAACTATTTTGATACCAAATTTTGTGCGTCCAATCCTCTATTAAACTCGCACTAATGAAAAATATAAAAAAAATATTTTCAATAAAATAAAATGACCAAAATACCCCTGCAAGTTTCAAGGGGTATTTTGGTCATTAAATTTTATTGAAAAATTATTTTTAATATTGTTATAGGTGCGCCCCAATGAGAAGATGGCACACACCAAATTTCATGCCATACAATTTGTATAAAAAAAACCTAAAAATAAAATACTTTGAGACGTCGGATCTAAGATCAACAGTGAGTAGGTCTCTTGATCAAAATTAGATGGCTGGATGGTAGAGGAAGCATAGATCTTCTATGATGTAGGGGCCGTTTAGAAACCTTTCCCTAAAGGTATACTTTAAGCCCCTCAATCTCACATTTAATGGTTAAAGATGACTGTGACCTCCTTATACCATAAATTAATGATCTTATCATATACTTTCTTATATAAAAATACTGTTTATATATTAATCGTACCACAATTTCAAGACCCTCCTAATCATTTTTAGTGGTCCCTGACCTCTTCAATTTATAGTTGCAATTCTCACTTCTTTTATTTCTGGTTTTTTTCAAGCATAGATCTTGTAGATGTTCATCTGTATAGGATTAAAAAACCAGATATTGCACTTATGCCTGAAAGGAGATTCAAATGGGATTAACTTATCTCAGATATGATATCAAGTGGATTATTGGAGATGGCCGAATAGTGGATTTTAGGACGGATCCTTTGTTATCTGAGAAGTCTATTTGGGAGTCTTATGGTGCATATGTTCATGAAAATCTTAATGTTCTTGTCGAACCTAAGGTAGTTTATTATTTGCATAGCTTCCTTTAGACATAGTCGCTCCTTTCTCCTACTTCTGGTCCTTTGATTAGAATTTGGAAGGAGATCAAACCTTGTAACTCTGTTACAACTACAGTGAGATTTCTTGGCGTGGATCCATTCTTCTAATTGATCATTTTCTATTAAGAATGCATGAAATTTTATTTGGAATAGAGGCTCCATTCAACCAATTTTCAAAGCTTTGTGGTATTCTAAGTGCCATCCAACTTCCCGCCTTCTTTCTTGTACTGCAAAGAGGGACATCTATGGACTCCATGTACCCTTTTTGCCACTCTAACGATGATAGTATTTACCATTTCTTTTTCCATTGTGTTTTCTCGCAAGGTATTTGGAGATATATTGCATGGAGGTACACTAAAAAAATTATCTCAAACACATCTATTTCAATCTTTCTCTTGACCTAGATTGCTTTCAACTTTAAGCTAGGAGGTCTTTTGAATGTCTGGCTATCCTTATTTTTTACCACAATTTGCTATGGGAGGAATCATCGAACTTTTCAGGGGAAGGTTTCGAAATGAGAGTACTTGCCCAGGAGGATTACTTCTCATGTTAGTGAATTGGTGGATGGTAAAGCCTGGTCCTTTCATTTATCAGATAAAGCAATTGTTGATAACTTCCTGATCACATGGCAACAACATTAAATCAAGCAGTACATGCCAATTACATTGTCTTTTCCTAATCTAATCATTTCAAATTGAATGTTGATGGTGTTTCATTTCAAAACCTTGGGTTAGCAGGCAGTGGAGGCGTAATTTCAAGTGACAGCATTTGGCAATCTCCTTGGTATAACATCAAATAACTATACAGAGTTTCGAACTTTATTAGGAGGTATTGACCTGGCCATCCAGCTCAAATGTTTTCCCTTGCATATTGAGAGCGACTCCTTATTGTTAGTTAATACAATCTATGATCAATGCAAAGCTCCTTGGGTGTTAAATGTTGTTGTTGCTAACTGCCGTTATAAGCTCTCTGCTAATGCTTTCTCATATGCCACTATTTGGCAATCTAGACCGCCGAATTTTCTCTCTTATATTATTTCATAATGTGGCACAACTTCCCTCTTTCTAGAGCTGTAAAATTTTGAGCAATAATTTCCCTTTCTATTAATGAAAATCAGGCAGAGACCTTCGCCTTGAGTTACTTACCAAAACCAAAAAAAAAAGACCTCTTCAATTTATAGGCCACTTTGAACCCAGGGGCCTTCTTATACCGCCGTTCTTTCCTTCTTGGTTTTTAACATGTGAAAATGCTCGATTTACCCATTCAATGCAAAATTTTCATTTTTCTCCAAACTATACAATCTTCATCCAAAACCCATTTTGTCGATCTTGTAAACTTCGATCTACTTTGCTCCACAATTTCAAGTAATACTTATAATCCAAAGGCCCAAGAATACCTGAATGAAACCACTTGTGAGATGTACGGAGTGATTAGTGACTGATCCTTCTTTTTACCATTTCAAAATCTAAAAATTATTCAATTTTTGCAACATAACTTCTATTTTCTGTTCTTCTTTCTTTTTCTTTATTTTTTTAAATTTTTTACAACCACTTTGACAAGTATCCAGTGTTCCCTAGCCATTCTATATTTTTTGTGGTATTATGGTCGAAATGTGTTGACTACGAAGACAAGTGACCGACCCGACCGACCCATGTCAATGCATGCAATCGATAGTTAGCAAGTCTCAGTTGAACACATTATTTTTTCAAAAAATCTCAAATATTTTAAAATCTATTAAAAACTCTAAGTTTTTCAAAAGATCTTCGAACAATCACATTCTTTTAATAAAACCGATATAAATCTGTATTTAATACTTTTTCAAAAGAACTTTTCAGAAAATTTCTTCCCTATAACTTTATTTCTTCATTAAATTAATATTATTGAATTCCAATTTAAAGATAAACACATTAACAATAAGATTAAATTAAGAATCTTGATTTAACAAAAAACACCATAAAAAATTAACCTATGAGTTCCCTGCAAATAGTGTACATAGGATACAAGCAATATATTTCCCAAAAATAAGATATCTAAACAAAAGTATATCTCAAAATAATAGGTAGAGTTAGAAGTAACCTGATGCGGCCATGCCCCTTCGTGACTCGGCCCAAAAGGGTCGTAGAACCCAAGAGAGAAAGAACGACAATGGCGTAATAAGGAGAAATTATTAGGGTTATTTATTAGGATTATTTTAATTATTCTTTTGTTCAGGGAGTGCACAGGGATAATTAGCAGGGCGTCTTTACAGTTTATATTGTGTTTATCTTAAATTGATTAGGTTAGTTTGAGAGCTATAATTAGGATAAGGATAAATTTAGAATAGAGTTATATTTATCAACAATAACCAACTTGGTAGGTCTTTTTTAGGTAAAACATGAGAGGGAGAATATGGCCATCTAGAAGCCCGTGGATATGAGAGAGGGAAAATAGGGATAGGTGTAGAGAGAAGCTTTTTATTAGTTATCTTATTTTAGTCTATTTTTTATTGTCAATTTTCTTGTTTTATTCTCTCCCTGCATCATAACCTATTGAAAAGCCTTTTTTTTTTTCTTCAAATTCAAAGTGTCCTTATCAAGAACAAGAGATAGATTTAACGATACTAAAGATTTAGGTGGTTAGGAATTCATTGTAAGAGTTCAATTTGTTAAGCATTTTGTAGCTTTTTTTTATGTATAGAGAAGTTTGATTAATTGCATTTTTTTTTTTTTTCATTGGTATATACAATATAATATTTTTTATGAACTATTATTTTATATTATTGGATCTTTATGTTTCGTTTTAGTTAACTGCAATCCTATACTGAAAGTGCATTATTAGTATGCTTTACATTATACGTTATACTATTTTACATTATTAGTATCCTTTCAGTTGTATATTGAAAGTGCATATATGTAGAGCAAAATGGAGAACCAGGATTCATATAGCCGACCCCAATTAATTGGAAAAGGCTAAAATGATGATGATTATTGAAAGTGCATTTGTGACATTGGAACCTATGATCATTTGAAATGGCATTAAAAGTAATAACCACCATGCATTTATTTAACATATGTATAACCGTACAATATATATTAGAGTGTGGTTTCCATAAGCCTGCAACCTTAAACAATCCAATTAAGGTACACCTTCAAATTTAATCATAACATATAATTTTGATGTAAAAATTCTTAGGATTATCCGAAAATTTATTTTCATATCTAATTATAAAATTTTAAACTTAAAAAATAGTGCAAATCAAGTAGATCTATAAACATATGAAAATCTTGAAAATGGACGGTCTAGATAATGTCTTGTAATATGCACTAATTATGGGACTCAAAATCCTTTTCTTAGAGAATATATAATCTTTAACATGGAGATCATGAATATAAAAAAAACTAATTGAAAACTAGAAATAATAATTATATTAAAAAACATTTGGACCATTAATTACAATTGTTTTTAGATGGACCATATATTTGCATCCATATTTAGGATGGATGTTGTATACCTTTGGACCGCATATTGTTGAAATGCGGTCTATGCACATGAAATCCTTTAAGAATATAATTTAGTGTTATATATTATAATGGTCTACGTTGACTAAGATTTTATAAAAAAATGTTTTAATTTAAATTAAAAATGTGATTTATATTCTAAAATTATTCCATATGCAATTTGCACAAGCTTCTCATTTGAAATTAATAATTCACCCAAAAATTGAAATTAATTGATGTACTTATAAGTATCAAAGATATAGGAAGAATTACAAATAACTCCCAAGAATAGACTTGCTATGCAACTTACCTCCACTCAAATTTTTTTCTCACTTTTTACCCCAAAGTATATGTTTTTAGCAAATACCCTCCAACCAAAATAAAAGACTAAATTACCCTTCTTTGTTTTTTACCCATGCCTATCTCTCCTTTGGACAAAAGTGCGATTTGGCAAATGTACATGGCGATCCAGCACTATTCTTTTTGGATAAACATGCAGTCTGGCAAATGTATATTGCGGTCGGACACTTTTTTCCAAGAAAAAATGCGGTCCGACATATCCCTATGGCGGTACAACACTTCTTTTCCTGGAAAAACATGCGGTCCGGTAGATATATACGGTGGTCAACACTTCTTTATATGCAGTCCAACATATCTATAAATGTGGTATGCTAGATCTATATGCGGTCCGATACTTTTTTTAGTTTAACGGGGTCGGGCAATTGGTACATAGCGGTCTGTCAACTCATGTAGCTTTTGGTGTTGTGTGTAAGGCTACGTGAATGTCCAGCCAAAATTAATTTTTTTTAAAAAAAAGTACATATTTTTACTTTGGGAAGTATTTCTTAAGATAAAAAGTGAGAAAAAAAATTTGGTCCGGGTCAGTTGCACAACAAGTCTATTCTTGGGACTTTTTTGTAATTTTCCCTTTGTGCAAATGTTCGGATGTATCAATGTGGGGGTTTTTTGACCAGCATATTAGATACTCAATGATCAGACTAGGTACGGCACCCGTGTCGGTGTGCATGTATCTCCTCTTTCAAGTTATTTTTCATGTGCAATAATTACTTATAGGTAGTACACATGATAAACTGAGCCGATGAATATGCTACAATGTATTCCAAGGTAAATTATGAAGATTCTTCTAAATGGGAACTTTCTTCGATACCACTTACAAAGGTTTCACAGGCAAATATGTCTGGAGTATCAAAACTATCTTTGTTTTTAGAGAAAAATTAACTAAAAGATAAATGAGCTTGTTTTAAAAGAGAGTTTCAACTCCTAGATTTATAATAATGCAGCAGCATTACAGGTATCCCGACTCTCTTTCAGTGTTGCGTGTCAACATGTGAAAAGTTAAATGTATGTTTGATGCACTTGAAGTTAAAAGGGTTGTGGCTCTTCATTCCTCTGCTGATCCCATTCGTAATTGTTCATCAGTCGCAAACAATGGCGAGTTCCAAATCTGATCGACGATTTGGATGGAAATAGGTGGGGATTGAAGCGATTCCAGAAGAGTATGGCCCCAATCGAGTTCCCCATAAAACTCCATTTTTGTATTTTTTTATTTTTATTTTATTTTTTTAAAGCTTATCTACTATTTTTTTGGGTTCCCTCTAAAGGGTGCTGTTTGTGTAAAGCTGAGGCTCTAAACAATCAAAGTAAAACCCACTTTCAAATAGGGTCGAGAAATACGGTTTCAATACTAGAAATCTTTGTGATAATCTTGAAATATATTTTCATATTTAATTATAAAATTTAAAGCTTCAAAAATAGTGTAGATTGAGTAGACGTATAAAAACTTGAAAATCTTGAAAATTGACTATCCAAAAAATGCGTTACAAGATGCACTATTTTCAAAACTTGAAATCCACTTTTTTCTCATGTCATCCATCTTGATGTCGAGTTGATCAATTTGAAGATATTTGAGCATCAAAACAACCTCCTCTAGTGCAATTTTTGAGGTGGGCTTTAAGTTGATTGTTTAGAGCCTTGGATCTACATAAACTTTTCTCCCCTATAAATCCCCATTTCATAAACCCCTATTTTAATTTTAATTTTTCATTTATTTTTTTAATATTTTTGAGATCACCAATTCATATCGATTTGAGCTGTCGATCCAACGATCTCACACGAATCAATGGGTAAATGATTCACCCCTCCATTCTAGGTTTGGAAACACCCGCTTCAAGCATGTGCATGATTAAATAGTCAATAGTCACAATCATTCACATTTAACCTTTTGATTTCAAAAATTAAATTCACATTTAACCTTTAGGTTCCTAACCTAAATTGTCACACTCTCAAAGTATGATCACACAGTCGGTCGCTTAGTGCGCCGAGTCACCTACTTTAACCATTGGCTCAGTTATGTGGTGCGCTTAAGCGAGTCAAAGACTAGCATGATGTGAGCATTTGACATTCATTCGTCGATCATTCAATGAGTTAGCTCGGTTGCCTGGATCGCACCATTATGGTTGGCCTGATGCATTGCTTGGTTTGCACAACCGCGTAACTAAAATGTTTGACAACAGCCCCTGCGCACCATTCAGGTTAGTTGGCATCCAGGTTATACCCTGCATCCTTGCTAGGTCTGGCCGAGGGCTAGGCCAGCCATGGCCCTAGCCCTAGTCCGGCCCTATTCTTCCTAAGGCCGGCTTAGGCGTGGCTTGGCCTTAACCGGGCCATAGAGTCCTAGCCCTATCAAGCCCCGGGTAAAGGTGGGCCAAATGAAGTTTTAAAAAATTAAAAGAAAAACATAAAGGAAAAAAACGATTGGGGCCGAGCCAATGCATGCCAGTCCCGCGGTCGTGCCACTTTTAGTTGCCCAGGCCCTCGTTTTTTAGGGCCACCCCTAGTTTCTAGGGCAAGGCTGGGCCAGTGGCCCACTGCCATCCCTAATCTTAACGTCACCAGCGGTGCTACAGAAGCTTATTGACAAATACTTGGCATGGAAAATAATAGCCACGCGTTACTTTTCCCACCTTTCAAATTGTTCTTTCCTAAAAGCACCGGAGTTTTGAAAGATGTCATTTTTAAAGAAACCATAGTATTGTTACCCTTCGCAAAAATATAACATACTCATTAAAAGAAAATGTATTACTTATTTTATTAAATTTGCCATTAACTTCAACTTCCTGAGAATGGGTTCGGGACAGGAGAGTATTGGGTTTGGTGAACAAAGAAGTCTTACATTGAAGGTGAATGAGGTCTAAGAATTGAAACCGATTAAGATGCCACAAAAAATACGAATTGAAACCAACTACGATGACAAAAAACAAAAAAAACAAATAGGTCGCAAGAAGTTTCATAGCCATCGAATAATACTGTTGAATTTTATGGACTTGAAAGGGTATTGCAAGTAATGGAGTTGAATTGTATACCTATTGTGAGTGACTTTTAATTCAAATTTTTTGAAAAATTCGAATAACACAGTTGAATTTTATGCACTTGAAAGTTGTATTGTATTAGTAAGGCGAAGGCGAAGGCGAAGGCCAGGACATTTACACCATTATTATTTTGTTTACATCCATTATCATTGACAAACGATCCCTGTCCATTACCAGTGTAATTTTGTTTCCGAAAAAAGTTAATTTGAATTTTAATTTTAAAATAAGAACTTAACAAAAGACACATAACAAAAGAAATATTTTGTTTTTCTTTGTGTAACTATTGGTCGCTAGGATTTCAAAATATTTATTAAATATTACTAAAATATCATTTATATGTATTATTTGATATATAAAAAACATTATTTTATATTATACTATATATTAGTTTATATATTACATTATAATATGGGTGCAGTTTGTATAGAGCCTAGGCTCTAAACAATCAAATTAGAGCCTACTTTCAAATAGTATCGAGAAATGTGGTTTCAATATTGAAAATATTTGTCATATCCTTAAAATATATTTTTATCTTTATTTATAAACTTTAAAGCTTCAAAAATAGCGTCGATAGATATATGAAAACTTGAAAATCTTAAAAATTGGCCATCTAAAAATACGTTACAAAATATACTATTTTTAAAACTTGAAATCCATTTTTTTTCTCATGTTCATGCATCTTGATATTGAGATGATCAATTTGAGAATATTTAGGCATCAAAACAACTTCTTGTAGTGAAATTTTTGAGGTAGGCTCAAATTTGATTGTTTAGAGCCTCGGCTCTATATAATCTTTTCCCTTATAATATTGTATATATTCCCGTAACTATCGATTTATTTATGGTGCGGTTTGTATAGAGCTTAGGTTCTAAACAATCAAATTAGAGCCTACCTTCAAATAGCATAAAAAAATGTACTTTTAATACTGGAAATATTTGTAATAGCCTTAACATACATTTTCATCGTTATTTATAAAATTTAAAGCTTCAAAAATAGTGTAGATCGATAGATCTATGAAAGCTTGAAAATTTTGTAAATTGACGGTCCAAAAATGCGTTACAAAATACACTATTTCCAAATCTTGAAATCTATTTTTTTCTCATGTCTATGCATTTTTTTCTAGTGAATTTTTTGAAGTAGGCTCAAATTTGATTGTTTAGAGCCTCGGCTCTATATAAACTTTCTCCTTTATTTATTCCTTTTCTACTATATAATATTATACTATATAATATTATAAAATATTATATATAATATATACCATAAAAAGGACAAAGAATTTGTAGGTTTATCGTGGAGAAGCAGCGGCAGGGTATTCATGCGATGGCAAATGACGGCTATTATTACATCACGTAGGGACACCTTCTTTTGTCTTGCAAAACAGTCACCGGTGAGGCCGATAATGGGCCTTGGAAGTCATCTTAGCCCGGCCCTATTCCCCGTAGGTCTGACTCAGTCCCGGCCCAGGATAAACCAGGTCAAAGAGGCCCTAGCCGAGGCCTCAGAGTACCCTGTTGCGGCTCTAGCTCAAGCCTTGGCTTTGGGCTGTGGTGGCTCAGCCTTTGAGCAACATTTCATGGTCCTTAATTTTTAGGCCGTAAACCGATTTGGAACATGCCGGTTGCCAGCCCTTGTCGGGCTGAGGCTCTATGTGCAGAGATAGAGAGAGAAGGGGTCTTAATTGTAGAGAGAGAGAGGGAGGGGGGCCCTAATGAGGATCTGGATCAGAATTCGAAGTTTGACGAATTTCAAACATAAAAAGCAACTACTTTGACGACTACTTTTCAAGGGCTGCTGCCCTGGTCATCGTCGACCATCACTATCTGGTCTTCTTCGACAAATCTCTCTTTATTCCCTTTAAGAAAAACTCTCTCTCTCTACTGTTTCTCTCTCCTCTCTCTCTACTGTCTCTCCCTACTCTCTCTCTCTCACTTAACATACAGAGTTAAAAAAAAAAAAGACCCTAAAAAATATTAAAAAACAGAGGCCCCTATTCCCCTGTCCTACAACTACAACTTGACGAACATGACAGATTGGGACGTTATGCGCCGTGCACCCCAATGTCCCCCCTGTAACTGCATTCATCTCTCTCTCTAAACATCCAGCATGGACAATGTGTTCTTTATGGACGTTGATACAAGGACATTGTTCATAAGAGCTCTGGTTCGAAAGCTGGGGTGGACCTATATCTGCCTGTGGGCTTGTCAATTATACCCATCTAAGTAAGCTTAAGCCCAAATTTCCATAGCATAGCTCACACAAACCAGCCTACCTGCTTTCTAAATCTGTTTGGATTCCCAGGTGCTTGGTCTTCATGGATGGCTGGTTCAACGACGAGGGCGGCCAGCCCAGCTCCTCCTCGGGAAGCTTTCCTCGAACACTCTTTGAATCGTATTGCCAATCTCTCCTCAGTCTTGATAATGGGTAAGCTACATGAAATTCTCATAATGAGAGAGAAAGAGAGAAGATTTTTTTTGTGTATTTCTCCAGTTTGTGGTACGATTGAAGCGAAAAATTGTTGGATGAAAGTTATTGGGTTTTTCTGTTGTGTGTTGGTGGTAGTGTTCCAGGACTGGCTCATAGCCATGGAATGGAGGACGGACTGTGGCTTGGAGGCGAGGGTCTTATCAATTTGGCTTCTACCGATAACCAAAGGCGTTTTTATCAGGTCAATTTTCACATAAACTAGTGTTGCTGTTCCACCATTATTCCTCCCTTATGCTGCTGTAATATTGCAGAAGTTGATAACATTGTTCAGCTACCTTATGTTGTTTCTTCTTTGGAACTGTGTTTACAGGGAGCAGGAATCGAGGTTGGTGTATCTGCTGAACCTGTGCTTGAATTACTTCCAATTTTTGCATGAAGAAATTGTGACATTAAGAGGCTTTTGTTGTTCTGTGGAAAAACAGAATGCCTTTTTCATGAGCTGCCAGAGCGGAGTGATCGAGCTCGGCACATCGAACCCCAATGTAAGGAAAACACAACCATTATAGACAGCTCCTAACTGGCACAAGCCTCCCCATCTAATCAAAATCTGAATGTTTAGAAGAAAAATTTATAGCATTGAATCATTCCATTCCTCTACTTAGAACTTTCCACCCCGTTGTCTCCGAATCTGGAGAAATCTGATCCAAAAGCAGGCCGGGCTTCGGCTTCTCATCGAATCTTTCCCCATTCTTGCCACATTCACAACAATTCTGGCGTCCACAAAGAGTAGATAACAGAAACCTGATAAAACACCTTCTAATTTAGCAGCAATGCAATTTGCCTTGTTTCAGGTCGACTTGAACATGAACCCAAAGAATCTCATCACCGACGACGTCATCCGCCAATTCCAACAGCGTGAGCCTCCTCCCTGGGCTGACCCGAGCCGAGCCTCATCCTCTTCCTCATCCCTGCCATCACTATCCGTAGGCAGCCCGGAGTACTCAAACCCAGCAGCAATCACTCCTCCACACTTGACCATACCTGCACCAGCAGCCCACTCCATCACGCTGACAAGAATGCTGCCAGGAGGCATTCCTACATCGTATGAAGCGATAATCACAAGGGCAATTTTGGATGTTGTTTCGTCATCACCATCATCTCTTTCTCGAGTGGGAGCATCTCGACCTAGCCAGAGGCCTGGGGCCTTTCAAAGATACAACAGTAGCGGCGGGGTCAAGGCGGAGAGGAGAGTTGGGGTGAGTCAAAGATTGTTTAAGAGATCGATCGCGGTTTTGCGGAGAATACGAGAGGTGAGGCAGAGAGTGGAGGAGGGTGCCGCTGCCGGTACGAGGCCAGCGAGCAGCACACAGCTGCACCATGTGATATCGGAGAGGAGGAGGAGGGAGAAGCTCAATGAGCTCTTTCAGGCATTGAGAGCCATGCTTCCTCTGGATTCAAAGGTTAGCAGCCACCGATCCATTTCAAGTCCTACTCTTTAAATATTGTTGTTCGAAAGGATTTTAATCCATTTTCTTTCAAATTAACTTCTTTTGGGTAAAAGAATAAGAAACAGGCCTTGTGAAACCTATATTTTTTGTTGCAACTGTGCCCTTTTCTCCCCTAGAAGACGGGCTTGCGTTTGCATAATGATATAAGCTGTATACAAATACTGTGCTACATCCAACATCAAAAATCGTTAGTCATGATTGGTAGTAGATCTCCCTAGGTTGAGTAGGTTTGCATGCAACATATATCATGGTAGGATTTTCGCCAAATTAACTATGCTTCATTTGAGAAACGGGCACGGGCTGGATTTTGCCCGTTGTAGCTTCCAATCCCACTTCATGGTATGTATTTTTTATTGAAAAAAAAAAATATGCATCATCATTGGGGAATGGAGTTATAATCGTGGTGGTACCGCTTGAGCCTTAGTTAAAGATCTTGACCTCATTTCTCACTAATAGATTTAAAATCTAGCCCACTCCATTACCTGTATTTTCTATTGAAAAAAAAACTATGCGTCATCAATGATAATGGGGTTATAATCGTGGTGGTAGTACCGTTTGAGTCTCAGTTAAAAGTCTTGATCTCACTTCTAACTAGTAGATTTAAAATCTACTTAAAAAATAAATACGAACTCCTCCTCCCCTTGGACTTACCAAAGAAAAATAATAACTATGCTTGACCACTAAATTTTGGAAAATGAACTAGCTTGCGCCATTTTCGTTGCCCCGCCTCTCTCTCTCTCTTAAAATAAGCTGAGACAATGTTTATAAATTCGGCTTGAGCCTCAGACTTGGCTTCGATCTGAGTTAAGTAACTGGGAATTGCCTGAGGCGACTCAGCCTCATTGGTTAAAAACCGCCTACAAATTGAAAAAGGTAAGATTGTTAAAATAATTAAAATAGTAAAAAGTAAAGTGGCAGAAATCATTAAAAGTTTACAAAGTCTAGAAGATTGATGATTGAAAATTTTGATTTTCACGACTTGAAGTAAAATCAAAATTAAAAACAAGAACAATTCGACCATGCAATACTAAAAAGAAACAATATAAATCATATAAAACGAATTTCTAAGTAATATATGAATTTTTTGGCAAAAATAAGGACTTTTTTTAATAGATTTTTACAAAGGCGAGTTGTCCCCTGAAACTCGCTTCATCCATGAACAGAATTACTCGGTCGAGTCATTGAACACTGGTTCAAACATTTTCTCTTAATATTGAAAGCCAAACCTTTTCTCTTTATTTGAAAGCCAAACTTTTGTACATGCAATTACAAATGTACTACCAACTGAAGGGTTATGGTTTTGCAGAAAGACAAAGCATCGATCTTATCAAGAACGAGGGAGTACTTGGGGGAGCTAAAGGTTCAAGTCAAGGAGCTCAACGAGAGGAACATATCATTAGAAACACGTTTATCATCAAGGGGAGTGATCATCGCAGAGACAGCTCTCGTAGCGAGCCAAGAAATTGAAACTGTTGAAATTACAGAAACTGCAGATGATCGTGAAATCGAGCTCAGAGTGCGAGTTGTCCTGGAACATCATGGGCTAGAGGACTTGGTAGTGAGGATTTTGCAACGCCTCAAGAGAATGGAGGGTTTTCGCGTATTATCGGTATCAGCTGATAGCCAAGTTCAACCGCAATTCGACACAGCCATCTTCCGATTCAATGTTCAGGTCAGTGTTTTAAAAAATTTCAGATTACTGTTACCAAGATGGCATCGTTCGAATTCAGACCGGTGCGTAGGCCATCCTCCATATTTAAAATTTTCTTTTTAAAATATTTTTGCATCCATACATCGAAGACTCGATAATCGAATCAGAGTCGGTCCTTTGGAGACCGGGTCAGATTCGGTGTTAAATATTTTAGTAGACTTGGTTCACTTATATATTTCAGACCTAAAATAAAGGCTTCCCACTTTTGTGAATCATAATTTGAGTGGTATCTTACTGTAATTTTCGTGGAAAAAATTGAAACTAGTTATAAAAATAGGAAGTGGGCAAGGATGTACGACAAAAATCAATATTTTTACGAGGCATTTTCTCTCAAAATAGGGTGTTGATTTAAGAACTGGCTTATAGAAAAGGTGTTCAAGGGGGGTACTGTCCTACATTGTGATGTCTTAACTCTTAAGTTCCAGTTGTCACGGGTAAAGGACCATGTCCTCCCTGATTCCCCTCCCCCCCCCCTCCCCCTATAAAGAAAAAAGAGAAAAGTTTTAAGGTTTCATTTTCATTGTCATCCAAGTATTATTCTGATTATTAAAAGTTGGCTACATGAATCTTGTTCCTTTATTCTTCTAGAAAGATTAACGTTAAAATTGTTAAAAACACTAAAAGTAAATTTTCAATAAAATAAAGGAGTGTATACCATTTACATTTGGTGTAGCCAAATGATTTCATACTCTCAAGGGAGCGTACTATCTATTTACTCCTTAGGGCACAAGATTTTTTAGGACCCCAAATCCATGGGATGTAATTTTTTCAACCCATATGCTGTACTAAACACAAAAGTTTTCAAATTGAATTTCTTTTGGAACTGAAAAAAATAATGCCTCCAGATTGAATAGAAACCGTCCAATTATTGATGGGTGAGAAATAAGCATTAGAAAACTCAAAATTCAAAAATTTTCTTTGGAATGTAATCATCTAATAATTTTTAAGTGGTTTCCAAAATTTTGAATCTAAGAGATTTTTCCTAAATTGGTCTTCTATTAGATGGAGTAAATATAGAGTAGGGAGCATAGTACATAGTCTAGCTGTCATATATGAATCAGACAGTTTGGAGGGATAATGTTGTAGAGAAGGACTTTGATCCTGGTACAAGCTACTTGGACCAAAAGCAAAAAATTTTCCTACATGCACCAAAAGCAAATAATTTTAGAACATGTACCAAAGGGAAATAATTTTAGAACATGTACCAAAGGAAAATAATTTTATTACATAAAGTAAACTTTTCAAAAGGATAGTAAGTCTTTGTTGAGAATTTGAAATTTGGCCTCCTCAAAATGTAATTATTTATTTATTTATGTGCTTTCAGGGTGGGAGGTGGGATAAGTCTTGGTTCGAGGAAGAAATAAGGAAGGAGCTCATTGAACTCCAACATACGTAGACAATTGACTAATTTTATCATACTTTCTCAAAGGAAAGAGAGAGAGAGTGAGGAGAGAAAAAATGTAGCCCTTGGATTATCAAGATGGAACATGGTCTGGAACCCAAAATTGAAGATCCCTACGCCGCCGCTCTGGACCATGAAGTAGAGAGCTTCTTCTCCATGTTCTTACTCATCACCACCCTTCTCCTACAATTTTGTTTAATTCCTTTTTTTATTCTCCTCTGCCTCCTTTCCTGCCCTTTTCCTACTTTTTTTTTTTTTTTTTTTTTTTTTTTTCAGGAGAGAGAGAGAAGAGAGAGGTTATAAAATTATTGAGACGGCAGTTCTGACCCTTTCGCTTAGAATTTTATATTATTCAAAGTTCCAACATGGAACTCAACATTGACATGCGGGGTTGCTATACTTTTTGAATTTCATGGATCATACATTGTACACTTACTACCTCAGGTAGAAAACTAATATGGGAAGATTTTTTTGATTCAAAATTTCAGGAAACACGGAAAAGTCAGAATGTGATTATATTCAAAATAAAAAGTTTAAATTTTTAGTTTTATAACTCTTGGATCTTACTCTCATGAAATTGACAAGTTTCTATTAAATCGTGAGGCAATATTTTTTTTTTCAAGCCCATAGATAATGCGATTTGGAAATTTTGTTTCATTGATTATGGGATATAGGCTGAAGAGGTTATATTCCCGAAATTTAGGGTTGCGAAAATGCGTCGAGATTGAGTTTTGCCTGAGAGAGTACAATGAACAGCATGATCCCTCGAGAGCACGAGGTCTTTCAGCTATAATAAAATGGTCCCTTGATGAGAATGACATCCCTGTCCATTAATGAGAGCTGGATAAGTTACCAAATGCGGATGGAGGGTTTGTCTCTTCAGCAAACTGGGTTTAACAAATCCGAATCTTACGTTACTTGAGAGAAAAAAGAGAACAATGGAAAGGCTAGCGTGATTTGGGAAATTAGCATTTAGGGTGTACAATTTTGAAGGAAATGTTTGATTCCCGTGCCTCCCAGAAAATGGATATCCCACGTTCTATGGTCCTTTGTAGAATTGGCAATATCCAAATTTTAGTGCTAGTTTGGATGTATTCAAAATTGTAATATTTTTTAATTGCAATATAAAATTTTTGTGAAATAGATTTGAACCGTTTGGATAACCACAAGATTTTACTAGATTTTTAAATTGAAATAAAAAGTTTTGCAGTATCAAAGCAAAAGTTACTGTAAGTCTTGACTTTTTTTTTACGAAAGTGCGGCTCTCTCACCCGTACAAACCCCATCTTGTGACCCAACAACCCACACCGTGAAACCTCGGAAACTCCAAATCTAGTCTCTCTCTTTCTCTACCTCATAAACCCCCAAATCTAGTCTCTCTCTCTACTTCATAAACTCTAAATCTACTCTCTCTCTTTCACTACATCAGAAACCCCAAATCTACTCTCTCTCAACCTCATAACCCCAAATCTGGTTTCTCTCTCTAAACTACTTCAACTCGAAATCTTCAACGAAAAATCAACTGTCACAAAGAAATTATGAAGGAAACAACCACTCGAGTTTCTGTTTGCTAACTGAAGTTCTATTGCAGGCTCGAGTTTCTGTTAAGTCTCTTTCTCTACCTCATAAACCCAAAATCTACTCTCTCTCTCTCTAAAGCCTGTTTGTCTCTCTCGAGAATTGACCAAGCTCCTTCATTCTCTCTCTCTCTCTCTCTTTTCTAAAACTAGGGGTAGATTCTCATCATACCTCCAAAACTGAGGTTAAAGAGGAAGCTCAAATAAGACAGAGAATATGTGAGAAAAAGAACAACAATAACATGAGCTTGGGTCTCTTGTCAAAGGGAAGAGGAAAAGAAAGAAGCAATGAGATCTTTAATTCACCATTAGGGTTTGCTAGCTTAGGTCTCTTGTTAAATGGGAGAAAAGAAAAGGGAAGCAAGGAGATCTTTAATTCACCATTAAGGTTTGCTCTATTATTCTCCTCGTGAATTTGTGGTTGCATCAAGGTTAGAGGGAGAAACATGCAGCAAGGTTAGAGAGAGATCGTTAATTGCGTAGTTATCCCTTTCTTGTTGAGGGAAAGAATCGCAGAGAGAAAAATAGATTTTAACACCCAAACGCATTATAAAAAAAGAAAACAAGCTTAGCATTTTTTGCATTTGTTATTTAAAATATTGTATTTTTGTTAGATAACAATTTCATTTTATTTTACATCCAAACTGGTCCTTAGCCTTAAATATAAGGCAAGTGGATACCGTCGTATCCACTTTACTACAAAACTTCCCTGTTATACTATAGGATTGGAAAAAGAAATCAAACATGCATGGGTCAAAATTCCCAATTAATATTAGAGGACTTGCTTATAATTTTCATTTCACTTAGTTACTTATTAATAAAAATATCCTAAATAATTGCTCAACCTAAAATGACAAGAGTACTTTGCTTGTTGAAGTTGTCTACAATGGAATCCGGTACAATTTCTACATTATGTCTGGCATGAAATTCACTCTAAACCAATTAATTAAAATTGTGTGGGGTCTTGTAGAGATCGAACCTAAAGGTGATCCAATCTCGCAACGAGATCGAACTCTCTGTGAATTGTCCGCAGCGACACTTGTAAGTCGCTTTGAAATCAAGAAAAAAACTCAAATAAACTATGCTAAGTGAACTAAATTGCTAGAAAGTATTTTCATCTTAGGATAAAAGCAAGAAATAAAGAACTAATATGCAACAAAACAAGAAATAAATGCCAAAAAAAAAAAAAAACTTACGAATCGTCTGGCCTGCCTGCTTGGCATCCAGAATAGGAGAATTGATCAGAATAAGATTGATTGAATGAATCCCGAAATCTTTTTAGAAATCACTTTATTCGAACCTTGAATAAACAGAGAGAAAAGTCCCCAAAAATCCATAGTCTAAGTTATGAGGTAATGGGGTAGGCTAATGAATTCCTATGGTTAATGACTATGGACTTTCATAATTGTTGGGACAAGTTAGGGTTTTAGGGCTCTTACATCGAAAACTGAGGCTTATATTTTCGGATTAGGGTTTGATGGTCAGCCTAGGGTTTTCATTCTATTAGTAAGTGGCCGACCCTAAGAGGGTAAAAAATGAAGCTATTTATAGGCAAAAAATGTTCAAATTTAGAAAGTTGTCAATCTGGATGAGCTCCAGACTGACATATGGCTAAGCCACACCTTGAGGCGTTGGATTTCTCATTCTTGCACCTCAATTTGTGGCACAAATAGCTAATCATATTAGTTATTCACACATTTTCTAAGGATTTTGATTCTAAGGGTATTAACTTGCCAATTTTGATCAACATCACATATTTTGGCGGTTTTCATAATATTTTGCATCCAACTCACTATAAAATTTACCTTTTAATGAGCGATTGGGTTTTCTAAGGTTGGGATTTCATGGGATCTAGAGTGTGTTTTAGAATTTTTGGCTAGGCTATGGTTAAATATGGATTATAGTTCACTATGGATCGTGGTGTACTTGACTAGTATGGTCCTTATGGATAAAACCGGTTGTTCTAGGCTTATGTCCTATGGTTTTATGGGTAATTTCCTATACCTGAGGATTTAAAAATTTAGGAAAAAAATCAATTTCATACTAGGTGCGTAGACAAGTGGATCAAATTATTGGTTCCCGTTGCAAAAAAAGGGCAATTTGGGTATCTTTAAGATAATTTTAAAAGAGGTAATATAAGGAAATGAAAACTTAAAAATAATCACATTTTTGTTAATTGGAATTTTGACGGAGTTTGGATTTTTAATTTCCAGACTTACTTGTAGGGGCGACAAATTGGGAGCCAGCTTTCGAAATTATTGGAGCAATAAAAGCTAGAAAAATTTTGTTTACTAACTTTCATGGATCTCCTTTTTTTTTTTTTTTGGGTGAATGTTCATGGATCTCCTTTGATTTTAATTTTTTCTACTATTCAAAATAGAAGCTTTGCAAATACATAATTCATTGAATAGAGATTGAAATTTGTGTATTGAATGAAATTTATTAGTCGTAAACCATCACTATTATTAGGTATAGAATAGACAATGCAGTCAAACAGTTGTTAGATTATTTTAATATATAACCTTCTCTCTTAGCATTTTTTTTTGAGGAAACTTGTTTTATGCGGGCTGGACCGCATTTCTACAATATACGATCCAGAGTTATAAAGCATCCATCTTAAAGATGGATGTAAATAGGTGGTCTGTTTAAAAACAATTGTAACTAACGATCTAATTTTTTTTTTAATATAATCATTATTTTTAGGTTTCAATTTTTTGTTTTTTTTTCATATTCGTTATCTCCATGTTAAGGATTATATATTCTCTAAAAATTAGGATCAAATTATATTTAAAAAATATTTTTATTGCCATGCCTGTGTTTCTATGATATTCGAAACCGTGTCCTCCTTTTAAACAGGTCTCTTGATCTTCTCATAAGTTCCATTATTTGCTACTTTTAGCATTGTTAGCCTTGAGCCGTTTACCACTTCCTAATAGATATGGATTTCTCTCAAATTTGAAACCCATTTATCATTATAATGGCTTTCAATGGATATGAAAAGTGAGACATCTACAATACGGCCACAAGTTCAATATAAAATGGTGCAAAAATTGAATACGAGATCTGGATTTACTTTTGAGAGAGATTTCATCATGGTTCTTTAGACGGAAATTTTCACTTTTTACATTGCATACAATTTTCATTGAATAAGCAATTAGGTGACGAGCTTATGAAAAGATTTGCCTAATGTTGATTTGATATTTTGATGAGTTTTTTTTTATAGTCGATGGTTGGATGTTGGATAAATATGTATTTGTTCACTGTTTAGTTGTGAATTGCCATGAAGTTGTCTACGAGGTCTGTTTATTTAGTTTACTAGAGATTCTTTTCTTTATATTTTGTTGTCAATGGTTTGATATTCTTTGTTTCGTATTCTTTTTGGTTTTAGTATTCCTTTTATGGAGTTTGTTTATATGTGGATGTTTGATACAAAAGTTAAACTATCTGTCCCAGTTTTTGGTGGAGGGCCTTAAAATACAACCCTATTTTTGGTTATAATTGCATGACGTTGATGGGCATTGCATCTCTTAGTCTCGGTGGATATCCTTAAACAAGACCAACCCCTTTTTTGTTCTAGTCGTATAACCATAAATGACGTTACACTGTTTTAGTGTATTACCTTAAAACACAACATCCTTTTGGTCTTGATAAGTGATTTAAAAAATGGATCGGTGTTTCGGATCGGGCACTTCAAAAATCCATCCGGATTGGTGAATCGGCGATCAACATCGAGAATTGGCTGACTTGGTCAGATTAAGCTAAAAACAAATCCAAAAAAATTATTAAAATTAATTATAAATGTTGTCTTTTAGGAATCCAATAAAAAATGAAGGTACTCCATTGGTAACTTTCATTTTTTTCATCAATTTGTGAATATTAATATGTTTTTTCTCTGTATAAACTTATGTTAACCATTAAATTTTACATCACACATAAGAGAAATCTTATAACTATCATGGATAAAATATATAATCATACATGGACTACTATAAAGAATAGATTTAATCGATAAAAAATGGCCATCAAAATCTCAAATTGGTGGAAAGCCCTAATCCCTTAAAAAAAACCAAATTATTACAAACTAACTAACTATAATCCAAATTTATTACAACCTAACTAACTATAATATTATATGCTGAAATTAAAATTGTTGGTTTAACTTTTATAATTATTTTATTATACAAATAATAAGAAATCCAAAATATTTTGTAATACGATCTAATTTAAAATGTATTATTGAGAAATGTAAGAAAGATAATAAATTACATGATTTATAATGTAAAAATTAATAAATAAAATAAAAATTTGGTTAGAAATTATTAGAATGCATACCAATTTTCAAAAGAACACTTTAATTTTTTAGATTTCTAGAATAAATATAATAAAAGAGATTGTTAATAGAAAAAGAGAGATTTCAAATGGAATAAATTTCTTTAATTTTTTTTTTTTTTAGATTTATTTAATAAATTTAGTAAAAAGGATTGTTAATAGAAAGAGAGAGATTTTTTTTTTTCAAAAAAAAAGTTTTTTAAAAAAATTATTTTCTGCTTATTTTTTTTGTCAACAAAAATAAAATAAAATGTATCCAAGGCGGAATCAAACTTGAGACGTGAAGGCTCTACCATGGAAGTGATAACCACTCCGCCACATCAGCACAATTGTAATTGTTTTCTATATTAATAGCACTTATCCAAATTCCGTCATAATTTAACGCATCGTATGAATTATCCTACATCCAATAGCGAGTTTTAGTTTTACGTCTATAAATGACTTTGTAAGTTTCTAAACGATTGCACACATGTGCCCGAGGTTGCCATCCGCTCACGGCAGATAGGTAGCGGTAGTTTCCCACGTGTGGGCTACAAAGAATTGATGCTGTTTTGGCACGTGCTAACTGGTTATGATGTCATACGGGCAATTTTCCCTTGTGTACGACTTCATACTATGCAGAACCGGCTGGTTTTGTTTTAGAACCGGGCGGTTCCCGCTTTTACCCTTGAATTGGACGAATTCGTTGCGA
The DNA here is from genome assembly GCF_054954075.1 of Amborella trichopoda. NCBI lineage: Eukaryota > Viridiplantae > Streptophyta > Magnoliopsida > Amborellales > Amborellaceae > Amborella > Amborella trichopoda. The sequence goes on from NC_142340.1 coordinate 19,689,413, forward strand.
CTCACCGATTTTTAAATCACTGGTCTCAACAATGGTTCCGAACCAATTGAAGGAGTTCCAATTATGAGGTTCCGCTTGGACTCTGAGAGATGTTTCGAAACTTAGAAGGTACTACCAAAAAAGCTTGCTACAGTACTCAGCCCTACTCGGGCTTAATTATTCAAACCCGGGCAAAGTACCCAACTAGGGCATTGGCCGAGTAGTCGGCCCAAGTCGCCTTTTCAAACACTATTTTGCCTGCCTTGGAGAAATGGTAACAACCAATACGAGCATGGCAAGCAAAAACATTGAAAAGAGAAGAGGCCATCTGTTGAAACTTAGTGAGTTTCTTATATTGAGTTTTCTGTTATGTGGAATTATAATGGTAATAAGAGTTGTTTCTTAAAAGATATGAATTGTAACTCTATAATCTCTGTTAAACCAAAGTAATCCTTATAAGTGAATGATTTATCTTTCGTAAACGTAAACACCATTGCCAAACTGTATTTTTCTTGATTTTAATTCTCTCTCTCCATTGTCCCTGTTTCTTTGTATTTATCTTGATTTTTTTTCTCTCTCTCCATTGTCCCTATTTCTTTTATTGCAAATTCTATGCCATCCATTTTACTTTTGCAAAATGGGAATGGGATGGGGTGTTAGAATACAAAGCAATGAAAGGGCAGCACGCCATAATAGAGATCCTGCCAGGAAATTACGAGGTGGCAGGAAGCTTGAAGGAGAGCAATCAGCCTTCCCATGACCAAAAGAAAAAAGAGGGTTGCCAACACACGCTTCCAAAGGGGAGGTTGCCATTTTTCTCAAACTGAATGTCAAGAAGACCATGACGACACCCCATGGGCCTCCCAAAGGAGGGTGGTAAAGCCTCACTGAAGCATCCTTACCTTATTTGTCTGCTCCTGACTATAAGCCACGTGGCTCACCAAAAGGACCGATCACCACCTTGGAAAATTACCTTTTAAGTTATAAAAAAAAGAAAACATGTATATAGAGCCGAGGCTCAAAACAATTCACTAGAAGATGTTTTGATGCCCAAATATCTTCAAATTGATCATCTTGACATCAAGATGCATGGACACAAGAAAAAAAATGAATTTAAAGTTTTGGAAATAGTGTATCTTGTAAAGCATTTTTGGACCGTCAATTTTCAAATTTTAGATCTGGTCCATCTACAGTATATTCGAGGCTTTAAATTTAATAATTAAGGTTCAAAATATATTTTAAGGCTATCACAAACATTTCCAGTATTGAAAAAGATGCTTCACTTGCATTGCTTAGAGCCTCGGCCAATCCAAGTAAAGCGCACTTTCAAAGAGTGCCAAGAACTATGGTTTCAATACTGAAAATCTTTGTGATAGCCTTACAATGTATTTTTATTTTTAATTATAAAATTTAAAGCTTAAAAAAATAGTGTAGATTGAGCAGATTTATAATGAAGAAATTTAAGTATTAAAAACAACCTTCTAATGAAATTTTTGAAGAGGGCTTGAATTTGATTGTTTAGTGCCTCAGTTCTATATAGACTTTTCCTTTTAAGTTACAAAAAAAATTGGAGGAAAATAAAGTGACAGAAGGGAAAGGTACGAACATAAATCTAACTTACATGAAGGGGTGGGTCCATCCTCAAGGAGCTCGCCATTTGAACTCGGGCCTAGAAACCCCTCACCTTCCCACTATAGGCCCCCATGTGGAGAAAATGGGGAACTTGTGCTCTCTCATGTGGGGCGGAGGAGGAGGTGCAATTTTCACCTTCCTCTCATGTGCCCTACACAATTGACCCCAAAGCCATGTCAAGAGAAGGGGGTCTGTTCCTAAAAAAGAGTAGGGGTTAACCGGTGAAGAAATTGAGGCTTAATGACATCATGAGTCCCATCAAAGCCAAAAAGGCATGGTCCCCACTACAACGAAAGAATGATCAAAGGCGCATTTTTTGACACCCAGATATTCAACTCAGCTTTTGAAGGTCCAAATGATGGCATACTCTGCATGCCCGGGCTGGCTGGAGAGCCTGGATGAGGTGCTTTTGAAAATTCTGTACTACTAAAAAATACAATACAAAATTATACATCAATAAAATCCATAAAACTCAATATAAGATGATATCCAACATTACAACACATTTAGGCTCAAGTGTATAATGCAACATTTCCATGAGAAATCGATTATAGCTCTCGGGTGCCCCAGTTTATGGTATTGGGCCTTAATTATGTGCCATTGAGTGACATGTGATGACATAATTGAAAATTCGGCAAAATTCATCATCTCAAGAGTAGAAAGTCAAGTGTCTATTGATATACGCTTAAAACATAGAAGGATATGTAGAGATTAAGTGATCAAATCAAGTGAAAAAATCATGGGAGAAATTGAGGTTCTTAAAACACAAAATCAGTATAATTGACTTCACAAATTGAGCCAAAGAAATTCTGCATAATCTCATCTTATAAAAACAACAATTTGAGGCTCAAAATGAAGATCTAATTGTCTAATTTGGTCATGAAAGTCTCAAAAAACTATCAAAAAAAATGTTCCAAAATTCATAAAGAATAGCTCATGGAAACTAGATCAATTTGTGTATGGATGATGCCTTCAACTATATGGATCAAGAGGGATCAAAATAGATTCAAGAGTTCAATGATCTAACATCACAATGATGAAGATAACTTGTAGTAATTAGAAATTTATAGCAAGAAGAATCAACTAGAATCACGGGAAATTGAAAGATCTTACTCAATTGATAAAAGCGTTAAAAATAGATCATCCATGGTTTGAATTTGAGCTTTGGATCACTATTTAATAGAGTCATCAAGAAGCTTTGATGGAGCCTTCCCTCACACCATCTTTGTTGGAAGATATTCTTGCAAGGCCTTAAATTTTAACATTTTCAATGGCTCTTAACTTCAATGTTAGTAAAATAACGACATGATTATATGATCTTGGTGCATTGGGACCGAGAGTTATGGAATCTTGATTGAGTCAGGAAGAGGATTTATATGCATGGGAGGTATAGAGAGGGTTGAGGTTACCTCGTAGTCAGGGTCGGTTGTTTTGTTTGTGCCTTACGACTGAGTAATGGGCTAGGGCGATATGATTTATGTGATTATATGATTTGAGTGTTGGTGGTATAAGACCAATGGACAAGAAATGCAATCTTTTAAAAAATTTTCATTGTATAAAACTCAAGGGTTTAAATGCATGAGTATCTCAATAGAAAACCATAATACATATATTCCAGCATACAAACATGATTTATACACATTTGAATAATAAAATTCAATCCTTACAAATCCCTCTCAAATATACAATTAGCTCAATACGATATTCAAATATTCACAATGTACATCTCTACAACATATTGCATAACTTCCACTTGTAATTCCTCATTATATCAAAATTATATAATAATTTCATCTTCATTCTTCATCCTCATCATATATCACAATGTCTCATACACATCATACACTAGATCATAATAATTCGATAAGATTTCAATTCGCATAAACAATAATGCATAGCATTAAAATTCATACTGCAAGATTAAATAATAATCTCAATATATACACAACATACTCAATTTAACTAATCATAAATCCATTTAATAATTTTAAATATATCAAATTAACATACAAACATATATGGAGAAACCATGGTTCGAACCCCTTGTGCCCGAGCCACGAAAGAGCTTTTTGGGGACTTAATTTTGTCCCATTGTTTAAGGCAAGCGTGATAATAATAACTCAAGAAGATCAATCCAATATGAAGTAAATGATCACTTTTATTTACCTTAATGGGGATCAAATCATGAGAGAGACATGTATCAAAATAGCCCATCAAAGTTTGAGAAAGATACTACACAAAATAAAAAAGTTATGGTAAAACTACACCATGTGGTCCATAAGGGAAAAAGGAACTCAAGAGACTATTTCATATGCTCAAATATGTTGAAATAAACCTCTCATCAGTTGTATATTCTCAATAAAAATTTCAGAAAAATAAGATAAAAAAAATTAAGTTGAAACTACTTAAGATCATGGAGTAAGCAAGCTAGTCTACGCATACCATGTGTATGGACTATACTATTGCTTTGGGACTCTTCAAATATCAAGTTTTCATGATAAAAAATCAAGAAAGCTACTGTAAATTAATAATTATATCAAGCTTTGATAATGAAAATGAGGTAGAAATTAAAAATATACGAAGAAAAATCAATACTTAATAAAACAATAGTACGAGCTTGATCACATAAATGAGAGACTACTTCATGGAAAGGTTTCAAATGAAAGCTCAAAGAAGAAGATAGTCTCATGGGTAGCTACATTTTTTTTCAAAGGCTCTCTCTCTCTCTCTTTGAAGTGAATACTCAAGTTAGGGTTATAATTGATCTCATAACTTACTTTTATACTTAGATCATAAAGATGGATTTGATCTTGATCCTTGATGCCTTAGATCAATGGCACATAAGAGGTTTCTATCCAAGCCACTCATCCATATCTTATCACCAAGATTAATGGATGAGTTTTTGATACCCTTCACTCCGTAAAACCAAGGTTTATAGTCATTTTACCTTGAAACCCTTAGCTCATGTTTTATTTCCCATTAAGTCCAAATTCATGTTTATACTTATGCTCATGGTTTCTAAATAATTTATGATAGTCAATAAAATAAAAAGACATGGATATAAACGTAATATGGGACATCCACACATGTGAATAAAATATCTTATGACACCACCAAAAGGATTTTAACAACACTAAAGTTTTATATAGGTCAAGCCCAAAAGGTGGTGCCACATAAGATAGACTCACATGCTACAAAATCATATATGGAAAATAATATGAATTAAATTAATTCTCAAAATCCCATGACCTCACACATGCCAAAAATGGCACATGAGAAAAAAAAAACATGTGACTTAAATCAAACTTAAGTTATAACAATATATAACACTTTAAATAACAAGAAAACATGTTATAACGTAATACCAACAAAAGAATTAATGACAATAGGTCCCCACATGGGCATGATGTCATCCACAAGTGCAGAGATGGGGGTACCACGTGGCATCGTTATGACCACTTGGGATCCATGTGGCATCCCCATAGGATGTCTTTGTTTGGTATTTGTGTCACACAAATTTAAAAATCATATTTTTTACTGTTTAAAAACAAATCTGAAAAATTCTTAAAAAATCTCAAAAATTCCCTAAATGATTTTCCAACACTATTACACAATTTTTCATCAATATAAAATCTTTTCTCATCAATTTTATATTAATTTGGGCTAAAGGTAAATGAGATCTCTAGACATATAACATTAGTCAGAGTCTTCTATTGGGCTAACCTGAATGACGTTCCATCAGTGTTTCAAGTCGATCCAATGGACCTATGCTCTACAGTCTATGACAGGGACACATAATTGGTCACATCAAAGTCGTTGAGCCAAAGCTTCCCGTCACCGGGGGTTCAATGGATTACTGGTGCACCCCTATGAGACATGTTCCTACTCAAATACAGCAGTCCTCTCAAAGCACATGTGCACTAGCTCTTCTAAGTAGGATAACACTATAGAAGAGTGGCTTCCCATGCAACTGTGGGTACACATGCCATAGAACGGTCTCGTGTCAAGATATAGACTCATTTCTCATGAGCCGACCATTCCATATAGGGTGAATGCTCTTTTAAATACTCGGGTTCTATTATTCTCGATTGGATTCTCCAAGCCCTGACTTATCATATCAACTATGCGACATTCTAATCAATATAGTTCTGACTGAGAGGTGACCCTCACACCTTCCCGAGAGTTCACACTCTCAAAACATATACTCTCAAGCCTCAAATACTCACGGTATATAAATCTGGGCCCCAGTGCTCCAAGCACCCAGATTCAGTCTCTCTCTAACTCCTACTGAGCGTAAAATTCTTGGCTTTAAGGCCTTGAAAGGCCACATAGCCAACATTGAGCTCGATCACAAATAGCCTTGAATTGGAAGGTTATGGTTAATAGAAGGCATTGACCTAAATCCATGTTTCTTAGGACCTTCTCGTTGTATGTGCATATACGATCACAATGAATGGAAAGCCGCTCTTTTAGGGATCCACTAGTAAGAGGTATGCACATGTACCGAGAGAGGGACCCTCGCATCATGTGTGTGCATGTTCATTTGTGGGTGCATCGAAAATCCATAATACTTGGGGATTCAAGGTCACTCATTGGTTTGATTTTGGTAGGACAAGATCATGAGCCCTTGATTATAAATTGTGAGTCATACTGAAAAAGTGGTTTTGGATTCCGAGTTTAGCTGAGTGGAGTGCTTTGATTCATAATTCAACTCTAAAGATCCTAATTTTCCTTGTAATTATTTTTAAACAATGTCAAAGTGATTTATTTTGATGGAAAATATTTAAAATAATTTTTGTGGACTTCTGAGAATTATTTTGGAGTTTTCTAAGTAAGAGAATACATTTTTCAAAATTATTTAGAAAAAATAACAAAAAAGGACAGTCCTTTGAGACCCACATAGGACACCCAAATGATCAATGTGTGCCCATGTAGAGGCCTAAGGGATCCCATGTTACCCCACATAGAGAATGGAGTGGTGACCCCTTAAGGGACCGCCATTTCCTTTATTTATTTATTTAATTTAGTAGGGGGCATTGAAATTTGGAATTTTATGAAGTATTGTGGATTTGGATAAATGATTTGAAGTACGTGTGTGGAGGTTTGTGGAGGCATGATTTTGTTAGCTCTACATACTCTTATAAAATGGAGGGAACTCTTGAGATTTGTTTTTTGTTGAAATTTTGTCAAGTTATAATAAGGGTATACCCTCTATCTTGGTTTTGGTTAAATCAAATGTAAATAACATGAATATTTTAACATCAAGGGAAATTGAAGTGAATTAAATGAGGATAAATGTGTTTAAATACATATCACATATCTTGATAGCATGATGGCGGACGATGGGCTAGGATCAAGTCTCTATTTGTAGCCATTGGATGATGGTATGAAGGGCCAAGTTTCATCAATCTAGAAGCATCTCTGCACTTAATGATCAAGTCTCTCTTTGTAGCCATTGGATGATGATATGAAGGCTAAGTTTTACTATCTCTCTTTAAGTGGCACGTCATTCTCTCTATCTCTCTCTCTCTCTCTCTCTCTCTCTCTCTTCACTCATAGCGTGGCATGCCTAAGCCACTTCTCCTTTTCCTTTCTCTCTATAGAGGTGCCTTCAAGATAAGGTGAGATAAAGCTCCATTGAAGCTCTTTGATTACTCCATTAATGGTAATCCTAAGCTCAAATGATCTAGTCTTCAAGCCTTCAACAATTGAGTAAGGTCTCTTCCATTTTCATTGATTATAGTTGTTTCTCCTTGGTGTAAATTCTCAATTACAGCAAGTTATCTTCATTCTTTGATGATTAGATCATTGATAGTTTGTCCCTTTTGATCTAGATAGTTGAAGGTATCATCTATGCATACTTTGATCTGGTTTCCATGGGCTTTTCCCTTTATTTTTTGAGTAATTTTGACTGATATTTTTATGAAATTTTCATGTTCATATAAGTCATTTAGATCTTCTTTTTCATTCATTGAATTTTTGTTTTTATAAGAGGAGATTGTGCTGAAATTTTATGGCTCTAATTGTGAACTGGATTGAACCGTTTTCTGCTTTAAGGGCCCCAATTTCTTCCATGAATTTCCCATTTGATTTGATATTTAGATTTCTGCAAATCCTTCCATGTTTTAAGTATATATCAGTAGATGTTTGGCTTCCCACTTTTTAGATGATGAATTTGGTCGATTTTGAGATATATTATTGTATGTCACCCAATGGCACATAGATAAAACTCATGGCCATAAACCGGGCACCCAAGAGCTCCAATTGGCTTTCTATGGTCATGATGTATTTCACACTGGAGCATATGTATGTTGTTGTAATGGAGATCATGTTGTGTTGAGTTTTATAGAGTTTATTGATGTATAATTTTGCCTTGTAAATTTGAGTAGTGCAGAATTTTTAAAAGCACCCTACAAATGTGTAGTTTGATGATCTCTTTGTGTAGCTTCTTTTGTTTATGTAGAAGGGACCCTAATTGAGTTGTATAATCTCTTTTGAGTGTATTATAAAGTTAATTGTTCATTGTAAGTACAGTGACATTACTATAATTTAATTTTGTGAATTGTATTTTCAAGTGTATTGAAAAATTCAGGATGTATTGTCTTGTATTTTGACTACATTGTACCCCAAGTCTAAGACAATTAGTTTCTATAAACTCACGATCTTCAATCTATCCTTTAAGAGATAGAATGGAAGAGAAGAAAGCCTAGGGGCATGCCACTTTGGATAGGTAGAAAGAGAGAGAGAGAGAGTGGCATGCCAGTTAACATGCATGAAAGTGAGAGAACTCATGCATTATGGGTTAAGCCTTAAGAGAGTATTTATAAGCCTCTAACCATTAAGTGTATAGGTACTTTTAAATTCATGGTTTATGGACTTCCATATCATCATCTATTGGCTACAAAGATAGGCTTGATCCTAGCCCATTATCTATCATCATGCCATCAAGATGTGTAATGTGGATTTAAAAACCTTTATCCACCTTTAACTCACTCCAATTTGCTTGTTATTAAAATGCCCATGCTCTTCACATTTAGTTAAACCAAAATCCAAGTTGGAGTACATACCCTTTGGGTAATTTATTAAAATTTCAGCGAAAAGCAAAATTTAAAACTTCCCTTCATTTTATAAGAGCATGTGAGGCTACTGAAATCATGTCACATAAGCTAGGTAGTTAATTGCATAATTACCATATACCTTTAGGGTTAACCTTGTAATTACAAACTCTCTGGCCCTTCTAAAAGCCTCACCTATGTGCACAAATTCTTGCTTTTCTCATTTAAAATGTGCTCAAATATATTTTTCTAAAATCACAATATTCTACAAAATAAAAAAATCCAATGCCCCAAAACATGAAGGGACATGGGGGTCCCCATGGGGGTGGACATCACCCCCACGTCATCCTCCACGTGGGGCGACGTGGGATCCCATAGGCCTCCACATGAACACCCATTGGCTATTTAGGTGTTCCGTTGTTCATGGGGAACTGTTTTTAATTTCCAATAGATCTCTGTAAGAGCAGCTTCTCATGCAATGAGAATGTTTATGCACATGCTACGAGAAGATTTTAAGAGTCAGAGATTTAGGCCAATACCTTCTATTGGCCCTAATCATCCCATATACGGCTATCTTATCATCGAGCTCATGTGACATAATCACATAAATACATAAATCGTATTGCCATGGCCCAACACTTAGTTATGAGGCACAAACATAATAATTGACCCTGATTAAGAGGTAACCCTCAACCCTCTCGGTAGCTTCCGTGCATATAAATCCTACTCATGACTCACTTGGGGTTCTATGACTCTTGGTTCCAATAAGTCAAGATTTTAGAGTCACATCATGTCACTAAAGTTAAGAGATATCAAAAAGTTCAGAATTATTGCCTTGAAATGACATAATTCCAACAAATACACAGTAGATCCTAAAAGTTGGGAAACCAAATATTCTCTAAAGTTCTAGATATCCTCAATATCTTATTTTAGGAAGCAAAATTTTCCCAAACACCTAACATAGGTTGCTTGATATTTCAAAATATCCCAGTTGGGAAACCAACATGCGAAAAATAGGCCGCTTCAAAGCTAAAAAGGAAGAAATTGCGGATCACGACCTCAAAGAAGTATCTAATTTCGATCAGATCATCACCACTGGAGTCTGTGATATCTAAAGCGCACCTATAGAGGGTAATTTTTAGATGCACAGTATTCGTTGTTTGGCCAAAAAATTTCAGCGACACATTATGTGGCTCTAACACATGTCAACTATGGATTTGCTCTAGATTGTCACCCTCTATTTTCTAAGGTATTTTTTCTTATAAATTGGTATTTTCCAATATTTTCAAAGCATCTAGATACAAATAAAAATTAAACCTAATCAATAGTCTTAGAACTCTACAACCTTCAGATCTTAGACTTAGGCCACTCAAATCCTAGTTCTAGGACCTTGCTCCAGCCAACTTTAGAGATTAAGACAACTTATTTTAAGCCCTAGATGTAAATTCCTAGGCATCCCTCTCTTCCTTGGAGTATATTCATTCAATCAAATCATAAATCTAGAAGATCGAGACGCAAGGACTAATTCTTCGTCGTATGGTTTGGGCGCAACTCTGCCAACAGGCTCAATGACCTAGGCTCTTTCTTTCGTTTATTCCATTCTATTTTCATTTGTCATTATTTTTCTAGTTTGTTATTTCCTTTTTCTTTTATTTTCTGCACTTATTTTGGATTTTATACAACCTAAGCCGCATCAACCATAAACTTGTGAGGAATAGGTATGTTCAAGGTTAATTTCTTCATAGATCTAAATTTGATGAAACCCGCCTCTTTTGACTCTGTTAAGTTTCTGTACGATCTCAGAAATATCGAACTTAATTAATTTGGTAAGACTTAGAGTTACCTGTAAACACTTGATTGCATCATAAATGGTGTTGGGGTGATTTTAAGTTGAAATGTGTGAAGAACACAAAATAAACTCAAAGGAACTTCAACAATCACTCTGCCAAGGTATATCCATGAGTTTTTTATTTTATTTTTGAGTATCAAACAGTTTCAAGGTATTAGTCCGTAGAATTCCTTGTGAATTATATTCACAGTCTCATACAATAAAGATGTGAAATACCTATGTTTAATCAATAACAAATGAATTCATCAGGCATAAAAATATAAAGGGAATAACTTAGTAAGCCTTGCTGCTATGGCTACTTGTATGAATTCATTCATACACACAAAATGATAAACACATGAAAACTATTTGAATGTGCCTCCTATCTCTCAGTGACTGTATTTATCAATATATCTCTCACTTTCTTCTCTCTTTTTCTCTTTTTTTTCTTTGGTGTCCCTAATCAAGCTATTTATAGTCATCAAACACTTCAATTAGTGGCTCTCGATCATGTCTGATAGTTGCCATGTACGGCATGTAGTGGTCTTCACGTCTTTCTTTGATGATGAAACATGGTCTTACATGATTGTTTATGGATTCTGAAGTGTTCATCACTTTTTGAATGTGTGCTAGTCATTTTTATTCTTAAACAATTTTTTATGGAATCTAAAGTGTTAATCTCTTTTTGAACGTGTTCTACGTCATCTTTATTCAGTGCATCATTCTAGAAGGATGTAGGGTCTTCTGTCAGGAGTGACTTGAATGAAAGGTTTTACCTTTCAACAAGTTTAGTGTACGTAGTCTTCTGGATTATGTTTACAAATATTCAAACCTCTGAGTTTTAGAAAATGTGAGTAACAATTTATGGGAATTTTTGTCAATAATAATCTTTGAGGGTATGAAACTAGAGTTAATGGACTTGTTTTTTATATCCATTAGAGAATTGGCAGTATGTAGAGCAAATTCACTGTAGAGTCCCATAATATGTGCAAATTCACCGGAGAGTCTCATAATAGGAAAATCAAGGCTTGTATATATCTTAGAACTATAGTCGGACTAGGAAGGTCATATTTTGGATGTCATCCCTGGTGCTTCATGAATGTACCAAAGTATCAATTCAAATCTCATGAGTCTAATATTTTAGTTTGGATGTAATATCTGTCATGCGTAGCCTTAGTAAAGGAATGAGAGTATATTGAGGAATAAGGCCTTTCAAAGATGTATTAATGCATAGTTAGGGTAAGTCAAAATTACACCTAAACAGATGCCCCCTAAATGAGACGTGGATTGAAAAAGTAGCGTGTGGCTTTCAAAAATTTGAAGAGTATAACCATGAGGCCGAATCAATCCTTCACATGATTTCTAAGGAATTCATGTGCTGCATTTGCATGAAATTTAATTTACTCCTTGTATCAAAATTATCGAATAATCCATCGATTTTTGCTGAGTAAGATGTGGACAAGTCTGAAGGCTATGTTTCACTTTTTCATGCAGTGCCTTAATTGAGATGTCATGTCATATATGTTTCATTATGAAATGAATGCTTTGATCACTCATTAGATAATTACATCTACGATCGTGATAATTTTCCTATACAATTAATGAAAATGATGGGTTGTCTGTCTTCTGCAAATAGGATCCCAGAGGTATTCGAGAGTTTTACCCCTTATCTCATTGGGTATTTTTGATAAATCGTGACCATGAAATTACCTTAGTTTTCAAGGCATGTTTCTAGTCTATATAAAAGGGAGTTGTGCAGTGGAAATTCAGCAGAGAGAAATGTAAAATTCTTTTGCAATAGGTTCTCTGGGTTAGGTGAATGCTAGAAACTAGTCTAGAATGAGATCATTAGAGGGTCCTTAGAATAATGGAGAATGGTATGAAATAGGAGACTTTAATTATCACCATATAACTTGGAATGAGGAGTTTGGGTTCTTATTGGTCATGGGGATATTTGGAGTTAAAAGGAGAGATAATCGGTCACGTTTTTATATCTTAGTATTGGAGGTGAAGGGCTTCTTCATCTACATTGGAATGTCGATAAGGAGGGCTTCTTTAGGAATTCTTGTGAAAGGGACCTTCGCTCTTTAGTTGTTGGGAATGCTTGTGGTACTGGGCCTTTACACCTTTCTTCCAGGAGTAGTCCTTTGAGAGGAGGCTCAGAGGCTATGGATTTTCACTTCCAATGTGATATGCTTTCAACGTTAAGGGGTTTCTACTTCATCTTCAAAGTTCTAGAGGGAGGACTTTTAGATGATTCATATGTGATATACTTTATCTATTTAGCTTTGAGGGTGGCTTCCCCACTTGTGAGCCTTCAACTTGGCTAGTTCAGAGAACCTGTGTTGTATTGTGGGATGACCTTCTCTGGAAGATGCCTTGGGAAAAAGGGGATGTATCTTTGATCATCTTCCCTCTGAGCGGCCATTATTTCACGTTCTCCTTCTCTTAGGAAACCTTGTACTTTGCATTCGGTGGATCACTCAAGACATGCAAGATGATCATGCATAGACATCCTTTGCAGACTGTACTCAAGTACTAATGTTTACAACACTATACAAGATACATTCTCAAATTTCTCATCACTTTTGAATTATATCAAACACTTCAAGACCAATTTCCTTGTCCATAAAAACACAAACTTACATATGCTTAATTGTCTTGATCATGCTAAGCCAAAATTAGAATTCAATTTGCATGGTTTACAGCCAAGGATTTATCATGGGATTAAGGCATAGGCTAAATAGACAAAGAAAAACATGTTCCAAATATGATATGCTCAATTCCTCCTAGCACAAAATATAAAATAACTCTAAATTACAACAAATAAAAATGCAAGTGCCATCGACCATACAAATTGAATTTGAAATTTGGCTTAGCATGATCAAGAAAATTAGGCTTATGTAAGATTGTGTTTTGATGGACAAGGAAATTGGTCTTGAAGTGTTTGATATAATTCAAAAGTGATAAGAAATTTGAGAATGTATCTTATATAGTGCTGTAAATATGAGTAGTTGAGTATAGTTTTCTATTTATCTAATCTCCTTGTTTTATCTAAGTGTGGGCTTTAACAAGGGATCAATTAGAGTTCTATGTTGTTTAAAAATGAGTTTAAAGCCAGGTTTGGTGGCTGGAAATTATGTACTATTGTCAGTTTGTATGAAAAATTTATGTAGTTGGAGCTTTGTTGTTTTACAATAGCCAATATTGTTTTAAATGTGTTACTTATACTTGGCTTAGTACTCCAACAAATGGTATGGGAGCCAAGAGGTTCTACGAGGGTCCCTTAGTCCTTTATTTTTTTGTCTAAATTATGATTTAGGGCCTAAATACTTGATCACTGATGCCAAAGCTATTTTGCCAAGGTCTTTAAGGATGAGAGGCTACATAGCACTATGATCATGGGTTAGATTTCCAGAAACGATTATTGTTTTTGATATAATGATAGGAGCATGATTTTTAACAAACAATGTGATTATTCTTTGTGATATTTTATGATTTTTAGTGTAATTTCATGCGGAAGAAACCTCATGGTGAAATCATGCATAACTTATGAGATATTGATTGGTCTTTTGAGCATGCTAGTCCTATGTGCCAGTATTCTAAAAACTTTACAATATTGTATGATATGTTTTTGGGCCATCAAATCATATCACACAAAGGAGATATATTTTTCTAGTAGGAAAATGAGTCTAGTTTTCAAAAAACCAAGTCTCATGAGAAAATTCTATACATTTTGAAAGTTATGGTCATTTTAACATAGGTATGTCAACTTGTAGTTATTCCTACATAGTCATGTAAATTACCCTCTGAATGACAGGATAATTATGACCCCTTTTATTAGGAGTTTTGTGCTGAGCCTTAGTTTGTTTAGGGCCATTTTGAGTCTAATTTAAATAGGAAAAACCCTCATAGTAAATGATAAGTATTTTGAATGTTACAGCCTTAGAATTAGATGATATTCTACCCGAAAAACCAAAAAAGGTGTAAATGACATCCTAAGAATTTAGATAAGGGGATCTCACACTAGTGAAATTCCATTAAGGAAAATTGATTAGCAAGTCGTTTGAGTTTCCTAAAGTGTATTGATTAGTATGAGGGATGAGTACACTGAATCATGATCACATAGCTTGGTACTCGAGGTCCTATTTTGGCCTAGAAAGTGTTTGGGGATATTATGAAACAAGACCAAAGGTACATAAGGATGGATTGGTTCATGAGTACATTCATAATCAGAGATGAAAGGGTGAAAGAACAACATTGATTGATTATCAAAGGGTTAGCACACTATAAGTCGGTCACTAAAAGATTGCAAGGTAAGACTTCTTCTTACCTTTATGCATGATTTGAGCACATTAAGGAATCATTTATCTAAGAGCAACCAATTCGGCTTTACGATATCTTATAATTAAGGATTACTATAGTATCTTAGCATAATATATGATTATTATGAATAGAAAGCAATGACTAGTCACATAAGCTATAAACTTGAACAGGCCAACACTTCCATATTGTGATATTTAGGTACTTGGGTATACTCTTACATGAGTTGATGACACAAAATGGAGTTTTTGGCATATGCTTGTCAGTGAATCCGAGTATGGTAATAATGAGAAATTGAAGGAAATGAATTATAAACAAACATGTAAATCCAAGCACAACTTCCACACCCAAGTTTTAAACGGACAAAGTACCAATCCATGACTAAGGGAGGTTTGAGAACAATGAATGAGTAAGACAATATAATGAGAGTTTAAAGAGCAATTATATGAGTACAAAATGTGAAGCTTGACATTTGATATAAAACATAGTGTTGTGAACGTTAAACACATGAATGAGTATTGAATTAGCATATAAGAACATAGACATATACTTATACGTGAGCATTTATGTGTTTGTGAACATGAGCATGAATGTTCATATAGATATGAGAATGTGCATGAGAATTTGCATGAGAGTAAGTAGGAAGCATAATAACAAATGAGAATGATTGAGACTAAGAATGGAAAGACTTAAGGGTATAGGCGTAACATGAATTTGGGAAAACCATTACCATCATAGTCGTTTTCTCAACCATTTGATGGTGGCTACTCGGATCTTGGTCCACCATTATGCTCTTTTTAGGGCTACTCTCAACAAGGCTATAAGTCCCCATATATTTTCCTTCTAGGCATTACCCTTTGCCCTCCTTAAAAACATGATCATTAAAAATGGGGATTGCTTTTACATTAGCATACAAAAGACTATCATATGGGTTATTGACACCAATATGATATGGAAAGTTGGCATGTGGACTAAATGTGGTTTGATTCACAAGTATTATATGTGTGCGTAATGTTGATCGCATATGATATTTAGATCATGATTTATGTGATAGTTTATCTTGAGAATCATTATCATGAGTATGCGTGTACGATAACAATTTTGAGAATGTGAGTATGCTTGAGAATGCTCGAGAATACTAGAGAATCGGTTATCTATGTGAGTATGTATAAGAATGTGAGAGAAATCCTTTATGAGTATAAGGTCTCAAAAGGCCAAATGGGAGAGGGTTGGAATTATAGCCTTAAAATATTAATCCCGTTTTTGGACCAAATGACCAAAATACCCTTCAACACTTTTCAACAAATGACAAAACCATCCCTCCATGAGGGGCCTCTTGCCATTGCTAAGCCTCATGAGTTTTTGGATACTTACAGTGGTAATTCAGGCAATCAATTGTCATAGAATCGATGCTTGAACTATTGCGCATGTTTTAATACCCTTTGATCCTCTTGAAACAGATTTTTAAGGAAGAACCCAAAATCTAGCCAAGTTCAATAAAATTGTGATTCTTCGACCACTAACCAAGCACAATATATGACGTTCTATACCTTCATTTTGATTATAAATTGAAGAGGATACTAACATGATCATTTTGTGCTAAATTTTGTCCATTTTGGTCTCCATTTAAGCACGATCCAATTTTGGGAAGTTGTTAGAAAATGAGATTCTGGTGACTGGAAAATTAAGCCTTATTCGACCTCAAAATTCGTGTCATCCGGCCTTTGATCATTCACAAAAACTATATCAAACCGTGGCTCTTCAAAGCACAGTTGCAACGGACCCATACTTGCGATGATCTAACATCGGGATCTTGAGTTATGGCCTCTCAAAGAAGTGGATGATCATCTTATAAAATCTAAATTTTCATATTTTGAGCCCATATTTTCTCTAGAAATTCTCTTATTTCGGGCCACACCATGATGCATACCATAAGTCAAAAAGAGCGTATCGTTGAGATCTAGCTTGTGTCCAATTCTGAGCTTAATTGGACTCAAAACAAGCGATTTATGAGCATTTGGATATCATCCCAAAATGAGAAAACACAGTTTCCATAAATGGAAACTGGTTCACCGAAGCTGTACCACAATAGTATAAAAGCCACTTTTTTTATGGCAAGTTAGGTTTGATTGAGACGAAATTTGGTACTTGGGGGTTTTCGATATTTTGAATCTAATAGCGGCAGTCTATTACTATCTAGAAAATAGGGCTATAATTATAGGGTCCATTTCATCATGATAGGAATTGGATTTGAAGACCAAGCTTCTTCCTGATCATATCAAAACTTGTCAGAATGCGACGAAACTTTATGGGTCCTTAGGGTATCCAAAACTACCCTCTCATGAATTTGAGGTCACTCTGACACTTCTTCAGAGGTCGCCTAATTTTAGGCTTATTGCTATAGTGTTCCAGTGCTCTGGTGGTATCTTGGGCACCGACGGGACCAGGTTACTACTGACTCTCTGCTTATTAGCATTGGGGATATAAGTACATCAGAAATGATATATAATAGTTATGTCAGTACAAAACATGGTTGTCAAGTTGTGATTAGTTAAAGATCAGAAAACAGTACAACTAAGGCAGTGTGCCAGCTAGCGTCTAGTGACAGTACAAACCCCGCTGGTGCCACTTGGAATAGCTTCAAGCTGTGATTGGTTCGTCAGAATCAGACCAAAGTAACCAGAATGCGACACGTGTCCAAAACCAGATTTGAAGGCAGTTGAAATGCTGCCCGCACCATTTCCAATGGCTTTAGATATTGATTAGGCCGTATCAACCACATTAATGAGCAATTAATGTTTGTTGACCGCCATTATTGCAGCATTAATGACATATCATTGCTCTAAGTGCCGTCGGTGCCACTCTAAACGTTGCCAAAACTTTGATGGTTCAAAAATCATACAAAACCGATCTACAGGCTATCTTGGGTCCATTTTGCCTATAAATAGCCCATTTTTCCTCAAACATAAGGCCAGAGATTCCTGAATCTTGAGCCCAAATTATGTCTAGACTTACAGGGATTTTGAGCCTAGGTTATACCCAAATTCCTTTAAACTTGATTCTATACTTGAGCTTGTGAGGGAGCCCTAAGGTGAGCCCATTTGAGCAAACCCCAATTCTCCTAAACCCCTCAATCCAAAACTAAGATTTTAACCCCTTCAATCTATCCTATCAAACTGAAAGCGGTTTAGATCATCCGACTTTTTGGGCCCTCTTCCTCCTATATTAGCTCCGTAAAAACTTGAAAGTTCAGGATTAACTGTGTAATCATCTGATCTAAATCGGCACTGACTTTGAAAGCCGGGCATTAAAGCTCGGCCTAAAGCATTACTTTCTCTTTCCTCTTCTTTCATATCTTGCATTTATGCCTCTTTTAACTATATTTATGTGTTTTCCATTAATTTTTCCTTATTTATGATCCTATTTACCTTATCTTATTCTCATTTAATGTGGTATTTATTACCCTCATTTAATGTGGTATTTTCTTTTTCTTCATGACATTTATTTCTCTTAGTTTGTTACATTTATTTCTCTTTCTTGTTTTCTTTTTTTGATAGTATAGATCTTTCACTCTCACCCCAATTTCTCGTCTTCTTTATTGAATAAGTTATTTTCCTATTCTTTGTAGAACTTATTTCTGTTAGTGTGTTGTATTTATTGCTCTTTTCTTTTATTCACTTTGTAGCATAGATTTCCCTCTCTCTCTCATCGTCTCCTTTTAAGTATTTATTTCCTTTTCCCTATTGTACTTATTTCCTAAGTGAATGATGTTCACTTTTCTTTTCCTTTTCTTTCATTTGATAGTATAGATCTCATATCTCTCATTTCCCTATTTTCTCTTGTGTTTACTTCATCTACCCCCATACATTTTGTTCAATATTTCAGTTTCCCCCTCTTCCTCATCTTTTCTTACATCTATTCTCTTTTGGTCATTATCTTTCTAATGTGGTCTTGATCTCACCATTCCTTATTCCTTAATGGATGTTTCATTCTTTTTCTTCTTCTTTGATTAATATTTCAATCTCACTCTATCCCTTATTTTCTCTTCTATTCCTTTTCTCACTTTTCCTCTTTAATGTAGCATCCTCTCTCTTAATCCCTTCACTTCTATTATCTCCCTTTCATGATCTTACCTTATTCATTTTGATATTGCATGTTTAGTATATATAGTAGGTTAGATTTCCTAGAGTCCATGCTTTTTATTTTCTTGTTCTCTTTGCATTTATAGTTAGGTTCTGTACCCCTATGTATATGTACTTCCCTAGTTTGATTGTGTATTTGTGGTTATCCTCTCTTGTTATTTTTTCTAAACCTATTTTTCTAAAAGCTTCCTTTTATCCTCAAACTCCTTTTCGAAAGATTTCTTGTTGAGTTCTAAGGTGGAAATAGGAGGGAAGCCGGCTTTGCCAACGAACTGAGAGAGATAAGGTCTTAGGACCCGATTCTTCCTCGAAACGTAATTTGACGGGATATAAACTCTTCGATTTGTTTGCACCTGAAACCAAGATGGGGACATAGTCCCTTACCCATATTTTTGAGTATAAACATCTTACAAGATGAACAAATGGTTTTCTAAGAAGCCATAGCTGCAATAGACCTTAAGCAAAAGAAGAAACCAGGAAGATGGTGAGTTGCAGGCTCAAAAAGAAAGAAAGATGCCCGATACAAAATATTTACATACGATAAATAGGTGCACCTACATATTTATAATTTTTACTAGGGACAAGTTCCTTTAAGATATCTTCCCATGATTCTCAAAAGATTGAGGAGGGACGAGGGTTGAATCCCCCACTTTATTCTTCTCGTGCCTAAGATCATGAGACCATCTTGAGTTAGAGGAATTGGCCTTGAAAAAAAGAAAGAGAAAGAAGAGGTTGATAACAAAGGAACAATTTATAAGAAAGCTCCACAATTGAAAGCTTGATGTAACTATTTGGCCTGAACAACTATTTATATTCTTGTTAACATGAAAAAGCATCCACAATCACTGTCGTGCACAACCCATTATGGAATATAGTCAAAGAAAGACTGATTCCATTATACAAAAAGTATGGGGCCATCCATAGGTGTAAAGATGTAACCTCGAAAATTTGGTTACAAGTTCAAAAAGAAAAAAAAAAAAAAAAAAAAGAACAGAGAGAGAGTGAGAGAGAGAGAGAGAGAGAGAGAGGATTTTTCCATCTAATCTAGGAGATTTACAAAATTGCTCGGCCAAAGCTATATATGTTGGATTTTCATTTGCATCCAGCACCTTCAATTGGTCCATGCATTCTCGGGCCTCATTTCTCATGGACTCCAGATAGATTGTCTTGAAGACGTTTGTGTGGTCCAGCCTCTGGTGGATCCGGCGAACCCTCCAGAACAATTATCTTATTTTCCTCTCTCTCTGCCATAGACAACATTGGAGGATTATATAGATGAACTATTGGATTACTAATCCAAATACAAGTGACACATTTTTAAAAACAAAAGTTGGTAATTGTAAAATAACAAAGCTCCAATTACATAATTTTTCATACAAATTGACAATAGTACATAAGTTCAATACAACTCTAATTGGTCCCTTGTTAAAGCCCAAACTGAAGAAACAACAAGGAGATTGAATAAATATAAGATTATACTCAAGTACTCATGTTTACAGCACTATACAAGATACATTCGCAAAATTCTCATCACTTTTGGATTACATCAAACAGTTCAAGACCAATCTCCTTCTCCATTAAAGGACAAACTTACATATGCATAATTGACTTGATCATGATAAGCCAAGATTTAAATTCACTTTGCATAGTCTATGGTAAGTAATTATCATGGCGTTAAGGCATAAGCTAAATAGAAATAAAAACAAATATATTTAAATATGATGTGCTCAATTACTCATAGAAAAAAACATTAAATAACTTTAAACTACATAAAATAAAATTGCAAGTAACCAATGGGAGGCCAATGATCAAACCCTTTATGCTTTAGTCACATAGGCAGACCTTTTAGGGACTTCGTTTTGTCATATAGATGATAGAATAGATGGATTTAATCACTAGGTCTTTCTCACTCACACAAATAAGAAGACAATAGTCACTGATCTTCCACTTAATTATAATCAAAATGAGAGAGAGAGAGAGAGAGAGAGAGAGAGAGAGAGAGAGAGAGAGAGAGAGAGAGAGAGAGAGAGAGAGAGAGAGAGAGAGAGAGAGAGAGAGAGAGAGAGAGAGAGAGAGAGAGAGAGAGAGATGAACTTTTAATTTGTAAAATAGTTTGGTGAAGCTAAATGAAAACATCTCACATAGATCATAGCATTATTACCAAATAATGATATATAGTCTGGAAATTTATCAAACACTTTTGTCCAAGTCCACACTCTAGGTCATTGATTTTCATGAAAATTAGGGTCAAAATCTTTGAGAAAATCAGGTACTCAAAACTTGAGGAAAATGGTGCATAGTGTGGGAATTCAAAGACTACACAATGTATGCTATGGAATATATATGCATAGTTCAAGAGAGTAAAGAAAGATTAATGAAACTCAAGGCAATGAGGTAAATATGTTGTTGTGATAATGGAAGAATTACAACATAGAAACAATAAGGGAAAGGTTAAGAAATGGGAAGATGACGACAAAGATTTTGCCTTTAAAGATCAAGGAGCTTCACTAAAGAAAGGGGAAGTGGCTCAAGGGAGAAAGTGAATGCAGGAAAATGAGGGGTAAGGAAGGAAATTCTATCTTATTTCTCTACAATGGCTCACAAGTGTGGATAGAATGCGGGTGAGCAAGGATTTACATAGACCTATGGTGGTGTCACATTGTGAGTGAGTAAATCCTAGCCCTTGACGCTATTTATCTATGACATATGAGAGGGCTATGATCATAGCCATACACCCATACCTAGCCATCAAGATCAATGGATGTGATTTGCATATCACTATCACTTTATAACTCCATAAAATCCTAGATTAGCTATTTTACAAAAGTATCCTTATCCTATAAAATTTTCCTCATAGGCCTTTTAATCATTCCATAATTTTTCATCAAAATTAATGAAAATAATAAAATATCATAAGGATAAGGGCATGACCTTATGGTAATTTAGAAAAGCAATTATAATTAGGATAATATCTCATGGATGAGCCAATCAACTTAGTCAATAGAATCAAGCCACATCAAAAAGTGGATCAAGAAACAAATTATATTCAACACATAGAGTTTAGATCATAATTTAATGGCCAGCCTTAACCCTTGGCACTTGCCAACAATCCCACATGTGTGCCAAAATCCCATGAGATAAGTTAAGATAATACATGTTATAAAACCTAGTTTTATTAAAACCTTTATTAAGTAAACAAGTCATATAACTTCAAAAATAGGACTCTCGCTAGTGAAGACATCATTAGCATGGGGATGGTGTGGGGACCCACACGGCCACCCTATGGCCACTTGGTTGACACCTGGGACAACCCACAAGCTATCATTCGATGGAATTATCTCTTCCATCGAGAACCGCAATGCATCGCCTCTCTCCTAGGTTGACATTATCTGCAAAAACCCAAAGAAGATTTTCATTAAGAATGGTCTTATTCGGGCGGGGAATGTGTGTCGGGGGGTTGTTATCTTGCCTCGACGCCGTTCGCTGCCCTGCGCGCCCCCAAACAATTGTTAAAAACCACTTTTTTGTCTTAAAAAAAGTCCTAAATAAATGATTTTCGACTATAAATACATATTTTCTCATCAAAATAAAATAAGAAAAATGATAAATAAGATCTCTAGGTATTAGAGTACTCCACTAAGATTGTCTAGAGCAGTGGTCTACTTATCTCGGAATGACCCAACGAGCCCCTGCTCCATAGTGTATAGCAGGGATAAATAGTCTAGCTTCATCAAAGTTATCCCAATCAAACTTTCCATTACCTAGTTCACAGTGGATTACAGCTGCACGCCTGAGGACATAAAAAGTGTTCCAATACAAGTGTCATTTCAAGGAAAATGTGCACTAGCTACTCTTAATAGAAATATACATTAGAAGAGTGTCTTCTTGTGCGAATTTTAGCGCACATGCCATAGAATAGTCTCGTATCAGGGTACAAACTCATGCCCCGAGAGTCATGACCATTATACAGGACTGTTACTTAGAAGGTACTCGGGTTCTATAATCTTTTTCTTTTTAATTCTCGTAGCCCTAATAAAGACACCAACTATGAGGCACACTCATGAATAACTCAACCTCACATCTCCCAAGAGATCTCTCTCCCCTATCAAAGTCACTCCTTGCCTCGTGTACTGGGGGGGGGGGGGGGAGGGGAGTATATGATTATGATCCCCAATGCATAGCTCTTGAAATATCTCTTGAACACTTGAGCATTTGGAGCAAATTATTGAATTCTTAGTAATTTGCAATCAAGATTTTGCTTGTTCTTTTACTTTGCTATCAAGTTCAAGACTAAAGATGAGAGCAGAGAGAAACATTTCTTAGAGAGAGAAAATACCCTTAGGAATACTACACTCCCTAGAACCCCAAAGTTCAAACTGCCTTAGGATTCCCATACTCCCTAGAACTCCTAGCTTCCATACACCTTAGAACCCGTAGCTTCCAATGCTACTCCATACGCCCTACTCCCTACCTTAGCTTGCCTACACCCTAGCTTATACCACACACCATAGTACATCATACATGTTAACCTATACCATATACACTAGCTCTTATGCACCACACCTCATCCTAACCTACCTAAGCCATACACCTAAGCCTTGGACCCTAGTCTTGACCGACCAAGATCAAGACACCTCTCTCATATCATGTAAAGGGATCGACAAAGGTGTACTTAGGCTCAAGTTCGTTCTAGATTCACTCTCTCCTCTCTCTTTTCTTTATCTTCATTCTCTCTCTTTCTCCTATTTCCTCTCTCTTCTCTTTCTTTCTGTCTTTCTCTATCTTTCTCTCTCTTCCACTCTCTTTCTCTATTCTTTCTTTTTCTAAAATCTCCCCTCTTTCTCTCTCTCTCTCCTCCTGCTCTAACCCAAGGCGGGCTCGAGCCCTCCCTCTCTTCGCTCTCTCTCTCATCCCAGACCCGGGCTTACACCTAGGGCAAGCTTGGTCACTTCTTCTCCTTGTCTCTCATCTCTCTTTCTCTCCTCTTTCTTAGGTCACAGACCCACACCTCAGGCAGGTCTGCCCCTCTTTCTCTCTTTTCCCTCTCCCACTCCCATACTTTCTCTCCCATCTGCCCCCTCTCTTTCTCTCCAATCTGCCCCCTCTCTTACTCTCTCTCCCATTCACCCTCTTACTAACACCACTTATCTGCCCTCTCCCTTCTGCCCTCTCCGTCACCCTCTTGTTCGAACCTCTCATCTGCCCCTCTCACCCACACCTCGCATCGTCTCATGTCATACCTCTCATCCGCCCCTCTTACCCACACCTCTCATCTGCCCATCTCTTCTCATACCTCTCATTCACCCCCTTCACCAACACCTCTCATTCGCCTCTCTCATCCCACACCTTTTATCCACCCCTCTCACCCATACCTCTGATCTGCCCGTCTCATCTTGCACGTCTCATGCACCCCTCTCACCCACACGTCTCATCCGCATCTTTCACACACATCTCTCATCTGCCCCTCTCATTTCATACCTCTTATCCGCCCCTCTCCTCCCACACCTCTTAGTTTGAACGTATTTTTCAAAACCTTGGTCCCTGATAGGAAGCAGGTCAATAAAGCCTACAAAACTGTGGAAATTCCTTACAGTCTCAAAATGGCCCTAAAACTGGTCAAAATCTTCATCAGCACTTTAAAAGACCACCTGCCAAATTTCATTGCGATAAGATTCTGGTAAAAATCTCAAGACGACAAAATCTTCACCCAGATACGAAATCAAGCTACGTTTGTTGCAACGTGATCGTGACGGCATGCTCAGTGTGATTCAATGAAGAAGTCACGAAGAAACATCAAGGAACGAGCACACAATCGATCGGAAGTTTTCAAGATTCATCCAAGATTCAAGTCTCGTGATCATGGCTCAAAAACATGATTCATGGCTCGAAGTTGGTATCAAAATGATCGTCATGTCGAGCCCTACAAGAAAATAATAATCTTTTGATAAAACTGGCATTAGAATGACCTCGGGCCAGCCATGGAAAGCCACGTAAGTTCTCAAACAGCAGCATGGACTGTTCTAGATTTCTACACATTAATAAGCAAGGCCAAAACAGTCCTTTTGCACCCATTTTTAGAATTTCTTTAAATTCAGTTAAATTGTAATTATAATCAATTCTAGGTTGTTTTTGGGCGTATACTCATGTTTTAGCCCAATTTTATATAAACAGGGATCGTCTCATTGTACGAAGGACGGATTCATTCTTCTTAAATCAATCAATAAAATTCTGGTTTTTGCTTGAGCCTGTGGGTACGTCTTGGAGAGAGAGAGAGAGGAGAGAGAAGAAAAGGGTAAGTACCTTCGAGCATGTAACTTTCTCTCTCATCCCCTCTTTCTCTATCCTCCCTTTTTCTCATATATATCTCTTTCTCTCTCCTCTCCTCTTCTGTCTCTTTCTCTTTTTTTCTCCTCCCTTCTTTCTCGTCTCTATCTCTATCTTTCTTCTTCTCATCTCTATCTCTCTTTTCTCTCTCCTCTTCTTTCATGCTCAGCACCATGTGGGATTTTCTCTCTCCTCTCTTTTCGCTCCCAACATCACGTGGATTTCTCTCTTCTCTTCTGTCACAGTTAGTGAAGCCTAACGTCAAGTGGATTTGTCTCTTTTCCCTTTTGTCACAGTCGGTGAAGCCTAGCGCTGGCTGAATTTCTCTCTTCTCTTCTGTCACAATCGGTGACGCCTAGCACCGGCTAGAATTCTCTCTCTTCTTTTTTAATGCAGTTGGCAAAACCTAATTCCAGTTGGATTTCTCTCTCCTCTCTTCTAATGCAGTCAGTGAAGCTTAGTGTCGACTGAATTTCTCTTTCTTCTCTTCTATTGAAGTCAACGAAGCCTAGAGCTGGCTCAATTTTTGTCTCTTCTCTTCTGTTGCAGTCGGCAAAGCCTAGTGTCGGCTTGATCTCTCTCTTTTGCTTCTCTTCCATCACAACCGGCGCAAGCCTAGCGCCGGCTGGGTCTCTCCCTTTCTTCTCTTCTGACACAATTGGTGAAGCCTAGTGCCGACTGTATTTTCTCTTTCTTCTTTCGACACAGTCGGTAAAGCCTAATGCCGACTGTGTTTTCTCTCTCTACTTCTGGCACAATTATCAAAGCTTAGCACCGAGTGTGCTTTCTCTCTCTTCCTTTTAATACAGTTAGCAACGCCTAACACTGACTGCATCTTCCTTCCCTCTCTCTCTTTTATCCTCTCATCTCTTCTCTTCTTCTCTTCTTCCTCCTTTCGTCAGTTCCCTTTTTCTCTTACTTCATTTCTTACTTCTTTCTTCAAAACCATCATTCTGCTACTCTTTCGTTCGACTAAGAGGGATCGAGGTTAGCCTCTCATGGTAGTCCTGTCGTCTAGCCGTAATGTTGTTGTGTCAGGCTTACGTGGCCCTCTTTATTGCCATGATAAACCGATCATTGTGCCTAGCTAGTCGGTACTGATAATGACGTCTAGCAGTAACCTTGTGAGCCGGTCTTAGTTACCGAGCCCATTTTGCCACCATGTCAGGCCAATTATTCACTAGCTTAGTCACCGCTCTAATCCTCTCGCTCAGTCAAATTCTTCTCTCCCCGTCTTTCTTCTCTTTTTCTGGATCTGAGATTTTCTTATCCCTGCATTCGAGAGTGTCCCTAGGGAACAAGTTCCTTCGACTTTGTTCCCAACATCCTCTTGTGCAAAGACCCCTTGTCTAGCTCTTAGGTCTTAACTTGGACCTGTGTGAGGTGGGACTTAAAGGTCCCTCACTCCCCATCTCCTCGCTCTAGTGGAAACTCCACCAAGGCACCCTGCATGGGCAACACTTCTGTTGCCCTACACAACATGCACCCAGCCACCGGCAAGTCACTTGCCGGTCGTGTTCTTGTGGTATGCCGGAAGGCTGCCCAGTTCCTTTCTGTAAAAGGCAAGTAGGTCGCCATTGCTTCTGTGGGTCATCATAAGGCTACCCCCCATATTTCTGCACCATCGGTTTCTATCCTTAAAGGTTCAACACATCGAGGCGGAAACCCCAAGGTCTCCACCCCTCACATACACCATAAAGCTCGTGGGTCCCCCATTCGAGCCACATCTCCAGGAAACCCTCCTGTTACCTCGAGTCCATGTCTAGGATCAGAACTTGTAAGGTTAGGTCCTGCGCACGTTGATCACATGCATCTCACTACTCGGGGCAACGCCGTCATTACGCCAACCCGAGTACACAGGAGATGACCTCCTCGTCCTCCTATTTTGCACACACAAGCGCACCCTGTAAGGATCAGGCCTACACCTGTTCTCTTACAGACACTTGCTCGTAGTTCCTGGCCTCCTAAGGTCAGATCACTTGTACGAGCCCGAGCTTACACCTAGGTCTCCTGTGATCCTTCTTCAAGGGGCGCACATATGTCGCCATTACAGACACCCTCTTGCCTTAGACTCAGGCCTTCTCATGACTCAATCTTGCTTTGGCCCACTCCTCCTTCATCGAGCAAGCACCTTTAGCCTTGGCACTCCAAGGTTTTCCCCATGGGTACCATCCTGAACCAGCCCTGTCACTTTAGTCAGGTCTTTGGAGCTCATAAGAGAGCTTAGGGCATTGACCTGATGGAAGATCGAGTTCTTCATCCTCCCCTGCCCAAGATGACTCCAGTTTCTGGCCCTTATCCATTGTCGCACCTGATGGAGGTAGCTCTATCCTGTGTAAGAAGAGCTGACCAGCCGCGACCTAAATCGGAGTTTTGGCACGAGGTTTATCAAAACCTCAAGGCTAAACGCGATAGAGGTCTACAAATTTTGACTAAGGAGGTGACCAAGGCAGTCAAAACAACCAATTATGATGACCCTCTTCACTAGAATCCCTTCAGACGATGAAGCCTGAAGAAGAGCTCCATGAGCCCTGTGCTATGGTCATTGTCGTAGAAGAAGATCCAACCACTAAACAGCCACGGTCCCAAGACCGTCGAGAACCGATCCAAATGCGATCAACATACAAGAGTCGAGTTCAGTTAGGGCATGCTGGCCCCTTGCTGATTGACCTACCACGTACGACCCGTCAGGTTTGCAAGCCCTCGGTTACCACTAACATTGACCCAGAATATGATCCAGCTTCCAGAAACCAAGTTCCCTAAGCAACCTGGCCTTGACACTTAGGCGAATTATTGTGCCTACCATTGGAGGATCAATCATCCCACAGATGACTACTACACGCTGAAGGATATTATCGAGACCTTGATTCAGAAGGGTCAGATAAAGCTTGAAGATTTAAATAAGGCCTTTGGGGCAGCCGAGGCCTCCCATGCCGTAACTTTCCAAGAGGAAGACGTAATGCTTGGTATCCTTTACGTCTTCTTCATTATAATGCTTTAGGAAGGCATAATCACACTGAAGCAGGCAAGGCAACCCAGTCGCCTTGCTAAGGGGACCGAAGATCGTTGGTGCTCGTATCATCTGATAAGAGGCCATTACTTGTCAGAATGCACAAGTTTCCTTGATATATTCACAAAGAAAATAAGGGAGTATCAAGAGTTTTACAACCTCCACGTAAATCACTTCTCCATCGCTCCAAGAAGATCTTCCAAAGCAGGACCTTCCTATCAATGACTCAGAGTTTGCGGAACCCTCGATTCCCCAACCATGGATAGTCTACCATGGCCGAAGCAGACTCAAGTCCTTAAGGTGAGAAGAAGTTCGCCAAGCTAGAGCTATTTGCCAGCCCAACGAAACGAATCACATATCACCTCAGAAAACCAGAAAGAGACGGGCACCGAGGGCTACTCGCCAAATAAACAAGACCGCTCAACCCACAGTCGATCAGAAATTCTCAGGCCCCTTCCTCAACTGCCAACTTTACTGAACTTCATCCCCAGCACGATCCTTCTTCCTTCTTTATCCTATCGAGGAGACATTCCCATGCCATCTCCTACTCAGCATACGTCCAATGAGGGTGACGACGTTAAAAGCACTCCCCAACTGTTTAAGCACGGGAAAGACCTAAAAGAACCCTCTGCACTTGTCCAACCCTGGTTATGACGTAAAAAGCTGCCCAGATAGGTTTGATGAGGGGAACGACCTTAAAAGTCCCCCACCTTCTAACCCTTCTCTTTCTTCTTCTTTTGCTTCTCATTCTTCCTCGTCTATGTCTCTTGTGAGTACAACCTTGATATGTCCAAACTTTGAAGCTCTCGACAGAGAATTCAAAGGGTCGATATAAGTAGGATGCAGTGGAAGCGATTGAGAAAAACCCTGGCACAGGCAGCAGGATTCCTAACTGTTCCTGATGCTCTGGCAACTAAAGCCAATGCAGAGCCACCTTCTTCAAAGAAGCACAAGAAGTTGAAGCCAAAGAAACCCCAATGGTCCCCTGAGCCTGACTTTGAGCAGAGATTGAGAGAGTCAAAGGGGCAAAGTTTCTACTCTCATGAGGCTTGCCACATGATACAAGTCTGTGAAGTACCAGCCAACGCATGCCAAACACGATAGATAGAGCTCAAATACCATGTGATTCGCATTGACACACTTCTTGTGCTACATTCGTTGAACCGCAGATTCCCTGTAATCCCCAAGTAGAACTTCTGCAATCTGAGAGACAATCTCTATTCACCAAAGACCCTTCCATTCCTCAATCTGAGGAAGGTGCAAAAATTATGATCCACTCTGGACCTCTATCGAAAGCACAAATGTCAGGATCATGGGTCTTTGCACTTGAGGTCGATCAAAACATCTCTGAAAACAATGAGGATGAGTTGCAAGAGACTCCAGAAGAATGGGAAGAAGGTGGTTAAGCTACACTTGACGAACTCGAAGAAATAAATCTTAGAGACGAAGCAGATCCTAGACCTACATTCATTTCAGCCAATATGTCTCCATAAGAGAAAGAGGAGTTCACTACCTTCTTGAGAGAAAACCGGGATGTCTTTGCTTGGCATTACCATGAGATGCCTAGTTTAGACCCTCAAGTTGTTGTTCACCATCTCGGCATTGACCCAACTGTCAAACCTGTCAAGAAAAAATCAAGAAGGTTTAGGTCTGACCTCGAAATGTAGATATACACCGAGATAACCAAATGCAGACAAGCAGGATTCATCCATGAAGTCAAGTACCCGAAATGGCTAGCAAATGTCGTTTCGGTCAAGAAGAAGAATGGTCAAATCAGGGTGTGTATTGACTTCCACAATTTGAATACCGCCTGCCCCAAGGATGACTTCCCGTGGCTATTCACCGAGATGCTCATCGACTCTACAGCTCACTGTCAAATCTTTTCCTTCATAAAAGGATACTCCAGGTTTAACTAGATAAGGATGGCGCCCGAAGATGAAGACGCCACTGCATTCTTAACTCCAAAAGGGGTCGTTTATTACACAATGATGCCTTTTGGATTAAAGAATGCTGGTGCCACATACTAGAGAGCAATGTCGACCATTTTCAAAGACATGATGCACAAAGAGATGGAGAGTTATGTAGATGACCTGGTGATAAATCCGAAGAGAAGGATGCTCACATGAGAGATCTTGAAAAGGTGTTCAAGCGGTTGCGTCTTCATCAACTAAAAATGAACGCGCTAAAATGCGCTTTTGGCATGCATTAGGGAAAATTCTTGGGGTTCATCGTCATACATCGAGGGCTTGAAGTTGAGCCAATCAAGATTAAGGCAATCCAAGAAATGCCATCACCGACTACACTTTGAGAACTGTGCTCCCTCCAAGGGAAACTGGCATACATTCACAGGTTCATCTCGAACCTCTCAGGTCGCTGTAAACCTTTTACATACCTGTTAAAGAAAGATACCCCATTTATTTGAGATAAAGCATGTCAGGCAGCCCTTGACGACATCAAGCATTATTTACTGAACCCTCCAGTACTCTCTACACCAGTATTGAGAAATCCCCTCATTCTATATATGACTGCTTTAGACGAGTCACTCGAAGCATTGTTGGCACAAAATAGTGAAGACGGAAAAGAGACTGTGTTATGTTACCTCAGCCGCAAGATGCAAGGGGCCGAGAAGAATTATCCCCCTATTGAAAAGATGTGCATGGCCTTGATCTTTATAGTACAGAAACTCCGCCATTACTTGCTTGGTCATGATGTTAAACTTATATCGAAAGCTGATTCTGTAAAGTTTCTCATGACACGCCCATGCTTGTCGGGACAACTTGCTAAGTTGACATTATTGCTGATGGAGTTCGATATCATGTATGTCCCACAGAAGGCCATCAAGGGACAGGCCTTGGCTGACTTTCTCATAGCACACCTCGTACTGGCAGAATCGCCTCTATCAAGCGACCCTCCTGATGAAGAAGTTTTATGAGCTGACCTTGCTCTTGTGTGGGAATTGTACTTCGACGAAGCCTTTCAATCAGATCGAGGAGGCACAGAAGTAGTATTCCTAAATTCAAGAGGAGGAATATTGCCACTTTCTTTCTCTCTCGCTCAAGCCGGTTCTGATAATGAGGAAGAATATCAGGCCCTTATAATCAAGCTGGAGATAGCCTTCGACCTCGACTTGGAGCAAGTCAAGATCTATGGCGACTTTGAGTTGGTTATTCGACAGCTCAAAGGGATCTATGATGTGAGAAAAGGCACTCTCAAGCCTTATCACGATACTGCAAAATCGTATATGGCTCAGTTTGAGGATGTATCCCTGAGTGACATCCCTAGGAGGCTAAACTCCCAGGCTGACGCACTTGCAAAAGTGGATGCTACAATTCAGTTGTCCTCATCGGGACCCACGCTTATTAGGGTGACGGAACGGAGACACATTGAACTAAGAACAGAGGTCGACACGGATGACGGGAGAAATATCTTCCTAGAGTGCCCTCCTTATCCGTTCAGCACACTTCTATCAGTCAAAGAAGTAATCAAGACTGAATAAGGAATAACACAGAGGCAAGGAGCTAAGGGTCGAAATCAAGAACCAAAATTCTTTGACCCAATATGCGCAAAAATTGAGCAGGTAGAAGATTGGAGAGAGCCCATCACTAGTTTCTTAAAAGATGGCAGGCTCCCAGAACGAAACAGCATACGTCGAATGTCTACCAAGTATACCCTCCTTGAAGGAGATGCTCTCTTCAGACGGTCATTTGACAACATTCTTCGTAGATGCATCGATATCCAAGAAGTAAATAAGGTGTTAGAAGAGGTCCACTCAGGCATTTGTGGACTACACCAATCTGATCCTATGCTCTATGAACGAATGTGTAAGTTGGGATACTATTGGCCTTCTATGATCTCTGATTCCTTAAGCTATGCTAAAAAGTGCCAAGTATGCCAAATACACTCCAGCCTGGTTCACCAGCCTCCAGAGCCCTTACACCCTATGGTTACATCATAGCCCTTCTCACAATGGGATATGAACATCGTAGGGCCTATTGAACCTCCTTCCGCAATGGGCCATATTTTTATCCTAGCTGCAACATATTATTTCTTTAAGTGGGCTGAAGCGGTCTCCCTTAAGTAGGTTCCTGGGATAGCGGTGGCCTACTTCGTTTGACATCATATTATATATCACTTCGGAGTGCCTGACCGGATTATATCTGATAACGGTCCTCAATTTAGGAGTCGTCACATCGATCGCTTAGTTAATCAGTTCGGTTTCGAATGGAGGTACTCAACTATGTATCACCCTTAGGCGAATGGATTAGCTGAGGCTTTCAATAAGACTCTGTGCAACGGTTTAAGAAAGTCAGTATAAAAAACAAGGAAGAACTGGCATGAGAAGCTTCTCGAAGTACTATGGGCTTATCGTACTACTACTTGAAATGCTACAGATTCCACTCCTTATTCTCTGGTCTATGGGGGTGAAGTGGTTTTACCTCTCGAAATATAAATCCCTTCATTGCGAGTCGCTATTCACTAAGGAATAACCAAAGAAGAGAGAGTCTTTCTCCGATACTAAGAATTGGATGCACTCGATGAAAAGAGGCTAGAGGCTCAGCAGAGCCTTGAACTCAATCAAGGGAGAATGAAGAGGGCTTTTGACAAATTCGTCAAGGTCCACTCATTCACCCGTGGTGACCTAGTCCTAGCTATCAAGATGCTTATTGTTATGCACGGACGGCTTAAAGGGAAGTTCGAGCCTAAGTGGGAAGGTCCTTTTACAGTCAAGAAAGTCTCGCCCAAGGGAGCCTACATATTGGCACATCCTGAGGGAGAGGAAGCAATGCCCCCTATCAATGGACGATACTTAAAGAAGTATTATCCCTGATGCGTATTCAAAAGAAAGGGACTCAACATGAAAATAAGTAAGATAGTCCAAACAAATTCTAACTCTTTTTATTGTAGTAGAAATGAGTTACAATTTACAAAGAAGCCCATTATTAGGGAGGTTACAATTCTCGTGCATATGTGGATAAGAGGATAGTTACAAACCAAAACTTGTACTCTTGCATATGAGGATAAGTAGACAGTTACAAGCCAAAACAAATGCCTGCCCCATGAGGAAGAAGCAAACCCACCAAAGAAAGGCCCTTCTCATGAAGAAGAAGTGAAACCACTTGGAGAGTTAGCTTTAATGGTTACAGGCTAGAAGACGAAGTGAAGCCACTCCAAGAAGTTAGCCTCAGTCCATCCGATGTGTATATCAAATATATGACGTGTATATCAAATATATGACGTGTATATCAAATATATGACGTAGGATTCATTCGACATGTGTATCAAACATACAAAGTAGGCTGCCCTGGAAAGGGACTGGCCTATGACGGAAAGCATACCTTGTTCACAGTGGATGCCCTTGCACAGAATAACATGGACCTCACTGTTATGCTGAAGGATTTGGCTTCTAACAGGTACCACAAACCACGCCTTACCATCATTCTCCTCTTCAATTTGCTGGCCCATGAACATCGTTGTGCATAGCTCACCACCGAACATCGCAAATCCCACACATGACTTACCGCCACATGTGAGCATTACTCTCCACATTATGATAGGCCACACTGCTAATGTGCGCCATCTAAAGTCGGCGCCGGCTGTGTCCTCCAAGGGCTAGCGTCAGCTGAACTCCTGACGTTAGTTGCCTTTCTTGAAGATTAACGCCAGTTTTCTCAGCACCGGTAACACTTCTAAACCATCAGCGCCGGTTGCCCTAGTGTCGATTGCACTTCTGATTAGCGTCAGACCCATTGAAACCGTTCACTTCCCGAGACTTCTTGTTTTGAAAGCTTAAGTTTTCGCACCTCCTTAATGGTTTGAAAACTTCGCACCTCCTTAATGGTTTGAAAGCCCCTGGGAAATCCCTTAAAACTCCCTAGAAAACTCTCAAGATGTGCGGAAATTGTCAGTATTCCACTTCCCGCCTCTTTTACTGAAAAAAAAAAACTCAGCCGAAACCTCTTCTATTTCCTGGAAAACTCTCCTTTCCCTCTCCTTTCCCCCCAAACTTCACCAAATTCTTGGCAAAGTCTGCTCGCCGAAGGCCTTCCCTACAAAACTGCTGGAATCCCACTATTCACCAAAAACCTTCCCTATAAAACTTTTGCTGGAGTCCCACTGTTTGCCAGAACTTCAATCGGGCACCCTCTCCTCACTGTTAAAGAAATATTTTGTTTATGTTTTTTTTACCCATGGTGAAAAACGAAGAAAATGGGATTTTACCCCTTTATATAGACCACACTACCCTCAATTGTCCCTCACAAATTAGGAATTCCAGTCACGTCCAAGGGAAGCCAAGCGATGCTGAGCCGGGTCAAGCTTTGACTCGAGGCCCAAGGTAACTCTCATTGATCCATGCCCAGCATCGGGTGAATTCTAAACAACCCTAGCACCGGTTGACTTGGCGCTGGGTGACTTCCAAACAACCCTAGTGCCGGTCGACTTAGCGCCAGGTGAATTCCAAACAACCCTAGCACCAGTTGACTTAGTGCCGGGTGAGTTTCGAAACGACCCTAGCACCGGTTAACTTAGCACCGGTTGTGTTCAAACAATATCACGGGTCGTTCACAGCGCCAGCTGAGTTTTTAACAACCCAACGCCAGTTGTGTCTTTGAAAGCTCAGCGCCGGTTGAACATTCGCAAGAAACCATTATCGCTACACCAGATGCCAGCTGTATTTCAAGCAGCCTATTGTTACCTACTCCAGGCCGAAGCCTTTTGCATCCTACCACTATCCCCAGTGGACTAGTACTCAAGCCGTGCCTTGTCATTCCCAGTGGAGTTGCACCCAGGCCGTTGTGCTCAAGTTGTGACCTATCATCCCCAATAGAGTCAGGAGCTATCTCTTATTCCCATAGGACTTACACCCATACTGTAGTCTATTATCCCCAGTGAAGTTAGGGTCATTCCTACCTCTTCAATTCCCGGTGGATCTATTTCACACCAAACCATTTTATTCCCAAGAAGTCGGGTTACCTATGCTCTATAGAGTCTCATCTTTCATCCCAGGGAGTACGCTTACCCCCCTAAGCCTTAGTGAAGTTAGCTTCTGTCGGCCATCCTTCATCGGGTCACCATTTCCATCTGAGCCCTCTACTTGTGGATGGTCTTAATCATTTTATCCACAGACCTATTCCCTATGGTGCTCCACCTACATGGCGACCCAATTACGGTCCGTGCTACACGACCCTAAACTGCACAGCTTTGGTCCAAACTATATGACCTTAAACTGTAGCGGAGGTATAGTTGCACGACCAAAGCCACGGTCCATGCTACATGACCCTAAACTGCATAGACCTAGTCTAGTTGCATGACCCCAAAACTGCATGGTCCAAACTATATGACCTTAAACTATAACAGAGGTCTAGTTGCACGACCTTAAACTGCACGGTTCTAGCTGCATGACCATGGTCTAGCTTTATGACCTTAAACCATAGTGCACGTCCTAGCTGCATAACCATCATGGTTCTAGCTGCATAACCATGGTCTAGCTTTATGACCTTAAACTATAGTGCACGTCCTAGCTGCATGATGTTTAAGGGATCAACACCATGATTCGAACTATATGACCTTAAACTATAGCAGAGGTCTAGTTGCACGACCTTAAACAGCACGGTGGTAGTTGTATGACTTTAAACTGTATAACCTTGGTCCAATTGTACGACCTTAAACCATAGTGCATGTCTTGGCTGCATGACGATAAACTGCTTAGCACAGGTCATGGAGGCATGACCTTTAAAACTTGCCCCCGCATACGTGCACACACCTTTACATGCACTTTCACGCATGCCTTCCCTAACCTACCTGCTAGTGTGCACGTACCACTTTCATTACCTCCTCAGTGTGTCCATTCACTTCATTATCCTACATCATTCACTAGTGAGTCTCACCCGTGCTCACGAAGCAACGAACCATCTCGCCACCTATATTCGTTGTAAGTTAGTGGGTCACCATCGTCCACTCACATTTCATATATCATCCATCTTTCATAAGTAGCCTAATGCCATTTCCCCAAGTGAGTCAAACCACCACCATACTCACTCCATGGCCTCCACAGTCACCACCACGGTCCAGTTGTATGACCTTAAACCATAGTGCACGTCCTGGCCGCATGACATTAAACTATTTCGCACAGGTCTTGAATGTATGACCTTGCACACGCCTTCATAAAAAAATGATGAAATAACGGGCATAGTGTATACCTTAACAAGGGAATGCTACTAGTAAAATTGACAGATGGGTATAGTCACGAAACCATGAGTAAAAGAGTTTCGTGAGTAAAAACCAGGCATGGTGAAAACCCAAAAGATCATCATGACTAAAAATGGATTATAAGAGTGGACATGATCCAAAGATGATGGGTAAAAGAGCCCCAAATAAAAAAAAAAGAAGTTGGTGAAAACCGTCTCTAAGACGCCACTTCTAAAGGTCAAGTGAAAATCCGTAAAGGACGCTTTGACTAATAATTAGGTTGATGCAGCGTTCGCCTCAATAGATGGCTTCAACCCTCACTCAAAGAAAAATACCTGGTAGCATAATGTCAGGAATAAAAAAATACGAGCTTCAAGAAAAAGATTCCAACAGCCTGAGTTCAATTGTAAAAGGACTCGAAAGGTAGAAGACTCACCAAGATGGCAAGACAAGTCTCATGAGGAAGAACATTATTCCCACGAGGTCACAAATATACTATAGAAATAAACACTTCAAAGGAAAGAAACTGACAAAGCCAGGGCGAAACCTACCAGAGACTTCAGCTCGCTTAGCCGGCATGCCCAGACCTTCGGGATCGGCTAATAAACCTGCCCCCGATTGGACTCGATAGATGAGACCTATAGTGGTACTCTGATCGTCAAAAGTAAACCTGTTGTACCAGCAAACCGTGTCGACCAAAGCAAACAAATGAACCCAAATCAAATGGGAATAATGCCCTTCAACATAGAACTCAATTGCCAGTTGCCAGATGGGCCGGATTCTGACTGACGAGGTCCGTACAAAATCTTAAGCTTTAGAATAACAAAAAGTCTGCACGAGGGTGAAGACTTCGAAAAGATCCCTCAAAAAAGTCTCTTCTCCCCCTTAAAGTCTCCACAAACGGACCCGCAAACAATGCATCCCTACGTCTGAGTAGCCTAGTTACACCATTACGTGAATCTCTTCGACGTTCACGTGGTCCTATAGCGAGGAAGGAAAAAAGTAAAATTCGAAGGAAATTCTCCAAATGATTGTCCTTATCACTTCTCTTGAAGCACAACATTAGGTGGGGCAAGCTGTTTGAACGTATGTTTCAACACCTTGGTCCCTGATAGGAAGCAGGTCAATAAAGCCTACAAAACTGTGGAAACTCCTGAAACTCTTAGAATGGCTCCAAAACTGGTCAAGATCTTCATTAGCACTTCAAAAGAGCACCTGTCAAGTTTCATTGCTATCAGACATGTTTAAGGCAGTGAACACATTGAAACAATTTCAGCGAATCGATCTCTAGTACCCTGAAATGGAACCCATAGCTAGAGCTATACATTTTGTGCATCAAATAGCTATGGGACCACTACCATTGAATCCGACATGGTTGAAAACCCCTATGGATCAAGTTTCGATTTAATTGAGCACTTTAGGACAAAGTTATGGGTAAAAGACTAAAAAGGGGTAGGCCGCACACTATTCCCGTGTGGACTCACTGCACCAAAACACCATTAAAGGTGGTTGTTTCACAGTCACAGACAGTGACTTTCGAGGCTTTTATCTCACTCGTTCCAAGTCGGATCGCTCCCAAATTTGGTGAGCGAGTTCGTTTCATCAAGACAAGCAATTCTATATGTGGTACACCCCATGATGATGCCCGAGCAGAGAGAAAAACTAAATGAAAATCACTGATCTGTGAAGGAAGTTGTAGAAAATTTAGCAGAAGAACACCTCGTTCGTGCAGCCAGATCACGATGCTTGCATACCCGATCGGCACGAAACCAATTGAATTATGTGCGTGAGGTTTGGGGCTATCTCAGGTCAAACCTCACGTACGATGAATGGTTGGATTTCACACATGAAGGCGTTAAAGCTTTTGTAAATTCTGGCTGTCAGATTTCAAGATTCCGATAAAAATCTCAAGATGATAAAATCTTCATCCGGACACGAAATCAAACGACTTTTGTTGCAACGTGATCGTGATGACATGCTCAGTGTGATTAATGAAGAAGTCACGAAGAAACATCAAGGAATGAGCACACAATCGATCCAGTTTTCAAGATTTATCCAAGATTCAAGTCTCATGATTATGGCTCAAAAACATGAGGCTTGAAAATGGTATCAAAATGATTGTCATGCTGAGTCCTACAAGAAAACAATAATCTTTCGTTCAAATGGGCATCAGAACGAACTCGGTTTAGCCACGAAAGATAATGCAAGTTCTCGGGCAGCAGTAGAGACTGTTATGGAATTCTACACATTGATAGGCAAGGGCAAAACAATCCTTTTGCACCCATTTTTAGAATTTCTTTAAATTCAATTAAATTGTAATTGTCTTCAATTCTAGGTATTTTTTGAGTGTACACCCACGTTTTAGCTCAATTCTGTATAAACAGGCACTGCCTCATTGTATGAAGGACGGATTCATTCTTCTTGGATCAAACAATAAAATTATGATTTTTACTTGAGCTTGTGGGTACGTCTTGGAGAGAGAGAGAGGAGAGAGAAGATAAGGGTCGGTACCCTTTCTGTAGGTAACTTTCTCTCTCCTCCCCTCTTTCTCTCTATATCTCTTTCTCTCTCCTCCCCTCTTCTCGTCTCTATCTCTTTCTTTCTCCTCCCCTCTTCTCATCTCTATCTTTTTCTCTCTCCTCCTCTCTTTCTCATCTCTATCTCCATCTTTCTTCTCACATCTCTCTCCTCTTCTTTCATTCACAACACTAGGTGGGGTTTTCTCTCTCCTCTTCTTTCATTCCTAGCACTTGGTGGATATGTCTCTCTTCTCTGCTGTCACAGTCGGTGAAGCCTAGCACTGGGTGGATTTCTCTCTCTTCTCTTCTGTCACAATTGGTAAAGCCTAGCACCAGCTGGATTTCTCTCTCTTCTTTTCTATCACAGTAGGTGAAGCCTAGCGTCGGATGAATTTCTCTCTCTTTTTAATGCAATCGGTGAAGCCTAACGTCGACTGGATTTCTCTCTCCTCTCTTCTAATGCAGCAGGCAAAGCCTAGCGCCGGTTGGATTTCTCTCTCTTCTCTTCTACTGAAGTCGGCGAAGCCTAGCGCCAGCTCGATTTCTTTCTCTTCTCTTCTATTGCAGTCGGTGAAGCCTAACGCCGACTCGATCTCTCTTTCTTGCTTCTATGTCAACACAACTGGTGTAAGCCTAGCACCGACTGAGTCTCTCCCTTTTTTCTCTCTTGACACAGTTGGCGAAGCCTAGCGCCAACTGTGTTTTCTCTCTCTTCATTTGACACAGTTAGTGAAACTTAGCGTTGACCATATTTTCTCTCTCTACGTCTAGCACAGTCAATAAAGCTTAGTGCCAACTGTGTTTTCTCTCTCTTCCTTCTAATACAATCAGCAATTCCTAGCACTGACTACATCTTTCTTCCCTCTCTCTCCTTTATCCTCTCGTCTCTTCTCTTCTTTTCTTCTCCCTCCTTTTGTCTGTTCCCTTTTTCTGTTACTTCATTTCTTATTCTTTCCTCATAACCATCATTCTGCTACTCTTTCGTTCAACTAAGAGTGATTGAGGTTAGCCTCTCATGGTAGTCCTGTCGTCTAGCCGTAATGTTGTTGTGCAGGGATAACTTGGCCCACTTTATTACCACAACAGACTGATCATCGTGCCTAGCTAGTCGGTACTGGTAATGACGTATAGTAGTAACTCTCTGAGCTGGTCTTAGTTACCAAGCCTATTTGCTACCACGTCAGGCCAATTATTCACCAGCTTAATCACCACTCTGATCCTCTTGCTCAATCGAATTCTTCTCCCCCCTCGTCTTTCTTCTCTTCTTCTTTTTGAATGCGCATGCTAGGAAAAAGGTGAGGTCTGACCCACCTGTCTTGTAACCTTTGCCATATATGTGTGTGATTGCAGAAAACAAGAAGAATACAAGCCAAGGGAGGTGATTCCAAACAAGTTTTATTACTGGGGGGCTTTCTTCGTGATCTAAGAGGGCATCCACGCGAGTCAGCCCGAGTAAGTCCCGATCGCACCTTAAATTCTTCTCTCACCAGTTGGTAACACCAGCCCCCGTTCTTGAATGAGGTTCCCGAGAGAGCGTTCTCAAAAACATCCTGGGTCTTCCCTTGAAACCCAAGACTGGTGCTGTCCGATCCTCAAAGGATTCGGAGGGTGAGATCGAGGCACCTAACCACTCTCCATCCACCCCATTCTATCAAAGTCACGTCTGCCCCTCTCTTTCATGTTTTCTCATCTCTTCCATCCTCCCTTATCCCATTGAGCTTGGACCACATCTAAGGTGGGATCATCCTCCCTTAATCTTCTTTTAACTCAGTTCCATCTCATTTTAAGATACTTATCCATCTCATTCTAATTCATACACTCACTTCTTTCATCTTTATTTTTCTTTATCATTTCGTTGTTCCATCTTTACTCATCACTTCTTTTACTTCTTGAGCACTTGATTAGGGGTTGTTTTGAGATAGTACCCTAGGGTTCTAGCTCTAAGATTACCACTCTAACCATCAATTCGTACAGTGAAGTCGGGTCATAAGAGATACTGATTCTCTTACACTCAGTCACTTGGGTTGGGGTCATCTTGAGTTGGCTTTCTTTAGAATTCTGACTCTTCCCCTATTCTAACAACCAAGTTACACAGTGCTCAAGTTGTGAGAGGCTTCATCTCTCTCTCTCTCTCTCTCTCACCTTCTTCTAACCCTTGATCACTTTTAGAGGGCTCTTTGGTTTAGTGACATAGTTATCGGCTCATTCTTGTAACTCCATTTTCCAAATCCTCATGATACCAAGGATTCAAGCCTGGTGCTTTTCCTTGTCTCTGGTAATACCTCTTAGGAGTGGTTATACCAGGAGGCTGCCTAAATTTCTTTAGGTCATTCTTTCACTTCTTCTACTTCATCTTCTTCTTCTTCTCTTTTCTAAACCAAGTTCTCATCAAGTTCTTATTCTTATTCTCTTCTTTCTCCTCTCTCTTTCTTATTTCTCCTATCTCTTTACCCCCAAAACTAGAGCCATTAACCCATAAAACACATAAAAGAGGAGTACATTATATTTGGATTTCATTAGTAGCTTTTTTAGTAAGAGTTGAGGTAAGGTGTTGAGTTTAGAGAGGGGGCCAAATTCACTGTGCTGTCAGACAGCTGGAGGTCTTTCGTTCATTGATCTAAGACGGCAGTAGCTAGGGGTTATCCCACGCACTCAAACCGTGGTGAGGTAAGTGCTCGAGTCCATCCCTTCATCGCTTTAAAATCTTCTCATAGTCGAACATACCTTTTTGCACGTGACACACGAGCAGCACACACGCTTGTGATGTCATACAGTTGTTCGAGAGGGTGTCAATCGAACCCAGGTCCTTGAGGGAGCCTGAGCTAGGTAGATCCAGGCCTGACCAACTATTGACTCCACCAAGGATAAGCCACCCTATAGTTGGTTTAGTCCTCAGACAAACATTTCATCTCACCCACACATAAAAATTGCTATGGAGTCCAATTACTCCTTTGTCATCCGAATTGGGGATTTCATCATCCGCACATTCGTGAATTTACCTATGGGAAGTAAGGTTCTTCAATCTACTACTCTCATGTATCTCTTGAGTGGTCTTTCAGACTTTCACACTCCTACTCAAGCCCAGTACAACTTGGGAAAGGGTACCCAAACCCTTTATTCCCTCTCTACCAGCATCAATGGCAAGACCATTGATGTCAATTGCATGAATGGTTCTAAAACGTCCACCCTTCATGCTCACAACTACTACTGATGGACTTTCCACCAGTCATAAGCTTAAGAGTGGCTCTAAGACCACTCCCTCTTCTCTCGCAACTGGTTCTTCTAAGACCATTGCTTCAGTGAGTAACCACGAGGTCACCTCGTGTCTACTCCACATGGGCACTACTCACATACCACACACATCATGCTGGCAGATCCCTCGTCAAACCATCTAATTTGAATGGCTTCAAAGCCGTCTGACAGACACTTACACATGTCACGGCAAATGGCTCAGCCATTGTTGTTATGAATAGGGGCAAGCAGAAGCTCAACCCAATCACCTCACCTGCTTCATGTCTTTTAGAACCTAGACCCACCAAAAGCGGTACTCAAGCCACTCATATTGCATTG
Organism: Amborella trichopoda; assembly: GCF_054954075.1. NCBI lineage: Eukaryota > Viridiplantae > Streptophyta > Magnoliopsida > Amborellales > Amborellaceae > Amborella > Amborella trichopoda. The sequence continues at coordinate 19,731,982 of NC_142340.1, forward strand.
CATAATGTTCACCCAACTCGGGGCGTCCAAATATTGCACCCAGGGCAGCACACGACCCACGAGTCAATCAAAGGTCACGAACAGCTATGCACATGCATGCAAACCAAAGTGGTCCTAAGACCAGTACAACTACAAAGGTCAGTATTCAAAATGCCATACACTTGCTGCACTACGGGTTGGCTCCAAAGCCACCCCCAATACTTCTATGGATCGTGAACACACATACAGGTCTAATGTTATCGCTGGCTTCAAGGGGAAAGGCTAGCAGCACATGCTTCCTTCTACCCCAAAACCCATGACAACGTGGTACTCGAAGAAGTTCCCTTCGAGTACACTCTTGTCCACTCCCTCTTCTTCATATGTATGAGCTAGCCCTCGTGGTTGGACGCGAGGCAAGATTATGCCTCCGAGGACAATGGAGCAACCGTCCCTTCTTCAAACAAAACTAAGCTTCCAAGGTCGACCCCGATCTCCCTACTCTTAAGGCACCATACCTTACCTGAATTGTTTGACTTCGCTCTAGTCTCCTTGAGACAAGACAATCAATCAAAGTGACATACCCAAGTGTCTCACTATTCCATGCTCAGTTGTTGAAGTTTGAGAAGATGAACGTAGGTTGTCTGAATCATGGCCCCAAAGCCATCTTGAGCCACAATAGAAGGAAATATGATCGGCCATCACAAGCCTATCTGGATCGAGCCATGGCCCCAAGGCCATCTCGTGCCATGTTTACCTGAACTACGACCCCAAGGCCATCAAGAGCCAAGGGTTACTCGATCATCAAGGCCATCCCAGATCCTGTCAGGGCGGACTGAACCCTTATTGCCTGAATTGTCGGATCAGGGCACTAAGAGGACCAAGACTACTTCGATCCCAAAGTCACTCAACTTTGAAGAACGAGCTGACATGATGGTCCTGAAGACCTGATGGCGTGCTTCAACGAAACCCTTAACCACATAGTAGATAGGCTTAAAGGACTAGAAAATGCTCGTCTGGAGGTATCTTTGCACCTGGAAGCGAATTCCCCTCTTGATCCCTAGTTTGAAGAAGAAGAGCGAAGACCTCCACCTCCTCTTATGGCTCAGACTTCAAGACCTCCCATTCCCCCAGTCTCTCCTAAAGGTCAACCCATTGTAGCTTCCCAAGATATTTCCCTAGTGGTTACTCAGGAATATATTCAAAACATCATCAATTGAAGCATGAAAATTCTCATTACAAGAAGCCATAGCCACCCTTCATTGATCAAGTCCCTTTTGCCCCTGGATATCAAAAAGGAAGGCTATATGTATTTGATGGCACTGGCTCACCCCAACAACATGTGGCACACTTCATTTCAGCATGTAAAGAGCCAGCTTCTGATCCCAAACTGCTTCTTCTACACTTTGTAGAAACACTAGCTGGGCCTACCTTCAAATGGTATGTGCGTTTACCTTTGAATTCTATTCACTCTTGAGAAGAGATGGAACACATGTTCTATAAGTGCATTTATGAACTCGAACGAGAAGTTCAAGCTATAGAACTTCTCACTATGACTCATGGAATGAATGAACCAGTAAATGAATACATCCAGATATGGAGGGATCTCGCAGTGTACTAGAGTAACCCCAAGCCTGACATTAATGTTGTACAGACACGCATTAGGAACATGAAGAAGGAAATCTCCCTTCATGTCGATGCTTTTAATCCCACCACTTTCTCAGACATGATTTCAAAGGCAATGAAAATTGAGAGTTTACTCAAACACCATGGTGGAACTCAAGGTATCGTAATTTCACTAATAATAGGTCTGACCCTCGCACTGGCCAACAAAGAGACACAGTTAATGCAGTGATTACCATGCCAATGCACCTCTCAAAACATTGGAAACGTCACAGGAACTAGTATTGTTCAAGGGTCAAGGGAAACCCCAACAACTGCAGTTCCAAACTCAGGCCTATAATAGGGTGCCTCCACCACCAAACTTGTCCCAGCCTAATCAATTTGAACAAAGGTTGAACCAGTAGACAACTTTAGTAAAAATTAGGTAATATTTTTGTTGAAAATGTTGTTGGAACAAGGTATGATAGTTATCCTTGAACCAAGGAGACCAGACAAGGTGAGACTCACCAATCATAAGAAATATTGTGCCTATCATTGTATGCAGTCATTCTGTACAAGATTGCTTCCATCTTAAAGACCACATCAAAGCTTTGATTCAGAAAGGACAAATTCATTTAAGTCTCAGAAAATCTTTCGAAACTGCAGAAGCTTCGCATGTGGTCGCCGTTAAAGGAGAACGAGTGCAGACCTTGCAACTCAAAGAAGTACCATCTGACCTTCTTCCAGACCTTTTGATGATGTTGGCATACAAGGTTGATTACCCCTCTTTTTTCAAGAGAACCCATACATTTGATTCGGGGAACTAAAAATCTCTAGTGCCCCCACCAAGTGTGGGGCCACGAGATATCCCAATGTTCGAGTTTCAGAACATTTATACAAGAGTCCATAGCTGAAGGACAAATCATTGTCAATGTAGCAGTCCAAACTCGTGAACCGCCCAATCTTGCAACCTCTGAAGATGCCACCAAGGCACCTTCTACTTCTCGCATTGAGAAAGAAGAAGAGAGATTCAGTCCGATGTGTCCTTGAAGGTAGGTGAAATAATGGAGGCGTCACACATGATCACAATTTAAGAGGAACAGCCTCATAGTGTCCCTATGGATGAATTGTCCCTTGACATGTTCCCTATCATCTTCGATATGCTGGTACAACAAGAAATGATCATGCCTTATGTGCCTAAAAAATCAAAATATTTGTAGGAGGGGCATATGAATTTATGGTGCCAGTATCATCAGGTGAAGGAACATGACCTGTTCCATTGTTGGAGATTCAAAGCCATTTTAGATTAACTTATAAGAAATGGTGAAGTGTTCATTGATAACACACCACCTCCACCCCAAAATGTTGCTCAAGAATTCAGAGATTTGTTGCATAAGATAGATAAGAAGGTTCATGCTTTTAGTCATGAAACCCCGAAAGCTCATGTTCCCCAAGACCCTATCAAAGCACCCCAATCATGGTAGGAGCACCATGGCCATGGTAAGATGAAAAGCTTCAGGAGGGAGGCCATTCGGCAAGCCAATGTGGTTCTTATGCCAGAAACTCGAAAGACTGTACATGTTAAGGAAAAGAAGAAGAGTAAACGACCTTCAATAGCTCAACTCCAAAAAGAAAAATTGTCTCGAATGCCAATTGATGCAGCAATCCTTCCCCATACCCCCCCTCTTCCCACTTTGCATGACTTCATCCCAAGGCAAGTCTTTTTTACTAAGGGTGGTCAATACATAATAATGAAGGCAATTCAAATCCCGTCCAATATGGGTGAGGACATTAAAAGCACCTGAGAACAGTCTAATGAGGGTGAAGACTCTAAAAGCACCCCTTAACGGTCCATGTAGGGTAAAGACCTTAAAGATCCCCTGCAATCATCTGACAAGGGTTACGTCGCTAAAAGGTCGTCAATTACGTCCAATAAGAGTGGAGACATTAAAAGCTTCTTTGAGTCCAATTCAGGTAACAACCCTAAAAGCTACCTAGTTCGGTCCAATTTAAGTGATGACCCTAAAAGCTTTGTCCCTTCTTCCATCCCTGATTCTTCAAACTCTTCGTCCCTCTCAAAACCCCCCTGTGAACTCACCTTGGAGTGCCCTGCTTTTGAGGTTCTCAATGAAATGCTCAAACACTGCAATATTAGTAAATGACATAACAAGCAATAAGAAATATGACTGCTCATAAGGCCGTATTCTTGAGTGTTGGAGATGATATGGCCTTCGTTGCTAAAATGGACAAGCGTTGTACTACTCCGAAAGAGGTATTCAATCAGCTTCTAAACCTGAAGCCTAAAAAGAAGTCTCAATGACGTGCGGAGCCTGGCTTAGGGGATCTATGGAAGAACTCGAAGGAAGAAAGTTCTTCAAATTATAAAGCATGTTACATGCTAGTGTTTCATGAGGGAAGCATAGTTGTTGTAATTGATCAAATGAGGTTGAGGTCAGGAAAGAGACTTAAACCAGTCCAAAGACCGGCTCGACTAAAACTCCTGAAGTACCATGAACCACCACTGGTTCCCTATCCAAATTTACCTATTCCTATTAAAAAACTACCCCCTCTTCTAAAATACCTAGGACCACCACTAGTCCCTCACCTAAATCCCTCACCTTCTTTCTTTAAAAACCCCGAATCGTCACAACCTTCATCTTGCCTACCCTTATTCCGGCTGCACAACCTAGCCATCTTTCTCTTTCTCTTCCTGCAACTATAAACCAATCCTTCCTTGGCGGCTGTAACAAAACCTTCCTCTTCAAAAGATGTTTCATTACCAAAACATCTTTCTTAAAGTCAACAAAGTCAAGGAGTTGTCTTTCTTAAAGCCAAGGAGTTGTAAACCAAGGAGTTGTCTTTCTTAAAGCCAACAAAGTCAAATACGATGTGATTGGCCACTTGAGGAGACTCCCAACTCTCTTGAGTTTCTATGATGCTCTCATGCTATCAAACGACTTTCATATGGCCTTGGTGCATGCTCTCTCCTGGCCTGAAGTGTATGAGATCGAGATTGAGCAGATTGAGGTAGACCTTGCAATCATCAACAGTTGCATGGCAATCACTTTCTTTGATGATGACCTTCAGTTAGGTTAGAGGTTTCATAACCGACCTCTCTTCGTAACTAGTGAAATACATGCTTGCTAAATTAACCGGATCATGTTGGATTGGGGATCTGCAGTGATCCTTATGCCAAAGAGAATACTTAGTCGAATTGGAATAGGTGTTGAGCAACTTGAACCAACAAGTATGGATTCAATCAGTCAGGAAAGAAACCGACTGGTGTTATCCATCTCAAACTCAAAATTGGAGATTTGAATGTTTCCATTATGTTTCACGTGATTGAGACAGACACTTCTTATAATATTCTCCTGGGTCGTCCCCAGCTACATGACCATAGGGTGGTTCCATCCACACTCCATCAATGCTTCAAATATAGCCGAGATGGAAGGAAACACATGGTCTATGTCGATAAGAGACGATTTCCCATTGCTGAGTCACATTATGCTGATGCGAAGTACTATTTCACATGTCTGGTACGATCCCAAGAGCTAATGTTGCCTATGAAAGCCATTACGAGCCCTAACCTGAGAGTGACTACTCAAACCTCTCATTAAGATGTGGAAGATATGGTAGGATCTTTTAATCACATGTTTCAAAAAGAAAAGAGATATCGAAAAATGATTCTTTTACCCACTTCTCCAATAGAAGTGATGTCCCAAGATCATAAAGAAGAAGCTTCATCCTCTACACCATCTTCACAAGAACCCGTTCCAGTGGTAACTCAAATCGAGCAAGTCAAGAAGAAGGAAACCATTGATTTTGTCCCTCACCTACAATCACTTATGCTCATGGTGACATAAAGGTGTTACGTATTTCATTCCCTTATTAGAAGCTGAGGTCTTCAAAAGGTCTTTCACCTTTTAGTCTCTTTAAAAGAGGGGAATGACTCTTACCTCACTCCCCAAGTCAACTACACACTGAAGTTGCCCAAGGTATTACAAATACCAAAGGTTTTGCACATTGAGAAGGATGATGTTTACCTCACACCCCAAATCCCTCTTCAGCATGACCATTTCAAGGTCAAGCAAATCCCTGAGGTTTTTCCTATCCTAATCCCGAAAAGGGAGTAGGATAATGCCGATCTCCCTTCATTAGCCCTATACCAGCAAAATTACTCTAAAGTCTTGCAAATCCCTAAGGTCTTGCATATCCCAGTCCCCGAAAGGGAGGATGATAGTGCTTCCCAACCCCTATCATGGAAACTCAGGTTATTCATCAAAACATGACATTTAGTTCTCGCCCCCTTCCAATGACTTCATCGGCACTCTCAAACAGCAATATGAAATTCGAAGACAAGCTACTATTGCTTAATTGAAAGAGTAAGTTCAAGATTTACACAATCACTATCAATAAAACCTACAAGATCATAAACATTAGAACATGAATAAAATAAACCATGGTCAAATGTGCCTTGAATGTACCGGAGAGTCCTCTTTGTCACTTTCAAGTGAGAGGTATTTGAAGTCTCCATATACCGGCTTACCAAACCAACTCCAAAAAGAATATCCGGTCTTGTACAAGTTAGGTATCAGAGGCTTCCCACTAAACTTTTGAAAAATGTAGGATCAACCCTTTCTCTGTCACTTTCTTTTCTCAATTTGAGACCACTTTCTACTGGTGTATTTACCGGATTACAATTCTCCATTTTAAATTTTTTGAGAATTTCTTTTGCATAAGAGTTTTGTGACACAAAATTTCCATCATCCATTTGTTTAACTTCAATGCCAAGGAAATAAGGCATAAGCCCAATGTTGGTCATTTCAAACTCTCTAATCATGGATTCTTTGAATTATTTAAACATGCCTGGATTATTTCCCTTATAGATCAAGTCATCAGCATATAAACAAACAAGCAAAATATCTCCATTTTCATTTTTCTTTATGTATAGAGCATGTTCATATGGGCACCTAGAAAAACCATTTTCAAGAAAATATTTATCAATTCTACTATTCCATGCCCTAGGTGCTTGTTTTAAACCATACAAAGCTTTTTTCAATTTGTAAACTTTAGTTTCTTGCCCTTTTTTCACATAACCAATTGGTTGTTCAATATACACATCTTCTTGAAGAACACCATTAAAAAATGGCGATTTCACATCCATTTGAAAACATTTCCATTTCATTTGGGCTGCAAGAGAAATGATTATTCTAATAGTTTCCAAACAAGTAATGGGGGCAAATACCTCATCACAGTCAATTCCGGGTCTTTGCTTGTACTCTTTAGAGACTAACCTTGCTTTATACCTTTTGATATCCCCATTTGCATTTCTCTTTGTCATGTAAATCCATTTCACACCAATTGATTTGTTGCCCTTAGGAAGTGTTGTAAGATCCCATGTGTCATTTCTCTCAATTGCTTCAATCTCTTCATCCATGGTATTTTTCCACACTTTACTTTTATATGCTTCATCAAAATAAATAAGATCCAAATCTGCATAAAGACAAAGAAATGTGAGATCTTCATTTTCAACATCAAGCCTACGAGTAACTGAGTAAATTTCTTGAAGGCTTAATGTTTTCATGGGCCTATGAGATGAACTACCAGTTAAAGTAGATTGGCCATTAAAAAAAGCATCATGAATAGGATTCAAAGAGCCTTATTGATGCTCAACTTGTCCCTTATCTTCCATTTCATCAAACTCAATAGTTTTCTTTTTTTTTTTTTTTTTTCCAATCCCATACTCCATTTTTATCAAAGATCACATCTCTGCTCAAGAATACCTTTTTAGTAATGGGATTGTACAGCTTGTAACCCTTTGTATTTTCTCCATAGCCAATGAATACACACTTTTCTCCTTTGTCATCAAGCTTTCCCCTTATCTCTTCGGGAATTTTAGCAAAAGGCACACACTCAAATTTTCTTAGATGCTCTACATTTGGCTTGTAAGAACTCTAAGCTCTTCAGGTGTCTTATACCATGAACCTTTTATTGGACACCTACTCAACAAATATACCGCACAAGCAATGGCCTTGGCCCAAAATTCCTTTGCCATTTCTTTTTCTTTTAACATGCATCTTGCCATATTCAAAATAGTTTTTTCTTTCTTTCCGCCACACCATTTTGTTGTGGTGTGTAGGATGTGGTCATTTGGTGGCAAATTTCATGTTCTTTACAAATTTTTTGGAAAGCATTAGAATTATATTCTCCACCTTTATACGATCTAATCACTTTGATAAAAAACCACTCTTTTTCTCCACAAAAGCTTTGAATTCCTTAAACACGTCAAAAGCTTCCGATTTTTCTTCAAAGAAATAAGCCCATGTTTTGCTACTATAATCATCAATGAATATTAGAATGTACCGACTTTTTCCATGTGAGATGGGCTCAAGTGGTCCACACATATCCATATGCATGAGTTGGAGAGGCTTTTGTACTTTCCTTGATTTTCCACTCTTGAAGCTTTCTCGATGTTGCTTTCCTACAATGCACCCTTCACATACTCCATCGGGTTGCTTTATCCATGGCAAACAATTCACCATTTTTGCTTTTGACAACAATTTCAAATCACCAAAATTAAGATGCCCAAAACAAAAATATCATAACCATGAATCATCATTCAAAGTAGATTTGAGGCACTTCACATTTTCACTTTTGATATTCATTGGAAACATTCTATTCTTATTCATAATCACTTTGGCAATCAAATTGTTTCTTTGGTCTCTCAAATAAAGGCTACCATTTTTCACAAAAATATTATAGCCTGTTTCTAATAATCGTCCCACACTCAAAATGTTATTTTTCATGTCCGGCACATAATATACATCAGAAATAAGTTGATGACCACCATTCTTAACTTTTATCAAAATTTGACCTTTGCCTTTTAAGGGTCCTTTCGATATGTCTCCAAATGTTACATGCCCATGACTTAATTCATTAAATTCTACAAAGAATTCCTTTCTACCACACATGTAATTGCTTGCACCAGTGTCAAGATACCATGTATCCATTTGATTATCATTCTTATCATTATAAGCTAATAACAAAGTTGGTTCTTCTTCATCATTTTTCTTTTCAACAAAATTAGCTTTTTCAAATACATCATTTTGGGAACGGTATCTTCACTCAGAACTATAATGGCCATATTTTTTGCAATTATAACATTGAATCGTAGATTTTCCATACCTTGAATGATTGTATGTCCTTGAAAAATTGCCTCTTCCTTGTCCTCTTTAGGGTTGTGGGTGGTTTTGATCTCTCATACCTCCATAGTTAAAGTTGCCTCTTCCACGTCCTCTCCTTCCATTGCCACGACCTCTTTGGCCTTTTCCTCCAGGAGATTTTTCATTCTCTTCTTTCATTGTAAGCTTTGTTTGTAGTGCATGCTCCAAAGAGTTTTGAGTCCTTTTTTGTAATCTTTGTTCATGGGTTTGCAAGGAACCCATGAGTTGATCAATAGTCATAGCCTCTAAATCTTTTGATTCTTCAATGGCTGCCATAATGTGTTTATACTTATAATCTAGTGATCGTAATATTTTATCCATTACTCTTACATCATCTATATTTTCTCCATTTATTCTCAATTGGTTTACAACAACCAAAACCCTTAAGAAGTATTCCGGAATATTTTCGAATTCATCATTCTCAATGCCTCAAACTCGGCCCTAAGAGTTTGAAGGCGCACTTTTTTCACCTTTTCCACTCATTTGAAACAATTTTGAAGAATCTCCCAAACCTTCTTTGAATTTCTAGCGGAAAAAATCTTCTCAAAAGTGCTCTCATCAATTCCTTGGTAAATAAGAAATAGAGCTTTCTTGTCAAACCTTCTCAACTCCTTTAGCACACTTTTTTGATTTTGATCCAAAGCGGCTTCTTCTTGCAGGGTTGCCGGTTCTACATACCCCTTTTCAACAACATCCCAAGCATTTGGAGAACCCAATAATGCCTTCATTTGAATACTCCAATTATCTTTGGTGAGAAGGGGAATATGTGGTTGGATCAAGGGGGCCATTCTTAAGCACTTTGGTTCTGATACCACTTGTTAGAAAATAGGGAGGAAGAAAGCTTACTTTTAGAACTTGTACTATGCACACAAAGAGCTCTATTCAACACAATTTCTTCAATCTCCTAAAACAAAAACAGAAAACATGTATATATAGACCACTTAGGAGCTTTCTAGACTCTTTTTACACTATTCTAGAGAGGTTTTCCCTCTCATAACTTACAACCTATATGCTTGGACAAAATTACAAGATTATTCAAGAAAATTCTAAACTTCACCCATTCCCAATTCAAATTTGCATGCATTGCATGTTTGGACTCGTCTCTCTCTCAATTTTGGACTCTTCTCTCTCAATTTTGGACTCTTCTCTCTCAATCTTGGAATTCCACTCTCTCAATCTTGAAATTCCTCTCTCTCAATCTTGGAAATGTGACCTTGGAACTCCACATAATTCTTTTACATCATTTCAAAATTACCCTTAACATAACTTTTCTAAAATGTCCCTTACATTTAAATCTAATACCCAAAATACCTTTGAACATAATCAAGTTTATTTTTAACACATATTGGGAACTTTCTAACTTGAACTGCATCAGGAACTTTTTAACTTGGGGCCAGTTTGGATGTATCGAAAATTGCAATATTTTTGGATTGCAATAAAAAAATCTTGTGAAATAGATTTGACCCGTTTGGACAACCACAAGATTTTAATAAATTAAAATAAAAAATTCTGCAGTAACAAGGTAAAAGTTATGATAAAAAAATTCAAGTCAAACTTGAATTTTTTTCGATGAAAGTGCGGCCTTCAATCACACGTTCAAAATGCGAGTCTTCTCTCTCCTATGCCCACCCTTTCTCCCTCCTCCTCCTCCCTGTAACCCTAAGCTCTCTAGAAACGCAGCATCAACTGATATACTTTCTCTCGCTTCTGGCTCTCTCGTCCTTTGGCTTTCTCATTTTTCCTATTTCTCTCTCTAGATTTGGATGATGGTGAAGCCTTTTTCCTGTTTCTCTCTCTAGATTTGGATGATGGTGAAGCATTTTCCCTGTTTCTTCCTCTAGATTTGGATGACGGTGAAGCCTTTGACAATCATAAAGCCTTTGCCCCTCTATCGCTAGGTTTGCAGAGATTCAATAGGATTGCACAGAATTGGCTGGTTGCACTGCCTTGTAAGAACAAAACTTCATAGTTCTCTGGTATTATCAAGAGCTCCCTAATATCTGATTCCGCTTTTTGACTAATGGAGAGGAAATCCTTACCTCTATTGTTCATCTCCATTACACTCATGCCCAAGTTTCCCCATATATAGAACTCAGATTGGGCCTTCTTGAGAACATATGGGGGAAGAGTTGTTGGCCGTGCAACGAAGTTGAAGACCCTTTCTTTCTCGTGGGGTTTGGAAAGCTCAAGTGGGGTAGAGAGAGAAGATGGGGAAATGGTGGTGTAGGTGATGGAAAGGGGTTTCTGGGTTTTCGCAGAGGAACAACCATTGAAAGAGTAGGAAGATCTACTGTTGAGATAATTGGTGCGTTTTTGGAGGAGAGAGTGAGGAGTGGTAAGTGACGATATTGCTGCCTCCTAGAGACTTAGAGAGAGAGAGTCGCAGAGATAGCACAGAGAGAAAGAGGGTTGGATTTAACACCTTGACTTTCACAGTGCATGAAGGAAAGAGGAGAGAGAAAGTGGCAAGAGATGGAGGATCTTGTCTCGAGAGTGGGAGAGAGATTATACAGCCTTCGCTGCAGTGCCTGCTCGTCCCCCCAATTCTCTGCAACCGCTTTCTTCTTCTTCGTCAATCTCTCTCTCTTCTTCTTTTGAACTCTTTAAACTCTCTGACTTCTTCTCCTTCTACCAAGAAAGAACTCTGGACCCATCTCTTGTCTTGGAAAATCCTCATTAGGAGATGGGGTAGAGGTTTTTTTTTTTGACAAATCAATGAAATTAGACATCCAAACAATTTACCAACATAACAAATAAGACGAGAATGTTTTTCAATTGAGGTGGAAAAAACTTGTATCTTTTTAACTGTGAATATTTTTTTCTTTGTGTCCAAACTGGCCCTTGAACTTCGGTTCAAACATGAGTATTAAATACTGACCTGACCAATGGGCCCCATGTTTAGCATTTTCTGATACTGCTCATACATTATTCTTAAAGTGCAGTTCCCTTCCGAAAGCTTCTGTAAAAGTTGAGGTTGCTGATCCATACGCACAACTTCATGAATCTTTTCCATAAATCTTGACCAATCCCCCATCCCTTGTAGAAATAACAGCTAACATTAATATTCATCAAACAGCACCACGTGATTTAGGTTTACAAAGTGCAAACACTTCTGTTAAAAGACAGAAAATGAGCATACGAAAATAACAAAGTTACAATCAAAATCATACCTAAAAGACGGCTAACAAAGGGATTAACATCAAAAGCCTTAAACTCAACCATGTGCTCTCATTGGACTTTTGTGGCTGCCATAGGAAGAAATTAAGTTTCTGACTTAGAACACCACCAAAGAATAGAATAATCAGATTGATGATGCCCCCAATATATCCAAATAATAGAACTCAATCATGTTCCTTGAATAACAGAGAAAGGGGGAGCATAGAAATACAATCATATGGCATCACTATATAAAAAGGAAGCATGAAATCTGACGAGATGAACATGGAGGGCATAAAATGCCAATGCACAAGGAGAAACTACAATTCACTAGAGTAACATACACATGCGAGTTAGTGCGCGCACGCACACAAAAAAAAAAGAAGGTACCATGCAAAAGAAGAATTCTTGCTCTTTTTTTTTTTGTGGATAACTAAGACGACTACGCATACTTCAACACAAAAAGACATTCATATCCTTGAAAAAAAGAGCCCATTCCCAATATGGTTCAGATGCGAAGTACTAGAATCCCAAATTAGAGGAATATAAAGCAAGATCAAATTTCTGTGTAAGGCAAGAACAAAGAAAGAGCACATATGGATGTCTATGTTCTTAAAATTTTCATTTTTAACATAGATCTATTGTTCTTGTAGCCTACCCCAATTAGTTGGGAAAAGGCTAAAATGCTCATGATGTTGACGATGATCTATTGTTCCAGTCAATCATGGTCTATAATCATGCAACGCGAGAGCTGTCGGCTAGTGTACTTCATGAACTTGCGTTAAGTAATTTTCTCAGTGTCTGGTGCATTAAAACACTACGTGCAAATGGAAACAACAAACATGGGGACACATGCACAGGCAGATCACATGTATTCTAAAATTATCGGAAAACATATCAGACCATAGTATATGTGCAATTAACATTCATGATGTTGTCCAATGCCTCTTCAATCTCTGAGTTTTTTGTCAATTCCGAGTGAGATATTAAAAGTCAAATGGCCCACTGCACTAAACAACTATCAGATCTATAAAATGGAAATGATCAACTTCAAAAAGTTGTCTGATCAATCAGTAGACTTGGGTTCTGCTGAGTCCAAATGACAAAAGAAAACTATAGAATGTTGTGATTCCCATTATTGTAGGTCAGACATTTGCATTTGTATTTACTGCACAGCAATGTAGCAGTACAGAGTGGAGCTGGGATATGAAGACAATCATATACAATTGAAAGGACAAGTTACCCAAGGATAGTTGGGGAGTGTATGTCACAGAACTTGTGTTTTCCATATGAGCAGACACATTAATATTCTGAAAAACAACTCAAGATAATAATGTTAAGATGCACCAATGACAAGACAATACAAGATAGAATTCAAAATGAATATATTCGAAAGAACTTAGGTGTGGTACCAATAGACAATTAGACGAGAGAATGTAGACTTAGGTAGGCTGGCCATATGCAGCATAGACCCATTGCAGCACCTATTAGGAGGTGCAAGTTAGTTCAAATGGAAGGCTCAAAAAGGGAAAGGGGCAGTCCTAAAAGGATATAGTACGAAGTAGTGAGAAAACATATGGGGAAAACTTGTTTATATAATAAACTAGTTTATCAAAATATAAAATTTTTTATAAACAAGAATAATAAACACGTTTATAATTTATACTTGTTCTTAGAAACAAGTATAATAATAACAAGTTTATTATAATAAACTTGTTTATTATAAACAAATTTATTATAATAAACAACTTTATTATATAAACAAGTTTACTACAATATATTATATTATAATATTTTATATATTATAATTTAATATATATTAATATACAAACGAAGTCCATTATAATCGTTATAAAATATTTTATAATATAAAATATACTACTATACTTTTTTAATATAATTGTTATAAACAAGTATATATTATAATATACTCTTGATACTATAATATAACTTATTTAATATAGTCTTGAGAAAAGTATATTATACTTGTTTATAATACAATTGTTTAATATAATATACTTTTCTTTTGACATTATAAAAGAGTCTATTATACTTGTTTATAGTGTCAAGAGTATAAACAAGTATTAACAAGTATAATATACTTGCTTCTCTTGACAATATAAACAACTTATTTATAAAATCTATTTCTGGTACTGACTATATAGAATTTATTTACAAAATCTATTTTCAATCAATTTCATTATGATACTATTTACCATTAGTCACATGTTTTTAGATGGACCACCTATTTGCATCCATCTTTAAAATGGGTGCTTCATACCTTTGGACCGCACATTATAAAAATACGGTCCTGCCTGCACGAAAAAATTTTTATTATTTAATTATATACATTACAGTAAGGTGGGGAAGGAAATGTTTTGCGTTCTCACAAGACTGTATTATAGATTTCTTTATTATGACAAAAAAGTTATTATTTTTTTAGGGAAAATTTGTTAATATATTCTTACATAAATCCTTAACTTTTTATTTTAAAAAATATGGTTTCGTAAGTGTCTACCCTGTGAAAGTATTCATATATTGTGCTCCAATGGGATCATATATAATACCGTTTGCATTCAACCTTATGAAATTTCCTACACACATACATGAGGCAAACTCGCTTAGTTACATTAGACATTTCTATAAACTCCTCTTTCTTTAATAATCAAAAGAGAAATTTCAGTAAAACCTCTTTCTCTCATCTCTCAATTAAAACTCATCTTACTCTCTCTCATCTCTTCATTCAAACCCATCTCTCTCATCTATCTATTGAAACCCCGCTCTCATTACTCTCTATTTCAAGGAGCCATAAGTTTTACATATCTTGGGAGGCTTGTCTAGATTTTTTTTTATTATCTCTATAGATATTTTGTTATCTTCCTTTTTGTTTGTTGAGAGAGGGAGTCACGGTTTTGTTATAGTTGGTGTAAGCGTCTCCTATACCTATGTTCTTTCTTTGTGTTTGTGTGCATATCTATGTACTCTGTAAGAAAGTTCTCCGAAGTTTATTCTATCGATAATGAATATCTTAGTACAATGACTGTAATTTTGAAAATCTCTCTCTCTCTCTCTCTCTTAACCATATATCAATGTTTATCAATTCATTTCATAAAAATGTATCTTTGTCTGGACTCCACAAGTATATATTATAATATATATAATAACCAAGTATGATAATTATATAATATATTATATAATTATAAACAAGTTTATTATATATTATATTAAAAATGTTTAATATATATTACAATATATATAATAATAAACTTGTTTAATATAATATTTATTATACAATAATGTAATATATAATATTATCATATAGTATTATATATAAACTTGTTTAGAAACAAGTTTATTACGTAATAAACTAGTTTACAATAAACTCGTTAATAAACAAGTTTAGAATAAATAATTTTTTATTATAATAAACTTGTTTATAGTAAACTTGTTTACTATAAACAAGTTTACTACAATAAAAAAGTTTACTATAATATATTATACTATAATATTTGACATATTATAATCTATTATTTATTAATATAGTAACAAGTATATTATAATTGTTATAACATATTTTATATTATATAAGATATAATACACTTATTATACAATAATGTAATATTTAATAATATAATATAGTATTATGTATAAACAAATTTATTATATAATAAACTAGTTTACAATAAACTCGTTAATAAACAAGCTTCTATTATATATAATAAACTTGTTTATAGTAAACTTGTTAATTATAAAAAAAATTATTACAATAATAAAGTTTATAACATATTATATATTATATAATATATAATATACTAATATAATTTTTTGATATACTTGTTATAAACAAATATATACTATAATATATCCTAACAATTATATTATAATATACTCTTGAGAAAAATATAATATACTTATTTATAATATAATTTTTTATATAATATAGTTTTATTTTGACACTATAAAAAAGTCGTATAGTATCAAGAGTATAAACAAGTATATAATTCTTTATAAAATCTATTTCCAATCAATTTCATTATCACACTTCATGGATAGTTACACTTGTTTTTAGATGGACCACCTATTTGCATTCATCTTTAAGATGGATGCTTCAGACCTCTGGAACGCATATTATAGAACTGCGGGCTTGCTCGCATGAAATACTTTTTCTTATTTAATTATATATATTATAGTAAGGTGGGGAGAAAATGTTTCGTATTCTCACAAGACTGTATTATAGATTTATTTTTTATGACAAAAAGTTATTATTTTATTAGAGCTAATTTGTAAATATATTCTTATAGAAATTCCTAATTTTTTTATCTAAAAAACTATGGTTTTGTAAGTGTCTAACTTGTGCAAGTATTCATATATTGTGCTCCAATGGGATCATATATGATACTGTTTATTTCCAACCCCATGACATTTCTTACACACATGAGGGAAATTCGTTTAGTTACCATAGATATTTCTGTAAACCCCTTTTTCTTTGAGAATCAAATAAGAAATTTTTGTAAAACCCCTCTCTCTCTTATCTCTCAATTGAAACTCATCTCTCTCTCTCATCTCTCTTTTGAAACCCCTCTCTCTCATAACTCTCTATGCCAAGGAGCCTTGAGCGTTTCATATCTTGGGAGGTTTATTTTGATTTTTTTATTATCGTTGTAAATATTTTATTCTTTACCTCTCTGTTTGTTGAGACAATGAGTCACTATTTTATTATAAATGGATTTTCCTATACCTCTGTTCTTTATTTGTGTTTGTATACATGTCTATGTACTCTGTATGAAAGTTTTTTCTGTCGATATTGCATATCTCAGTAAAAAGACTGTAATTTTGACAATATCTCTCTCTAACAACTATATATCAATGCTTCTCACTTTATTTCATAAAAATATTTCTGCACAAGTATCTATTATAATATATATATTAAACAAGTATGATAATTATTATATAATATGTTATTATTATATATTATATAATTTTGAACAAATTTATTATATATAATAATAAACAAGCTTGTTCATTATTATATATATTATACAATAATGTAATATATAATGATATAATATACTATTATATATATACTTGTTTATAAACAAGGTCATTATATAATAAACTTGTTTACTATAAACTTGTTAATAAACAAGTATATAAACTTGTTTGTACAATAAACTGGTTTATATTAATATACACCTGTTTATAAACAAGAAAAATAAACTTACTTATAAACAAGTCTCTACTTGTTATTAGAAACAAGTATAATAATAATAAGAATAATGAACTTGTTTATAGTCAACTTGTTTATTATAATAAACAAGTTTATTATAATATATTATATATTATATAATAATATATAAACAAGTATATTATTATGGGTGCGGTTTGTATAGAGCCTAGGCTCTAAACAATCAAATTAGAGCCTACCTTCAAATAGTGTTGAGAAATGTAGTTTCAATATTGGAAATCTTTGTGATAGACTTAAAATATATTTTTTATATTTATTTATAATGTTTAAAGCTTAAAAAATAGTGTAGATCGGCAGATCTATGAAAACTTTAAAATCTTGAAAATTAGCGGTAAAAAACTGTGTTACAAAATACACTATTTTCAGAAATTAAAATCCATTTTTTTTCTCATGTCCATGCATCTTGATGTCAAGATGATCAATTTGAAGATATTTGGGCACCAAAACAACCTCTTCTAGTGAAATTTTTGAAGTAGGTGCAATTTTAATTGTTTAGAGCCTCGGTTCTAGATAAACTTTTCCCTATTATAATTGTTATAAACAAGTATAAATTATAATATATTCTAACAATTATATTATAATATATTCTTGACACTATAATATAACTTATTTAATATACTTTTAACAAAAGTATATTATACTTGTTTATAATATAACGGGAAAATTACATAAATATTTGTTTTATTTTCTATTATTACAAAAATACTTTATAGCTTATGTTGTTTAAGATATGTCTGTTTTTTAAACTCTGTAACATTTTTTTTTTAAAAAAAAAGACGAAGCTATTTTTTAAATTTGGTTTTTGAAAAACCGAGGATTTTTTTAAGTTTGGATTTTGAAAAACCAATTTTGATTTTTGTTTTTTGTTTTTGTTTTTTTTTTTTTTTTTGCAAAAACAGAAATTTTTGGAGATCTATTCACGGAGAAAAATAAAGTTTAGAGAGAGAAATTTTGAAGGAAGATAAGAGAGAATGACAGATGAAGAAAAAATTGGCAAAGAAAAACCAAACTTTTTGGGAGATCTATTCTCTGTAAATAAAGTTTAGAGAGAGAAACTATGAGGGAAGATGAGAGAGAACAGCAGATGAAGAAAAATGGCAGAAAAAAACCGAAATTTTGGGAGATCCATTCACGGAGAAAATAAAGTTTAGAGAGAGAAACTGTAAATGAAGATGAGAGATAATCGCAGATGAAGAAAAAATGGCAAAGAGAAACCGAAATTTTTGGGAGATCGATTCACTGAAAAAATAAAGTTTATAGAGACAAACTGTGAAGGAAGATGAGAGAGAACAGCAGATGAATAAAAAATGGCAGAGAAAAACCGAAATTTTTGGAAGATCCACTGAGAAAATAAAATTTAGAAAGAGAAATTGTGAAGGAAGATGAGAGAGAACGACAAATGAAAGAAAAATGGTAGAGAGATTTGAACATGGTATTCAGACGAGCTCTCTTCCTAGAGGCAATGTTGGGTAATAAGCTACAAAATTAGTCAAAAAAACATAAAATGGCAGAGAGATAAATAGACGAACCGATCGATAGGGGCCCACAGTTGACTAGGAAGGAAGACAGACCCTCTTCAACCTAGGGAGAGATTGATTCTTGTTCATCAAACTGGAGGTGGATCAAACTATGGTATGGGTTTAAAGTCTGAACTGTCTTACCTCTTTCTATCTCTAAGCATATTTTAAACATTAGCTTCTGTTATCTTTGGGTGATAACGTAATGGGCTTCACTAACCCAAAAAACTGTTGTTTTTGGGTGATAACGTAATGGGGTTTACTTACCCAAAAAAAAACGTAGAGCTTCGTTTGCCCATGCAAAAAAACGTTAGAGCTTCTTTTGCTCATGCAAGTCACATGGTGATTCAAACAAGAGTGAATGCAACATGTTTTGTTTGAACTGCATGAAAGGCACCCTCTACTCCTCTTGTCTCCTTGTCCACCACAATCATCTCATCATTCAGGTCCTCTTTCTTGTGAGAGACGTAAGAGATATAGATTGGGATTTCCTGTGAGAGTGGTAAGAGTGAGAAGAAAAATGCATAAGAGAGAGAGGATACCAAGCTCCAAAGTGCAATGAGAGATCAAAACGTGTTAAAAAAGATGGGCTCAATTTCGGTTTAAAAGGTGTTAAAAAAGATGGGCTCAATTTCGGTTTTTCAAAAACAGAAATAGGCATGATTTCAGTTTTTGAAAAGCCAAAAATGGGTAAAATAATCTTTTATAAAAATATTTGTTATGAAGTTGAAAAAATGGATATATCTATAATAATGGAAACTATTAGGTATTTTTATAATTACGAAAAATAAAATAGTCCTCACGCGGGACGGGATGTACGTGCAACGGAAAAAATCCTCTCTCAAACAACCGTTGAGGTTCGCGCTTGCAACACGTTAGTGGGTGCGTGTACGCGAGCTCTCCTGAGTGTAGATAGGAACTAACAAAGAGAGAGATTTTATAACAGGGAGCTGATGGGGTTCGGGAGACATGCCTAGGCAGCTCGCCCTCTTAGAACAATGAATAAGCCCTCCGGTTGTCTGCCAGCGCAGTTTGGACACGGACTCTCTTCAGGCTTTCAACGGATCTCTTCTCTCTCTCATGATTAAAACTGGAGTGCTCGATTGTTCCCCTCCGTGATGGTTCTCTCAAGTGAGGCTGACTGGCAAAAGGAAATACTATGGAGGGAGGGCGATAAGGATCTTCCTCTCTGTGTAAGCGCTGGGAGTTCGGGAACTTGAGGTGACCGAAGAGTTGAACCCCTCTTGGCTACCAGCTCAGGCTGACTCCTCCCGAGTGACTGAGAGAGAGCGTATGCGTCTCTCAACTCAACTGGACTGTACGAGAGGAAGTTAGAGTGGTCATTCGAAGGTTAGAACTCTTGGGTTTGCTCAGGACCGCACGTTTGTCACGGACGGGGCTTACTGGCAGGGGCAGGTAACGATAAGAGAAGAAGAGAGAGAGAGGACTTGAGGTGTAGCCTAATTTAGAATAGAGAGGGAATGTAACCGTGCACTCAGAAGTATTTTTTCTCTCTGAAAGTTTTCTCTCTCCTCTCGATGCGATTAAGGGTTTAGAAGCAAAAGACAAGTGAAAACAAGTGTGATGCCTCCATTTGAGTGATGAATAATCTGCCTTTTTACAATTGACCCAAGCTTGTTTATATAGAGAACTCATGAAACAAGGGTGAAGGCTCAAAAACTAAGCTTAATTACAATTAAAAGAATTTAGAACAAAATCTCGAAATTAGGTACAATGACCAAAACACCCTTAAAACCTTTTGTGCTAGTGATAAAACGATCCCTCTTTGAGGGGCCTCTCGCCACTGCTAGATCTTGGAAGCTTTTTTGAAAACTTGAAGCGAAAGGTCAGACGATTTGCAGTTATTTTCTCAATGTCCATTCGATTCTAAACATTTTGATGCCTTTTAATCGTGTTGAGGCAGCCCTTTTTCCATGGGGTGGAAGTCCGGCTAGATTGGTGAACTTTGGTCGCCAATGCTATTTGATCTATGGTGCTCTAAGTCTTTACGTTGTTTGCAAATGAAAGAGGAGATTGTCACAGTCGTTTTGCACCAAGTTTGATCTGTTTTGGTCTTTATTTGCAGCATTTTCGAATTTGGGAGGTCACCAGAAAGAGGGATTCCGGCGACTGGGCGGTCCTGCTTTTTCTGTAACCTTGGGATTTGTACTTATCTGGCCTTAGCTTAAGTACAACAGTTATACCAGTTTGCAGCCCTTCGTGAGATGGCTGCATTGAATTCAGTTTTACGATGATCCAATGCACAGATCTCGAGTTGAGCTTCACGAGGTTCGAGATGTCTTCTTCTTGACACCCTGATTATCCTGGTATCGTGCTCATCTTCTTTCTAGAAAAAATTTGATCCTGGGTCGTGCCATGGTGCATGCCCTACCCTATGTTAAAATGACGGGGTCACTGCGATCTAGACAATGTCTAAATTTGAGCTTTTTCTTATTCCAGACGAAGGTTCTGTGGGTCCTTTAAGTCATTTTCGAGATGTGAAGTCACAACCTCCATGATTGAGGACTAGTTCAGTGAAGCTACACCACGATAGTGTAAAACCTACCTGTTTCAAGGTAATTTGGGGGTAGAACCCCCTTGGGTGGTCTGATTGAGCCCAAATTTGGTCCTTAGGGGTTTTTCGACATTATGAGTGTAACGGCGGTGGTCTGGTACTGTTCTTGAACCGCTAGTATAAGGCTACAGTTGTAAGGTCTTTTCTTGACATGATAGTACTTCTCCCAGGTTGTCTAGTTTGAGGCTTATTTCACAGTATAATTTTAGTCTGGCAGTGTCTTAAGTACCAACATGACCAAGTTGTCATTGCCTCTCTCTTTATTTGTGTGAGGGATGTAATTATGTCAAAAATGATGTACAACACGGATATTTACGTAATTTTCCCTAATATAATTGTTTATATAATATACATTTCTTTTGGCACTATAAACAATTATATTATACTTGTTTATAGTATCAAGAGTATAAACAAGTGCAATATATTTGTTTATAGTAAGAAAAAAGTATAATATACATGTTTCTCTTGACACTATAGACAAGTATATTGCTATTAAAATCTATTTCCAATAGTGACTACCAAGAATTTATTTATTAAATCTATTTCCAATAAATTTTATTAAGACACTGTTAACTGTTTTTTACACTTGTTTTTAGATGGACCACCTATTTTCATCCATCTTTAAGATGGATGCTTCATACCTCTAGACCGCATATTGTAGAAATGTGGTCCAGCCTGCATGAAACAATTTTCCTTATTTAATTATATTTATTATAGTAAGGTAGGGGAGGAAATGTTTTACGTTCTCAGAAGACTGTATTATACATTTATTTTTTATTACATAAAAGTTATTTAGAGAAAATTTGTAAATATATTATTACATAAATTCTTAATTTTTTTATCCCAAATAATATGCTTTCGTAAGTGTCTAAACTTGTTTATAAACAAATTTAGAAACAAGTTCATTCTATATTAAAACAAACAAGTTTAATATATATTACAATATATATATATATATATATATATATATATTTGTTGATAAACAAGTTTATTATATAATAAACTTGATTACAAATTGTTTGTAGATTTACCACATAGTGTCTTATGTGTCACACGAAAATTTTACTAATAGAGACTTAAGGGTATACATCAAACTATGTTTATATCACTGTTAAGACCTATAGCAAGGTTTTAGTCTTCTGCTATAATTTGAAAGAAGGAATGGTTAAGCAACAAATATTTTAAATTATAGTTGAAAATTAGATCTTATCAGATTCCGAGGAAGAAGAATGGTTATTGGTGTTATTGAAGATGAAGATTTAATTATGTCTAGTTTAGATGATAGCCTATCGGGAGAAGAAAATGATAGTGACAATGACTGTAAATATAATTATTATAAGGCTATACTTAATATGAATGGTTTAGGGCTAAATGTGCTACTAAGGAAAAAACCTCATTATAGACCTTATAGATAAGATTGAAGATATTCAAGCCAGAAAAGAGGCATTGCAAAAATATATCAAAATGGCTAAAGAAAGCCCAAAGTTTAAACCTATAAATCAGTCCCAACAAGAACCTTTTATTTTTAAGAATATTATGGATAGGGTTCAATGTTCAGGAACTTAGGCACAAACTAAATGAAGTTCGCAATGAATTAATAGCTCTAAAAAATAGGGTAAATATCCTTGAATTAGCTAATGACTTTTCCAAACAAGAATCAGAATACTAAGAAAGTGAAAAATCGTTTGAAGAAATAATGGAAGAGTACATGACCACTCTTCTTGAAGTAAATCCTCAAAATAAACCTCAGACCTCCAATATGGGCCAAACCCTTAAATCTAGAAGAAAATGATGTGAACACATTAGCAAAAAAAAAATTAAAAGATCTAAAATACATAAACATGGTTGATAACGTAATAACTAACAAGTGGTATACTCTAATCATTGTGGTAGTAAGAAAGGAATATAGTTTTCTAACTATAGCCCTTATTGATTCAGGAGCTTATTTAAATTGCATTAATAAAGGAGTCGTACCCACGAAATACTTTGACAAAACAACCCAAGTCCTCAATACTGTAGACATAAGTAGAATGATAATTAAATACAAATTGTCAGAAGCTGCTACATATATTAATGGAACTTGATTTATTATGCCCTTTATCATGGTTAAAAATCTAAGCCAACCTGTGATATTAGGAACCCCATTCCTTAACATGCTTTATCCTATAGTCAAGTTGGATGAAACAGGAATAGAATCAGAAATTGAAGGCCACAAAGTTAAATTCGAATTAATAGAAAAACCAAGACTTCAATAAATCAATCAAATAAAAGACAAGATACAAAACAATGAATATTTCCTATTGTCTCTTAAGGAAGAAATAAGGTATAAGACAAATAGTGAAAAATAGAAAAATCTATAATTCAAAAAGAGATGAAGGATTTCCAGGACAAGATTGAAAAAGAAGTTTGTGAATAAATACCCAATGCTTTTTGGGATTGGAAGCAGCATGTGGTAGAATTATCTTATGAGTCATATTTAATTGAAAGGCTTATTCATACAAAATCTAGGCCAATACAAATGAATAGTAGGTTATTAGAAATATGTAAAAAGAAGTCTAAGAGCTCTTGGATAAGGGCCTAATTGGGCTAAGCTACTCTAATTGAAGTTGTGCAGAGGCTAGTAATAAACAATGAGCCTCTCAACAAAGCCCTTAGAAGGATAAAATACCCTATTCCTAATGAAAGGGATCTACTTAACCGGCTTCATAATGCTGTTATTTTTTCAAAATTCGATATGAAATCTGGTTATTGGCAAATCCAGATTGTAGAAAAAGACAGGTATAAAACAACATTTACAGTTTGTTTCAGGTATTATGAATGGAATGTAATACCTTTTGGGCTTAAAAATGCCCCATCTAGATTTCAAAATATCATGAATAATATATCCAACCCTTGTACCAGTTTTGCTATTGTTTATATTGATGATGTTCTTATTTTTTCGAATCCTAGATCAACATTGGAAGCATTTGAATATCTTTCTAAACACAGTAAAAAAGGCTGGATTAGTTGTGTCTGCTAAAAAGATAAAACTATTCCAAACCCAAATAAGATTCCTTGAGCATAATATTCATGAATGAACAATTGTCATTGAAAGGGCAATACAATTTGCAGACAAATTTTCTGATGAAATTAAAAACAAAAAACAGCTTCAAAGGTTCTTAGGAAGTTTAAATTATATTTCATATTATTCTAAAGATCTAGCCTTGGATTGCAACCTTTATTTCAACAGCTTAAAAATAATCCACCAGAATGGACAAATGAATGTACTAAGGCAGTTGAGAAAATAAAACTTAAAGCTAAAGAACTACTATGTTTAGCCATCCCGCATCCTAGTGCATTTAAAATAGTAGAAATAGATACTTAAGAACTTGTAATTGCAAAAGTAATTTAATGTTTAAATAGTCATAAAATATTTAAAATATAAAAATTTATAATTAGAATAATATAAAGGAAAAAATAATCATTTTTTTTTAGCATTCATGATCAAGGTGTCTTACTTAATAAAAGAAAACTAACTTATAAAAAATAAATAAAAACATTGGTTGAGACCAAAAGAGATATAATCTATTTGGAAAATAACTAGAGAAAACTAGAAAGAACAGTAACATAAATAAATAAGCTATATGCAATTAAAATAAATAATAATAAAATCATTCAATAAAATAAAGAATAATTCTAATAATGAAAAAAGAAATTGTTATTGTTATTGTTATTATTATTGTTATTGTTATTGTTATTATTATTATTATTACTATTATTATTATTATTATTATTATTATTATTATTATTTCAATTAGAAAGATACATAGAGAGTGAGTGAGAGTGAGCTCAAACCACTTATTTTTTAAATTAAAAAACTATATTATAACATGGAAAATATACTATATATGGATAGAGACGCATAATGTACATTGTACTTTCTTTTAGAAAAATGTTTTTGACAAACAAAACCTTTCTTTTTGAAAAATATTTTTGACAAGGAAAACCGGCAAGAGAGTGCTAGGATAGTCAAGAGATAGAGCAAAAGAAAGCTTCCTCATAGGATAAGTTTGGGTGCGATAGGTTCTTTTGGGTTGTGCATGAGAGTTTTAGCCTTTTTAAGTGAGAGATGGTGTGAGAAGTTGTTCTTAAAAAGAGATTGAGCAAGGGAGAGATTGAGAGAAAGAAGAGCGATTATATGAGATATCTAAGAATGGACTTATAACTTCGAGAGACATTAATTAGATGTTGTATAGTGGGAGAGAAATGTGGGAGTAGGGAAATATTAATGGCATGTTACATAGTAGGATAGAGTAGGGTGGGAGGAAAAGAGAAACATAGGAGGTAGACAATAAATTAAATAGAGAGATATAGGCAGAGATCACACTAAAAAATGAGTTACATAAAAATATTACATTAAAAAAAGTTCTATATTTATGCCTATTTATGCATGTAAGAGGAAGAGAGAGTAAACGTGGGAAGGAGATGGAAAAAAGAATAAATTAAGAGAAATTAAGAGAGAGAGAGGAAGAGAGAGTAAACGTGGGAGGAAGATGGAAAAAAGAATGCCTTTCTATGTATGTAAGAGGAAGAGAGAGTAAACGTGGGAAGGAGATGAAAAAAAGAATAAATTAAGAAAAATTAAGAGAGAGAGAAAGAGGAAGAGAGACTAAACGTGGGAGGGAGATGGAAAAAAGAATAAATTAAGAGAAATTAAGAGAGAGAGAAAAAGATAGTTAATATGATGAGAGGAGAGAGATTAGAAGGGGGAGGAAAGGGAGAAACATGGGAAGGATTCGAGTTATTAAAAAATAGGCAGAGAAGATGGATGATTAAAGGAAAAGAGAGAATGGGATGAGAGAGAAGAGAGATAGGTATGAGATGACATGCATGGGCATGACAGAGATTTAGGGGAGAGAGGAAAGAGAGAGTTATATGGTGAGACACATGACGAAGAATAAGCGGGGTAGTCCTATTCCTTAATATATGGGAACAAAAGTAAATTATGAGAAATTAAAAGAGATAATTAATATGAGAGGAGGAGAGAGGTGAAACGAGAGAGGGGATAGAAATACTATGGGGGAGAGAGAAGAGAGAATAATATAGGGAAGGAGAGAGAAGAGAGAGAAATATGGGGGTGCTTGGAGTTATAGAAAATAGAGAGAGATGAGGGATGATTAAAGGAAGGGAGAGAATGGGCATGAGATGATATGCATAGGCATGAAAGAGATGTGGGTAGAGAGACCCCTTAAAGAACTTGTTGTTAGGTGCTCGTGCTACATTTTATGGTCCAATGAGAGAGAACGGCACGGGAATTTCTAGAGATAAAGAGGGCCTTCTCCTTAGGGGTATCCATGGTCGAAGAAAAAGAGATAGAGAGAGAGAGAGAGGAACCTAGGAACGGGGCAGCCATGAGTGTCCGAGAGGATATTGGTTTCAGAGAGGGCATTTTCTATGCTCAAGTGTTAAGAAGAAATGTTTCACAGGAAAGTGTAGCTAAAGAAAAACAAGATAATGGATGTCTGATTGAAGGTTTTTCAGAATCTATCCAGATTATAAAGGTTTCGAATGAGATTGGTAATCTGAGAAAGAAAGCTCTGTGATCGAGAATCTTGGGATCATTCTCTCCACCTTTAACAAACACTGATGGTTTGGATCAATGGGCATGGAAGATGTAGAATCTCTCTATTAAGCCTTCTGTTAAAATCTTTAATAGAACTAGGGTTTCATTTTTTCGGGCTGGAAGTGATGTATGTGATGAGATTCTTAAATAAAGCCATTGGAGATTTAAAAGGGAAGCTATTGACTATTCAAGATTGGAGTGCATCGATCAATGAATTTAAAAGCTTACCTGATAAGGTTTGAATTAGGATTCTTGGTTTACCATTACATATCTGGAATTTTGATGAGTTTAAATCCATCGCTTCTTAGTGCGGTAAATTTATAGAAATTGATTGGAATTCGATAATTGGATCTAATATTAGGTTGAATGGACTTAAAATACATGAAAAGAATATTATTAAGGCTGAGAATTTTGAATATTTGCTGAATATCCAAATAGAAGAATTACATGGTGTAGCAAGACAAGAACATAGAAAATGGGGTTGGGTGTTGATCATGGGGTGGAAGGTAGTGAGTAATAGAAAAGGGTAAAGGGGTTAAAGCTCATCGATGGTCGAAAACAGTCGATCGGAGAAGAACCTTGAATCAGCGAAGATGGTTTAAAAGCTTACCTGATAAGGTTTGAATTAGGATTGTTGGTTTACCATTACATATCTGGAATTTTGATGTGTTTAAATCCATCGCTTCTTAATGTGGTAAATTTATAGAAATTGATTGGAATTCGATAATTGGAGCTAATATTAGGTTGAATGGACTTAAAATACATGAAAAGAATATTATTAAGGCTGAAAATTTTGAATATTTGCTGAATATCCAAATAGAAGAATTACATGGTGTTGCAAGAAAAGAACAAAGAAAATGGGGTTGGTTGTTGATCATGGGGTGGACGGTAGTGTGTAATAGAAAAGGGTAAAGGGGTTAAAGCTCATCGATGGCCGAAAACAGTCGATCAGAAGAACCTTGAATCAGCGAAGAAGATGGGACCCATGGAATGATACCAATATGTGGCCTAATTGGGAGGATGGGACCCATGGAATGATAGCAATATGTGGCCTAATTGGGAGGATGACGCGTGTGATGATCGTGCTCCTAGAATCTAATTTGATGGTTTAGAGCCTTGCCCAATATAAACGTTTCCCTAAAAAATGGAAACAAGCAAAGGTATTTAATTCAGTTGGATGGTTTATATCAATTGTCTAAATTATTAAAGGGAAAGCTTTCAACGTTTTTTCTACCTTATCCTCTCCTTTATCCAACTATTCATTTATTTAATAGGGGTAAGTTTGCTTATCCAACTATTCATTGTTTAAGATTGCAACCTCATAGAAACCACACCCATTAGATAAATATATAATAAAAGCAAGAGACTAATTTTGGCTGTGCAATCTCATCACCCATCCACATGATGCGGACGAGATACTTCTTATTTTTTTAACGTTAATTGCAATGTTTATTCCTCCAAGAAATCAAAATGCAATGATAGAGCTGTATGCACAACAACGGCAGATCTTTAAAAATTCCCAAAGAGATGTTGTCGGCCTTTATCCACCCACTTGTGGTAAACTAAAAAAAAAGGAAAAAAATAAAATGCTGCCATGTTAAACTCGAGAATTCTTTGATCGTACTGTTGGCACAGGATCGCATCTTTAATCAATCAAAGTACGCTGCACCTCCAATTTATGTTATAAGATGTAATTTTAGTATAAAAAATTCAATGCCCCAAGAATCTATTTTTATCTCTAACTATCAAATTTTAAACTCTAAAAATAGTTCAATTTTTTTAAAAAATTAAGTCCAAAAATAGTTCAAATCAAGTAGATCTATAAACATTTAAAAATCTTGAAAATAGACTAAAAATTCAGAGAAATATTTGTCCTTTAGTTGAAGTAAGCATGATTCTGAATAAAAAAAAGGAATCGACGGTCCACATAATGTGACACAAAATGTACTATTTTTAGGATTTGAAATCTTTTCTTTTTTTCATATCCATACATCTCGACATCTAAATGATCACCTAATGATTTTCTAGCGTCAAAACAACATTATTTGATGCATTCATGAGGTGCACCTTAATTCCACGGTATAAGGTATCAAGGTTATTTAAAGCTTTTCCTTCTTTGGTTCAATCAATTTATTTATTTATTTACTTTTAATTTTTTTGGGCAATGGTTTGTGATCATTTTCAAGAACAAAGCTTTACGGTAGTATTGGGTGGCAACCGCTGCCTATGTCATGGTGTAAAAATTAGTGAAGGTCTCAAGCCTTACTGTGTGCAATCCATTTTTTAAAAGAAAAAGTTTATATAAGGTTACAACCTTAAAATGTAGGATGCACCTCAAAGATCCATTGAAAAAAATTGTTTTAATGCTGAAAAACCTTCTAATTGATCATCTTGACGTCAAGATATATGAATATGGGAAAAAAAAAAAAAAAAAGATTTTGAATCTAAAAAAGAATGCATCTTGCAACACATTATCTAAACCGTATATTTTCAAGATTTTCATATGTTTATAAATCTACTTGATTTTAACCATTTTTGGAGTTTATAATTTTATAATTAGATATGAACATAATCCTAACAAAATTTTACGCCAAAATTATATGTTATGATAAAATTAGGGGCCGCACCTTAATTAGATTGTTTAAAGTTCCAACCTTATAGAAACCACACCCTTTTAAAAATGCTGAAGATATGGGTGTCAATTTCTTTTAGTATTGCATACTATGAGACCAAAATTTGGGGCCGCACCTTAATTAGATTGTTTAAAGTTCCAACCGTATAGAAACCACACCCTTTTTAAAATGTTGAAGATATGGGTGTCAATTTCTTTTAGTATTGCATACTCTGAGACCATTTATCTTTGTTATTAGGAGGTCACAATACTCATAGTCATTAGATGTTAAATTGGGTGGCTTCGATTGTGTAGTGAAGTTTGAGAATTTTCTTTCAAACTTTTAGTTGAGTTAATGACATGCTCATAGCCACCCGATTTGAAATTTGAAGGACAAGAGTGATTGTGATCTCGTTGTGTTAAAAGCAAGTAGCCTCTTTGTATACTTTTTCATTTATTTATGGTTGGTTGTCAACCTTATAAAAAATATTTCAATCTTATATTAATATGAAGGCTGCATTAGAAGTGATTTTTTATTTTTATTAACTTTCTTGAATGTTTTGAAGTGGACAAAATTAACGTGCTAAAAAAGGGCAACCTCTTGGGCAATGAGAACTAAGGCATCCACACGAGGTGCCTTGGAAACTACAAGGCCATTCCCCGTTACCATTGAATTCTTAAAAATTACTTGAAAATTCATATTTCCCCATAGGTTGAGTGTAGCTAAGATGAGAATATTGAGATGGATGAGTGACAAGACAAGAAGAAATAGAATTTGCAATTAATACATCTCAGAGAACTAAGATGTGGTTCCAATAGGCAAGAAAATAAGAAAAAGTAGACTTAGGTGGGCCGAGCATGTGTAGTGCGGACCCAGTATAGTACTTGTTAGGAAGTGCAAGTAGAAGATTAAAAAAAGACAAGGGAAAGGATATGTTTGGAAACAGTAAGAAAAGATATAGAGACTTATGGCTTCCCTAAGGGTATCGCCTTTGATAGAGCTGAATGATGGACTATAATTTATCTAGCTAACCCCAAATAGTTGAAGAACGACTCTGATGATGATGACTTGAAAAGCCAGATTCCAAATAAAACATGTATAAGCCAAAATATGTTTACTGTTTAGCTCATTTGGGTGCTTGAAGGGGTGCCATGAGTAACCTAGCCCATTGAAATCTTATTTTAACATTGCATTGGAGTCCTTGATCTTTTAAAAAGGAGGATAAAGACAAACAACTCTCACAGGTGTGTCGCCTTAAAAGGTTCTCATGTGTGCGCAATGGATGACTCACTAACTCGGATAAAACCTATAACTAGATGCACACAATTAAAACAACAATCTATTTATTACTTCTATAAAAAAAAAGTAAATACCAGGGGTGGCGGCACGTTTGCTCTTGGATCCAGCAGAACCCGGACCCCTCTTAGACCATCGGTATTTTGGTACCGGGGAAACCCTCTCCTTAAGACTTGGTCGTGCTAACAGTACAGAAGAGGCAGAAGCTCAAACGACTGAAGGAGTCGACCGCTCACAAGAGGCCCGCTTACCCTTTGAATTCCTGACGACGATCTCACGAATTTTCTGGTTCGGAAGTGGGTAATCTAAGTTTTCCCTTGTGCTTTGAAAGCTTTTTGGTTCTTGAAATTGGGAATTTTTAAGCGTCTTTATAGGAATTTTTGAGATTTTTATTTTTTGGGGGTATTTTGGATTCTTAGGGATTATGAGAATTTTTAGGATTGTTTGGGATTTTCTAATTTTTAAGGGTATTTTGGGTATTTTAAATTTCAAAGAAAGGTAATTTGGACAGAGAGTCACCCCCTCTCATGCCCATGCATGAACTTTGGCCCGCCCCCTCTCAAGACTAGGTCGATGAAATTTGAGTAGCATCACGCCTGCACGAAATCTTTTTGACGATACGTGTAAAAGGAGTCGACTCGGTGTCAAAAACCTCCTGGGGTGGATCCACGATTGAGGTCTGAACGGCCCGAAGCCCAACCGATGCAATGGCTAGGAGCCAAGCCCTCGCCACTCCCTCCGGGTACTTCTAAGATTATTTTGGTATTTTGGGCTTTATGGGAATTTTTGGTAATTTTGGGGGATTTTCCAAGTTTTAAGGGCGTTCCATCCATATGCAGATGCCGATGCCCTGAATGCGCTTGAGTAACTCCCCATCCCAATTTGGTGCTCTCAAGGGAATGCAATGTCCTTTCTATTCTTCAGGCAATACTCTTATATTGAGTTTGTTCTAAGGGAGTAAATGAACATTGCATTCCCTCAGGAGCACGGAATCTTTTGGCATATACAAAGCATTACGCCTGCCACCTTATCTCTAGGAACGGTGAATCGCTGACTCAGTCTTTGTCTCTACTATTCAACCCATTTGTGACGAAGCTGCACACCCTCAAGGTGGCGAAGGTTTAGAGAGAGGAGTGCCTGTGCTTCAATTTCCTGAACTTCTCTCTCCCTTGAAAAAGTAAACCTTTTACAATATATTCATATGGGTTAAACCATGTCTTCCTGCACAACTTCAAGCTTTCGAAGTTGAAGTTCCTTGTGATACCTACAGAGATGACACCCAAGAAAGAGAGATGGGTTCGGACTACGTTCACAAGCCCCATGCTGTGTGCGTGCCCTTCCCTGCACAAGGGCACATAACCCCTATTACGCAGCTGGCCAAGGTCCTCCATGTCAGAGGCTTCCACATAATCTTTGTCAACTACGACTACAATCACAAGAGGCTCCTCAAATCAAGAGGCCCCGACCTCTCGATGGGAGTCCATGGCTTCGCCTTTGAGTCGATCCCCAAGGGCCTCCCTCCCATTGAAATCGAGGCCACACAGAGTATCCCTGAGCTTTGCTACTATACCAGGTTTGTTAAAATTGGGGAATATTTGTATGATTGTTTTTCTATGGTAAATAAACAAAAGGTTAATAACCTGAACATTGGTTCATGTCAAAAAATGGAAATTTAAAATTAAAAACCCTTTTTAGAGGAGACCTTTCATGCATCGTGATCAAGGATATCGAGACAAAGTCCAACATTAAGCACAATACACACCACAATTTAGTGATTTTGGATATTGTTTTAGGGCTCTGGTTATGATGTATCTCGATGTATACTGATTATTTGAGAATTAATATACTGATTAATTATGAATTAACATGATTGCTACAGGTTTAGCTACCTTGATCCTTTAGGGAGCTTTTGGCGAGGCTCAACAGTATTGAAGATTTGCCGCCTGTGAGCTGCCTGATTTCGGATGGGGTTATGAATTTTACCCAGACGGTAGCCGATGAGCTCGGGATCCCGCGGGTTACGTTTTGGACGACGAGTGCCTACCTTCAATACCCTGAGCTCATAGAGAGAGGGTACACGCCGTTAAAAGGTGATGGAGCATATCATAGAAAACTCTTGTATTGTGGTTTTCTTGTGTGGAAGTGTTTGAGCGTGAGACAGAGAGGGAGGGATAAATGGTCAGGGATGTCGAAACGATACTTTTAAGAGTTCAGATATCAGTCACCCAAAGTTAAGAAATCCAGCTTGGCAGGGTGGATCGTTTACCCCCCTCATATCTATGTTGGACCATTGGAAAGCGATTTGGAATGGTCTAGGTCGGTCCCTTAAAAAAATTTTCTATAAGAGTTTATAGGGTGGGGATTTAGAGGGACTTCATAAAAAAAATTAGATACGGAAAAAATATAAAATGGGTTTTAAGGGGCAATGAGTCGAAACCCAATAGCATATCCAAAAAAAAATATAAAAGGGGTTTTGGGAGGGAACGGGGCGAAACCCCATAGCATATCCAAAAAAAAAATATAAAAGGGGTTTTAGGAGGGAATGGGGCGAAACCCAATAGCATGTGGAAACCAGTTCAGTTCTGACCGATTTTCCATCCAAATTAACGATCCGGACCAAGATACCAGGTTTGAAACCATTTTATTTGAGCGTTTGAGATTCCGAAAATACACGATTTTGTACTAAACAGGAATCCCAAGTGGCCTTCTAAATTCACAGGCCTTGGGTATCCTTAGGAAGCACTATTCCTTTACCCGGAGGGGAATACAGTCGTCGTTTTCTCAATCAATTGAATGGTAATCTACGCACGCAAATGTTTTGCATATGGAGTAGGTTCCTTTTTTGCCAGACAGGTCGCCTCTGTTATTCCGTTTGTTTTAGTTTGGCAAGTTTAATCGATGGTTTGGTCAACCTTTTCCTCGAGAAGTCTTTCAACTATTATTTTCGGTCCCGGCCTCATTCTTTTTTGGGTTGCAATGTTTCATGCAGTGAAGGAAACCTAGGACGGGAAAACTAGATTTGTCGGGGTAACTCAGACCAGTGTCAAACCCAGAGATCTTAAACAAATTTAATTTAAAAAAAAATTATAAAATAAATTTATTAATATTTTTTTTATGTTTTTTATGATTTTGGAAAAGATTGGAAAGTGTCTTGGCTATAAATATTTATTTTCACATTTTTCCTTTGTTTGAATTGGTTCTAAAATAATTTCACATTTAGAGGTGTTTTGTTTAATTTTCTTTTAACATATTTTTCATATTTTTTGAATTTTTATTATTTTTATTTTTAAAGCATGGCCGGTCCAACTAGGGTTGAGTAACTCGGCTGAGTAAATTTTATTTATTGGTTTTCAAAAGACAAAGAAACCCGTTCATCTATCAATCAGTCTATTTTTTTCATCTTTATCATTCGGCAGCATTCTATAAAAAGAAAAAACAAAACCAAATAAAAAATAAAAAATCCTAAGAAATGAATAACATAGTATCCATATCGTTTCGAACACCATGCTAGCAGCTCCTTCACCCCCTTTTTGTCACACCACAATGTGATCAGATTACTAGTACATTGCTTGAAACAAACTTATAGTATAGCACGATCAGTACATTGGTTGACAATAAACTTATAGTATAGCACACGGATCGTGCTAAATTTCACCTTGCTTTCACTCGTCCAGATGCTAGCCAACTAAGCCACGGCTACCTAGAGACGCCCCTTAATTGGATCCAATCGATGCCGTCTGTACGGCTCCAAGACATGCCGAGCTTCCTCCGAACCACGGACCCAAACGATATCATGCCCAATTTCGTGAATGAGGACCCTGTCATCGCCATCAAATCCACAGCAGTCATCCTCAACACTTTCGACTCCCTCGAGCAACCTGTACTTGACGCTATGCGTGCTAAGGTCCCCGCGTTGTACACAATTGGACAACTGCGCATGCTATGTAAGCGAGCCATCACTGAGCCCAAATTGGGCTCGATAAGCTCGAGTCTATGGACCCCTGACACTAGATTGGCTTGACGACAAACCAGCAGGATCTATGGTCTATGTGAACTTCGGCAGCATAACGGTAATTCTGAATATTACGCATATTGGAACATAATTAACGAATATTTTGAAACAGTGCCTTGAAGACTTGCATAATTTGTTTTGGTGCTTAAGAAAATCCTGATCTTATATTTAAATGCCTCAACAATTATTGCTTTATTTAAGCAACCAATTAATATCTCCCTGGTCGGGAAATGACAGGGTGTATTATAGTCTAATCACTTTTTTTGAGTAAATATAGCCTAATCACTTGAGTAAACAATGTAAAATATTCAGGACAACTTCAACAGCCCCATTTTTTTAACTCACCATGATACTTGGACTCCGCCCTTGCATGAGGCAAGTCACTCAGGTCGAGTCTAAGTGGATCAGGTAGAGTCTTTTATATGGCCCATAAAAAGAAATTCTAACAAAATATTTAAAATTAAATAAAAATTTTAAAAGTGAAACAAAATAAAAAATAATATAAAATGTCAAAAAATATTAAAAACATAAAACATAAATTATAAAAAAATTAGTTTATGTCAGAGATATTTTAGAAAAATACGAACAAAGAGGACAATATCAAGGTCACAAGAAAAGGTCACTCCTCATTGTAGACAAATCCAAATTACATATATAATTTTTATACAGTGATTCCACTTTTCTTATTTTATTTTATTTTATTTTAGTTTTAAGTGGCCCGAGTTGCACACGAGTTTTTGAGTTGGAAATGAGTGGAGTTCGAGTAACTCGGCCAAGTCCGAGTGGACTTGGTTGGGTTTTGAATCATTTTTCAAATCTAATTGATTCATCAGGGTCACATTTGTTTAGGGGTATCAACGGGTCGGGTCTGGTTGGACCCGAACCCGAATAATATTCGGGTCCAAGTTTTGGACAAATACCTAACCTTTCGGGTCCACAATTTGGAACCATACCGACCTTGTATTGGGTCTACCCATCAGGTCCCGGATCTTGTTGGGTCCATTTCCACTCTATGATTATGAGCTTCTTCTTTTCCTTAATTTTTTTTCTTTCTTTTTATGATCATATAGCTATATTATTGGCAACATTTATAGTAATGCACAACATTAATGCCCACATATACCCACATTCCTTACTGTTTTATGTAATAACTAGAAACTCCAAAGAAACAAACTTATTGGCAACAGTCATGAATACCCACATATACCTATAGTATTTGGGTCGAGTCCAACCAGACACGGACCCAGAGCTGAATAGCATTCGGTATCCGGGTCCAAGTTTTGGACCCACACCCGACCTTCAAGGTCCAAAATTTATACCAATAAACGGACCCAAGGTCGGGTCTACCCATAGGGTCCTGGGTCAGCCCAGGTCCATTGCCACCCCAAGATGTGAAGTGAGCCTTCCGCTATGAACAATGGATGGTTGATAATACACATTTCCTCCACTCTAGTCAATCAACTCCGCTTGAACACAGTCTCGAAATGATGAATTTTTCGAGACCATAGTCTACCCTATTTACGAGTGTCTTGGAATTTACAATCCCTTTAGATTTTATATTGTTGTTTCTGTAATCTGAGAATGTATTTTATGTTGGGTTTATGTGGCCTTTAAAGGCCTTATGAGTGTGTAATGAAAAGCATTTACTATAGTGGAACATAAACTCAATGGGAGTGTGGTCCCTCAAAGACCATACTAAGCAAATGATATTTGTGGATAACGGATTGTGCTTGGCGATCTAGGCCACTCGGTTGGAAAACTTGAAGTATCTGGACATAAAAAATAAACCGAGAAGGGTTTTTGAGTTAGCTCTTGATGAGGTCGGAGCTTATGCCTAGATGAATGAGCCGAGGAACTGTGTGACCCTTGCGTGTGATGGTAGGCCTATAGAGACGGGGGCCAAAACCTCATCCATGTTCCATCACACGGCATGCATATAGATAGATTGTTCGGGAAAGCTAGATATCCACCTTTGGGTGAAGCATATGCATGTGCGAGAGATACCCCTATGCGCCAGAGAGCTGTGGTCGCATCAAGTCGGGGTGACCTTAACTTGTCTTTAGGGGAGGACCTATAATCCATAGACTGGGATTGTGACTCCTTGATTCATTGACCAGACTTTGGTGACCCGCTAATGAGCCCCTACTTGGACTGTGGGTCATGGGAAACCCTGGATCTGTTCGATAAAGCAAGTGTGGTATGTAGTCCACAGTTGAAGGTGGAGTATCCCGTGATCAATGATTGAATTCCTAAATCATATGGATCCACTTCCCATCATATTAATTTAATTATGATGATTTTATTATTAAATTATTTTAGATTTATTATTTGAAATTTTGTGAGTCATTTGATATTTTATTTCTTATTTTTGGACTTATAAAAATGAAGTTATTAATTTACAAAGTTATAATGTTTTAAAATTTATTTTATTTAATTTTAAAATACTTATTAAAAAAAATACATAGGGGCCCATAGTGCATATGGGCCCACCATGTGGGTATTAGGTGGGTCCCCAGATACCATACATAGGTGGCACGCCCCACCCTTGGATACCTTATTTTGTTGCTTTATATTCAAGTTTGTTAAATATGGTAACTACATCTTGTAGCATGTGGTCAAATATTGATTAGAAAATATTGACCATATCTTATCTTGATTATTGAAGGAATATCTTGACTTGATATTATTGAAATATTCTTATGGAAAATATGAGATGGAATATGCAATTTATGGTGTGCACTATATCTTTAATGGATTTAATTTATCTAAATATATTGATGGGAAAATGGTTCAAGGAAAGGCGGATAATGGTTCATGTACCTTCCATAATGTTGATGATTCATCTATAGAATGGATGGCTCAGATCTCTTACCCCATAAGTCACCTTGATCAACGGTCCATATTCAATCTCAAGACAGAGGCAAACTATGGGAAACCCTAAAGAAACCCTAGACCTAAATTTCACTATAAATAGGGGTGCTCTCCCCCCATCTCAACACACATCTCTCTCTTCGATAAACTCTCTCTCTCTCTTCCCTAAGGGCCTCGCCCTTCTTTCCCTACTCTCTTATTTTCTCTCTCTACTCTTTCTCTCCTAAAAAGGACCCTAGGGGGCACGCCCAAACATAGAGGGTCTCTCTCTCTCTCATGATCTAATCTAAGGGTTGGAAAAAAAGCTACGGTTTGAGCCTAATTATTTTGAAGTTAGAGTTTTGTAGAGATTTAAAGGTGGTTACTTAGTTTAGCCGAAATTTGCTTTCCCGGGTCGAGTTTGAAGCTGGACCGCTGATCCCACGCCATTGGATATGGTGACTCGGTGTGGGGTGTAAAAAGCCCGGTTGAGGTAATCTCTAACATATTTTCTTTTAATTGTTTGTTCTTTCATTTTATATTCTCAAGCACAATATTAAGTTGTACGAATGACATTAAGTAGTTGAGATTTATTTTATTGATGTGTTATTTAATTTTTTGGAATTTCTATTGTTTGTAAAAAGACCATCTGTGAGTGATCTTGTTGCCAAATTTCTACGGGGCGATTATTATTTAAAAAAAATATATATATATTTCCCTGGCGAAAGATTACATAGGTCTTTCTTTCATTGGTATCAGAGCTAGCTTTACTTGATTGTCATTAGTAGTCGTTTCTTATTTTTTTTTTAGAATATAAAATAATGGCTGCTCGTACCTTCATCTTTGAAATCCTGAAAACCGAAAGGTTTGATGGGACCAACTTTGCTTCATGGAAAAGAAAATCGAATTTGTGCTCTATGAAGAAAACTTGCATGAGGTACTCTTTGAGGACTGACCTCATCGTCCAACAAATGACTCATATCAAATAATCAAAGATGAGTACGTCAATTGGAAGAGGAGGAACTTGAGATGCAAGCATATTCTTTTATGTATCATGACTGACTCGTATGCTTCTGAGTACGAGTCAATCTATACTGCATGTGAGATTTTTGATAAACTTGAAAGAGAGTATGTTGAACCCTCTCTCATGAAGCAAACTATGGCTATGAGAAAGTACAATGATTTAAAAATGGTAGAAGGTACCAAGTTTGCAGATCATATGCACGTGTTTCGTGCGTTAGTCAGAGATTTGGAAGATACAGGCATGAAGCCCAATGAATCTATGCAAGTGATTCACTTAATGAATTCTCTTCCTAATTCATGGGAGACTTTCATATCTTCCATCTCTGCCAGAAAGACACAAAAATTGGAGGAACTCATCACGACCATTAAATCTGAAGAAGAAAGGAGAAGTTCAAGGCAAACCCCAAAGAATGCTGTGCACATGGTAAAATCTCAACCATCTTTTAAATTTAAGAAAGAAAAGGGAAGAAATAATTTTGAGAAGAAAATATATTTTAAAAGAAGAGATTTTGGAAATAAGGGAGTAAAAATAGAGACTTGAACTTATTTTATTTGCAAGAAGGTGGGCCATATAACCAATAATTGTCGGTCCAACAAATCTGGTGGAACTAACAAGGAATTGGCATGTGTGGTTTTCGAGTCCATGCTAGTTGACCCTAATGAAGCTTCTTGGTGTCTTGACTCGGGGGCTATGACTCATGTCACAAACACCAAGGAAGGTTACCATTCCTTCACTCCCATGGGGCTAGGACAGCAACATATTTATATAGGAGAAAATCCAAAGACTGATGTACTTGAAGTTGAAGATTTTGAGCTGAAACTAAAGAGCAGGAGCACCTTAATCCTGAAACAAGCACTTTATACTTCTGATATGATGAAGTGCTTGGTTTTAGTTCCTAAGGTGTCTATGGCTAGATTCCTAACCACTTTCATTGGGGAGAAAGTGGTGGTCAAGAAGGGGAAAGATATGATCATGACTGGACGACTTGTAGATGAGCTATTTACCATTAAAATAAAAAAGAACATTGCCTATGTCTCGTCCCCTAATGAATTAGATGCTACCCTATGACATATGAGGTCAGGACACATTAATATCAAACGAATGAAAAGATTACAAAGGGACGGGATTCTTCATAATTATAACGAAGATTTATCGAAACTGTGCGAGTCTTATGTGCAAGAAAAACTAATAAGGAAAAATACCACCAGGGCAAAAAGAGCTACTAGCGTATTGTAAATCTTTTATAGTGACATATGTAGACCTATGAATGTCACCACGAAAAGTGAAAAAAGCTATTTTATCTTTTTTATAGATGACCACTCGCGACATGGCCATGTGTACCTTATTCATGCAAAATCAGAAGCTCTAGAAAAATTCAAAGAATATAAAGCCCAAGTAGAGAATCAAACCAACCTAAAAATTAAAGTCCTTAGAACCGATAGAGGGGGAGAGTATTCATCTGACCTTTTCAAAGAATTGTGCATTGAAAATGAGATCATTCATCAGTACACCATGCCTTAGACTCCTGAACAAAATGATGTAGATGAGAGAAGGAATAGGACCTTAGTGGAAATGATAAGGAGTATGATGGGGCATGCAAATCTCTCATTGGAGTTTTGGGGAGAAGCCGTATTAACGGCATGTTACATCCTTAACCTGACTCCTAAAAAAGCTGCCCCACTTATTCCTCATGAAATTTTCACAGGTCGTACTCCCTCCCTTGAATACCTGAAAGTTTGGGGTTGCTCAGCCCATGTCCTTATCCCACATCAAATTAGAACCAAATTGCAACCCAAAACTGTCAAATCCATTTTCATTGGTTTCCCAAATCATGGTAAGGGGTATCGATTGTACAATCTTAAAACTGGTACAGTTATTGAAAGTCGCGATGCTCACTTCTTTGAGGAAGAATTCCTTGAAGCAAGGGTGAGTAGAAAAAAAACCAACTTTTATGAGGAGGCCAAAAACAAGGATGTAGTTTGAGACCCTGAACCTGAAACTTCTAAACGAACCCAACCTGTTTCTGAACTCCCTAAAAAAAGTGAACCTTTACCTGAACCAAGATGAAGTAACCGAGTCAGTAGACCATCTCTTTATCTAGAACATTTTGTCTACCTTGGAGAACATTTTGATAAGGTTGGGGAAGATCTAGATTTAAAACCTAGAACTCACCGTGAAACCTTGACCTGTCTTGAAAGGGAATACTGGATAGAAGCCATGAAATATGATTAACCAAAACTATGTATGGGAATTATTACCCCTACCTGAAAAACGTAAGGCCATTGGTTGTAAGCGAATTTTCAAGAAAAAATTAAACTTTGAAGGGAAAATAGAAAAATACAAAGCTAGGTTGGTTGCAAAGGGTTTCACCCAAAAAGAAGTGATAGATTATGAGGAAACTTTTTCCTCTATTGTCAAATTTCCATCCATCTGAATCTTTATAGCTATAGCAACCCATTTTGACTTTGAAGTTCATCAAATAGATATCAAAACAACATTTCTAAATGGAGATTTAGAAGAAGAAATTTACATGACCCAACCTGAGGGATTTAAAGAGAAAGGAAAATAAAACCTTGTATGCAAATTTAATAAATCCCTTTATGGCATGAAACAAGCATCGCGACAGTGGTACATAAAAGTCCAAGAGACTTTTCTTCTTGCAGGATTCTCTACAAATAATGAGGATTATTATATATATATCAAAAGGTCAGTGGGAGTGATGTGGTCTTTTTATCGTTATATGTGGATGATATGTTAATTGTTAGT
Source organism: Amborella trichopoda (assembly GCF_054954075.1). NCBI lineage: Eukaryota > Viridiplantae > Streptophyta > Magnoliopsida > Amborellales > Amborellaceae > Amborella > Amborella trichopoda. The sequence goes on from NC_142340.1 coordinate 19,773,438, forward strand.
AGCTCAATTGCCCTAGTAGTAGAGACGAAAAATTTCCTTGCATAACACTTCGATATGAAGGATCTTGGAGAAGCTTCATATATGTTGGGCATCAAAATAATAAGAAACAGGAGAGAGAAGACTATCCAACTTTCTTAGGCAACCTACTGTAAGAGGATACTGGAAAAGGTTGATATGAGTATGTGTAAGTCCACGTCAACCCCAATTGACAAAAAGATGAAGCTTAGTAATAAAATATATCCTACCAAAGACATAGATATAAGAGCCATGGGGAGAGTGTCATACAAGAGCGCAGTTGGGTCCCTTATGTACGCCATGATGGGAACAAGGCTTGACTTGTCCTTCTTCATGAGTCTGGTGAGCCGTTTTCAAAGCAACCCAGGAGAGGAGCATTGAAAAGCAGTAAAAAGAATTCTCAGATATTTAAACGGGACCATGAACTATGCGCTCACATATAAAGGGGGAACTAAAATAGCAATAGAGGGATATTCAGATGCAAGCTATCTCGCATATCCAGATGATGCGAAGTCTACATTTAGGTATGTGTTTATGCATGGAGGGGGTGCGGTTTCTTGGAAGTCAAAGAAACAAGATATTATGGCTTTATCCACCATAGAATCCTAGTATGTGGCATGTTGTCTAGCAGCCAAGGAGGCTGTGTGGATTAAGAAGTTTCTTAATCAACTTAATTTCCATCCTGTATGTTGTAAAACGGTGCGAATTTTCTGCGACAACACGACGGCTATTTGTGTCTCTAAGGAACCTCGGTTTCACAAGAATTCCAAGCATATTAAGCCATACTTCTATCATCATAGAAATGAGGTGAGATTGAAAGAGATCGCGATCAGCCACATATCTACAGATTTGATGATAGCAGACCCTTTGACTAAGGGAGTTGTCCCTAATGTTTTTGTAAGACATGTGAGAGAGATGGGGATGAGAGAAAGTAAGGCCTTCAAAAGCCAAGTGGGAGATGTTGGGTTTATGTGGAACATAAACTCAATAGGAGTGTGGTCCCTCAAAGACCATACTAAATAAATGATATTTGCGGATAACAGAATGTACATGGCGATCTAGGCCAGTTCATTGGAAAACCCAAGGTAACTGAGCATAAAAAATAAATCGAGAAGGGTTTTTTGGGTTAGCCCTTGATGAGGTCGGAGCTTATGCCTAGATGAGTGAGCCGAGGGACTGTGTGACCCTTGTATGTGATGGTAGGCCTACAGAGACGGGGGCCAAAACCTCATCCATGTTCCATCACATGACATGCATATAGATAGATCGTTCGAGAAAGCTAGCTATCCACCTTTGGGTGAAGCATATGCATGTGCGAGAGATACCCCTATGCGCCAGAGAGCTGTGGTCGAAGGACCTGTAATCCACAGACCCGGATTGCGACTCTTGGGCTCATCAACCAGACTTTGGTGACCCGCTAATGAGCCCTTACTTAGACTGTGGGTCATGGGAAACACTGAGTCGGTTCGATAAAGCAGGTGTGGTATGTAGTCCGCGGTTAAAGGTGGAGTACCCCATGATCGTTGATTGAATTCCTGAACTATATGGATCCACTTCCCATCATATTAATTTAATTGGGTTGATTTTATTATTAAATTATTTTATATTTATTATTTGAATTTTTGTGAGTCATTTGATATTTTATTTCTTATTTTTGGATTTATAAAAATGAAGTTATTAATTTACAAAGTTATAATGTTTTAAAGTTAATTTTTTTTTAAAATTTTAAAATTTTTACCAAAAAAAAAATACATGGGGGCTCATAATGCACATGGGCCCACCATGTGGGTATTAGGTGGGGCCCTACATACCATACATGGGTGGCGCACCCCACCCTTGGATACCTTATCTTGTTGCTTTATCTTCAAGTTTTTTAAATATGGTAACTACATCTTGTAGCATGTAGTCAAATATTGATTAGGAAGTATTGACCATATCTTATCTTGATTATTGACGGAATATCTTGACTTAATATTATTGAAATATTCTTATGGAAAATATGAGATGTAATATGCAATTTATCGTATGTACTATATCTTTAATGGATTTAATTTATTTAAATATATTGATGGGAAAATGGTTTAAGGTAAGGCGGATAATGGTTCATGCACCTTCTATAATGTTGATGACCCATTTATGGAATGGATGACTCAGATCTCTCACCCCACAAGTCAACTTGATCAACGGTCCATATTCAATCTCAAGAAAGAGGCAAACTATGGGAAATCCTAAAGAAACCCTAGACCTAAATTTCACTATAAATAGGGGTGCTCTTCCTCCATCTCAACACACCTCTCTCTCTCTATCTCTCGTAAACTCTCTCTCTCTCTTAAGGGTCATGCCTCTCTCTCCCTACTCTCTTATTTTCTCTCTCTAGTCTCTCTCTCTCTCCTTAAAAGGACCCTAGGGGGCACGCCCCAATATAGAGAGTCTATTTCTCTCTCTCCTGATCTAATCTAAGGGTTGGGAAAAAAAATTAGGGTTTGAGTCTAATTATTTTGGAGTTAGGGTTTTGTAGAGATTTAAGGGTGATTACCTAGTTTGGCTGAAATTAGCTTTTTCGGTTCGAGGTTGAAGCTAGATCGCTGATCCCGCGCCATTGGATGTAGTGACTCGGTGTGGGGTGTAAAAAGCCCGGTTGAGGTAATCTCCGACATCTTTTTTTTTAATTGTTTGTTCTTTTATTTTATATTCTAAAGCACAGTATGAAGTTGTATGAATGACATCAAGTAGTTGAGATTTATTTTATTGATGTGTTATTTAATTTTTTGGATTTTCAATTGTTTGTAAAAAGACCATCTGTGAATGATCTTGTTGCCAAAATTATAAGGGGTTATTATTTAAAAAAAATATATATATATTTCCCAACAAAAGATTACATAGGTTTTTCTTTCATTTTAGTGTTGTAGTTACTCATACGTTATTTTCATAAATAATCAAAATACTATGTGGTTATGTGAGTAATTTATCAAAAAATAAAATTGAAGTTGTGCGAGTACTATGAGATTCTTAAATTTTGTTCATGCAATTTGCCTAAACAACATGCCGTTAAATAATTCAGCCCTAATTTCCATTGCCCAATTCATGATTTATTTTCAACAGATTGTAACCCCACAGCAGCTGGAGGAATTTGCATGGGGGCTCGCCAACAGTGGGCTCCCATTCGTGTGGATCATCCGGTCCGACCTAGTTCGCGGTGAAGGTGCCATGATCCTTGAAGCGATTGTCGAGGATACCAAGAAGAGGAGCCTTCTGGCATGCTGGCGCGACCAAGAGCAAGTTCTCCAGTACCTGGGCGGGTTCCTAACCCACAGTGGCTGGAACTATACTATTGAGAGCCTCAGGGGCAGGGTCCCGATGATATGTTGGCCATTCTATGCAGAGCAGCAGACTAACTGTGACTTTGCTTGCAGGGAATGGGAAGTGGGGATGGAGATCGATAACAACGTGAAGAGAGAGGAAGTAGAGGCTCAGGTGAGAGAGTTGATAAAGAGAGTGAAAGGGAAGGAGATGAGAGAGAAGGCCATCAAGTGGAAGGAGGAATCTGAGAAGGCAATCCAATGTGGAGGCTCTTCTCTCTCTAATTTCGACTCCCCTGTAAACGACGTTGCTATTGAACCGATCACGGGCTTAGTGCTTTTGTTTGCTTTGGTTTCTATTGTTATATTATATTGGGAAATTTCAATATCGTTTTTAATAATTGTAATTACGGTTCGGTATGAAAATAGTTTGTTATTACTTTGAAGGATGGGAACTTTGAAGTTTTTTATTTTTTATCAAGTTTTCCCCCGGTCTAATTTTTGAATCGGTCAAACTGCTAGATAAAATAAAAGCGGTCTGATGTTTTCAAAATCGTATGAATTGAATATTGCCCTTTTTTCTTTTCTTTTTTTTGTTTTTAAAGTGATATGGCTTAAATAGAGCTGAACGTGAAATTTTTAACCCCTCGTCTCTCCTAGCACTCTCTCTATACTCTCTCTCTTTAATCTCTCTCTACTCTCACTCTATCTTTCGCTCTTTATCTCTCTCTGCAAGTATTTACTCTTAGTTTACTTTTTTTTACTCTCCTATCTATTTGAACCCTCCTTTTTCATTTGCCTCAAAGTTTTTGAGTTTACAACTAGGGTTTCGTATTTGGACATAGCAAAAGCATTAAAGTTCAGCCAACTAGATTTTTGAGGCACACAAAATGAATTTAAATTTCATGTGTCAATTTCTATAAATATTGAAAATCTAGACCTGTAATAATGATCAGTGGTTCAGTTGATATATCTACACTATCATTTTTACACCTTGTTGTTTATTCAGTATTTTGTGAAATGGGTAACATTCCTTTCAGCAATGAATCTTAATAAATAATTGTAAATGCAATTAATTTAGGGTTATTCTCTGATTTTTGGCTTTAGGGTGTCTTAGTCTAGGGCTATCTCACATTGACTCTATAAGCCCATCATGTGAGTCATTATAATGGCCATAGGTATATAGGTTGTTATATCATTACGGTGGTTCCTTCAAGAGAAGTCTAAATGATGGACGAATATATTACAAGGGGGGAAATGTGAAAGCTACATTGTATGATGGAAGTCAATCATTGGAGTAGTTAAATATGCATATGGGGTCTATTGCATGTTGTGACCCTTACAATTTGATAGTTATGTATTTCGAAAGTAATATTTTAGTAGAACTAAACGAAGATGCGCATGTGACATGTATGATGTTGGTGGCTTCCAATGTTCATGTATGTGTTGCAAACTAACCATCCAACGCAACACATAGGGAATAGCAACTAGATGTAGCAGACATAATTCAATCGTGTAGTCCATCAACGAAGACCTGGCAATACTTATGACAAGTATGTTTATCATGTATTTTATTAGTTGTAGTTAATGCTTGTTGAATCATTTGGACTTCCCTTTTCAGCCGCCCCATTCAACTATTGCCCTTCCCCGTCGTCCAAAATGTAGTACATGCATGTGATGCGAATTCCGAGAGTGTGATTCACATCTAACCAGATCCCGATAATATGTATCATTGGAATCTTCATGTTGTTCAGTCTGCTTGCATAGTCATCTCTATGTGGGACAAGAATTAGAGGATGTAAGGTCACTCCATAATCTTTAATAGATTATTCCATATATCAAAATTTTGTCAAGAAGTGCCTGAAGAATGACCAAGATCATTTATTTGCAATATATACTTGGGAGGGGAGCAAATGAAAAGTGTGATCCTCTAGAGTTTCAACCATGAAGTATTTTAAGGTGATAAAGTTGGTAAATGACCATAGTTGTATCGGTCTAATGGGAAGTGCTCACCAACCGTTAGCACAAAGCCAATAGGAAGTAAGGAAAATCAGACCCAGTTTGACTGTCCAAATAAATTTGACACCCAAAGATATTAAAAGTCATGTTGACCGCTAATATGGTGTGAGGTTGTCATACATGTAAGTGTGGTAGGGGAAAGAGGTTGCAACAAAAATGATTTTGGGGTCACTGTTGAAAAACTTGAGGGAAGAGATTGACCCACTCCTAAAATTAGGGGCAGTGTCGTGAGACTATCGATCGCAAAGATCAGACTTTTACCAGAATTGTGAGAACTCTGTAAATTTTTGTGTATCCCTCCATGGACATGAAACCCTTCTTAAAGAGGGATGGAGGAGGGCGTTCTCCAACGTTCGACTCCTCCCTATAATCTTGGGAAGTGGGTGGTTACTTTCTAGCTATGAGATAACCACACTTTCTCTCTCTAAGAAGCCTCCCTTTTTTAGCGATAAGCATTAAATTATAAGAGAGAGAAATATTACACGTTTAAAGGCCGCAAAACCACACACATTTACCAACATCTCCCACTTGGCTATGAGGGCCAGATATATTGAAATATCATAAAGTCTTTACCACTTAATGAATTTAACATTTATATATATATTTTGTCATGATGCTTTCATGCAAGTGCTGTTATAAATCTCATAACAAAAAATATTCAAAGTTATATCATGGTTTTTCATTGTAATGCGGTTTTTTCTCTCATGACCAAGAGATTAAAAAATATCCCATTTGGGAGTTCCTGACTTAAATATTTCTAAGTCACATCAAAGCTACATGCTTTGATAATATTCCTGCACTCAATCCCTTTGTTAAAGAGTCTGCAATCATATCTGAAGATGACAAATAACTTACAGTTATTTCATTCTTTCCAATAATATCATAAATATAATGATCATCAATTTCAATGTGCTTACCCTTGGAACTATAAGCTCCATTTCTAATTGATGAAATCGCAGCCTGATTAGCACAAAAAGTTTTAACAGGTCCGTCGGCTATATCCAGCTTCAAATTATTTATGAAGCGTTTAATCCAGACGGCATAAGTTGTAGGAATGCTACAAGCAATATACTCGACTTTCATAGTATACCGAGCTACACAACCTTGTTTCTTGCTAGACCAAGAAACACATCTACCTCCAAAGAGGAATACAATTTCTGAGGTTGATTTTCTATCATTTGGGTCTCTTGTAAAATTTGCATCAAAGTACACAGTAACCTCTAAGTTGTCAGTTTGGAAGCACAACTTGTTATTTTTAGTTTTCTGAATACATCTGAGTATCTTTTTTACAGCTTGGCAATGAGCCATCCCAGGATTACTCTGAAATCTACTTATAAGACCATATGTATGACTCAAATCAGGTCTTGTACACAACATGACATAATTTATGCATCCTACAGCTTGAGCATATGAAATTCTTTCTATTTCAGCTTTTTCACTATCATTTAATGGACACATTTTCTTTGATAATTTCAAGCCTCTACAAACAGGTGTATCTATGGGCTTGCAATTTTCCATCTTAAATTTTAAAACACTTTCTAAATAATTTTCTTGAGATAAACATAAAATTCTTGAACTTCTATCTCTTGTTAACTTAATGCCCAATACATATGAGGCTTCTCCCATATCTTTCATCTCAAAATGGGAACTTAGCCATGATTTGGTATGGTTAATCATGCCAATATCATTATTGGCTATCAAAATATCATCTACATATAGTGACAATATAACAAAATTACTCTCACTATTCCAGACATATACACACTGGTCAAACCTATTGGCTATATAACTAATTTCAGTGATTGCATTATGAATAGTAAAGTACCATTGCCTAAAAGACTATTTTAAATCATATAGAGATTTCTTAACTTTATATACTTTGTCTTCTTGGCATTTAATTACATATCCTTATGGTTGTTTCATGTATATATCTTCTTTTAATTTTCCACTCAAGAAAGCTAATGTGACATCCATCTGAAATAATTCTAGATCATAATTTGCAACTAATGCAAGAATGATCCTAATAGATGAAAATTTGGCTACTGGAGAATAAGTTTCTACATAATCTATGCCCTCCTTTTGGGTAAATCTTTTAACTACCAGCCTAGCTTTATATTTATCAATGGATCCATTTACATTAAGCTTTTTCTTTAGGACCCATTTACAACCGATGACTTTTTTATCTTTAGGCAGGTCAACCAACTCTCATACTTGATTTCTTTTAATAGAATCAAGTTCATCATCCATGGCTTGAGTCCACTCAGCTGAGTCATGTGAGCTAATAGCTTCATTGTAGTTTTGAGGTTCATCTATTGTATCCTCACTCATTAAAGAGTAATTATCTTCATTCATAAATACATAAAATTCTTCTAAAGTCGTAGGTGGGGCTCTAGTTCTTTTAAGCCTATCTGGTATACTTGATTCAATTGAATCATTCTCACAAAATGTAGAGGGACTCTGAGAAACAGGGTCTTCCCGACCCTTATCTTTATTAATTTCATGTAAGTCAACATTTATATTTTCTAAGAAATGACCATCACGACTCTATACTAACGATCTAGTATCATGGTTATAGAATCTATACCCTTTAGAATTTTTTGAATAGCCTATAAAAGAACATTTTATGGTTTTACTTTATAATTTATCTTTATTTTATGGTGGTATAAGCACATATGCCTAAGAACCCAAACTTTCAAAAGTAAGGTCAGGTTTCCTACCTGTCCATAATTTATATGGGATCGAGTCTATAGATTTAGTTGGAACACGATTAATGATATATATTGAAGTGTTGAGAGCCTCGCCCAAAAAATGAGGTGATAAATTTGAATAGCTCATCATGGACCTAACCATGTCTATTAGAGTTCTATTTCTCCTTTCAACTACACCATTTTGTTGTGGTGTATATGACATAGTTGTTTGATGAATTATACCATGCTCCTTACAAAATTCAAAAAATAATGTGGAATAATATTCACCTCCCTTATCTGTTCGAAGAATTTTAATATGTCTACCAAACTGATTTTCTATCTCAGCTTTATATTCTTTAAATGTTTCTAATGCATCTGATTTCTTACTAATTGGGTATACATATCCATAACGTGAATAATCATCTATAAATGTTATGAAATATTTTATACCTCTATGTGATTTCACATTTAATGGGCCAGATATATCAGAGTGAACAATACTAAGTAGTTCACTAGACCTTTTCCTTTTAGGGAAAGACTTCTTAGTTAATTTACCAGAAATACATGGCTGGCATATTTTGAACTCAATTTCTCCTAAATTGAGGAGCAAGCCTCTTTTAACCATTTGATTCATTTTGTCTTTATTTATATGTCCTAATCTTAAGTGCCATAAATATGGATCATCCATACACATAAAAACATCAAAAGAAGCATCAGTATAACAGGAAAATGATGAACTTTTATTAATATTCAGTCGGTACAAATTGTCAACTTTAGCACCGTACATCAAAGCTCTAGAATGCTTCCCAATGGTAATCCAACTAGATCTGAACCTTATTTCATAACCCTTGTCGTCTAGGCTTGGGCGCATACAATATATCAGTCAATAAGAGATTTGTTTCTCTTGGTAAACATAACTTGAAAGTACCAACACTTAGTACATCGCATTAGGTGTCATTTCCCATATAAATCGGCTGGTTACAGGCTGCAATCTCTTTTAATTTTATAAATCCATCCTTGGTCCTGAGTGGAGGTGAGTCGACCCACCAATTTCTCAGGTCATAATCAACAACTATTGATTTTAGGACTACGCAGATCAAGTCATTTCTCTTATTTTGATTATTTCGAATAGGGTTGTTATTTTGGTTCTTATATTAATTTTTCAGTTTAGGACAATTAAACTTGATGTGCCCAATTTTTTTACAATAAAAACAAGTCTTCTCAACCCTATTCTTTTGATTTTTAAAATTTTTCCTCATTCGTTTATACCTATTATTTTTCTGATAATTGAAAGGTTGCTTGAGGATCTGAAAAGATGAACTTTGGGCAAAGTGGAGCTCATTTGACTTCTTCCTCATTCTTCTCTCAGCTTCAATACTAAGATGCATAAGAAGATTTAACATGGTTATCCCTTGTGCAGAATGGTTCAATGCAATTACAACAGACTCCTAAGATGGAGCGAGACTGTTAAGGACAATGGACACTTGCGTGCGATCGGGGGCTGAATTCCCAGCTGCAGCAAGGTCCTTTGCGAGCACTGTCATTTTATTTACATGCTTGGTCACTGAGTCCATTTCTTTCATTTTGCAAGAATTATATTTTTCTCACAACAATTGTATATGGGTCTCAGAAGTGGTCCCATACTTTTCAGATAAGGCGCCTATCATACTGTGAGCTGTGGTGTAATCCTCAAAGACTCTAATTAAATCATTTTCCATAAAGCTCAACATAGTAGTCCTTGCTACTTTATCATCTTCTAACCATTTTTCAAGTTGCCTTCTGGTTTGACCATTGGCATTAGGCTCTAAAACTGGTGGTTTTGTTTCTAGGACATAATCTACCCTATCTTGAAAAAGAATATATCTAATTTTTTCTTTTCTAAATAGAAAAATTGGTCCCATTGAGTTTTTCAAATTTGGATAATTTTAACATGACTAGCCTAGATGCCATTTTAAATTTTTAGATAATACCTAAAAGTTCAAAAAAATAAAAAAAATAATTGTGTTTAAGAAAGGGTTGTTTGCTAGTTAACTCAATAGGTTTGCTGACTCTCAGTGAGCCGCAACTTCAAAGAAATTTTTTTTCTGGAACAGTATATGTTCGTACTATTGTGATGCAACAAAAAATTAATAAAGTAAGGCAACAACTATTTTTATGTCAAATCTTGCATAAGAATAATTTTCATTAAATATGTGAATATGTCTTAATACAAGATAGAGAGTCTACAATGATATATGATATTTTTCAACAAAAAAAAATATGGCATTGCATAATCACAAAAAAAAAAAAAAAAAAAAAAAAAATTCACAAAATCAAGATCATGAAATTTTCTAACTTAAAGAGACCAAAGCATAGGATAATTATGTAATGCTGTAACAATTATTATGCAAAAAAAATATGTCAAAAATCCCTAAATTATAGGTCACAAAAAAATAAAAAAAAATAAATACATGCAATTGATATGTAAGCCCTTACTCCAATAGAATTGGCGCATGCATAATAAGATTCAATTTAAAAAAAAATGCACTAATTTTCGGCAACAAAAAGATGGAAGAAAGAAGATGTCAGTTGCCTAATTCTTAGCAGTCCATGGTTAGTAAAAAGTATATAACAATACGCAAATTTAGATGCTCAGCTACCGTGCATAGAGTAGAAGAAAATTTTTGGACAGTCTTTACAAATTACTATTATTATTTTTATTATCTAATTTTATTAGAAAATAGAGAAAAGAATTATTTGCCTTATTTTCTGTTACTTGACCGTGGGCTCAAGTATGTACTATATCAACAACTTGATCTTATAGAGAGAAAAGCTCTATACAACTTGTTCCTACTCTAGAGAGAGCCTAATATTGAGGCGTAGAGAGAGAACCTAATATTGAGGCGTATGCTAAGTCAAGATAACTCTTCTGCAACAACCCTAAACATATTTTCTCTCTCTTCCTATTTTTGTGATGATTCTTCTAGTGTCTCTATCTCTTTAACTTTTCTCTACAAAAGATTAACCAGAGGACTTATTCGAGTACGCTATGATCACGTAAGCCAAACACAATCTAGAGAGAGAAAATATGACAAAAGAATTTAGGGAGAGAAAATATTCTAGAACCAACAATACCAGTAAAAACAAACACTGAATCGCAAATGAAGAGCAGTATATTAAGATAAAGAAATTTATAAAATAGATAAATAAATAAATTCAGACTATTAAATTTAAGGTTAGAAAAAATTTAAAGCAAGATATACGTGAATGACAAAGCACAATATCAAAGTTACAGTAAATTAAACTCAGGAAAAAAATAAGATATAAAATACCAAAAAAAATGGGACCTGTAGGTTATGAGCCCACCACGCTTCCACAACCTGCTCTGATACCAATGTTGAAAAACTTGAGGGAAGAAATGGACCCACTCCTAGGATTAGGGGCAGTATCGTGAGACTATCGATTGTAACGATCAGGCTTTTACCAGAACTGTGAGAACTCTGTAAATTCGGCTTGCTCCTAAAATCTCTGAGAAAACGTGACCCTGTAATTCTGGAAAGTGGATGGTTACTTTGTAGCAGTTAGATAACGACACTCTCTCTCTAAGAAGCCTCCCTTTTTTAGTGATAAATATTAAATTATAAGATAGAGAAATATTGCACGTTTAAAGGCCCTATAGCCACACTCACGTACCAACAGTCACATAAGCAGTCATATATAGGGCTACTCCTATATATGGAGAAGCTACAAGTCACCAACCCTAAAATGTAGGCTATATAGTTACATATCCTCACTATAGATTCCAATGAATGTTCTTGATCTCTTATCCTTGGCTCAACAGATTTTTGTATAGTTGTAGGTCTCTCATGGGTTTGGAAGTGACATTTCTGAATGAAACATACAAGGTGAGACACTATTGAGCATTATTGGTGTAGACGTTGATACATTAGTTGTGGTGGAGAATGAGGTAAACGATATTTCCCTACATTGTGTAAGGACTTGACTCGCAGCGCCAGGTGTGGTCTTCATTCCTATTGTTACCACCGCCCTGCCCTCTTTGACATTTTTCTAGAAAACCCTTCAAGACTTCTTGTGGAACAACCTCTTTCTTCCATCCACTTTTGAAGACCATTTAATATGATATGTTTTCACATAACACGTCATCTGGTATATATGACTAGAAACAATTCTACACGGAACAAATGTAAATATGATTGTTTATAAAGAGATCATTTATTTTTTATACATGGAGATCACAATCATTATTGTCTCTTCACGTTCAAAATGGGTGGCTTTAAGACTGTCATTAAGTTGGCTCAAAGTTCCGAAAAAATTTCTTGGACTTTATGACTTATCCCAAGCCATCCAATTTAGCCTTAAATAGACGAAATGATTGTGAACGCTATATACATAAGATAAATCGTCTCTTTGTAGACAATCCCATTGTAAAAAGACTTAACCAAAAGCGGTTCAATCCACTTTTCAGCATCATTCAAATTGTAGTGGCCGCTTCACTATGATAAAATCCTTGTTTAGACAAGGAAAAAGGTTTATATAAGGGTGGAGCCCTAAACAATCAAATCAAGGTGCACATCAAATAATCACTAGAAGAGGTTATTTCGACATGCAAAAGTCCTCAAATCAATCATTTTGACTTCAAAATATATAGACATAAGAAAAAATAGATTTAAAGTATTGGAAATAGTGCATCTTGTAATACATTTTATGGATTGTCAATTTTAAATATTTTCAATTATGCATAGATCTGTTTATTCTACACTATTTTTTAAGTTTTAAATTTTATAATTAGAAATAAAAATAAATTTTTAGGCCATAACAAAGTTTTCTAATAATGAAATAACATCTTTCGATACTATTTGAAGGTACACCTTACTTTGATGGTTTAGGGCCTCATCTTTCTACAAACCACACCCTTTAGATAGCACCAGATGTAAAGGTGGCAATAGGCTATGCCTGGCCCAGCCCTTGTATCAGGGCCGGCCTAGGTCTGGCCCTGATCCTCTTAAGGCCGCTTGAGCCCGACCAAAACTAAATGAAAAAGAAACAAAAACAAAAAACAAAAAAAAAGAGAGGGCTGGATTGGGTCATAGCCAGCCCTCAGCCCTAGGGCTAGGCCGAGCAAACTGTACCGGGTCACCTAACCCACTGTCAGCCCTAACAAAATGGAATTAGAACAGTTGCAGGTGGTTGGGCAATCTGAGTTTATTATCATTGAACTCGCCTGACTCTAACTTTTTTTTTTTTTAGTTTTTATTTATACTTTTTTTAATTCGATCAATTTGGGTCACGTGACTTGGCTTATCCCGATCGCCACATTGTAGGGCCAAACCCAATTCCATGTTTTAAAACCAAAGATAAGAGAAACATCAAATCTGTCTCGTGGAGCAAATGGACGATCATGATCCGGGATGAGAGAAAATGCGCATTCGAATCTGCAACAGTTGTCTCTTTTCGTAGAAAGGGTTCCCCCACGTCGGTCATCTCCAAAATAAACAAATGCATTTGGTTCCATCCCGTGGTTTATCCAGTGCTTTAAAAATCATCAATTAGATCTGGAATCAGGCGATCCGGATTGAATATAGACTACACGTTTCCGGTTCAAATAGGATCCAACTCCTTGATTGTCAAGGTCAGCATCACATGTCTATGCACGTGGCCCTAGTATCAACCTGCTCGTTGTTCATTGTATTTTGAAATTTCTTATATATGTTACTTTTATATACATTACTTTTTCCCACATCACTTTGATGTGGGACTATTTCTATAGCCCAACGTTGTTGCAGAAGCGTGTACTTTATTTTAAATAATAGTTACAATTTGTTCCAAATTATATATAGTATTTGTATTAGGTAGGGATAAGTGGGTTCTATAAATAAATATTTTTCTCATATAAGGACAAATGAAATGGTCTATAGTTAGTTTTAAAATTAGTTATATTTATTTATTTTTAATAGTTAATCTTTTTAAGATTAATTATATTTATTTATTTTTAATATTTAATCTTTTTAAGATTAATTATATTTATTTATTTTTAATATTTAATATTTTTAAGATTAATTATTTTTATTTTTATTTTATAATATACAAACATAAAGTACATATAATTAATCTTTAATTGTATACAATTAAAAAAAAAAATTTCAGATAATAATTTACAAAAATTAACATAATTATATGAAATTATTTTACTAGCTCATAGAATATTAAAATAACCAAAAAATAATACTAATACTGGTTTATAGATCATTAAAAAATATACTCTCTTATGAGATATTTTAATAGCAAAAAATGACACTAGCTCATACTGCTTTAGAATTTATTTCAAGTGGCTTCATCAATTATCTCACATTACAAATATGAATTTATTTCTCTAATTTTATTAAAATATGATTGCAAATTTATGTTACTTACTAAATTCTAGATTTTGGGGGCCGTTTTTTCATCGTTTTAATCCATTCTTATTGTAGTCCATGTATGATTATATACTTCATCCATGATAATTCTGTAATTTTCTTTGTGTGATGTAAATTTAATGGTTAACATAAGTTCATACAGGGAAAGAACATTTCAATATTTACATATTGATAAAAAAGATGAAAGTTAATAATGTAGCACCCTCATTTCTTATTAGATTCCTAAAAATCAATATTTATAATGAATTTTAATAATCTTTTTGGATTTTTTTAAGGCTTAATCCTACCGATTCGGCCAATTCCCGATCCTCATCACCAATTCACCAATTCGGATGGGGTTTTTGGGTGCCCGATTTGGGCCACCGATCCATTTTTGAAACCACTGGTTCCATCACATAGTAAAACAAAAAGAGCGTTATCCACTTGACATTTGTTTATTTAGAAAAAGAAACGTGTTGCCGTTTTACTGACTTCGAAAATACCCCATTCCATTGAAATTGACCAAACAACCCACGAGCACATGGGGCCCTCAATGCGAATATGAACCCATCCATACACTCTCATTAATATTGGGATGAGGTTTCTATAAGACATAACTTTATGAAAACAAAATAAAGCCTCACCTCAAATCTTCATCCTGAAAGTACTTTTGGAGACAGAAATCTCTATGATGGCTCTAAAATCAATATCCAGTACTGATAATAAAATTTGAAATTTAAAAATGGTATAAATCTTGCAGATATGTAAACACTTATTTTTAAAGCAAAATGGACAGTCTAAATAATTTTTTACAATATACATTATTTTTAGAGCTTAAAATTCTAATTTATTTTTTTACAGGCATAATGATGTTCAAGTCAAGGTTATCGATGTAAAGGACTTTCAATGCTTGACTTGCAATTTTTGATGAGTTAGGAAGTGAGGATTTACTTATTTGGATAGAGCTGCAGCCCTATCAAACCATTTTCCGTAATATTCTGCTCCATATCTTTGCTCATGCACCTAGCAATGGATATAAATTAAGGGAAATTTATTGATCTTATCTATGTTTTAAATTGTTTAACATCTTTCATGTACTCTTTTATCTAATTTCTAATTTTCGATCGTTCTTTTGATAAAATTTCAAATAGCCCATCAGATGACACATGAAAATGGGCCATAAAATTTACCAAAATATTTCAAATATAATTTGTATTTTAATGAATTTCCCTGAATATAATTGTGTGTTGAGGACCCAAACATAAATGAGCAGGTATATTTTAATCAGATGCACATATAAATACAAATATATAATGGAATAATTGATGTTGAGCTACTTGATCCAATGTGCAGGACCACACATCTGTGTATGTGTGGGTACATGTGTAAAAAATAATAAAATAATAATAATAATAATTAGAACTTCGGGGTGCTGTAGTAGAAGTACTAAAGTGGAAGCATGAATATTTGGGCAGGGTAAGTTATGGGTTTGGAGCTGTAGACCACAATGACGAGTGGATAGTGAAAGATCGATCAATGTAATTTTGTGGGGATTTTTTTTTTTTCTTACCTTTTTTCTTTTCTTCTCTTTTGACAAAAATCACTTCTAAGTAGTCTTATTACAATAACTCTTGCTTCAAAAAAAACTATAAATTTACAAATCTAAGATCTTGAGAACTTTGATGCCATTAAACCAATTTTCAATTACCACAAATATCGCGCTTGAGAATGTAAAGAATATATAATTAAATATGCAAGAAACAAAAGAAGAATGTCGGAGATTATTTCAACTGGACTTATTACACCCTACACCGGGTCACCACTATCCGATGGCATGTGATCGACGGTCTTCGTTCAATCTTAAACGTAAATGGGAAAGCTAATTTCGGCCAAGCTCTTCAATGGAACCCTTATGCTCACGCAAGATCTTTAAGATCAATCTCCAAAAATACTGTGCCAAAAATTCTCCCTTCTTTATTTTTCTTCAACCCTAGGACTTTGAATAAAATTGGGAGGATGAGAATATTTCATTTCTAATTGTGAAGAGATAGTGCGCCCCTTTCTATAGGAGACCATAGTATAGCGTGTCTCTTTTAAAGATAAAGTTGACAGAGAAGGAAAGGGAGTTGAGATAAATGGGGCGTGCCCCTTTGAGATAGGATAGGGAGAGAGAGGGATGTGTGAGATAGGTAAGAGAGATATGATCCTATAATATTGGGTCTAGGGTTTCCATTGCTTACCTTATAAGATTGAATTTTTCTGTCGATTAAGGTGACTTGTGGAGTGAGAGATCTGAGCCATTCATTCCATAGATGGGACATCAACATTACAGAATGTGCCGGAATGTGCTGAACCATTATCCCCTTTCTTTTAATTATTATCCCATCAAATAAAAATTAATCAAGAAAATATTGTGCTCTATCCAAAAAATATATATTCATAAGCCTTATAGTTACTCAAATCTTTTAGATAGAGCATAGTTATCAACTCAAAGTTATTTAGGTAAGCCATATCAAAAGCGCATATCAACTTATCATCTCAAACCCACTTAAGATAAATCAAAATCAACCAATCCATAAAAATAGGGCATGCCTCCCATGGGGATAGGCAGCCCCCTAAAATAGGGGTGTGCCACCCAAGGGATGGTAACAGGCCCCATAAAATTTGGGTATAGTGGGCCCATGTGCACAATGGCCCCTCTAAAAATATAATATATTTAAAAATAAATTTTAGAATATTATTTGAATTTTTAAATCATTAAAAATCAATATCTTTAATTTTATAAACCTAAATTTTTTAAATAAAATATCCACGGATTTATAAAAAATCAAATAACAATTCTAAAATAATATTTACCATAAAAGAAACATAATTAAATTAATTTGATGGGAAAATAATCCATATGGTCAAGGAATTAAATCAATAATGGGGCACTCCACTTTCAACTGTGGACTACAGACTACGCTTGCTTTATCATGCCGACCCAGCGTTACTCATTACCCACAGTCCAAGCACGGGCTCACTAGTGGGTAACCAAAGTTTGGCCGATTAGCCAAGGGATCACAATCTCAGTATGTGGATATCAGGTTCTCCCTTAGAGATGAGTCAATGTCACCTAGTCCTGATGTGATCGCAGCTATATGGTGCGTAGGGGTAGCTCTCGCACATTTATACGGTTCACTATAAAAGGTGGCTTGCTCGTTTTCTTGTATGGTTTATCGATATGCATACCGTGTGATCATACATGGATGAGGCTTTGGCCCCCGTCTCTATAGGTCACCATCACACACAAGGATCACACAGTCCTCTACTCACTCATCCGGACATACTCTGACCTCATCAAGGGATAACCCACTAGAACCCTTCTCGATTTATTTTCTATGCCTAGGTAACTTGGGTTTTTTTCAACCGACTAGCCTAGACCGTCAAACACAGTTTGGTATCTGCAAACCTCGTTTGCATAGTATGGTCTACAAAGGACCACACTCCCACTGAGTCCATGAACCACTATATCAAATGTCTCATCAAAATCACTCATAAGGCCTTTAAAGGTTACACAAACCTAATATTTCCCACTTAGCCTTTGAAGGCCTTACATTCTCTCTTTCTCACTTTCTCTCATCCCCATCTATCTCTCCCAATCACAATCTCTCTCAATATGTGAATCATAACTTTCATTATCAATCCTTTCACAAAAGGACTCATAGAGGCAACACCTCTTTCTCTTTGCTGCTCAGATCTCATCCTGAAAGTGGTGGTAGCCTATCTTTCCTATCGCATCACGAATCATAGACCTGCTATCACATAAGATCATCACGTATCCTCATCACAATGGGTCGTATCGTCATGGGCTCAAAAGAGTTATACAAAGAAGCCACTTCTTTCTGTAGCCATACAACCAGTGCCACACATCTTGGTTCCATAGGTGAACAACGCGATAGTCTATTGTTCCAGCTGGCCTGTCAAACACCAGGAACTGCCACTGGAATATTTAGTTTATACGCTTGGAGTTATTATAGAATCGTGACTGTCTTTTACATGCATATCGTTATCGTGTTATCGCAAAAAATCCTCACTGCCTCACAACGCACGGGTTGAAAGTCAAGTTGATTAAGAAATTTATTAATCCATACAGCCTCCTTGGCACTCAAATAGCACGCCACGTATTCTTCCTCTAAGATGAACAATACCACCACATCCTGTTTCTTTGGTTTCCAAAAAGCTGTTCTCCCTTCAAGCATGAACACGTATCTAGATGTAGACTTTACATCATCTGAGTCCTTGAGATAGCTTGCATTTGTATATCTAAATATCCAAGCAGCAAAAAAAAAAAGTGGAACTATAGCAGCTTCCACTCAATTATTGAACATATAATATATACAACCTCAACATTCTTATACCTATATCATGTGGTAGCATAGCAAGTCTCTTGCAATAAGTAATTTAATGCCCATTGGTTTCACAATATGCAAAACCTTTATAAACCATAAAAGATTCTACTACACTAGTCATCTTGGTGGTAAATTCATATAAATCAAGTTCTCTAATTAACATAACATGTGTAAAGGAAGCCTAGCAAGATGGTCTTCCTACATCATTTCCTATGGTTTAAGGTCTTAAGTAATCGAGGATTCTAAATAACTACAAACATAAGTCAAAAGATATAGGTATTGAAAAAAACTGTGCATGACATACTTTCTCCTAATTTTATAAATACCTTGAAGGCATAATGGTTTTCTTCCTTTTTACAAAAATGACTTGGTATGTATATCACAAGCAATGGTTAGATAATAATATGACGGTTTAAAATGATTTTTTTATATAAAGACTCAGGTTTTTCTCAAAACATCCAATTTAATATTAAAATATACATTGAGTCTTCAAAAATCATTTTACCACATTCACCTACCAAGTCATGTTTACAGCTACAAAAACAAACCATAAAGTCCATATTACAATTATATCTAAAACAAAGCAAAACTAAATAATGGTTATCAAAATCTTGACAAAAACATTTCCTTTTGGCAAATATGGAGACTTTATGAAGATAACATCATTATATGCAACACATCATATTACTGGACATTATTGGGAGGGAGGATGACTACTAAAACCGAGTTCTATCATAAAACTTACTTCATGCTTACATATTTGAATGAGCCATATCCATATCTTGTATCTCATACTTATGGCTCAAAGCCCTTAATCAAATCACATCTCCATGTGTATGATTACTTTAAGTAGTTCGTACTCTTAGTACAAGGAGGCACTATAACACATGATATTCATAAACAAGCTCTTTCAAATTTGTTAGCACACGTCACTCAATGTCCATATACTCCATACATATTCATAAAACAATTAGCCCAAATATATAACCAAAGTATATAAAAAGTTACTGAATCATCTTTCCCTATATGACTTTATCATGTTATATGAGATATATTTCATACTTCAAAACCATGTAGTGTGGTACCTAGGTTTTCTTGATTCATTGCTTTTACAATCGTTTGGTGATGTTGGAAGAGCACATAATTGATAGAGAGTATATTGATATTCGATTTCACATGTCACGATGTGTCTATCTCTTCAGCACTTGGACTCTTCCTTGTATCGCATTGTGAAGAAAACGTCTTCTTCATCCCATTATTTCAAATATCATAAATTTGATTCTCCCATTGATTTTTAGCTTTTCTTTGCTACCTCCAAGCCCCTCTATGTATCCGTTTATTTTGAAGAAATAAAGATTCTTTTTATAGGTATTGTGTTTCTCCTTCTTTCTACTATTCCTGAATCAAACATTCTTTATATAGAGTGTCGTACTTTGCCAACTCTGTATTACCTCTCTCTGAAGTTTTTTTTCTAATAAACCATATGCATGATACAAAATGAGCCCTAAAAAGGTCTCCATTACTGAGAATCCAAAGATGTGCATTAACATGCTACATCCTTTGATTTACTGCAGAATAGAACATGAGCATCCCATGATAAAAATATGATATCTCTCAACTCATAACGAGTTTCTCTCCAAATCTTTTTGAGTACTGAAATAGACTAAAAAATACAAAATAGTGCGCAGTTCTATCCCTAAATCACACCATTTAATGAGTTTACCTTTTAGTGACTTTTTACATCACAATGCAATTTTCTCAGCAGAAAATCAGGCTGAGCATCTCTCAGTAAAAATATTATTTCAAGCCTCAAAGAATTTATTCATGAAATATCTTGTATTGAAAACTAGGCTCAAAACCAAAGCATAACATTATGGTCTGAATCCCAAATAATACATTCCTTCGGAGAAATAAATACAGTGCCATGCACTTCACAAAATAACTCACATTGCAGATTTCCAAGATGAATATTATCTCGTAAAATTGTATTTTCTCTCTCTCCCCTTGTGGAGTTTTCCTTTCAAACTAATTTTGTTTAAAAGTAAACACATAATGGTAGCACATATATTTCCACAAGCTTCATCTCACTTTGTTAAGTAGGCTTGATAATTATACTTTTTCAAGTCTCATTGAAGAACACACCACAATTGCAGAAAATTCAGAATGACCCCTCTTCAATCCAAAATTTTTATTCCTCTCTTCCAGTAGATATTTCTCTCTCAAATAAATTTCGTTAGAAACTAGACTCGAAATGGAAGTCTAAAAACTTTGTGTGAGTGGTAAAACATTATGTTAAGAATATAAATAAAATTGACTTCCAAGTCATGGAAATAATTTTTGTTACAGAAAACAACACTTGCACACCCTTCAATAAATCATTCATATCTTTCAGACCACAAGGGATTTCTTGATGAAACATTTTTTGTTTGAAATTAGACTCAATTTTATGAGTTATGGTAAAATTTTACCAAAAAATAAGATCATATTATTGGTGAAAAAAATCATGGAACTTAAAACACAGTTTCTAGATTTTGCAGAGTCAAAACTGGCACCCTTCAATCATGGCTCTATAACTCTCAATTCCCTACGGATCTCCTTGTAAAATGTTGTAGGTAGATCCTACTCTCAAAGACAAAAAAAAATCACTGAACTCTACAATAGAAAAATACTTCATCATCTTCTTCATATAACTCAACCAAAATAGCACAGAATGCTCAATCTGCAGAGTGCCTTTCTCGGTATGTTGAATATTTCAATAATTCTTAACTGAGGTGTATTACTTGACCACAAAGATTATTAGTTTTCTCATATCTCATTCTCAAGGTTGATATTAACTCAATAAAGAGAAAACACATTTAATGGAAACAAATATCAACCGTACTCTGATACCAATGAAAGATCTCTCAGTGCGATCTTGTGAGGAATATTTTTTTTTTCTCACCCCTTTTCTTTTCTTCTCTTTTGGCAAAGATCACTTGCAAGTACTCTTATTACAATAACTCTTGCTTCAAAGAAAATATAAATTTAAAAATCCATGATCTTGAGAACTTTGATGCCATTCAACAAATTTTCTTTAATCAAAGAAATTACTGCAAATATTTTTCTTGAGAATGTAAAAAATATATAATTAAATATGCAAGAAACAAGAGAAGAATGCCGGAGATTACGTCAATTGGGCTTATTACACCCCACACCGAGTTACCACCATCGTATGATGCGGGATCGACGATCTTCATTCATTCTAAAACTGGAAAGCTGACCAAGCTCTCCAATGTAACCCTTATGCTTATGCAAGATCTTTAGGATCAATCCCCAAAAATACTGTGTTAAAAATTGTCCCTTCTTTATTTTTCTTCAGCCTTAGGACTTTGAATAAATTTGGGAGAGATGAGAATTTTTCATCTCTAATTGTAGAGAGATGGTGCTCCCTTTTTATAGGAGACCAAAGTATGGCGTGCCTCTTTTAAAGATAGAGTTGAGAGAGAGGGAAAGGGAGTTGACATAAATGGGGCGTGCCCCAAGATAGGGAGAAAGAGGAATGTGTGAGAGAGGAGAGAGAGATATGACCCTATAATATTAGGTTTAGGGTTTCTATTGCTTGTCTCACAAAATAAAATTTTACCGTCGATCAAGGGTGACTTGTGGGATGAGAGATCTGAGTCATTCATTCCATAGATACATTACGGAATGTGCTGAACCCTTATCCCCCTTTCCTTTGACCAGTATCCCATCAAATAAAAATTAATCAAGCAAATCTCATGCTCTATCCAAAAAAAAGAATTTACTAAAATCTCTTAACGATAGAGCATACTTATCAATTCAAAGTTATTTAGATAAGCCATATCAAAATAATAAAAACTTATCAACTTATTATCTCAAACTCACTTAAGATAAATCAAAATCAACCAATCCATAAAAATAGGGCATGCCTCCATGGGGATCGGCAACCCCCTAAAATAGGGGCGTGCCACCCAAGGGATGGCAATGGAGCCCCAAAAAATTTGGGTATAGTAGGCCCATATGCACAATGGACCCCCTAAAAATATCACATATTTAAAAATAATAAAAATAAATTTTAGAATATTATTTGAATTTTTAAATCATTAAAAATCAATATCTTTAATTTTAAAACCCAAATTTTTCAATTAAAATATCCAGTGATTTATATAAATTCAAATAAAAATTTTAAAATAATATGTACCATAAAAAAATATAATTAAATTAATTTGATAGGAAAATGATCTATATGGTCAAGGAATTAAATCAATAATGGAGCACTCCACCTTCAATTGTGGACTACAGACCATGCTTTCTTTATAATGCTGACCCAGTGTTGCCGATGACCCACAATCTAAGCAGAGGCTCATTACTGGGTCACCAAAGTCTGACCGATGCCCCAAGTGATCGCAATCCCAATCTGTGGATTTCAGGTTCTCCTCTAGAGACGAGTCAATGTCACCTAGTTTTGATGCGACCACAACTCTATGGTGTATAATGGTATCTCTCGCATATGCATACGCTTCACCCTAAAAGGTGCTTGCTCGCTTTCCTGAACAATCTATCGATATACATGCCGTGTAATGGTACATGGATGAAGCTTTGACCCCCATCTCTATAGGCCACAATCACACACAAGGGTCGCACAGTCCCTCGACTCACTCATCCGGACATTCTCCGACCTCATCAAGGGATAACCCACTAGAACCTTTATTGGTTTATGTTATATGCCCAAGCAACTTGGGCTTTTCCCAACCAACTGGCCTAGACTGTCAAGCACAGTTCGGTATCTGCAAACCTAGTTTGCATGATATGGTCTACGAGGGACCACACTCCCAATGAGTCCATGATCCACTATATCAAGTGTCTCCTCAAAATCACTTATAAGGCCTTTAAAGGCCACACAAACCCAACAGAGAGGGCATCAAGCAAGTGGAGAATGGACCACCTCTAACCCATTAAAATTGATTTGAGTGCATTCATTTGATCTTGGGAAGATTGGAGATACTTCTCAAAGTAGACTTTCTAAACAACCTCCCCTCATCAAACTTTTTTTTTTCACAATTTTTATCTCAAAACCAAGTTTTGTAGCAAATACCTCCCAAATCAAAGTCATAATTTTTTGGATAAAAATACCCTTTAGTCAAAAAGTCACTTTTATAAAGGCGATCAAACACTTTATAATAGTGGTTCAACACTTTATAGAGGCAGTCTAACACTTTTTAATAGCAGTTCGATACTTTTTAATGGAGGCCCGACAACGTTTTCTCTCGGTCCGACACGTTTTAAAGGCGGTCCGACACTTTTAAAGGTAGTCAGGCACTTTTTAAAGCTGGTCCAACACTTTTTTCTCTTGGTATGACACTATATTCGTGAGTCCGTGGCCCAACATAATTTCTTATGTATGGGGAAGACATTTTTGTCAAAAAAAAAATATAACTTTATGATTTCGGAGGTATTGCGATAAAAGTTCATTTTTGGGTAAAAAATTCGAAATAAACTTCGTTGGGGGGAGGTTGTCTAGATAGTTCTTTTGAGGGGTTTTTGTAATTTTTCCTTTTATCTTATGCGTGTTAGTGTACTACAAGGCTTGAACGATATATTTCCAAATAAATAAATAAATCAAGGAGAAAAAAGAAAACAAATCGAGGCCAACAACTAGTGAAGTGATCAAAACGTTGGGGCTTAACTGGCTTATTGTGAAGGATGAGGTTTCTATAAGGCCTAGGCTTTATGAAAACAAAATTAACCCTCACCTCTAATCGTTGTTCGGAAAATACTTTCGGCTACGAAAATCTCCATGATGGCTCTAAAATCAAATTCAAATACCGAAGATGAAATTTGAAACTACAAAAATGGTATAGATCTTGCGGATCTATGAACATTTATTTTTAGGAAAAAATGGACGATCTACATAATTTGTTACAATATACACGTTTTTTAGAGTTTGAAATCCTATTGTTTTTAAAAAAGATCAGGGGTCAATTACCATTTGGTGTCTCATTTACCCGAAATTACGAGTACCACCTCCCTTCCCATGGCCCTTTTTCTTTTTCCCTAAGTTGCCCCAGTCCGGTAATGTAAACACTAGACATGGGAGCTATTCTCTCCTAGTTCTTTGTTGCTCGGTATTCGAAAGACCGGACAACTATCAGGTATCCAAAATTCCCAATTGAACTCTCTTCTCAATATATTGGGCCCACCATTATTAAGTTCATATGCTATTGTTCAAGATTGAATGCAAAGTCCCCAAAACCGCGATCCCATGGAATATTAGGGAACCAACTCATTAAAACACTAACCATCAGAACCCCATTGTAGATATCAAGCCACTTAGCCATCATACTAGAGGCCACCACATTTAAGGGTACGTTTAAGTAACCAGCTGCTCTATCCTTCATAGCGGCGAAGAACAGAGGCCCAACTGTGCAAATTAGGTTATCCTAAAGCATTCAAACAGAAGCCGCTTCGTTTGGTGTGGGATTCACCCAAAGTCCCCTACTCATTGAGGCGAAACCCTGGGTTGCGGCCATGAACAATTTAGAGAGAAAAAGCGCAGCTCCAAGAAGGTATGAAAGAGTACGTGTTGACTCAAAGAGAGTTTTAACAGGAAATCAAAGAATTCGAGGTTGTATGTGCATTTGGAGAGATTATTTTTTTGGACGATTTCTATTTGACGATTTCTATTTTGGACGATTTCTATTTTGGAGGCATTATTTTTTTCAAGATCATGGAGAATGTAATTCGAAAACTTATTTTCATTGAGTATAGCATATGTTTTGAAGAGGTTATATCCTTAAGAAAATTTTCCATCCCACCAATCCTCTTAGATTAAGTTTGGCCAAAGGGAGTAAATGGACATTGTCCCTTAAGAACACGAAATCTTTTCGCATATAAAAAAGGACGAAGTTTCAACGGGGCTGTGGCTTTGTAAAAAAAAACAAAATAAAGCCTCATCTCAAATCCTCATCCGGAAAGCACCTTGGGCATTGAAAATTTTTATGATGGCTCTAAAATCAATTTCGAGCAGCGCTAATAAACTTTACTTAAAAAATAATATAGATCTTGAAGATCAATAAAGACTTATTTTTTTGGGGGAAATGAATGATTTAGAAGATTTGTTGCAATATACACTATTTTTAGAACTTAAAATTCTAAATTTTTTCATAATCATAATGGTCAAGCTGAGATGATCGATTTAAAGGTCTATCAACACTGGATTTGCAATTTTTTTAATAGGACTGCAACCCTATCAAATCATTTTCTTATAGAAAAGGCAGGCATGCCATAACGCCTGCCACCTAATCTCTTTGAACGGTGATTCGCCGACTCAGTCTTTCTCTCTCCCATTTGTGGGCATTCTTACTGAACTGTACACCCTTAAGGCGAAGGTTTAGAGAGGGGAGTGCCTGTGCTTCAATTTCCTGAACTTGTCTCTCCTTTGAAAAAGTAAATCTTTTTCAATAAAATCATATGGGTTAAACCATGTGTTCCTGCACAACCTCAAGCTTTCTAACCTGAAGTTCCTAGAGATACCTACATAGATATCACTCAAGAGAGAGATATGGGTTCGGACTACGTTCACAAGCCCCATGCTGTGTTCGTGCCCTTCACTGCACAAGGGTACATATCCCCTATGATGCAGCTGTCCAAGCTCCTCCATGCCATAGGCTTCCACATAACCTTTGTCAACAACGAATTCAATCACAAGAGGCTCCTAAATCAAGAGGATCCGACCCGTTGATGGGCGTCCAAGGCTTTGTCTTCGAGTCGATCCCCGATGACGGCCTCCCTCCAGAATATCCCCGAGGCTTGCTACTACACCAGGCTCGTTGGAAATGGGAAATATTTGAATGGCTATTTTTGTTTTTGAGTAAATCAACAAAGTGGCTCATTAGCAATCCTCTCCATTAATAACCTGAACATTTGTTTCTACAGAAAAATGAAAATTAAAACTTCTTAAAGGAGACCTTTGATGCATAATGTTCAAGCATATCGAGAAAAAGTTCAACATTAAGCACAATACTCATCACAATTTATTGATTGGGATTTTGGTTTAGCACTATGGTTACGCTGTAACTCGATTTTGTTCAATAAATTTATTCACCTACCAAACTATAAATCACTATACTGATTAATTAAGAGTTGATATGCTTGCTTCAGGATTAGCTGCCTTGCTCCTTTTAGGGAGCTTGTGGCTTGGCTCAACAGTACAGAAGATTTGCCGCCTGTGAACTACCCGATTTCGGATGGGGCCATGAATTTTACACAGGCGGTATATTAGACTTATTCAAAAGTCCAGCCGCGTCTGCTGTATATATTTATGTATTTTCTCTTTTATTGTGATACACAAAAAATCAATTCGAAAATTTCCTCTCAGAGCACTGGTTCTCTGCCCTCAAATCTCTCTTATCTCTCTACCCCATGATCTCTCTTTTTTAAGCATACCTAGCCGATCCAATAACTCTCTCCTTGCAACTTCACATCTCTCTATATCCAGCTGTTATGCCTTCTCCCTCATGCTGATGTGCCTCTTTTAGTGTGTGTGCATGCGAAAATCCTCCAAATCAAGAGGGCAGAGGGTGAAGTAGAGTCCAAGTATCTCTCCGGTCTTGGAATTGAAAGACAAAGGCAAGCAATTGTTGATGGTGTATACTACCTTTTATACAGGATCAAGTGTTGTGTGCAGAAGCTCTAAAGCTGATGGGTTGATTTTTGCAAATAAAGTACGAGAAAAAGAATTGACAAAAAAACAAGCAACAAGCAACAAGCAGGAAATAAATAACAGAAAAAGAACATCAGAATTTACATAGTTCACTCCAAGAGTACTACATCCATGTGCACGGGAAGCAGAAATCCACTATACCAATGAATGTTATATCAAAGATTTTAGAACAAACCTCGACAAAAACCCAAGTCGAGTAAATCCTTTTAAACCACTCTCTCTTCAGTTTCTTTACTTTTGCCAACCATTACCAACTGCACTAGATAGAGACGCGAGATAAAAAAGAAACGTACTTTCTCTCTAAATAAAAGGGGAATAACCCAGAATCTCTATGGGAAACGCTTCTCTATAAGAAACAAACAAACCTCTCAATTTGCGGGGGTCTAAAAGAGGCACCATCAAAATGTTTCTATCTAAATGAAGTTTTCTCCTTGCTAAGAGGAAATTGCATCTTAGCACATGAGGCTCTAGCTCTCTCTCTCCAGAGGAACTATCATGCCATATGGTAACCCAAATAGGGCACACGTTCTCTATCTAAAAGTAGCCCATTATATAGAGAAAATAGACCCACCAAAAAAGCTCACAATGGGACCTTTCCATTCATTCTTTTATGAGAAACTAATCTTTATCTCTTTAAATATGGGCCTTCAAGTTCATTCTAATCCAAATAGAACTTATCCCAATAACCAACTCCTAAAGATTATCTAATTGGTTAACAATCCCACAAAATATGAGAAGATCTTAGTCCCACATAATATGGATCAATCTCAATCAATCCCATAAAATATGAGATTTCCATATGTGGGTGATTTTGGATAGCACCAAATTCAACAATCTCCACGTTGATATCAAAATTACCTGTTCACCATGCCAACATCCATTGGATAGCTTCATGAATTCTTCATCTTTTATCAAACAAATTTCTTCATCAATATTGTTGAAAAATAGTATTTGCCATCAAATTTCTCCACCTCGAACTTTACATTCTAGCCCTTTATTGCCTTACGATAAACCCCAAACTAGGGCTCTGATACAACTTGTTTTTCACGGAAGCTCTAAACCTGATGGGTTGATTTTGGCAAATAAAGTACGATAAAAAGAATCAATAACAAAACAAGCAACAAGCAATAAAACTAAAGTATGAAATAAATAACAGAAAAATAACATCAGGATTTACGTGGTTCACCTCAAGAGGGCTACAATAACGAG
Source organism: Amborella trichopoda (assembly GCF_054954075.1). NCBI lineage: Eukaryota > Viridiplantae > Streptophyta > Magnoliopsida > Amborellales > Amborellaceae > Amborella > Amborella trichopoda. Next base: position 19,802,172 of record NC_142340.1, read on the forward strand.
CACGACAAACAAAAATCTACTATATCAATAAAAGTTACATCAAATATTTTGGAACAAATCTCGAAAAAAACCCAAGTTGAGCAAACCCTTTTAAACTACTCTCCCTTCCTTTTCTTTACTTCTAGCAAAAATTACCAACAACACCAGATAGAGATGCAAGAGCAACGATAAACTTACTTTCACTTGAAATTAAAGAGAAACAACCCAAAATCTCTATGGGAACCGCTTCTCTACAAGAAACAAACAAGCCTCTCAATCTTCGAGAGTCTAAAAGAGGCACCATCATAATGTTTATGTCTAAAGGAAGCTTTCTTCTCTGTAAGAGGAAATTACGTCTTATGCACATGTGGCTCTAGCTCTCTCTCTTCAAAAGAACCACCATTCCCATATAGTCACCCAAATAGAGCACACATTCTCTCTCTAAAAATAAACCCTTATATAAAGAAAAGAGACTCACCAAAAAGGCTCATGTGAGGACCCTTTCTATTCTTTCTTTTATGGGAAACTAATCTTTATCTCTTTAAATATGGGCTTCAAGTTCATCCTAATCCAAATAGAACTTATCCCAATAACCAACTCCTAAGATTATCTAATTGGTTAATAGTAATCCTACATAATATAAGAATATCTCAATCCCACATAATATGGATCCCACAAATATGAGATTTCCATATGTGGGTGATTTTGGATAGCACCAAATCCAATAACAAAGAATTGAATCCATCAAATGTCAAAGGCTTTCTTCAAGATTCTGAAACTTCGTTGGAAAGATGTAAATTGTGCATATCAGGCTTTTTCCAGGAACCTCTATAATTGAGCTGGCTCTCAGCATTGGCGAGACATAGGTTCATCCAAAGTGGCTCTTCATTGCCTCTTATACATAACAGTGTTGACACAAGAAAGGTGAGCAACATCACGAAGACAGAGAAAGTCGAGAATGGCGTAGTTGAGTTCATTATGGAGCACTCTCAGGTCTCCGAGGGCATCAGGTCTACGGACTCTGTAACAACCTTCCATATCCCCTTCCTCAAAAGAAAATCAATTTTTTAGTTTATTTTTTTAGTTATATTTTTTTTGTTGGGCTTCTGTTTCCATGTCTCAAACTTTTGTGGGGCTTTTGTGCTTAATATCATCTGGAGTTATTTGTGCTCTCTCTCTCTAAAATAATAATAAATAAATAAATTTCGCTTCTAAATTCGTGTCCTTTCTTTGCTGTCCTTTGCATTCCTCTTCAACCGTCATGACAGAACCCACTCTCCCATTGGGTTCTTCTCATGAATCCCCACCACCCCCATCCTCTGAGACAGGGCTTTCCAATGTTCTTTCTGGAATCTCTGCGAATGCTTATTCATATTCCCCACATTACATTCACCATTCGGATAGTCCTAGGACTATTCTTGTCTCCAAAGTTCTTACTGGCGACAACTATGACAACTAGTCGCATGCTATGCATATGAATTTGAATGCCAAAAAAAAAATAGGTTTCTTAGATGGTTCTCTCGCTTGACCTGCAGTAGATTCTTCTACGTTAAACCAATGGTATAGGGCCAATGATATGGTCACGTCTTAGTTACTTAATGTTGTCTTTGGAGACATTTCTGACAACATCGACAATGGTGTTTCAACACATGATATTTGGGTTGAACTGCGAGAACAATTCTCTCAAAGGCAAGCACCGAGCATTTATTAATTGTCTCGTTGCATTTTCACTCTCCAGCAACACAATTGTTGAATTCTCACATACTTTAGTAAGATCAAATCCTACTTGGATGATCTTTCTTCCATCTCTCCCACCATGTTCCTATTGTACCTCCTAATCTATGACTTCTTTCAAGCAAGAAGAACAGTTGATGTAATTGCTTATGGGCCTCAATGACTCATACAACACGGTTCGTAGCCAGATCTTTCTCATGGATCCTTTGTCGCCAGTAAACAAAGCTTATAATCTACTGTTGCAGGAGGAAAGCTAGTGCAATCTGCATGTTCAACCATAAAGATTTGTTGATAGCTCTGTCAGGGCTGCTACTCGCAAGAGCAGTCTTGCCCTTCAACATTCTTCAACATAGCAGCAATAACAAGGAAGAGGCTACACTCACTGTGGGCATGATAATCTCCTTGTCCAAAACTGCTGGTTACTCCATGGTTTTCCAAAACGCAAAGGCAACAACAGACAACCACAACGAGGTGAACGTCAACAACAACAACGTCCTCCTTTCAGTCGCAAATTAAGACCTTCTCGCAAGCTGCAACTGCTCAAGCACCTTCCAATGTGGGCCTACTAGCCAACACGCCTACTTTTGACTGTGATGTCTCATCCACTATGTCCATGATTTTCATACCTGAACAATACCACTGACTTCTCTCCCTTGTTACCTTAGGTAGCTCCAATTTCGTAGCCAATCTTTCTGGTAAGAACCATTTTTCCTTTAATGTCTCTACTCTTGATTGGATTATTGATAGTGGTACTATTGATCACATGATTGGTGATCCTTCATTATTATCACAGTCTACCCCTCTTCCTTCATCTAAACATGTTATTCTACCAAATGGACAGCACATTGTTGAAGGGTATTTTTTGAAACTTGTTATCCCCAGTATGCATAAGGAGAGAGCAATTTGTGACCTAGGTATGAGGGTACCACAATGCCTATGGACCATTGAAGCAGTAGTATAATAAATCCCAATTTAGAGCAGAATTTTTTACAATCCTAGAAGGGCCTAAAAATAATCAAAAGCATAGCTAATGGTCTCCTACGAATACCTGCAAAGTTTTGTCGTCGTCTGAAGAAGTTAAGGCTGATCAGACGTCAAAATAGTTTTCAAAATTCTGCCTCTAGCATGTTGAAAGAAGACTCTGTAACTACAACCCTATCACCGAAGCTTCAAATGATCACCAGACCGTCCCATTGGATTTAGAATGTTCGAAGACCCCAGGGTGCCAAGTTTCGGCTTAATTAGACGTCTTTGGACCAATCTGTGGCCAACTTACCAAAAATGGGTAGGCCGCCACAATCCTGGCGTACCCTCCGCTAACCAGCTTCCACTTACGGAAACTTTGTTCCAATTTTGGGCTGAACTTATCATGGTCATATCTCCTTCATCCTGGGTCGGAATAAGCCCAATTTTTGAGAGGATGCTTGTCTCATCGGCCCAATCGTTTTGATATATGGCATGCCCAATGGCATGGCTTGAGCCAAGAGAAATCAAAGAAAGAATACCGTCATGGAAAAGCAAAAGTTGCAGGAATTTCGAAGAGGAAGGTCTCCTTGAACAAATAGCCGCATCACAGTATCCGACTGACCTGAAAATGGATGCATCATGACCACAAGGTCGAAGACTTCATTCAGGTTAAACCTCGCATGTGATGAATGGTTAGATTTAATGTATTTCAGGGATCAAGAAGAGGCAATTTTCGGTCACTGGAATCCCAATTCCGATCAAAACCCCCAATTAAGAAAGTGGTCATTTGGGTTCCAAATCGAGCCATTCTTTTTGCAAAATGATCATGATGACCTGCTTGTCAATCTATAGCAAATAAATTAAGGAAAATAATCAAGAAATAGGTGAGATCTTGAATATAAAATTGCAAGATTCTCACAAACATTGACGCCTCAAGTTAGCAGCCAAAAACCTCGATTCATGGCTCAAAATCTATACCAAAATGACAACCTCACCGAGCTCTACAATTTTTCAATATTATTTTGGCCGGACAGTGGCCAGAAGTGTTGGTTATTCGGCCTGTCAAGGCCTTAAAGCCAATAGTCTTAAACTCAGTGGGAGTTAGAGAGAGACTGAATCTAGGTGCTTGGTGCACTAGGGCCCAAATATTATACCTTGAGAATTTGAGGCATTGAGAGCATACGTTTTGAGAATGTGAACTCTCAAGGAGGTGTGAGGGTCACCTCCCAGTCAGGACTATATTGATTAGAATGTCTCATAGTTGATGTGATAAGCCAAGGCATGGAGAATCCAATCAAGAATAATAGAACCCAAGTATTGAAAAGAGTATTTGCCCCGCATGGAATGGTCGGCTAATGGGACTGGTTAGGTGCCTCGATCTTGCCTCCTCGGATCTAGATGATCGGGTGACATGTGTCTCGGGTTCGGAAGAACCTGGACCTGAGATCGCTCTCTTGGGAACCTTGTTCACAGAACAAGGGCAAATGTCTAACTAGTGAGAGAGTAATTTTGGATGTGAGGTGGGGACCAACCTCATATGGGTCTGTGACTTACTCAAGCAAACTTGCGTGGGCGCCCTCTTAGATCATGACGGAAAGCCCCCCAGCTGCTTCAGCTGGTTCGGAATTGCCTCCCTTGACCTGTAATATCCTTGTTTTCTGCACAACACTACTATGGTTAATTTTCAAGACAAGTGGGTGGAAGGACCCATTCTGGTCTTAGGGAAATACACCTTCATATGGCTGAGAAGGTGAGAAATTAGGGTGATGAAGTGGAAGGTTCAAATAAAGATCGAAAAGAGAAGAGAACTTGATGAAGGGAGGAGACTAGCATGATAGCTAGACAGTGACCGACTCAAAGTGGTAGCAAGACGGGCATGGTATTCAGGACCAGCAAGACGACAATACTACTCGAAACCGAGGCCGATATGACTGTCCTAATCTGGTGTGGCAGCAAGACAGGTATGGTACTCAAGGCCAGCACGATGGTGATTCTGCTAGACAGCCAGACCGCTATGGAGGTACTAGACTAAGTCAACCCTCAGTCAAGTGAGAAGAGGAGAGTGTGAAGAGAAGGCGAGAGACGGCGAAGAGCTGGGGTCCCAACGGCGCTAGGTGTTGCCACCCACAACAGTAGAATAACTGTGTGGTGACCCTTGGACGGTGCTAGACACTACTGCTCATGGCTAGAGGGTGAGTAGTGAACTACGGGCGGTGCTGGGCATCGCCGTTAGTAACACAAGAAGGCAGCACAACCCTTTGCAGGTGGTGATAGCCTCTTGTGAAGCACGCGACGATAGCCAATTGCTAAGCACGCGACGATAGTTCTTTCCAAGGCATACGACGATAGGCATGGGACGTAAGAGAAACCTGTTGATGGCGATGGCACTGAATGCACGAAATTGGCTATCATCGTCTGTGCTCTTCACTGAGAGCAGGACGATAGGCATGCTCTCAGTGAAGGGCACAACAGGGGGAGTGCCCTATGGGCGGCAACAAGTTTCACTGTCTGTGCTCTTCATTGAGACATCGTGGACACATCTACGGGTGACGATGACCAGCGCCGTCTGCGAGCCTCGCAGAGAGACCGAGATGGACGAACAATGGTGGAAAGAAGCTCACGGATGGTGCTGCCATCGCCATCTGTGACTTGTGAACCCACAGGAGGGGGAAAAAGAAAATAACAAGGCATGAATGGTACTGCCACTGCAGTGCATGGCCTTTGAGGGAGGCTCAGACGAAGAAGAAGAATGAAAAGAAGAGATAGAAGAAGAAAGGGAAAAAGAAAAGAAAAGAAGAGAGAGCAAGAATTACCTTGAGCTTGGGGTATTGATCCAAAAGTTTCTCTCTTCCTCTCTCTCTCCAAATGTGAACAACAATAGGCAAGATGAAAATTGTATTATGAAAGTGACGGGTTCTTCGTACAATAGTAGTATGTGATATATATAGAGTTGTGCCCAAACATGAGTGGATTGATCAAAATTAAACTTAATTTCTGAAAATGAAGATTTAATTGAATTAAAAGAAATTAGAAAAGAGAGAGAAAAATGACAGATTTGCCCTTTCCTAACAATTTGTAGAATTCCAAGACAGTTCATGTGCCCCCTAGAACGTGCATGATTTTTCATGGATGATCCGGGATTGTTTTGATGCCTATTTGATCAAAGACGATTATTTTCTTGTAAGGGCTCAGTATGGTGATCGATTTGATACCAACTTTGAGGCATGGATCGTGTTTTTAGGGCACAATCATGGGTCTTGAAAGTTGGATAAATCTTGAAACTTTGGATCGATAGTATGTTCGTTCCATGATTTTTTTCTATGATTTCCTTGCTGGATCACATTGAGCATGCCATCATGATCACGTGGCAATAAACGCAGCTCGATTTCGTGTGCAGACGAGGATTTTGCAACTTTGGAGTTTTGACCGGAATTTGGAAATCCAGTGCTAGAAATTGTCGTCATTTCATCAGATTTGTGTGTAGAATTAAACCATTCATCATGTACAGGGTTCAGGCAAGAGATAGCCCTAGACCTTATGCACGCGATGAAACTGGTTTCATGTTGATCGGGCTCACGAGTGGTGTGATTTGGCCACTCGAGCGAGGTGCGGCGCTGCTGCTTTTCTTGCAACTTTCTTCAATGATCAATAACTTCCCTCCAACGTTTCTTCGTGCTCAGACATCATCGTGTGGTGTGCCATATATTGAAACGCTCATCTTTAAGTGATGAACATGCTCACCAAATTTGAGCATGATTCAACTCGAGACAGGTGAGATATGAGCGTTGAAAGTCACTATTCGTGACTACCCTTTTAATAGAGTTTAATTGCAGAGTGGCCACATGGGAATAATGTATGGCTCCTTTTATTTGTCTCTTTTGCCTATAACTTCTTCTTGAAATGTTCGTTTTGTAATTTGTCCCCTGGGGGTTTTCAACTGTGCCGGATCTGATGGCGGTCAGGATGCAAGAGGCTGATTCTGCCGAAATCATTTCTTTATCTGTATTGCCATAGATATGTCAAAATGCATTGAAACTTGGCGAGAGACTTTTACGATCCTCATGAAGATCTTGACCAGTTCTGTGATCATTTTGAGACTGTCAGAATTTTCACTGTTTGTTAGGCTTCATTGACTGGGGACCCATGATGATGAAAAATGTCGTCCAACAGCATGCCCTGCTGAATGTTGTGCTTCTAGAGAAATGAGAAGTACGATCATTAGGGAAATTTTCTCTGGCTAGCCACAGGACTATGTGAACACCGAGGAGATCCACGCAATGCTGTAACTAGGATGCTCATATGTTTTAACGCAATGTACGGGTCCATCAGTGGAGATTTTAGGGGAAGAAAATACTTTTGAGGGATCTGTTGAAGTCCTCACCCTCAAGGGACTATTTGTGATTCTGATAGCTTGAGGATTTCGTAGGGACCTCATTGGTCAGAATCGGGCCTATTTGGCGGCCAAGTGTTATGAACCTTTGGTTGGTTGGCATTATTTGCTGCTACACCAGGTTTGCTTTTGCTGATTAGGGTATCTCTGTAGGTCCCATCCAGCGGGGTCCAGTTGGGTGCATTTGACCTGTTTCGAAGATCTGGGCCTGCCGGCTAGGGGAATTTTGGCGAGGCAACCTCATAGGCCCCATCTTATCAGGTCTAGTCGGGGACTTTTTACAGGCCTATCCCGAAGATCTGGGCTTGTCGGTTAAGGAAGGTTTTTAGTGAGACGATCTCATGACGAGGAATAATCGTGAAGTCTTTGGTAGGTTAGGCCCTGTCTTCTTCAATTTCTTGCCTTCGTGATGGTCTTTAACATTTTGGAGGGATCTTTCGATCAACATCCTCACCCTCAAGAACTCTCTTTACTTTTGAAGTTGGAGTGTGGGAGATCTTATGAGGCTCTCACTCTCGAGTGAGCCATTTTTTTTTGTGATTGGATGCTGGAAGTTGAGAATTTTATATAGACCTCATCTAGTTTTATGACTGTTTGGTAATGGGGTGTCGGCTGAGGCTGTGGTACTGTGTCAACCTTTTTTGTTGGCCCAAGTGCTCTTTTGCGGGTTTTCACTTGAACAGGGGAAGCAATGCTGTAAGGACGGTTTTCACCAAGTTCCTTTATTTTTTGGCTCTTTTACCGATGACCTTGTGGTCATGTCCACCCTTTTCATCCATTTTTACTCATGACGCCCTTTTGGGGTTATCACCGTACTGGGGTTTTTGTCCTCATGAAACTCTTTTACTCATGATTTTGTGACCATGCCCGTTCATCATTTTTACTCGTGGCATTCCCTTGTCCAGGTACACCATGCCCATTTTATTTTGTGAATGCGTGTTTAGGGTCATGCCTTCGAGACCTGTACGAAGCCTTATAACATCATGTGGTTAGCAAGTGCACTATAGTTCAAGGTCATACAACTGAACCATAGTGGTGATGAATGACAGTCTGTAGAGGCCGTGGAATGAGTATGGTGATGGTTTTGACTCACTTTGAGAAGATGGCACAAGGCTATTATGAAATATGGATGATGTACGAATGGTAGGTGAAAAGTAGTGACCCACTAACTAACGGCGAGTAGGGATAGCGAGATGGCTTACCGTTTTGCGAGCATGGATCAAACTCATTGGGGAATGTTTAATGATGGTGATATGAATGGACTCACTATGGAGGTAATGAACATGGTGCACACATGAACAAGTCGGTTTGGGAAGGCATGCATGAAGATGCACGTAAAGGGCGTGTGCACGTGTGTGGGGGTGTCTTTAAGGTCATGCCTCCTAGACCTGGGCGAAGCAGTTTAATGTCATGCGGCCATGACGTGCACTATAATTTAAGGTCATATAGCTTGGACCGTGGTTATGCAGTTTAAAGTCATGCAACTAGGACCTTGTAGTTTAAGGTCGTGCAACTAGACCTTCGTTATAGTTTAAGGGAATATAGCACGGACCATGGCTGTGCAGTTTAAGGTCATGTAGTACGGACCATGGCTATGCGGTTTAAGGTCATGCAGTACGGACCATTGCTTGGGTCGCCATGTTGATGAAGCTCCATGGGGGATAGATCTGTGGATAATCTAACTCCCTGGGGATAAAATAGATAAGGTTATAGACATGCAGAGGGGTTTAGATGAAGATGGTGGCCCTACTCTTAAGCGAAAGTGGACTTCGCTGGGGATTAAGAGGGTAAGTGTGACTCCCTAGGGATGATGAGTAATGATATGCATATAACTCTGCTGAGAATGACAGGCCAGAGCACAAATGCAACCCCACTGGGGGTTGAATTAAGAATGACCCAAACTCCCTTGGGATAGTTGGTCGCAATAGGATGTTACTCCTACTGGGGATGTTGGTGCGAAACAGATCCATTGGGGATTGAAGGGGTAAAGCGTGATCCCCTTTTTCTTTTGGATACACATATCTCCACTGGGGATGTTGATGAAATACACCTAGCGAAGAAGTGGTCCATCTTACAATTAAACTCATGCGTATGAAATATTTGTCACGTAGTGTGTTACAGTTTTAAGGTCTTGTAGCTCAGACCATGGCTATGCACTTTAAAGTCATGCAACCAGGACCATGGAGTTTAAGATTGTGCAATTAGACCTCCGCCATCATTTGAGGTCATATAGTTTCGACCATGGTGCTAAGCTTTGTAACATCATACTGCCAGAACGTGCACTATGGTTTAAGGTCATACAGCTGAACCATGGTTATGTAGTTTAGAGTAATGCAACGAGGACCCTGCAGTTAAGGTCGTGCAACTAGACCTCCGCTATAGTCTCGGGTCATATAGTTTGGACCATGCAGTTTAGGGTCGTACTCCTGGACCATGGTTGTGCAGTTTAAGGACCTGCAGCATGGACCGTTACGGTGAGTAGGGAATGTAGCTCCATGGGGCATAGAGCCATAGTTGGGGACTCGAATCCCTAAGGAGTGAGACTATGGTGTAGGAATGAACTCCCCGAGGATGTAGGATGATGGTTCAGGTGGGCGTGCCATGGCATGCGCACAACACTAGGTCTTTGGATGGTGCATGCGGCGTTAAACCTTGGGTGAATCACACGGCGTTAATCACTTGGTAAGGCATGCGGCGCTAGCTCCTTGATGAAGTGCGCGGCAATAACTCCTTGTCAAAGCGCATGACGATAGCTTCTTGACGAAGCGCATGGTGATAGGTTCTTGGCGAAGTGTATGGTGATAACCCCGTCGGATCTCGGGCTTGACTTGCCCTGGCCTTGTCTCATTGCTGTCAGAAGCTGGGGACTGGAGCATCATTTTGAATTTATGAAGAGCAGTTTGTCGCACTACTGAGTATAAAAGGGGAGAAACCCCATTTTACTGTTGTACCGAAGGGTAAAAGAGAATTTTTAGAGAGAGAGAGAGAACCAGAGTTTCCATTAAGAGTTTCCCAGCAAAAATCTGCAGAACCAAGGCCTTCAGGAGTTTTCTAACTAGCCTGACCAGGTCGTGGGCATTCACGACGTGTTTTGCGAACGTTCTCAGAGAGTGTTGAGACCTTTTGTGCAGGGAACAGGGGCTTGCGGAGCTTTGCCGAGCCTTTTTCGGCAAAATTGCAAGAGTCGCAGTGGTGCTCTATCAGAGTTCTAGTGCTCTTTCGATCGTTAAGTTGCAGAAAGGTCGGGGGACTTTGACTGTCCTCTAGTTATCGAAAGAGAAGAAGGAGGAGCAGCAATGGGCTCACCAGAACCACAGTGAAATTTCGGTGAGTTGTGGTGAACTGTAGAAGTGAGAAAACAAGGAGAAAGGAAGCCCGCGGGGTCACAGGGGAACTTTTTGCAGTTTTTTGCTAACTTCAGTTATCAGCGGAAGGGTTTTCTAGCAAGTAGGAGTGAATTCCCGGTGAACAGGGGAAGGTTGGTGAGAACTCGAGGCATCGCGAGGCCGTAACGGTCGAGGAGGAGAAGGGCTGTGGGACGACGAATGGTCACCCTCCGCATGTGTGGTGACAAGCCACACCGTGAGTGTCAGGTGCAGATTTTGAGGGACATGGTGTGCTGCCGCATGTGTGACTTGTGCAAACAGCTGGGGCACAAACATTTCTACTTTCAAACAGCGATAGCCCCGTAGACGTGAGACGAAGATGCCCCCTTTAATTGCGAGACGATGATAGCCCTGCTTTGGCCGTGAGACGGCGATAGTCCTCTTTTGACCGTGAGATGGCGATAGTCCCGCCTTCAACTGTGAGATGGCGATAGTCCTGCCTTCTGCGCATGGTGATACCATCTCAACGGGAAGACGATGATAGTCTTGCCATTAGTTATGAGATGGAGATAGCTTGCTAGCATTACGCCTTTGAGTGATCAGTCGGCGACACGCCTTTGTGAGCATACTTTTTGGCGACCACTTAGCATCCTTTGACAACGAAGCTTTTGATCTAATGGCCCAGCCTTTAGGTGCAGATGTGTAGAACCTCCCACAAGCAAGGGAGCTTGGCATCGATGAATTCACCGGCGAAAGCTTGGTGAGAGGTGAGCCAATCTGGCTCACTGAAAGCTTATGTGAATCTAGGTGGCGTTTGAGTGTCACTTTTGTTAGTGACCCCGTCCGATTTGGGGTGAGGGAAGATAATGACGACAATGTGAGGGTAGAGGAAGGGGTAGCCCTCCTACAATGCCTACACTGAAACATAGCCTCGAATGGGGACTTGTCGACTCTAGGTAAGAGGATGGTAAAAACCCCAGGCATGAAACGGTCTTCTGCTGGCCTGCGGGTACAAGGGGAGCACCATTACCTGAAGGGGTACTCTTCCTGGACCATAAGAGTGCTCAACCAAATTAGGGACATTCTGAAGCGTGCTTCCCTGCTAGACGCCATTCAGTGCTCGGTGGGCTACTATAATCGTTGGTCGAGCACGGTAAATGTGCTTTTAGAGACCTGGAGCCATGTTAGCAACACATGGCTGCTCGATTCGTGGAAAATCAAGGATATCTCTGCTAGATTTGTAATTCGTTGGTGGGCTGCCGCTCATTGGTAATATGTATGACGCGTTTGTGCCCCCAAACTCGATCATTTTTTGAGATGAACGAGTCGGGAAGGAAGACCCACCAGTTGAGCTTCAGGAGCTGTTTGGAATTTACCAGCTGCTCTGGTCAAAGACCAAGATGGGACGCGTCTCCTTCACCAAGTGGGTGGCCTTTTTCTATGGGGACTATGATGATGAAGCCGGTCCATCACCGAGTAAAGGGGAGAAAGAGGCCCCACCAGCATTTTAGCTGCGAAAGGAGAATGGGCACATCTTTCTGGCTGCTTATCTGGTACTTTTCTTGCGCAGTTTTGCTCTCCTCGGCGAAGCAAACATTATCCGTCCAGGCACTTTTTATGTGGCCTGTGACATGGCTATGGGGTGAAAATATGCACTTGCATAGCCAGTCCTTTGCAGTATCTTCTACAACTTAGGAGCCGTGCCTACGGGAAAAGTCTATAAAGGCGATGAAGGAGGGAATGACATAGTGGATGGCAAAGACTTCCCAGTGGACTTCAAGACACCGTTCCTCGTCCATTATGTATATGGTTGGCTTGGGGCTTATTTCCCAGGCACCTACCTCCGAATCGGAGAATTGGAGGAAATGATGTGCCCGTTTTTGCTGAGGATTGCAGGGCAGAAAGTAATCTTCCATACTCCCAGCCACGTGCGTAGTTTATTCTACAACGACCACCTCCACATGAGGAGGCCTGCCTTCCCGATAGGGCATCTCACAGACCGTGCCTTTATTGACGAGTTGGACAAGTGCCTGGATGGTGCTCCTACTTCTCATAAGGAGCTGATTTATATGCTGAGTGTGAGGGGTGGGGTTCTTCCCTATCATACCATTCACAGTGCGAAACGCGAGGGATATTTCCCTCATAGATTTGCTCGGCAGCACGTGCTCTATCAGGGCTGCCCATTCTCCGTATACTTTGTGAAGCGGCATAGCAAGGTAGCCCGTTGGAAGAAGGACCAGTTTGGAACCCACCGGGAGACTTAGCTCTCGAGGCACATTCGCACAACTTGGACCACGTGCTTGGATCTCACTAAGGTCAATAAGTATGCGCTTCCATATTTCAAAAGAAGAGTGCAAGTGACTGAAGCCCATGAACTCTAGTGGTGAATCACCAGCAAGGGGTATTGGGATGTTGGCCACCCCTAGAAAGGGGAGAAATCTCGCTGAAGAAAGGAGACGAGGCAGAGGAAGATGGCAAGGACTCCTTTGCGAGGTGTGGTATTCACCCTGAGCTTTCCTTGGGACTGGCGCACCCTTGGGTGGTCTCGCCAAATTGTCGTGGATAGGTCTCTGCCCCGGTTTCTCGACATGGAGCAGAAGACATAGAGCATTTTTGAAAATCTCTCTACTATTTTCAAATGGAAAGAGGGCTGCAAGGTTGCAGGGTATGAAGGGCGCCCAGTCCAAGATTTGAATGAGATGATAGGGAGCGGCCCTCATAGCAAACTCGCCGTCAGCTCTTCTCAAAAGGGTGCTTCTGAAACTACTGCACCCTCTCAAGCAAAGGGGAAGAAGAGGAAACTGGCTGCCCCGATTGTCCCTTGTGCACATGCTCGTCGGGCTTCAAAGAATAAGGGGCCCATGCGTCAAGTGGTCCGAGAACCGACAGATGGCTCTTCTCCAGTTGGTTCCTCGGAGTCTTACATATCTTCGGTGGCTTCTAATTCACCCTCTGCTCTAGAGGATTCATCTTATCTTTCTCCTGAGTCTTCCTCTGGCTCTCCCAAGGCTCAAGACGGTGCCGCAAATCCCACTGCCCCAATTGAAATTGCTTCAAACCAGGAAGTGACATCCATGGCTAAGGAAGAGGGCCCAGTCCCGATGGAGATTAATGGGGCAGTCGAGGCGGAGAAGGCCCCTGATGCTCAAGAGGTCACAGCACCTACCGAAGCGGAGGGTGAAGTCATGAAAGGGGAAACTTCAAGAGAGCTTGTGGTCATAAAAGAGGCAGACACCTCAAGAAGGAGTGCTCAAGCAGCAGGAGGTGGCTGCCTAAAGTTATGCTACTTTGAGGGACACAAAGGCAGGACACCCTCAGGGATCAGGCTTGGGGGAGCCAGTTGTTGAAGTGGCTCCCCCAGAGGATAAGGGGGAAGAAGGAGAGGGATAAAGTGTCGAATCTTTCGAGGTGGAGATGGCGATTCAAGAAGAGAGGAAGCAAGGAGAAATCACTGCCCTTGGAGAGGAGGCTACTGTGGTGCAGCCTGACACTGAGGTAGTAGATCCAGCCAAGGAGGTTAGCCTTTCCCCGGCTGAGGCTGCGGAGCTTACAGAGGGTGAAGCTACATCACCTAAGCATGAGAGGGTCGAACCCGAAGTGGTCATGATAGGGGATCTAAGCGAGAGTGTCGTTGCTGAGGTACCATAGCAGCCTGAGGTTTCCCCTGAATCTGGGGAGCCTAAGGCCTTGGCTGCAGCTAGAGATCGTCCCGCTATGGTTGCTCCTATTGTATTGCCCAGACCCACTTTCAGCTGGCTGCCAGGCGTCATTTTTGAGATGCTCTGAACGGGCCTCCAGAGGCTGAAGGAGTTGTCTCTCGAAGAGCTTGGAACAACGATCCTACAATTGAGGGGAATCGCCTTAGGGAGTGCACCCAAAGTCCTCCCTTACTTTGACAACATTGCCAATGAGCTAAAGGGATGGAGGATGAAGGCTCTGGAGGCAAAAAAGGCCACAACACGTCTAGATGGCTCACAGTTAGAGTCATTGGAGGCTTCCCTAGCACAGAACCAGGAGCTGGCAGAGGTCCAGGTAGGGGAGAAGGAAGCTACCATCTTTGAGAAGTCTGCTCTTGTCGACAAGCTGTAACGCGCCATAACAAGGTGCAGACCCTGAAGGCAAAGATTGCTAAGTGGGAATAGAAGCTTGACAATTTGGAGAAGGAGATAGCAACTTGGGAGGCCGAAGATAAGGAACTAGGCCAAAAGTTGTTGGACTCGAGTATTGCTTGGGTGAGCAGTTAGCCCTAGTGGAGCACGAGGCTGAGCTGGTGGATGAATTGAGAGTGGGCATCGAGCAAGAGAGAGCCTTGGCCAAAGAGTGCAAGGGGCGGTCAATGAGATCATTGATCATTTTTGACAACATTTTCTTTCTATTTTTCTCTTTCTATTGTAGAGAAAAGACACTTGTAATATTCTCTTTGATGAATGAAATAGTTATTTTCTTTTTCTATATAAGACATGTATGTTATTTTTCCTTCTTTTTCTATTTCATTGCTTCCGCCCTTTCATAATTGGAGGCAAAAAAGAATAGCCCACTCCTTGCTTCATCTTTTGGCAGCCTGTTGTGGCTTCAATGACCTCGAATGGGGGAGTAGCTGCCTCCTCACCCCTTCGTGTTTGATAGACAGGGGCTCATAGTCCATGGTTCTCATGATTTTGTGAGCCTGTTCACTGTAAATACTCCAATCTGGGGGAGCCTTGGTTTTGATTCGAGGTGCATTGCTTTTGAGCTTGTCATAAGTCTTAGTCTCAAGGGCAAACTCCTTCAAGTGCTTTGAAGCGACACGCATAACCTCCAACTGATTATGGAGGCTACAAAGCTCATATCTCATCTCGGCTATGGGGTCTTATTCTTGAGAGCCGGAGGGCTGACTCTTGTCCTCTTGTACCTCTTCGGGAGCCTTTGAGAGATGTAAGACCTTGTCTTGGCCGTTTATGATCACCTTATTCAAGGAGGATGGAATTTGGAGTACCTTCCTTGGTGATTGGTGTGTCAATTCTGCTCCTAAAAGAGTAATGGGGATATGCAGAACATTTTGCTGGTTCGACGTATAGGTTACCCTCAGTGCTGAAAGGTCTACCTCTAGGGGTTCCTTAGTCTCAGGAGTTGCTTCTCGCTTACCATTTTGTTCTGGCAAATTAGAAGTAGAGGGGGAAGCTTCATCTCTAAGGGATGACACCATGAGCTCGAAGAGATTGCAAGGTATACTTGGGTAGATAGGAGTCAAAGGGAGGATCTTGCCCTGTCTTTTCCTCTTCTTTGAACATGTCCATGATCATTCACCTCAGATCTTCATCATCATGAGGCGAGGATCCTATCTCTCTCACAGGCTTCCAATCATCATCCTTTGACTTTTTTGGTGCTGGAAGGTTTGTGACATAGTACTTAGCATCGACATAGTGAGTCTCAGCTACTGGGAATGGTCTCTTATCAGCATAGACCATGTGCTGTCTCCCATCTCGGCTATACTTGAAGCATTGGTGGAGTGTGGAAGGAACCACCCCCTGATCGTGAAGCCAAGGGCGACTGAGGAGGACATTGTAAGACGTATTGGTGTCAATTACATGAAACTGAGCGTAATCATTGAGGTCAATTATCTTGAGGAGAAGACGAACTGTTCCAGCTGGCTTTCCTTCTGATTGGTTGAAGCCCTTCACGGTGATGTGGGTAGGAGTGAGATCATCGGATCCTAATCCCAATCGAGTGAGGATCCTTCTTGGGATCAGGTTGACTACTGACCCTCCATCCATCATGATCCGATTGATAGGGAAAGCATGTAATTCACCATTCAAGAAGAGGGGACGATTGTGAAATTTGCCTCCCAACTAATGGTCATCTTCGAAAAAAGGAGAATTCTAAGAACCCACTCAGAATGGTCGGTCAATCTCAATAGGCTGCACTTCAGTATCGTACACCTTTGGGCTAGAAAGAGCTAGCACCGAGGCATTCAATAGTCTCTAAACAACAGAAGGGCATCATAGATACTTAGAAGGGATGGAAGCTTTCTCAAGTGCCCAATTACGTCCTATTTCACTTTATCCTCATTAGTCTTTTGTGTTCCTGATTCAGTCATTGGTGTAGGTGGTAGGGTAGGTTTAGGAACAGGCTTCGATTGTGTTTTGGTTTGTGACTCTGGCTGACTTTGTTGTTCAGCCGGTGTGGTCTGGGTTGATGGGAAAGTAATAGGGACTTGTATTAAGAATATAGAGGTTTGAGGTTGAGGTTTTAGGGAAAAGTGAAGGATCAGAAAACTTGAGGACCTTGCGTTTTTGAATTGTGAGCTGAAGCTTCTTCCCCGATCTTATGCTCATTTGCCCCATGTTGGATGGTACTTTCAAGGTCTGCACCATATGGGAGGCCTCCTTGGAACAAGGGTTTGAAGATGGCTCGGTGTTGGCTTGGGCCGTCAGAGCATTGACGACGGTTAAGAATCCATCCGCCTGGGCCATCATCTTTCTTAGGTGCTTCCGCTGCGACCTGATGATATTAGTGCCTTCGATCTCTCTATTAGAGCGTCGAAGTCTGGGCACTGTCGACCTGCACCTGTGAAAGAAATAGAAGAAGAGGGAGGAGAAGAAGAGTTAGAATGCTCTAGGTAGCTTTTTACGTCATCGCCAGAATTGGACATGTGCAGGGGATATTTTAAGTCTTGCCCCGGCTTTGATCGTTGTGGGGTGCTTTTAGCATCGTCACCTATATTGGACGACTGTCGAGCTGTTGATGACTCAGGGACGTCCATCTGATTGGACGACGGGATAAGGCGAGCTGTGCCTGGGATGAAGTCCTATGAGGTTGGTAGCGGAGGAAGGGGCTCGAGAAATTCTTTCTCAACTGGGGGCTAAGGAAGACGATTCCTTTGGTGAGATGACCTGGGTGCTCGATCCAGTAGTCACTTCGATTAATATTTTTAGGAGGGTGTGACCCTATTATAGGACTGTTGCTTTCCCTCGGCTTGAGACATTTGTGCCTTGGAGAGGTCCAGGGTTTGAGGGGCGGCGTTCTTAGTGTCAGTCACGGTGACAGTCGCACTGATCACCTCTTTTTGCTGGTTGCTCTGATTGTTGGAGCGGGAGTTCGAGCTAGAGGGTTGCTGGTGAGATCCACCATGGTGCTTGGATAGACCTTCTTTACGAACTGCTTTAGATAAGAGCTCTGACGTGGAGGGTAGATTGGAGACCTCGACATACAGGGTGATCTTGGGCAGCATATTTCTTATACAGATCTGAACTGCTTCTTTTTCGGTCATGGGAGTGGCATGAAAGGTTGCCAACTCTCTCCATTGGGCAATGAACTTGTCAACCAGCTCACCAAGGTCTTGAGTCAGAGTGAGGAGCTCATTGGTCTCCATGTTTCGCTGGACTTCGTAGAAGCATTAGTAAAACAACTGCTCCATTTCTTTCCACATGTGTAATGAGTTTGGAAGTAGCTGAGCATACCACTGGAAGGCTTGCCCTTCGAGAGTCTCAACGAACTGACGGAGGAGGAGTCATCCGTTAGTCGCTGTCTCTCGATAAGCCGCTTAGAAGTGGGCGGTATGTTGGTGAGCGGACGTAGTACCGTTAAAAAGGGGGAGTTTCCCTTTTTGATAGTTTGGGGGAAATGGCACCTATTTAATGTACAAGGGGTACGAATTTTGGTATAGCGATGCTTCTTGCATGTCTGGGACCTTGTTCTTGAGACTGTAGGCCACCATGGCATCTATGTCGGTTTGGGAAACCCCGTGGGAAGCAAAGCTGTCTTGAGTAGCAGGTGGGGGAGTTTGCTTAGGAACTGTGTCTTCACCAGACGGAGAATCGGTCTCGTGGTGAGAGGAAGGGGACCTAGAGGCTTCTAGGCATTCCATCTTTTTGAGGATGGACGGCATCGTTACCTTGAACTTGTTCATCCGTTCTTCTTGGGTGTTCGTCCGGCTCGTTGATCAACATTGACCGTTTCTTTTAGAAGGTTAGAGCCAGGTGGAGTAGTGGATTGTTGGGGTTGGCGAGTCGTACGAGGCAAGTCAGTCTGCAGGGCCTCAGCATGCCTCGATTGGACTCGAGCCTTATACGTCGACCTTGTGAGGACCAGTTCTCGACGATCTTGGGACCGTGGCTTCAGGGCAGTGTTCACCGAGCAATATTCATGGACCTGCTCAGGTTCTGAAATTCGAAGAGGGAAAAAAGGATTATGAGGCAAGAGGTAACCAAGAGTGGTAACCTCAACTTTCTTAGAGGTTTCTCTTATCAGGATCTGCAGGCCCCTCTTCTGTTTAATCTTGAGGCTGCTGTGGATCCACCCCAGAATTGGGCATGAGATTTAGACTGCCCCACTTTTCTTAAGCATGCGAGGGCTGTGTCTATTAATTGGAGCAAATAGTGGGGAAGGAAACCTGGGTTTCTTCCTTGGAGGCTGGAGGCCTCTGTCAAAAATCAGACCGTTGCCCCAAATTCCATTGTGGTGTCCGGGTGCATGCTTGACTTGAGGCGGCTGACTCAAGATGATACTCTAAGGGAAAACCTTTAAGTACCAGGTATCGAGGTACTTGCCTGATGAAGGAAGAATGACAGAAGAAGGAGTTGGTTCATGACTCCGCCTGAGTCGAGATCAGAGCGAAACATGCAAAGCTGATGTGAGTTCACCTTGAGGTTAGCCGTTTGGGTGACTTGGGGGTCAACCCAGGCCCGGTCAACTGGCTTGACCTTGAGCTTGTGCTTGTGAGGGACGAGGCAGAAGCTTATCTCTTAAAGGTTGAAGATGTGTGTGCTGAGAGGGATGACAGAGCGGTTGACCCTTGTTCGCTCGAGCAGACGCAAACTTGGCGCTGCCCCGAGCTGTGGGATGCAAATGTATGTCGCATGCAGGGTGGCTCGAGAAGGCCCAGCCCTGGACGTGAGCTCAAGGCAGCATGAAAGTTGCCCCAAGGTGTGGCTCGAGTGGTTGGACTACGAGCCTTGAGGTGTGTGTGAGAGGTAGCAGCTGTAGAGTCTCTGCCTCGATGCATCAAGCCTCTAGATATAGAGGTTTGGAGTGGTGAAAGAGTATGGGGGATTGCCTTACGGTGATCCTCAGAAGCGACGTTAACCTCTTTGCCTCTCGCGAAAGCAGTCGGGGCAGCCTTTCGATGTACCTCAGCAATATGACAGGCATGAGACTTGCTTGTAGCAGGGTGCATGCTGTGTTCGGTAGCAGTTGTGCTACCAATGTGGGGAGCCTTAGTGGAGAGTCCACCAGGGCGAGAAAGCAGGGAGTCAAGGACCTTTAAGTTGCTTCTCGCACTGACCCAGAAAAGAACCTAGGAGCCGGACTGTGAGTCTTGACTCAGAAGGAGTGTAGGGAAGAAAACTTGAGCAGTTCGCTTCCTTGAGATAGTCACGAATGTGGGGATAAGAAAGTCCCCCGACCCCAATGAACGGGTTGAATAACCCAGATGTCATAGAATGTAATACAAAAAGTTAAAGGTGATACTGAGTAAAAACGAGCGAACCGACGAAGGGGTAATAATTCCCCAGTGAAGTGGCCAAGCTGGTTAGGTACCGATCTCGTCTCCTCGGATCTAGGTGATTGGGTGACACGTGTCTCGAGTTCGGAAGACCTGGGACTTGAGATCACTCTCTCGAGAACCGCATTAACAGAACAAGGGTAAGTGTCCAACAAGTGAGAGAGGAATTTTCGATGTGAGGTGGGGACCAACCTCACCTAGGTCCTTGACTTACTCGGGCTGACTCGCATGAGAGCCCACTTAGATCACGATGGAAAGCCCCCCATCTACTTCAGTTAGTTCGGAATCACCTCCCTTGACCTGCAATCTCCTTGTTTTCTACAGAACACTACTATGGTTAATTTGCATGACAAGTGGGCCGAAGGACCCACCCTTGTCTTAGAGCAATGCACCTTCATATGGATGAGAAGGTGAGAAATTAAGGTGATGAAGTGGAAGGTTCGAATAAAGGTCGAAAAGAGAAGAGAAATTGATGAAGGGACGAGACTAGCATGACAGTCGAATAGTAATCGACTAATGGTAGCAAGACAGGCATGGTATTTAGGACCAGCACGACGATAATACTACTCGAAATTGAGGCTGATATGACTGTCTTAATTTGGTGTGGCAGCAAGACGGACATGGTACTCAGAACCAACACGACGGTGATATTGCTTGATAGCCAGACCGCTATGATGACACTAGACTAAGTCGACCTTCACTCAAGTGAGAAGAGGAGAGGGTGAAGAGAAGGTGAGAGACGGCAAAGAGATGGGGTCCCGACAGCGTTAGGTGTTGCCACCCACAACTGTGGAGTAGCAGTGTCGTCACCCTTGGACAGCGTTAGACACTACTGCTCACGGTTAGAGTGTGAGTAGTGAACTACAGGCGGTGCTGGGCATCGCCGTTGGCAACACGAGAAGGCAGCATACCCCTATGTGGGTGGCGATAGTCTCTTGCGAAGCGAATGTCGATAGTTCTTTTCAATGCACACGGTAATAGGCATTGGTCGCAAGAGAAACCTGCATACGATGAAGGGCACTGAACGTATGAAAGAGGCTTGCAGATGGTAATAGGCATCGGATGCACGAAGGAAGCTCACAGACGGTGATAGACATCGAGTGTGCGAAAGAAGCACATGGACAATGATAGGTGTTGCCGCGATCTCTCCTTAACGGCGACAGGCATAGTTGCCTTCGATAAGGGCGCAACATGGGGAGTCCCCTACGGGCGGCAATAAGTTTCACCGTCTGTGCTCTTCATTGAGACGTCGAGGACACATCTGCGAGTGGTGATGAGCAGCGTGTCTGCGAGCCTCGCTGAGAGAAAGAGATGGACGAATAGTGGGGAAAGAAGCTCGTGCATGGTGTTGCTATCGCCATGTGGGACCTGTGAACCCACAAGAGGGGGAAAAAGAAAACAAAGAGGCATGCACGACACTGCCACTGTCGTGCATGGCCTCTGAGGGAGGCTCAGACGAAGAAGAAGAAGAAGAAAAAGAAGAGAGAGAATAAGAAAGGGAAAAAGAAAAGAAGAGAGAGAAAAATTTACCTTGAGTTTGGGGTACCAATCCAAAAGTTTCTCTCTCCTTCCTCTCTCTCTCCAAATGTGACCCAACAGTAGGCAAGATGAAAATTTTATTAAGCAAGTGAAGGGTTCTTTGTACAATGGTAGTACGTGGTATATATATAGTTGTGCTCAAACATGGGTGGATTGATCAAAAGTAAACCTAATTGCTGGAAATTAAAATTTAATTGAATTAAAAGAAATTAGAAAATGGGGTGCAAAATGATAGATTTGCCCCTTCCTAACAATTTCTGAAATTTCAAGACAAACCTTTTGCTACCCTAAGACGTGCATGATTTTTAATGGATGATCCCTGGTTGTTTTGATACACATTTGATTGAAAGATGATTGTTTTCTTATAGGGATCGGCATGGTGATCAATTTGATACCAACTTCGAGCCATGGATCATGTTTTTTTGGCACGATCATGCATGTTGAAATTTGGATGAATCTTGAAACTTCATATCGATAGTGTGCTCATTCCTTGATGTTTTTCTGTGATTTTTCGCTGTATCCCACTGAGCATGCCGTCATGATCGCGTGGCAACAAATGCAGCTCAATTTCGTGTCGGAACGAGGATTTTACAACTTTGAACTTTTGGTCGGAATCTGGAATTTTTGTATCAGAATTTGCGGTCACTTCATCGGTTTTGTGTGCAGAATTCGATCGTTCATCATGTACGGGGTTCGGACTAGTGATAGCCCTTACGCTCACAATGGACCTAAGTTCATATCGATCAGGCTCGCAAGCGGCATGATTTGGCCACTCGAGAAAGGTGCGACGTTGCTGATTTTTCTACAACTTTCTTTAAGGATCAGCAACTCCTCTCTATCGTTTCTTCATGCTCGGGCGTGCCACATATCAAAACGCTCGTCTTGACGAGACGAACTTGCTCACCAAATTTGGGCACGATCCGAATTGAGACATGTGAGATATGAGTATCGAAATTCATTGACCGTGACTGCCCCTTTAGTAGAGTTTGCTAGGTGGCTGCACGGGAATAGCGTGCGGCTTCTCCTGTTTTTCTCTTTTGTATATAACTTCTTCATAGAATGTCTGTTTAAGCTGTAATTTGCCCCTTGGGGGTTTTCAATCATCTCGGATCCGATGGTGATAGTCCTACAACAATTTGATGCATCAAAAATATAGTTCTAGTTATAGGGTCCGTTTTAGGGTGCAATAGGCTAATTCGACCAAAATTATTTATTTGTCTGCACTATGTTGGACATGTCGGAATGCGACGAAACATGGCAAGAAAAATTTAGAAGTCCTCATGAAGATCTTGATCAATTCTGGGGTCATTCTGAGACTGTCGAAATTTCCACTGTTTGTTAGGCTTTATTGATCGGGGACCCAAGATGATGAAAAATGTCTTCTAATAGGAACATTAGCTTATATCCTAATATGAGACCATTCCATGGCATGTGCACCCACATTCGTATGGAAAAGTTACTCTTTTATAATATTATCTGACTTAGAAGATCTAGTGTATATGTACTTTGAGAGGACCCCTGTATTTGAATAGGAACATGTCCCATAAGGGTGGACTTGTAATCCATTGAACCTCTGGTAACTAAAAGCTCTGGCTCAACGATTTGATGTGAACAATTATATGTTCATTCCATATACTGTGCAGCATAGGTCCATTGGCTTGAGACACCGGTGGAACGCTATTCGGGTTAGCCCCATGGAAGACTCCGACTAGTGTTATAAGTCTAGAGCTCTCATTTACCTTTGGCTCATTTTAATCTAAAATTAATGATAATTTTTTTTTATAATGATGAGAAATTTTGTAATAATTTTGAGAAATCATTTAGAAATTTTTTGAGATTTTTTGATAATTTTTCAGATTTTTTTAAACAATAAAAATATGATTTTGAAATTTGTTTGACATAATTACCAAACAAAGACATTCTATGGAGATGCCACATGGATCCCAAGTGGCCATAGGGATGCCACGAGGCACCCGCACCTTCCCACTCGTGGATTACATTATACTGACATCATATCCATGTCGGGACCTATTTGTCATTAATTCTTTTATTGGTATTATGTTATAACATGTTATCTTGTTATTTAAAGTGTTATATCTTGTTATAACTTAAGTTTGATTTAAGTCACATGTTTTTGTTGGCTCATATGTGTCATTTTTGGCATGTGTGAAGTCA
This sequence comes from Amborella trichopoda, assembly GCF_054954075.1. NCBI lineage: Eukaryota > Viridiplantae > Streptophyta > Magnoliopsida > Amborellales > Amborellaceae > Amborella > Amborella trichopoda. Next base: position 19,825,762 of record NC_142340.1, read on the forward strand.
TGGGATTTTGAGAATTAATTTAATTCATATTATTATCGACATGTAATTTTGTAGCATGTGGGTATATCTTATGTGGCATCACCTTATGGGCTTGGTCCAAGTGAAACTTTAGTGTTGTAAAAATCCTATTGGTGATGTCATACGATATTTTATTCACATGTGTGGATGTCCCATATTACCTTTATATTCATGTCCTTGTATTCTAGTACCTCTCACAAATTATTCAAGAACCATGGGCTTAAGTGTAAACATGAATTTGGACTTAATGAGAAATAAAACATGGAGATAAGGGCTTCAAGGTAAAATGACTCTAAACCTAGGTTTTATGGAGTGAAGGGTATCAAAAGCTCATCCATTGACCTTGGTGATAAGATATGAATGAGTGGCTTGGATAGAAGCCTCTCATGTGCCATTGATCTAAGGCATCAAGGTTCAAGATCAAATTCATTTTTATGCTCTAAGTATAAAAGTAATTTATGGGATCAATTATAACCCTAACTTGAGTATTCACTTCAAAGAGAGAGAGAACGCCTTTACAAAAATGTAGCCACCAATGAGACTATTTTCTTCCTTGAGTTTTCATTTGAAACCCTTCCATGGAGTAGTCCATCATTTATATGATCAAGCCCATACTATTGCCTCATTAAGGTATTGATTTTTCTTCGTATATTTGTAATTCCTACATCATTTCCATTATCAAAGCTTGTTGTAATTCTTAATTTACAGTAGCTTTCTTTATTTTTAGTCATAAAAACTTGATATTTGAAGAGTCTCAAAGCAATAGTGTAGTCCATACACATAATATGTGTAGACCTGCTTGCTTACTCCCTGATCTTGAGTAGTTTCAACTTGATTTCTTGATCTTATTTTTTTGGAATTTTTACTGAGAATATACAACTAATGAGAGGTTTATTTCATCATAATTGAGCATATGAAATAGTCCCTTGAGTTCCTTTTTTTTTTTAATGTTGAAATGTTCGTGTGGTCCCTTATGGACCACATGGTGTAGTTTTACCATAACTTCCTGATTTTATGTAATATCTCTCTTTAACTTTGAAGGGATATTTTGATACATGTCTCTCTCATGATTTGATCCCCATTAAGTAACATAAAAGTGATCATTTTCTTCCCATTGGATTCATCTCCTTGAGTTATTATTATCACCTGTACTTTAGACAATGGGACAAAATTAAGTCCTCAAAAGGCCCTTTCGTGGCCCAGGCACAAGGGGTTCAAAACAAGGTTTCCCCATGTATGTTTAAATGTTAATTTTATGTATTTATAGTTATTTAATAGATTCATGATTAGTTAAATTGAGTATGTTGTGTGTATATTGAGATTGTTATTTAATCTTGTGGTATGAACTTTATTGTTACGCGTTATGGTTTATGCGAATTGAAATCTTATCGAATTATTATGAGACATTATGATATATGATGAGGCTGAAGAATGAAGATGAAATTATCATATAATTTTGATATAATGAGGAATTGCAAGTGCAAGTCATGCAATATGTTGTAGAGATGTACATTGTGAATATTTGAATACTTTATTGAGCTAATTGTATTTTTGAGTAAGGAATTTGTAAGGGACCTATTAGGGTTAAATTTTATTATTCAAATATGTATAAACCATGTTTGTAGGCTGGAATATACGTATTATGGTCTTTTATTGAGATACTCATGCATTTTAACCCTTGAGTTTTTATACAATGAAATTCTTTTAAAAGATTGCATTTCTAGCCCATTGGTATTATACCACCAATAGGAAGGACCCCATGACAGCCACGAGAAGTTCACGTGAGTTCGTGGCCATGGCAAGGACTGATTTGAAATTACTTAGCTTGTTGTGGGCGAGGGATACAATCATCATTTTGTTCCTAATTTTTAGCATTTGTTTAATTTAGAAAATGTTTATTTTTTAGTAATTAGGTTAGTTTTTGAGCAACCCATGTTTCCCATGGTTGCCTACATAAATCCAGCTTGTAATAACCTAAGGGTTGGCTCTTTTGACCTACTTGGACCAATTAATTCATATTAAGTGTTTCCCCTTTATTATTTTCGTGTGCCCTTCTTGTGGAAAAGAGGAGAGAGAATATTTTTTTCACTACTCCTGGTCTTAGTTGTCGAGCTAAGATCTACTAGGTAACCTCACCTCTCTCCCACGTGTGAATTAGGGGGAATGGTAACTAGCCCCGACTTTCTCTCTTTCTCTCTCCTCTCTTTTCCTCTCTCTTATTTCTCTCTCCTCCTCTCTCATCTCTTTCTCTCTCCTCTTCTATTTCTGTGCCCCTCTTCTTTCTCTTCTCTTATTATCTATCTTTCTCTTCTCTCTCTTTTGCTTCTCTCTGCTCCTCTCTTTCCTATCCTCTCTCTCTTTTTTCTCTCTCCTCTTCTTCTTATATCTTTCTCCTCTTTCTCTTCTCTTCTCTCTCTTTGAAAATTTTCCTTTGGCTTATTTCTTTTTTCTTCCTAACCACAGGACCACGTGAATGCCGAGGAGAAATCCACGCAATGCTGCAAATAGGATGCCCAGACGTTTGGACACATTTGTCGCAGATCCATCCGTGGAGACTTTGGGGGAGAAGAGACTTTGAGGGATCTTGTCGTGGTCCTCACCGTCAAGGGACCATATGGATTAGTTTTTAATGTCTTCACCCTATCAGACAGCTTTGCGACATGGAGAGATTGGTATTTACAGTCCTTACCCTATCGGACGGTACTCTTGGGAGCCATTTGTGTTTTTGATGGATCTTTTGTTCATTGTCCTCACCCTCGGTACTTTTTTTTCTTTTTGATGTTGGGGGATCTTTTGCTCATCGTCCTCACCCTAGGGACTCTTTTTGTTTTTGGAGGGATCTTTCGGTCATCGTCCTCTCCCTCAAGGACTCCTTTTTATTTTGAAGGGATCTTTCGGTCATCGTCCTCACCCTAGGGACTCTTTTTCATTTTGGAGGGATCTTTCGGTCATTATCCTCACACTAGGGACTCGTTTTTATTTTGAAAGGACCTTTCAGCCATCGTCCTCACCCTAGGGACACTTTTTGATTTTGGATGGATCTTTTGGTCATCATCCTCACCTTGAATGACTCTTTTTTATTTCAGAATTTGGGATATCTTGTGAGGCTCTAACTCTCAAGCGAGCTATCTTGTGTTCTGATTGGATCATGACAGCTGAGGATTTTGCCAGAATTATGTCTGTTTAGCAATTGGGCACTGACTGAGGCTGTGATGCTGGTGTCGACCTGCTTTATCAGCCCAAGTGCCCTTTACGGGTTTTCACCTGGATTGGGGAAGTGGCGCCGTAAAGACAGTTTTCACCAACTTCCTTTAGTTTTGGGCTTTTTTACCCATGACCTTGTGGCCATGTCGACTATTTTTATCCGTTTTTGCTTACGACACCCTTTCAGGTTTGCACTGTGCCTGGGTTTTATTTTTACGAAACTATTTTACTCATGGTTTCGTGACCATGCCCGTCCGTCATTTTTACTCATGACGTTCCCTTGTTCAGGCTTGCCCGTTATTCTTTTTTTTTTGTCTCTTTTTTTTTGTGAAGGCGTGTTTAGGGTCATGCCTTCGGGACCTGTGCAAAGCATTTTAACATCATGCAGCCAGGATGTGCACTATAGTTTAAGGTCATACAGCTGGACGGTGGTGGTGATGAATGACAGTCTATTGAGACCATGGAGTGAGTATGGTGGTGATTATACTCACTTTGGGGAGATGGAACGAGGTTGCTTGTGAAGGATGGATGACGTATGGAGGGTAGGTGAAAAGTGGCGACCCACTAGCTGACGACGAGTATGGATGGCGGGATGATTCGCCATTATGTGAGTATGGGTGAAACTCACTGGGGAATGATGGATGGTGGTAATGAAGTGAATGGACTCACTGGGGAATAAATGAAGGTGGTGTGCGCACACGATAGGGTCGGTTAGGGAAGGCATGCGTGAAGAAGCATGTAAAGGGCATGTGCGCATGTGTGGGGGGCAAGTTTAAGGTCATGCCTCCAGAACTTGTGCAAAGCGGTTTAACAGCATGTGGCCAGGACGTGCACTATAGTTTAATGTCATATACCTTGGACCACAACTACAGTTTATGGCCATATAGTTTGGACCACAACTGTGCAATTTAAAGTCATGCAGCTAGAACCATGCAGTTTAAGGTCATGTAACTAGATGTCCGCTACAGTTTAAGGTCAAATAGTTTGGACCACACAGTTTAGGGTCATGCTCCTAGACCACCGCTATAGTTTAAGGTCATATAGTTCGGACCATGTAGTTTAGGGTCATGCACCTAGACCATTTAGGTGGGTCGCCATGTAAGTAAAGCTCCATGGGGGATAGAGACAGTGGTTCAGTGAGAAGCAGACCCACTAGGGATTAATGAGGTAAATATGTCTCGACGAGGATAATGGGCAATGGTATGCATTTAACTTCGCTGAGAATCACAGGTCGGAGGACAGATATAACCCCACTGGGAATTGAAAAGATAAGAATGACCCTAACTCCAATAGGGATAATGGGCTTCAATAAGGACGTGACTCCTACTGAGGATGAGGGATAGTGGCTTGCATGTAGCTAGACTGACAGTCTAAAGTACAGGTGTAACTCTAATGGGGATAGTGATAAAATACACCCGGTGGAGAGGTACGTCCATTTCACAGCTTAAAGTCATGTGCATGGATTATTAGTCACGTCGTTTAACGTCTTGCTATAGGGACATGCGTTACAAATTTAGGGTCTTGTAGGTTGGACCATGGCTATGCAGATTAAAGTCATGCGGTTAGGACCATGTAGTTTAAGAACATGCAACTAGACCACCGCTATAGTTTAAGGTCATGTAGTTTGGACCATGGTGCTAAGCCTTTTAACATCATGTAGCCAGGACGTGCACTACAGTTTAAGGTCATCCAGCTGGACCATGGTTATGCGGTTTAGAGTCATGCGGCTAGGACCATGCAATTTAAGGTTGTGCAACTAGACCATGCAGCTTAAGGTTCTGCAACTAGACCTCCGCTATAGTCTAAGGTCATATAGTTTGGACCATGCAATTTAGGGTCGTGCGCCTAGACAATTTAGGTGGTAAGGGAATGTGACTCCATGGGAGACTGAGCCGTAACTAGAGAATTGATTCCCTGAGGATATGACGACTGTAGTGCAGAGAATGGGACCCCTGGGGATGCAGAATGGTGGCCTGCTCGCTGAGGATAACAGGTCCTGATCTCGGTGTAGCTCCACTGGGAACATCGAAAAGACCCCAGTTGGTAGTACTTGAATCTGGGTTACGCACGACACACCATGCTAGGCTGAAGCAGATGGGCGACTCTGGGATGGGGCTGAAGCGTGACGCTAAGCCAAGGAAGACGTGCAACAAGGCATGAGAAAAACACCGTGGCGTTAAGATATTAAGGAGGCACAAGACGTTAGGCATTTGGTGGATCACACGGCGTTAACTCTTTGCGAAGCACATGACAATAGTTTCTGGTGAAGCGCACGACGATAACTTCTTGTGAAGCGCACGGCGATAGATTTTTGTGAAGTGCACAACGATAGGTTCTTTAGTAAAGCACGCAATGCTAGGCATTAGAGAAGCACATGATCACCCGGTGTTAAAGCATAGACGACAGCAGGTTCATGAGGCACAGGCGGCAGCGACTCACATTCGGGGCTCGGGTTTGACCTGCCTTGGTCAGAGCTTATTGCTGTCGGAATATGAGGATTGAAGGGTCATGTCGAGCTTGTGAAGGCCAACCTGTGTAACTCTCATCTATAAAAAGGTAAAACCCCATTTTACTATTTCACTTTTGGTAAAACAGTGTGAAGGAGAGTTAAAGCGAGAGAGAACTCCCAGTAAGAAAATTTCGACGAAACTGTAGTGCACAGGGACCTTCTAATCCAGCCTCGGCAAGTTTGGAGGATATTCCCTAGGTGCTTACGAAAGTCTTCAAAGAGTGTCAGGGCTTCTGCGGAAGGTAACAGGGGCTCTACAGGGATTCACCGAGATTTGTTTCGGTGAAGAATGGTAGCCATTGAAGCTTATTGTGAGAGAAACAATGGTTCCTTTTGGTTGCAACACCATTTTCGGTGTGCACAGGGACTCCTTGGTGGACTTCTGGTAATCTTGCTGCCACCGACAGGGAAAGAGAAGGTACAGTGGCTCTACGGGAATAGACCAGGGGACTCCGGTGATTTTCCTGACGGTCCTGTGGTGATCGGCAGGTTGCAGAGGCCTCGAGGTCACCAGAAGAGAAAACAGGGAGTGCTGGCACATGCACAAGGTTTTCCGGTGAGCCCCTTGACGACCCTGTGAATGCTGTCAGGGAGAACGGAAGCTGAACAGTGGTTCTGGCATAAGCTTTGCAATTTTTTGACACCTGGACGAGTGTGGAGAAGGGAGAAGGAAACCCGCAGGGTCACAGCGGAGCTTCTACGGAGATTCTGATGGTTTCTCGTTATTCCCAGCTGCCAGTAAGGGGAAAGAATAGGGTCAGACAGAGGTTCTTGACGGATGGAGGAGAATTTTTGGCAAAACCTGAAGGGTCGTGGGGGAGCCGAAGGTTTTGAGAAGGTGGACCATCAACGAGGAGAGACGGTTGGGGAAACCGTAGAGGCACGAGGGTTAATGCTCCCTGGGAATTGGGAATGGTGGGAACCGGGGCATCGCAAGGGCGTGCATGACATTAAGTCGCATGAAGTGCTGCCGTCATGGTGTTAAGTTGTGCGCGATGACAGCCACGCTCGGTAGTATGCCGCTCATGCGGGGTGTTGACCTACCCGTGATGATGGCAGTGCAAGACGTTGAGCTGCTCGCGGTAGTGGTCAATTGCGGTGTTGAGTTGCGCGCAGTGATGACCATGGATGGTGATGCCTTGTGGGGGCCAAGAGTGATGGGAAATAAGAAGGCCCGGCCACTGCGGTCTGTTGAAAGTCAAGTCCTCCCGTACAACAGTGAAGTCCATGTTGTTCTAAGGAAGGGCATCTATCATAGGCCAATTCCTTGGCAAGGAAGTAGGGTACTTCTTCTTTCTCTTGGGAACCAACCATGCCTCGTCAGATGAATTGAAGCTGACTCGGAAATGGTTGGTCCTTCTCTGAAGCAAGAGCAACGCTTCAGTGCAAAGAGCCTCTTTTCCTCTGAAGCAAGAGCGACTGTTGATAATATATCTATAACCTCCCTGATAATGGGCTTTTGACTGTTACTTGTAACCTTTTCTAATGCAATAAAATAAATGAATTTCTTTTGAGCGAATGAGGGAACCTTGATAGAATTTTCAAAGACTCTCTTCATTCTTCTCTGATTGAGCTCGAGGTTCTGTTGGGCCTTTAGTCTCTTTTCATCAAGGGCATCCAACTCTTGATAATGGAGCTTGACCCTCTCATCTTCAGTTAGTCCCTGATGTATAGCAATACAGAGTGAGGGTAGTTGAACTTCGAGGGGTAAAACTACCTCACCTCCATAGATCAGGGAATAAGTAGTAGAATTGTAGCATTCCGAGGGTGGTACGATAGGCCCACAGTGCTTCAGGTAGCCTCTCATGCCAATTATTCTTTGACTTCGCAACTGACTTCCAGAGCACTCCGCATAGTGTTTTATTGAACGCCTTAGCTAAACCATTGGCTCGAGGGTGGTACATGGTCGAGTACTTCCACTCAAAATCGAACTGGTTAACTAGGCGATCAATGTGATGACTTCTGAACTGTGGACCACTATCAGACATTATTCGGTCTGGAATCCCGAACTGGTATATGATGTGGTGATGTATGAAGTTGGGCACAGTGGCCCCTAAAACCTGCTTGAGAGGGACTGCTTTAGCCCTCTTGGAAAAGTAGTTTGTCGCTGCTACGATAAAGGCATGACCCAAGGCAAAAGAAGGGTCGATGGGTCCTACGATGTCCATAACCCACTGGGAAAAGGGCCATGCTGCCACTGTAGGATGGAAAGGCTTTGGGGGCTGATGAATGAGGCTTGAGTGCATTTGATACACTTGACATCTTTTGGCATAGTTTTGGGCATCAGCCACCATTGAAGGCCAATAATACCCGACTCTGAGTATGTGCTCATAGAGCTTAGGGCCAGATTGATGCAGCCTGTAGATACCTGAATGCATTTCTTCCAGCACTTTATTTGCTTCGCGTGCAACGACACATCTAAGGAGAATTCCGCAAATGATTGACGAAAGACAACATCCCCATCGAGAAGAGTGTACTTGGTAGACTTTCGTCATATGCCATTGCATTCCACTCGATCCTCAGGTAGCCTTCCATGCTTTATGAAGTTCATGATAGGCTCCCTCCATTCTTCCACTTGTTCAACCTCAGCACATATCGGGTTGAAGAATTTCGGCTGCTGCTTCTCAGCCTTGGATTCTTGCTCTGCCTTAATGAGGAGTGCTCCGAATGGATAAGGTGAGCATTCAGGGAAGACTTGTCTCTCTTCATTTGCATCAACTTCGTTTCTCAAGCCAGCATGTCTCCATTTTGTTATCGAGACAGATGTGGGCCCTGGTGAAGACAGTTGAATGGTGGCCCCAAGCTTTGTGAGGGCATCAGCTTGTGAGTGTAGCCTTCTAGGGATATAACGTATGGGGAAATCATCAAATTGGGCCATATAAGATTTGGATGTGTCATAAAAAGGCTTGAGAGTATCCTTCCTTATGTCATAAATCCCCTTAAGCTGCTGGATGACCAATATCAGAATCGCTGAAGAAGTTCAACTGCTTTAGGTCTAGCTCCCAAGCAATCTCCAATCCGATTATGAGGGCTTGATATTCAACCTCGTTATGAGAAAATGTCTCTGTGAATGAGAAGGATAGGGGAAATATTCCACTATCGGGAGTCTGAAACACGACTCCGGCACCTCCTCTATCAGACTGGAATGCTCCATCGAAGTACATCTCCCACGACCGAGTTAACACCATACAGAAAACTTATTCATCCTGGAGATCACTTGACAGGGGACATTCTGAAAGGACTGGGTGAGCTGTGAGGAAGTCTGCTAAGGCTAGACCTTTGAAGGACTTCTGTGATACGTAGATGAAGTCAAACTCTATCAACAATAATGTCCACTTGGCCAAGCGTCCTGACAGGCATGGCTGGGGCATAAGGAACGTGACTGGGTTTGCCTTTGAGATTAGCTTGACTTTGTGACCGAGCAAGTAATGGCCGAGCTTTTGTACTGCAAAGATCAAAGCTAAGCACATCTTCTCGATGGGAGGGTAATTCTTCTCAACCCCCTGCATCCTACGGCTGAGATAATAGAGTGTTGTTTCTTTCCCCACATCATTGTTCTGTGTTAGGAGTGCCTCAAGTGACTCATCAAGAGTGGTCACGTATAGGATGAGAGGCCTTCCTAACACCGACATGGAGAGTCCTGGAGGATTCAACAAGTACTGCTTGATATCATCAAGTTCAGCTTGGCACGCCTCATCCCGTATGAAGGGAGTGTCCTTCTTCAGTAGGTGTGAAAAGGGCTACATCATCCTGAGAGGTTCCAGATGAACCTTTGAATGTAGGCTAGCTTCCATTGGAGAGACCAAAGCTTATGCAGGGTTGTAGGCGGTGGCATGTCCTGGATCACTTTGATTTTGACCGGCTCAACCTCCAGGCCACGATACCTCACGATGAACCCTAAGAACTTTCCTGAGGGTACGCCGATGGCCCATTTCAAGGGATTCATCTTGATTTGGTGATGCCGAAGCCAGTGAAATACCTTTTCAAGGTCTTTCATGTGAGCGTCCTTTGTTTCAGACTTCACCATCAAGTCATCCACATGGAACTCGACCTCCTTGTGCATCATGTCTTGGAAGATGGTCCTCATGGCTCGTTGGTACGTGGCATCGGCGTTCTTTAACCCAAAAGGCATCATAGTGTAACAAAAGACACCTTTTGGGGTCAAGATTGCAGCAGCCTCTTCATCCTCTAATGCCATTTTGCTCTGATTATAATTAGAATACCCATCCATGAAGGAGAAGATCTGTCAATGAGCCGTGGAATTAACAAGTATCTCGGTGAATGACAGGGGGAAGTCGTCTTTGGGGCACGTAGTGCTCAGGTCGTGAAAGTCAATACTGACCCTGATTTAACTATTTTTCTTCTTGATTGGGACAACATTTGCCAGCCATCTTGGGTATTTGACTTCACATGTGAATCTAGCATGCCTGAGCTTGTTCACCTCAGCATTGATCTGCATCTCAAGGTCGGGTCTAAACCTTCTTGATTTTTGCGTTATGGGTTTGATCGATGGATCAATGACGAGACGATGGAGATCGATTTATGGGTCTAGATCGGGCATCTCATGATAATGCCAGGCGAAGACGTCTTGGTTTGCTCGGAGGAAAGAAAGGTAACTTTCTTTCTCCTCTGGGGACATTTTTGTCGAGATCAAAGTTGGCCTTTAGTCGGCCTCATCCCCTAAGTTTATCTCTTCGAGCTTGTCAGCTGTGTCCTGACCACCTACTTTTCACTCTTCCAGAGTTTCATGCAGTTCCTTATCAGGGGATTCACAAGGATTTTCATTAACCTCGAGTGCAGAGACCCATTATCCTAACATTTCGGCTTCTAGGAGGGTCTCAGTGTGGGAGATGATTTTTGGTCCCTTGCTACACCAGGCAATGAAAGGGTCAACTTCGGATGTTGAGTCCATGGTCTCATTACTGGGGTAACTCAGTACTTACCATGAGCTGGGTGGTGCTTTATGAACTTGAACCATGTGACAGGTCTCGTGGGAATAGGAGCTCAAAGATGGCTCAAACTTGGCTTGGGCTGCCAGGGCATCAGCAACAGTCAAGAATCCAGCTGCCTGGGCTTGCATCTTTCTTAGGCGCTTCCGATGCGATCTGCTAATGTTGGTGCCTCCGAGCTCCTTATTTAGAGCGTCGAAGTCTGAGCACTGTCGAGCTGTACCTGCAAAAGAGAAAGAAGAAGAGGGTGGAAAAGAAGAAGAAGCAGTGTTGGCAGGTTTTGTACAGCTTTTTACATCATCACCAGAATTGGACGTGTGCAGGGGATAATTCAGGTCTTACTTTGACTCTAACTATTGGGGAGTGCCTTTAACATCGTCACCTGTATTGGATGAAGGGATAAGGTGAGTTGCGCCTGGGATGAAATCTTGTAAGGTCGGAAGTGGAGGAAGGGGCTTGAGAAAATCTTCCTCGACTGGTGGACGAGGAATGTGATTCCTCTGGTGAGCTGATCTCGTCTCTTCCTTGATCTCTGGGGAGGGGGTTTGGTCCACCCTCTTGGGCTGATGAGTAGCCCTAGCTTGGTGGATTGCCTCACGCTTCAGGGATTTGAGACTACTTCGCCCATGGTAAAGCTCTAAAGGGTCTAGAGTATGCCCATAGAGGCTTGAGAAAGTCGTCCTCGACTGGTGGACGAGGAATGTTATTCCTCCGGTGAGCTGACCTGGGTGCTCGTCTCTTCCTTAATCTCAGGGGGGTGGTTTGGTCCACCCTATTGCGCTGATGAGTAGCCCTAGCTTGGTGGACTGCCTCACGCTTCAAGGACTTGAATTTACTTCCCCCATGCCTGAGAAGTTGAGGGCTCTGAAGAGTTTAGAGTATGGCCATAGGGGACCTTTGGTGGGATTTCCTCCTGGACAAAGGTGATGGCTTGGAAGCGTTTTGGAAGAACGACGCAAACATTATGACCTTTGTGTACCTTCTCCTCAACTATAGCTTCGTACCTAGAGCATTCCCTCAGTTCATGGCCCCATACCTAGAGATATGGGCACTAGAGATTTTCTATACACTGGCTTGGGAGTGAGGAGACCCTATTGGAGCATCGCCTCGAAGACGGCCTGCAGAGGGTCTTGCTCAGCACTTTGTTGGGCTTGTGTCGAGCGGTCTCCTTACACTGGTGGAGCAGGGACTTGAGGGTATCCTTTTGAGATACCATGAACTCCTTGGTACTACTACATCTTCTTTGCCAAGAGCTCGTGGAAGCCAGTGCATGCTCTCAGGTCAAGGCGTCGTACCAGATGATACAGACACAAGAAGTTCTCAGTTTCTGACCACAAGAACTTGGGCTACCTTGTCGGCTTCAGAGTGATGAGACCTTCTTCAACCCGACATCCTCTAAAGCCGACAAGGTAGCCTAAGTTCCTGTCTTCAGGAACTGAGAACTTTTGGCATCCGTATCATTTGATATGAGGCCATGGCCTGAGCTAATGCACTGGCTTCCACGAGCTCTTGGCAAAGAAGATGTAGTAGTACTAAGAAGTTCATGGTATCTCAGAAGGACACCCTCAAGTCCCTGCTCCACCAGTAGGACGGTAGGTGCCTTGTCATCCTCTTAGATTGTCAATATTGGTGTCCGTACATATAATATTGCATGGAGGACAGTAGGTGCCTTGTCATCGTCTTGGATTGTCAATACGTGGGAAGCCTCAGTTGCCCCGAATGCTTTTTTAGCTCTTCGAGCTTTATCTGATCCTTGTTATTAAGGGCTTCAACAATATCCTTGAGTGTATAACATTCTTGAGTGGGGTGGCCTACTCTCCTATGATAGGCACAATATCTCTCGTATGTCTCCTATCCAACCTGCTCTGGGGATTTAACCTCCGGTAGCTGGATCATGTTCTGTTCTTGTAATAACAGAGTAGCACTGGAACCAACTCCTTCTAAAATGGGTACACCTTGTCCTGGTGCTGAATCCAGTAATCCCTTCGATTTATATTTTTAAGGGGCTGGACCCTGTTATAGGATTGTTGCTGCTTGCCTCCAGCCTGAGATGTTGTCTATACCTTGGTTGTGACTACCCCTTTGGAGAGGTCCAAGGTTTGAGGGGCAGCATTCTTAGTATCAGTCACGGTGAAAACCGCCTAATCACCCCTATTTGCTGGTTTCCTCGATTGTTAGAGCGAGAATTGCCATTGCCCCAAGTATTTCTCGAGCTAGAGGGTTGCTGACGAGACCCACTATGATGCTTGGATAGACCTTCTATATGAACCGCTTTAGAGATGGGCTCTGACATGGAGACTGGATTGGAAGCCTCAACCTGTAGGGCGATCTCGGGTAGCATATTTCGTATGCAGGTCTGAATTGCTTCGTTTTCCATCATGGGAGTAGCATGATAGGTTGCAAACTCTCTCCATCGAGAGATGAACTTATCCACTAGCTCATCAGGCTCTTGAGTCAAAGTGAGGAGCTCAATGGTTTCCATGTTTCTTTGGACTTCATAAAAGTGCTGGTAGAATAATTTTTCCATTTCTTGCCATGTGTGTACCAAGCTTGGAGGTAGCTGAGCATACCACTGAAAGGCTGGCCCTTCGAGAGTCTTGACGAACTGAAGGAGGAAGAGTCGCTCGCCAGCTATTGTGTCTCAACAAACTACTTGGAAGTGGGCGATATGCAGGTGTGGGGATTCCATTGAACAGGAGGAGCTTCCCTTTTTGATAGTTTGGGGGAAATGACTCTTGATCGATATAGGAGGGGTATGAATTTTGGTAAAGCGGTGCCCCTTGCATGCTTGTGACCTTACTTCAGAGACTATGGGTCACCATGGCATCTATATCGGCCTGCAAAACCATGTGGGGGGCAGAGCTGTTCTAAGAAGCGGGTGGGGGACCTTGCCTGGGAGTTGTGTCCACACCTAGTGGGGAGTTAGCCTCATTGTGAGAATAAGGGGGCCTGGAGGCTTTTAGGTGATACATCTTTTCCAGAATGGACTGTATCATCACCTTGAACTTGTTTATTCCCTCTTCTTGGGCGTCAGTCGGCTAGTCGATCACCATGACGCTGACCGTTTCTTCTAGAGGGTCAGAGTCAGGTGGAGTAGTTGATTGTTGGGGTTGGTCATATGTGGCAATTCGGTCTATAGGGGCTCAACATGTCCCTACTAGACTCGATTCTTGTATGCTGATCATGTGATGACCGGTTCTTGCCTGTCTTGGGACTGCGGTTTCTTGGCAGCTTTATCTTTTCCTGCAACGGTAATCACCGAGCAATATTCTTCGACTTCTTGCTCGAGTTCTGGACTCTGAAGAGGGAAGAAGGGATTGTGAGGCAGGAGGTCATCGAGAGTAGTAACCTCAACAGCCTTAGGGGCCTCTCTAGTTAGGATCTATAGGCCTCTCTTCTGCTTGATCTTGAGGCTGTAATAGACTTCACTGCAGAATTGAGCCTGAAATTTGGACTGTCCAAACTTTCTTGAGCATGTGAGGGCGGCATCCATCAGCTAGAGTAGAGAGTGAGGTCCAAGGATAGAGGGAAATCTGGGCTGCTGCCTTGGAGGCTGTAGCCTTCTATCTGCCATTAAGTGTTTTCCCCGAGTTCCCTTATGAGGTCCAAGTGCATAGCTAATCTGAGGTGGTTGACTCAAGATGGTACTCTTAGGGAAAACCTTTGAGTACCAGGTCTCGGTGTTTGCCTGGCAAAGGATGGGTGATAGAAGAAGGAATTAGCTCATGACTCTGCTCGAGTTGGGATGGCCGAGGAACTTGTGAAGCTGGTGCGTGTGCACATTTGGAGGTTGCCCTCCAGGTTACTTGGGGGTCAGCCCGGGCTCGGTCAGCTGGTTCGACCTTAGGAGGTTGAGACCTACGAGCTTGTGTTTGTGAGGGATTAGGTGGTAGCCTATCTCTCATAGGGTGAAGTCGTGTGTGCTGAGAGGGAGGACGAAGTGGTCGACTCCTGTGGGCTCGAATTGGAATTCAAGGCAGCATGAAATTTTCCCCGCGATGTGGCTCTAGTCGATGGACCATGAGCCTTTAGGTGCCTGCGAGAGGTGGAGGCCCCAAGACCATTGCCTTGGTGTGTTGGGCCTCTAAGCATAGAGGTTCGGTGTGGTGAAGGAGTACGGGGGCTGGCCTTACGGCGGCCCTCAAGAGCGTGGCAACCTGCTTGCCTTTCGCAAAAGTGGATAGGGCAGCCTTTCGATGTACCTCAGCAATGTGACTGATAAAGGATTTGTCAATAGCAGGGTGCATGTTATGGGTGATAGCAAACGTGCTACCAATGCGATGGGCTTGGATGGAGGGTCCACCTGGACAAGAAAGTGGGGAGTTAGGGACTTTCAAGTCCCTTCTCGCACCAACCCAGGAAGAACCTGGGAGTCGGACCGTGAGGTCCGACTCAAGAGGAGAGTAGGGAACGAGGCTTGAGAAGCTCACTTCCCTGAGACGGTCACGAGTGTGGGGATGAGAAAATTCGCAACTCGGATGAACAGGTTGAATAACTCAAATGCCCTATAATGAGTGCAGAAAATAAAAGGTGATGCTGATTAAGTAAGAGCAAACCGACAAAGGGGTAGTAAGTCCCCACTGGAGTCATGAAACTGGTCGAATGCCTTGATCTCTCCCCCTTGGATCTAGGCGATTGGGTGACATATATCTTGGGTTCAGAAGACCCGAGACCTGAGACCGCTCTCTTGGGAACCTTGTTCACAAAATAAGGGCAGGTGCCCAACTGGTGAGAGAGGAATTTTAAATGTGAGGTGGGGACCAACCTCACCTGGGTCCATGACTTACTTGGGCTGACTCGCGTGGACGCCCTCTTAGATCATGATGGAAAGCCCTCTAGCTGCTTCAGCTGGTTCAAGGTCGCCTCCCTTGACCTGCAATCTCCTTGTTTTTTGCACAGCACTAACATGGTTAATTTGTAAGAAAAGCGGGCCGAAGGACCCACCCTTGTCTTAGAGCGATGCACATTCATATGGCAGAGAAGATGAGAAGTTAGGATGAGGAAAAAGAGAGTGCGAATAAAGGGAGAAAATAAAATAGGACTTGACAAGGGGACAAGCCTAGCCTGATAGCTGGACCAATACAGTGACCAGACTTGGAGTGGTAGCAAGACGGGGACAATAACTCAGACCGGCGTGACGACAATACTACTCGAAACCAAGACCAATATGACTGTCCTAATCTGATGTGACAGCAAGACGGGCATGGTACTCTGGACCCACCTGACGGCAATACTGTTTGACAGCTAGACTATTATGACAGTGCTAGACTAAGTCTATCCTTTAGTCATGCAAGCATGAAAGAGGAAAGGAGAAGAGAAGAGAGCAGAGAGAAGACAGGAGGGCGAAGGAGGCAGGTCTTGACACTGTTAGGCATTGTCGTTCACAACCGTGGAGTAACAATGTCGTGGCCCCTGGACGGCGCTAGACACTACTACTCATTGCGAAAGGGCTAGTAGTGACCTGTAGGTGATGTTAGCCATCGTCGTCGGTAACACGAGAAGGAAGCACGACCCTTCGCGGGCTACGATCGGCACAGAGCACACAAAAGAAGTCTGTGGCGGCGGTGAGCATCGCCGCGACCTTTCACGGACTGCGATAGCCATCGCCGACTACGACGGGCGCGAGGCGGAACATATAGGCATATGCACGGTCGGAGGCATCATCGCGACCCTTCACAAGCGGCGATAGTCATTGCCATCTGTGATAGGCACATGGCACAAGAGAAGCCTGCAGGTGGTGATTAGCATTGCCACGACCCTTTGTAGGCAGCGATAGGCATCATCGTCTGTGATAAGGTCGAGGCACAACAGATAGGCATATGCACGGCAGAAAGCATCGCCGTCAGAGCTTGCGCATGATCCTTAAGACACGCCTGCGAACGACGGTGAGCAGCGCCATCTGCAACCCATAAGACGAAATAGAAATAGTCCGCAGTAGGCGATGCATGTTGCTGCGCGTGACACTCATCCTGGAACCAAAATAGGAACCCGACCCGCTGCTTGAGCGTGGCTCGGCTCACCATGTGCTCGTTCGAACAGCGCTACGTACAACAACGGCTAACGTCGTGCGTGGACTGTATGGAGCGAAATAGAAGAAAGAAAAAAGAAGGCATGCACGGCACTGCCCCTTCCGTGCACTGAGGAAGACTCAGCAAATATGAAAGAGAGAGCAGAATAAGCGATAGAAGAACAAAGAAGAGAGAGTAGCAGAGAGAAAGGAAGGTCAAAGAGAAAGGATAAGGAAAGAAACATACCTTGAAGATAGGACGGGAACCACACTAAATTTTTTCTCTCTTCTTTCTCTCTCCAAGACATGCTTAAGAAATCTCAATGCAAATTTTAATTTCATTCATCCAGAATTCGTTTTCCGTATAAAATGAGGGATAACATGTATTTATAGACTAGGACCAAAACGTGGGTGGATTACCCAAAATTAACCCTAATTGATGATAATTACATCTTTTGTGAATTAATTAAAATAATAAAATAGGGTGCAAAATGATTGATTTGCCCTTGCCTTGAAAAAATTCCAAAACAGTCCCTGTTGAGAACTTGGGATGTTCTTCATTCTTCCCGGATGATCTGTTGACGATCCGGCATCTGAATGAACAAAAGATGATTGTCATTTTGTAGGGCCCAATGCTACGATCATTTTGATATCAATTTTAAGCCATGAATCATACTTTAAAGGCATGATCACAATTTTCGATCGATAGTGCGTCTTCATGTCGATGCTTTTCTATGATTTCTTTGCTAAATCTCATTGAGCATATCTCCACAATCGCATTGCAACAAACGGGACGTAATTTGGTGCCCGAACGAAGTTTTTTCTATGTTAGACTTTGGCCGAAATTTGGGATTCCAGCTGTTGGAATCTGCAGTGACTTCAACTTGACCTTATGCGAAATCCAACATGCGTGGGGTTTGGACTAGTGATGGCCACAGACCTTACGCACACCATGCAACTGGCCTCTCATCGATCAGGCCTGCAAGCACTATGATTTTTCCGCTCGAGTGGGTGGATGTCTTGCTGATTTTCTACAGCGCGGCTTCAAATCGCGAATTTCTCTCTAGCTTTTCTCCCGGCTTGGTCATCGTCAGGGGACGTGCCACATATCAAAACGCTCATTTTGACAAGACGAACATGCTCAAAGAAATTTGAGGGCGATCCGATTTCGGAAGAGTGAGATATGAGAGTCGTTAATCACTATTCATGACTATGTTTTAATGGAGATTACTTGCACGGTGGCCACACGAGAATAGTGTGTGGCTCCTCCAGTTTTTGTCTTTTTCTCATAACTTTTTCCTAGAGTGTCCATTTAAGCTAAAATTTGTCGTTTGGGGTCTTCAACTATGCCAGATCCAATGGCGGTAGTCCCATGACTGTTTGATGCTCTGAAAGTAGGGTTCCAGTTATAGAGTCTGTTTCAGAGTGCTAGAGGATCATTCTGTCGAAACTATTTCTTAGTTTGCACTGCCTTAGACATATTGGAATGCAATGAAACTTGGCAGGAGGCTTTTAGAAGTCTTTATAAAGAACTTTACCAGTTTTGGTGTCATTTTGAGACTGTTGAAATTTCCACTGTTTGTCAGACTCCATTGAGCGGCTTCTCCCTTTTATTCCGCATCGAGGACCCATGGTTCAAACATCTACTTCCAACTCACTTCATGTCACATCCTATTATGATTATGACTGGGCCAGTAGTTCAATGACCCATAAGTCCACTATAGGATACTGCACTTTCCTCGGTGCCTCTCCAATTTCATGGAAAACCAAGAAACATAGCACAATTTCTAGTTCATCTGCGGAGGCCAAGTATAGGTTCATGGCATTGGTTTATTGTGAGCTGCAATGGCTCAAATTTTTACTTCAAGACCTTGGCATTTCTCATAATGAGCCTATGATTCTTTACTGCAACACCAAGTGGCCCTTCATATTGTGGCTAATCCAGTTTATCATGAACGCACAAAGCACAGAGAACTGGATTACCATCTTGTATGAGAAAATCTACAACAAGGCCTTATTCAACAATGTTTTGTTGGTTCCTCAAACCAGGTGGCTGATATCTTTACCAAGGCATTGGGTTGAGAGAATTTGAGATTTCTAGTTGCCCAGTTGGGCGTCAAGAACCTCCATGCTCCAACTTGAGGGGTAGTAAACTTATTCAAAAATTCAGCCGGGTCTATTACTGGGAATTTTATCTCTTTAGATTTATCTCTTTAGATTTATCTCTTAAATTCAAGGAAAAAATCATGTAACTTCTCTGTATATATTTATGTATTTTCTTTTCTATTGTGATATAGAGAAACTACATTCGAAAATTCTCTTATCATGGTAGCCGATGAGCTCGAATCTCGAGGGTTCCATTTTGGACGATGAGTGCCTGTGGATTTTGGGCTCACTACTTTAAGCTCATAGATATTGGGTTTGGTGATAGCCAAATCACCATACTCATATTTTCTTCTAAATATTAAAGGTATTATGGTAAAAAAAAAATAGACTTTCTTGGGAAGCGAGAAAGTGATATCTATATAAGAGACTCAATGAAAGCATAATACTCATCCTTTTAAGGCTCACCCCTTTGGGGGTTATGTGAATGGATCTCCAAGATGGAGATGGGTCTACAAGAGAGAGAGACATGTCCTCTTAGAGAGACAGTATTCCCATGAGTTTTGGGTTAGTAAGGCTTCCAATTCTAGAGAGGGAAAATTTATTGGTAGCTCTCGATGTTTTCATTCCTATGGCAGTATTGCGGTGGTAAAGAAGACAGAGATCAAACGTGTTGCTCAGTCGAAAGAGAGGATTTAGAAGGAAAGATTGGTGATGGTTTTTTACCAATGTTTAAAGAGAACTATATCTCTTGTAACCCAAAACTGTAATCTTCATTAACAAAGTGGATTTCTAGTTGTCGAGGCCGTAGATGTACCCGTATGGGGTGAACCACGTAAATTGTGCATTGTGGTGGTGTGCCTTTTATGTTTGCTTTATTTCTCGCACTCAATTTATAATTGTAATCATCTACTTCACATTTAGCCAATCATGTACATGATCTTTGGTAGGATCCCAGAATTTGGGATTCCTGGTTCCGCAAGCTAAGGGTTCCTCGAGAACCCCACAATTGGTATCAGAGCACAAGGTATGTACGGTGCCAAGACTTGTAGAAGAAAAAGATGAATGGGAAAGTTAGATGCGTACATGGTTTGAGGTGGAGAAATATGGAGGCAAAGTGTTTGTGAAAATTGCACAACAGAGGCAAGTGAGGAGAAATCAAGAAATCTATTTGATGAAGATCGCCAAGGCAATT
This sequence comes from Amborella trichopoda, assembly GCF_054954075.1. NCBI lineage: Eukaryota > Viridiplantae > Streptophyta > Magnoliopsida > Amborellales > Amborellaceae > Amborella > Amborella trichopoda. The sequence goes on from NC_142340.1 coordinate 19,845,747, forward strand.
ATGGTGATTTTGGCCTCTGAGAGAGAGGTAATATTCCCATGAGTTTTGGATTGGCTAAGGCTTCCACTTCTAGAGAGAGAAAGTATCTTGGTTGCTCTCGAAGTTATCTTTTTTATAGTTGTGATGTGGTGGGAAAAAAAGGTATTGATTCGCAGTGTTGCTCGGTCAGGAGAGCGGGTTTAGAAGGGAAGATCGGTGATAGTTTTTTTTCGATGTTTTAAGAGAGGTATATCTCTTGTAACCCAAAACAGTAATCTTCATTGTGATTGTGGATTTCTAATTGCCGAGGCCATGGATGTAGCCCTATAGGGTGAACCACGTAAATTGTGTGTTATTGTGGTGTAATTTTTATGTTCGCTTTATTTCTTGCACTCGATTTATAGTTGTATTCATCTACTTTTCATTTAGTCAATCATGTACACGATCTTGGTTGAGATCTCTGAATTTGAGATTCATAGTTTCACAAGAGAGGGGTTCCCGAGAACCCTACACTAGAGAGAGGGTGCACGCCTTTAAAAGGTGAGGGAACATACATAATATGATCATAGAAAACTTTTGTTTTGTGGTTTTCTTATGTGGAGCTGTTTGAACGAGAGATAGAGTCATGACAAAAAAGGAGGGATAAATGGTCAGGGATGTTGAAATGGTACTTTTAAGAGTCTAGATATTAGACCCCCAAAGTTTTGAAATCCAGCTTGGCAGGGTGGATTTTGGATCACTCTAGGTTCGTTCGTTTCCATTTGGAGAGCCAAAAAATATTAAAAATAAAATAAATATTATAAACTCCTATTATAGGATGAGGATTTAGAGGGGCCATGATAAAATATTGAATAAAAGAGTCTAGATATTTGTCCCTCAAGATTTTGAAATCCAGCTTGGTAGGGTGAATAGTTTACACCATGGATCTGTGTTCGGCTGCTGGACACGGACACGACCCAACCTACTGCCACCCTGAAGTGTCGGATCATTGGAAGGAGATTTGGATTAGTCTAGGTTGGTGCGGTTCCATTTGAAGATCTAAACAATATTAAAAATAAAATAAATATTATAAACTCCTATTATAGGATGAGGATTTAGAGGGGCCATGATAAAAGATTGGATAAGATATATATATATATATATATATATATATATATATATATATATATATATATATATATATATATATATATATATATATATATATATATATATATATATATATATATATGGGGAAAATCTTTCTAAGTTCCTCCTACAACATAAAAGTTCTATCCTCCCCCTTATCCAACTATCCATTTTTTAATGAAGGCCTAATTTTGCCTTAATCACAATATCACGTCTCTACACTATTTTATTTTTAATTTTTTTTATAAACTATTTTGACAGTAAATTATGGACGTCCATTCCTCTATTAAACTTGCACTAACGAAAAATATAAAAAAAATATTTTCAATAAAATTAAATGACCAAAATACTATTTTGGTCATTATATTTTATCAAAAAAATATTGTTAATATTTTGTATAGGTGCGCCCCAATGAGAAGATGGCACGTACCAAATTTCATATTTCGAAAAATTGTATTAAAAAAATTAAAAATAAAATACTTTGAGACGTCGAATCTAAGATCAAACGGTGAGTGGCTTTCTTGATCATAAATGGATGGTTGGATGGCAAGGAGAGAATTGAACTTCTTTACTGTAGGGGGAACATAGAAAGCTTTCCCTCTTTCTCTCTCTCTCTCTCTCTCTCTCTCTCTATATATATATACATATATATATATATATATAAAGAGAGAGAGAGAGAAAAACACTACAAAATGCCTATAGGTGAAGTTCGATAGTACTTCATATACGGCTTTATCACCATTCAAATTTTATCACACGATTACAAATGTCTGATAGTGTTCAAATTTTAACATTGTCTTTACAAATTAGAATTATCTGAAATTTTGAAGGTGTGTAGGCCTTAGTGAGATGCACATGAATAAAATATAAACCTAATAATTTCAATCACAAAATTTACGCAAGATACACCTATAAAGTTTCAAAGGTAATTTGGTGTGACTTGGTCATATGTACACATGCCCCAAATTTTAGATAAATGTGATTAGTACAATAATTATTAAAAATTCAAATACTATTGGGCAACTGTGACCGTATGATGAACCTTTGGATAGTGACGAGGTGTAGGTGAAGTACTGTAGAACTTCACCTATAGGCGTTGTGTAGAACTTCATCTATATATATATATATATATATATATATATATATATATATATATATATATATATATATATATATATATATATATATATATATATATATATATATATATATATATATATCGATAAGAAAACACTACGCAATGCCTATAGGCGAAAATGAACAGTGATTTCTCTTATGTTCATCACTGTCCAAAGTTCATTACATGGTCACAGTTGTCTAATAGTATTTCAATTTTTGTTTTTTTTCTACAAATCGGATTGATCAGAAATTTGGAGCATATGTTCATAGAAAATAGTAATAAAGAAATAATTATCAAAATATAAATTGACAAAAATACCCCTAAAAATTTATGGGGGTATTTTGGTCAATTTATATTTTACAAAATATTTTTGCCATATTTTTATTTGGTGCACCTCACTAAGATATACACACGTTCCAAATTCATATCATTCCGATTTATAGAAAAAAATAAAAATTGAAACATTACTGTACAATCGTTACCGTGCGAGAAACTTTGGACGGTGATGAACTTAGACGAAATCACTATTCATTTTCGCCTATAGGCGTTGGAAAGATTTTTTCACATATATATATATATAAGAAAAGTATAGAATGAGACCATTTACTTTTGATATAAAGTGGTCATAATAATCTTGACCATTGGATGTGAAGTTGGGTGGCTGCAATTATTCCATTGACTAAGCTTAAACTTCAAAAGAAATTTTAGGAGGGAATGGGGCAAGACTCATACCATCTCGAAACAATTCAATTCTAATAGATATCGCATCCAAATTGGCAATTCAGATGGGATGTTGGGTTTTAAAACACTGGTTTTAGTTTTTTAAATCGTCGATCTAAATCGGAATTGCCTCATCTAGATCGAAAATAGTCTAGACAATCCAAATCCGTAATACACCACACACCGATTATATCTAGAGAACCGGATTGGTTCATGAGAGAATCGGTCCTGTAAAGGCTTTCGATTTGCAATTCTTCAGTAGTGGCATGAGGAGCTGTTCTTTCCCAAAGATGACCCCACCATGCTTTCCATGAAATACTTTCACACATCTCAATCACACTTTTGACCAAGATAAATGGATGTAACCTTTTATAAGTCTTCAAGTCCTGATGCGGGACTATTCTATTTTTCTTTCGCTCTCTTTCCTATGCCGGCTAATTGCATTTGTATTTTCAGCCATGCTCTTTGACTCTTGAATATTTCGTACAAGACGTGTCTTATTTTGTGGGAAAAAAAAGGGCACATATGAACAACATGTAACATGTTAAAAATAAAAATCTTATATGATTTTTAATTAAAAGGCCAAATAGTTTATTGTTCAAAGAATATTTTGAAAAGAAATATCTTAATATCTTTTTTTTCTAGGACTTCAATTAATATTTTGGGGTTGTGTACTTATTTTTTACTTGTTGGGAATGCCTTAAGGCTAGATTCTTTTATGTACTTAAATTTTGTTGGAAATACCTTCATATTAGATTCTTTTTATTTATTTTTATTTGTTCGCTCTCAATTCTTTTTGTGGTGGGATTTATTAGCCAGAAAAATCACTGTTAAATTAAAAAGACACTATCAAAAGAAAAAATAAATAAATTAGAATAGCGAAAGCATGTGGGTGAGAAAGCAGAAATGGAGGGCCATAGCTTCTTCTTTTGTTTTTCTCTATCAAATCGAAAGGTTCAAAACTATTGTATATTTTTTAAAAAAAATATAAAAATTTAAGTTGGAGATATCTATTTTATTACAATAAGCAATATTTAAATCTTATTTTGACCATAAAATGAATATAAAACGATACCAAACACTTAGACATAAGACATACTCTCATTATTTATGTATTTTTAGTAGAATAAAAAAAAATTTAATGCAATACCATTTGTTTTTTGAAGCCTAAAATACTAGTTTTTAAGCAATTATAGTGATTTTTTGAAAAATTTTAAAATTGGCTCCGATCGATCTGGCTAATTCTCCAATCCGGTCGCCGATCCACCGATCCGACACAATTTTTGGAATGACCGATCTTGGTCACCTATCCGTTCTTTGAAACCTTGGTTGAAACCATTTAATTTGAGCGTTAGAGTTTCCGAAAGTACCCAATTTTGTACTGAACAGGACTCAAAGTGGCATTCTCTTCACAGACTTTGCGTATTCTTAGAAGTATAATTCCTTTCCCAAGGAACCTATACAATCATCTCTCTCTATGGTAATCTACGAAAATATGTAGGAATAGAAGCCACAACATGGTGAGTAGAGTGCGGGGGTGCCACCACCACGACCCCAACCCCTTTTCCCGTTTCTTGTTAATTTGGTACGCTTAGTTGATTGTTTGGTCAGCCTTTTCCTTGATAAGTCTCAGACCTGTAATGTTGAGTCCTAGCCTGATTCTCTTTTTGGCTTGCTACTGCTTCAAGGAAAACTTTGACAAGCCAACTAAGACTTGTGTCAGACTCAGGGGTACAAAATAAAGATAAAAAAAAAGAAGAAATTTTTTATAAAAATAAAATATTTATTTGTGATATGTTTTCTATGATTTTAGAAAAGATTGGAAAATGTCTTAGCCATGAATGTTTATTTTCACATTTCCCTTCTTTTTAGATTATTTCTAATATACCCCAATTACAAATTGATTTTTTCAAGATCTATTTCTTCACAACTTTTTAAACATCATTTAGATGTGTTTTTGTTTAATTTTACTTTAAACATATTTTTCATATTTAGAGATTTTTTTTGGACTTTTATTTTATTTTTTAACACATTTTGGCTTGCCCATGCTTGGCCCAACTAGGGTTTGAGTAACTTGGGCTAGGTTTAGCTTTATTCATTAGTTTCCTGATACACAACGAAAGTCGTTCATCTATCGCTCAATCTATCTTTCTCATCTTTATTACCCTTACAAGCCAGCTTCCTAAGGGTAGCCCAAAGCCTCAGACCATTCCACATCAATCTATTGAATGAAAAAAATAATATATAAGTAAATAAACAAAAAAAAATTTAAAAAGAAAAAAAAAGGCAAAAAAATTGAAAGGACATATGTGATCTAGCCGAAGTATATAATATTTTTTTTCTTTCTTTTTCAATTTTTTTCTTTTGTTCACTATCTAGATCAGTCACAAGAAGTCTTTTTACAATATAACAACTTCAAATAAAATCAAAAGATAAGAATACAATAGGATCTCAAAAACTTGAAGTCATTCAAAAAACCACAAAAGACACAACCTATTGGAAATAAAATATATAATAAATAAAAATAGAAGAAAACAAAAGAGAGTGCTGAAGATTACCTCAATTGGACTTCTTATTCCCTACACCAAATTACTACCTTCCTATGGCATGGGATCTAATGGTCAACCTTCAATCTCAACCAAGAAAGCAAGTTTGGAAAACAATTGAACATGAACCCCTTTGATCACAAAACTCAAACCCTAGGTGATTCCCTATAGCAACCTAGTTTGAGAGATATGCTTCTCTTTTCTACGACAACCCTATAGTCTAAGACCCAAAAGAGAGAAGAGAGATCATGAGAGACACCATGAGAGAGCTGACAACTCTCAATAGCCTAAACCCCTAGGTTCTTTCACAATGTGGAAGAGATAGAGATCTCAAAGAGGAGAGAGCGGGGAGTGTTCTCTTTGGCCTTTCATGAGAGAGAAACGTTTTTAAGAGAGAGAGATAGAAAGATAAGGTATAGAGAATTTGGTTAGAGACATTCACTTTTTATAGGCTTTAAACAAGATTAGGGTTTCTTAGGGTTTTCCTTGGCTTGCCTCTCATGTGAGATTGAATATGCACCATTAATCTTGGGTGACTAGTGGGGTGAGAGATATGAGTCGGCCATTTCATAGATGGGTCATCAATAATATATGAAAGGTGCTAGAACCATTATCCCCAACTTTCTAAACCATGTCCCCATCAATTAATATATGATAATATTAATCTTCCTTATTTTATGCTCAATCCTTCTAACACATACTAAAAATATGATTCAAAATCACTACAAGGCTCAAGCTTACCAAATATATCTTTCTTATCTTACAAGACAAGAGCTTGTGCTCTATAGAAATGGCAAGTTACCTAGGTGGGGCGAGCCACCTTTTGTGGAACATAATGGGCCCCCACCTAATTTGCTATCGTAGGCCCAAAGGTCCTAATGGGCCTCCCATGCAATTACAATATTTTTATAAAATCATAAAATTATTATTTAAACATTTATAAATCAAAATTTGATAAATAAAATATCTAGAGATTTAGAAAAATTCAATAACAATTCTAAATATCATATATTATTAAAATAAATAAAATTAAATATTTTGACGAGAAAAGGATCCACATGGTTTAGGAATAAATAAACGAACATGAGCACTCCACCTTCAATTGTAGACCACGATCTGCGCTAGCTGTCTCAAACTGACCTAGCAATTCCCATGACCCACAATCTACTGTAGGGAATCATGATTGGATTGTCAAAGTCAATTAATTAGCTAGGGGACGTAATCCCAGTCTATAGATTTAGGTTCTTCCCTATAGACAAGCCATGATCCGCTAAACTATGATGCAATCATTACTCTATGGGGCACAAGGGTAATCTCTCGCACATGTACATGTTTCACCCTCAATGGAGGATTACTATCTCAATACAACTATCTATGTACATACCGTGTAATGAGATAATGATGGGGTTTTAGTCCTGTCACTATAGACTATTCATCACACATAAGGATCACACAGTCCCTCGGCTCTCATCCGGGCATACTTTGACCTCGTCAAGGGCTAACCCACTAAATCCTCATTGGTTTTATCTCTATGCTCTGGTACTTTGGGTTTTTCAACTGGACTAGCCTAGCTCGTCAAGCCAAGTCTGAGGATCAGCAAATTGCATTTGCCTAGTATGGTAAACAAGAAGACGACACTCCTACTGACTTTATATTTTACTATATACATTGCTCATACATGCTCTCATAAGGCTTTTAAAGGACATATAAACCCAACATCTCCTACTTAGCCTTTGGAGACCTTACAATCTTTCTTCTTTAGATTCTCATTCCCCCAATTATAATCTCTCTTTCAAGCATTTTTCACTTTCTATGTTATTACATTAATTATGGCTTTCACCATCAATTCATTCACATAGGATTTACAGAGGCAGCGCTTTTTTTTCGTTACTGCTCGGATCTCATTCTAAACGTGGTCATAGTCCATTTTTTATATCACATCGCGAATCATGGACCTATTGTCGTAGAAAACCATTATCATATGGGGTCGTTTCTTCATGTGCTCAAAGGAATTCTTCAACCAAGCTGCTTTCATCTGTAGCCATACAACCAACACCACGCATCTGAGTTCCATGGGTAAATAACATTATAGTCTGTTGTTTCAGCTAGCCTGTTAAATACCAGTAGGTTGTCCTACTGGAATATTTTGTTTATCTGGATCTTTTGTCATAGCGTATCTGTATATCTAAATATCCAAGCAGCTAAAAAGAATTGTGGGGCTGTAGCAATTGCCACTCAATTATTACCTATATAACATATACATTCTTAGCATTCTTATGCCTATATAATGTAGTATAACAAGTCTTTTATGCAACAAGTAATTAAATGCCTGTTGGTCTTACAATATGAAAACTTTTCTGAACCACAAAGGTTCAACCACATTAGTCTTCTTAATAGTAAATTCATACAAACCAAGTTATATAATCAACACAACTTGTGTCAAGGAAGCCTTGCAATATGGCATTCCTACAATATTTCCTATGGTTTAAGGTCTTGGATAATCAAGGATTCTAAATAACTAAAAATATGGGTCAAGGCATATAAGTATTTAAAAACTAGTGCATGAATAAATGTCAGTTTCCTTCCAAGTTTATATATACTTCCAAGACTGAAAGTTTTTCTCTTTCATTAAAGAAAACAAGTTATTTTCTTGTTATATATACATTCACAAGCAATAGTTATATAATAATATGGTGGTGTAGAAAGATTTTCTATAAAGACTTAGTAGACCTTGCAATACTATGGTGTTTTCTCAAAACTATATTCATAAACTTAGGTTTTTCTCAAATCATTCATTTAATTTTAAAATACATGCTTAGTCTTCAAAATCATTTTACCGCATTTACCTTTAATTACCTACCAAGTTATGTGTTCTGTCACAAAACAAATCATAAAGATTATCTTACAATTTTATGCAAAATGAAACATGACTACAAAATGATTATCAAAATTGACAAAATGCTTCTTTATAGCAAATATGGAGACTTTATCAAGAGAACGTCATTACATGCAACACATCATATTACTGGACATTATTGGAAGGATGGTCACTGAGGCCGAGTTCCATTAGAACACTCCCTTCATGCTTACATATTTGAATGCCTATCTATCATGTTTCATACTTAGGCTCAAAGCCCTTGATCAAATCACATCTCCATATGTATCACTAAGTAAGTAGTTCATACTCAAGCACAACAAGGTACAAATATACAAGGCTCTTTCAAATTTGTTAGCACCTATCACCTAATGTCTATGGCTAGGTGCCTCGATCTCACCCTCCGGGTCAGCATGAACTGATGGCATGGCTCCAGGTTCGAGATGGACTCGGGACATGAGATCGCTCTCTCGGGAACTGTGTGAAGGAGACACGCACGCTCGAGCTATCTCGCATGGGTGCCCTCTTAAATCACGTGGAATGGGCTCACAGCCTATGGCTGGTTCAGAATCATTTCCCTTGACATGTTTCTTCTTCCCTACAAACAAAAACACACATTAGAATACAGAGAAGTGGGTCAGAAGACCCCACCTTGTCTTTGAATAAATGCACACAAGCGTGTACATTAGAGAGGATAACGAAGGAACAATGCCATTGGGTCCATGTCAATTGGACAGCCTTCTGACGTTTTCTTAACAGGGGATCTACAACTTCGTTTCCTTAATAGAAAAATGAAGGAAGGGGGTGAGATGAAGAAAGTAAAGGAAGTAAGAGAAGAGACAAAAAGATGGGAGATCAGTAAGGGAACAAAGAAATGAAGAAACGAAAGCCAGTTTGATAGAAAGAATGTGCAGGACAGTGTATGCCGCCGTGCTAGAGAGAGAAGAGAGAGAAAGAGTGTGCACGGTGGTGTACCCTGCCATGCCAGACAGAGAGAAGGACAATAGAGAAATAGTGCGCACGATAGTATACCCTGCCGTGCTGAACAGAGAGAGGAAAGAGAGAGAAAGATCACGCACAGTGGTATACCCCGCCATGCCAGACAGAGTGAGAGAAGAGAGAAAATTATGAAAGAAGAAGAAAAGAGAGGAAGGAAGAAAACAGGGAAAGGAAAAAAGCAGAAGAGAGAAAAGAAAGAAGTAAAAGAGAAAGGAAAGAAGAAGAAAGAGAAAGAAGAGAAGAATAGAGAGAAAGGAAAGAAGCAGAGAGAAAAAAGAAAGAAGAAGTGAGAGAAAGCAAAGACGAAAAGAGAGAAAGGAAGGAAGCAAAGAGAGAAAGGAAAGAAGAGAGAGAGGAAGGAAAAAAGATATGAGCGAAAATGTTATCTGGTTGGCTAAGGTTATCGCCTAAAATATTCTCTCTCCTCTCTCTCTCTCTCTCTCCATGCAAAGAGAAATGTAACCCAAGATTCAAAGGGAAAGCCCAAATTTTTATTACGCCAAGAAGGTTTCATTACATAAGTTGAGTACATGCTTGTATAGAAAATTAATCCAAACATGGGTGGATGCCCAATTCTTAACCTAATTGTGGCAAAATAGTAATTAAATGATTTAAAAAAAATTGAAATTGGGGGCAAAATGATGATTTTGCCCCTCACCCACAAATCCTGAAATTCCAAAGAAGTCCCTATCATGGCCATGCAAGCTTTGCGATCTTTTGAGATCCGTTCGGGGTCCTCCTGGTCTTCATTCGGCTAAAAGATTATTCTTTTCTTGTTCAGCTCGGGAAGACGATCATTTTGATACCCATTTCGAGATATGGACCAGACTTTTGGGCCACGATCACGAGAAGTAAAAATCATAATAAACATGCCATCTTTGACTCAAGATCATGCCCGTTTCTCAATGTTTTTCAATGATTTCTTCACTGTATTTTGATGATCATGCCGTCATAAGCGTTTGGTCATGAAGTTGGCTCGTTTTGGTGTCCGAACGACCGTTTTCCAAATTTGGTAGTTTGGTCGAAGTTTTGTTTCTGGTGGCTTGAAATTGCAGCAATTTTGACCCTATCGTGCGGTGAATCTGACCGTCTATCATGCGTGAGGTTCAACTTGTACAAAGCCTCTGACCTCGTGCTCGCAATGGATCTAGTTTTAGACCAATCCGACTCGTGAGCGTCGTGATGTGGCCATTCGATCAAGGTGCGCTCCTACTGGAAAATCTGCAACGTTGCCTTGAATCGCAATCTTCTCTCTAGTTTTTCTCCAGGTTCAGGCCAAGTCATGGGTCGTGCCACATATAGAAATTCTCTGGTCGATGAGACGAACATACTCCCAAAATTTGAGCTTAATGTGACCTGGGGTGAGAGGTACATGGCCGCCTTTCAAAGTTCATCCCGAAACTCAAAAACACAGTTTCCAATAATGGAAACTGGTTCACTAAGGATGCACGGTAATAGCGTGAGGCCCACTTTTTTTGGGTAATTTGACCATAGCTTGGTCCAAAAACATCTGATCAAGCCGAAACATGGTCCCTAGGGGCTTTCAGATGTTCCAGATCCAATGACAGTGGTCCCATGATCATTTGCTCTGGTGATAGGGATGTAGTTATAACGTTCATTTTCAGTGCGTTAGAGGCCGACTTTTCAAAACTGTTTCTTCATCTGCACTACCTTAAACTTATCAAATCGTGATAAAACTTGATAGGCATTCTTAAGAGACGCTTGGGAATGATCTTGAACCTTCTTGGGCCATTCCGAGGCTTTTGGAAATTTCACTTCTGGATCAGGGCTTACTGTTCTATGGCTTCCATAGTCCACATGCTTTTGGTACCTACGGATCTAGGTCACGAATTTATCTCTCCTTATTCACATCAGCGATACAGATGTTGAAAAATTCCTTCAAACAGTTTGCCCCACTGAATGTTTTGCTTCGAGAGAAGCGAGAAGGACAACATTCAGAATCAATATTGTCTTTCGACTTTAGTTTTCTTCCTGACCAACGAATCACACTAACGCCGAAGGGACACTCATGCGAATCTGCTTCCCAAAGCGGTGACCAAGGTGCTCCGACATCTGGGGGCCTTGTTTAAGGTCTTGTAGACCCAGACGTGGAGACTTTATCGAGGAAAAGAGACTTGAGCTACTGGTGGGAGACATCTCATGGAATGCCCATGGTCCACGTTAAGTCATAATCGTATTTCCTTTCTTAACATGATGTTTTATAGCCAACACTAAGTTTTTAGACTTCCATTTTGAGTATAGTTTTTAATAAAATTTATTTGAGATAGAAATATCTATGGCAAAAGAGGAATACAAATTTTGGATTGAAAAGAGGTCATCTTGAATTTTCTGTAATTTTGTGTGTTCTTCATTGGGACATGAATAATTATATTTATCAAGAATGCTTAATAGAGTGATATGAGGTTTGTGAAAACATATGTGTTACCAATCTATGTCTATTTAAAAAAAAAAATTATTTTGAAAAGTAAACTCGTTGAGGGTGGAGAGAATAGACAATTTTATTAGATAGTGTTCATCCTCAAATTCTGCAATACGATTTATTTTGTGACATAAATTTCACATATTTATTTCTCTGAAGAAAATTATTATTAGGGATTCAACTATGATTTTATGATATTTGAGTCTAGTTTAGAAAATATTTCAGGAAGAAATCCTCTGTGAAATGAGAGAAATAAATATTTTATTGTGAAATGCGCAACTTGATTTTCTGCTGAGAAAATTGTATTGTAATGAGAATGTCACTAAATCATAGACCCACTAAATGGTATGATTTAGGGATGGAACTAAACACTATTTCATATTTTTTAGTCCATTTCAATACACAAAAGGATTCAAAGATATTTATGAGTTAAGAGAAATAATTTGAACATGGGTTGTTCATATTTTATTCTGCAGCAAATTAAAAGATGTAGCATGTTAAGGCACATCTTTGGATTCCCCATAATGGAGACCTTTCTAGAATGGTTCAGAAGTGAAATTTCCAAAAGTCTTAGAGTGGCCCAAGAAGGTTTAAGATAGTACCTAAGGGTCTCTTAAGAATACTAGCCAAGTTTCATCGCGATCTGACAAGTTTAAGGTAGTACAGATGAAGAAACGGTTTTGGAAAATCGGCACTTATCGCCTTGAAAATGGACTTTATAACTACAGCCCTTTCACCGCAGCGTCAAATAACCAAGGGATCACTGCCATTGGAACAGGAACATTTGAAACCCTGCGGGACCAAGTTTGGGCTTGATCGGATGTTTTTGGACCAAGTTACGGTCAAATTATCCAAAACAGGTTGGCCACACGCTATTACCGTGCACCCTCAGTGAATCAGTTTCCATTAATGGAGACTGTGTTTTTAAATTTCAGGCTGAACTTTGGAAGGCCATATCGCTCTAGTCTCAGGTCAGATCAAGCTCAAATTTTCAGAACATGTTCGTCTCATCGACCCGAGCATTTCAATATGTGGCATGATCCATGTTGTTGCCCGAGCCAGGAGAAAAACTAGAGAACAGATTGCGATTTGAGGCAAGGTTGCAGATTTTACAGCAGGAGCACGCCTCTATCGAATGGCCACATCACAACGCTCGCCAGTTGGATCGGCCTCAAACTAGATCCATTGCGAGTGCGAGGTCAAAGGCTTCACGCATGATGGACGGTCAGATTCGCCGCACGATAGGGTCGAAGTTGCTGCAATTTTCGGCCACTAGAAACCAAACTCCGGCCAAAATACCAAATTTGGAAAATGATCGTTCAGACACCAAATCGACCCACATTCATCTCCAAATGCTCATGACGACATGCTCGTCAAATTACAACAAATAAATTGTGGTAAAACACAGAGAAACGGTCGTGATCTTGAATCAAAGATCGCACATTTCTCATGATTTTCACATCTCGTGATCGTGGACCAAAAGTCCGATCCATGGCTCAAAATGGGTATCAAAAAGACCGTCTTCCCGAGTCGATCAAGATAATTTTTTGGCCGGATGAAGACCGAAAGGACTCCGAACGGATCTCGGAAGATCACAAAGGTTTCATGGCCATGACAAGGTCTTAATTGAAATTTCAGGATTTGTGGGTGAGAGGAAAAATCGCCATTTTGCCCCCAATTTCTTAATTTTCTTTCAATCATTTAATTCTTATTTTTCCACAATTAGGTTAAGAATTGGGCATCCACCTATGTTTGAATTAATTTTCTATATAAGCACGTAGTCAAGTCATGTTAGCTTAATCAAAATTTTGGGCTTTCCCTTTGAATCTCAGGTCACGTGTCTCTTTGCTAAGAGAGAGAGAGAGAGGAGAGAGAAAATTTTAGGTTGTATCGTTAGGCACCCAGGTAACTTTCTCTCTCCTCTCTTCTTTCGCTCTTCTTTCCTTCCTCTTTCTCTTCTTTCCTTCCTCTCTCTGCTTCCTTCCTTTCTCTCTTTTTCTCTTTCCTTTCTTTCTCTTCTTCTTTCCTTTCTTTTTTTTCTTCTCTCCTTTCTTTTTCTTCTTGTATCCTCTCTCTCTGCTTCTTTCATTTCTCTCTCTTGTTTTCTTCTTTCTTTTTCTTCTTCTTTCCTTTCTCTTCTGCTTCTTTTCTTTCTCTATTTTCTTCTTCTTTCCTCTTTTTCTGTCTCTCTGTCTGGCACGACAAGGTACACCGCCTTGCATGATCTTTCTCTCTCTTCCCTCTTTCTGTCTGGCATGGTGGGGTACACTGTCGTGTGCACTCTTTCTTTCTCTTCTCTTAGTGTCTGACACAGTGAGGTACACTTGTGTGCGCGCTCTTTCTCTCTTCTATCTCTCTATTTGGCACAACAGGGTACACCGCCATGCACACTCTTTCTCTCTATCTGGCACGGCGGGGTGCACCACCGTGCACACTCTGTCTCTCTCTTTACTCTATCTGTCTGGCACAGTGGGGCAGCACCGTGTGCACTCTCTCTGTCTGGCATGATGGAGTACACTGTCATGCAGATTCTTTCTCTTCTCTCCTTCTATGGAACGATGGTGTACACCGTCGTGCACACTCTTCCTCTCTCTATCTGGCAAGGTGGGGTACACCACCGTGCGCAACTTCTCTTTTCTCTTCTCTCACTGTTTGACACGGTGGGGTATACCGTTGTGCATGACATATCTCTCCCCCTTCTTCTCTCTCTTATTTCTCTCTCCTCTCCTCTTTCTCCCTTTTGCTTGCTTGATTGGATGGAAGGTTGATTTTTTTTGCCGCTATGCCAGTCTTGACACCGAGCAGTTTAGCCGTCGTGTCGGTTTAACCACCGTGCCCGTCAAGCTGCCGCATCATACTAGCTGTTGTGCCAATCTTGCTGTCGTGCCAATCTTGTCGTTCTACTAGACTTGCCGCCATGCCAGTCTTGTTGCCAAGCAGTTTAGCCGACGTGTAGGTCTAATCACCATGTCTGTCTAGCTGCCACACCAGACTAGTCGTCGTGTCAAACTAGCGGCCATGCCAGTTTTTCCGTCGTGCCAGACTTGCCACCACGCTAGTCTTGTCACGTACAGTTTAGCTGCAGTGCCGGTCTAACCACTATGTCCATCTAACTGCCGCGCCTGACCAGCAGTCGTGCCAATCTTGCCGCTGTGCCAGTCTCGCCGCCATGCCATTCCAGCTGTTGTGCCAAGCTTTTCCTCTCTCTTTCTTTTCTCACTTCTCTTCTTTTCTTCTCTCCTTCTTCTAGTCTCTACTCCCCCTTTTTGGAAGGTTCAGCGAGAGCCAAGCTAGCCTTCACTCTCTTTCATATCCCTCTCTCTCTAAAACAAATAATTTCTTCCTTTACCTCTAAAGAGGTAGGTGAAAGCCAAACTAGCTTTCATTTCTAATCTCTTCCTCCACTCTATTTCTCTGAAGACCCAGGTGAAAGTCAAACTGATCTTTGTTTCTTCTTTTCTCTGTTCCCTTACTGATCTCCCCTCTTTCTGTCTCTTCTCTTTCTTTCTTTACTTTCTTCATCTCACCCCCTTCCTTCATTTTTCCACCATGGAAAGGATGTTGTAGGTCCCTTGTTAAGAAGATGCAGGAAGGCTGTCAAATTGACATGGACCCAATGGCATTGTTCCTCCATTATCCCCTCGAATGTACATGCCTGTGTACATTTATTCAAAGACAAGGTGGGGTCTTTTGGCCCACTTGTCAGTATTCTAATGTGTGTGTGTGTTTGTAGGGACAAAGAAACAACTCGACGGAGATGATTCAAAACTGGCCATAGGCTAGGGGGCATTCCACGTGGTCTAAGAGGGCGCCCATTTGAGCCAGCCCGAACGTGTCACGGACCCACGTGAGGTAAGTCCTATCTCACGACCAAATTCCTCTCTCACCAGTTGGTATTCCTGTCTGAGTCTTCTTCACATAGTTCTCGAGAGAGCGATCTCAGGTCCTAAGTCCATCTTGAACCCGGAGTCACGCCACCAGGTCATCTCGACCTAGAGGGCGAGATTAAGGCACCTAACTAGCTTGACAACTCCACTAGGGAAACACTTCCCCAAAGTCGAATGGTCCTCATTTGACTTTCCTTTTTTCTGTTTCCTACTCATTAACACACACATGTCTTTGGGGTTATTCAACCCCTTCATCTGAGTTGGGGGTTTTCTGATCCCCACACCCGTGAGTCCACTTCGGGAACAAGTTCCGCGAACCTCGTCTCTTGAGCATCGACCCTGTGTCAGACTCCTAGGTCCTCATCTGGATCGGTTTGAGGAGGGGCCTAAAAGTCCCTCACACCCCATCTCCCAGACTTGGTAGATCCTCCACCAATGCACCTTGCATGGGTGGCACACTAACCATAACACACCGCATGCACCCTGTTATCAGCAAGTTGGTTGTTGATCCCACTACTCAGGGAAGCCAAAAGGCCAACCCTTCCTTTCCTGCAACTAGCAGTCCAGTTGCCATTTCTCCTGTGGGTCATTGTAAGGCCACCCACGACTCTCTATCACATCGGGCCCCTATACCAAGAGGCTCGACTCACCGAGGAGGAGGCCCTAAGGCCGCCACGTCCCACACATGCACCAGAGCTCGTGGTCCATCCACTCAAGCCACACCTCTGGACAACCCTCAGGATGCCTCGAACCACTGTCTAGGTTCTGTCCTCTTAGACTTGGCCTTGTATACCTTTTTCAAATGCATCGAACTGCTCGGGGCAGCCCAATTGCTGTGTTTACACACGAGAGACGACCCCCTTGTCGTCCCTCTATGCATATACCTGCGCACTTTGTGAGGGGTGGTCACAAGACTAATCCCTCACAAAGAAATGCTCGCGATACTCAACCTCCTAAGGCCCAACCGATTGCTTGAGCCCGGGTTGACCCCTAGGTCACCTGGATTCTTCAATGGGTGCACACGCATCACCTCTACAAACTGCCTTGAGCTCCCAATTCAAAGGTCACGGACAACTGTCTCCTTCCCCGTTTGTCCCTTCTCCTCCGGACGAACCGCTCAAGACCTGGTACTCAAAGGCTTTCCCTAACAGTACCCTCTTCAGACCGACCCTACCTTTGGTGCTCACAAAAGAGCTCGGGCCAAGGCTCCCTTGGGTGGTGAGATCTTCCATCCCCCGTCTCTCCCCAAGTCAAGACATGAGCCTGAGCTGACTCCTATTTTTGGCCCGCATCCATTGCCTCACCTCATGGAGACTGCCCGGTCATGTTTGAAGAAAGAGGACCATACACAATCACCATCCCAGTCTCAGTTCTGAAGGGAAGTATACCAGAGCCTGAGAGCCAAACATAATTGAGGTGTGTGAATAGCGCCGAAGGAAGAACCCAAGACACTCAGGGCACGCAAGCCTACTGATCTCCTGGCCAAGAACCCCTTTTACCCACTACAGGCCACAGCAGGGCCTGAAGTGGAAGAGCCTGAATCCTGCATGGTTGTCAGTGTTGTAGGAGAAGACCCATCCTTACAACCCCTGTGGTCCCAAGACCATCACGAACCGGTCTTGAACCAAAGAGCGTACAAAGCTCGACCTCAATCGGGGCATGCCAAACCCTTACTAACGGACCTGCCACATCCAGTCTGGCGGGTACACCAGAACCTGACCACGGAAGAGATCAATGTCCCTAAAGAGATAGTCAGCATGATGTTTGTTGACGAGCCCAACGACGATCAAGAAGACCGTATGATTCGATTCGACTATATGATGCATAGTATGATGGAGAAGATCGAGTTGATGGAAAATACCTGGCTCCTTGGGAACTCATCTCACTAAGAAGCTAACAAGAAGCCAATTCTCCTCATTCAGCCGATCCGATCCTAAGGTAGCCACCTCCTTCACATGACCATTCCTCCCATCATCAGGTCTCACTAGTCGACATTGATGCCATGATCGTCCACAGTTTGTGAAGAAGACATATCCTGAGCATGCAGGATACAGTCTTGTATCAGAAGCTCTATCCCTCTTACATTGACCAGCTCCCGTTTCCCCCAAATTACCAGAAGGGGAGAGTCCCGCTTTTCAACGGCATGAGTTCGCCTCACCAGCATATTACCCATTTCTATTTGGCGTGTCAAGAGACAACAGCTGATGGAAGGCTTCTTCTTCGTCAGTTTGTTGAAACTCTTGAAGGGCTGCACTCAAGTGGTATGCCTGACTCCCCTAAACTCGGTACAGACTTGGGAAGAAATGGAGCACATGTTCTACAAGTGCTTCTATGAAGTCGAGAGAGAAGTCCAGGCTATTGAACATCTCATATTGACCCATGGCCCAGATGCCGATGGATCAATTCATTGAAAGATGGAGAGATTTAGCTGTGCACCAAGCTACCCCCATGCCTGAAATTGATGTAGTCTAAACATGTGTGCGCAACATGCGGCTGAAGATCCCCCTGCATGTTGAAGCTTCAAACCCATCTTCTATATCGGATTTGATCTCCAAAGCCATCTACATAAAAAGCCTTTTTAAGCATCACGGCAGGCCCCAGGTGCAATCATCAGTGTTGTTGTCACTATATCAACAGAAAGGAGTGATCAGTGTTGCTGTCACTATATCAGATCCCAAGAAGGCCTCTCCTCAAACTTTTGATTTCTCTTGGGGGGTGAACCCTGTAAATACTCAGAGGACACCTCAAGCAAGCCAACAGAAACCTCAGTCCTACAATAAGATGCCTCCACCTCTGAACCATTATGGAAAGGACTATTGGATAGAAAAGGGAAACAAAGTCTACAACTTCGACAAGGAGTGGGTCCCGACCTTACTCTGGATGTTGATAGAGCAACAAATGATCACCTTGCCTGAGACGAAAAAGCCAGAGTATGCTGATTTTATCACCCACAAGAATTACTGTACCTATCATAGAATGTTGGAGTACTCTGTTCGGGATTGCTTTACTCTCAAAGATCACATCGAGGCTTTAATCCAGAAGGGACAGATATAGCTCGACAGCCTCAAGAGGGCATTTGGGGCAGCTGAAGCATCCCATGTGATGACAGTTCAAGAAGAAGACAAGAAAGAGTATCATCTTGTTGAACTTCCACCAAACCTTCTTTAGGTAATGTTCTGCATGATGCTTCAAGTAGGGGATCATTGCACCAGAGCCATCAAGACAACCCAAGCACCTCGCTTGAGGGACCCAGAACCTCTGATGCCCGTATCACCAGATACGAGCTCACGACTTAAAGGGGTGCTTCGCCTTCCATTCCATAATCATAGAGAAAGTCCAAGGAGGACACGTCACTGGCATTAACCTAGGGGATGACGTTCGAACCGCCAAACTGCCAACACAAGAGGTCACTCAGACACATACCTCGTGTGAGAATGTATCGCCCGAGCTTTCTAATTCTGAGGAACCCTCAACTTCCCAACCATGGGAAGTCCATCGAGGATGAAACAGATTAAAGTGCATGAGAAGGAAAGCAGTTTGCCAGGCAAATCCAGCTCCCAAGCCACAGAACCTAGTCTGCCTGTGCCTGTTCACAAAACTGGTAAAAGGAGATGAGCACCAAGGGTGGCCCACCGAAAAAGGAAAATCCCCCAATCCCTGACTGAGGTTGAATTCCTCGAGGCCCTTCCTCTGCTGCCGACTTTGCGGGATTTCTTCCCCAAGTCAGTCGCTTTCACTAACCAAGTACTGCAGTCCAGTCAAGAGGCCATTCCTTAGCCTTTTGTTGCTCAGGTTCTCAATACGTTCGATAAGGGTGACGACATAAAAAGCACCCCCTAATGGTCGAAGCAGGGTGAAGACTTAAAGATTCCCTGCACATGTCCGATAAGAGTGACGACATTAATAGAACCCCTCAACAGTCCAAGAAGGGTGAAGACCTAAAAGATGCCCCGCACATGTCTAATTCTGGTGATGATGCTAAAAGCTACTTGGATCAGTCCAATCTGATTGACGACCTTAAAAGCTCTCCCCATCTTCTATCCTTGATTCCTCTATCCCTTCTTCTTCTTCTTCTTCTGCTAACACGTCGTCTGCAAGTTGAACTCACGAGCCCAAAATTTGAAGCTCTTGACAAAGAGCTGAAATGTTGCAACACTAGTAAGCGACATCGAAAGTAGCTAAAAAAGATAGTGGCCTAAGCAGCTAGGTTCTTATCAGTCGCTGACACCTTGGAGTTCAAGGCCAAGGCGAAGCCTCCTCCCACTATCGAGGAGCTTATCACGCAGCTTAAGAATCTCAAGGCTAAGAAACCCCAATAACCTCCTAAGCCCGACTTCGAGCAAAGACTGAGAGAGTTGAGAGGGCAGAGATTCCATTCTCACGAAGCATGGCACATGGTGCAGGTCTCTAAAGCAGTGATCAAAACTGACCAAATCAGTCTAAGGTCTGGGAAGAGATTACAACTGCTCATCCAGAAACCAAAACTCTTGAAGTACGTTGGTCCACCACTCATCCCATACCCTAACACACCGACCAATCCACCACTCCTTAAGTACCCGAGACCACCATTGGTTTCATACACCCAACCATCTCCAAACCCTTAACCTCCATCAACCTCCACTCTGTCAACACAAACTCCTATCACTCAATCTAACCAGTTCACATTGGGCTCTGCTAAACGACCTGGCTAGTCGGCACCGAATCCGGTGGCCAACCTTTACCTACCCAACCCTCACAACCTCTCCAATCAATGCCAAATGTACAACAAAGTCTACCTGTACCCCAAAACAAAACTACCTCACAACCTACTATCTCACTAAAGCCCATGGCAGATCCAGGAGTACATATAAATGGTAATCGCAAAGACAAGAATGATGTGGTGACTGCAGTGATTTAAAAAACGTCGAGTCGAATCGGAGTTGCCCGGTTCGACTCGAGAATCGGCACTGGAGGTGCCGATTCGGGCAAATTACACGGAATAGCCCGGTTCCAAAGACAATCGGGCGATTCTGTACAGTGACTCACTGATTCACTGTACGGAATCAGCGAGTCCCGTGAAGAACACGGGCTGCACAGTGTTATGTACGGGATTCTTCAAAATTTGTCATTTTTTGATCATTTTTCTTGTTTTTTTTACCATGTGATCGAATATGCAGGCTTTATGCAGCTTTTTTCAGCCTTTTCATGGATTAAATGGTGGAGAAATTTCGTGTTTTTGGATCATGAAAGTTGCGTTTTTAGAGTTTCCGCCTTTCCTTGTGTTTCATGCCAAATAGGGCATGAATCTGTGAAAATTTGTAGGCATTTTGATCGTAAAGTTGTTCATCAAAAAATTCTATTACGAATTTGTGATAATCGTTGAGAAAAATAGAGTAATTTGGAGATTGAAGGCTCGGGTTCACGAAACCAGGTAAGAACTTTGGGTTTTTTTTTTTTCCGCCATATGATCAATTTCATTGCATATTTTGAAAATAATGAGTTACATTTGCAAGGTTTTTAATCTTTATTGTGTCTTTTATCATTTTAACATATTCCAATTTATTTAATTTGCTCAATTACAGCCTGATTTTTTAGATGAACATAGTAATGTTTGTGAAAAAACATTTCTGCTGTTTTTTTTTTTTTCCGCCTTTTAATTTTTTGTTCACGATATATTACAAATAACGTGTTATACTTCTAGGGTTTTTAATCTTTATAGTCTTGTTTATAATCAGATGTATTCAATTTGATCTGATTTATTCAATTTGAGCTTCATTTTTTAGATTCAATAACTGTTGTCTGTGAAGAACTGCGTTTTTTTTTTTTTTTTTGCTCAATTTAATCGATTTGATTTGATTTATTGATGATAATGTGTTCATAATTTAGGGTTTTGATTCCTTATATTGTTGTTTATTAAAAAATATACTCAATTCGATGTAATTTATGCGTTTGGAGGTGGATTTTTGAGTTAAAATGGCTGATGCAAGGTGGCTCAGTGAAGAACATTTTTTTTTTTTTTTTTTTTTGTAATCCATGATCGAATTTTTTTTGTCATCCATGATCGAATTTTTTATTCTTTTTTTTTTTTGTAATCCATGATCGAATTTTTTGAAAATTTGTTTTTTTTTTTTTTTTTTTTTATAATCCATGATCAAATTTATTGTCGTTCTTTTTTGTAATCCATGATAGAATTTTTTGATTTTTTTTTTTGTAATCCATGATCCAATTTTTTGTAATCCATGATCGAATTTTTTGTAATCCATGATTGAAATTTTTTGTAATCCATGATCAAATTTTTTGTAATCCATAATTGAATTTTTTGTAATCCATAATCCATGATCGAATTTTTTGTAATCCATGATCGAATTTTTTGTAATCCAAAATCGAATTTTTTGTAATCCATAATCCATGATTGAATTTTTTGTAATCCATGATTGAATTTTTTGTAATCCGAATTTTTTGTAATCCATGATCGAATTTTCTGTAACCCAACAACAACGGGGTAGGGATGAGCATGACAGTGTAGGTGAGCATGAAGGATGAACATGCTTCGGGGATTTTGGATTGGGAACACATCAGAACACTAACACTCAGGGATTTGGATATAGTCAGATGCCTGCTAATATAATCGAATCAATGAATTGTCAAACGACTTCAATCAATAGCACCAGCGTGACCAAGAAGAAGAACATCGACGTCTGTCATTTTATTTTTAGATCATATGTTACTAATTGTATGCTTTATTGTCGTCCATGTGTCTTGATATACTTATTCCATGATAATTCTATGTTTATCCTTTTGTGTGACGTAAATTAAATGGTAAATAGTAGTTCATCCAGGGAAAGAACATATCAATATTCGCATATTCATACAAAGAAATGAAAATTCTTAATGGAGTACCCTCATTTTTTATTGAATTCCTAGAAAAAAGTATTTATAATGAATTTTAATAATTTTTTCGAATTTTTTTGAAGCTTTAATCTGACCGATTCACCCTATTCCCGATCCGAATCGCTGATTCGCCGATCCGGATCGATTTTTGAGGTGCCCTATCATGGTCACCGATCCGCTTTTTAAACCATTGGGTGACTGTATCTATGATCAAGGAATCACACAACCCTCCCCTCATACTCTCTTAGCCCTGCTCTTCCCAACTGAACCAAGTGCCTCAAAATTCGTTCTCTCAACCATATGCACTCCCTCTTTTTAAAGTCGATCCCTCCTCAAGCAGGCAAGCAGTAGAAGTAGCAACCATGCTCTACACCGTCAAAGACCAATTTGAGGTGGAGATGTCAAAAGAATGGAGACCTACAAACTCTGAGGTCGGGACATTCGAGGTCAATGAAGGATTCCCTAGACCACCGACAGATGATGAGGTGGAAGTTCAAGAAGCCCCTGAGGAATGGGAAGGTGGACAAGCTACAGCTGATGATCTCAAGGAAATAAACTTGGGCAATGAGAATGATCCGAGGCAAACTTTTATTTCAGCCAACATGTCACCAGATGAGAAAGAGCGCTATATTGCCTTCCTACGAGCAAACCAAGATGTCTTCGCCTGACACTATCATGAGATGCCCGGTCTGGACCCCCAAGTCACGGTACATTATCTAAGCATTGACCCATCCTTCAAACCCGTAAAGCAGAGTTTAAGAAAATTCCAGCCTGATCTTGAAATGCAGATAGATGCTGAAGTAACGAAACTCAGGGAGGCAAGTTTTATTTGGGAGGTCAAATACCCGAAATGGCTCGTCAACGTCATGCTAGTGAAAAAGAAGAATGGGCAAATCAAGGTCTACATTGATATCCGTGATTTAAATGCTGCCTGTCCAAAGGACGACTTCCCATTGCCGTTCACAGACATGCTTATCGATTCCACAGCCCATTGCCAAATCTTCTCCTTCATGGATGGATATTCAAGGTACAATCAAATAAGGATGGCACCAGAGGATGAAGAGGCCATCGCCTTCCTGACTCCCAAAGGGGTCTTCTATTACATGATGATGCAATCAACGATAAATAACCACCATTTTAAAAGATATGCTGCACAAGGAGGTGGAATGTTACGTAGATGATTTGGTGGTGAAATCCAAAAAGAAGGATGTTCACATCCAGGACCTTGAGCGAGTGTTCGAGCGGCTCTACCTTCATCAACTCAAGATGAAGCCCTTGAAATGCACCTTTGGTGTACGTTCAGGGAAATTCTTAGAGTTCATTGTCAGGTATTGGGGTTGAGCCTGTCAAGCTCAAGGAATTTGAGGAATGCCACCACCAACGACACTACGAGAACTCTGGTCTCTTCAGAGCCATCTTTATTATATTCAAAGATTCATCTCCAATCTCTCAGGTCACTGTAAGCCTTTTACACACCTGTTGAAGAAGGACTCTCCTTTGATATGAGATGGAGCATGTCAGGTAGCATTGGATGACATGGTTAATTTGCAAGACAAGTGAGCCAAATGACCCACCCTGGTCTTAGGGAAATGTACGTTCATATGATTTAGAAGGTGAGAAGTTAAGGTGATGAAAAGAAGGAGGTTCGAATGAGAGGAGAAAAGAAGAGGAGACTCGATAAGGAGACGAGACTAGCATGATAGCTAGACCAGTGCATTGACCGACTCGGAGTGGTAGCAAGATAGGCATGGTAACTCAGACCGGCGTGATGGCAATTCCACTCGAAACTAAGGTCGATATGACTGTCCTAATATGGTGTGGCAGTAAGAAAGGCATGATACTGAGAACCAACATGATGGCAATACTGCTCAACAATCAGACCACTGTAGCAGTGCTAGACTGAGTCTACCCTCAGTTGAGTAAGAAGGGAAGAGAATGAAGAGAAGGCACGAGACGGTGAAGAAATAGAATCTCGATGGCGCTAGGCATCACCACCCTCAACCATGAAGTAGGGCGTCACGACCCTTGAACGACGCTAGACACTACTTCTCCCGGTTGGAGAGTGAGTAGTGAACTACAGGCGGCACTAGGCATCACCGTTTGGCAACATGTGAAAGCAATGTGCCCTTTCGTGGGAGACGATAGCCTCATGTGAAGCACACGGCGATAGCCATTTGTGAAGTGCGTGGCAATAATTCCTTATGAGACAAACGACGATAGGCTCGGGACACATGCATGAGGCTTGTGAATGGCGATAGGCACCGAGGGTAAGAAGGCAAGTCACAAACGGTGATAGGCACCGAGCATGCGAAAGAAGCTCGTGCACGTCGGTGGTAATACTACTCAAAACCAAAGTCGGCACGTCGGCGTTAAGCTAGGCCTACCTTCAATCAAGTGAGAAGAGAAAGAGGTGGAGAGGAAAGAATGAGACGACGAAGAGAAGGGGAAATCTAGACATTGATAGATATCGCGGTGGCAATGCAAGGAGGTGGTGTATCCCTTGTGTATGGTGCTAGCTCTTGACGAGGCTCACGACGATGGTTTCTCTTAGGTTGCACAATGATAGATGTGGGACGTAGGGAGAATGCCGATAGGCACAGAACGCATGGAGGAAGCTCGCGAACAGCGATGGGTGTTACCAAGGCCTCTAGCGAGCGCCGATAGGTATCGCCGTCTACGCTAGATGCGGAGCAAGGAAAGACTCCTGTAGGAGGCATCATGTTCTTCACCGAGACGTCAAAGCTACGTCTGTGGGCGGCGATGGGCAGCACCATCTATAGACTTTAATGAGAGAAAGAGACAAACAAGAAGGAGGGAAAGAAGACTTATGCATGACGCTGCCATCGCCATGTGCGACCTGTGAGACTAAGGGAGAGGCATGCACGACACTGCCACTGCTGTGCATGACCTTCGCAAGGGACTCAGAAGAAGAAGAGGGAGAAGGGAGGGGAAAAGGGCGAGAGAAGAAGAAAAGAAAAAAAGAAAAGATAAGATTTACCTCAACACTAGGGGTACCGGTCAAAATTTTCTCTCACCTCACCCTCTCTCGTAAGCGTAACACCACAATGGTAAGAAAGAAAAACTTGTATTAAGTGAAAACTCTCTCTTGTGTGTATGTCTGTCCTTTCTGCTTACAATGATGGTACGTAAATATAGAAGTGTGCCCCAAACATGGTTGGGTGATCAAAAGTAACCCTAATTGTTGAAAATTAAGTTTAAATTGAATTAAAAGCAATTAGAAAATAGGGTGAAAAAAGACAGATTGGTTCCTACCTATCGAGTTGTGAAATTTCAGAACAGTCCATGTGTTGCCCTAGGACTTGTGTGTTCTTGCATGGCTGATCCGGGGTCATTCTGATGCCTGATTCAATGTAAGATGATTATTTTCTTGTAGGGCTCGGCATGACAATCGATTTGATACCAACTTCGAGCCATGGATCGTGTTTTTGGTGCACGATCATGTGGCTTGAATTTTAAGTAGATCTTAAAACTTTGAATCGATGGTTTGTTTGTTCCTTAATGTTTTTCTGTGTTTTCTTTGATGAATCACACTAAGCATGTCGCTACGATCACGGGACACCAAACGCAGCTTGATTTCGTGGTCGAATGAAGATTTTGCAAGTTTTGAATTTTTACAGGAATCAAGGATTCCAGCGATGGAATTTTCAGTCTATTCATCGGCTTCGTGTGTGGAATTCGACATCATATATGGGGATTGGGTCATAGATGGCCCGAGACCATACGCCCGCAATGGAATTGGTTTCACGTCGATCAGGCTCACGAGCAGCGTGATTTGGCCGCTCGAGGGAGGGACGACACTGCTGAAATTTCTGCACTTTCTTCATGGATCAGCAACTTGTCTCTAGCTTTTCTTTGCGCCCGGGTATCTTCACGGGGTGCGCCATATATCGAATCGCTCGTCATGACTAGATGAACATGCTCACCAAAGTTGAGCACAATCTGATGTGGGACAGTTGAGATATGAATGTCAAAAGTTACTGGTATTGACAGTCCCTTTAATGGTGTAGTGTTGCAAGGGGCTGCACGGGAATAGCATGCGGCTCCTCTTGTTTCACTCTTTTGCCTATAACGTCTTCCTGGAGTGTCCGTTTGGGCTGAAACTTGACCCTTGGAGGTTTTCAACCATGTCGGATCCAATGTTGGTGGTCTCACAGTAATTTGATATGCTAATAGCTCTAGTTATAAGGGTCCATTTTATGGTGCTAGAGGTCGATTCTGTCGGAACTATTTCTCAGTTTGCACTGCCTTAGACATGTCAAAATGTGAGGAAATTTGGCAAGAGACTCTTGAGAGACCTCATGAAGATCTTGGCCAGTTCTGGGGCTATTTTGAGACCGTTCAAATTTTCCACTACTTGCTAGGCCTTTATTGAGCGGGGGCCTCATGTTGATGAAAAATACCTTCCAATAACATGCCCCGACGAAAGTTTTTCTTCGAGAAACTCAAGAAGTGCAATCATTCAGGAATTTTAAGGGATCTTGTCGAAGTCCTCACCCTCAAGGGACTATCTGCGGTTTTGGAGCATGAGGCCTTTGTCTAGACCTCGTACAAAACCTGACCTTTTTGAAGGCCAAATGCTACGAACCTATGGTCGGCATTGTCTACTGCTACACTAGGTTTGCCTTTAATGCTTAGGGTATCCCTGTAGGTCACGTCTAATGGAGTCTAGTCGGGAGCTTCTGACCCATCCGAAAGTTTGGTCCCCTACTGGCTAGAGGACTTTGACGAGACATACCCTAAATCTTATGGCAACCCTGGCCTTGTCAGCTCCTTTCCTTTGTAATGATCCTTATCATTTTTAGAGGGATATTTTCGTCATGGTCCTCACCCTCAAGGACTCTTGCTGTTGTTGAACTAGGGAGATCTTATGAGAATCTCACTCCCTAATGAGCCGTTGAAATTGGGGAGATCTTATGAGGCTTTCACTCGCTAATGAGCCATGGAAACTGGAGAGATCTTATGAGGCTCTCACACCTTGACGAGCCTTAGAAACTGCGAAGATCTTATGAGGCTCTCACTCCTTAATGAGCCGTTGAAACTTGGGAAATCTTATGAGGCTCGCACTCCCTGACGAGCCATGATTGCTGCAGAGATCTTATGAGGCTCTCACTCCCTGACGAGCCATGATTGTTGGGGAGATCTTACAAGGCTCTCACTCCTTAAGCCATGATTGCTGGGGAGAACTTATGAGTCTCTCACTCCCTGACGAGTCATGATTGTTGGGGTGTTGGCTGAGACTGTTGAAGTGTGACAACCAGCTTTGTCAGTTCAAGTGCCCTTTCATGGGTTTTTACTTGAATATGGGAAGTAGCGCCGTGAAGATGGCATTCGCCAACTTCCGTTATTTTTGGGCTCTTTTACTCATGACTTTGGGGTCATGTCCACCCTTTTCATTCATTTTTTGTCATAGTGCCTTTCCGCGGTTTTCATCATTCCTAGGTATATATTTCCAAAGAACTCTCTTACTTATGGTTTCGTGACTATTCCCGTCCGTCATTTTTACTCATAGTGTTCCCTTGTTCAGGTGTACTCCATGCTCGGTTTTTTTAGAGAAGGCGTGTTTTAGGGTCATGCTTTCGAGACCTATGCAAAGCCTTTTAACATCATGTAGTCAGAACGTGCACTATAGTTTGAGGGTCATATAGCTGGACTGTAGCGGTGAGGAGTGGCAGTCTGTAGAGGCCATAGAGTCAGTCTAGGGGTGGCATGAAGTTGCTTGTAGAGTTGATTGGATGGTAGGTGACAAGTGGTGACCCACTAGCTGATAGCGAGATGTCTTGCTGTTTGGTGAGCATGGGTAAGACTTACTGGGGAACGAGATGAAAGATGGTAAAGGTGGCCTGCACACACGAATGGGCCAGATAGGGAAAACGTACGTGGCGATGCATGTAAAGGGTGTGTGCACGTATGTAGACTCACTGGGGAGGCAATGAAAGTGGTGTAAGTGGCCCACACACATGAGTGGGCCGGTTGGGGGAGTCATGCGTGATGATGCACATAAAGGGTTTGTGGGCCTAGGTAGGCTCAATGAAGAGAAGAAGAAGAGGGTATGCGCTCACCAATGGGCCGGTTAGGGAAGACGTGAGTGAAGATGCACACAAAAAGGGAGGTGTGCACGCACATTGGGCGTCTTTAAGGTTGTGCCTCTTGGACCTGGGTGAAGAAGTTTAATGTCATGCAGCCAAGACATGCACTATGGTGTAAGGTCATATAGCTTGGACCGTGATTACGCAGTTTAAAGTCATACAACTGGGACCATGCAGTTTAAGGTCGTGCAACTAGATCTCTGTTATAGTTTATGGTCATATAGTTTGAACCGTGGCTATGCAGTTTAAGGTCATGCAGCATGAACCATGTACGAGTCACCATGTTAGTAGGGTTGTATGGGAGGTAGGTATGTTGATACAAATCTGACTTTAGGGGATAAAGATAGTTAAAGCTATCCACATGTGAAGAGACGTAGATGAAGGTGGTGACACTATGAGGGGTTGTTAATGAGGAAGGCTTCATTGGGGATTAGGAGGGCCAGTGTGACTCCACGGGGGTAATAAATATTGGTGTGCGTGGAACTTCTAGAGGCCAAGACACGGATGAACCCCACTGTGGATTGAATGAAGGATGTCTCTGACTTTCTAGGGATGATGGGATGAGTACGATCCTTTCATGCATTTAACTCCGTTAGGGGTCTAGTTTGAGTTTTACGTATGGATCATTCAGCGCGCTGCACGTTACAGATTTAGGGCCTTGTAGCTAAGACCATGACTGTGCAGTTTAAAGTCATACAGTTAGGACCATGTAGTTTGTGGTTGTCCAACTAGACCTCTGCTATAATTCAGGGTCATATAGTTTGGACCGTGGTGCTAAGCCTTTTAACGTCATATGGCCAGGGCGCGCACTATGGTTTAAGGTCACACAACTGGACCATGGTTGTAAGTTTAAAGTCATGTGACAAGGACTTTGTAGTTTGAGGTCATGCAACTAGACCTCCGATATAGTTCAAGGTCATACAATTTGGACCATGGTCATACAGTTTTGAGTCGTGAGATAATGACCATTACTATGCAGTTTAAGGTCATGTAGCTTGGACCTTGACTGTGCATTTTAACGTCATGCAGTGGCAATGCAGTTTAAGGTCATGCAATGCGGACCATGGTCATGAGGTTTTGAGTCATGAGACAAGGACTGTGGCTATGTAGTTTAGGGTCATGCAGCTTGGACCGTGGCTATGCATTTTAAGGTCATGTAGCAAAGACCATGGCGGTGCAGTTTAAGGTCATGCAATGAGAACCATGGTCATACAGTTTTGAGCCGTGAGATAAGGACTGTGGCTATGCAGTTTAGGGTCATGCAACTTGGACCGTAGCAGATGCGACCCTGTGGGGAATAGAGCCATTACCAGAAACTGGGTTCGCTAAGGGGCGAGATTGTGGTGTTGGGAATGAACTTCTTGAGGGTATGGGATGATGGTCTGAAGGGGAGCACCAAGGCCTGCTTATGACTCTTAGTGTAGCATTAGACATGGATGATGGTGTCAAGTCCCTTGGTGAAGCGTATAGCAGTAGCTCTTGACCAGATGCAGGGCGATAACTTCTTGATAGGGTGCACGGCAATAGCCTCCTGACGAAGCGCTCGTGGTAGTCCCTAGACGAGATGTGCGGCGACAACCTTTTGAACGAAGAGCATGGCGTTAGTCCCTTGGATGAAATCTTAACGAGGCATGCTACAATGCTTCTTCAGGTCTCGGGCTTGGCCGCTCGGCCTGGCCACATCACCATCAAGAGCTAGGGACTAGAGCATCATTTCGAGTTTGTCGGGGGCAGTCTCTGATACTGTGGATTATAAAAGGGAGAGAAACCCCACATTACTATTTTATCAAAGGGTAAAACAGTAGAAGGGATTTTTAGATAAATAGAGAGCCAAAGTTCCTAGCGAGGGTTTTCTGACACGCACTTCCCAGCCAGAACTTGGAGAGAAGGTCCTTAGGGATTTTTCTGGTGACCTTCAGGAGGTGTGAAGATTCGCAGCATGCTTGTGAGTAGTTTTCGGCCAGCATCGAATCTTTCTAGGCAAGGAAGAGGATCTCCGGGGTCTTGGCAGAATTTGCAGAGGTGCCCTGTGGGAGTTCGACTGCTTATCCGATCGTTCTACTGTTGAAGGAGAGGTCACAGAAAGCTCAGAGGGTTCTGTCAGCTCTCTCGTTGTCGGAGGAGAAGGAGAGGAGGCTGCATTGAGCTCACAAGAATTTTTGCAGAATTTTAGTGAGGATTGGTGGACTGCTGAAGTGGGAAAAATCGGGGCGAAGGGCAATCCACGGAGTCTCACGGAAGTCTTCTAGGGACTTCCGGTGGTTTTGTTAACTCCGATAATAGGCAAGAGGCGAGAGACAGTTTCCTGGTGTTTTTCACGACATTTTCAGCCATTGAAAAAGGGGAAAAATAGGGTCAGACGGGAGGTTCTTGTTGGGTGGAAAGGTGTTTCTGACAAGGGGAAGCCACGCCGCTAAGGGTAAGAGCAAGGTCATCCGAGGTATCCCCACTGCCGAAGGTGTGTTTCTGACGAAGCCCGAAGGATTGCAAAGAAGGTGAAGGGTCACAAGAAGGTCGACTGTTGGCGTGGGGAAACAGTTGGGGTAACCGAAGAAGCGTGGGAGTCAATGTCCCTCGGTAATTAGGAACAGCGGGAACCGAAGTACTTCAAAGTCATGCATGACATTAAGTCACAT
The DNA here is from genome assembly GCF_054954075.1 of Amborella trichopoda. NCBI lineage: Eukaryota > Viridiplantae > Streptophyta > Magnoliopsida > Amborellales > Amborellaceae > Amborella > Amborella trichopoda. The sequence goes on from NC_142340.1 coordinate 19,877,054, forward strand.
GCGGCGCCGCCTTCATACATCCTTGGGTCATACGTGGTGACAACCACATTTGGGGGTATGAGGCTCATGGCGATAGTCCCGTGTGGCATTAGCCTACCCGTGGTGATGATAGGATGTGACATTGTGTTGTGAACGACGATGACCTCGGATGGCGATGTCTCGCGGGGGTCAAAAGTGATGGTAGACGAGGAGACCTTGCCACCACAGTGTGTTCAAAGCAAAGTCCTTCAGCACAGTCATGAAGTCCATGTTTTTCTGTGGAAGGGCATCTATTGTGAACAGGGTACGCTCTCCCTCGTAGGCCAGTTCCTTGCTAGAGAAGTCTACCATTTATATTTGATATACTAGTCAGATGAATTGAAGTTGACTGGGAAGTGGTTAGCTTGTTCTTTTGGCCTGTAACTTTCCTCTTATCCTCAAATGGAAAAGCAACACCGTCGGCTTTGGTTTGTAGCTGTCCTCTTATCCTCAGATGCAAGAGCTTTGTAACTTCCCTGTTAATGGGCCTTCGGTTGTAACTTGCAACTTTTTTAACTCAATGAAAGAAATGAATTTCTTTTGAGCTGGCTTGATGTTTCACATCGCCATTTATATCATTTTGTTGCACACACCGTGCTTTATTGCCATGTTAGGGATAATACTTCTTTAAATATCACCCGTTGATAGGGGCATCGCCTCTTCTCCATCAAAGTTCGTCAGTACATAGGCCCCACTTGGTGTAACATTCTTGATCACGAATGGACCCTTCCACTTAGGCTTGAACTTTCCTTTACGGTGCTCATGTATGACGATCAGTCTCTTGACTGCTAGGACTAGGTCCCCACGAGCGAATGAACTAACCTTAACAGAGTTGTCAAAGGCTATCTTCATTCTTTCTTGATTGAGCTCGAGGTTCTGTTGGGCCTCTAGTCTCTTGGTAACAGAGCCTGATCCTCTTTCAGCTAGTCCCTGATGTATAGGAACACGAAGTGAGGGTATTTGAATTTCGAGGGGTAGGACCGCCTTACCCCCATAGACCAGGGAATAAGGGGTGGTGTTCGTAACATTACGGGGTAGTGCGATAGGCCCATAGATCCACAGGCAATTTCTCATGCTAGTTTTTCTTTGACTTTGACATTGACTTCTGGAGCACCCTACACAAAGTCTTGTTGAATGCCTTAGCTACTTGAAGGTAAAACATGGTCAAGTACTTCCACTCAAAACCGAACTGGTTGACTAGGCGATCCACATGCTAGCTCCTTAACAGAGGGCCACTATCAGAATTTATTCAATCCGGGATCCGGAATGAATATATGATGTGGTGTCGTACGAAGTTAGCCACAACGGTCCCTGGAACCTGTCTGAGAGGGATTGCCTCAGCCCATTTGAAAAAGTAGTTTGTCACCGCCAGAATGAAGGAATGACCCAAGGCAAAAGGAGGGTCAATGGGTCCTATAATGTCCATACTCCACTAGGAAAAGGGCCATAATATCATCGTAGGATGTAGAGGCTCTGGGGGCTGATGAATGAGGCTTGAGTGGATTTGGCACACTTGGCATCTTTTAGCGTAGTTTTGGGCGTAAGCTACCATGGAAGGCCTGTAATAGCTGAGTCTACGTATGCGCTCATAGAGCTTGGGGGTGAATTGGTGCAGCTCACAGATGCTTGAGTGTACTTCTTCGAGTACTTTGCTTTCCTCTTGTGCGTTGACGCACATGAGGAGGATTCTGTCAAATGACCGACGAAAGAGGACATCCCGATCGAGAAGAGTGTACTTGGTGGACATCCACCATATGCTGTTGTGCTCTGCTCGATCTTGAGGTAGCCATCCATGCTTCACGAAGTCCACAATGAGCTCCCTCCAGTCTTTTATTTGTTCAACCTTTGCACTCATCGGGTCGAAGAACTTGGGCTCTTGCTCTCGAGCTCCTGCTCCCGAGCTTTGGCTTCTTTTCCTTGGGAAACTTCCTGCTCTTCCTTGATGACATCCCTAACCACGAGAAGTGCCCCGAATGGGTAAGGTGGACACTCAGGGAAGACATCCCTCTCGCCGGCTATGTCAACCTCGGCTCTCAAGTCGAAGTGTCTCCATTCAGCTACCCATACTGGAGTGGGCCCCGTTGAAGACAATTGGATGATGGCATCAAGCTTTGAAAGCGCATCAGCCTACGAGTTTAACCTTCTAAGGATATGACTCAGGGAGAAGTCATTTAAGTTTTGGCTGTGTCATGATAAGGCTTGAGAGTATCGTTCCTTATGTCATAAATCCCCTTTAGCTGCCGGATGACCAGCTCAGAGTCCCCAAAGATATTTAGCTGCTCTAAGTCTAGCTCCTGGGCGATCTTTAGTCCGATTATGAGGGCTTGATACTCGACTTCATTATGACAAAATGCTTTTACAAGTGAGAAGGATAGAGGAATTATTCCTCCATCGGGGGTTAAGAACATGACTCCGGTACCCCCTTTATCAAACTGAAATGCTCCGTCAAACTACATTTCCCATGGTCGAGTTAGCACCGCACAAAAAACTTCTTCATTCGGTAGATCACTTCACAAGGGAGATTTTGAAGGGACTGGGTGAGCAGCAAGGAAGGCTGCTAGGGCTTGACCTTTAATCGCCTTTTGTGGTTGTCGAACTCCATCAGCAATAATGCCCACTAGGCCAAACGTCTTGACAAGCACGACCAGGTCATAAGGAACTTGACGGGGTCTGCCATGGAGATTAACTTGACTTCGTGGCTGAGCAAGTAATGGCGGAGATTCTGTGCAACAAAGATCAAGGCTAGGCACAATTTTTCGATGGGAGGGTAATTCTTCTCAGCCCCTTGTATTTTGCGACTGAGATAATAGAGCGCTAGCTCTTTCCCTTCATCATTGTTCTGCGCCAGGAGTGCCTCGAGTGACTCGTTAAGGGTGGTCACGTATAGGATGAGCGGTCTTCCTAACATTGGCGTAGAGAGTACTGGTGAATTCAACAAGTACTGCTTGATGTCCTCGAGCGCAACTTGACATGCTTCGTCCCATATGAAGGGAGTATCCTTCTTTAGGAGGTGTGAGAAGGGTCTACATCGCCCTAAGAGGTTCGAAATGAGCCTCTGAATGTAAGCGATTTGTCCTTGGAGAGACCATAGTTCATGGAGGGTTGTAGGCTACAACATGTTTTGAATTTCCATGATTTTGACTAGATCGATCTCCAGCCCACGGTATCTCATGGTAAACCCTAAGAATTTTCCTGAGTGTACACCAAAGCCACATTTCAAGAGGTTCATCTTGAGTTGGTGACTCCACAACCGCTCAGACACCTTTCTGAGGTCTTGCACATGAGTCACTTTTATTTCAGACTTTACCACCAAGTCATCCACATAGCACTCAACCTCCCTGTGAATCATGTCCTTGAAGATGAATGTCATGGCTCGCTGGTACGTGGCGCCAGCATTCTTTAGCCCAAACGGCATCATAGTGTCGCAAAGGAGCCCTTTTGGAGTCAATAACGCAGTGGCCTCCTATCCTCGAGAGCAATTATGATTTGGTTGTAACCAGAATAAGTGTCCATAAAGGAGAAGATTTGGTAATGGGTCGTGGAGTCAACTAGCATTTCAGTGAACGGCAGAGGGAAATCGTCCTTAAGACAAGTAGTGTTCAAGTCATGAAAGTCAATGCTGACCCTAATTTTGCCATTCTTCTTCGTGTGCATCCTAGCCGCATGACGCTAAAAGGCTTCTCACAGGTCTCGAAGGCATGGTCCTAAACACGCCTTCACAAAAACAGGGCATGGTGTACTTGGACAAGGGAATGCCATGAGTAAAAATGAAGGACAACCATGGTCATGAAACCATGAGTAAAATAGTTTCGTGAAAACAAAAATCCAAACATAACGAAAACCCCCAGAGAGCACCGTGAGCAAAAACGGATGAAAAGAGTAGACATGGTCGCAAGGTCATGGGTAAAAGAGCCCAAAAATCAAGGAGGTTGGTGAAAATCGTCTTTACGGTGTCACTTTCTCAGTTCAAGTGAAAACCCGCAAAAGGGCACTTGGACTAACAAAACAAGATAATACAACATCACAGCCTTAGCCGGTACCCCATCTCTTAACAGCCATAATCCCGGCTGGTGAGGTCTACACAAAATTCTCAACTGCCAGTATCCAATCACAATACAAAGTGGCTAACTAGGGAGTGAGAGCCTCATAATATCTCCCACATTTCACCTCCAAAAATCACAAGAGTCCTTGAGGGTAAGGACGACGACCAAAAGATCCCTCCAAAATGCTAAAGATCCCCACGAAGGTAAGAAACTGACAAAGCCAGGGCCTAACCTACTAGAGACTTTAGGGTAATGTCTCGCCATGACATCACCTGGCCTAAAACCTTCCTTAGCAAAGAGGCCTAGATTTTCGGGAAGGAAGCCCTCGACTGGACCCGACAAGATGGTTCCCACGCAGCCACCTCGCCAAAATCCCCCCTAATAGATAGGGAAAGATTTTTGAGAAAGGTCAGAAGCCCCCAACTAGACCCCACTGGACGGGACCTATAGAGATACGCTAATCATCAAAAGCAAACTTGGTGTAGCAGAAAACAATGACGACCAAAGGTTCATAGCACTTGGCAGCCACATAGGCTCGATTCTGACCAATGAGGTCCCTACTAAATCCTTAAGCTGTCAGAATTGCAAATAGCCCCTCGAGGGTGAGGACTTCGATAGGATCCCTCAAAAGTCTATTCTCCCCCTAAAGCTCCACGGATGGATCGGTACATTGCATCTAGACATATTAACGTCCTAGTTACAACATTGCATGGATCTCCTCGACGTTCACGTAGTCTTGTGGCTAGCCAGGGGAAATTTCCCAACTAATTGTACTTCTCGCTTCTATCGAAGCACAATAATCGGTGGGGCATGCTGTTGGAAGACATTTTCATCATCAAGGGTCCCTGGTCAATAAAGCCTAACAAATAGTGGAAATTTCAACAGTCTCATAATAGCCCTAAAACTGACCAGAATCTTCATAAGGACTCTAAAAAATTCTCCTGCCAAGTTTCATTGCATTCCGACATGTCTAAGGTAGTGCAAATTGAAAAACAATTTTGACATAGCACCCTGAAATGGACCCTATAACTAAAGCTATATTTTCAATGTCTCAATTTGTTGAACGGACATTTCAAGAAGATGTTATAGGCAACAGAGTGAAACAGGAGGTGTCACACGCTATGCCCATGCGGCCACCCTGCAACTCAAGTCCATTAAAGGGACAGTCACGATCAGTGACTTGCGACGCTTATATCTCCCTTGTCCAAGATTGGATCATACTCGAACTTGATGAAGCGTGTTCGTCTCGTCAAGACGACCATTTTGATATGTGGCAAGCCCCTCGACGACGCCCTAGCGTAAAGAAAAGCTGAGAGAAGCTGCTGATCTGTGAAGAAAGTGCAGAAAAATCAGTAGTGTCGTGGCTCTCTCAAGCAATCAAATCACGTCGTTCATGAGATCGACCTGAAACTAATTCCATCATGTGCGTAAGGTCTAGAGCTATCTTTAGTCCGAACCTCATACATGATGAACGGTCGGATTTTGCACACAAAGCCGACGAATTGGCTGTAAATTCCATCGTCGGAATTTCAGATTCCGGCTAAAACTCCAAATTTGCAAAATCTTCATCTGGGCACGGAATAGAGTTACGTTTGTTGCCCCACGATCGTGACGGCATGCTCAATGTGATCCAGTAAAGAAATAACTGAAAAACATCAAGGAATGAACACACAATCGATCCAAAGTTTCAAGATTCATTCAAATTTTAAGTCACATGATTGTGCCCTAAAAATACAATCCATGGCGCGAAGTTGGTATCAAATCGATGGCCATGCTGAGTCCTACAAGAAAAAAATCATCTTTTGATCAAACAGGCATTAGAAAAACCCTGGATCATCACAAGGACTGTCATGGAATTCCACAACTTGTTAGGAAGGGGTAAATATGTCATTTTGCACACTATTTTCTAATTTATTTTAATTCAGTTAAATCTTAATTTCCAACAATTAGGTTTAATTTTGATCAATCCAACAATGTTTTGACACAATTCCATATATGCCACGTACCATCATTGTATGCTAAGGCTTGAAACTCTTGACAAAAGAGAATTTTTGCGTAATAGAATTCCCTTTCCTTCTCATTGTTAGGTCACATTTGGAAAGAGAGAATAAGGAGAGAGAAACTTTTGGACCAGTACCCTTAGGCTTAAGGTAAACCTTCTATCTCTTCTTTTCTTTCTTCTTCTTCTTCTTCGTCTGAGCCTCCCTGAGAGGCCATGCACGGCAGTGGCAGTGTCGTGCATGCCTCTTTCTTATTTTTTCCCCTTCTTAAGGTTTTACAGGTCACGTATGGTGATGCCAGTGCCATGCGAGAGCTCCTTTCCCCCTCCTATTGGTTCATCTCTATCTCTCAGCGAGGCTTGCAGACAGTGCTCCTCATCACCATCCACAGATGTATCCTCGACGCCTCAGTGAAAAGCACAGACGGAAAAACTTATTGCCACTCGTAGGGGTCACACCCTGTTGCGCACCTATCGCAAATGACGATGCTATCAGCGCTCTGGAGACATCACGGCAACACCTAACATTGTCCGTGAGCTTCCTTCATGCGCTCAGTGCCTATCGTCATACGCAAGCCTTCTTCATGCCCTCGGTGCCTATCGCTGTCCGCAAGCCTTCTTCGTGCGCTCAGTGCCTATCGCCATGCGCAAGCTCTTCTTGCATTCCACTCCTATCGTCGTGTGCCTTGGCAAGAACTGTCACTGTGATCCTCGCGAATGGCTATCACCGCGCGCTACACAAGAGACAATTGCCACCGACGCAGAGGTGTGCTGCCTTCTTGTGTTGCCCGAACGGCGATGCCTAACGCCACACACAGCTCACTGCTTTCCCTCTAACCATGTGCAGTAGTGTCTAGCACCATACGAGGGCCATGACACTGCTACTCCGTGGTTATGGGTGGTGATGCTTAGGGCCATTGGGACCCCATCTCTTCGCCATCGTGCTGGTCTTGAGTACCAAGCCCGTCTTACTGCCACACCAGATTAGGACAGTCATGTCGACCTTGGTTTCAAATAGTATTACCACCGCATCGGTCCAATGTACCGTGGTCGTCTTGCTACCACTCCAGATTAGTCATTACATTGGTCTAGTTATCATGCTGGTCTGGTCCCCTTGTCGAGTCCCCTCTTCTATTCCCCTCTCATTCAAACCTCCTTCTTTTCATCTCCTTAACTCTCCACCTTCTTAGACATATGAAGGTACATTGCCCTAAGACAAGGGTAGGTCATTTGGTCCACTTGTCTTATAAATTAACCATAGGGTGTTGTGCAAAAAATAAGGATATTGTTGGTCATGGGAGGCGATTCCGAACTAGCTGAAGCAGTTGGGGGGCTTTCTGTCGTGATCTAAGAGAGCGCCTGCGCAAGTCAGCCTGAGTAAGTCACGGACCTAAGAGAAGTTGGTCCCCACCTCACATCCAAAATTCCTCTCTCACTAGTTGGATACCTGCCCTTGTTCTTGAACAAGGTTCCCGAGAGGGCAATCTCAAGCCCCTAGTCTTCCAAACCCGAGACACATGTCACCCGATCACCTAGATCCAGGGAGGCGAGATGGAGGCACCTAACCAACCTCCAGCTCAGAAGCCAGGCATCTCGAAGTTTCCTAGTCCACCACTTCTCCCTCACCCAAATACTTCAAGCAGTATACCCATCCTCCAGCTCCCTGCGCTTCTTCCTCGCCCAGATACCTGGGACAATCCACCCATCTTCGAATTCCTTAGGAAGCCGCTGGTCCCATATACCCAGGCACCTCCTAGGCTTCAACAACAAACCTACGTTCCTTTAAAACAAGCCTCGATCACCCAAACCAAGCCGGCTGTGCAATCAAGTTAGCAAGTAGGCCAAAATAAACCTCCTCCACCCAAACCTGCTCCTCAACCTACTATACCACCCAAACCAGTGGCATCTAAAAAATTCCAACAAAACAGTAAGAAATTACCTGTTTGCGCCACGAACACAAAAGCTGTTGAGGAAAAGGTGAAATATGATGTGATAGGGCACTTGAGGAAGCTTCCAGCCCTTCTTAGCATCTATGATTCTCTCATGCTCTCAAAGGACTATCGTATGGCTCTGGTCCAAGCTCTTTCCAATCCAGATGTGTAGAGGCGGGAGTGGAAGTTATCTAGGTGGACACATCGATCTTGAGCAGATGTAAGGAGATCACCTTCTTAGAGGATGATCTGCAATTGGGAGAAAAATTTCACAATCGCCCTCTCTTTATGACTAGGGAATTACATGCATGCCCTATCAACCAAATTATGTTGGATGGAGGGTTAGTAGTCAACCTTATCCCAAGGAGAATCCTCACTTGGTTGGGATTAAGTTATGAAGATCTCACCCAAATGCATATCACAGTTTAGGGATTCAACCAGTCAGGAGAAAAGCTGGCTGGCATCGTCCGCCTTCATCTCAAGATTGGTGAATTAAATGACTATGCTCAGTTTCATGTAATTGACACTGACACCTCCTACAACATCCTTCTAGGCCGCCCGTGGCTCCATGACCAGGGGTTGGTTCCGTCAACATTGCACTAGTGCATCATGTATAGTTGAGATGGGAGACAATATACCGTCTAGGTTGATAACAGACCGTTTCCTGTAGCCGAAGCTTACTATGCTGATGCCAAGTATTATTTCACAAATAAAAGACCGTTTCTTGTAGCCGAAGCTCACTATGCGGATGCCAAGTATTATTTCATAGGTTTGGGGTCATCCCAAAGGCCAAATGATGGTGATTATAATTTTGTGAGGAAGATAGAGCCTTCGTCTCATGAAGATGTTAAGGACATCAGGCGAACACTGGTGGACATGATCAAAGAAGAGGAAAGATCGGGTAAAATTCTCCTTCTAACTTCCCTTCATCCTAGCATGTTATTCACTACCCTTGATGAATCTCCGTCTCCGCCTGAAGATGAAGCTTCCCCTTCTACTTCGACTCAAGAGCCACGTTTGCAAGAAGATGAACCAGAGGTCGTTCCTGAGATTGAGGAAGCCATGAGGATACAATTCCCGACTCCAAAGATTACCTACATGCCAAACCATAAACAATTTCTGCATTGGACTATTTACAGTGAGTAGACACATCAAATAATGAGAAAAATGGATTATGAACCTTTGTCCAATCAAACGTCAACGGGAGAAGAGGCAATTGCTCCCCCATTCGAGGTCATTGAAGCTGCAGCAGCTTGTCACAAGATGAAACAAGGCCTAGGGTATTCTGTCTTGTTCTCTTGAGACAATGAATATTTTGAGAGGCGGTCAAGCCCCAAAGGAGTTGCATCGAAGTAAAAGAAGAATGTAATCATGTAGGGAAATTAGCCAGAAAAGAAAAAAACAAGAGGCATTTCATTTACGAATTTAAATTTTTTACAAATGTTGGGAAAGAAAAGACACTAAAAAAAAGATCAATGATCTTATTGATCTCTGCTCTGGGCATTGTGGAAGAATCCTCAGCAATCTTGATACTCTTCTTCAGCTTGAACACCATTTGAGCTTCCTGCTCCATGGAGACGGCTTCCGACTCGATGGTGTGACTGAGCTCTGATAGATCCTCAGCCAAGGAGGCATCCAAAGCCTTTCTATGAATCATTTCCCTCTCAAGATCGATAAATTCATCTTTCAGCTTTTGTATCCCTGCCCTTATCCCTATAATCCTATTAAAGCAAGTTCTCCCCTCCATCTTGAGATCAAGCTGACAGGCAACCATAGTGGCCTTCTTCTCTTCGCAGGAATCTATTTCCTTACGAAGCTACCATGCTGCTCTCTGCCTCAAGGTGCAACCTCTCCATCCTCCTTCTCTCCAATGCATCTAAAATAACACCACAATGAGAGAGGACTTTTGGCACATTCCAAAAAATAGTGGTTGCAGTAGCAAATTCCCTGGGTTTGGTCAATGCATCGCCTAGCTCAGTGAAGGGTAGCTCCCTAAAACCATGGAGACCCACACGAAGCATGTCCACAATTATGCTCGAAACCCTGCTGAAGATAGGCCTGGGTGATACTATCGGGGCCACCACTATTGAAGGAACTTCAGCTTCTAGTGATGGGCTCGAAGGGGTGATAGCCAGGTGAATTACTGGCTCTTCTGGGGACATCATGAAATCCATATCCTCCGGCACCTCTGATTCAGAGACAGTCCCAGCCTCAACCCGCCTGGTCGCTTCAATACTAGCCTCATCACCCAGACACCCTCCCCTACTGGGGCCGCCACTCCTACCCCAGCGTGCTCCAAAGGAGCCTCTTCCTCTTGTCTCTCACTCTCTGCCATGGCCTCAATGAGTTCAAGGCCATCATCCCTTCCTTGTTCCTCACTCTCTTGAACTGTCACTTCAGCTTCAAAAAGTTTTGGGGCCACCTTTTCCCTTTGGCCTTCATCTTCTAGGGTCACCACATCAGGCTCAGCCATGGCCTCTTCCACCTGGCCTGCATCCTCTATAGCCAAAACTCCCATCACAAAATGCTCAAGCCCTTCATCTTTCTGACCTGTGCACTTTGCGGCAGCATCCCCTTGATGCCCAAGTCGCTCAATATCCATTATCGCAGCCCCTGTCTCAATCGGGGCAGTAACCTCCTGTGGGTCAGAGACAATGTCAGTGTTAGGTTCCTCCCCTTGAGCAATGATTGCAGAGCCTTCAGTCTCAATAATCTCCATGGGAACTAGATTTTGCTTAGGAACCACCCTTTGATATGGAGTTACCACCCCAAGCTCCAGAGTCCCTTTTAGATCAGAAACGATGATAATACTCTCAGAGGGACCTGATTCATCTGACTGGGTCTCGAAAGAAGTAGAAACAATTCAAGAGAGGCAAAAGATGATCGAGAAAAGGCAAAAGGTGACACTGAGGAGCAGCTAATGAATCAGAGGAGGAAGAGCTACCTCCTAATTCCAAAATGACAAGAAGTTTGGCACCCCTATGTCTTCGAGCAGGTCTAACAGCATGAGTTGGTGCATGATTCCTGAAAGGGGTAGACTGTATCCTTTTCTTCCCCAATGCTGGAGGAGAAGCAGCTGCCTCAGAACTCTCAACTTGTGAAGATCTTGCAATAAGAGCACTGTGGGGGCCTCTCCCCTCATGACCAAGGACCTTTGGTCCTCCCTCCAGTCGAAGACAGAGCTGAGTTTATCAAAGATGCTCCTAGTCTTTTTCTTCATGGCAAGAAATTACGGTGAGGTGTCATCAACTGCTATCTCTCAATGAATCCCTGGAGCCTGCCAATTCCAAGGTTGGCCCAAGTTAGAGACTTCGCCAAGAGCAAGAGCATTGACGATCCCCCTTTGTCTAATCTCTTGACACCAATTGTAGTTTTCCCGGTTTCCATGGGTGATCAACCTCCTAGTATCCCATGCTGGTAAGCCTCCACTATCATGCATAGGCCTCGGTTACTCTGACCCTTCTGTCAAAGTGGGGTAGCACATACTTGCTAATCTCCGTAACCCCCATACATGTGGACCACGCGGTCCGTGTATGCTCTAGTAACCAACATTATCAAAGAGTCCCAAGCTCTTCCTTCTTCCCGGTGTTTAATTTGTTGTTGCGCTTTTTAGAAAACACAAAGAAGGGAAACCTCTGATCAAGCCAATGCTGACGGGCTAAGAGATGAGGGAAATACCCTTTTAGTCTCGCACTGTGCGAGGTCCGATAGGGCAAAACCCCCCTCTAATGTTCAAGAGGAACATGAGCTCCCTGATAGTCGTCGGAGATCCGTCAAACTCCTTCCTTAGTTCAACAATAAAAGCGTGGTTAGTAAAGCTCCCAACTGGAAATGGGACCCGCCGCATATTTGAAGAGTCATTCTCAAACAAGCTTGGAGCCTCCCCTGGGCTATGAAAGATAGCCTTTTGATGAGCTATTCTCATCAAGAAGGGCACATTTTCTCCCCCGAGCCTCGACTCTTGATATAGATAGGTCCATAGGCACCCATACACATAATCGATGGGGAATGGAGTCTTAAAGTCCTCAGGAAAGGCTTATCCTCCTACAATTCCCTTTCCCCCCTCTTTGCCTTTGTAGGATTTCCCCTGGGAAATGGCTCCCAGTCTATGGTATATGTTGCATAGGACTGGTTGAGCCAGAGCGTAATGGCATCCCCTCATCATATTGCAAGAAACATATATTGTGCCCAGATGGATGTCATCTGTGCCTCTATGAATAACGAATTTGCATAAGAATAAGGCCAGGTAAGTGGCCAAGAAGATGGAGTTATCACTGGCCTCAGAATGATAGATGGGAGGCGTCCGCTTTACAACTGCCTTCCCCTAGGCGCTGGGATGAAAGAAGAAGAGAACCAACCGGTGCTAGACTTGTGCCAGTTGCAATGAGGAGAAGAGAGAGAGATGAGAAAAGGGAAGGAAAGAGAAAGAGGGGAGGATAGAGAAAGTTACCTACCCGAAGGGTATCGATCTTTTCTTCTCTCTCCTCTCTCTTTCTTCAAGGCGTACTCACAGACTCAAGCAAGAATGGAAATTTTATTGAATCCTCAAAGAATGAATCGAGATTTTTTTTCTTTACAATGAAGCAGTGCCTGTTTATATAAAATTTAGCCCAAACATGGGTGGATGCTCAAAAGTAACCCTAATTGAAGATAATTACGATTTAATTGAATTTAAAGAAATTCTAAAAATTCGTGCAAAAAGATTGTTTTGCTCATGCCTAACAATGTGTGGAATTTCAAAACAACCCCTGCTGCTCCCCAAGATCTTGCATGATCTTCCATGGCTGACCCAAAGGTGTTCTGATGCTCGTTTGATCGAAAGATTATTTTTTTCTTGTAGGGCTCAGCATGGAGATCGTTTTGATACCAACTTCGAGCCATGAATCATGTTCTTGAGCCATGATCGCGAGACTTGAATTTTGGATGAATCTTGAAAACTTCGGATCGATTGTGTGCTTATTCCTTAATGTTTCTTCATGATTTCTTTATTGAATCACACTGAGCTTGCGGTCACGACCATGTTGCAACAAACGCAGCTTGATTTGATGTGTGGATGAAGATTTCATTATCTTAAGTCTTTGGTCGGAATCTTGAAATTCGGTGGCCAAAATTTACAATATATTTGGCACATTCGTGTGTGAAATCCAACTGTTCATCATACACGAGGTTCCAGTCAGAGATAGCCTCGGACCTCACGCACACAATGTAATTGGTTTCATACCAATCAGGTATGCGAGCATCATGATCTAGCTGCTGTTGCTAAGTTTTCTGCAACTTCCTTCACGGATCAGCGACTTTCATTTAGTTTTTCTCTTTACTCGGACGTCGCGAGTCCTACCACATATCGAATTGCTCGTCTTGATGAGAAACATGCTCACTAAATTTGGAAGCGATCTGACTTGGAATGAGTGAGTTATAGTCCTGCAAAGTGACTACTCGTGACTGTAAAAACAACCACCTTTAATGGTGTTTTGATGGAGTGAGGTCACACGAGAATAGTGTGCGGCCCTTATTGTTTCACTATTTTTCTCATATCTTTGTTTTGGAGTATTCGATTAAGCCGAAACATGACCCATAAGGGTTTCGACCATGCTGAATCTAATGGCGAAGGTCCCACAACTGTTTGAGACATCGAGTAGTTCCAGTTGTAGGGTCCATTTTAGGGTGCGAGATGCCATTTTTCTGAAACATTTTCCTTTGTTTTCACTGACTTAATCATGTCTGGATGCGATGTAACTTGGCAAGTGGTCTTTTGGAGTGCTGATGAAGATCTTGACCAGTTTTGGGGTCACTCCGAGACTGTCGGCAATTTCTACTATTTTATCGGCTTTATTGATCTGCTTCTTGCTAGGCACTAAGATGCTCTAAAATACGCTCAAACATCTTTGCACAACCTAGCCTTGACACTCAGGTAAATTATTGTGCCCACCATCGTAGGATCAATCATGTTACAGATGACTACTACACGTTGAAGGATATTATCGAGGCCTAAATTCTTAAAGGTCAGATAAAGCTTGAAGACTTAAGGAAGGCCTTCAGGGCAGTCGAAGCCTCTCATGTTGTAACTATCCAAGAGGAAGACAAAATTTCTGATATCCTTTATGCCTTCTTCATTATAATGCTTCAGGAAGGCATAATCACACTAAAGCAAGCAAGCCTCTCACCTTGCTAAGGGGACTAAAGATCGTTGGTGGCCATACCATCAGATAAGAGGCCATTACCTATCAGAATGCACAAGTTTCCTTGATTTATTCGCAAAGAAAATGGGGCAGTTTCATGTGTCTTACAATCTCCTTGTAAGTGACCCCCAAGTCACTTCTCCATTGGGGAAAGGAGATCTCCCAAAGCAGGACCTTCTTATCAATGATTTAGACTCTGCGGAACCCTCGATTCCTCAGCCATGGATAGTCTACCATGGCTAAAGCAGACTCAAGTCTTTAAGGCGAGAAGCAGATCGCCAAGCTAGGGCTGTTCTCTAGCCTAGCGAGATGAATCAAACATCACCTCGAAAAATCAAAAAAAGACTGGCACCAAGGGCTACTCGTCGAAGAAACAAGATCGGTCAACCCACAATTTAGCGAGAATTTCTCAGGTCCCTTCCTCCACTGCCAAATTTACTGGACTTTATTCATGACACAATCCTTCTTCCATCTTCATCTTGTCTACGTCCATGTGCCATCTCTCACTCAGCAGATGTCCAATGAGGGTGACAACGTTAAAAGCAGTCCCCAACAGTTTAAGCAAGGGAAAGACCTACAAGACCCCTACATCCGTCCAACCCTGGTGATGATGTAAAAAGCTGCCCAGATCGGTCTGATGAGGGGAACGAACTTAAAATTCCCCCACCTTCTAACCCTTCTCCTCCGTCTTCTCCTGCTTCTTATTCTCTCTCTTCTACATCCCCTGCATGTACAACCATGATATGCCTGGACTTCAAGATTCTAGACCAAGAACTTGAGGGATCTAATGTAAGCAGGACACAGTGGAAATGATGCAGAAAGACCCTGACACGCAACAGGATTCGTAACAGTGGCTAATGCTCTGGGAGCTAAAGCCAAGGTAGAGCCTCCTTCTTCAAGGAAGCACAAGAAGTTGAAGCCAGAGAAACCCCATTGGCGCCCTGAGCCTGACTTTGAGCAGAGACTGAGAGAGTCAATAGGGAAAAGTTTCTACACTCAGGAGGTTTTCCACATGACACAAGTCTTTGAAGAACGTGCCGGCTAGGAGCAAACACTCCAGGCATCCATAAACTACCGTGTGATTCATGTGAAGACACTTCACATCATTATCACTGAACCTCAATTTTCCTCTAACTTTGAAATAAGTCTCGCCAACCTGACGTGTTTTCCACTTTTGAGGTTGACCTTTCTGTCACTCGGTTCGAGAAAGGTGCAGAGATTATGATCCACTCTAGACGAACCTTTATCAAAGGTAGAAATGTCAAGATCATGGGTCTCTGCACTTGAGGTCGATATAAAGATCCCTGAAAGCGACGATGAAGAGTTGCAAGAAGCTCTAGAAGAATGGGAAGAAGGTTTTCGGGCCACAGCTGACGAACTCGAGAAAATAAATATTGGAGACGAAGCGGATCCCAGACCCACTTTCATGTTAGCAAATTTGTCTCCAGAAGAGAAAGAAGATTTCACTACCTTCTTGAAAGCAAACCGAAATGTCTTTGCTTGGCCCATGAGGTGCCTGGTTTAGACCCTCAAGTCACTGTTCACTGTCTCGGTATCGATTCGACTATCAAACCCGTCAAACAGAAATCGAGAAGGTTCAGGCCTGACCTCGAGATGCAGATAAATGTCGAGGTGATCAAACTCGAGCAGGCTTTATTCGCGAAGTCAAGTACCTGAAATGGCTAGTCAATGTTGTTCGAGTAAAGAAGAAGAATGGTCAAATCAGAGTGTGTATTGACTTTCATGATTTGAATACCGCATGTCCCAAGGATGACTTCCCGTTGCTGTCCATCGAGATGCTCATCGACTCTATAGATCACTGTCAAATATTTTACTTCATGGACGGATACTCCGGGCATAATCAGATAAAGATGGTGCCCAAAGATGAAGAGGTCACCGCATTCCTCACTCCAAAAGGGGTTTTATGTTACACAATGATGCCTTTTGCATTAAAGAATGCTGGCGTGACATACTAGAGTGTAATGATGACTATCTTCAAGGGCATGATTCACAAAGAGGTAGAGTGTTATATAGATGACTTCGTGGTAAAATCTGAAGAAAGGGATGCTCATATGAGAGACCTTGAAAAGGTGTTCTAACGATTGTGCCTTCATCAACTAAAAAAACTTGTGATTCATAATCAAAATTGAGGCCTTGAAGTTGAACCAGTCAAGATCAAGGCAATCCAAGAAATGTCGTCACCGATCATACTTCGAGAACTGTGCTCTCTTCAAGGGAAACTGACATATATTCGTAGGTTCATCTCGAACCTCTCAAGTCGCTATAAACCCTTTACACACCTACTAAAGAAAGATACCTCATTCATCTAGGATGAAGCATGTCAGGTAGCCATTGACGATGTCAAGTATTATTTATGCAATCATCCAGTGCTCTCTACCCTAGTATTGAGAAAACCCCACATTATATAGGTGACTGCTTTGGATGAGTCACTCGGAGCATTGTTGGCACAAAACAATGAAGTGGGAAAAGAGATTGCGTTATATTACCTCAGCCACAGGATGCAAGGGACCGAGAAGAACAATCCCCCAATTGAGAAGATGTGTCTGACCCTAATCTTCGCAGTACAAAAACTCTGCCATTACTTGCTTAGTCATGAAGTCAAACTTATATCGAAAGTTGATCTTGTAAAGTTTCTCATGACAAGCTCATGATTGTCGGGACGCCTTACTAAGTGGGCATTATTGCTGATGGAATTCAACATCACGTATGTCCTGCAGAAGGCCATTAAGGGCCAGGCTTTGACTGACTTCCTCGCAGCACACTCCATATCGATAAATCTCCTCTATCAAGCGACCTCCCTGAGGAAGAAGTATTATGTGTTTACCCTACTCTTGTGTGGGAGTTGTTCTTGGACGGAGCATTCAAATCCGATCGAGGAGGCACCAGAGTAGTACTCTTGACACCGAGAGGAGGAAAATTGCCACATTCTTTCTCTCACTCATTCAAGTTCTCATACTGAGGTAGAATATCAGGCCCTTATAATCAGACTGGAGAGAGCCTTCGACCTCGACTTGGAGCAGCTCAAGATCTATGTGGTTAGGTGCCTCGATCTCGCTCTCTGAATCCCTGGGGGATGGAGCGGCACACGTCTTGGGTTTCAAGAGAGACACGGGACATTTGTGAGATCGCTCTCTCGGTAACCTCATTTGAAAATGGGGGTAGGTGTTACCAATTGCTGAGAGAGGAGTTTAAAGGTGGGTTCAGAAGGTACTCGGGGCTGACTCACGTGGCGCCCTCTTCGATCATGAAGAAAGCTCTCAAGAATGAAACTGGTTTAGAATCTCCTCCCTTGGCTCATATTCTTCTAATTTTCTGCTTTCCTACAATCACACACATATATGGCAAAGGTTATGGGACAGGTCATTCAGGCCTCATCCTTTTCCTCTTAGATGAACATACCCAAGCACACGTAATCAAAAAGAAGAAAGAAAAATGGGGGAGAGAAGCATTTGACTAAGTGAGAAGAACAGAGCAGTGACTAAGCTAGTGGATAATTGGCGTAACATGGTAGCGCAATGGGCTCGAAAACTGAGATCGGCTCACGAGATTGCTACTAAACGATATTGCCAATATCCACTAGCCAAGCACGATGGTCGGTCTGTCGTGGTAGTAAAGGAAGCCAAACGAACCAGGCGCAACAACGTTACAGCTAGATGACAGGACTGCCATGAGATGCTAACCTCAATCCCTCTTGGTCGAATGAGTGAGTAGAAGATGAATGGTTAAAGAGAAGAAGGGAATAGATGGAAGGACAGAGAGGAAGGAAGAGAGGAGGGAGAAGAAGAAAGAGGAGATGTAGTCAACATTAAGTATTGATGACTGTTTTAGAAGATGGGATAGAGAGGAAGCAGTCGGTGCTAGGCTTTGTTAATTGTGTCAGATGAGAAGCGAGGAAGAGAACAAACGGGCGCTAAGTCTCACCAACTAACAGAAGAAAAGAGGGAAAACCAGTCAGCACTAGGGCTCGTCGACTGATAAAAGAAGAGAGAGAAGACCAACCCGAGCTAGGCCTCACTGACTGATAGAAGAAGAGGGAGAAGACCAACCGACGCTAGGATTCACTGACTGATAGAAGAAGAGAGAGAAGACCAATCGGTGTTAGGCCTCATCGATTGATAGAAGGAAAGAGAGAAGATCAACCCGTGCTAGGCCTCACCGATTAATAGAAGAAGAGAGAGAAGACCAACCAACGCTAGGCCTCACTGACTGATAGAAGAAGAAAGAAGACCAACTGGTGTTAGGCCTTATCGATTGATAGAAGAAGATAGAGAAGACCAACCGGTACTAGACCTCACCAGTTGATAAAAGAAGATAAAGAAGACCAACAGGTGCTAGGCCGCGTCAGTTAGCAAAAGAAGATAAAGAAGACCAGCTGGCGCTTGGTCTCGCCAGTTGATAAAAGAATATAGAGAGAAGAGACAGAGAGAGAACGAAAGAGAGAGAGAGAGAGGAGAGAGATAAAAGAGAGATAAAGAGAGAGAAAGAGAGAGAGGATGAGAAAGAGGGAGAAGAAGAGAGAGAAAGAAAGAGAGAGAAGAGAGAGAAAGAGAGAGAAGAGAGAGAAAGAGAGAGAAAGAGAGAGAAGAGAGAGATAGAGAGAGGATGCGAGAGAAATAAGAAGAAGAAGAGAGAGAGGAGGAGAGACAGAGAGAAGAGGTGAGAAAGAACAGAGAAAGAGAGAGAAAGAGAGAAGAAAAGAGAGAAAGAGGAAGAAGAAAGAAAGAGAGAGAAGAGGAGAGAGTTACCTACCCGAAGTGTATCAACCCTTTTCTTCTCTCTCCTCTCTCTCTCTCTCTCCAAGACGTATCACAGGCTCAAGAAGGGAACAAAATTTTTCATTCAAACAATCAATTGAAGGCTGAGGGGTTTGTTTACAATGAGGCAGTGCCTGTTTATATAGAATTATGCCCACACATGGCTGGATTGATCAGAATTAAACCTAATTTTTGAAAATTAAGATTTAATTAAATTAAAAGAAATTATAAAAATGGTTGTAAAAGGATTATTTTGCCCTTGCCTAACAATGTATGAAATTTCAAAATAGTCTCTACTACTGCTCGAGATCTTACGTGATCTTTCATGGCTGACCTAAGGGTGTTTTGATGCTTGTTTGATCAAAATATTATTGTTTTCTTGTAGGGCTCGGTATGACGATCGTTTTGATACCAACTTCGAGCCGTTAATCAAGTTTTTGAGCCATGATCATGAGACTTGAAATTTGTTTGACTCTAGAAACTCTTGATCAATAGTGCGGCTGTTCCTTAACATTTTTATGTGATTTCTTCCTCGTAGTGTATTGGGCATGCCACTACAATCACACAACAATAAATGGGACAAGATTTGGAGCCCGAACAAAGATTTCGCAACTTTTGAGTTTTAGTCAGAATCTAGAATCTGATGGTCAGAATTTTAGTCACTTCATCGGTTTCGTGCATGAAATTTGACCGTTCATCATGTACAAGGTTCAGACTAATGATAGCCTTGGACCTTACGCACACAATGGAATTGGTTTCAAGTCAATCTATTGCACAAGCATCGTGATTTGGTCTATCGAGCGAGGAGTGTTGCTGCTGAATTTTTTGTAACTTCTTCACATATCGAGAACTTCTCTCTAGCTTTTCTCCCTGCTCGGACATCATATTGGGGTGTGCCACATCGAATTGTTTGTCTTGATGAGACGAATATGCTCACCAAATTTGGGAGCAATCCGACTTTGAACGAGTGAGTTATAGGCCCCGAAAGTGACTGCCCATGATTGTAAAAACAACTACCTTTAATGGTGTTTTGGTGCAGTGAGGCCACACAGGAATAGTATCCGGCCTCTCTTGTTTCAATGTTTGGCTCATATCTTTGTTTTGGATTATTTGATTAAGACAAAACTTGGCCCATAGGAGTTTTCAACCTTGTCGAATCTAATGGCAGTCATCCCATAGTGATTTGAGGCATCAAAATGTAGTTTCAGTTGTAGGGTCCGTTTCAAGGTGCAAGAGGCCATTTTTTTTAAAACTGTTACTTTGTATTCACTAACTTAAACATGTCGGAATGTGACGAAAGTTGGCAGGTGGTCTTTTTAAGTGCTGGTGAATATCTTGACTAATTATTTTTCCATTATGAGACTTTCAAGAATTTCCACTGTTTCGTAAGCTTTATTGACCTACTTCTTACCAAGGACCAAGTTGATGAACAATACGTTCAAATAGCTTGGCCCACCAAATTTTGTGCTTCAAGAGAAGTGAGAAGGACAATCATTTGGAATGTTTCCTTCAGCTTTTACTTTTTTCCTTCCTAGCCACAAGACCACGTGAACGCCGAGGAGATTCACGTAATGGTGTAACTAGGCTGCTCAGACGTAAGGATGCATTGTTCACGAGACCGTCCGTGGAGACTTTAGGAGGAGAAGAGACTTTCTTGAGGGATCTTGTCAAAGTCCTCACCCTCATGCAGACTGTTTATGATTACGAATTTGAGGATTTTGTACGGACCTCGTCAGTCAGAATCAGGCCCATCTGGCTATTGAGTGCCATGTCAAAAGGCATTGTTCCCATTTGGACTGGGTTTGCTTACATCCTCTGGTGTTGAGCCATGTTTCGAGGATGAATGGTGTGTTGAAGGGCCTTGCATTAGTGCCATCTGCTTTTATGAATCAGTAGTTCTTTGACGAGTAGGGTACCTCAGTTTGTCGAGCTGACCAGCTCTAGGTACAACCACCCTTACCCACTATTGTGCAGCTAGGACAATCACCCCGATTTTCAGTCTAATGTCTGACTGACCCGTTATTCCTTGGAGAGTAGGGTACCTCAATTTATCGAGATAACCAGCTCTAAGAACAACCACCCCTACCCACTGCTGCGTAGTTAGGATAATCACCCCGATTGTTGGTCCAAGGTCATGGCTGACTTATCTTCCTTGGGCGTCTTCAACATTTTGAAAGTATGTTGATGACCTTATGAGAATGATGCTCTTTGTCATGAGCCTTGTCTTGTTTTCTCTGTGAATCTTCTGTCTTTTGAGTCCTGCTTGGTAAATGAACTCAGGCTGCTGGAATCGTTTCATCGAAGCTCGTGTTATTTTTTTTTTGGTATTGTGATATCGAGGATTTTCTTATTTTTGAGTGAGGGTTGAAGTCGCCTGTTGAGATGAGTGCTGCATCAACCTGTTTATTGGTCCAAGCATCATTTATGAATTTTTGCTTGAACTTGGGAAGCAGTGCCATAGAGACGGTTTTCACCAACTTCTTTTTATTTTGGGGCTCTTTCAACAATGACCTTTCGGTCATGTCCATCCTTTTTGTGCATTTTTATTCACGATGCTCGTTCGAGTTTTCACCGTGCCCGATTTTTTTATTCACGAAACTCTTTTACTCATGGTTTCGTGCCATGCCCGTCTGTCATTTTTACTCATGGTGTTCCCTTGTTCAGGTATACACCATGCCTGTTATTTTTATTATTACTTTTCTATGTGAGGGCATATTTAAGGTCATGCCTTCAGGACTTGTGCAAAACAATTTAATTTCATGTGGCCTGGACGTGCACCATGGTTTAAGGTCATACAACTTGACCGTAATGGTGATGGATGACAGTCTATGAAGGCCAAGGAGGAGTATGGTGGTGGTTTGGCTCACTTGGGGAGATGGCTCGGGGTTACCTGTGAGAGATGGACGATGTATGAAATGTGAGTGGATGATGGTGACTCATTGACTTACAACGAGTATGGATGGCGGGATGGTTCATCGTTTTGTGAGCATCGGTAAGACTCACTGGGGAATGATGTAGGGCGATGAAAGGAATGAGCTCACTGGGGAGGCAATGAAGGTCATGCACGCACATTAATAGGTAGGTTAGAGAAGGCGTGCATGAACAGGCATGTGAGCGTATGTGCTGGCGAGTTTACGGCCATGCCTCTGTGACCTGTGCAAAGAGATTTTAATGTCATGCGGCTAGGACGTGCACTACGGTTTTAAGTTCATACAGCTGGACCGTGGTTATACAGTTTAAAGTAGTACAACTGAGACCACGCAGTTTACGATCGTGCGACTAGACCTCCACTACTGTTTAAGGACATATAGTTCAGACCATTGTGTTGAGCCTTTTATCATCATGCAGCTAGGACGTGTACTACGGTTTAAGGTAAAAAAACTGGACCATGGTTGTGTAAATTTAACTCATACAACTAGGACCATGCAGTCTAAGATCGTGCAACTAGACCTCTGCTACAGTTTAAGGACATATAGTTCGGACCATGGCGTTGAGCCTTTTATCGCCACGCGGCTAGAATGTGTACGACGGTTTAAGGCCATACACCTGGACCATGATTGTGTAGTTTAAAGTCATACAACTAGGACCATGCAGTTTAACGTCGTGCAACTACACCTCCGCTACAATGTAAGGTCATATAGTTCGGACCATGGTGCTGTGCTTTTTATCATCATGCAGCTAGGACATGTACTATGGTTTAAGGTCATACAACTGGACCATGATTGTGCAGTTTAAAGTCATACAACTAGGATCATGCAGTTTAGGTCATGCAACTAGACCTCCACTCCAATTTAAGGTCATATAGTTCGGACCATGGTGCTGAGCCTTTTATCATCATGATGTTAGGATGAATACAATAGTTTAAGGTCATACAACTGGACCATAGTTGTGAAGTTTAAAGTCATACAACTAGGACCATGCGGTTTAAGGTCGAGTAACTAGACCTCCACTACAGTTTAAGGTCATCTAACACGTACCATGGTGTTGAGAAGTTTAAGGTCATGTAGTATGGATCGAGGCTAAGAAGTTTAAGGTCATGCAGTATGGACCGAGGCTGAGCAGTTTAGGGTCATTAAATATGGACCTAGGTTGAGCAGTTTAGGGTCATGTAGTTGGACTGAGGCTGAGCATTTAGGGGCATAAAGTATGAACCATGATTGAACAGTTTAGGGTCATGCAATATGGATCGAGGCTGAGCCATTTAGGGTCATGTAGTCTTGGTCGAGGCTGAGCAGTTTAAGGTCATGTAGTATGGACTGAAGCTGAGCAGTTAAGGGTCATGAAGTATGAATCGAGGCTGAGCAGTTAGGGTCATGTAGTATGGATCGAGGCTGAGCAGTTTAGGGTCATGCAGTGTGGACTGAGGTTGAGTAGTTTAGGGTCATGTAATATGGACCTAAGCTGAGCAGTTTAGGGTCATGCAGTAGGGACCGTGGCTGAGCAGTTTATGGTAATGCACTATGGACCGTGATAGAGTAGGTTAGGGTCATGCAGTATTGACCGCGGCTGAGCAGTTTAGGGTCAAGCAATATGGACCATGTATGAGCAGTTCAGGGTCATGGACTAAGACTGAGCAGTTTAAGGTCATGCAGTATGGACCATGACGAAGCTATTTAGGGTCATGCAATATGAACCGTGACTGAGCAGTTTGGTGTGTACCCATGCTAAGCAGTTTAGGGTTATGTGGTATGGATCGATATTGAGCAGTTTAGGGCATGCAATGTGGACCGAGGCTGAGTAGTTTAGGGTCAAGGAGTGTGGACCAAGGGTGAGCAGTTTAGGGTCATGCAATGTGGATCGAGACAGAGTAGTTTAGGGCCATGCAATGTGGACCGATGAAGAACAGTTTAGGCTCATGTAGTATGGACCAAGTTTGAGCAGTTTACGGTCATGCAGTATGGACCGTGGCTGAGCATGTTAGGGTCATGCAATATGAACCGAGGCTGAGCAATTTAGGGTCATGCAGTATGGACCGAGGTTAAGCAATTTAGGGTCATGCAGTACCGATCGAGGCTGAGCAGTTTAGGAGCATGTTGTATGGTCCATAGCTGAGCAGTTTAGGGTCATGCAGTATCGACCGAGGCTGAGCAGTTTAGGGTTATGCAATGTGGACCGATGCTAAGCAGTTTAGGGTCATGTAGTATGGACAGTGATTGAGCAGTTTAGGGTCATGCAGTGCGGATCAAGACTGAGCAGTTTAGGGTCATGCAATATGGACTGTGACTGAACAGTTTAAGGTCATGCAGTATGGACCGTGATTGAGCAGTTTAGGGTCATGCAGTATGGACCTTGAATGAGCAATTTAGGGTCTGTAGTATGGACCGTGATTGGGCAGTTTAGGGCCATGCAGTATGGACCGAGGCTGAACAGTTTAGGGTCATGCAATATGGACGGCTGCTGAGCGATTTAGGGTCGTGCAGTACAAACCGTGACTGAGTAGTTTAGGGTCATGCAGTATGGACCGTGACTGAGCAGTTTAGATCATGCAGTGTGTATCGAGGCTGAGTAGTTTAGGGTCATGTAGTATAGACCCCGACTGAGCAGTTTAGGGTCATGCAGTGTGGAGAGAGGCTGAGCAGATTAGGGTCATGCAGTATGGACCAAGGCTGAACTTTTTAAGGTCATGCAATATGTACTATGGCTGAGCTGTTTAGGTCCATGCAATATGGAACGAGGCTGAGAAGTTTAGGGTGGGCATTTGGTATGGACTGAGGCTAAGTAGTTTAGGGTCATGCAGTATGGACCAAGGCTGAGCAATTTTGGGTCATATCGTGTTGAACGAGGCTGAGCATTTTAAGGTCATGCAGTAAGGACCGAGGCTAAGCAGTTTTGGTGCAGTTTGGATCGAGGCTGAGGAGTTTAGGGTCTTACAGTACGGACTAAGGTTGAGCAGGTTAGGGTCATGCTATATGGATCGGGGCTGAGCAGTTTAGGGTCATGCAATATGGACTGAGGCTGAGCAGTTTAGGGTCATGCAGTATGGAAGGAGGCAGAGCAATTTAGGATCATGTAGTACGAACCGAGGCTGAGCAGTTTAGGGTCATGCAGTATGGACCGTGACTGAGCAGTTTAGTGTCATGAAGTGTGGGCCGAGGCTGAGCAGTTTAGGGTCACGAGGTATGACCGAGGTTGAGCAGTTTTTAGTCATGCAATATGGACCGAGGCTGAGCAGTTTAGGGTCATGTAGTATGGACCGAGGCAGAGTAGTTTAGGGTCATGCAGTATGAACCATGGCTGAGCTGTTTAGGGTCATGCTGTATGGACCATGAAGTTTAGCGTCGTGCATCTAAACCAACGTGTAGGTCACCATGTAGGTGGAGCTTCATAGAGAATAGGTCTGATGAATAGGTGTCGCAGAGTTTCCCGGTGAGGTTTTGATGAAGTCTAAGCCAAAAAGATAGGCGAGAAGGTTTTCCTGTGAGTTTCTAGCAGTGTGGGAGCAATTCCAACAGAAGACAAATGGTCGTAGGAGGTGGGCCGTATGGCTGCAGTAGGTGAACGATCGCAAGGAAGGTGTATGGTTGTTGTAGGAGTGGTGACTGTTGGCCTTTGTCCTTGGAAATCGTGTGACCATTAAGGAGGTGCACAAACTTAGGCTTCTGAAAAGGAGGGGTCTCGAGAGGAGAACAGTCGCGATAGAGATAACACTAATAGAAGTGCAACTGACGCTGAGGCAATCGACACTAAGGGTTAGGAGCACAACTGGTGTTGGCCTTTGGAGAACATAACCGGTGCTGGCTTCAATCAGCGCTCGTCAGCACATGTGGCTTATCACGATGTGAAGAAAGGCGCTCATGTATGGCCGTGTGTCACATGCAGGGTTCGCGGCGCTCGACGATGAGCTACATGCGGAGATGTTCAGGGGCCAGCAAAAAGTTGTGAAGGATGGGGTGTGGCTTGCGGTACTTATTGGAAGCATAATCCTCCAAGACAATAGTGAGGTCCATGTTGTCCTATGGAAGGGCATCCACTGTGAACAGGGCATGCTTTCCGTCATAGCTCCTTGCCAGGGCAGCCCATCTTGTATGTTTGATATACACGTCGACTGGATCCTACGTCGTATGTTTGACATACACGTCCGATGAGGTATCTGGCTTGTATGTTTGCATACACGTCGAATGGACTGAGGCTAACTTCTTGGAGTGGCTTTGCTTTGTCTTCTGGCTTGTAACCATCCTCTTACTCGTCGGATGAATTAAAGCTAACTCTCCAAGTGGTTTCGCTTCTTCTTCATGAGGAGGTCCTTCCTTTTGTGGATTTGCTTCTTCCTCATGGGACAAGCATTTGTTTTGGCCAATAACCATCATCTTACTCTCAGATGTAAGAGAAAAAGAACAAGTTTTGGTTTGTAAATGTCCTCTTATCCTCAGATGCAAGAGACCTGTAACCTCCGTAGTAATAAGTTCTTGTAACTCGTAACTCAATTTTACTGCAATAAAATTAAAAGGAGTTAGTAGTTTGATTGAACTATCTTGCTTGTTTTCACATTGAGTCAATTTCTTTTGAATACACATCATGGATAGTACTTCTTTAGGTATCGCTTGTTGATAGGGGTATTGCCACTTTTCCATCAGGACACTATGAAGGCTCCATTAGGTGAGACCTTTTTGACTGTAAAGGGACCTTCCCACTTCGGCTCAAACTTCCCTTTGCGCCGGCCATGCATGACAATAGCCCTTTTACAGCTAAGACTAGATCACCACTGACAAATGAGCGGTTCTTCACAGACTTGTCAGAAACCCTCTTCATTTTCCCTTAGTTGAGTTCAAGGTTCTGCTGAGCCTGTAGCCTCTTTCCGTCGAGTGCATTCAATTCTTGATACCGGAGCTTGACTCTCTCATTTTTAGTTATTCCTTGGTGAATAGCGACTCTTAATGAAGGGATTTGTATTTCGAGAGGTAAAATTGCTTCCCCCCCATAGACCAGAGAATAAGGAGTGGAATTAGTAGCATTTTGTGTAGTAGTACGATAAGTCCACAGTCCTTTGGGCAGCTTATCATGTCAGTTCTTCCTTGTTTTTTATATTGACTTTCTTAGAACATTGCATAGAGGCTTCTTGAAAGCCTCAGCTAATCCATTCGCCTGAGGGTGGTACATAGTCAAGTACCTCCACTCAATGTGATGACTCCTAAATTGAGGGCCGTTGTCAGATATGATCCGGTAGGGCACTCCAAAGCGGTATAATATGATGTCAAACAAAATAGGCCATCGATGTCTAAGGAACTTTCTTTAAGGGGACCGCTCCAGCTCATTTGGAGAAATAATCTGTTACAGCTAGGATGAAAACATGGTCCATTACAGAAGGGGGGTCAATAGGCCCCATGATGTCCATACCCCATTTTGAGAAGGGTCATAACGCAACCGTAGGGTGTAAGGGCTCTGTAGGTTGGTGAATCAGACTGGAGTGTATTTGACATACCTGGCACTGTTTAACATAGCTTAATGAATCGGCGATCATAGAAGGCCAATAGTATCCCAACCTTTGTATTTGTTCGTAGAGCTTAGGACCATACTGTTGTAGTACACAGATGCCTAAGTGGACTTCTTCTAGCACTTTATTTGCTTCTCTTATGTCGACACATCTAAGAAGAATGTCGGCAAACGATCGTCTAAAGAGAACATCTCCTTTGAGGAGAGCATACTTGGTGGACATTTGACGTATGTTGTTGCATTCAGTATGATCTTTCGAAAGCCTGCCATGTTTTAGGAAACTGATAATGGGCTCTCTCCAATCTTCTACTTGCTAGTTAAAGAATTATGGCTCTTGATTTCGACCCTTAGCTCCTTGACTATGCACTATTGCTTGTTCAGTTTTGATTACTTCTTTGGCCCATAGAAGTGCTCCAAATGGATAAGGGGGACACTTGGGGATGATATTTCTCTCGTCATCTGCATCGACCTCAGTTCTTAGTTCTATGTGTCTCCATTCTGCCACTCAAACAAGCGTGGGCCCCGATGAAGACAATTGAATTGTAGCACCGAGTTTGGCGAGTGCATCGGCCAGTGAATTTAGCTTCTTGTGGATGTGACTCAAGGGCACGTCATCAAACTGGGCTACATACAATTTTGCAATATCGTGATAAGGCTTGAGAGTGTCTTTTCTCACATCATAGATCCCTTTGAGTTGTCGAATAACTAATTAAGAGTTGCCATAGATCTTAAGCTACTCCAAGTCGAGATCAAAGGCTATTTCGAGTCCGAATATAAGGGTCTGATATTCTGCCTCATTACGAGAATAGGCTTGAGCTAGAGAGAAAGAAAGTGGCAATCCTCCTCCTCTTGGCTTCAGGAATACTACTCCGGTGCCTCCTTGATCAGATTGGAAAGCTCCGTCGAAGTATAATAGTATAATTCCCACTCATGAACAAGGTTAGCACAATATACTTCTTCATCGGAGAGGTCGCTTAATAAAGAAGATTTTGTCGGTACGGGGTGTGCTGCGAGAAAATCAGCCAAGGCCTGGCTCTTGATAGCCTTCTGTGGGACATGCATGATATCAAAATCCATCAGCAATAATGCCCACTTAGTAAGGGGGCCCGATAAGCATCGGCGTGTCATGAGGAAACTTTACAGGATCAGCTTTTGATATAAGTTTTACTTCATAACCAAGCAAGTAATGGCGAAGCTTCTATACTGTGAAGATCAGGGCTAGACACATCTTTTTTATTGGGAATAGCTCTTCTCGACCCCCTGTATCCTGCGGCTGAGGTAATATAACGCAGTCTCTTTTCCCTCTTCATTGTTTTGTGCCAACAATGCTCCAAGTGACTCGTCTAAAGCAGTCGCATATAGAATGAGGGCTTTCCCAATACTGGTGTAGAGAGCACTAGAGGGTTGAGTAAATAATGCTTGATGTCGTCAAGGGTTGCCTGACATGCTTCATCTCAAATGAATGGTGTATCTTTCTTTAGCAGGTGTGTAAAGGGTTTAGAACGACCCGAGAGGTTTGAGATGAACATGAGAATGTATGATAGTTTCCCTTGGAGGGAGCGCAGTTCTCGAAATGAAGTCGGTGATATAATTTCTTGGATTGCCTTGATCTTAACTGGCTCAACTTCAAGCCCTTGATGTGTCACGATGAACCCTAAGAATTTTCCCGAACCATGCCAAAAGCGCATTTTAGTGGGTTCATTTTTCGTGGATGGAGACGCAAGTGTTTTACCACAGTTTCAAGATCTCTCATATGTGCATCCTTCTCATTGGATTTTACCACCAAGTCATCCACATAACACTCCACCTCTTTGTATATCATGTCTCAGAAAATGGTCATCATTGCTCTCTAGTACGTGGTGTCGGTATTCTTTAATCCAAAAGGCATCATTGTGTAACAGAAGACCCCTTTCAGAGTTAAGAATGTTGTGGCCTCTTCATCTTTAGGTGGCATCCTTATCTAATTATACCTAGAGTATCCATCCGTAAAGGAAAAGATTTGATGATGAGCTGTGGAGTCGATGAGCAACTCGGTGAATGGCAACGAGAAGTCAGCTTTGGGATAAGCGGTATTCAAATCGCAAAAGTCAATAAAGACTTTTATTTTACCATTCTTCTTCTTAACTTGAACGATATTTGTTATCCATTTCGGGTACTTGACTTCACGGATGAAACCTGCCTATCTAAGTTTGGTTATCTTGGCATCTATCTGCATTTCAAAATCAAGCCTAAACCTTCTTGATTTCTGTTTGACAGGTTTGACAGTTAAATCAATGTCGAGATGGTGAACGACGACTTGAGGGTCTAAACGAGGAATCTCATGGTAATGTCAAGCAAAAACCTTCCGGTTCATTTTCAAGAAGGCCATGAACTCCTCTTTCTCATGTAGAGACATTCTTGCTGAAATGAAGGTAGGTCTGAGGTCCGCGTCATCTCCAAGATATTTTTCATCGAGTTCGTTAGCTGTGGCCAGACCACCTTCTCCCAATTCTTTTGGATCCTCTTGCAACTCTTCATCGTTGTTTTCAGGGATATTTTGATTGACCTCAAATGCAGGGACCCATGATCTTGACATCTCGGCCTCCGGTAGAAGCCTAGAGTGGATTATAATTTTTGTATCTTTCCCCGTTTGAGGAAGGGAAGGCTCTTACATAAACAGGGTTGTTTCTCGGATTGCAGGAGTTCGTCTTGGAAATCGCAAGGAATTTGGGATTCAACGATGGTAGTGCAAGAAGTATGCCAATGTGAATCACTTGGGGTTTGAGCAACTATCTGTAGTGTTTGGCCCACATGGGTTGGTGCTTCACAGACTTGTATCATGTGGCAAATTTCCTGCGAGTAGAAACTTTGCCCCCTCGACTCTCAATCTCTGCTCAAAGTTACACTCAGGTGGCCACTAGGGTTTATTTGGCTTCGACTTCTTGTACTAGGTGGCTCTGCCTTAGCTTTAGTTATGAGGGCATCAACAACTGATAAGTTTCCTGTTGCATGTGCCAGGGTCTTTCTCAATCGCTTCTGCTGCGTCCTGCTTACAGGGGGTGTTTTAGGTCTTTCTCTTGCTTAGATCGCTGAGGAGTGGTTTTAACGCCGTCACCCTCATCGGAAGTTTGTTGAGTGGAAGATAGCACGGGGACATTTTCTTGACAGGGTGAGGAAGGAAAAAGGATTGTGCCGGGGATGAAGTCTAGAAAATTTGACAACGGAGGAAGGGGCCTGACAAATTCTTGCTTGACTGTGGGTTGAGCGGTCTTGTTTCTTCTGTTAGAAGCCCTTGGTGCCCATAATTTTCTGGTTTTCTGAGGTGCTATTTGATTTGTCTCACTAGGTTCGCGATGAGCACTGGCTTGGCTAACCGCTTCTTGCCTCAAAGACTTGAGTCTACTTCGGCCATGGTAGATCATCCATGGCAAGGAAGTCGAGGGTTCTGCAGAGTCAGAGTCATTGATTGGAAGGTCGTGGTTTGTGAGATCTTCTTGCCCCAATGAAGAAGTGAGTTGGGGATCAGTTATGGGGAGATTGTAAAATTCTTGACACTCTCTTATCTTCTCTACGTATATATCAAGGAAAGTTGTGCATTATGACAAATAATGACCTCTTATCTGATGGAATAGGCACCAACGATCTTCAGTCCCCTTAGAAGGCGGTGGGG
This sequence comes from Amborella trichopoda, assembly GCF_054954075.1. Taxonomy (NCBI): domain Eukaryota; kingdom Viridiplantae; phylum Streptophyta; class Magnoliopsida; order Amborellales; family Amborellaceae; genus Amborella; species Amborella trichopoda. The sequence continues at coordinate 19,908,078 of NC_142340.1, forward strand.
TTGCCTTGCCTACTTTAGTGTGATTATGCCTTCCTGAACCATTATAATGAAGAGGGAATAGAGGATACCCGTCATTTCGTCCTCCTCTTGAATGGTCACTACATGGGAGGCCTCAACTACCCCGAAGGCCTTCTTTAAATCTTCAAGCTTTATCTGACCTTTCAGAATCAGGACCTCAATGATTTCCTTCAGCATGTAGCAGTCATCTGTGGGATGATTGATTCTCTGACGGTAGGCACAATAATTTTCCTTAGTGTCAAGGCCAGATTACTCAGGGAACCTAGTTTTTGAAAGCTGGATCATATTCTGTTCCAATAATAATTAGAACAATGCATCTCGAAAGGATAGACCTTATTCCTATGTCTGGTGAAATAATCACTCTGATCAAAGTTGGCTAGTGGATGTACCTGATTGTATGAATGTTGCTGCTTGCCAGCCTGGGCGTGCTTACCTCTTTATAGAGGTCCTAAGTTTGGGAGGGAGCCGTCTTTGAATCAGTGACCATAACGACTGCACTAATTACTCCTTTTTGTTGGCTACCCCATGTGTTATTCCAAGAGCCACCATTGCCCTGGTTGTTCCCTGAACTTATAGATGGTTGTCGTGCCCCACCATGCTGGCTTGACAAAATTTCTATGCGGACTGATTTAGGATCAACTCTGACATGGAGGTCAGATTAGAGGCCTCGACATGTAGAGCGATTTTAGGTCGCATGTTCCGCATGCAAGTTTGGACTGCTTCCTTCTTAGGCATAAGATTAGGGTGGTGAGTAGCCAAGTTTCTCATCTATGGGCTCTTCAGGGTCTTGAGTCAAGGTGAGAAGCTCGATGGTTTGAACTTCTCTCTCGACCTCATAGCAACGTTGATAGAACAGTTTCTCCATCTCCTCTCATGTATGCACCGATTTTGGAGAAAGTCGGGCATACCATTAGAATGTTGGGCGATCAAGGGTCTCAATGAACTGGCTTAGAAGAAGTCTACCGACGTGCTGTCTGGAACTGGGCGATATGCTGGTTTGGGGAGGTGGTTCCGCTGAACAGAGGAAACTTCCCTTTCTTATAGTCTGAGGGAAACGAGACCTGATCAATATAGGAAGGATATAGTCTTTGATAAGGCATCGCACCTTGTATCCCCATAATTTGTCTATTCTTTAGGCTATGGGTGACCATAGCATCAATATCTGACTGAGAAACCAGATGACGGACAGAATTGTCTTGTGAGGTAGGCAAGGGGGGCTACAGTGGAGGTACACCATCAGAGTGATGGGAATTGGCCTTATGGTTAGCCGACTGGCGTGCAGCGTCAATACAATCGATCTTTTCCATCATTGTGTGCACCATATCCTCAAACTTGTTCATGCGATCCTCCTACGCGTCACTAGGCTCACATATAACCATTACGCTGATTGTTTCTCTAAGGAGGTCAATGTTAGTGGCAACAGAGGGTTTGCGAGCTTGATGGGTCATACATGGTAGGTCAGTCAGTAACAGCATGCCCTGACTGAACTCCACTTTTGTACGCAGATCGTGTTTGGACTGATTCTTGACGGTCTTGGGACCATGGCTGAGGAGCTGGTTCTCAACAGTCTTCTTCAAGGCTCATTGTCTAAAGTGGGTAGAAGGGATTCAGGTGAAGAGGGTCATCAAAATTGGCTGTTTTGAGTGCCTTGGTCACCTCCCTAGTCAAAATTTGCAAACCTGTATCGCATTTAGCCTCGAGGTCTTGATGAACCTCGTGCCAAAACTGCGAACTAGGTTACGGCTAGTCAACTCTTCCTGCACACGAGAACGTTGTCTCCATCAGGTGTGGCAATGGATAAGGGCCAGGAACTAGAGTCATCTTGGGCCAGGGAGGATGAAGGACTCGATCTTCCATGAGGTCCATGCTTCGAGCTCTCTTATGAGCTCTAGAAACATGACCAAAGTGTTGGGGCTGGTTCAGGATGGTACTCTTAGGGAAAACCTGCATGTTTCAAGGTTAAAGGTGCTTGCTCGATGAAGGAGGAGCAGGCGGGAGTAGGGTCAACTCATGAGGAGGCCTGAGTCGAGGACAAGGGGAGGCCTGAGATGGCGATGCATGTGCGCCCCTTGAAGAAGGATCCCAAGGGACCTGGGGAACCACCTGAGCTCGTGCTGGTGATTTGGCCTTAAGAAGTCGAGAACTATAAGCAGGTGTGTGTAATAGAAAAGGTAGAGGCCTGCCCCTTACAGAGTGCGCTTGTGTGTGCATAGGAGGAGGACGAGAAGGTCATCTCCTGTGTACTCGAGTTGGTCCAATAATGGTGTTGCCTCAAGTAGTGAGATGCACATGAGTGATGTGTGCACGACCTGGCCTTGGAAGGTTCGATCTTGGACACGAACTCGAGGTAACAGAAGGGTTGCCCCGAAGTGTGACTCGAGTTGGTGACCCCTGAGTCTTGTGGTGTGTGTGTGGGGTGGAGACCAAAGGGTTTCCACCTTGATGTGTTGAGCCTCTAGGGTTAGAAACCAATGGTGTAGGAAGCCTTCTGGCGACCCACGAAAACAATGGGAGCTTGCTTGCCTTTCGCAGAAAGGGACCAAGCGGCCTTTCGGCGCACCTCAGGAACGCGATCGACAAGGGACTTGCTGGTGGCTGGGTGCATGCTGTGTGGGGCAACATAAGTGCTGCTCATGCAAGGCGCCTTGGTGGAATTTCCACCAGAGCAAAGAGATGGGGAGTGAGGGATGTTCAAGTCCCTCCTCACACTGGTCCAGGTTAAGACCTAAGAGCTAGACAAGGGCTCTTTGCTCAAGAGGATGGTCGGGAATGAAGTCGAAGGACCTTGTTCCATAGGGACACTCTCGAATAAGGGGACAAGAAAATCCTTGATCCGGATAAATGGGTTACAGAACCCAGCAACCATAAGTGAATGTGAAAAGAGAATGAAAGCAGATAATAAAAGAAGAGACTAGCCAAACAAGAAGGATCCAACTAAGGGGTAGTAAGTCCCCAGTGGAGTTGCCAAGCTGGTTAGGTGCCTCAATGTCGCCCCCCGGATCCTTGAGGGATCGGACGCACGTGTCTCGGGTTTCGGGAGAGACTCAGGATGTTTGTCAGATCGCTTTCTCGAGAACCTCATTCGAAAACAGGGGCAGGTTGTACCAAACGGTGAGAGAGGAATTTAAGGGTGGGTTCGGAACTTACTCCGACTGACTCACGTGGGTGCCCTCTTAAATCACGAAGAAAGCCCCCCAGTAATGAAATTGGTTCGAAATCGCATCCCTTGGCTCGTATTCTTCTTATTATCTGCTTTCCTGCAATCACACACATATGGCAAAGGTTATGGGACAGGTGGGTCAGGCCTCACCCTTTTCCTCTTTGATGAATATACATAAGCACGCTTATTCAAAAAGAAGAAAGAAGATGGGGGGAAAGAAGAATTCCATCGAGCGAGAAGTTTAGAGCAGTGACTAGGCTGGTGGATAATTGGCGTAACGTGGTAACAAAACGGGCTCAGTAACTGAGGTCGGCTCACGAGATTGCTACCAGACGTTATTGTCAATATTGACTAGCTAAGCACGATGGTCAATCTGTTGTGGAAGTAAACTAGGCCAAACAAACCTAATGCAATAATGTTACGGCAAGACGATAGGACTACCATGAGATACTAACCTCAGTCCCTTGGAGGAATGGTTAAAGAGAAGAATGGAATAGACGGAAGGAGAGAGAAGAAGAAAGAAAGGAGGGAGAAGAAGAAAATGGGGATGCAGTCAGCACTAGACATTATCGATTGTTTCAGGAGATGAGAGAGAGAGGAAGCAGTTGGCGTTAAGCTTCACCGACTGTGTCAGATGAGAAGAGAGGAAGAGAACCAACTGGCTCTAAGTCTCGCCAACTGGCAAAAGATGAAAGGGAAAACCAAACGGCGCTAGGTCTCGCCGACTGAGATAAGAAAAGAGAGAAGACCAATCGGCACTGAGCCTCATCGACTGATAGAAGAAGAGAGAGAAGATCAACCGACACTAGCCCTCTCCGATTGATAAAAGAAGAGATAGAAGACCAATCGGTGCTAGGCCTCACCGACTATTAAAAGAAGAGAGAGAAGATCAATCGATGTTAGGCCTCACCAAGTGATAGAAGAATAAAGAGACCAACTGGTGTTAGGCCTCACCGACTGATAGAAGAAGATACAGAAGGTCAATTGGAGCTAGGTCTCGCCAGTTGGCAAAGGAAGATAGAGAGAAAGAGAAAGAGAGAGAAGAGAGAGAGAATAGAGTAAAAGAGAGAGAGGATGAGAGAGAAAGAGGAAGAAGAAGAGAGAAAGAAAAAAAGAGATAGAGAAGAGAGAAAGAGAGAGGATGAGAGAGAAAGAGGGAGAAGATGAGAGAGAAAGGGGAGGAGAGAGAGAAAAGAGGAGAGAGAAAAGAGAGAGAAGAGAGAGATAGAGAGAAGAGAGAGAAAGAGAGATAGAACAAGAGAGAAAGAGAGAAAGAGAGAAGAGAGAAGAAAGAGAAAGAGAGATAGAAGAGGAAAGAATGAAAGAGAGAAGGGAGAGAAAGAGAGAGAAGAGGAGAGAGAGAGTTGCTCGAAGGGTATCGATCTTTTTCTTCTCTCTCCTCTCTCTCTCTCTCTAAGATGAACTCACAAGATCAAGCAAGGAATCAAAATTTTTATTCAATCTTCAAACAATCTACTTGAGGTTGAGGGGTCTATTTATAATGAGTCAATGCTAATTTATATAAAATTGTGCCAAAACATGGGTGGATTGATCAAAATTATACTTAATTGTTAAAAATTAAGATTTAATTGAATTAAAAGAAATTCTAAAAATGGGCGTAAAAGGACTCTTTTTCTCCTGCCTAACAATGCGTGAAATTTCAAAATAGTCCATGCTGCTGCCCGAGATCTTTCGTGATCTTCCATGACTGATCCGAGGGTGTTTTGATGCCCATTTGATCGAAAGATTATTGTTTTCTTGTAAGGCTCAACATGGCAATCGTTTTGATACCAACTTCGAGCCATGAATCATGTTTTTGAGTCATGATCACGAGACTTGAAATTTGTTTTACTCTTGGAAACTTCGAATTGATAGTGGGTCGTTCTTTAATGTTTTCTGTGATCTCTTCATCATAGTGCACTGAACATGCTGTCACGATCACGTGGCAATAAACGGGACGCGATTTGGAGCCTAAACGAAGATTTCTCAACTTCTGAGTTTTGGTCGGAATCTAAAGTCCGATGACCGAAATTTCAATAACTTCATCAACTTTGTGCATGAAATCTGACCGTCCATCATGTATGAGGTTCGAACCAATGATAGCCCTAGACCTAATGCACATAATGGAAGTAGTTTCGCATCGATCCATTGTGCGAGCATCATGATTTGGTCTATCGAGCGAGGTGTGTCGTTGTTGAATTTTCTACAACTTCTTCACGGATCGGCAACTTCTCTTTAGCTTTTCTTCTTGCTCGAACATCGTCTTGGGACATGCCACATATTGAATTGTTCATCTTGATGAGATGAATACACTCACTAACTTTATGAGCGATCCAACTTGGAACGAGTGAGTTACATGCCTCGAAAATGACTTTCAGTGACTGTAAAAATAACCACCTTTAATGGTGTTTTGGTAGAGTAAGGCCACACAGGAACAGTGTGTGGCCTCTCTTGTTTCACTGTTTGGCTCATATCTTTGTTTTGAAGTATCCGATTTAGCCGAAACTTGGCTCATAATGGTTTTCAATCATACTGGATCCAATGACGGTAGTCTCACAATGATTTGAGACACCAAAAATGTAGTTCTAGTTGTAGAGTCCATTTTAGGGTGCTAAAGGCCATTTTTTGAAAAAATGTTCCTTTGTGTTCATTGCCTTAGACATGTCAAATGTGACGAAACTTGGCAGGTGGTATTTTGAAATGCTGATTAAGATCTTGACCAATTCTGGTGCCATCTGAGGCTGTCAAGAATTTCCCCAGTTTTGTAAGCTTTATTGACCTGCTTCCTATCAGGGACCAAGGTGATGAAAAGTACGTTCAAACAGTATGGCGACGCTGAGTTGGTTATCCGACAGCTCACAGGGATTTATGATGTGAGAAAGGACACTTGCAAGCCTTACCATGATACTGGAAAATCGTATATGGCTCAGTTTGAGGACATATCCCTGAGTCGCATCCCCAAGAGGTTAAACTCACAGGCTGACACACGTACGAAACTCGATGCTACAATTCAATTATCCTCATCAGGGCCCATGCTTGTCTGCAAGGAAAAATGGAGACACATTGAACTAAGAACCAAGGTCGATGCGGATGACGAGAGAAACATCTTCCCCGAGTGCCCTCCTTATCCATTTGGAGCACTTTTATCAGCCAAAGAAGTAATGAAGACTGAACAAGCAATATCACAAAGTCAATGAGCTAAGGGTTAAAATCAAGAACCGAAATTATTTAACCCAATATATGCAGAAATTGAGCAGGTAGAAGATTGGAGAGAGCCCATCACCAGTTTCCTAAAACATGCAGGCTCCCGGAAGATTGTACCAAACGCAACATCATACGATGAATGTCTACCAAGTATCCCCTCATTAAAGGAGATGCTCTCTTTAGAATGTCATTTGATGACATTCTTCTTAGATGCATCGATATCCAAGAAGCAAATAAGGTGTTCGAAGAAGTCCACTCAAGTATTTGTGGACTGCACCAGTCCGTTCCTAAGCTCTTTGAACCAATACATAGATTGGGATACTATTGGCCTTTCATGATTGTCGATTTTTTAAGCTATGCTAAAAAGTGCCAAGTATGTCAGATACACTCTAGCCTGGTTCACCAGCCTCCAGAGCCTTTACACCCTACGGTTGCATCATGACCCTTCTCACAATGGGGTATGGACATCATAGAGCTTATTAGCCCTCCTTCTATAATGGGCCATGTTTTTATCCTGAAGTCATCCCCCTTAAGCAAGTTCCAGGGAGAGCGGTGGCCTACTTTGTTCGACATCATATCATATATTGCTTCGGGGTGCCCGACCGGATTATATATGATAATGGTCCTCAATTTAGGAGTCATCACGTTGATCGCTTAGTTAACCAATTCGGTTTCGAATGGAGGTACTCGACTATGTACCACCCTCAGGCGAATGGATTAGCTGTGGCTTTCAATAAGACTTTGTGCAATGTTTTAAGAAAGTTCGTATAAAAAACAAGGAAGAACTAGCATGAGAAGCTTCCTAAAGGCTTATCGCACTACCATTCGAAATGCTACTGATTCCACTCCTTATTCTTTGGTTTATGAGGGTGAAGCAGTCTTACCTCTCGAAATACAAATCCCTTCACTGCGAGTCATGATTAATTAAGGAATAATCGAAGATGAAAGAGTCAAGCTCCGGTATCAAGAATTGGATGCACTTGATGGGAAGAGACTAGAGGCTCAACAGAGCCTTGAACTCGTCCAAGGGAGAATGAAGACGGCTTTCGACAAGTCTGTCAAAGTCCTCTCATTCACCCGCGATGATCTAGTCTTAGCTGTCAAAAGGCCTAGTGTTATGCACAACCGACATAAAGGGATTTTTGAGCCTACGTGGTAAGGTACCTTTATAATAAAAAAGATCTTGCCCACTGGCACATCCTGAGGGAGAGGAAGCAATGCCCCCTATCAATGGACAATACTTAAAGAAGTACTACCCATAATGCGTATTCAAAAGAAAGGGACTCAACTCGAAAGTTGGCAAGATAGTCAAAATAAAATTCTAACTCTTTTTGTTGCAGTAAAAAACGAGTTACAAGTTATAAGAAGCCCATTACTAGGGAGGTTACAAGTCTCTTGCATCTGAGGATAAGAGGACAGTGACAAACCAAAACTTGTACTTTTTCTCGTGCATCTGAGGATAAGAAAATGGTTACAAGCCAAAACAAATTCCTGCCCCATGAGGAAGAAGCAAACCCACCAAAGAAAGGCGTTCCTCATGAAGAAGAAGCGAAACCACTTGGAGAGTTAGCTTTAATTCATCTGACAAGTAAGAGGATGGTTACAGACCAGAAGAAAAAGACGAGCCACTCCAAGAAATTAGCCTCAATCCATCCAGAGTGTATGTCAAACATACAAGCCAGATATCTCATCTGACGTGTATATCAAACATACAACGAAGGATTCATTCTACGTGTTTATCCAACATACAAAGTGGGCTGCCCTGGCAAGGAACTGGCCTATGACGGAAAGCATACCCTGTTCACAGTGGGTCCCTTTCCACATAACAACATGGACCTCACTGTAATCCTGGAGGATTTGGCTTCCAACAGGTACCACAAGCCACGCCTTCTCATCATTCACCACTTTTTACCGGCTCATGAACATCGTCGTTTGTAGCTCATCGCCGAGCGTCGTAAATCCCGCGTGTAACTTACTGCCTTCAGAGAGTCTCATTCTCCATACCATGATAAGCCACACGTGCTAATGAGCACCAACTGAAGCCAGCGCTGGCTACACTTTTGTTAGCGCCAGCCCTATCGCGATTGTTCGCTTCCTGAGGCTCCTTGGTTTCAAAGCCTAAGTTTTCTCACCTCCTTAATGGTTGCACGATTTCTAAAGGTAATCGTACACCTTCTTGCGACAGCTCACCTCCACGACAATTCACCTCTTACAACTGTACGCCTTCCATGACGGTCCACCTCCCGTGACCGTTCGTCTCCTGCCAGAACTTCCCCTACACGACCTGAAAACCTACTGAAAACCCCTCCCATATTCTTTTTTCACTTGGACATCACCAGAACCTCACCGAAAACTTTTGCAAACTTCATTATGTTCCTAGAAACCTCTGCAACACCGCTAACAGTGTCGAAAAGTGGCGACAACCCTTGGAAACTCCTTAAAAATCCCAGGAAAACTCTTAAGGTGGGCAGAAATGCTCACAGTTTCACTTCCCGCCTCTTTTACCATAAATGGTGTAGCCCAAATCTTTTCTGTTTCCCGAAAAACTCCCCTGAGAACTCTCCTTTCCCTGCAACTTCACCGAATTCTTGGCAAAGACTGCTTGGAATCCCACTGTTGGTAGAGAACCTTCCCAGTAAAACCTTTGCCGGAGTCCCACTACTCACCCTGACCACCCTCTCCTCATCGTTAAGAAAATTTTCGCTTAAGGTTTTTACCCTTGGTGAAAAAGTGAGGGAAAACATGATTTTACCCTATTATATAAACCACACTACCCTCAAATGCCCCTAACAAAGTGGAAATTTCAGTCTCATTCAACGGAGCCCGGTCAAGCTCTGACTCAAGGTACGAGTTAACTCTTGTTGATCCATGCCCAGTGCCGGGTGAATTTCAAACAATCCTTGCGCTGGGTGTGTTTTCAAAACAACCCTAGCATCAGTTGACTGAGCATCAGGTGTGTTTCAAAACAACCCTAGCACCGATTGACTTCGCGTCGCGTGTGTTTCCAATTAGCCCTAGCGCCGGTTGATTTTGTGCCTAGTGTGTTTCCAAAAGACCCTAATGCCACTTAACTTAGCGTCACTTGTCTTCAAATAATATCATGGGTCGTTCACAGCCCCGGCTGAGTCTTTTGAGAACTCAGTGCTGGTTGAATACCTGTAAGAAACCACTTGCGCTACACCTGGCACTGGTTGTATCACAAGCAGTTTATTGTCACTCACTCCAGGCTGAAGTCGTGTATGCCCTACCACTATCCTTAGTGGAGTTGTACCCAAGTGATGATGTGTCATCCCTAGTGGACTTGCACCCTGGATGTTGTACCCAAATCGTGACCTTCCCAATGGAGTCAGTGGCTGTCCCTCATTCCCCAGTGGGAGTCACACCCATACTACAACCCATTATCCTTAGTGGAGTTAAGATCATTCTGACCTCCTCAATTCCTAGTCGGTCTATTCCACACCAAGCTATCTTATCCCAAGGAAGTCGGGTTACCTATCATATGCTAATTTTCCGTAGAGTCTCATCTTTCACACCAGAGAGTGCGCTTACCCCCCTTATGCCCTAGTGAAGTCCACCTCTGTTGATCATCCTTCATCAGATTACCATTTCCATCTGATCCCTCAGTTTGTGAATCATTTTAACCATTTCATCAGTAGGGAGTTGGATTACTATCCATTGACCTATTTCTCATGGAGCTCCACTTACATGGCAACCTACACAATGGTTTAGATGCACAACCCTAAACTGCATGGTCTAAACTATACAACCTTAAACTGTAGCGGAGGTCTAGTTACACAACCTTAAACTGCATGGTCCTAGCTGCATGACCCTAAACAGCTCAGCCTCAGTCCATGTTGCATAACCCTAAACTGCTCAGCCTCAGTCCGTATTGTATGACCCTAAACTGTACAGCCTTGGTCTATGCATGACCCTAAACTGCATAGCCCTAGTCCGTGTGACACGACCCTAAACTACATAACTTTGGTCCAACCTATATGACCCTTAAAATATAGCGGAGATCTAGCTACACGACCTTAAACTGCATAATCATAGCTGCATGACCTTAAACTTCATAGCCATGGTCCAACCTATATGACCTTAAACCATAGTCTATGTCCTAGCCGCATAACTATAAAAGGCTCAGCACCATGGTCCAATCTATATGACCTTAAACTATGTCGGAGGTCTAGTTGCACGACCTTAAATGGCACAGTCCTAGTTGTATGCCTTAAAACTGTATAGCCATGGTCCAAAATATATGACCTTAAACCATAGTCTACGTCCTAGCCATATGACGATGAAAGGCTCAACACCATGGTCTGAAACTATATGACCTTAAACTATAGCGGAGGTCTAGTTGCATGACCTTAAACTGTATGGACCTAGTTGTATGACTTTAAACTGCATAACCACGGTCCAGCTGTATGACCTTAAACCATAATGCACGTCTTGACCGCATGATAATAAACTACTTTGCACAGACCCAGGAGGCATGATCATAAACTTGCCCCCACATACGCGCACACGCCTTTTACGTGCACTTTCATGCACGCCTTTCCTAACCTACCTGTTAATTTACACGTGCCACCTTCGCTAGCTCCCCAGTGAGTTCATTCCTTTCATCATCCCACCTCATTCCTCAGTGAGTCTCACCCGTGCTCACAAAGCGGTGAACTATCCCACCATCCAAACTCATTGTAAGTTAGTGGGTCACCATCATCCACTCACATTTCATACATCATAGGTAGCCTCGTACCACTTCCCCAAGTGAGTCAAACGACCACCATACTCACTCCATGGCCTGCATGGACTCCCATTCATCACCACCACGGTCCAGCTGTAGGACCTTAAACTATAGTGCCCGTCCAGGCCACATGACGTTAAACTGTTTCGCATAGGTCTCGAAGGCATGACCTTAAACATGCCTTCAGAAAAAAAATGACAAAATAATGGGCATGGTGCATCCCTTAACAAGGGAGAGCTCTGAGTAAAAATGACGGACGGGCATGGTCACAAAACCATGAGTAAACGAGTTCTGTGAATAAAAACATGGCATGGTGAAACCCGAAAGGCCATCGTGAGTAAAAATGGATGAAAAGGGTGGACATGGCCAACATTTCATGGGTAAAAGAGCCCCGAAATAAAATGAAGTTGGTGAAAACTGTCTCTACGGCGCCGCGTCCCAAGGTTAAGCGAAAATCTGTAAAGGACGCTTGGACCATTAAACAAGTTGATGTCACACTCATCTTAACAAGCGACTTCAGCCCTCACTCAAAAGAAGAACATCTCTGGTATCACAGTACCCGGACTCCAAAAATATGAGCTTCAAGGTAAACATTCTGATAGCTTGAGTCTAGTTGCAAAAGGACTCGAAAGAAAGAAGACTCGCCAAGACGGCAAGACAAGTCTCATGAGGAAGAACATTTTTCCCACGAGGTCACAAACACACTCTAGAAATAAATGCTACAAAGGCAAGAAACTGATAAAACAAGGGGAGAACCTACCAGAGACGTCAGCTCGCTTAGCTGGCATGACCAGGCCTTCGGGATCGACTAATAGAACCTTCCCCTGACTAGACTAAGTAGATGAGACCCATAGTGGTACTCTAAAAGTCAAAACCAAACCTGGTGTAGCAGCAAACAACACCTACTAATGGGAACGATGCCCTTCTACATGGCACTCAATTGTTAGCCAGGCTTGATTCTGACTAACGAGGTCCGTACAAAATCCTCAACTTCATAATCACCAACAGTCCATATGAGGATGAGGACTTCGACAAGATACCTCAAAAATGTCTCTTCTCCCCCTTAAGTCTCCATAGATGGACCTGCGAACAATGCATCCCTATTTCTGAGCAGCCTAGTTACACCATTATGTGAATCTCCTTGACGTTCATGTAGTCCAGTGGCTAGGAAGAAAAAAAGTAAAAGCCGAAGGAAATTTTTCGAATGATTGTCCTTATCGCTTCTCTTGAAGCACAACATTTAGCGGGGCAGGCTGTTTGAATGTATTTTTCAGCACCTTGTTCCCTATTAGGAGGCAAGTCAATAAAGCCTACAAAACAATGGAAATTCTCGAAAATATCATAATGGCTCTAGAATTGGTTAAGATCGTCATCAGCGCTTCAAAAGACAACCTAATGAGTTTCCATATAATCATACATGTCTAAGGCAGTGAACACAAAGAAACAATTTCAGCAAAATCGGTCTCTCGCACCCTAGAATGGACCCTGTATTTAGAGCCATACTTTTAGTGCGTCAAATAACTGTGGGACCACCGCCATTAGATTTGGCACTCTTGAAAACCCCTATAAGTTAATTTTTGGCTTAATCGGACACTCCAAGATAAAGTTGTGGGTAAAATACCGAAAAGGGGCAGGCCGCACACTATTCCCGTGTGACCACCCTGCACTAAAACACCATTAAAGGCAGTTGTTTTCACAGTCATGGACAGTCACTTTTGGGGCCTATATCTCACTCACTCCAAGTTGGATCCCTCCTAAATTTGGTGAGCGTGTTCATCTCATCAAGACAAATTATTCGATATGAGGTACGCCCCATGACGACGCCCGAGCAGAGAGAAAAACTAAATGCAAGTCGCTGATCCGTGAAGGAAGTTGCGGAAAATTCAGCGGCAGCCAGATCACAACGCTCGCATACCCGATTGACACAAAACCAATTGCATTATGTGGGTGAGGTCCGAGGCTATTTCTAGTCCGAACCTCGCGTACAATGAATAGTTGGATTTCACACACAAAGGTGTCAAAGCTACTGTAAATTTCGACCACCGGATTTTAAGATTCTGACCAAACGACAAAATCTTCATCCGGACACGAAATCAACTTATGTTCGTTGCAACATGATCGTGACGTCATTCTCAATGTGATTAAAAGAAGAAATCATGAATAAACATCGATGAACGAGCACACAATCGATCTGAAGTTTTCAAGATTCAATCAAGACGAGCACACAATCGATCCGAAGTTTTCAAGATTCATCCAAGATTCAAGTTTCATGTTCATGGCTCAGAAACATGATTCATGACTCGAAACTGGTATCAAAATGATCGCCATGCTGAGCCCTTAAAAAAAACAATAATCTTTCGATCAAATGGGCATCAAGACGACCTCAGGTCAGCCACAGAATATCACGCAAGTTCTCAGGCAGCAGCAAGGACTGATCTAAAATTCCACACATTGTTAGGCAGGGGCAAAACAGTCCTTTTGCACCCATTTTTAAAAAATCTTTAAATTCAACTAAATTGTAATTATCTTTGATTCTAGGTAGTTTTCGGGCGTACACCCACATTTTAACCCAATTCTATATAAACAAGCAATGCCTCATTGTACAGAAGAACAAATTCATTCTTGTTGAATAGATCAATAAAATTATGATTTTTGCTTATGTTTATGGGTACGTCCTGGAGAGAGAGAGGAGAGAGAAGAAAAGAGTCAATACCCTTCGAGCATGTAGTTTTTTCTCTCCTCCCCTCTTTCTCTTCTCATCTCTATCTCTTTCACTCGCTTTTTTACATCTCTATCTCTTTCTCTCTCCTCCTCTCTTCTCATCTCTATCTCTTTCTCTCTCCTCCTCTCTTCTCATCTCTATCTCTTTATCTCTCCTCCTCTCTTCTCATATTTATCTCTTGCTCTCTCTTCTTCTCATCTCTATCTCTTTCTCTCTCTTCTTATCACCTCCATCTCTCTCTCTCATCCTCTCTTCTTGTCTCTATCCTTTTCTCTCTTTTCTTCTCATCTCTAATCTCCATCCGTCCTCTTCTAATACAAATGGAGAGGCTTAGTGCCAGTTGGTTCTCTTTCTTTTATCATAATTAATGAGGCTTAGCGCCGATTGGTTTTCTCCTTCTTCTGTTAGTAGGTGAAACCTAACATCGACTGGTTTTCTCTCTCCTCTTTTGTCAGTCGGTGAAACCTAACGTCGACGTGTTTTTTCTCTCCTCTTCTGTCAGTCAATGAAACCTAACACTGACTGATTTTCTCTCTCCTCTTCTATCAGTCAACGAGGCTTAACGTTGGTTGGTTTTCTCTCTCTTTTGTCAAAACTGACGAGTCCCAATACTGATTGGTTTTCTCATTCCTCTGTCAGTCGATGAAACCTAACGTTCATTAGTTTTCTCTCTCTTCTTCAGTCAGTCGATAAAGTTCAACACCGATTAGTTTTCTCTCTCCTCTTTTATCAGTCAACGAAGACAAACATTGATTGGTTTTATCTCCTCTTTTGTTAGTCGATAGAACCTAGCATCGACGGATTTTCTCTGTCCTCTTTTGACAGTCGGTGAAGCTTAGCACTGACTGGTTTTCTCTCTCCTCTTTTATCAATTGATAAAGCCTAACAATTTTCTCTCTCTTCCTTCTAACACAGTTGGCAATGCTTAGCCATGACTGCGCCTTTCTTCCCTCTCTCTCATTTATCTTTTCATCTTTCATACTCTTCTCTTCTTTTCTTCTCCCTCCTTTATTTCCCTTCTACTCTTCTTATTCTTTCCTCATAGCCTTAATTTTGTCACTCCTTCGTTCGACTAAGAGGGATTGAGGTTAGCCTCTCATGGTAGTCATATCGTCTAGCCGTAATGTTGTTGTATCAGGATTACTTGGCTCACTTTATTGTCACGATAGATTAAACATCGTGCCTATCTAGTCGGTACTGGTAATGACATCAAGTAGTAATCTTGTGAGCCGGTCTTAGTTACAAAGCTTGTTTTGCTACCACGTCAGGCCAATTATCCAACAGCCTAGTCACCACTTTAATCCTCTTGCTTAGTCAAATTCTTCTCTCCCCCGTCTTTCTTCTCTTCTTCTTTTTGAATGTGCATGCTTGTGTACGTTCATCAAAGGGGAAAAAGGTGACGTCTGCCCACCTGTCTTATGACCTTTGCTGTATATGTGTGTGCTTGCAGAACAACAGAAAATAAGAAGAAATATAAGCCAAGGGAGGCAATTTCGAACCAGTTTTATTACTGGGGGCCTTTCTTCATGAGCTAAGAGGGCGCCCATGCAAGTCAGCTTGAGTAAGTCCCGAACCCACCTTTAAATTCCTCTCTCACTAGTTGGTAATACCTGCCCCTATCCTCGAATGAGGTTCTCGAGAGAGCAATCTCAAAAACATCCTGAGTCTTCCCTCGAAACTCGAGATGAATGTCGCCTGATCCCCAGAGAATCCTGAGGGCGAGATCTAGGCACCTAACCAGTGTGCACCCCTTGAAGAAGGATCACGGGAGACTTAGGGTGTGCTCGGGCTCATGTAGATTGACGGGCCTCAAGAGACCGATGAGTAAGAGGCCAAGGAAGCTGTCCCCTGTGTATTCGGGTCGGCGTAGCGACGACTTTGCCCTGAGAGGTGGGTTGCACATGCATAACGTGTACAGGACCTAGCCCAAGGAGGCTCGGTCCTGAACACTGGCTTGAAGCAATACAAGGGTTGCCCCGAGGTGTAGCTCGAGTGGGAGGGCCCCAAGCCTTAGGGTGTGTGCAAGAGGGGGAGGCCATAGGGTCTCCGCCTCAATGTGTCGAGTCTCTAGGGATAGAGACTCGTGGTGGTGCAGAAGTGTGGGGGGAAACATTACGGCGACCCATAAAAGCAACAACAACTTGTTTGCCTTTTGCAGCAAAGGATTGGGCAGCCTTTTGACATACCTCAGCAATACAACTGACAAGTGAATTGTCGGCATGCTGTGAGTGGTGGAGTGTGTGCCACCTATGCAGGGTGCCCTGGCAAAGGTTCCACTAGAGCGAGGAGATGGGGAGTGAGGGACCTTTAAGCCCCACCACAAACCAATCCAAGTTAGGACTTAGGAGCTAGACGCGGGAAGGTTGGGAATGAATTTGGACAAACTTGTTCCCTAAGGACAGTGGCGAATTCGGAGATAAGGAAGTCCCCGATTCAGATAAATAGGTTACAGAACCCAGAAGCCATGAGTGTGAAAAGCAAAAAGTAAAAGGAGAAACTAGCCAAACAAGTACGATCCGACTAAGGGGTAGTAAGTCCCTAATGGAGTCTCCAAGCTGGTTAGGTGCCTCGATCTCGTGTTTTGGATCTTGATGATTGGGTGGCAGGCATCTCAGGTTTCAAGGGAACCCGAGACTTCATATCGCTCTCTCGGGAACTTTGCTAAAAATCAAGGGCAGGTTGACCACCCGATGAGAGAGGAATTTAAGGTGGGCTCAGGACTTACTCGGGCTGGCTCGCGTGGGCGCCCTCTTAGATCACGAAGAAAGGCCCCCAGTCGTAAAGCTGCTTCGAAATTGCCTCCCTTGGCCTATATTCTCCTGTTTTTGCAATCACACACATATGGAAAATGATACAAGACAAGTAGGTCAAAGGACTCCACCTTGCCTTTGGGGAATGTACATGGTGTGCATATTCAAAAAGAGGAAAAGAAGAATGAGAAAAGAAATATTGGGGTTAGAAGAATTTGATCAGATGGTGAGACCAACCCAGTGACTAAACTAAGTAGGTGACCCAACGTGGCAGTAAAACGGGCTCAGTAACTTAGATCGACTCAATAAAATTACTTCTAGACGACAGTATCAATACCGACTAGCTAAACACCATGACTAGTCTATCGTGGTGATAAAGTGGGCACAAAAACTCTGACCAGCACAACGACATTACAACTAAACGACATGACTACCATAGAAGGCCAGTCTCGACCCCTCTTAATCAAACTAAAGAGTAAAAGAAAGAAAAGAGATCGAAGTGAGAGAGACAAGAAGAAAGATAAGAGAAGAAGAAGAGAATAGAAAGAAGGGGAGAAAGAGAAGGAAAGGAGAAGAAGAGCATTAGAGAGGATAGAGGCAAAGGAAAAGGTAAAGACAAACACAGATGACAATGAGGGAAGGAGAGAGAAAACTTAGACAGCGTTGTGTCCCCACCGGCTGTGACGAGTAAGCATAAGAAAGAAAAGATGCAGGCGACGCTGCGCTTCTGCCGATTGTGACAAAAGGATGGGAGAGAAGACAAAGGCTGTGTTGAGCCTTTAACGGTGTGTTAGAAGAAGAAGAAAGAGAAGACACAGGCGGCGCTAAGCCTTCGTCGGCTGTGTTAAAAGAAGAGGAGAGAGAAGACATAGGCGGTGCTTAGCCTTTGTCAACTGTGTTAGAAGAAGAGGAGAGAGAAGACACAGGTGTTGCTAAGCATTTGTTGACTGTGTTAAAAGAAGAGGAAAGATAAGATACAAGCGACGTTAAGCCTTCGTCAGCTATGTTAGAAGAAGAGGAGAGAGAAGATACATGCGGTGCTAAGCCTTCGTCGACTATGTTAGAAGAAGAGGAGAGAGAAGACACTGGCTGTGCTAATCCTTCCCCGACTGTGTTAGAAGAAGAGGAAATAGATAGAGCACAGACGGTAATGGACTTCGCCGTCTAAGATACGAGAAAGATGAAAGAGAGAACATAGACGATAATGGACTTCATCGTCTATGATACAAGAGAGATGAAAGAGAGAACACAGACAGTAATGGACTTCACTATTTGGGAAACATGAGAGACGAGAGAGTTTTAACAGAGGCCCGACTCACATCCAGGTCAAGGCCCGACTCACTATTTTTGTCTCAGAAACAAGAAAACATCACACTCGACAAGAGGTCCACCATGGGTGAATAGAGATGAGAAAGATGAGAAGGGAAAAAGAGGTGTGATAGACCAGAGGAGGAAGAGAGATGAAGGGATAAAGATGAAAGCAGGAAAGAGAAAGAGAGAGATAGAGAGAAAAGAGGAGAGAGAAAGATATAGATAGAGATGATGGAGAAAAGAGGAGGAGAGAGAAAGAGAGATAGAGAGGAGAAATAAAAGAGAAGGGAGAGAGAAAGAGAGGAGATAAAGATGAGGGAGAAAAGAGGAGGATAAGAAGAGAGAGAAAAGAGGAGGAGAGAGAAAGAGAGAAGGAGAGATAAAATACCTTATCAAGGGGTACCAACCCTTTTCTTCTCTCTTCTCTCTCTCTCTCCAAGATGCACCCACGAACTTCAGCAAGAATTGAAATCTTTATTGAATGGTTGAAGGTTGAACCAAAAATCCTCGGTCCTTTTTACAATTAGACATTGCATGTTTATATAGAATTGGGCCCAAACATGAGTGATACCCAAAAACTAACTAAATTGATGATAATTACAATTTAATTGAATTAAAAGAAATTAAGAAAATAAGGTGCAAAAGGACTATTTTGCCCTTACCTAACAATAAATGAAATTTCATAACAGTCCCTGTTGTTTTCCGAGAACTTGCGTGATCTTCTGTGACTGATCCGGGGTTGCTTTGATGCCCGTTTGATCGAAGGAGGATTTTCTTCTTATAGGGCTCGACATGACGATCAATTTAATACCAACTTCGAGCTATGAATCGTGTTTTTAAGCCACAATCATGATACTTCAAATTTGGATCGATAGTGTGCTCGTTCCTTGATGTTTTTCTTGGATTTATTCATTGTAATGCACTGAACATGCCGTCATGATTGCATGACAACAAACGGGACGAGATTTGGAGCCCGAATGAACACTTCGCAAGTTTTGGGTTTTAATCGAAATCTTAAATCCGATGGCTGGAATTTATTGTCACTTCGTCACCTTTATGTGCAAAATCCAACTATTCATCATGTATGGATTTTGGACCAATGGTATTAGTAGACCTTACGCATACAATGGGATTGATCTTGTGTCGATCCGATGTGCCAACATTGTGATTTGGTCATTTGAGTGAGGTATGTCGCAACTGAATTTTTTATAACTTCTTCACAAATCTGAAAATTCTTTAAAGATTTTCTTCCTGCTCGGACGTCATCATAAAACGTACCACATATCGAAATGCTCATCTTGAAGAGATGAACACGCACACAACTTTAAGCGTGATCCAACTTGGGACAGATGAGATATGGACCCTGAAATTCACTGCCTGTGACTGTGAAAATAGTCACCTTTAATGGCGTTTTGGTGCAGGATGCCACATTGGAATAGTATGCAGCCTACCCCTTTTCGATATTTTACCCATAACTGTCTTAGAGTGCTTGACTATGCCGAAAGTTGACCCATAAGGGTTTTCAACCGTGTCAGATCCACTGGCAGTGGTCCCATAGCTGTTTGATGCACCGAATATATAGTTTTAATTACGGGGCCCATTTCAAGGAATTGGAGTCGAATTTTGCCGAAATCGTTTCTTTGTGTTCACTGCCTTAGATATGTCTGATTGCTATGAAACTTGGTAGGTGGCCTTTTGAAGTGATTATGAAGATCTTGATGATTTATGGGGCCATTCTGAGACTATCAAAATTTTCGCTGTATGATGAGGCTTTATTGACCCGCTTCCTCTTTATTTCGCATCAAGAAGAAAGGTGTTGAAAAATGTGTTCAAACACCTACCTCCGTGCATTGATGGACCCTCCGCTAACGCACCTTACATTGGTGGTACACACGCCACCACACACAGCATGCACCCTGCTACAAGCAACTCACTTACTGATCCCACTGCTCGAGGCAGCCCGGAGGCGCCCCCTCTCTCCCACAACTGGCAGTTCATCTGTCGTTGCTCCTGCAGGTCACCGTGAGGCTACCCCTCATTCTCTATCATTGAGGGCAACTGTAAGAGGATCTCGAAATCAAGAGGAGGCGGCTCTAAAGCTGCCACCTCACACACACCCACTAAAGCTACTGGACTACTCATTCTAGCTATACCTCGGGGAAACTCTCAGGTTACCTTGGAACTCTGTCAGGGTTTAGGTCTTCTTGGACTTGGCCCTGCACATCCTTTGCATGTACACTGCAGCACTAGAGGCAACCCTTAGGCTAACTCAAAAAACTGTTAGGGTTCAAGTCTTCTTGGACTTGGCCCTGCACATCCTTCACATGTAAACTGCACCACTAGGGGAAACCCTCAGGTTACCTCACAACACTATCAAGAGTCAGATCTTCTTGGACTTGACCTTGAACATCCTTCATATGAACATCGCACCACTTGGGGCAACCCTCAGGTTATCTTGGGACACTATTAAGGTTCAGGTCTTCTTGGACTTGGCCTTACACATCCTCGGGGCAACCCTCAGTTTACCGCAGAACACTGTTAGGGTTCGGGTCTTCTTGGACTTGGCCCTGCACATCCTTGGAACACTGTCAGGGTTTGGCTCCTCTTAGACCTGGCCCTGCACAACCCTTTCATATACACTGCCCTGCTCGGGGTAGTATTGTTACTACATCTACTCGAGCACACGACAGGGAACCTCTTAGTTCCCCCTCCCACCACATGTCTGCTCACTCTGCGAGGGATGGTCGCGTATCCATTCCGTCACAGACATGCTCACGGCATCGGGCCTTTTAAGGCCGTACACTCTACTCGAGCTCGGGTTGACCACCATGTCACCCGAAGTCCTTCTAAAAAGGGTGTACACGCACCAATCCCCCCATCCACCCGAAGCACACCTGTGCAACGTGCACACATGCACAAATCCAAAACATTCCCTAGTTCTAAGGGCAAAGAAGAGGACACCATGGAAGACTTCTCTACCGAAGACGATAGCCCTTTCTTTCCCTAACTCCCTGTGATGCGGATGATCCTAGAAAAACATTGAATGAGGAGAACACCAAAACGGTTACTCGAGGCATGATGAAGTCAGTTATCTATGAAGATCTAAGTCACACTCTTAGCAAAGTCAAATCTACGAGCAGGGCAGAAAGCCTGTCTGACCCCAGTGACTCCATCAATCTTGATCCAATGGCGCCATCATCTGATCTAACACCCAAACCCATTTCAGGTCAGATCACCATGAGCAATGGCTTCTTCAAGTAGACTGAGCTCGGGGCAGCTCGTGGGCCAGATTCAATTTCCCTTAGACTCTTGTTAACCCCTAAGGCACCGCTCCGAGGCAGCCCTGGTTCCTCAAGTCAAATGGAAGCTGAACCCACCAAGGGCACTAGCCATGACCCCTTTTTGATGGAGAGTTTCATTCATGAAGAGACATGTTCCAATCCCATAACGCAAGAGAATGATCCATCATCTCCCCTCAAAGTCTGCCTTGACATCCGAGCTCCCCAAGATGAAGCTGAAGAGAAAATCGATACTGTTGAGCAGTTGCAAGGCCTTGAAAAACCTATTGTCGCGATCGATCTTCAGAATAAGAAGGGGGCCCTGTCATTAGCCACTTTCCTTCCATCTTTCCAGATTCATCACTGAATCTTGGACACGTGATGAACAACCATCTACTCTAATCGGTCCTAATGATGTTACATCCCTTGCTTGCTTCCCCCCAGACATTCTTTCCTCTAATGAGAACTCGTCACTCTCATTCAAAGAAAGTTGCTCCCCAGTACAGGATCAAATCAGCTCCCCTTCCCCAGATGCTAGCTCCGTTCAAGTGGCTCCTCCATGCCTTGAGAATGCCATGCCTCCCTGCAAAGCCAATTGCCTGCCCTCCTTTTGTCATGAATTCCTCATGTGTCCTCTTGAAGATGATGATGGAGACTTGCCATCCTATGAGAGGTTCAGGTTCTCTCTTAATTATAGGGAGCCCTCAAGTACGGCTAGTGTCGAAACCGTTGTGATTGGTGAAGTACCAGAAGCTTATGCAGATGAAATTGCGCAACTTAAGGCCACATTAAGGCAATTACAGGCCGAGATCAGGTTGAAACATGAAATGATAGAAACCTTGCGTCAAGCGGTATTGAAGTGTCATAAGCTTGAGCATACCCCCTCGGGGCACCAACCCCTATTTATCGTCTTTCAAGCACTGCTCCTGAAACTCGAAACAAGGCCATCAAGTGATGAACTATTCCAACCCTCACCACCTTCATAGCCAATCCCTTCACCATCTTTTCTTCGAATTGGGAATGGAGGACTAATGAAAGGCATGGTGGCAAAAGCATCAAAAAGATGTGATGCCTCAGTGATAGGAAAGTCGAATCGCTACTAGAAACCTCTGTCAGCTTATGTTGATCAGATTCTATTGCCACAAGGAGATTAAAGACTCGATGTCCCCAAGAACAAAATCAAGCATTTCCTAGTAAAAGGCCAACACAAGAGTTATTCCTTTGGAAAGTCCATGATCCCCAAGTTGGTTGAAATTCTCTTATCCAAGGGGGTGATCGAACTACCTTCACTAAAAAGGCCAAAGGAAGTTGGGAGAGATGACGAGCCTAACTATTGCCAATATCATAGGTTACTCGGTTACAAGACTGAGTGTATTACCATTGGAGACATCATCCAAGATTGCATAGACAGTGGGAAAATTGAACTAGCAGTCTAATTCCACATGAGAGTTAGTTCCACACTATGGTCCGAGCTACAAGACCCTAAACTGCATAACCACGATCCAATCTATACGACCTTAAACTATAACACACGTTCTAATGGTGTTTATGATGAAAATCTGATTGATCTTTTGATGAAGATCTCTCAAATTTTAACACCTTAAAGTAATTAAAAAGATGTAAGTAAAGTGGTAGAGAAAGTAGAACAGTTCGAATTCAGATCTGAGGCCAGATTTGCCCAGAAAAGAGCAGATCTACTCTTAGATCTATGATAGAGCTAGCATGATCCAGAGCATTAAAATATGATTTTTAAGACAAGTTAACAAATTAAATATAAATAAAAGAAGCAAAACTGTAAAAAGAAGAAGAAATGGAGAGAAAGAAATAATACCATATCGGGCCGGATGGCCCGGGATTCCCAAGCCTTCGAGGGCTCGCCCGTATCAGAATCGATCTTCATTGCCTCTCTAATTTGGAGGTTGACCAGCAGATCTCTAGTGTAAAGGGTTAGATCTAGGGTTATTGTGCCCTATTTCTCATTTTGATCTAGGGTTTCTATTCCTTAGGTCTAGCTTTTCTTAGTTTTGGGGTTAGGATATCAAGAGGTTAGGGTTTTTATCTTCTCTAGGGTTTACAATCTTGAGATTTTTCTAAAGCTGTCGTTCCTTCTTAAGGTTTGGAGGAGATTTTCCTTAGTTTTTCTAAGGTTTTTATGATCTCCAGAGGTTGAATATGAATTATGATAGTTTCTCTAATTTTTTGAGATTTTTGGGTTGTTTTTTGAAAGCTTTTAGGAATTTTCTAAGGGTTTTCCCTATTTTTGGTATTTTTGGGTAATTTTCCTAATTTTAAGAATTTCGAAGGTTTTTTTGGTCTCTTTTTCTCTCTCCTTTTTTATTCACTAGAGGGGCTATTTATTAGATTCAATTGGTGATTTTTCCTAAATTGTTTGGACTTTTTTCGGAATTTTTTGGATTTATCTTAAAGCTTTAGCCTTATCTAATTAAAGAAAACTCATTTATTGCATCATAAGATGCATTGATTGCATCATCAACCCACGTCCGGGCCTATCGAGCTCATTATAGTCTGGCCCATGGCTCGATAATTAGGTCTCACGTGGACTAAATTTTCATTTGTTATATCGTTTTATCCGTAGGTTCGATTCAGGCGATTCTTGGACCGTTGGAAATCTCTTGGGCTCTAATTCAAATTGGGATAGGATTTGAGTATTTTTGGTTAAATTGGGTCTACTAGGATAATGTGGTCCTACGCGCTCAAAAAACCTTAGAATTTGCAAGATTTAAAATAGACTGTCTACAAGTGGCACGACGACAAATTGCACAACATACAGTCTCAGAGGGAATACCATAAACCTACCCTCAAGTCTTAGTGTATGACCATAAAACACGCTACTCTTACGGACTTTGAGGCAAGACCTTAAACCTGCCCTCAGGTCCTAGTGTGCGACCTTAAAACATACCACCCCTATGGTCTCAAAGGCAAGACCTTAAACATGTCCTTAAGTCTCGATGGATGACCTTAAAACACGCCAATTGATGGTCATGGTCGCATGACCTTAAACATGCTTCCGTAAAAAAAAAAAGAAGAAGACGACGGACATCACGAAAACCCACAAGGGCGTTATGGGTAAAAATGTCAAAAAAATGAATGACGGACATGCTGTGCACCCCTAAAGGTCACCATAGGAAAAATATGTCAAAAAGAAGAAAAAGAAAAAGATGAGCATAGTGAAAACCCGCAAGGGCACTATGGGAAAAAGTTTCAAAATAAGAGGGATGTAGTGAAAAATCCTTCAGCGCACTCCCTCTCCCTCTCAAGTGACGGGCATGCTGACCTTGCCTTACGGGACAGTGCTAATAAAAAATGTCTCATGTCCTTGAAGCAAGAGGTTAAACTGCACGACATATAATCCATTCACACGACTATAAACTGCTCCACATTCTTACATGTCTCCATGGGGTTACCGCATGGCACCCTCTTGCACATCCCCTACTACATCCTTCTTCACAAGCCCTTGGTGAAAGGATTCCACCCCTTCGAGGTGTCCTCCCTAATCAAGGTGTACCTCAGTTTCAACTGTGAGGCTTCACTGTCATGTATGTTCCTTATCGTCGCGCGTTCTCCCTCTTCACTGTCGTGCTCCACCGTCGCGCATGCCTCACCATTGTGTATGTTACCGCCGAGCTAGTCACTGCCAAGCATGTTATCACCAAGCATGTTACCGTTATGTGTGCTTCATCACCAAGCATGCTACCGCCATGTGTGCTTCATCACTAAGCGTGTTATTGCTATGTGTGTTCTCAAGACCTGCTCTCCTACTACCGAGCATGTCATCGCCATGCACATCCCATCATTATCCCCAATGGAGCTACATGCATGCCACTGTCTTTCATCCTCAAGAAGTCCTACTCACTCCTTAATCCCCAGAGAAGTTCGCTTCTGTTTGCCATCCCTAGTTGGGCCACCATCTCCATCTGAGCCCTCTGCTTGTGTATGACCTTAACCATTTTATCCTCAGACAGTTGAATTGTCGTCCACAGGCCTAGTCCCCATAGAGCTCCACCTACATGGCGACCCACATCATGGTCTAGATGTATGAGATTAAACCGGATGGTCCAAACTATATGACCTTAAACTGTAGCGGAGGTCAAGTTGCACAACCCTAAACTGAATGGTCTTAGCTGCATGACTTTAAACTACATAACCACGATCCAAGCTATATGACCTTTAAACTATAGTTCCTGTCTGAGCTGCATGACGTTAAACTGCTTTGCACAGGTCCCGGAGGCATAATCCTAAACACACTCTCACAAAAAACAAACGAAAAGAAAAAAAAGAAAAGAATAATGGGCATGTTGTATACCTGGACAAGGAAACGTCATGAGTAAAAATGATGGACGGGCATGGTCATGAAACCATGAGTAAAAGAGTTTCGTAAAATAAAAACCCGAGCACGGTGAAAACCCAAAAGGGCACCATGAGTAAAAATGGAAAGAAGAAAGACATGGCCATCAGGTCATAGGAAAAAGAACTTGATAAAAAGGAGGTTGGTGAAAATTGTCTCCACGGCAACACTTCCTAAGTCCAAGTTAAAACCCGCAAAGGGCGTTTGGACCAAGAAAGCAGGTTGATGCAGCATCTGCTTCCACAGGCGGCTTCAGCCCGCACTCCCTCCATCATTACCAACATCGTCCAATAGGGTGTAGACATTAAAATCATCCTTCAATATCCACAATAGGCAAGAAATTGTCATACCATGTGCTCTATAAACCTGGTTTGGCTGCCAACAATGCCGCCAAGACGTCCAACAGGGTGCAGATGTTAAAATCATCCCTCAACATCTTTCTTTCTCTCTTCTCTTCTTTTCTCTCTTAACATGCACGGTAGTGGCAGCACCATGCATGCCCAACTTTCTCTCTTCCCCTCTCTACCTCTCTTTCTCTTCTCTCTCTTGACATGTGCGGTGGTGACAGCACCGTACGTGTCCCTCCCTCTCTCTTGTCTTTCTTCTCTTCATCTGTTTCTCTCTTTTCTTCTCCTTGGTCTCTTTCTCCCTTCTTCAAGGCTGAGTGACAACGTAGCCCAATCATCATCCCTCTTCAAAGCTAGGTGACAACGTAGCCCAGTCATCATCCCTTCTTCAAGGCCAGGTGACATTATAGCCCAATCATCATCCCTTCTTCAAGGCTAGGTGACAATGTAGCCCAGTCATTATCCCTTCTTTAAGGCTGGAGGACAACGTAGTTCAGTCATCATCCCTTCTTCAAGGCTGGGTGACAACATAGCCCAATCATCATCCCTTCTTCAAAGTTGGGTGACAACATAGCCCAGTCATCATCCCTTCTTCAAGGCTGGGTGACAACGTAGCCCAATCAGCATCCCTCTTCAAAGCTAGGTGACAAGTAGCCCAGTCATCATCCCTCTTTGATGTTGGGTGACAACGTAGCCCGGTCTTGTGTACCGTCCGATAGGGTAAGGACTTAAAATAGTAATCCCCCCAAAATAGTCCACGCGAGGGTGAGGACTTTGATAGGATCCCTCAAGAGTCTCTTCTCCCCCACAAAGTCTCCACAAATGGACTTGCACATTTCATCCAAACGTTTGGGCATCCTACTTACAGCATTGCATGAATATCTCCTTGGCGTTCACGTGGTCTTGTGGCTAGGAAGAAAAAAGTAATAAAGCTGAGGAAATTTTTTGAATGTTGTCATTTTCGCCTCTCTCTAAGCACAACATTCGGCGGGGCAAGCCGTGTGAACCACAGATAGCAAATCTGTGATTAATCGTCGATTTTTTGAAAAATTTGACGTTTTTTTTTAAAACGACTTGTTTTTAAAAAGTTCATCAAAAATTCGTGTTTTTTTCATTAAAACATTAAAAACGCATTTTTTGGAGAACGAATTAAACAGGCTCAAAAAAATGCATATTTACTTGTATTTTTTTAAAAAAAAGAAAAACAAATACAGGATATGTGTAATTTCTAAAAAAACGTATTATTTCTATAAAAAAAAATCCCAACAGAAAAAACCCATGTTCCTGCAAATTTCATAATCTTCATGTTCCTGCAAATTTCATAATCTTCAGGCTCCTGAAAACCCCCATCCCAAGTATACATGTTTTCGTGCTCCTGAACCCCAAGTATACATGTTTTCATGCTCCTGAACCCCAAGTATACATGTTTTCCTGCTTCTGAACCCAAAGTATACATAGTTCTGAACCCCAAGTATACATGTTTTCATGCTCCTGAACCCCAAGTTTACCTGTTTTCATGCTCCTGAACCCCAAGTATACATGTTTTCATGCTCTTGAACCCCAAGTATACATCTTCATGCTCCTGAACCCCAAGTATACATGTTTTCAATGAAACGCAGGCCATCCAAAGACCTTGTCGTTCTATCGAGCTTCCTTATCAATGAGATCAGGGGAGAAGAGAGTTCTATCGAGCATCTTCCTGTTCTCAGGTCTTCCAAAGCCTTGCTCCATCTTTTTCCCAAAAGTCTTCATGCTCACAAATGGTTTTGAAGACGCGGTTTTCAACGAAAACAATTATATAAAGCATAACGTTACCTTTATATTAACCATAGTTATAAGTGACTTAACCTTAGTTAAAGCATTTAATGATAAAAAAAAAAATTATGCATTTTTTTGAGTATATTGATATTTGCTAAAGTATTTAAGTAGATTTGGGTTTTTAAAGTAGATTTTGGGTATGTTGATCTTTAAATAGATTGATATTTGTTGATATTTAATTGTGCCTTTTCTTTGGGTATGGTGATATTTAAGTAGATTTGATATTTGTTGAAGTATTCAATGTGAAGATTTATATTTGTTGAAGTATTCAATGTGAAGATTTATATTTAAGTAGATTTGATATTTAAGTAGATTTGATATTTGTTAAAGTGTTTAATGTGAAAATTTATATGGTGTATTGTCTTTTGTTTTTCTTAAGTAGTTGTGATCTTTGTTAACTTATCTAATTTTTCGACTCCGATTTTTTTAGCCAAGATTGATATATTGGAGATATCTTTACATGAAGTATTTTTCCTGATCGGTGTTTTTAATTCGATTTTTTCATCAACGTTTTTCAAAAAAAAAAAAAAATTCCCAATTTTAAGGTTAGCCGATTTATTGAAAATCCCCAACTTGCTAATTATGGTTTGAACACATTTTTCAGTACCTTGGGTCCCTAATTCGAAATAAGGAGGAAGCCGGTCAATAAAAGCCCTGACATACAGTGTAATTTTTGACAGCCTTAGAATTGTCCCAGAATGGGTGAAAATCTTTCTAAGGACTCCAAAAGGCTACCTGTCAAATTTAGTCGGATCGAGTTCAAATTTTGCGAGCGCCTTCGTCTTGTCAAGACGAGCATTTTGACATGTGGAACACCCCGTGATAACTCACAAGCAGGGAGAAAAGGTAGAGAGAAGATGACAATTTGTGACAAAAGTTGTAGGAATTTCAGCAGCTACACGTCTCTCTCGAGCGGCCATATCACGACACTCACACATCGAATCAACGCAAAACTAGTTCCATCGTGTGTGTAAGATATGGGGTAATTTCTGGTCCGATCCCCACACGTGATGAATGGTTGGATTCGGTACATGAAGGCATCCAAGTTCCTATAAATTCTGACTGTCGGATTTCAGATTCATGCCAAAACCCAAAGACTGCAAAATCTTCTTTCGAATTGAGCTGTGTTTATTGCAATGCAATCGAAACGGCATGCTCAGTACAGTACATTGAAGATATCACGAAAAAACATCAAGGAATGAGCACACCATCGATCGGATGTTTTCCAAATTCATCCAAATTTCGAGTCTCATAATCATGGCCTAAAAACGTGATCCGAGGTTTGAAGTTGGTACTAAATCGATCATCATGCCAAGCCCAACAAGAAAACAATCATCTTTTTGTCAAACGAGCGCTAGAGTAACCCCGAATCGGCCATGGAAGATCAGACACATTTTAGCGCAGCAGTAGGGATTGTTTTGGAATTTCATGTGTTGTTGGGCAGGGGCAAAATCATCATTTTGCACCTATTTTTATAATTTTCTTTAATTCAATTAAATTGTAATTATCATCATTTAGGGTAGATTTTGATTAATCCACCCATGTTTGGGCAAACATTTATATATATAACGTGATATCATTGTATAAAGGACCCTAGTTTGCTTAATAAAATTTCTATCTTTCTTCATTATTGGGTCATGTTTTGAGAGAGAGAGAGAGAGGAAAGAGAGAGAAATTTTTGGGTCGATAACCTAGGCTTAACATAATCTCTTTCTCTCTCTTCTCTTTCTCTCTTTTCTCTTTCTCTTTCTTCATTTTCACTGTTTTCTCTCACTTCTCTTTCTCTCTCTCTCTCTCTACTCTTTTTCTCTTTCTCTTTCTCTCTCTTTCTCTCTCCTCGTTCACAGATGACGATGCCCATCGCCATCTGTGTTTCAGTCTTTCTTCTTCTCTTCTTCCCTTGTGGTCTCGCATGACCACGACCCTCCTCTTCCCCCTTCCTGTGGTCCCTCATGACCACAACTTTCTCCTCTCCCTCTTTGTGGTCCATCATGACTACAATTCCTCTTTTTCTTATCATTTTATCCTCTGCATGTCCACCTGCTCGTTGTACACCCTCAGGTCCACTTCCTCCGTTCTCTAATAATCCCTCATGTTCACCTCCCTTTCTCTTCTTCTTCTATGTACCCTCACATTACCCCCCTTGTGCACCCTCGCGTTCCCTTTTCTTCCTCTCATGCCCCGTGGTTCTGTGCGACCACCATTTCCCAAAACATGCCTTCTCATCGCTGTGTGTGTAAACAAAAACCCTTCGCTGTGTGTGTAAACAAAAATCCATCGTCGTGTGTGTAAACAAAAGTCCATCGTTGTGTGTGCGCAACCCACCTTACTGCCGCATGTGACACACCTTACTACCGCCTATGTAACCCACCTTACTGCCGCCTGTGTAACCCACCTTACTGTCGCTTGTGTAACCCACCTTACTGCTGCCTGTGCAACCCACCTTACCGCCGCTCATGCAATCCATCCTATCGCTGCCTGTGACCAACTTTGCTGCGATCGGCTACCATCGCCTCCTTCCCATCCAGCTACACCTCATCCCTTTCTTCTGACCAGCAACAACCACTAGCGCCCTTCAGCCCATCACTGGACCACCATCTCCACCTCTCTCTTTCCATCTGCTATCAACCCCTGCTCCTCTCTCTCTCTAACACCAGCTATGCCCCTATCCCATTTTTTCCATTAGCTGAGTCCCTCTCCTCTCTGTCGTGCACCACCACCTGCATTGACACCCCATCCTGCCGTGCATCCCTCACTCAGTAGCCACCTGAAACCAACCCTCTCCCTCTTCTCCAGTTGATATCCTCTCTTTGTTGTCGCACCCTCTCATCCACTCACGAGCATTCTACACCTCTCTCTCAGCCCTTATCCTCCGCCTCTCTCAACAACAGCCATTAGTTCAAGTAACCATTCTTTGAAGACATTTTTCAGCACTATGGGTCCTGGTGTGGAATAAAAGCGAAGCTGGTCAACAAAGCCTGTCAAACAGTGGAAATTTTGATAGCCTCATAATGCCTCAAGAACTAGTTAAGATCTTCATGAGAACTCCTAAAATCCTCCTACCAAGTTTCGTCACATTCTGACATGTCTAAGGTAGTGCAGAAGAAGAAACAGTTTCGACAGAATCAGCCTCTAACACCCTGAAACGGACCCCTATAACTGAAACCCTACTTTTGAAGCATGAAACCGTCGTGGAACCACCTCCATTAGATCTGGTACGGTTGAAAACCCTCAAGGGTCAATTTTAGCTTAAACGGACACTCAAGGAAGAAGTTATAGATAAAACAACAAAACAGGAGGGGCCGCATACTATTCTCATGTGGCCACCCTGCAACTAAACTCTATTACAGCATAGTCACAAACAGTGAACTTGTGATGTCCATATCTCCCTTGTCTAAGATCAAATCGTGCTCAAACTTATTGAAGAGTGTTCGTCTTGTTGAAACGAGCATTTTGATATTAGCACGTCCCTTGACGATATCGAAACAAGGAGAAAAGCTAGAGAGAAGTTCGTGATTCGAAGCCACACGTTGCAGAAAATCAGCAGGACATCCACTCACTCAAGTAGCCAAATCACATTGTCCACAAGCCCAATCGACGCGAGACAAGTTGCGTCACATGCGTAAGGTCCATGGCTATCTTCGATTCGAATCTTGCATGTGATGAACAGTCAGATTGCACACAAGATTCAAATGAAGTCACTGTAGATTCCGGCAGCCTGAATCCTAAAGTCCGACAAAAAGTTCAATATTGTTAAATCTTCGTTCGGGCACCAAATCGCATTCCGTTTGTTGCAACACGATCATGGTGACATGCTAGTACGATTCCGTGAAGAAATCACAGAAAAACATCAAGATGAAGACGCACTATCAGTCAAAAGTTTTCAAGATCTATTCAAATTTCAAGTTATGTGATCATTCCTTTAAAGTGTGATTCATGGCTTAAAATTGATATCAAAATGATCGTAGCATCGAGCCCTACATGATGGCAATCATCTTTTGTTCATTCGGACGTCAGATCGTCAATGGATCATTCAATAAGAATCAAGAACGTTCCAAGTTCTCAACAAGGACTGTTTTAGAATTTTCCCAATTGTTAGGAAGGGGCAAATCAATCATTTTTCACCCATTTTAGAATTTCCTTTAATTTAGTTAAATCTTAATTTTCATCAATTAGGGTTAGTTTTGATCAATCCGCCCATGTTTGGGCAAAAGTTTATATATATGCACATATTGCTCATTGTAAAAGAAATCCTTTTTTGATTAGTAAAAGAATTATGTTTCAAGAGCAAGAGTTGGGTCATGTCTCTTCTTTGGAGAGAGCGGAGAGAAAGTTTAGAGCAGTACCCCTCCTAATTCCAAGGTATTTTCTCTCTCTTCCCTTCTTCTCTCTCTTCAGTTTTCTTTTTCTCTTCTTCTCTTTCTTCTTCTTTGTCTGTCTTCTACGTCTCTGCTGAGTCTTTCTCAGAGGTCATGCACGGCAGTGGCAGTGCCGTGCATGACTATTTCTTTCTTCCCCCCCTTCCTGTGGCTTCATAGGTCATGCATAACGATGGTAGCGCCATGCATGAACTTCATCTCTTTCCTTCTCTCTTTGTTCGTCCCTTTCCCTCAACATAGCTCACGCACTGCATTAGTTGTTGTTGCGCGTAGCGCTGTCTGAAGGAGCACACAGTGAGTCGGGCCATGCTCGAGCAACGGTTTGCGCTCCTGTTTCGGTCTTAGGACTGGTGTCACGCGCAACGATGGGTATCGTCAACCGCAGACTATCACTCTTTCCTCTTACGGATCGTAGAAGGTGAACCCATAGCCGCCCATGGGGGGTCTCACCCTGCTTCACACCTATCGTAGATGGCGATGCCTATCGTCGCTCGAAAAGGGTCGTTGCTGCTTTCTCATGTCACAGACTGCAATGCCTATCGCTGCTCATGAAGGGTCGTTGCTGCATATTGCGACTTGTACCACCAACGGTGATGGCCAACACCGCCCACCCTTCTACCACGAGCAGCAGTGTCCAGCACCGTCCAAGGGCTACGACACTATTACTCCACAGCTGTGGATGGCGATGCGTAACGTCGCCAGGACCTTCTTACACCTTCGTCTTGTGTCTTCTCTCTGCTCTCATCTCTTCTATTTTTCTTCTTCCATTCTTTCTTAACTAAGGGATAGACTCATTCTAGCACTGTCATAACGAACTGACTATCGAGCAATATTACTGTCGTGCTGGTCCGGAGTACCATGCCCGTCTTGCTGCTACATCAAATTTGGACAGTCATATAGGCCTTAGTTTCGAGTAATATTGTCGTCGTGCTAGTCTGATTTACCATGCCCGTTTTGCTACCACTCTGAGGCAGTCACTGTACTGGTCCAATTGTCATGTTAGTCTCGTTTCCTTATCAAGTCCCCTTCTCTTTTCTCCCCCTTATTCAAATCTTCTTCTTCATCATCCTAATTTCTCATTATCTTTTCCATTTGAATGTGCACATCTGTGCATGTTCCCCCCAAGACAAGGGTGGGTCCCTCGGCCCACTTGTCTTGCAAATTAACCATGTTAGTGTGTAGACAACCCGTTTTAAATTTGACAAATTCTATAGTTTCTTGAACTTTTAGGATCATACATAACATAGGAAACCCAAATCCATAGTTCACACAACCTATCTTGTGACCCGAAACCAGTCTGCTTGCCTAGAACCCTGCAGAAACCATGTTTTGACCTAGATTTTTGTAAACGCCTTGTTTTATTCTTCTATTTTTCTATTTTTCTATTTTTCTATTTTTCTTCTTCCATTCTTTCTTAACTAAGGGATATACTCATTCTAGCACTGTCATAACGGACTGACTATCGAGCAATATTACCGTCGTGCTCGTCCGAAGTACCATGCCCGTTTTGGTAGCTTCACAAGAGGCTGAGGAACACACCTGAAAGGAAAATTTTCAATTTGGAGCATTTTTTGTTTTTGCGGCATGAGGCATGCTGCCCAGACGACACGGGCCGTGCTGCCTGAGCGACAAGCCCTGTGCCGCCCAAATTCGCCTTCCCAAAATGGTATCTTGGACTGGGAGGATTTGTTTGTTGCGAGAGGATATCCTTCCCAACTGATTTTGACCCCTATAAACCCCCTTTTCATGGAATTTTGAGGAGGGGAAAGAGAAAAATGTAGAGACAAAACTCAAAGCTAAGCCTGAGAACCCTACTTCTAAGCCATTTCTAAGGCACGACCATCCTACTCAATCAAGACTTGCTGGCCGACATCTAAATCAAAGCGGCAAAGAGGACGCTAGTGCTGATACGGGCGAGCCCTCAAAGGCTCGAGAGTCCCAGGCCATCCGGCTTGGTTTGGTATCGTTTTCTTCTTTCTTTTTACTGTTTTAATTTTATTTTGATCTTATTTTGATTGGTTTTCTTAAAAAATCATGTTTTTGATGCTTTTGATCATGCTGGCTCTGCTACAGATCTGAGAGCAGATCTGCTCATTTTCGAGTAGATCTGGCCTCAGATCTGCATTTGATTTGTCCCACTTGTCGGTACTTCTAATATGTGTGTATGTGTGTGTTTGCTGGAAAGGGGAAACATGTCAAGGGATGCTATTCCAAACCAGTTTTACGACTGGGGGACTTTCTTCGTGGTCGAAAAGGACGCCCACGTGAGCCAGCTCGAGCGTGTCAAGGACCCACGTGAAGTAAGGCCCGCCTCACGACCTTAAATTCCTCTCTCATCGGTTGGTAATACCTGCCCTTGTTCTTGACCGAGGTTCCAGAGAGAGGGATCTCAAAATGTCCTGGGACTCCCATGCAACCCGAGACCTGTGCCGCCTGATCATCCAGCTCCGAAGCACGAGATCGAGGCACCAAACCCTCTTGGCGACTCCATTAGGGACACGCTACCCCATGGTTGAATCATTCTTGTTTGACTTTCCTTTCTCTTTATTCCTGCTCACTATACACACCCTTGTCTTTGGGGCTGCTATTCATCCGAGTCAGGGGTTTCGTGATCCCCACACTCGTGAGTTTTCATCGGGAATAGGTTCAATGAACCTCGTCCCTGACCTTTCCCTTGATTATTGACCATCAGATCATCACCTGGATAGAGGCGAGGACGGACCAACAAGTCCCTCACTCCCTACCTCTTTGCAATGGTGGACCCTCCGCCAATGCACCCTGCATTGGTGGCACACACGCTACCACACACAGCATGCACCCTACTACTTGCGAGTCACTTGCTGGTCATATTGCTCGAGGCAACCGAGAGGCCGCCCCTCCCTCGTTCGCGACTGATAGTTCATCTGTCATTGCTCTTATGGGTTGCCGTGAGGCTACACCCCATTCTCCATCACCACGGGCCCTTATAACAAGATGCTCGACACCACCTGGAGGAGGCTCTGAAGCCGCCACCTCACACACACCCACTAAAGCTAGTGGACCATCCATTCTAGCTACACCACGGGGCAACCCTTAGGTTACCTAAAGACATAGTCAAGGTTCTTAGACTTGGCCCTGCACCTCTTTTGCATGTACACTGCACCACTCGGGGCAGCCTTGTTGCTACGTCTGCCTGAGCACACAAGGGGGAACCTCCTAGTCCCGCCTTTGAGCACATGTCTACTCACTCTGTGAGGAATGGTCACATGACCATTCTGTCATACACACATTCTCACGGCAATGGGTCTCTTAAGGCCGAACACGCTACTTGAGCCCGGGTTGACCACCAGGTCACCCGAAGTCCTTCTTTAGAGGGTGCACACGCATCAACCCCCCCCCCCCCCCCACCCACCCAAGGCACGCCTAAGCAACATGCACACATGCACAGATCCAAAACTTCCCCTAGTTTTGAAGGTGAAGAAAAGGAAACCAAAACGGTTACTCGGGGCATGATGAACCTAGCTATCTATGAAGATCCAAGATTGACTCTAAGCGAAGGCGAGCCTTCAGATGGAGAAAAGAGCCAGTCTGACCCCAGTGACCTCATCAATCCTGGGATAGTGGCGTCATCACCCGAACCCATTTTGGGTTAGGACACTGAGAGGAATGGCTTCTTTGAGCAGACTGAACTCGTGGCAGCTCATGACCCAGAATCAATTTCCTATAGACTCCTGTTAAGCGCGAAGGCACTACTACGGGGCAGTCCCGATGACTCAGGTGAAACAGAAACCTACCCCACCAAGGGCATTCACCATGACCCCTTTGTGGTGGAGAGTTTGATCCATAAAGAGACAGGTTCCCTTCCTATAATGCAAGAGAACGATTCATAATTTCCCCTCGAAGTTTGCCTTGACATCCCAGCTCCTCAAGATGAAGCTGAAGTGAAAATTGATACTGTTGAGCCATTGCAAGGGCTTGAAAAACACACTGTCATGATCAACCTTCAAAATAAGAGGGGGACCCTGCCATTGACCACTTTCCTTCCTTCTTCCCATGGATTCATCACTGAATCTTACACACGTGATGAACAACCACCTATTCTCGTTTGTCCTAATGATGCTACTTCCCTTGCTTGCTTCCCCTCAGACATTCTTACCAGAAATGAGAACTTGTCACTCTCATCCAAGAAAAGTTGCTCCTCAGTGCAGGATGAAACGAGCTCTGCTTCCCCTGATGGCAGCTCTATTCAAGTGGCTCCTTCATGCCCTGAGAGTGCCACACTCCCTACAAATTTGATTGCCAAGAATCCCTCATGTATCCTCTCGAGGATGATGATGGAGGCTTGCCGTCTTATGAGAGGTTTAGATTCTCTCTTAATGGTAAGGAGCCCTCAAGTACGACTAGTGTCAAAACCGTGGTGATCAGGGAAGTACCAAAAGCCTAAGATGAGATTGCACATCTTGATACCACAATAAGGCAGTTACAGGCTGAGATGAGGTTGAAAGATGCAATGATAGAAATCGTACGTCAAGCAGTATTGAAGTCTCATAAGCTTGAGTGTACCCCCTCATGGCACCAAGCCCTATTTACTGGCCCTCAAGCACTGCTCCTGCCCATTAAAATGGGACAATCAAGTGATGAACTACTTCCACCCTCGCCTCCCTCACTGCCAGTCCCTTCTCCATCTATTCTTCAGATTGGGAATGGAGGACTAGTAAAATACATGGTGGCCAAACCATCAAAAAGATGCTATATCTCAATAACAGGAAAGCTGAATCGCTACCAGAAAACTTCCCTAGCTTATATTGATCAGAATCTATTACCACAAGAAAATAAAAGACTCAATATCCCAAAGAACAAAATCAAGTATTTCCCAGGTAGAAGCCGATATGAGAGTTATTTCTTTGACAAGTGCGTGATCCCCAAGTTGCTTGAAACTCTCTTATCTAAAGAAATGATCAAGCTACCAATTATTGTATGATCCAAACTATATGACCCTAAATTGTAGTGGAGGTCTAGTCGCACGACCTTAAACTACATGGTCTTACATGTATGACATTAAACTACATGGCTATGGTCCCAGCTATATGACCCTAAAACTATAGCACACGTCCTAATGGCATGACGTTAAACTGCACAACATATGGTCTCCGAGGCAAGACCTTAAACATGCCCTCGAGTCTGGGTGGATGACCTTAAAACATGCCAAATTGATAGTCATGCTAGCATGACCTTAAGCATGCTTCTGCAAAAAGAAAAAGAAGAAGAAGATAGACATGACGCAAACCCGCATGGGCGTCATGGGTAAAAATGTCAAAAGAAAAAATGACGGACATGGTGTGCACCCCGAAGGCCACCATGGGCAAAATATGTCAGGAAAAAAAAAGAAAGAAAAAGACAAGCATAGTGAAAACCCACAAGGGCACTATGGGCAAGAGTGTCAAAATAATAGGGATGTGGTGAAAAGCCTTTGGGGCACTTCTCTCAAATGACAGGTGTGCTGACTTTGCCTTATGGGAATGCACAAGTAAAAATGTCTCACGTCCCTGTAGCAAGAAACTACACAACATATAGTCTATTTGCATGACTATAAATTGCTTACATGTATCCATGAGGTCCCTCACAAGCAGCTGCTCCTACGCAGCCCTTGCACGCATCACTCGAGCTGTCGTCCGCATGTCCTTCGCACATGTCCCTCGCATGCATGACTCAAGTTGTCACTCGTGTGACCATATGTGCGCATCCTTTGCACATATTCCCTGAAGAGTGTCAAACGCACTTTCCTTTACATGCTGCCACGCACATACCACCACTCGTGTTCCTTCTTCTCCACCGCCCATGTAGCACCAAGGGTCTAATGGGCTGGACCGAGTCGGGCTCAGATCCGAGGCCGGAACGGAGGCTTACCTCTTCCCATGAAACCCCATGCATCAGGGATCAAGACTGGGTCGAGCTCAGGCCCGAGGCCCAAACACAAGTCACCATCGTCTGTGTAACTTCTAACCAGCGCCGGCTGCGTTATTAAAGGACCAGCGCCAGCTGTGTTCTTAAAGGCCCAGTGCCAACTGCTTTCTAGTTCTAAAGTCACCATCGCGTGTGTTACAACTACATACACTAGCACCGTGCATGTTACTGCCGTCTGTGCTGGCGCCGCACATGTCAATACTGCAACCGTTTAAGACCACTGTCGTGTGTGTTATGTTCCCCATGCTAGCACCATGCATGTTCTAGCACCACACGTGTCAAAACCTAGTCATCACCGTGTATGTCTTACCACCATCCCCAGTGGAGTAGTACCCCGGTAGTTGCACCAAAGCCATGACCTGTCATCCCTAGTGGAGTTGCGCCCAGGCCATTGCACCCAAGCCATGACCTGTCATCCTCAGTGGAGTTGCACTTAGGCCGTTGCACCCAAGCCATGACCTGTCATCCCCAGTAGAGTTGCACCCTAGCCATGACCTGTCATCCCCAGTGGAGTTGCATCCAGGCCATTACACCCAAGCCGTGACCCACTATCCCTAAGGGAGATGCACCCCAGCCGGTGCACCCGAGCCATGACCTGTCATCCCCAGTGGAGTCAGAAGCAGGCCACTGTCCCCAACAGAAGTCACACCTGTACTGCAACCCATTATCCCGAGTAGAGTTAGGATCATTCCTATCTCTTCAGTCCCCAGTGGGTCTCTTCACACTAAGTGATTAATCCTTTGCTATCTTAACCCTCAAGGAGTCGGGTTACCTATTTTCCATGGAGTGTCATTTGTTACCCTTCAAAAAAAATAAAAAAAAATAAATCATACTCCCCCCTAATCCCCGGTGAAGTCTTCTTACATTTGCCATCCCTTGTTGGGCCATCATCTCCATCTAAGTCCTCTGCTTGTGTATGGCATTAACCATTTTATCCCTAGGGAGTCGGATTGCCATCCACAGACCTATTCCCCATGGAGCTCCACCTACATGGTGACCTACACAATGGTCTAGATTTATGAACCTAAACTGCATGGTCCAAACTATATAACCTTAAGCTGTAGTAGAGGTCTAGTTGCATGACCTTAAACTACATGGTTTGAGCTGTATGACTTTAAAATTGCATAGCTATGGTCTAGCTGTATGACCCTAAAATTATAGTACACGTCCAAGTCGCATGACGTTAAAAGGCTTCACATAGGCACATAGGTCACGGAGGCATGACCCAAAACACGCCCCCAAAAAAAAAAAAAAAAAACAGAGAGATGAATAACGGGCATGGTGTAGACTTGGACAAGGGAACGCCATAAGTAAAAACGATAGACGGGCATGGTCACAAAATCATGAGTAAGAGAGTTTCGTGAAAATGAAATCCCGAGCACTATGAAAATCCAAAAGGTCACCGTGAGTAAAAATGGAAAGAAAGCAAACATGGCTGTCAGGCCATAGGCAAAAGAGCATAATAAAAAGGAGGATTGGTGAAAACTATATTTACGGAGCCACTTCTCCAAGTCCAAGTGAAAACCCGCAAAGGGTGCTCGGACCAATAGAATTAGTTTGATGCAACATTCGTTTCCACAGGTGACTTCAGCCAACACTGCCTTTGTCATCAACACATCCAGCAGGGTGTAAAAGTTAAAATCATCCCTCATCTTCCTTCTTCAGTCCTGAGCGAACAGGTAGCCCAGTCGACATCCTTCTTCAGTCCTGGGTTAACATGCAGCTCAGTGGACATCCTTCTTCAGTCCTGGGTGAACAGGTCGCCCAATCGACATCCTCCTTCTGTCCTGGGTCAACAGGTAGCCCAGTCGACATCTTTCTTCGGTCTTGGGTGAATAGGTAGCCCAGTCAACATTCTTCTTCAGTCCTGAGTGAACAAGTAGCTCAGTCGACTTCCATCTTCAGTCCTGGGTGAATAAGTAGCCCAGCAGACATTTTTTTTCAGTCCTGGGCGAACAAGCAGCCCTGTCAACATCCTTCTTCAGTCCTAGGTGAACATGTAGCCCAATCGACTTCCTTCTTCAGTCCTGGGTGAACAGGTAGCTCAGTTGACATCCTTCTTCAGTCCTGGGTGAACAGGTAGACCAGTCTACTTCTTTCTTCCTTTCTGGGTGAATAGGTTGCCCAGTCGACATCCTTCTTCAGTCCTGGGTGAACAGGTAGCCCAACCGACATCCTTCTTCAGTCTTGGGTGAACAGGTAGCCCAGTTGACTTTCTTCTTCAGTCCTGGGTGAACAGGTAACCCAATCGACATCCTTCTTCAGTCTTGGGTGAACAAGTAGCCCAGTTGATATCCTTCTTTCATACTGGATGAACACGTAGCCCAGCCGACATCCTTTTTCAGTCCTTGGTGAACAAGTAGCCCAACCAACATCCTTCTTCAGTCCTGGGTGAACAGGTAGCCCAGTCGACATCCTTATTCAGTCCTGGGTGAACAGGTAGCCTAGCCGAAATCCTTCTTCAGTCTTGGGTGAATAGGTAGCCTAGTCGACTTCCTTCTTTAGTCTTAGTTGAACAGGTAGCCTAGTCGACTTCCGTCTTCAGTCCTGGGCAAAAGACTAAAAAGAGGTAGGCTGCACACTATTCCTGTGTGGCCTCACTGCACTAAAACACCATTAAAAGTGGCTATTTTCATAATCACCAGCAGTGATTTTCAGGGCATATATCTCACTTGTTTGGAGATGGATCACTCTCAAATTTTATGAGCATGTTTGTCTGTCGAGACGAGCATTTTGATTTATGGTATGCCCCTATACGATGTCTGAGCGGTGAGAAAAGCTAGATAGAAGTTGTCGATCCATGAAGAATATTCAGAGAATTCAACAGTGACACGCTTCGCTCGATGGACCAAATCACGACGCTCACAGAACGGATCAATGTGAAACCAATTCCATTATATGTTTAAGGTCCAGGGCTATCATTGGTCCAAACCCTGTACATGATGGACGGTCAGATTCCATGCATGAAGCCAACAAATTAACTGAAATTCTGGTCGTCGGATTCCAGATTCCAGATTCCAGCCAAAACTCAAAAGTTGCGAAATCTTCGTTCGAGCTCCAAATCACGTTCCGTTTGTTGCCACGCGATCGTGTCGGCAAATAACAGAAAAACATTAAGAAATGAGTACACTATCGATCCGAAATTTCCAGGATCAGGGAAATTTCAAGTTGTAATCGTGGGTCAAAAAAGCGATCCATGGCTTGATGTTGGTATCAAAATGTTTGCCAAGCCAAGCACTACAAGAAAACCATCATCTTTCAATCAAACAGGCATCAGAGCAACCTTGGATCAGTCACGGAAGATCACGCAAGTTCTAAAGCAGTAGCAGGGGCTGTTCTGGAATTCTATAAATTGTTAGGCAGGGGCAAAACAGTCATTTTACACCATATTTTCTTAATTTTCTTCAATTTAAAATAATTGTAATTATCCTCAATTGAGGTAGTTTTTAGGCGTACACCCATGTTTTAACCCAATTCTATATAAACTGCAAAGCTAAATTGTAAAGGACCTTTGGTTCATTTTTCATTGATTCAATAAATATTTCATTCTTGCTTAAGTTCTTGGGTACGTCTTGGAGAGAGAGAGAGATGAGAGAGAAGAAAAATGCCGATACCCTTGGATAAAATAATTTCTCTCTCCTTGTCTTTTCTCTCTCCTTTATCTCTTTCTCTCCTCTTTTCTCTCTACTCATCTCTCTTTCTCTCTCCTCATCTCTCTTCTCATCTCTTTCTCTCTCTTCGCATCTCTATCTCTCTTTTCTCTCTTCTCTTCTTTCATTCCCAACGTCGGGTGGGGTTTTTCTCTCCTATTATTTTATTCCCATCACCGGGTGGAGTTTTTTCTCTTCTCTCCTCTCATTTTCGACGCCGACTGGGTTTTCACTTATTTTTCCCTTGTTCTCCCTCTTTCCTACCTTTGTGGTCTCACATGACCACAACCCTTCGCTTCCCTCTTCCCCGTGGTCTCCTATGACCACAACTTTTCCCTCTCCTTCCTTGTGATCTAGCAAGACCACAAATCCCCTATTTTCTTATGCCTTTATCTCCTGCATGTTCACCAGCTCTATGTGTACCTTCAGGTCTACCTCCTCTATCTCTTTTTGGTGGCCTCTCATGACCATTTCCCTTTCTATACTTTTCTGGGCACCTACCTTTACCCCTTTTGGTGCACGTTGGCATCCCTTCTTTCTCTCACTTTCTGTGGTCACGCACGACCACCACTCCCAAAATCTTCAAAACTTAGCGTTGGGCAATTTCCCAAGTAGCGCCGATTGGGAAATTTTCACGTAGGGCCGGTTGGGCCATTTTCATGTAGCGCCGGTTGGGCAATTTTCACGTACGGCTGACCCATTCTCTCCGAATCCCAGCACCGGTCCATCTTCCAAAACCTTGCGCCGTCCATCCTTCCAAAACTTAGCGCCAGTCCGTTCCTCCAAAACCTATCGCCGGCTGTGCGCTCCCTCTCCCCCTTCCCATGCATGATCCAATGTCCCACTTCCTTCTCTTTCTTCCACGTCCCTTCGTTATTTTATCTTCCTTAAACTCCCTGCTCAGCCATCTACAACGAGGCCATCCACCAGTGTCCCACCATGTTGCAGCACCACCACCTCTGTCTCCATTCACAGCTGTCTTGCTACCTCCTTCCTCTCTCCCCAACCTGGTTGTTGCTCTCACCTAATCTTTCCGTCATCTCCTTCCCTTTCGGCTGCAACCTCCTGCACACCTATCTCTCTCAAGCACCTGTTGCACCACTATAGTAGTCATTGTCTCTCCCCTTTCTTCACCTCTCACTGCTGAGCACATACCTCGTAGCCTCACCCACTGTTGCAAAGTCACCTTCCAACGCCTTGCGCCATAATCAAGCTCTTTACCTCTGCTCCATCCTTAACCATCCTCATCATTCACACTATTCATCTCCCTGTTACCTCCCATCTCTCTTTCTCTCTCTATCAGCCCTAATCTTGCTGCTCCCATCTTCTTTCCTACAGCCCCTGTGCGCCACCATTCACAGCCCCTGTGTTCAACCTCTCTCAGC
The DNA here is from genome assembly GCF_054954075.1 of Amborella trichopoda. Taxonomy (NCBI): domain Eukaryota; kingdom Viridiplantae; phylum Streptophyta; class Magnoliopsida; order Amborellales; family Amborellaceae; genus Amborella; species Amborella trichopoda. Next base: position 19,951,153 of record NC_142340.1, read on the forward strand.
CCATGTCCTCTCAATCACTCACTACACCTTGCTGCTCCACTGTTTCAATTTCCTCCCAACCTCACAGCAACCTCCCCCATCTCGTTGCTGCCCCTCCCAGCCTCTCGCTAGTTGTCTCAACTACCTCCTCAACCAGCCAATGTTGCCCCACCATCAATAACTAGACACCGCTTACCTGTCATTCCCTGCTATCCGTGTCTCCCTTCCATCCATTTCCGCCATTAACCTCTGCTGCCGGCCACCACCATCTGCGCCTGCCTGCTCCTCTGCTCACTGCAACTTCCTATTTTATCTCTCTAAGACACCACCCCGAGTGAAAACTGCTTTCTTCCTTTCGTTTATTTTTCATTTTGTTTTCAGCCAACCTCCCTCACCAAAACCCAATAGTTAAGGCCTTCACGTTTTGTTTCTCTCTAAAAAACCAAAACGAAATCCCTCTCTCCCCTTTCGTCTCTTTCATTTCGTTTGAAATCTTCGTTAATTTCGTTTTCACTTGTTGCGCTTCGTTCAACGAACAAAAGTCACTCGTGATTTCATCCCTTCATACCCGCTAACTCAATACTCTCTCTCTCCCTTAACCAAAGCTCTACTTTTTTTATATATTATTATTTTAATACCTTGTCTTCTCTTTCATCCAGTAACCAACTAAAAGCTCTCCCTCTCTTACCAACTTTCCATTATTGTTGTTATTATTTTATTTTACAACATTTCACTTATTTTATTTTATTTTACTTTAATTTACTTCATGCCATTTTTCTTTTATGCCCTCATCTTATCTTATTTACTTCATTCATTTTTTTTAGTTATTTATTTTAATTTATCATATTTTACTTTCTTTTATTTATCTCATTTATTTTATTTTACTCATTTCACTTCACTTCATTCCATTTGAATCCTAATGATATTTTCTATTTTTATTTTAACTCATCTCTCTTTTTCACCCTGTAACAAGGTGGGGATCTTGTACTTCTAATATATGTGTGTGTGTGTCTACAGGAAAGGAGCAACAGGTCAAGGGAGGTGACTCCAAAACCAGTTTTACAGCTCGGGGGCTTTCTTCGTGATCTAAGAGGGTGCCCATGCGAGCCAGCCCGAACGTGTCATAGACCCACGTGAGGTAAGTCCTGCCTCACAACATTAACTTCCTCTCTCATCGGTTGGCAATACCTACCCTTGTTCTTGAACGAGGTTCCCGAGAAAGCGATCACAAAATGTCCCTGGTCTCCCCTGAAACTCGAGACGCGTGCCACCCGATCATCCAGATCCAGAGGGCGAGATCAAAGCACCTAACCAATTGATGACTCCTTACTCGTCATAACCAAGTTCAAGGCATTTGGAGGGTGAAAGAAGAAAAGCTCAAACCCTATCAAGAAAAGGTGGAAAAGATGATTCCATATTTTAAGAAAATCACCTTTTAGCATGTAACTAGATAAAATAATCGGTTCACTGATACCCTTGCCACTCTTGCTTTGATGATTGATATTCCTCCATAAATCACCACATTGCCATTCTATATCAAGAACAAACATGACCCTTCCCCACCGAGGATCAAAAAAGAAATAGCGCAAGAGAATGAGAACGATGGGAAAGTATCTTTTAGAAAATCAGGCGTCAAGGCTATTACTGGACCACCAAGGCTGAAGACTGCTGGAAGTTCGTTAAGAGGTGTCCCAAATGTCAACTCTATAGAGACCTTATCCATGCATTGTCCATATTACTCAACTCAACACCACCGGTATGGCCCTTCGCCATGTGGGGTCTTGATATCATTTAAATGATATCGCCAAAAGCCTCAAATGGCGACCGTTTATATTAACGGCTATAGAATACTTCACCACATGGGTAGAGGTCGCATCATTTGTTAAAATTGAAGGCCAACATTATTGCCTGTTTCATACAGAACAATATTGTATTCAGATTCGGTGTTCCTGAGTTAATCATCACTGACCATGGATCCAATCTCAAAAATGAAAAGGTCACTAAGGTGTACAAAAGGTTTGGAATAACACAAAAATTCTCCACACCTTACTACCCTCAAGGAACAGACAAGCAGAAGCCACAAATAAAGGACTTCTCATAATCATAGACAAAACAATAGATTGGCACGAAAAGCTAAATGACGCCCTATGAACCTACTGGGCAACTCAGAAGACTCCAATTGGCATGACCCCATACTCATTGGTGTATGGTATGGAAGCAGTGCTACCTATCGAGGTTGAGATACCATCTCTCCGAGTCCTTACTCATAAAAATTCAGATGAAGAACAAAAGATCGAAGCACGAATCGCTGCCCTCATTAATTTGGATGAAAAACAACTACGAACAACACAAAATATCGTTGCTTACCAGCATAGAACTGAGAGGGCATACCAAAGAAAAGTTGTTCCTCGACAATTCAGAGAAGAAGACATGGTACTCAAGAAAATCTTCCACACTCTTGTAAATCCACACCCTTTAGGCAAGTTCAAACCTATTTGGGAGGGGCCATTCATGGTTACCCTAGTGCATGCAGGCAATTCTTATAAGATAAAAAATCAGGAGGGGTACGTACTCAACAACCCCATTAATGCAATGTATCTTAGAAAATGTTACTTGTAACTGGTTAAAAAACATGATGAAAACCTGAAAAGGCATCACAAAGAAAAAAAAAAAAAAATAGACGTGGTGAAAACCTGAAATGGTATCACCGGTGAAAGGAATAAAACGATCTCCAATAAGCAGCTTTCGATGCAAAGCACTCAAGTACAAACAACTACTTGCAAGTTCTAATAATACTGCACAAGAAGACCTTGAGGATGAAGACTCTTCCTAAACCCTGCAGGTTCCCAACAAAACCAACTCATAAAGATGTAGGAGGGTCACATGAATGGAAACCGAAGTGATTTCAACGAACCCTAAAAAGTGACATGAATGGAAAACTGAAGTGATTTCGATGAACCTGAAAAAACGTCGAGACCCTTCAAGATGGAAGCCCGGAAATAATCCAAATGGCTCTTCATGGATCCGTGAAGCAGAGGATGAAAGCTCCAAAGGTAAAGAGACAACTTCGTGATTTCTGAGTTCTCACGAACCCACGAGGGAATCCTTTCATCATCTTTGCGTAGAATATAACAAAGAAAATGACCACCAAAAGGTCCACAGGTAGCAAAACTGTAAGGCCCATCCCTTTTGAAAATGTTGTTTCAATTTGATTGTTAAAATCATTCATTTTCAAAAGATTTCTCCTTTTATAATAGACTTCCTCCATTACTACAAGAGGCTAAACTGTTAGTTAATCTGGCCTCGCTCTCAAAGCCAACTTCCTATGCCGTTTGAAGCTAGTCAGGCACTCCATGGTTGTATAAGTATAACTATCAACAACCACATATAAGAGATGGGTGAATCTCGCCAATGACGAAATTGGCTAGTCTGGGAGTGCTTTTCTCTCAACTGGTTCCCCAGAGGCAAAACGAGGCGAGCTCATCCCCATATGTGCTTATGACGGTTCGATAGCCAAAGATTCGAGACAAAAATCCTACAATTAGGGGACTGAGTTTGTAAGAAATTTGAGAAGTGTGTGCAAGGAAAGTGTTCTGCTATGCTTCCATGAATCAAATGCATACTTACTACAAGAATCCCCAACATGCTCAATAAAAAAGAAAAAAAAGAATAAAAAACGAGAAGGGGTTTTTCAAACTCCTCATAACAAGGAAGAGGCTGCAAAGGACCTCTCAACAGGGGCATAATTATATATATACTTTTTCCTTTTTTTCTTTTTTTTTTGGGTGACACGCTTAGTGTCACCCAGCCTGTGTGGGTGACACTACACCTGTCGACCACATCTCTCATGTCCCAATTAAATTGCAACTTGTTTGGGAGACACCACTGGTGTCGCCCAAGTGTTTATGTCAAAACCTCTTTGTTTTTATTCCCAAACTTTCAACAAACAAAAAAAAAAAAAAGAAGTTTTTTTTAGGTGGGCGACACAAGGCGTGTCGCCCAAACTTTTCTTTTAAAAAATGTCCCCACTTAATTTTGGGTACATCCAAGGATCAAACATGGTTTGTCATGGTTTAATATGATCATTTTCAAACATTTTTTTTAACTTTTAAAACAAAACGCTCCTTGGTGGCATGAGCCAAAACTGCCAACCAATTTTCCAAAAAATTTCAAAAACAATTCAAAAAAATAAAAATGCTCCGTGGTGGCATGAGCCTAAACTGCCAACCAAGTTTCTAAAATTTCAAAAAAATAAAAAAGAGAGAACACTCCTCGGTGGCATGAGCCTAACTGCCAACCAAAGTCCAATCTAGGGCACAACCACCCTGTTTCAATGGAAAAACGTCAAACTCGTGGAACGTTAAAGAGCCGATACAGGAAAAACATCAAACGCGTGTGACATTAAACAATCGAGATAGGAAAGACGTGAAACTCGTGCGATGTTAAAGAACCGAGACAGATAACGTTTAGCCCTGTATCACGTAAAATGTCGGATGTGTTCAGGGCACAACCACCCTGTTCAATGTGTTCAGAGCACAACCACTCTATTCAATTTGTTCAGGGCACAACTACCATGTTCAAACGTCTAGCCTTGTATGATGTTAAAGGTCCGGTATATCCAATTCAACATCAAACTCGTTCGACGTAAAAGACGAGATAGATAACGTCTAGCCCCGTATGGCATAAAATGCCAACCACCCTGCTCAATGTGTTCAAGGTACAACCACCTTATTCAAACATCTATCCCCGTATGACGTAAAAGGGTCGGCTGTATGGTCCATCGTTGTATGACGCTAAACTGCTTAGAGGGCTCTATGGTTGCAGGAGTTAAATTTGCTAACCAACTTTGTTTTCCAAATATCTTTCTCTTTTCAAAAGTTTCACTATATGTTTGTGATTTCAAAAACTTAATTTCTTTGTTAAAATCATAACATGTCCCTGCTTCAGGCGCTATTTCATATCTCCCCTTACTTTCAAAATTTCTACAACATTTTCTAAAACGAAGGAGGGTGGACACTTGTATATGATGAATATCGCGTTTGCCACGATTGCCACGTTTTTGCCTCATCTCTCACTTTGGATTCAGCCAGACAAGTCTCTTGCTATAGAAAGCTTTTCCCTATAGACAGCCTTAGGAAACTCTAAGGAGATCAAAGAAAATGCTAGGATTAAAAATTTAAATTGTGAAAACCCCTGAAGTTAAGTGGCATGGTCAGAAAATCCAAATCGAGTTTCAAGCTTGTGTAACTCGTCGACATCTCACGCCAAAAACTCTAGAAGGAAAAATGCCTTAGGTGAGTGAGCTTGGTGAGCGCAATGACTTAGAGTGATAGTTGGTATGTCCCCGGACCACATGACTTCAGGACGAAATTTAAAATGTCTGCTTTATCTTTGACGTTCACCTGCCCCCCGAAAGACAGGGAACACCAAAGTGTCTACTTCTTTACCACTCATCAGTTCCCCGAAGGACAGGGAGTGCCAAAGAGAGGCAACCGTAGACACCCCATTTTAAATCTGAAATTTTTTGTGGTTTCTTGAATCTTTAGGATTATACTTAACCTAAGAAACCCAAATCCATAGTTCACACAACCTATCTTGTGACCTGGAACCAGTCTGTCTGCCTAGGACCCTTCAGAAACCCTGTTTTGATTTAGATTTTTGTAAACGCCCTATTTTACCAAAACAATCATTAAAAATATCAAAAGCATCTGTTTTGACCCAAATGTTTTCTCATAGCTTCACAAGAGGATGAGCAATACACCTGAAAAGAAAATTTAAAATTTGGAGCATTTTTGGTTTGTGTAGCATGGGGCGTGCCGCCTTGGCGACATGACCCGTGCCGCTCATATCCGCCTCCCCAAAATGGAATCTTTGACTGGGGGGATTTGTTTGTTGCGGGAGGATATCCTTCCCAACGGATTTTGACCCCTATAAACCCTCTTTTTGTGGCATTTTGAGGTGGGGAGAGATAAAAAAACTTGGGGAGAGTGAGAAAAACCCTAAAGAGCTGCAAAAGAGAAACTCTGAGAGAAAACTTAGAGAGAAAACCCTAAGTTAAGCTGAAAACCCTAGTTCTAAGCCATTTCCAGGGCACAACCACCCTACTCAATCAAGACTTGCTGCCCGACATCCAAATCAGAGAGGCAAAGAGGACACTGATGCTGATACAGATGAGCCCTCGAAGGCTCGGGAGTCCTGGGCCATCCAGCCCGGTTTGGTATCTTTTTCTTCCTTTGTTTGATTGTTTTAATTTTATTTTGATCTTATTTTGACTATTTTTCTTAAAAAATCATGTTTTTGATGCTTTGGATCATGCGGGCTCTGCCACAGATTTGAGAGCTGATCTGCTCATTTCCGGGCAGATCTGGCCTCAGATCTGAATTTGGTTTGTCGCACTTTCTTTACCATTTATTTCTTGCATTTTCATTTAGTTTAAGGTGTTAAAATCGAGAGATCTTCATTTCTAGATCTGTCAAATTTTGCATCATAAACATAGTGCTTTTCAGAAAACAAGGAGATTACAGGTCAAGGGAGGTGATTCCAAACGAGCTGAAGCAGCTGGGTGGCTTTCCTTCGTGATCTAAGAGGGTACCCATGCAAGTCAGCCCGAGTAAGTCACGGACCCAGGTGAGGTTGGTCCCCACCTCATGAATAAAAATTCCTCTCTCACCAGTTGGGCACCTGCCCTTGTTCTGTGAACAAGGATCCCGAGAGAGCGGTCTCAGGTCTTGGGTCTTCTGAACTCGAGACACGTGTCACCCGATCATCTATATCCGAGGGGCGAGATAGAGGCATCCGACTAGTTTGGCGACTCTACTAGGGACTTACTACCCCTTTCTCAGTTCTCTCTTACTTGATCCACATCACCTTTTATTTTTTGCACTGCATTCCATGGCATCTGGGTTATTCAACCCATTCATTCGAGTTGGAGATTTTCTCATGACCGTCTCTGGGAGGCGAGCTTCTCAAGCCTTGTTCCCTACAAGCCTCTTGAGTCAGGACTCGCAGGTTCTTTCCTGGATTGGTGTGGGAAGGGGCTTGAAGGTCCCTCACTCCCCACTTCCTAGTCCTGGTGGACCCTCCACCTAGGCCCTTCGCATTGGTAGCACGTTTGCTGTCACCCACAGCACGCACCCTGCTACTGGCAAGTCCCTTCCTAGTCACATTGCTAAGGTATGTCAAAAGGTTACCCTGTCTGCTTTTCTGAAAGGCAAGTAGGTTGCCATCGATCCTGAGGGTCGCCGCAAGGCCACCCCCCATACTCCTTCACCACCCCGAACCTCTATGCCTAGAGGCTTGACACACCAAGGTGGATGTCCTGGGGCCTCCACCTCTCGCACACTCCTAAAGGCTCGTGGTCCACTCACTCAAGCCACACCTTAGGGAAACTTTCATACTGCCTTGAGCTCACATCCAAGCCTAGGCCTTCTCGAGCTGAACCCTGCTTGCGTCATGCATCTATAGCCCATAGTTCGGGGCAGCACCAGTTCTGCGCCCACTAGAGCACACGGGGGTCAACCACTTCGTCCTCCCTCTTAAAACACACAGCTTCACCCTATGAGAGATAAACTCTTACCCTGTCCCTCATAGACACGAGCTCGTAGGTCTCTGCCTCCTAAGGTCGAACCGGTTGACTGAACCAGAGCTAACCCCCAAGTTACCCGAAGGGCCAAAGGTGCACACGCACTAGCTTCACAGGTTCCTCCTCGATCCCGAGTCAGGGGAAGTCGTGAGCTAGTTCCTTCTTCTATCACCCTTCCTTTGCCACGAAAACACCTTGAGACTTGGTACTCAAAGATTTTCCTTAAGACTATTATCTTGAGTCAGCCACCTCAGGTCAGCCACGGACCCAGACCTCACAAGGGAATTTGGGACAAATGCCTGATGGCAGATGAAAGCCTATAGCCTCCAAGGCAGCAGCCCAGATTGCCCTCTATCGTTGGACCTCACTCTCTACTCCAGCTGATGGACACAACCCTCGCATGCTCAAGAAAGACGGGGCAGTCCAGATCTCAGGCTCAATTCTAGATTGAACTCTATTGCAGCCTCAAGATCAAGCATAAGAGAAGCCTACAGCTCCTGACTAGAAAGGCCCCTAAGGCAGTTGAAGTTAGCACTCTTGATGACCTCTTGCCTCACAATCCCTTCTTTCCTCTTCAGATTCCAGAACCTCAGCAAGAAGTACAAGAATATTGCTCAGTGGTTATCGTCACAGGAAAAGACCGAGCTGCCAAAAAATTACAGTCCCAAGGCCATCAGGAACTGGTCCTCACACGGTAGGCATACAAGACTTGACTCCAGTAGGGGCATGCTGAGCTCCTACAGAGCGATTTGCCGTATTACGACTAGTCAACCCCAACAGTCCACTACTCCACCAGGCTCTGACCCTCCAAAAGAAATGGTCAGCATCATGGTGATCAATGAGCCGAGTGATTCCTAAGAAGAGCAGATGAACAGGTTCGAGGTGATGATGCAGTTCATTCTCCAAAGGATGGATCGCCTGGAGGCCTATAGGCACCCTTCTTCTCACCATGAGGCCAACTCCCCGCCTAGAGAGGACACAACTCCCAGGAAAACTCCTCCACTGGCCTCCCACGACAGCTCTACTCCCCTCATGGTTTTGCAAGCTGCTATAGATGCCATGGTAACCCACAGTCTCAAGACTAAGGTCTCGGGCATGCAAGGGGGTGCCGCTTTACCAAAACTGTACCCCTTGTATATCGAACAGGTATCGTTTCCCCGAATAAAAAAGGGAAGCTCCCCCTGTTCAATGGTACTACATCCCCGCACCAGCATATCGCTCACTTTCAAGCGGCTTGTCGAGAGACGGAAGCTGACGGGTGAATCCTCCTTTGTCAATTTGTCGAGACTCTTGAAGGGCCAGCCTTCCAGTGGTATGCTAGGTTACCTCCAAGCTCGATACACACATAGCAAGAAATGGAGTAAATTATTTTACCAGCGCTTCATGAAGTCTAAAAAGATGTGGAAACCATCGAGGTCCTCACTCTAACTCAGGAGCTTGGCGAGCAAGTCAATAAGTTCATTGCTTGATAAAGAGAGATGGCAACCTATCATGCCACTCCCATTACTGAAAGAGAAGCAATTCAAACCTGCATATGAAATATTCTACCCAAGATCGCCCTGCACATTGAGGCTTCCAACCCACCCTCCATGTCAGAGCTCATCTCTAAAGCGGTTCGTATAGAAGGTTTGTTTAAGCACCATGGTGGATCTCATCAGCAGCCCTCTAGCTCAAGAAATGGCAGGGGCAATGACAATTCTCTCTCCAGCAATATGTGAAACCAGCAAAAAGGGGTGATTAGTGCGGCTGTCACCATGTCTGATACTAAGAAAGCCACCCCTCAAACCCTAGAACTCTCCAAAGGGTTAGTCGTAACGAAGGCATAGACAACACCTTAAGCTGGAGGCAAGCAACAACAGTCCTATAACATGGTCCATCCCCCTAAAACTATAAATCAAAGTGACTATTGGATCTAACACTAGAACAAGGTGTACCCCTTCGAGAAGGAGTGGGTTCCTACACTGCTTCCGTTACTACTAGAGCAAAGCATGATCCAACTGCTAGAGGTCAAATCCCTAGAGCAGGTTGGACAGAAGACATATGAGAGATATTGTGCCTATCACACGAGAGTAGGCCACCCCACTCAAGAGTGTTATACGCTCAAAGACATTATCGAAGCCCTTATTAACAAGGGCCAGATAATCCTCAAAGAGCTAAAGAAAGCATTCGGGGCAACTGAGGCTTCCCACGTAGTGACAATCCAAGAGGATGACGAGGCACCAACCGTCCTTTGTGTAGTATTCTTCGTAATTCTCAAAGAAAGTCTCATCACGCTAAAGCCAACAAGGTAGCCCAAGTTCCTGCCTCCAAGAACTGAGAACCTCTGGTGTTTGTATCATCTGATACATGGTCATGACCAAAGCGAATGCACTAGCTTCCACAACCTCTTGGTAAAGAAGATGCAGCCTCTGGTGACCCAGAAGGACACTCTCAAGTCCGTGCTCCACCAGTGCAAGAAGACCTCCTGACACAAGCCCGGGGAAGTGCTGAGCTTGACCCCTACAAGCCCTCTTCGAGGTGATGCTCCAACAGGGTCTCGCCACTCCCAAGCCCGCTAGGAAACCTAGGCGTCTTGGCTAGGGTATGAAAAATCTCTGGTGCCCATATCACCAGGTATGGGGCCATGAGCTGACGAAATGCTTTGGCTTCGAAGCTGTAGTCGTGGAGAAGGTACAAAAAGGCCACATTCTTTGCATCATTCTCCCAGAATGCTTCCAAGCCATCGCTACTGTCCAAGAGGAAATCCCACTACATGTCCCCTATGAGCCTACACTAGACCCTGTAGAGCCTTTAGCTTCTCAGTCTTAGGAAGTCTATCGTGGATGAAGTAAGCTCAAGTCCCTAAAGAGTGAGGCAGTCCGCGAAGCTAGGGATACTCATTAGCCCAATAGGACAGACCAAACACCTCCCCAGAGATCCAGAAAGAGGCGAGCACCCAGGTTAGCTCGTCGAAGGAGCCATATTCCTCAGCCACCACTCGAGGAAGAATTTCTCAAAACCCTTCCTCTGCTGCCTACCTTACAGGACTTCATCACAAGTGCAACTCACCTTATCCCTTCGTCCAATCAGGTGGACGTCCCTGAGTCATCAGCTGCTCGGGACTTGTCCAATATGGGTGACGACATTAAAAGCATTACCCAATGGTCAGAGCTGGGGCAAGACCTGAAATACCCCCTGCACATGCCCAATTCTAGTGATGACATAAAATGCTGCCCAGAACACTCTAACTCTACTTCTTCTTCTTCTCCTCCCTCTTCTTTTATCTCTTTCATAGGTGCAGCTCGACAATACTCAGACTTCGACGCTTTAAACAGAGAGCTCAAAGGCACCATCCTCAATAGGTCACATTGGAAGCGCTAAATAAATATGCTGGCCCAGGCAGCTGGATTCTTAACCGTCGTCGATGCCTTGGCAGCCCAAGCCAAAATCGAGTCATCTTCAAGCTCCTGTTCCACGGATGCCTCCCATATGGTGCAGATCTCGGAAGTATCATCCAGCAAGGGACAAAAGAGCCTAAGATCAGGGAAGAAGCTACAGCCCACACCTCAAAAGCTCAAGGCCCACAAGTTTACTGATCCTTCACTTTTCCTCAACCCTCAACCTCAAACGTCCACATCCCTAATACAAATCCCTATTACTTCCACATTAGCCCATACCGTGCCTGCCGAACAACAAACTCAACTAATGTCACAAACCAAAACTCAACCAAAACCTACTCCTAAACATACCCTACCACCTAAACCAGTGACAGGATTAGGAGCGTAGAAGGCTGATGAAGATAAGGTGAAATATGACGTAGTTGGGCACTTGAAAAAGCTTCCAGCCCTTCTAAGTATCTATTACACCCTTCTGTTGTCCAGAGACTACCGTATGGCCCTAGTTCAAGCCCTTTCTAACCCGAAGGTGTATGAGACTGAAGTGTAGCTTATTGAGGTGAACCCAACAATCCTGGGTGGGTGCTAGGCGATCACCTTTTCAAAGACGACCTTCAGTTGGGGGGCAAATTTCACAATTGCCCCCTCTTTGTGTCTGGTGAATTACATGCCTGCCCTATCAATTGAATTATTTCGGATGGAGGGTTAGCAGTCAACTTGATCTCAAGAAGGATCCTCATCAGATTGGGATTAGGATCTGAGGACCTCACTCTTACCCACATCACTATGTAAGGGTTCAATCAATCAGGAGAAAGCCAGCTGAGATACTTCATCTTCACCTCAAGATCGGTTATCTGAATGATTACGCTCAGTTTCACGTAATCGACATGGATACATCTTACAATGTCTTGCTAGGCCACCCTTGGCTTCACGATAAAGGGGATCCTTCCACGCTCCACCAATGCTTCAAATACAGTCAAGATGGGAGACAACACATGGTCTATACTGATAAAAGACCGTTTCCTGTAGCTGAAACTCACTATGCCAATGCTAAGCACTATTTCACGGATCTTCCAGCACCATAAAATCCTAAAGATGATGATTGGAAGCCTATGAGAGAGACAGGACCCTCATCTCATGATGATCTCGAGGGGCTTAGGCGAATGATTACAGACATGTTCAAAGAGGAAGAAAGACAAGGCAAGATCCTCCCCTTGACTCCTATTTACCGAAGTATACCTTGCCACATCTCTGAGGTCATTGTGTCATCCCTCGAAGATGAAGCTTCCCCCTCTACCTCTACTTCTAATTCGCCAGAACAAAATGACGAGCTAAAAGCAACTCTTGAGGCTGAGGAAGCCCTAGAGGAAGACCATCTAGCAACTAGGGTCACCTACACACCGGACCAGTAAAAAGTTTTGCATGTCCCCATTGCTCTCCTAGAAGCAGAACTGGCATACTAACCACCAAGGAAGGTACTCCAAATCCCATCCTCCTTGAACAAGGAGATCATCATCAAGGCCTTGCGCTTTTTTAGATGCTCTTGGAGAAGGACAGGCATACAAGGGTCGACGCTCTGGCTCTCAGGAATGAGACCCCATGATAGAGCTGAGAAGTGAGGTTCGTAACCTCTATAATTAGTTGGAGGTTATGCGCGTCGTTTCAAAGTACTTAAAGGAGTTTGTCCATGAGACTAAGACCTATGATGATCTCAAGAGAAATGCACCTTCAATCAAAGCCAAGGATCCTCCAGATTGGAGTATTTACAGCAAACAGGCTTACCAAATCATGAGAACCATGAATTATGAGCCCCTGTCCAATCAAACACTAAGGGGTGAGGAAGCAACTGCTCCCCAATTCGAGCTCATTGAAGCCATTGCAAGCTGTAATAAGACAAAGCAAGGAGTGGGCTATTCTTTTTTGTCTCACATGGTGAAAGGGAAAAAAAATGAAGCAGAAAGAGAAGGAAGAATAAAAGACCTGCATCTCAGAGAAAAAGAAAAGAGCTATTTCATTCATAAATCAAGGGGGCATTACAAGCATTCCTTTCTTTACAATAGAAGAAATAAAAAAGAGAAAGAAGGCACTCTAAAAAAGGTCAATGATCTCATTGAAATTTCCCTTGCACTCTTCGGCCGATGCCTTCGCCCACTGGATGTCTCTTCTCAGTTCCGCCACCAGCCTGGCCTCATGCTCCACTAAGTTCAACGTTTTGCTTGAGGAGTACTCGAGGACAAGCAGCTTTTGGCCCAGCCCCTTATCCTCAGCCTCCCAAGCTGTCGTCTCCTCCAAGTTTTCAAGTTCCCGTGCCCACTTGGCTATTTTCTCCTTCGGGGTCATTACCCTGTTGTGGCGGTTTATGGCCTCCTCAGCAAGGGCGGACCTATGAGAGACAGTAGCCTCCCTCTCTTGTAGCTGGGCCTTTGCTAGCTCGTGGCTGTGTGCCAGTGATGCTTTCAAGGATTCTAACTGGGAGCCCCCTAGTCGCGTTGTGGTCTCTTTCACTTGCAAAGCCTTCACCCTCCATCCTTCTAGCTCATTCACAATGCTATCAAAGTACGAGATGGCCTCTGATGTGCCCCCTAGGGCAAGCTGCTTCAGTTGCTTGAACGTGTCACCAAGCTCGGCCAGGGTAGCTCCTTTAACTTTTGAACGCCTACCCGAAGCATCTCCATGATAATTCCAGGCATTCCACTGAAGATGGGCCTAGGCGGTGCAGCAGGTGTGACTACAGCAAGAGAATCCCCAGCTGCATCCACGAGACTCACTGGAACAGTGGCCTGGTGGGTCACTGGGATCTCAGGAGAGACCGGGAAGCTCAAGGCCTCAGGCTTCCCAAATTCAGGGGCAACCTCAGGTTGCCCTGGTATCTCAGCAACAACCATCTTGCTAAGAAAATCCTCCCTTGACCTCTTTGAGCTCAAACCTCTCATGTTCAGGGGCTGCAGCTTGGCCCTCTGTAGGCTCCAAAACATCACTCAGGGCAAAGCTGACCTTCTCTCTTAGAGCTATCGCCTCAGTATCTTGATGCACCACGGTAGCCTCCTCTCTCAAGGAGGTGTCTTCTTCCTGTTCCCTCTCTTTTTGAACCCCCACCTCTGCCTCGACAGGTGCGACACCTCTCCCCTCTTGTTCTTTGCCCTTGCCTGCCAGGGTAGCCATTTCAGCTAGAGGCTCTTCCACAATGCCCGCCTCTTAGTTAGCCAGGGGTACCGCCTCTAAGCCCTCGAGGTCACCCCCTTGAAGATGTCCCAGCCCTTTGACCTCTGTTACATCTATGTCGCTCGAGGCAGTGACTTCTTGTTGTTGGGGTAGCCCTTCTTCAGCCTCTAGGGCCTGAGCCTCCTCTATCACCATAGGTCATCCCTCCTGAGTAGAGCTTGGAGTTACTCCTTTTATGACTGCATCCTCTGCGTCAGTAAGTGCAGCAGCTTCCTCGACCACAACAACTTCCTCACCTTGAGCAACACCCTCAAGGATTGCATCGCCAACCCCATTGATCTCCATTGGGATTGGACCCTCTCCCTTACTTGCTAGACCCTCTGAAGAAGGCTCAGGTGAAAGGGAAGATGAATCCTCTAGAGTGGAGGGTGAATTAGAGACACATGGGACTCCGAGGAAGCAACCGACAAAGAACCATCTTTCGGACCACTTGACGTTTCATCCCGTACGCTTTGGAGCTCGTGCTGAACGACGAGCTGGTGCATGAGGAATAGTCAGGGCAGCCCGCTCCTCTTAATCCCCTTCGCTTGAGAAGGTGCAGCAGTCTCAAAAACACCCCCTCGAGAAGAGCTGGTGGCAAGTTTACTGTGAGGGCCGCTCTCTATCAACTTGTTCAAGTTCTAAACCAAGCACTCTTCATACCCCGAAACCTTGTTGCCCTCCTTCCACTTGAAATTAGTAGAGAGGTGGTCAAAAATACTCTATGTCTTCCTTCTCCATATCGAGAAATCATAGAAGAGACTTGTCCACAATAATTTGATGCGGCCGCCCAACATCGCGCTTGTTCCAAGCGAAGCCCAGTGTGAATATCTCCCCTAATGGAGGAGTCCTTGTCGTCTTCTTCTGTCGTGTGTCCTGGCTTCAGTGGGAGTTCTCCCCTTTCCAAGGGTGGGTGGCTTCCTAATACCCCTTACTGATGATCCGCCACCAGCGTTAGTGGGCGTCAGTTGCTCGCACTATTCTGTCAAAATGTTGCAGCACGTACTGGTTGATCTCGGTAAACTCCAAGCACGTGGCCCAATCTGTGCAAATATGTCTAGGGAGCCATGTCTCACGAAGAGTCCCCAGCTGATCCTTCTTTCTATGGCTGATCTTGCGATACCTCTTCTCAAATAATACAAAAAATGGGCACCCCTAGTCTATCCCATGCTGTCGGGCAAATCAAGGAGGGAAATACCCCTCAAGCTTGGCACTGTGGATGGTGCGGTAATGTAGCACCCCGCCTCTCACACTCAGCATGTACATGAGCTCCTTATGAGTAGTAGGAGAACCATCTAGGATCTTGCCCAAGTGGTCAGAGAAAGCGCAATCCGTAAGCTTTTCAATCGGGAAGGCGAGCCTACTCATAGTTTTCTCCAACACCATATTTTTTAGGTAGGTGTTGGCAGAATAAGCCTCGGGCCAGTCGTACATGTAGTGGATGCGGAAAGGCATCTTGAAGTCCCGTGAGAAGGTTTCACCATCCACTATGTCGATCCCTCCTTCATCGCCCTGATAGGCTTTCCCCCTGGACACGGCTCCTAAGCCGTAGTAGATGCTGCATAAGACCAGCTATGCAAGCGCGTACTCTCGCCCCCTAGCCATGTCACAGGCTATATAAAACGTGCCTGGACGTATAGTGTTTGCACCTCTGGGGAGAGCAAACCTACACAGAAAGAGTAGTAGGTACGCCGCTAAGAAGATGTGGTCATTCTCGCTGTAAAGTTCAAATATTGGAAGGGTTCCCTTCATGGATTCCTTCCCCTTTCTTCTTGGGCTTGGACCGACCTCATCATTACAATCTCCATAGAAGAATGCCACCCACTGGGTGAAGGAGACGCGTCCATTCCTTAACTCAGAGCAAAGCAGCTGGTAAACCCTAAATAATTCTTAAAGTCTAGCTTGCGGGTCTTCTTTCCCGACCCGTTCGCCTCCTAAAATGACCGAGTTGGGGGGCACGAACTCATCATACATAGCGCCGATGAGTGGGAGCCCACCGATGAAGTACAAGTCTAGTAGAGATAATCCTGCTTCCCCATAACCAAGAAGCCATATGTTATTAACATGGCTCCAGGTTTCCAATAGCACCTTGACAGTGTTTGAACAATGGTCATAGTATCTTGTCGAGCACCGAATGGCGGCCAACAGGGAAGCGCGCTTCAGAATACTCTGGTATCGGCTTTGCACTCTTATAGTCCAGGAGGAGTACCCTTTCAGGTACTGGTGCTCCCCTTGTACCCGGAAGCAAGCAGAGGACCACTTCAGGCTTGAGGTCTTCACCCTTCTCTTACCTAGGGTCGGCAAGTCCCTGCTTGAGGCTACATTCTTATGCAAACAATGGAGGGGGCTTACCCCTTCTTTTATTCTTACATTCCCATCGTTGTCTTTTCAAACCTCAAAGCGGAAGGGGTCACTAGCAAAGGTGACGTTCAAAGGCCACCTTGGTTCACACAAAGCCTCGGTGAGCCAAATTGGCTCACCCCTCACCAAGCTTTCGCTAGTGAATTCATTAGTGCCAAGCTCCCCTACTTGTGGGAGCTTCTTCACGTCAGTAATGGTGCCTGAAGGCTAGGTCGTGAAGCAAGAGCAAAGGCTTCACTATTTCTTGCAAGTCGCTAAGGAGCAGTGCTATCGCCATGCACGGAAGCAAGGATATCGCCCTGTTTAGAAGGCAAGGCTATCGACGTGCACAGAAGATAAGGCTATCGATGTCTCCCCACACAAGACACAACGACATCTTCTAATTTAGAGGCTATCGTTGTCTACTGTAAGGGGCCTAACGTCATTTGCGTCTAACACCTGCTGCAAGTTGTTCGCACATGCCACACGTGCAACCCCACATCCCTCAAAATCTGAGCACGTCGCCTGCCACTCACAACGTGGCCCAACACTTCGTGTGCAGAGGGTGGCCATTCATCGTCCCATGGCTCTGTACCTCCCATCCATTACAGGCTTGTGAACCCTCAAGCCCATACCGACATTTCCCCTTCTCGTCGGAAACTTTTCTTCTCACTGGGAATCCCCTGTTCTTTTCCCTCGCCGACAGCCTGAAATACCGAGAAACCACTGAAACCTCTGTAGAAACTCCCTTGTGACCCTGCGGGTTTCCTTCTCCCTTCCTCACACTCCTCTACTTGCCGAAAAATTACAGAGCTGCTGGCAGAACCACTATTCAACCTCTATTCTCCTTGACAGTGATCACAAAGACTGTTAGAAAAATCACCAGAATCCCCTGGTCTGTTCCCACAAAGCCATTGTTCCTTCTTCTTCCCTACCGATGATTGCAAGACTGCTAGAAGTCCACCAAGAAGTCCCTATGCACACTGGAACTAGGGTCGCAACCCGATGGCACCACTGTTTCTCTCATTGAAACCCTAGTGGCTGCTTTTCTTCACCACAAAAGTCTCGGAGAATCCTTGTGAAGCCCCTGTTACCCTCTCCAAAAGACCTGACACTCCCTGAAAATGTTCGCAAGCACTCTACTAAGGTTCACAGCTAGCTGAAGTTCGTCGGAGAGTTCCTGAACGCTTGTACACTACGAGTTTTAGCCGAAAGCTCTCACCGGAAGTCTCTTGACGGCAGCTCTCCTTTAAAAATCTCTTTAATGTTTTATCAAAGGTAAAACAATAAAATGGGGTTTTACCCCCTTTTATGGTCTGCAGTGCCACAAAGTGTCCTTCACAAAGCTTGAAATAACGCTCCGATGCTAACACCACATGCTTCTCTGAAAGATGTATCGTCGTGCACATTATCTAAGGCATAGCACCGCGTGCCTTACTCATGTTAACGTTGTGCACTTCAACAGAGGCCTAACATTGTGCGCTTCATCCAGAGGACTAACGCTATGCACTTCACCTCAGGCCTAACGTCGTGCGCATCATCCATAACCTTCATGTCGTGCGCATTATCTAGGCCTAACGTCGCTGCATCATTCAAAACCTAGCACCATGAGCGTGCTATGGCACTGCTACCTATGGATTTCACTCACTATTCCAGTGGAGCTACACCAAGATATTATGACATGACCACCATTCTGCATCCCCGGGGAGCCCATTCTCTGCACTATAGTCGTCATATTCTCCGGGAAGTTGCAGCTCTGTTCCCTATGGAGTCACATTCCCTTACCACATTATGGTGTAGGTGCAGGCTGCATGGTCCAAACTATATGACCTCAAACTATAGCGGAGGTCTAGTTGCTTGACCTTAAACTGCATACAGTTATAGGACTTTAAACTGCATAGCCATGGTCCAAAATATATGACCTTAAACTGTAGCGAAGGTCTAGTTCCATGACCTTAAACAGTAGGGTCCTAGCCGCATGACTTTAAACTGCATAGGCATGGTCCGAGCCAAAAGACCTTAAAACTATAATGCACGTCCCTGTAGCAACACGTTAAACGGCGCGACAAATAGTCCATTTGCATGATTTTAAACTGTGAAGTGGACGCACCTCTCCACAAGGTGTATTCCATCAATATCTTTAATGGCGTTGCATATCCCCAATGGCGTTGCATCTGTGCTCCAGCCTGTCATTCTCAACGGAGTTACATGCATACCATTGCTCAGTATCCCCGTAGAGTCATATTTACCCCATTAATCCCTAGTGGGTCCGCTTCTCACCGAACCACTATCTCTATCCCCCCATGGAGCTTTACTTGCATGGCAACCCATCTAAATGGTCTAGGTGCACGACCCTAAACTGTATAGTCCAAACTATATGACCTTAAACTGTAGCGGAGGTCTAGTTGCACGATCTTAAATTGCACGGTCCTAGTTGCATGACTTTAAATTGTACAGTTGTGGTCCAAACTATATGACCTTAAACTATAGTGATGATCCAAGCTATATGACCTTAAAAACTATAGTGCACATCCTGGCCGCATGACGTTAAACTACTTTGCCCAGGTCTCGGAGGTAAGACCTTAAAATTTCCCCCACACACAACGCACGCTCCCTTTACGTGCATCTTCACCCACACTTTCCCTAACCGACCCGTCCTTGCATGCGCACCACCTTTATTACTTCCCTAGTGATTCCATTCACTTCATTACTACCATTCATCATTCCTCAGTGAGTTTCACCCATGCTCACAAAACAGCAAACCATTCCACCAACCATATTCGCCATCAGTGATAGGTAACCACTATCCACCTCCCATTTCCCCAAAGTGAGTATAATCACCACGTTGCTCCCTCCATGGCCTCCAATAGCTGCCACCTATCACCACCATGTTCCAGTTGTATGACCCTAAACTATAGTACATGTGCAGGCTATATGATGTTAAACTCTTTCTAGAAGGTCCTGGAGGCATGACCTTAAACATGCCCCCAAAAAAAAAATGAGACGGACATGACAGAAACCCATAAGGGTATCATGGGCAAAATATCGAAAAAAAAACCCAACAATAAAATGGATTGTCAAGGTCACGGTCACAAAATCGTGAGTAAAAATATCCAAAAATAAAACCCAAGCACAGTGAAAACCCAAAAGGAAGTCGTGAGCAAAAATGAATAAAAAGGGTGGATATGACCATAAATTCTTGGGTAAAAGAGCCCAAAAATAAAGGAAGTTGGTGAAAACCGTCTTTACAACGCCACTTTCCCAGTCCAGGTGAAAACCCGCAAAGGGAGCTTGGACCGATAAAGCAGGTTGACACAGCATCACAGCCTCAGCCGGCACCCAATTGCCAAATTGGTGTATTTCTGGCAAACAAGGTCCACACAAAATCCTCAGCTATCAAGGTCCAATCACAACACACGATGGCTCTCCCGGGAGTGAGAGCCTCACAAGATCTCCCAAACACCAAAAACAAAAAGAGTCCTTGAGGGTGAGGACGATGAACAAAAGATCCCTCAAAAACAAAAAGAGTCTTTGAGGTTAAGAATGATGAACAAAAGATCCCTTAAAAACAAAAAGAGTCCTTGAGGGTGAGGACGGTGATCAAAAGATCCCTCAAAATAAAAAAGACTCCCTAGGGTGAGGACTATAACGGAAAGATCCCTCCAGAATAAAAAAAAATTCCTTGAGGGTGAGGACGATGATCGAAAGATCCCTCAAAATAAAAAACAGTCCTTGAGGGTGAGGACGGTGAGCAAAAGATCCTTTAAAATAAAAAAAAGAGTCCTTGAGGGTGAGGACAGTGAACAAAAGATCCCTCAAAATCAAAGAGAGTCCCTCAAAAGCACAAAATGGCCCTCAGGAATATTTGACAGTCTCATAATTGACCCAAAATGGGTGAAAATGTTCCTACGGACTTCAAAAGGCCACCTGCCAAGTTTCGTCTCAATTGGACATGTCTAAGGTAGTGCAGACAAAGAAACAATTTCAAAAAAATCAACCTCTAGCACCTTCAAACAGACCCCATAACTAGAACTCTATTTTTGGTGCGTCAAATGGTTGTGGAACCACTGCCATTGGATTCGGCAGCGTCGAAAACTCCTGTGGGCTAAGTTTCGGCTTAAACAGACGCTCTAGGACAAATTTATGGGTAAAACACCGAAAAAGGGTAGGTCGCACATTATTCTCATGTGGCCTTCCTGACCAATCTCCATTAAAGGAGATTGGTTTGTACAGTTACAAGCAGTAACTTCGGAGACCCATATCTCCCTCGTTATGAGTTGGATCGCGTTGAAATTTTGCGATTGTGTTCTTCTTGTCAAGACGAGCGTTTTGATAAGTGGCACGTCCCATGACGACGCCCGAGCAGGTAGAAAAGCTAAAGAGAAGTTGGCGGTTCGTGAAGAAAGTTACGAAATTCAATAGCGACTAGCTCGCTCGATTGGCCGTATCAGACGCTCACGTACCTGATCGACGCCAAACTAATTCCATCGCATGCACAAGGTATGGGCTATGTCTGGGTCGAACCCCTTGTGTGATGAACGGTCCGATTTCACACACGACGCCGATAAAGTTGCTGTAAATTCCGACCGCCGGAATTTAAATTTCGTTCAAAACCCAAAGACTGTGAAATCTTTGTCTGGGCACGAAATCGAGCTGCAATTGTTGTAACACGATCATGATGGCATGCTTAGTGTAAACCAGTGAAGAAATCACAAAAAAATCCAAAGAACGAGCACACAATAGATCAGAAGTTTTCAAGTTTTGTACAAATTTAGAGTCGCATGATATTGGCTTAAAAACACGATTCATAATTCGAAGTTGGTACCAAATTGATCGTCATGCCGAGCCCAACAAGAAAGCAACCATCTTTTTGCCAAACGGATGTCGGAGCAACCTTGAATTGGCCATGGAAGATCCGCACATGCTAGGGCAGTAGCAGGGACTATTTTGAAATTTAGTGTATTGTTGGGCAACGGCAAAATTGTCATTTTGCCTCAATTTTAAAATTTTTTTTAATTCAAATAAATTGTAATTATCATCAATTAGGGTAGATTTTGATTAATCAACTCATGTTTGGGCAAAAGTCTATATATATCACGTGATATCATTGTATAAGGGATCCCACTTTGCTTAACAAAATTTTGATCTTTCTTCATTGTTAGGTCACATGTTTGGAGAGAGAAAAAGTTAGAGAAATTTTTGGATCGATACCCCTAGGCATAAGGTAACCCTCTTTCTTTCTCTTCTCTTTCTTGCACTCTGTTCTCTCTTCTCCATCTTTCTCTCTTCTTTTTTCTTTCTTTTTCTCTTCTCTCTTCCCTCTCTTACCTATTTCTCTCTCTTTCCCTCTTTTTCTCTCCTCACTCAACTGTCTCACCATTGAGTGAGATACTTTATTTTTCTCTCTTTCTCTCTTTCCCCTTGTAGTCATGTACGACCACGACCCTCCTCTTCCCTCTTTCTTGTGGTTCAGCACGACTACAACCTTATCCTCTCCCTCCTTGTGGTCCAGCATTACCACAATTTTTCTCTTTTTTTATCTTTTTATCCCTTGCACGTCCACCTGTTCCCTTTGCACCTTCCGATCCACTTCCTCCATCCTCTGATAGTCCCTCTTGTCCACCTCCCTCCTCTTTTTTTACTTGTACCCTCATATCACCCCCCATTGTGCACCCTCGTAGTCTCTTTTTTCCTCTCACGCTCCGTGGTTCCACTCGCAACAATCATTTCCTATAACTTTTCTTCCCATAGCCGTATATGCAACCAACTCATCGCCGTGTATGCAACCAACCTATCGCCGTCTGTACAACCAACCCATCGCCGTCTGTGCAACCAACCCATCGCCATGCCCGAACTCTACCCCAACGCCATGCGTGAATTCCACAACCCATCGCAGTGTGTGAATTCCACAACCCATCTCCATGCCACTGCCGTGCACGACCCATACCCCGCTGCCCTGCATCACCGAACCTTCTTCACCACCAAGCCCATGACCACAGCCGGCTGTGCGTAACCTCCTTCACCCTGTCTTCCACGGTCTCTGGCCTTAACCACCTCATCCTCTTCTTCCCGCAACAATCAGCAGCAGCCACGACCCTCGCCTGTTGCTCTCTCTCTAAACCCCTTTGCCATCTCCGCCCTTCTCAGCCACTTGCTGCCCGTCTCAGCAACCTGCTGCTCTCTCCCTGACCTCGTGAGCCCTCATTGTCTCTTCTGCAACCGGCAACTCATACACACATCCGCCGCTCACTCTCTCTCTAAAAAACCAATAACGGGCCTCTCTGTCTTCGCTTCTGACCTGCAACCAGCCGTGTTCTCTCTCCGCCACCTTCTACACTTCTCTTTCCTCAACATCGCCCTCTCCTTCAACCAGGCAACAGCCCCTGTTGCTGCCCCCTTTCTCTCTGCCGCGCCACACGTCTCTGCCATCTCCGCAATTCTCCCATCTTCTTCTTCATCACTCGCCCTCCCCCTCTCTCATGCTGATCCGCCACCTCCTTCCCTTCCTGTCAGCCTCTCTGACCCCACCTTGCTGGTCCACCACCAACAACCCGCTCACTTTCATTTCCGTCACTCTGCTGCACCCATCTCCGCCTCTCTTTCCACTTCAGCTGCAACCATCGCAGCCTCTCCACTTCACGCAGCTATCTCCGCCACCATATCTCCCATCCCCTCGTGGCACTCTCTCTCTCCCACTGACCACCGTCCTTTTTCTCTTTTTTTTCTTCCCATCCTCCTACCGCTTTCTCTCTCTAGAAAAAAACCCTATGTCCATTTCATATTTCCTTGACTTCTTTTCGTTTCGTTATCGTTTTCGTTCACCCTCTATTCGTCTTCATTTCGTCCAACTCTCCTCACTCAAATAAACCGCTCGTGACTTTTTTTTTCCTTCACTTTCTTACACCCAATAACCCTAATGTACAATTTTCTCCCCTTCTCTCTTAATCAAACCATTTTATACCTTGTCTTCTTTCACCCAATAACCCAACGCCCTACTTTTCTCTTTCTCTCTCTGAACCAATCCATTTTTTATTATTTTATTAAGTTATTTCATTTTACTTCTTCTACCCCTTCCCTTTCACTTTATTACATTTTCATCCTCTTATCTTCATACTTTTTTTTCGCCTTGTTCGATCTTGTTAAATTTATTCCAATTATTTTCACCTACTCTATTTTATCTTATTTACTTCATTGATTTTATTCCATCTTATTTTTATTTTCGTATTTTATTTCAATCACTTATTTTATTTTATTTCATTTATCTCTTTTATTTTTTATTTATCTCACCTCATTTTATTTTCTTCCATTCCTTATATTTATTTTACTTCACTTCATTCTATTTTAATTTATTTAATATTAACTTCATTTTATTTTAATTCACCTCTTTCATTTTCCTTTGATGCCATTTTCCATTCCTTTTATTTCACCATCATTTTTATTTTTACTTCCTCTCTTTCTCTCCATCGCATGTTTGACCAGAGGGCAGGCTGAGCCTTGAGCCGTCATGCCAGTCTTGTCGTCCAGTAATATTGCTGCCATGCCGGTTTGAGTTACCACACTCGTCTTGCTGCTACGTTAGACTAGCCATTGCACCAGACTAGCCGTTGTGCTAGACTAGCCATCGTGTCAGTTCTGTCGTAGAGTTGTATTGCCGTCATGCCGGTCTGAGGTACCGTGCCCATCTTGCCGCCACGTCAGACTCGCCATCGTGCCAGGTTGGTTGGCATTGGTTTTTCCGTCAAGTAGTATTTCCGTCGTGCCGGTCTGAGGTACTGTGCCCGTCTTGCTACCACGTCAAGTCAGTCACTGCACTAGTCTAGCAAATGTGCCAGCCTAGCCACCCGGTCAAACTTCTTCTCTCACTTTCACTTCACCCTGTAACAAGGTGGGGACCTATGCCCCACTCGTTTGTACTTTTAATGTGTGGGTGTATGTTTGCAGGAAACGAGAAATAGGTTAAGGGAGACGATTCTAAACCGGCCATAGGCCAGGGGAGCATTTCAACGTGATCTAAGAAGGCACCCACGAGAGCCAACCCGAGCGTGTCACAGACCCATGTGAGGTAAGTCCCACCTCGTGACCCTAATTCCTCTCTCACTAGTAGGTATTCCTGCCCACGTCTTCTTTACGTGGTTCTCGGGAGAGCAATATCAGGTCTCAGGTCCATCTCGAACCCGGAACCACGCCCCAAGTCAACCCGACCAGGAGGGCGAGATCGAGGCACCTAACCATTGGCGACACCTATGGGTCAGTACGCCCCTCGGCACCAATGTATCAAACTTCCCAGGTGACTACGACTCATCAATCTTAGGCCCATGCAGGCTAACATTTACCCCAAGTTTCGACTCATCAGTATATGCTTGGGAACCCATCGACCGGTGGGCCTACTGTCATTCCAAATACCCAACACGAAGGTACCATAAAAGCAACACCGGATATGCTTGTAAGAATGGCTATGCACGAAATTCTAACCCCGAAGGCTTATGTTTATGAGACCCTTGGAGGCATGGAAGTCCCTTGGGATTTGTCATCTCGGAATTTAGAAACAAGTTCAATAGGAAAAGCTATCCAGACACTCACGTTAATGCATACCTCCTCTTCGTTCGAGCTTTGCGAGACATGCCTAACCAGCTAAAGGTCATATTTTCGCAAACATTGACCGGCGAGGCCTTGAACTGGCATCGGAGAATAATGTCTGCCCAACCACACATCACTCCAAACGAAATGTTTAACCTATTCGTCTCTCACTACCGTGGGTCGACACCAAGATCTCTCTCCCTAGGCGAGCTCAATGCAATGAAACAAAACTCTGGAGAATCCTTCAAGGATTTCATCGGTCGATTCCGCGAGGCGACGATGCGGGTCATAGAATATCCATTACAAAACCAGAAAAATCTCTATGGCCTTAGAGAATGCTGCTCCCGAATACAAGGCCTTCTTCAACCAAGGTCTTATTCCCCACTCTTTCAACTCCATGATTGAGCGAGTGGCGTGACATGAAAGGGCCAGAGGAACACCCCTCAGCTTCCCAAAATAAGAACCAAAACAATAACAAGGGGAATGCTTCCGATCATGTTAATGAGATTGTCGTTAACGGACTGGGTCAAGGTTCAACCACTCAGCACAACAATCGGAACCAAAACTGAAGGGGGTCAGCCTAGAGCCAACGCTCAAAATAATAACCAAAGGCGAGAGGATAATTTCACCCGTCTCAAAGACCCACTAGAAAAAGTGTTGGAATTACTCCTGGCTAGAAATATAGTGTTGGAATTCAGTTAGGTGAGGGAAGATAATGATGGAGACATGAGCATAGAGGAAGGGGTAGGCCTTATGCATTGCCTACACCGAAACATAGCCTCAAACGGGAACTTGCCGACCTTAGGCAAGCGAATGGTGGAAACCCCTGGCATGTAATGGTCCTCTTCTGATCTGCGAGTGCAAGGGGAAAACCAGTACCTAAATGGCTATTCCTCCTGGACCTTGAAAGTGCTGCAGAACTTCAGGGATATTTTGAGACTGACTTCTTTGCCGGCTGCCCCTCAGTGTTCACTGTGCTACTACGGTTATTGTTCAAACACAGTCAAAGTGCTGTTGGAGTCCTGGAGCCATGCTAGGAACACATGGCTGCTTGGTCACGGAGAGGCAGGGATTTTGCTGATGGATATGCGGTTTGTTGGCGGGCTGTCTCTCCTCAGTGCCATGTATGACGAGTTTATTCCCCCAAACTCAGTAATTTTCAGAGGGCAAAAGGTTGGCGATGAAGCCCCGCTGGTTGGGCTTCGTGAGTTGCTCGAGATCTATCAACAGCTCTATGATGAGCCAAAGAAGGGGCGGGTTACCTTCGCCAAGTGGGTAGCGTTCTTTTATGGTGACTATACGGATGAAGCTGGTCCATCACCGAGAAATGATGGGAAATAAACCCCTCCAGTTTTCGAGCTGCGGAAGAAGAATGGACATGTCTTCTTGGCAGCTTACTAGACACTTTTCTTGTGCAAATTTTCCCTACAGGGAGGGTCAGACGTCATTCGTCCATGCATCTTTTATGTGGCTTGTGACATGGCGTGGGGGAGGGAATACGCGCTCGCACAACCTGTATTGTGCAGCATTTATGATGGCCTGGGTTCCATTTTTAGGGGGAGACCGTACTAGGGGAATGAAGAGCGGAAAAATGGAGTAGTAGAAGGTGAGGCCTTCCCAGGGAATTTCAAGAGCCCTTTCCCGGTTCATTACATGTACGTCTAGCTTGGAGCTTACTTTCAGGACACATTCCTTAGAACCACGGTGTTGGAGGAGAGCATGTGTCCATTTTTGTTGAAGATTGTCGGGCAAAAGGCAATTTTCCATCCCCCGGGCCATGCGCACAATCCACTTTTCAATGACCACATCCACATGACTCGGGTGGAATTTCCAATAGGAAGCCTCATAGATCGCACGTACGTCGATGAGCTGCGCCATCACCTGGATGGTGACTTCACTAAGCCGAAAGAATTAATGTATATGCTAAGTGTCAGCATGGGCTAGATTAGGGGTGCCCATTCTCTATGCTCTTTGATAAGCAGCACAGCAAGGCAGTTCGTTGGAAGAATGATGAATTGGGACTCGAGAGAATTGGCACTCGAGGCACGTTCGCACTGCATGGACCA
The DNA here is from genome assembly GCF_054954075.1 of Amborella trichopoda. NCBI lineage: Eukaryota > Viridiplantae > Streptophyta > Magnoliopsida > Amborellales > Amborellaceae > Amborella > Amborella trichopoda. The sequence goes on from NC_142340.1 coordinate 19,978,272, forward strand.
CAAGCCTGGAGGCCACCTGGGTCAACAAGTACGTGCTGCCCCATTTTGGCAGAACGGCACGAGTGACCAATGCCCACCATCATTGGTGGAGGATCACGAACAAGGGGTATTGGGATGTGGACCACCCTTGGAAAAGGGAGGATGGCCGCTGGAGCCAAGACACTCGGCAGTGAAAATTGGCTATGACTGCTCCCTTAGGAGAAATCTTTACCCTAGGCTTTTCTTATGACTGGCTCATAGTCGGGCAGCCTCGCTGACTTATCGTGGACAAGTCTTTGCCACAGCTTCTTAGTTTGGAGAAGAAGACAAAGAATATTTTTTATCACCTATTTGAGATCTTCAAATGGAAGGAAGGCCGTAAAGTCCCGAGGTATGAAGGGCATCCGGTTCAGGACTTAAATGAGCTGATAGGGCGCGACCCTCATAGTAAACTAGCCGCTAGCTCTTCCAAGTCTGGGGCTTCAAAGGCTGTTGCACCTGAGCAGGCGAAAGGGAAGAAGAGAACGCTGACTGCTGGTCTCGAGCCGACAAAGAGGAAGTGGCAGGCTGCTGTGCCCAGGCAGGTGAAGAGGAAAAAGCAAGCTGTTGTGCTCGAGCCAATGAAGAGAAAAAAGCAGGCTGCTGTGCCCGAGCAAGTGAAAGGAAAGGAAAAAAAGTGAAGGGCCCCAACGACTCTTCACGCCCCAGCCTAGAAGGCAACCAAGGCTTCGGGGGGCCAGGGAGGTAAGGTCCACGTAATTCGTGAGCCAGGAGATGGCTCCTCGTCCTTGGCTACTTCGAAAGGCTATGCATCTCAGGACGTTTCCCCGTCACCTTCTGCTCTTTTGTCCTCACCTTCTCTTTCTCCTGAGCGTTCTCCTAAATCCTCAGGGGTTCAAGCCAGTGCCTCGTAGTCGACTACCCTAATTGTGGCTGAAGGGGAGGGCCCAATCCCGATGGAAGTGATCGGGGTTGATGAGGCTAGTCTTGGCGAGGCGACAGAGGCAACAAGGGCCTCTGGAATTCTGACAGTCGTCATGCTTGCAAAGGAAAGGGAAATCCCGATGGAGGTCACGTAATAGAAGAGGACGAGCCCTCAAGAGCGGAAGAGGGGCCATCCAAGAAGCAGGAGATGGCTACCTTGAGCGATGGATCTACGAGGGGTGGAGAGGCAAGACAACTTGAGGGATCAAGCTTGCCAGGCCTTGAGGCGGCAGACTGCAAAGGAGGCAAGCACAGTGGGAGAGCCTATTGACGAAATGATCATCATGGCAGACCAAGGTGAAGAAGGAAAGGGAGAGGGTGTCGCACCTCCTGAGCTGAAGATGGCTTTGGAGGAAGGGATACAAGGAGAGGTCACTGTCCCGAGCGAGGAGACTACCGAGGTGCTACCTGAGACCGAGGTAGTGGCTACGGTTGAGGTTCTTACAGAAGACGAGGTGACAGTGCCTGGGCATGACTTGATCGAGCCCGAAGTAGTCATGTCGAGGGGTCAGAGCGAGAAAGCCATTACGGAGGTACTAGAGTAGCCTGAGGTTGCTCCTGAGGAACCTGAGACCTTGGCTGTAGTTGAGGGTCCTCCTGCTATGGTTGCTATTGCTTCATTGCCCAAGCCTTCTCTCAGCGGGTTGTCAGGCGTCATTTTTGTGATGCTTCAGATAGGTCTATAACAACTGAAGGAGTTGTCTTTTGAAGAGCTTGGAGCAACGATCCAACGGTTGAGGGAGATTTCCCTAGGGTATGCGCCTGAAGTCCTTTCCTTATTTTGACAAAGTTGTCAATGAGCTGGAGGGATGGAGGGTGAACGCCTTGTGAGAAGAAGCAACTGTGCAGCGACTGGAAAGATTATGGTTGCCCCCTTTGGTGTCTTCTCTTTTGTGCCACCGTTAATTAGTAAACACTCAATCATAGCAGCTAGATGCTGAGGAATCCAGAGATCTGACCTTGCTGAGGAGGCCATCGCCAGGTGATGGCTCTTAGAGCGCAGATATTAGAGCTGACGCAGAGGCGTAACAAGCTGGAGACAGAGACTACGGATTGGGAAGCGAAGGATAAAGTGGTTTTTGATAATGCTTTGGCCCTCCTGCATTTGTTGGAAGAAGAGACCACTTTGATGGAATAAGAGGTGGGGATGGTAGCACAGCTGAAGAAAGAGATTGAGCAAGCGAAAACATCGGCTGAATTATACAGGGGAAAGATCAATGAAGCAATTTATCGATTTTGATGATGCCTTCTTTCTCTTTTCTTTTTCGTTTCTTTCCGTCGTTAAGGAAGGCAGCTTGTAACATTTTTTTGATTTGCGAATGAAACTATCCTTTTGACCTTTCTTTCTATTTCATTGCTTCCTCTCTTTCATGGTTTGAGACGAGAGAGAATAACCAACTCCTTGCTTCATCTTGTAGCAACCTGCTGTGGTTTCAATGACCTCGAATGGGGGGGCAATGGTTTACTAACCCCTTAATGTTTGATTGGAGAGGGGCTCATAATTCATGGTTCTCATGATTCGATGAACCTGCTCGCTATAAATGCTCCAGTCTGGGGAAGCTTTGGCTTCAATTCGAGGTGCATTGGTCTTGAGCTCATCATAAGTCTTAGTCTCAGGAACAAACCCCTTTAAATGCTTTGAAGTGATGCGCATAGCCTTTAGCTGATTCTGGAGGTTACGCACCCCGCTTCTCAACTCCACCATGGGGTCTTGTTCCTGAGAGTCAGAGGGTTGACTCTTGCCAGCCTGTACTTCCTCGACAACTCCGGAGAAGTGTAGGACCTTCTTCTGGCTGCCAGTGATCTCCATGTCCGAGGAGGACAGAATTTGCAACACCTTTCATGGTGGTTGGAGGGCCAGTTCTGCCTCTAGGAGAGCGATGGGGACATGCAGAGCCTTTTGCTGGTCTGACATATAGGTGACCCTTGGTGTTGAAAGGTCCACCTCTGGGTATGTAAAATAGTACTTTGTGTTGACATAATGAGTTTCAACTATGGGGAATGATCTTTTGTCAGCATAGACCTTGTGTTGCCTTTGTTCTCAGTTGTACTTGAAACATTGGTGGAGCGTGGGAGGAATGACCCCCAGACCATGAAGCTAAGGATGATAGGATGTTGTAAGAGGTATCGGTGTCGATTACATGGAAATGAGCGTAATCGTTGATATCACATATCTTGAGGCAAAGACGCACTATGCCAGCTGGCTTTTCTCTTGAGTAGTTGAACCCTTGCACAATGATGTGGGTAGGAGTGCGGTCGTTAGACCCTAATCCCAGTCGGGTGAGAATCCTTCTTGGGATTAGGTTAACTGCTGACCCTCCGTTCAACATGATCCAATTGAGAGGGTAGGCGTGTACTTCACCATTCACGAAGAGGGAACGATTGTGGAATTTGCCTCCCAACTGAAAGTCATCTTTGGAAAAGGATATTGCCAGGCACCCACTTAGAATGGCTTGGTCAACTTTAATAGGTTTCACCTCTGTCTCGTACACCTCTGGATTAGAAAGAGCCTAGACCAGAGCCATACGATAGTCTCTAGACAACAAGAGGGCATCATAGATACTTAAAAGGGCTGAAAACTTTCTCAAGTCCCCAATTATGTCGTGCCCAATTACGTCGTACTTTATCATCATTAGTCTTCTGTGTTCATGATCTAGTCACTGGTGTAAGTGGTACTGTAGGTTTAGGAACAGGCTTTGGTTGGGTTTTGGCTTGTGACACTGACTGACTTTGTTCAGCCAGTGCGGTCTGGGTTGATTGGGTAGTAATAGGAATTTGTACTAGGGACGTAGAGGTTTGAGGTTTAGTTTCAGGGGAAAATGAAGGATCAGGAAGTTTGAGGCCCTTGAGTTTTTGAGGTGTGGGCTGTAGCTTCTTTCCCAATCTTAGACCCATTTTCCCTGTGCTAGTTGGTACTTCCAAGATTTGCACCATCTGGAAGGCCTCTTTGGAATAGGAGTTTGAAGATGACCCGGCCTTTGCTCGGGTTGACAGGGCATCGGCGGCTGTAGAGAATCCTCTGCTTGGGTCAGTATTTCTCTGCGGTGTTATTGCTACGTCATGGTGAGGCTGGTGCTTCCATACTCTTTGTTTAGAGTGTCAAAATCTGGGCATCACCGAGCTGCACTTGTGGAGAAAATATAGGAGGTGCAAGGAGAAGAAGAGTTAGACGTTCCAAGCTGCTTTTTACGTCATCACCGGAATTGGACATTTGCAGAGGGTATTTAAGGTCATTCCCCGGCTTTGACCATCGTGGGGTGCTTTTAATGTAGCCATCCATTTTTTTCGACTCCTTAGATACTGATAACTCTAGGCCGTCTGCCAGATTGGACGATAAGATGGGGCAAGCTGCGTCTGGGATGAAGCCCCACAAGGTTGGCAGCAGAGGAAGGGGCCTGAGGAACTCTTCCTCGACTGGTGGTTGAGGAAGATTATTCCTTCGACGGGAGGACCAAGGTGCTCATCATTTCTTATGGGATCTCAGAGGCGGTGTTTGCCCTATCAAGCTGGTGAGTGGCTGTAGTTTGATAGACTGCCTCATGTTTCAGGGATTTGAGCTTACTTCGCCCATGCTAGACTTCCCAAGGCTAAGAGGTCGAGGGCTTTGAAAGGTATAGTGCATGCTCATGAGGGGCTTGTAGCAGGGCTTCCTCCTGAATTGGAGCGAGGGCTTGGACGTGTCCTGAGAGAACCATGCAAACGATGTGGCCTTATTGGACTTCTTTGCAATTATGGCCTCGAAACCTGTGCACTCCTTGAGTTCGTGAGCCCACACTTGGTGATTGGGGCACCAGAGTTTTTCCGTGCCCTTAGCAAGACACTTAGGTTGTCTGACTGACTTGGGGGTGACAAGACCCTGCTGGAGAATTGTCTCAAAGAGGGCCTGCAAGGGGTCTTGCTCAGTATTTTGTTGGGCTTGCATCAAGGGGTCCTCTTGCACAGGCGGAAGAGGGACCTGAGGGTGTCTTGCCGGTCTGCCCTGAACCTCCTGACACTACTACATCTTTTCCCCCAGGAGCTTATGGAAGCCAATGCACTCACTAGTGTCATGACTCGTATCTGGTGGTACGTGCACCATAGGTTCTCGGTCCTTGGAGGTAGGAAATTGGGCTGCCTTATCAGCTTTGGGGTGGTAATCCCTTCTTCGAGCATTATAGAGAAAAATGCATGAAGAATAGAGGGTGCCAAGTTGTCCTCTTCGATTGTGACAATGTGAGATTCCTCAGCTACCTAGAATGCCTTTTTCAACTCTTCGAGCTTTATCTGGCCCTTGTTGATAACTGCCTTGATAGTGTTGTTGAGCTGGTAGCAATCGTGAGTGGGGTGGGCTACTTTCCTATGATAGGCATAATACTTCTTATTCGACTCATGCCTCGACAACTGTACAGCGGTGACCTCTGGCAGGTGGATCATGTTCTATTATAACAGTAGTTGGAATATTGCAGGGGTCCACTCCGTGTCAAATGGGTAAACCTTATTTTGGTTATAGGTCTAGTAGTCATTCCGCTTACTATTTTTAGGAGGTGGGACTGCATTGTAGGACTGCTGCTTGCCCTTGAACTAAGGGGTCTTTGCTTTAGAGAGGTCGATAGTTTGGGGAACTGCGCCTTTGGTGTCAGTCACAGTGATGGCCGCACTGATCGTTGTCTTTTGATTGCTCTGACTGTTGGAACGAGAGTTTGAGCTGGACGATTTCTGATGAGGGTTGCTGTGTGCTTGAACAATCCTTCGATACGATTTTCCTTAGAGATGAGCTCTGACATGGAGGGTGGATTGGATGCCTCGACATGTAGGGCGATCTCAGGGAGCATCTTTTGTATGTAGGTCTGGATTGCTTCCTTCTCGATCATGGAGGTAGAGTGAAAGGTCACAAACTCTCTCCATCGGGTAATGAAATTGTTAACTAGATCACCAAGGTCTTGCATCAAGGTGAGGAGCTCGATGGTTTCCACATTCCTTTGGACTTCGTAGAAGACTTGGTAGAACAACAGCTCCATTTCTTGCCAGGTGTGCTCCGAGTTTGGCGGTAGTCAAGCATACCACTGGAAGGCTGATCCTTCGAGGGTCTCGACGAACTAGTGGAGGAGGAGACGTCCGTCAGTTGCCGTCTCCCGGCAGGCCTCTTGAAAGTGAGTTGTATGCTGGTGAGGAGACGTGGTATCATTGAATAGGGGGAGTTTCCCTTTATGATAGTTTGGGGGAAACGGGATCTGGTCAATGTACGAGGGATACAGCTTTTGGTAGAGTGACGTCTCCTGCATGCCCGGGACCTTGTTCTTGAGGGTATAGGCCACCACAACATCTTTGTCGGTTTGGGAGACCTCATGAGAAGAGGTGCTGTCATGGGAGATCGGAGGGGGAGTCTGCTTAGGAGCTATGTCCTCACTGGTTGGGGAATCAGACGAAGAAGGGGACCTGTAGCCTCTAGGTGCTCCATCTTTTCGAGGATGGCTTGTATCATTTCCTCGAACTTGTTCATCCGTTCCTCCTGAGCGTCGTTCGGGTCATTGATCACCATGACATTGACTATTTCTTTTGGGAGACCAGAGTCAGGTGATGCAGCGGACTACTAAGGCTGGCAAGCTGTGTGTTGAAAGTCAGCCTGAATGGGCTCAACTTGCCCCAACTAGACTCTGGCTTTGTATGCTGATCTTATGATGACCAGTTCCTAACAGTCTTAGGATCGTGACTTTTGGGTGGTGATGACCGAACAGTATTCCTAGACTTGCTCAGGTTCCAGAGTTTCAAGAGGGAAGAAGGGATTACAAGGCAGGAGGTCATCAAGGGTGGTGATCTCGACTGCCTTGGAGGTTTCCTTGGTCAGGATTTGTAGGACTCTTTTCTGCTTGATCCTGAGGCGACTGTCGACCTCATTCTAGAACTGAGCCTGGGACGTGGACTTCCCCGTTGTCTTCGAACAGATGAGGGCCAAGTCTTTGGGCTGAAGCAGGGAGTTGGGCCCAAGGATGGAGGGCAGCTTGGGTTCTTGTTTTGGAGGCTGGAGGCCTCTGTTGAGTTCCTTTGTGAGGTCCGGGTGTTCAGTTGACTCGTTGTTGGATCAAGATGGTACTCTTAGGGAAGACTTTTCAGTACCAGGGTGCGAGGTGCTTGCCTGGCATCGGGGAAGCGACAAAGGAAGAAGCTGGCTCGTGACTTCACCTGAGTCTAGATCCTAAAGGGACCTACAAAGATGGTGCATGTGCACGTTTAGGGTTAGCCGTCCGGGAGACTTGGGGGTCAGCCCGGACTCCGTCAATGGGTTCAACCTGAAAAGGCTGAGACCCACGAGCTTGTGTTTGTGAGGGACAAGGCGGGAGCTTGTCTCTCACAAGGTGAAGCAGTGTGTGTCGGTGGGAAGATGAAACGGTCGACCCTTCTATGCTCGAGGTGGCATAGAGATAGTGCTGCTCTGAGCTGTGGAAAGCGAATGCATGGTGCATGTAGTGTTTGGCTCGAGAAGGCCTGGCCTTGGATGCAAGTTCAAAGCAACATGAGGGTTTCTTCGAGGTGTGGCTCGAGTGGATTGACCATGAGCCTTTGAGTGTGATCAAGGGGTGAAGACCTGAGGACCTCCGCCTCTGTGTATCGACCCTCCAAGTGTGGAGGCTCGGAGTAGTGAAGGAGCACAGGAGGTTACCTTGCGGCGAGCCTCAGGAGCGATGGCAGGTTGCTTTCCTTTCGTAAGGATGGATGGGGCATCCTTTCGGGGTACCGCAACAGTATGACTGATAGGGGATTTTCCAGTAGCAAGGTGCATGAAAGCAAGACTGCTATCCATGCAAGGGGCCTAGGTGGAGAGTCCACCATAGCGAGAAAGCGGGGAGGCAAGGACCTTTAAGTCCCCTCTCACACTAATCCAGGTGAGAACCTGGGAGTCGACTCATGAGTCCTAACGTAGAAGGAGAGTAGGGAAGGAGGCTTAAGAGACTCGCTTCCCTGAGACAGCCACAAATGTATGGATAAGAAAGTCCCCAACCTGAATGAACGGGTTGGACAACCCAGGTGCAATAGAAAAAGGTGTAGAAAGTAAAAAGGAAATTGGTCAAACAAGAGAGAATTGACTAAGGGGTAGCAAGTCCCTATTGGAGTCACCAAGCTGGTTAGGTACCTCGATCTCGCCCTTCGGATCTAGGTGATCTCGTAGCACGTGTCTTGGGTTTCTGGTAAACCCGAGATTTGAGATCGCTCTCTCGGAACCTTGCTTGAGGGCAAGGGCAAGTATACCAACCAATGAGAGAGGAATTTTAGGTGGGTTCGGGACTTACTCGGGCTAGCTTGTGTGAGCGTCCTCTTAGATCATGAAAAAAGCCCCCTAGCTGCTTGAGTTGGTTGAGAATCGCCTCCCTTAACCTGCAATCCTCTTGTTTTTCTGCACAACACTTCTATGGTTAATTTATAAGACAAGTGGGTTGAAGGGACCCACCCTTGTCTTAGGGCAATGCACGTTTACATGAGGAGGTGATGAAGTGCAAGGTTCGGTGAAAGATAGAAAAGAGAAGAGAGCTTGATGTGGGGGTGAGATTAGCATGACAACAAAAAATTACCGATTCAGAGTGGTAGCAAGATGGGCATGGTTCTCAGGGCCAGCACATCGGCAATACTACTCGAAACTGAGGTCGTCGCATCTGTGATAGGCTAGGTCTACCCTCAGTCAAGTGAGAGGAGAAAGAGGTGGAGAGGAGAGAACGAAACAGCAATGAGAAAAGGGAAGTTCGGACGTCAATCGGCATCACAGTGGGCAATGCAAGGAGACAGCGCATCCCTTACGGACGGTGTCAGCTCCTGACAAGGCACACGACTATTGCTTCTCCTAGGTCACATGGCGATAGGCATGGGACGCAGGAAGAACGGTGGTGGGCGATAGCTATTGCTAAAGCCTCTAGCAGGTAGCGATCGGTATCGCCGTCTCAGCTAGACGTGCAGTAGAGGAAGACCTCTACGGGAGGCAACAAGCTTTGCCATCTAGACTCTTTGTCGAGACATCATAGCTACGTCTGTGGGTGGAGATAGGCAGCACCGTCTACAGACTTCACTAGAAAAAATAGGCATATGAATAGATGGGGAGGGGAATCGTGCATGGAGCTGTTATCACCATGCAAAACTTGTGAGGCCGAGGGAGAGGCATGCATGACACTACCACTGCCGTACACGACCTCTGCAAGGAACTCAGACGAAGAAGAGGGAGAAAAGAGGGGAGAAGAGGGAAAAGAAGAAAAGAAGAAAAAAAAAGGAGAGGGAGAAGGTTTACCTCAACCCTAAGTTTACCAGTCAAATGTTTCTCTCACCTCACTCTCTATCTCAAACGTGACACCACAATGGTAAGAAAGAGAAACTTGTATTAAGTGAAAACTCTCTCTTGTGTGTGTATATGCCTCAGCCTCTTCCCTTTTGCATACAATGATGATACATATATGTAGAATTTTACCTCAAACATGGGTGGATGATCAAAATTAACCCTAATTACAGGAAATTAAGATCAAGTTTAATTAAAAGAAATAGGGTGCAAAATGATAGATTTGCCCCTTCTTAACAAGTGGTGGAATTCCATGACAGTACCTGTGTTGCCCTAAGACTTGCGTGATCTTGCATGGATTATCCGAGGTCATTCTGGTGCCTGGTTAATCATAAGATGATCATTTTCTTGTAGGGCTTGGCATGGTGATCGATTTGATTCCAACTTCGAGCTATGGATCGTGTTTTTCGTGCTAGATCATGTGACTTGAAATTTGAGTTGATCCTGAAACTTTGGATTGATAGTCTGTTCGTTCCTTGACATTTTTCTGTGTTTTCCTCACTGAATCATACTGAGCATGCCACTACGATCACGAGGCACCAAACGAAGCTCAATTCTGTGGCTGAACGAAGATTTTACAAGTTTGGAATTTTGGCCGAAATCAAGGATTCCTGCGACGAAATTTGCAATCTGTTTGTCAGCTTCGTGTACAGAATTTGACTATTAATCATGTACGGGGTTCGAGTGAGAGATGACTTGAGACCTTATGCCCACAATGGAATTGGTCTCACATCGATAGCGCTTGTGAGCGGCATTCGTTAGGTGCCTCGATCTCGCCCTCCGGATCCTTTGGGGATCGGGTGGCATGCGTCTCGGGTTTCGAGAGAAGACCAGGGTTGTTTTTGAGATCGCACTCTTGGGATTCTCGTTCGAGAATGGGGGCAGGTGTTACTAAACGGTGAGAGAGAGGAATTTAAGGTGGGTTCGGGACTTACTCAGGCTGACTCGCGTGGGTGCCCTCTTAGATCACGAAGAAACCCTCCCAGTAATAAAATTAGTTTGAAATTGCCTCCCTTGGCTTGTATTCTTTTGTTTTCTTTGATCACAAATATATAGAAAAGGTTATAAGACAGGTGGGTTGGACCGCACCCTTTTCCTCTTCGATGAACGTACACAAGCATGTGCATTTCAAAAAGAATAAGAGAAAAATAAGAGAAGAAAAATGGGGTAGAGAAGAATTCGACTGAGCAAGAGGATTAGAGCGGTGACTAAGTTGGTGAATAATTGGCTTAACCTGATAGAAAAATGAGCTCGGTAACTAAGACCCGCTCACAGGATTACTATTAGACGTCATTACCAGTACCAACTAGCTAGGCATGATGGTTAGTCTGTCGCGGCAATAAAGCGGGCCAAGTAATCCTGGGACAACAACATTACGGCTAGATGACAGGACTTCCATGAGAGGCTAACCTAAATCCCTCTTAGTCGAGTGAAAGAATAACATAATAATGATTATGAGGAGAGAATAAGAAATGAAATAAGAAAAGAGGGGAACAGAAGGAAGGAGGGAGAAGAAAAGAAGAGAAGAGCATGAAAGGCGAGAGAATAAAAGGGAGAGAGAGAAGGAAGATGCAATCGGTGCTAGGCATGACGACTTTGTTAAAAGGGAAAGAAAGAAAATGTAGTCGACGCTAGGCTTCATCGACTATGCTATATAGAGGAGAAGCAGTTGACGCTAGGCTTTGTCGATTGTGTTATACAGAGGAGAAGAGAAAGAAGATGCAGTCGACGTTAGGCTTCACCAGTACTGTTATACAGAGGAGAAGAGAGAGAAGATGCAGTCGGTGTCAGTCTTCATTGATTGTGTTATATATAGGAGAAGAGAGAGATGATGTGGTCGACACGAGGCTTTGTCGATTGTGTTACACAGAGAAGAGAGAGAAGATGTAGTTGATGCAGGCTCTGCCGACTATGTTATACTAAGGAGAAGAGCGAGAAGACACCGTTGATGCAACTGTGTCAGAAGAAGAGAGAGAAAATGCAGTCAGTGTTAGGCTTCATTGACTGTGTTCAAAGAAGAGAGAGAAAACACAATCGACGCTAGGCTTCGTCGACTATGTCAAAAGGAGAGACAAAATGCAGTCGACGCTAAGCTTCTCTGATTGTTTCAAAAGAAGAGTGAGAAAACACAATCGGTGCTAGGCTTCCCTGATTGTGTCAAAAGAAGAGAGAGAAAATACAGTCGACAATAGGCTTCACCGAATGTGTCAAAAGAAGAGAGAAAACGTAGTCGACAGTAGGCTTCATTGATTGTGTCAGAAGAAGAAAGAGAAAATGCAATCGACATTAGGCTTTACCGGCTGTGTCAGAAGATGAGAGAGAAAATACAGTCGGCATTAGGCTTTGTTGACTGTGTCAAAAGGAGAGAGAGAAAATACAGTCGGTGCTAGGCTTCATAGACTATTACAAAAGAGAGGGAAAAATCGAGCCGATGCGAGGCTTCAGTGACTGCAATAGAAGAGAAGGAGAGAGAGAAATCCAGTCGGCCTTAGGCCTCACCTACATTAGACAAGGAGAGAGAGAAATCGAGCTGGTGTTACGCTTTGTTGACTTCATTAGACGAAGAAAGGAGGGAGATAGAGAAGAAGAAGAGAGAAAGAGATGAGAGGGGAGAAGATAGAAAGAGGGGAGAGAGAAAGAGAGAGAAAGAGATAGAGACGAGAAGAAGAGAAAGAAAGAGATAGAGATGAGAAAGAGGGGAGGAGAGAGAAAGAGGTAATGAGAGAGAAAGTTACCTGCTCGAAGGGTATCAACCCTTTTCTTCTCTCTCCTCTCTCTCTCTCTCTCCAAGACATACCCACAAGCTTGAGCTAAATTTAGAATTTTATTGATTGATCCAAGAAGAATGAATCCATCCTCTATACAGTGAGGCACTGCTTGTTTATTTAGAATTGGGCCAAAACATGGGTGCATGTTCAAAAACTACTTAGAATTGAAGATAATTACAATTTAATAGAATTTAAAGAAATTCCAAACTGGGTGTCAAAGGGCTGTTTTGCCCCTGCCTAATAATATGTGGAATTCTAGAAAAGCCTTTGCTGCTGCCCGAGAACTTGTGTGATCTTTCGTGGCTGACCCGGTGTCGTTATGATGCCCGTTTGATCAAAAGATTATTGCTTTCTTGTAAGGCTCAATAAGGCGACCATTTTGATACCCACTTCAAGCCATGAATCATGTTTTTGAGCGATGACTATGGGATTAGAATTTTGGATGAATATTGAAAACTTCAGACTGATTATGTGCTCGTTCCTTGATGTTTATTTGTGACTTCTTCATTAAATCACACTGAGCATGCTGTCACGGTCACAATGAAACGTAGGTTGATTTCATGTCCGGATGTAGATTTTGTCATCTTGAGTTTTTAACAAGAATCCTGAACTCCGACGGTCGAAATTTACAGCAACTTTGACGCCTTCATGTGTGAAATCCAACCGTTCATCATACGCGAGGTTCAAACCAGAGATAGCCTCGTACCTCACACACATAATGCAATTGGTGTCGATTAGGTATGCGAGTGTAGTGATCTGGCTGCTCGAACGAGGCGTGCTGCTGCTGAATTTTCTAGAACTTCCTTCGTGGATCGGCAACTTTCATTTATTTCTTCTCTCTGCTCGGGCATCGTCATGGGGGGTATCACATGTTGAATTGCTCGTCTTGATGAGATGAACACGCTCACCAAGTTTGGAAGCAATCTGACTTGGAACGAGTGAGATATAAGCCCTAAAAGTGACTGCCCATGATCGTAAAAACAACCACCTTTAATGGTGTTTTCTTACAGGGTGGCCACACGAGAATAGTGTGTGGCCTACGTCTCTTTGGTATTTTACCCATAACTTTGTCTTGGAGCACCCGATTAAGCCGAAACTTAACCCATAAGGGTTTTCGACCGTGTCAGATCTAATGGTTGTGGTCTCCATAGCTGTTTGACGCACCAAAAGTATGTCTCTAGTTACAGGGTCCATTTCAGGGTGTTAGAGACCAATTTCGCTGACATGTTTTCTTTGTATTCATTGCCTTAGACATGCCTGATCATGATGAAACTTGACAGGTGATCTTTTAAAGTGCTAACAAAGATCTTTGACCAATTTTGGGGCCATTATGAGACTGTTAAGAATTTCCACTCTTTCGGAGGCTTTATTGACCTGCATTCTATCAGAGACCAAGGTGCTAAAAAATACGTTCAAACAACTTGCCCCGTCGAATGTTGTGCTTTAAGAGAAGCAAGAAGGACAATCATTTAGAAAATGTTCTTTAGATTTTACTTTGTTTTCTTCCTAGCCAGAGGACCACGTGAACGCCAAGGAGTTTCACATAACGGTGTAACTAAGATGCTCAGACGTAGGGATGCATTATTCGATGGGTCCATCCGTGGAGACTTTAGGGGGAGAAGAGACCTTTTTTTTTTGAGGGATCTTGTTAAAGTCCTCACCCTCGTGCTGACTGTTAGTGACTCTAAAGCTAAGGATTTTGTATGGACCTCGTCTGTCAGAATTAGGCCAGTCTGGCAATTGAGTGCCATGTCAAAGGGCATTATTCCCATTTGGTCAGGGTTCATTTGTCTGCTTTTGGTCCGCACTGTTTGATGCTACACTAGGTTTGCTTTTGATGATCAGAGTACCACCATAGGTCTTGTCTACCGATTCTAGAGGGGCAGTTTTATTAGTCGATCCCGAAGGTCTGGGCCAGCCGACTAAGCGAGCAGAAGTCTCTGACAGGTTTCACCCAGGCTTGTCACTTTCTTGCCTTTGTAGTGTTTGTTTCTAGAGTGTGCTTGTGACCTCTAGGGAATAATGTTCTTCCTCATGAGACTTATCTTGCTGTCTTGGCGAGTCTTCTGTCTTTCGAGTCCTTTTGCAACTTGACGTAGGCTGTCAGAATCTTTTTCTTGAAGCTCGTATTTATGGATTCCTAGCATTGTGACACCAAGATTTTCTTGTTTTGAGTAAGGGCTGAAGCCGCCTGTTGAGGTGACTGCTGCATCAACCTGTTTATTGGTCCAAGCGTCATTTGCAGATTTTTGCTTGAACTTGGGAAGAGTTGCTGTAGAGACGGTTTTCACCAACTTAGTTTTATTTTGGGGCTCTTTTATCCATGATCTTTTAGCCATGTCCACACTTTTCATCCATTTTTACTCACGATGACCTTTCAGGTTTTCACCGTGCCAATTTTTTTTTTAACTCACGGAACTCTTTTACTCATGGTATCTTGACCATGTCTATCTGTCATTTTTACTCATAGCGTTCCCTTGTTAAGGTATACACCATGCCTGTTATTTCTTCATTTTTTTGTTGAAGGCTTGTTTTAAGGTCATGCCTCCGGGGCCTGTGCACAACAATTTAACGTCATGTGGCCAGGATGTGCACTATGGTTTAAGGTCATACAACTGGACAATGATGGTGATGAATGGCAGTCTGTGGGGACATGGAGTGAGTATGGTGGTGGTTTGACTCACTTGGGGAAACGACATTAGGCTACCTATGAAAGATGGTGATGTATGAAATGTAAGTGGACGATGGTGACCCACTAACTTACAACAATTATGCATGGCGGGATGGTTCACCGTTTTGTGAGTGTGGGTGAGACCCATTGGGGAATGACGTATGGTGATGATGTGAATGGGCACACTGGGGAGGTAATGAAGGTGGTGCGCGCACCCTAACAGGTAGGTTAAGGAATGCGTGTGTGAAAGTGCACGTAAAGGCGTGTGCACATATGTGGGGCAACTTTTAAAGGTCATGCCTCTGGGACCTGTGCTAAGCAGTTTATCGTCATACGGTCAGGACACACGCTATGGTTTCGAGTCATACAACTAGACCGTGGTTATGCCGTTTAAAGTCAAACAACTAAGACTGTGCAGTTTAAGGTCATGCAACTAGACCTTCGCTACATTTTAAGGACATATAGTTTGGACCATGGTTTGGCAATTTAAAGTCATACAACTAGGACCGTGCAGTTTAAGGGGGAGCAACTAGACCTCCGCTACAGTTTAAGGTCATATAGTTTCGATTGTGCAGTTTTAGGGTCGTGCAACTAGACCACCACTACAGTTAAGGTCGTAAAGTTTTGATCATGGTTATGAAGTTCAAAGTCATACAACTAGGACCGTGGTTATGCATTTTAAAGTCATACAACTAGGATCGTTCAATTTAACATCGTGCAACTAGACCTGTGCTACAGTTTAAGGTCATAGAGTT
Source organism: Amborella trichopoda (assembly GCF_054954075.1). Classification (NCBI taxonomy): domain Eukaryota; kingdom Viridiplantae; phylum Streptophyta; class Magnoliopsida; order Amborellales; family Amborellaceae; genus Amborella; species Amborella trichopoda. The sequence goes on from NC_142340.1 coordinate 19,993,722, forward strand.
TGGACCGTGGTTATGCAGTTTAAAGTCATACAACTAGGACCGTGGTTATGCAGTTTAAAGTCATACAATTAGGACCGTGTAGTTTAAGGTTGTGCAACTAGACCTCCGCTCTAGTTTAAGGTCATATTGTTTGGGCTGTGGTTATGTAGTTTAAAGTCATGCAACTAGGACCATGCAGTTTACGGGTCATGCAACTAGACCTGGGCTGTGCAGTTTAAGGTCATGCAGCACAGACCGGGGCTGTGCAATTTAGGGTCATGCAGCACAGACCAGGGCTGTATAGTTTAGGGTAATTTAGTGCGAAGCGGGCTGGGTCGCCATATAGGTGGTGCTCCATGGGGAATAAGAAATCTGACTCCCTGGGGATAACATGGTTAAGACCATTCATAAACTGAGGGCTTAGATGGAAATGGTGACCTGACGACAGATAGCCAACAGAAGCGGACTTCACTGGGGCTTAGGGGGTGTAAGCTTGGTTCCTTGGGGTGAAAGATGAGACTCTATGGAGAATTGGCTTATAACACGTAACCCGACCCCTTAGGGATAAGATAGCTTGGTGTGAAACACACTCACTGGGAATTGAAGAGGTAAGAATGACCCTAACTTCACTGGGGATAATAAGCTATAGTATAGGTGTGACTTATATGGGGATGAGGGATAGTGGCCTGTCCCTGACTCCATTGGGGATGATAGGTCACGGATTGGGCGCAATGGCCTGTGTACAACTCCACTGGAGATGACAGGACACACAAGGCTTCAGCTGGAAATAAGAGACAATAGACGGCTTGAAATACAACTGGTGCTAGGTGTAGCAATAATTGTTTCTTGCGAGTGTTCAATAGGCCTTGAGATCTCAAAAACACAACCGGCGCTAGGTTGTTAAAAACTCAACTGGCGCTTTAAACACAACAGACACTAAGTTAACCAGCACTAGGGTTGTTTGAAACTCACCCGACCCCAAGTTGACGGGTGGTAGGGTTATTTGAAACTCACCCGGTGTTGGACATGGATCGATGAGAGTGACCTTGGGCCTTGAGTTAAAGCCCGATCTGGGTCATCGTCACTTGGCTTCCCTTGGACGTGACAGGAATTCCCAGTTTGTGAGGGCCATTTGAGGGTAGCGTGCTCTATATAAGGGGGTAAATTTCCATTTTCTTCGCTTTTCACCATGGGTAAAAAAATCTTAAACAATTTTTTTCTTTAACAGTGAGGAGAGCGTGCCCTGTTGAAGTTCTGGCGAGTAGTTGGACTCCAGCAAAAGTTTTGCTGGGAAGGTTTTTAGCAAACAGTAGGATTCCAACGAGGGTTTATTAGGGAAGGACTTCGGCAAGCAGACTTTGCTAAGAATTTGGTGAAGTTGCAGAGAAAAGAGTGAGAAAGGAGAGTCCTCCAGGAAGTTTTCTGGGAAACATAAGAGGTTATGGCTATAGTTTTTTTTTTAGGTACAAGAGGCAGGAAGTGGAACGATGAGGATTTCCACACGTCATGGGAGTTCTTGCTGGAGATTTAAGAGGTTTCTTGACATCATGGGAAAAGTTGCAGAGGTTTTCTGGGAATGGCAAGGGAGTTCGCAGAAGTTTTTGGTAAGGTTCTAGTGACATCCCGACCAAAAACGCAAGCGACAAAGTTTTTTAGTGGATTTTCATTTTCGGTCATGTAGAAGAAGTTCTGGCAAGAGACGAACAGTCATGGGATGTGGACCGTCATGGAAGATGTAGAGTTGCAGGAGGTAACCGTCGTGGGAGTTGGATGGTTGCGGGAGGTAAACCGTCGCAGGGAAGGTGTACAATTACCTTTGAAAATCGTGCGACCATTAAGGTGGTGCGAAATCTTAAGCTTTGAAAACAAGGAGTCTTGAGAAGTGAAGAGTCATGACAAGGCAATCGCTAACAGAAGTGCAGCAGGCATTCAGACAACTGACGATGATGGTTTGAAGTGCTGACACAACCGGAGCTAAACCTCAAGAAAGGTAGCCGACGCTAGGGGTTAGGAGCACAACCGATGATGGCCTTTGGAGGAAACAACCATCGTTGGCTTCAGTCGGTGGTCATCAACACATGTGGCTTATCATGATTCGGAGAATGATGCTTTCTTATGGTAGTAAGTTACATGCAGGATTTGCACGCTCGGCTATGAGCTACCTACCGCGATGCTCATGGGCTGGAAAAAGGTGGTGAATGATGGTAAGGCATGGCTTGTGACACCTGTTGGGAGAGAAGTCCTCCAGCACAACAGTGAGGTCCATGTTGTTCTGTGGAAGGGCATTCACTGTGAAGAGGGTATGCTTTCCATCATAGGCCAATTCCTTGCCAGGGCAGCCCGCTTTGCATGTTTGATACACACGTCGAATGAATCCTACGTCGTAAGATTGATGTACACATCAGATGAGATATCTGGATTGTATGTTTGATATACACGTCGGCTGGACTGAGGCTAACTTCTTGAAGTGGCTTTGCTTCGTCTTCTGGTATGTAACCATCCTCTTACTTGTTAGATGAATTGAAGCTAACTCTCCAAGTGGTTTCACTTCTTCTTCATGAGGAGGGCCATTCTTTGGTGGGTTTGCTTCTTCCTCATGGGGCAGGCATTTGTTTTTGCCTGTAACCGTCCTCTTAGCCTCAGATGCAAGAGCAAAACTACAGATTTTGGTTTGTAGCTGTCCTCTTATCCTTAGATGCAAGAGACTTGTAACATACCTAATATTGGGCTTCTTTTAGATTGTAACTTGTAACTTCTACTGCAATAAAAAGAGTTAGAACTTGTTTGGACTATCTTGGTTATTTTCGTTTTGAGTCTCTTTTTCTTGAATATGCATTATGGATAATACTTCTTTAAGTATCGCCCATTGATAGGGGCATTGCTTCCCCTCCCTTAGGATGTGCCAGTATGTAGGCTCCATTGTGTGAGACCTTCTTGCCTAGAAAGGGACCTTCTCACTTAGGCTCAAACGTCCCTTTACATTGGTTGAGCATAACAATAGGCCTCTTGACGGCTAGGACTAGATCACCACGACTGAATGAGCAGACCTTGACAAACTTGTCAAAAGCTCTCTTCATTCTTCCTTGGTTGAGTTCAAGGATCTGATGAGCCTCTAGCCTCTTTTCTTCAAGTGCATCCCATTCTTGGGACTAGAGCTTGACTCTCACATCTTTGATTATTCATTGGTGAATAGCTACTCGCAATGAAGGTATTTGTATTTCGAGAGGTAAAACTGCTTCACCTCCATAGACCAGAGAATATGGAATGGAATCAGTAGAATTTCGAGTAGTGCTACTATAGGGCCACAGTGCTTCGGGAAATTTCTCATGCTAGTTGTTCCTTTTTTTTTATACTGACTTTCTTAAAACATTGCACAGAGTCTTATTGAAAGCCTCAGCTCTGAGGCTCTAGTCTCTTTTCATCAAGTGCATCCCATTCTTGAGACTGCAGCTTGACTCTCACATCTTTGATTATTCATTGGTGAATAGCGACTCGCAATAAAGGTATTTGTATTTCGAGAGGTAAAACTGCTTCACCTCCATAAACCAGAGAATAAGGAATGGTATCAGTAGAATTTCAGGTAGTGCTACTATAGGGCCACAGTGCTTCGGGAAACTTCTCTAGTTGTTCCTTTTTTTTTATACTGACTTTCCTAAAACATTGCACAGAGTCTTATTGAAAGCCTCAACTAAGCCATTTGCCCAAGGGTGGTACATAATTGAGTACCTCCATTTGAAACCGAACTGGTTAACCAAGCGATTAATATGATGACTCCTAAATTGGGGACCATTATCAGATATAATCCAGTCAGGGACCCCGAACTGATATATGATATGATGTCGAACGAAGTAGGCCACCGTTGTCCCAAGAACCTCCTTAAGGGGGACCCCTTCAGCCCAGTTAGAGAAATGATCTGTTGCAGCTAGAATAAAAACATGGCCTATTGCGAAAGGAGGGTCAATAGGCCCTACGATGTCCATACCGCATTGTAAGAAGGGCCATGATGCAACCGAAGGGTGTACGGGCTCTGGAGGCTGGTGAACAAGGCTAGAGTGTATTTGGCATACTTGGCACTTTTTAGCGTAGCTTAAGGAATTAGAGATGACAGATGGTCAATAGTATCCCAACATGTGCACTGGTTTATAGATCTTAGGACTGGACTGGTGTCATCCACAAATGCCTGAGTGGACTTCTTCTAACACCTTATTTTCTTCTTGGATATCGACACATCCAAGAAGAATGCCGTCGAATGACCGTATGAAGAGAGCATCTCCTTCAAGGAGGGTATGCTTGGTACACATTAGACGTAGGCTGTTGTGTTTGACACAATCATCTGGGACCTGCCATGTTTTAGGAAACTAGTGATGGGCTCTCTCCAATCTTCTACCTGCTCAATTTCTGCGCATATTAGGTCAAAGAATTTTGGTTCTTGATTTTGACCCTTAGCTCCTTGACTCTGTGCTATTCCTTGTTCAGTCTTGATTACTTCTTTGGCTGATAGAAGTGCCCCAGATGGATAAGGAGGGCATTCGGGGAAGATATTTCTCTCGTCATCCACATCGACCTCGGTTCTTAGTTCGATGTGCCTCCATTTTGGCACCCAAAAAAGTGTGGGTCCTAATGAGGACAACTGAATTGTCGTGTCGAGTTTCGCAAGTGAATCAGCCTGTGAATTTAGCCTCCTGAGGATATGACTCAGGGATATGTCCTTGAACTGGGCCATATACAATTTTGCAGTATCATGATAAGGCTTGAGAGTGTCATTTCTCACATCATAGATCGCGTTGAGCTGTCGGGTAACCAACTTAGAGTTGCCATATATCTTGAGCTGCTCCAAATCGAGGTCCAAGGCTATCTCCAACCCAATTTTAAGGGCCCGATATTCTGCATCATTATGAGAAGCACCCTGAGCGAGAGAGAAAGAAACAGGCAATACTCCTCCTCTCGGAGTCAGGATTACTACTTTGGCGCCTCCTCGATCTGATTGGAAGGCTCCATGAAAGTACAATTCCCACACATGAGCAAGGTTAGCACAAAATACTTCTTCATCAGGGAGGTCTCTTGACAGAGGAGATTCCACTGGTAAGGGGTGTGTTGCAAGAAATTCAGCCAAGGCCTGACCCTTAATGGCCTTCTGTGGGATATAAGTGATGTCAAACTCCATCAACAATAATGCCCACTTAGCAAGGTGTCCCGACAAGCATAGGCGTGTCATGAGAAACTTTACGGGATTAGCTTTCGACATAAGTCTAACTTCATGACCAAACAAGTAATGTTAGATTTTTTGTTCTATGAAGATCAGGGCAAAGCACATCTTCTCAATAGGGGGATAATTCTTCTCGACCCCTTGCATCTTGCGACTGAGGTAATATAACACAGTCTCTTTTCCCTCTTCATTATTTTGTGCCAACAATGCTCTTAGTGACTCGTTTAATGCAGTCACGTATAGAATGAGGGGTTTTCCCAATACTGGTGTAGAGAACACTAGAGGGTTGAGTAAATAATGCTTGATGTCGTCGAGGGTTGCCTGACATGCTTCATCCCAGATGAATGGGGCATCTTTATTTAGCACATGTTTAAAGGGTTTACAGTGTCCTAAAAGGTTTGAGATGAACTTGTGAATGTATATCAGTTGCACTTGGAGGGAGTGCAGTTCTCCAAGTTTAATCGGTGATGGAATTTCTTGGATTGCCATGATCTTGACTGGCACAACTTCCCTCGATGTCTCACGATGAACCCCAAGAATTTTTCGGAGCGCACTCCATAAGCGTATTTTAGCGGGTTCATTTTAAGTTGATGAAGACGCAAATGCTTAAATACCTCTTTCCAGGTCTCTCATGTGAGCATCCTTCTCTTCAGATTTTACCACCAAGTCATCTACATAACACTCCATCTCTTTGTGCATCATGTCTTTTAAAATGGTCGTCATTGCTCTCTGGTATGTGGCACTAGTGTTCTTTAATCCAAAAAGGCAACATTGTGTAACAGAAGACCCCTTTTGGAGTTAAGAATGCAGTGGCCTCTTCATCTTCGAGTGCCATCCTTATCTGATTACACTCGGAGTATCCGTCCATGAAGGAAGAGATTTGACAGTGAGTTGTAGAGTAGATGAGCATCTCGATGAATGGCAACGGGAAGTCATCCTTGGGACAAGTGGTATTCAAAACACGAAAGTCAATACACACCCTAATTTGGCCATTGTTTTTCTTGATTGGAACCACATTTGCTAGCCATTTTGGGTACTTGACTTTGCGAATAAAGCCTACTTGTTTGAGTTTGGTAACTTCGGTGTGTATCTACATTTCAAGGTCAGACCTAAACCTTCTAGATTTGTAATCGTCCTCTTATCTCAGATGCAAAAGGCTTGTAACCTCCCAAGTAATGGGCTTCTTTAGCTTGTAACTTGTTACTCGTTTTTACTGCAATAAAAAGAGTCAGAGTTTATTTGGATTCTGTTGCTTATTTAAGCATTGAGTCCCTTTCTTTTGAATACGCATCATGGATAAGACTTCTTTTAGTATCGTCCATTGATAGGGGGCATTGCTTCCCCTCCTTCAAGATGTGTCAGTATGTAGGCTCTATTAGGCTAGACCTTTTTGACCATAAAGGGACCTTACCATTAGGCTCAAACTTACCCTTATGCCAGCCATGCATAACAATAGGCCTCTTGATGGCTAGGACTGGATCACCATGCCTGAATGAGCAGACTTTGACAGACTTGTCAAAAGCCCTCTTCATTCTCCCTTGGTTGAGTTCAAGGTTCTTCTGAGTCTCTAGCCTCTTTCAATCGAGTGCATCCCATTCTTGATAATGGAGCTTAACTCTCTCATCTTCAGTTATTCCTTTGTGAATAGCGACTCGCAGTGATGGGATTTGTATTTCGAGAGGTAAAACTACTTCACCCCCATACACCAGAGAATAAGGAGTGGAATCAGTATCATTCCGTGTAAGTAGTACAATAAGCCCATAGTGCTTTGGGAAGCTTCTCATGCCAGTTCTTCCTTGTTTTTTTATACTAATTTTCTTAAAACGTTGCACAGAGTCTTATTGAAAGTTTCAGCTAATCCATTGGCCTGAGGGTGGTACATAGTCGAGTACCTCCATTCGAAACCGAACTAGTTAACTAAGTGATCGATGTGATGACTCCTAAATTGAGGATCGTTGTCCAGTCCGGCACTCTGAAGCGATACATGATATGATGTCTAACGAATTGGGCCACCGTTGCCCCAAGAACTTGCTTAAGGGGGACCGCTTCAGCCCACTTAGAGAAATAGTTTGTTGCAGCTATAATAAATACATGGCCCATTGCGGAAAAAGGATCAATAGGCCCTATGATGGCCATACCCCATTATGAGAAGGGCCATGAGGCAATCATAGTGTGTAAGGGCTCTGGAGGCTGGTGAACCAGGCTCAAGTGTATTTGGCATAGTTTGCACTTTTTAGTGTAACTTAAGGAATCAGAGATCATAGAAGACCAATAGTATCCCAACCTGTGGATTTGTTCATAGAGCTTAGGACCGGACTAGTGTAATCCACAAATGCCTGAGTGGACTTCTTCTAACACCTTGTTTGCTAATTGGATATCGACTCATCTAAGAAGAATGTCGTCAAACGACCATCTGAAGAGAGCATCTCCTTCAAGGAGGGTATACTTGGTAGACATGCGACATATGTTGTGTTCAGCACGATCTTTCGAGAGCCTGCCATGTTTTAAGAAACTAGTGATGAGCTCTCTCCAAACTTTTGCATTCTCAATTTCTATGCATATTGGGTCAAAGAATTCTTGTTCTTGATCTCGATCCTTAGCTCCTTGACTCTGTGTTATTCGTTGGTCAGTCTTGATTATTTCTTTGGCTGATAAAAGTGCTCCAAATGGATAAGGAGGGCACTCGGGGAAGATATTTCTCTCGTCATCCACATCGACCTCGGTTCTTAGTTCGATGTGTCTCCATTCTACTACCCAAATAAGCATGGGTCCGGATGAGGACAACTGAATTGTAGCGCAAAGTTTTGCAAGTACGTCAGCTTGCGAGTTTAGCCTCCTCGTGATGTGACTCAGGGCTACATCCTCAAACTAGACCATATAGGGTTTTGTAGTATCGTGATAAGGCTTGAGAGTGTCTTTTCTCACATCATAGATCCCTTTGAGTTGTCGAATAACCAACTCAGAGCTGCCATATATCTTGAGCTACTCCAAGTCGAGGTAAAAAGGCTATCTTCAACCCGATTATAAGGGCCTGATATTCTGCCTCATTATGAGAACCGGCTTGAGCGAGAGAGAAGGAAAGTGGCAATATTCCTCCTTTCGGCATCAGGAATACTACTTTGACACTTCCAAGATCTGTTTGGAACGCTTCGTTGAAGTACAATTCCCACACATGAGGAAGGTGAGCAAAGAACACTTCTTCATCAGGGAGGTCGCTTGATAGAGGAGATTCTGCTGATACAGGGTGTGCTACAAGAAAGTTAGCCAAGGCCTGGCCCTTGATGGCCTTCTTTGGGACATATACTATGTCGAACTCCATCAGCAATAATGCTCACTTTGCAAGGCGTCTTGACTAGCATGGGCGTGTCATGGCTTTACAGGATCAGCGTTCGATATAAGTTTAACTTCATGAACAAGCAGGTAATGGCAGAGTTTTTGTACTGTGAAGATTAAGGCCAAGCACATCTTCTCAATAGGGGGATAGTTATTCTTAGTCCCTTGCATCCTGCAGCTGATGTAAAACAACACAGTCTCTTTTCTCTCTTCATTGTTTTGTGCCAACAATACTTCGAGTGACTCGTCTAAAGCAGTCACATATAGAATGAGGGGCTTTCCCAATACTGGCGTAGAGAGCACTGGAGGGTTAGGTAAATAGTGCTTGATGTCATCAAGGGCTGCTTGACATGCTTCATCCCAGATGAATGGGGTATCTTTCTTTTGCAGGTGTGTTAAGGATTTACAACGACCTAAGAGGTTCGAGATGAACCTATGAATGTACGTCAGTTGCCCTCCAAAGGAGCGTAGTTCTTGAAGTGTAGTCGGTGACAGCATTTTTTGTTTTGCCTTGATCTTGATTGACTCAACTTCAAGCCCTCGATGTGTGATGAAGAACCCCAAGAATTTTCCCGAACGCAAGCCAAAAGCTCATTTTAAGTAGATGAAGACACAAATTCTTAAATACCTTTTCAAGGTCTCTCATGTAAGCATCCTTCACTTTGGATTTTCTTACCAAATCATCTATCTAACAGTCCACCTATTTGTGCATCATGTCTTTGAAAATGGCCGTCATTGCTCTCTAGTATGTGGCGCCAGCATTCTTTAATCCAAAAGGCATCATTGTGTAATAGAAAACCCGTTTTGGAGTTAAGAATGCAGTGGCCTCCTCATCTTCTGGCGCCATCCTTATCTGGTTATACCCAGAGTATCGGTCCATGAAGGAAAAGATTTGACAGTGAGCTGCAGAGTCGATGAGCATCTCGATGAATGGCAAAGGTAAGTCATCCTTGGGACAAATTGTATTCAAATCACGAAAGTCAATGCACACCCTGATTTGGCCATTCTTCTTCTTGACCGGAATAACATTTGCTAGCCATTTCAGGTACTTGACTTCATGAATGAAACCTTCTTATCTTAGTATAGTTATCTCAACGTTTATTTGCATTTCAGGGTCAGGCCTGAACCTTCTTGATTTCTGTTTGACAGGTTTGACAATTGGATCAATGTCGAGACGGTGAACAGTGACTTGAGGGTTTAAACCATTCATCTCATGGTAATGCCAAGTAGAGACGTTCCGGTTTTCTCTCAAGAAGGTAGTGAACTCCTCTTTCTCTTTTGGAGACATATTTGCTAAAATGAAAGTGGGTCTGGGATCCACTTCATCTCCAAGATTTATTTATTCGAGTTCATCAGCTGCACCTTCTTTCCATTCTTCCGGGGCTTCTTGCAACTCTTCATCGTTGTTCTTAAAGGATTTTTGATTGACCTCAAGTGTTGGGACCCATGATGCTGACATTTCTGCCTCCGACAGAGATCTAGAATGGATCACAATTTTTCACCCTCTCGATATTAAGGAATGGAAGGGTCTTCATTGAATATAGATTGCTTCTCAGATTGTAGGAGTTAGACGTGGGGACTACAGGGAATTTGAGATTCAACAATTGTAGATCAAGAAGTGTGCCAATGAGGATCAGTCAATATTTGAGCCGCTATCTGTAGTGTTTGGCCTCCAATAACTGGTACTTCACAGACTTCTATCATGTGGCAAGCCTCTTGATAATAGAAGCTTTTCTCCCTTGACTCTCTCAGTCTCTGCTCAAAGTCAGGCTCAGGGGGCCACTGAGGTTTCTTTGGCTTCGACTTCTTGTGCTTCTTTAAAGAAGGTGGCCCTAGCAACTATTAGGAATCCTGCTGCCTGTGCCAAGGCCTTTCTCAATCGTTTCTGCAACGTCCTGCTTATGTTGATTCCTTCAAATTCTCGGTCGAGAGCTTCGAAGCCTGAGCATATCAAAGTGATACCTACAGGGGATGTAGAAGAGGGAGATTGAGAAGTAGAAGAACAAGAAGGGGAAGGGTTAGAAAGTGGGGGACATTTAAGGTTGTTCCCTCATTAAACCGATCTGGGCAGCCTTTTACGTCATCATCAGGGTTGGACGGTTGCAGGGGGTCTTTTAGGCCATTCCGTTGCTCAGACTGTTGGGGAGTGCCTTTAACGTCGTCACCTTCATCGGATGTATGCTGAGTAAATGATGGCACGGGAACATCTTCTTCACAAGATGAAGAAGGAAGAAGGATCGTGACAGGCATGATGTCTAGTAAAGTTGGCAGCAGAGGAAGGGGCCTGAGAAATTCCTGCTCCACTGTTGGTTGAGCTCCCTTGTTTCTTTGGCGAGTAGCCCTTGGTGCCCATCTTTTTCAGGTTTTCTGAGGTGATATTTGATTCGTCTCGCTGGGCTTGCGAACAATTCTAACTTGGCGAACTGCTTCTCGCCTTAAGGAATTGAGTCTGCTTCGACCATGGTAGACTATCCACGGCTTGGAGGTCGAGGATTCGGAGTCTAAGTCATTGATGAGAAGGTCCTGCTTTGGGAGATCTTCTTGTCCCGATGGAGAAGTCATTTGGGGATCACTTACGGGGAGGTTGTAAAACTCTTGACAGTCCCGCATCTTCTTTGCGAATATATCAAGGAAACTTATGCATTCTAACAAGTAATGGCATCTTATCTGATGGTACGGGCACCAATGATCTTTAGTCCCCTTAGCAAGGCAACGGGTTTCCTTGCCTGCCTCAGTGTGATTGTGCCTTCGTGAAGCATTATAATGAAGAAGATGTAAAGGATACCACGCATTTCATCTTCCTCTTGGATGGTTACGGCATGGGAGGCCTCGGCTGTACCAAAGGGCTTCTTTAAGTCTTCAATGTTTATCTGACCCTTTAGAATCAAGGCCTTGATAATATCCTTCAGCTTGTAGCAGTCATCTGTGGGATGATTGATGCTCCAATGGTAGGCACAATATTTCGACGAGTGTCAAGGCCAGATTGCTAGAGGAACTTGGTTTTTGGGAGCTAGATCATATTCTGTTCCAATAATAATTGGAATAGTGCAGAGACCCGTTCCTTCTCAAAGGGATAGACCTGGTTCGTATGCCTAGTGAAATAGTCATCCCGATCAAGGTTGGCTGGTGAGGGTACCCGATTATACGACTGTTGTTACTTTTGTCGTGCTTACCCCTTTAGAGAGGTCCAAAGTTTGGGAGGAAGCCTTCTTTGAATCAATGACAATGACAGCTACACTGATTACCCCTTTCTGTTGGTTGCTGTTATTTCAAGAGTTACCATTGCCCCGGTTGTTTGCTGAACTTGTAGATGGTTGTCGTGTCCCACCATGGTCGTGTGATAAATGTTTTCTGCAAACGGATTTAGAGATTAACTCTGACATGGGGGTCAGATTAGAGGCCTCGTCATGTAAAGCGACCTCAGGTCACATGTTTCGCATGCATGTTTGGACTGCTTCCTTCTCAGGCATAGGATTAGGATGGCGGGAAGCCAAGTTTCTCCATCTTGATATGAGCTGATCCACGGGCTCATTGGGGTCTTGAGTCAGGGTGAGAAGTTTGAATGTTTTCTCCATCTCCTCCTAAGCATGGATTGAGTTTGGAGGAAGTCGGGCATACCATTGAAATGCTGGGCCATCGAGGGTGTCAATGAACTATAGGAGAAGAAGTCTCCCATCAGCCGCTGTTTCTCGACATGCTGACTAGAAGTGGACAATATGCTAGTTTGGGGATGTGGTTTCGTTAAATAAAAGAAACTTCCCTTTCTTATAATCTGAGGGAAAGGGGTCCAGATCAATATACAAGGGGTATGGCCTTTAATAAGGCGTTGCACCCTGTATCCCCAGGATTTGTCTGTTCTTTAAGGTATGGGTGACCATAGCGTCAATATCTATTTGAGAGACTAGATGAGGGACAGAATTATCCTGTGAAGTAGAAGAAGGGGGCTGCTATGGAGGTGTACTATCAGAGTGATGGGATTTGACCTCATCGTTAGCCGACTGGCGTGCGGCGTAGATACGATTGATCTTTTCCATCATTGCATGCACCCTATCCTCAAACTTGTTCATTCGCTCTTCCTCCGCATCACGGACAAACTTATAACCATTACGCTGACCGTTTCTCTAGGGAGGTCATGTTAGTGGCCACCGAAGGCTTGCGAACTTGATGTGTCGTATGTGTAGGTCAGTCAGCAGGGGATCAACATGCCCTGTTTAAACTCGATTCTTTTATGCTGATCGCATTTGGACCAGTTTTTGACGGTCTTGGGACTGTGGCTGCTGAGTAGTTGGGTCTTCATCTACGCAGTAACCACAGTACAGGGATCATGGAGCTCTTCTTCAGGCTTCATCGTCTGAAGGGGGTAGAAGGGATTCAGGTGAAGAGGGTCGTCAGAATTGATTATTTTTACTGCCTTAGTCACCTCCTTAATCAAAATTTACAGACCTCTATCGCGTTGACCCTTGAGGTTTTGATGGACCTCGTGTCAAAACTGTGATATAAATCGTGGCTGCTCAGCTCTTCTTGCACAGGAGAGTGCTGTCTCCATCAGGTGTGGTAATGAATGAGGGTTAGGAACATGAGTCATCTTGGTCCAAGGAGAATAAAGGACTAGAACTTCCATCAGGTCAATGCCCTGAGCTCCCTTTTGAGCTCTAGGGATATGACCAAAGTGACGGGGCTGGTTCAGGATGGTACTCTTGGGGAAAACCTTCGGGTACTAAGGCCAAAGGTGCTTGCTTGATGAAGGAGGAGTGGGCCGGAGCAGGATTGAGTCATGAGAGGGTCCGAGTCTAGAGCGAGGAGACTTCTGTGATGGAGACACGTGTACGCCCCTTGAAGGGTCACAGGTGACGTGGGGGTCCACCCGAGCTCATGAGAGTGATCTGGCCTTAGGAGGCTGAGAACTACGAGCAGGTGTTTGTAAGAGGATATGTGTAGGCTTGCCCCTTACAAGGTGTGCTTGTGTGTGCAGAGTAGGAGGACGAGAAGATCGTCTCCTGTGTACTCGGGTTGGTGTGGCAATGGTGTTACCACGAGCAGTGAGATGCATATGAGCAGCATGCGCAGGACCTGACCTTGGAAGGTTTGATCTTGGACATCATCTCGTGGTAACAGAAGGGTTGCCCCAAGGTGTGGCTCGAATGGGTGATCCACAAGCCTTGTGATGTGTGTCAAGGATGGAAACCGTGGGTTTTCCACCTCGACGTGTTGAGCCTCTAGGGATAGAGACTAAGGGTGCAAAAATGTGGGGGGTAGCCTTATGGTGACCCACAGAAGCAATGGCAAATTGTTTGCCTCTTGCAAAAAGGGATTGGACAGCCTTCCGACGTACCTTAGGAACTCGATCGGCAAGTGAGTTGCTAGTGGTTGGGTGCATGCTGTGTGGGGCTACATAAGTTCTGCCAATGCAGGCTGCCTTGGTGGAGTTTCCACCTGAGCGAGTAGATGGGGAGTGAGTCACCTTTATGTCCCACCTCACACCAGTCCAGGTTAAGACCTGGGAGCTGGACAAGGTGTCTTTGCTCTAGAGGATAGTTGGGAACGAAGTTGAAGGAACCTTTCCCTAGGGACGCTCTCGAATACGGGGATAAGAAAATCCCCAATCCTGATAAATGGGTTAGAGAACCCGCAAGACATAAATAAAATGTGAAAAGACAATGAAAGCAGATAATAAAAGAAGAAACTACAGTTTAAGGTCATATAGTTCGGACCATGATACTGAGCCGTTTAACGTCATGTGGCTAGGAAGTGTACTACAGTTTAAAGTCATGTAGCTTGGACCGTGGTTATGCCAATTAAAGTCATACAACTAGGATCGTGCAGTTTAAGGTCGTGCAACTAGACCATTATGTGGGTTGCCATGTAGGTGAAACTCAATGGGGAATAGGTCATAGGCAATCCGACTTCCTAGGGATAAAATGGTTACGGCCATATGCAAGCAGTGGGGTCAGATGGAAATGGGGTCCTGATGAAGGATGGCCAAAAAAAGTGAACTTCACTAAGGCTTTGAAGACTCATCCTAAACCCTGCAGGTCCCCAACAAAACCAACTCGGAAAGATGTAGGAGGGTGACATGAATGGAAAACCGAAGTGATTTTGACGAACCCTGAAAAATTTTGAGACCCTCCAAGATGGAAGCTCAGCAATAATCTAGAGGGCTCTTCATGGATCCGCGAAGTAGAGGAAGAAAGCTTCAAAGCTAAAAAGACAACTTCGTGATTACTGAGTTCTCACGATCCCACAAGGGAATCCTTTCATCGTCTTTGGATAGAATATAACAAAGAAAATGACCATCGAAGGGGCCGCAAGTGGCAAAACTATGAGGCCCATCCCTTTTGATAATATTGTTTCAATTTGATTGTTAAAATCATCCATTTTCAAAACCTTTCTCCTGTCACAAGGGACATTCCTCCATCACTACAAGAGGCTAAAATGTTAGTCACGCTGGCCTCGCTCTTGAAGTCAACTTCCTATGTGTTATGAAGGCTTGAAACTAGCCAGGCACTCCATGGTTGTATGAGTATAACTACCAACTACTACATATCGGAGATGGGTGAATCTCCTCTGAGGCAAAATGAGTCTAACTCATCCCCGTGTGTGCATATGATGTCCCAATAGCTAGAAATTTGAGACAAAGACTCTACAACGAGGGGGCTGAGTTTGTAACAATTCAGTTTAGAAAGTGTGTGCAAAGAAAGTGTTCTACTCTACTTCAACGAGTCAATTGCACACGTATAAGTTAAAAGATCGCTCGTCTCTTGCCACCCAACCTGTTAATCAACAGAAAAAAAACAAAATTTTATGGGAGATACTGGCTGTGTCACCTAACCTATGAGGGCAAAACGCCTCTGGCCGTGTCGCCCAACCTGTGAGGCCGACACGCCTCGTGTCGCCAAGGCAACACCACCGGTGTCACCCATACATTTTTGCCAAAAGTTTTACTTTTACGTTTTCCAGCAAAATACACTTAATAAATAAATAAAAAGGAGTTTTCTTAGGTGGGCAACACCAGCTATGTCGCCCAAACCTCAGCGACACGACCAGTGCCGCCCGAGTGACATGACCAGTGCCGCCTGGGTGACATGACCAGTGCCACCCGGGCGACACGGCCAGTGTCGCCCAAAAATATTTCCCCGAAACTTTCCCCACTCAATTTTTGGGGACTTCCAAGGATAAAACATGGTTTGTCATAGTCTTTTTTATGAACATTTCCAAATATTTTTATTAACTTTTAAAATAAAATGCTCCTTGGTGGCATGGGCCTAAACTGCCAATAAATTTCAAAAATAAAAAAAAAAATAAAAAAGACAATGTTCCTTGGTGGCATGAGCCTAAACTACCAACCACTTTTCTAGAAAATTTCAAACAAATTCAAAAAAATAAAAAATCTCCGAGGTGGCATGAGCCTAAACTACCAGTCAAGTTTTCAAAATTGCAAAAAGATAAAAAATAAAATAAAAAAGAGAGGTGGCATGAGCCTAAACTACCAACCAAAATTCGATCCAGTGCACAACCACCTTGTTTCAATCGAAAAACATCAAACTCGTGCTACGTTAAAGAGCCAAGACAGGAAAAACATCAAATTGGTGGGACAATAAAGAGATGAGATAGGAAAAACTTTAAACTTGTGCGATGTTAAAAAGCCGAGACAGATAACGTCTGGCCACGTGTGATGTAAAATGTCAGATGTATTCGGGGCACAACCACCCTGTTAAAGGTGTTTAGGGCACAACCACCCTGTTCAAATGTCTAACCCCGTATGATGCTAAAGGTCGGGTATATCCAATTCACTGTCAAACTTGTGTGACATAAAAGAACTGAATAGGTCACGTCTAGCCCTGTATGACATAAAATGTCGGATGTGTTCAAGGCACAACCACCCTGCTCAATGTTGTTTAGGGCACAACCACCCTGCTCAATGTTGTTTAGGGCACAACCACCCTATTCGATGCTTTCAAGGCACAACCACCATGTTCAGACGTCTATCCCCGTATGACGTAAAAGGGTCGGATGTATGGTCCATCGCTGCATGATGCTAAACTGCTTAGAGGGCTCTATGGTTGCAGGTTTTAAAACTGCTAACCAACTTTGTTTTTCAAATATCTTTCTCTTTTTAAAATTTTCTATATATGTCTGTGATTTCAAAAACTATAATTTCATTGTTGAAATCATAACATGTCCCTGCTCCGGGTTCTATTTCAAATCTCCCCCTACTTTCAAAATTTCGAAAAAATGAAGGAGCTTGGACACTCGTATATGATGAAAACCGAATTGCCTCATTTATTGTGTTGCTGCCTCATCTCTCTCTTCGAATTCAGCCAGACAAGTCTCTTCCTATAGAAGGCCTTTTCCTAAAGATAGCCTTAGGAAACCCTAAGGAGATCAAAGAAAATGCTACGGATAAAAAGTTCAAGCTGTAAAACCCCTAAAGTTAAGTGGCATGACAAGAAAATCCAACTCGAGTTTCAAGCATTGTGAAACTCACCGACAATGCCGAAAACTCTAGGAAGAAAAATGCCCTAGGTGGGTGAGCTCGATGAGCACAACGACTTGAAGGGATAGTTGGTGTGCCCCTGACCATGTGACTTCAGGATGAAATTTAAAATTTCTATTTTATCTTTGACATTCATCTACCCCTTGAAGGACAGGGAACACTAAAGTGTCTACTTCTTTGCCACTCACCTGTCCCCCGAAGGACAGGGAGTGCCAAAGAGGGGCAATTGTAGACACCCCATTTTAAATTTGGTAAACTATGTGGTTTCTTGAACCTTTAGGATTATATTTAACCTAAGAAATCCAAATCCATAGTTCACACAACCTATCTTGTGACCGGGAACCAGTCTGCCTGCCCAGAACCCTACAGAAACCCTGTTTTGACCCAGATTTTTGTAAACGCCCTTTTTTATCAAAACAATCATTAAAAATAGCAAAAAAATTCACTTTAACCCAAATTTCTTCTGGTAGCTTTACAAGAGGCTGAAAAACAAACCTAAAAATAAAATATTCAATTTGGAGAACCTTTTATTTATCCATGCTGCCCAGGCAACACGAGCCGTGCCGCAAAGCCTTGGGCAACACACGACATGTTGCCCAAGAGACATGAGGCGTGCCTCCTAGCCATGGGTGACACTGAGCGTGCTGCCCGGGTGACACGACCCATGTCACCTAGTCCAGATCAATTTTTTCCTTTTTACTTGGGCGGCACGCATCGTGCCGCCCAAATCCACCTCCCCAAAATGGTATCCTTGACTGAGGGGATATATTTGTTGTGGGAGGATATCCTTCCTAATGGATTTTGACCCCTATAATCCCTCTTTTTGTGGCATTTAGAGGGGGAGAGAGATTAAATCATGAGGAGAGAGAGAAAAACTGGAGAGAGCTGTAAAAGAGAAAATCTGAAAGAAAAACTCAGAGAGAAAACCCTAACCTAAGCTAAGCTTGGGGACCCTAGTTCTAAGCATTTTCCAGGGAACAACCACCCTACTCAATCAAGACCTGTTGGTCGATATCTGAATCCGAGATGCAAAAGAAGACCGGTTCTAAAACGGGCGAGCCCTAGAAGGCTCGGGAGTCTCGGGCCATCCGCCCGATTTGGTATCATTTCCTTAATTTTAATTCTTCTACTTTATCATTTATATTTCATTTTCATTTTTTCATTTGCTTAAAATTGTATTTTATAATGTCTTGGATCATGCTGCCACTGCCACAGATTTGAGAGTAGATCTGCTCTTTTCTGGGCATATCTGGCCTCAGATCTAAATTCGATTTTAGCCCACTTTCTTTACCATATCATTTTCATTATTTTAAGGTGTCAGATCTTAATAAATCTATCAGATTTTGCATCATAAACACCTTTCTGGGGTCTTCACCGTGCTTGAGTTTTTGTTTTCCATGGAACTCTTTTAGTCATGGTTTTGTTACCATGCCTGTCTGTCGTTTTTACTCATGGCGTTCCCTTGTCCAGGTGTACACCATGCTCATTTTTTGAGAAGGCTTGTTTTAGGGTCGTGCCTTCGAGAGTTGTGCGAAGCCTTTTAACATCATGCAGCCAAGACACGCACTATAGTTTAGGGTCATACAGCTGGACCGTATCAGTAAGGAATGGAAGTCTGTAAAGGCCACAGAGTGAGTCTAGTGATGACTTTGACTCACTTGGGAGCATGGCATGAAGTTGCCTATGAAGAGTTGATTTGATGGTAAGTGAAAGGTGGTGACCCATTAGCTGAGGAGAATACGGGTGACAAGGTGGCTTGCCATTTGGTGACCATGGGTAAGACTCACTTGGGTATGATGAAAGATGGTGAAGGTGGCCCACGCACACGAATGGACTGGCTAGGGAAAGTGTGCATGGAGATGCACGTAAAGGGTGTGTGCAGTTAAGTAGGCTCACTAGAGAAGAAGAGGGTACATGCACCCAAATGGGTGGTTAGGGAAAGCGTGTGCGAAGATTCACGTGAAAGGGGTGTGCGGCTAATGGGGGCATGTTTTAGGGTTGTGCCTCTTAAACCTGGGAAAAGTAGTTAACGTCATGCGGTCAGGACATGCACTATGGTTTAAGGTCATATTGCTTGGACCGTGGTTATCCAGTTTTAGGTCATGCAACCAGGACCGTGTAGTTTAAGGTCGTGCAACTAGGCCTCTGCTACAGTTTAGGGTAGTATAGTTTGGACCATGGCTATGCAGTTTAGGGTCATGCAACATAGATCGTGGCAGTGCAGTTTAAGGTCATGTAATGTGGGTTGTGGATGTGCAGTTTAACGTCATGCAAAGCGAACCATGGCTGTGTAGTTTAAGGTCATGCAATACGGACCATGGCTGTACAGTTTAAGGTCATGCAATGCAGATCAAGGCTGTGTAGTTTAAGGTCATGCGATGCGGACCATCGCTGTGCAGTTTAAGGTCATGCAATGTAGACCATGGCTGTGCGGTTTAAAGTCGTGCAATGCGGAACATGGCTGTGCAGTTTAAGGTCGTGCAATGCGGATCATGGCTGTGTAGTATATGATATACAATGCGGACCGTGGCTATGCAATTTAAGGTCATGCAATGCGGACCATGGCTGTGCAGTTGAAGGTCATGCATGCGGACCATGGCTGTGTAGTTTAAGGTCATGCAATGAGGACCGTGGATGTGCAGTTTTAAGGTCATGCAATGCGGACCATGGTTGTGCAATTTAAGGTCATGCAATACGGACCATTAAGTGGTGAAGGCATGTGACTCCATGGGGAATAAGGTCGTCATCAGAGATTGGACTCCCCGAGGAGTGAGACTGTGATGCAGGGAATGAACTTCCTGAAGAGGCAGGTCAATGGTCCAAAAGGGAGTGCCAAGGCATGCGTACGACACCAAGTTTGGAGTGGCACATGCGTCAGTAAGTTTAGGTGATGTGTTAGGTCCTTGGTGAAGCACGTGGTAGTAAGCCTCGACATTCTGTGTGGTTGTGATCTGTTGTCAAGATGCACAACAGTGACTCCTCGATGAGACGCGTCGCGATAACCTCTAGACGAGATGCTTGGTGATAGTCTCTGGTCGAGGCACTCGGTAAAAGTCTTGATGGGGCGCACGGCACTAGCCTTCTGATGAGGCACGCAATGCAAGTGTTGACAAGGCGTGCGGAGATGATGCTTTCGGTCTTGCGCTGGGCCTGCTTTGACCTGGTCTATCGTCATCAAGAGCTGGGGACTGGAGTGTTATTCTAAGTTTTTCGGGGGTCGCTCGCAGTACCACGGGGTATAAAAAGGGGAGAAACCCCCGTTTACTGTTTTATCGAAGGGTAAAACAATAGAAATATTTTTAGAGAGAGAACCAAAGCTTTCTGGTGAGGGCTTTTCGACGAGCACTTCCTGGCCAAAAGTTGCAAGGACAGGTCCTCAAGGATTTTTCTGACGAGCTTTAGGATATACGAAGCTTTGTAGCATGATTGCGAACCTTTCTGGGAAGTGTTGAGGCTTTCTAAGCATGAAACAGGGCCTCTCAGGGCCTTAGCGGAGACAAAGGAGAAGGGGCTGCATTGAGCTCACCAGACACTTAACGGAGTTTTGGTAAGCTTTGGTGCACTGCTGAAGTGGGAAACCAGGGTAAAGGTCCATCCGCAGGGTCGTAGGGACTTAGGGGAGCTTTTTCAGAGCACTTCCGGTGGTTTCGCTTACTCCAGCGACAAGTACCAGGTGGGAAGGGTTTTTCTCGGTGTTTTCCGTGATATTTCCAGCCATTGGAACAGGGGAAAAAACAGGGTCAGATGGGAGGTTCTTGTCTACGGAGCAAGTGAGAAGGAATTTCTTGGTGTTTTTTCTCGATACTTCCAACTGTTGGAAAGGGGAAAGAACAAGGTCAGATGGGGGATTCCTGTTGACAAAGTAGTTCTTTCTTTTAGTGCCCATAGGGGAAAGAACCGGGCCAATCAAGGATTTCGACGGTCGAAGGTGCATTTTTCGGCGAAATCCGAAAGATTGGAAGGAAGGTGAAAGGTAGCAGGAAGGTAGACTGTCGTCGAGGGGTGACTGTTGCGGAAACTGAAGAGGCATAGAAGTCAATGCCCCCAAGAAATTGAGAACAGTAGGAACTGGGGTGCTGCAAGTCACGCATGCCATTAAGTCACATGTAGTGCCGCGTTCGCACGTTCTTAGGTCGCACCCGGTGATAGCCACATTTGGGGGTACGAGGCTAGCGGCGATAGTCTCACACGGTGTTAGCCTTCTTGTGGTGATCATAGGACGCGACATTGGGTTGCACACTGCGATGGCCCCTGATAGTGATGTTTTGCGGGGGTCCAGCGTGATGACAAACGGGGAGGCTTTGCCGCCATGGTGTGTTTGGAGCCAAGTCCTCCAGCACAACCGTGAAGTCGATATTGTTCTATGGAGGGGCATCCAATGTGAATAGGGCCATCACAGGCTAGTTCCTTGCAAGAGAAATCTGCCTCGTATATTTGATGTACTCGTCAGATGAATTGAAGCTGACTTGGAAGTAGTTGGCTTTTTCTTTTGTCCTGTAACCATTCTCCTTGGAGGGATAACTTCACCAAGTGTTTTTGCCACTTCTTCATGGATTAGGCATTTCTTTGGTGGGTTTACTTCTTTTGGTCGGGGAGGGAGCTTCTCTTGGCTTGTAACTATCCTCTCATTCTCAGGTGCAAGAGCAACGCCACTGGCTTTGGTTTGTAACCGTCCTCTTATCCTCAGATGCGGGAGCTTTGTAACTTCCCTGATAATAGGCTTTCGATTGTAACTTGTAACTTTTTTTGATGCAATAAAAAAAATGACTTTCCTTTGAATTGTCTTGATGGTTCTCCTCTTCATTTCTACCTTGTTATTGCACACACCACATTTTATGGCCATGTTAGGGATAGTACTTCTTTAGATACTGCCCGTTGATAGGGGGCATCGCCTCTCCGCCATCTGAGTTTGGCAGTAAATAGGCCCCATTTGGTGTAACCTTCTTGACTATGAATGGGCCCTCCCACTTAGGCTCGAACTTTCCTTTGTGCCGCCCATGCATGACGATTGGTCTCTTGACCGCTAGGACTAGGTCTCCACGGGCGAATGAATGAACCTTGACAAACTTGTCATCAAGGGCCCTCCCACTTCATTCTTCCTTGGTTGAGCTCGAGGTTCTACTGGGCCTCGAGTCTCTTTCCATCAAAGGCATCCAGTTCTTGGTAATGGAGCTTGACCCTAACCGTCTCGTCCTCGATTAGTCCCTAATGTATAGCAACACGGAGTGACGGTATTTGAAATTCAAGGGGTAGGACCTCCTCACCCCATAAACCAGGGAATATGGGGTGGAGTTTGTAGCATTGCGAGTGGTGGTGCGATAGGCCCACAG
Source organism: Amborella trichopoda (assembly GCF_054954075.1). Taxonomy (NCBI): domain Eukaryota; kingdom Viridiplantae; phylum Streptophyta; class Magnoliopsida; order Amborellales; family Amborellaceae; genus Amborella; species Amborella trichopoda. The sequence goes on from NC_142340.1 coordinate 20,016,064, forward strand.
AGCCTCGGGCAGCTTCTTGTGCCAGTTCTTCTTTGACTTTGATACCGACTTTCGGAACACCCCGTACAAAGTCTTGTTGAACTCCTCAGCTAACCCGTTGGCTCGAGGGTGGTACATAGTTGTGTACTTCCACTCAAAGCCGAACTGGTTGACTAGGTGATCAACATGTTGGCTCCTAAACTAGGGGCCATTATCGAAAATTATTTGCTCCCAGACCCCGAACCGATAGATGATGTGGTGCCGCACGAAGTTAGTTATAACGGTCCCTGGAACATATCAGAGAGGGATTGCTTTAGCCCATTTGGAAAATTAGTTCGTCGCCAATAGGATTAAGGTATGACCCAAGGTAGAAGGAGGATCGATGGGTCCTACAATGTCCATACCCTACTGGGAAAAGGGCCATGATGTCACTATAGGATGGAGGGGCTATAGAGGCTGATGAATGAGGCTTGAGTGAATTTGGCACACCTGGCATCTCTTGGCGTAGTTTTGGGCGTCAACTACCATGGAAGGTTAGTAAGAGCCGAGTCTGCACTCGTAGAGCTTGGGGCCGGACTAATGCAGCTCTCAGATACCGGAGTGTACTTCTTCGAGTACTTTGCTTGCCTCTTATGCATCGGCGCATTTGAGGAGGATTCCATCAAATGACCGACAAAAGAGGACAGCTCCATCGAGAAGGGTGTATTTGGTGGACATTCGTAGTATGCTGTTGCACTTCGCTCGATCCTGGGGTAGCCTTCCATGCTTTACGAAGTTCATGATAGGCTCCCTTCAGTCTTCTATTTGTTCGACCTCAGCACACAACGGGTCGAAGAATTCGGGCTCCTACACTCTGGCCTTGGCTTCTTTTCCCTAGGACATTTCCCATTCTGCCTTGAGGACATCCCTAGCCACGAGGAGTGCCTTGAATGGGTAAGGCGAGCACTCAGGGAGGATGTCCCTCTCATCGTCTGCGTCAACTTCGGTTCTCAATTCAGCGTGTCTCCATTCGGTTACACATATTGGAGTAGGCCCCGGTGAAGACAATTGGATGGTGGTGCAGAGCTTCGAGGGAGCATCAGCCTGCGAGTTCAGCCTTCTATGGATATGACTTAGGGAGAAGTCATCGAACTAAGCCATGTAAGTTTTGGCCGTTTCATGATAATGCTTGAAAGTATCCTTTCTTATGTCATAAATCCCCTTGAGCTACTGAAGGACCAACTCAAAGTCACCGAAGATGTTTAGTTGCTTCAGGTCTAGCTCTTGAGCGATCTCGAGCCCGATTATGAGGGCTTGATACTTAGCTTCATTATGAGAAAACGCCCCTGCGAGTGACAAGGACAGGGGACTGATTCCACCGTCGGGAGTTAGGAACACGATTCCAGCTCCACCTTTATCAGACTGGAATGCTCAATCAAAGTACATCTCCCACAGTTGAGTTAACGCCGTGCAGAAGACTTCTTCATCTGCTAGGTCACTTGACAGGGGAGATTTTGAAGGGATTGGGTGATCCGCAATGAATTCTGCTAGGGCTTGACCCTTAACTACCTTCTGTGATGCATATGTGATGTAGAACTCCATCAGCAATAATTCCCACTTGGCCAAACATTCTGACAAGCATGGTCGGGTCGGAAAGAACTTGGCGGGGTCTTCCTTAGAGCCTAACCAGACCTCGTGGCCGAGCAAGAAATGTCGAAGCTTCTGTACCATGAAGATTAGGGCTAGGCACACCTTTTCGATGGGAGGGTAGTTCTTCTCAGCCCCTTGTCTCCTTCCCTCCATCATTGTTTTGTGCCAAGAGTTCCCCGAGTGACTCGTCAAGGGAGGTCACGTACAGGATGTGGGGTCTTCCCAACACTGGCCAGGAGAGTACTGGAGGATTCAATAGGTACTGCATGATGTCCTCGAGCGCAGTTTGGCATGCTTCATCCCATATGAAGGAAGTGCCCTTCTTTAGGAAGTGTGAAAAGGGTCTTCACCGCCCTGAGAGGTTTTGAATGAACCTTCGAATGTAGGCGAGCTGTCCTTGGAGAGACCACAATTCATGGAGGGTTGTAGGCCGCGGCATGTCCTGAATTGCCTTGATTTTGATAGGCTCGATCTCAAGTCCACGGTACGTCACAATGAACCCTAAGAATTTTCTTGAGCTTATGCCAAAGGTACATTTCAAGGGTTCATCTTGAGTTGGCAACGTTGCAACTGCTCAAACACCTTTTTAAGGTCTTGCATATGAGTGGCTTTTGTTTCAGACTTTACCATCAAGTCATCCACATAACACTCGACCTCCTTGTATATCATGTCCTTGAAGATGGTTGTCATGGCGCGATAGTGGCACCGGCATTCTTTAACATAAAAGGCATCATAGTGTAGCAGAATACACCTTTTGAGGTCAAGAACGTCTTGGCCTCCTCATCCTCTGATACCATCCTGATTTGAATGTAACCAGAATAGCCGTCCTAAAAGGAGAAGATTTAGCAATGGGTCGTGGCGTCAACCAACATCTCAGTGAACGACAGGGGGAAATCGTCCTTAGGACAAGCAGTGTTCAAGTCACGAAAGTCGATGCATACCCTAATTTGGCCATTCTTCATGTTAATTAGGATGACATTCACTAGTCATCTAGGGTATTTGACTTCATGTATGAACCCAGCTTGCTTGAGGCTATTCACCTCGACATCGATCTACATCTCGAGGTTGGGCCTAAAAATTCTTGATTTTTGTTTCATGTGTTTGATCACAGGATTGATGCCGAGGCAGTGGACAACAATCTGAGGGTCTAGACCGGCCATCTCATGATAATGCCAAGTGAAGACATCTCGATTTGCTCGAAGGAGCGAGACATAACTTTCTTTTTCTTCGGGGGACATCTTCACTGAGATGAAGGTTGGCTTTGGGTTAGCTTCGTCCCCCAGGTTGACCTCCTCAAGCTCATCAGTCGTGGCTTGACCGCCTTCTTCCCATTCTTCAGGAGCTTCCTGGAGTTCCTCGTCGAGGGACTCAGAAGAGTCTTCTTTGATTTTGAGTGTAGCCACCCATGACTCCGACATCTTGGCCTCTAGGAGGGGCGCAATGTGTAAGGGGACTGGTCTCTAATTGGTCCAAGCGATTGAAGGGTCAGCTTTTGGCAAGGGGTCCATGGCCTCGTGATTGGGCTCACTCGGTGTTTGCCCCGAGCCAGGTGATGCCTCATGCATTTGGATCATGTGGCAGGCCTCATGAGAGAAGGAGCTCAAAGATGGCTCGGCTTCTGCTTGGGATGCCAACGGGTGGGTGGCTGTCGAGAATCCTGCTGCCTGGGCCTGCATTTCTCTAAGACGTTCTTGCTGCAGCATTGTGAGGCTAGTGTCTCTGAGCTATCTATTTAGAGAGTCGAAATCTGGGAATCGTCGGGCAGTAGTTGTAGAGAAAATAGAAGTGGGGGAAGAAGAAGAAAAGCTAGGATGTCCCGAGTATCTTTTTACGTCGTCGCCGGAGTTGGACGTTTGCAGGGGTTATTTAAGGTCTTACCACGGCTTTGACCTTTGTGGGGTGCTTTTAATGTCATCACCCATTTCGGTTGGCTCCTGAGAGATCGATGGCTCAGGGCCGTCGTCCTGATTGGACAATCAGATGAGGCGAGCTGAGCCAGGGATGAAGTCCCGCAAGGTCGGCAGCAGAGGAAGGAGCCTAAGGAATTCTTGCTCAACTGGTGGTTGAGAAGGATGACTCTTTTAGTGAGCTGACCTAGGTGCTCGTCATCTCCTTTAGGATCCTTGAGAGGGTGTTTAGACACCCCCATTAGGCTGGTGAGGGGCCATGGCTTGGTGAACTGCCTCATGTTTTAAGGACTTGAGCCTGCTTCGCCCATGGTAGACTTCTCAAGGCTAAGAGGTCGAGGGCTCTGAGGGATCCGGTACATGTTTGTGAGGAGCATGCCACGCGGTTTCCTCTTGAATGGAGCGAGGGCTTGGACATGTTCTGGGAGAACCACACAAATGATGAGGCTCTGTTGGACTTTCTCCACAATGATGGCCTCGAACCTAGAGCAATCTTTAAGTTCGTAGCCCCACACTTGATAATATGGGCACCACAGTTTTTCTGTGCCCCGGGCAAGATGCTTAGGCTATCTGGCGGACTTGGGGGTGACGTGACCCTGGTGGAGCATTTCTTCGAAGAGGGCCTGGAGAGGCTTGCCCTGCATTTCCCTGGGCTTGCGTAGGGAGGTTTTCTTACACAAGAGGGAGAGGGACCTGAGGGCGTCTTGCCGGGTTGCCTTGAACTTCCTGGCACTGCTGCATCTTCTAGACCAAGAGCTTATGAAAGTCATTGTACTCGCTGACATTATGGCCTCGTATCTGGTGGTATGCACTCAAAAGGTTCTTGGTCCCTTGAGACAGGACCTTAGGCTGCCTTGTTAGCTTTGGGGCGACGAATCCTTCTTCGAGCATTATAGAGAAAAATGCACGAAGGATAGTGGATGCTCCGTCATCCTCTTGGATCATGACGATGTGAGATGCCTCAGCTGCCCCAAATGCCTTTTTTAACTCTTTGAACTTTATCTAACCCTTGTTTATAAGGGTTTCGATAATGTCGTTGAGCTTATAAAAGTCGTGAGTTGGGTGGGCTACTCTTCTGTGATAGGCGCCGTACTTCTCATTCGCTTTCTGCCCCGACGGTTCTACAGTGGTGACCTCTTGCAGCGGGATCATGTTCTGTGCCAATAGCAGCTAGAGCAGTGTAGGGGTACACTCTTTATCGAAGGGGTAAACCTTGTTCCGATGCTAAACCTTGTTCCGATGCTGGGTCCTGTAGTCGTTTCACTTATTATTTTTAGGAGGAGGTACCGCGTTGTAGGACTGCTCCTTGCCTTCGGCTGGAGGAATCTGTACCTTGGAGAGGTCGAGAGTCTAAGAAGCCATGCCTTTGGTGTCAGTCACGGTGACGACCACTCTGATCACTACCTTTTGATTACCCCGACTGTTGGAGCGCGAGTTGAGGAGGGTTGCTGGTGAGAGCTGCCGTGTTAGAATAATTCCTCAATACGAACTGCCTTAGAGATGAGCTCTGACAAGGAGGGTGGATTAGGTGCCTCGACTTGTAGGGTGATCTCGAGAGGCATGTTCCGTATGCAGGTCTGAACCGCTTCCTTCTCGATCATGGGGGTGGCATGGAATGTCACCATCTCTCTCCATCGGGGGATAAACTTGTCAACCGGCTCACCAGGGTATTGCATCGGAGTGAGGAAGTCGTTGGTGTCCACATTCCTTTGAACTTCATAGAAGCGTTGGTAGAACAACTGCTCCATTTCTTGCCAGGTGCATACCGAGTTTGGAGGCAACCAAGCATACCACTGAAAAGCTGGTCCTTCGAGAGTCTCGACGAAACTGGCAAAGGAGAAGTCGTTCGTCAATTGCTGTCTCCCGACAAGTTACTTGGAAGTAGGCTGTTTGTTGGTGAGGAGACGTAGTACCATCGAATAGGGGGAGTTTCCCTTTTTGGTAGTTCGGGGGAAACGACACCTGGTCAACACACGAAGGATACCGCTTCTGGTAGAGTGGTGTCTCCTGCATGCCTGGGACCTTGTTCTTGAGGCTATGGGCCACCATAGCATCTATGTCAGTTTGGGAAACCCTACGGAAAGGATAGCTGTCTTGAGAGATCGTCGGAGGAGTAGGCCCGGAGGCTATGTCCTCACCAGTCGAGGAGTTGGATGAAGAAGGGGACTTGGTAGCCTCTAGGCGCTCCATCTTCCAGAGGATGGCTTGCATCATTTCCTCTAACTTGTTCATTTGTTCCTCCTAAACTTCGTTCGAGTCATTGATCACCATGAAACTAATAGTTTCCTCAAAAGGGTCAGAGTGAGGTGATGCAGTGGACTGCCAAGGTTAGCGAGTTGTGCGTGGCGAGTTCTGCGTGGCAAGTCAATGTAGAGGGGCTCAACTTGCCCAGACTGGACCCGTGCTTTGTATGCCAATCTTGTGAGGATCGGTTCCTGACAGCCTTGGGACCGTGGCTTTTAGGTGGCTATCACCGAACAGTACTCCTTGACTTGCTTAGGCTCCAAAGTTTGAAGAAGGAAAAAGGGATTACAAGGCAGGAGGTCATCAGGGGTGGTAACCTCGATTGCCTTGGAGGCTTCCTTGATCAGAATGTGCAGCCGTCGCTTCTGCTTAGTCATGAGGTGGCTGTGGACCTCATTCCAGAACTGAGCTTGGAATATGGACAGCCTTGTTTTCCTCGAACAGGCAAGGGCCATGTCCATGGGCTGGAGGAGGGAGTGGGGTCCAAGGATGGAGGGTAGCTTGGGATCTTGTCTTGGAGGCTGGAGGCCTCGGTCTGCCATCAGGTCATTGCCCCAAATTCCTTTGTGAGGCCAGGGTGATCAGCTAACCCAAGGCTAGCTCAAGATGGCACCCTTAGGGAAGACCTTTGAGTACCAAGGCTCAATGTTTTTGCCTAGCGTTGAGAGAGCGGTAGAGGGAAGAGGGGTTGGCTCGTGACTCCGCCTGGGTTTGGCTCTGGGAGAGAACTACGAAGACGACGCTTGTGCACCTTCAAGGTTAGCCGTCCGAGTGATTTGGGGGTCAGCGCGAGCTCGGTCAATGGGTTCAGCCTGAGGAGGCTGAGACCCACGAGCATGTGTTTGTCGGGGACGAGGCGGGAGCTTTCCCTTCACTAGGTGAAGCTATGTGCCGGGAGGGAAGACGAAGCGATCGACCCTCTTGTGCTCTAGGTGGCATAGAGCTAGCACTGGCCCGAGCTGTGGAAAGAGAATGCATGGTGCATGTAGCATTTAGCACAAGAACGCCTAGCCCTGGATGCGAGTCCAAGGCCTCGAGCTGTGGTGCGAGTGGATAGACCATGAGCCTTTGAGTGTGTACGAGGGGTAAAGACCTCCGCCTCTGTGTATCAACCAGGTGTAGAGGATTGAAGTGGTGAAGGGGCATAAGGGGTTGCCTTACAGTGAACCTCGGGTGCGATGGCAATTTGTTTGCCCTTCGCAGGGATGGACGGGGCAGCCTTCCAACATATCGCAGTAGTATGACTGGTAGGAGGTTTGCCAATAGCAGGGTGTGCGGTAGCAACAGTGCTACCCATGCAAGAAGACTTGATGGAAAATCCACCAGGGCAAGAAAGCGGGGAGGTAGGGACCTTTAAGTCCCTTCTCGCACCTATCCAAGTGAGAATCTGGGAGCTGGACTGTGAGTCCTGACTCAGAAGCAGAGTAGGGAAGCAAGCTTGAGCAGCTTGCTTCCTTGGGATAGCCACGAGTGTAGGGATAAGGAAGTCCCCGACCTGGATAAACGGGTTGAACAACCCAGGTTCCATAGAAATAGGTGCAGAAAGTAAAGAAGAAAACCGGTCAAATAAGTGCGAACTGACTAAGGGGTAGTAAGTCCCCAGTGGAGTCGCCAAGCTAGTCAGGTGCCTCGATCTTGCCCTTTGGATCTACGTGATGTAGTGGCACGTGTCTCGAGTTCCTAGTGGACCCAAGAATTGAGATCGCTCTCTCAGGACCTTGCTCGAGGGAAAGGGCAGGTATACCAACTAATGAGAGAGGAACTTTATGTGGGTTCGGGACTTACACGGGCAGGCTCGTGTGGGCGCTCTCTTAGATCACGAAGAAACCCCCCAACAACTTGAGCTGGTTTAGAATCGCCTTCCTTGACCTGTAATCCTCCTGTTTTCTACACAACACTTCCATGGTTAATTTGTAAGACAAGTGGGTCGAAGGACCCACTCTTGTCTTAGGGCGATGCATGTTCATATGAGAAGGTGATGAAGTGCAAGGTTAGATGAAAGATATAATGGAGAAGAGAACTTGGCTAAGGGGCGAGACTAGCATGATGACAGACGTCACTAACTCGAAATGGTAGCAAGACGGACATGATTCACAAGACCAGCATGACGATAATACTACTCAAAATCAAAGTTGACACGCGATGCCAAGCTAAACCTACCCCTAGTCATGCGAGAAGAGAAAGGGATGAGATGGCAAAGAGAGGGGAGTTTGGATATCAATCGACATCGTGGTTGATGATGCGAAGAGACTGCGCATCCCTTGTGGATGACGCTGACTCTTGACGAGGCACGCGGCGATGGTTCCTCCTAGGTCACATGGCGATAAGCGCAGGACACAGGGAGAACGATGGTGAGCACTAGACGCATAAAGAAAGCTCGCAGACGGCGATGAGCGTTGCCAATACCTCTAGCAGGCAAAGATAGATTTCGCCTTTGACGCTAAGCATGCAACAGAGGAAGACCCCTACAATTGGCAACGAGCTTCGTCGTCTGAGTTCATCACCGGGACGTCACAGTTATATTTGTGGGCGCAGATAGGCAACGTCATCAGCAGACTTCACTGAGAGAAAGCGACAAATGAGGAGAAGAGGAAGGGAACTCCGGCATGACGCTGCCATCGCCCTGCATGACTTGTGAGACCAAGGGAGAGGCATGCATGGCACTGCCACTGCCGTGCACAGCCTTATCAAGGAACTCCGACGAAGAAGAAGGAGAACAGAGAGGAGAGAAGAGAGAGAATAAGAAAAGAAAAAAAGAAGATAGGGAAAGTTTACCTCAACCTTAGGGGTATCGGTCAGAAATTTCTCTCGGCTCACTCACTCTCAAGCGTAACACCACAATGGTAAGAAAGAGAAAGTTGTATTAACTGAAAACTCCCTCTAGTGTATGTATCCTCTCAATCTCTCTCTATCTCCACCGATCTTACAAATAAGTTTTGCATACAATTATGGTACGTATATATAGAAGTGTGCCCCAAACATGGCTGGATGATCAAAAGCAACCCTAATTGCTAAAAATTAAGATTAAATTGACTTAAAAGAAATTAGAAAGTAGGATGCAAAATGATAGATTTTCCCCTTTCTATCAAGTTGTGGAATTCTACATAGTCCATGTGTTGCCCTAGGACTTTGTGTGTTTTTGCATGGCTGATCCGGAGCTGTTCTGAGGCCCAATTTATCGTAAGGTGATTGTTCTCTTGTAGGGCTCGGCATGACGATCAATTTGATATCAACTTCGAGTCATGGATCGTGCTTTTAGTGCACAATCATGTGACTTTAATTTTGAGTAGATTTTGAAACTTTAGATCGACAGTGTGTACGTCCCTTGATATTTCTCTGTGTTTTCTTCACTGAATCACACTAAGCATGCTACTACGATCACCGGGCAGCAAACACAGCTCGATTCCGTGTTCAATCAAAGTTTTTGAAAGTTTGGAATTTTGGCCGGAATCAAGAATTCTGGCGATGGAATTTACAGTCTGTTCGTCAACTTCGTGAGTAAAATCCGACCGTTTGGGTCACCGATAGCCCAAGACCTTGCGCCCGCAATGGAACTAGTTTGGCATCCATGGGGCTCGCAAGCGGCATGATTTGGCAGGTTGAGCGAGGCATGAGGCTGCTGAATTTCCTGCACTTTTTTCACGGATCAACAACTTCTCTCTAGCTTTTCTTCGCGATCAGGTATCATCACGAGGTGTGCCATATATCGAATCGCTCGTCTTGACTAGCTAAACAATCTCACCAAATTTGAGCATGATCCGACATGGGACGGCAGAGATATGAGGGTCGAAATTCACTAGTCGTGACTACCCCTTCAACGGTGTAGTGTTGTAGGGTGGCCGCACGAGAATAATGTGCGACTCCAATTGTTTCACTCTTTTTCCTATAACTTCTTCTTGGAACATCCATTTGAGCAAAAAATTAACTCCTTGGGGTTTTCAACCATACCAGATCTAATGGCGGTGGTCCCACAACAATTTGAGACTCTAAAAATGTAGCTCCAATTACAGAGGTCTGTTTCAAGGTGCTAAAGGCCAATTCTATCGAAATTGTTTCTTAGTCTGCACTGCCTTAGACATATCGAAATGCGAACAAAATTGGAAGGAGACTCTTGAGAGACCTCATGAAGATCTTGGCCAGTTCTGGGGCTGTTTCGGGACTGTCGCAATTTCCACTACTTGCTAGGCCTTTATTGAGAGGGGCACCCATGTTGATGAAAAATACCTTCCAATAGTCTCTACCTCCTCCCTTTTACTTCTCTCTCTCTCTCACTCGCCTATGCTCAAACCATCATCCCTTCCTCTCTCACCTCTGCTTAAACCATCGTCACTGGCCCCTCTCTCTCTCTCTTCTCTCCCTAACTGTAGGTATCCCAATCTTCCACCCCTCCTCTAAAACCCCAAATCTAACCCCTTCCCCCTCTCTCTCTTTGATCCATAACCGTAAGTGTGCTCTCCCCCCGCACACCCCCCTCTCTCTCTCTCTTCTACATGCCCTCTCCTCTCTCTCTTTTCTACACCCTCTCTTTCCGTCTCTCTCTTCTCTCCTTAACACCGAATCTACTAGCACTCTTGTAAAACCCCAAATTGGAAAAATTTCTACCCCTCTCACTATCTCTCTCTCTCTCTTTTCCCTTACCCTAAATCTTCCACCCTTCTCTTATAAAACCTCAAATTGGCGGCAACATCCGTATCTACCTCTGCAATTAAGCGCTCCATGCGTTTCTCTCTCATCCACACTAGCCACCAACTCACCCAATCGGTTAAGCACCTCCCCCCAAAAGCCATCGAACAATGAAGAACTGGGTTGAATCCATTAAAGAAACCTTCTCAAGTGTCACGTTTCCTTTACTTGTTGCATCAGCATAAGCCAATCAAAATGGCAAAGCTTCTTTTGATCACAGGTGGTGGGTACAGGATTGTCTCTAGTTCTGGTTTTGTAGGTTTTAGAGTTGTAAAAGACAAGGGATTAAGAAGAGGATTTCAATGGGGGATATGATTGGGAAAAGAGATGGTGAATTTTTAGAGGAGGAAGAGAGAGAATATGAGGGCTGAGATCCAAGGAGCCATGAATCATAGAATTGTTTAGAGAGAGAGAGAGTTTTATGGATTTGCATGAGAGACTCATGCAACAAATCTTCTGAGTTTTCATGGTTGCTGAATTGCTTTGAACTTAGATAGTTGTGGTTAAAATAAGGGGGGAGAGAGAGAATTGAGAGAGAAGGAGAGAGAGAGGGGGGGGGAAGCAAGAGATGAAATGAGAGGGATTTCTTTGAAAGGAAATTGAGAACTCAAGATTAAGAGAGGAAGATAGGAGGGGGTTGGGGAAGGGGGGGTGTGGAAGAGGGAGAGCTGTTCGGTAATTCAAACAAGAGATAGTTCTTTTATTTTGAAAAAATAATATCCCTCCTCCTATTTAGTATTTATATTACCGGACAAGGGTTGATGAACACAAAAATTGCAATAACAGATACTCCATTTCAAGAAAACAGCAAGTCATGGCGACGAAGGGCGCCTAAATTTGCAGAGACCCCTAAGTAGAGGGATCTGCCATTAAAGTTACTCTTTTCAAGCTCCTCATGCGCTCCCCAAAAGTACCCATAAGACCACTCTTGATTCACTACTCCCTTTGTACACATAATCAAATCTCCAAGTTCTTCCAGGAAATTTATATTGAATCTCAAGTTTTTCAGCAAAAGCCCTTTCGCCCCTTCCCCCTTTCTCTCTCCAGATTTGAACCCTAGCTCTTGCCACCTCCAATTTGACCCGCTCCATACACTGCGGTGCAAATTTAGGGCTTATGTTCCCGTTATTAATCAGGCATCGAACTCCATGATGTGCAGGTTTGCTAGCTCTAAGCTTAGGGTAATTGGTTCTCTCTAAGATTTTCTAGTTTGTGAAGGGGCACCTGAGAGTGAGAGTGAGAGAGAGAGAGAGAGGGAGAGAGAGGGAGAGAGAGATTAGATCTTGTTTGACAATATTTTCAAGGTTCTATGTGAATGATCAGGCAAGATACTCAGCCAGTGTTTGAAAATGATGGAATGATGGAATGGAAGAAAGCTTTGTGTGGAAGGAATATAGAAGCATTAGATGGTATCATGGATGGTTCTTTGGATTCCTTTTTTCCTTTGGTTGAGATAGACAAAGATGCTTACGAACAACTTGAGATCAAATCATATTGTTATGTGACAGGTTCTTTTTTGCCTTTTATTGTTGATTCCTTTATGCTTTTTGACTGGGCCCAGAGATGTTGAAATTTGTCCTTTTTGACTGAGCTCAGAGATGTTGAAATTTGTCCTACTTTCCTGATGTCAAGGCTATTGGTATCAATAAGGTTGTTTTCAAGCTACAGTCAAAGGAGGAGGCCCAAAAAGCACTTTTCAATAGGTTCTGTAGAGTTAGAGGAAGTTTACTTTCTTTAGATAAATGGAAGGCTTCAGATCACAGTTCCTTTATACAGATGGAGTCTGTTTGGATTAAGTTGTGGGGTCTTCCTCTATCTGCGTGGAATTTAGCCATCATTAAAAAGATAGCAGGGCGGATTAAAGTTAATCAGGATTTGGATTAAGATTCGTTCTCGAGTCTTGTTTGTCACGTGGTGCGTGTTAAGATCTGAAAGTGTTCCTCACTGCCAATCCCGAGAAAGGTTCACCTGCGAGTTAAGGATGATTACTTCGCGATCCCTGTTTCAGCTAATACTCCAATTTTGGATAGAGCTCCACAAACTGGCTTGGATGAGTCTTTGGTTTCTAAGAACCCATGGCAAAATTTGCTGCCGGGAAGGGTTAAATGGAATGCCGAAAAATTTACCCGAAACTCCAAAAGAAATTATTCTAGGAATAATTCTAGAAAAATTTGAATTTCAAATTTTGTAACTATGTAACCCCCAAGATTGTGAAACGATGGATACCTGTCGGGAGGTTTCCAGATTCATCTACTGGATTTTATGAATTCATTAGAGGAAACCAACTGATTTCCCTCATGGGTTTGAATAACGTGGTGGGTGCGAATAATGTGGGGGGAAGTAAGGCACCGAATCTAAAGTCCACGTGCATAGGGTCGTTCCACGGCTTGATGGCTCAAGATCATCCTGCTTTTGGTAGTCCCTCGGGTACACCATCTCTTGGGCTGAGAGATTTGGTTAGGTGCCTCAAGCTCACCCTCCAAATCCTGGATGAATCGGGCGACACATGTCTCGAGTTTCGAGGGAAGATCAAGGACGTTTCTTGAGATCGCTCTCTAGGGAACCTCGTTCAAGAATGAGGGCAGGTATTACCAACCGATGAGAGAGGAATTTAAGTTGGGTTTGAGACTTACTTTGGTTTGTTCGTGTAGGCATCCTCTTAAATCATGAAGAACTATTTGGAGAGAGATGTCACGATGGAAGAGCTACGTAAGGCTGTTTTTACTATGCCAGGTAATAAGGCGCCTGGACCTGATGGTTTCCCATTAGACTTCTTTCATAAATTTTGGAATTTGGTTAAGGTAGAATTATTGGAGCTGGTTAGAAGCTTTATGATTAGGGGGCAAATTTTTAAGGGTGTAAACTCAACTTAACTGGCACTGATCCCCAAGAAATTGGCTCTATCTTAGCTCTTGGATATTAGACCCATTAGTCTCATTACTAGCCTTTATAAAATCATTGCAAAATTGCTAGCGGAGAGATTGAATTTGGTTCTCCCTTTTATCATCTCTAGTACACAGACAGGTTTTATCCAAGATCACAAAATTACTGATAGTGTACTTGTTGCTCAAGAATGTATTCACTCGAGAGTTGCAAACAAAAAGCCTGATATTTTTCTTAAGCTTGATATGGAGAAAGCTTATGATCGAGTGGAATGGGGTATCTTTCTAGAAATTTTAAAGGAATGAGGTTTGGTGAGAGATGCCTTACTTCTGCTCATTTTTATGTTCTTTTCAAGGGTAACCCTGTTAGTTTTTCAATGCTTCTAGAGGTATCTACCTAGGGTATCCCCTATCTCTTTTCATTTTTATGAATAATGCTAAATTTTTCTGCCTAATGCTGAGCAGGGTGGAGAATGTGGGTAATTTTGAGGGATTCAGAATTTCTAACTCAGAGATTACTATCTCTCACTTGCAATATGCAGATAATACGTTGATTTTCTGTGATGCGGAGTTGCTACAAGTTGAGATCGTTGTAAGATTTTTGGAATTCTGTGAGGTTACTCTTGGTTTGAAAGTTAATTTTCATAAATCATCCATGGTTGGTATAAATTACAATTTAGACTTGGTAGCTAACATGGCAAGTGCGATGGGGTGCAAAGTTGGTTCATTTCCAGTCATCTACCTTGGTTTGCCAATTTCTGACTCAAGGCTTTCCATGGCTGTTTGGGACAAAATGATTGAAAGAATACAAGTCAAATTAGATATGTGGAAGCACAAATATTTATCATTGGGTGGTAGGGTGATGTTATTAAGATCATGCTTGGCGAACCTCCCAGTCTATCAAATGACCCTAATTAAAATGCCAGCATTTGTTGCAAAGAAAATTGAAAAAATGATGCGAGAATTTTGGTTAAGTGCCTCGATCTCGCCCTCCGAATCCTGGATGAATCGAGCAGCATGCATCTCAAGTTTCGAGGGGAGACCGGCGATGTTTCTTGAGATCGCTCTTTCAAAAACCTCATTCGGGAATGAGGGCAGGTATTACCAACCGATGAGCGAGGAATTTAAGGTGGGTTTGAGACTTACTAGGGCTGGCGACACCCTCTTAGATCACGAAGAAAGCCCCCCAGTAATACAACTAGTTTGGAATCGCCTCCCATGACTTGTATTCTTCTATTTTCTGCAATCACACACATATGACAAATATTATAAGATAGATGGGTCAAAGACCTCACCTTTTCCTCTTTGGTGAACATACACAAGCATGCACATTCAAAAGAAGAAGAGAAAAATTGAGAGAAGGGAGGATGGGGGAGAGAGGAATTTAACCAGGTGGGGAGATCAGCACAGTGACAAAACTAATAAGTAATTAGCCTAACGTAATAGTAAAACAAGCTCGATAACTCGGACCGGCTCAACAGGATTACTACTAGACGTCAATGTCGATACTGACAAACTAGACACAATGGTTGGTCTGTCACATTACTTTCAGCACGTCAATATTACGGCTAGACGACAAGACCACCATAAAAGACTAATCTCAACCCCTCTTAATCAAATAAAAGAATGAAGATCATAAAGAAATAATAAGAAATAAGAGAATAAGAGAGAGGAGAGGAGAGGAAGAAAGAGAGAGAAGAGTGTGAGGGATGAGGGAAGGAGGGAGAGAGAAGGGAGAAAAAACAAAGCCGGCGCTAAGCTCTGTCAGCTGTATTGAAAGAAGAAGAGAAGGAAGATATAGTCGGTGTTAGACATCGTCGACTAGGCTTAGTAGAGGAAGAGAGAAAAAACATAGTCGATGCATTATATCGCTGACTGTCTGACAACAGAGATAAGAGAGAGAAGATGCACTCGGCACTAGGCTTCGACGACTGTCTGACAAAGGAAAGAGAAGATGCAGTCGATGTTAGGCTTCACCGACGGTATCTAACAGAAGAGAGAAGAGAGAAGAGAAAAGAGAGAAGATGCAGTCGGCTTTTGGCTTCACAAATTGTGTCAAATAGAGGAGAGAGAAGATGTAGTCGACGCTAGGCTTTGCTGATTGTATCTAACAGAAGAGAGAAGATGCAGTCGGCGCTAAGCTTCGCTGGCTGTGTCTGACCAAAGAGAAAAGAGAGAGAAGATGCAGTCAGCGGTAAGCTTCACTGACTGCATTTAAAAGAAGAGGCGAAATGCAGTCAGTGCAAGGATTCGTCGATTGTATTTGACAAAGAAGAAGAGAAATACAGTTGGCGCTAGGCTTCACCAACTGTATTTGCAAGAGAAGAAGGGAAGGTGAAGAACACAGGCAGTACTAATCATTGCCAGCTTTGTTAGCAGGGCAAATTTACACAGGAAGAGCACCAAGTAAGCACCAAAATAACATGCCCTTTCTCTTTCCGCAGTTCAAAAAGGGCTTGAACTTCCCTCTCTTCCTTTCTCAGTGATGGACTAACTTCGTCAGTACAACTGCCATAGAAGAATCGCACCCATTTGGTGAAAGTAACTTGCCCATTTTTGGGCTCGTCGAAGAGTCCCTGGTATATCATGAATAATTATGGAAGCCCAGTCGGCGGGGTTTCTTTACCTATATTCTTTCCTCCAAATAATGACTGAGTTTGGGGGAATAAACTTGTCATACATACTGCCCAGGAGGGGCAGCCCGCCGATGAAGTGTAGGTCCATCAGCAAAATCCCTGCCACTCTGTGATCAAGCAGCCATGTGTTTCTAACATGGATTCAAGTCTCCAACAACACTTTGACCGTGTTTGAACAACGGTCATAGTAGCCCACTGAGCATTAAAGGGCAGCCGGCACTGAAGTCACGCAACACTTTCATGGTCCAAATGGAATAGCCTTTTAAGTACTGGTGGTCCCCTTGGACCCGCAGACCGAAAAAGGACCATTTCATGTCCGGGGTCTCCACCATTGGGTTGCCTAGAGTTAGGCAAATTCCCATTGGAGGCTACGTTTCGATGTAGACAGTGCAGGAGGCCCACCCCTTCCTCTACACTCATGTTGCCATCATTATAATCCCTCGACACCAGTTGGATGGGGGTGTTTACAAAGGTGATGCTCAAGGGCCACCTGGGTTCACATAAGGCTTTAGTCAGCTAGATTCGCTCACCTCTCACCAAGCTCTCGTCGGTGAATGCATCAGTACTAAGCTCCCCATCTTGTAGAAGGTTCTTTACGTCTAGAAGGGCCCCCAAAGACTCGTCCATTAGAATAAAAGCGAAGGATTCTAGGCAGCCATGAAGAAACTATGCTCACCAGAGCAAGACTATCACCGTCTAATCACTAAGATGCTATCACCATCTCGCAGCCATGAGCAGAACTATTGTCGTCTGCCCACCGAGATGGTAACGCCATCTTCCTAGGTATCGACGTCTACCACCTGGAGGGAATCTTTGTCTAGCAATCAAACGAGGATCGTCGGTGTCCCTCGAACCATGGCGTATTAATGCCTCGCTCCAACTGTTAGCACAGGTCGCACATGTGTCCCTTGAAATCCGGACACGCTGCCTGACACTTGCTGCATGGCCTGTCACTATGCGTGCGGAAGGTGACCATTCGTCATCCCATGACCCTTCATCTGACCGACCATTACGGGCCCACGGCTCTTTGGGTTCCCACTGGTGTTTCCCCTCTTCGCCAGGAATTCACTCTTTCCACCAAGAAAACCTTTCCCTGCCTTTTACTCGCTATCAGAGTTAGTGGAAACCTCCAGAAGTCCCCAAAAGACTTCCCTGCAACCCTATGGATTTCCCTTCTCCCTGGCTTCCCACTCCACTGGTCCACAAAACTCACCGAAATTCTATTAAGTTTCCAATGAGCTCAATACAACCCTTTATCCTTCTTCCCCAACAACCAGAGGACTGACAGAGCCCTCGGAACAGTTTGTGACCTCCACTTCAACCCCGGCAGGGCACCATTGCAAATTGTGCTAAGGCCCAGAGAAGCCCTCTTCCTTGCTCAGAAAGCTTTAGCACTTACCGAAATTTGTTTGGAATCACCTTGTGAAGCTTCACACCTCCTGAAGATCACTAGAAAAATATCTAAGGGCTTGTCTCTGCAAGTTTTGGCGGGGAAGTTCTCATCGAAAAACCCTCACCAAAATCTTTGGCTCTCTCTCTCTCTAGAGCCCTTCTACTGTTTTAACCTTCGGTAAAGTAGTAAAGTGGGGTTTCTCCCCTCTTTATACCCCACGGTGTCGAAAACTGCCCCGACAAACATGAAATGACGCTCCAGTCCCTAGTTCCTGATGACGATAAGACCAGGCGGGGGCAGGCTAAGCCCGAGTCTCGAAGCATCATCATCGTGAATCTTGTCAAGGGGCTATCGATGCGTGCCTCATCAAGACTTCCACCGTGTGCCTCATTAGGGGTTAGCGCGACGTGCCTCATCAAAACTTTCACCAAGCGTTTCGTCAGGAGGCTATCGTCGTGCGCCTCGTCAAGGGGCTATCACCACATGTTTTGCCAAGGGCTACTAGCGCAAGCTTCACCAAGGGACCTGACGCCATCATCCAGGTCTAATGCCACATGTGCCATCCAACACTTAGTGTCGCGTGCATCCCCAGGCACACCCATCCAGATCATCGTCATATACTCTCAGCAAGTTCAATCCCTGCATCACAATCTCACTCCTCAGGGAGCCCAGTCTCCGGTGATGGTTTTACTCCCCCATGGAGACGCATTCCCTGACCACCGCCACGGTCCATATCATATGATCTTAAACTGCACTGCCATGGTCTAGGTGCACGACCTTAAACTGCATGGTCCAAACTATATGACCTTAAACTATAGCGGAGGTCTAGTTGCAGGACCTTAAATAACAAAGTCCTTGTCACATGACTCTAAACATACAACCATGGTCCAATTGTGCGACCTTAAACCATAGTGCATGTCCTGGCCACATGACGATAAAAGGCCTAACACCATGGTATAAACTATAGGACCCTAAACTGTAGCAGAGGTCTAGTTGAACGACTACAAACTGCATGGTTCTAGCTGTATGACTTTAAACTGCATAGCCATGGTCTGAGCTACAAGACCCTAAAACTGTAACGCACGGTGTCCAATGATAGACAACCTATTCTTCACTAAGATACATCTCATCAAAACCCCTAGTGGAGTTAGAGGTATGCAAGGGTCGTACCAAACCCCATCATCCCCAGGACGTTAGAGCCATTCTTATCCCTTCAACCCACGGTGGGGTTCATTGATGCTCTGGCCTGTCAGAGTTCCGTGCACACCGATATTCATTATCCCCGTGGAGTCACACTGGCCCTCCTAATCCCCAGTGAAGCCTCTCATGCTTACCACTCCTTGTAAGGTCACCACCTTCATGTACATCTCTTCACATGTGTATAACATTAACTAGATCTATCCCCAGGGAGTCAGATTGCTATCCACATACCTACCCCCCATACATCCCTACTAACATGGTCACTCTTACTCAATCCATGCTTCATGACCCTAAACTGCATAGCCATGGTCCAGACTATATGACCATAAACAATAGCGGAGGTCTAGTTGCATGACCTTAAACTGCATGGTCCTAGTTGCATGACTTTAACATGCATAACTATGGTCCAAGCTATGCGAGCTTAAATCATAGTGCACGTCCTAGCCGCATGACGTTAAACTGCTTTGCCCAGGCCTAAAAGGCATAACCTTAAAACATGCCCCTGTTAGCTGCACACCCCTTTCACGTGCATCTTTGTTCATGCTTTCTATAACTGACCTATTCGTGTGCACAAACCCTCTCCTTCCCTGTAAGCCTTACTCAGATGCACATGCCCTTTACGTGCATCTCCACGCATGCTTTCTCGAGCCGGCCCATTCATGTGCGCAGGCCACCTTCACCATCTTTCATCATTCCCCATTGAGTCTTACCCATGCTCACCAAACGGCAAGCGATCTCGTCATTCACCCACCATCCATTCAACTCTCTCCGGGCAACTTCATGCCATCTTCCCAAGTGAGTCAAAGTCATCACCAAACTCACTCTATGGCCTCTACAGATTGCCATTCCTTACCACTGCGGTCCAGCTGTATGACCTAAAACTATATTGTACATCCTGACCGCATCACATTAAAAGGCTTCGCATAGGTATCGCAGGCATGACCCTAAAACACGCTTCATACAAAACCGAGCATGGTGTACACCTGGTAAAGGGAAAGCTATAAGTAAAAATGACGAGCGAGCATGGTCACGAAACCATTAGTAAGACAGTTATGTGGGAAAAGAAACCCAAGCACCATGAAAATCCCAAAGGGAACCATGAGCAAAAATGGATGAAAAGGATGGACATGACCGCAAGGTCATGAGTAAAAGAGCTTAGAAATAACGAAAGTTGGTGAAAACGGTCTTCACAGTGCCACTTCCCCTGTTCAAGTGAAAACTCGCGAAAGGGTGCTTGGATCGACAAAAGCAAGTTTACGTACTTCTACAGCCTTAGATACACCTCAGTTTCATGGCTCATCAGGGAGTGAGAATCGTATAAGATCTCCCCAGTTTCAGGGCTCATCAGGGAGTGAGAGCCGCATAAGATCTCCCCAGTTTTATGGCTCATCAGGGTGGGAGAGCGGCATAAGATCTCCCCGATTTTGTGGCTCATTAAGGAGTGAGAGCCTCATAAGATCTCCCAAGTTTTAGGGCTCATCAGGGAGGGAGAGCTACAAAAGATCTCCCCAGTTTTATGGCTCATCAGGGAGTGAGAGCCGCATAAGATCTCTGCAGTTTCATGGCTCATAAGGGAGTGAGAGCCGCATAAGATCTTCCCAGTTTCATGGCTCATCAGGGATTGAGGGCCGCATAAGATCTCCTCGGTTTCAATGGCTCATCAAGAGGTGAGAGTCGCATAAGATCCCTCGCACTTCAACAACATGGCTCATCAGGAAGTGAGAGCCGCATAAGATCTTCCAACGACAAAACGAGTCCTTGAGGGTGAGGACGATGACCAAAAGATCCCTTTGGAAATTCTAAGAGCCATCATGAAGGTAAGAAACTGACAAAGCCAGGGTCTAACCTTGCACAGGCTTCAGGGTAGTCTTCGCCAAACGCCCTAGCCTACATGGCACCAAACTTTCAGGTTGAGTCAGAAGTCCCTGACTGGATCCCGCTAAGTGGAATCTACAGGAGATACCTTGAGCATCAAAAGCAAACCTAGTGTAGCAGTGAACAATGCCCATCGAAGGCCTCACACTCCAGAGCCACATAGTCCCTTGAGGGTGAGGACTTTGGCAAGATCCCTCAAACTTTCTAAATGATTTCACTTCTCGATTTTCTCGAAGCGCAACATTTGGCGGGGCATTCTGTTGGAAGATATTTTTCATCAACATGGGGCCCTCACTCAATAATGGCCTAACAAGTAGTGGAAATTTTGACAGTATCAGAATAGCCCCATCACTGGCTCTTCATGAGGTCTCTTAAAAGTATCCTGCTAAGTTTCGTCGCATTCCGACATGTCTAAGGCAGTGCAGACTAAGAAACAGTTCTGAAACCACCGCTATTGGATTCGGCATGGTTGAAAGCCCCCAAGGGTCAAATTTTAACTCAAACAAAAATTTCAAGAAGAAATTATAAGCGAAAGAGTAAAACATGAGGAGCCACATGCTATTCCCATGCAGCCACCCTGCAACACTACCCCATTGAAGGGATAGTCACGAATAATGACTTTCGACAGTCATATCTCACTCATCCCAGGTCGGATCACGTTCAAATTTGGTGAGCATGTTCGTCGTGTCAAGAAGAGTGATTCGATATGTAGAACGCCCCATCACGATAACTGAGCATGAAGAAAAACTAGAGAGAAGTTATTGATTCGTGAAGAAAGTACAGAAAATTCAGCAGCACTGTGCCTCGCTCGAGCAGCCGAATCATGCTACTCGCAGCCCTACACAAAAACAATCATCTTACAATCAATTGAGCATCAGAACAGCCTCGAATCAGCCATTAAAGATCACACAAGTTCTAGGGCAACAAAGGGACTGTTCTGAAATTCCACAACTTATTAGGAAGGGGCAAATCTATCATTTTGCACCCTATTTTCTAATTTCTTTTAATTGAATTTAATCTTAATTTCCAACAATTAGGTTTACTTTTGATCATCCACCCATGTTTGGGGCACACTTCTATATATACGTACCATCATTGTACGCAGAAAGAGACAGACACACACACACAGGAGTCATCTCCTTGCAAAAGAGAGAGTTTTCACTTAATACAAGTTTCTCTTTCTTACCATTGTTGTGTCACGTTTGAGAGAGAGAGTGAGGTAAGAGAAAGTTATGACTAGTACCCCTAGGTTTGAGGTAAACCTTCTCTTTCTTCTTTTTCTTTTCTTTTTCTCTCTCTCTTCTCCCCTCTCTTCTCCCTCTTCTTCGCCTGAGTTCCCTGCAAAGGTCATGCACGGCAGTGGCAACGCCATGCATACCTCTCCCTTAGTCTCACAGGTCGCACAAGGTGATGGAAATTCCATGCGCGAGTCTCCATTCCCTTCTATTTGTCAGTATCTTTCTTCTAGTGAGGTCTATAGACGGCACTGCCCATCGCCGCCCACAGATGTAGTTTTGATGTCTCGATGAAGAACCCAGACGGAAAAGTTTGTTGTCGCTTGCAGGGGTCTTCCCCTGTTGTGCGTTTAGTATAGACGGTGATACCTATCGTAGCCCGCTAGAGGCTCCGGCAACACCCATCACTGTCTGCAAGCTTCCTCCGCGTGTCTGGTGCTCATCGCTGTTCTCCCTGCCTCCCATGGCTATCGTCGTGCGACCTAAGAGAAACTATTGACGTGTGCCCCGCCAGGAGTTAGCACTATTCTCAAAGGGTGTGTTGTCTCCTCGCTTGCCAACGACAATGTCTATTAACGTCTGGATTTCTCTTCTCTTTGTCGTCTCTCTCTTATCTCTTCATCCCTTTCTCTTCTCACTTGACTGAGGGTAGACTTAGCTTAGCACCGCCGTGTCGAACTCGATTTCAAGTAGTATTGCCGCTGTTCTGGTCCTGTGAACCATGCCCATCTTGCTACCACTCCGAGTCGGTAACTTCTGGTCATCATGCTAGTCTCACCCCTCCATCAAGCTCTTTTCTCTTTTCTGTCTTTCATCGAACCTTGCACTTCGTCACCTTATCATATGAGCATGCATTGCCTTAAGACAAGTGTGGGTCCCTCTCACTTGTGTTGTGGAGAAAAACAAGAGGATTACAGGTCAAGGGAGGCGATTCCGAACCAGCTCAAGTAGCAGGGGGCTTTATTCATGATCTAAGAGGGCACCCACACGAGCTAGCCCGGGTAAGTCCTGAACTTACCTCAAATTCCTCTCTCATCTGTTGGTATACCTACCTTTAACCTAGAGCAAAGTTCTAAGAGAGCGATCTTAAATCTCGAGTTCACCAGAAACCCGAGATACGTGCCACCAAATCATCTAGATCCGAAAGGTGAGATCGAGGCACCTAACTACTCGGTCTTTTTAACAAATGTTAGGATCACGACCTTGCCAGTCTTTTCAAATCTCGCTCTGTTGTCACGTCTACCTCTTCAAGTCAAATGTTGGCTTCCTCTCCTTCGGTCATCATGAGAGGGAAGATATGAGCAAGTCCTTCGCAGTCAAAAGTTATGTTTTGTGGATCAACTAATATCAAAAGCTTGTCTTCATCTACTCCCATTGCCCCAGTGCAAGATATCATTGGAGAAGTTGTTGACAAGATATCTTGAAGGCTGGGCAGCGAGCTACTGCCAATCGCATTAAATATTGTTCGCACCATATTGGCACTCATCTTCCTTTGAAGTGTACTAATCAAAGAGGGATATTTGAGAATCAACTCCATGAGGCCCTCGGGATCCCTAGCAACTGCGATCAGAGCCCCTACAAGATCATTCTTTAGCACTTCAGAAGCGTCAACTACGTTTGATGCCTTGGGAGTCTTGGCCTCGACCTTTCTAGACTTAGTATCTTGGAGATGAGACGCAGGAGCAGAAGTCCCAGTGTTCTTCATGGCCACAATAGCGCCATCTTTTTGAGCTTCTTGCTGCACTTCAGCATCAGGTGTTACAGTTGGTGGGGGTGGAAGCCCCGACGCAGGCGGATTAGCATAGGAGAACTCGCCTTTATCTAACTTGCCATAAACAATGGTCAGCTCTACATCCACATCTGCTTGGGTAAGGAATGACACAGTTGACGATGCCACCGCCAACATAGCAACCACAATAGAAGAGTCAACAGCCGAAGGATCTTTCTCCATGATACATACTTTTCCTTTTTCCTTCCTTAACTCATCCAGAGCATGTTCAGCTTCTAGAGTAGGACTTTTTGTCCTATTAGGACCACAAGAAGAGCTTTCGCGGGCTGGATCATGCCCCTTTAACTTGTCAATAAGACCCTCTTTTAGATTAGAAGCAATCGACTGCCCCATCTTCTAACTGGTAGAAGGAGAATTCTCTTTAGGAGCCTCTGATTTCAAAACCAGAGAATCTGGAGAGGCAGAGAGTCTATCTGAATGATCTTTGACTTTACTGACTTCCTAGCCTTCGTCGTTTGACGAAGCTCCAACCTAGAAGACGCCTCCCTGGCCACAAAAATTCGCGTACTTTTATTGGGAACAATTAAGGCTAAAGACGTTGACGATGGAGGAGTAGCAGATGCTTTAGCAACTTCTTCATGAGAGCCTGAGCTCTTGGTATTCTTGGAAGGCCTCTTCAAACGTGATTGCAGGGGAGCAAAATAGTTTGCCTTCCTCTTGCCCTGAGAATCCGAATTAGCTGCCCCCAGTGCCTCCCACATAGCTGCTTCTAATCTAAAGGCCTCCTCAACCAATGGGATAACATCATGAACTACTTCTGATCCATGATCTACTGCTTTCGGGCTCATGTTACGATCCCCAATGGGTTCTATTTGACAATATGAGAGGGATAATGACCTCTCTTGGCTTGCTTTACTACTAGCTTCCTCTAATGGAAGAAGGGCTTGACCCCTCTTTCTCCTTCTCTTTCTTTCGCCCAGATGAAGACTCGCTTGATGAAGCCGCTTAACCCTTGCACGACTTCTCTCTCTTAGAATCAACCACTAAAATAGGGGCCTAGCGATGCTCATCAGATACTTTTATCTTCTCATAGTCCTAGGATTGATGAGAGTGTCCTAAGGTCTTCATTTTAAGGGCCAGTAGTTCATCAAGGTGTTGATAGAATGACGCTCGAACCTCCCTAATCACCCCTCCTGAAGCAATCGCACTCTTTGGATGGTTGACGCTTTTCATGTTCCATCCCTCAACGAAGCGCAATCCAGTTACCTAGCACACCAAAACTCTGTCAAATTTTGATTTGAAGAGAGTACGAGAGGTTCCATCTTCTCGAAAGTTTAGCATACCATTGATAGGCCCCTGAATGAAACCCCACTGGTATTCATGATACCAAGAGCAATAGCTCTGAGTCATGAAAACTTTCCGACGATTGCTAAGGATGATGAACCTACAAGACTGACCCAACAGGGTACTGGAATCCCATGCTGACTTCACTTGGAGGTTCGACCAGCACCCATGCCTAGTGAAGTTGTAGAAGATGGGACAATGCTGGTCCATCCGATGTTGCTTCACGAAGCGATGTGGGTTGTAGGGTTCAACGAAGCGATGCGGGTTGTAGGGTTCAACAAACCGATGGTTGCCCACTCTCAGACGAAGTAAGGATGCTCGGATGTTCCCAATCAGTGGTTGGGGTCCTCTCGACCCCAAGTGCATATTCGTCCATGAAAAGGCCTTCCCGGGTATCCCCAATGGGAAAGGGCATGAGCCGAAGGAAGTTGTCTTCCCAGAACAATCGTCGTGCTTGAACAGGCAAGTGGAAGACTGCCCTGCTTCCCATTAGGCAATGCCAAAAGGGGAAGGTGTCAACTTTAGTGTCTAAAGAATACTTGTAGGTGCCCGAAAAATAAGCTCCAAGCCACCCATAAATTTAGTGGATGGAAAATGGATTCTGGATGCCCCCAAAACATTCTCAGTATTCGTCGCAGATGTCAGCCCATTATAGATGCTACATAGCACGGGCTTTCATTTTCAGAAAGTCTAGGACCTATAGAAACTTCATCCGGGTCTCATGACATGACATATAACATTGCATTTAAATAGTGGGGCCGTGCTACCCTGAACACCTAGTTTTGAGTGCATTCTGAACATAAATACTTTATTATTTTTAAGGACAAATCTAAATAGAACTCCATCAACTATTTGCAAAAATTACTGAAGTCCAAGGCTTGCATGTGGAACCAAATTCTACTGCAACATCGCAAACATACCAAGAATGTGATGACAAAGTGCATGAATGAAGCTCATTCATTTTACAAAAAAAAAAAAAAAAAACAAAAGAACAAACAACTTATATTGTGGATACCCAGTCTTCTCCCATAATTAGTAGTATGCAATATTTAGATTGCAGCAAATGTCTGAAGAGAAAGGAAGAAAACACAAAAGAAAAAAACAACTTATATTGTGGATGACCCAGTCTTCTCCCATAATTAGTAGTATGCAATATTTAGATTCCAGCAAATGTCTGAAGAGCATTGTCCTTGAGTCCACTATCCTTGTAGAAGTAGTTAAGGTAGTCCAAGAAAATGAATGGTTTGTAGGCCAAGGGGTGCTTTTCATCGACGAGGTTTGTAGGTACCTCTACCAACATTCCATCTCGGGGTGTAGAAAACAATCCACACGAAAACCTTGTTTTATCTCCCTTCATCATCACACGATGTTGTGCAGCATGCAATCTATTGTTACTCCACGCCTGAAATAAAGATGATATTTCCCCATACATTTTTATAATATTAATAAAAAAGAACAGATAAAAAGCCCAGTATATATTTTCTATCTTGAATAATACAGGGAGAGAACAAATTGAATTTAGGATTCTTATTTTAAATTTATTGACAATAAGATGCACTTACAAATATATCCGTTATATTTTGCATTATTACTGATATGAATAGTTTCCGTTATTACATGTCTATCCGTTTTTCACCTTTCATAACATAAATTTTAAAAAAAGATGACTTTAGCCTTTTTCGGGTGTTGAACAATCGAATTGAAAGATTTTTTGGATGTTCAACATCCGAATTCAATGTATTTTTTATTGTTGAACAATATCATATTTCAGAAAGCTTGCATTGCCAACATCCGAAAATGTAATTGTAAAATTCCAAAAAACCTTAAGGAGGGTAAAGTCATATTTTTTAAAAAATTACGTTATAAAAGGTAAAAGAATGACAGACATGTAATAACAAAAACTATTTGGTGAATCCGTAATAACGCAAAGTATAACAAATATGTATGTAATTTTCCCTATTTATAATTTTAAATTGATTTAGAGATCCACTCATCATTCAAAATGTCAAAAGAATCTTCTTAAATTTGAAATTGAGTTTTGGTTGGATTTTGAAAAAACAAAAATGCCCTTCTTCAAATACATGAATTAATTATACTCAAAAGTCATTTTTCAAAACACAAGGGTATGTTAGGGTCAAATATTTTGGAGTAGTAAAAACTTGGCTTTACAAAGCCCAACAAAATTTTTCAACGCAAAAGAATATATATATCTATATATATCTATATATATATATATATATATATTCGTGTTTGGAAGAGACCGTTTTGACCATATCTAGGATTCAAATAGAAATTTTTATTTTTGGATTGATTATTGCGATGACAAGAGTGTGTGTGCAAAATTTTGGGTCATACAAATAACACAAACATAGTTTTCAAGTAGTGTCGTTGCATTATACTATGATACAACCGTAGTATGAAATCGCCACCCTAATATATGTATATATATATATATATATATATATATATATATATATATATATATAGGGTACGGTTTTTATAAGGTTGCAACCTTAAACAATCCAATTAAGGTGCACCTTAAAATTTTATCATAACATGTAATTTTGTTCTAACAAATTCTTAGTATTATCTTAAAATCTATTTTCATAACTAATTAGAAAATTTTAAATTAAAAAATGGTTTAAAACCAAGTAGATCTATAAATATATGAAAATCTTGAAAATGGACAGTCTACATGATGTGTTGCAAGAAGCACAATTTCCGAGACTTAAAAACAAATTTTTTTTTCATATTCATACATCTCGATCTCGATATGATCGATTAGAGGGTTATATCAACATTAAAACAACATTTTCGATAGATTTTTGAAGTGCATCTATGATTCTACATCTTAAGGTTGCAACATTATATAAACTTTTCCCATATATACATATATATATATATATATATATATATATATATATATATATATATATATATATATATATATATATATATATATATAAGTGGATTCTGTATGCCGACTCGCTGACCGCTACAATAAACGCCAATGGCCCAGAATCAATCTGGGTAGATCTGACGGTCATAACCTTATTTTGTGTTTGAATTTTAATTTTTTTCTACAAATCCAAATCACTTGAAATTTTACGAGTGTCTTCTACTAGTCAAGGCGCACCTAATAAAAATATAAAAAAATAATTCGAAAAACAAAAATTGACCAAAATACCTCTGAAATATTTTAGTGGTATTTTGGTCAATTTATTTCATGTAAAATATTTTTTTGATATTTTTGGTAGATGCGCATATTTTTGAAGAAAACACACCTAAAATTTCAATTAATTTGGATTTGTAGAAAAAAATTAAAATTCAAACACTACCGGACATCCGTAATCGTCCGAACGGCCCAAATTCAATCTGGACCGTGGGCGTTTGCTATAGCAGTACGCCCATGGGCGTACGTAATCTTTTTCATATATATATATATATATATATATATATATATATATATATATATATATATATATATATATATATATATATATATATATATATATATATATATATATTAGGAATCTCAAACATACCCGTCCAATTGTACACACTAGTCCGAGAGCAAAGTAAGCTATAATCCATAGGATCATCATCATCCATCGAAATCGTAGATAGAGAGGCAGCAAACCCTGCTCTAATTCATTCCTCTCTTTGAATCGTTATCCACATGATTTCCCTAGATGTTGCTGACAAGTATGATGGTTTTTATGGCTATTAAAATTAGGGTGTGGTTTGTATAGAGCCGAGGCTCAAAACAATCAAATTAGAGCTAACCTTTAAATGGTGTTGAGAAATGTGGTTCAATACTGAAAATCTTTGTGTTAGCCTTAAAATATATATATTTTTTTAATTAAAAAAATTTAAAGCTTCAAAAATAGCGCGGATCGAGCAGATCTATAAAAATTTAAAAATCTAAAAAATTAACGGTCGAAAAATACGTTACAAGATACACTATTTCTAAAATTTGAAATCCATTTTCTTCTCATGTCCATGCATCTTGATGTCGAGATGATGAACTTGAATATATTTGGACAACAAAACTATCTCTTCTAGTTAAAATTTTGAAGTGGGCTTTAATTTGATTGTTTAGAGCCATGGCTCTATATAAACTTTTTCCTTAAAATTATAGTGTACGTTTTCAATCATTATCTTGTGGCTTATTCGTAACATTGTCAATTCATGGTTATATATGCATAGAAAACCCATATTTGAAAATCACTGCAAAATAATTTTGAAGATTGGGGAATCACCAGAATCATAAGCTTTATTAACATTTATTGAAATGATTGATGGTGATGGAAGCAAAGATGTCGATACTAACAGGGAGATGCCATGTTCTTGTGCTTCTATCTTTTATCTCCATCACCATCCTCATCAGTGTAAGGAACACTGATGTTTTATGGATTTATGTTCTTTCAAACTCCATAAGAGAACAGTAAAATTTCCCTATGCTTAAGTAGCTGCAGATTATTCTTACCATGAAGGACTGACCAATGAAGACAACAAAGGATTGAGGAGAAGGGGCTATGGGGATCCAAGTCTTTTCATCTTTAGAGAGAACTTCGAGGCCGGAGACATTGTCTTGAAAGACCAGTGTAATGAAGTTCTTGTCAGTGTGAGGGCTGAGTCCTAGAGCCGACTGGGGGGGCAAAGGTGCATCATACTTCATAACTCTGAACACCGCAGTGCTACTCTTTACATGTGATTCATAGAGATCTAGGGCATCCAGTCCCTCCATTATCATCCTCCTAATCAGCCCCTCCACTTCCCACACTTCCTTGATGAATGAATTCACGGTTTCGCTGTCAAGCAAAAAGAAAGATGAATTACAATAAGATTGAAGGGAAACTATCATCACATCCAAAGTGTTCCGACTACTTGGAAGAGTCCATTCGGACTCAGCCGAGTCACTCGACCTCAGTTGAGACCTGAGGCAGGTGCACTCCCTACAATTGTTTTGTTTGTAAAGAAAAATGCCTTTGGCCGCATTTATGGTTGTTGGGGCTATATATATATATATATAGGTTATGTTAAGGTACTCATATAAATGGGTATTTTATTTATGTACTCAACTTTTTTCGACATTCATTTACCGTTGTTTTGTAATACAAATGTTTTTTTAGTAATGCCACTTTTTACAATTAGAAGTGTTAGGATAAGTATTTAGTGTGATTTATTAATGGTTTTAAAATATATTAGTGCTCCATGTGGGTGATGTCACGATGATATCATCCTCCATTATAAATAATAAATGATTTTCTTTCTATCAAAAATTTCAAATTTTCCTTTATTTAATTATTTGAAATAATCCTAAGTAAAACATTACTATGTAGTAGAATAGAGGCATTGAGCATTCAAAAATATTGAATACATTAAGTAAATACTCAAATTAGTTACTTAGATCGCCCAAATAACTCAAGTTAGTTACTCAAGATTGCCTGAATAACTCACCTTGGTGAAAGAGTGAGCTCCTTGGCCGAAGAGAGTCCCAATACCTTACATGGAAAGATGATAGTTTAGGCAGAGGACACCACTCCACTAAGTGATGAATACTGATGGAGAGATCAATTCTACAGTAATAATAAATTAACAATGAAAGGATACTAATGACGGGGCAAATTAGGTCATTCGCTTTATTAAATCTTCCACCCTCCATTTCTGATGCGTCCACTCAAAACAATGACGGCAATGTAAAATCATTGCCTCATCCTCGAATGATGGATGGTGATATAGCAGGTGTCACACTACTAAGACCCGACCATTTCTGCCCAGCGCTCTCTTTGTCACCGATCATCTGCTCAATGCGCGGTGATAATATCTACGACTATGGTTTTTTTTTAAGAGGTGCAAGTACGACCTCTTATATTATAGTATGGGTGAGATGGGGCAAATACCAGAGTTTTATCTACCCTTTACGTGGTTATCAAACACTCCCTTAGAGTAGGTTAGAAGGGGCAAATACCTTATTTTAATCCGAATTCTTGGCCTACACCAGTTTCATTGGACTTGGATCATTAAGGGAAAGATTCTTGACCAGAAAAGGTTTACATAAGATGCCAACTTATTGAAATAAGGTGCATTTCAAAATTTCTCTAGAAGAGAGTATTTTATCAATAGAAAATCTTCTGATTGATCATCTCGACCATGAAATATATGGGTATGAAGAAAAAATAATTTTCAGGTTTTCAAAATGGTATATTGTAACAAACTATTTAAACCATGTATTTTCAAAATTTTCAAAATTTTTATAGATCTGCTCGATCTGTGCTCTTTTTAGAATTTTAAATGTCCTGACTAATAGAGTTTCAATCTATCATAGGTTTCTCGCAACGAAACTACATTTTCAGTTAGACAAAATTTAAGGGTGCTCCTTATTACTAGAGTCAAAGAGAGTGCCTCATATAAACGTCATCATTCCTAAGGTTAAGAAATAGGAAAACTAAGGGTTTCCTAGGTTCCCTACATCACAGCCCCACCAGGCCAGGTTGCCAGTCCCCTGGATCCCTGGTGGAAGCGACCCCCAACACTCCACATAGAAAACACCCACTTATCCAAAGAAATTCTATTTGCGTAAACCTGTGTCGTCTAGTGGAGCCACATCATCTTTGCCAGATTTCATGCCTTGCTAAACGGCACCAATTCATCTACTTTTATTAGGAAATTAAGGAAACCTTACAAAGTCTAAACTCTAGGTCAAGACAAATAAATTATCTAATTACCCTATTGATCTTTAATTAAGCATTTTATTTTGGAAGTGGCACAACAACTTGACGTTAGATTTAAATAGAAAAATGACAACACTATGCTTTCTTAACAAGAGACCATCCCAACTACGTAAGTTTATTAGGGCTGGCAATGGGCCGGAGTCAGAAGCATTAATCCTTAAAGGGCTAGATTAGGCCAGGCCTAGCGCTAAAAGGACCAAAGACACCTTGGCTCAGGCCAAGTCTCGGCCCGGACCTAGCAAAGGCACCCTAGCCCAAGCCCAACCCTAGCTATACCCTAAAAAATTAAAACCTAAAAAGCCAGGATGGTAGAGAGAGATGGAGAGGGGTCAATGTCAAAGGAAACAAGAACCGTTGGAGAGAGAGCATCGATTGTAGAGAGAGGGAAGACAAACTTGGCGTATTGTGGTGGAGAAATAAAGAAAAAAAAGGGATTGGGTAAACAAGACAAACCCAGCTAGACATGCCCAGGTCAAGTGGGACACCGGCAAGGTTTAGGCTTTTAATGAAGACAGCTCCCTCCACCTTCCTTCAAATTCTTTATTACCATCACATAAATATATATGTATTTTATTACAATCACTTAAATATATATGTATTTTATTGCCATGTACTAAATAAATATATAAGCGTACTACATATGATTAGCCCTAGGAAATAAATATATAAGTGGAGTAAGACATGTTAATGATTAGCCTTTAGAAAATACATTATAGTAGATATTTAGAG
This sequence comes from Amborella trichopoda, assembly GCF_054954075.1. Lineage (NCBI taxonomy): Eukaryota > Viridiplantae > Streptophyta > Magnoliopsida > Amborellales > Amborellaceae > Amborella > Amborella trichopoda. Next base: position 20,048,266 of record NC_142340.1, read on the forward strand.
ATAGAAAGAGTAAGGGTAGAGATGGCAATGGCCCTAGCTCGGACTCGGGTAACATTTTGTGGCCTAGACCGTACTTTTTTACGGCTAGCCGACCTGGTTGCTTGACCTATTGCTAGTCCTAAGAAAGGGAGAATGGAATCCATAAAGTCATTCATATAGGGCCCGGCCTTGCAGCCCTAATCCTTGTCCTTGAAGTTCCTAGCCAACTCAGACCAAGCCAAAGGGCCTTAGGCTTATGAAGACCGGGCCAGGCCAAATACAACTAAAAAACATTGAGTATGGACCCTAAGACCTTTTCAAAAATACAAAATTCTTCATTTATAGGTAAAAATTGCAAAGAAGATTGGGCAACATGTTTTTTTTTATTTTTTATGAAATTGTCCCTCAGTTTGAAGACATCATCGAACCGATTTTTAATATTTTCTTTCTTAATTTGATCATTAGCAAGGCACTACCCTAAAGCTTGGGCCACTAGCTTAGTAAAGAAAAACCTTAAAAAAAACAAAATAAAATAAAAAGCCCAGGATTCTTTTCTCAAATTGAGGTGCAATTTTAGAAAAAATAAAAAAAGGATTCTTTTCTCAAATTGAGGTGCAATTTTAAAAAAAATAAAACAATGAATTGATCGACCTCCCTTGTAACTTCTAACTACGAAGCATTTTGTATTTTAGAAAGAAAAACTTTATCCACATGCAAATCACTCAGAAAAGTTAAAAAAACAATAAGGAGAAAATGTTCCGAGTCCTGCTGCCCTAGTCCAAGCCTTGCCCGGCCTAGCCATCAGACTGCATTGTGTAGCTTGCACCCTAATTTTAGGATCAGGCCACCTGGCGGATCCTAACACCACACGTCAAAATGAGAAATGCAGGAATGGAATTTTTTTTTGGGCAAGTCGGAAGGGAATTACATATGGGTGTGGTTTCTATGAGGTCGCAACTTAAAACAATCCAACTACGACGCACCTCTAAATTTTATCATAATATATAATTATTGTGTCAAATTTTTTTAAAATTATTTTAAATTCTATTTTTAATTTAATTATAAAATTTTAAATTCAAAAAATAGTTAAAATCAAGTATAGAAATTATGAAAATAGATGGTCTAGATAATGTTTCCAAGATGCACTATTTCTTGCACTCAAAATCTTAATTTTTTTTCATATTCTTATATCTCGATATCGAGATGATCAATTAGGTGGTTTTTCGACATTAAAACAACCTTTTCCGTTAAAATTTTGAGGTGCATCTAAAATTCTACATTTTAATATATATATACACGGAGCCGAGGCTCTAAACAATCAAATTTGAGCCCACCTCAAAATTTCACTAGAAGTGGTTGTTTTCATGTCTAAATATCTTCAAATTAATCATCTCGACATCAAGATGCATGGACATGAGAAAAAAATAGATTTTAAGTTTTGGAAATAGTGTAGTAACGCAGTTTTTTACTATTAATTTTCAAGATTTTCAAGTGTTCATAAATCTTCATAAATCTGTCGATATATACTATTTTTGAAGCTTTAAAATTTATAAATAAATATGAAAATATATTTTAAGGCTATCACAAAGATTTCCAGTAGTGAAACCACATTTCTCGAGACTATTTGAAGGTTTGAAGGTAGGCTTTAATTTGATTGTTTAGAGCCTAGGATCTATATAAACCGCACCCATATATATATATATATATATATATATATATATATATATATATATATATATATAGTTTTGTTAAGCTACACCACTTCATATTGTATACCTTTAAAGTCCTCTAACATTTTTTTGATACTTAAATACTCTTATCCTATAGTATAGTAACTTTTTGTCAAGGGGTAGGTTAAGTAATTAGTCAAAGGTAAAGTAGAAATTCTTAATAGAAACAAAAACATTTATTAATAAAAGTGAATAATGAAATCACCGACATGGTGTGTGACATCACCCACAACATGTATGAATTGTTTTTTAACTACCAATATAATTCAACTATTTTTTTATAAAGATATCCATTCGACCTTTCTAAATGATAAAAAATGCCTCTACTAGTAAAATTTTCTATTACTGTACAATCTTTGTAAGTTTATGTATGTGATGTGCATGTGATGTGAAAAATCCTAAGAACACATGATATGTGCAGGGGTTAAAACGGTATCCGGGGTATTCTAGAAAGAGTAAACAAAAGTATTTGACTTTGTTTGATTATAAAAATGCAGGGATCCTTTAATTCTTAGAACATGGTATTCATATTTTAAAAAAAGGAATTATAAAGTATTGTGCAGGTATTGTCGAGCAAAATAATATAGTTAAAACATATTATAATTGGAATAGTCTGAATGTATATACATTGGGGTACGAGGAGGCAATTACGAAGTAATAAAAGATGCGTTGAGATGAGAAAGAAAAGGATGGAAAAAAAAGAGAATTTTATTTTATGATTATTATTAGATAAGTGAGGATTATATGCTCTAACCATTTTTTAAAAGAGTTAATTTTTTTTTATAGAGTTCGTTAGAATGAAAGCTGTGACTTTTAGCTGGAGCTCAATGGTACTACCACAATGTGACAAGGGAAAAAATGAATCGGAAAAGGAGAGAAAGAGGAAAATATTTGTCAAAAAAAAAACAAGAAAAGAAGAAGAAGCAAGAGAAAAGAAAATGAGGAGGAGAAAAATGAATGTAAGGCGGGATAGGAAATCGTAAGATAAAGACCAGCCTCGAAGAAAAATCATAGTAGTTGAGATGAGGAAGAAAGAAAAAATATTGATAGCAAAAATGAGAAGATATTGTAGAGACAAATGGAATTTAAAGGAGACCCAAATGAGATGAGAGAACCAAATGAAGAGAAGATTGCAAATGAAGGAAGAAGAGTAAGAATTTTTGTATTTTGTTTTAGAAAATATTATTTATAATTTTAATATATATCTCTTTTTGCCCCATAGTGTTTTAGATGATGTACTTTATCTTATCAGTAAGGAGTAAATATTGTCTTGAAAAATAAAGAGTAAATATTGTCTTGAAAAATTACCGATTGTGTTTGGGGTCAAAAAAATTCAAACTACCTTAGTTTCATTCAAAACTTAAATTTTATCCCATTTCGTACACACACACACACACACACACACACACACACACACACACACACATACACACACACATATATATATATATATATATATATATATATATATATATATGAGAAAAGCTTATATAAGGTTGCAACCTTAAAATGTAGAATCACAGATGTACCTCAAAAATATATGGAAAATGTAGTTTTAATGTTAAAAAAACACTCTAGTCAATCATCTCGACATCGAAATGTATGAATATGAAAAAAAAAAGTTTTTGAGTCACGGAAATAGTGCATCTTGGAACAATATATATATATATATATATCGCAATATATCATTTATTTATTTTTGGCTATGATTAGTAGAAAAAGTTATTGATTGATTAAATGCAAAGAGAGACAAAGGGAGAGAGAGATTGGGCTTCTTTGGGTTCTCGTCTGTCTTACCAGAATTGAAGATTTCCTTTAGGCCACATCAAATCGGTGAAGCTTTGCACTGATTCCTTCAAGTGTGCGTGCTCTATTCCTAGGCTCTCATACAAAGGAATAATATCTGATTTCCCAATATATCCAAAGTAAGGCTTTTCCGATACGTTCTTCACCTTAGTCTCGGTGGGGAGATTGAACAATTCAATCATGGAATCGAACAATTCGCCGCGAACTTGGTGCAAGACTCTTTCGTTGTATACAGCCTGAAAACAACCAAATTCTTCGCATGCCTGCAACACTTTACGGCGAACATCACAGACATCGCCTGAGAAATCAATCGTGGGAATCACGGTAGGGACTTCCAGACCCATTCTAAAATAATTTGAGCTTTGCTAGCTGAGGGAAGAGAGAGAGAGGGCCTCCTTTTTGGTTAAGAGAGAGGAGGTAGTTTTCCTTTTGGATTGATGGCTGTGTATATATATTCTGAAGAACCGCAGATGGGAGTACTCGGTGGAGGAGGGGAGAGGGAAACCAATATAATATAGCGTTGAAAACTAGGATATCATGTAAACGTGTGAAAAAGTATTTGAGTCGGAGGTTCAACTGTGTTATAGAGAGAGAGAGAGAGAGAGAGGGCAGTGGATTATGGAGTGAGGAGGATTCCCAGTGATGGTCAAAAATTTGTTCCCAGTCCCTTTCGGTGGATGCCCTCCCTGTCTTACATTAGAGGGACGAGCAAGTGGTTGCTGCTAGTAATTGGCTGCCGGCTTCATCATGTACTTGGAGAAGACGAGATATTCCTATCATTTGTTTTAGGGACATCCATGTTGTTATCTGAATATTTAAGGTTTATTTAAAAAGAGTAATCTTACATCCATGTATGTGAGACCTCAAAGGATTACCATTAAATTTGGTAAGATCTTTAAAAAAGTCAAGTCCCACACCCATGTGATAACTTTTTTATAGATCTGTGTTAAATTTAATGGTGATCTTTTAAAATCCTGCACACATGGATGTGAGAGGGTCTCATAGTATAATTACTCATTTAAACAATGTTCCAAAATTTTTAGATTTTACGTAGATATCTCTTTCTTCTAGCTTATTTTTTCCCAATATATCCTTAAATTAGGTAGGTCGTTAAATTTCAGAAACTAGTGTTCGGTATTGCAGTACCAAACATTTTCGTTGCTTTGATATAAGTCGGTATTAATTGTACAAAACAAGACTTTTTCATTAATATGTTGTTCAGTACTCTTAGTATTGAACAATGCATTGTAGAAACCCCTCTGAAGTTCTGGCTAATAGGATTCTTAGAAACCTGTAATTTTGAATCTAGGAGAACATTACAACTTAGTTGACTTAGAGTACTATTTTCCGTAGTTTAGCAATCCGAATTACCCAAAACCTATCTAAAGATCTTAAATTAGTAATCCTACATTCCCTTGAGGCTGATAAAAATAGGAGACCAACCTGGATGTTAGTCTGAAACCTTAAAACCTTAAAACCGACACCTTGAGGTTATAGATTCATGGACCCCTTAGCACATCCGAATTCACCCAAAAGTCTAATTTGTCGAGGAGGTCAAGACTTTTTTTTAAAGGTTCAAGACATATCCAAATGCGATATACAGTTACAAAGTTATTACCTCAGCAATATTGTTCATAAAACTAACATTATGGTCCCCGTGCTAGTGAAGTCGTATTGCGCATGGGCCATGCAAGTCGTGGCTCAGATCGCACTTTCGTGCTAGCCTAATGGCCCCGACCGCCTCTGAAACGTTCTAGAAGACTTTGAAGGCTAAATTTTTACCAAAACAAATAGGCTTTAAACTGTTAGATAAATCCAAATTTTTATAATTATAAAAGTTATTAAGATAACGCAAAACCAAATTTTAAAGTACCTCGGACTTCATTCTATATAAATTTCCCCCGAAAGTACCATAAAATTGTCTAAAGAATCTCCAAAAATCCATAAAACCCTAAAAACTCCCAAAAAATAAAAATAATTCCATAAAATCCAAAAAAAATGGAAATTTGTGAAAAATACTAGAAGCCCTATAATCTTAGGAAAAATCACACAAAATCTTTAAAAAATAGGGAAAATTCTTTGAAAAGCTCTGGAAACTCTAAAATCCTAAATAGCATTTATGAACTTTAGAACCTAGATTAAGGAAATTCCAGCCTAATTTCTCCAAATTTTCATAGCCATAGAGCTTCCAAATGAATTTCCCAACAAAAGAAAAAACAATCCAAAAAAATTCAAGGTGAGCACAAGAGTAGCCGGATTCGAGCCCAGAACCTCGGGTTTTAGGTCCCAAGTAAGTTTTCTCTCTTCTTTCTATTTATTTTGTTTATTTTATGTTTCTCTTTTGATTTATTTAGTATTTTTCCTTTTGATTTATTCAGTAAAGTTTAGCTTTTCTTAGCTTTTATAGGTTTATTTGGTGTGATATTTTAGCAAGCGCTGCCAACAGATTTAAAGGGGCCAGATTTGCATAAATTTTGAATCAGTAATTCCACCGGCTCCATCTTTATCAATCTATCAAGTTTTAACCACTTGGCATAGATTTGAGGAGATCTCATTAGCGATCTTTTCAAATCTGCGCATAAATAGTTTGGTGCCCACCATGGGGCTCTCGAGTTGCAATTTCACACCATCAAATTGAAAGAAGGACTCTTGTGATCTAGCCGGATTATATTTTCCTTTCTTTTTCTTCTTTTTCTTTTCTTTTTTTTTCTTCTTCTCAGCTTAGATCACTTATAAGTAGTCCTTTTATAATAAAACAACTTCAAATAAAATAAAAAAAAGAACACAACTAGGATCTCAAGAACTTGAAGCCATTCAAAAAACTTTTTTTCAATAACAAAGAAAAGATACAACCTATGCTTGGGAATAAAGAAAGCAATGAACAAATAAGCAAGAAACAAAAGAGGGTGTTAAATAATACCTTAACATGGCTTCTTACACCCCACATTGAGTCATCACCTTTCGATAGTGGGAGATCTAATGGTCAACCTTCAATCTCAACTGGGAAAGCAAGGTTTGGACAAGCCCCATCAATGGAACATGAACCCCTTTGATCACAAACTCAATAGCTTAGCTCCAATGTGAGATGAGAAATGATGAGAGACAAGAAAGCAACCATGAGAGAGATGGAGTGGGGCATGCCCCCTTTAGGGTTTCTTTAAGAGGAGAGGAGTTGCCAAGATGATAGAGAGACTTTGCTAGAGTGGGGCATGCCCCCAAGGTGATCAAGAGAGAGAGAGATGGAAATTCTAAGGAGTAGAGATTTGGGTAACGATCAACCTTTTTTTTATAGTGCTTGAACAAGATTAGGGTTTCTTACGGTTTTCCTTGGCTTGCCACTCAAGTAAGATTGAATATGCACCATTGAACTTCGGTGACTAGTAGGGTGAGAGATATGAACTCTCCATTCGATAGATGAGCCATCAACATTCTATGGAAGGAGCTAGAACAATTATCCCCCACATCCTAAATAATTTTCCCATCAATTCAAATAAGAAATTAATATATGATAATATTATACTTTCTTATTTCATGCATAAGCCTTTTCATACAAATGAAAATATCATTCAAAATTTTCTCAAGCCTAAGATTTCTTAGAACAACACAAACATATCTCTCAAGCTTTAGAGATAGATTACAAAAAATAGTAAGTGTCCTAAGTGGGGTGTCCCACCCATTGTGGCACCTATTGGGCCCTACGTAATTTTCTATGCTTGGCCCAAAAGTCCTATCGCGCCTTGGTTAGGTGCCTCGATCTCGCCTTCTCGGATCAGGTGATCGGGTGATACTATCTCGGGTTCAGAAGATCCGGGACCTGAGATCGCTCTGTCGGGAACCTTGTTCTAGAACAAAGGCAGGTATCCAACTAGTAAAAGAGGAATTTTTTATGTGAGGTGGGGACCAACGGCACGAAATTCGGTGACTTACTTGGGCTGACTCGTGTAGGCACCCTCTTAGATCACGACGGAAAGCCCCCCAGCTGCTTCAGCTGGTTTGGAATCGCCTCCCTTGACCTGCAATCTCCCTGTTTTCTGTAGAACACTACTATGGTTAATTTGCAAGACAAGTGGGCCAGAGGACCCACCCTTGTCTTAGGGAACTGCACATTCGTGTGGATAAGAATGTGAAAGGTTAGGGTGATGAAAGAGAAGAGAAAAGAATGAGGGAGAAGGCACGAGATGGCAGAGAGATAGATTCCTGACGACACTAGGTGTTGCCACCCACAACTGTGGAGTAACAATGTTGCAGCCCTTGGATGGCGCTAGACACTACTCCTCATGGCTAGACGGTGTGCAGCGAATTACGGACGACATTGGGCATCGCTGTTGGACAAAACGAGAAGGCAACACACCCCTACGTGGGTGGCGATAGCCTCTCGTCAAGTGCGTGGCGATAGCCAATTACGAAGCACATGACGATAGTTCTTTGTAAGGAACACGACGATAGGCGTGGGATGCAAAGGGGAACTTGCGGACGACGATGAGTAACAAGCGCATGAAGGAGGCTTATGGAAAGCGATAGGCACCGGGCGTGCGAAGGAAGCTCGCAGATGACGATAGGCACCGAGCTCACGAAGGAAGCTCGTGGATGGCGATAGGCATCGATCGTGTGAAGGAAGTTTGCGAACGACGATAGGCGTTTCCGCGACCTCTTGCGGGCGGCGATAAACATCGCCGTCTACGATAGGTGTACAACAGGGGGAGTCCCTTGTGGGTAGCAAATAGTTTTTTCGTCAGTGATCTTCACTGAGATGTCGAGGGCACATCTACGGATGACAATGAGCAGCGCCGTCTGCAGACCTTGTCAAGAGATAGAAACAAACAAAATAAGGGGAAAGAAACTCGTGCATGGTGCTGCCATCGCCATGAGCGACCTATGAGACCACAGGAGAGGCATGCACGGCACTGCCACTGCCATGCATGGCCTCTGAGAGGAGCTCAAATGAAGAAGAGGAACAAGAAAGAAAGGAAGAGAGAGAAGAAGAAAAGAAAGAGAAGAGAGAGAAATATTTACCTAGAGCCTAGGGGTACCGGTTCAAAAGTTTCTCTCACCTAACTCTCTCTCTCCAAATGTGACCCAACAATGAGAAGAAAGAGAAATTTTATTAAGTAAAACTCTCTTTTGGCAAAGGGTTGAGTCCTCATGCGTACAATGATGGTATGTGGCATATATAAAATTTTCCCCAAACATGGGTGGATTGATCAAAATTAAACCTAATTGCTGGAAATTAAGCTTTAACTGAATTAAAAGAAATTAGAAAATAGGGTAGAAAATGACAGATTTGCCCATTCCAAACAATTCACAAAATTTTAGCACAGTCCCTGTGTTGCCCTATAACATGTACGATTTTTCATGGATGATTTGAGATTATTCTGATGCCTGGTTGATCGAAAGATGATTGTTTTCTTGTAGGGCTCGGTAGAGCGATCGAATTGATACCAACTTCGAGCCACGGATCATATTTTTAGGACTCGATCATATGACTTGAAATTTGATTGAATTTTGAAACTTCAAATTGATAGTGTGCTTGTTCCTTGATTTTTTCTGTGATTTATTCACTGGATCACACTGAGCATGCCGTCATGATCGCGGGGCACCAAACGCAGCTCAATTCGGTGCTTAGACAAAGATTTTGCAACCTTGGAGTTTTGGTCAGAATTTGGAATTTCGGTGACAGAATTTGCAGTCCCTTCGTCGGCTTCGTGTGCAAAATCCGACCGTTCATCATGTACGGGGTTTAGACTAGAGGTATCCCTAAGCCTTACGCACGCGATGGAAGTGGGTTTACATAGATCGGGCTCGCGAGCAGCGTGCTTTGGCCACTCGAACGAGGTACGACGCTGCTAAATTTGTTGCACTTTCTTCACAGATCAGCAACTGCTCTCTAGCTTTTCTTCACGTTCGGGCGTCATCGCGGGGCATGCCACATATCAAAAAGCTCGTCTTGACGAGATGAACAAGCTCGCCAAATTTGGGCACGATCCGACTTGAGATGGGTGAGATATGAGCATCGAAAGTCACTATTCGTGATTGCCCCTTCAATGGAGTTGCGTTGCAGGGTAGCCGCATGGGAATAGCATGTGGCTCCTACTCTTTCACTCTTTTACCTATAACGTCTTCCTGGAGTGTTTGTTTAAGCTAAAATTTGACCCCTGGGGGTTTTCAACCGTTTCAGATCCAATGGCTGTGGTTCCACAACAAATTGAGATATTGAAAATGTAGCTCTAGTTATAGGGGTCAGTTTCAGGGTGCTTGAGGCTATTTTTGCCAAAACTATTTCTTAGTATGTACTACCTTGGACATGTTGGAATATGAAAAAAATTAGCAGGATACTTTTGAGAGTCCTTATGAAGATCTTGGCCAGTTTTGGGGATATTATGAGACTGTCGGAATTTCCACTGTATGTTAGGCTTTATTGACCGGGGACCCATGCTAATGAAAAATGTCTTCCAATAGGCCTCCCATGAAATTATAGTATTTTTATATTTTAGAAGAATATAAAATAATTATTTGAATATTATAAATCATTATAAAATCAATGTTTCTGTTTTTATTAATCTAATTTTGATAAATAAAATATCTAGAGATTTAGAAAAATTTAAACAACTCTAAAAAATCATATAATACTAAAATAAACAAAATTAAATACTTTGATGGGAAAAGGATCCATATGGTCTAGAAATCACTATGCACTAGGGCACTCCATCTCCAACTGTGGACTACAGACCACACATGATTTATCAAACTGACCTAGCATTGCCCTTGACCCACAGTCCATGCAGGGAATCATTAGTGGGTCACCAAAGTCTAGGCAAAGGGTAAGGGGTCGCAGTCCCAATATATGGATTTTAGGGTCCCCCAAGAGATGAAACCTAGTTCATTCTGACCTGATGCAATATATTGCTTGATGGAGCACAGGGGGTATCTCTCACACAAGCACACGCTTCACCCTGAAAGGTGGTTCGCTTTCTCGAAAACAGCTATCAATGTGCATGCCATGTTCTAGTATAAATGATTAGGCGTTGGCCCTGTCTCTCAAGGTCTCCATCACAAACAAAGACCACACAGTCTCTCAGCTCACTCTTCCTAACATACTCCAACCTCATCAACCCATCTAACCCTAATCGGTTTGTTTCTCTATGCCCAGGTAACTTGAATTTTTTCCAACCAGACTGACCTAACATGATTTTCCAAAAAAAAATTCCAAGAAAATAAGGTTCAAAATCATTACAAAAAACTCACAAATTTGACTTGTGGTGCTTCATGGACTGATTTTAATCGGTCCGACTCATTGTGCCAGATCAAAGCAGCTCATGCCCTTTTGCATGAGTCAAAGACACTTGCTGAGTACGAGTTGATTCGAATCAAACATTCTAGAGAGGCAGTGAGAAGCTCTTCTTATGGCCTGTTTTCCACTGGATTTAGTGCCCTGAGCTTTGTTTCGTGTTTTTTTTTTTTCTTTTTTTTTAAAAAGTTAAATTTTTCAGGATCCAAATCAATAAACATAATAAAAACAATTAGATTAGTAAATAAGTAGAAGAGTTTCTATTTTTTTTCATCTTAGGATAGCCTTGCTTTCATATTTCTTGTGCACCACACACTTTGCACCCACCATATGTATTTGTCTGTCACATAGAAGTCACACACGTAACAATTAAAAAATGGTTTTATTTCAAAGATTTCCTAAAACCCCAAATATCGACACTCCTAAGTTGTTAGAAATCATATTTTTTATTGCGGGGCAGTTGGGGATTGTGTAATATTCAAGCGAGTGCGCTTTTCCCCTAACATAAAAAACAACTCATGTATGGTAAGTCCTCGTCCTGGTATTCACTGGTAGGTTGGGTCTTACGTGGGCACCCACTAAGCCTACTCTGCTTTCAGCCTTTTAATTTGCAAGGAACTCCCAACCTGATCCTAATTTACCTATAGTCTACTGGGTCAAACAATTTTCTAGCTTTTCATGAGCCTCATGTGTGCGTTCTAGGCTAGAAACCATGTCTATAGTCTTAAATGAACTAGAAACCGAGTCCGGTGCTTCTCCCATGCCAAGGAAGCACATCTGGGGCCTACTTTCGACCCCAGTCAAAGAACAAGGTCAGGGTCCTCTCCATGCTCAAGACCAACACAGTCATGTAACTTGTTTGGCTGGCCGACCTCATCACAACATTGTGCCTCAACTACAGGCGGTTTCATCCCACTTACAATAAAACCAACCTCCTCTCATAGTGCCACAACACCAACAGGTGACCCACTCATTCCATGCAGCTCCTCCACCCTAATTGGTTGGTGTTGAATTTTTGCTTTCTTGAAAACGTTTTCACAAAACCACTGGTTCCCTCTTTTTGTTTAGAAAATGAGAAATTGTGTGTCGGGCTTCCTAGGGTGTGCGTGCATGTGCGCACATGGGTGACCTCAATGGCCGTTTAGATAAGGGTTATGCGGTGCGGTGAAATGGTTTGAATAAACAAAAGAAATGTGCAAGGTAAGGCTTACCTCACAGGGATGGGGTCAGATGCACCAGAGCAAGTGGCCCTCTTAAATTTTAGCTCCTTGGAGCGCCCGCGAAAAACCCCCAGACTTTTGTTCAGCTCTATTTGGAATCGATCTCTTCACAATCTTCGGCTCAGCTACGTGCACTTGTATAGTTTGGGTCGCGTGAACTCTTGGGCCTGTCTCTAGACTTAGAAAGGATGTGCTTGTATGTGAGATCTTGATTGGGTTAGAGGTAAGCCTAGGTTAAGTGGGTTGGTTGGGTTAGTCTAGGTGGGTTAAGGTTGGGGCATGTTAGGCTAAGATAGGATGGATTAGGACTAGATGGGTTAAGGTTGGGGCATGCTAGGCTAAGATAGGATGGATTAGGTTGGTTAGGCTAAACTAGATTGGGGGTTAAGGAACCACTCAATAAATTTGGAAGCCTTCCCACGTCACCTTCTGTAAGTGGCAATACTAGAGACACAACAAAAGCTATTAGGCAAGAGGCCTAAGTACCCTGCATTATACGTCAATTTTTAATTTTATGTATCCCCGAGGTGAATAAGGAGACAACCAGTAGTAACCTGGTCCCGCTGGTGCCAAAGAAGCTGCCAGATCACGGGAGCATTGCAGCAATTAGCCTAAAATTAGGCGACATCTGAGGCAGTGTCATAATGGCCTCAAATTGCTTGCGAGGGCAGTTTTGGATACCCTAAGGACACGCGTAAATTTTTTTCGTGTTCTGACAAGTTTTGATACGATCGAGACAAAACTTGGTTCCCAAATCCAGTTCCTCTCATGTTGAAAATGGATCCTATTATAACCCCATTGTATCTCCAAATAATACTAGACTACCTCTATTAGATCTGGAACATCGAAAACCCCATGTACCAAATTTCGGCTCAATCAGATGCTCCAGGACTATTTTGGGCCTAACTTACCATAATAGGGTGGGTTTTACACTATTGCGATGCAACCTTGATGAACCAGTTTCCATTAAATGGAAACTGTGTTTTCTCATTTCGGGATGATTTTTCAAATTCTCATAACTTTCTCAGTTTGATTCCAATTAAGCTCAAATTTGGACACAAGCTAGATCTCGATGTCCCGATCGTTTTAACATATAGCACGCGTCATGGCGTGGCTCGAAACGAAAGAATTTCTATAGAGAAGATGAGCTTGAAAGAATGAAAATTCAAAATTTATACAAGAGAACATCTTATTCATTGAGAGGCCATAGCTCAAAATCTCGGTATCGGATTGTCGAAAGTATGGGTCCGTTGCGACCGTGCTTCAAAGAGCTACTGACTGGTACAATTTTTATATATGATCGGAGGCCGGATGACACGAATTTTGAGGTCGAAAATGATAAACTTTTTAGATTGTCGGAATCCCATTTTTCTGCGACTTCCCAAAATTGGAATATGCTTAAACGAAGAGCTAAATGGACAAAATTTATTGCAAAATGATCGTGATAGTGTCCCTTTTGATTTGTGATTAAAATGAAGGCTTGGAACATCATAGATCATACCTAATTCCTAATCGACAAATTGTAAAGTTTATGGACTTGGCTGAATTTGCGTTTCATCTTAAAAAATCCGTAACAAGACGATCAAAGGGTATCAAACGTGCGCAAGAGATCTGGAATCAATTCTACAAGGATTGATCACTCGAATTACCACCATAGATGTCCAAAAAAGCTCTTGAGACATTGCGATAGCAAAAGGCACCTCATGGAGCGATGGTTTTGTCATTTGTTGAATAGTGCTTAGGGTATTTTGGTCATTTGGTCAAAAAATGGGATTAATATTTTAATTCATTAACTATGTATTTTTTGAAAATTTTGACTGTTTTCGAACATTCCACCCTTATTTAGTGGTTTCTCTAAATAAGGAAACCCAAGTAATTTGTAAAAAAGCTCCTTCATTTGTAATAGCTCTCTTGAGAAATCTTGAATTTGGAGTGAATTCTTGGCTTGTTGTTTTACTTTGCTTGCAAGTTCAAGACCAAGATGAGTGGAGAGAGAAACATTTACAAGAGAAAGAAAATACCCCTAGAGTGTCAAATTCCATACACCGTAGAGAACCATACACCTTAGCCTACACCCTACACCTCACCCTATACCATATGCCATAGGCCCTCATGGACCATAGCCTTCCATATACACCTTAAGTTCCCATGTACCACACCTCAACCCAACTATCTCATCATACACCTAAGCTTTGGGTACTAGTCTTGACCCACCAAGCCAAAGCCTCTGTCTCTAATGTGAATGCAAGGGGACCGAATGATGCGCAATTAGGCGCAAGCTTCTCCTAGGTCAACTCTCTCTCCTCTCTCATATCACTCTCTCTTCTTTCTTTCTCTCTCTCTCTTCTTTCCTTTCTTTCTCTTTATTTTCAATTTTTTCACATTCTCTCTCTCCTCTCTCTTTCTATGCCTCTCTCTTTCCTATACGGACTCAAGGCAGGTGCGAACACCCCTCCCCCTTTTTCTTTTTCTCTCTCCTCACTTACTCCCTCTTTCTCGTCTAAAGCCACAGACCAGTGCCTAAGGCAAACCCGACTTCTTTCTTTGTCTTTCTTCTCGTCTTATTCACTCCCTTTCTCATCAAGTGATGGACCTGTGCCTTAAGCGGGTCCGCTTAACTCGATCGCCCTCATCTCGTCCAGGACACACCTCGGTTCGCCCTTTTGCTCTCAGGCACCTTACACCCATCCGCTCTTTCACCAGCTCTAAACACCCATCAACCCCTTCACCATCTCTTAACCTCCATCCGCTTCTTCACCATATCTAAACCGCCATATGCGCCTTCACCATCTCTAAACAACCATCTGTGCCTTCACCATCTCCAAACCTCCATCTATGCATTCATCATATCTAAACACCCATCTGTGCATTCACCATCTCTAAACCTCCATCCGCCATAACATATACACCCCCATCCGTGCCTTTACCATCTCCAAACCTCCATCTGCACCTTTATCATCTCTAAACACCCCTCCATGCCTTCACCATCCCTGAACCTCCATCTGCCCTTACATCTACACCCCCATTTGCGCCCTTACACCTGCACCCTATCTGCCCCCTCTTCTCACCTACCCCTCCATTCATGCCCATAACACCGTCACTCCTCTTCGCCCCTACTTTCCCACCTTTATCTATCCTAACCCCTGTCCACCCACACTCTCCTACCCTCTCTCATTTTCCCTAACTCCATCTGCCCCTAGCACACACCAACCCTACACACCCCTATCTCTTCCTAACTCCATCTGCCCCTAGCATATCTTTACCCTTGCATGCCCCTATCACTTCCACACTTCCATCAGCACCTAGCCCATCGTAACTTCTATCCGCCCCCACCTCCTCATCACACTATCATCCCCTTTAGATCTCATTAACCCTTCTTTTATTATCTTCTTTCCAAATCATACCTTTTTGGTCTTCATTTTCTTTATTGTATTTTCATTTTTATAATTCTTCTCTCTCTATTTCTTTCTTTGTTGGTTTCTTCTTTCACTTCTTAAGCACTTGACTTGGGGTCGTCCTGAGATAGTTCCCTAGGGTTCTAATTCTTGGTTTAACCACCATCTTGTACAGTGAAGTCGGGTCGTAAGAGATACTTATTCTCATGCACTCGGTCACTCAGGTGGGGTCATCCTAAGTCAGCTTTCTTTAAAATTCTGACCCTTTTGCTACTCTAACCACCAAGTTACATAGTGTTCGGGTTCTAAGAAGCTTCTTTCTTTCTTCTCTCATTTGACCACTTTCGGGGGGCTCTTTGGTTTAGTGGTATAGTTATAGGCTCAATCCTATAACTCCACTTTCCAAACCCTTCGGGTACTAAGGCTTCAAGCTTGGTGCTTTCATTATCACCGGTAATACCTCTTAGGAGAGGTTACGCCGGGAGGCTGCCTGATTCTCTTTAGGTCACCTCTTTACTTCTCTTATCTTCTTCTTCTTCTCTCTTCCAAACCTTATTCACTAATTATTTTTCTTTTTTCTCTTCTCTCTCTTTCTTATCCCCTTAATCATTCTAACCCCAAATATAGAGTCACTCACCTATAAAATGGCACATCAGAGAGTACATTCTATCTAGAATTCATTAGCAATTTTAAATTGAGATTTGAGGTGAAGTATTGAGTTTCAAGAGGGAGTTGTGTCCAAACCACACTTCTGAATAGTTGAAGGGCTTTCGTTTATTCATCTAAGAGGCAAATAGTCTGGGCTTATCCCACAAACTCCCAAACCACGGTGAGGGAGGTGCTCGAGTCCATCTCTTCATCGTATTAAAATTTTCTCATAGTTGGACATACCTATCCGCACATGACTCATGAGCAGCACGCGTGCTTGTGAAGGTCAGGCAGTTGTTTGAGAGAAGCCCGAGAGAGGTGGATCTAGCCCCACCACCTGGCGACTCCACTTGGGATAAGCCACCCTATTGTTCGTTCGGTCTGCTCTCAAACACACATTTCATGTCACTCTCATATAAAAACTCCTATGAAGTCTAATTACTCCTCTCTTATTTGAATTGGGGACTTCATCGTCCCCACATTCATGAATGTACTTATGGGACGTAAGATTCTTCAATGTATTACTACCATGTATCTCTTGAGTGGTCTCGTTGACCCTAGCACCGGAGCTTAGGCTCAGGACAACTCGGGAAAGGGTAATCAAACCCCTTGTTCCTTCTTTACCACCATCAAAGGCAAGTCCATTGAGGTCAATTGCATGAGTGGTCTTAAAACCACCACCCTTCATGCTTACACTACTATTGGTAGACACCCTACTAGTCATAAGCTCAAAAGTGGTTCTAATACCACTCCCTCTCTTTATATGGTCAGTTCTTTTGAAACCACCACTTCAGTGGGTAACCACAAAGTAACCCCATCTTTACTTCACATAGATAATAATCGTACTCCACACACATAATGCTAGTGGTTTCACTGTTAGATCATCGCATTTTTATGGTTCCAAAGCCATTCGACACACTTAAACATGTCATGGAAAATGGCTCAGCCATTATTATGATGAAATGGGGCAAACATAAGCTCACCCCCGTCACTTCACTTGCTTTGGGTCTTTTAAGACTCGTACCCACTAAGAGTGGTTCTCAAGCCACTTGTGCATTGCATAGTAGTCATCCTGCTTGGGGCAATCCGTATACTGCACTCAAAAGAGCAGACGACCCATGAATCATTTAAGGGTCACGAACAAATATGCACATGCATGGAAATCAAGGTGGTTCTAAGACCATTGCAACTGCAAAGGTCGGCACTTCAAATGCCAGATCTCTCGCTTCACTCAGGGTTAGTTCCCAAGCCCACCCGCAACACTTCTATGGATATCGCTCACACTTGCAGGTCCAATGCTATTTCTGGTTTCAAGGGGAAAATCTAGCAATGCATGCTTCCTTCTACCTCAAAACCGATGACAACTTGGTACTCCATGAAGTTCCCTTCGAGTACTTGCTTGACCACTCATTCTCCTTCATATGTTCATGCTGGTCCTCGAGGCTGGACTCAGGACAAGATCGTTCCTTCAAGGCCAATGGAGCAGTCCCTCCCTTCTTCAAACATAACCAAGCTTGCAAGGTTGACCTAGAGTTCCCTACTTACAGGAAACCATACTTTAGCTGAATTGATTCACTTCACTCTAATCTCCTTCAGAAAGACCAATCAATCAGGGTGCCATATCCAACTCCAGTTCTGGGAATAGATTTACTAAATCTTGCTAATTAAACAGTAGAAGGGCATTAAGGTGCCACTCATAAAGAAGAAGTCGGAGTCTTCAACCTCATAAGACTTACTAAAGAAGAACATGTTTTACCCACTGAAAACTACAGTGAAACTTGAAATGAGTGGCATTATTCAATGCTCAGTTGTAGAAGTTCGAGAAGATGAACCCAGTTCGTCTGAACTACGGCCCTAAGGCTGTCTTGAGCCACAACAAAAGGAGATATGGCCCCAAGGTCGTCACGAGCCTATCAGGCTCGAGCCATGGCCCCAAGGCCGTCTTACACCATACTTATCGAAACTACAGCCCCAAGGTCGTCAAGAGCCCATAATTACCCAATCCTTAAGGCAATTCTATATCCATTTTGAGTAGTTTGAGATTTTATTACATAAATTGCCAGATAGAGGTACGAAGAGAACTAGAACTACATCCCCATCCGAGTCACTCAGCTCTGACAAACGAGTTGATGTGATGGTGGTAAGTCAGGATGGTGATGGTCCTGAAGACTCAATGGTAAATTTCAATGAAACTATAAACAACATACTGGACATGCTTAAAGGGATAGAAAATTCTCAACCAATCGGGTTATCTTCATACCAAGAAGTGAACTCTCCTCTTGATCTAGAATTTGAAGAAGAAGAGTGGAGACGTCAACCTCCTCCTATAGCTCCAACTTGAAGGCCTCTCATTCCCCAGTCTTTTTTGATGGTTAAACTAATGTAGCTTCTCAAATTATTTTCCCAGCAAGTACTTAAGAAGACATTCAAAATATGATCAATCGAATCATTCAAGGCTTACAAGCTTTAAATCCCCATGAAAATACTCACTACAGGAATCCTTACTCACCTTTCATTGATTAAGTCCCTTTTCCCTTTAGTTATTAGAAAGGAAAATCTCGTATTTGATGGCAGTGGCTCACCTCAACAACAGGTGGCAGACTTCGTGTCAGCATGTCAAGAGTCAACTTTTTACCCCAAACTGCTTCTTCGATAGTTTGTGGAAACTCTAGTCGGACCTTCCTTCAAATGGTATGTGTGCTTACCTCTAAATTCTTTTCATTCTTGGGAAGAAATGGAGCACCTGTTCTATAAATATTATTATGAAATGGAACAAGAAGTTAAGGCATAGAGCTTCTCACTAGGACTCAAGGAGTGAATGAAATGGTAAACGAGTACATTCAAAGATGGAGGGATCTCATAGTATACCAAAGTAACCCCATGCCTGAGATTGATGTGTACAAACATGGATTAGAAACATGAAGAAAGAAATCTCCCTTCATGTCGAAGCATCTATTCCCACCACTTTCTTGAAAATAATTTCAAAGGCAGTGAAAATGGAGAGTCTACTAAAACACCATGGTGAAACTCAGACTCTGACCTCAGGGGGAAGACAAGGTCGAAACATCACCAATAACATGTCGAACCCTCGTGCTGGCTAACACAAAAAGACAGTCAGTGTAACAGTTACTGCAACACCCTCTTTCCTAAACCTCCTACTAATGTCGCACCTCTCAAGACATTAGACACTTCGTAGGGAATAATACCATTCCGAGGTCAAGGGGAACCCCAACAACGACAATTCTACCCTCAGGCTTATAATAGGATGTCTCCACCACAAAATCTATACCAGCCCAATCTCTTTGAGCAAATATTGAACAAGCAATATAGTTTTAAAAAAGCCTGAATACCAATTCTCTTAAAAATACTGTTGGAACAGGGTATGATTAAATGTTATTGGAATAGGTGATAATAGTTCTTCCTAAACAAAGGAGACCAGACCAGGTGCGAATCACCAATCACAAGAATTATTGTGCTTACCATCGAATGTTGAGCCACCGTGTCCAAGATTGTTTTCATCTTAAAGACCATATCGAAGCTCTGATTCAAAAAGGACAAATTCATTTAGAAAATCTCAGAAAATATTTCGTGACTGTGGAAGCTTCGCACGTGGTTACCGTCAAAGAAGAACCACTGTAGACCTTGCAACCTGAGGAAGTACTATCGAATCTTCTTCCGGACCTTTTTGTAATGTTGGCATTAAAAGGGTTGATCACTCCACTCTATTCAAGATAACCCAAGAATTTGTTTTAGGGAATTGAAAATCTCTGGTGTCCATTTCACTAAGTATTGGGCCATGAAGTATCTTAGTGTTCGAGTTTTAGGACATTTATACAAGAGTCCATAGTTGAAAGATGAATTATTGTGAACATACCAATCTGAACTCATGAACCACCTAAATCAGTAACCCTAGAAAATGCACCAAGAAGCCTTCAAATTCTCACACTGAGAAGGAAGAAGAGAGAATGCAATGAGATGAGTTCAAAAAGGCAGGTGAAATAATGGAAGCATCGCACATGGTCACAATTCAAGAGGAACAACCTCGTGGTGTCCCCATGAATGAGCTATCCTCTGACATGTTTCCTATCATCTTCGATATGCTGATAAAGCAAGAGATGATTACACCTTGTTTTCTTAAGAAGCCAAAGCGCCTCAAAGAAGAATGTAAGGGCTTGTGGTGCCAGTATCATCATATCAAGGGACACGATTTGTTCAATTGTTGGGGATTCCGAGCTATCTTAGATGAGCTCATAAGAAATGGTGGTGTTCATTGATGGCACCCCACCTTGACACCAAAAGGTTGCTCAAGAGTTTGAAGCCTTGTTGCATAAGATAGCTGAGAAGGTTCACGCTTGGTCGAGGTCTTGTCTTTGCCTCGGTCCTCGCACGATAGCGTGGTGTGGCCCATGCGAGGGGTGTAAGACCCTCTCTCAATCAACCACAGGGGATCCGTGCATGCTGGTTACCTATGGGTGCATGGGCTCTCCTATGAGCGGATAGGAACCAAGAATGAAAGATATTTTACGATGGGGGCGGTGCGTTTGTGCCCTTGCCCCATCGCTTGGGCTTCGTGGCACATGCCATGGCAGTTCGCCCTCTTAAAGTAATGACAAAGCCCTCTAACTGTCTGCCAGCATGGTTTGGATGGGGGCTCTCTTCAGGTCAAAAGGTTTCTTCTCTCTCTCTCTCTCTCTCTCTCTCTCTCTCTCTCTCTTGCAACCGCAATGGGGCTCGGCTATCCCCCTTTCATGATGGTTCCCTCTTGGCTGGCTTAGGAAGGTGTGGGAGAAATCAGGGCTCAGCACTCGCAGGCATGCTCATGACCGGGAGTCCCTTGTGGGCGAGGGTTGTTGCTTGGGGCACACAATGTGTAGAGGAAGAGAGAGAGAAAGGGCGCGGGATGTGACCCATCTTGAGAGAGAAAGAGAACGTGCTCGCACTGGCAGAGATGTTTTCTCGCTCCGAGAAGGATGTGACCGTGCGCTCAGGGGTATTTTCTCTCTTTGAAAAAGTTTTTCTCTCCTCTCGACGAGATTAAAGATTCAGAAGCAAGAGACGAGTGAAAACAAGTACTATTCCTCTATTTTAGCTATGAATGATGATCAATAATCCGCCCTTTTACAAGTGACTTAAGCTTGCTTATATAGAGGATTCACCAAATAAGGGTGAATGCTAAAAAAAAAGGGCTTAATTACAATTTAAGAGATTTCAATAAAATACCAAAATTAGGTGCAATGACCAAAACCCCCATGAGACTTTTTATGCTAATGACGAAACCATCCTTGCTTGAGGGTCCTTCTGCCGTTATCAGATCTGGGAAGATTTCTTGTGGGCTTGTAGTGATGGTTCGGTTGATTTGTTGTTAAATCCTCAGTGCTTGTTCTATTCTGAGCATTTTGATGCCCTTTAGTTGTGCTAAGGGAGCCTTTTCCCACGTGGTGCAAGTTCAGCCAGATACGTGAACTTCGGTCGCTAATGCCCTTCGACCTGTGATGCTTTGAGTCTTCATTCTTCCTGCATGTGAACGAGGAGACTATCACAGCCTTTTTATCAAGTTTGGTCTGCTTTGGTCTTCATTTGTAGCATTTCCTAATTTGTGAGGTCATCGGGAAAAGGGATCCTGGCGACTGAGCGGGTTTGTGTTTCCAGCAAGTTGGAGATCTGTACTTATAGGGCCTTGGATGAGGTACAATTGTTATTCTAGTTTGCAACTCGTCGTGAGGTGGTTGCAATGAACTCGTCCATGCCATGATCCCATGTGCGGATTTTGAGCTATGCTTCATGAGGTTCGAGATGTCTTCTTCTTAAAAACCCTGATTTTTCTTGTTTTGTGGTCACCTTATCTCTAGATGAAGTTTGACTCTAGGTCGAGCCACAGTGCATGCCTTGGGTCAAAATGATGGGGCTGGCATGATCTAGAATATGTCAAAGTTTGAACTTTCTCTGGTTCTTAATGAAGGTACTGTAGGTTCTTCGCAGTCCATCTAGAGATGCAATGTCGCAGTCTTCGTGCTTGGGGTCTGGTTCAGTGAACCCATACTGCGATAGTGTAAAACCTATCCATTTTGAGGCCGTCCGAGTGTATACCACTTTTGGGTGGTCTGATTGAGCCCAAATTTGGTCCTCGAGGGTTTTTCGACATTCTAAGTGTGATGGAAATGGTCTGGTAATGTTCTGAAGTAGCTAGAATAGGGCTACAGTTATAGGGCCTCTTTGTGGTGCGATAGCATTCCTCCCAAGTTGCCTAGTCCGAGACTTATTTCACGACATGACTTTGGTCTGTCAGTGTTTCGTGTACCAGTAGGACTGAGTCGTTACCGGTTCTCTCTTTATTTGTGTGGTAGGTGTAAGTACATCAAACATGACGTATAGCAACGCTCTCAACCATGAAACCCCGGAAGCTCCTATTCTCGAAGCTCTAGTCAAACTACCTAAGTCATGGCAGGAACACCATGGCCGTGGTAAGATGAAAAGCCTTAGGAGGGAGGCCATACGGCAAGAACATGTGGTCCCTATGCCACAAACTCGAAAGACCATGTTTGTTAAGAAAAAGGAAAAGAACAAACGACCTTCGAGTGCTCAATGTCGAAAAGCCACATTGCCGCAATTTCCAATTGAAGAAGCATTCCTTCCCATCACTCCCCCTCTCCTTACTTGTATGACTTTATCCCAAGGAAAGTCCTTTTTGTTGAGGGAGTTCAATATATAACTATGAGAACAATGCAATACCCGTCCAATATGGTTGAGGACATTAAAAGCACCTCAGAACAGTCCAATAAAGGTGAATACTCTAAAAGCACCCCTCAATGGTCCATGCAAGGTAATGATCTTAAAGATCCCCTACAATCGTCCAATGAGGGTTATGATGTTAAAAGGTCCTCGATTACATCAAAAGAGAGTGAAGATGTTAAAAACCTTTTTGAGTCTGATTCAGGTGATGACCCCAAAAGCTACCTGGTTCAGTCCAATTCAAGTGATGACCCTAAAAGCTCTATCCCTTCTTCCATCCCTAATTCTTCAAACGCTTCTTACTTCTCACAACCTCTCTCTGAACTCACCATGGAGTGCCCAGATTTTGTGGCTCTGAATGAAGAGCTTAAACTCTACAATACTAGCAAACGACATAGCAAGCAGATAAGGAATGGCCGCTCAAAAGGCCGGATTCTTTATGTTGGAGATGTGTGGCTTCCACCGCTAAAAAGGACAAGTCTTGTCCCACTCCTGAAGACGTATACAATCGACTTTTAAAGCTAAGGCTTGAAAAGAAACCTGAATGGCCTGTAGAGCCTGACCTGGGGGAACTATGCAAGAACTCGAATGGAGAAAACTCTTCAAATTATAAAGCATACCACATACTGGTGTTTCATGAGGGAAGCACGGCGGTTGCAGTTGACTGGATGAGGTTGAGATCAGGAAAGAAAGTCAAACCAAACCAAAGACTAGCTCCGCCTAAACTTCCAAAATACCATAGACCACCATTGGTTCCCTATCTATATCCACATTTTTCCATTAAAAAACCACCTCCTTTTTTAAAATATCTAAAACCACCACCAAGCCCTTACGCAAATCCTTCACCTTCCTTCTTTAAAAATCCCGAACGATCAAAACATTCATCTTGCCCTGTCTTTCTGACACTTCCTCTGGCTACGCAACCCAGCCAGCCTTCTCTTTCTTCTCCCACAACTACAATTGACCCTTACTTGGTGACTTAGCAAATCCTTCCTCTTCAAAACCACTCCATTACCACCTGTCACTCTAAAAACCATTGGTAAAACAAGGAGTTGTCTTTCTTGAAGTCGACAAAGTCAAATATGATGTGATTTGGCACTTGAGGAGACTCCCAGCTCTCTTGCGTGCTTATGATGCTCTCATGCTATCAAGTAACTTTCTTATGGCCTTGGTTCAAGCTCTCTCCTAGCCTGAAGTGTATGAGACAGAGATTGAGCAGATTGGGGTAGACCTTGCAATCCTTAACAATTGTATGGCAATCACTTTCTCTGATGCTAACCTTCCGTTAAGTGAAAGGTTCCATAACCAACTTCTCTTTGTAACTGGTGAACTGCGTACTTTCCAATTCAACCGAATCATGTGGGACAAGGTATCAGCAGTGAATCTCATGCATAAGAATATTCTTTCACGAATTGCGATACGTGTTGAGCAAGTCGAGATTACAAAATTGACAGTTCAAGGATTTAATCAGTCGGGGGAGAAACTAGCTGGTGTTATCCTCCTCAAGCTCAAAATTGGGGACTTGAATGCTTGTACTCTGTTCCATGTTACTGATACAAAAGCTTCTCACAACATCTATCTAAGTCGTCCCTGGCTACATGACCATGGGGTAGTTCCATCCACACTCCATCAGTGCTTCAAATATAGTTGAGATGGAGTGAAACACACTGTCTAGTCTGATAACAAACAATTTACCATTGCTGAGTCATATTATGTTGATGCAAAGTACTATTTTAAAGACCCAGTACGCTCTCAAGAGATGATGTTGCCTATGAAAGCCATTACAAATCCTAATCTGAGAGAGACTACTCAAACCTCTCATGAAGATGTGGAAGACATGGCAGGATCACTTAATCACATGTTTCAAGAGGAGAAGAGATATGGAAAAGTGACCCCTTTGATACCCATTGATGGAAATCTCCCCACTTCCCTAGTAGAAGTGATGTCCCAAGGCCATAAGGACGAATCTTCATCCTTTATCCCACCCCCACAAGAACCCATGCCGATGGTGTCTCAAATTGAGCAAGTCAAGAAGAAGGAACATCTGATTCAATCCCTCTAAAATCAACAGTCACTTATGCTCATGGTGACATGAAGGTGTTACATATCCTCATTCCCTTCTTAGAAGCTGAGGTCGCACGTCAAGCTGAGATAGACCAAATAGTTGACCAAAAGGTTTTACACATTACAGTCTCTCCAGGAGAGGAGAATGATGCTCACCTTAGTCCCCAACTCAAACTACACACAAAATCAACATAAGGTATTGCAAATACCAGAGGTTTTGCTCATTGAGAAGGACGCTGCTTACGTCACACCCTAAACCCCTCGTTAACATGACCATTTCAAAGTCTTACAATTTCCTGAGGTCTTGTGTATCCCAGTCCTCGAAAGTGAGAATGACAATGCTTACCTCATGAACTAGGCCAGTTATAGTCATAACTCTCAAAAGGTTTTGCACTTTTCAACCCTTACATGGAAAACCAGTTTATTCATCAAAATGTGACGAGTAGTCCTTTTTCCCCTTCCCATGACTTCATCTACTCTCCTTAACAGAAACATGAAGTTCAAAGACTAGATACCATTAGTGAATTGAAAGACCAAGTGTAAGACTTTCTCAATTAAGTTGAAATTATAAGAAAGGGAAAAGCTAAGATAAAGGAAGTGACACATCCAAAACCTATTTTTGCTCTGGTTAGGTGCCTCGATCTCGCCTCCCCGGATCTAGGTGATTGAGTGACATGTGTCTCGAGTTCGGAATACTCGAGACCTGAGATCGCTCTCTTGGGAACCTTATTCAAGAATAAGGGCATGTATCCAACTAGTGAGAGAGGAATTTTGGATTTGAGGTGGGCACCAACTTCACCTATGTCCGTGACTTACTTGGGTGGACTCGCGTGGGTACCCTCTTAGATCACGATGAAAAGCCCCCCAGTTGCTTCAGCTGGTTCGGAATCACCTCCATTGACCATCAATCTCCTTGTTTTTCTGCACGACACTACTATGGTAAATTTGCAAGACAACTGAGCCAAAGGACCCACCCTTGGCTTAGGATAATGCGCATTCGTGTGGCTAAGAATGTGAGAAATTAGGGTGATGTAAAGAAGTGGGTTTGAATCAGAGGAGGAAAGAATGAGGAGAAGGCACGAGACAACAGAGAGATGGGGTCCCGACAACGCTAGGTGTTGCCACCCACAACCATGGAATAGCAGTGTCACGACCCTTGGACGGTGCTGGACACTACTGCTCGCAGCTAGAAGGCGAACAGTGAACTACAGACGGTGCTAGGCATCGCCATTGACAACCCAAGAAGGCAGCACACCCCTGCGTTGGCGGCTATAGTCTCTTGTGAAGCGCACGACAATAGCCAATTGCTAAGCGCATAACGATAGGTCTTTACAAGGCACACAACGATAGGCGTGGGACACAAAGAGGAACATATGGACGGTGATGAGCAGAGAGCACACGGAATAGGCTTGCAGATGGAGATCGGCACCGAACGTGTGAAGGAAGCTCGCAGATGGCGATAGGCCCCGAATGCGTGAAGGAAGCTCGCAGAAGGTGATAAGCACCGAATGTGCGAGAAAGCTCGTGAAGGAAGATGTCACGGGCCCTTAGACGGTGCTGGACACTACTGCCCTAGAACGTGCTAGACCCTACTACCCGGTTGATTGAAAGATGATTGTTTTCTTACAGGGCTAGGCATGGCGATCGATTTGAAACCAACTTCGAGCCATGGATCGTGTTTTTAGGCCACGATCATGTGTTTTGAAAATTGGATAACTCTTGAAACTTTGGATCGATAGTGTGCTAGTTCCTTGATTTTTTTCTTTGATTTCTTCTCTGTATCATACTGAGCATACCGTCACGATCGCGTGGCAACAAACACAGCTCGATTCCATCTCGGACAAAGATTTTGCAACTTTAGAGTTGTGGCTGGAATCTAGAATTCCGACGATGAAATTTACAGTCACTTCATTAGTTTCATGTGCGAAATGTGACCATTCATCATGTACGGGGTTCGGACTAACGATAGCCTTAGACCTTATGCACGCGGTAGAATTAGTTTCACATTTATCGAGCTCGTGAGCAGTGCAATTTGGTTGCTCGAGCGAGGCACGATGCTGCTGATTTTCCTACACTTTCTTCACGAATCAGCAACTTCTCTCTAGTCTTTCTTCGCACTCAAGCGTCGTCACGGGACGTACCACATACTTGCTCACCAAATTTGAGCATGATCCAATATAAAACGGGCGAGATATAAGCGGTGAAAGTCACTATTTGTGACTGTCCCTTTAATAGAGTTGAGTTGCAGGGTGGCCCCACGGGAATAGTATCCAGCTCCTCCTGTTTCGCTCTTTTGCCTATAAATTCTTCTTGGGATGTCCGTTTAAGCTGAAAATTGACCCCTGGGGTTTTTCAACCGCGTCGAATCCAATAGCTTTGGTCCCATAGCAAATTGAGACATCGAAAATATAGCTCTAGTTATAGGGTCCATTTCAGGGTGCTAGAAGCTGATTCTACCAGAAGTGTTTCTCAATCTGCACTGGCTTAGACTTGTCGGATTGCGAAAAAACTTGACAGGAGACTTTTGAGAATCCTCATGAAGATCTTGACTAGTTTTAGGGCTATTTTGAAACTGTCAAAATTTTCACTATTTGTTAGGCTTTATTGACCGGGAACCCATGATGATGAAAAATATATTCCAACATGCTCCTCTACCTGGTTTCACCCCAGAAACCCAAATCATGGATGTCTAGGAGAATCCTCATAGTCACTCATCTATCAATGCTTCAATGATGCCAAAATGGGATTTGTATAGTTCTAAAGCTCATCTGATCATGAGAAGGATGGACTATGAACCATCAAGGAATCAAGGGTTGAATGATGGTAAAGGGATGTTGACACCCTTTGCAGTTATCAAGACCATAACGTCTCATCATACTAAAAAGTAGGGCCTTGGTTACCCCGGGGCACACTAGTTTATTATCATGGCCATTCTTCATTGCCTAAATCTCTCATGTGATAGCATCTCAAGGACTATCACTGTCTCCCTTTGAATCTGTTCTTCAAGAAATCATTCCTCAGTAGTTTCCTATAGAGCAAGAGGTTGAAGTGCTTGAAGTGGATGAACAAACTTGTGATTCTCTTCCCTTTGATCAAGAGGAAATAGAAGAAGCCCCAGAGGTCTTCAAAGATGGTGGTCAAGCCACAACAGATGACTTAGAAGAGGTTAACTTGGGTGATGATGTTGACCCAAGACCCATCTCCTAAAGAGAAGGAGTACACTTAATTCTTACAAGCCAATCGAGATATCTTCACTTGACATTATCAAGATGTGCTTAATCTTGACTTTCAGATCGCAGTTCATAGGTTGGGAATTGACCCATCCGTTAAGTATGTCAAACAGACGTCAAGGAGGTTTCGAGCTGACTTGGAAATCCATATTGAAGCGGAAGTGAACAAACTTAAGATAATAAATTTCATAAGAGAAGTCAAATACCCAAAATGGCTAGCTAATGTTGCTCCAATCAAAAGGAAGAATGGTCAGATTAGGGTCTGTATTGACTTTTGTGACTGGAATGCAGCCTGTCCTAAAGATGCCTTCCTTCTTCCTGTGATTGAACTAGTGATTGATTCAACAACTAATTCTGGGCCTTCTCCTTTATGGATGGTTATTCAGGGCATAATCCAATAAGGATGGCACCAGAAGATGAAGAGTCTACTGCCTTCATAACTCCTAACGCGGTTTTCTATTACACGATGAAGTCTTTCAGCCTTAAAAATGCCGGAGCCACCTACCAAAGGGCTATGATCACTGTCTTCAAAGATATATTACATGAAGAAATGGAATGCTTCATAAATGATCTCGTAGTAAATTCAAATGAAAGCAATAGTCATATAGAAAATATTGGGAAAGTCAATGAAAGACTTAGCCTTCACCAATGTAAGATGAATCCCTTGAAGTGTGCTTTTGGTGTACGATCAGGGGAGTTCTTGGGATATGTTGTCAGGTATCGAGGTTTGGAAATCGAACTTGTCAAACTTAAATCTATTCAAGAAATGCCATCTCTGAGGAATCTATGAGAGCTCAGATTTCTTCACAGCAAACTTGCAAATATTTGAAGATTCTTCTCAAATCTTTCAGTACGGTGAAAACCTTTTCTCATCTACTGAAGAAAGACGTGCCTTTCGCGTGGGACGAGGAATGTCAAATAGCTTTTGAAGACATCAAGCACTATTTTTTGAAACCTCCTATTCTCTCTGCACCAATCCTAGTGAAACCTCTCATCTTATATGTGACTACACTGGATGAGTCACTTGGTGCCTTGCTGGCTCAAAACAATGATGAAGGGAAGGAGATAGCTCTATACCATCTTAGTCGAAGAATGCAAGGACCTGAAGTGAATTACTCTCCCATAAAAAAAATATCTTTAGCCTTGATATTTGCAGCACAGAAGCAAGACACTATTGTATTGCACAACCGATTCATCTCATCTCTCGAGCTGACCCCATTAAATTTCTCTTGTCACGCCCTTGTCTGTTGGGATGACTTACGAAATGATCACTACTCCTCATTAAGTTTGACATTACATATGTGCCGCAAAACGATGTTAAAGGTCAAGCCCTTGCAGATTTCTTGGCAGCACACCCTCTCCCAGCTGATTCTACCTTATCTAATGATTTATCGAATGAAGAAGTATTCCATATTGAAGCTTCATATGATTGGAATATTCACTTTGATGTGCCCTTTCAGTCTGAAAGAGATGGTGCTGGAGTAGTGTTTTCCACCCCTCGTGATGGCCTAGTCCCATTATCACTCTCTCTCCTAGAGATAAAGACGTAAATGAAGAAAAATATCAGGCACACATCATAGGTTTGGAGATTGCTTCCCATGTGAACCTGAAATACTTAACCATTTATGGAGACTCAGAGTTGGTCGTCAGACATCTCAAAGGGTATATGACAGGAAAGATGCCCTAAAACCTTATTTCAATACCGTCAAGTCACTAATGGTAGAATTTGAAGAATTTGCTCTCGAACATGTACCATGAAGGCTCAATGCACAAGCTGATGCACCAGCCAAATTGGGTTCAAAAATTCAAATTCCACTGAAAGAGCCAACACTAGTATGAGTAGCTGCATGGAGATGTATTGAATTTTCTACAAAGCTTGATAATGAAGATGCAATGCAATTGTTTGAAGAATGGCCTCCTTACCCATTCGGGCCACTAATTGCAGCTATAAAGGCCATGCAAGCCTCGAGAAATTCTCATAATCCTACTGTGATCAATGAGGAAGAGAAAGAAGAAGAAGAAGAGGCGGAATCTTAGAATCCCTTATGTGCAGAAGTGGAACCAATAGTAGACTAGCGCACTACTATGAATGACTATTTGCAGAATAATTGGCATCTTGAAAACCCTATTGAACCGAACAAGATCCAAAGGTCAGCCACATGATATGTGTGTCGTGATGGTATTTTGATTTGATTCTCTTAAAATGATATGCTGCTTAAGTGCATTGATCAGAAAGATGTTAACCATGTACTCAAGGAATTTCATGCTGGAGTTTGTGGGATGCATCAGTCTGGCCTTAAGCTATATAACAAGATCATCAAGGTAGGTTATTACTGGCCTACTATGAGTGTCGATTCTCTTATGATTGAAAGAAACTACCCAATGTGTTAGATTCATTGGAGCTTCATTTATCAAGCTCGTGAACCTATTCACCTGACAGTAGCATCATGGCCTTTTTCTCAGTGGGGTATGAATATTACAGGTCCTATTGAGCCACCATCCTCTTTAGGGAAGGTCTTTATACTTTCTCCCACAGACTACTTTTCTAAGTGGGCTTAGGCCATCCCTCTCAAAAAAATTCCTAGGAGTTACAGTGGCCAAATTTATGTGCGAACATATCATATGTAGATTCAGTGTACCTAACCGGATCACTTTAGATATTGACCCGATCAATCAGTTCGAGTTTAAGTGGAAATTTTCGACCTTGTACCATTCAAGAGCTAATGGTTTGGCGGAAAACAAGACCCTTTGTGATGCCTTATGAAAGTTCATTTTTGACACAAAAGGGGATTGGCAGGAAACGCTTCCTAAAGTCCAATGGGCCTATCCTATGACAGCTCGAGTTCGAACTCAGTGGAAACCCTACTCTCTATTATATGGGGGTAAGGTTGTGCTGCCTTTGGAAATTCAGTTGCCTTCACTTAGAATAGCAATCCACTATGGTATGACGGATGAAGAACAACTTGATATTCGTTGTCAAGAGCTTGGTGCACTCAATGAAAGGAGACTGCAGGCACAACAAAACATTGAGATTTACAAAAACGGTATGCAGCGGGCTTTTGATAAATCAATTCGAATACGGTCATTGGTGAAAGGAGAGCTAGTTCTGATGGTGAGGAGACCAAGCATTACTCATCATCGAACAAAAGGTAAGTTCGAATCAAAATGGGAAGGACCATTCGTGGTGAAAAGGGCTTTTCCTAATGGAGCTTATGTGTTGGTTAATGCTGAAGGTGAAGAAGCTATGCCCGCAATCAACGGGAGATACTTGAAAAAACCATTGTTCCAAGGCAACGGTCCAAGCCACACTACCTTAAACCACGTGGCAACAGTCCAAAGCACATTATCTTAAACTGTGTTGCAATGGTCCAATCCACATGACCATAAACTGCCTAGCAATAGTCCAAGCTGCAAGACCTTAAACTGTGTGGCAATGATCCAAGCTGCACGATGTTAAACTACATAAAAAACGTCCTGATGACATGATGCTAAACTGCATCACGCACAGTCTTAAAGGCATGACCCTAAAATTTCCTTTGTTTGAGGGTATTTTTCAACAATTGTCTCCCCGATGTGAATAAGGAGAGAGCAGTTTGTGACCTTGTCCCAGAGGTACCAAGATGCTTGTGGACCACTGAAGCAGTAGGTCAATAAACCCTGATTCAGAAGTGAAATTTTTGACAGTCTTAGAACGGCCCAAGAACGATAAAAAACGTGGCCAAGGGTCTCTTAAGAATACTTACCAAGTTTCGTCACGATCCGATGACATTAAGGCAGTGCAAATGTAGAAACAGTTTTGAAAAATCGACCACTAGCGCCTCGAAAATGGACTTTATAACTATAGCCCTATCACCAGAGCATCAAATGATTGTGAGACCACTGCCATTGGATCTAGAACTTTAGCAAACCTCCAAGGACTAAGTTTCGGCTTGATTGGATGTTTTTGGACCAAGTTATGGCAAAATTACCCAAAACTGGTAGGTCACACACTATTACAGTGTAACCTCAGTGAACCAGTTTCCATTTGATTTTGGGCTCAACATTGGACACCTGTATCTCCTTCGTCTTGGGTCGAAATGAGCCCAAATTTTTGAAGCATGTTCGTCTCGTCGGCCTGATTGATTTGATATATGGCACAATCTATGATGTGGCCCAAGCCAAGAGAAAACCTAGAGAGAATATTGCAATTCGACTCAAGGTTGTAGAATTTCCAGCAAGCACATGCCTTGATCGAGTGGTCACATCACGACGCTCGCGTGTCAGATCGGTGTGCAACCAGTCTTATTGCGACTTCAGCCTTAAGGGTTTCACACGAGCTAAACCTTGCGCATGATGGATGGTCAGATTGGCCGCACGATAAGTATAAAGTTGCTGTACTCTTCGACCACCAGAAACCAAATTCTAGCAAAAATACTAATTTGAAAAATGGTCGTTCGAACATCAAATCGAGCCACGTTCATTGCAAAATGTTCATGTCGGTATGCTCGTCAAAATACAGTGAAGAAATCGTGGAAAAATAGCGAGAAATGAGTATGATCTTGAACCAAAGATCGCACGTTACTCGTAATATTTATATCTCAAAATTGTGGCTCAAAAGCCCAATCCATGCGTCGAAATGGGTATCAAAACGACCGTCTTATCGAGCCAATTAAGAAAGTAATAATCTTTTGGCTCGACGGAGG
Source organism: Amborella trichopoda (assembly GCF_054954075.1). Classification (NCBI taxonomy): domain Eukaryota; kingdom Viridiplantae; phylum Streptophyta; class Magnoliopsida; order Amborellales; family Amborellaceae; genus Amborella; species Amborella trichopoda. The sequence goes on from NC_142340.1 coordinate 20,081,034, forward strand.
ACGAAAAGACCTTGAATGGGTCATGAAAGATCGCAAATCGTGCATCCCCATTGGAGGGACGAACCCAAAATTCTAGGAATTGTGGATGGGCCAAAATTGTCATTTCCCCCTATTTTCTTATTTTTAAATATTTAATTTTAATGCTATTTTAGGTCAATTAGGTCAAAAATTGGGCATCCACCCATGTTCGGATTGAAATTCTATAATACATGTGATGCAATTGTACATGGATCTTTTTTTTTGCTCCATAAAATTTTTGAGTTAAAGTGCAAAAGCTTGGGTCACGTTTTCCTTCTTTGGAGAGAGAAAGAGAGGAGAGAGAAAACTTTGGTTGATACCCTTAGGATCCATTGAGGTAACCTTCTCTCTCCTCTCTTATTTCTCTCTTATATTACTCTCTCTTCTTTCTCTCTTTTTTTTCTCTCTTCTTTTTCTCTTCTTTCTCGCTTCTTTCTCTCTCTTCTTTTTCTCTCTTCTTTCTTCTTTCCCTTCTCTCTCTTCTTCCTTCCTTCTTCCCTCTTTTCTTCTCACCTCTTCTCTCTGCTCTCATCGGAGGCAGACTGAGTTGCCGCTATGTCCTTCTTCCCCCTTTTCTTCTGACTTCTTCTCCTTCCTCTCATACGTAGCAGATTCAGCCACCGCCCATGTTCTTCTTCTCTCTCTTCTTTCTTTTTCTTCTCTCTCTCTTCTATGAGGTCGCAGTGCAGACCCTACCCTACTGGCGGGCCTCATTGTTGCCTCTGTTCTTCTTCTTCTTTTTCTCTCTTTCTCCACTGTGAGGTGGCAGTGTGGGACCTAACCTATTAGTGGGCCTCGTTGCTGCCTCTGCTCTCTTCTTCTTTGTCTCTCTTTCCTCTGTGAGGTGGTAGCGAGGGCCCTACCCTACTAGTGGGCCTCGTTGCTGCCTCTGTTCTCTCTCTCTTCTCTCATGGATGACAGTATAAGCCGTTGCCCATGTCTGTCTCTCTCCTTCTATTTCCTCCTCTCTTTCTATCTTGACTCTCATGGACGGTAGTATACACCACCATCCATGTCTTTCTCTCTCTTTCTATTTATTCCTTTCTTTCTCACTCCACACTCATGGACGGTAATATAAGACGCCATCCATGTCTTTCTCTTTCTTCCTCTCTTTTTCTCTCTCCTCTTTCATGGATGACAACATAAGCCACCGTTTATGTCTTCTTCTCTTTTTCTCTCTCCTTCTCTCTCCTCCCCATGATCGACAGCATTAGCCGCCGCCTATGATTCTCTTTCTTTCCCTCTTCCCCTCTTTCTCTCTCCCCTCTTGTGTGGATGACAGATTAAGTCGTCTTTCATGTCTCTTCGCTTCTCTTCTCGTTTCTTCTCTCTCTTCCCCCTGGGACGGCAGGGTGAACCTATCATGCCCAACCTTTCTTCTCTTCTCTCTCTTCCCCCTGGGACAGCAGGGTGAACCTGTTGTGCACAACCTGTCTTTTCTTCTCTCTCTTCCCCTTGGGACGGTGGGTCTTCTTTTCTTTTCTCTTCTCCTCTCTCTTTTCTTCCATCTTTTCTTCTCTCTTCTCTTCTTTTCTCATCTCTCTTCTCTTCTTTTCTCTTCTATCTCTTCCACTCTCTCTCTTATTTCACTCTCTTTTATTTCATTCTCATCTCTTCTCCATTTTGAAAGGTCAAGCGAAAGCCAAGCTAGCCTTCATCCCTCTCTCTTTCTCTTCTTTCTATCTGTTTGAAGACATTTTTCAGCACCTTGAGTCCCTAGGCAATCAGCAAAGAGGGGTTATCCGTGCAGCTTTCACAATTTGCGATTCAAAGAAGGCTGCCTCTCAGACTTTGGACATCTCTAAAGGGGTAGCCACAGCAAAGACAATGCCTCAAGGTGGTAAGCAGTAGCAATCATATAACCGAGTACCCCCACCTGCGAACCTTAATCGAGATGATTCTTGAACCAGAAACAAGAATAAAGTCTATCCTTTTGAAAAAGAATGGGTTCCCACATTTCTTTGACAGCTATTGAAACAGAACATGATCGAGCTGCCTAAGTCCAAGTTTCCCGAGCAAGCTGGTCTCGACACTCATACAAATTATTGTGCTTACCATCGACGGATTAACCACCCCACAGAGGAATGTTACACACTCAAAGACATCATCGAGGCTCTAATCCATAAGAGGCACAGAAAAAAGTCAAAGAGCTAAAGAAGGCATTTGAGGCAGTAGAAACTTCCCACATAATGATAGTCCACGAGGAAGATGAAGCACCCGACCTCCGTCGTGCCTTGTTTATCATGATGCTTCAAGAAGGCCTCATCACACCAAAGCAAGAAAGGCAACCCCAATGCCATGCTTAGGGAACTGAGAACCATTGGTGCCCTTTGGTTAAGTGCCTCAATCTTGCCCTCTAGATCTAGATGATCGGGAGGCACGTGTCTCAGATTTCAGGGTGACTCGGGACGTTGAGATCGCTCTCTTGGGAACCTCGTTCAAGAACATGGGCAGGTGGACCAATCGATGAGAGAGGAATTTACAGTGGGTTTGGGACTTACTCGGGCAGGCTCGCGTGGGCTCCCTCCTAGATCACGAGGAAAGCCCCCAATCGTAAAACTGGTTTGGAATCACCTCCCTTGGCCTGTATTCTCCTGTTTCTGCAATCACACACATATGAAAAATGTTATAAGACAAGTGGGTCAAGGGACCCCACCTTGCCTTTGGGCGAATTAAGATTGGGGTGCACATTCAAAAAGAGGAAGAGAAGAATGAGAGATTTAAGATTGGCCTGAGAAAAATTTGATGAGACGGTGAGACCGATACAGTGGCTAAACCGGTAAGTAATTGATCTGACGTGGCAGTAAAACGGGCTCGATAACTCTGACTGGCTCAACAGAACTACTACTAAACGACAGTACCAATACGAACTGTAGACATCTCGCTTAAATCTGACAATTTCTGTGGTTTTCTCTAACCCTTAGGATAAAATTGGCCTAATAAACTCAGAATCCATAGGTCACACAACTTAGCCTATGAGCCGGAACCATTCTGCTAGCCCAGAACCCAGCAGATACTTGTTTTGACCCAAAATCTTTTAAACTCGTGGTTTTATGGAAACAATCATTACAAATAGTAAAAAAAATATGTTTTGACCCAAATTTTCTCTGATATCTTCATAAGAGGTTGAGGAAGGCACCAAAATTCTAACAAATATCAATTTTTACAAGTTTAGGTTTGGGCGACACGAGGCATGTCGCCCAGTTGACCAGGGTGTGTCTCCCAAGTCATCTTGCAATTGCATTGTTTTACAAAAAAAATCATTAAAAATATTAAAAAAATCTGTTTTGACCCATAGTTTTTTTGAGAGCTTCAAAAGACACAGTTTTACACAGATTAATCAAAAAATTTCAATTTTGACCAGGTTTGCCTTGGGGGACAATAGGCGTGTCGCCCGGGCGACCCCAGCCGTGTCCCCCAATCATGTTTTTCCCCAAACACGTTTTTATCATTTTTCGTGTTTTTATGATCATATTTTGGGTGGTTTGGCCACGTGGTTCTATCCATGTTGCTCAAATCCAAAGTTTAAAAAAATTAAAGATTAGTTTGACCAAGGGATTTGTTGCTTACAAGATAACTCTGCCCCAACAAATCCTTCGTTCAGATGAACTCACTTTGGGTGACCATAAAAGGATGAAAAATGAGAGGTTTGGAGAGGGAAGAGACTTTTGGAAACTTTAAGCTGAAAGAGAAACCTTAGGAGAAACAAGAAAGATAAATCTGAGAGATATAACCCTAGACTACCATGGAGACAGAGAGATACAGAGAGAACTCTCAGCCCCGCACCTCAAACCTAAACTTAGACTTAACATTAGGGCACAACCACCCTACTACCACAAAAACTTGCTGATCGTCACTTGAATCAGAAGAGGGAAAGAGGAACCAATTCGGTTATGGGCGAGCCCTTGATGGCTCGGGCCATCCGGCCTGGTTCGATGTTTTGTTCTCCTTCATTTCCTCTTTTCTATTATTGTATTTATCTTATTTTGACCTAATTTTGATTTTTTTTTATTGAAAATATAATTTTGAAATGCTTCAGATCACGCTGGCTCATCCACAGATATGAGAGCAGGTCTGCTTGTTTTTGGGCAGATCTGATCTCAGATCTGAATTCAATTGTTCCCAGTTTCTCTACCATATCTTTTCGTTTTCATTTTTATCATTTTGAAGTGTCAGATTTGAGAGATCTTCACCATTAAATCGATCGATTTTGTGCTGTAAACACTTACTAGCTAGACATGATGGTTAGCTGTCGTGGCGATAAAACGGGCACAGTAACTCTAACTGACGCAACGACATTATGGCTAAATGATAGGACTGCCATGGAAGGCTAATCTTGACCATTCTTCATCAAACAAAAGGGTAAGAGAAAGAAAGAAAAAGAACATAAAGAGAGAGGAGAGAAGAAGGAGAAGAGAATAGAAAGATACGGGAGAAAAGAGAAGGAAGGGAGAAGAAGAGAGTAAGAGAGGATGAAGGGAAAAGATGAGGTAAAGATAGACATAGATGACAATGAGAGGAGGAGAAAGAAAACTTAGTCGGCGATGTGTCCCCGCCAGCTGTGACGATTAGGGAGAAGAAGGAAAAGGCACAGGTGGAAATGTGCTTCTACCAGTACGATAGAAGAGAGAGAAAGAAGGAGACATAGGCGACACTAAGCCTTCTCCTAAGAAAAGAGCAGAGAGAAGAACACAGTCGGTGCTGGGTATTATAGGCTGTGTTTAAGTAAAGAAGAAAGAGAAAGACACAGTCGGTGCCAGGCATCATCAACTGTGATTAAGAAAAGAGGAAAGAGAAAGACACAGTTGACACAAGGCATCGCCGACTGTGTTTAAGAAAAGAGGAAAGAGAAAGACACAGTCAGCACCAGGCATTGCCAGCTGTGTTTAAGAAAAGAAGAAAGAAAAAGACACAATAGGCGCCAGGCATTATCGGCTGTGTTTAAGAAAAGAAGAAAGAGAAAGACACAGTCGGCACCAAGCATTGTCGATTGTGTTTAAGAAAAGAAGAGAGAAAAAGACACAATCGGCACCAAGCATTGCCAGCTGTGTTTAAGAACAACAGAGAGAGAGAGAAGGACACAGTCAGCGCCAGGCATCACCGACTGTGTTAGAAGAAGAGCAGAAAGAGGACACAAGCGGCGCGAGATATCGTCGGCTGTGTTAGAAGAAGAGAAGAGAGAGAGATAAGGATGAGAAGGAGATAGAGATCAAAAGAAGACAGAGATAAAGATGAGAAGAAGAGGGATTAGAGATGAGAAAAGAGGGGAGGATAGAGAGAAAGAAGAGGATAGAGAAAGAGAGGAGGAGAGAGAAAGAGAGAAGAGGAACGAGAAAGAGGGGAAGAGAGAGAAAGTTATATTGTCGAAGGGTATTTGCCCTTTTCTTCTCTCCTCTCTCTCTCTCCAAGACGCAACCACGAACTCAAGAAGAAATTGAAACTTTATTGATGGTTGCGTGAAAATAAACCGAAGGTCCTTTACAGTTTGGCTTTGCATGTTTATATAGAATTGGGCCCAAACATGGGCGAATGCCTAAAAACCACCTAAAATTGAATATAATTACAATTTAATTGAATTAAAAGAAGTTCTAAAAATGGGTGCAAAAGGATTGTTTAGTCCCAGCCTAACAATGTGTGGAATTTTATAACAGTCCCTACTGCTGCTCGAAAACTTGCGTGATCTTCCATGATTGATCCGGGGTTGTTCTGATGCCCATTTGGTTGGGGGATGATTGTTTTCTTGTAGGGCTTGGCATGGCGATCGATTTGATACCAACTTCGAGCCATGAATCATGTTTTTTAAGCATGATCATGAGACTTGAATTTATGATAAATCTTGAAAACTTTGGATCGATGTGTGCTTCTTTCTTGATGTTTTTCTTCATTTCCTTCATTGAATCACACTGAGCATTCCGTCACAATCAGGTTGCTACAAACGCAGCTCGATTTCATGTCCGGATGAAGATTTCGTCGTCTTGAGTTTTTTGCCAGAATCTCAAAATTCGATGGCAAAATTTACAACAGCTTCGATGCCTTCGTGTGTGAAATCCATCTGTTCATCACAACAGGGTTCAGACCAAAGATTTCCTCAGACCTTACACACATAATGCAATTGGTTTCGCGTTGATCGGGTATGCGAATGTCGTGATTTGGGCACCGGAGTGAGGCGTGCCGCTACTGAATTTTCTACAACTTTCTTCATGAATCAGAAACTTCCCTCTAGTTTTTCTCCCTACTCGGGTATCGTCATGGGGCATACCATATATCGAAACGCTCTTATTGATGAGACGAACACGTTCAAAAAATTTGAGTGCGATCCGACTCCGAATAAGTGAGATATGGGCCCTGAAAATCACCTCCTGTGACTATAAAAGCAACCACCTTTAATGGTGTTTTGGTGCAAAGTGGCAACACGGGAATAGTGTGCAGCTTACCCCTTTTCGATATTTTACCCATAACATTGTCCTGGAGTGATCGATTAAGCCAAACACTTGATCCTTTAGGGTTTTCGACCCTGTCGAATCTAATGGCAATGGTCCCATAGCTGATTTATGAACAAAAAATATAGTTCTAGTTACAGGGTCTATTGCAGGGTGCTAGAGGCCAATGTTTCCAAAATTGTTTCTTTGTGTTTACTGCCTTAGACATGTCTGATCGCGATAAAATTTGGCAAGTGGCCTTTTGGAGTTCTTACGAAGAACTTGACTGATTCTGAGGAAATTTTGAGATTTTCAAAATTTGCACTGTTTTGTAGGCTTTTATTGACTTGCTTCCTCTTTATTCCGCATTAGGGACCATGGTGTTGAAAAATGCGTTGAAACAACGGGAAGTCATCCTTTGGACAGGTAGTATTTAGGTCGTGAAAGTCGATGTAAATCTTAATTTTCCCATTCTTCTTCTTGACTGGAACAACATTTGCTACACTTGACTTAACGAATGAATCTTGCTTGTCTGAGTTTCATCACTTTGGCATCTATATACATTTCGAGGTCTGGCTTAAACCTCCTTAACTTTTGTTTGAAAGGTTTAATAGTCGGATCAATGCCGAGATGGTGAACAAGGACTTGAGGGTCTAAACCGGGCATCTCATGGTAATGCCAAGAAAAGACGTCTTTGTTGCTCACAAGAAAGTAGGGAAATTTTATTTTCCTTCTGGAGACATATTTTTCGAGATGAAAGTGGGCTTGAGGTCAACTTCGTCTCCAAGATTTATCTCCTCGAGCTCGTTAGTTGTGGCTTGACCGCCTTCTTCTCATTCTTCTGAGGCCTCTTGCAACTCTTCTTCAGAGGCCTTTTCATCAACCTCAAGTGCAGAGACCCATGTTCCTGACATCTCTGCCTCCAATAAGGCTCCTGGGTAGGTCATGATTTCTTCACCTTTCTTGAACCGAGCGACAAAAGCCTCAACCTCAAGCGTGGAAGACCTATCAGGCTGCAAGAGCTCGTCTTGTAAGTTAAGAGGGATTTGAGATTAACCCATATTGGGGAGAGAAGTGTCCTCGTACAAATCACACAGTCTTTGCATGGGTGTTTACATCGTTTGCCCCGTGCTGGCTAGTACTTCATAGACTTGTACCATTTGGAAAGCTTCCAGAGTGTAAAAGCTCTACCCCCTTGATTCTCTCAGTCTCTGCTCAAAATCGAGCTCAGGGGGCCACTGGGGTTTCTTTGACCTTCAATTTTTGTGGTTCTTTGAAGAAGATGGCTCTGCTTTGGCTTTAGCTGTCAGGGCATCAGCAACTGTTAAGAATCTTGCTGCCTAGGCTAGCGTCTTTTTCAATTGTTTCTGTTGCGTCTTGCTTATGATGATTCCTTCGAAGTCTCTGTCAAGAGATTCGAAGTCTGGACATTTCAAGGTTGTACCTGCAGGAGAAATAGAAGAGGAAGGATGAGAAGCAAAAGAAGAAGAAGGAGAAGGGTCAGAAAGTGGTACTTTTAAAGTCATTCCCCTCATTGGACCGATTTGAGCAGCTTTTTACGTCATCACCAAGGTTGGACGCGTGTAGGGGGTCTTTTAGGCCTTTCCCTTACTTAGACTATTGGGGAGTGCTTTTAATGTCGTCACCCTCATTGGAAGTACTCTAAGGAGAAGATGACTCGATGACGTCTTCTTGTTGGGATGGAGAAGGAAGAAGGATCGTGCCAAGGATAAAGTCCAGTAAAGTTGGCAGTGCGGGAAGGGGCCTGAGAAATTTCTGCTCAACTGGAGGTTGAGCAGTCTTATTTCTCTGGTGTGCTGCCCAAGTTGCCCGTCTCCTTTTGGTTTTTTGAGGTGGTGCTTGATTTGTCTCACTAGGCTCGTGAATAGCCTTAGCTTGGTGAACTGCTTCTTGTCTTAAGGACTTGAGTCTGCTTTGCCCGTGGTGGACTATTCATCGCTGGGAAGTCAAGGGTTCAGTCAAATCTGAATCATTACCACGAAGGTCTTGCATTGGGAGGTCCTCTTGCACTGGTGGAGCAGTGGTTTGGGGATCACTTACTAGAACGTTGTAAAACTTCTATCATTCCCGCATTCTCTTTATGAATATATCATGGAAACTGGTGCATTCTCACATGTAGTGGCCTTATATGTAGTGATATGAGCACCAACGGTCTTCAGCTGCCTGGGCAAGGCATCAGGGATGCCTTGCCGGTTTCGGTGTGATTGGCATTCCTGAAGCATTATAACAAAAAAGGCGTGAAGGATACTTGGAGCTTCGTCTTCCTATTGGATTGTCACTACATGGGAGGCTTCTGCTTCCTTGAATGCCTTCTTTAGGTCCTCAAGCTTGATTTAACCCTTCTGAATAAGGGCCTCGATAATATCTTTTAGCATTAAGTAGTCATTTGTGGGGTGATTGATCCTTCGATGTTAAGCACAGTAATTCATCTGAGTATCGAGCCTAGCTTGCTCAGGGAAGTTGGCTTCTGGGAGCTTGATCATGTTTTGTTCCAACAATAATTGGAATAGTGCAGGGACCCATTTCTTCTCAAAGGGGTAGACCTTGTTCCTATACTTGGCCTAATAGTCATCCCGATTAAGATTCACCGGTTGGGGTACTAGGTTGTATGACTGTTGTGGCTTGCTTACTTGAGGCGCTGTCTTCGCTGTGCTCACCCCTTTGGAGAGGTCCAAAGTTTGGGAGGGAGCCTTCTTTGGATCACTGACAGTGACAACTGCACTTATTTCTCCTTTCTGTTGGCTGCCCCGGGTGTTAGTCCGAGAGCTACCGTTGCCCTGGTTGTTCCCTGAGCTTGCAGGCTATTGTCGGGACCCGCCATGGTGATGTGATAGGCTTTCTTTGCAGACTGATTTAGAGATCAGCTCTGACATGAAGGTCGTATTGGAGGCCTCCACATGTAGAGCAATCTCAAGTCGCATGAATCGTACACAAGTTTGGATTGCTTCCTTCTCAAGCATGGGATTGGGATCACGAGCAGCCAAATTTCCCCATGTTGATATGAGCGGGTCCAAGGGCTTATCGAGGTCTTGGGTTAGGGTGAGAAACTCAATGGTTTGAAGCTCTCTCTCGACCTCATAGAAACACTAGTGGGATAGTTTCTCCATTTCCTCACAAGTATGTACCGAGTTTGAGGGAATTCGAGCATACCACTGAAAACCTGGGCCGTCAAGGGTTTCAAAAAACTGACGGAGAAGGAGTCTCCCATCAACGGTTGTTTCTTGACACAATGGTTGGATGTGGGAAATGTGCTGGTTCGGGGATGTGGTTCCATTGAATAGGAGAAACTTCCCTTTCTTGTAATCTAAAGGAAACGGGACCCGGTCAATGTATGAAGGGTACGGACTCTGATAAGGCGTTGCATCCTGTATCCCCAGAATTTGTCTGCTCTTTAAGCTATGGTTCACCATAGCATCGATGTCTGCCTTTGAGACGGGGAGAGGGACAAAATTGTCTAGTGAGGCAGAGGAAGGGGGTTGCCTTGGAAGCGCACCATCTGAGTGATGGGAATTGACCTCATGGTTAGCTGATTGTCGTGCAACGTCTATACGATCAATCTTCTCCGTCAGTGCACGGACCATATCTTTGAACTTGTTCCTGAGCTCCTCTTGTGAGTCAGGTTCGTTTATAACCATTATGCTGATTGTTTCTCTATGGAGGTCAGCCTTAGTTTCAGTTAAGGGCTTGCAAGCTTGACGAGTCGCACACAGTAGATTGGCCAGCAGGGGGTCACCATGCTCCAACTGAACTCGAGTTTTGTATACTGATCGAGTGAGGACTGGTTCTCGACAGTCTTGGGACCATGGCCGACGAGTGACTGGGTCATCTTCTATGTCACTAACCATAGTGCAGAGCTCATGGAGCTCTTCTTCAGGCTTTGTCATCTGAAGAGGGTAGAAGGGATTCAAGCGAAGAGGGGTATCAGAGCTAGTTGCCCCGACTGCCTTGGTCACTTCCTTGGTCAGAATTTGCAAACCCCTATCACGTTTAGTTTTGAGGTTTTGATGGACCTCTCTCCAAAATTGTGATCGGGATTGCGGCTGGTCGGCTCTTCTTGCACAAGAGAGGTTTGTCTCCATCAAGTGCGACAAAGGATGAGGACCAAGGACTGAAGTTAACCTGGGGGAGGATGAAGGATTTGATTTTCCATCAGGTCTTTGCCCCGAGATCTCTTGTGGGCCCCAGAGACATGACCGAAATGATGGAGCTGGTTCAGGATGGTACTCTTGGGGATGGTCTTCAGGTACCAAGGCTGGAGGTGCTTGCTCGACGAAGGGGAAGCAGGCAAGAGTAGGGTTGACTCGTGAGGATGCATGAGTCGAGGGTGAGGGGCTGTCTATGAGGGTGACACATGTGAGCCCCACAAAGAAGGATCATGTGTACGTGGGGGTCAGCCTAGGCTTGAGCAAGTGGTCTGGACTTAGGAGGCCGAGAACTACGAGCAAGTGCCTACAAGAGAATAGGTGGAGGCCTTCCCCATACAGGGTGCGCTTGTGGGTGTTGAGTAGGAGGGCAAGAAGGTCGTCTCGTGTGTACTCGGGTTGGCGCAATGACAGCGTTGCCCCGAGCAGTGGGATGCATATGAACAACATGTGCAGAACTTGGCCTTGGGAGGTCTGATCCTGGATGCTGAATTGAGGTAACATAAGGGTTGCCCCGAGGTGTAGCTCTAGTGGATGACCCATGAACCTTGTGGTGTGTGCGATTGATGGAGACCGGCGGGTCTCTGCCTTGATGTGTGGAGCCTCTACGGATAGAGGCTCGTGGTGGTGCAAGAATGTGGGGGGTAGCCTTACGGCGACCCACTGAAGTAACGACAACTTGGTTTCCTTTTATTGAGAGGGACTGGGCAGCCTTCCGGCATACCTTGGTAATACGACCGACAAGTGACTTGTCAGTGACAGGGTCATATTGTGAGTGGTGGTGTGTGTGTCACCTATGCATGGGGATTCTACCAGAGTGAGGAGACTGGGAGTGAGGGACCTTTAAGTCCCACCTCACACCTATCCAATTTAGGACCGGGGAGCTAGAAGCAGGGTCTTTACTCAAAGGGAAGGTTGAGAGCAAAGTTCGAGGAACTTGTTCCTTGGGGATACTCGCGAATGAGGGGATAAGAAAACCCCCCATTCAGATGAATGGGTTATAGGACCTGAAAGCCATAAGTGCAAATATAGAAAATAAGGAGAATCTTAGCCAAACAAGTAGATCCGACTAAGGGGTAGTAAGTCCCCAGTGGAGTTGCCAAGCTGGTTAGGTGCCTCGATCTCTCCCTCTGGATCTGGATGATCGGGCAGCACACATCCATGAGGAAGATGAAGCACCCGACCTCCTTCGTGCCTTGTTTGTCATGATGCTTCAAGAAGGCCTCATCACACCAAAGCCAGCAAGGCAACCCCAATGCCATGCTCAGGGAATTGAGAACCATTAGTGCCCTTTGGTTAAGTGCCTCAATCTCACCCTCTGGATCCAGATGATTGGGCGACATGTGTCTCGGATTTTAGGGTGACCAGGGACATTGAGATAACTCTCTTGGGAACCTCATTCAAGAACATGGGCAAGTGGACTAACCGATGAGAGAGGAATTTAAGGTGGGTTTGGGACTTACCCGTACGGGCTTGCGTGAGCACCCTCTTAGATCACGAGAAAAGCCCCCAGTCGTAAAATTGGTTTGGAATCACGTCCCTTGGTCTGTATTCTCCTGTTTTCGTAATCACACACATATGACAAATGTTATAAGACAAGTGGGTCAAGGGACCCACCTTGCCTTTTGGCGAATGTACACAAGTGCACATTCAAAAAGACGAAGAGAAGAATGAGATAATTAAGATTGGGGTGAGAAAAATTTGACCAGATGGTGAGACCGACACAGTGACTAAACCGGTAAGTAATTGACCTCACGTGGCAGTAAAATGGGCCTTATAACTCAGACCGGCTCAACAGAATTATAACTCAACGACAATACCAATACTGACTAGCTAGACACGATGGTTAGTCTATCATGGTGATAAAGCAGGCATAGTAACTCTGATTGGCACAACGACATTATGGCTATACGATAGGAATACCATGGAAGGCTAATCTCGACCCTTTTTAATCAAACGATGTAAGAGACAGATGGAAAAAGAACAGAAAGTGAGAGAAGAGATGAAGGACAAGAGAATTGAAAGAAAAGGGGAAAAAGAGAAGGAAGGGAGAATAAGAGCATAAGAGAGGATAAAGGGAAAAGATGAGGTAAGGACAGACATAAACGACAATGAGAGGAGGAGAAAGAAAACTTAGTCGGCGATGTGTCCCCACCGGCTATGATAATTAAGGAGAAGAAGGAAAAGGCACAGGCGACAATGTGCTTCTTCAAGTGCGACAGAAGAGAGAGAAAGGAGGAGACACAAGCGGCGTTAGGCCTTCGCCGGTTGTGGTAGGAGAAGAGGAATGATAAGTCACAGGCAACGTTAAGCCTTCACCGGCTGTGTTAGACAAAGAAGAAAGCGAGGACACAAACAACACTAAGCCTTCGCTCGCAGTGTTAGAAGAACAAGAGAGAGAGAATGCTGGTGGTGCTAAACCTTCGCCAGTTGTGTTAGACAAAGAAGAGAGAGAAGACAGGCAGTGTTAAACCTACATCGACTATGTTAGAAGAAGAGGAGAGAGAGAACACAGGCGATGCTAAACCTTTACCGGCTGTGTTTGACAAAGAAGAGAGAGAACACACAGATGACACTAAGCCTTTGCCGGATGTGTTAGAAGAAGAGGAGAGAGAACACAGGCGTCACTAAACTTTGCCGGCTGTGTTAGAAGAAGAAGAGAGGGCGATAAGACACAAGCAAGAAGAAAGGGCTTTGACAGAGGTCCGCCATGGGTGAATAGGGAAGAGAAGAACAAGCTGGGGAATAGAGACATGATATACCAAAGGAGGAAGGGAGGGAAGAGATAAAGATGAAAGAAGGAAATAGAAGGGGAGAGACAGCAGAAGAATAAAGAAGAGAGAGAGATAGAGATGAGAAAAGAGAGGAGAGAACGAGAGATACAGACGAGAAAAAGAGAGAAAAGAGGAGAGAGAAAGAGAGATAGAGATGAGAAGAAGATGGAGAAGGAGATGAGAGAGAAAATAGGTGAGAGAAAATTACTTTATCAAAAGGTATCGACCCTTTTTTTTCTCTCCTCTCTCTCTCTCTAAGATGCACTTGTGAACTCAAGCAATAAGCAAAATTTTAATGACTGAACGAAAGTTGAATCGAAGGGGGGTCTTTTTACAATGAGGCTTTGCATATTTATATAAAATTGGGCCCAAACAAGGGTGTACATCCAAAAACTACTTAAAATTGAAGATAATTACATTTTAATTGAATTAAAAGAAATTCTAAAAATGGGTGCATAAAGACTGTTTTGCGCCTGCCTAACAATGTGTGGAATTTTAGAACAGTCCCTGTTGCTGTTCGAGATCTTACGTGATCTTCCATGAATGATCCGAGGTTGCTTTGATATTTGATAGAAAGATGATTGTTTTCGTTTAGAGCTCGCCATGGCGATCGATTTGATACCAACTTCGAGCCATGAATCATGTTTTTAAGCCATGATCATGAGACTTGAGTTTTAGATGAATCTTGAAAATTTTGGATTGATAGTGTGCTCATTCCTAGATTTCTTTTTCATGATTTCTTCGTTGCAGTGCACTGAGCATGCCGTCATGATCGCGTGGCAATAATCGCAACTTGATTTCATGTCCGGACGAAGATTTCATCATATTGGGTTCTTGGCCGGAATCTTGAAATCTGGCAGTCGGAATTTACAACAGATTCGATGCTTCCGTGTGTGAAATCTATCCTTCATCGTACGTAGGGTTTGGACCGGAGATAGCCTAGGACCTTATGCACATAATGCAGTTGGTTTCGTGTCGGGTATACGAGCATCATGATTTGGCTGCCAGAGTGAGGCGTGCTGCTGCTAAAATTTCTGCAACGTGTTTCATGGATGAGCAACTTCTCTCTAGTTCTTCTCCCTGGTCGAGCGTCGTCATGGGGCGTACCATATATAGAAATGCTCATCTTGAGGAGACGAACATGCTCACCAAATTTGAGAGTTATCCGACTTGGAACGAGTGAGATTGGGCCTTAAAAGTTAATGCCCATGACTGTGAAAACAATCACCTTTAATGGTGTTTTGGTGCAGGGTGGCCACGTAGAAATAGTGTGCGGCCTACCCCTTTTCGGTATTTTACCCATAACTTTATCCTGGAGTGCCCAATTAAGCCGAAACACGTTGAATAGAGGTTTTCTACCATGCCAGATCCAATGACAGTGGTCCCATTGCTGGTTGACACACCAAGAATATATTTCTAGTTATGGGGTCCATTTCAGGGTTCTAGAGGCCAATTTTTTTGAAATTGTTTCTTTATGTCCACTACCTTAGATATATCTGATCACGATGAAACTTGGAAGGTAGCCTTTTGAAGTTCTTGTGAAGATCTTGACTAGTTTTAAGACCATTATGAGACTATTGAAATTTCCACTGTTTTGTCAGACTTTATTGACTCGCTTCCTCTTTAATCCACATCAGAGACCAAGGTGCTGAAAAATGAGTTCAAACACCCATACCATCAGATATGGGGCCATGACCTAAGTGAGTGCTCCAGTTTTCATGACATAATCGTGAAGAAAATATAGGGATGCGAAGAAGTTTGTCCCCAAGTCACTGCTTCACCGGTGCAAGGGGGCCTCACAACACAAGACACGGCTAATGATGATTCAGATCCTGCTGAACCCTCAAAATCCCAACCATGGAAAGTCTACCATGGGCGAAGCAGACTCAAGTCCTTAAAACGTGCGGCAGTTCGTCAAGCTAGGGTTGCTCACAAACCTAGTGAGATTGACCAAACACCTCCATAGGTAACCAGGAAGAGACGGGCCCTAAGGGCTGCTCGCAAAAGGAACAAGCCTCCTCAACTGTCGGTCAAGCAAGAGTTTCTCAGGCCTCTTCCTCCCTTGTCGACCTTACAAGATTTCATCCCTTGCTCAATCATTCTTCCTCCTTCACCTCATTAAGAGGATGTCCTTGAGCCATCTTCTGCTCGGGGCACGTCCAATGAGGGTGACGACATTAAAAGCACCCCCCAATGGTCTAAGCAAGGGAAAGACCCAAAAGACCCTATGTACACGTTTAACCCTAATGATGACATAAAAGCTGCCAAAGACCAAACTGTTGAGGGGAATGTCCTTAAAAGTCCCTCACCTAGTAACTCTTCTTCTTTTTCTTCTTCCTCTTCTATGTGCCCTGCAGGTACAACCTTGAAATGTCAAGACTTTGAGGCTCTTGACAAAGAACTCGAAGGAACCAATATAAGCAGGATGCATCGGAGGTGGCAAATAAGGAAACTAGCCCAAGCAACTGGATTCTTAACACTTGCTGATGCTTTGGCACCTCGAGCCAAGTCAGAGTCATCTTCTTCCATAAAGAAGCACAAGAAGAGAAAATCGAAGAAACCCCAATGCCCCCTTGAGCCTGACTTTGAGCAGAGGCTTAGAGAATCAAGAGCACATAACTTCTACTCACAGGAAGCCTGTCACATGGTGCAGATCACAAAAGCATCACCCAGCATGGGGTAAATGAGCTTGAGGTCGGGGAAAATGTTGCAACCCTTACCTCAGAAGCCAGACATCTTGAAATATCCTAGTCCTCCACTTCTCCCCCAAAATATCCCAAAAAATTTATCAATCCTCAAGCTACCTAGGGCGAGGAGGCTCCTTCCTCGCCCAAATACCCTAAACATTCCACCTATCCTCCAATTTTCTGGGATGCCTCCGATCCCATGTACCCAACCACCTCCTAAGCCTCAATCATGAATCTCCACTTCACTAAAACTAGTCGCCGTCACCCAAATCAAGCTGGCTGTGCAACAAAGCCAGTCAGCTGACCAAAAAAACCTCCCCCACCTAAACCTGACCTTCAATCTCCCATACTGCTTACACCCACAGTGGACATCAAGAAGGTCCTCATCAAGTACTGGGTGACTGTACGATCACTGAGTCGCAACCCTCCTATGTACCTTAGAGTGAACCCCCTCGACCTGACAAATCGGCTCTGCTCAAAATTGACCCTTTCATATGTAAACAGGCTGAAGATATAAGGGCCATGCTCTATAGTAAACCCTAGCTAGAAAAAAAAATGTTAGGAGTATGGGTGTCTTCATTAGAGGTTAATGAGAAGATCCCAGAAGACAATGATGAGGAGTTGCAAGAGGCCCCAAAAGAATAGGAAGAAGGCGGTCAAGTCACAACAGATGAACTCTAGGATATAAATCTAGGGTATGAAGTGTTGGAAGGTATTTTTCATCAACATGGGGCCCTCGCTCAATAAAGGCCTAGCAAGTAGTGGAAATTCTGACAGTCTCAGAATTGACCCAGAATTGGCCAAGATCTTCATAAGGTCCCTCAAAAGTCTCTTGCTAAGTTTCTTCGCATTTCGGTGTGTCTAAGGCAGTGCCAACTGAGAAACAAATCAGGTAGAGTCGGCCTCTAGCACCCTGAGTGGATCCCTATAACTAGAGCTTTATTTTCAGCATTTCAAATTGCCGTGGGATCACCACCATTGGATCTGACACGATTGAAAAGCCCTAAGGGTCAAGTTTCAGCGCAAACAAACATTCCAAGAACAAGTTATAGGCAAAAGAGTGAAACAGGGGGAGTCACACACTATTCCCTTGAGGCCACCCTGCAACACTACACCATTGAAGGATAGTCACGACTAGTGACTTTCAATATTCATATCTCGACCATCCCACATCGGATCATGCTCAAATTTGGTGAGCATGTTCGTCTAGTTAAAACTAACGATTCAATATATGTCACTCCTCGTGACGCTACCCGAGCGCGAAGAAAAACTAGAGAGATGTTGCTAAGTCGTGAAGAAAGTATAGGATATTCAGCAGTGTCGCGCCTTGCTCGGGTGGCCAAATCACGCCCATGTGAGCCCGATTTACACGAGACCAATTCTATTGCTGGCGTAAGGTCTCGGGACATCTTTGAAAAGAACCCCGTACATGGTGAATAGTCGAATTCTACACATGAAGCCGACGAACAGACTACAAATTCCATCACCAGAATCCTTGATTTTGGCCAAAATTCCAAACTTGCAAAATCTTCGTTCGGCCACAGAATCGAGATGCGTTTGGTGCCTCGTGATCGTAGCGACATGCTCAGTGTATTTAGTGAAGAAAACACAAGCAACATCGTCGGACGAATACACTATCAGTTTAAAGTTTCAAGATCTACTCAAATTCAAGTCACATGATCGGGCACTTAAAACATGATCCATGGCTCGAAGGTGGTATCAAATCAATTGTCATGCCAATACCTATAAGAAAACAATCATCGTAGGATCAACCGGGCAACAAAACGACCTCGGATCAACCATGTAAGAACACACAAGTCCTAGGGCAGCGCAGGGGCTGTTTTGAAATTCCACAACTGGTTAAGAAGGGCCAAATTTGTCATTTTTCACCCTATTTTCTAATTTCTTTTAAATAAATTTAATCTTAAATTTCAGCAATTAGGGTTACTTTTGATCATCCACCCATCTTTGTGGCACACTTTTATATATACGTACCATCATTGGTTTACCTGCCCTTTCCCTCGAGAAAGGTTCTAAGAGAGCGATCATAAATCTTGGGTTCACCAAAAACTCGAGACACGTGCTGCTATATCACCTAGATCCGAAGGGTGAGATCAAGGCACCTAACCAGCTTGGCGACTCCACTGGGGACTTATTACCCCTTTGTTGGTGCGCTCTTGTTTGACCAATTTCCTTCTTTACTTTCTGCACTTATTTCTATGGCACCTGGGTTGTTCAACCTGTTCATCCGGGTTGGGGACTTCCTTATCCCTGCACTCGTAGTTGTCCCAGGGAAGTGAGCTGCTCAAGCCTCCTTCCCTACTCTCCTTTTGAGTCAGGACTCAAGGTTTGGCTCCCAGGTTCTCACCTGGATCAGTACGAGAGGAGACTTAAATGTCCATGTCTCCCTGCTTTCTCGCCCTGGTAGACTTTCACCAAGGCCCCTTACATGGGTAGCACTTCTATTGCCGCACACTCTGCTACTGGGAAATCTCCTGCCAGTCATACTGCTACGGTACACCGGAAGGCTACCCCATCCATCCCTGTGAAAGGTAAGGAAATTGTTGTCGCTTCTGAGGCTTGCCACGAGGCAACCCCCTGTGCTCCTTCACCACTCCGAGCCTCCACACCTGGAGGGTCGATACACAGAGGCGGAGGTCCTGAGGTCTTCACCCCTCGCACACACCCCAAGGCTCATGGTCCATTCACTCAAGCCAGACCTCGAGGCAACCCTCATGTTGCCTTGAGTTCACATCCAAGGCTAGGCCTTCTAGGGCCAAATCCTACATGCTTTTGTATTCACTTTCCACAGCTCAAAGCAATGTTATCTCTATGCCACCTCAAGCACTGGAGGGTCGACCGTTCCATCATCCCTCCTGACACACAGCTGGACAAGTTCTCGCATCATCCCTCATAAACACAAGCTCGTGGGTCTCGGCCTCCTCAAGCTGAACCCATTGACCGAGCCCAAGCTGACCCTCAAGTAACCCGGACGATTAACCTTAAGGGTGCACACACACCATTGGTTAGGCGCCTTGATCTCGCCCTCCGGATCCTGGATGAATTGGGCAGCATGCATCTTGGGTTTCGAGGGCAGACATGGGATGTTTCTTTGAGATCGCTCTGTCGGGAACCTCATTCAGGAACCAAGGTAGGTATTACCAACTGATGATAGTGGAATTTAAGGTGGGTTCGATACTTAGTCGGGCTGGCTCGTGTGGGCGCCCTCTTAGATCATGAAGAAAGCCCCCCAGTAATAAAGCCCATTTGGAATCGGCTCCCTTGGCTTGTATTCTTCTTGTTTTCTGCAATCATACACATATGGAATGTATTATAAGACAGGTGGGTATGAGACCTCACCTTTTTCTCTATGGTGATGGTACATAAGCATGCGCATTCAAAATAAGAAGAGAGAAAATGAGAGAAGGGAAGATGGGGGAGAGAGGAATTTGATCAAGCGGGGAGATCAGCACAGTGACTAAACTAATAAGTAATTAGCCTGACGTGGTAGTAGAGCGGGCTCGGTAACTCAGACTAGTTCAACAGGATTACTACTAGACGTTAGTGCCGATACTGACCAGCTCGACACGATGGTTAGTCTGTCGTGGTGATAAAGAGGGCACAGTAGTTTCAGCACAACAACATTAGACATGTCTGATCGTGATGAAACTTGGCATGTGGCCTTTCTGAGTGATGATGAAGATCTTGACCAATTTTGGAGCACTTATATGACTATCAAATTTTCCACTTATTTTGTAGGCTTTTATTGACCTACTTCTTATTTATTCCTAATCAGGGATCAAGGTGCTGAAAAATGTGTTCAAACAACCATCTTTGCAAGTCCTTCTCGGAGCCAGACTTAGGCAGAGTCACGAGCCGGCCCCTCTTCTCTTCCCCGCTCTCCCGATGCCAGGTAAGTACCTTAAGCACTGTTACTCAACGGTCTTCCCTAAGAGTACCATCTTGAGCCAGCCCTGGGTCAGCCGAACACCCTGGCCTAAAAAAGGAATTCGAGGAAATGGATTGCTGTCAGAGAGAGGCCTCCAGCCTCTAGGACAAGAACCCAAGCTACCCTCTGTTCTTGGGCCTCACTCCCTACTCCAGCTCATAGATATGCCCTCGCCTGTTCGAAGAAAACTGGGCAGTCTAGGTCCAAGGCTCGGTTCTGGAATGACGTCCGTAGCCTCCTCAGGATCAAGCAGAAAAGAGGCCTATAGATCTTGACCATGGAAGCCTCCAAGGCAGTCGAGGTCACCACCCCTGATGACCTCCTACCTTGTATTCCTTTTTTCCCCCTTCAAACTCCTGAACCTGAGAAAGTCCAAGAGTATTGTTCGGTGATAACTACCCAAAAGCCACGGTCCCAAGACCATTAGGAACCAGTCCTTACAAGATCGGCATACAAAGCCTACGTCTAGTTGGGGCAAGCTGAGTCCCTCCAGACTGACTTGCCATGCATGACTCGCCAACCTCGACAGTTTGCTGCATCACCTGACTCTGAACCTCTCGAGGAAACTGCCAGTGTCATGGTGATCAATAACCCGAACAACATTCAAGAGGAACGGATGAACAAGTTCGAAGAAATGATGTAAGCTATCCTTAGAAAGATGGAGCATCTAGAGGCCACTAGGTCCCCTTCTTCGTCCAACTCCTCGAAATCGGAGGCAACCGATCATACCACCCCCATGACCAAAAGGAAAGCAGTTCAGACCTGCATATGGAACATGCTTCCCGAGATCACCCTACATGTCGAGGCATCCAATCGGACCTTCATGTCAGAGCTCATCTCTTAGGCAGTTCGTATTGAGGGATTGTTTAAGCATGATAACTCTCGTCAGCAACCCTTCGCCTCAAACTCTCGCTTCAGCTGTCAGGGCAATCAAAATTCAATGATTACCGCAGCTGTCACCGTGACTGACACCAAAGGCACGACTCCTCAAACTCTCAACCTCTCCAAGACACAGACATCTCAGGCCGAGGGCAAGCAGCAATCCTACAATGTGGTCTCGCCTCCTAAAAAACAGTAAGGAGAATGACTACTAGACCCAACACCTTAATAAGGTTTACCCCTTTAACATGAAGTGGACCCCTGCACTGCTCCAACTGCTGTTAGTATAGAACATAATCCAGCTACCAGAGGTCACCACTGTAGAGTCCCTAGGGCAGAAGGCGAATGAGAGCTATCAAAGAAGAGTAGCCCACCACACTCACAACTGATATAAGCTCAATGACACTGTCGAAGCCCCTATCAACAAGGGTCAGATAAAGCTCGAAGAGTTGAAAAAGGCATTTGGGGCAGCTAAGGCATCTCATATAGTCACGATTGAGCACTCTTTATCCTTCGTGCATTTTTCTCCATAATGTTCAAAGAAAAAAATTGCCACCCCAAAGCCGACAAGGTTGCCTAAGGTCCTACCTCCAGGGACCGAGAACCTCTGTTGCGCATACCACCAGAAATGAGGCCATGACATCAGCGAGTGCACTAGCTTCCATAAGCTCTTGGCTAAGAAGACGCAACAGTGCCAAGAAGTTCAAGGCTACTCAAGAAGATGCCCTAAGGTCCTCTCATGCTTGCACAAGAAGACCTCCCGACACAAGCCCGGGGAAATGCCGAGCATGATCCTCTCCAGACCCTCCTTGAAGCAAAGCTGCACTAGGGTCTTGTCACCCCCAAGTCTACCAAACAGCTTAAGCATCTTGGCCGGGCACGGAAAAGCTTTGGTGCCCATACCATCAAGTGTGGGGCCACGAACTCAAAGACTGCTCTGGGTTCAAGGCCATAGTCACAGAGAAAGTCCAACAAGGCCTCATCGCTTGTGCCACTCTCCCAGAACACGTCGGGGTCCTCACTCTCGCTACAAGCCCCTCACGAGCAAGTACCGGATCCCTTAGAGCCCTCGACCTCTCAGCCTTGGGAAGTCTACCATCTATGGAATAGGCTCAAATCCCTTAAACGTGAGGCAGTCTACCAGCTAGGGTTACTCACCAACCTAATAGGGCTATCCAAACACCCTCTCAGGGATCTCGAAGGAGAAAGCGAACACATAGGTCAGCTCGATGAAGGAATCATTCTCCTTAGGCACCAGTTGAGAAGAATTCCTCGGGCCCCTTCCTCCACTGCTGACCTTGCAGGAGTTCATCCCACGTGCACCTCGCCTCATAGTATCGTCCGATTAGGCAGACGGCCCTGAGTCATCAATATCTTAGGAGTCAACCAAAATGGGTGACGATGTTAAAAGCACTCCACAACAGTCAAAGCCAGGGAATGACCTTAAATACCCCATGTAAACATCTAATACCGGAGAAAACGTAAAAAGCTGTTCGGAATGTTCTGACTCTTCTTCTTCTCCCCCCGCCTCTATTTTCTCCACAGGTACAGCTCGACGATGCTAAGACTTCGACACTCTAAACAAAGAGTTCGGAGACACTAACCTCACCATGACGCAGTAAGAATGCCTCAGAGAAATGCTGGCTCAGGCGACAGGATTCTTGACAGTCACTGACGCCCTAATAACCCAAGCCAAGACCTAGTCATCCTCAAGCTCCATTTATAAAGAAAATGGGTCTAAGATCAGGAAAGAAGCTACAGCCCACACCTCAAAAGTTCAAGGTCCTCAAGTTCCTGGCATTAGCTTTTCCCTAAGCCCAAACCTCAAACCTCTACATCCCTAATACATATTCCTATTACTGCCCCATCGACCGAGACCACACCGGCTGAGCAAAGTCAGCCAGTATTACAAACTAGAACTCAACCAAAGCTTATTCCTAAGCCTACCCTACCACCTACACCAGTGACTGGATCGGAAACACAGAAGAGAAATGCGGATAAAGTAAACTATGATGTAGTTGGGCACTTGAGAAAGCTTCCAGCCCTTTTAAGTATCTATGATGCCTTCCTGCTGTCCAGAGACTACAATATGGCTCTGAACCAAGCTCTTTCTAACCCGAAGGTATACGAGACTGGGGTGGAACTTATTGAGGTTGACTTAGCAATTCTAAGTGGGTGCCTGGCAATCTCCTTTTCCAAAGATGACCTCGAGTTGGGAGGCAAATTCCACAATCGCCCCCTCTTCGTTAATGGTGAATTGCATGCCTACCCTCTCAACCAGATCATGCTGAATGGAGGGTCAGCAGTTATTGTAATCCCAAGAAGGATTCTCACTCGATTGGGATTAGGGTCTAATGACCTCCCTCCTATGCACATCACTGTGCAAGGGTTCAACCTGTCAGGAGTAAAGCCAGCCAGCAGCACAGTGCGCCTCCGTCTCAATATCGGTGACCTCAATGATTATGCTCAGTTCGTTGTAATCGACACCGACACCTCTTACAATGTCCTGCTTGGTTGTCCTTGGCTTCACGATCAGGGGGTGGTCCCTTCCATGCTCCACCAATGCTTCAAGTACAACCAAGATGGAGTCGATGCTGATAAAAGACTGTTCCTCGTAGTTGAGACTCACTATGCCGATGCCAAGTACTATTTCACAGACCTCCCAGCATCAGAAAGATCAAAAGATGAAGATCAGAAGTCTGTGAGAGAGACAAGGCCTTCATCTCATGACGAAGTTGAGGATCTGGGGTGAATGATCATGGACATGTTCAAAGAAGAGGAAAGACAAGGCAAGATCCTCCCTTCGACCCCCATCTGCTCACGTATACCTTGCCACCTCTTCGAGGTCATGATATCCTCTCCTCAAGACGAAGCTTCTTCCTCTACTTCTAATCCGCCAGAACAAAGCGACAAGTCAGAAGTAACCCCTAAGCCTGAGGAAGCCCCAGAGGTGGACCTTCCAGGGCCAAGAGTCACCTACACATAGACCAGCAAAAGGTTTTGTACATCTCCATCGCTCTTCTAGAGGCAGAACTGGTGCACCAACCACCACAGAAAGTGCTCCAAGTTTTGTCCTCTCTAAACAAGGAGATCACCGGCAGCTAAAAGAGGGTCTTACACTTCTCCTGGGTTTTCGAGGAAGTACAGGATGACAAGAGCCCACCGTCCAACTCTTAGGAATAAGAACCCATGGCGGGGCGGAGGAGCATGGTGTGTAGCCTCGAGAATCAGTTGAAGGTTACGCGCATAGCTTCAAAGCACTTAAAGGAGTTTGTTCCTGAGACTATGACTTATGATGAACTCCAAGGCAATGTACCTCGAATCGAAGCCAAGGCTGCCCTAAATTGGAGCATTTACAGCAAGCAAGCACATCAAATCATCAGAACCATCAATTATAATCCCATCTCCAATCAAACACTCAGGGGTGTGGTAGCAACTGCGCCCTCATTCAAGGTCATTGAAGCCACAACAGGCTGCCACAAGATGAAGCAAGTAGTGGGCTATTCTTTCTTGTCACAAACCATGAAAGGGTGGAAGTAATGAAAAAAAAGGGGGAAAAACAAAAGACATGCCATTCACAAGGAAGAGAAAAGAGTCGTTTCATTCATCAAAGAAAAAAATATTAGAAAGGCCTTTCCTTTACAAAATAAAATAAAATGCGAAGAAGGAACTGTCAAAAGTGGTCGATAACCTCATTGACCCTCTCTCAATATTCTTTGGTTGTAGCCTTTACTTGCCCAATCTCGGCCCTCAAACCAGCTGCCATATTAGAGCCAGCTGCTTCCTCAAGTAGTTCTCAAGGTCCAGTAACTTCTGACCTAACTCCTCTTCGATGACTTCCCAGGCTGCTAGCTCCTCTTCCAACACGTTAAGAACTTGGACCCATTTAGCAATTTTCACCTTCAGGGCCTGCACGTTGCCATGGCGCATCGTGGCTTTCTCGGCGACGGCAGACCTCCGGGAGGTGGTGGCCTCTATTTCCTTCACTTGGACATCAACCAACTCTCGTTCCTGCTTGAGGGAATTTTCTAGCCACTCCAGCTTCGAATCCTTCATTCGTTTAGAAGCCTTGTCTACTTGCAGAGCCTTTAATCTCCAACCCTCCAGCTCGTTGGCAAGGCTCTCAAAGTAAGGGAGAGCCTCAAGAACACCTCTTATAGCAATCTCCCTCAACTCTAAAAGTGTTGTGCCGACCTCTTCAAGGGGTAGCTCTTTTATCTTCTAGAAACCTGCTCACGACATCTCGAAGATAGAGCTCGGCATTCCACTGAAAGTGGGCATGGGCAATGTGGCAGAAGCAACCGTAGTAGGAGGACTCCCGATTGCAGCAAAAGCCTCAGGCTCCCTGGATTCAGGAGCAACCTCATGCTGCTCTAGCGCCTCGATAGCAGTTTCCTCGCTCTGTCCCGTGGTCATGACCGTGCCAGGCTCGATCCCTTCAGGCACCATCGCCTCGTCCTCCACATTGACCATAACCACAGCCAAGGAAAAACTGACCTCTTCATTGGGAAAACTGACCACAGCCAATGAAAAACAGCCATTTCCTCAACTTCATAATGCACCAGAGAAATTCCCTTCTTTTGGGCGGTGACCACTTCCCATGGTCCCTCTTCTTGGACCTTCCCCACTTTAGGAGACTCAACACCCTCCCCCTCTCTCTCCTCACCCTCGTATTCCGTGATGACTATTTTAGCAGCTGGCTCCCCCATGGTGCCCGCTTCCTTTGCAGTCATGGGCACTGCCCTCGGACCCTCCAAGCCTAGCCCCTTATGGCGTGGTACTTTTATGTTACCCACAGATGCATCGCTCGAGGCAGCCACATCTTGCTACTCGGATGGCCCCTATTCGGTTCCTGGGGCTCCATCCTCTTCTATTACTACAAGCTCTATCGAGGTTTCTCTTCCTTCAGTAGGCTCGACAATCGTCAGCACTCCAAGGGCCCTCTCCATCTCCGCCGCATCGACAGAAGCAACCCCATCATCCTCGTCTACCCCCTTTGGGATCGAGCCTTTCCCTTCAGCCTTGAGCATCGCTTCCCGATCTGAAGCAATTTCAATCGGGGCAATAGACTCTACGGCATTGGCTTGAGTATCTGAGGCGCCGGGAGAAGATTCGGGTGAAGAAGAAGGTGAAGACTCAAGAGTGGAAGGCAATGGGGAAATGTCAAGAGACGTACGGCCTTTCGAAGAAGCTGAGGACAAGAAACCTTCTTTTGCTCATGAACTACCGGGGTCCTACTCATTTTTCCCTTCGAGGCCACGGCTACCTTCTTGGCTAGGGTCATTGGGGCAGCCCTCTCTTTCTTCTTTCCCTTTACTAGCTCGAGCTCAGCAGCTTGCTTTTTCCTCTTCCCCTGTGACGGCTCGGGCTCAGCAGCATGCTTTTTCTTCTTCCGCTGTGCCGGCTCAAGCAACGTAGCTTGCCTCTTCTTCTTCATCGGCTCAAACTCAGAAGCCTACCTTTTCTCCCTCCCCTGCTCGAGCTCAGCGGCTTGCCTTTTCCTCTTCTCCGACTCGGGCTCAGCAGCCTGCTTTTTCTTTTTCCCCTGTGTTGGCTCGGGTTTAGTGGCCTGGCTTTTATTTTTTGCTAGCTTGGGAGCAGCAGCCTGCTTCCTCTTCTTCCTTATCGCCTGCTCAAGCGTAGCAGCCATTTAGGTCCCTGACTTAGAAGACCTAGGGGCCAATTTTTTATAAGGGCCGCTCCCTATCAGCTCATTTAAGTCCTGGACCGGAAGTCCTTCAGACCTGGGACTTTACGGCCTTCCTTTCATTTGAAGATCTCAGAGAGGTGGGTAAAAATACTTTATGTTTTCTCTCCTCCAAACTAAGAAATCGTGGCTAGGGCTTGTCCATGGTGAGTTGGCGAGGCCACCCGAGTATGCGCTAGTCAGAAGGAAAGCCTATAGTAAAGATTTCTCCTAAGGGAGGGGTCTTGACAAATTTTCGCTGCCTAGTATCCTGGCTCCAGTGGCTACACTCCCTTTCCAGGGGTGGTTCGCATCCCAGTACCCCTTGTTTTCAACACTCCACCAATGCTCATGGGCTAAGGTTGCCGTGTCGTTCTGCTAAGATGGCACATATTTGTTGACCATGGTGGCTTTCAAGCACGTGGCCCAAGCAGTTAGAATGTGCCTCAGGAGCCAAGACTCCTATCGGGTTCCCAATTCGTTCTTCTTCTAGGGATCAGCCTTACTTTGCCGCTTCTCAAAGAGCACAGAGAACGGGCAACCCTGATCCAACCCATGCTGTCAGGCGAACCGATGAGGAAAGTAACCCTCAAGCTTCACACCATGGACAGTGCGACAGGCGAGAATGCCACCTCTGACACTCAGCATATACATCATTTCTTTTGGGCTGGTGAAGTCACCATCCAAGTGATAGTGAAGCTCATTGACGTACACGCGATTTGTGAGGCTCCCAACTGGAAACGGCACCCGGGTCATGTGGAGGTGATCATTGAAAAATAGGCCACACACATGGCTCGGGGGATGGAAAATTCCCCTCTGCTTGGCAATCTTCAGCAAAATTGGGCCCATGCTATCATCCAGTTGCCTGGTTTTCAGGTATGTCTCGAAAATAATCTCCAAGCAAGCCATACACATAATGGACTGGGAAAGAAGTCTTGAAATCTCCAAGGAAAGCCTCACCCTCTGCTATGCAATTTTTTTCCCCTTCCTCCAATTTATGTGGTCTGCCCCTGGAAATGGTGCTCAAGCCATAATAAATATTGCACAGCACAAGCTGTGCGAGTGCGTATTCCTTCCCCCACCCCATGTCACAGGCCACATAAAAGGTGTCGGGACGAATGACGTTCGACCCTCACGGTAGGGCAAATTTGCACAAGAAAAGTGCCAAGCAAGCCATCAAGAAGACATGCTTATTCTTCTTCTGTAGCACGAAAACTGGTGGGGTTTCCTTCCCCCCTTTGCTCGGTGACGGACCAGCTTCATTCGTATAGTAACCATAGAAGAACGCTACGCACTTGGCAAAGGTAGCTCGCCCCTTCTTGGGCTCATCATAGAGTTGATAAATCTTGAACAACTCTTGAAGCCCAACCGGCGGGGTTTACCTATCTTCTGTCTTCTAATAATGAATGAGTTTGGGGGAATAAACTCGTCATACGTACTGGCTAGGAATGGCAGCCCACTAATGAAGTACAGATCCATCAACAAAATCCTTGCCTCTTCATGACCAAGTAGCCATGTATTACTAACATGGCTCCAAGTCTCCAACAACACTTTGACTGTATTTGAACAATGGTCATAGTAGCCCACCGAGCACTGGAGGGCATCTCGCAAATAAGCAAGTCACAAAATATCCCTGAAGTCCCACAACACATTCAGGGTCCAGGAGGAGTACCCCTTCAGGTACTAGTGCTCCCCTTGTACCCGCAGCCCGAAAGAGAACCATTGCATGCCCGGGGTTTCCACCATTCGCTTTTCTTAGGGTTGGCAAGTTCTCGTTAGAGGCTACGTTTCGGTATAAGCGATGCAGACGACCTGCCCTTCCTCTATGCTCACGTTACCATCGTTATCTTCTTTCGTCACCAGCTGGATGGCGGTGCTCACAATGGTGAAGCTCAAAGGCCACCTGGGTTCACATAAGGCTTGGGTAAGCAAGATCAGCTCACCTCTCACCAAGATTTCGTCGGTGAATGTATCAGTACCAAGCTCAGCTTCTCGCAAGAGGTACATCACGTCTGGAATGGCCCCCAAACACTCGGCCATTAAAACAAAAAAATGCTATGCAGCGACGAAGAAACTACGCTCACTAGGGCGGGACTATCTCCGTCTAACAACTAAGATGCTATCGTCGTCTCGCAGCCAAAGGCATAATTGTCTCACCTGCCCACCGAGATAGTATCGTCGTCTACCATTAGGAGGGAATCGCCGTCTCGCGATCAACCAAGGACTATCAACATCCCATGAACCGAAGCGCATTAATGCCCCACGTCACCTGTTAGCATGCACCACACGTGCATCCCTCAAAATCAGGATACAAGGCCTAATGCTTGTTGCATGGCCTGTCACCGGGCGTGCGGAGGGCGACCGTTCACCTTCCCACGACTCCTCACCTCCTCGACCATTACAATCCCATGACCCTTTGGGTCCCCACCGACGCTTCCTCTGCTTTATGGGAACTCACCCTGCCCATCGGGAAAATCCTTCCCACCTGCTGCTCGTCATTAGAGTCAATGAAACCACCGAAAGTCCCAAGGAAAATCTCCCCTATGTCCCTGCAATGTTGTGGATGGCCCTTCTCCCTGGTTTCCCACTTCAGCAGTTCACCAATGCTCACCGGAATTCTGCTAAGTCTCCGGTGAGCTCAATGCAACCTCTTCTCCTTATCCTCCAACAACAAGAGAGATGATTGTGCCCTTTGAACTCCCTGCGACCTCCCCTTCAGAAGTAGGGTGACCGAAGGAGCACTTAGGCTCCGGCAGGGAACCTCTGCAAATTTTGCTAGAGCGACCCTCTTCCTTGCTAAAAAAGTCTTGACACTTAACAAAAAAGGTTCACAACCACACTGCGAAGCTTCGCACCTCTTGAAGCTAGCCAGAAAAGTTCTTAAGGACCTGTCTCTGCAAGTTTTGTCGAGAAGTACTCACAGAAAAACCCTCATCAGAATACTTTGACCCTCTCTCTCTCTAAAAAGCTTTCTATTGTTTTCCCTTCGATAAAATAGTAAACTGGGGTTTCTCCCCCTTTTATACCCGAGAGTGCTGAAGACTGCCCCCGAGAAACTCAGGATGACACTCCAGTCCCCAGCTCATGAAGGCGATAAGACCAGGCCAGGTTGGGCGAAGCCCGAGACCCGAAGCATCATCTCCTCGTACCTCATCAAGACTTTTGTCGAGCACTTTGCCCAGGGGATTATCGCTGCCTGCTTCCTTCAGGATATCATCACCGCGTGGCCTGTCAAGACCTTCGCCGAGCATTTCGTTAGGAGGCTAGCATCACGCGCCTCGTAAAGTCTTTCACCAAGTGCGTCTCACTGCATGGAACGTCAAGAGTCACTTCTGTGTCCCTCACCAAGGGACTTAACGCATCACCGAGACTTGTTGATGTGTGCGCCACTCCACACATAGTGCTGCGCGCATGCCTGAGCACTCTTCTTTAGACCATTGTCCCACATCCTCAAAATGTTCATTCCCTATGCCACAATCTCACTCCTCAGCAAGCCCATTTTCAGGTGACGTCTCCATTCCCTATGGAGTCGCTTCCCTCACTACGGCACAATGCACACTGCATGACCTTAAACTGCACCGCCACAGTCTTAGCTATATGAATTTAAACTGCATAACCACGGTCCATGCAGCATGACCCTAAACTCCATTACTAAAGTCCTTGTCACAGGACTCTAAAACCTACGACCATGGTCCAAACTATATGACCTTAAATTATAGCGGAGGTCAAGTTGCACGTCGTTAAACTGCAAAGTCCATGTCACATGACTTTAAACTTACGACCATGGTCTAGTTGTGCGACCTTAAACCATAATGCACGTCCTGGACACTTGACGTTAAAGGCTTACCACCTTGGTCCAAACTATATGACCTTAAACTGTTGCAGAGGTCTAGTTGCATGACCACAAACTACATAGTCCTAGCTGTATGACTTTAAACTA
Organism: Amborella trichopoda; assembly: GCF_054954075.1. NCBI lineage: Eukaryota > Viridiplantae > Streptophyta > Magnoliopsida > Amborellales > Amborellaceae > Amborella > Amborella trichopoda. Next base: position 20,111,549 of record NC_142340.1, read on the forward strand.
TATAGCCATGGTCCGAGCAATAAGTCCCTAAAACTGTAACATGCAGTGCGACAAATGGTCCATACACATAACTCCAGCTAGACCCCCAACGGAGTTAAATGTATGCAATGGGAATTTTTACCCCATCATCCCCAAAAATTCAAAGCCATTCTCCCTTCAACCCACAGTGGGGTTCATCTGTGCTCTGGCCTGTCAGAGATCCATGTACACCGATATTCGTCATCCTCCTGGAGTCACACTTGCCTTCCTAATGCCATTTGAAGCTTTTCCCGTTCACTACTCCTCGTAGGGTCACCACCTTCGTCTACGTCTCTCCACATGTGTATAGCCTTAATTGTCGTTATCCTCAGGGAGTCAGATTGCTATCCACATACCAACGCCATGCAGCTGTACTGACATGGTGACTCAAACTCGGTCCGTGCTGCATGACCTTAAACTTCAACACCATGGTCTAAACTATATTACCCTAAACTGCAGCGGAGGTCTAGTTGCATGACCTTAAACTGCACCATGAATTTAAACTTCATAAAGGCGGTCCAAGCTATATGACCTTAAATCGTAGTGCACATCCTGACTGCTTGACGTTAAATTGCTTCACCTAAGTCAAAGAGGCATGACGTTAAAGATGCCCCATACGCATACACACCTTCCTTTTTACGTGCATCTTCACGCATGTCCTCCCTAACCGACCCGTTCGTGTGTGGACACCACTTCCACTGCCTCCCCAGTGAGTCTACGTACACGCACATGCCCTTTACATGCATCTTCAAGCACACCTTCCCTAGCTGGCCCATTTGTGTGCACATACCACCTTCACCATAATCATCGTCTTTCACCATTCCCCATTGAATCTTACCTATGTTCACTAAACGGCGAGCCGTCTCGCCACTCAGTTAGTGGGTCACCATCATTCACTCACTCATCATCGACTCTCTACAAGAAACTTCATGCCATCTTTCCAAGTGGGTCAAAGTCCTCACCAGACTCACTATATGGCCTCTTCAGATTACCATTCCTTATCATTACGGTCCAGCTGTATGACCAAAAACCTACAGTGCATGTCCTGGCCGCATGACGTTAAAAGGCTTCGCACATGTCTCGAAGGCATGACCCTAAAACATGCCTTCTCAAAGAAAAAATGGGCATGGTGTACACTTGACAAGGGAATGCTAAGAGAAAAAATGATGGACAGGCATGGTCTCAAAACCATGAGTAAAAGAGTTCCGTGGAAAAACAAAACCAGGCACAGTGAAAACCCCAAGAAGGCACAGTGAAAAAAAAGGATGAAAAAGGTGGACATGACCACACAGTCATGGGTAAAAGAGCTCAGAAATAACAGAAGTTGGTGAAAACCATCCTTACGGTGCCAGTTCCTCTGTTCAAGTGAAAACCCACGAAAGGGCGCTTGGACCAACAAGGCAGGTTGACGCACTTCCACAGCCTCAGTTTAAAGGCTCACTAGGGAGTGAGGGCACATAAGATCTCCCCAGTTTCAAGGCTCACCAGGGAGTGAGAGCACACATGATCTCCCCAGTTTCAAGGCTCACTAGGGAGTGAGAGCACACTAGATCTCACCAGTTTCAAGGCTCACCAGGGTGTGAGAGCACATAAGAGCTCCCTCGTTTGAAGGCTCATCAAGGGGTGAGCGCCGTATAAGATCCCTCGCGACATGGCTCATCTGGGAGTGAGAACCGCATAAGATCTTCCAACGACAACAACAGTGCTTTAGGTTGAGGACAATGACCAAAAGATCCCTCTAAAAATGCTAAGAACCATCGAGAAGGCAAGAAACTGATGAACTCAGGGCCAAACCTGCCACAAGCTTTAGGGTACATCTTCCCCAAACACCCTAGTCTATATGGGACCAAACTTTCGGGTTGGGTCAGAAGCCCCCAACTGGACCTTGCTTGATGGGACCTACAGGAGATACCTTGAGCATCAAAAGCAAACCTGGTGTAGTAGCAAACAACGTCGAGTGATGGTTCGTAGCATTTAGCCTTTAAAAAAGGCCTGGTTTTGTACGAGGAGGTCCTGGCATTGGGCCTAATGCTTCGGAACACCAAATAGTCTTTTGAGGGTGTGGACTCTTACAAATATCTCTCAAACTTCTAGAATGATTGCACTTCACGATTCTCTCGAAGCACAACATTCGGTGGGGCATGCTGTTGGAAGGTATTTTTCATCAAAATGGGGCCCCCGCTCAATCAAGGCCTAACAAGTAGTAGAAATTTTGACAGTCTTAGAACAACCCCAGAACTCCAATAGATTCATGAGGTCTCTCAAAAGTCTCAAAACAGCCTCAGAATCGGTTGTGTTCCGATAGAGTCGACCTTTAGCACCCTGAAGCGGACCCTTTTTCAGCATCTCAAAATGCTGTGGGACCACTGCCATTGGATCCATCACGGTTGTAAACCCTTGGGGTTCAAGTTTCAAATCAAACAGCCAATCCAAGAAGAAGTGATAGGTGAAAGTGTTAAACAGGGGGAGCCGCACGCTATTCCCGTGCGGCCACCCTGCAACACTACAACACTGAAAGGCAGTTATGATTAGTGAATTTTGATGCTCATATCTTGGCCTTCTCATGCTAGATAGTTTTCAAATTTGGTGAGCATGTTTTTCAAGTCAAGACAAGCGATTTGGTATGTGGCACGCCCCGTGACGATAGCCGAGCGTGAATAAACACTAGAGAGAAGTTGCTGATCTGTGAAGAAAGTGCAGGAATTTCAATAGTGTTGTGCCTCGCTCCAGTGGGCAAATCATGCTGCTCGCCACCCTGATCAACACGAGATCAATTCATTTCGGGCTTAAGGTCTCAGGCCATCTCTGACCCGAATCCGGTACATGATGAATGGTTTGATTCTGCACATGAAGCCAACGAACAGGTTGCAAATTTTGTCGCCTAAATCCTTGATTCCAACCAAACTTTCAAACTTGTATAATCTTCATTCAACCACGAAATCGAGCTGCGTTTGGTGCCCCATGAGCGTAGCGGCATGCGTAGTGTGATTAAGTGAAGAAAACACAGAAAAAATTCAAGGGATGAACACACTATCGATTCAAAGTTTCAAGATCTACTCAAAATTCAAGTCACAAGAACGTGCACTAAAAACACAATCCATGGCTGGAAGTTGGTATCAAATCGATCGTCATGTCGAGCCCTACAAGAAAATAATCATCTTACGATCAACTTGGCATAGAACGACCCCAGATCAATCATGCAAGAACGCAAGTTCTAGGGCAATGTAGGGACTGCTCTAAAATTCCACAACTTGTTAAGAAGGGGCAAATCTCTCATTTTACACCCTATTTTTTACTTTCTTAGATATCAATTTAATCTTAATTTCCAACAATTAGGGTTACTTTTGATCATCCACTCATGTTTGGGGCACACTTCTACACATAAGTACCATCATTGTACGCAACAAAAGGAGAGAACAGAGACATACACATACACAAGAGAGAGTTTTCACCTAATACAAGTTTCTATTTCTTACCATTGTGGTGTCACGCTAGAGAGATAGAGTGAGGTGAGAGAAAATTCTGACCGGTATCTATAGGGTTGAGGTAAACCTTCTCTCTCTTCTTTTTCTTTTTTGCTTTCCTCTCTCCTCTCCCTCTCTTCTTCATCTTCTTCGTCTAAGTTCCACGAAGAGGCTTTGCACGGTAGTGGCAATGCCATGCATGCCTCTCCCTTGGTCTCACAGGTTGCATAGGGCGATGGCAGTGCCATGCACGAGAACCCTTCCCCTTCTACTCTTCTATTTTTTCCTTCAAGTAAGGTTTGTAGACGATGTTGCCCATTTCCGCCCATAGATGTAGCTTTGACATCTTAGTGAGGAACTTAAACGACAAGTTTTGTTGCCTCCTGCAAGGGTCTCCCCCCATGTCGTGCGTCTAGTGTAGACGGCAACACCTAGTGTCGCCCGCGAGGAGCATTGGCAACACCTATCGCTGTCTACGAGCTTCCTCAACGTACTCAGTGATCGTCGCTGCTCTCCTAGTATCCCACATCTATTGTCGTGTGACCTAGGAGAGATCATCACCGTGTGCTTTGTTAGGAGCTAGCACCATCCACATGGGATATGCTGCCTCCTGGCATTGGCCAACGCGGTGCCTATCGACGTCAAGACTTCCCCTTTTCTTCGTCGTCTTATTCTTTCCTCTCACCTCATTCTCTTCTTGCTTGACTAAAGGGTAGACCTAGCCTATCACAAATGTGCTGACCTCGGTTTCGAGTAGTATTGCCGTCATGCTGGTCCTGAGAGTCATGCCCATCTTCCTATCACTTTGAGTCGGTGATTTTCTGTTGTCATGCTAGTCTCACCCCTACGTTATGGAACCATGCACTTCATCGCCTTCTCAAGTGAACGTGCATTGCCCTATGACAAGGGTGGGTCCTTTTGATCCACTTGTCATACAAATTAACCATAGAAGTGTTGTGTAGAAATACAAGAGGATTACAAGTCAAGGGAGGTGACTGCGAACTAGCTCAAGCTGCTGGGAGGCTTTCTTCATGATATAAGAGGGCAACCACGCGAGCCAACCCTATTATGTCCATAACCCACCTAAAATTCCTCTCTCCTCAGTTGGTCTACCTTCCCTTACCCTCGAGCAAGGTTCCGAGCGAGCGATCTCAAATCCCAAGTTCACCAGAAACCCGAGACGCATGCCGCCAGATCCCATAGATCCAGAGGGTGAGATCGAGGCACCTAACCATGAAGCTAACCCTAGGCCCACTTTCATCTCGGTGAATATGTCTCTAGAATAGAAAGATAGCTTTACTGCCTTTTTACAAGCTAACCGAGATGTCTTTGCCTGACATTATCATGAGATGCTTGATTTAGATCCTCAAGTCACTGTCCACCATTTTGGTATCGATCCATCTGTCAAGCTGGTCAACTAGATATCAAGGAGGTTCATGCCTGATCTCGAAATGCAGATAGAAGTTGAGGTGACCAAACTCAGGTAGGCAGGCTTTGTTCGTGAAGTCAAATACCCAAAGTGGATGGCGAATGTGGTATCAGTTAAGAAGAAAAACTGCCAAATCAGGGTCTGCATTGACTTCAGTGACGTGAATATCGCTTGCCCAAAGGATAACTTCCCGTTGCCGTTTTACAGAGATGCTCATTGACTCCACTGCTCACTGCTAGATCTTCTCCTTCATGAATGGATACTCTGGGTACAATCAGATATGGATGGCGTCAGAAGATGAGGTAGATACAGCATTTTTAACACCAAAAGGTGTCTTCTGCTACATCATGATGTCATTCAGGCTGAAGAATGTCGGTGCCATGTATCAGAGAGCAATGACGACCATCTTCAAGGATATGATGCACAAAGAGGTCGAATGTTATGTGAAGGATTTGGTGGTGAAATCTGAAAAGAAAGAAGATCGATTGCTAGACCTTGAAAAGATGTTCAAATGATTAAGCCTTCATCAACTCAAGATTAACCCTTTAAAATGCGCTTTTGGCTTGAGTTCAGGAAAGTTCTTGGGGCTCATTGTTAGACAGCGAGGGTTGGAAATTGAGTCAGTCAAGATCAAGGCGATCCAAGAATGACACCAGCAACTACACTGCGAGAGCTGCAGTCCCTCCAAGGACAGTTGGCTTATATTTAGAGGTTCATGTCAAACCTCTCAAGTCGCTGTAAGTCTTACATGCACTTGTTAAAGAAGGATACCCCATTCGTCTGGGATCAAGCATGTCAAGCAACTCTTGATGAAATCAAGCAGTATTTGCTCAACCCTCTAGTGCACCCTACACCGGTGTTGTGAAAACCTCTCATTTTGTACGTGACCGCTCTCGATGAATCACTTGGGGCACTATTGGCACAAAACAACGATGAGGGGAAAGAAATTGCACTATACTATCTCAGCCACAGGATGAAAGGGGTGAGAAGAATTATCCACTTATAGGGAAGTTGTGCCTAGCCCTAATCTTCGTGATACAGAAGCTCCGTCACTATTTACTTGGTCAAGAAGTGAAACTCATATCAAAAGCTGATCCAGTAACGTTTCTCATGACACGCCCATGCTTGTCAGAACACCTTGCAAAGTGAGCATTATTGCTGATGGAATTCAACATCCCATATGCACCACAAAAGGCCATCAAGGCTCAGGCCCTGACTGATTTTCTCGCAGCACATCCTATACCGACAGAGTCTCCTTTATCATGTGACCTCCTTGATGAAGAAGTATTATGTGCAAAACTTTCTCCTGCATGGGAGATGTACTTCGACGGTGCCTTTCAATCTGATCATGGAGGTGCTGAAGTGGTGTTCATGACTTCGAAAGGAGGGATAGTTCCTCTATCCATCTCTCTCACCGAAGTCGGTTCCCATAGTGAGGCTGAATATCAGGCCCATATAAATGGGTAAGAGATTGCCTTTGATCTAGATTTGGAGCAGCTCAAATCTTTAGCGACTCTGAGTTGGTCATTCGACAGATTAAGGGGATCTACAACATGAGAAAGGAAACTCTCAACATGATAATGCAAAATCATATATGGATCAGTTCGATGATGTGTCCTTGACTCACATCGTTAGGAAATTAAACTTGCAGGCTGATGCACTGGCAAAGCTTGGAGCTACAATTCAATTGTCCTCCCTAGGGCCTACACCTGTCTGGGTGGGAGAATGGAGACACAATTACCAGAGTGCCCGCCTTACCCATATGGGGCACTCCTATCTGCCAAAGAGATTATTAAAGCTGAGCAGGAAATGGCATGGAATCAAAGTACCGGAGCCTAAAAACCAGAACTGTAATTCTTTGATCCCAAAGATTGGAGTGAGCCAATCATTAATTTCATAAAGCATGGTAAACTGCCTGATGATCGTATCGAGCACAATAATGTGAACCGAATGTCTATGAAGTACACCCTCCTTGAAGGGAATACTCTCTTCCGTTGATCTTTTGACGAAATTCTTCTCACATGTGTAGACACACAAGAGGCAAGTAAGGTGCTAAAATAAGTATACTCAGGTGGTTAGGTGCCTCGATCTCGCCCTCTGGATCAGGATGATTGGGCGGCACGTGTCTCGAATTTCAGGGAGACCTAGGATGTTTGAGATCGCTCTCTCGGGAACCTCAATCATGAACAAGGGCAGGTGGACTAACTGATGAGAGAGGAATTTAATATGGGTTCGGGACTTCTCTGGCTAGCTCTCGTGGATGCCCTCTTAGATCATGAATAAATCCCCCCAGTAGTAAAACTGGTTCGGAATTGCCTCCCTTGACCGATATTCTTCAGTTTTAGCAATCACACACATATGGAAAATGTTATAAGACAGTGGGCCAACATACCTCACCTTGCCTCTTTGGTAAACATACACAAGCATGCACATTCAAAAAGAAGGAGAGAAGAATGAGAGTAGAAAGATGGGGGAGAGAAGACTTTGACCAGGCGAGAAGATTAGCACAGTGACTAAGCTGGTATGTAATTGGCTTGACATGGCAGTAAAATGCGCTCGATAACTCAGACTGGCTCAACATAGCTACTACTAAACGTCAATAATGATACTAACTAGCAAGACACAATGGTTAGCCTGTGTGGCAATAAAGCAGGCACACTAATTCTAGCACAACAACATTACCGCTAAACTATAGGACTACCATGAAAGGCAAATCTCAACCCCTCTTAATCAAACGAAAGATTAACAGAAAGAATGGAGATCATAAAGAAAGAATAGGAAGTAAGATAAGTGAAGAAGAAGAGAATAGAAAGAAGGAGAGGAAGAGAAAGAAAGGCGGAGAAGAGTGTGAGAGAAGAGAGAAAGAAGGGGCAAAGACAGACACAGACGACAATAAGAGGAAGAGATCGAAGGAAAAGGCATAGGCAGAGGTGTGCTTTCACCGACTGTGGTGGAAGGAAGGATAGAGATGCAAACGGTGCTAGGCCCTCGTCTGCTGCAATGGGAGAAGAGGCATGACATAACACAGGCGATGCTAAGCCTTCGACGACTGGGTTAGACAAAGAAGAGAGAGAAGACACAGGCGGTGCTAAGCATTGTCGACTGTGTTAGAAGGAGAGGTAGGATGTGACATAGACGGCATTAAGCATCGTCGACTGTGTTCGAAGGAGAGGTAGGATGTGACATAGACGACACTAAGCATCACCGTCTGTGTAAAGAGAAGAGGAGAGATAAGATAAGCAACACTAAGCATTGACGACTGTGTTAGTAAAAGTGGAGAGAAAAAGACACAGGCGGCACTAGGCATCGTCAGTTGTGTTTAAGAAAAGAGGAGAGAGAAGGACACAATTGGTGATAAGCATCGCCATATGTGTTTAAGAATAGAGGAGAGAGAAGGACACAATCGGTGACAGGCATCGCTAGTTGTGCTTAAGAAAAGAGGAGAGAGAAGGACACAGACGGCGTCAGGATCGTCAGTTGTGTTTAAAAAAACTAGGAGAGATAAGGACACAGTCGACATAAAGCATCGCTGATTGTGTTTAAGATAAAGAGGAGAGAGAAAGACACAATCGACGCTAGGCATTGGCATTGTGTTTATAAAAAAGAGGAGAGATAAGGACACAGTCGGCATTAGGCATCGTCGACTGTGTTTAAGAAAAAGATGAGAGAAAAAGACACAGTGGTGCTAGGCATCACCGATTGTGTTTAAGAAAAGAGGAGAGAGAAGGAAATAGTCGGTACTAAGCATCACCAGCTGTGTTTTAGAAAAGAGGAGAGATGATACAGTCTGTGCTAGATAGTATCAGTTGTGTTTAAGAAAAGCGGAAGGAGAGATAGGGATAGAAAAAGAGAGAGAGAGAGAGATGAGAAGAAGAGAGAGATGAGAAGAAGAGAGAGAAAGTAGAGAGATGAGAAAAGAGGGGAGGAGAGAGAAAATTACCTTATCGAAGGGTTTCCTCTCTCTCTCTAAGATGCACCCACGTACTTAAGCAAAAATCGAAACTTTAATGGTTGGTTGAAGTAATGAACCCAGGGTCCTTTACAATTTGGCTTTGTATGTTTATATAGAATTAGGCCCAAACATTGGTGGACACCCAAAAACTATCTAGGATTGAAGATAATTACAATTCAACTGAATTAAAATAAATTCTAAAAATCGGTGCAAAAGGACTATTTTGCCACTGCCTAACATTATGTGGAATTCTAGAACAATCCCTGCTGCTGCCCGAGAACTTGTGTGATCCTCGATGACTGATCTGGGGTTGTTCTGATGCCCGTTTGATAGAAAGATGATTGTTTTCTTGTAGGGCTCGGCATGGAGATCGATTTGATACTAACTTCGAGCCATGAATCATGTTTTTAAGCACGATCATGAGGCTTGAATTTTGCCACTGGAGTTAGGCATGCTGCTGTGGAACTTTCTGCAACTTTCTTCACAGATCAAAAACTTCTCTCTAGTTTTTATCCCTGCTCGAGCATCGTCAAGGGGCGTACCACATATTGAAACACTCATCTTGATGAGACAAATACGCTCACAAAAGTTGAGCACGATCTGACTCCGAATGAGTGAGATATGGACCCCAAAAGTCATTTTTCGTGACTGTAAAAAGAGCCACTTTTAATTGTGTTTTGGTGCAAGGTGGCCACACAGGAATAGTGTGCGGCCTACCCCTTTTCAGTATTTTACCCATAACTTTGTCTTGGAGTGCCCAATTAAGTCGAAACTTGACCCGTAAGGGTTTTACTCGTGTCGATCCAATGGCTATGGTCTCAAATTTCTTTTACATATTAAAAATATAGTTCTTGTTACGGGATCCATTTCAGGGTTCCAGAGGCCAATTTTCCTGAAATTATTTATTTGTGTTCACTGCCTTAAAAATGTCTGATTATGATGAAACTTGGTAAGTTGCCTTTTGGAGTGTTGGTGAAGATCTTGACCAGTTAAGGGGCCATTATGAGACTGTTGAAATTTCCACTGTTTTTGTCAGGCTTTATTGACATGCGTCCTCTATATTCCGCATCAGGGACCAAGGTGCAGAAATATGCGTTCAAATAGCTTACCCCACCGAATGTTGTTCTTCGAGAGAAGCGAGAAGGAAAACATTCAAAAAATTTCCTTCAGCTGTATTACGTTTTTCTTCCTAGCCACAAGACCACGTGAACGCCAAGGAGATTCACGCAATGGTGCAACTAGGATGCTTAGACGTAGGGATGCATTGTTTACGGGTCCGTCCGTGGAGACTTTAGGGGGAGTAGAGACTTTTTTGCAGGATCTTATCGAAGTCCTCACCTTTGTGTGGACTGTTTGCGATTCTACAGCTGAGGATTTTGTACGGACCTTGTCAGTCAAAATCAGGCTCGTTTGGCAATTGAGTGCCATGTCGAAGGGCATTGTTCCCATTTAGTCTGGGTTTCTTTGTCTTGGATAGATAACAAAAGATCCTTTGGTCTATGCTCATCTGCGTAGTGCATCAGTTGTTCCTTGGCGAGTAGGGTACCTCAGTTTATCGACATGACCAGCTTTGGGTATAACCCCTTCCCATTACTAGCAGGTCATTACTTAGCAGGTCCAAAGTCATGGTTAACTTCACCTTCTTGGGGCATCTTTCGATTTTTCAGAATGATTTCCTTGATGGTTTGCTGAAGAGCCTTTGGTTGGCACTGTTTGGTGCTACAACAGGTTTGCTTTTAATAGTCAGGATACCTCTGTGGGGCCCGTCTGCCGGGACCAGTCGGGGGCATTTTGTGAGCCAGTCCTGAAAGTCTGGGCCTATCGATTAAAGGGAATTTTTGTGAGCCAGACTTAAGTCTCTAGCAGGTTCGCCATGACTTTGTCAATTTCTTTCCTTCGTAATGGTCTTTAGCATTTTTAGAATGTGTTTGTGACCTCGTGGGAATAGTGTTCTTCCTCATGAGACTTGTCTTGCCGTCTTGGCGAATCTTCTATTTTTTGAGTCCTTTTTGGCGAATGGGCTCACGTTGTCAGAATCTTTTCCTTGAAGCTCGTATTTTTTGAGCGCTAGTGTTGTGACACCAGAGATTTTCTTTTTCAGTGTGATCTGAAGCCGCCTGTGGAGGCGAGTGCTGCATCAACCTGTTTATTGATCCAAGCGTCCTTTGTGGAGTTTCCCTTGAACTTGGGAAGCGACACCATCGAGATGGTTTTCACCAACTTCCTTTTATTTGGGGTTCTTTTACTCATAACCTGTTGGCCATGTCCACCCTTATTGTTTCATTTTTACTCGCGATGCCCTTTCGGGTTTTCACCATGCCTTGGTGTTTATTCATGAAACTCTTTTACTCCTTGCTTCGTGACCATGCCGATCCATCATTTTTACTCATGGAGTTCCCTTATTAGAGTATACACCATGCGCGTTATTTCATCATTTTTTGTGAAGGCGTGTTTATGGTCATGCCTTCGGGACCTGTCCGAAGCCTTTTAACGTCAAGGTCATACAGTTGGACCATAATGGAGATGGATAGTAGTTTGTAGAGGCCATGGAGTGAGTATCATAGTGATTCTAACTTACTTTTAGGGAAATGGCATGAGGCTACCTATGAAAGATGGATGATGTATGAAAGGTGGGTAAAAAAAATGGTGACCCACTAGCTTACGATGAGTGGCAGGACGATTCACTGTTTTGTGAGCATCGTTGAAACTCACGGTGGAATGATGAAGGCTGATCAAATTAATGGACTCACTGGGGAGGTAGTGAAGGTGGTGCATGCAAACGAATACTTCGGTTAGGGATGATGTGCTTGAAAATGCATATAAACGTTGTGTGCGCGTATGTGAGGGCGAGTTTATGGGCATACCTCCGGGACCTGTGCAAAGCCGTTTATCGTCATGCTGCTAAGACTTGCATTATGGTTTAAGGTCATACAGTTGGACAGTGGTTATGCAGTTTAAAGCCATGTAGCTAGGACCATAAAGTTTAAGGTCGTGCAACTAGACCTCCGCTACAGTTTAAGGTCATATAGTTTGGACCGTAGTGTAAAGCCTTTTAACATCATGCGGCCAGGATGTGTATATTTAAATTCATATAGCTTGGACCGTGCAGTTTAGGGTCGTGCAGCAAGACCTCCGCTACAGTTTATGGTCGTATAGTTTGGACCATGTAGTTTTAGGGTCGTGGAACTAGACCAAGGTTGTGTAGTTTTAAAGTCATGCAGCACGGACCAAGGCTGTGCAGTTTAAGATCATGCGGGGTGGACTGAGGCTATGCAGTTTAAGGTCATGCAATGCGGATTGAGGCTATGCAGTTTAAGGTCATGCAGGGCGGATAGAGGCTGTTCAGCTTAAGGTCATGCAGCACGGACCGAGGCTGTGTAGTTTAAGGTCATGCAGCGCAGACCGAGGCTGCACAGTTTAAGGTCATGCAGCACGGACCAAGTCTTAGGTCGCCATGTAGGTTAGACTCCATGGGGGATAGGTCTTGTGGGCAATAATCTGACTCCCTGTGGATAAGATAGGTAAGCCCGATAAGGGCTCGGAATGGAAAGCTGACTTCATTAAAAAAAAGGGGACACATGTGGGTCTTTTATATCCTTGAGGACAGAATAAATAAGTGTGAGGCAGACCTATGGGGGATGCAGCAGAAAAAATGACCCTAACTCCACTAGGGATAATAAGCTGCAGTACGAGTAGGACTCTGTTACTGGGGATGAGGAGTCATGACCTTAGTTTGATTGACCTAGGTTCCATTTTGTTCGGGATAATAGGTTAGAGTCAAGGTGCAACTTCACTAGGGATAATAACAATAAGACACGCACGGCTTCGGCCTAGAGTACGTAACATTAGGCTGTTTGAAATACAGTCAGCAGCAGGTGTAGCGATCAGTATTTCTTGAGCACTCAGCCGGCGTTGGGGTTGTTAAAAATGCAGACGGCGCTAAGAAGCACTTGTGCTATCTCTTAAAAACTGCTGGCGCTGAGTCTCTGAGCACACAACCTGTTCTTAGTCTCTGAACACACAGCCGGTGCTGAGTCTTTGAGAACACAGCCGGCCCTGACGTCACCAACAACTCAGATGGTGCTGAGTCTTAGAGCACACAATCGGCGATGAGACTTACCTCTGGCCTCGGGCCTAGGGTCAAAGCCTGACCTGGCCCATCGTCGTTTAGCTTTCTAGAACGCGGTTGAGATTCACAGTTTGCGAGGGGCATCTGGGATTAGTGTTGTCTATATAAAGGGGGTAAAACCCCATTTCCCTACTTTTCACATAAGGTAAAAAAAGACTTAAGAAAAAAATTTTAACGGTGAGAAGAGGGTTCCCGATGGAAGTTCTAGCAAACAGTGGGTGTTCCGACAATGTTATCAAGAGATTGCCGAAAAAGCAGGGGAGGTTCCGGTCGAATAAGGAGATGCCGACAGAGAAGGGGGGAAGGATTAGTTGAAGTTGCAGGAGTTTTCACAGCTGGCACAGGGGGTTTTCCACGAAAACTCCAGTTGTGGTTTTTAGGGCTTTGGTGAAGGCAAAGGAGACAAGAATTTGTAGAAGTGGGCTGCCCAAGAATTTCTAATAGTTTAGGGAGTTTTCTGGGGAACGTAAGTGTTTTCCCGGTAACTTGGTGGTGGTTTTGAGAGATTTTTCTACAGCAAAAGGGGTATTCAGGCAAGAAACCGAAGGGTCAGGAAAACGGAACGTCACTAAAGCTAGAAAATTGTCAAGAAGGCGAACGATTTACCTCAAAATTCGCACAATCCTTAGGGAGGCAAAGCATCTTAGGTTCTAAAAATGAGGAGTCTTAGGAATCATGGAGACGTGGAAAACGAGGAGTCATCAGGAGGTGAACAGCAGCGGCGACGAACACAACCTGTGCTGACTTAGAATACAGAGCCGACACCGGGCCTCAGTATTATAGCTGACGCTAGAGTTTTAAGAAACATAGCCAGTGCTGCCCTTTCAAGAGCACAGTCGATGTTGGTCGTCAAGAAAACCAGCCGGCACTACAGTTATCAACGCAACCGACACTAGCCTTTAGAAGACAAACCCGGTGCTGACCTCAAACGATGCTCATCAGCGCATGGTCGGCGTCATGATGCACACGATGTTTCTTGCATGCGACGATGAGTCGTAGGTGGAGACTGTTTGCATGGCGATCCATCATGTGCGATGATATTTTTGCACGACGCTGACTACGGTAGGCTAAGGGTGGTGAAGGGTGGTAAAGCCTGGATTATGATACCCCTTGGAAGCCAAGTCCTTCAGCACAACAGTGAAGTCCATGTTGTTATGTGGAAGGGCATCCACTGTGAACAGGGTGTGTGCTCTCCACCATAGCCAGTTCCTTGTTAGTGAAGTCTGTCTTGTATGTTTGATATAAACGTCAGATGAATTAAGGCTAACTCGAAAATGGTTGGCTTTTTCCTTTGGCCTGTAACCATTCTCTTACTCGCTAGATGAACTGAAGCTAACTTCTTCGAGTGGTTTTGCTGCTTCTTCATGAGGAGAGAATTTATTTTGTAGGTTTGCTTCTTCTTGATGAGGAGAGCAGTTCTTTGGTCTGTTTGCTTCTTCTTCATGAGGAAGGCCTTTCTTTAGTCGGTTTGCTTCTTCTTCATGAGGAAGGCCTTTCTTTGGTCGGTTTGCTTCTTCTTCATGAAGAAGGCCTTTCTTTTGGCCTGTAACCGTCATCTTAGCCTCAGATGCCAGAGTAATGCCACTGGTTTTGGTTTGTAGCTTCCCTCTTATCCTCAGATGTAAGAGAAATGGTACAGGTTTTGTTTTATAACCATCCTCTTATCCTCAGATATAAGAGAATTGTAACCCCCTTAATAATGGGATTTTTGGATTGTAACTTGTAACTCCTTTTTACTGCAATAAAAAGAGTTAGAATTTGTTTGGAATGTCTTGTTCACTTTACGTTGAGTCTCTTTTCATGAATATGCATCACGGACAATACTTCTTTCGGTATCGCCCATTGATAGGAGGTATTGCCTCCTCCTCACCAGGATGTGACAGAATGTAAGCTCCATTTGGCGAGAAATTTTTGACTAAAAACGGGCCTTCCCACTTGGGTTCAAACTTCCCTTTAGGATGTCCATGCATAACAATCGGCCTTTTGACCGCTAGAACTAGATCGCCACGGACGAATGACCAGACCTTGACTGACTTGTCAAAAGCCCTCTTCATTCTCCCTTGGTTAAGTTTGAGGTTCTGCTAAGCCTCTAGCCTCTTTTTATCGAGTGCATCCAACTCTTGATATCAAAGTTTGATTCTCTCATCTTCAGTTAATCCTCGATGTATAGCGACTTGCAATGAAGGGATTTTGATTTCAAGGGGTAAAACTGCTTCACCCCCATAGACCAAAGAATAAGGAGTGGAATCAGTAGAATTTTTTGTAGTAGTAAGATAAGCCCATAACGCTTCGGGAAGCTTCTCGTACCAATTCTTCTTTGTTTTTTATACCAATTTTCATAAAACATTTCACAAAGTCTTATTGAATGCCTCAGCCAATCTGTTGGCTCAAGGGTGATACATAGTCGATTACCTCCATTCGAAGCCAAACTAGTTGACCAAGCGATCAATATGGTAGCTCTGAAATTGGGGACCATTATCAAATATGATATGGTCTGTTACTCTGAATCGATATATGATGTGATGTCGAAAGATGTTGGCAATTATTGTCCCAGGAACTTGCTTAAGGGGGGCCGCTTCAGCCCACTTGGAGAAATAATCTGTTGCAGCTAGAATCAAGACATGACCCATTGCTGAGGGATGGTCAATAAGACCTACAATGTCCATGCCCCATTGTGAGAAGGGCCATGACACCACTATAGGGTGTAAGGGCTCTAGAGGTTGATGAACAAGGCTTCAATGTATTTAGCATACCTGGCACCTTTTAACATAGTTTCAGGAATCAGCAGTCATGGAAGGATAATAATACCACAATCTGCATATCCGTTCATAGAGCTTAGGACCGGACTGGTGTAGTCGACAAATGACTGAGTGTACTTCTTCTAATACCTTATTTGCCTCTTGCACGTCCACACATCTGAGAAGAATATCGTCAAATGACCATTTGAAGAGAGCGTCTCCTTCAAGGAGGATATACTTGATAGACATTCGACATATACTGTTGCGTTCGGGATGATCTTTTGAGAGCCTACCATATTTTAGGAAACTAGTGATAGGATCTGTCCAATCTTCTACCCACTCAATTTCCCCGCATATTGGGTTGAAGAATTCTGATTCTTGGTTTCGAATCTTAGCCATTTCTTGTTCAGTCTTAATTTCTTCTATAATTGATAGCAGAACTCCGAATGGATAAGGAGGGCACTCAGGGAAGATATTTCTCTCATCATCTGTGTCGACC
The DNA here is from genome assembly GCF_054954075.1 of Amborella trichopoda. Taxonomy (NCBI): domain Eukaryota; kingdom Viridiplantae; phylum Streptophyta; class Magnoliopsida; order Amborellales; family Amborellaceae; genus Amborella; species Amborella trichopoda. The sequence goes on from NC_142340.1 coordinate 20,127,778, forward strand.
TCGGTCCTTCTGTCAATGTGTCTCCATTCTGCCTCCCAAACAAGCATAGGTCTTGATGAGGACAATTGTATTGTAGCCTCAAGTTTTGCAAGTACATTAGCCTAGGAATATAGCCTCTTAGGGATGTGACTTAGAGATACATCTTCAAACTAGGCCATATACAATTTTGCAATGTCATGATGAGGTTTGAGAGTGTCTTTTCTCACATCATAGATCCCCTTGAGCTGTCGGATAGCCATCTCGGAGTCGTCATCGATCTTGAGTTGCTCCAAGTCTAGGTCGAAGGATATCTCCAACCCAATTACAAGGGCTTGATATTCTACCTCGTTATGAGAACCGGCCTCAGCAAGAGAGAAAGAAAGAGGAAATACTCCTCCTTTCGAAGTTAAGAATACCACTCCGGCTCCTCCTCAGCCAAATTGAAAGGCTCCATCGAAGTACATTTCCCACGCAAGAGTAAGCTCTGCGAAGAATACTTCCTCATCAGGGAGGTCGCGTCATAACGGATATTTCGTCGATACAGAGTGTGCTACAAGAAAATCAGTCAGGGCTTGGCCCTTGATTGCCTTTTGTGGGACATATGTGATGTTAAATTCCATTAGCATTAATGCTGACTTAGCAAGGTGTCCTAACAGTCACAGGTGTGTCATGAGAAACTTTATGGGATCTGATTGTGATATGAGTTTCACTTCATGACCAAGCAAGTATTGGCGAAGTTTTTGTATTGCAACGATCAGGGCCAAGCACATCTCTCTCAATAGGGGGATAATTCTTTTCGACCCCTTGCATCCTGCGGCTGAGATAGTATAATGTTGATTCTTTTCCCTCGTCATTATTTTGTGCCAACAATGCCTAGAGTGACTCGTCCAGAGCGGTCACGTAAAGGATGAGGGGTTTTCTCAACACTGATGTGGTTACGTGCTTGACCCTTTTGAGGATCAAGCGGAACATGTCTTGGGTTTCGACGGAAGACCCAGGACGTTTTTGAGAACGCTCTCTCGGGAACCTCGTTCGAGAATGGGGACAGGTGTTACCAACTGTGAGAGAGGAATTTAAGGTGGGTTTGGGACTTACTCGGGCCGACTCTTCTGGGCACCCTCTTAGAACACGAAGAAAGCCCCCAAATAATAGAACTAGTTCGGAATCGCCTCCCTTTGCATGTATTCTTCTTGTTTTCTATAATGAAACCCATATATGCCAAAGGTTATAAGATGGGTGGGTCAGACCTCACCCATTTCCTCTTTAATGAACGTACACAAGCATGTGCATTCAAAAAGAAGAAGAGAAGAAAGACGGAGGAGAGAAGAATTCGATTGAACGAGAGGATCAGAGCGATGACTAAGTTGGTGAATAATTGGCCTGACAAGGTAGCAAAATAGGCTCAATAATTAAGGGGTTACTATTAGACGTCATTACTAATACCGACTAGCTAGGCACGATGGTTTGTCTGTAGTGCCAATAAAGCGGGCCAAGCAATCCTAGCACAACAAAATTACGGCTAGACGACAAGACTACCCATGAGCGGCTAACCTCAATCCCTCTTAGTCGAATTAGGGAATAACAGAATTAAGGCTATGAGGAAAGAATAAGAAGAGAAGAAGGGAACAGAAGGGAGGAGGGAGAAGTAAGCAAGAGAGGAGTATGAAAGGCGAGAGGATGAAAGAGAGAGAGGGAAGGAACATGTAGTCGGCATTAAGCATTTTTCGACTATATTAGAAGGAAGAGAGAGAAAATATAGTTGATGCTAGACTTCGCTGACTTTGTTATATAGAGAAGAAGAGAGAGAAGATGCAGTCTACGTTAAGCTTCACTGATTGTTGTAGAAGATAAGAGAGAAAATACAGTCGTCACTAAGCTTCGCCAACTGTGTCAAAAGAGAACAGAGAGAAAAAGTAGTAGTCACTAGGCTTCACCGACTGTGATAGAAGAGCAGAGAGAAATCCAACCAGTACTAAGCTTCATCGGTTGTGATAGAATAGGAGAGAGAAATCCAAGCGATGTTAGGCTTCACCGATTGTGACAAAAGAGGAGAGAGAAATCCAACTAACTCTAAGCTTCACCGATTGTAACAGAAGAGAAGAAAAGAAGAGAATCAACTAGTGCTAGGTTTCACCGACTGACAGAAAAAGAGAGGGAAAACCAACCGGCATTAGGCTTTGCCAACTGACAGAAAAAGAGAGAGAAATTCAGCTGGTGCTAGGCTTCGCCGACTGACAGAAAAAGAGAGAGAAATCTAATCAGCGCTAGACTTTATTGACTGACAGAAGAGTAGAGAGAAATCTAATCAGCGTTAGGCTTCATCGATTAACAGAAAAAAGAGACAAATCCAGTCGGTGCTAGGCTTTGCCGATTGACAGAAAAAGAGAGAGAAATCTAGCTGGTGCTAGGCTTCGCAGACGGACAAAAGAAGAGAGGGAATCTAGTCGGCACTAGGTTTCACCGACTGACAGAAGAGGAGAGAGAAATCCTGTCGGTGCTAGGCTTCACTGACTGACAGAAGAGGAGAGAAATCCAGTCGGCACTAAGCATCACCTACTAATAGAAGAGGAGAAAGAAATCTAATCGGCACTAGGCTTCACCGACTAACAGAAGAGGAGAGAGAAATCTAGTCGGTGCTAGGCTTCACCAACTGACAATAAAGGAAAGAGAAATCCAACTAGCTCTAGGCTTCCCTGATTGCATTAGAAGAGGGGGACAGATGGAGATAGAGATGAGAAGAAGTGAGATAGAGATAGATACGAGAAAGAGATATAGAGATAGAGACGAGAAAGAGAGATAGAGATAAATACATGAGAAAGAGGGGAGAGAAAGAGAGAGATGAGAAGAAGAAAGATAGAGATAGAGATAGAGAAGAGAAAGAGGGGAGAGAAAGAAATAGAGATGAAAAGAAGAGATAAAGATAGAGATGAGAAAAGGGAAGAGAGATAAAGTTACCTGCCCAAAGGGTAGCAGCCCTTTTCTTCTCTCTCCTCTCTCTCTCCAAGACGTACTCACAAGCTCAAGCAAAAATTAGAATTTTATTCATTGATCCAAGAAGAATGAATCCCTCCTCATTACAGTGAGAAATTGCCTGTTTATGTAGAATTGAGCTAAAACGTGGGTGTACACAAAAAAACTACCTATAATTGAAGACAATCACAATTTAATTGAATTTAAAGAACTTTTAAAAATGGGTGCAAACGGACTGTTTTGCACCTGCCTAACAATGTGTGGAATTTCAGAACAGTCCCTGTTGCTGCCCAAGAACTTGCGTGATGTTTTGTGGCTGACCCGAGGTTTTTCTGATGCCCGTTTGATTGAAAGATTATTGTTTTCTTATAGGACTCAGCATGGCAATCATTTGATACTAACTTCGAGGCATGAATCACGTTTTCGAGCCATGATCATGAGACTTAAATCTTGGAAGAATCTTGAAAACATTGGATCGATTGGGTGCTTGTTCCTTGATTTTTCTCCACAACTTCTTTATTGAATCACACTGAGCATGCCTCCATGATCGCATCGCAACAAACGTTGCTTGACTTCGTGACCAGATGAAGATTTTGTCGTCTTGAGTTTTTGACTGAAATCTTGAAATCCGACAGTTGGAATTTACAGAAGCTTTGACTCCTTTGTGTGTGATATCCAACCATTCATCATATGTGAGGTTCAGACCAGAGATAACCTCAGACCTCACGCACATAATTCAATTGGTTTCGTGTCGATCGGGTATGCGAGCATCGTGATTTGGGTACTCGAACGAGGCGTGCTGCTACAGAATATTTTGCAACTTCCTTCATGAATCAGCGACTTCCATTTACTTTTTCTCTCTTCTCGAGCGTCGTTATAGGGCGTACCACATATTGTTCACCTTGATGAGACAAATACGCTCACCAAATTTGGGAGTGATCCAACATGGAATGAGTGAGAAATAGGCCCCAAAAGTGAGTGCCCATGACTATAAAAAGAACCACCTTTAATGGTGTTTTGGTGCAGTGAGGCCACACGTGATAGTGTGAGGCCTACCCTTTTTTAGTGTTTTACCCATAACTTTGTCCTGAAGTGCCCGATTAAGCCAAAACTTGACCCATCTAGGTTTTTGACTGTGCCTGATTAATGACGATGTCCCACAACTATTTGATGCACGAAAAGTATGGCTCTAGTTACAGGATCCATTTTAGGGTGCTGGAGACCAATTTCGCTGAAATTGTTTCTTTGTGTTCGCTGCCTTAGACATGTTTGATCACGATGAAACTTGGTAGGTGGTCTTTTGAAGTGTTGATGAAGATCTTGAAAAATCTTGGGGCCATTCTGAGACTGTTAAGAATTTCCACTGTTTTGTGGGCTTTAACGATCTACTTCCTACTAATTGCTAATCAGGGATCAAGGTACTGAAAAATATGTTCAAACTTGGGCTAGAGAGTACTGGAGGGTTCAGTAAATTTTCTTTGATGTCATCAAGAGCTGTTTGACATGCTTCATCCTTGATGAATGGAGTATCCTTCTTTAGCTGATGCGTAAAGGGTTTACTGCGACCTAAGAGATTTGAGCTGAACCTGTGGATGTATTCTAACTACCCTTGAAGAGAGCGTAACTCTTGCAACATGGTTGGTGATGGAATTTCTTAGATGGCGTTAATCTTGACTGGCTCAACTTCAAGCCCACAGTGTTTTATAATGAACGTCAAGAACTTTCCCGAATGCACACCAAAAGTGCATTTCAGTGGGTTCATTTTAAGTTGATGAAGACATAGTCACTTGAATACCTTTTTAAGGTCTTTCATGTGAGCATCCTTCTCTTTAAATTTTACCTCAAAGTCATCTAGATAACACTCGACCTCTTTCTACATCATGTCTTTGTAGATGGTCGTCATTGCTCTCTGGTAGGTGGCACTACCGTTCGTTAATCCAAAAGGCATCATCGTGTAACAGAAGACCCTTTTTGGAGTTAAGAACGTAGTGGCTTCTTCATCTTTAGGCCACATCTGTCTATGATTATACCTGAAGTACCCATCCATGAAGAAAAATATTTGAAAGTGAGTCGAAGATTCGATGAGCATCTCGGTGCATGGAAATGGAAAGTCATCCTTGAGACAAGCAGTATTGAGGTCATGGAAGTCAATGCAGACCTGACTTGAACAATATTTCCTAACCATTTCGAGTACGACTTCACGAATAAAGCCTGCATTTCTGAGTTTAGTTACTTCAGCATCTATCTAGATTTCGAGGTCAGGCCTAAACCTCCTTGATTTCTACTTGACAGGTTTGACAATCGGATCAATGCCGAGACGGTGAGTCCCCATTTGAGGGACTAAACCAGGCATCTCATGGTAATGCCAAGCACAGACGTCTCGGGTTTCTCACAGGAAAGTAGTGAAATTTTGTTTTACTTTTGGAGACATATTCATCGAGATGAAAGTAAGCCTAAGGTTGGCTTCATCCCCTAGATTTATTTCTTCGAGCTTGTCAACAGTAGCTTGACCGCCTTCTTCCCATTCTTTTGGAGCTTCTTGCAACTCTTCCTCATTGTTTTCAGAGATCTTTTCATCAACTTGGAGTGTAGAGATCCATGATCCTGACATCTCTGCCTCCAATAGGACTTCAGGGTGGGTCATTCTCCCTACGCCTTTTTTGATCCAAGGGACAGAAGGATCAACCTCAAATGTGAAAAACATATCAGGTTGCAGGAGCTTGTTTTGAAATTTACAGGTAAATTGATGTTGAGCGATGGTGGGGTGAGAAGCATCCTCATATAAATCACACGATATTTACATGGGTGCCTGCAGTGTTTACCCCATGATGGCTGGTGCTTCATGGACATGTACCATGTGGCAAGCTTCTTGAGAATAAAAACTCTGCCCCCTTGATTCCTTCAGTTCATGCTCAAAGTCAAGCTCAGGGGGCCATTGGGGTTTACTTGGCTTTATCTTTTTATTCTTCTTTGAAGAAGATGACTCTGCTTTTTCCTTAGCTGTCAGGGCATCAGCAATTGCCAAGAATCTTGCTTTCTGAGCCAGCGTCTTTTCAACCGCCTCCATTGCATCCTGGTTATATTGGATCCTTCAAGTTCTCTGTCAAGAGCCTCGAAGTCTGGACTTATCAAGGTTGTACTTGCAGGAGACATAGAAGAGGAAGGGAAAGAAGCATAAGAAGAATAAGGAGAAGGGTTAGAAGGTGGGGGACTTTTAAGGTCGTTCCCCTCATCAAACCAATCTGGGTAGCTTTTTACGTTATCACCAGGGTTGGACTTGTGCTTGGGGTCTTTTAGGTTTTTCCCATGATTAGACCGTTGGGGAGTTCTTTTGACGTCATCAACCTCATTGGACGTGCTCTGAGAAGAAGATAACTCTGGGAGGTCCTCCTGGTGGGAAGGAAGGAGGATTCTGCCAGTGATAAAGTTCAGTAGAGTTGCCAGTGGGGTAAAGGGCCTGAGAAATTCCTGCTCAATTGGTGGTTGAGCAATATTTTCTTCGACGAGAAGCCCTTGGTGCCCATCTTCTTCTGGTTTTCTAAGGTGGTACTTGATTCATCTCATCAGTCTTGTGAACAACCCTAGCTTGATGAACTACTTCTCACCTTAAATACTTGAGTCTGGTTCACCTGTGGTGGACTATCCATGGTTGGGAAATTGCGGGTTCAATAAAATCTGAATCATTATTACGAAGGTCTTGTGTTGGGAGATCATCTTGGACCGATGGTGCAGTGGCTCGGGGATCAGTTATTGGGATGTTGTAAAACTCCTGACATTCCCGCATTTTCTTTGTGAATATATCATGGAAACAGGTGCATTCCAACAAATAATCCCATATCTTGTGCTACAGGCACCAATGGTCCGCAGTCGCCTAAGCAAGGCATCGAGCCTGCCTTACAAGTTTTTGTGTGATTAGGCCTTCGTGAAACAAAGAAGGCGTGAAGGATACCAGGGGCTTCATCTTCCTCTTGGACTATTACTGCATGGGAGGCTTTCAATGCCCCAAATTCCTTCTTTAAGTCCTCATGCTTTATTTGACCCTTTTGAATCAGGGCCTTGATAATGTGTTTTAGCGTGAAGCAGTCATCTATGGTGTGATTAATCCTTCTATGGTAAGCACAATAATATGCCTGAGTGTTAAGCACAGCTTGCTCAGGGAACTTGGCTTCTAAAAGCTCGATCATATTCTATTCAAAATAACTAGAACAATGCAGGGACCCATTCCTTCTCCAAGGGGCAGACCATGTTTTTATTCCTGGTGAAATAATAATCCTGATTAAGATTCATCGGTGGGGGTACTTGATTGTACGACTGTTGTTTCTTGCCTGACTGGGCGTTGTTTGTAATGCGCTCACCCCTTTGAAGAGGTTCAAAGTTTGGGAGGGAGCCTTCTTTGGATCAGTGACCGTGATAGCTGCATTGATCACTACTTTCTATTGGCTGCCCCGAGTGTTATTTTGATACCTAGCATTGCCCCGGGTATTCGCTGAGCTTGCAGGCTGCTGTCACAAGGTGGCGTGATAGACTTTCTATGCGGACTGATTTCAAAATCATCTCTGACATGGAAGTCGGGTTAGAGGCCTCGATGCGTAGAGTAATTTTAGGTCGCATGTTTCGCACGCAAGTTTGAACTGCTTCCTTCTCGGGCATAGGATTGGAATGGAGAGTGGCCAAATTTCTCCATCTTGATATGAACTGGTCCACAGGCTCATCGGGATCTTGGGTCAGAGTGAGAAGCTTGATGGTTTGAACCTCTCTCTCGACCTAATTAGAAGCACTGATGAAATAGTGTCTCCATTTCTTCCCATGTACTGAGTTTGGAGAGAGTCGAGCATACCACTGAAAAGCTAGGGCGTCAAGGGTTTCAACAAACTGATGGAGAAGGAGCCTCCCATCAGTTGCGGTTTCTCAACATGCTACTTGGAAATGGGTAATATGCTGGTTCGGGAATGTGGTTTCGTTGAATAGAGGAAACTTCATTTTCTTGTAATCTGAGGGAAACGAAACCTGGTCAATGTATGCAGGGTACGGCCTTTGATAAGGCATTGCACTCTGTATCCATACAGTTTGTCTGTTCTTTAGGCTATGGGTTACCAAATCATCAATGTCTTCCTGAGAGATGGGGTGAGGGACAAAATTGTCCTGTGAGGCAGCGAGAAGGGGCTACCTTAGAGGTGCACCATCTGAGTGATGAGAATTGACCTCATGATTAGCATATTGTTGTGCGGTGTTTATACGGTCGATCTTTTCCATCATTGTGAGCACCATATCCTCAAACTTGTTCATGTGCTCTTCTTACGAGTCGCCAGGCTCGTTTACAACCATTATGCTGACTGTTTCTCTAGGGAGGTCAGTGTTAATTGTGGTTGATGGCTTGCAAAGTTGATAGGTCGTGCGCGATAGATCGATCAATAGGGGCCCCTACTAAGCTCGACTCATGTATGTCGATGTCGTGAGGACCATTTCTCGACGGTCTTGGGACTGTGACAATTGTGTGGCTGAGTAATCTTCTATAACACTAACCACAATGCAGGGCCCATTGACGTCTTCTTCAGGCTTAGTCATCTGAAGAGGGTAGAAGGGATTCAAGCGTAGAGGGTTATCAAAGCTGGTTGCCCCGATTGCCTTAATCATTTCGTTGGTCAGAATTCATAGACCTCTATCAAGCTTAGCTCTGAGGCTTTGATGGACCACGAGCCAAAAGTGCGATTGGGACTGCGACTGGTCAACTCTTCTTGCACAAGTGAGTGTTGTCTCCATCAGGTGTGGCAAAGGATGTGGTTCAGGGACTGAAGTCATCTTGGGCCGGAGAGGATGAAGGACTCGATCTTCCATCAGGACTTTTCCCAGAGCTCTCTTGTGGGCTCCAGAGACATGACCAAAATGACGGGACTGGTTCAGGATGGTACTCTTGGGGAAGGTTTTTGAAAACCAAGGATGAAGATGCTTGCTCAAAGGAGGAGTAGGCAAGAGTAAGGTTGACTCGAGGAGGCGTGACTCGAGGGCTAGGGGTTGTCTATAATGACGACGCGTGTGCGCCCCTTGAAGATGGATCATGGGGGACCTGGTCAGATTCGAGCAAGTGGTCTGGCCTTAGGAGGCCGAGAACTGCGAGCAGGTGTCTGTAAGAGAACAGGTGGAGGCCTGCCCTTACAGGGTGCGTATGTGTGTCCTGAGGAGGAAGAAGAGCTCTTCTCCTGTGTACTCGAGTTGGCAATTCATTGAATTTCCTTAAGTCGTGAGATGCATATGAGCAGTGTGTGCAGGACCTGGCCTTGGAAGGTCCGATCCTTGACACAGACTCAAGGTAACATAAGGGTTGCGTCGAGGTGTGGCTCGGGTGGGTGACCCATGAGCCTTGTGGCGTGTGTTAGGGGTGGAGACCATAGGATCTCTGTCTCTATGTGTCGAGCCTCTAGGGATAGAAACTCGTGGTGGTGCAAGAATGTGGGGGGAAGCCTTGTGGTGACCCACAGAAGTAATGACAACTTGCTTGCCTTTTACAGAAAGGGACTGGGCAGCCTTCCGACGTACCTAGGGAGTACGACCAACAAGTGACTTGCCTGTGGCTAGGCGCATGTTGGCTGTGGCAACAGATGTGCTGCCAATGGAGGGTGTCTTGGTGGAGGTTCCACGTGAGCGTGGAGATGGCTAGTGGGGAACATTTAAGCCCCACCTTACACCTGTCCAGGTTAAGACCTCGGATCTAAACACGGGGTCTTTTCTCAATAACAAGGTTGGGAAAAAAGTTCGAGGAACTTGTTCCCTGGGGACACTCACGAATGCGAGGATAAGAAAATCCCCGATTCGGATAAATGGATTACAGAATCTGCAAGCCATAAGTGATGTGTGAAAATAGAAAAACGAAAAAGGAGGAACTAGCCAAACAAGTACGACTTGACTAAGGGGTGGTAAGTCTTCAGTGGAGACGCCAAGCTGGTTAGGTTCCTTGATCTCTCCCTCCGGATCAGGATGATCGGATGGCACACGTCTCGGGTTTCAGGGAGACTCGGGACTTTTGAGATCGCTCTCTCGAGAACCTCTTTCGAGAACAAGGGCAAGTGGACGAACCGATGAGAGAGGAATTTAAGGTGGGTTCGGGAATTAATCGAGCCAGCTCATGTGAGCACTCTCTTAGATCACGAAGAAAGCCCCCCAGTAGTAAAATTCGTTCAGAATCGCCTCCCTTGGCCTGTATTCTTCTGTTTTCTACAATCACACACATATGGAAAATGTTATAAGACAGGTGGGTCAACTGACCTCACCTTGCCTCTTTGGTGAACGTACACAAGCGTGCACATTCAAAAAGAAGGAGAGAAGAATGAGAAAAGAAAGATGGGGGAGAGAAGAATTTGACCAGGTGGGGAGATCAGTGTAGTGACTAAGCTGGTAAGTAATTGACCTGACGTGGCAGTAAAACAGGCTTGGTAACTCAGACCAGCTCAACGGAATTACTACTAGATGTCAATACCGATACTGACTAGCTAGACACAATGGTTAGTCTTTCGTGGCTATAAGGCAAGCACAATAATTCTTGCACAACAACATTATGGCTAGACAATAGGGCTACCATGAAAGGCTAATATCAACCCCTCTTAATTAAACGGAAGAATAACAAAAAGAATGGAGATCTGATAAGAGAAGAAGAAGATAATAAAAACAACGAGAGGAAGAGAAAGAAAGGAGGAGAACATTATGAGAGAAGAGAGAAGGAAGGGACAAAGACAGACACAGATGGGAATAAGACGAGGAGAAAGAAGGAAAAGGCACAGGTAGAGGTGTGCTTTCGCTGACTGTGGTGGAAGGAAGGAGAGAGGAGACGTAGGAGGCGCTAGGCCCTCGCCAGCTGTGGCCGGAGAAGAGGCACGAGAAAACACAGGCAGTGCTAAGCCTTCACTGACTAGGTTAGACAAAGAAGAGAGAGAAGACGTAGGCGGCGCTAATCATCACGAGCTATATTAGAAGGAGAGGTAGCATGGGACACAGGCAATGGTAAGCATCTCCAGCTATGTAAAGAGAAGAGGAGAGATAAGACAGGCGATGTTAAGCATCGCTAACTATGTTAGTTAATGTGGAGAGAGAAGGACACTGACGACGTTAGCCATCGCCGGTTGTGTTTTAGAAAAGAGGAGAGAGAAGGACACAATCAGCATTAAGCACCACCGATGGTGTTTAAGAAAAGAAGAGAAAGAAGGGCACAGTTGAAGTCAAGCATTGCCGACTGTGTTTAAAAAAAAAAGAGAAGATAGAAGGACACAGGCGGTGTTAGACATCGCCGACTGTGTTTAAGAAAAAGAGGAGAGAAGGACACAGTTAGCGTCAAGCATCGCCAGCTGTGTTTAAGAAAAAGAGAAGAGAGAAGGACATAGTCGGCGCTAGGCATTATTGGCTGTGTTTAAAAAAAAAAGGAGAGAAAACGACACAGTCGACGCTAAGCATCGTGGGCTGTATTTAAGAAAAGAGGAGAGAGAAGGACAGTCGATGCCAGATATTGCCGACTGTGTTTAAGAAAAGGGGACAGAGAAGGACATAGTCGGCATCAAGCATCTCCAGCTGTGTTTAAGAAAAGAGGAAGGAGAGATAGGGATGTGAAGAAGAAAGACAAAGAGAGATAGAGATGGGAAGAAGAGAAAGAAAAAGAGATAGAGATGAGAAGAAGAGAGAGAAAGAGAGATAGAGATGAGAAGAAGAGAGAGAAAGAGAGATAGAGATGAGAAGAAGAGAGAGAAAGAGAAATGAACCCAAGGTCCTTTACAATTTGGCTTTGCATGCTTATATTGAATTGGGCCCAAACATGGGTGGATGCCCAAAAACTACCTAGAATTGTAGATAATTACAATTTAATTGAATCAGAAGAAATTCCAAAAATGGGTGTAAAAGGACTGATTTGCCCCTACCTAACAATGTGTGGAATTCCAGAACAGTCTCTGTTGCTGCCTGAGAACTTACGTGATCTTCCATGACCGATCCAGGGTTGTTCTGATGCCTGTTTGATCGAAAGATTATTGTTTTTTTTAGGGCTCGGCATGGAGATCGATTTGATACCAACTTCGAGCCATGAATAATGTTTTTAAGCATGATCATGAGACTTGAATTTTGGATGAATCTTGAAAACTTCGGATCGATAGTGTGCTGGTCCTTGACGTTTTACTTCATTTTCATCGCTGAATCACAATGAGCATGCCATCACGATCACGTTGCAACAAATGCAGCTCAATTTCATGTCCGGATGAATAATTTGTCGTCTTGAGTTTTTAGCCAGAATCATGAATTCTGGCTGTCAAAATTTACAACAGCTTCGACACCTTCGTGTGTGAAATCCAACCATTCATCGCACGCGGCATTCGGACCAGAGATAGCCTTTGACATTACGCACATAATGCAATTGGTTTTGCATCGATCAGGTATGTGAGCATCGTGAATTGGCTGTCGAAGTTAGTCATGATGTTGTTGAATATTTTGCAACTTTCTTCACAGATTAGAAACTTTTCTCTAGTTTTTCTCTCTGATCGGGGCATCCTCATGGGGCGTACCACATATTGAAACTCTCATCTTAACGAGACGAACATGCTCACAAAAGTTGAGCACGATCCAATTTCAAATGAGTAAGATATGGGCCTCGAAAGTCACTGTCTGTGACTGTAAAAACAACCACCTTTAATTGTGTTTTGGTGCAAGGTGGCCACACAGGAATAGATTGTTGTCTACCCCTTTTCGGTATTTTACCCATAACTTTGTCTTGGAGTGCTAGATTAAGTCGAAACTTGACTCATAAGGGCCCATGTTGGATCCAATGATGTTGGTCCCACAGTTGTTTGACGCATAAAAAATATAGTTTTAGTTACGAGGTCCATTTTAGGGTGCAAGAGGCCAATTTTTCAAAAATTGTTTCTTTGTGTTCACTACCTTAGACATGTCTGATCGCGACGAAACTTGACAAGTTGCCTTTTGGAGTGTTAATGAAGAACTTGACAAGGTCTGGGGCCAGTATGAGACTATCAAAATTTCCACTATTTTTGTCAGTGTTTATTGACCTGCTTCCTTTATATTACACTTCAGGGACCAAGGTGCTGAAAAATGTGTTAAAAAATCAAGCATCTATTGACTACATTAGTCCGCCCCTGAGCTCTATGAATGGATACACAGACTGAGGTATTATTGGCCTGCGATGGTTGCTGATTCCTTAAACTAAGCCAAAAGATATCAGGTGTGCCAAATGCATTCGTGCCTCATTCATCAGCCTCCACAACCTCTACATTCTACAATGGCATCATGGCCCTTTTCAATGGGGTATGGACATTAGAGGACCTATTGACCCTCCTTCTATAATGGGTCATGTCTTTATTGTAATAATGAAAGATTATTTCCCAAAATGGTTTGAAGAAATGCCCCTCAAGCATGTTCCTGGGGCTACAGTGGCCAATTTTGTGTGGCATCACATTATATACCAGTTTGGGGTGCCTAACCAAATTATATCAGAAAACAGCCCTTAATTCAGAAGTCATCATATTTATCGCTTGGTTAATCAGTTGGGTTTAGAGTGGAAGTACTCAACTATGTACCACCTCGGGCGAATGGCTTAGCCGAGGATTTCAATAAGACTCTATGCAGTGTTTTAAGGAAGGCAGTATCAAAGACAAAGAAGAACTAGCATGATAAGCTACCTGAAGCACTATGGGTTTATCGCACCACCACACGACATGCCACTGATTCCACTCCTTATTCTCTGGTCTATAGGTGTGAAGCAGTCTTACCCCTTGAAATTCAACTCCCCTCGTTGAGGGTTGCCATTCGTCAGGGACTGACTGAAGATGAGAGAGTCAACCTTCACTATCATGAATTGCATGCACTTGATGAAAAGAGGCTTGAAGCCCAGCAACACCTCGAACTCGACCAGGGGAGAATGAAGAGAGCCTTTGACAAGTCTATCAAAGTCTGCTCATTCACCGGTGGGGATTTAGTTCTAGCCGTCAAAAGGCCAATAGTTATGCACGGGCGACGTAAAGGGAAGTTTGAACCTAAGTGGGAAGGCCCCTTCATAGTCAACAAAGTCTCACCAAATGGGTCTTATATATTGGCACATCCTGATGGGGAGGAGGCGATGCCCCTTATCAATGGGCAATACCTGAAGAATTAGTATCCCTAATACACTCTTGAAGGATCCAATGTGCAATCGAAAAGTGTTAAGAGTAAAAGAAAGGGAAAGAAAAGGAAGCAAGATAGTTCGAATGAAATTTAAACTCTTTTATTGTATTAGAAGGGGTTACAAGCCAAAAAGCCCATTACTAGGGAGGTTTTAAATTTATTATGCAATATTTTTCTCGCATCAGAGAAAAAGACAGTAGTTGTTCCAAAGCATTGCTCTTGCATCTTAGGAAAAGAAGACAGTCAACCTTAAGCATTGCTCTTGCATCTGAGGAAAACAGAACAGTTGACCCCCAGCGTTGCTCTTGCATCTAAGGAGAAGAGGACGGTTACAGGCCAAAAGTGGCTCTCACAATAAGAGGAGGTAGAAGCGCTTTGATCGAGCAAATCAGACATACAAAGCAAACTTCTCTGGTAAGGAACTGGCATATGATGGAGAACTTACCCTGTTCATAGTGAGGGCCTTTCCATGGAACAACATGGAGTCTATAATTGTGCTTGAGGACTTAGCTTCCAACAGGCAACATAAGGCAGGCCTTACCATTGTTCACCTCCCTTTACCTATCTAAGTCAGTGTTGTGCATGAACATTGTCGCGCATGACTCAGCGCTATGCGCAATAACCTTCACACACAACTTGTCGCCTAGCATAACGACAGATGGGTATAACTTGCTGAACAACCGTCGGACGTGGCTAGCATCGTGCACTCCATGTCACTGGCTATGCGCGACTGAGGCACTGGTAAGCACCACATGAAACTAATGCCAGTTGTTTTTCTAAGGCCCAGTGCCAGCTGTGCTTCTCGAGGGCCAATGCCAACTGCGTCTTCAAAGACTAATGCGGACTGTGTTTCTAAGGCTCAATGCCGGATGTGTTTTTAAGGCCCAGTGCGGGCTGCGTTTCTTAAGGGCTAATGCCGGTTGGGCTTTTAAGGTCTAGTGTCGGTTGTGTTTTTAACGCCCAGCGTCGACTGTGTTTCTTGAGGGTTAACGGCGACTGTGTTTGGCAAGGGCCTAACACCTACTGTGCCCTCTATCGCTGCTCGTGTTCGCTCGCAACGATGAACCTCCAGCTTCCTTAAGACCCTTTGGTTGCCTAAGACTCTTTGTCTCTCTGGTGACTGTGCATCTTCTCTAGACCCCTCATCTTCGTACAATGGGTCGAATTCCCAGCGACCCTTCGTCTCCCCGTAATTGTTAACCTTTCAAGTGGCTTTTTTCCTTCCACGACCTCTTGATTTCTCGTTGAGAAACTCCTCTTTTCCTCTGGAAATCAATTGTGACACCTTGCCCTTCTTCTTCCCGATAGCAAAAACCACTGGAAAACTAGCAAAAAGCCGAAGGAATTTGCCGGTAGTTCCTTACCGTAACTTCCACCCCTTTTTCCCTTTCCAACAATCCCAAGTTATGGCCGGAGTTTGCCTTTGCGTCACGACGAACCCCCTATTTGGCTCACTACAATGCCACAGTGTCCTGCAACCTCCTGTGTTCTCTCTGATCCTCTCTCTCCCAACTAGAATTCTCGAACACAAGCCACTGCCATCTGTGTAACCTGTGCTTAGCGACCGATAGTGTTTTCAATGAACCAGTGCCGACTTTATTCTCAATGGCCCAGCACTAGCTGTGTTCTCAAAGGCCCAGCACCGGCTGTGTTCTCAAAGACCCAGCGCCGACAGTGTTCTCAAAGACATAGCGTTGACTATGTTCTCAAGAATTAGCGCCTGCTATGGCCAGCGCTCGCTGTGTTTCAAGTTTACCACCACATGTGTCGCCACTGCACCTGCTAGCACCATGTGTGTTACCGCCGCCTGTGCTAACGTTGTATGTGTCAATGCTAAAACCATTCAAGCCTACTGCTGGGTGTGTCCTACCACTATCTTTAGTGAAGTTGCACTTAGGCCATGACTTGTTATCCCCAGTGGAGTTCCACCCAGGTCGTGGCCTGTCATCCCCAATGGAGTCAAGAGTAGGCCATTGCCCCACATCCCTAGTAGGAGTCACACCCATACTGCAACCCATTATCCCTAGTGCAGTTAGGGTCGTTCTTACCTCTTCAATCCTCAGTGGATCTGTTTCACACCATACCATTATTCCTTCACTATCTTATCCTCAAGGAGTCGGGTTACCTTTCTATGAACGTATTCTCCATAGAGCCTCCTTTTTCACCTTTAAGGAGTCATACTTACCCCCTAATCCTCAGTGAAGTCTTCTTCCGTTTATCGTCTCTATTTAAGCCCCCAAACCATTTTATCCCTAGGGAGTCGGATTGCCATTCATGCATCATTTCCCATGGAGCTCCACCTTCATGGCAATCAACACAGTGGTCTAGGTGCACGACCCTAAACTACATGGTCCAAGCTCTATGACCTTAAACTACAACAGATGTCTAGTTGCACGACCTTAAACTGCATGGTTGTAGCTGCAGGACTTTAAGTTGCATAGCCATGGTCCAAACTATACGACCTTAAATTGTAGCGAAGGTCTAGTTGTATGACCTTCAACTACGTTGTCCATGTTGCATGACCTTAAAATGCATAGCCAGGTCCAAACTATATGACCTTAAACTGTAGTGGAGGTCCAGTTGCACAACTATAAACTGCATGGTCCATGTTACATGTTTCTAAAATGCACAACCACAGTTCAAGTTATATGACCTTAAAACTATAGTGCACGTCCTGGCAGCATGACGTTAAACTGTTGTGCATTGGTCCAGGAGGCATGACCTTAAACATGCCCCCACACATGCGTACACACCCTTTACGTGTGTCTTCGTGCACGCTTTCCCTAATCGACCCGATAATGTGCGCACTATATTCATCAAACTCTCATTAAATCCATCTTCCTTCTTTACCATTCATCATTCCCCAGCGAGTTTTACCCCCTCTCATAAAACGGTGAGCCATCCCGCTATCCATACTCACCGTCAGCAAGTGGGTCACCACTTTCCACCTTCCATCCATACATCATCCATCTTTTGCAAACAGCCTCGTGCAATTCCCCCAAAGTGAGACAAATCACCACCATACTCACTCAATGACCTCCATGGATTATCATTCACCACCCCCACAGTCCAACTGTATGACCTTAAACCACAGTGCACGTCCTGACAGCATGATGTTAAAAGGCTTTGCACAGGTCCCGGAGGCATGACCTGAAACACACCTTCACAAAAAATAAAAAAGACAAAAAGAAAGAATAATGCGCATGGTGTACACTTGGATAAGGGAACACCATGAGTAAAAATGACGGATGGGCATGGTCACGAAACCATGAGTAAGAGAGTTCTGTGAAAAAAAAAATCGGGCATGGTTAAAAATTGAAAGGGCACCGTGAGTAAAAATGGAAGAAAAGGGTGGACATGGCCGTAAGGTCATGGCTAAAAGAGCCCCATATAAAAGGAGGTTGGTGAAAAATTTCTCTACGGCTACACTTTCCAAGTCCAAGTGAAAATCCGCAAAGGGCAGTTGGACTAATAAGCAGGTTGATGCAGCGTTGACCTTCGTAGGCGGCTTCAACCTGCCTCCAAAAGAGAATCCCTGATTTCACAATACCAGGACCCAAAATGACGAGCATTAAGGAAAGATTTCGACCGCTTGAGTCTATTTGCAAAAGAACTCAAAGAACAGATGATTCGCCAAGAAGGCAAGACAACTCTCATGAAGAAAAGCACCATTCCTAGGAGGTCACTAATGCACCCCAAGATGCTGATGGTCCCCCAAGAAGGCCAAGTTAGCCATGACTTTGGACCGGGGATGCAGCAGTCAGGATTGAGCCCTCAGGGGTCACCTCGGACAAAGAAGAGAGGTATCCTGATCTGTTGAAACTGCTAGTAGAAAGTGGGGTTGAGCTCAAAGCCGGCCACCTCAAAAATAAGGTACCCTGCCCGCCATGGATTATCTGGTGCAAAAAGCAAATGGTCACCAACCGAAGGCCCTTCAGTAGACCATCAAGAACAAATGTCAAAACAAAGAAAATCGCAATGGCAAACAAAAGACGCTCCTAAAGGCTAACTGTAAAGCAAAGAAAATACTCTTGGGTGATGCCTCGCCAAGAGTCCGCCTCGCCAAACCCCTCCTAGCCGACATGCCCAGACCTTGGAGACAGGCCAACACAAAGCCCCCGACTTGACCCGTTAAGATAGGGACCATAAAGGTACCTTGTTTGTAAAGAAAAACCTGAGTGTAGCAACACATACACCCATGAAGGGTTATTTGGATGTCTATCCAAAATACAGAAACCCAAAGAAAATGGGAAGAAGTGACTTAAAGCATGGCAGTTGGCAGCCAGACAGGCCAGATTCTGACCAACGAGGTCCGTATAAAATCTTCAGCTGTCAGAATCACAAACAGTCCCTTGAGGGTAAGGACATCAATATGATCCCCAAAAAGTCTCTTCTCCCCTTAAAAGTACCAACGGATGGACCTGTACATTGCATCCAAACGTCTGAACATCCTAGTACAACAGTGCATGGATATCTCCTTGGTGTTCATGTAGTCCTATGGCTAGAAGGAAAAAAGTAATAAAGCCGAGGAAATTGTTTGAATTTTGTCCTTCTTGCTTCTCTCAAAGAACAACAATCGGTAGGACAAGTTGTTTGAAGATATTTTTCAGCACCTTGGGTGCCCGAGGCGGAATAAAAGAGGAAGTCGGTCAATAAAGCCCTGATTTACAATGGAATTCTTGACAGTCTCAGAATTCCCCATAACGGGTGAAAATGTTTCTAAGGATATCAAAAGGCCACCAGCCACATTTTGTCACAATTTGACATGTCTAAGGCAGTGCAGATAAAGAAACAATTTTGGAAAAATCGCCATCTAGAACCTTGAAACATACTCCGTAACTAAAACTCTATTTTTAGTGCTCTAAATAGCTATGGGACCACCTCCATTGGATCTGTCATGGTTGAAAACCCTTATGGGTTAGGTTTTGGCTCAATCAAACGTTTCAGGACAAAGTTATGGGTAAAATACCTAAACGGGGTAGGCTGCACACTATTCCCGTGTAGCCTTCCTACAACAAAGCACCATTAATGGTAAATTTTTTCACAGTCATGAGTAGCAACTTCGAAGACCCGTATCTCACTCTTTTTCAGTTAGATCATGCTCAAACCTTTTGGAGTGTGTTCCTCTCAACAAGATGAGCATTTCAATATGTGGCACGCCCCGTGACGATACCCGAGCAAGGAGAAAACCTAGAGAGAAATTTACAATTTGCGACAAAAGTTGCAGAAAATTTAGTAGCATCACGACCAACTCGAGCCTCCATATCACGACGCTTGCACATCGGATCGACGCAAGACCAGTTCCATCAAATGCATAAGTTCTAAGGCTATCTCTTATCTAAACCTCACACGTGATGAACGACTGGATTAGGCACATGAAGGTGTTGAAGTTGCTGTAAATTTCGGCCATCGAAATTCTAGATTCCGGCCAAAACCCAAAAGTTACGAAATTTTCGTTCGAGCACAAAATCTAGCTGCATTTGTTGCAACACGATAGTGACGGCATGCTCAGTGCGATTCAATGAAGAAATCAAAGAAAACCATCAAGGAAAGAGCACACTATCGATCCAAAGTTCCAGGATCCATGCGTGATCGTGACCTAAAAACGTGATATGTGGTTCGAAGTTAGTATCAAAATGATCGCCCTAATGAGCTAGATAAGAAAGTAATCATCTTTCAACAAACGAAGTGTTGGAGCAACCTCGAATCAGCCATGAAAGATCATATACATTCTAGGGCAGCAGTAAAGACTGTTTGGAATTCCATGAATTGTTGAGCAGGGGTAAAAAGTCATTTTGCACCCTATTTTTAGATTTTTATTTAATTCAAAATAATTTTAATTATCATCAATTACAATAGATTTTGGGATTCCACCCTTGTTTGGGTCCAATTCTGTTAATACATGCTAAACCTAATTGTAAAGGGCTTTTCTTATATTCTTCATGCCCATCAATAAATTTTGGATTTTACTTTGAGATTGTGGGTGCGGGAGGAGAGAGAAGAAAGGTCGGTACCCTTCGGTAAGGTAATTTTCTCTCTTCTCCACTTTCTCTCTCTTCTCTCTCCTCCTTTCTTCTCTCTTTCTCTCTCTCCTCCTCTCTTTTCTCTTTCTCTCTTTCTCTCTCCCTCTTCTCTCTCTTGCTCTCTCCTTCTTAATCATGCACTACAGTACCTATCGTTCTGCATGATATTCTCTTTCCTTTCTTACCTCCTAGAACATGAACAGTGAGTCAGGCCTAACCCCAGTGGTGGACTGAGTCACTGTTCGTGTCTCTTGCCCTCTTTATCATGGACGGTGGATGCCCATCGCCATCTATGTTCTTTCTCTTGTCTCTCTCTCATGTCATGGACAACGGAAGCCCGTCACCATCCATGCATTTTCTTTCTCTTGACATAGTTTGCAGAAGCTCATCATCATCTATGTTCTTTCCCCTTTCCCCTTTCTCTCATGTAATGGACAGTAGAAGCCCATTGTCGTCCATCCATTTTCTTTCTCTTGTCATGGACGACGAAAGCGCATCGCCATCCATGTTCTTTCTCTTCTCTCTCTTTCATGTCATGGATAGCGGGAGCCATCTTTGTCCGTATTCTTTCTTTCTCTCTCTCCTATCATGGATGGTTGAAGTCCATTTCCATCTATGTTCTTTCTTCTCTCTCTTTCATGTCATAGATGATTGAAGCCATCACCGTCCATATTTTCTCTCTCTTTATCCTTCTGTCATGGGCGGTGGGAGCACATCACCGTCCATATTTTCTCTCTATTCATCCTTTTATCATGGAGGGCGGGAGAACATCATTTCTCTCTCCCTTTATCCTTCTATCATGGACGGCAAGAGCACATCACTGTCCATGTTTTCTCTCTCTTCATCCTTCTGTCATGGACAGCGAGAGTACACCGCTGTCCATGTTTTCTCTCCCTTTATCCTTCTGTCATAGACTGCGAGAGCACATCGTCATCCATGTTTTCTCTCTCTTCATCTTTCTATCATGGACGATGGGAGCACATTGCCATCCATGTATTCTCTCTCTTCATCCTTCTGTCATGAACGGTGGGAGCACATCACTGTCCATGTTTTTTCTCCCTCCTCTTCCTTCTATCATGGACGACGGAAGCCCATTATCGTCCATGCATCTTCTCTCTCCTCTCTTCTTCTGTCATGGACGGTGGAAGCCGATTGCCTCTCATGCATCTTCTCTCTCTTCTTCGGTTATGGATAGCAGAAGCCCATTGCTGCCCATGCATCTTCTCTCTCCTCTCTTCTTTGTTATGGATGGTGAAAGTTCATCGCCGTCCATGTTTCTTCCTCTCCTCTCTTCTTCGTCATGGATGGAAAAAGCTCATCGTCGTCCATGTTTCTTCCTCTTCTCTCTCACCTGTTATAGATGACGAAAGTCCATCATCGTCCATGTTTTCGCTCTGTGTCTTTCTCTCTTCCTTCTTCATTCTCTCTTTGACTTTATCTCTCATACTTCTCCCTTCTCTCTTTGTCTTCCTCTCTTTGTTTTCTTCACTTTCTCTCTTCTTTTCCCTCACTCTCTTCTTTCTTTCTGTATCTTCATCCCCTCTTCTTCTCTCTTCTCCTTTCTTCTACTCCTCTCTTCTTCATCTTCTTCTTCTCACTCTCTTTCTTTTCTTCTTTCCCCATATTCTTTCTTCTCTTCTCTTCTCTTCTCCTTCTCTCTTCCTCTATCTTCCTCTCTCTCTCTCTCTTTCCTTTCTCTTTTCTTTCTTCTTCCTCTCTCGTTTGACCAAGGAAGATTAAAATTAGCATTGCCATGGTAGTTTCGTCAGCTAGTCATAATGCCATTGTGCCAGTCTGAGTTATCGTGCCTGTCTTACTGTCACAACAGACTAGCCATCGTGTCAGGCTAGTTGGTGTTGGTTCTGTCATCTAGTAATAATGTTGTTGTGCCGGTCTGAGTTACCGTCTCCATCTTACTTCCATATTGGGCCAATCACCTACTGGTCTAGCCACTGTGCCAATCCAACTGCTTGATCAAATCCTTCTCCCTCCTTTCATCTGTTATATCGCTTCTTTTTCTTCGTTTCACCCAAATCTCTATCCTTTTATTATCCCTTTCTTCTCTTGGATGTGCATGCTTATGTACATTCGCCCAAAGATAAGGTGGAGTCCCTTGGCCCACTTGTCTTGAAACATTAACCATGTGTGTGTGATTGCAGAAGCATGAGAGTACAGGACAACGGGGGCGATTTCGAACCAGTTGAAGGACTGGGGGGCTTTCTTCATGATCTAAGAGGGTGCCTACATGAGTCAGCCTGAGTACGTCTCGATCCCACCTTAAATTCCTCTCTCATCGGTTGATGTACCTGCCCTTGCTTCCTAACAAGTTTCTCGAGAGTGCGATCTCATGTCCCGAGTTCCTCTGAAACTCGACACACGTGCCGCCAGGTCATCCCAAGTCGTAGGGTGAGATTGAGGCACCTAACCATTATCTTCTCTTTCATTCTTCTCTCTCTTTGAAGGAATAGATGAAAAACAGACTACCCCTCATTTTCTTTCTTCTGTTTTTCTTTGAAGAGCTAGGTGAAAACAAAACTAACCTTCGTCCCTCTTTTCTCTCTTTTCCAAAAGTACATTTTATCTCTGAAGAGCAAGGTGAAAGCCAAACTAGCCTTCGTTCTTCTTTTATTTCTTTATTCCTTTCTCTTTCTATCTTTCATCTCTTTTCCTTCATTTCTCTTTGCTTTCTTTCTACTCTTTTCCTCTTTCTTTTTGGAGAGCTAGGTGAAAGCCAAACTAGTCTTCGTTCCTCTTTTCTCTCTTTTTCCCTCTCGCATACTCTCCATGTCACCCCATTTCTCTCATTCTCTATAAAGAAACACTGTCGTGAGTTCCCTGTTAAGAAGATGCCGAAAGGCTGTCCATTTGACATGGACTCAATGGCATTATTCCCTCATTTTCGTTTTAAATGTATACACTTGTGTGAATTTACCCAAAGAAAAGGTGGGGTCTTCTGACCCACTTGTTTGTGTCTCTAATGTGTGTGTGTGAATGCAAGAAAGATAAAACAGGTCAAAGGGAGGTGATTCCGAACCAGACTCAGGACATGGGGGTATTCTTCATGATCTAAGAGGGCGCCCACGCAAGCAGCCCGAGTGTGTTGCACACCCAGTGAGGTAAGTCCTGTCTCACAATCAAATTCCTCTCTCACTGGTTAGTATTCTTGCTTGTGTCGTCTTTATGCGGTTGCCTAGAGAGAGATCTTCAGTCCCCGGCTCGACGCGAACCTGGAGTAATTCCACAATGTCCTCCCAACCCAGAGGGCGAGATCGAGGCACCTAACCATCTTGGCGACTCCACTAGGGACATGTTACCCCATCGTTGGATCGTTCTTGCTTGACTTTCCTTTCTTTTATTCCTGCTTTTTTTTTTTTTAACACACACACTTGTCGTCGGGCTTGTTTGATCCCTTCATCCGAGTTGAGGATTTTCTAATCCCCACACTTGTGAGTTTTCTTCAGGAACAGGATCCACGAGCGTCGTTCCCGACCTTCCTTCTGAGTGTTGACTCCATGTTCATCCACTTGAGCCACACCTCGGGGCAACCCTCAAGCTGCCTCGAACCACTGTCAAGGTTTGGGTCTTCTTGGACCCGCCTTGTACACATTCTTCATATGCATCCCACTGCTCGAGGCAGCCCTGTTGTGGCACCTACCCAAGCACACGAGAGATGACCCCTCGTCGTCCCGCTCTGCACATATCTGCGCACTCCGTGGGAAGTGGTCATAAGGCCATTCCCTCATGTACACATGGTCACGGTACTCGGACCTACTACTCGAACCGGTATCGACCCCCAAGTTACCTGCAATCCTTCTTCGAGGGGCGCACACGTGCCACCCCCATAGACTACCACAACTCCCGACCGAAAGGTCATTGACGACTGTCTCCTGCCCCGTTTTTCCCTTCTGCTCCCGTCAAACCACTCAAGACCTGGTACTCGAAGGTCTTCCCTAAGAGTACCCTCTGATAGTGGCCTCTTCAGACCCATCTTGCCTTTCGAGCTCACAAAGGAGCTCGGGCAAAGACTCCCTCTAGTGATAAGGTTGTCCATCCCCATCTCTCCCTAAGACAAGATAGAAGCCCAAACTAACTGTTGTTCCTGGCTCGCATCCCTTGCATCACCTCATGGTGATGACCCTGACATGTTTGAAGAAGGCTAATCATCCACAATCACGGTCCCGATCTCCATTCTAAAAGGAAGTATACCAGAACTTGAGAGCCAAGCATGACAAAGGCATGCAAATCATGCCAAAGGAAGGACCCAACACATTAGGGGTAAGTAAATTTATGGACCCTCTGGTCGAGAACCCCTTCTTCCCATTACAGGCAGCAACAGAGCCTGCATTGGGAAAGCAAGAATTCTGAATAGTTATCAGTGTCGTAGGAGATGACCCAACCCTATAGTTCCTGCGGTCCTAAGACTATCACGAACCAGTCCTCACCCGGTCTTCATACAAGGCTCGAGCTTTGTCTGGCCATGTTGAACCCCTGCTAACGGACGTACCGCACCCATTCCGACGGGCACGTAAGATCTTAACCTTGCAAAAGACCGACCACCTCGAGGAGAAAGTCAGCGTAATGTTCATCGAGCAATCTAACTACAAGCATGAAGATCATTTAACCCGGCTTGAGAGTATGATAGACCGAGCAATGGAGAAGCTCGAATTGAGTGAAAGCGCCCAGCCCCTTGAGAACTCATCTCATCATGGGGTTAATTCTCCACAACTCCCCCATCCAGATGGAGAAGGACCAAGGAAGCCACCTCCCCCAAGCTCTCACGGCCACTCTTCCCTTCATCAACTCTCACAGGCTGACATCGACGCCATGGTCAGCCATAGCTTGCGGGGGCGGACAGATCCCGGGCGTGCAAGATACAGCTCTGTATCAGAAGCCCTATCCATCCTACATTGACTAGATTCCATTTCCCCCCAATTACCAGAAGTGGAGGCTCCCTATCTTTAATGGCATGAGTTCCCCTCACCATCATATCGCTCATGTCATTTCGGCATGTCAAGAGACAGCGGCAGATGGGAGATTCCTCCTCCATCAATTTGTTGAAACTCTCAACGGGTCGGCATTCAAGTGGTATGCACGGCTTCCCCAAACGCAGTGCAAACCTGGGAGGAGATGGAGCACTTGTTCTATAAGCGCTTCTACAACGTTGAAAGAGAAGTGCAAGCCATTGAGCTTCTCACAATGAACCAGGGCTTGGATGAG
The DNA here is from genome assembly GCF_054954075.1 of Amborella trichopoda. Taxonomy (NCBI): domain Eukaryota; kingdom Viridiplantae; phylum Streptophyta; class Magnoliopsida; order Amborellales; family Amborellaceae; genus Amborella; species Amborella trichopoda. The sequence continues at coordinate 20,153,112 of NC_142340.1, forward strand.
CTGGTTGATCAATTCATTACAAGATGGAGAGACTTGGTTGTGCACCCGACCACCCCTATGCCTGAGATTGATGCTGTCCAAACATGTGTACGCAACATGCCGCCGGAGTCTCCTTGCATATCAAAGCTTCAAACCCTATTTCCATATCGGATTGGATCTTTAAAGCAATCTACAAAAAAAGCCTCTTTAAGCATCGTGGTTGGCCCCAAGTGTGATCATAAAGCAAGGGAAACAATTAAAACTCTGGCAATGCTCGCTCCAATTCTTGGGGCAATCAGCAGAAAAGAATGATCCGTGCCGGATCCCAAGAAGGACTCTCCCCAAATCCTAGATTTCTCCAAAAGGGTGAACCCCATAAATCCTCAAGGGATACCTTAGGCAGGTCAACAACAACCCGAGTCTTACAATAAGGTGCCTCCGCGACAAAACCTTTATGGGAAGGACTATTGAGTAGAGAACGGAAAAAGTTCTATAGCGTTGATAAGGAGTGGGTCCTGACCCTACTACGAATGTTGGTAAAACAACAAATTCTCGCCATGCTTGTTATGAAGAAGCAAGAAGAAGCTGATCTTGTCACCCATAGGAATTATTGCGCCTATTGGTTAGAAGCCTCGATCTCATCCTTTGGATCTAGGTGATCTGACGGCACGTGTCTCGAGTTACTGGTGAACTCAAGATTTGAGATCACTCTCTCGGAACCTTGCTCGAAGGCAAGGGCAGGTATACCAACCGATGAGAGAGGAATTTTAGGTAGGTTCGGGACTTACTCGGGCTTGCTCTCATGGGTGCCCCCTTAGATCACGAAGAAAGTCCCCCAGCTGCTTGAGCTGGTTCGAAATCGCCTCCCTTGACCTGTAGTCCTCTTGTTTTTCTGCACAACACTTCTATGGCCAATTTGTAAGACAAGTGGGTCGAGGGACCCACCCTTGTCACAAGGCAATGCACATTCATATGAAAAAGCGATGTAATGCAAGGTCAGATCAAAGATAGAAAGGGGGAAAGAACTTGATGGAGGGGAGAGACTAGTAAGACGGCTAGAAGTCACCGACTTGGAGTGGCAGCAAGACGGGCATGGTTCACCGGCAGCACAACAGTAATACTACTTAAAATCGAGGTCGGCGCAGCAGTGTAAGCTAGGTCTACCCTCAGTCAAGCGAAAAGAGAAAAGAGGTGAAGAGAAGAGAGACGGCAGAAAAAAAAAGGGGAAGGTTCGAACATTGAATGGAATCACGGTTGATAATGCAAGGAGACGACGCATCCCTTCTAGATGGTGTTGACTCCTAACAACGCACGCCGTGATGGTTCCTCGTAGGTCACAAGACGATAGGCGCGGGACGGAGGGAGAATGACGAAGTGCACCAGATGAGTAGAGGAATCTCGCGAACGGCGATAATTGTTGTCAGAGTCTCTAGCGGGCGGCGGTAGGCATCACCTTCTACGTTAGGCGTGCAACAGAGGAAGACGCCCGTAAGTGGCAACAAGCTTCACCATCTGAGTTCTTCATGGAGACGTCATAGTTACGTCTATGGGCGACGATGGGCAGTGCCGTCTACAGACTTCACTGGGAGAAAGTGGCAGATGAGCAAAAGGGGAAGAAGACTTGCACATGGTACTGCCATGTGTGACCTGTGAGACTAAGGGAAAGGCATGCACGACACTTCCACTACCATGCATGACCTCTGTGAGGAACTCAGACGAAGAAGAAGGAAAAGAGATGGAAGAGGAGAGAGAGAAGAAGAAAAGAAAAAGAACAAGGAGAAGGTTTACTTCAACCCTATATATAAATAACCGGAAAAGTGGAAACGGGACCGGATATAATTTGATGATTATGACTAAATCCAAAATCTTTGTAGATCAAACCAATTAGGGGTACAAGTCAAAAGTTTCTCTCATCTCACTCTCTCTCTCATGTGTAACACCATAATGGTAAGAAAGAGAAACTTGTATTAAGTGAAAACTCTCTTGTGTGTTTGTATATGTCTTATGTATCTTCTCTCTATATCTCCGTGCGTACAATGATGGTACATATATATATAAGTGTTCCCCAAACATGGGTGGACGATCAAAAGTAACCCTAATTGTTGGAAATTAAGATTAAATTGATTTAAAAAAAAAAAAAAAATAGCATGCAAAATGATAGATTTGCCCCTTCCTAATAAGTAGTGGAATTTCAGAACAGCCCATGTGTTGGCCTAGGACATACGTGTCCTTGCATGGCTGATCCGGGGTCATTTTGATGCCCGATTGATCGTAAGATGACTGTTTTCTTATAAGGAAAGGCATGGCGATCGATTTGATACCAACTTCGAGCCATGGATCGTGTTTTTAGTGCACGATCATGTTACTTGAATTTTGAGTAGATCTTGATACTTTGGATCCATAGTATGTTCATTCCTTGATTTTTTCTTTGTTTTCTTTAGTGAATAACACTAAGCATGTTGCTACGATCGCGAGGTACCAAACGGGCTTGATTCCGTGGCCGAACAAAGATTTTGCAAGTTTGGAATTTTGATCTGAATTAGGGATTATGGCGAAAAAATTTGTAGTTTTTTTGTCGGCTTTGTGTGCAGAATCCGCCCATTGTTCATGTACGGGGTTCAGGTCAGATATGGCCCGAGACCTTATGCCCGCAATATAAATGGTCTCGTGTCCATCGGGCTCGCGAGCACTGTGATTGAGCTGCTCTAACGAGGCATGACACTGCTAAATTTCTTACAGTTTCTTCTCGGATCAGTAACTTCTCTCTAGATTTTCTTCCCGCTCGGGTAATGCCACGGGCGTGCCATATATCGAATCGCTCGTCTTGACTAGATGAACATGCTCACCAAATTTAAGCACGATCCATTGTGGGACAGTCATGATATGAGCGTCGAAGGTCACTGGTCGTGACTGCCCCTTCAATGGTGTAGTGTTGCAAGGTGGCCGCACGACAATAGCGTGTGGCTCCCCCTGTTTCAATCCTTTGCTTATGATGTCTTCTTGGAGCATCTGTTTGAGTTGAAACTTGACCCCTGGGGTTTTCAACCATGATGAATCCAGTGGTGGTGGTCCCACAACAATTTGAGAACCTAAAGATGTAGCTCTAATTATAGGGGTCCATTTCGGGGTGCTAGAGGCTGATTCTGTCGAAACTATTTCTCAGTCTGCACTGCTTTAGACATATCGGAATGCGACAAAACTTGGGAGGAGACTCTTGAGAGACCTCATGAAGATCTTGACCAGTTTTAGGGTTGTTCTTGGACTGTTGGAATTTCCACTACTTGCTAGGCCTTTATTGAGCGGGCTTCCCATGTTGATGAAAAATACCTTCCAACAACATGCCCCCCCGAATGTTGTTCTTCAAGATAATTGAGAAGTGTAATCATTCTGGAAGTTTGAGGGTTCTTTGTTGGAGTCCACGCGTCGAGAGACTATCTGCGGTTCCAGAGCATGAGGCCTTTGTCAGGACCTCCTCGTACAGAACCAAGCCTTTTTTGAAGGCTAAAAGCTACGAACCTTCACTTGGAATTGTTTCCTGCTACATCAAGTTTTCTTTTAATGCTCAAGGTATCTCCTGTATGTTCCGTCTAGCAGGGTCCAGTCGGGCACTTCTGACTCAACCTGAAAGTCTGGTCCCATGTAGTCTGGTCCCATGTAGGCAAGGGGTTAGACCTTGGCTTCATCAATTTCTTGCCTTCATGATGCATTTTTGGAGGGATTGGTCATCGTCCTCACCCTCGAGGACTCTTGTTGTCGTTGGGAGATCTTATGTGTCTCTCACTCCCTGATGAGCCATGTCGTGGGGTATCTTATGCCGCTCTCACCGCCTGATGAGCCTTGAACTGGGGAGATCTTATGCGCTCTCACTCCCTGGTGAGCCTTGAAACTGGGGAGATCTTATATGCTCTCACTCCCTGATGAGCCTTGAAACTACGGAGATCTGATGTGCTCTCACTCCCTGATGAGCGTTGAAACTGGGGAGATCGAAACTAGGGAGATCTTTTGTTCTCTCACTTCCGGATGAGCCATGTCGCGAGAGATCTTTTGCCGCTCTCACCCCCTGATGAGCCTTGAAACTGGGGAGATCTTATGTGCTCTCACTCATAGATGAAGGAGTGCCGACTGAGGCTATGGAAGTGCGTCAACTTGCCATGTCGCGAGGGATCTTATGAGGGTCTCATCCCCTAATGAGCCATTGAAACCAGGGAGATCTTATGAGTTTGTCACTCCCTGATGAGCCATGAAACTTGGGTGCTGGCTAAGGCTGTGGAAGTGCGTCATCCAGCCTTGTCTGTCTCAACATCCTTTTGCAGGTTTTCACTTGAATAGGGAAAGTGGCATCATGATGACGGTTTTTACCAACTTCTATTATTTATGGGCTCTTTTACTATGACCTTATGGTCATATCCACCCTTTTCGTCCATTTTTCCCACGGTGCCCTTTCAGGGTTTTCACCGTGCCTGGGCTTCTTTTTCCACGGAACTCTCTTACTCATGGTTTCATGACCATGCCCATCCATCATTTTTACTCATGGCGTTCCCTTGTCAAGTGTACGCCATGTCTGTTTTTTTTTTTAAAGAGGGTGTGTTTTAGGGTCATGCATTCGATACCTGTGCAAAGGCTTTTAACGTCATGCATCCAGGATGTGCACTATAGTATAAGGTCATACAGGTGGACCGTAACGGTAAGGAACGGTAGTCTGAAGAGCCCATAGAGTGAGTCTGGTGATGACTTTAACCCACTTGGGAAGATGGCATAGAGTTGCTTGGAGAGAGTTGATGAGTGAGTGAATGATAGTTACCCACTAACTGGGTCGTGAGACGGCTGGCCATTTTGTGAACATGGGTAAGATTCACTGGAGAATGATGAAAGAAGGTAATGATGGTGAAGGCAGTATGCACACGCAAATGGACTGACTAGGAAAGGCGTGTGTGAAGATGCACTTAAAGGGAATGTGTGCATACGTACATTCACTGGGGAGGCAATAAAAGTAGTGTGCGCAGATGAATAGGTCGGTTAGGGAGGACGTGCGTAACGATGAACGTAAAAAGGGAGGTGTGTGTGCATATGGGGTGTCTTTAAGGTCATGCCTCCTAGACTTGAGCGAAGCAGTTTATCATCATGCGATCATAACGTGCACTATGGTTTAAGGTCATATAGCTTGGACCGCGGTATGTAGTTCAAAGTCATGCAACTAAGACCATGCACTTTGTGGTCGTGCAACTAGACCTCCGCTATAGTTTATATTGTTTGGACCATAGCTGTGCAATTTAAGGTCATGCCGCATGGACCAAGTACGAGTCGCCATGTTAGTAGGGCTGCATGGGGGTGGGTATGTGGATAACAATCTGACTCCTTGGGGATAAAGATAGTTGAGGCTATACACATGAAGAGATGTAGAGAGAGGTTGTGACCCTACGAGGAGTAGTAAACGGGAGAGGCATCTCTTGGGATTAGGAAGGCCATTGTGACTCCACGGGGATGATGAATGTAGGTGTGCATGGAACTCTGATAGGCTAGAGCACAGATGAACCCCACCGTGGGTTGAAGGAAGGATGGCTTTGACTCCCAGAGGATGATGGGGTAATTACGCCCATTGCATACATCTAACTCTACTGGGGCTCTAATTGGAGTTATGCGTATGGGCTGCACGTTATAGTTTTAGGGTGTTGTTACTCGGACCATGGCCACATAGTTTAAAGTCATACTGCTAGGACCATGCAGTTTGTGGTCGTGCAACTAAACCTTCGCTTTAGTTTAGGGTCATATAGTTTGGATCATGGTACTAAGCCTTTCAACGTCATGCGGCCAGGATGTGCACTATTGTTTAAGGGCACACAGCTAGACCCTGGTCATAAGTTTAAAGTCATGTGATGAGGACTTTGTAGTTTGAGGTCGTGAAACTAGACCTCCGCTATAGTTTAAAGTCGTATAGTTTGGACCATGGACGCATAGTTTTAAGTCATGAGACAAGGCCTATGACTATGCAGTTTAGGGTCATGCAGCATGGACGGTGGCTATGCAGTTAAAGTCATACATCTAGGACTGTGGCAGTGCAGTTTAAGGTCATGCAGCGCAGACTGTGTTATAGTGAGGGAAGAGATTCCATGGGGAATAGAGCCATCACCAGAAAATGGGCTCGTTGAGGAGTGAGATTGTGATGCAAGGAATGAACTTCCTGAGGATGAGGGACGATGGTCCGAAGGGAAATGCCAAGGCGTGCGTGCGACACTAAGTGTAGAGTGGCGTATGCATCAACAAGTCTCGGTGGTGTGTTAAGTGCCTTGGTAAAGCACGCGACAAGCCCTTTGTCAAAAACACATAGTGATAATCTTTGACAAGGCGTACGACAATAGCCTCTGGATGAGATGCGCTCGATAAAGGTCTTGACGGGGAGCGTGACGATGATCGCCTGAACGAAGCACATGACGATAATCCCCAGGGCGAAGTGCTCAACGAAAGTGTTGTTGAAGAGCGTGGTGCAAGTCTTGGTGAGACACACGGTGACGATGCTTCGAGCGTCGGGCTTGGCCCGACCCGGCCGAGTCTTATCGCCATCTAGAGCTGAGAACTGGCGCACCATTCTGAGTTTGTTGAGGGAAGTCTTCGGCACTGTAAGGTATAAAAGGGGGAGAGACCCCACTTTACTCTTTTATCGAAGGATTTTTAGGGAGAGAGAGCCAAGGCTTCAGAGTAGGTTTTTCTGCATGAACTTCCCAACAAGGGGTGTCTATTGGGGAATCAAAGAGGCGTATGAGTCAATGCCCCACAAAAATTGGGAACAGTGGGAACTGGGATGCTTCAAAGTCACGCATACGATTAAGTTGCGTGCAGTGTCATTTTCGCATGTCCATAGGTCACACGCAGTGATAGCCACATTTGGGGGCATGAGGCTCACAGCGATAGTCTCACGTGGCATTAGCCTTCTCGTGGTGATGATAGGACGTAACATTGTGTTGCGTACGGTGATGGCTTCTGATGATGATGTCTTGCGGGGTTCAAAAGTGATGGCAAGCGGGGAGGCCTTGCCGCCGCAGTGTGTTTGGAGCCAAGTCTTCCATCACAACCATGAAGTCCATATTGTTCTTTGGAAGGGCGCTCATTGTGAACAGGGTATGCTCTCCATCATAGGTCAGTTCCTTGTTAGAGAAGTCTTCTCATCAGATGAATTGAAGCTGACTCAGAAGTGGTTGGCTTTTTCTTTTGGCCTGTAACCATTCTCCTTGGCAGGACCGAGGCTAACTTCTCCAAGTAGTTTTACCACTTCTTCATGGGGCAGACACTTCTTTGGTGGGTTTGCTTCTTCTGCATGAGGAGGGTGTTTCTCTTGGTCTGTAACTGTCCTCTTATCCTCAGATGCAAGAGCAACACGGCTGGATTCGGTTTGTAACTGTCCTCTTATCCTCAGATGCGAGAGTTTTCTAACTTCCATGAGAATGGAATTTTCATTGTAACTTGTAACCTTTTTCAATGCAATAAAAGAAATGAACTTCCTTTGAATTGGCTTGATGCTTCTCCTCTTCATTTCTACCTTTCTAATGCACACACCACATTTTAGGGCCATGTTAGGGATAATATTTCTTTAAATACAACCCATTGATGGGGGCCATCGCCTCTTCGCCATCTGAGTTTGCCAATAAATAGGCCCCATTTGGTGTAACCTTCTTGACTACGAATGGACCCTCCCACTTAGGCTCAAACATTCCTTTGCACCGCCCGTGCATGACGATTGGTCTCTTGACTGCTACGGCTAGGTCCCCATGAGTGAATGAACAAACCTTGACAAACTTGTCAAAGGCTCTCTTCATTCTTCATTGATTGAGCTCGAAGTTCTGTTGGGCATCTAGTCTCTTTTCGTCAAGGGCATCCAGCTCTTAGTAGTGGAGCTTGGCCCTCTCGTCCTCAATTAGTCCTTGATGTATGGCGACACGGAGTGAGGGTATTTGAATTTCAAGGCGTAGGACTGTCTCACCTACAAACACTAGGGAAGAAGGGGTGGAGTTTGTAGCATTACGAGTGGTAGTGCGATAGGCCCACAGAGCCTCGGGCAGCTTCTCGTGCCAGATCTTCTTTAACTTTGACACCGAATTCTGAAGCAGCCCACACAAAGTCTTATTGAATGCCTCAGTAAACCCCTTAGCTCGAGGGTAGTACATAGTTGAGTACATTCACTCAAAGCTGAACTAGTTGACTAGGCGATCAACATGCTGGCTCTTGAACTGGGGGCCATTATTAGAAATTATTATGTCCGAGACCTTGAACCGATATATGATGTGGTGCTACATGAAGTTAGCCACGGTGCGGGACCTCGAGAGGGATTGTCTCAGCTCATTTGGAAAAGTAGTCTGTCGATGCCAGGATGAAGGCATGACCCAAGGAAGAAGGAGGGTCAATGGGTCCTACAATGTTCATACCCCATTAAGAAAAGGGCTATGATGTCACCGTAGGATGGAGAGGCTCTAGCTACTGATGAATGAGGCTTGAGTGGATTTGGCACACTTGACATCTTTTGGCGTAATTTTGGGCGTCAGCTACCATGGAAGGCCAGTAATAGCCGAGTTTGTGTATGCGTTCGTAGAGCTTAAGGCCCGACTAATGAAGCCCACAGATGCCCGAGTGTACTTCCTCGAGTACCTTGCTTCCCTCTTGTGCATTGACGCATTTGAGGAGGATTTCGTCAAATGACCGATGGAAGAGGACATCCCCATTGAGAAGGGTGTACTTGGTGGACATCCGTCGTTCACCGTTGCGCTCTGCTCGATCGTAAGGTAGCCTTCCTTGCTATACGAAGTACATGATGGGCTCCCTCAAGTCTTCTATAGGTTCAACCTCTGTGCACAACAGGTTAAAGAATTTAAGCTCTTGCTCCCCGACCTTGGCTTCGTTTCCTTGGAGCATGTTGGGTTCTGCCTTGAGGACATCCCTAGCCGTGAGGAGCGCCTTGAATGGGTAAGGCGGGCACTCAATGAAGACATCACTTTCATCGTCTATGTCAACTTCAGTTCTCAAGTCAACATGTCTCCATTTGGTTACCCAAACTGGAGTAGGCCCTAGTGAAGACAACTGGATGGTGGCACGAAGCTTTGCGAGTGCATCAACCTGCAAGTTCAGCCTTCTAGGGATATGACTTAGGAAGAAGTCATTGAACTGGACCATGGTAGTTTTGGTCGTGTGATATAAGGCTTGAGAGTATCCTTCATTGAGTCATAAATCCCCTTTAACTGTCGGATGACTAGCTTAGAGTCATCGAAGATGTTTAGCTGTTACAGGTTTGGCTCTCGGGCGATCTCGAGCCCGATTATGAGGGCTTGATACTCAGCCTCATTATGAGAAAACACCTCTGTAAGCGAGGGTAGTTCTTCTTGGCCTCTTGCATTATGTGGCTGAGATAATAGAGCGTTGTCTCCTTCCCTCCATCATTGTTCTGTGCCGAGAGTGCCCCGAGTGACTCGTCAAGGCGGACACGTATAGGATGAGTGGTCTTCCTAAGATTGGGATAGATAGTACTGGTGGATTCATCAGGTACTGCTTGATGTCCTCGATCACAGCTTGGCACACTTCTTCCCATATGAAGGGAGTGTCCTTCTTCAGAAGGTGTGAAAGGGGTCTGCATCGCCCTAAGAGGTTCAAAATGAACCTTCAAATGTAGGAGAGCTGTCCATGGAGAGACCACAGGTCATGGAAGGTTGTAGGCGATGACATGTCCTGAATTTCCTTGATTTTGACAGTCTCGATCTCAAGTCCATAGTACTGCACAATGAACCTTAAGAATTTTCTCGAGTGTACACCAAAGGTGCATTTCAAGGGGTTCATCTTGAGTTGGTGATGTCGCAACCGCTCAAACACTTTTTTAAGGTCATGCACGTGAGTGGCTTTTGTTTCAGACTTTACCACCAAGTCATCCATATAGCACTCGACCTCCTTGTGAATCATGTCCTTGAAGATGGTCGTCATGGCATGCTGGTACGTGGCACCCACATTCTTTAACCCAAAAGGCATCATAGTGTAGCAGAAGACACCATTTGGAGTCAAGAACGCAGTGGCCTCCTCATCCTCTAGCGCCATCCTAATTTTATTGCAATCAGAATAATCGCCCATAAAGGAGAAAGTCAATGCAGATCTTGATTTGGTCATTTTTCTTCTTGATTGGGACAACATTCGTCTGCCATCTTGGGTATTTGACTTCATGTATGAATCTAGCTTGCCTAAGCTTGTTCACCTCGGCATCGATCTCCATCTGGAGGTCAGGCTTAAAACTTCTTGATTTTTGCTTCACGGGTTTAATGGTAGGATCGATGCCGAGACGATGGACAACAATCCGAGGGTCTAGACCAGGCATCTCATGATAATGTCTGGCAAAGACGTCCCAATTTGCTTGAAGGAGGGAGATATAGATTTATTTTTCTTTCAAGTTGGCCTCGGGTCAACCTCATCCCCCAGGTTGATCTCCTTAAGCACATCAATCGTGCTCTGACTGCCTTCTTCCCATTATTCGGGAGCTTCTTGGAGTTCCTTGTCGAGGGACTTAGAAGGGTTTTCTTTGATCTCGAGTGTAGTCACCCATGATCCCGACATCTAGATGGGGCTCAGTGTGGGAGAGGACTAGTTTCTGACTGGTCCAGGCGATAGAAGGGTCGGCTTCAATTGGGGAGCCCATGACCTCGTGATCGGGCTTGTTCAGTGCTTGCATCGAACTAGGGGCACCTCATGCACTTGGATCATGTGGTAGACCTCGTGGGAGCAAGAGCTTGAAGATGGCTAGGTTTTGGCTCGGGTTGCCAGGGCGTCGACGGCTGTAGAGAATACTGCCACCTGGGCCAGCATTTCACTAAGGCATTCTTACTGCAGCATGATGAGGCTGGTGTCTCCGAGCTGTCTGTTCAGAGAGTCATAGTCTAGGCATCGCTGAGCTGCACTTGTGGAGAAAATAGAGGATGGGGGAGAAGAAGAAGAGTTAGAATGTTCCAGATGGCTATTTACGTCGTCGTCGATTTTGGAAGTTGCAGGGGGTATTTAAGGTCTTGCCCCGGCTTTGATCGTTGTGGGGTGCATTTAATGTCGTCACCCATTTTGGTCAACTCCTGAGATATTGATGACTCAAGTACGTCTACTTGATTGGACTATAAGATGAGGTGAGTTACGCCTGAGATAAAGTCCCACAAGTCAGTAGCGGAGGAAGTGGTCGGAGGAGTTCTTCCTGGACTGGTGGCTGAGGAGGATGACTCCTTCGATGGGCTGACCTAGGCGCTCACTGCCTCTTTCGCTATCCCTGAGCGGGTGTTTGGACTGCCCTATGAGGCTGGTGAGAGACTATAGCTTGGCGAACTATCATGCATCTCAGGGACTTGAGCCTTCATCACCCATGATAGAGTTCCCACGGCTGGGAGGTCGAGGGCTCTGAGGGATCTAGTGCTGCTTGTGAGGGGCTTGTAGCGTGGTTTCCTATTAGACAGGAGCGAGGGCCCGGACGTGTTCTAGGAGAATGGCACAAACGATGAGGCCTTGTTGGACTTTCTCGATGACTATGGCCTCAAACCTAGAGCAGTCTTTGAGTTCGTGGACCCACACTTGATGGTAAGGGCACCAAAGCTTTTCTGTGCCTCGAGCAAGATTGTTAAGCTGTCTGGTAGACTTGGGAGTGATGAGACTCTGGTGGAGCATTGCTTCAAAAGCGGCCTGGAGAGGATCTTGCTCGGTGTTTCCCTGGGTCAGGAGTCCTTCTTATGCAGGCAGGGAGGGATCTGTGGGCATCTTGCTTGGTCACCTTGAGCTTCCTGGAACTGTTGTATCTTCCCAACAAAGAACTTACGAAGGCCAGTATACTAGCTGCCGTCATGGCCTCGTATTTGGTGGTATGAGCATCAGAGGTTCTCGGTCCCTAGAGGCAAGGCCTTAGGCTGCCTTGTCGGCTTTGGGGCGACGATTCCCTCTTCCAGCATTATGGAGAAAAATGCATGAAGGATAGCGGGTGCTCTGTCGTCTTTCTGAATTGTAACAATGTGAGATGACTCAGCTGCCCCGAATGCCTTTTTCAACTCTTCAAGCTTTATCTGACCCGTGTTGATAAGGGCTTCGATAGTGCCGTTGAGCTTATATCAGTTGTGAGTGAATTGAGCTACTCTCCTATGATAAGCGCAGTACGTCTCATTCGCCTCTTGCCCTAGGGGCTCTACAGTGGTCACCTGTAGCAACTGGATCATGTTCTATGCTAACAACAATTGAAGCAGTGCGGGGGTCCACTCCGTGTCCAAGGGGTAAACCTTGTTCTGGTGTTGGGTCTAGTAGTCATTCCATTTACTGCTTTTAGGAGGCTGGACTACATTTTAAGACTGCTGCTTGCCCCCGGTTTGTGGCGTCTTTGCCTTTGAGAGGTCGAGAGTTTGAGGAGCTGTGCCATTGATGTCAGCCGCGCTGATTACTGCCTTTTGATTGCTCTGACTGCTGGAGCAAGAGTTTAAGGCGGAGGGTTGCTAGCGAGAGCTACTGTGCTTAAACAATCCCTCACTACAAACTGCCTTGGAGATCAGCTCTCACATGGAAGGTGGATTGGATGCCTCGACATGTAGATAAATCTCCGGAAGCATGCTGTCTGCAGGTCTGGATTGCTTCCTTTTCAGTCATGGGGGTGGCATGGGAGGTTGTCAAATCTCTCCATTGGGTAATGAACTTGTCAACCAGCTCACCAGGTTCTTACATCAGAGTGAGGACTCGATGGTCTCCACATTCCTTTGAACTTCGTAGAGGCTTTCGCAGAACAACTGCTCCATTTATTACCCAGTGCGTATTGAGTTCAGAGGCAACCGAGCATACCACTGAAAGCTGGTCCTTCGAGAGACTCGATGAACTGGTGGCGGAGAAGTTGTCCGTCAGTTGGTGTCTCCCGACAGGCTGCTTGGAAGTGGGCAGTATGCTGATGAGGAGACGTAGTACCATTGAACAGGGGGAGTTTCCCTTTTTGGTAGTTCGAGGGAAACGAAACCTAGTCAATGTACGAAGGATACAACTTCTGGTAGAGCGGTGTCTCTTGCATGCCTGGGACCTTATTCTTGAGGCTATGAGCCACCATAGCATCTATGTCAGTTAGGGAGACCCCGTAAGAAGGAGAGCTATCTTGAGAGACCTGTGGGGGAGTATGTCAGAGGGCTGTGTCTTCACCAATCGGGGAGTTGGACGAAGAAGGGGTCCTGGCTCCCTCTATGCGCTCCATCTTTTCGGGGATGGCTTGCATCATTTCCTCGAACTTGTTCATATGTTCCTCCTGAACGTTGTTTGGTCATTGATCACCATGACACTGACTGTTTCCTCTAGAGAGTCAGAGTCAGGTGATGCAGCGGACTGCCGAGCTTGGCGTGTCGTTTGTGGCAAGTCAGTTTGGAAGGGCTCAACCTGCCCTGACCGAACCCATGCTTTGTATGCCGATCTTGTGAGGATCAATTCTTGACGGTCTTGGGACTGTGGCTTTGGGTGGTGATCACCGAACAGTACTCCTAGACTTGCTCAAGTTATGGAGTTTGAAGAGGAAAAAAGGGATTACAAGGCAAGAGGTCATCAGGGGTGGTGACCTCGACTGCCTTGGAGACTTATATGGGCAAGATCTACAGGCCTCTTTTCTGCTTGATCTTGAGGCGGCTGTGGACCTCATTCCAAAACGGAGCGTAGGACCTGGGCTGCGCCTTTTTCTTTTAACAGGCGAGTGCTATGTCCATGAGCTGGAGCAGGGAGTGGGGGCCAAGGATGGAGGGCAGCTTGGGTTCCTATCTTGAAGGATGGGGGCCTCTGTCGGACATCAAGTCCTTTCCTTGATTTTGTTTGTGTGGCTAGGGTGTTCGGCGGACCTGGGGATGGCTAAAGATGGTACTCTTAGGGACGGCTCGCGACTCCATCTGCGTCTTTCTCCAGGAGAGACCTGCAATGATGGTGCGTCTGCATCTTTAAGGTTAGCCGTCTGGGTGACTTGGGGGTCAGCCCGGACTCAGTTAATGGGGTCAGCTTGAGGAGGCTGAGACCCACAAGCTTGTGTTTGTAGGGGACGAGACGGAAGCTTGTCCTTCACAAGTGAAGTTGTGTGTGCCGGGAGGGAAGACCGAGCGGTCGACCCTCTTGTGCTTGAGGTGGCATCTAACGAGCGTTGCCCCGAGCTGTGGAAAGTGAGTGCATGGTGCATGTAGGATTTGGCCCAAGAAAGCCTAGCCCTGCATGCGAGTTCAAGACAATGTGATTCTTCGAGGTGTGGCTTGAGTGGATAGACCACAAGCCTTGAGGTGTGTGCAAGGGATGGAGACCTCAGGACCTCCCCCTTTGTGTACCGACCTTCAGGGTGTGGAGGTTCAGAGTGGCGAAGGAGCATAGGGGGTTGCCTTGCGGTGAACCTCGGGAGAGACAACAACTTGCTTACCTTTTGCAGAGATGGACAGGGCAGCCTTCCGTCATATCACAGCAGTATGACAGGCAGGAGATTTGCCAGTAGTAAGGTGTGCGATAGTAGAAGTGCTACTCATACAAGGGGCCTTGGTGGAGAGTCCATCAGGGCAAGAAAGCGAGGAGGCGAGGACCTTTAAGTCCCCGCTCGCACCAATCCAGGTGAGAACCTATGAGCCGAACCGTAAGTCGTGACTCAGAAGGAGAGTAGGGCAGAAAGATTGAGCAGCGCGCTTCCTAGGACAGCCACGAGTGCAAGGACAAGGATGTCCCCGAACAGGATGAACAGGTTGAACAACCGAAGTTCCATAGAAATAGGTGCAGAAAGTAAAGAAGGAAACTGGTCGAACAAGAGAGAACCGACTAAGGGGTAGTAAGTCCCCACTGGAGTCGTCAAGCTGGTTTAGAGCCTCAATCTCGCCCTCCGAATCTAGGTTATCTGGCGGCCCGTGTCTCAGGTTTCTGGTGAACCTGGGATTTGAGATCACTCTCTCGAAACCTTGCTCGAAGGCAAGGACAAGTACACTAATCGATGAGAGAGATTTTTAGGTGGGTTCGGGACTTACTCGAGCTGGCTTGCGTGGGCACCCTCTAAGATCACAAAGAAAGCCCCCTAGCTGCTTGAGCTGGTTCGGAATCGCCTCTATTGACCTGTAATTCTCTTGTTTTTCTTCACAACACTTCTATGGTTAATTTGTAAGACAAGTGGGTCGAAGGACCCACCCTTGTCTTAGGGCAATGCACGTTCATATGAGAAGGCGATGAAGTGAAAGGTTAGATGAAAGAAGGAAAGGGGGAAAGAAACTGATGGAGGGGAGAGACTACTATGACCGCCATAAGTCACCGACTCGGAGTGGCTGCAAGACAGGCATCGTTCACAGGACCAGCACGGCGGCAATACTACTCAAAATCGAGGTCGACGCAGTGGTGTAAGCTACGTCTACCCTCAGTCAAGCGAGAAGAGAAAAGGGGTGGGGAGAAGAGCAAGACGGCGAATAAAGAAAATGGGGAAGGTCTGGATGTCGATTGGCATCGCGGTTGACGATGTGAGGCGACGGCGCATCCCTCGTAGATGGCACTGACTCTTGACAAGGCACGCAACAACGTTCCTCCTAGGTCGCATGGCGATAGGCGCGGGACATAGGGAGAACGACAATGAGCACCAGATGTGTGGCGATAGTTGGTTCCAGAGTCTCTAGCGGCCAGCGATAGGCATCACCTTATACGCTAGGCGCGTAGCAGAGGAAGACCCCCAAAAATGGGAACATGCTTCGCCGTCTGGGTTTTTCCCCTAGATGTCGTAGTTACGTCTATGGGTGGTGATGGGCAGTGCCATCTACAGACTTCACTGAGAGAAAGAGATAAATGAGGCGAAGGGGAAGAAGACTCGGGCATGGTACTACCATCACCATGCATGACCTGTGAGACCAAGGGAGAGGCATGCACGACACTGCCACTGCTGTGCATGGCCTCTATGAGGAACTCAGAAGAAGAAGAAGGAGAAGAGAGGGGAGAGGAGAGAGAGAAGAAGAAAAGAAAAAGAAGAGAGAAAAGTTTTACCTCAACCCTAGGTACCGGTCATAAGATTCCCTCACCTCTCTCTCTCTCTCAAGTGTAACACCACAATCCAGTTGTGCAACTGTTGCCTACTCAATCCACTCCAGCTGTACAGCAAAGTCAACTGATACCCCAGAATAGCCTTCCACCACCTAAGCCTACCCCACAACCTTTCTTACCACCCAAACCCGTGGCAGATCAAGGAGTAATTCCAAATGGTGATCCTAAAGCCAGGGATCATGTAATGAGTATCTCTACGGTCAGCAAATCACAAAACTCTCCCGTTACGCTCTCTGAGCCCTTCTCTCCCCAACTGACCCAAGTCCTTCAGAATCCGCTCTCTCAACCTTATGCATTCTGTCTCCTTGAAATCGACCCCTCCTCGAGCAAGCAAGTAGTTGAAGTAGCCGCCATGCTCTACACCGTCAAAGCTCACTTAGTGCGCTCTTATCACAAAACAATGAAGAAGGGAAAGAAACTATACTATATTATCCCAATCGTAGAATGTAGGGAGCTGAGAAGAACTACCCACCAATCAAGAAGATGTGCCTGCGGTCCAGAAGCTCTCCACTACATGCTTGGTCATGAAGTCCTGCTCATCTCAAGAACTGATCCTGTCATGTTCCTGATGACGTGTCTGTGCCTATCGGGGTGCCTCGCAAAGTGGGCACTATTACAGATGGAATTCAACATCATGTATGTACAGAAGAAAGCCATCAAAGGCAAAGATTTGGCTGATTTCCTAACAGCACAACCCCTTCCAAGAAAATCTCTCCTGTCGAGTGATCTCCCTAATGAGGAGGTGTTTTGTGTTGAGCCAACTTATGATTAGAAGTTGTATTTTGAGGTCTTTTAGTCTAAAGGAGTTGGTACTGGCGTGGTGTTTTTTACCTCTCAAGATGGCATAATACCCTTCCCTTTCTCTCTCAAAGACTGGCTCGCACAATGAGGTTGAATATCAAGCGCTCATAACAGGACTTGAAATTTCCTTAGAACTGGAATTGGAACAGCTAGCTATTTTTGGCGATTCCTAGTTGGTGATATGTCAACTCAAAGGAATATATGATGTGAGAAAAGATAGCCTCAAGCCCTATCATGACACTGCTGAAACCTTGATGGCAATCCTCGATGACCTCTCCTTATGGCACATCCCTAGAAGGCTGAGTTCCTAGGTTGATGCCCTTGCCATGCTCGGGGCCACTATCCAAGTCTCTCGAAAGGATCCCACACCTATATGAGTAGTAGAGTGGAGGCACATCGAGCTGGTTAAAGAGCTCGATGGGGACGTTGAGAGGATTATTTTCTCGGAATGCCCTCCTTCCCCATTCAGAGCACTGCCCTTGAAGTTGTAAGACGGGCAAAGCAGGTCCAAAGTCATAATTTCGAGAAGCAAGAGGTGGAGATCTTTTATCCTATATGAGCTGAGCTTGAAGAAGTTGAGGATTGGAGGGAACCCATAATCAACTTTATTAAACACGGTCGGCTACCGAACGATCGCATTGAGCGCAACAATATACGAAGAATGTCCACCAAGTATACTCTTCTTGAAGGTGATGCTCTCTTCCGACGTTCCTTTGACAGCATCCTCATCTGTTGCGTCGGCACAAAAGAGGCGAGGCAAGTGCTGGAAGAAGTGCATGTCAGGATCAGTGGTCTTCACCAATCTGGTCTTAAGCTCTACAAACAGATACAGAGGTTGGGTTATTACTGGTCATTGATGGTCGCAGACTCATTGACCTATGCCAAGAGGTGCTAAGTGTGTCAGATACACTCGAACTTTATTCACTAGCCACCAGAGCCTTTGCATCCCATGATGATGTCATGGCCCTTCTCACAATGGGGCATGGACATTGTAGGACACATTCACCCTCTCTCAGCATTGGGCCATACCTTCATCTTAGCTGCTACGAATTATTTCTCTAAATAGGCTGCAGCGATCCCCCTCAAACATGTCCCCGAGGCATCAGTGTCCAACTTCGTGCCGCATCATATCATTTACCGATTCAGTGTGCCTAACAAAATAAGCTCATTCTGCAACTTGAAAGCTCATTCTGCAACTCATATCATTTACCAATTGCTCTGCCATGGCGACATCATATCATTTACCGATTGCTCCGTCATGACGACACCTCGGAAGCTCGTTTTATAACTTGTGGCAATAGTTCAGCTATTTCAGCAACATATCTTCAATGTTCTCTCTATTTTGATCATTTTGATGCCCCTGAATCATGTTGTTGTGGCCTTTCCCGTCGGAGTGAATGTTCGACCAGATTTGTGGACTTTGTTTGCCAATGCTTCTTCGAGCTACACAGTTTTGGTTCCTGGCTCTGCTTGCAAGTCAGAGAGGAGGTTGTCGCAGTAATTTTGCCGCATGTTTGATTTGATTTACTCTTGGTTTGTGGACTTTCCTAATTTGAGAGGTTACGGAAAAAGGGACTCCGATAACCAATAGGATTTAGTTCTCTGGTGTGGTTAGGTGCCTCGATCTTGCCCTCCAGATCTAGTTGATCTTGCAGCACGTATATCGGGTTTATGGTTAACCTGGGATTTGAGATCACTCTCTCAAAACCTTGCCCGAGGGTAAGGGTAGGTATACCAACCAATGAGAGAGAATTTTAGGTGGGTTCAGGACTTACTCGGGCTCGCTCGCATGGGTGCACTCTTAGATCACGAAGAAAGCCCCCCTGCTGCTTGAGTTGGTTCAGAATCACCTCCCTTGACCTGCAATCCTCTTGTTTTTCTGCACAACACTTCTATGGTTAATTTGTAAAACAAGTGCTTTGAAGGGACCCACCCTTGTCTTAGGGCAATGCACGTTCATATGAGCAGGCAATGAAGTGCAAGGTTCCATGAAAGATAGAAAAGAGAAGAGTGTTTGACAGAGGGGCGAGACTAGCATGACGATCAGAACTTACTGACTCAGAGCGGTAGCAAGATGGGCATGGTTCACAGGACCAGCACGACGATAATATTACTCGAAACCGAGGTCGGCACAGCGGTGCTAAGCTAAGCCTACCCTCAGTCAATAGAGAAGAGAAAGGGATGTAGAGAGAAGAGCGAGAAGACAAAGAGAGGAGGAATTTGGACGTCAATCGGAATCGTCGTTGGCAATGCGAGGAGACAGCACACCCCTTGTGAACAGCGCTAACTCTTGGCGGGATGCACGGCGATAGGCGTGGGATGCAATGAGAACGGTGATGAGCACCAGACACAAGGAGGAAGCTTGCCGACGTCGATAGGTTCTGTCGGAGCCTCTAGTGGGCGGCGATGGGTATTGCTGCCTAAACTAAACATGCGGCAGGGAAAGGCCTCTGCAGGCGACAATAAACTTCACCGTCTGGGTTCTTCAAAGAGACGTCAAAGCCATGTTTGTGGGCGAGGATGGGCAGTGCCATCTACAGACCTCACTAGAAGAAAGAGACAGACGAATAGAAGGGGAAGGAGACTCACGCATGGCGCTGTCATCACCAATTATGACCTGTGAGACCAAGGGAGAGGCATGCACGACACTGTACTACCATGCATGACCTCTACGAGGAACTCAAATGAAGAAAGGGGAGAAGAGAGAGAGAGAAGAAAAGAAAAATAAGAGAGAGAAGGTTTACCTCAAACCTAGGGGTACCGGTCAAAAGTTTCTCTCACCTCACTCTTTCTCTCTCAAACAAGACAACAACGGTAAGAAAGAGAAACTTGTATTAAGTAAAACCTCTCTCTTGTGTGTGTGTCTATCCATTTTCTAGGTACAATGATGCTATGTATATATAGAAGTGTGCCTCAAACATGGGTGGATGATCAAAAGTAATCCTAATTTCTGAACATTATGATTAAATTGAATTAAAAGAAATTAGAAAATAAGGTGCAAAATGATAGATTTGACCCTTCTTAACAAGTTGTGAAATTCTAAAATAGTCCTTGTCTTGCCCTAGAACTTGTGTGATCTTGCAAGAATGATCCGGGGTCATTCTAATGCTCAGTTGATTGTAAGATGAATGTTTTCTTGTAGGGCTTAGCATGGGGATCGATTTGATACCAACTTCAAGCCATGGATTGTGTTTTTGGTGCACAAACATGTGACTTGAATTTTGAGTAAATCTTGAAACTTTGAATCAATAGTGTGTCAGTTCATTGATGTTTCTCAGTGTTTTCTTTGCTGAATCACACTGAGCGTGTCATTACGATCACGGGTCATCAAACATAGTTGTAATCCATGCCCGAATGAAGGTTTTGTAACTTTGGAATTTTGGCAAAAATCTAGAATTCTAGTGATGGAATTTACAGTCTGTTCATCAGCTTCATGTACAGAATCGGACTGTTCTTCATGTACGGGGTTCGGGTCAGAGATGGCTTGAGACCTTACGCCCGTAATGGAATTGGTCTCGCGTCAATCGGGCTCGCGAGTGGTGTGATTCGGCCGCTCGAGTAAGGCATGACACTGTTGAATTTCTTGCACTTTCGATGCTGTTGAATTTCCTGCAATTTCTTCATGGATCACCAATTTCCCTCTAGCTTTTTTTCGGGCTCAGGTATCGTCACGGGGCGTGACAAATATCGAATCGCTCGTCTTGACACGAAGAACATGCTCACTAAATTTGAGTGTGATCCAACTTGGGACGAGTGAGATATGAGCGTCAAAAGTCACTATTCACGACTGTCCTTTCAATGGTGTAGTGTTGTAGGGTGGCCGCACGGGAATAATATGTGACTTCTCCTGTTTCAGTCTTTCGCCTATAACTTCTTCCTGGAATGTCCGTTTGAGCTGAAACTTGACCGCTGGGGGTTTTCAACCGTACTAGATCCAATGACAGTAAATGTAGTTTTAGTTATAGAGGTTCGTTTCAAGGTGCAAGAGGTGGATTCTGTCGGAACTTTTTCTCTATCTACATTGCCTTAGATATGTCGAAATGTGACGAAACTTGGCAGGAAGCCTTTTAGAGACCTCTTGAAGATCTTGGCTAGTTCTGTATCTGTTTTGATACTCTCGAAATTTGCACTACTTGCTAGACCTTTATTGAGCGGGGGCCCCATGTTGATGAAAAATACCTTCTAACAACATGCCTCTCTGAATGTTATGCTTCGAGAGAATCAAGAAGTGCAATCATTCAGGAGGTTTGAGGGATCTTTTCAATGTCCACATCCTCAAGGGACTATCTATGGTTCTGGAGAGTGAGGCCTTTGTAAGGATTTGTTCGGACAGAACGAGGCCTTTATTGAAGGCCAAATGCTATGAACCTTTAATTAGCATTGTTTGCTGCTACACCAGGTTGGCTTTTAATGCTCAAAGTACTTCTTGTATGTCCCGTCAAGTGGTGTCCAGTCGGGTTTCTGACCCAACCCGAAAGTCTGGTCCCATGTAGGCTAGGGGGTTTGGCGAAGACTACCGTGAAGCCTGTGGCAGGTTAGACCCTAGCTTCATCAGATTCTTACCTTGGCAATGGCTCTTAGCATTTTCGAAGGGATCTTTTGGTCATCGTCCTCATCCTCAAGGACTCTTATTGTTGTTGAATTGGGGAGATCTTATGCGGCTCTCACTCCTTGGTGAGCCATGAAACTAGGGAGATATTATGTATCTCTCACTCCCTGATGAGCCACAAAAATGGGGAGATCTAATGCAGGTCTCACTCCCTGAAGAGCCATGAAACCGGGGATATCTTATGCGGCTCTCACTCCCTAATGAGCCATGAAACTTGGGAGATCTTATGCGGCTCTCACTCCCTGATGAGCCATGAAACTGGGGAGATCTTATGCGACTCTCACTCCCTGATGAGCCATGAAACTAGGTAGACCTTATGCAACTCTCACTCCCTGATGAGCTCTGAAACTGGAGTATCGGCTCAGGTTGTGGAAGTGTGTCAAGCTGCTTTGTCAGTCCAAGCGCCCTTTCCCAGGATTTCACTTGAATAGGGGAAGTGGAATCGTGAAGATGATTTTCACCAACTTTTGTTATTTTTAGGCTCTTTTAACCATGACCTTGTGATCATGTCTGCCCTTTCATCGATTTTTTTCCTACGATGCCCTTTGGGGTTTTCACCTTGCCGGGGTTTCTTTTTTCCAAGGAACTCTTTTACTCATGGTTCCGTGACCATGCATGTCCATCATTTTTACTCATGACGTTCCCTTGTCCAGGTGTACATCATGCCCCTTTTTTTTAAAGAAGGCTTGTTTTAGGGTCGTGCCTCCGAGACCCGTGTGAAGCCTTTTAACGTCATGTAGCCAGGACGTGCATTATAGTTTAGGGTCATAAACCTAAACCATAGTGGTAAGGAATGGTGGTTTGTAGAGACCATGGAGTGAGTCCGGTGACGACTTTGACTCATTTGGGAAGATGGGGAGTTGACGATGAATGGTGGGTGAAAAGTGGTGACCCACTAGCTGACAATGAGTATGGGTGATGAGATGGCTTGTAGTTTGGTGAGCATGGGTAAGACTCATTAGAGAAAGATGAAAGATGGTGAAGGTGGTCTGTGCACACGAATGGGCCGGCTAGGGAAGACGTGCGTGGAGAAACACGTAAACGGCATGTGCACTTATGTAGGGTTACTAGGAAGGTGGTCCATGCACACGAATGGGTCAGTTAGGGAAAGCGTGCACGAAGATGCACGTGAAAGGAGTTTGCAGTTAACAAGGGCATGTCTTAAGGTCATGCCTCTTAGACCTGGGCAAAGCAATTTAACGTTATGTGGCCAGGACGTGCACTATGGTTTAAGGTCACATAGCTTGGACCGTGGTTATGCAGTTTAAAGTCATGCAACTAGGACAATCCAGTTTAAGGTCATGCAACTAGACCTCCGCTATAGTTTATGGTCATATAGTTTGGACTATGGCTATCCAGTTTAGGGTCATGCAGCATGGACCGATTATGAGTCACCATGGCAGTAGGGTGCCATGGGGGGTTGGTAAGTCGATAGCTATCTAATTCCTTGAGGATAAAGATAGTTAGGGCTATACACATGTGAAGAGAAGTAGATGAAGGCGGTGACCCTACTAGGAGGGGTAGGAGAGGGAGGCCTCACTGAGGATTAGGAGGGCCAGTGTGACTCACGAGGATAATGAATATCGGTGTGCATGGAACTTTGACAGGGCAGAGCATAGATGAACCCCACCTTGGGTTGAAGGGATGAGAATGGCTCTAACTTCCTGGGGATGATGGGTGTTGGTACGGCCCTAGCATACCTCTAACTCCACTGGGGGTTTTGATGAGATGTATCTGAGCGAAGAATAGGTTGTCCATCTCAAGTTGGAGTTTTGCGTATGGGCCATTTGGCACGCTGCGCGTTACAGTTGTTGGTTCTTGTAGTTTGGACCATGGCTATGCAGTTTAAAGTCATATAGCTAGGACCATGCCTTTTTTGGTCGTGCAACAAGACCTTTGCTACAGTTTAGGGTCGTATAGTTTAGACCATGGTGCTAAGCCTTTTATCGTCATGCAGTTAGGACTCTCATTATCGTTTAACGTCACACAGCTAGACCATAGTCGTAAGTTTCGAGTCATGTGACAAGGACTTTGATGTTTAAGGTTGTGCAACTGGACCTCCGCTACAGTTTAAGGTCATATAGCTCGGACCATGCAGTTTAAGGTCATGCACCCGAACCATGGCAGCACAGTTTAAGGTCATACAGCACGGACCATGGTTGTACGATTTTGATTCGTGAGACAAGGAATATGGCAGTGCAGTTTAAGGTCGTGCAGCACTGACCGTGGTCATGCAGTTTTGAGTTGCGAGACAAGGACTATGGCAGTGCAGTTTAAGGTCATGCAGTGCAGACTGTGATCGTACAGTTTTGAGTCATGAGACAAGGACTATGATTGTGTTGTTTAAGGTCATGCAGCATGGACTGTGGTCATATAGTTTTGAGTCGTGAGATAAGGACTGTGGCTGTGCAGTTTAAGGTCGTGCAGCACAGACCATGGTCATACAGTTTTGAGTCGCGAGACAAGGACTATGGTCGTGCAGCTTAAGGTCATGTAGCGCGGATCGTGGTTGTACAGTTTCGAGTCGTGAGACAAGGACTATGGTTGTGCAATTTAAGGTCATGCAGCGCGGATCGTGGTCGTGGTGAGGGAATGCGATTCCATGAGGAATAGAGCCTTTTTCAGGGATTGAGCTCCTTGAGGAGCGAGATTGTAGTGCAGGGAATGAACTTCCTGAGGATGTGGGACGATGGTCCTATGGGGAGTGCCATGGCCTGTGCATGACACAAAGCATTGGGCGTCGCAAATAACAGTATGCCTAGATGGTGTGCGTGGTGTTAGATCTCTTGGTGAAGCACGTGGCAGTGGCCCCTGGACGAGACACGTGGCGATTACCCCTGGAAAGTATGTGCAGCGATAGTCCCCTGAACGACGCACGCGACAGTCCCCTGGATGAAGCACGCGACGATAGTCCCCTGACGAGGTGGGCAACGATAGTCCGCAAGACGAAGCACGCGGTGATAGTCCCCTGACGAGGTGCATGGTGATAGTCCCCTGAACTAAGTGCGTGATGATAGTCCCCTGGACGAAGTGTGCAGTGATGACCCTTTCAGGTTTGGAGCTTGACTCACATCGGCCTAGTCTTATTGCCATCAAGGGCTGTGGACCAAAGAATCATTTCATAATTGCTGGGGGCAGTTTTTGACACCGCCGAGTATAAAGAGGGGAGAAACCCCACTTTATTGCTTTACTGAACAGTGGAAGGGATTTTTAGGGAGAGAAAGCCAAAGCTTCTGATGAGGGTTTTCCGACAAGAACTTACTGGCTAAAATTTGCAGAGACAGGCCCTTAGAAGTTTTTCTAGCAAGCTTCAGGTGCTGTGAAGCTTCATAGGGTGATTACGAACACTTTTTGACAAGTGTTGAAGCATTCTGAGCAAGGAAGAGGGCTTCTCTAGGCCTTAGCAGGATTTGCAGAGGTGGCTGGCCGGGGTTCAACTGTTTCTTCGGTTGTTCTGCTACTGAAGGGGAAGTCGAAGAGAGTTCAGAGGAATCTGTCAGTCCTTTGGTTATTCGAGTAGAAGAAGAAGGGGCTGCATTGAGCTCACCAGAAACTTAGTCGAATTCTGATCAGCTTTGGTGAACTACTGAAGTGGGAAAAACAGGGAGAAGGGAAGACCCGCAACGTCGCAGAGAAGTCTTCTGGGGACTTATAGTGGTTTTTTCTAGCTCCAGTGATGAGTAGAAAGCTAGAAAAGGTTTTCCCAGTAGACGGGAGTGGATTCCCTAAAAGTCGAGGAAGTTTCGGTGAGAAACCAAAGGGTTGGGGGACCATAACAGTCGTGAAGATGAACGGTCATGGGGCAGCGAACGGTCACCCTCCACATGTGCGGTGATAAGCCATGCTGCAAGTGTCAGGCAGCATGCCCGAATTTCAAGGGTCGCTTGTGTGGCGCATGCTAAGAGCTGGAGCGAGACATTAAAATGCCCTAGTTCATGGGACATCGATAGTCCTCGGTTGAATTGCGAGCGGTGATAATATCTTAGTGAACAGACGACGATAGTCTTGCCTTTGGCTGCGAGACGTAAAAAATATTAGTGGGCAGATGGTGATAGTCCTGCTCTGGTGAGCATAGTTTCTTTGTGGCCATCTAGTGCCCTTTGCTTTTGTACTAATGGCCTAGCCTTTGGAGGCCATTCCAAACGTGAAGAACCTCTCGCTAGAAGGGGAGCTCGGTACTGGTGCATTCACCGGCAAAAGCTTGGTGAGAGGTGCGCCAATTTGGCTCACCCAAGCCTTATGTGAACCCAAGTGGCCTTCGAGTGTCACCTTTGTGAGCGCCCCCATCCAGTTGGTGACAAGTGATGACAATGTAAGTGTGGCAGAAGAGGTGAGCCTCCTACACTGCCTACACCAAAACGTAGCCTCAAATGGGAACATGCCAACTCTAGGTAAAAGAATGGTGGAAACCCCGGGAATGAAATGGTCCTTTTTTAGTCTGTGGGTGAAATGAGAACACTAGTACATAAAGGAGTATTCCACCTTGATCATGAAAGTGCTACGGAACTTTAGGGATATCTTGAGACTGACTTCTTTGTCGACTGCCCTTCAGTGCTCGGTGGGCTACTACGATTGTTGTTCAAACACGGTCACAGTGTTGTTAGAGTCTTGGAGCCATGTTAGCAACACATGGCTGCTTGGTCGAGAAGAGGCAGGGATTTCACTGATCGACCTGCACTTTATCAGTGGGCTACCGCTCCTCAGTTCCATGTACGACAAGTTAATTCCTCCAAACTCAGTCATTTTAGGAGGGGAAAAGGTAAGCAAAGAAGCCCCACCTGCTGGGCTTCGAGATCTACCAACAACTCTATGATGAGCCTAAGAAAGGGCGGGTTACCTTCGCCAAGTGTGTAGCATTCTTTTATGGCGACTATTCGGATGAAGCTGGTCCGTCGTCGAGAAAAGAGGGGAAGGAAACCCCACCAATTTTTGAGCTGCGGAAGAAGAATGGACATGTATTTTTGGTAGCTTCCTTGGCACTCTTCTTGTGCAAATTTGCTCTACCGGAAGGGTCAAACATCATTCGTCCCGGCCCCTTTTATGTGGCCTGTGACAGGGCATGGGGGAGGGAATACTCGCTTGTATAGCATGTTCTGTTCAGTATTTATTATGACCTGGGTGAAATTTCCAGGGGTTGACCGTATAAAGGGGAGGAAGGAGGGAATAACATAAAAGAGGGGGAGGTCCTCCCAGGAGATTTCAAGACTACTTTCTTAGTATATTATGTGTATGGTTGGCTTTGAGCTTATATTCAGGACACATATCTCAGAACCAAAGAATTGGAGGATAGCATGTGTCCATTTTTGCTAAAGATTGTTGGGTAGAAGGAAATTTTCCATCGCCCAGGCCATGCGTGTAGCTTGTTTTTCAATGATCACCTCCACATGACTCGGGTGGCATTCCCAATTGGAGGCCTCACGAATCGTGCGTATGTTGACGAGCTGAGTCACTACCTAGATGGTGATTTTATCAGCCAAAAGGAGTTTATGTTCATGTTGAGCGTCAGAGGCAGGATTCTTGCCTATCACACTGTCCATGGTGCAAAACTTGAGGGATACTTTCCTCGTCGGTTTGGTCGGCAGCATGGGCTGGATCAAGGTTGTCCATTCTCGGTGTTCTTCGAGAAATGGCATAGTAAAACTGTTTGCTAGAAGAAGGATGAGTTGGGGACCCGCCAGGAGGTTTGGCTCCCTAGGCACGTTCGCACTGCTTGGGCCACATGCTTGAAGGCCACCAAGGTCAATAAGTATGTGCTGCCCCATTTTAATAGAACGACACATGCAACCAAGGCCCATGATCATTGATGGAGAATCACAAACAAGGGGTACTGGGATGCGGACCATCCTTGGAAAGGGGAGGATAGCTATTGGAGGCAAGACACCAGGTAGAGGAAATTAGCTGAGACCTCCCCTAGGAGAAATATTTACCTTGGGCTTCTCTCATGACTGGGGTGTGATCAGGTGGCCTCGTCAAACTACTGTGGACGAGTCTTTGCCACGGTTACTTAGCCTGGAGAAGAAGATAAAGAGTATTTCTTACTACCTCTTTGAGTTCTTCAAATGGAAAGAAGGCTGTAAGGTCTCGGGGCATGAAGGGCGTCCGGTCTAAGACTTAAATGAGCTGATAGGGAGCGACTCTCATAGAAAATTATCCACTAGTTCCTCTAAGTCTGGGACCTCCAAAGCAGCTGCACCTGAGTAGGCGAAAGAGAGAAGAGAAAGCTAGCTGCTGCACTCGAGCCGATGAAAGGAAAAAAGAAAAAGCAATCTGTCGCGCCCGAGCCGGCAAAGAAGAAAAGGTAGGCTGCTACACCTGAGCCAAAGAAAGGAAAGAAGAAAAGGTAGGTTGCTGAGTCCGAGCCATCGAAGGGACAGAAGAAAAGGCAAACTGCTGAGCCGGAGATAGCGAAGGGGAAGAAGAAAAAGAAGAATGCCCCAGTGACTCCTCGTGGCCTAACCAAGAAGGCAACCAAGGCCTCGGGGCACAAAGGGCGTAGGGTCCTGGTGGTTCATGAGTCCGAAGATGGCTCTTCACCCTCGACTTCTTCAGAGGGTTGTGCGTCTCCTGAAATTTCCCCATCGCTCTCTACTCTTGAAGCTTCACCTTCTCCTTCACTCGAACCTTCTCCTAGCTCTTCAAAGACTCGAGCCGATGCCTCAGAGCCTACTGTCCTAATTGAAATTGCGTCAGATTGGAAAGCAACACCAGAGGCTAAAGGGGAGGGCTCAGTCCCGATGGTGATAGATAGAGATGATGATGCTGGTCCTGATGAGGTGGTTGAGGTGGAGAGGGCCCCTAGAGTGCTGATGGTTGTCAAGCCTACTGAGGTAAGGGAAACCACAGTGGAGCTTGTTGGTAATAGAAGAGGGGGGAGCCCCAGGAACTGAAGAGGAGCCATCCGAGAAACAGGAGATGGCATCCCCGAGTGGTGTACCTGTCGAGGGCATAGAAGCAGGATGTCCTAAGGGATCTAGCTTGGTGGGCCCGAAGGCGGCACCTGTGACTGTAGAGGAGGTAAACACCATGGGGAAGCCTACTACTGAAGCGATCATCATGGAGGACAAGGGCAAAGAAGAATAAGGAGAGCGTATTTAACCTCCCGCAATGGAGATGGTTAGAGAAGGGGAAAGAGAGGGAGAGATCGCTACCTCAGGCGAGGAGAATACAGAGGTGCATCATGAGATTGAAGTCGTGGCTCTATGCGAGGAGGCTAGCCTTGCCCTAGCTGTACTTTCTGTGCTTGCAGAGGACAAGGCAACAGTGTCTGGTCATGTAAGGAGGGAGCCCACTGTAGTCATGACCAGGGGCCAGGGCGAGAAAGCCGTTGCTGAGGTGCCAGAGCAGCATGAGGTTGCTCCAGAATCTGGGGAGCCTGAGGCCTTGGCTGGAATCCGCCTACTGTGGTAGCTCCAACCACACTTCCCAAGCCCACTTTCAATGGACTATGGGGCGTTTTCTTCAAGATGTTGCCAGCGGGTTTCCAAAAACGAAAACAGTTGCTCCTCGAAGAGCTTGGAATAACACTTTTGCAGTTGAGGGGGATCGCCGTAGGAAGTGTGCCTGAGGCACTCCCTGATTTCGATAGCATTGCCAACGAGCTGGAGGGATGGAGGATGGAGCCTCTGCAGTGGAGAGGGCTGCAAAGCGACTAGAGGATTTGAAGTTAGAGTGGTTGAATAATCCCCTTAGACAGAACCAAGAGTCAGTTGATGCCCAGGTGTGCGAAATAGATGCTACCACCTCTCAAAGGTCCGCCCTTGCCGAGAAAGTCGCAATGTGTCGTGGTAAGGAACAACCCCTGAAGGTGAAGATCGCTAAATGGGAGAAAGTTCTTGAGGAGTTGAAAGAGGAGATAGTAGCCTCGGAAGCCAAGGATGAGGAGATAACCTGGAAGTTACTAAACCTCGAGCGCTCCTTGAGGGAGCAGCTGACTTTAGTGGACTCGGAGGCCAACATGGTGGCCGACTTGAGGACCGGGATTGAGCAAGTGAAGCCTTCAATAGAAGAATGTAGAGTGACGGTCATTGAGATTATTGACCGCTCTTGACAGTGCCTCTTTTCCACTTTTTTTTGTAAAGGAAAGACACTTGTAATACTTTTCCTTGATGAACGAAATTATTTCTTTTCTCTTCCCTTTGTACGAAATATCTTTTGTTCTCATTTTCTTTCTATTTCATTGCTTTCGCCCTTTCATGATTTGATATGAAAAGGAATAGCCCACTCCTTGCTTCGACTTATGGCAGTCGGTTGTGGCTTTAATGAACTCGAATGGGGAGAAGTTGCTACGTCACCTCTGATTGTTTGATTGGAGAGGGGCTCGTAATTCATGGTTCTGATGATTTGGTGAGCCTGCTCACTAGAAATGGTCTAGTCTGGGGGAGCTTTGGCTTCGATTTGAGGTACATTGGATTTGAGCTTGTCGTAAATCTTGGTCTCAAGCATAAAATTATTTAAGTGCTTTGAAGTGACATGCATAGCCTTCAATAAATTCTGGAGGCTACGCACCTCGCTCCTCAGCTCTGTCATGGGGTCTTGTTCTTGAGAGCCAGAGGGTTGACCGTTGTCCGCCTGTACTTCTTCGACAACCCTTGAGAAATGTAAGACCTTATTTTTACCACTGATGGTCCCCTTGTTCAAGGAGGATGGAACTTGAAGCACCTTCCTTGGTAGTTGGTATGCCGGCTCGGTCTCTAGAAGAGCGATGGAGACATGTAGGACCTTTTGTTGGTCGGATGTGTGGGTGATCGTCGGCGTTGGAAGTTCTTCCTTTGGGGCTTCCTTGGGCTCAGGTGTTATTTCAAACTCATCGTTTTGTTCAGGTGAATTAGAAGTAGAGGGGGAAGCTTCGTCTTCTACAGATGATACCATGACCTCGAAGAGGTGGCAAGGTATGGGTCAAAGGGAGGATCTTGCCTTGTCTTTCCCCTTCATTGAACATATCTCTAATCATCCACCCTAAATCTTCAATGTCGTCATGAGACGAAGGTCTTGTCTCTTTCAAAGGCCTCTAATCATCATCCTTTGACTTTTCGGGTGCTGGAAGGTCAGTGAAATAGTTCTTGGCATCGGTGTAGTGAGTCTCAGCCACGGGGAACAGTCTTTTGTCAGCATAGTCCTTGCGTTGTCTTCCATCTCGACTGTACTTGAAACATTGGTAGAGTATGGAAGGAACCACCCCCTGATTACATGGAACTGGGTGTAATCATTGAGGTCACCGATCTTGAGATGAAGGCGCACTGTGTCAGCTGGCTTTTCTCCTGACTGGTTGAATCCTTGCATAGTGATGTGGGTAGGGGTGAGGTCATCAGACCCTAATCCCAATCTGCTAAGGATCCTTTTGGGGATCAGGTTAACTGCTGACTCTCCGTCCAACATGATATTATTGAGAGGGTAGGCGTGAAGTTCACCATTTAGGAAGACGGGGCGACTGTGGAATTTACCTCCCAACTGAAGGTCATCTTTGAAAAAGGAGATTGTCAGGCACACACTCAAGATGGTCGGGTAAACCTCAATAGGTTCCAATTCAGTCTAATACACCTCTGAGTTAGAAAGTAGAAAGTTCTTGGACCAAAGCCATACGGTAGTCTCTAGGCAGCAGGAGGGCATCATAGATACTTAGAAGGGCTGGAAGCTTTCTCAAGTGCTCAATTACATCATACTTCACTTTGTCCTCATTAGTCTTTTGTGTTCCTGATCCAATCACTGGTCCAGGTGGTAAGGTAGGCTTAGGATTAAACTTTTGCTGGGTTTTGGTTTGTGGCACTGGCTGACTTTGCTATTCATCCGGTGCGGTCTGGGTTGATGGGGAAGTAATAGGGACTATTAGAGACGTAGAGGTTTGAGGTTCAGGCTTAGGGAAGAGTGAAGAATCAAGAAACTTGAGGACCTTGAGCTTTTGAAGTGTGGGCTACAGCTTCTTCCCTAATCTTAGGTTCATTTGCCCCGTGCTGGATGGTACTTCCAAGATCTGCACCATGTGGGAGGCCACTTTAGAAGGGGAGCTCGAGGATGACTCAGTTTTCGCTCGGGTTGCCAAGTGAGAATCTAGCTTCCTGAGCCAGCATCTCTCAAAGGCGCTCTTGTTGTGACGTGGTGAGGATGGTGTCTCCGAACTCTTTATTTAGAGTGTCGAAGTCTGGGAATTACCAAGCAACACTTGCAGGAGAACTAGAGGAGGGGGGTGGAGAAGAAGAGTTAGAACATTCCGGGCAGCTTTTACGTCTTTGCCGGTATTGGACGTGTGTAGAGGGTACTTTGACTGTTGTGGGGTGCTTTTAGCGTCATCACCCATTTTGGCTGACTCCTAAGGTGTTGTCGACTCAGGGCCATGTGCCTAATTGGACGAAAGGATAAGGCGAGCTGCACTCGGGATGAAGTCCTGCAAGGTCGGGAAGAGGCCTAAGGAATTCTTTCTCGATTGGTGGCTGAGGAGGATGATTCCTTAGGCGGGCTAACCTAAGTGCTCGCCGTGTCCTTTGGGATTCCTGAGAGGTTTTTGGACCGCCCTATCAAGCTGGTGAGTAGCCCTTGCTTAGTAGACTGCTTCACATTTCAGAGATTTGAGCCTACTTCGCCCATGGTAGACTTCCCAGGGCTAAGAGGTCAAGGGCTTTGAAGGGTCCGGTGCATGCTCATGAGGGACCTGCAGTGTGGCTTCAACTTGAACGTGAGCAAGGACTTGGACATGTTCTGAGAGAATCACACAGACGATGAGGCCTTGCTGGACTTTCTCTGTGACTATAGCCTCGAATCCGGAGCACTCTTTCAGTTCGTGGCCCCATACTTGGTGATAGCGGCACCAGAGTTTTTTCATGCCCTGAGCAAGGCGTCTCTGCTGCCTGGCGAGCTTGAGAGTGACAAACCTTGTTGAAGCATTTCCTCGAAAAGGGCTTGCAAAGGGTCTTGTTCGGCATTTTGCTGGGCTTGAGTTGGGAAGTATTCATGTGCAAGAGGAAGAGGGACCTGAGGGTGTCCTCCTGGGTTGCCTTGAACTTCCTGGCACTGCATGATCTTTTCTGCCATGAGCTTATGGAAGCCAATGCACTCGCTGATGTCATGGCCTTTTCTTCGGTGATACACGCACCAGAGGTTCTCGATCCCTAGACGTAGGAACTTTAGCTGCCATGTCGACTTTGGGTGACAATTCCTTCTTTGAGCATTATGGAGAAAAATGCACGAAGGATAGCGGGTGCCCCGTTGTCCTCTTGGATCATGACTATGTGAGATGCCTCAGCTGCCCCGAATGCCTTCTTTAACTCTTTAAGCTTTATCGGACCCTTGTTGATAAGGGCTTCGATAGTATCGTTAAGCTTATAGCAGTCGTGAGTGGGGTGGGCTACTCTCCTGTGAGAGGCACACTACCTCTCATTTGTCTCCTTTCTTGGTGGCTCTACAGTGGTGACCTCTGGCAGTTTGATCATGTTCTGTTCTAATAATAGTTGGAGCATGCAGGGGTCCACTCCTTGTCAAAGGGATAAACCTTATTCTAATGCTGGGTCCAGCAGTCATTTCACATACTGTTTTTAGGATGCAGGATTGTATTGTAGGAATGTTGCTTGCCTCCTTCTTGAGGAATTACACCCTTGGTTTCAGTTACAGTGACGGTTGTGCTGATCACTGCCTTTTGAGTGCCCCGACTATTGGAGCGAGAATTTGCACGACAGGTTGCAGACGAGGGTTGCCATGGTGCTTAAACAATCCCTCAATACAAATTGCCTTAGAGATGAGCTTTGACATGGAGGGTGGATTGGATGCCTTGATATGTAAGTCGATCTCGGGAAGCGTGTTCCGTATGCAAATCTAAACTGCTTCCTTCTCGGTCATGGGAGTGGTGTGAAAGGTTGCCAACTCTCTCCAGTGGGTGATGAACTTGTCAACAAGCTCACCAGGTCCTGCATAAGAGTGAGGTGTTCGATGGTTTCCACGTTCATTTGGACTTCGTAGAAGCGCTGATAGAACAACTGCTCCATTTCTTGCCAAGTGTGAGGCCTAGCATACCACTAGATTGCTATCTCAACAAACTGGAGGAGGAGGAGGAGTCCGTCAGTTGCTGTCTTCTGGCAGACTGCTTGGAAGTGCGCAGTATGCTAGTGGGGAGACGTAGTGCCATTGAACAGGGGGAGCTTCCCTTTTTGGTAGTTCAGGGTAAACAACACCTGGGCAATGTAGGAAGGATATGGCTTCTAGTAGAGTGGCATCTCCTGGATGACTGAGACCTTGTTTTTGAGGTTGTGGGGGACAATGGCATCTATGTCAATTTGGGAGACCCCATGAGAAGGAGAGCTGTCTTGGGAGACCTATGGGGGAGTCTGCCCAGGGACTGTGTCCTCACCAGTCGGGGAATCGGACGAAGAAGGGGACCTGGAGGCCTCTAGGCGCTCCATCCTTTCGAGGATGGCTTGCATCATTTCCTCGAACTTGTCCATCCGCTTCTCTTCAGCGTCGTTCGGATCATTGATCACCATGACACTGACCGTTTCCTCTAGGAGGTCAAAGTCAGATGATGCAGCGGACTATCGAGGCTGGCAGGTCCTGCATGGCAAGTCAGTCTAGAGGGGCTTAGCTTGCTGTGATTGAACTCGAGTTTTTGTAGACCGATCTTGTGAGGACTAGTTATCGACGGTCTTAGGACCGTGACTTCAGGGCAGTGACGATCGCGCAATAGTCTTTTGACCTGCTCGGGCTCTGAAGTTTGGAGAAGGAAAATGGGATTACGAGGAAGGAGATCGTCGAGAGTGGCGACTTCAACTTCCTTGGTGGCTTCCCTGGTCAGGATCTGCGAGCCTCTCTCATGCTTAATCTTGAGACGGCTGTGGACCTCATTTCAGAACTGATCCTGGGACCTGGAGTGCCCCGTTTTTTTGGAATAGGCGAGGGCCATGTCTATGAGCTAAAGTAGGGATTGGGGCCCAAGGAGGGAGGGCAGCTTAGGCTCTTGCTTTGGAGGCTGGAGGCCTCCATCTGACATAGCGCCATTGCCTCGAATTCCTTTGTGGGGTTCAAGAAGTCCTAGCCTTGGATGCGAGCTCAAGGCAACGTGAGGGTTTCCCTGAGGTGTTGCTTGAGTGGATAGGCCATGAGCCTTTGAGTGTGTGCTAGGGATGAAGACTTCAGGATCTTCCCCTCTTTGTATCAACCCTCCAGGTGTGGAGGCTCGGAGTGGTGAAGGAGCATAAGGGGCTGCCTTACGGCGAACCTCAAAAGTGACGGCAATTTGCTTGCCTTTCATAGGAACAGATAGAGCAGGCTTCCGGCGTACCTCAGCAACATGACTTGTAGGAGATTTGCCAGTAGCCGAGTGTGCGACAACAGACATGTTAGCCATGCAAGGGGCCTCTGCGGAAAGTCCACCAGGGCGAGAAAGCAGAGAGGCAGGGACCTTTAAGTCCCCTCTTGTATCAATCCAAGTGAGAACTTAAGAGCCGGACTGTGAGTCCTGACTCAGAAGGAGAGTAGGGAAGGAGGGTTGAGCGGCTCGCTTCCCTGTGACAGCCACGAGCACGGCAATAAAGAAGTCCCCGACCTGGATGAATGAGTTGAATAACCCAGGGGCCATAAAATTTAATGCAAAAAATAAAAAAGGATACTGGTCAAACAAAAGCGAACCGACTAAGAGGTAGTAACTCCCTAGTGGAGTCCCCAAGCTGGTTAGGATCCTCGATTTTTCCCTGCCGATCTAGATGATCTGGTGGCACATATCTCGGGTTTCTGGTGAACCCTAGATTTGAGATCGCTCTCTCGAAACCTTGCTCGACGGCAAGGGCATGTATATCAACTAATGCGAGAGGAATTTTAGATGGGTTACGAACTCGCTTAGGCTAGCTCGTATGTGCGCCCTCTTAGATCACGAAGAAAGCCCCCCAACTGCTTGAGCAGAATCGGAATTGCCTCCCTTGACCAGCAATCCTCTTGTCTTTCTGCACAACACTTCTATGGTTAATTTGCAAGACAAGTGAGTCGAAGGGACCCATCCCTGTCTTAGGGCAATGCACCTTCATATGAGAAGGCGATGAAGTGCAAGGTTTGATGAAAGATAAAAAGGAGAAGAGAGCTTGATGGAGGACAGAGACTAGCATGATGATCAAAGTTACCGACTCGGAGTAATAGTAAGACGGGCTTGGTTCACAGGACCAGCACGGCAGCAATACTACTTGAAATTGAGGTCGGTACGGCTGTGCTAAGCTATCTCTACCCTCAATCAAGAAAGGGATGAAGAGAAAAGTGCGAGAGGGCAAAGAGTGGAGAAATCCGGACGTCAATAGGCATCGCCGCTGGCAACACGAGGAGACTGCACACCCCTCACGAATGACACTAACTCTTGGCTAAGCGCACGACGGTAGTTTCTCCTAGATCGCATGACGATAGGCGTGGGATGCAACGAGAACGGTGGTGAGCATCAGACACACGGAGGAAGCTTGCTGACGGTGATAGGTGTGACCGGAGCCTCTAACGGGTCGCGATAGGTATCGCTCTCTACACTAGGCACACAACAGGGAAGACCCCTGCAGGTGGCAACAAACTTTTCCGTCTGAGTTCTTCACCGAGACGTCAAAGCCCCTTTTGTGGATGGCGATGAGCAGCGCCATCTACAGACCTCACTGGAAGAAAGAGATAGACGAATAGAAGGGGAAGAAGACTCACACATGGCACTGCCATCATCATGCACGACCTATGAGACCAAGGGAGAGGCAAGCACAACACTGCCACTACCATGCATGACCTCAACGAGGAACTCAGATGA
The DNA here is from genome assembly GCF_054954075.1 of Amborella trichopoda. Taxonomy (NCBI): domain Eukaryota; kingdom Viridiplantae; phylum Streptophyta; class Magnoliopsida; order Amborellales; family Amborellaceae; genus Amborella; species Amborella trichopoda. The sequence goes on from NC_142340.1 coordinate 20,189,276, forward strand.
AGAAGGGGGAGAAGAGAGGGGAGAAGAGAGAGAGAGAGAAGACTAGAAAAAGAAGAAAGATAAGGTTTACCTCAAACCTAGGGGTATCGATAAAAATTCTCTCACCTCACTCACTCTCTCTTAAACATGACACAACAATGGTACAAAAGAGAAACTTGTCTTAAGTAAAAACTCTATCTTGTGTGTGTGTCTGTCCTTTTTCTGTGTACAATGATGGTATGTATATATAGAAGTGTGCCCCAAACATGGGTGGAAGATCAAAGGTAACCCTAATTGCTGAAAATTAAGCTTAAATTGAATTAAAAGTAATTAAAAAACAGGGCACGAAATGGCAGATTTACCCCTTCCTAATTGTGGAATTTCATAACAGTCCCTGTGTTGCCCTAGAACTTGCCCGATCTTGCATGAGTGATTCGGGGTTGTTCTGATGCCTAGTTGATCGTAAAATGATTGTTTTCTTGTAGGGCTCGACATGGCGATCAATTTGATGCATTTTTCGAGCTATGGATTGTGTTTTTGGTGCACGATCATGTGATTTGAATTTTGAGTAGATCTTGAAAGTTTGGATCGATAGTGTGTTAGTTCCTTGATGTTTTTCTGTGTTTTCTTCACTAAATCACATTGAGCATATCGTTACAATCGTCGGGTAACAAACGTAGCTCGATTTCGTGCCCGAACAAAGGTTTTGCAACTGTGGAATTTTGGTTGGAATCAGGAATTCTGGTGACGGAATTTGCAGTCTGTTCGTCGGCTTCGTGTGCAGAATCCGACCATTCATTATGTACGATGTTCGAGTCAGAGATGGTTCGAGGCCTTACACTGGTAATGGAATTGGTCTCACGTCAATCAGGCTTGCAAGCAGCGTGAATCGGCCTCTCGAGCGAGGCACAAATCTATTGAATTTCCTGCAGTTTCTTCACGAATCAGTAACTATCTTCACCCTCAGGTATCGTCACAGGCGTGCCACATATCAAATCGCTCATCTTGACACGACAATTATAATCACCAAATTTAAGAACGTCCCAACTTGGGACGAGTGAGATATGAGCATCAAAATTCACTGTTCGTGACTGTGCCTTCAAAGGTGTAGTGTTGCGAGGTGGCTGCACGAGAAAAGCGTGCGGCTCCTCCTGTTTCTCTTTAGCCTAGAACGTGATCATGGAATGTCCGTTTGAGCTGATACTTGACCCTTGGGGGTTTTCAACCATGCCGGATCCAATGGGGATGGTCCCATAGTAACTTGAGATGCTGAAAATGTAGATCTAGTTATAGGGGTCCGTGATAAGGTGCTAGAGGCCGATTCTGGCGAAAATGTTTCTCAATCTGCACTGCCTTAGACATGTCAGAATTTAACAAAACTTAATAAGAAACTTTTGAGAGACCTCATGAAGATCTTGACCAGTTATGGGGTTGTTCTGAGACTGTTGAAATTTTCACTACTTGCTAGGCCTTTATTAAGCGGGGGCTCCATGTTGATGAAAAAAAACTTCCAACACGGTGACTTGGGGACTTGCATTCATCCGACCTTGGATTGAATGCATGAATTGTTGTAGTGTAGCTCTTTGCGAGGTGATTTCATTGAACTCGCCTTCCGGGTGATCCATGGTTTGGATGTCGAGCTATGCTTCACGAAATTCGAGGCTTCTTCTTCTTGAACCCTGGTTCTTCCTTTGATTTTGGGAGCACCTTTTTCCTCAAAGCAGTGCGATTCTCATTCATTCCACAGTGTGTTCCTTAAGTCAAAATAACGGGGTTGGCATGATCTAAAGGATATCAACTTTTGAGATCTCTCCATCTTCAGAAGAAGGCGTCATGGGCGGGTGAAGCTACTGCTGGAAAGCATTGTTGCAGTCCTTATTTCTAGGGACTGGTTTGGTAAAGCCGCACCACGCTAGTGTGAAACCCAAGCGTTGCAAGGCTGCATGGGCATAGTTCCCTTTGAAGAGGTCCGATTGAGCCAAAATTTAGTCCTCAAGGGATTTTCGGTGTTCTGAGTGGAAATGTAGTGGTTTGGTATGGTTCTACACCTGCTAGCATAGGGCTACAGTTGAAGGGTCCTTCTTTGATGTGATGGCACTGCACCCAAGTCACACAGCCTCAGGCTTTATTTTTTATCACAACATTAGTCTACGGGTGTCTGGTGAATCCACATGTTCAAGTTGTCGCTGCCTCTCCCCTTATTTGTATGGGATTCAGAAGTATGTCAAAAATGACATACAACAACTTGCCCAGACGGATGTTGTGCTTCGAGAGAAGTGAGACGTACAACATTCAAAAAACTTTAACGTCGTAGCTCCTTTAGCAAATCCTTGCCAAGACATGTTTATTTTCTTTCAAATATTTTTTTGTCTTGATCACTGGCATTGGCGCAATCCTTGAGGGGTAAAACTTGCTGAGCTTTTTCCATGACCGGGGCATGACCCAAGTGGCTTCTAGTGGTCTCATACGTTGTTGAGGAGTGTTCTCCGAATTCCACCAAAATTCATTTTCTTGGAGATCGCTTTGATGGATTGCATTCGACGGGCTTACGACTTTTGTTTCATTGATAACTCCTAATGTCCCAGCCTGTGGGGGCTCTTTTTGTGGGCTTTATCCCATCCTGGCTGGGGAAGTCCTGGTGTTCCAGGTTGTGGGGGCTTTTTTGAGGGCTTTATCTCGATCCAAGCAGAAACGCCAGGTTGTGGTGAGCAAGCAGGGTACCTCTTCGGTCCACATCCTACTGGTTCAGTTGGGGATCTCTCGAATTACCCTGATGTGATTGGGAGGGGGCTTATGAGGTGGTCTCATTTTAGGAGACTTCACCCTACGTGCTGAAGTTTGTTTGAGAAGAAAGGGGAAGGCATGGTACCTTTTTGGTTCACATCCTATTGGTCCAGTTGAGGATCTCCCGAATTACCCTGATGTGATAGGGAGGGGACCTTTGAGGCGGTCTCATTTTAGGAGACTTCACCCTGGATGCTGAAGTTTTTTTAGAGAAGAAAGAAAGGGGCAGGCATGGTACCTCTTCGTCCACATCCTAGTGATCCAATTGGGGATCTCCCGAATTACCCGGATGTGAGGGAACCTTTAACGCGGTCTCATTTTAGGAGACTTCACCTTGGATGCTGGAGTTTGTTTTGAGAAGAGAGAGTTTTCATTTTAGTTGCAGCACTAAGACCCGAGATTGGATGCAGCACTGAGGCTTGAGATTTTTTTTTTTAGCGGTGCAGGGGCCAGAGATTTTTTGATGGCACAAGGGCAGGAGATTTTTTTTTAATGGCGCAGGGGCTGGATTCTTTTTTTAATGGCACAGGGGTTACAAAACGTTTTTGAATGGCACAGCGGTCGGAAATTGTTTTTTATGGCGTAGAGGCAGGAGATTTTTGGATTGTACTAGGGCAGGATATTTTAAAATGGTTGTAGACACCCGCTTTAAATCGAGCAAGTTCTGTGCTTTTCATAGACCCTTAAGATCAAATTGGCCTAGTAAACCTAAAATTCATAGGTCACACACTTTACCTTGTGAGCCGGAACCATTCTGCCAACCCAGAACCCAGCAGATGTTTTGAGTCGGAATCCAGTAAACGCGTTGTTTTATGAAAAAATCATTAAAAATAGTAAAAAATTCCATTTCAACCCAAACTTTCTCTGAGAGCTTCACAAGAGGCTGAGAAAGATAACTATATTAAAACACATCAATTTGGAAAAATTTTGGTTTGGGCGACAAGGGGAATGTCGCCCAAGTCATCTTGCAAATGCTCTATTTTATGAAAAAAACCATTAAAAATAGTAAAAAAATCCGTTTTGACACAAATGTTTTTGGTAGCTTCACAAGAGGCTAAGGAACACATTGAAAAAGAAAATCAATTTGGACAAATTTTGGTTTGGGCAACACGGGGCATGTCGCCCAGCCTTGGGTGACACGGGCCGTGCCGCCCAAGCAACCGGGGCACGACCGGGGCATGTCGCCCACCCTTGGGCAACATCGTGGGTGACACGGGGTATGCCGCCCAAGCGACACGGGGCATGCCACCCAGACACATTGTCCCCAAACATTTTTTTATCATTTTTCGTGTTTTTATGGTCATCTTTTGGGTGGTTTGGTCGTGTGATGCGATCCATGTTGATCAAATCTGAATCCGAATTTTAAAAAAATAAAAGATTGGTTTGACCAAGGGATTTGTTGGTTATGAGATAACTCTGCCCCAACAAATCCCTCATTCAGATGAACTCACTTTCGATGACCATAAAAGGATGAAAAATGAGAGGGTTGAAAAAAGGAGAAAAAAGGAAAAAAAAGAAAAAAAGAGGGACGAGACTTTTGAGAAACTTTAGGCTGGAAGAGAAACACTAGGAGAGTAGAGAGACCTTCCCTGAGAAAACCTTAATGCTCATCTTGATCTGAGTAAACCAAGATCTCTAGGGTACAACAACCCTAGTTATAGAACCATCTCCAGGGCACAACCACCCTGGACATCACAGATCTGCTGGTTATCTAGATCAGAGAGGCAAAGAGGATGCTGGTGCTGATATAGCCCTCGAAGGCTCAGGAATCCCGGGACATCCGGCCCGGTTTGGTATTATTTTATTCCTTTGATTTACTGTTTTAATTTCATTTTGATCTTATTTTGATTATTTTTCTTAAAAACGTTGTGTTTTTTATGCCTTGGATCACACTTGATCCGCCACAGATATGCTCGTTTCTGGGCAGTTCTGATCTCAAATCTTAATTTGATTGTTCCCACATTCTCTACCATTACTTTTCATTTATTTTTTTATAAAGTGTTAGATCGGATAGATCTACATCGTTAGATCGCTCAGATTCTGCGTTATAAACAATTTAGTGCCCATTGTGGGGCAATCGAGCGTGATCTGAGCATCGAAATTTTTAAAAATCTCATAATCTTTTGAAACTTTGCAGGCATGTTCTGTGAATGTTACCAAAGTTTTAGGTCAAAAAAAAATATTTAAAAATAAAAAGAACTTATTTTTCTGTTTGACTTGTTGTCGCTTTATTTTAATTTATTTCATCAAAACAATTTTTTTTTGTTGTTTCTCCAAGTTGACAGTAAGCCTATTCTAATCAAGATCTACAAGGAAATATATAAGAAAAATTAAAAAATAATAATGGTTTTGGGTGACACAGGGCGTGCCGCCCAGGCGACACGGGGAGTGCCGCCCAGGTCCAGCGCGACACGCTTTTTGGTTCCCCCGTCGCCCAATTCAGCATTTATTGAAATTTTCCATATCTGCTTGTGGGAGTTTCTTATGAGTGCTCAAAAAATTTCAAACCAAAATAAAGTTTTTAAAAATACCAAAAGCATATTTTGCTTGATACAAGTTTGTTTTATCTACTATTATTCTGTTTCACTTTGTTTTAATTTTTTTTCATCAAAAATTTTATTTTTATGCTTCTGCAAGTTTCAGTAGCATTATTTCATCAGCATCAACAAGATAAAATATAAAAAACAACAAATTTTTTTTTTTTTAAGCGACACAACTTATGCCGCCCGAGTGACACGGACTATGCCGCCCTATCACTGAGGTCCCAGAAAATTTTTGGGACCCCACAGGCTTATTTTATGTGCTTGTTCACCAATTTTTTGCTTAAAATAATTTTTTTAAAAATACCAAAAAAAATATTTTGCTTCAGGTAGGTTTGCTCTATTCTTGACTTTCTTATATCATTATAGTTAGTTAATTTTGGTTGAATTCTTGGTTTCGCTGCTTCCATCATGCTTAGTTTAATTATTTCTCATCAAATTTTAAAGAAATTTTTTTAAAAAAATAAAATAAGATAAATATACATCGAGGGCTGCTTGCACCCTCTTGTACCGTGTCCCGTTCGAGACATCCTCGACTCGGGCCACGCTCGACTTTGCATGGATTGTGCCTGATCTCATTTTTTCTGACTTTACCATCTTAGGGGTTGCTTACCCCTCCATCTATATTGTGCTTCGAACGCGTTTCACCTCGAAGCTACATCGCTAGGCATGATCAGTGTCGAGCGCTCACTTGTTTTCTTTCTTAATGTGTGCCTGTGTGATTGAATTTATTTTCATTTGCATGCTTCTTTACACACTCTAGTACACCGACTGGGAATCCCAGAAAACCTGAAATTTGTTTTTTCGAAAACCCCCAAAATCTGCGTTAACAGTGCGAGAGGAACCTAGCATTGAGAGCTGAGGCGGTTGGGATTCACATAACTTTAACTATGAGCGGCCCTCCATAATCCTTTGCCTCAAAGCAACTCCACATAAGTAGGATCTGGCAAAATCCTATAACAGGAGACTAGGACCTATGCGGGGACCTATATCAGCCTAGTCGCATTTCAGTAGTTAGGAACCCACTCTCAAGCCAAGCCTACGTATAGTACTTTACTAGGGCAAATGTTTTCGTGTGCTTGCTTTCTTACTTCTGATTCGTTAATCTTAGATCTTAGCCCGGACCTGCCTTTGGTCTAAGCTGAACTCTGGGTCCAAGTTCAGGATTTTACTCAGCCTAGCCCTGGTCCGAATCAGGGTTTGCCTTGGTCCGAACCTAGACCCCCTCCTGGTCTGAGATGAAGGCTCATCCCTAGCTCATCATTGTCCAGTCCAGGTCCATTATTGGTCTGATCATTATAACTCTTTGGGTCCATGTCCAGGCTTGTACCCAGCCTTCCTTAGGTCCGAACTAGGTTCACACCCAGGTCCAAACCTAGGCCTCCTCTGGTCCAGATCGAAGGCTCATTCCTAGTTCAATCTTGATCCAGTCTGGGGCAACATCTGGTCTGAGTTTCAAAACTCTTGAGGTCCAAGCTCAGACTTGCACCCAGCTCAGTCCAAGTCCGAACCAGGTTCACATCCAGGTCTGAACCTAGACCAACTCTTGGTCTGAGCTGAGACTCAAATCCATCTAGTCTAGATCTTAGTCTAGGTTCTACCATAGTTCTAAGCTTAGAGTTCCCTCTAAAGATAGACTAGGCTTACCCTAGTTTAGGGTCTGAACCAAAACCCACTGAGTCTAGCAAGTTCAGGTCCCAGTCTAGTCTTAGCCTTGGTCTTAGTTAAGGTTTTGCCCCTAGAGTCATATTGACTCTGCCCTAAGTCGTCGAGTCTAGGTCTTAACCAAGTCTGATTCTAGAACCCTACCAAGGGTGATTACCATGTCAGTCACCCAAGGCGATTATGATGAGCGCTCCACGGCTGACTCTAAACCGAACCATCCCAAACCTAAGGACCAATATGTCGCAATCCCTTGGGATTATGGCCAGAACTCATGCTAATCAATTATCCATCATCAAGGTCTTCAATTAGAAGCCAAGTCCTAGGGATCTACTCCTAACCATGAGCTCTGTATGGTCCGAAACGTTGGCTCCTCCCGAACAACATTGAACAGCCAGGGGGTCTAGCCGGGCATTATCTTACAGGGAACCTTACGTAGCCACAATAGGATCCGTCTGACCTGAGGCAACCAAAGTAGGAGCCGGGCGAGGGAAGAAGTTCATGCAGCATCTAACGTCAATTCCCACAACTTGAACCAAGATATCTCTAGATGTAGCGGTCTCAGAGCCAAGACCCACTTAGGTCTAGGAGATCAAATCCAATGTCGAGCCACCGTAGTACAACCCATGATGTTTTGAACACTAAACGCAGCCGAGGCATCAATCTAGACCAACCCTTAGGTGAGAGAGGCATCTAGGCTGCCCTCAAAAGTCTAGTTGACTTAGGTTACATAGTTCGTGCCCCAGTTCATGGGTCGGTCCATAACCAACCTAATAGCAAAAGTCAACCCATAGAACAACCGACTCAGTCGATTCTTCAATCGGCCCCTCCTGTGTATCCGATCCAACAAACCGTGTAGTTTTTGCAACTGGTGGCGATGCCCATGGGTCAGTACACCCCTCAAGCGTAAATGTATCAAACCACCCCGGTGATCGCAGCTCATCATTCTCAGGCCCATGCAGACTAACATATACCCTAAATCTCGAGTCATCAGTCTATGCTTAGGAACCCATGGACCGGTGGGCCTACTCTCATGTCAAATACTCAATGAGAAGGCACCTTAAAAGCGATACAAGATATGCTTGAAAGGATGGGTATGCATGAAATCCTATCCCCAAAGGCTTATGTTCATGAGACGCTTGTAGGCAAGGAGGACCTTCCCCTAGGATTTGTTATCCCAAAATTTAGAAACAAGTTTAACGTGAAGAGCGATTCATATGCTCACATCAACATGTATCACCTCTTCGTGAGAGCTTTGCCAGACAGGCCTAACCAACCGAAGGCCATATTTTCGCAAACATTGACTGGAGAGGCCTTGAACTGGCATCGAAGAGTAATGTCTGCTCAATCACACATCACTCCAGATGAAATGTTCAACATATTCGTCTCTTACTACCATGGATCAACACTAATATCTCTCTCCCTGGGCGAGCTCAGTGCAACGACCCAAAATCTAGGAGAATCCTTCGAGGATTTCATCCCTTGATTCCTTGAGACGACGATGCGAGTCATCGAATGTCCACTCATGGACCCAGCTCAAATCTCCATGGCCTTAGAAAATGCAGCTCTTGAATACAGGACCTTCTTTAGCCAAGGACTTATCCCCCACTCTTCCGACTCCATGATCAAGCGAGTGGCACGACATCAAAGGACGAGAGGGACACCCCTCAGTATTAGGCTCGAGAACAAACCCATCACAACTCCCTAGAATAAAAATAAGAGCAATAGTAAGGGGAAAGCTTCCTGTCAGGTTAATGAAATAGTCAATAATGGACCTGCTCAAGGTTCAGCCACTCAACACAATAATAGAAATCAAAATCAAAGGGGTCAGTGTAGAGCTAACGCTCAAATAACAATCGATGACGAGATGGCAACTTCACTCCTCTCAAGGACTCGTTAGAAAAAGTGCTGGAGTTACTCTTGAAGAAAAACATGGTTGAGCTCCCGCCACCATCTGAACCACCATTTGACGTTAAGGATAAGAATAGATGACGCAAGTGGCCTAGAAACCATACCCATTGTACCCAAAACTATTTCTACTTGAAGCAGGTGATTCAAGGGTTGATTAATAGGGGCGATATCAATGTCGTATCTAGAAATCAACCTGTTGAAGAACCTAATCGAAAGATGGATATCTTCACAAAACCTCTCCCCAAAAATATGGCCACAACGACCGAAGAAACGGGAGCTCCGAGTAACTCAAAGGAGGATGTTATGATTCACATGATTGAAAATGGAGACAAAGAAGATGATCCCAGCCAATTCATATTTGCTTGTGATCAACATCTCCAAGAAGTTGATGAAGATCTTTTGAGTCTTCTTAGAGGAAGCTCGTCTTCCTCGAACTCTGATGATCCTCCTAAGTGGGACCAGTATGACAAAGACGATGCTCTTAAGATTAAAATTGTCAAAGCTAATGAAAAGGGATCATCTTTTAAACAAGGCGCCAACACCCTGAGGTCTCCCATTACTCTCGCTAAGGCTCACCCTAACAAAAGAACTCAAGGATATGTAACCACCTATGGTCTACCGACTCATCTCGGGAAGATCCAGGCTCAAATCTCAATCTTGGAGCTAGTTGCGAAATAACCGGCACATAGAGCGTGAATTGTAAAGGTTCTTGCTAAGACCCACATCCCGAGCAACACACAACCGTTGTTTTTATCCGGAATCTAGTAAACGCATTTTTTTATGGAAACAATCATTAAAAATAGTAAACAAATCCAGTTTGACCCAAATTTTCTTTGAGAGCTTCACAAGAGACTGAAGAAGATATCCAAATTTAAAAATATTAATTTGGACAAGTTTTGATTTGCGTGACACGAGGCGTGCTGCCCAGGCGACACAAGGCATGTCTCCCAAGACATCCTGCAAATGCCCTATTTTACAAAAACAATCATTAAAAATTGTAAAAAAAAAATTTTGACCCAAGTGTTTTCTGGTAGCTTCACAAGAGGCTAAGGAACATACCTGAAAAACAAATTTGCATATGGGCAAGTTTTGGTTTGCGTGACACGGGGCGTGTCGCCCAGACACATTTTCCCCAATCATTTTTTTATCATTTTTCATGTTTTTATGTCATCTTTTTAGTTGTTTGATCGCGTCTTGCTATCCTTGTCCATCAAATATTAATATAAGAAAATAAAAGATTGGTTTGGCCAAGGGATTTGTTGATTATGGGATAACTCTGGCCCAACAAATCCCTCGTTTAGATGAACTCATTTTGGATGACAATAAAAGGATGAAAAATGAGAGGGCCGAAAAAATAGAAAAAAGAAAAAAAATAAAAAAATAGGGACAAGACTTTTGAGAAACTTTAGGCTGAAAGAGAAACCCTAAGAGAGTAGAGAGACCTTCGTGCGAAAACCTTAACCCTCATCTTAACTTGAGTAAACCTAAATCTCTAGGGAACAAAAACCTTAGTTATAGAACCATCTCCAGGGCACAACCACCCTAGACATCATAGATCTGTTTGTTAACATATGGATCAGAGAGGCAAAGAGGACGTTGGTGCTGATACGGGTGAGCCCTCGAAGGCTCGGGAATCCCGGGCCATCCGGCCCGGTTTGGTATTTTTTTCTTCCTTTGTTTTACTATTTTAATTTTTTTTTATCTTATTTCGATTAGTTTTTGTAAAACAATCGTGTTTTTGATGCCTTGGATCACGTTGGCTCCGCCACAGATCTGAGAGCAGATCTGCTCGTTTCTGAGCAGTTCTAATCTCAGATCTAAATTCAATTGTTCCCAAATTCTCTACCATTGATTTTTCATTTACTTTTTATCAGTTGAAAGTTTTAGATCTGATTGATCTACATCGTTAGATCACTCTGATTCTACGTTATAAACAATGGAATAGGGGTTGAGACGGAGATTTTTGTTTGGCACAGAGGTCGGAGATATTTTGAATGGAAATGGTGCTAGCGGAGTGGTTTTCACACAATCCTTGTACTGGGGCATTTTTACCCATGAATTTTAGGTCACGTTCGCCCTTTTTGCTTCAGCTTTAACTCATGGTTCCCTTGTGGGTTTTTGTCATGCCCGGATGTTTTCTTAGGACTCTTTTACTCATGGCTTCGTGGCCATGCCCGCCTGTCATTTTTACTCATTGTGCTTGTACGGTTTTTTTTTTAGGCAATTTCACCCGTAGCCTTGTTGGCTATGTCTGCCAGAAGCTCTTTTTCTTTTACTCGTGATTGGTTCCATCGCGTCATGCTTCTTAAGGGGAGAGGAGTTGGGTCACTAGCATAGTGAGCCTTGACAGTGGAGCCTGACTGACATGGCTCTGTGTCAAGTTGATGTAGCGGTCAATGGTCGAGGCAGGGTGTGACTGCATAGGATGGGATGTTGCCCCAAAGAGGGTGGCTTTGTTGCAACCCAAGCAGGGTGTACCCAATCGGGATCGATGATGGTAGTGTCTGCCGGAAGTGTGTTGTTGACGGCACCTGCGGAGAGAGGGAGTGTTGAAGGCACCGGCGGGGAGTGGAGTATTGGAAGAACCCGCGGGGAGTGGCGTATTAATGACACCAGCGGGGGGTGGAGTATTTGAGGCACCCACGGGGGAGGGTGTGTTGATGGCACCCACAGGGGGTGGAGTGGAAGGCACCCCCGGGGGGTGACTTGTTGATGGCACCCACGGGGGTGGCGTGTCGATTGCACTCACGGGGGGTGATATGGATGGCACCCATGGGGGTGGCATGTCAATGGCACCTACGGGGGTGGAGCAATAGAGGCACCCACCGGGGGAGGGGGGAGGAGGGGCGGTGAAGTGTTGATGGCACCCCCGGGGGGGAAAAGTATTAGATGCACTTGAGGAGGGGGGGTGGGGGTGTGATATGGAAGGCACTCGTGGGGGTGGCATGTCAATGGCACCCGCGACGTGTGTCATGTTGATGGTACCAGCGGGGGGGGGAGGGGGGGTGGCATGTCTTTATGTAGATGACGCATAGCTAATGAAGCATTAGCAGTCCGACAAGGACATAGAGAGAGTGCCACTTGGGAGGTAGAGCCTGATGCAAGATCCATTTGAGTGATTTTTCGATTACCCCAGGCTGACCGTTAGGCGGTGCTGGATTTGACCGTGACGCTGCGTAAGTAATGCCTAGAAGGCGAAGCATGAGAGGGCTTTAAAAATGGCGATCAATTGAGGTGTTGTTGTGGTGACATGTGGCCACCTTGCTGGGAGGCGTGGTGCTTAGATGGCAGCGAGCATTGATGAGCGTATGACCTTTATAACAAAGGGGCTAGGCTGGAGAGCGTGAGGGCATCTTTTCTCTGTATTCGGGCAAAGTTACGTGCTTGGTACCTCTTATGGTGGAGATAGCATGAAGAATTTTTTTCCTTGGGAGAACTTAGCCGGGGAGCCATGTCCGCTGCAGGGGCTGGATGGCTGGTGCCAACTTCTGGGATGCGTCCGAGCATTAGGTGTTAGGATGAAGGCGTTCGGCTGTGTGGAGGCGATGATGGATTCATGCCAGGGGGGGGGCTAGTAACTCCCTGGCCCCTCTATTTGTACAGGACCAATGGCATGAATCCCGTGGCCATGCGTAAGGCATTAGGGTCAGCCACCCTGAATCCCAACATACCTTTTTGGGTATGATGGTAAGTTGCAGGAGGGGGTTGGCTGGTCCGCGTTATTGTCTGACTTGGTACCCTCGTCGGAGGTTGCGTTGAAGGAGGAGGCACTTTTTTTCCTCTTCACGTCTGGCTTGATAAGATGGATGCAACCTCTCGAGAGCCACAACCATTGTGAGAAAATGGTGGACCCTTGAATGGAGGGATTTATTTTTGAACGGATGTACTTCCTTGTAGTTATCGGTTTGTTGTAATCGCAACTATGTAATCCTTTCTATTCGCAAAATAAAAACCATTCATTACATTAACATCTCCTTCTTTACCTTACGCTTGTGTTTGATGGTTGGGATGCTCTTGCAGGTTTTAATCCTAACCATTAGATAATGCATCATTGCTGACTTTTGCAAGACCCCGCATTTTTTTTTTTTTTTAGGACCGCAAAAGGTCCTGTGAATGTGGGCGGGACAAGGAATGAGGTTCGCATGCCCGTGGAGCACAGTAGCGCAGAAATGTGCCCTGGGTGCTTTGAGTAGGCCCGTGCTTTATATGCGTTGAGTGGGGCACGGTCGTGTGCTTGAGCAGTGTTTGGACTGCGGTAGGTGTGTCGTTCCCGATGAGAAGCATCATTCATGTGGGGTAGTATATTTTGGATGAGGGAGGCAGTGTTGACGGTGTACAACGGTTCAATTATGTGTCCTTATTGCTTCCTCAAGACTTAGCATAATCTTTTGGTTATTACAACATTCGTACTATGGGGCACATGGGATTTCGCTCATGTGAAGCTTTTGTTCACACGCCGGCGGTGCTTCGTTGTCTTGCCCTCGATGCATTGCTTTGCATGTTATCCGTTTCCTCATGATTAGAGGACGGGTCACCAGTTGAATGGCCCTTTTGGCTGCTGGGCTTTATAGAAGGAGGGGCGATTGTTCTTCATTTTACCTTGGGCTTTTACTAAGTAAAAACTAGCACCCTTCATGCCTTTTGGGCCTCCTTTGCAGCGCTCGCCTTGGAGTAGTGTGTCTTGTCATTGCTTTCAGTTTTGTGGACGACCATGACCGGTTCCTGTTTTGACTCCCTCTCCAGCTAATGCTGCTGGTGTGTTGTGAATACTGCTATCGCGTTGTTTCCTCCCTCTTTCTTTAACCCTCATGTGCTTCTTTTGTAGCAGCCAAGCACATGAAGGCAGAGCCATTTCCTTTAGCGCCATCGTCGATCGACGTCGAGAGTCAGTATGAGGTCGGTGAGCCTTCGTCTGCACCACTTGGTCCTTTAGCCACTCAAGCTTAGGGGTGAGTTTCTGACGTGCTCCCGTTTATTTCCTTGAATTCTCAGACTTCAACTTCATCAGGGTCGAGCTCTAGGGTGCCAACCGTAAGGCGCATGCTTTAGACAGAGCTTCAGTGGCTTAGGGAATGCCCGCTTTCCGATCTGCAAGAATGCATCGAAAGTATCGAGGCCTGTGCCGTTAACTTGCAAGCCGTTGACCCCAATGCAGAGGCATTTAGCCGATTGGAAGAGCCTCTACAGAATCTCGTGGATTAGGGAGCTGAGGTCGTTTTACGTGAGACCCTAGTGTGGGCAGCCCATGAAGCACGCCTGGCCTCTGTGAGGGCAAGCCTGGTCACTCAATAAGCCCTCGTGAAAGACTTCGAGGAAAAGAGGCAGCAGATTGCCTCCCGCTGTGCCCAACTCATGAGGGAGGAGGCAGAGGAGTGCCGAGAGATCTGGACCTCTGAGGATGAGGTCGCTTGGCACCAAACCTACTTGGCCAACTTGATGCAGCGTCGCCAACGCTACCAGGAAGAGATGTCATGCACTCCTGCCATCTAGAGGAGTTGAACTCAGAGGTAAGGGCAGTTGCTGCCGTATCTGAGTCAGTTGCTAAAGCCATTACCCACAACAAGGAAGAGGTGCAGGATCTACAGGAAAAGCTGTGAGACGCACTCGACCGCTTTTGATACCTTCTGTGTTTACCCCTTTATTTTTTTGTTTGAGTATTGATGTCCCACACGGATTTTGTAACTTCTTTTGTATGGTGGGGTTTTCGAGCTCCCCTCCATCCTGACTCACTATCATGACCTCAATGGGCCGGTCCGAGTCAGGGAACGCAGTGGGAGGAGTGACCCTAGTCCTCTTTGTTCTTCGATTGGGGACCCCGGAGAGTAGGGACTGAACTTGCTTCGTCTAATCTCGGGCTTGTTTCAGGGCCCTGGGGAGTACGGGCTCCGGGCGGCCTTGAGGTTGGGCTATTATCGAGCTTGACGCTTGAAGGGCTTGGAGCCAATTCTCGCATGTAAGCTCCTAACGGCCTTGGGGTCGAGGATCGGGCTAAGCAGGGTCGGCCTCCTAAGTCTCGATGACATTGGAGTAGACGACGTCATCATCTTCGGGCTTGTCCTTGTCAAGTAGGGGGTGGAACCGATTTTGGTTGGGCAGGTCTTCTGTGACAAATGACATCACCTTTTGTTAGAGGAGGGGAACCTCCATCCCCATTGCCTGCTTGAGCTACAGGTTCTGGTAGACCTTCCCCCAGATTCGAAAACGGATCCAGTCTCCATCGTTGCAGGCCCATTTGACTGATGCACGGGTAGTGTCGATGATCTTGGGCAAAGTGAAATACCCGGGGAAAAGGAATTTCGCAGGTGGTGATGGTGGTTGAGGCGACCAATTGGAAGGATGGAGTGGCCGGTAGTCACTGGTGGCATCCTCTGCTATCAGATCCGACACCGATGGCCGGCTTGGGGATGCACAGAGCGAGAAGTGGAGAGGATGGTTCTTGAAGGGGATCTCTTCGAGTACTATGCTGTAGGTGGCATTAAAGCAGTGGGCGAAGCGATGAACGTCTGTGCTTCTTTGTAGCCAGAAGTTGTCTTTGACCTATATGTGTGTGTACAATCTAGGGTAGTGTTTGGGGTGGCCACGGAGCCGGCCCCCTGTGGAGTAGGGGGCAGAGTACGGGCAATACCCATCCATTTAGTGGATGGGGCCTTCGAGCCCTCTGCATGCATGTGCAATTTTTTATCGGGCTCCCGAATATCTCAATAGTCCTGTGTTCATTGAGGATCAGCCCTCGAGTTGCCCCGAGTCGCATGATTGACAAGCATGGCACGGGTGGCTTTGGAGCCACCAGTGTTGTGCTTCGGTTGAAATCAACCTGAAGTGGTTTGGGAGATTGAGGAAGACTGTTGACTGCCCCAATTCCATACTATGAAAGTCGGAATGCCAGGAATATTATTGGTGCAAGTGTGCATCGTTGAATAGCGGCCTAGGCCTGTATAAAAGCTGCATGTGGGTAGTGTGTGCACGGGGATGCTAGTATTGGCGACGCCCTCGTGTGACATGGGCGGGGTTGCCCCTCAACTACCAGCGGGCATGGTGGCCTTGTTAGAACAACCCGAGTGGGGAGGAATAGCGGCATGCGTTCCGTTTAAAGGTATGTGACTGGTAGGTTGCCCACCAGTGACAGGGTGCTTGTGCAAGGGGACGACCATAGTGCCACCCCTGTAACGGGTGTTAAGGGGTTTCCTCCTAACGTCGGAGGAGGAGGGGCTAGGGGCTTGAGGGCCCGTGCCCCAAACTTTCTCGGGCAAAACCAGGATGGCCGGGTCAGCGAGGCCACATAAGGAACATGCAGGGGAGACAAGGCCTAATAGTCTGCTCACCCCGAGTGAGGGCGTGGATATGGGGATGTAGAAATCCCCAACTCGGATGAACGAGGGACAAAGGGATACCATAGCAATAGTAGAGAAAGGACAAAGAGAGGTTGATACTTGAAGACAGCTCGAGCCAACTATAGGGTGACGTGTCCCCAGTGAAGTCTTCAATTGATGTCGGTGGGGTCCTGGTTTCCCTTGGGTCAGGAGGCGGAAACCCTCTCTCCAACAACCACGGAGGTCCGGGAAACTGGGGAGATCTTGTGTGCTCTTACTCCCTGGTGAGCCTTGAAACTTGGGAGATCTTATGTTCTCTCACTCCCTGGTGATCCTTGAAACTGAGGAGATCTTGTGTGCTCTCACACCCTGATGAGCCTTGAAACTAAGAAGATCTTGTGTGCTCTCACTCCCTGGTGAGCCTTGAAATTGTGGAGATCTTATGTGTTCTCACTCCCTAATGAGCCTTGAAACTAGGGTGCCAGCAGAGGCTATGGAAGTGCGTCAACCTGCTTTGTCTATCCGAGCGCCCTTTCGTGGGTTTTCACTTGAACAGGGGAAGTGGCACCTTAAGGACGGTTTTCACCAACTTATGTTATTTCTGCTCTCTTTTACCCATGACCATGTGGACATGTCCACCCTTTTCATCCATTTTTGCTCACGGTGCCCTCTTGGGGTTTTCACCATGCTTAGGTTTCTTTTTCCATGAAACTCTTTTACTCATGGTTTCATGACCATACCCGTCCGTCATTTTTACTCATGACATTCCCTTGTAAAGTGTACACCATGCCCCGTTTTTCCTTGAGAAGGTATGTTTTAGGGTCGTGCCTTTGAGACTTGAGCGAAGACTTTTAATGTCATGCGATCAGGACATGCACTGTAGTTTTTAAGTCATACAACTGGACCATAATGGTAAGGAATGGCAATCTGAAGTGGCCACAAAGTGAGTCTGGTGATGACTTTGACCCATCTAGGAAGATGACATGAAGATACTTGTAAAGAGTAGATGATGAGTGAGTGAATGGCGGTAACCCACTAACTGAGTAGCGAGATGACTCGCCGTTTTGTGAACATGGGTAAGATACACTGAGGAATGGTGAAAGACGGTGATGATGGTGAAGGTGGTATGCACATGCGAATAGGCCGAGTAGAGAAGGTGAGCGTGAAGATGCACGTAAAGGGCGTGTACGCATACGTAGACTCACTGGGGAGGCAGTGGAAGTGGTGTGTGCACATGAAGGGGTCGAATAGGGAGGATGTGTGTGAAGATGCAAATGAAAAGGGAAGTATGTGCGCATATGGGGTGTCATTAAGGTCATGCCTCTTAGACCAAGGCGAAGCAGTTTAGTGTCATGCAGTCAGGACATGCACTATTGTTTAAGGTCATATAGCTTGGACCGCGGTTGTACAGTTTAAAGTCAAGAAACTAGAACCATGCAGTTTAGGGTCATGCAACTAGACCTCTGCTATAGTTTGTGATCATATAGTTTGGACCATGGCTGTGAAGTTTAAGGGCATGTAGCACAGAACGAGTTCGAGCCTGTTTGAACTTGTTTTTCAGCACCTTGATCCCTGGTAGAAAACAGGTCAATGAAGCCTACAAAATAATGGAAATTCTCAACAGTCCCAAAATGACTCCATAATTGGTCAAGATCGTCATAAGCACCCCAAAAGGCCACCTGCCAAGTTTTATCACGAGTAGACATGTTTAAGGCAGTGAACACAAAGAAAGAATTTCAGCAAAAATTGTCTCTAACACCCTAAAATGGACCTCGTAACTAGATCTATACTTTTGGTACGTCAAACAGCTGTGGGACCACCGCCATTAGATCTAACACGGTTGAATGCCCTTATGGGTCAACTTTCGGCTAGATCGGACATTCCAAGACAAAGTTATAGGCAAAAGACTAAAAAGGAGTAGGTTGCACGCTATTCCCATGTGGCCTCCTTGCACTAAAACACCATTAAAGGTGGTTGTTTTCATAAACACGAGCAGCCACTTTTAGGGCCCATATCTCACTCGTTTCGAGTCAGATCGTGCTCAAATTTTGTGAGCATGTTCGTATCGTCGAGACAGGCGTTTCGATATATGGTGTTCCCCTAGGCGTTGTCCGAGTGGGGAGAAATGCAAGCGAGAAGTTGTCAATCCTTGAAGAAGTTGCAGAAAATTCTGCAGTGACAAGTTTCGCTCGATGGACTAAATCACGACGCTCACAACGGATCGATGCGAAACCAATTCAATTGTATGCGTAGGGTTTAGGGTTATCATTGGGTCGAACCCGTACATGATGGACCATCAGATTTCTTGCACAAAGCTTACGAAGTAACTGAAATTTAGGTCGCCGGATTCCAGATTTCGACCAAAACTCAAAAAAATGTGAAATCTTTGTTTGGGCTCCAAATCACGTTCTGTTTGTTGCCACGCAACCATGACGGCATGCTTAGTGCACTATGATTAAGAAATCACATAAAAACATCACGGTAGGAGCACACTATTGATACAAAGTTTCCAAGATTCAAAAAAATTTCAAGTCTCGTGATCGTGGCTTAAAAACATGATCTATGACTCGAAGTTTGTATCAAAATGATTGCCATGCGAAGCCTTATATGAAAACAATAATCTTTTGATGAAATGGGCATCAGAGCAATCCTGGATCATTCATGCAAGATCACACAAGTTTTAAGGTAATAGTAGGGACTGTTCTGGAATTCCACACATTTTTAGGCAAGGGCAAAGCAATGATTTTGCACCCATTTTTTAGGCAAGGGCAAGTTGGGCATACACCATGGTTTAGCCCATTTCTATATAAACATGCGATTCTAAATTGTAAAGAGCTAGGGATGATTATTTGAAGATTCAATAAAAATTTTGATTCCTTGCTTGAGCCTGTGAGTACATCTTGGAGAGAGAGAGAGGAGAGAGAAGAGAAGGGCTGATACCCTTCGGGTGGGTTACTTTCTCCCTCCTCCCCTCTTTCTCTCTCTCTTTTTCTCTCTCCTCCCATCTAGTCTCTATCTCTTTCTCTCTCTTCTTTTCTCTCTCCTCTCTGCTCATCTTTATCTCTTTACCTCATTTCTCTTTCTTCTTTTCTCTCTCCCCTTCTCATCTTTATTTCTCTCTTTTCTTCTTGTCTATATCTCCATTTGTCACCTTCTAATGCAATTGACGAGGCTTAACGTCAATTGGTCTGTTCTCTCTTCTTCTGTTAGTTGGTGAGACCTAGCACTGAGTGGTTTTCTCTCTCCACTTTTGTCAGTCGAAGAGACTCAACACCGATTGAGTTTTTCTCGCTCCTCTTTAGTCAGTCGGTGAGACTCAACATCGACTGGTTTTCTCACTCCTCTTCTATCAGTCAGCGAGACTATGCACTGATTGGATTCTCTCTCTCCTCTTTTTTCAATCAACGAGACTTATCACCGACTAGATTCTCTCTCTTCTTTATTCAGTCAGTGAGACTCAACGCTGATTGGATTTTCTCTCTCTTCCTCTATCAATTGGTGAAGCCTCATGCCGATTGAATTTCTCTCCCTCATATGTTGCTGTTGATGAAGTCTAACACCGACTCGACCTCTCTCCCCTGCTTCTCTGTCATCACAACCAGCACAAGCCTAACGCACATGGTTCTCTTCTCCCTCTCTCTTCTTCTGTCAGTCGGCGAGACTTAGTGTCGATTACTTCTTATCTCTCTTTTCCTAACACAGTAGGCAATGTCTAGCGCCGACTTCATCTTCGTTCCATCTCTCTCTTTCATCCTCTCGTCACTTCTCTTCCTTCTTGTCCCACCTTCTCTCAGTTCCTTTCTTCTCTTACTTCATTCTTTCCCCATAATCATTACTCTGCTACTCTTTCATTTGACTACGAGGGATTGAGGTTCACCTCTCATGGTAGACTGTAGTATAGCCGTAATGTTGTTGCGTCAAGATTACTTGATCCACTTTACTGCCACGAGAGACTGATCATCGTACTTAGCTAGTCGATATTGGTAATGACGTTTAGTAGTGCTTCCGTGAGCTGATCTTAGTTATCGAGCCCGTTTTGCTACCACGTCAAGTCAAGTGTCCACCAGCCTAGTCATTGCTCTAATCTTCTCTCTTAGTCGAATTCTTCTCCCCCCCCATCTTTCTTTCTTCTTTTTGAATGTGTATGCTTGAATACGTTCATCAAAGTGGAAAAGGGTGAGGTCGGACCCACCAATCTCATAACCTTTTCCATATATGTGTGTGATTGCAGAAACGCATGAAATAAGAAGAATACGAGCTAAGGGAGGCGATTTTGAACCAGTTTTATTACTTGAGAGCTTTCTTCATGATCTAAGAGAGCACCCATGCAAGCCAACCCTAGTAAGTCCCGAACCCACCTTTAAATTCCTCTCTCATCAGTTGGTAACACCTGGCCCAGTTTTTTTAAAAAACGAGGTTCTCGAGAGAGCGATCTCATAAACATCCCTGGTCTTCCCTCGAAATCCGAGATGCGCTCCCCCCGATCCCCAAAGGATCCAGAGGGCGAGATCAAGGCATCTAACTAGAGTCATCATGTCAGTAGGGATGGATGGCGTGGGTATGTGGATAACAATCTGACTCTTTGGAGATAAAGATAGTTAAAGTTATACACATGTGGAGAGATGTAGATGAAGGTGGTGACCCTACGAGGAGTAGTAAATGGGAAAGGCTTCACTGGTGATTAGGAAGGGCAGTGTGACTCCACGGGGATGATGAATATCGGTGTACATGGTTCTCTGACAGGCCAGAGCACAGATGAACCCCTCCGTGGGTTGAAGGGAGAATGACTCTGACTTTTTGGGGATGATGGGGTAAGTATGCCCCTTGCATACATCTAACTCTGGTGGGGGTCCAATTGGAGTTATGCGTATGGACCATTTGTCACACTGTGCGTTATAGTTTTAGGGTTTTATAGCTCAGACCATGGCTATGTAGTTTAAAGTCATATAGCTAGGACCATGCAGTTCTTCATGACCCTGCCCCCTGACCCCTGCCAGAGGGTGACAGAGCATGGGATCACGACCAGAGGTCAATCTCAAAAAATACTTGAGCCTTACAGTTGATCAAATAAGTCATCAATTCTGGGCAACGGGTATTTATTCTTTGCTGTGACCTGATTCAATTGTCTATAATCAATACATAGCCTCAAAGACCCATCTTTCTTCTTCACAAATAAGACCGGTGAACCCCATGGTGACACACTAGATCAGATGAACCCCTTATCCAACAATTCCTGTAATTGTTCCTTCAATTCTTTTAACTCAGCTGGGGCCATCCTATATGGGGCTTTTGAAATAGAAGTAGTACCAGGGGCCACCTCAATCTCAAACTCATTCTCTCTAATTAGGGGCAGAGAAGTTAACTCTTCAGGAAAGACCTCCGGATATTCTCTCAGCATTGATATCTCTCCTAATTTAAATTAAATACCCCTGTTCTCTTTTACATAAGCCAAGTATCCAACACATCTTTTGACTAAAAAAGAGAGGCCCGAAGGGCTTAGATGATGTGTAAAGGAGAAACATCCTTAATGCCCTTAAAACACAATTCAGATTGACCCCGGCATTTAAAGGTCACAATCTTATCAAAAATTTTCACTGTAGCATAGTGGGTAGACAAGTAGTCCATACCCAAAATAATATCAAAGTCTTGAACATCTAAAAGTATCAAGTCTATAGGCAACAAATTCCCTTCAATCACAATCCCACATTGTTTACACGTTATATCAGTTTCTATTGATTCTCTTATAGGCATACATACTACTAGAGTCCAATCAAGTTGTACAGGCTTAACATTCAAGTGACATTCAAAGTGTGGTGCAACAGATGAATGGGAAGATCTAGGATCAAATAAAACTTTTACTTCAATTCCATATACAGAAAGCGTACCTCGAATCACAGAGGTCGACGCCTTAGCCTCTTACTCGATCAGGGCGAACACCTTCCCTTGAGTTCTCGGTTGGTCCTCCGATCCCCTGACAGGACAGTCTTTCACTAGATGGCCCAATTTGCCACACCGAAAGTAGGTCTTGATCTTCCTGAAGTACTCAACCGTCGTATGATTTCCCAATCCACAGTGAGGGTAAACTAGCCGTCGGTTGCCCGTTACTTCATTTGGAACAATCCTCGGGACCTTGGCACTACCTTGATTGTTTCTCCCCTTCCACTGTCTCCTTGGAGGGGGTCGTGCCTTCGGCTTAAAACTCCGAGGCTGAGCAACACCCAACCTCCCATCTCTTCTTGTTCGAAAGGCATCATCTCTCTTCATATTTAGGGCTAAATCCAATAGGGGGGAGAAGATCTTGAGGTTTGCTGTAATAATCCTCCTCCTTATACCGAGTCGAATGCCCCTCTCAAATTTACTAGCCTTTCGTGCCTCAGAACTAATAACAAGTGGCACATATCTGGAGAGTTCAGCAAATTTCACTACATATTGCTCAAAGGACATATTCCCCAGTTGTAGCTCCATGAATTCTACCTCCTTCCTTTAATTTACAGAGTTCGGAAAATATTTCTCATAAAAGACTTCTAGAAAATTCTCCCAAGTGGTCACATTTCCTGACCATTCCCGCGATTATTTTATTGAGATCCACCAGTGCTCAGCTTCTCCTTTGAGCATAAAAGTACGTAATCTAACTCTCTGCTCATCCGTGCAATTAGAACCTCAAAGATCTTTTCTATTTGCCTTCTCCATCTCTTGACCTTTTCCACTCCCTCATGCTCTACAATGAGTGGAGGTACCATCCTCCTGAACCTTTCCATCATGTTATTATCATTCATATCAGAGGCAGGGGTAGATGAGGTTGATACAACTTCTCTCATCACTTGTGTCATGGTCTCCAAAGTTCTGATGAGTTCACCAAAGGCCTCAGTGTTCCCATTACATGAACACGCATTATTGGTACGAGTCCTTGGCATCTCCAACTTAAAACATAAACACCCAGTTACTAGCCTATCAAAGAACTATCCTACAGACACTCCTAAGACTCCCTAGGCCAAGGATCCTATTCTGGCTGCTCGGATACCATAACTGTCACGACCCCACCCCCTGACCTCTAGCAGAGGGCGACAGAGTGCAGGCTCACGATCGGAGGTCGCAAATGTCACTCAGGTGGGAGTGGCTCAACGCATGAAACATGGAATCAAGAGCAAACCATGAAAGAAAACTAGAATAAATCCATACAACAAACAAAATATCAATCCAAAAGAACAGTCATCTCATTCATTCACAATCAAAGAGTCTTTACAATTCCTTCAAGGCACTACTGGCCAAAAATACACAAAATATAATGTTCATCATATTGCTGAGACCACCAAAACATATTGTGAAAGTCTTCAAAAAACAGCTCTTCACACTTCAACCCCCAAATTGCCACCCACCATTAACACATATGCCACCACCCTTCACTCTACAGTTATGAAATTAAGATGGAATGAGCTAAAAGCCCAGTTAGTGGATCTACACCATTACATTCCAATTAGTATAATAGTGATGACAATATGCAATACACATATATTCACAAGGTATCAAGTGAAAACCTCAAATATGCTTCCCATCATTCTAACAGTAATGTGATAAAAGCAGTTTAATATATAATGCATAATTCACAATCACCTTACTTAAAGCAAAGAAATAAGGACAACATATCTAATCACTCCTGAAGTAGAAGCCACATCGGTCAGGCTCAACCAAACCTGAACTTGAGACTTCTACCCTCGCTCAGGAGGTTGAACAATGACAAGTGGGTAAATCCACTTTCGTAATGTCCTCACTCATGCACAAAATCCTCAGTGCGCTATGGGGTTTCGATAGGCAGTGGCCTTGTAAGACACGACCTCTCCTTATGCCCTTTTGGCAAAAGAGCGTTACACTACCATTAGATGACCCAATGCGTAGTGCTAACATAGATTTGGGGGGCGCGACCTTCCCAACTACTCACATCCTGAGTCCCGTCCAGGGGAAGATCACAGCTGTCGGCACCATCATTCAGACTGTAGGTAACCTTCCCAACAGGTAGCTATCAGCACCATCATTCACACAGTAAGTGCTTATTCACATAATGCATAAGCATCGCAGCTGTCGACACCATCATTAACACAGTAGGTACCCTTCCCAACAAGCAGCTGCATGCACCATCATTCGCACAGTAGGTGCCCATTCACATATCACATAAACAGCATGACACCATCATTCACACAGTAGGTATCCATTTACATATCACATAAACATCATGATACCATCATTCACACAATAAGTATTCATTCACATATTACGTAAACAGCATGATACTAGCATTCACACAGTAGGTATCCATTCACATATCACATAAACAACATGATACCATCATTCACACAATAGATATCTATTCATATATCACATGAGCAGCATAGTATCACATTATGACGATATCAATATTTCATCATGATAATAGCAATATCACATTGGATAGTGGCATATCACATTTAAGAAATATCATAATGACATTACCATAGTAATAACGACATTATTTCGGTTGAGCATTACAGCTCGATTCCTGCCATCAAGGGTAATGACATGCGCTCACTATAAGGTTTGTAACGTTTAGAGTTTGAAGATAATTCCAAAACCAATTTTGCACTAAACACACCTATACTTCAAATGGGATTGGTTTTAAGACAATTGGACCCCATTTGTCCTCTTAAAGGTTCAAATAGGCGAGGGTTTACTAGCTGTACTCAGCTGTAAACAGAGGACAGCAATATACCCTGCTTCATATCACTACAACGCCCAAACCATGAAGCAACTTGTGACGGTTCCAACATCAAAGTTTAAGCCAAGGCATACATATTTCTAAAACGCTAATTTGAAAGCATTTGTATTTATTTTGGTGGTTCAAAGATTCACACCAAGAGAGGTAAGAGTTCTGAAATTTTATCAACACTGTCCACAGTGACATTCCCTTATAAAAGGAAATACAGTTTTCATTCTAAGAAGAATTTAACAATAGTTTCTACATGTAACATTTATCCCATACAAAGATATTTCAAATGGTTGTGCTTTGACCAAAAATTAATTTCCTTTGGTTAGTTAAAATCAGTGACCACTGTAGTATTAGTGAAAAAATCCATGAAAACAGTCAACTGTGACATACCTTCTCATTTTGAAATATAAATTCAATTTTTTAAATAAATTCCAATGACTGTGATTTGAGGTCAATCAGACCCCATTTGGCTGTTCAAAATCCTCCTTCAAACACACACATAGTTTTGGAATTTCATAGTGGCATATAACATGTCTCAAGAACACATTTCATGACCTTGATTTCATGGTAAGGAAAATGACAAAAACCATTATCTCATGATGTACACATACAAACTGCATTTCTTTCATAATCTAAGAATCATACAGTCGTTCTACATAACATATACTTCCATTGCTCATTGCACATGCATAAATCCCCATGCATCCTTATGACTATAATGCAATGGTGATGGATCCACTTACTTGAACAGTAATGGTGTCCTCTCCACTTCTCTTCTCATATCTCTCACCCGCTCAACAATGGCTACCTACCAACAGTCACTTCTTCAAACATTGCCTTAGAGAGAGAGGGATGAGGGAAAATGAGCGGCGTGGGTGAGAGAAGAGGCTTAAATACTCTTCAAATTGGGGTGGTTGTCCTAGTGGTGTTAAAAGGCTTACAAATCTGGACAAGTGGCTACAAGTCAGTATGCACTCTCCAAGTGGCACTCACAACCCATGCATGTCAGAAACACAGGCGACAGTGACCAGCCAGTGGTAGCCCACTCTTCGCACGACGTTACCACTTGCACGTGCTGTGTGCCCTTTACTTCACCACGTGCTCTCCCTCTTCGCTGCTCGCTTCTTCCTTTCACCACGCTACGCATCATTCACATTGCCAAGCATGCTCCCTCTTCGCCACGTGCTTCTCCCTTTCGCTGCGCTGTGCATCATTCACTTCGTTATGCGTGCTTCCTCTTCACCCTGCGCTTCTTCCTTTCATCGCGTCGTGCATCATTCACTTCGTCGCACACGCTCCCTCTTCTCCACGCGCTTCTTCCTCTCGCCTACGAGCCGCAGACACCATCGTTGCACGACCTATCGTCGTGTGACTCTCATTGCTGTGTGCCCCATTGCCGCATGACTCTTCTCTCCCTCTATCGCCACGCGAACAGCACTCTACTTATCCCGTCGTGCACTCAATCGGTCGAGATAGTCCGGGTCCTTACATAGTTTGTGGTCGTGCAACAAGACCTCTGCTACAGATTAAGGTTGTATAGTTTGGACCAAGGTGGTAAGACTTTTAACGTCAAGCGGCCAGGACATGCACTATAGTTTAAGGTCACACAGTTTGACCATGGTTGTAAGTTTAAAGTCATGTGACAAGGACTTTGCAGTTTGAGAAACTAGGAAAAAGGGCCATCCACAAGGTTACAGGGACTTAGGGGAGTTTTTCCTGGGGACTTCTGGTGGTTTCATTAACTTCAGTGCCGAGTAGCAGGTGGGAATGATTTTCTCGATGGGCGGGGTGAGTTCTTGACGAGCAGAGGAAGAACCAGTGGGGATCTAAAGGGTCGTGTGACCGTAACGGTTGAGGAGGTGAGGAGTCGTGGGACAACGAGCAGTTGCCCTCTGCATGTGCGGTGACAAGCCCCACCACAAGTGTCAGGTGACATGTCTTGATTTTGAGGGATGCACATGCGGTGCGTGCTGACAGCTAGTGCTAGGCATTAATACGCCTTGGTTCACGAGATATCGATAGTCCTCGGTTGATCATAAGGTGGTGATTCCCTTCTGGTGGCAGACGACGATACTATCTCAGTGGGCAGACGAGCGAATTAGTGCTGATAAAAGCCTTTCGACAAATGTCTTCTCGACGTTTGATTAGGGCCTCCAAAGCATCCGAAAGGCAGGCCTCTTCCAGCAGGGACCTCATGGTTATTGAGGACGAAGAGCCCCTTATTGCTGAGAATGAATCACGTCCTTCTCTCCAGCCGCCCATTTTTTAGGGTGAGAGCAAGTACGACCCGGTAATCATGGGTAACAAGGCGATCCTTCTTGCCACCTTAAGAGAGAGTCACGCAATTTCTGCTCGAAGGGAACCTTTCATAGGTTTGGCCTTTGTAGTCACCTCCTTTTCAGGGCAAGTCATTCACCCTCTTGTCTGACACATTCGAGGAGGCTTTATTGTATCACAGGCTGAGATGCCCTTTCTTACACAAGTCACTAGGCTTAATCATCGTAAGGTCTCTGCAGACAACGAACGTGATCTTCTTAGAGCCGCTTATCAAGTTTTCAGCCGGGATTCTTTTTTTGAGCTGATCATGTTACCTTCTTTGGCGAAGAGGCTGATAGACAACCTTTTAGACTTCCATGCTCCTTGCGTGGACTTGTTCAAAGAGAAGGTGATCAAGATGGCTAAACAAGCTAGAGAAGTTCTGCATTTAGAAGAGTCATCTTATATTGAGGAACGTCCCTCCATTAGGCCTTTTCTTAGATTCTTTCCCAGACCTTTAACTATCTCAAATTCTATAGTGGCACATTTGGGTAACCTTAAAACTAACCTGCCCATGCGTCAGTTCATTCATTCTGATTTTGAGATTTTTCCTTCAGAGATTCCTTCAATATCTAAAGAAATTGCATGTTTGGAAAACGAAGATGACATGGCAATTCTTGAGCTCAACATTGGTGATTTGTAAAGCTTGATTGTTGCGGCCCTCAAGGTGGGAAGAAAGTGGGCCCTCCTTCAAGTAGCATCCTTTAAGGATGGAATCAAATGGGCGTAATAGGACCATAATAGGCTTAGTTTTGAGATTTGAGAAAGTGACCCATTGACCATCAAATGGGCGCAACAGGACCATTATAGGCTTAGACTTCGATGCTCCTTACACAGACTTATTCAAAGAGAAAGTGATCGAGATGGCTCAACAACCAAGGGAAGGTTTGCATTTAGAAGAGTCAGCTTCTATTGAGGAACATCCCTCCATTACGCCTTTACATAGATTCTTTCCTGGACCTTTAACCATCGCAAATTCTGCGGTGGCACACTTGGGTAACCTTAAAACTAGCCTTCTAATGCGTCAGTTCATTCATTCTAATTTTGAGATTTTTCCTTCAGAGATTCGTTAAATATCTAAAGAAATCACATGTTTTGAAAACGAAGACGACATGACGATTCTTGAGCGCAACATTGGTGATTTGTAAAGTTTGATTGTTACAGCCTGCAAGGTGGGAAGACAGTTGGTCATCCTTGAGGCAGCAACCCTACAGGACAGAATCAAATGAGCGCAATTGGACCATTATAGGCTTAGTTTTGAGATTTGAGCGGATATTTCTATTCGAAATTACTTGTACTCAAATTGCTGACATTAGTGATAGAGTCCCCCTTTCTGCCTTTTCACTAATGTTTGTAACAATCTTTGATGAATGAAATGACTCTTTTCTCTTCCTTGTGAATGTCATGTCTTTTGTTTTCCTTTTTTGTTCATGGCTTCCGCCCTTTCATGGTTTGAGACTAGAAAGAATAGCCCACTCCTTGCTTCATCTTGTGGCAGCCTGATATGGCTTCAATGACTTCGACTGAGGGAGCAGTTGCTACCTCACCCCTGAGTGTTTGACTCGAGAGGGGCTTATAATTCATGGTTCTCATGATTTGATGACCCTGCTTGCTGTAAATGCTCCAGTCTGGGGGAGGCTTGGCTTCTATTTGAGGTACCTTTCTTTTGAGTTCATCATAAGTCATAGTCTCAGAAACAAACTCCTTTAAGTGCTTTGAAGCCAAGTGCATAGCCGTCAGCTGATTCTGGAGGATACGCACCTCGCTCCTCAGCTCCGCCATGGGGTCTTATTCTTAAGAGCCGGAGGGCGGGCTCTCGTCATCCTGTACTTCCTTGACAACCCCGGAGAAGTGTAAGACCTTCTTTTTGCTGCCAGAGATCTCCTTGTTCAGGGAGGACAGAACTTGGAGCATTTTTTGTGGTGGGTGGTGCGCCAGTTCTGCCTCTAGAAGAGCGATGGAGACATGTAGAACCTTTTGTTGGTCTGATGTGTAGGTGACCCTTGGTGCTGAAAGGTCCACCTATGGGGCTTCCTCAGGCTCGGGGGCTACTTCTGACTCGTCGTTTTGTTCTGGCAGATTAGAAGGAAGCTTCATCTTGAGGAGAGGAAACCATGACCTCAGAGAGGTGGCAAGGTATTCTTAGGCGGATGGGGGTCAAGGGGAAGATCTTGCCTTGTCTTTCCTCTTCTTTGAACATGTCCATGATTATTTGCCCCAGATCCTCAACATCGCCATGAGACGAAGATCCTGTCTCTCTCACAGACTTCCGATCATCATCTTTTGATATTTCTAGTGCTGGGCGGTCTGTGAAATAGTAATTACCATCAGCATAGTGAGTCTCAGCTACGGGGAATGGTCTTTTATCAGCATAGACCGTTTGTTGCCTTCCATCTTGGTTGTACTTGAAACGTTGGTGGAGCGTGGAAGGAACTACCCCTTGATCATGAAGCCAAGGATGACCAAGCAAGACATTGTAAGAGGTGTCGGTGTCGATTACATGGAACTGAGCATAATCATTGAGATCATCGATGAAGGAGCACTGTGCCGTCTGGCTTTTCTCCTAATTAGTTAAACCCTTGCACAGTGATGTGGGTAGGAGTGAGGTCATCAGACCTTAATCCCAGTCGGGTGAGAATCGCTCTTGGGATTAGGTTAATTGCCGACCCTCCATTCAACATGATCCGATTGAGAGGGTAGGCGTGCAGTTCACCATCCATGAAGAGGGGGCGAATGTAGAATTGGCCTCCCAACTTAAGTTCACCTTCAAAAAAGGAGATTGTCAAGCACCGGTTTAGAATGGTCGGGTCAACCTCAATAGGTTCCACCTCAGTCTCGTATACCTCCAGGTTAGAAAGAGCTTGGACCAGAGCTATACGATAGTCTTTAGACAATAGAACGGCACATAAATACTAAAAAGGGCCGGAAGCTTTCTCAAGTGCCTAATTACATCGTATTTTACTTCATCCTCATTTGTCTTCTTTCCTGATCTTAGACCCATTTTCCCTGCACTAGCTGGTACATTCAAGATTTGCTCTTTATAAAGGGAGTATGAGGATGAGTGGGTCTTGGCTCGGGTTATCAAAGCATCGACGGCTATGGAGAATCCTGCAGCCTGGTCCAGCATTTCTCTGAGGCATTCTTGCTGTGGCATTGTGAGGTTGGTGTCTTCGAACACTTTGTTTAGAGTGTCGATGTCTGGGCATCACCGAGCTTCATCGGTGGAGAAAATAGAGGAGAGGGGAAAAGAAGAAGGGTCATTAGACCCTGATCCCAAGATGCTTAAACTATCTGTAGACTTGGGGGTGACGAGACCCTGGTGCAGCATTGCTTCGAAGAGAGCATGTAGAGTAACTTACTCGACATTTCCTTGGGCTTGCGTCAGGAGGTCTTCTTATGCAGGAAAGAGAGGGACTTGAGGGCATCTTTTTGGGTCGCCTCGAACTTCCTGGCACTACTGCCTCTTCTCAACCAAGAGCTTATGGAAGCCAGTGCACCCCCTGACATCATGGCCTCGTATATGGTGCTATGCGCACCAAAGTTTCTCGGTCCCTGGAGGCAGGTCCTTAGGCAACCTTCTTGGCTTTGGGGTGGCGATTCCTTCTTCGAGCATTATGGATAAATGCATGAAGGATAGCGAGTCCCTCGTCATCTTCCTGAATCGTGACTATATGAGATGCCTCAACTGCCTCGAATGCCTTTTTCAACTCTTCGAGCTTTATCTGACCCTTGTTGATAAGGGCTTTGATAGTGTCGTTGAGCTTATAGCCATCGTGAGTGGGGTGGGCTACTCTCCTGTGATAGGCACAGTACCCCTCATTTGCCTCCTGCCCCGGGGGATCTATAGTGGTGACCTCTGGTAACTGGATCATGTTCTATGCTAACAGCAGTTGGAGCAGTGTAAGGGTCCACTCCGTGTCAAAGGGGTAAACTTTACTCTTATTCTAGGTCGAGTAGCCATTCTGCTTACTATTTTTAGGAGGCAAGACCACGTTGTAAGACTGCTGCTTGCCCCAAGCTTGAGATGTCTGTGCCTTGAAGAGGTGGAGAGTTTGAGGAGCCACACCTTTGGTGTCAGTCACAGTGACGGCCACACTAATCACTACCTTTTGAATGCCCCGACTACAGGAGTGAGGGTTTGAGGTGGAGGTTTGCTGACGATAGCTACCATGTGTTTGAACGTGTTTTTCAGCACCTTGGTCCCTGATAGGAAGCAGGTCAATAAAGCTTACAAAACAGTTGAAATTCTTTGTAGTTTTTGAATGGCCTCAGAATTTGCTAAGATCTTCGTAATCACTTAAAATGACCATCTGTCAAGTTTCATCATAATCAGACATGTCTAAGGCAGTGAACACAATAAAACAATTTCACTAAAATCGGTCTCTAGCACCTTGAAATGGATCCTGAAACTAAAGCCATACTTTTGGTGCATCAAATAGTTGTGGGACCACCGCCATTAGATCTAGAGCAATAAAAAACCCCTATGGATTGAGTTTCGACTTAATTGCGTACTTCAAGATAAAGTTATGAGTAAAATACCATAAATACGTAGGCTGCACACTATTCCTGTGTGGCCTGACAGCATCAAAACACCATTAAAGGTGGCTATTTTTACAGTCACAGACAGTCACTTTCAGGACATATATCTCACTCGTTCTGAGTTGGATCGCTCCCCAATTTGTTGAGTGTGTTTGTCTCATCAAGACGAGCAATTCGATATGTGGTTCACCCCGTGACGATGCCGGGGAAGAGAGAAAAACTAAATGAAAGTCACTGATTCGTGAAGGAAGTTGTAGAAAATTCAACAACAGCACACCTCGTTCGAGTAGCCAGATCACGACGCTCGCATACCCGATCGGCATGAAACTAATTACATTATGTGGGTGAGGTCAGTGGCTATTTCTAGTCCAAACTTCACGTATGATGAACGTTGGATTTCACACACGAAGGCATCAAATCTTTTGTAAATTTCTACCGTCGGATTTCAAGATTTCGATAAAAAATGCAAGACTACAAAATCTTCATTCGGACACGAAATCAAGCTACGTTTGTTGTAACGTGATCGTGACGGCATGCTCAGTGTAATTCAATGAAGAAGTCACGAAGAAACATCAAGAAACGAGCACACAATCGATCCAAAGTTTTCAAGATTCATCTAGAATTCAAGTCTCATGAACATGGCTCAAAAACATGATTCATGACTCGAAGTTGGTATCAAAATGATCGTCATGTCGAGCCCTACAAGAAAGTAATAATATTTCAATCAAATGGGCATTAGAACAACCCTGGGTCAGCCACGAAAGATCACGCAAGTTCTTGGGCAGCAGCAAGGACGGTTCTAGAACTACACACATAATTAGGCAGAGGCAAAATAGTCTTTTTGCACCCATTTTTAGAATTTCTTTAAATTCAATAAAATTGTAATTATCTCCAATTCTAGATAGTTTTTAGGTGTACACCCATGTTTTAGCCCAAATTTATATAAACAGGCAATGCCTCACCGTCATAGAATGGATTCATTCTTCTTGGAACAATCAATAAAATTTTGCATTTTTCTTAAGCTTGTGGGTATGTCTTGGAGAGAGAAAGAGGAGAGAGAAGAAAAGGGTCGATACCCTTTAGACAGGTAACTTTCCCTCCTCCCCTCTTTCTCTCTCCTCCCTCTTTCTTATCTCTATCTCTATCTCTCTTCTTCTCATCTATATCTCTTTCTCTCTCCTCCCCTCTTTCTCATATCTATCTCTATGTCTCTTCTTCTTATCTCTATCACTTTCTCTTTCCTCTCCTCTTTCTTCTCTCTATCTCTATCTCTCTTCTTCTCATCTTTATATCTCTCTCTCTCCTCTCCTCTTTCTTATCTCTATCTCTATCTCTCTTCTTCTCGTCTTTATCTCTTTCTCTCTCCTCCGCTCTTTCTCATCTCTATCTCTATCGCTCTTCTTCTCATATCTATCTCTTTCTCTCTCCTCTTCTCTTTCTCATCTCTATCTCTTTCTCTTTCTACTTCTCATTTTATCCCTTTCTCTCTCTTCTTGTCATCTATATCTCCATCCATCGTCCGTCTAATGCATTTGGTGAAGCTTAATGCCTACTGGATTTCTCTCTCTCTTTCTCTTCTGTTGCAGTCAATAAATCTTAGTGCCGGCTGAATTTATCTCTCTCCTTCTCTTCTGTTGCAGTTGGTGAAGCTTAGCACTTGCTGGATTTCTCTCTCTCCCTTTCTGTTAGTCGGTGAAGCTTAGCACCGACTCAATTTTTTTTCTTTCTCTCTTCTGTAACAGTCAGTGAAGCCTAACACCGATTCAATTTTCCTCTCTTATTTTTCTTCCATCACAACTAGTGCAAGCTTAGCTGGCTAGGTCTCTCCCTTTCTTCTTTTTCAGTCACAGTCGGCGAAGCCTAGCGTCGACTGCATCTTCTGACATAGTCGGTGAAGCCTAGCACTGACAGTGTTTTGTTATCTATTCCTCTGGCATAGTCGGTGAAGCCTAGCACCGACTACTTCTTCTCTCTCTTCTCCTTTCTGTAACATAGTCGGTGAAGCTTAGAATCGATAGTCTTCTCTCTCTTCTCCTCTGTATAACACAATCGGTGAAGCCTTACACCGATTGCGTTGTCTCTCTCTTCCTTCTAACACAACCGGCAAGACCTAGCACTGTCTTCTTCCCTCTCTCTCTTTTATTCTTCTCCTTTCATATTCTTCTCTTCCTTTCTTCTCCTTCTTTCCTTCTTTTCCCTTCTTCTCTTATTTCATTTCTTATTCTTTCCTCATAACCATCATTCTGTTAATTTTTCATTCGACTAAGAGGGATTCGAGTTAGCCTCTCATGGTAGTCCTGTCGTCTAGGCGTAATGTTGTTGTGTCAGGATTACATGGCTTGTTTTATTGCCACGACAACTAACCATTGTACCTAGCTAGTCAGTATTGGTAATGACGTCTAGTAGTAATCTTGTGTGCCGATCTTAGTTATTAAGCCTGTTATGCTACCATGTCAAGTCAATTATTCACCAGCTTTGTCACTGCTTTGATCCTCCCGCTCAGTCGAATTCTTCTCTCCCCCGCCTTTCTTCTACTATTTTTCTCTTTGAATGCGCATGCTTGTGTAATTTCATCAAAGAGGTAAAGGGTGAGGTCTGACCCACCTGTCTTATAACCTTTGCCATATGTGTGTGATTGCATAAAACAGAAGAACACAAGCCAAGGGAGGCGATTCTGAACCAGTTTCATTACTGGGGGGCTTTCTTTGTGATCTAAGAGGGTGCCCACGGGAGCCAACTTGAAAAAGTCCCACCACCTAAATTCCTCTCTCACCAGTTGGTAACACCTGCCCCCATTCTTGAACGAGGTTCCCGAGAGAGTGAACTCAAAAACGTCTCGAGCCTTCCTTGAAACCCAAGGCACGTTCCACCCAATCCCTAAAGGATCCAGAGGGCGAGATCGAGACACCTAACTAGCTTGCCAACTCCATTGGGGACTTACTACCCCTTTGTCGGATCATTCTTGTTTGGCTAGTTTCTTCTTTTATTATCTACTTTTATTATCATTTCACATTTCATTTATGGCTTGCGAGTTCTGTAACTGATCGGGGATTTTCTTTTCCCCTCATTAGAGGATGTCCCTAGGGAACAAGTTCCTTCAACTTTGCTCCCAACCATCTTCTTGAGCAAAGACTCCTTGTCTAGCTCTCAGGTATTAACCTTGACCAGTGTGAGGCTGAACTTAAAGGTCCCTCACTCCCCATCTCCTCGCTTTGGTGGAAACTCCACCAAGGCGCCCTGCATCGACAGCACTTATGTTGCCCCACACAGCAAGCACTCAGCCACCTGCAAGTCACTTGTTGGTCGTATTCCTGAGGTACGCTGGAAGGCTTCCTAATCCCTTTCTGCAAAAGGCAAGCAAGTTGCCATTACTTCTGTGGGTTGCCATAAGGCTACCTCCTCACATTTCTGCACCATTGGTCTCTATCCCTGGAGGCTCAACATATCGAGGCGGAAACCCCACGGTCTCCACCCTTCACATACACCACAAGGATTGTGGTCACCCACTCAGAGCCACATTTCAGGGCAACCCTTAGGCTACCTCGAGTTAGCATCCAAGATCAGATCTTCTAAGGTCAGGTCCTGTGCACGCTAATCACATGCATCTGACAGCTTGGGGCAACATCATTGCTACGCCAACCATAGTACACGGGAGACAACCTCCTCATCCACCTACTCTGCACACACAAGCGCACTCTGTAAGGGGCAAGCCTTCACCTATTCTCTTATAGACAATTGCTCGTAGTTCTTAGCCTCCTATGGCCAGATCACTTGCATGAGCCTGGGCTGACCCCCAGGTCTCCCGTAATCCTTCTTCAAGGGGTGAACACACATCATGATCACGGACATCCCCTTGCCCTAGACACAGGCCTTCTCATGACTCAATCCTTCTCCGATCCACTCCTCCTTCATTGAGCAAGCACCTTCAGCCTTGGCACTCGAAGGTTTTTTTTTCCTAAGAGTACCATCCTGAACCAGCCCCATCACTTTGGTCATGTCTCTGAAGCTCATAAGAGAGCTCATGGCATTGTCCTGATGGAAGAACAAGTCCTTCATCCGCCCCTACCCAAGATGACTCCAGTTCCTGGCCCTCATGCATTACCGCACCTGATGGAGACTGCTCTCTCCTGTGCAAGAAGAGCTGACCAGCAGCGACATAGATCACAGTTTTGGTGCGACGTCCATCAAAACCTCAATGCTAAATACGATAGAGGTCTGAAAATTTTGGCTTGGGAGGTGACCAAGGCAGTCAAAACAACCAATTCTGACGACCCTCTTCACCTGAATCCCTTCTACCCCCTTAAGATGATGAAGCTTGAAGAAGAGCTCCATGAGCCCTGTACTGTGGTTACTGTCATAGAAGAAGACCCAGCCACCCAGCAGCCACGGTCCCAAGATCGTCGAGAACCGATTCAAACGCGATCTGCATACAAGAGTCGAGTACAGTCAGGGCATGCTGGTCCCCTACTGACTGACCTACCACATACGACCCGTCAAGTTCGCAATCCCTCAGCTGCCATAGAGAAATGGTCAGGGTAATGATTGTAAGCAAGCCCGATGATGCGCAAGAAGAGCGCATGAACAAGTTTGAGGATATGGTGTGTGAGATGATGGAAAAGATCGATCGTATCAATGTTGTACGCCAGTCAGCTAACCAGGAGGTCAATTCCCATCTTTCTGATGATGCACCTTCACGGTAGCCGCCTCCTTCTACCTCACAAGACAATTTTGTCCCTCGTCCCATCTCTCAAACAGACATTGACGCTACAGTCAACCATAGCCTAAAGAATAAACAAATCCAGAAGATACAGGGTGTGACGCCTTATCAAAGACACCACCCCTCGTATATTGATCAGGTCCTGTTTCCCTCAGATTATAAGAAAGGGAAGTTTCCTTTATTCAACGGAACCACATCCCCAAACTAGCATGTTGCCCACTTTCAGGAAGCATGTCAAGAAATAGTGGCTGATGGGAGACTTTTTCTCTGACAGTTCGTTGAGACCCTCTTTGGCTCAGCATTTCAATAGTATGCACGACTTCCTCCAGACTCATTGCATACATGGGAGGAGATGGAGAAGCTGTACAATCACTGCTTCTATGAGGTCAAGAGAGAGGTTCAAACTATCGAACTTCTCACCCTAACTTAAGACTTTGATTAGCCCATGGATCAGCTCATATCAAGATGGAGAAATTTGGCCTCCTGCCATCCTAATCCTATGCTTGAGAAGGAAGACCCGAGATCGCTTTACATGTCGAGGCCTCTAATCTGGCCTCCATGTCAGAGTTGATCTCTAAAT
Organism: Amborella trichopoda; assembly: GCF_054954075.1. Taxonomy (NCBI): domain Eukaryota; kingdom Viridiplantae; phylum Streptophyta; class Magnoliopsida; order Amborellales; family Amborellaceae; genus Amborella; species Amborella trichopoda. Next base: position 20,226,351 of record NC_142340.1, read on the forward strand.
CAGTTTGCATAGAGAGTTTATCACACCATCATGGTGGGACATGACAACCATTTACAAGCTCAGTAAACAACTGGGGCAATGGTAACTCTCAGAACAACACATGGGGCAGCCAACAAAAAGGGATGATCAGTGCAGCCATCATGGTCACTGATTCAAAGAAGGCTCCCTCCTAAACTTTGGACCTCTCTAAAGGGGTAAGAACGACAAAGGTAACACCTCAGGCTGGCAAGCAACAACAGTCATACAATTGGATACCCCCACCAGCTAACCTTGATCGGGGTGATTATTTCACCAAGCATAGGAACAAGGTCTATCCCTTCGAGAAGGAATGGGTCCCCTATGCTGTTCCGGTTATTGGAACAAAATATGATCCAGCTTCCAGAAGCCAAGTTCTCCGAGTAACCTAGCCTTGACACTCAAGCGAATTATTGTAATAACCATCGGAGGAACAATCATCCTACAGATGACTGTTACACGCTGAAGGATATTATCGAGGCCCTGCTTCAAAAGGGTCAGATAAAGCTTGAAGACTTAAAGAAGGCCTTTGGGGCAGCTGAGGCCTCCCATGCCATAACCATCCAAGTGGAAAACGAAATGCCTGGTATCCTTTACGCCTTCTTCATTATAATGCAACAAGAAGGCATAATCACACTGAAGCAGACAAGGCAACCCCGTCGCCGTGCTAAGGGATTGAAGATCATTGGTGCCCCTACCATCAGATAAGAGGCCATTACTTATCAGAATGTACATGTTTCCTTGATATATTCGCAAAGAAAATGTGGGAGTGTCAAAAGTTTTACAGTCTCTATGTAAGTGATCCTCAAGTCATTCCTTTATTGGGGCAAGAAGATCTCACAAAGCAAGACCTTCCTATCACTGAGTCGGACTCCGCTGAATCCTCGACTTCCAAGCCATGGATAGTCTACCATGGCCGAAGCAGACTCAAGTCCTTAAGGTGAGAAGCAGTTCGCCAAGATAGAGTTGTTCGCAAGCCTAGCGAGTTGAATCAAACATCACCTCAGAAAACTAAAAAGAGATAGGCACCAAGGGCTACTCACCGAAAAAACAAGATCGCTCATCCCATAGTTGAGCAAGAATTTCTCAGGCCCCTTCCTCCACTGTCAACTTTACTGGACTTCATCCTTGGCACAATCCTTCTTCCTATTTCATCCTGTCAAGAAAACGTTCCCATGCCATCGTCCACTTACTACACGTCCAATGAGGGTGGCGATGTTAAAAGCACTCCCCAATGGTCTAAACAAGGGAAAGACCTAAAAGACCCCTTACACCCATCTAACCTTGATGATGATGTAAAATGGTGCAGATCGGTATGATGAGGGGAACGACCTTAAAAGTCCCCCACCTTCTAACCCTTCTCCTTCTTCTTCTCCTGCTTGTCATTCTCCCTCTTCAACATCCCCTTGCAGGTACAACCTTGATATGCCCGGACTTCAAGGCTCTCGACCCAGAATTCGAAGGAATGAATGTAAGCATGACACAGCGAAAATGATTGAGAAAGACCCTGGCACAGGCAGCAGGATTCCTAACAGTTGTTGATGCTCTGACAGCTAAAGCAAAGGCAAATCCACCGTCTTCAAAGAAGCACAAAAATTCGAAGTCAAAGAGACGCCAGTGGTCCCTTGATCCTGAATTTGAGCAGAGACTGAGAGAATAAATTGGCGATGCCCCTATTCTCAGGGAGCTTACCCTATGGTGAAAATTTCAGGAGCAATACCCACCACAAGGCAGATAAATCTCAGATCAGGGAAGACGCTGTAGCCTCCACCACATAAGTTGGGCACCTTGAAGTTCCCCAGTCCACCACTGCCCCCTAATCCAAAGACCGGCCCGCCTATCTTACTGCTCCCTGGGTTCCTTCCTAATCCCAATACTTCAAACAATCCACATATTCTCCAATTTCTTGAGACCCCTTTGGTCCCATACACTCAGTCTCTCCCAAAACCTCAAACTTCCGTCATTAAAACCAGGCTCACTGTGAAATCAAGTTAGTCAGCCAGCCAAAATAAACCTTTTCTACCCAAACCTGCTCCTGAACCAAACATACCACCCAAATCAGTTGGCAGGACCAAGAGCACAAGGCCTTGATCAATAAAAGGTGAAATATGATGTGCTAGGGCATCTACGGAAACTTTCTGCTCTTCTCAGCATCTATGGCGCCCTCATGCTCTCAAAGCATTACCGAATAGTTTTGGTTCAAGCTCTCTCTAACCTAAAAGTGCATGAAACCGAAGTAGAACCTATTGAGGTCGACCCAGCAATTTTAGGACATATGCCAATCACCTTTTCAAAGGACGATCTGCAGCTGGGGGAAAGAATTTCATAATCGCCCTCTCTTTGTTACTAGAGAATTACATGCATGCCCCATCAACCGAATTATGTTAGATGGAGGGTCGACAGTCAACCTTATTCCAAGGAGGATCCTTACTCGATTAGGGTTGGGGTCCGAAGATCTGACCCCGACCCATGTCGTAGTTCAAGGGTTCAACCAGTCAGGAGAGAAGCCTGTTGGCATGGTACACCTTTGTTTTAAGATCAGTGAGCTGAACGGTTACGCCCAGTTTCATGTAATCGACACCGACACTTCTTACAATATTTTCCTCGGTCAGCCATGGCTCCATGACCAGGGGGTGGTTCTTCAACATTACACTAATGTTTCAAGTATAGCCGAGACGGGAGACAGCATACGGTCTATGCTGACAAAATACCATTCCTTGTGGCTGAAACTCACTATGATGATGCTAAATACTACTTCACGGATCTAGCGTCGCCCTAAAAGCCAAACGATAGAGGTCACAAGTCTACAATCAAGACAACGTCTTTGTCTCATGAAAATGTTGAGGATGTTGGGAGAACAATGGTGAACATGTTCAAAGAGGAAGAAAGGCACGGCAAAATTTTACCCCTTACCACCCTTCATTTTAACATCCCGACCATCATCCCTCAAGAAACTCCTTCTTTCCAGGAAAAGGAGTCTTCACCCTCTGCCCCCAGTTCTAAGCCGCCTTCGGCGGAAGATGAACCAGAGGTCATTCCTGAGATTGAGCAAGCCATGGGGATAGAATTCCTGACTCCAAGGATCACCTATACGCCAAACTAGCAAAACGTCTTGCATATCCCTATTGCACTCTTGAAAGCCAACATGGTGCGACAACCGCCGTGAAATATTTTTCACAATCCGGTTGCTATAAGTATAGAGGATGCTCCTCGGACCGGTGACCAGCTGAAAGTTCTACTTTTCCTCGACCTCTCAAGAGCAAAGCAATTTGATGAAAAATAACTTTCTTCCCCTCAAGGGAAGGATGCCTTAGCAAACTTAAAAACTGAAGTTCGCAATCTCCAGAGTTAGATGAAGGTCATGTGTATCGCTTCAAAACATCTTAAGGAGTTCGTGCCGGAGACTAGAGCCTATGATGAGCTTGAAGTAAATGTGCCACTAATGGAGGCCGAAGCCCCTCTTGACTGGACTACCTAAAGCAACCAGTCTCACCAAATCATGAGGAAAATGAATTATGAGCCCCTAACCAATCAGATATAAAGAGGAGAAAAAGCAATGACTCCCCATTTCGAAGCTATCCAAGCCGTGGCAGCCCACCATGGGACTAAACAAGGCCTAGGGTATTAACCTCTTGGGGCAATAAAAGTTTCGAGAGGCCTTCAAAAAAGATATCACATGAGGTGCAGCAAAAGTATGAAGAGAATGAAATCATGCAGCAAAGTCAATCAAAAAAGAGAATAACTTTATTCATCAGTTAAAAACTATTACAAATTACTGGCAAGAGGAAATGATATGTTCAGAAACTATCGATCATCTTATTGATCTCTGCGCTGTGTGCTGCAGGAGAAGTCTCGGTGCCTTGGACATGCTCCTTCAGTTCTGCCACCGTTTGAGTCTCCTCTACCATCGCCATAGTTTTCGAATCAATTGTGCCATTGAGTTCGAACAAATCTTCATCCAATGAGGCCTCCATGGCCCTCCTCTGAACCATCTCCATCTCAAGTTCTGTGAATTCTTGTCTCAATATTCACATCTCTTCTCTGATTTCGATCATTCTCTTGAAGCTTCCTTGAGCCTCCCTCTTGAGATCTTGCTGATGACCAGTAATCGTGGCCTTCTCGATGTAAGCATCTATCTCCTTACGACGGTGCAAGATCGACGCTTCCAAGAAGGCTAGCCTGTTAGTTTCTTCCTCATGATGTAACACTCCCAACAGCCAGCTCTCTAACTCGTTCAGAGTTACATTAAAAAAGAGAAACTAGTTCTGGTGCACTCCCAATTACGGTGGTCGCAACAAGCTTCTTCAGTCTTGTCAATGCTTCGCATATCTCGTTGAAAGGAAACTTCCTTAAGCCCTAAAGGCCTGCTCAAAGAATGCTTGCAATCATGCTAGAAACCCCACTAAAAATGGGCCTAGATTGTGTTCTTGGGATTACTACTTTTGAAGAAGCCTCAACCTACCCGAGTCCTTTAGTGTCAGCCTCCTACCTTGAACTTCTCCCATAGGGACCTCTACTTATGTCCCAGCAGGTTCTGAAGAAACCTGTTCCCCTTGCTCTTCATCTTTCTGAACTTCAGCATTAGCAAGTTCAGGATCCGCCTCCTCTCCAGCCAATTCAACTCTAACCATGCCTTCTTCCATTTATCGCACACCTTCAATAGTCAGAACCTCGACCACGAAGAGCTCAGTCCCCTCATCTTCATGACCTGGGACCATGAAGGCAACAACCTCTTAGTGCCCGGTCACATAATCAACTACGGGCTCTTCTTCTTGAGTCATAGTCCTTGCCTTAGTAGGGGCATGCACGGAGACCACATCAACATCAGATGCCTTTCCTGGAGCAGTTTCTTTAGGACCTGCAGCCTCATCAGTACCCGTCCGAGCTGCCTCCGACTCAGTGGCTGCCCCCGTATTTACCACCACAAGAACCCAAGTCACCTCTCGATCAAAAGCAATGACAATGGGCTCAGAGCAACCGGAGTCGTCTGCCTCAGTTTTTGAAGAGAAAGAAGACAATTCAGGAGAAGTAGAATGTGGTCCAGAGAGCACAGAGGGTGATATTGGGGGAGTTCCTAAAAGATCAGGAGAGGATGAGCTACCTTCTGGTTCTGACATCATAGGAAGCTTGTCACTCTTGCACCTCCGAGTACGCCCACTAATTAAAGGCCGTGCACTAGTATCGGCAGCGGTTGAGCTATTTCTTTTCCTTCCCCTGGCCGAAGTAGGAGTAGCTGTTTTAGATCCACCTCCCTGAGAAGGCCCTTCAGCAAATTTACTATGGGGACCACTCCCAATTAGGGTGTTCAAGTCCTGTGGGGGATGCTTTTTACAACCAGAGACTTGTTGCCCCTCATCCCACTCGAAGATGAAACTAAGAATATCGAAGACACTCCCAGTCCTTGTTTTCATTGCAATAAATTATGGTGAGGCAACATCAACTGTTATATCATGTGGAAGCCCTAAAGCTCACCAGTTTGAGGTACAATCTAAGACAAACACCATGCCAGGAGCAGGAGCATCTGCCACTCTCCTTTGCTTGGTATCCTGACTCCAGTTACCATTCAACTCTTTCCAAGGGTGATCTTTATCCTAATATCCCTTGCTGGTGATTCTCCACCAGTTCACATAGGCCTTAGTTGTTCCGACCCTCTTGTCAAAGTGAGGTAATACATATTTGCTAGTTTTTATCATCTTTAGACACATAGACCAAGCGGTCCATATATGCTCTGGCAGCCAACACTCACGAAAAGTTCCAAACTCTTCCGTCTTCCCCTTGTTCACCTTACTCCGGTGCTTTTCGAAAAACACCTAGAAGGGGCAGCCTTGATCAAACCTGTGCCTATGGGTAAAGCGGTGATGGAAATACCCCTCTAACATGGCATTGTACGGAGTCCGATAAGGTAAGACTCTTCCTCTGACGCTCAGGATGAACATGAGCTCCTTAATGGTTGTTGGAGCACCATCTAGCTTCTTCCCCAACTCATCAATGAAAGCATGGTCAATGAAGCTCCCCGATAGAAAAGGGGACCCGCCTCATGTTCAAAGAATCACTCCCAAATAGACCCCGAGCCTCCCCTAGGATATGGAAGATAACCTTCTGGTTGGAAATCCTCATTAAGAAGGGCCACAATTTATCTCTTAAGTTCTGATGCTTGACATAGGTGTCAGGGAAGTAGGCCCCTAGCCACCCGTACACTTAATGTACAGGGAATGGAGTTTTAAAATCCCCAAGAAATGCCTCGCCTCCTACAATGCCATTCCCTCCCTCTTTGCCCTTGTAGGCCTTCCCACGGGATATGGCCATGGTATATGTTGCACAAGACTGGCTGAGCAAGGGCATACTCACACCCTCTGACCATGTCGCATGCCACATATAGTACACCTGGATGAATGTTGTCCCCCCAGTCAAGGAGCACGAATTTGCATAAAAATAAGGCCAAATATGTAGCCAAGAAGACACTGTCATCGCTGGTCTTAGGTTGATATACGGGAAGTATCCCCTTTGCATCTGCCTTCCCTTTCCCTTTCAAAGTACCCTGACCACCTTCCGGATAATCCCCACAAAAGAATTTCACCTAGTTGGTGATGGTGACCTTGCCATTACTAGACCAGGCGGCGATCGACTGATAGGCCTCGAAGATTTTTTGAAGACTGGTAGGCGGCTCTTCATCCCCCAAGTTGGCACTGTCGAAGATGACCAAGTTCAGGGGCACGAACTCATCATACATAGCCCCGATCATCGAGAGACCCCCAATAAAATGAAGATCTAATAAAGAGATTCCAGCTTCTCCATGCCCATGAACCAGGTATTTCTAACATGGCTCCATGTGTCCAGTAATACCTTTACTGTATTGGAGCAACGGTCATAGTAGTAGCACGAACATTAGACTGTTGCTAATAGTGACGCACATTCTGGAATGTTTATGTACGACACTAATACCATAGTAGTCCAGGAAGAGTATCCCTTCAAGTAATGGTGCTCCCCCTGAATCCGAAGGCCTTTTGCTAACCACATTAGTAATCCCTTTGCCTATACCATTCGTTTCCCTAAGGTAGGCAACTTCTCTCCGAAAGCTATGTTTTGATGCATACAGTGAAGAAGTGCCACCCCTTCTTCAATACCGATGTTGTCGTCATTGCTCTCGCAAACTTTGAAACAAACGGGGTCACTCTAGTTCACAAACTGGCTGAGTCAGCCAAATGGGCTCACCCCTTGATAAAACCTCGTCTGTAATCACAAGCACCGATTTCTCCCTTCCTTGGAGGCCTCTTCATATCAGGAATTCAATAAGAAGAACCAACCATTATAAAGGGCTTAGTGGTTTACTCCCAAACGTTGTTAAGGCACTGGATCAGTATCAACTGCGTTTGCCAACACTTGGCGCCAGTTATGTTTCCTAATACTTAACACCGGCTGTGTCGACTAATACTTAGCGTCGAATACGTTCGATAATGCTCAACGCCGGGTAAGCTTAGCAATGCCTAGTGCCGGCAGAGTCTATCAACACTCAACACCTATTGAGCTTGTTAATGCTCAGCGGCGGTTGCGTGCCAACGACTAGCATCGGTTGAGATTGTTAACGCCCAACGCCGGTTGTATGCTCCAAAGGCCAGTGCCGACTGTGATCGGATCTCTCACACTTGACACGAATCCTAGTCGTGATACCTCGAACTCGACTGTGCGCACTGACAATCGTCGTCATGTCCTTCAGGGACAAATGAGCGAATGCCAACCGTCACCACGTCTAGCTATTCCACCTAACACATGAACGAGGTAACCGTACACCTTCCCTACGACGGTTCACCTCTCGCAACTGTACACCTTCCTTGCGGCGGTCTGCCTTTACTAACTATTCGTTTTCCACAAGAGATCCCATGCTATTCCCAGAAAACCTCTGTAACACCGCTAACAATGTCAGGAAGTCATCAAAACCAATGAAAAAACCTTTCAAAACACACGAAAATGCTCACTGTTGCATTTCCCTCCTCTTCTACCCTAAAAATTACCAAGGTCGGAGCACTTCCCTCCACTGAAAAGTCCTCTGTGCTAAAAAACCTCCTCTGCAACGTCACCAAATTCTTTGCAAAGTCTGCTAACCGAAGGCTTTCCCTGCAAAACCACCGAGAATCCCACTACTTGTCGGAACTTCAACCGGGCACCCTCTCCTCACCGTAAAGAAAGTTTTTCTCAAGCTTTTACCCTTGGTGAAAAGTGAAGAAAATGGGGTTTTACCCCCTTATGCAGCCTATACTACCCTCAAATGTGCCTCACAAACTGAGAATCTCAGTCGCATCCAAGGGAAGCCAAACGACGATGAGCCGGGAAGGGCTTTTACCCGAGGCTCAAGTCAACACTCATCGCTACCTTTAAAAATCCAATTAATGGGCCGGAACGGGTCAGGCTTGGGTCATGACTCAAGTTTCAATCGATGCCCAACGCTGGCTACTCGGTTGAAATGACTTGGCAACGGGTGAATTTAAAACAACCCTAGCGCTGGTTTACTTGACGCCGAGTGAATTCCAAACAACCCTAGCTTCGATTGACTTGGCACTGGGTGAATTTCAAATGAACCTAATGCCGGTTTACTTAGCATCGATTGTGTTGAAACAATGTCACGTCTCATTCACAGTGCCAGCTGAGTTTTAACAACCTAGTGCTGGTTGTGTTTTTGAGAACTCAACGTCAGTCGAACACTCGCATGAAACAATGATTGCAATACCTGGTGCTGGCGGTATTTCAAGCCACCTATTGTCCCCTATTTCCAGCTGAATCCTTGTGTGTCCTGTCATCCCCAGTGGAGTTGTACCCAGGCCGTTGCACCAAAGTCGTGACCTATCATCCCTAATGGAGTCAGGAGCAGGCCACTATCCCTCATCCCCATAGAATTCATACACATACTATAGCCCATTATCCCCAGTGGAGTTAGGTCATTCTTAGCTCTTCAATTCCTGGTGGGTCTCTTTCACACCAAGCTATCTTATCCTCAAGGAGTCGAGTTATCTGTTAAAAGCCAATTCTCTATAGAGTCTCATCTTTCACCCCAAGGACCCACGCTTTCCCCCCTAAACCCTAGTAAAGTCCGCTTCTGTTGGTCATCCTTAATCAGGTCACAATTGCAATCTGAGCCCTCAGTTTGTGAATGATCTTAACCATTTTATCCTCAGGGAGTCGGATTGCCATCCATAGACCCAATCCCCATGGAGCTCCACCTACATGGAGACCCAACCTCGGTCCATGCTGCACAACCCTAAACTGCACAGCCTCGGTCTGTGCTGCATGACCCTAAACTGCCAACCTCAATCAGTGCTGCATGACCCTAAACCTTATAGCCTTGGTCCATGTTGTACGACCCTAAACTGCCCAGCCTCGGTCCATGCTGCACGAACCTAAAAAGCACAGCCTCAGTCCATGTTGGACATTCCTAAACTGTACTGCCTTGGTCCGTGCTGCACGACCCTAAACTCCACAGCCTCGGTCTAGTTGCAAGACCTTAAACTGCATGGTCTAGTTGCACGACCCTAAAACTGCATGGTCCAAACTATATGACCATAAACTGTAGCGGAGATCTAATTGCACGACCCTAAAACTGTATGGTCCAAACTATATGACCTTAAACAGCAATGGAGGTCTAGTTGCATGACCCTAAAACTGCACGGTCCTAGTTGTAAGACATTAAACTACATAACCACAGTCCAGCTATATGACCTTAAACTATAGTCCAAGTCATAACAGCATGACAATACAAGGCTCAGCATCATGGTCCAAACTAGATAACCTTAAACTATAGTGGAGATCGAGTTGCACGACCTTAAACTGCACGGTCCTAGTTGTATGACTTTAAACTGCATAACCACGATACAAGCTATATGACCCTAAACCATTGTGCACGTCCAATCTGCATGACGATAAACTGTTTTGCACAAGTGTCGGAGGTATGACCTTTAAAACTTGCCCCCACACACACCCACACGCCTTTACGTGCACTTTCACGCATGCCTTTCCTATCCGACCTATTAGTGTGAGCACTCCATCTTCATTACCTCCCCAGTGTGTCCATGCACTTCATCACCATACATCATTCTCCAGTGAGTCTTACCCGAGCTCACAAAACGGTGAACCATCCTGCCATCCATACTCATTGTAAGTTAGTCGTTCACCATCGTCCTCTCACATTTCATACATCATCCATCTTTCATAGGTAGCCTAATGCCATTTCCCCAAGTGAGTCAAACAACCACCATACTCACTCCATAGCCACAACAGACTGCCATTCATCACCACCACGGTCCAGCTGTATGACCTTAAACCATAGTGCACGTCCTGACCGCATCATGTTAAATTATTTCGCACAGGTCCCGTAGGCATGAGCTTAAACATGCCTTCAGAAAATAAAAATGTTTAAATAACGAGCATGGCATATACCTTAACAAGGGAACTCTATGAGTAAAAATGACAGACGGGCATGGTCTCGAACGCATGAGTAAAAACTTTTCGTGAATAAAAACCGGGCATGGTGAGTAACAAATGGATGAAAAGGGTGGACATGGCTTAAAGGTCATGGGTAAAAGAGCCCCAAAATAAAAAGAAGTTCGTGAAAATCGTCTCTACGGCACCGCTTCCCAGGTTCAAGCAAAAATCCACAAAGAACGCTTTGACCAATAAACAGGTTGATGCAGCACTCACCTCAACAGGCGACTTTAGGCCTCACTCAAAAAAAAAAAAAAAAATCCCTGGTAACACAATGTCAAGAATCTAAAAATATGAGCTTCAAGGAAAAGATTCCGACTGCTTGATTCCAGTTGCAAAAAGGACTCGAAAGATAGAACACTCCAGGGTGAAACCTCCCAAAGACTTTAGCTTGCTTCACCGACAGGCTCAGACCTTCGGGATGGGGTAATAAAACTATCGCCGACTGAACCCGGGAGACGAGACCTGCAAGGGTACTTTGATCGTCAAAAGAAAACCCGGTGTAGCAGTAAACAACGTCGACCAAAAACAAATAAATGAACCCAAACTAAATGGGAACAACGCCCTTCGACATGACACTCAATTGCTAGACAGGTCTGATTCTAACTGACGAGGTCTGTAAAAAATCCTCAACTTCAAAATCAAAAACAGTCCACACAAGGGTGACGACTTCAATAAGATCCCTCAAAAAAGTCTCTTCTCCCTCTAAAGTCTCCACGGATGGACCCGCGAACAATGCATCCCTATGTCTGAGCATCTTAGTTACACCATTACGTGAATCTCCTCGACGTTCATGTGGTCCTGTGGCTAGGAAACAAAAAAGTAAAAGCCGAGGAAATTTTCTGAATGATTGTCCTTCTCGCTTCTCTTGAAGCACAACATTTGGCGGGGCAAGTTGTTTGAACATATTTTTCAGCACCTTGGTTCCTAATAGGAAGCAGGTCAGTAAAGCCTACAAAACAGTGGAAATTCCTGACAGTCTCAGAATGGCCCCAAAATTGGTCACGATCTTCATCAACACTTCAAAGGACCACCTACTAAGTTTCATTACGATTAGACATGTCTAAGGCAATGAACACAAAGAAATAGTTTCAGCGAAATCCGTCTCTTACACCCTAAAATGGACCCTGTAATTAGAGCCATACCTTTGGTACATCAAACAGCTATGGGGACCACCTCCATTAGATCTGGCACGGTCTAAAACCCCTATGGGTCATGTTTCGGCTTAATTGGGCACTCCAAGACAAAGTTATAGGTAAAATACTGAAAAGGGGTAAGCCGCACACTATTCCCGTGTGGCCCCACTGCATCAAAACACCATTAAAGGTGGATGTTTTTACAGTCACGGGCAGTCACTTTCGAGGCTCATATCTCACTCATTCCAAGTCGGATCTCTCACAAATTTGGTGAGTGTGTTCGTCTCATCAAGACAAGCAAGTTGATGTGGTACGCCCTGTGACGACGCCCGTGCAGAGAGAAAAATTAAATGAAAGTGGCTGATCCATGAAGGAAGTTGCAGAGAATTTAGCAGTAGCATGCCTCGTTTGAGTAGCTAGATCACGACTCTCGCATACTCGATTGACATGAAACCAATTGCACTATGTTCCTGAGGTCTGAGGCTATCTCTGGTCCGAACCTCACGTACGATGAATGGTTGAATTTAACACATGAAGGCATAAAAGAATCTATAAATTCCAGCCACCGGATTTTAAGATTGAGCTCATCTTAGTTACCGAGCTTGTTTTTCTATCACGTCAAGCCAATTATTCACCAGCCTAGCCACCGCTCTGATCCTCTGGCTTTATCGAATTCTTCTTTCCTCGGTTTTGCTTCTCTTCTTCTTTTTGAATGTGCATACTTGTGTACATTCATCAAAGAGGAAAATGGTGAGGCTTGGTCCACCTGTCTTATAACTTTTGCCATATATGTGTGTGATTACAGAAAACAAGAAGAATGCAAGCTAAGGGAGGTGATTCCGAACCAGTTTTATCACTGGGTGGCTTTCTTCATGATCTAAGAGGATGGCCACACGACAGCCCGAGTAAGTCCCGATCCCATCTTAAAGTCCGCTCTCACCGATCGGTAACACATACCCCCTTTCTTGAACAAGGTTCCTGAGAGAGCGATCTAAAAACGCCCCCTGTCTTCCCTTAAAACCTGAGATGCATGTTGGCCGATCCCCAAAGGTTGTAGAGGTTGAGATGGTGGCATCTAACCATCATCGACTGTCAAGAATCCAACTGCCTGGGCTGGCATCTTTCTCAGATGCCTCCGATGCATCCTACTTATGTTTGTTCCTTCGTGCTCTCTGTCAAGAGCCTCGAAGTATTGACATTTCAATGTTGTACCTGCAAGAGACATAGAATAGGAGGAGGGGGAAGAAGAAGGAGAAGAAGAAGAAGAAGAAGAAGAATAAGAAGGGTAGTAGGTGAGGGGGATTTAAGATCGTTCCCCTCATTGGAATGATCTGAGCAGATTTTTACATCATCATCAGAGTTGGACGTGTGCAAGGAGTCTTTTAGGTTTTTCCCCTGCTCAAACCGTTAGGGGGTGCTTTTTATGTTGCCACCCTCATTGGACGTGCCCCGAGTACGAGATGACCCAAGGGCATCCTCTTAATGTGACGAAGGGATAATAAGGTCGATGGCGACCGATATGAAGTCATTTAAAGTTAGCAATGAAGAAAGAGGCATGTAAAATTCTTGCTCGACGGGTGGCTGAGGAACCATGTTTTTCTTACAAACGGTCCTTGGTGCTCGTCTCCTTCTAATCACCTTTAGAGGTGGCTGGTCCATCCTGCTAGGTTTGTGAACAGCCCTAGCTTGATGAATCACTTTTCTCTTTAAAGACTTGAGCCTGCTCCGCCCGTGATGAACTTTCTATGGTTGGGAAGTCCTGGGTTTAGCAGGATCAGAAGCATCCTTTAGAGAGGCTTGCGTTGAAACGTCCTCTGGGATGGGCATAGTGCCTTGAGGGTGTTGGGTGTAAGCAATGTAATCTCTTTGGACTTTTTCCGAAACTACAGCTTCGAACCCATAACATTCATTTAACTCATGGCCCCATATCTGATGGTATGGGTACCAGTGATTCTTGGTCCCCTGGGTAAGGTGTTTGGGCTGCGTCACCGGCTTTGGTGTAATGAGTCCTTGTTGGAGCATCATGTAGAGCAATGCGTGGAGAAGATCTATTGATAGCTCATTAGAAGGGTGTTGGCTTTCGTCTCTCTTTTGTACTATTACCAGATGGGAAGCCTCAGCTGCCCCGAATGCTTTCTTGAGTTCTTTGATCTTGATCTTACCCTTCTGGATCAGAGCCTCGATGAGATCTTTAAGTGTCTGACATTCTTTTGTGGAGTGGTTTACCCTTCAATGATAAGCACAATATCTTGCATGCGTATCGAGACCAGCTTAATTGGGAAACTTGATCTCGGGCAGCTCAATCTTGTTCTGTTTCAGTAATAGTTAGAGTGTCGCGGGAACCCATTCCTTTTCAAAAGGATAAACCTTATTCTGATATTTGGTTCAATAGTCACGTCGATTAAGGTTTGCAATTGAGGGTACTCGGTTATATGATTGATGTTGTTTGCCTCCTTGAGGTGCTCTCTAAAGTTTGAGTGGTAGCCTTCTTTGGATCACTGACAGTAATAGCTACATTGATTACCCATTTTTGTTGATCTCTCTAGGCATTGGTCTGAGAATTACCATTGCCCCAGTTATTTCTCAAACTTCAAGCCTGTAATGGTGACCGGCCATGGTGGCGTGACAAACTCTCTATGCGAACTGACTTAGCGTTCAGCTCTGACATGGAGGTTGGATTAGAAGCCTCAACATGTAGAGTGATCTCAGGACGCATGTTTCGTACACAAGTTTGAACTACTTCTTACTCAGGATTAGGATTAGGGTGACGGGCAGCTAAATTTCTCCACCCTACTATGAATTGGTCCATAGGTTTGTCAGGTTCTTGGGTCAAGGTGAGGAGGTCTATGGTTTGGACCTCTCTCTCGACCTCATAAAAGCACTGATGGAATAGTTTTTCCATTTCCTCCCAAGTATGTACTATATTTAAGGGCAGTCGAGCATACCACTGGAAGGCTAGGCCATCAAGAGTTTCAACGAATTGACAGAGGAGGAGTCTCCTATCGGCCGCTGTTTCTCGACATGCCGCTAGGAAGTAGGCGATATACTGGTGTCGGGATGTCATACCATTGAACAAGGGAAACTTCCCTTTCTTGTAATCCGAGGGAAATGACACCTGATCAACGTAGGAGGGGTACGACTTCTGGTAAAGCATTGCACCGTGTATTCCCAGGATTTGTTTGCTCGTTAGGTTGTGAGTTACCATAGCATCGATGTCTTCCTGTGAGATGGGGTGAGGAACATAATTGTTCTGTGAGACAGAAAGAGGAGGTTGCCTTGGAGCTGTATCCTTTGAATGATGGGAATTGACCTTATGGTTAGCCGAGTGTCACGTAGCCTCCATGTGATCAATTTTTTTCAACATTGCTTCCATTGTCTGTTCGACCCTTACCATGTGTGCTTCTTGGGAGTCGCTCAGTTCATTTAAAACCTTGACGCTAACCGTTTCTCCTGGGAAACCAGTCTTAGGTGCGGCTGAAGGCTTCCGGACTTGGCGGATTGTGCGCAACAGATCTGTCAGCATGCCCCAACTAAACTCGACTCTGGTATGCCGAGCGTGTAAGGACTTGTTCTCAATGGTGTTGAGACTGTGGCTACTGAATGGCTAAGTAATATCCTATGATATTGACCACGATGCAGGATTCTAACACCTCTTCTTCAGTCTCATTGATTCGAAGAGGGTAGAAGGGATTTTCAGGAAGGAGACCCTTGGAATTGGGTGCCCCGACTTTTCTGGTCGGCTCCTTGATCTGGATTTGCTGTACTCTATATTGCTTGAGCTTGAGGCTGCGATAGACTTCTATCTAGAATTGGGACTGGGATCAAGGTTGACACGCCTTCTTAGAGCTTGAGAGGGCCATGTTCATGAGATGGGGCAGCGAATGTGGACCTTAAATAGGGGTCAACTTGGGATGCTGCCTTGGAAGTTGAAGAATTTCATCAATCATTTGGCCTTTGCCCCGAGCTCCTTTATGGGCTACAGCGGCATAGCTGACCTGATGGGGTTTGCCAAGGATGGTACTCTTAGGGAAAACCTTCGAGTATCAAGTCTTGTGGTGTATGCCTGAAGGAGAAAGGGCAGGAGAAGAAGGGACCTGCTCCTGGCAGGTTCTCAGTCGAGAGAAAGCAGTTGCTGGGGATGGGGGTGCACGTGTGCCCCTTGAAGTAGCAATGCAGGTGTCTTGGGGATCAACCCGAGCTCGAACAGGTGGTCTGGCCCTAGGAGGTTGAGTACTGCGAGCATGTATCTATAAGGAAACAAGTGGAAACTTACCCTAGGGTGCGCAGGTGTGTGCTGAGTGGAAGGACAAAGGGGTCATCTCCTGTGTGCTTGGGTTAGCATAGCAACGGCGTAGCCCTGAGCAGTGAGATGCACATGCATAGTGTATACAGGTTTCGGCCCAAGGAGGCTTAACCATGAATGCTTACTCTAGGTGGCATAAGGGCAGCCCCAACGCGTGACTCGAGTGGATAACCCACGAGTCTTTATGTGTGTGCATGAGGTGGAGGCCGCCGGGTCTCAACATTGATATGTCGAGCCTCTACCCATAAAGACTCGTGGTGGTGCAGAAATGTGGGGGGTAGCCTTGCAGCGACCCACATGAGCAAAGGCAACTTCTTTGCCCTTTGCAGTAAGGGACTGGGCAGTCTTTCTGTGTACCTCGGTAATACAACCGACAAGTGACTTGCTAGTGACAGGGTGCATGCTGTGAGCCGTAGCAGATGTGCTACCATGTAGAGTGCCTTGGTAGGAGTTCCACTTAAGTAAGAAGATGAGGAGTTAGGGACCTTTAGGTCCCTCCTCACACCTATCCAGTTTAAGACCTGGGAGATAGACGCTGGGTCTTTGCTTAGAAAGAAGGTTGGGAACGAAGTTCGAGGAATTTGTTCCCGAGGGATGCTCACGAATGCGGGGATGAGAAAATCCACGATCTAAATAAAGAGGTTAAACAACCCAGAAGCCATGTGAAAGTAATGCAGAAAAGCAAAGGAGAAACTAGCCAAACAAGTACAATCCGACGAAGGGTAGTATATCCCAAGTGGAGTCACCAAGCTGGTTAAGTGCCTCACTCTTGCCCTCCAAATCTAGGTGATTTGACGGTAGGTGTCTCGGGTTTTAGGGAAACCCGGGACTTGAGATCGCTCTCTCGAGAACGTTGGTCAAGAACAAGGCCAAGTATACGAACTGTTGAGAGAGGAATTTAAGGTGGGTTTGGGACTTACTCGGGCTAGCTCTCGTAGGCACCCTCTTAGATCACTAAGAAATGCCCCCTAGTCCTACAATTGGATTGAAATCGCCTCCCTTGACTTGCATTCTCTTGTTTCTGCAATCACACACACATGGCAAATGTTACATGATAAGTCGTCCAAAGGACCCCACCTTGTCTTTGGGCGAATGTACACAGGCGTGCACATTCAAAGGATAAAAGTGAAGAAATAATGAGATAAGGGTTGGGAAAAAGGATAAGAAATAAGAAAAGAGAAGAAAGAAAGCTTATGACTAGGTGACTAGCCTAGTACAGCGATTAGATTGGTATGATGATTGACCTAACGTGATAGCCAAATGGGCACGGTAACATGGACGTACACAACGACAGTACTACTCTACGACATAACACTGACACTAATCGGCCTGGCACAACAACTAGTTCAACGTGGCAGTAAGACGAGCATGGTATTAAACCGACTCAACGACAATACTGCTCGACAAAGAGACTACTGTGAAGTGCTAGACTTACCCCTTGGTCAAATGAGCGACGAAGAAGAAAGAAGAGAAAGAAAGAGGAGAAAAAGGAAAAGTAGAGAGAGAAATAGGAGAGAAGAGAAGAGGGAGAAAGAAGAGAGAAGAGATGAGAAAAAGAAAGGAGATAAGAGAGAGAAAAGAGATAAGAGAATAGAGAGAAAAGAAGAGAGAGAAAGATGAGAGAAGAGAATAGAGAGAAAAGAAGAGAGAGAAAGAAGAGAGAAGAGAATAGAGAGAAAATAGATAAGAGAACAAAGAGAAAAGAAGAGAGAGAAAGAAGAGAGAGAAAGGAGAGGGAAGAGAATAGAGAGAGAGGAGAGGGAAGAGTTGAGAGAGAAAGGAGAGGGAAGAGATGATAGAGAAAGAATAGAGAGAAAAATATGGGCGATGATGGTCACTACCATCCATGATAAAGGAGATAAGAGAGAGAAAGGCCATGGACGGTGATGGTCATTATCATCCATGATAGGGGAGAGAGGAGAGAGAAAGAATATAGACAATAATGGTCACTGCTGTCCTTGACATAGGAGAGATAGGAATGAGAAAGAATGTCATACGCGGCGATAAGCATCGCCATGCACTACATGGAAAACTGGAAGCTTTGGACAGAGGCCCGGCCTGCTACTTAGTTTAAGGCCTAGCTCACTGTGCATAGTTTCAGAAGATAAGAGAACCATGAAAATATCATGCCCCGCGATCAGCATCATCGTGTATGACTGACGAGGAGAGAGAAGGAAATAATGGGTGAGAGAAGGAAAGAAAGAGTTAGGGAAGAGAAAGAAGAAAAGGAAAGTAGAGAGAGAAGGATAGAAAGAGAGGAAGAAAGAGAATTTAGGGACGAGAAAAAAGAAAAGGAAAGTAGAGAGAGAACGAAAGTGAGCATTGAGATAAAAAAAGTAAGAAGAGAGAGAAAAGGAAAGTGAGGAGAGAGATTGAGGGAGAACTAGAGGAGAAAGGAGGAAAGAGAAAAATAAATTAGGAAAGAGGAGGAAAGGAAACACGCACGGCGTTGCCACTGCCACGTGTGTTAGAAAGAGAACAAAATAGAGAGAGAGATTCATGCACGACATTACCATCGTTGAGCATGTTCAGTTAGAGAGAGACAAAGATAAATCAGAAAGAGAAGGAAGAAGAAAAGAGAGAGAGACATGCATGACGATGGTCACCGTCGTCCATGTTTGAGACAGAGATAAGAAACAGAGATGAAGAGGAAGATAAAGATGAGCAGAGTAGAGAGAAAAAGATAGATGAGAGAAGGAGAGAGAAAGGGATAGATAAGAGAAAGAGAAAGAAAGAAAGAGGAGAGTGAAAAGAGGAGGAGAGAGAAAGTTACCTTTGTTGAGAGGTACCAAACCTTTTCTTCTCTCTCTTCTCTCTCTCTCCAAGATGTATCTCTCAAACTTAAGTAAAAACTCAAATTTTATTCATCAATTGAATGTCTGAGGGGGGATCCTTTTACAATTAGGTTTAGTATATATTTATAGAATTGGACCGAAACATGGGTGGATGCCCAAAAACTGTCCTAATTGATGATAATTACAATTATTTTGAATTGTAAGAAATTAAGAAAATGGGTGCAAAATGACTATTTTACCCTTGCTTAATAATTCATGGAATTCGAAAACAGTCTATGCTGCTGCCCTAGAATGTGTGTGATCTTCCATAGATGATCTAGGGTTGCTCTGATGCATGTTTTTCAAAAAGATCATTGTTTTCTTGTAGGGTTCGACCTGACGATCTTTTTGATACCAACTTCGAGCCATGGATTGTGTTTTAAAGCCACGATAAATTCATGCAAATCTTGAAATCTTCTGATCTATAATGCAGTCGTTTCTTGATGTTTTTCCATGATTTCTTCTCTGGATCACACTAAGCATGTCGTCATGATCACATGACAAAAAACGCTGCTCGAAGTCATGCCCGAACAAAGGTTTTGTAGTCTTGAGTTTTTCTCAGAATCTGAATTTCGATAACCGAAATTTATAGCAACTTTATCAGCTTCATGTGCGATATCTGACCGTTCATCACATATAGGTTTCGAAAAAATGGTAGCCTTGGACCTTACACACATGATGGACTTCATCTCGTGTCAATTTGATGCGCAAGCACCATTATTTGGCCGCTCGAGCGAGCGTGTTGCTGCTGATATTCTTACAACTTTCTTCACAAATAGAAAACTTCTCTCTAGGTTTTCTCCCTGCTCGGGCATCATCAAGGGATGTACCACATATCAAAACGCTCGTCTTGACGAGATGAACACGCTCACAAAATTTGAGCGTGATCTGACTTGGAAAGGGTGAGATATGGCCCTCAAAATTTATTACCTGAGATTGTAAAAGAAAACACCATTAATGGTGTTTTTGTGCAGGGAGGGCGTAAGGGAATAGTTTGCAGCCTACCCATTTTGGGTATTTTACCCATAACTTTATCTTGGAGTGCCCGATTAAGTCGAAACTTGACCCATAAAGGGTTTTTGATCGTGCCGAATCCAATACAGGTGGTCCCAAAACAATTTGAAGCACCAAAAATAGTGTTCTAGTTATAAGGCACATTTCAAGGTGCTAGAGGCTGATTTTTCCAAAACTGTTTCTGTGATTGCACCACTTTAGACATGTTGAATTGTGAGGAAACTTGACAAGTGGCTTTTTGAAGTGGTTGGAAAAATTTTGACCTATTCTAGGGAAATTCTGAGATTGTTGAAAATTCCACTGTATATCTAGCATTATTGACCAGCTTCATCTTTATTCGGCATCGGGGACCCAAGGTGCTGAAAAACATGTTCAAACAGTGATTTATCAGCTACAATGCATTGCTTCAACAAAAATGGAAACTAAATTCTTCAACACGATACGAGGTCAGAATAATGACCACTTTGCAATGGGACACCCATTTATAGTAGGTACTGTACCATGGGGCACTCATCGGTAGTGAGGATTACTAGTCTGAGGAAAGTGATGCCGGCTTTATCGCTTAACTAGTTGAATGATAGGATGCAATTAAGGGACAGTGAAATGGGGGGGTCGCACCCCCTGAGATTCTTGAGATGAAACTGGTGACTGACACCTTGCAAGGTTAGTACCTATCGAACCCCTAATGCGTGCTCGGGGCTGTGTGCTTGAGTATGAGTGAATTTCAAAATGCATTTTTTCCCACTTGTCACTACCCTCCCCCTTGTGAGATAGTAGAGGTCCTAAGTAACGGGATTGGCTTAGCCTGATGGATACGGTCTCTACTGCGAGAGTAGGCGAACTAAGGAGTGAGTTGATAAAGATTGACTAGTGAATGTGAATCCCTACTATTGCAGTGATTGACTAATAAACTGTTTATTTCACATGAATAGACCTAAGGCAATACAGGGATTGTTCTAGAATTCCATAACTTGTTAGGAAGGGGCCCCTATTTTCTAATTTCTTTTAAATCAATTCAATCTTAATTTTTAGCAATTAGGGTTACTTTTGATCACCCACCCATGTTTGGGGCACACTTCTATATATACGTACCATCATTGTACATAGTAAAGGATATAGAAAGGATACAAAAGACAGACACATACACACATACAAGAGAGAGTTTTCACTTAAAACAAGTTTCTCTTTCTTACCATTGTGGTGTTACATTAGAGAGAGTGAGGTGAGAGAAACTTCTGATCGGTACCCTTAGGGTTCAGGTCAACCTTCTCTCTCTTCTTTTTTTCTTCTTCTCTCTCTCCTCTCCCCTCTCTTATCCTTCTACGTCTAATTTCCTCACAAAGGCCGTGCACGACAGTGGCAGTGCTCTGCATACCTCTCCCTTAGTCTCACAGGTCACGCATGGTGATGACAGTACCATGCGCGAGTCTTCTTCCCCTTCTCCTTGTCTATCACTTTCTCCCAATAAAGTCTGTAGTGCTACCCATGGCCGCCCACAAACGTAACTATGATGTCTCGATGAAGGACCCAGACGGCGAAGCTTGTTACCACTTGCACGGGTCTTCCTCTGCTGCACGCCTAGCGTAGAAGGTGATGTCTATCTCCGCCCACTAAAGGCTCTAGCAACTTCTATCGCCATTTGGGGGTTTCCTCTACGCGTTCGGTGCTCATCGTCGTTCCCCATGCATCCCACGCCAATCACTGTGCAACTTAGGAGGAACCGTCACTGCGTGCCTCGTCAAAAGTAAGTGCCATCCACAAGGGTGCCCCGTCTCATCGCGTCCTCAACTGTAATGCCTATAAATGTCCTGACCTTCCCCTTTTTCTTCGCGTCTCGTTCTTTACTTCACCCGTTTCTCTTCTGACTTGACTGAGGTTAAACCTGGCTTACACCGCCATGCCGACCTCGATTTCGAGAATTATTGCTGCCATGCTAGTTCTATGAACCATGCCCATCTAGCTGCCACTCTGAGTCGATGACTTCTGACTGTTGTACTAGTCTTGCCCCCTCCATTAAGTTCTCTCCCCCCCCTTTCTATCTTTCATCTAACCTTGCACTTCATTGCCTTCTCATATGAATGTTCATTGCTCTAAGACAAGGGTGGCTTCCTTCGACCGACTTGCCTTACAAATTAACCATAGAAGTGTTGTGCAAAAAAAAAAGAGGATTATAGGTCAAGGGAGGCGATTCCAAACCAGCTCAAGCAGTTGGGGGCTTTCTTTGTGATCTAAGATTGTGTCCATGCGAGCCAGCCCAAGTAAGTCCCGAACCCACCTAAAATTCCTCTATCATCAGTTGGTATACCTACGATTGCTCTCGAGCAAAGTTCTGAGAGAGTGATCTCAAATCCAGGGTTCACCAGAGACTCGAGAGCCGTGCTGCCAGATCACCTAGATTCGGAGGGCGAGATCGAGGCTCCTAACAAGCTTGGTGACTCCACTGGGGACTTACTACCCCTTAGTTGGTTCGCGCTTGTTTGATAAGTTTCCTTCTTTACTTTCTGCATCAATTTCTATGGCTCCTGAGTTGTTCAAACCATTCATCCGGGTCGGGGACTTCCTTATCCCTACACTCGTGGCTGTCTCTGAGAAGTAAGCCACTCAAGCCTCCTTCCCTACTCTCCTTCTGAGTTAGGACTCACGGTCTGGCTCCCAGGTTCTCACTTGGATCGGTGTGAAAGGGGACATAAAAGTCCCTACCTCCTCACTTTCTCACCTTGGTAGACACTCCACCAAGGCCCCTTTCATGGGTAGCTCTTGTGCTACTAGACACCCTACTACTGGTAAATCTTCTGCCAGTCATACTGCTGCATTATGCTGAAAGGCGAGCAAACTACTATCACTCCCAAGGTTCACCACTTCGAGTCTTCACACCTGCAGTGTCGATACACATACGTGGAGGTCTTGAGGTCCTCAGCCCTCACACACACTCAAAGGCTCGTGGTCTATCCACTCGAGCCACACCTCGGGGCAACCTTCACGTTGTTCCGGGGCTAGGCCTTCTCGGGCCAAACCCAACATGTGCCATGCATTCACTTTCCATCGCTAGGGGCAGTGCTAACTCTATGCCGCCTCGAGCACAATCCATCTTCCCTC
Organism: Amborella trichopoda; assembly: GCF_054954075.1. NCBI lineage: Eukaryota > Viridiplantae > Streptophyta > Magnoliopsida > Amborellales > Amborellaceae > Amborella > Amborella trichopoda. The sequence goes on from NC_142340.1 coordinate 20,249,219, forward strand.
CCAGCACACACAGTTTCACCTTGTGAAGGACAAGCTCCCGCCTCATCCCCCACAAACACAAGCTCATGGGTCCCGGCCTCCTCAGGCTGATCCCATTAACCGAGCCCAGGCTGACCCCTAAGTCACCCGGACGACTAACCTTAAAGGTGCACACGCTCCATCTTTGCAGGTCTCTCCCGGAGCAAGAATTTACAGAGTCACGAGCTTGACCTTCTTTCCTCTGCCGCTCTCCCGACACTAGACAAGCACCTCGAGCCTTGCTACTCAAATGTCTTCCCTAAGAGTACCATCTTGAGCCAACCCAGGGTCAGCCGAATTCCATGGCCGCACAAAAGCATTCAGGGCAACGGCTTGATGGCAGACAAAGGTCTCCAGACTCCAAAGCAAGAAGCCAAGCTGCCTTCTATCCTTAGGCCTCACTCCCTGCTCCAACTCATAGACATGGCCCTCGCCTGTTCGAAGAAAATGGGGCAGTCTAGGTCTTAGGCTTGTTTTTGGAATGAGGTCCACAGTTACTTCAGGATCAAGCGAAAAAGAGGCCTGCAGATCCTAACCACGGAAGCCTCCACAACAGTCGAGGTCACCACCGCTGACAACCTCCTACCTTATAATCCCTTTTTCCCTCTTCAAACTCTGGAACCTGAGCAAGACCAGGAGTATTATTCGGTAATCACCACCCCAAAGCCACGGTCCTAAGACCATCTAGAGCCGATCCTCATAAGATCGGCATACGAGGCTCGAGTTTAATCAAGGAAAGCTGAGCCCCTCCAGATTGACTTGCCACGCATTACTCGCTAACCTCGACTGTCAGCTGCATCACCCGACTCGGACCCTCTAGAGGATCAAGGACCCAAACAACCTTCAGGAGGAAAGAATAAACAAGTTGGAGGAAATGATGTATGCCATCTTCGAAAAAATGGAGCGCCTAGTGGCCACCAGGTTCCCTTCTTCGAGAATATCCTTCAGGGTGTAGCAATCATCTGTGGGATGATTGATCCTTAATGGTAGGCACAATAATTTGCCTGAGTGTCAAGGCCAGGTTGCTTAGAGAATTTAGTTTCTGAAAGCTGGATCATATTTTGTTCCAATAATAACCAGAATAGCATAGGGACCCATTCCTTCTCGAAGGGGTAGAAATTGTTCCTATGCCTGGTGAAATATTCACCCCTATCAAGGTTGGCTGGTGGGGGTATCTGATTGTACGACTGTTGTTGCCTTCCAGCCTCAGATGCTACCTTTATCGTTCTCACCCCTTTAGAGAGGTCCAAAGTTTGGGAGGGAGCCTTCTTTGAATCAGCGACCATGACAGCTGCACTGATTACCCCTTTCTGTTGGCTTCCCCGTTTGTTATTCCGAGAGTTACCATTGCCCTGATTGTTTGCTGAACTTGTAGGTGGTTGTCGTGTCGCACCATGGTGGTGTGATAGACTTTCTATGTGGACTAATTTAGAGATCAACTATGACATGGAAGTTGGATTAGAGGCCTCAACATGTAGAGCGATCTCGAGTCGCGTGTTCTGCAAGCAAGTTTGGATTGCTTCCTTCTCAATCATATGATTAGGATGGCGGTAAGCCAAGTTTCTCCATCTTGATATGAACTAATCTACAGGTTCATCGAGGTCTTGAGTTCTGGTGAGAAGTTCGATGGTTTTAACCTCTCTCTCAATCTCATAGCAGCATTGATAAAATAATTTTTCTATCTCCTCTCACGTATGCATCAAGTTTGGAGAAAGCCGGGCATACCAATGAAATGCTAGGCCATCGAGGATCTCAACGAACTGTCGGAGAAGAAATCTCCCGTCGACCGCTGTTTCTCGACATGCTGCCTAGAAGTGGGCAATATGCTGGTTTAGGGATGTGGTTCTATTGAATAAAGGAAACTTCCCTTTCTTAGGTCCCGTTTGGATCCCGTTTGGAAGTGGCCAGCATGCCAAGACTGTACTCTACTCTTGTATGTTGATCGCATTTGGATCTGCTCTAGACGGTCTTGGGATCGTGGCTGCTGAGCAGCTGGGTCTTTTTCTACGACAGTAACACAACACAGGGCTCATGATTTGGGTGCTGGAACGAGGCGTGCTGCTACTGAATTTTCTGTAACTTATGTCACGGATCAACGACTTTCATTGCATTTTTCTCTCTGCTCAAGCGTTGTCTTAGGGCTTTCCACATATCGAAATAAAACGAACACGCTTACCAAATTTTGGAGCAGTCCGATTCGAACGAGTGAGATATAGGACTTGAAAGTGACTACCCATGACTGTAAAAACAGCTACCTTTAATGGTGTTTTGGTGTAGTGAGGCCACACGGGAATAGTATGCGACATACCCCTTTTTAGTCTTTTACCCATAACTTTGTTATGGAGTGCCCGATTAATCTAAAACTTGACTCATAGAGGTTTTCGACCATGCCAGATCTAATGTCTATGGTCCCACAACTGTTTAACTCACCAAAAGTAAGGTTCTAGTTGCTTGGTCCTTTTCAAGGCGCTAGAGATCAATTTCACTGAAATTGTTTCTTTGTGTTGACTACCTTAGACATGTCTGATTGTGATGAAACTATGCAGGTGTTCTTTTGAAGTGTCGATGAAAATCTTGACTAATTCTGGGGCTATTCTGAGACTTTCTAGAATTTCAACTATTTTGTAGGATTTATTGACCTACTTCTTACTTATTTCAACTCAGTGACCAAGGTGCTAAACAGTACGTTCAAACACCATGGTTCAAACTATATGACGGTAAATTGTAGCAGAGGTCTAGTTTCACGACCCTAAACTGCACAGTCACGGTCTGTGCTGCATGACCCTAAACTGCACAACCTCTGTCCGTGTTGCACGACCCTAAACTGTACAACCTCGGTCTGTGCTACACGACCCTAAATTGCACAGCCTCGGTCTATGCTACACAACCCTAAACTGCACAGCCTCGATCTATGCTACACAACCTTCAACTGCACAGCCTCGGTCCGTGCTGCACGACCCTAAACTACATAGCCTTGGTTCGTGTTGCAGGACCCTAAACTGCATAGGCTTGGTCCATGCTGCCTGACTCTAAACTGCACAGCCTTGGTCTGTGCTGCACGCCCCTAAACTGCACAGCCTCGATCGGTGCTGCACCATTCTAAACAGCACAGCCTTGGTCTGTGTTGCACGATCCTAAACTGCCCAACTTCAGTCTATGTTGCATGGCCCTAAATTATACTGCCTCGGTCTGTAGTGCACGACCCTGAACTGCACAGCCTTGGTCTGTGCTGCACGACCCTAAACTGCATAGCCTCGATATATGCTGCACGACCCTACACTGCACAGCCTCGATTCGTGTTGCACGACCCTAAACTGCACAGCCTCAGTCCGTGCCGCATGACCCTAAACTGTTTTGCACAGGTGTCAGAGGTATGACCTTTAAAAGTTACTCCACATACGTGGACACACCTTTACGTGCACTTTCACGCATGCCTTCCCTAACTTATCTATTAGTGTGTGCCTGCCACCTTCATTACCTCCTCAGTGTGTCCATTCATTTCATCACCATACCTCGTTCCTCAGTGAGTCTCACTCGTGCTCAATAAACTGCGAACCATCCCGCCATCCATACACGTTGTAAGTTAGTCGGTCACCATCGTCCACTCACATTTCGTACATCATCCATCTTTCATAGGTAGCCTAATGTCATTTCCCCAAGTGAGTCAAGCCACCACCATACTCACTCCATGACCTCCACAGACTGCCATTCATCACCACCATGGTCAAGTTATATGACCTTAAACCATACTGCACATCTTGGATGCATGAAGTTAAACTATTTCGCACAGGTCCCGAAGGAACGACCTTAAACATGCCTCCACAAAAAAAAAAATGATGAAATAAAGGGCATGGTGTACACCTTAACAAGGGAACCCTAGAAATAAAAATGGCAGATGTGCATGGTCAAGAAACCATGAGTAAAAGAGTTACGTTAATAAAAACCGGACATGGTGAAAACCCGAAAGGGCATCGTGAGTAAAAATGGATGAAAATGGGTATAAGAGCCTCAAAATAAAAAGAAGTTGGTAAAAACCGTCTCTACTGCGCCACTTCCCAAGTTCAAGGGAAAATCCACAAAGGACGCTTGAACCAATAAACAGGTTGATGCAACACTCACCTAAACAAGCGGCTTCAGCCCTCACTCAAAAAAAAAAGAAAATCGTTGTTAACATAATGGTAGGAATCCAAAAATATGAGCTTCGAGGAAAAGATTTCAATAGCCTAAGTCCAGTTGCAAAAGGACTCAAAAGGCAGAAGACTCGTCAAGGCGGCAGGACAAGTTTCATAAGGAAGAACATTATTCCCACGAGGTCACAAACAAACTCTAGAACCAAACACTACAAAGGCAAGAAACTGACAAAGCTCGCCTAGCTGGCAGGCCCAAACCTTTGAGATCGACTAATAAAACTACCCCAAACTTGACCCGGTAGACGAGACCTACAGTGGTACGCTGATCATCAAAAGTAAACTTGGTGCAGCAGAAAACAACGTCGACCAAAAGCAAACAAATGAACCATGACCAAATGGGAACAATGCCCTTTGACATGTCACTCAATTGCCAAACCGGCCTAATTCTAATTGACGAGGTCTGTACAAAATCCTCTACCTCAGAATTACAAACAGTCCACACGAGGGTGAGGACTTCAACAAGATCCCTCAAAAAAACATCTTCCCCCCTTAAATTCTCCACGGACGGACCCGCGAACATTCGACGCGGCAAGCTATTTGAATGTATTTTTCAGCACCTTGGTCCCTAATAGAAAGCTGGTCAATAAAGCGTTCAAAATAGTGGAATTTCTCAACAGTCTCATAATGGCCCTAGAATTGGTCAAGATCTTCATCAGTGCTCCAGAAGACCACCTGCCAAGTTTCATCGCGATCGAAAATGTTTAAGACAGTGAACACAAAGAAATAATTTTAGTGAAATGGGTCTTTAATACCCTTAAATGGATTTTGTAACTAGATTCATACTTTTGGCATGTCAAACAATTGTGGGAGCACCGCCATTAGATCTGACATGATCGAAAACCTCTCTATTGGTCAAGTTTCAGCTTAATATGGCACTCCAAGACAAAGTTATGGGTGAAATACAAAAAAGGGGTAGGCTGCGCACTACTCTCGTGTGGCGTCACCGCATCAAAACATCAGTAAAGGTTGTTGTTTTTACAGGCACAGGCAGTCATGTTCGGGGCCTATACTCACTCGTTCCAAGTCGGATCGCTCTTAAATTTGGTGAGCGTGTTCGTTCATCAGGATGAGAAGTTCAATATGTAGTACGCCCTGTGATAATGCCCGAGCAGAGAGGAAAATGCAATGAAAATCACTGATCCATGAAGGAAATTACAGAAACTTCAACAGCAACATGCCTTGTTCGAGCAGCCAGATCACAACACTTGCATACCCGATCAGTACAAAACCAATTGTATTATGTGCGTGAAGTCTGAGGCTATCTCTGGTAGGAAACTCCCATACGATGAGTGGTGGGATTTCACACACAAGGCATCAAAGCTGCTATAAATTTCGGTCGCCGGATTTTAAGATTCTGATAAAAAACTCAGGATGATAAAATATTCATCCAGACATGAAATCAAACTGCGTTTGTTACAACGTGATCGTGATGACATGCTCATTGTGATTTAGTAAAGAAGTCACAAAGAAACACCAAGGAACGAGCACACAATAGATCCGAAGTTTTCATCCAAAATTCAAGTCTCATGATCATGGCTCAAAAACATGACTCATGGCTCAAAAAATGATCGTCATGCCGAGCCTTATAAGAAAACAAATAATCTTTCTATCAAACGGGCATCAAAAAGACCCCGGTTCAGCCATGGAAGAACATGTCAGTTCTCGGGCAGGAGCAGGGACTGTTTTGGAATTTCATACATGTTAGGCAGAGGCAAAACAGTCATTTTATACCCAATTTTAGAATTTCTTTACATTTAATAAATAGTAATTATCTTCAATTCAAGGTAGTTTTTGGGCGTACACCCCTAATTTAGCCCAATTCTATATAAACAAGCAATGCCTCACTGTATAAAGACGCATTCATTCTTCTTGGATCGATCAATAAAATTCTAAATTTTGCTTAAGCTAGAGGGTACTTCTTGGAGAGAGAGAGGAGAGAGAAGAAAAGGACCAATACCCTTCGAGCAGGTAACTCTCTCTTCTCCCCTCTCTCTCATTTCTATCTCTTTCTCTCTCTTCCCTCCCCTCTTTCTCATCTCTATCTCTTTCTCTTTCCTCCCCTCTTTCTCGTCTCCATCTCTATCTCTCTTCTTCTCGTCTCTATCCCTTTCTATCTCCTTCCCTCTTTCTCATCTTTATCTCTTTCTCTCCCTTCTTTCTCAGCTCTAGCTCTCTCTCTTCTTCTCGTATCTCTTTCTCTCTTCTTCTTCTCATCTCTATCTTCCTTCATTCTTCATGTAATATAGTCAGCGAAGCCTAGTGTCGGCTAGATTTCTCTCTCCTTCTCTTTTGTTGCAGTCGTCGAAGCCTAGCACTGGCTGGATTTCTCTCTCTCCTTCTCTTTATTGCAGTCAACCAAGCCTAGCACCGATTGGATTTCTCTCTCTCCTTCTCTTCTTTTGTGGTGGGTGAAGCCTAACGCCAACTGGATTTCTCTCTCTCCTCTTCTGTTATAGTCCGTGAAGCCTAGCGTCGACTGGATTTCACTTTCCTTTTTTATCACAGACGGCGAAGCTTAGCATCAGCTCGAATTTTCTGTCTCTCTCTTTTGTAACAGTTGGTGAAGCCTAGCGCCGGTTTGATTTTCCTCTCTTCCTTTTCTTCTATCACAATCGGTGCAAGTCTAGTGTCGATTGGGTTTCTCTCTATCTTCTCTTCTATCACAATCGACGAAACCTAGTGTCGGCTCGATCTCTCTCTCTTGCTTCTCTTCCATCACAACTGGCACAAGCTTAGCACCGGTTGGGCCTCTCCCTTTCTTCTCTTTTGGCACAGTCGACGGAGCCTAGCGCCGACTGTGTCTTCTCTCTTTTCTCCTCTATATAACACAGTCGGTGAAGCTTAGCGTTGATTATGTTTTCTCTCTCTTCCTTTTAACACAGTTGGCAATGCGTAGCGCGGACTGTGTCTTCCTTCCCTCTCTCTCTTTTATTCTCTCACCTTTCTTACTCTTCTCTTCCTTTCTTCCCCCTCCTTCCTTCTGTTCCCTTCTTCTCTTATTTTCTTTCTTATTTTTTCCTTGTAACAATCATTTTGTTATTCTTTCATTCGACTAAGAGGGATTGAGGTTAGCCTCTCATGGTAGTCTTGTCGTCTAGCTGTAATGTTGTTGTGTCAGGATTACTTCGCCCGCTTTATTGCCATGACAGACTAACCGTTGTGCCCAGCTAGTCGGTACTAGTAATCACGTCTAATAGTAATCCTAAGTCGGTCTTAGTTATCGAGCCCATTTTGCTATCACGTCAGATCAATTATTCACCAGCTTAGTCACCGCTCTGATCCTCCCACTCAGTCGAATTCTTCTCTCCCTCGTCTTTCTTCTCTTAGTTTTCTCTTCTTCTTTTTGAATGTGCATGCTTGTGTCTGACCCACCTGTCTTATAACCTTTGTCATATGTGTGTGATTACAGAAAACATAAGAATACAAGCCAAGGGAGGTGATTCCGAACCAGTTTTATTACTGGGGGGCTTTCTTTACGATCTAAGAGGGCACCCACACGAGCCAGCCTGAGTAAGTCCCGAACCCACCTTAAATTCCTCTCTCACCGGTTGGTAACACCTGCCCTCGTTCTCGAATGAGGTTACTAAGAAAACGATCTCAAAAACGTCTCGGGTCTTCTCTTGAAACCCGAGACAAGTGCCGCCCCATCCTTAAAGGATCCACAGGGCGAGATAGAGGCACCTAACCAAGTACCAATACCAATTAGCTAGACACAATGGCTATTCTATCGTGGTGATAAAGTGGGAACAGTAACTCTGATCGGCACAACGACATTACGGCTAAACGACAGGACTACAATGGAAGGCTAATCTCGCCCCTCTTAATCAAAAGAAAGAAATAGAGTTCAGAGAGAGAGAGAAAAGAAGAAGGACAAGAGAAGAAAAAAATAATAGAAAGAAGGGTAGAAAGAGAAGGAAAGGAGAAGAAGAGCGTGACAGAAGGTAGAGGGAAAAGAAAAGGTAAAGCCGAGCGTAAACGATAATGAGAGAAGGAGAGAAAACTTAGACGGTGTTGTGTCCCCACAGGCTGTGACGAGTAGAGAGAAGAAAGAAAAGACATAGGCGACGGTGCGCTTCCATCGACTGTGACAAAAGGACGGGGAGAGAAGACACAGGTGGTGCTGAACCTTCACCAGTTGTGTTATAAGAAGAAGAAAGGGAAGACATAGACGACGTCGGACCTTCGTCGACTGTGCTTGAAGAAGAGGAAAGAGAAGACACAGGTGGCATTAACCCTTCACCAGCTGTGGTGGAAGAAGAGGAAAGAGAAGACATAGGTGGCATTAAGCCTTCATCGGCTGTGCTGAAAGAAGTGGAAAGAGAAGACATGGCGGCGCTAAGCCTTCGCCGGCTGTGTTAGAAGAAGAAGGAAGAGAAGACATAGATGCCACTGAGCCTTGGCTGGCTATGTTAGAAGAAGACCAGAGATAGAGCACAGACGGCAATGCACTTCGTCATCTGGGACATAAGAGAGATAAGAGAATTTTGATAGAGGCCCAGCCTGCCATCGAGGTTAAGGCCCGACTCACTGTTTGTGTCTCAGAAACAAGAAGACATCACACCCTACAAGAGGTCCGCCATGGGGGAATAGACAAAAGAAACAAGAGCAAGGAAATGGAGACATGATGGACTTGAGGAGGAAGAGAAAGAAAGAGATAAAGATGAAAGCAGGAAAGAGAGAGGGAGAGACGAGAGAGAAAAGAAGAAAAAGAGAGATAGAGATGAGAGAGAAAAGAAGAGAGAAAGATGAGAGAGAAAATAAGAGATAGAGATGAGAAAGAAAAAAGGAGAGAGAAAGAGATGATAGAGAAAAGAGGAGAGAGAAAGAGAGAGATAGATATGAGAGAGAAAAGAGTAGGAGAGAGAAAATTATCTTATCGAAGGGTATCGACCCTTTTCTTCTCTCTCCTCTCTCTCTGTCCGAGACACACCCACGAACTCAAGCAAGAAGCAAAATTTTTATTGAATGTTTTTGTAGAATTGAGCTCACAAGGGGTAGATACTAAAAAAACTAGCTAAATTGATGATAATTCTAATTATTCTGAATTAAAGAAAATTAAAAAATAGGGTGCCAAATGACTGTTTTGCCCCTACCTAACAATTCATGGAATTCTTGAACAGTCCCTACTGCAGCCCTAGAACTTCATGATCTTCCATGGCTGATCCGGGGATGCTTTCATGCCTGTTTGATTGAAAGACGACGGTTTTCTTGGAGGGCTCAGCATGACAATCGATTTGATACCAACTTCAAGCCATGGATCTTGTTTTTAGGCCATGATCATGAGACTTGAAATTTGAATGAATCTTGAAAACTATGGATCAATAGTGTGCTCATTCATTGATGTTTTTCTTTGGTTTCTTCGTTGTAGTGCACTGAGCATGCCCTCACGATCACATGGCAAAAAAAGGGACGCAATTTGGAGCCCGAACAAAGATTTCACAACTTTTGGGTTTTGGCAAAAATATGGAATCCGACGGTCAGAAATTATAGTCACTTCGTCATGATCATGTGCAAAATCCAACTGTTCATTATGTACGCGGTTCAGACCAATGGTAGCCCTGGACCTTACACACACGATGAAATTGGTTTCGCGTTGATCCTATGCGCGAGTGCCATAATTTGGTCGCTCAAGCAAGGGATGTCGTTGCTGAATTTTCTACAACTTCTTCACGAATTGGTAACTTATTTCTAGCTTTACTCCCTGCTAGGGTGTCGTCGCAGGGCATGCCACATATCAAAATGCTCGTCTTGACGAGACAAACATACTCATAAAATTTGAACACAATCGAACTCAAGATGAGTGAGATATGGACCCTGAAAGTCACTGCCTGTGACTGTGAAAACAACCACCTTTAATGGTGATTTGGTGTAGAGAGGCCACACTGGAATAGTGTGCGACCTACCCCTTTTCGGTATTTTACCTATAACTTTATCATGTTGTTCCAGATTAAGCCGAAACTTGACCCATGTTGATTTTTGACTGTGTCGAATCCATTGGTTGTGGCCCCACGGCAATTTGATGAACCAAAAATATATTTCTAGTTACAAGGTCCATTTCAGGGTGCAAGAGGTTAATTTTTCTGTAATTGTTTCTGTGTCCACTACCTTAGATATGTCTTATTGCAATGAAACTTGGCAGGTGGCCTTTTGGAGTGCTTATGAAGATCTTGACCAGTTCTGGGGTAATTCTGAGACTATCAAGAATTCCACTGTATGTTAAGGCTTTATTCGCCTACTTTTTCTTTATTCCACATCAAGGACTAAGGTGTTGAAAAATGTGTTCAAACACTCATGTCATAGATCCCCTTGAGTTATCGAATCACCAACTCAGAGTCACAGAATATATTGAGGTGTTCCAACTCTAAGTTGAAGGCTATCTCCAACGCAATTATAAGGGTCTGATACTCCGCTTCATTGTGAGAACCAGCTTCGGTGAGAGAGAAGGATAGAGGAAGCACTCCTCCTTTCAGAGTTATATATGCCACTTTGGTGCCTCCACTATCAAATTGGAAGGCTCCATCAAGGTACATCTACCACTCTTGAGCAAATTCTTCACAGAAGACTTCTTCATCAGGGAAGTCACATGATAAAGGAGATTCCACTAGTACTAGATGTGCTGCGAGAAAATCAGCCAAAGATTTGCCTTTGATGTCCTTTTGTGGACATATGTGATGTTGAATTCCATCAGCAATAATGCCCACTTTTCAAGACGTCCTGATAAGCATGGGTGTGTCATGAGAAACTTTATAAGATATGCTTTTGATATAAGCTTTACTTCTAGACTGAGCAAGTAATGGCGGAGCTTTTGTACAGTGATGCTTAAGGCCAAGCACATTTTCTCGATAGGGGGATAATTCTTCTCAGCCGCTTACATCGTGCGGCTGAGATAATATAGAGCTGTCTCCTTCCCTTCATCATTGTTTTACACTAGTAGTTCCTCGAGTGACTCACTAAGGGTGGTAACATATAGGATGAGAGGTCTTCCCAATACTAGTGTAGAAAGTAATGGAGGATTGAGTAAATACTACTTGATATCATCAAGCGTCGCCTGACATGCTTCATCTCATATGAATGGGGTATCCTTCTTTAACAGGTGCGTAAAAGTCCTACAACAACCTGAGAGATTTGAAATGAACCTCCGAATGTAAGCCAACTTCCACTTGAGAGATCGCAATTCATGCAATGTCATTAGTGGCGACATTTCGTGGATTGCCTTGAGCTTAACTGGCTCAATTTCGAGCCCTCGGTGTCTAACAATGAATCCCAAGAATTTTCCTGAATGCACACAGAAAGCACATTTTAGCGAGTTCAACTTGAGCTGATGGAGGTGTAACAGCTTGAACTCCTTTTCCAAATCTCACATATGAGCATCTTTCCTTTCAGACTTCACTATCAAGTCGTCAAAATAACATTCCATCTCCTTGTGCGTCATGTCTTTAAAAATAGTTGTCATTGCACTCTGATATATAGCACCAGCATTCTTCAACCCGAAAGGCATCATCGTGCAGCAAAATACCCCTTTGGATAAAAAACGTGGTCGCTTCCTCATCTTTTGGTGCCATCCGTATTTGATTGTACCCAGAGTATCCATCCAGGAGAAGATCTGGTAGTGAGCTATGGAGTCAATGAGAATTTCTGTATATGAGAACGGAAAGTCATCCTTCAGGCAAGCGGCATTCAAGTCACGAAAGTCAATGTAGACTCTAATTTTTCCATTTTTCTTCTATACCGAAACAACATTTGCCAGCCACTTTGGATACTTGACTGTACGAATGACGCCTGCTTGCATGAGCTTGCTCACCTCAGCATCAACTTGCATTTCGAGATTAGGACTGAACCTCCTTCATTTCTTCTTGACAGGCTTAGCAGATGGATTGATGCCTAGACAGTGGACTATGACTTGAGGATCCAAACCAAGCATTTCATGATAATGTCAAGCAAATATGTCCCGGTTTGCTTGCAAGAAGGCAATAAAATTTTCTTTCTCCTTTGGAGACATATTTTCCAAAATGAAACTAGGTCTTGGGTCTGCCTCATCCCCTAGATTTATCTCCTCGAGTTCATTAGTTGTGGCTGGTCCGCCTTCTTCCCATTCTTCTGGGCCCTCCTACAACTCTTCATCATTGGCCTCAAAGGTCCTCTCATTAACTTCTAATGAAGACCCCCATACTCCTGACATTTCTTGTTTTATCCAGGCTATGCTATGGAACATGATTCTTGCATCCTCATCTTTCATGCCAATGAAAGGATCAACTTCAAGTAGAGCTGATGTATCCAGTTGAGAGAATTCACTCTGAGGTACCTGAGATGATTGTGACTCAGTGATTGGGCAAACAACCTCACGAGGTCCTTCTCGATATTTTTTGGGAAACTTCAGGAATTCTAGCTTTTGAGGTGGAGGTTGTAGCATTTTTCTTGATCTCCAGCTCATTTTCCCCTTGCTGAGTGATGCTTCCGAGATCTGCACCATGTGACAGACTTCTTGAGAATAAGCTCTTTCCCCTTAATTCCTTCAGCCTCTACTTGAAGTTAGTCTCAAGAGGCTACTGGGGTTTCTTCCGCTTTGACCTCTTGTGCTTCCTTGTGGAAGAAGATGGGTCTGACTTGGCTTGGCCTCTAGTGCTTCCTTGTGGAAGAAGATGGGTCTCAAGAGGCTACTGGGGTTTCTTCAGCAACAGTCATGAATCCAGCCGCTTGGTTTAGTGTCCTTCTCAGGCATCTTCTGTGTGTCTTGCTTATATTGGTACCTTAAAGTTCTCTGTCAAGAGCCTCGAAGTCTTGACATTTCAAGATTGTATCTACAAGAGACATAGAAGAAGAAGGAGAAGAAGAGGAAGGGTTAGAAGGTGAGGGACTTTTAAGGTCATTCCCCTCATCAGATCAATCTGAGTAGCCTTTTACGTCATCACCAAAGTTGGACGTGTACGAAAGGTCTTTTGTGTCTTCCTCCAACTTAGACCGTTGGGGGGTGTTTTTAATGTCATCACCCTCATTGGACGTGCCCCGAGTAATAGATGGCCCGAGGGTGTCCTCTTGCTGAGATGAGAAAATAAGATCAATAGAGTCAGGGATGAAGTCTTTTAAAGTTAGCAACAGGGGAAGGGGCTAGAGAAATTCTTGCTCGACTGGTGGTTGAGTAGCCTTGTCCCTTCGTCGAGCAGGCCTTAGAGCTTGTCTCCTCCTAGTTGCCTTTGAAGGTACTTTATTCGTCCTACTAGGTTTGTGAACAGCCCTAGCTTAACGAATAACCTCTTGCTTTAAAGAGTTGAGTTTGCTTCGCCCGTGATAAACTCTCCATGGTGGGGAAGTTGAGGGTTCAACGGGATCAGAGGCATCCTTATGGGAATCTTGCATTGAAACACCCTCCTGAATGGGAGTATTAGCTTGTGGGTGTTCAACGTAAGCAATATGACGTTTCTGGGCTTTTTCTCCAACTACGGCTTCGAACCCATAGCATTCATTCTGCTCATGCCCCATATCTGTTAGTACGGGCACCAGTGATTCTTAGTTCCCTAAACAAGGCTCTTGGGCTGCCTCGTTGGCTTTGGTGTAAAGAGTCCTTATTGGATTGTCATACGAAACCATGCCTGAAAGAGATCTGATGGCAGGTCACCAGGAGGATGTGGGCCTTCATCTTTCTCCAATACCATCACTGCATGGGAGGCTTCAACTGCCTCGAATGCTTCCTCAACTCTAGCTTGATTTGACCCTACTGGATCGGAGCCTCAATGATATCTTTACGTGTGTAGCATTCTTTTGAAGAGTGGTTTACCCTCCGATGATAAGCACAGTATCTTGCATGGGTATTGAGACCAGCTTGATCAAACACTTGATCTTAGGCAGCTCAATCATACTTTGCTCCAGCAACAGTCAGAGCAGTGCGGGAACCCATTCTTTTATGAAGGGATAGACCTTATTCTGATGCCTGGCCCAATAGTCATCTCGATTAAGTTTTGTAAGTGGGGTACCCGATTATATGACTGTTGTTGTTTGCCTCCCTGTGGTGCTATTTGTGTCTTTGTTGTGTCTACCCCTTTAGAGATGTCTAAAGTTTGAGAGGGAGCCTTAGATCACTGATAGTAACTACCGCACTAATTACCCCTTTTTGTTTGTTGCCTCGGGCGGTGATCGAGAATTACCATTACCCCGGTTGTTTTCTGAGGTCGAAGACTGTTTGTGTGACTCGTTATGTTGGTGTGATAAACACTCTATGCGAACTGACTTAGAGATCAACTCTGACATGGAGGTAGGATTGGAGGCTTCAAAATGTAGAGCAATCTCAGGTCACATGTTTCACACACAGGTCTGGACCGCTTCCTTCTCAGGCATGGGATTTGGATGGCGAGCAGGTTCATCTAGTTCTTGGGTCAAGGTGAGACCCTCGATGGTTTGGACTTCGCTTTCAACCTCATAGAAGCGCTTGTGGCACAGTTTCTCCATTTCCTCCCAATTGTGTATTGAATTTGGGAGAGGCGGGGGATACTACTGAAAGGCTGGGCCATCAAGAGTCTCAACAAACTGATGGAGGAGGAGTCTCCCATCTACCGCTGTCTCTCAACATGCCACCTAGAAATGCACGATATGTTATTGCGGGGATGTTGTACCATTGATCAGGGGAAGGTTTCCCTTTTTGTAGTCTGAGGGAAACAGAACCTCATCAATGTATGAGGGGTACAATTTTTTAAAGAGAGTTGTACTTTGCATCCTTGAGATCTGTCTGTTCTTCAGACTGTGAGCTACCATAGTGTCGATGTCTTTCTGTTAGACGGGCTGAGGAACAGAATTGTCTTGTGAAGCAGGAGGAGGAGGCTTCCTTAGAGCAGCATCATTCGAGTAGTGGGATTCGGCCTCATGGTTAGCCGTGTGTCGCATGATTTCCATGCGGTCAATCTTCTCCATCTTTGAGCGCACCATGTCTTCGAACTTGCTCATGCGCTAGGTTCGTTTATAACCATAAAGATGACCGTTTCTTCAAGGAGGTCAGCTTCTGGTGCAGTTATAGGCTTCTCAGTCTGACGGGTCATGCGCGGTAGATCGGTCAGCAAGGGCTCAACATGTCCCTGTTGGAAGGTATTTTTTATCAGTATGGGGCCCCTGCTCAATAAAGGCTTAGCAAATAGTGGAAATTTTGACTATCTCAAAATAGCCCCAGAACTCGCCAAGATCATCATGAGTTCTCTCAAGAGTCTCCTGCCAAGTTTTGTCACATTTTGACATTTTTAAGGTACTGTAAACTGAGAAACAGTTCTGGCAGAATCAGTCTCTAGCACCCTGAAACGGACTCCTATAAGTAGAGTTACATTTTTAGCACCTCAAATTGTTGTGAGACCACCACCATTGGTTTTGGCATAGTATAAAACCCCCAGAGGTCAAATTTCAGTCCAAACAGACATTTCAGAAAGAAATTATATGGGAAGGAGTGAAATAGGAGGAGCCGCAAGCTATTCTCGTGCGGCCACCCTGCAACACTACACCATTGAAGGGACAGTCACGAATAGTGACTTTCGACACTCATATATCACTCATCTCAAGTTGGATTGTGCTCAAATTTGGTGAGTTCGTCTTGTTAAGACGAGCGATTTGATATGTGGCATGCCTCGTGATGATATCCGAGCGCGAAGAAGCGCTAAAGAGAAGTTGTCGATCTGTGAAGGAAGTGCAGGAAATTCAACAGCATCGTGCGTCGCTCGAGTGGCCAAATCACATTGTTCACAAGCCTGATCGACGTGAGACGGATTCCATTGCGGGCATAAGGCCTCGGACCATCTCTAACTTGAACCCCGTACATGATGAACGGTCGGACTCTACACATGAAGTCGACGAATAGACTATAAATTCCATCGCCGGAATTCTTGGCCAAAATTCCAAACTAACAAAATCTTCGTTCGAGTAAGGGATCGAGCTGAGTTTGGTACCAAGCGATAATAACAGCATGCTCAGTGTTATTCAGGGAAGAAAACACAGAAAAACATCGAACAACAAGCACACTATCGATCAAATGTTTAAAGATCTACTCAAAATTCAAGTCACATGATCTTGCACTAAAAGCACGATCCATGGCTCGAAGCTGGTGTCAAATCGATCGCCATGCCAAGCCCTATAAGAACACAATCATCTTACGATCAACTGGGCATCAGAACGACCCTGGATTAGTCATGTAAGATCACGTAAGTTCTAGGGTATCATAGGGACTGTTCTAGAATTCCACTAATTGTTAAGAACGGGCAAATCAGTCATTTTGTACCCTATTTTCTAATTTCTTTGAAATCAATTTAATCTTAATTTCAAGCAATTAGGGTTAATTTTGATCATCCACCCATGTTTGGGGCACACTTCTATATATATGTACCATCATTGTATGTAAAAGAAGAAGACAAAAGAGATAGACACACACACAAGAGAGAGTTTTTACCAAGTTTCTCTTTCTTACCATTGTTGTGTCACGTTTGAGAGAGAGAGTGAAGTGAGAGAAACTTTTTACCGGTACCCCTAGGTTTGAGGTAAACCTTCTCTATCATCTTTTTCTTTTCTTCTTCTCTCTCTCTTCTCCATGCTATTCTCTCACCTCTTGGTCTGAGTTCCTCGCAGAGGACATGCACGGCAGTTGCAGTGTCATGCATGCCACTCCCTTGGTCTCACAGGTCACAAATGGTGATGGCAGCGCCATGTGCGAGTCTTTTTCCCTGTCTATTCGTCTTTGTCTTTCATCCTATGAGATTTGTAGACGGCGCTGTGCATCACTGCCCACAGACGTACCTATGACGTCTCGATGAAGACCCAGATAGAGAAGTTTGTTGCCGCCTACAGGGGTCTCCCTCTGCTGCACATCTAGCATAGAGGGCGATACCTATCGCCGCCCGCTAGAGTCTCTAGCAACACCATCACCATCCGGGAGCTTCCTCCATGTGTCTGGTGTCCATCTCCATTCTCCTTGCGTCCCACTTCTATCACCCATGTGACCTAAGAGAAACTATCGCCATATGCCTCGTCAGGACCGTCCACAAGGGATGCGCCATTTCCTTGTATTGCCAACAGCGATGCCTATTGATGTATGGATATCCTCTTCTCTTTACCGTCTAGTTCTTTTTACTTCACCCCTTTCTATTTTCACTTGACTGAGAGTAGACTTAACCTAGCACCGACGCGCCAACCTCAGTTACGAGTAGTATTGCCGTCGTGCAGATCCTGTGAACCATGTCCATCTTGTTACCACTCGGAATCGGTAAATTCTGGCTGTCATGCTAGTCTCGCCCCTCCGTCAAGCTCTCTTCTCCTTTCTATCTTTCATCGAACCTAGCACTTCATCGCCTTCTCATATGAAGGTGCATTACCGTAAGACACGGGTGGGTCCCTTTGACCCACCTTTCTTACAAATTAACCATATAAGTATTGTGTAGAAAAACAAGAGGATTACATGTCAAGGGAGGCAATTCCAAACCAAATCAAGCAACTGGGAGGTTTCTTCTTGATCAAAGCGGGTGCTCACGCGAGCTAGCCCGAGTAAGTCCCGAACCCACTTAAAATTCCTCTCTCAATGCTTGGTACACCTGGCCTTGACCTCGAGTAAGGTTTCGAGAAAGCGATCACAAATCTCGGGTACACCAGAAACCCGAGGTATGTGTCCCTAGATAACCTAGATCTGGAGGGTGAGATCGAGGCACCTAACCAGCTTGTTGACTCCACTAGGGACTTACTACCCCTTAGTCAATTCGCTCTTGCTTGACTAGTTTCCTTCTTTACTTTCTGCACCTATTTCTATAGCACTTGGGTTGTTCAACCCATTCATCCGGATCGGGGATGTCCTTATCCCTACACTCGTGGCTCTCCCAGGGAAGCGAGCCGCTCAAGCCTCCTTCCCTACTCTTCTTTTGAGTCAGGACTCACGGTCTTGATCCCAGGTTCTCACCTGGATTGGTGCAAAAGGGGACTCAAAGGTCCTTGCCTCCCTGCTTTCTCACCCTGGTGGACTCTCCACCAAGGCCCCTTGCATGGGGAGCACTTCTGCTGCTACACACCCTACTATTGGCAAATCTCATGCCAGTCATACTGCTGAGGTATGTCAAAACGCTGCCCTGTCCATCCCTGCAAAAGGTAAACAAATTGTCGTCGCACCTGAGGTTTGCCACAGGGCAATCCCCTGTACTCCTTTACCACTCCGAGCCTCCATACTTGGAGGGTCTGTACAAAAGGCCGGAGGTCCTGAGGTCTTCACCCCTAGCACACACTCAAAGGCTTGTGGTCAATCCACTCGAGCCACACCTCAGGGCAACCCTCAGGTTGCCTTAAGATCGCACTCTGGGCTAGGCCTTCTTGGGCAAACCTTATATGCGCCATCCATTCGGTTTCCATAGCTCAAGGCAGCGCTAACTCTATGCCACCTCGAGCACAGGAGGGTCGACCACTCCGTCTTGCCTCCCGACGCACACAACTTCACCTTGTGAGAGACGAGCTCCCGCCTCGTCCCTCACAAACCTAAGCTTGTGGGTCTCGATCTCCTCTGGTCAAACCCACTGACTGGGCCCGGGCTGACCCCCAAGTCACCCAGACGGGTAATCCCAAAGGTGCACACGCACCTTCTTTGCAGGTCCCTCTCGGATCCAGACTCAGGCGGAGTCACAAGCTGGCCCTTCTTTTCTCTATCGCTCTCCTGATATCGGGTAAACACCTTCAGCCCTGGTACTCAAAGGTCTTCCCTAAGAGTACCATCTTGAGCCTGCCTCGGGACAGTCGAACACTTGGGCCTCACAAAGGAATTCGGGGCAATTGATTGATGTCAGACAGAGGCCTCTAGCCTCCAACACAAGAACCCAAGATGTCCTCCATCCTTGGGCCCCACTCCCTGCTCCAACTCATAGACATGGCCCTCACATGATCGAAGCAAACAGGGCCGTCCGAGTCCTAAGCTTGGTTCTGGAATGAGGTCCACAGCCATCTCAGGATTACGCAGGAGAGGGGCTCCAGATCCTAACAAGGGAAGACTCCAAGACAGTTGAGATCACCACCCCTGAAGACCTCCTGCCTTGTAATTGCTTCTTCCCTCTTCAAACTTCGAAGCCTGAGCAAGTTCAGGAGTACTGTTTGGTGATCACCACCACTGAAGACCTCCTGCCTCGCAATCCCTTCTTCCGTCTTCAAACTCTGAAGCTTGAGCATGTCTGGGAGTACTGTTCGGTGATCACCACTCAGAAGACACGGTCCCAAGACTGTCAAGAACCGGTCCTCACGAGATTGGCATATAAAGCCTGAGTCCAGTAGGGGCAAGCTGGTCCCCTCCAGACTGACTTGCCACGTGCGAATCGCCAGCCTCAGCAGTCCGCTACATCACCTGACTCTGACCTCCTAGAAGAAACGGTCAGTGTCATGGTGATCAATGACCTGAACGACGCTTAGGAGGAGCGGATGAATAAGTTCGAGGAAATGATGCAAGCCATCCTAGGAAAGGTGGTGCGCCTAGAGGCCTCCAGGTCCCCTTCTTCGTCGAATTCCCCGACTGGTGAGGACACAGCTCCTAGGCAAACTCCCCCACCAGTCACTCAAGATAGCTCCCATTTTCATGGGATCTCCCAAATTGACATACATACCATGGTTGCCCACAGCCTCAAAAACAAGGTCACAGGCATGCATGAGACGC
This sequence comes from Amborella trichopoda, assembly GCF_054954075.1. NCBI lineage: Eukaryota > Viridiplantae > Streptophyta > Magnoliopsida > Amborellales > Amborellaceae > Amborella > Amborella trichopoda. The sequence goes on from NC_142340.1 coordinate 20,269,058, forward strand.
CACTCTACCAACCGTTGTATCCTTCGTACATTGACTAGGTGTCATTTCCCCCAAACTACCAAAAAGGGAAACTCACCTTATTCAATTGTACCACGTCTCCTCCCCAAAATGCGGCCCACTTTTAAGCAGCCTATCTAGAGACGACAACTGACGGATGTCTCCTCCTCCGCCTCTTCGTCGAGACTATCAAAGGACCAACCTTCCAGTGCTATGCTCAGCTGCTGCCAAACTCGGTGCAGACTTGGTAAGAAATGGAGCAGTTGTTCTACTAATGCTTCTACGAGGTCCAACGAAACGTGGAAACCCTCGAGCTCCTCACCTTCATGCAGGACCCTGGTGATCTAGTTGACAAATTCATTACTCGATGGAGAGAGTTGGCGACATTTCACATCACTCCCATTATAGAAAAGGAAGCAGTTCAGACTTGCATACGGAACATGCTTCCCGAGATCACTCTACATGTCGAGGCATCCAATCCACCCTCCATGTCGGAGCTCATCTCTAAGGAAGCTTGTATTGAGGGATTGTTCAAGCACCATGGCAGCTCTCGTCAACCCTCCGGTTCGAACTCTCACTCTAACAGTCGGGGCAGTCAGAAGGCAATGATCAGCACAGCCGTCACCATGAATGACACTAAGAGCGAGACTCCTCAAACTCTAGACCTCTCTAAGGCATAGATGCCTGAGATCAGGGGCAAGTAGCAGTCTTATAATGCGGTCCCGCCTCTTAAAACCAATAAGTGGAATGACTACTTGACCAAGCACCAGAATAAGGTTTACCCCCTTTGACAAAGAGTGGACCTCTGCACTGCTCCAACTGCTGTTAGAACAAAACATGATCCAACAGGCAGAGGTCACCATTGTAGAGCCTCCGAGGTAGGAGACAAATGAGAAGTACTGTGCCTATCACAGGAGAGTAGTCCACCCCAGTCACGACTACTATAAGCTCAACGACACTATCGAATCCCATATCAACAAGGGTCAGATAAAGCTTGAAGAGTTGAAAAAGGCATTCAGGGCAGCTGAGGCATCTCACATAGTCACGATCCAGGAAGACGATGGGGCACCCACTATCCTTCGTGCATTTTTCTCCATAATGCTCGAAGAAGGAATCATCACCCCAAAGCTGATAAAGCAGTCTAAGTTCTTGCCTTCAGGGGCTGAGAACCTCTGGTGCGTGTACCATCAGAAACGAGGCCATGACATCAGCGAGTGCACTGACTTCGATAAACTTTTGGCAGAAAAGATGCAGTAGTGCTAGGAAGTTCAAGGCGACCCTTCAAGACACCCTCAGGTCCCTCTTCAGCCTGTGCAAAAAGACCCTGTGATGCAAGCCTAGCAAAATACTGAGCAAGACCCTCTGGAGGCCCTCTTTGAGGCAATGCTCCAATAGGGCCTCGTCACCCCCAAGTCAGCTAGACGGCCTAAGCGTCTTGCCCAAACCACGAAAAAACTTTGGTGCCCTATCACCAATTGTGGGGTCATGAACTCAAGGAGTGCACTGGGTTCGAGGCCATAGTCACTATAAAAAGTCCAGTAAGGCCACATCGTCTGTGCGGTTCTCTCAAAACACGTCTAAGCCCTCGCTACCGTTCAAGTGGAAGCCTCGCTACAAGCCCCTCATGAGCATGCACTAGACCTTTCAGAGCCCTGGACCACTCAGCCCTGAGAAGTCTACCATTGGCGAAGTAGGCTCAAATCCCAGAAAAGTGAGGTAGTCTATGAAGATAAGGCTCCTCATCAACCTAATAGGGTGTTCAAAACACCCCCTCAGGGATCCCGAAGGAGATGGCGAGCACCTAGGTCAGCCAGCAGATGGAATCATCCTCCTTGGCCACCAGTCGAGGAAGATTTCCTCAGGCACCTTCTTCTGCTGTCAACCTTACGGTACTTCATCCTAGGTGCAGCTCACCTCATCCTCTCATCCAATCAGGCAGATGTCCTCGAGTCATCAATATCTCAGGAGTCAGTCAAAATGGGTGACGACGTTAAAAGCACCCCACAACAGCCAAAGCCGGGGCATGACCTTAAATACCCCCTGCAAGCGTCCAATTCCGGCGACGCATAAAAAGCTGCCCCGAACATTCAAACTCTTCTTCTCCTTCCCCCTCCTCTATTTTCTCCACAGGTACCACTCGACGATGCCCAGATTTCGGCTCTCTAAACAGAGAGCTCGAAACAACCAGCCTCAGCGAGTCGTAGCAAGAGCACGTTAGAGAAATGCCAGCTCAGGCGGCTGGATTCTCGACCGTCGCCGATGCCCAAGCAGCTCGAGTTATCCTTGAGCTCTCTTTTTAAAGAAGCCTCCCAAATGGTGCAAATCTTGGTTGTACCAACTAGCACGGGGCAAATGGGTCTAAGATCGGGAAGGAAGCTACAGCCCGTGCCTCAAAAGTTCAAGGTCCTTAAATTTCCTGATCCTTTACTTTTCCCTAAGCCTAAACCTCAAACCTCTGCATCCCTAATACAAATCGTTATTATTTCCCCATCAACCCTGACCACACTAGTTGAACAAAGTCAGCTAGTGCCAGAAACCAAAACTCAACCAAAGCCTGTTCCTAAGCCTACCCTACCACCTACACCAGTGACTGGATCAGGAACACAGAAGACAAATCAGGATAAAGTAAAATACGATGTAATTGGGCACTTGAGAAAGCTTTCAGCCCTTTTAAGCATCTATGATGCCCTCCTCCTGCTTAGAGACTACCATATGGCTTTGGTCCAAGCTGTTTCTAACCCAGAGGTGAACGATACTGAAGTGGAACCTCTTGAGGTTGACCCGGCTAGCCTGACAATCTGCTTTTCTGATGATGACCTTCAGTTGGGAGGCAAATTACACAATCGTCCCCTCTTTGTGAATGGAGAACTGCACTCTTACCCTCTCAATCGCATCATGCTGGACGGAGGGTCAGCAGTTAACCTGATCCCAAGAAGGATCATCACTCGACTGGGATTAGGGTCTGATGACCTCACTTCTACCCACATCACTGTGCAAGGGTTCAACCAGTCAGGAGAAAAGCAAGCTGGCATAATGCACCTTCGTCTGAAGATCAGTGACCTCAACTATTACATGCAGTTCCATGTAATCGACATCAATACCTCTTACAACATCCTCCTTAGTCATCCTTGGCTCCATGATCAGGGGGTGGTTCTTTCAACGCTCCACCAATGTTTCAAGTACAGCCGAGATGGAAGACAACACACGGTCTATGCTGACAAAAGATCGTTTCCTGTAGCTGAGACTCACTACGTTGATGCCAAGTACTATTTCACAGACCTTCTAGCACTAGAAAAATCAAAAGATGATGAGCGAAAGTCTGTGAGAGAGACAGGACCTACATCTCATGATGACGTTGAGGATTTATGATGAATGACCATAGATATGTTAAAAGAAGAGGAAAGATAGGGCAAGATCCTCCCTATGACCCCCATCCACCCAAGCATACCTTGTCATCACCCCGAGGTCATGGTACCCTCTTCCGAAGGCGATGCTTCTCCCCTACTTCTAATTCGCCAGAAAAAAACAACAAGTCTGAAGTATCCCCTGAGCTAGAGAAAGTCCTAGAGGTAGACCTTCCAGTGCTAAGGATCACCTATACATCAGACAAAACAAAAGGTTCTGCATGTCCCCGTTTCCTTTCTAAGGTCCAAACTGGTGCACCAACTGCTATGGAAGGTGCTCCAAGTTTCCATCCTCCTTGAACAAGGAGATCATCGGTAGCCAAAAGTAGGTCTTACACTTCTTCGAGTTTGTCGAGAAAGTATTGGGTAACAAGAGTCAACCCTCTTGCTCTCAGGAACAAGACCCCATGGCAGACCTGAGAAGCGAGGTGCGTAGCCTCCAGAATAGGCAGAAGGCTATATTCATCACTTCAAAGCACTTAAAGGAGTTTATTTATAAGACTATGACTTATGACGAGCTCAAAAGAAATGTACCTCGAATCGAAGTCACCTCGAATCGAAGCCAAAGCTCCCCCAGACTGGAGCATTTACAACGGTTAAGCTCATCAAATCATGAGGACCATGAACTATGAGCCCTGTCCAATAAAACACTCAAGGGTGAGGTAGCAACTGTTACCCCATTCGAGGTCATGAAAGCCACAGCTGGTTGCCACATGATGAAGCAAGGAGTGAGCTATTCCTTTTCGTCTCAAACCATGAAAGGGAGAAGGCAATGAAGTAGAAAGCAAAGGCAAAAGAATTGTTTAATTTACAAATCAAGAGGGAATTACAAGATTCTTTCCTTTACATTGAGAAGAAATGAAAAGAAAAAGAGAAAGAGAACCATTTCTGCGGATTGTTACAAAAAGGCGAAGGAAGGCATTTTATTAATATCGCAAGCAATTTGCATACATGGAATTGTAAGTCAAGATGTTCATTCAATTCTTGAGACTGAGCCTATAATGATCTTGTTGTATCCACTTGAGTCCATCCTTCAGGGCTGCCAACTGAAGAAGGGCAAACTTTATGACTAAGGGAGGATACTCTCCACGTACCAACTAAGGAGAAAATGGGTCTTTTCCTACCTCACGGGCCACAAGAAGATAGCACGACACTTCGGGGGAGGCTATAAGCACAGAGCACACAAAAGAGGCTTGCAGGCAGCGATAGGCATCGCCGTGACCTTTCACAGGCAGTGATAGGGCATCGTCGTCTACGATAGTCACACGACACGGGTGAGACCCCCTTGCATGGCGATGAGCATAACTGTCTACGATATATGTACAGTGCGAGTGAGACCCCCGCAAGCGGCGATAGGCATTGTCGTCTGTGATATACATGGCCACAACAGAAAGGCACATGAGCAGCAATAAGCATCACCACGACCCTTCACAAGCGACGAAAGGCATCACCGTCTGTGATAGGTACGGGACACAAAAAACATGTCTACCGATGGCGATGACTATTACCGTCTACGGTAGTGCAGAATGCCAAAGACACGCTCGCGAACAGCGATGAGCAGCACCGTCTACGACCTATGAGAAGAAAGAAAAATGGCTCGCGGTCGACGATGAAGATCACCGTGCGTGACACAATCTAGGGATTGAGATAGAAGTCCGACCCGCTGCTTGGGCATGGCCTGTCTCGCTGTGTGCTCCTTTAGATGGTGTTACGCACAATGACAACTAATGTCATGCGCGAACTTCGTTGAGAGATAGAGATGAATGAAGAGAGGGAGAAAGAGGCTCGTGCAATGAGCTGTCATCGTCATGTACGATCTGCGAAGCCACAGGAGGGGAAAGAAAGGAAGAGCCATTTACGTGCATGGTCTGTGAGAAAAACACAGCAGAAAAGATGAAGACGAAGAAAGAGAAGGGAGAGAAAGAAGAGGGGAAAAAAAATTGAAAAGAAAGAAGAAAATACCTTGAGAGTAGGAGGGGTATCGCTCTAAAATTTCACTCCCCTCTCTCCTCTCTCTCTTCAAGACGCACCCACGAATTCAAGGAATAATCACAAATTTTATTGCTCGACTTAGAGAATGAAAGAGGGGTGGGTCCTTTACAATTAAGTTTAACACGTATTTATAGAATTGGGCCCAAACATAGGTGGATGCCCAAAAAGTAACCGTAATTGGGGATAATTACTATTTATTGGAATTAAAAAAATGTGAAAATAGTGTACAAAATGATTGATTTGCCCCTACCTAACAACTGAGAAAATTCCAAAACAATCCCTGCTGAGAAATAGGGACGTTCTTGATTCTTCTCGAACAATCCGATGTTCGAATGAGCGAAAGATGATTGCCATCGTGTAGGGATTGATGCTACGATCATTTTGATAATAATTTTAAGCCATGAATCACACTTTAAAGGCATGATCACGAAACTTAAAATTTGAATAGATCTTGAAAATTTTCGAACGATAGTGCGTATTCATGTCGATGTTTTCTCTTGATTTCTTTGCTGAATTGCATTGAGAATGTTACCATGATCACATTGCAACAAATGAGACACGATTTGGTGCCCGAACAAAGTTTTGGCAATTTTAGACTTTGGTCAGAATTTGGGATTTCAGCTACTGGAATCTGCAGTGACTTCATTTGGATCTTGTGTGAAATCCAATAATTTATAAAATATGGGGTTTGGATCAGTGATAGCCACGGACCTTACGCATGTGATGAAACTTGTCTCGCATTGATCGGGCTCTCGGGGACTGTGATTTGGTCGCTCGAGTGAGTGAATGTCCTGCTGATTTTCTTCAACTTGCGTCTTCGAATCATGAATTTTTCTCTAGTTTTTCTCCTAACTCGATCGTCTTCACAAGACATGCCACATATCGAAGCGCTCGTTTTGACAAGACGAACACCGTCCCTCAAGTTTGAGTGCGATCCGATCTCGGACGAGTGTGATATGAGTGTTGCAAGTCACTGTTCATGACTGCCCCTTTAATAGTGTTTAGTTGCAGGGTGGAATAGTGTGCGGCTCCTCCTGTTTTGGTATTTTTACCCATAACTTCTTCTTGGAGTTTCCGTTTAAGCTAAAATTTGACCCTTGGGGTTTTCAGCCATGCTGGATCCAATGGCGATGGTCCCATGGCCATTTGCTAGAGGTTGATTATGCCAAAACTGTTTCTTAGTCCGCACTACCTTAGACATGTCGGAATGCAACGAAACTTGCCATGAGCTTTTTTGGAGTCATAATGAAGATCTTGATGAGTTCTGCGTCCATTATGAGACTATTGAAATTTCCACTATATATCACGCTTTATTGACAGGCTTCTCCCTTTTATTCCGCATCGAGGACCCATTGTGCTGAAAAATGTCTTCGAAAAGCATGCCCCCACCAATTATTGTTCTTCGAGAGAAGCGAGAAGGACAACAGTCAAAAAATTTCCACTGGCTTTATTTCTTTTTTCTTCCTAGCCACAGGACCACGTGAACACCGAGGAGAATTCCACGCAATGCTATTAATAGGATGCTCAGATGTTTGGACGGATTTGTCGTAGATCCAGCCGTGGAGACTTTGAGGGAGAAGAGACTTTGAGTGATCTTGTCGCGGTCCTCACCCTCATGGTACCTCACGGATTAGTTTTTAATGTCTTCACCCCATTGGACGAGTTTGCAACGTGGAGAGATTGGTATTTACAGTCCTCACCTTATCGGATGGCACCCTTGAGGACGATTTGTGTTTTTGAGGGATCTTTTGTTCATCGTCCTCACCCTCTAAGACTCATTTTATTTTTTAAGGATCTATTGTTCATCGCCCCTTCCCTCAAGGACTCTTTTTTATTTTGGAGGGATCTTTCGGTCATCGTCCTCACCCTCCAGGACACTTTTTGATTTTGAGGGATCTATTGTTCATTGGCCCCTCCCTCAGGGACTCTTTTTTATTTCAGTGTTGAAGTTTGGGAGATCTTATGAGGCTCTCACTCCCGGGTGAGCCATTTTGATTGGATCCTGACAGTTGAGGATTTTTGTGTGGACCTCGTTGGTAAAAAACAAGTCCATCTCGCAGTCGAGGGCCATGCTGAAGGGCATTTTATCTTGATTTGTTTGTTTTTGGATTGACAGTCAAAGTGCCTTTGGTTGGCGTTGTTTGCTACTACACTAGGTTTGCTTTTGACAAGCAGGGTACCTCTGTGGTCCCTATCCTGCCGGGTCTAGTCAAGGGCTTTTTGTTGGCTTGTCCTGAAGGTCTAGACCAGTCGGCTAGGGAGGGATTTTGGCGAGGTGGCCTCATGGTGACGCGTCACCCTGAGATCTCTGGCAAGTTTTTCCCTGGCTTTGTCAGTTTCTTACCTTTGTGAGCATCTGTGGTTTGTCGGAATGACTTTCTTGTTCTTGTTGCTTATTCTGGATGGTCAGCTGAAGGGCCTTTGGTTGGCATCCTCAGCATCTTGGAGTACGTTATCAACCTTGTGGGAATAGTGCTCTTCTTTGTGAGATTTGTCTCGCCTTCTTGGCGAGTCTTCTGTCCTTTTCGTTCTTTCATAATCTTTCCTTGAAGCTCGTAGTTTTGAGTCCGAACATTGTGACACCAGGGATTTCTCTCTTTGAATATGGGCTGAAGCCGCCTATGAGTGCTGCATTAACCTATTTATTAGCCCAAACATCCTTTACGGATTTTCATTTAAACTTAGGAAGAGGCACCGTAGAGACAGTTTTCACCAACTTCCATTATTTGGGGCTCTTTTACCCGTGACCTTTTTGCCATGTCCAACCTTTTCTTCCGGTTTTACTCACAGTGCCCTTTTGAGTTTTCATTATGCCCGGGTATTTATTTTCACGGAAGTCGTTTACTCATGGTTTCGTGACCATGTCAGTTCGTCATTTTCACTCATGGCGTTCCCTTGTCCGGCTATACACGATGCTCGTTATTCTTTTTCCTTTTATTTTTTTGTGAATGCATATTTAGGGTCATGCCTTCGGGACGTGTGCAAAGCCTTTTAACGTCATGCGGCCAGGACATGCATTATAGTTTAAGGTCATACAGCTGGACCAAACACCACAGAGTGAGTATAGTGGTGGTTTTGAATCACTTTAAGGAGATGGCACGAAGCTGCCTATGAGAAATGGATGGCATGTGGATGAAAGGTGGAAACTGGTGACCCACTAGCTGACGATGAGTATGGATGGCGGGATGGTTCACCATTTGTGAGCACGGGTAAGACTCAATGGGAAATGATGGACGATGGTAATGAAGTGAACGGACTCACTGGTGAAGTAATGAAGGTTTTTCTCGCAATCAAACGGGTCGGTTAAAAAAGGCGTATCTGAAAATGCACGTAAAGAGCGCGTGCGCATGTGTGGGGGCAAGTTTAAGGTCATGCCTCCTGGTCTTAGGCAAAGCAGTTTAACATCATACAGCCAAGACGTGCACTATAGTTTTAGGTCATACAGCTGGACCTTAGCTGTGTAGTTTAAAGTTATATAGCTTGGACCATGCAGTTTAAAGTCATGCAACTAGACCTGCGCTACAGCTTAAGGTCTTATAGTATGGACCATGCAGTTTAGGGTCATGCACTTAGACTATTTAGGTGGGTTTCCATGTAAGTAAAGCTCCATGGAGGATAAAGATAGTGATTCCGTGAGAAATGGGCCCGCTGGGGAGTACTGAGGTAAATATGACTCCACGGGGATAATGAGCAATGGTATGCATGTAACTCCGCTGGGGATGGTAGGTTGGAGCACAGATGCAGCCCCACTGGGGATTAAAGAGATAAGAATGACCTTAAATCCACTAGGGATAATGGGCTACATTGCGAATGTGAACCCTACTGGGGATGACAGTCCGGAGCACAGGTGTAACCCCACTAAGGATAGTGGTAGAATAGACCAAGTGGAGAGGTGCGTCCATTTCACAATTTAAAGTCATGTGCATGGACCATTTGTCACGTCGTTTAACGTCTTGCTATAGGGGTGTGCATTACAATTTTAAGGTCTTGTAGCTTGGACCATGGTTATGCAGTTTAAAGTCATGCGGCTAGGACCATGAAGTTTAAGGTCGTGTAACTAAACCTTCGCTACAGTTTAAGATCATATAGTTTATACCATGCAGTTTAGGGTCGTGCACCAAGACCGTCGCTACAATTTAAGGTCTTATAGTTTGGACCATGCAGTTTAGGGTTCTGCACCTAGACCTCTATTATAGTTTAAGGTCATATATTTTGGACCATACAGTTTAAGGTCATGCACCTAGAGCATTTTAGGTGATATGGGAATGTGACTCCATGGGGAACAGAGCTGTCACCGAACACTTGACTCCCTGGGGACCTGATGATTGTGGTGTAGAGAAAGGACTCCCTGGGGATGCAGAATGGTGGCCTACTTACTAGGGATGGTAGGTCTCGATCTGGACGTAACTCCACTGAGAACAGCAGAAAGACCACAGCTGGCAGTGCTTGAGTTTGGTCTGCGCGTGGCGCTGGGCGGAGGCAGACAAGGGCGCGGTAGATGCACGACACAAGGCATGAGCAATACACACACGTTCTTAAGCCTTTTGAGAGGCTCATGGCGTTAAGCCTTTTAAAGAAGCGCAGAACATTAACATTAGTAAGGCACATGATGCTAAGGCTTAGATAATGTGCACGACGTTATCTTGACGAGAGAGATGCACAACAATGAGTTGGATGAGCCGCACGGTGAAAGCATTTGGTGAAGCGTACGACGATAGCTTCTTGTGAAGCACATGACGATATCACTTGGTGAAGCGCATGGTGATAGCTTCTTGTGAAGTGCACGTTCGACGTTAGCATCGAAGGGATGCGCAACGTTAACATCGCACGACGTTAAGGCATAGATGGCAGCAGGTTCATGAAGCATAGGCGGCAGCGACTCGTATTCGAGTCTCGGTGTCACGCCCCCGACCCAAACCATTCCATACCGGAGGGCAACAGAGTGCAAGATCACAACCAGAGGTTGCGTACATCACTCAGGTGGGAGTGGCATCAACACGTTTTAAAAGTACGAAATCAAAGAAAACCACAACAAAAAGCAGAAACACCGACCAAAACATAACAAAAGCTGGATAAATTAAAACCATTCATATCGATAAGGATTCTCCAAAATTCATGACTACAACATCCAGAATATTACACTTCATCCAAGGCACTACAGGCCTGACCACAAAACACATAACTTCATAAGAACAACAACTGCATGGCTGACGACAAATAACCACCTACACAGGAATAGAGATCCACTCGTTGAGCACAGGCTTTCAGTTCACCAAATACGAATACCTCCTGTCATCCTCAACCTGCAGTAGTCAAACAACAAGAATTGTAGCGAAGGAATGAGCTAAAAAGCTCAGTAAGTAGATCACAGTATCACGCTTCCCTGCCTATACACATAATATCACAATACTGCTCAAGGTTCATTGCCATAATCATAAAACAAGAATCGTGCATCCCAATTATGTAATAATTATAGAATGATCCTTTTCGTGGTAGAACATGCACAATATAAGATATCAGATAACACATACACTAGTAATCCCTTCATCTCAACAGATCAACACAAATAAGAGAGCATAACCAAATCAATAGACACTAACTCACTCTCCAGCCCTATGCATCAAGCCAAACACATCTCTCAGATCAGTCATAATGACTCAGGTAACCATATACTTCTGTTCAATCTCACATCGTGAGTCCACTACATATCTCAGATAACTACCTACCTCGAACGATACAATTTGCACAAAGTATTGGCGGGAAGTCACATATAACCTCATGCGCACCTCATTGGTGTCAGTCACGGCTATGCGATACACTCAAAGCATGCCAAGTAATCACATAACAGTCACAGTATCACAATCTCCAAATACCAAAGGGTGATCCATTGCATAGTACCCATATAGATTCGGGGGGGGGATGTGACCCTCTCAAATATTAACATTCACATCCCGAATCTCGTTCTATCCTGGGGAGCTAGGGAAAGATCTTAGCTGCCAGCACCATCATTAACACAATAGGTACTCATTCACAAAACACATAAGTTGCACAGTACCATCATTCACTCAGTAGGTACTCATTCACAAAACACCTAAGAAGCATGGTATCATTCACACAGTAGGTACCAATTCACATAACACATAAACTGCATGGTACCATCGTTCACACAGTAGCCACCCATTCACATAACACATTGGTAGTACAGTACCATCATTCACACAATAGGTACCCATTCACCTAACACATAAGCTGCACGGTACCATCATTCACATAGTAGGTACCCATTCACATAACACATAAGAAGCACGGTACCATCATTCACATAGTAGGTACCCATTGACATAATATATAAGCTACACAGTACCATCATTCACACAGTAGGTACCCATTCACATATCACATAAGCAGCATGGTACCATATTTCAAACAATAGGTACCCATTCACATATCATATAAGCAGCACGGTACCATCATTCACACAGTAGGTACCCATTCACATAACACATAAGCTGCACGGTACCATCATTCCCATAGTAGGTACCCACTCACATAACACATAAGAAGCACGGTGCCATCATTCGCACAGTAGGTACCCATTGCCATAACATATAAGTTGCACGGAACATCATTAATACAGTAGATACCCATTCACATATCACATAAGAAGCATGGTGCCATCATTCACAGAGTAGGTACCCATTCACATATCATTCAAGCAGCACGGTACCATAATTCACCCAGTAGGTACCCATTCACAGAAGACATAAGTTGCACGGTACCATCATTCATAAAGTAGGTACCCATTCACATAACACATTAGCAGTGCGGTACCATCATTTACACAGTACGTAGCCATTCACATAACACATAAGCTGCACGGTACCATCATTCACATAGTAGGTACCCATTCAGATAACACTTAAGCAGCACGGTACCATCATTCACATAGTAGGTACCCATTGATATAATATATAAGTTGCACGGTACCATCATTCACACAGTAGGTAGCATACACATATCACATAAGTAGCATGGTACCATCATTCAAACAATAGGTACCCATTCACATAAAACATAAGTAGCACGGTACCATCATTCACACAATAGGTACCCATTAACATAACACATAAGCTGCATGGTACCATCATTTCCACAGTAGGTACCCATTCACATAACACATAAGAAACACGGTACCGTCATTCACACAGTAGGGACTCATTGCCATAACATATAAGTTGCATGGACCATCATTAATACTGTCGGTACCCATTCACATATCACATAAGAAGCATAGTGCCATCATTCACATAGTAGGTACGCATTCACATATCACATAAGCAGCACGGTACCATCATTCACACAGTAGGTACCCATTCACATAACACATAAGCTACACGATACCATCATTCACACAGTAGGTACCCGTTCACATAACACATAAGCAGTATGGTACCATCATTCACACAATAGGTAACCATTCACATATCACGTAACACTTAGCAATTGTCACATTGCATTTGTCACATAGCACATGTCACATGCACACATATCACTGAGCATGTATCAAAATCATGCACACATATCACTGAGCATGTCTCAAAATTATGCATTTATATCGTAATAGGGCATGTCATACTAGGTGCGTTCTTATCGTAATAGGGCATATGATGCACTCATTTATTATTATCAATACACTCTAGGATTATATAAAACAGCAGCAATGCATACAAGGAATCATACCACCAGTCCCATTAACTCAAAATACATCATCTTACAATTTTTTGGTTTTTCACAATGAGCACAATTCACTTCTAAAGGTTTATTGGGAGATTTAGGATCTATTTGGACCTGAGATCACTTATATGACGAACGTGCCTCATAAAAACACAATTTCGTGAAGGGGGTAAACCTAAAATTTGAATTAAAGCTCTTCAAAATGGTCGGTGTTCTTTGGATAAAGTTCTTCTCTTTGCAGCAGAAAACACGTGACATACTCGCATAGATTAGGCGTACCTTTCAAAATACGCTGAATTTTAACTTTCTTCCCAATCCATTTTTAAAATAGACTCATTAATATTTCATTCAAAACTAGTTTCAGCTCATTCTGATATATTTTGGCTAGTTAACAGTTCCACACAATATACGTAACAGTTCTAGAAAACTACAGTCGTTACAGCAGAAAACATAGGGCGATATCTTCTTATAAAAACGGGTATAACGTTCAAAATACATGGAATTTCATCTCGATTCCAAAACAACTTTTAAAATAGACACATAGAAATTTCATTCAGAAGTGGTTGGAGCTTATTCTGATATATTTTCACTAGTTACAAATTCCACATAAGACATGTAACCATTCTGAAAAACTCCAGTCTCTACAGGAGAAAACATAGGGAGATATCTTCATAGCAAAACGGGTATACCTTTAAAAATAAATGGAATTTCATCTCGTTTCCAAAACAAAATTTAAAGTAGACTCCTAAATATTTTATTCAAAAGTAGTTTGAGCTCATTCTGATATATTTTAGTTAGTGAAAAGCCCCACAAAAAAATACAAAAAATCCCTTGAATTTCATTTCACAGTGTTGACATACTTCAGAAAATGACTAATAACATCCAAACTAAAATAGATATTAAAGGAAGGTATTTTCCATCTTAGACTATATTCATAGGGTTCATTCCCACCAAATTTCATAACCATCATAGATATTTTCAATACTCTACTTATCACATGAATAAGAGTCACAATTCTTTAAAATACAGAGCACATTCCAGCCATTTCTCAATGTCGTACATTAACACACATATTTACCATCACGTCCATATTCATGATTGGACTTCACAATTTGATGATATATATATGATGCATCAAACAAAAGTAGGAAAATATGAAATCTAGATCTACTTACCTACTGTAAATGAAACTCCAAAGTCTTCCTCCAACTTCACCTTGACTGCCTAGCTCCAAAGGCTAAGGTCCAAGCTTAGGGGACATGGCTTGGAGAAGTCAAATGACAAAGGGACGAGAGGTGAACGTGTGTGAGAGCTAGAAACCCAATTTTATGGGTGGTGGGGTATGTAAATAATGAAATATGGTGGCAGCTTGCTATAGACGAGTGGTGGTAGCAATTGACAAGTGGCATCACACAAATAACAAGTGGTATGAAGGAGGAGAGAGAGAAGGGCAAGCATGGGGGACAAGCATCATTGTGGGTACAACAAGTCTTTGCCACTTGGCACACAAGCATGGAGAGAGAAAACATGAGAGAGAAGAAACTCCCTAGCCTACTATACACCACCAGAGCACAGCCACACACTCTTCAACCCTCACCCTCAACGTGTGGCAATACTCTCTCGTCTTCATGTCGGCGTTGGCCCAAGCGGCATTACTCCAAATGGGGCTACACTCGCGGCAATGCTCCTGACGGTGATACACTCGTGGCGATGCTCCAAACGGTGGTACATTGGTGGTGATGCTCCAGACGGCGCTACACTCGTGACGATGCTCCAAATGGCGTTACACTCGTGGCGATGCTCCACTCACACTCACGATAATACCTCCATTTACGCACGGCGTTACCTCTTTTTCATTTGGGGCGATAGCCTTACGCACTTGCCATTAGCCTTCTCCCTTAACGCGGGGCGTGAGCTTCCTTCTCTCTACTTTCGTGAGTGTCTTAGTCTAGAAATTGAGATCCTTACATCATCGCCCCCTTAAAAAGGATTTTGTCCCTAAAATCATACTTATGAAACCAACAATTGGGGTGAGGCACCCACACATTTACTATTGTTTCCCAGCATCACATAGTCTGTACTTCATATTTCGCAGAGTGTTATGCACTAACCATTTAAATACCTTAGCAATTCAGGCATTCCATCAATCCATTTAACCATCGCTAACAAGTTGACGCACTTATAAACATAGGTCAAGCCATTCAACTCTAAGTAGTTTCATCAGTTCAGCCACTACCAGCAGACGATCAGTATTAGTCTGTAATTAGGTCTGACAATACTCACAAAGAGAGACCTTATCAATATCCATTGTGTGATGCACTTAAGGCACACACCACAGACACACAGAGTCATAACACTAGGTCCTGCAATACACTCAAAACATACATCTTGCTACAATCAATCACATAGTCAGGCCCTATAATACTCTTAAAGTAGGCACTTAACAAATCAAAAAGCCATGCCCTACAATGTGCTCAAAGCAGGCAGCTCACTATTATCAATCACATAGTCAGGACCTATAATATGCTTAAAGTAGGCACTTAACAAATCACAAAGCCAGACCCTGCAATATGCTCAAAGCAGACACCCCGCTACAATCAATCACATAGTCAGGCCCTGCAATACGCTCAAAGCAGGCACCCTATCAGTATCAATCACAATAATCGGGTCCTATGATACACTCAAAATAGGCACCCTATCAGTATCAATCACAATAGTCGGGTCCTATATTATGCTCAAAGTAGGCACCCTATTAGTATCAATCACAATATCAGGTCCTATAGTACATTCAAAGCAGGCACCCTATAAGCTCGGTCGTGGTCATGCAATACGCTCAAAGCATGCACCACAGAATCACAAAGCCGAGCCCTACAATACGTTCAAAGTAGGCACCACGGTACAATCACAATATCAGGTCCTGCAATATGCTCAAAGCAGGCACCCCACAATCTCGGTTGTGGTCATGCAATACGCTCAAAGCATGCACCACAAAATCACAAAGTCGGGCCCTACAATATGCTCAAAGTAGGCACCTCACTCATCATAAAGCCAGACCCTGCAATACGCTCAAAACAGGCACCTAACTATCACAAGGTCAGGCCCTACAATAAGCTCAAAGTAGGCACCTTACCATTATCACAAATTTAGGGTTTACAACACGCTCAAAGCAGGCCCCTAACTATCATAAGGTCAGGCCTTATAATAGTCCGAAAGTAGGCACCTTATCATCATCACAAAGTCAGGCCCTACAATAGGATCAAAGTAGGCACCTAACAATCACAAGGTTAGGCTCTATAATATGCTCAAAGTAGGCACCTTACCATCATCACAAAGTCAGGCCCTGTAATGAGCTCCAATCAGTCACTTAACTATCATAAGGTCAGGCCCAACAATATGCGCAAATTAGGCACCTTACCATCATCACAAAGTTAGGCCCTGCAATACGCTCAAAGCAGGTACCTAACTATCACAAGGTCAGGCCCTATAATACACTCAAAGTAGGAACCTTACCATCATCACAAAGTCAGGCCCTGCAATACTCTCAAAGCAGGCACCTAACTATCACAAGGTCAGGCCCTTCAATACGATCAAAATAGGCACCTTACCCTCATCAGAAAGTCAGGCTCTGCAATACGCTCAAAGCAGGCACCTAACTATCACAAGTTCAGGCCAAACAATACGCTCAAAGTAGGCACCTTACCATCATCACAAAGTCATGGCCTGCAATATGCTCCAAGAAGGCACCTAACTATCACAATCACAATATTAACTACGGTCATATAATATGCTCAAAGCATGCCCAAGAAACCTCGCAGAACTCTCTACATTCATACCATGTTCCATACATCACACTTCACTCATCACACGATTGGCCCCATAGGTCATATCATACAATACTTATCACTTTAATCACATGAAACATATCAACTCTCCATTAAGTGGGGCAGGTCATACCCCTCAAGCAAAGTTCCACACAGTTATCATACAAAATGGATCTCTAGGGATCCCTCAAATCAGTTGCACACAATTTAAACACAATCAGGGAGTAAAGGTCAAACAAAACATTAAATTTTACATTCCAACCAAAACACACTCCTAGTTCCCCGAAGTCGAGGCCTTAGCTCTTTCCTCTTCAAGTGCAAAGACCCGACCCTGAGCTTTGAGTTTGGGTTCATCCTTCAATGTTGGGCAGGTGGCCCGACCTGTCACAGTTGTAACATGTCTTGGTCTTTAGCCAGCACTCAGAAGCCGGTCCTGCTTCCTGCAAGAGGTACAATACACAAGCTGGCTCTTTTGAACATCACCCTGGGAGTTCTTTTGGGCCTTGCCACTCATCCGACTTTGCTTTCCTCATGGATCCCCAGAGGGTGGAGGCCCTGTCCTTCGCTTCCCTCTCCTCAGTAGATAGTCATCATAACCTTTTTCCACCTTCTTGGTCAGATCCACCAATCAAGAGAAGGCCTTAAGATTGGTCGACAGAACTCTCCCTCTGATATCAGGTCGTAACCCTCTCTCGAACTGACTTGTCTTTCTAGCCTCCGTGTTGATGATATGCGATGCGTATCCGGATAATTCTGAAAATTTGGTCACATATTGATCAACGGTCAGATTCCCTTATTGTAATTCTATGAATTCAACCTCCTTCCTTTCCTTTATTTATCCAAGGAAATAGTTTTCGTTGAAGGCCTCTAAAAATCCTTCGCAAGTAGGTAATATTTCATCCTCTTCCCAGGCTTGCTGGACCGAATGGCACCAATGTTCGGCGTCCCCTTCTAGCATGAAGGTACCCATCCTTAACTTCTGCTCATCTGAGAACTGTAAAAATCCAAAGATTTTCTACTTACATTAGCCACCTTTCAGTTTTCTCTACTCCTCAATGTCTCGTGAAGTTTGGTGGCCCTAACTTCTTAAACTTCTCTATTAGACCACTATCATTATGTCCTAGGCCAGGGGTAGCTAGGGCCGACATATGGTCCTTCATCATTTGAATCATTGCCCTAAGGTCTTGATAAATTCCCTAACCGCCTCGACGTTTCCACTACTAGGACTTGCCTCATTAGCACAAGTTCTTGTCATCTTAACCTACGACAAGAACACCCAATCACTAAACCAAACAAGAGCTATTCGAAGGACACTACTAAGACTTTCTAGGACAAGAATCATATCCTGGCTGCTCTAATACCATAACTGTCATGACCCCACCCCTTAACCCCTACTGTCCCATACTAGAGGGCAACAAAGTGCAAGATCGCGACTGGAGGTGACGTACATCACTAAGGTGGGAGTGGCATCAACACGTTTTAAAAGTGCGGAATCAAAGCAAACCAGAACAAAAAGTAGAAACACCCACCAAAACAAAATAACAGTTGGATAAATTAAAACCATTCATGTCCATAAGCATTCTCCAAAAGTCATGACTACAACATCCTGAATATTATACTTCATCAAAGGCACTACAGGCCTGATCACAAGAAACATAACCTCATAAAAACAACTACTACTTGGTCGACCACTAACAAACACCTACACAGGAATAGAGATCCACTAGTCGAGCATGGGCTTTCAGTACACCAAACATGATCACCTCCTGCCATCCTCGACCTGCAGTAGTCAAACTATAAGAATGGAAGCAAAGGAATGAGCCTAAAAGCCTCGTAAGTAGATCACAGTATCACGCTCCCTTGCCTATACGGATAATATCACATTGCTCAAGGTTCAATGCCATACTCATAAAACAAGAATCGTGCATCACAATTATGTCATAATTATAGAATGATTCTTTTCATGGTAGAGCAAGCACAATATAAGATATCAGATAACACATACACTAGTAATCCATTCATATCAATAGATCAACACAAATAAGAGAGCATAATAAAATCAACAGACACTAACTCACTCTCTAGCCCTATGCATCAGTCCAAACACATCTTTCAAATCAGTCATAATAACTTAGGTAACCATATACTTCAGGTCAATCTCACATCTCGAGTCCATTACATATCTCAGTTGACTACCTACCTCGAACGATACAATTTGTATAAAGTATTGGAGGGAAGTCACATATCACCTCGTGCGTACCTCACTGGTGTCAGTCATAGCTATGCGATACGCTTAAAGCGTGCTAAGTAATCACATAACAGTCACAGTATCAAAATATTCAACTACCAAAGGGTTACCCATTGCGTAGCGCCCATATTGATCCCATGGGGGGTAAGAGGGGGGGAGGCGACTTTCCTAAATATTCACATTCACATCTTGACTCTCGTCCTATCATGGGGAGTTAGGGAAAGATGTTAGCTGTCAGCACCATCATTCACACAGTAGGTACCCATTCGCATAACACATAAGCTTTACGGTACCATGACTCACACAGTAGGTAGCCATTCACATAACACCTAAGCAGAACGGTACCATCATTCACACAGTAGGTACCCATTCACATAACACATAAGCTGCACGGTACCATTATTTACACAGTATGTACCCATTCACAAAACACATAAGCAACACGGTACCGTCATTCACACAATAGGCACCCATGACATAACACATAAGCTGCACGGTACCATCATTCACACAGTAGGTACCCATTAACATATCACATAAGCAGCACGGTACCAACATTCACATGATAGGTACCCATTCACATATCGCATAAGCAGCAGGGTACCATCATTCATACAGTAGGTACCCATTCACATAACCCATAAGCTGCACGGTACCATCCTTCATACAATAGGTATCCAGTCACATAGAAAAATAAATAACACGGTACTATCATTCACATATCACATAATACTTAGCAGTTGTCACATAAGCCTTTTCACATGCACACATATCAATGAGGGTGTTTCAAAATCATGCACACATATCACTGAGCATGTCTCAAAATCATGCACATATCACTAAGCATGTCTCAAAATCATGCATTCATATCATAATAGGGTATGTCATACTACGTGAATTCATATCATAATAGGGCACATCTTGCACTCCTTTCTTATTACCAATACTTTCCAGGCTTATATAAAACATTAGCAATGCATACAAGGAATCATACCATCAGGCCCATCAACTCAAAATAGATCATCGTACAATTATCTAGTTTTAAACAGTGAGCACAGTCCACTTTTAAAGGTGTATTGGGAGATTCAATATCTATTTTGACCTGAGATCACTTTTATGATAAACTTGGCTCATAAAAACACAACTTTTGGGGAGGGGGTAACCCCAAAATTTTTCCTGGTTCATGTTCTTTGCATAAAGTTCTTGTCTTTGCAGCAGAAAATACAGTATGACATACTCACAGAGATTGGGAATAACTTTCAAAATACATTGAATTTAACATACTTTCCAAACCATTTTTAAAATCGACTCAAAAATATTTCATTCAGAAGTGGTTTGAGATAATTCTGATATATTTTGTCCAGTTAACAGCACCACACAATACATGTAACTGTTCTGGAAAACTACAATCTTTATAGTAGAAAACACAGGCCGACATCTGCATATTAAAAGGGGTATAACTTTCAAACTACATGAAATTTCATCTCGATTCACAAACAACTTTTAAAATATACTCATAAATATTTCATTCAGAAGTTGTTTGAGCTCTTTGTGATACATTTTTGCCAGTTAATAGTTCCACACAAAACATATAACCGTTCTGGAAAACTCCAGTCTATACAGCAGAAAACACATGGCGACATCTTCATATAAAAATGGGTATAACGTTCAAACAAAATGGAATTTCATCTCAATTCCAAAACAACGTTTAAAATAGACTTGCAAATATTTTATTCAGAATTAGATTGAGCTCATTCTAATATATTTTTGTCAATAAAAATCCCACGCAAAAATATGTAAAATCCTTGGAATTTCATTTCACAATGTTAACATACTTCAGAAAATGACTGATAACATCCAAACTAAAATAGATATTAAAACAAGGTCTTTTCCATCTTAAATCAGATTGTAGAAGGTTCTTTCCCACTAAATTTCAAAACCATCATAGATATTTACAATACTTAACTTACAACACGAATAAGAGTCACACTTTTGTAAAATATAGAGCACATTCAAGCCATATCTCAATGTCATACATTCACACACATATTTACCATCACATCCATATTCATGCTTGGACTTCACACTTTGATGATGAAAATACCATGCATCAAAAAAAAGTAGGAAAACATGGAAGCTAGATCTACTTACCTACTTCAAATGAAACTCCAAAGTCTTCCTCCAACTTCACCTTGACTGCCCAGCTCCAAAGGCAAAGGTCCAAGTTGAAGGGACAAGGCTTGGAGAGGTCAAATGACAAAGGGAGGCGGGGTGAATGTGTGTGAGAGCAAGAAACCCCATTTCATGGGTGGTCGAGTGTATAAATAATGAAATATGGTGGCAGCTTTCTAAAGACAAGTGGTGGTAGCAAGTGACAAGTGGCATCACACAAATAACAAGTGATATGAAGGAGGAGAGAGAGAAGGGCAAGCATGGGGGACAAGCATCATTGTGCATACAACAAGCCTTTGCAACTTGGCACACAAGCATGGAGAGAGAAAACATGAGAGAGAAAAAACTCTATAGACTACTATACACCACCAGCGCACAACCACACGTTCATCAACCCTCGGCCTCACCGTGCACGGTGATACTCGCTTATGCGCCCGGGGATACTCCCTCGTCTTCACGCTTAGCGTTACTCCAAACGGTGCTACACTCACGGCGATGATCCAGACAGCGTTACACTCTAGACGATGCTCCAGACGGTGCTACACTCACGAAGATGCTCCAGATAGCGATACACTCGCGGTGATGCTCTTCTCACGCTCACGGTAACGCCTCCATTCATGCACGACGCTACCTATTTTACAATCGCGACGATAACCATATGCACACGGCATTAGCCATCTCCCTTAGCACCGAGCATGAGCTTCCATCTCTCTACTGCCGTGAGTGTCTAAGTCCAAAATTTGGGGTCCTTACATTCAGGCTTGACCATCCCCGGCCTAGACCTATCGCCGGCTGAAGACGAGAACCGGAGCGTCGTTTTGAGCTTTATGAAGGGAAACTTGTGTAACCCCCCTCTATAAATGGGGGTAAAACCCCATTTTCGCCGTTTTACCGAGAAAATAGTGAAAAGGAGAGTTAAACCGCTAAAGAACTCTCGGCACGAGTCTTCCTGCCAAAATCGTAGTGCACAGAGTCCTGCTAATTGAGCCTCGACAAGCTTGGAAGACATTCGCAAGGTGCTTACAAAGGTCTTCAGAGAGTGTCAGGGCTTTTAGAGAGGGTAAAAGGGGCTTCACAGGTATGCACTAAGACTTTTCCAGTGAAGAACGATAGCCCTTGAAGTTATTGTGAGAGAAACAGTGGTGCCATCAGGTTGAGACATTATTTTTGGTGCGAAAAGGGACTCCTTGGTGGACTTCTGATAGTCTTGCGGTCACCTAAAGGTTGCAGAGAAGGCTCAACAGTGAGCTCACCAGAAACACAATGACATTCTCATGAGTTGTGGCGAACTATAGAAGTATGAGGAGGGGAATCCGAGAGGTCATAGGGAGATTTTCGAAGAGTTTTCTCTGTAGGATTGGTCACCGATAAGGGGAAAGAATAGGGTTAGATGGGGGTTCCAGGCAGACGGAGAAGAATTTCTAGCAAAATCCGTAGGGTTGCAGGTGAAGCGAAAAGCTGTGAGAATGTTGACTGTCACCAAGGGGCAACAGTTGGGGAAACCGAAGAGACACAAAAAGTTAAATGTCCCTTGGGAATTGGAGACGGTGGGAACTAGGGTGCCTCAAGGGCATGCTCATCATTAAGTTTCATGCAGTGTTGTCTTCACACGACGCTAAGCTGCGCATGGCGATAGCCATGCTCGACAACATACGACTCACAACATTAGTCCCCCACGGAGTTGGACTACACGCGGTATTGGTAGCACGTCGCATTGGGTTGCACGCAGAAGTGGTCGCCTATGGCATTAAATCAGGTACGGCGACGATTACGAATGGCATTGTGTTGCATGCGGTGATGACCATGGACGGTGGTGCCTTATGGGGGTCAAGAGTTATGGCAAATGAGAGGGCATCATAAACCAGCTCCTTGCCAGGAAAGTCCGCCTTGTATGTCTGATAGACTGTATCAGAGTACTTCTTCCCTCTCCTGAAAACCAGCCATACTTCATCCGATGAATTGAAGCTCTCAGAAATGGTTGGTCTTCCTCAAAAACAAGAGCAACTATTGATTCTATATCTGTAACCTCCCTAATAATGGGCCTTTTGACAAGTGGTTGTAACTTTTTCTATTACAATAAAAGAAATGAACTACTTTTGAGTTCTATTTCTCTTTTCCATTTCTTTTTTTTTCACATCCACTGCATTTTAATAGCACATCAGGGATAGTACTTCTTTAGGTATCCCCCATTAATAGGGGACCTTGCCTCTTCTCCATCTGAGGTTGCAAGTATAAAGGCCCCGTTTGGTGTGACCATTTTTACTATGAAGGGACCCTCCAACTTGGGTTTGAAGTTTCCTTTACGTTGTCCATGTATGACAATCCATCTCTTGACTGCTAAGACTAGATCCCCGCGAGTGAATCCAACTCCTGATAACGGAGCTTGAACTTCTCGTCTTTAGTCAGTCCCTAATTTATAGCGACACGGAGTGAGGGTAGTTGAACCTCAAGGGGTAAAATTGCGTCACATCCATAGACCAGGGAATAAGGAGTGGAATCTGTAGCATTCTGAGTGGTGGTACGATAGGCCCACAGAGCTTCAGGCAGCCTCTCATGCCAATTCTTCTTTGACTTCGAAACTGACTACTGGAGCACCTCGCACAGGGCTTTATTGAATGCCTCAGATAAACCATTGGCTGAGGGTGGTATATGGTAGAGTACTTCCACTAAAAACCGAACTGGTTAATTAGGCGATCGATATGATGACTTTTGAATTGAGGACCATTATCCGAGATTATTCGGTCCGAAAAACCTCGAATCGATATATGATGTGGTGACGGATGAAGTTGGCCACAGTGGCCCCTGGAACCTGCTTGAGAGGGATCGCTTCATCCAACTTGGAAAAGTAATATGTCGTTGCTAGGATGAGCGCATGACCCAAGGCAGAAGGGGGGTCGATGGGTCCTACAATATCCATACCCCACTGGGAAAAGGCCATGGTGCCACTGTAGGATGGAGAGGCACTGGGGGCTGATGAATGAGGCTTGAGTGCATTTGGCACACCTGACATCTTTTAGCATAATTTTGGGCATCAGTCACCATTGAAGGCCAATAGTACCCGAGTCTGCATATGCGTGCATAGATCTTAAGGCCAGATTGATGCAGCCTGCAGATACCTGAATGAACTTCTTTCAGTACTTTATTTGCTTCTCGTGCATCGACACATCTGAGGAGAATTCTGTCAAATGATCGGCAAAAGAGAACATCCCCATCAAGAATGGTGTACTTCGTAGACATCTGTCTTACACTATTGTGCTCTGCTCGTTCCTCAAGCAGCCTTCCATGCTTTATGAAGTTCATGATAGGCTCCCTTTAATCCTCTACTTGTTCAATCTCTACACATATCAAGTCGAAAAATTCCTGCTCCTACTTCTCAACCTTAGATTCTTTACCTCGGGGAATTTCTTGCTCGGCCTTAAAGACATTCTTAGTCATAAGGAGTGCTCCAAATGGAAAAGGCGGGCATTCAGGGAAACATCTCTCTCATTATCTGTGTCAACCTCGGTTTTGAAGTCATGTCTCCATTCTGCTACCCAGACAAGCGCGGGCCTTGGTCAAGACAGTTGAATGGTGGCCCCAAGCTTTACGAGCACATTGGCTTATGAGTTTAGCCTTCTAGGGATATGACTGTTTGAACGCATTTTTCAGCAGCTTGTTCCCTAATGCGAAATGAAGATGAAGCAGGTCATTAAAGCCTATAAAATAAGTGAAAATTTTGATGGTCCCAGAATTTCCTCAGAATTGGCCAAGATCTTCATTATCACTCTAAAAGGCCACCTGCCAAGTTTCATCATGATTAGACATGCCTAAGGCGGTGAACACAAAGAAACAATCTCAGAAAAATTAGTCTTTAGCACCCAGAAATGGACCCCATAACAAATTGTTGTGGGATCAGCACCATTAGATCTGACACGTTTGAAAACCCTTATGGGTCAAGTTTTGGCTTTATCAGGCACTCCAAGACATTGTTATGGGTAAAATACCGAAAAGGGGTAGGTCACACACTATTCCCGTGTGGCCACCCTACACTAAAATACTATTAAAGGTGGTTGTTCTTACAGCAACAGGCAGGGAAGTTTGCGGCCTATATCTCACTCGTTTCAAGTCGGATCACTCTCAAATTTGGTGAGCATGTTCATCTCATCAAGATGAGCAATTCAATATGTGGTATACCCCATGACAATGCTCGAATAGGGGGAAAAACTAGAGAGAAGTTACTGATTCGTGAAGGAGGTTCCAGAAAATTTAGCAACAGCACAACCCACTCTGGTGGCCAAATCACGATGCTCGCATACCCGATTGGCACGAAACCAATTGCATTATGTGTGTAAGGTTCATGGCCATCTCTTGTCTGAACTTCGCATATGATGAACGGTTGGTTTTTACATGCGAAGGCGTCAAAGCTACTGTAAATTTTTACCACCGGATTTCAAGATTCTAGCCAAAAACTCAAGACGACAAAATCTTCATCCAGACACGAAATCAAGCTGCAATTGTTGAAACGTGATCATAACGGCATTCTCAGTGTGATTCGATGAAGAAACAGAGAAAAAAAATCAAAACATGAATACACAATCGATCATAAGATTTCAACATTCATCCCAAATTCAAGTCTCATGATCATGCTTTAAAACATGATTCATGGCTCGAAGTTGGTATCAAATTGATCGCTATGCCGAGCCCTACAAGAAAACAATCATCTTTTGATCAAACGAGTATCAGAACAACCCCAGATCACTCATGAAAGATCACGCAAGTTCTCGGACAACACTAGGGACTGTTTTGAAATTCCACACATTGTTAGGCAAGGGCAAAACATTCTTTTTGCACCCATTTTAGAATTTCTTTTAATTCAATTAAATTGTAATTATCTTCAATTTTAGGTAGTTTTTTAGCCTACACACATGTTTTATCCCAATTCTATATAAGCATGCAAAGCCAAATTGTAAACGGCTTCGGTTCATTCTTCAATCAATCAATAAAGACTTCATTTTTGCTTAAGCTCGTGGTGCGTATTAGAGATATGGAGAGGAGAGAGAAGAAAAGGGTCGGTACCCTTCAATAAGATAACTTTCTCTCTCCTCCCCTCTCTCTCTTCCCTTATTTCTCTCTTCTCCTCTCTTTCTCTCTCCTTTTTTTCTCATCTTTATCTCTCTTTCTCTCTTCTTCTCATCTCTATATCTCTTTCTCTCTCTTTTTCTCATCTCTATCTCTCTCTCTCTTCATCTCATCTTTATCTCTATTTCTCTCTCTTCTTCTCATCTCTCTCTCTCTCTCTTCATCTTATCTCTTTCTTCACTTTGTCTAACACAGTCAGCGATGACTAGTATCGTTTGTGTTCTCTTTCTTCTCTGTCCAATACAGTCGGTGAAGCCTAACGCTCACTGTATTTTCTCTTTCTTCTCTGTCTAATACAATCAGTGAAGCCTAGCATTGATTGCATTTTCTCTCTCTTCTCTATTTAATACAGTCAGTGAAGCCTAGCATCAACTGCATTTTCTCTCTCTTCTCTAACACAATTGGTGAAGCCTAATGCAGGCTGCATTTTCTCTCTCTCTGTCTAATACAGTCGGTGAAGTCAAAGCACCAACTGCATTTTCTCTCTCTTCTCTGTCTATTATAGTTGGCGAAGCCTAGCGCCGACTGCATTTTCTCTCTTCTTTGTTTAATACAGTCGACGAAGCCTCGCATTGATTGCATCTGCTCTCTCTTCTTCTTCTAACACAGTCGGTGAAGCATAGTACTGACTGCATCTTCCCACTTCTTTATTTGATACAGTGGGCGATGCTCAGTGTCGACTGTGTCTTCTTTTTTGTCTCTGCCTAATGCAGCCGGCAACGCCTAACATCGTATAGCACTGTCTATTTTTTCTCTTCTCCCATATTCTTCTTCTTCTTTCTGTTCTCTTCTTCTCTCACCTTTCTTCTTATTCTTTCTTTATGATCTTTCATTTTGTTATTCTTTCGTTTGATTAGGAGGGTTTGAGATTAGCCTGTTATGTTGGTCCTGTCGTCTAGTCATAATTTTGTTGCGTCTGAACTATTGTGCCCGCTTTATTGCCATGACAGACTAACCATCGTGTATAGCTAGTCAGTATCGGTATTGACGTCTAGTAGTAATGTTGTTGAGCCGGTCAAAGTTATCAAACTCGTTTTACTACCACGTCAGGCTAATTACTCACCAGTTTAGTCACCACGCTGATCTTCCTGCGTGGTCAAATTCTTCTTTCCCCCATCTTCCTCTCTCATTTTTCTCTTCTTCTTTTGAATGTGCATGCTTGTGTACGTTCACCCAAGATGAAAAGGTTAGGTCTTTGACCCACCTATCTTAGAACCTTTGCCATATGTGTGTGATTACAAAAAACAGGAGAATACAAGCCAAGAGAGGTGATTCTGAACCAATTTTATTACTGGGGGACTTTCTTCGTGATTTAAGAAAGAACCCACGCGAGCTAGCCCAAGTAAATCCCAAACCCACTGCCCTTATTCTCAAAGGAGGTTCCCATGAGAGCAATCTCAAAATGTCCCGAGTCTCCCCGAAACCTAAGACACGTGTCTCTTGATTATCTGGATTCGGAGGGTGGGATCGAGGCACCAAACCAGCTTAGCGACTCCACTGGGGACTTACTCCCCCTTAGTCAGATCATTCTTGTTTGGCTAGTTTCTTCTTTTATTATATGCTTTTATTATCTTTTCGCACATCACTTTTGGCTTGCGGGTTTTGTTACCCATTCATCCGAATCGGGGACTTCCTTATCCTCGCATTCGCGAGTGCCCTTAGGGAACAAGTTTCTCCAACTTCGTTGCCAACCATCCTTTTGAGAAAAAGACTCCTTGTCTAGCTCCCAAGTCTTAACTTGAACTGATGTGAGGGGAGACTTAATGGTCTCTCAGTCCCCATCTCCTCGCTCTGGTGGAACCTCCACCAAGGCACTCGGCATTAGCAACACGTCTGTTGCCACACACAGCATGCACTCATCCACCGACAAGTCACTTATCGGTTGTAATGCCAAGGTACACCAGAGGGCTGCCTAGTCCCTGTCTGAAAATGGCAAGCAAGTTGCCATTGCTTCTGTGGGTCGTCGTAAGGCTACCCCCCACATTCCTGCACAACCATGAGTCCCTATCTCTAGAGGCTTGGCACATAGAGGTAGAGACTTACGGTCTCTACCCCTCACACACACCATAAGGCTCATTGGTCACCCACTCGAGTCACACCTCAGGGCAACCCTTCTGTTACCTTGAGTCCGCGTCCAGGATCAGACCTTTCAAGGCCAGGTCCTGCACACACTAATCACATACATCTTACTCCTTGGGGCAATGTCATCATTGCGTCAGCCCGAGTACACAGGAGACGACCTCCTCGTCTTCTTACTCAGCACACACATGCGCACCCTATAAGGGGCAAGCCTCCACTTGTTCTCTTGTAGACACTTGCTCACAGTTCTCGACCTCCTAAGGCCAGACCCCTTGCCCTAGCCCGGGCTAAGCCCCATGTCCCCAGTGATCCTTCTTCAAGAGATGCACACGTGTCACCGTCACAGACAGCCCCTCGCCCTCATCATGAGTCGAACATGCTCTTCCTTGCTCCTCCTTCTTCGGCTAAGCACCTCCAGCCATGGTACTCAATGACTTTTCCCAAGAGTACCATCCTCAACCAGCCTCATTATTTTGGTCGTGTCTCTGGAGCCCACAAGAGAGCTCGAGGCAAAGACGTGATGGAAGATGGAGTCCTTCATCCTCCTCGATCCAAGATGACCCCAGTCCTTGGGCCTCATCGTTTGCTGCACCTGATGGAGAGGGCTCTCTCTTGTGTAAGAAGAGCCAATCAGTTGCAATCCCGATCACTGTTTTGACGCGAGGTCCATCAAAGCCTCAATGTTAATTGTGATAGAGGTCTTCAAATTCTGATCAAGGAAGTGACCAAGGCAGTCAGGGCAACCAGCTCTGACAACCCTCTACGCCTGAATCCCTTCTACCCTCTTCAGATGACAAAGCCTGAAGAAGAAGGCCATGAGCCTTGCACTTTGATTATGCCATAAAAGACGACCCGGCCACTCAGTAGCCACGGTCCCAACACCCTCAAGAACTTATCCTCCCATGATCGGCATACAAGAGTTGAGTACAGTCGGGGCACATTGGACCCCAACTGACCGATCTACCACACACGACCCGTCAAGTATGCAAGCCCTCAAATGCAAATAATTGCTGATCTCCCTAGATAAATAGTCAGCGTAACGGTTGTAAGCAAGGCTAGTGAGGTGCAAGAAGAGCGCAAGTATAAGTTGAAAGAGATGGTGCGCGCGATGATGGAAAAGATCGATCGTATAGACGTCGCAAAACAATCAGCTAATCATGAGGTCCATTGCCATCACTCTGATGGTGCATCTCCAAGGCAGCCCCTTCCCTCTACCTCACAATACAATTATGTCCCTCACCCCATCTCACAGGCAGACATTGATTCTATGGTAACCCATAACGTAAAGAACAGACAAATCCCCGGATACAGGTTGTGATGCCTTATCAAAGGCCCTACCCTTCATATATTGATCAGGTCCCATTTCCCGCAGATTACAAGAAAGGAAAGTTTCCTCTTTTCGATGGAACCACATCCTCAAATCAACATATCACCCACTTCTAGGCAACGTGCCGAGAAATAGCAGCTGATGGAAGACTCCTTCTCCGTCAATTCGTTGAGACCCTTAATGGCCTAGCTTTTCAATGGTATGCTCATCTCCCTCTAAACTTGGTGCATACATGGGAGGAAATAGAGAAATTGTTCTATCAGTGCTTTTATGAAGTTGAGAGAGAGGTTCAAACCATTGAACTTCTCACCTTGACTCAAGACCCCGATGAGCCTATGGACCAGTTCATATCAAGATGGAGAAACCCGCCATCCTAATCCTATGCCCGAGAAGGAAGCAGTCTAAATTTGTGTGCAGAACATGCGACCTGAGATTGCTCTATACGTTGAGGCCTCCTCTAATCTAACTTCCATGTCAAAGCTAATCTCTAAATTAATCTGCATAGAAAGCCTATCACACCACCAGGTGGGTCATGACAACAGTCTACAAGCTCAACGAATAACCGGGGCAATGGTAACCCTCGCACTAACACCCAGGGAAGCCAACAAAAGGAGCAATCAATGCAGCCATCATAGTCACTGATCCAAAGAAGTCTACCTCCCAAACATTGGACCTCTCAAACGGGGTGAGCACAGCGAAAACAACACCCCAGGCAGGCAAGCAACAATAGTAGTACAATAGAGGACCCCCACCGGCGAATCTTAATCGGGATGAATATTTCACTAGGCATTGGAACAAGGTCCTTTGAAAAGGAATGGATCCCTGCACAGTTCCGGTTATTAGTGGAACAAAATATGATTCGGCTTCCAAAAGCCAAGTTCCCTGAGCAAGTTGGCCTTGACACTCAGGCAAATTATTGTGCTTACCATAGAAGGATCAATCATCCCAAGGACAACTGCTACACTCTAAAAGATATCATCAAGGCCCTGATTCAGAAAGTTCAGATAAATCTTGAAGACTTAAACAAAGCTTCGGGGCAGCTGAAGCCTCCCATGCAGTAACAGTCCAAGAGGAAGTCGAAATACTTGGTATCCTTTACACTCTCTTTGTTATAATGCTTCAAGAAGGTGTAATTACAATGAAGCTCGCAAGACATCCTCGATGCCTTGCTCAGGGGACTGAGGACCGATGGTGTTTGTATTACCAAATAAGGGACCACTACCTGTGGGAATGTACCAATTTCCATGATATATTTGCAAAGAAAATACGGGAATGTCAGGAATTTTACCACGCCCCAGTAAATAATCCTCAAGCCACTACTCTATCAGTGTAAGAGGAGGACCTCCCAACACAAGACCCTCTCAGTAACGATTCAGACTCTGTTGAACCCTCGATTTCCCATCCATGGTAGTCCACCACGGGCAAAGCAGACTCAAGTCCTTAAGACGAGAAGCAGTTCGCCAAGCTAGGGCTGTTAGAAAGCCTAGGGAGACGACACCTCAAAAAACCAAAAGGGAACAGGCACCAAGGGCTTCTTGCCGGAGTAACAAGATGGCTCAACCGCCAGTTGAGCAAGAATTTCTCAGGCCCCTTCCCCCACTAGCAACCTTATTGGATTTTATCCCAAGCATGATCCTCCTTCCTTATCATCAAGAAGACGCTCCTGCACCATCTTCCACTCAGAGCATGTCCATTGAGGGTGACAATGTTAAAAGCATTCCTCAATGGTCTAAGCATGAAAAATACCTAAAAGACCCCCTGCACACATCCAACCCTAGTGATGACACAAAACGCTGCCCAGATTTGTTTGATGAGGGGAACGACTTTAAAATTCCTCCACCTTCTAACCCTTCTCCTTCTTCTTCTTCTCACCATTTCTCTTCTATCTCTCCTGCAGTTATAACCTTGGTATGTCCGGACTTCGAGGCCCTTGATCGAGAACTTGAAGGATCCAATATAACTAAGACGCAATGAAAGTGATTGAAGAAGATGCTAGCCCAAAAAGCACGATTCTTAACAGTTGCTGAGGCCCTGGCAGCTCGAGCCAAAGCACAGTCATCCTCCTCAAAGAAGCACAAAAAGTCAACCTCAGTGGCCACTTGAGCCCGACTTTGAGCAGAGACTGGAAGAATCAAGGGGGCAGAGTTTTTACTCTTGAGAAGTTTGCCACATGGTACAAGTGTAAGAAGCACAAGCTAGCATGGGGCAAACATTGCTAGCACCCTTGCAAATACCGTGTGACTCACACGAAGACACTTCTTCCCTCAAAATCTTCGAACCTCAGTTTCCCAGCAACTTTCAAAACAAACTCCCACATCCTGACTGGTTGCTTAAGTTTGAGGTTGACCTTTCCGTCCCTCAATTCGAGAAAGGCACAGAAATCATGATATACTTTGGAGCCCTATTGGAGACAGAGATGTCAGGGTCAAGGGTCTCTACACTTGAGGTTGATGAAAAGACCTCTAAAAACAACGAGAAGAGTTGCGAGAAGCCTCAGAAGAATGGGAAGCAGGCGATCAAGCTACTGCTGATGAGCTTGAAGAAATAAATCTGGGCGATGAAGCCGACCCTAGGCCTATTTTTATTTCAGTAAATATGTCTCCAGAAGAAAATGAAAATTTCACTACTTTCTTATGAGCAAATCGAGACGTCTTTGCCTGGCATTACCATGAGATGAGTAGTCTAGACCCTCAAGTCGTTGTTCACTGTCTTGGCATTAATTCGACTGTCAAGCCCGTCAAACAAAAATCGTGAAGGTTCAGGCTTGACCTCGAGATGCAGATAAACATAGGAAACTAAACTCAGACAAGCAGTCTTTACTCATGAAGTCAAATACCCAAAATGGCTAGCGAATGTTATTTTGGTCAAGAAGAAGAATGGCCAAATTAGGGTCTGCATCGACTTCCGTGACCTCAATACCACTTATCCCAAGGATAACTTCCCAGTGCCATTCACCGAGATGCTCATCGACTCAACATCTCACTGTCAAATTGTTTCCTTCATTGATGGATACTCCAGTTATAATCAAATACGAATGGCGCCTGAAGATGAGGAGGCCATTGCATTCCTAACGCCAAAAGGGGTCTTTTGTTACACAATGATGCTTTTTGGATTAAAGAATGCTGGTGCCACATACCAGAGAGCAATGACTACCATCTTCAAAGACATGATGCAAAAAGAGGTGAAGTGTTATGTAGATGATTTGGTGATAAAATCGGAAGAAAAGGATGCTCACATGAGAGACCTTGAAAAAGTATTCGAGCGGTTGCGTCTTCATCAACTAAAATGAACCCGTTGAAATGTGCTTTTGGCATGCATTAGGGAAAGTTCTTGGGGTTTATTGTTAGACACCAAGGGCTTGAAGTTGAGCCAGTCAAAATCAAGGCAATCCAAGAAATGCTATCACCAACTACACTGCGAGGACTGCGCTCTCGTCGAGGGCAGCTGGCTTACATCCATAGGTTCATCTCAAATCTCTCAGGTCGTTGTAAACCATTCACACACCTGTTAAAGAAGGATACCCCATTCATCTGGGATGAAGCATGTCAGGCAGCCCTTGATGACATCAAGCAATATTTACTCAACCCTCCACTACTCTATACACCAATGCTAGGAAAGCCTCTCATCCTATACGTGACTACTCCGGAGGAGTCACTTGGGGCATTGTTGGCACAAAACAATGATGAGGGGAAAGAATTGCATTAAACTCTCTCAGCCGCAGGATGCAAGGGGCCGAGAAGAATTATTCCCTTATAGAGAAGATGTGCTTAGCCCTGATCTTCGTGGTACAAAAACTTCGCCACTACTTACTTGGTCATGAAGTGAAACTTATATCAAAAGCAGATCCTATAAAGTTTCTCATGACATGCCCATGCCTGTCAGGACGTCTTGCTAAATGGGCATTACTGTTGATGGAATCTGACAACACATATGTCCCACAAAAGGCCATCAAAGGCCACGCCCTAGCTGATTTTCTCCCAGCACACCCCATACCGGTGGAGTCTCTGTTATCAAGGGACCTCCTTGATGAAGAAATATTTTGCACCGAGCTTGCCCATGTGTGGGAAATGTATTTCGACGGAGCCTTTCATGCAGACTGTGGAGGTGTCAGAGTGGTATTCCTAACCCTGAAAGGAGGAGTGTGTATGCTTTCTTTCTCTCTCACCAAGGTCGATTCTTACAACGAGGTAGAATATCAGGCCCTTATAATTGGCTTAGAGATAGCCTTTGATCTAGACTTGAAGCAGCTCAAGATTTATCGCGACTCTGAGTTGGTTATTCCTCAACTCAAAGGGATCTACGATGTGAGAAAAGAAACTTTCAAGCCTTATCACGATACTGCAAAATCGTACATGGCTCAATTTGAGGATATATCCCTAAGTAACATCCCTAGAAGGCTAAACTCGCAAGCTGACACACTTGCAAAACTCAGGGCTACAATTCAATGGTCCTCATCAGGACCCACGCTTGTTTGGGTGGCAGAATGGAGACACATTGAACTAAGAACCGAGGTTGATGCTGATGATGAGAGAAATATCTTTTCTGAGTGCCCTCCTTATCTGTTCAGCGCACTTCTATCAGCTAAAGAAGTACTTAAGACAGAACAAGAAATGAGAAGGAGTCAAGCAGCTAGGGATTGAAACCCAAAACCAGAGTTCTTTAACCCAATATGCATGAAAGTTAAGCAGGTAGAAGATTGGAGAGAGCCTATCACTAGTTTTATAAAACATGGTAGGCTCCCGAAAGATCGTGTTGAACGCAACAGCATACGTCGAATGTCTACCAAGTATACCCCACTTGAAGGAGATGCTCTCTTCAGGCGATCATTTGACGGTATTCTTCTTAAATATGTGGATGTCCAAGAAGCAAATAAGGTGTTAGAAGAAGCCCACTCGGGCATTTGTTGACTACACTAATCTGGTCCTAAGCTTTATGAATTAATATGCAGGTTGGGATACTATTGGCCTTCCATGATCGCCAATTCCTTAAACTATGCTAAAAAGTGCCAAGTATACCAAAATACACTCAAGCCTTGTTCACCAGCCTCCAAAGCCCTTACACCCTATAGTGGCATCATGGCCCTTCTCACAATGGGGCATGGACATTGCAGGGCCTATTGACCCTCCTTCGGCAATGGGTCATGTCTTCATTCTAGTTGCAATAGAGTACTTCTCTAAGTGGGTTGAAGCGGTCACACTTAAGCAAGTTCCTGGGACAACAGTGGCCGACTTCGTTCGTCATCACATCATATATTGGTTTGAAGTTTCTGACCGGATTATATCTAACCATGGTCCTCAGTTTCGGAGCCACCATATTGATCGTTTGGCCAACAAGTTTGGTGGAGGTACTCAACTATGTACCACCCTCAGGCGGACATATTATTTGAGGCTTTCAATAAGACTCTGTACAATGTTTTACGAAAATTGGTGTCAAACAAGAAAAAGAATAGGAATGAGAAGCTTCTTAAAGCACTACGGGCTTATCGTACTACTACATAGAATGCTACTGATTCCACTCCTTATTCTCTGATTGATGAGAATAAGAAATAACCGAAGACGAGATAGTCAAGCTCCGGTATCAAGAATTGGATGCTCTCGATGAAAAGAGGCTAGAGGCTCAGCAGAACTTAGAACTCAACCAAGGGAGAATGAAGAGGGCTTTTGACAAGTCCGTCAAGGTTTGCTCATTCGCCCTCGGTGATCTAGTTCTAGCCGTCAAGAAGCCCTATTGTTATGCATGGTCAGCGTAAGGGAAAATTTGAACCCCAATGGTAGGGTCCCTTTGTAATAAAAAAGGTCTCCCTAATTGAAGCCTACATACTGGCACATCTTGATGGGGAGGAGGCATTGCCCCCTATCAACGGGAGATACATAAAGAAGTACTATCCGTGAAGCATATTCAAAGCAAAGTGACTTAATCTGAAGTACGCAAGATAGTCCAAAAAAATTCTAAGTCTTTTTATTGTAGTAGAAAGGAGTTGCATATTACAAGCTAGAAAGCTCATTATTAGGGAGATTACAAGTCTCGTGAAGAAAAGAAAACATTTGACTCCAAAGGTGTTGCTTTAGCATTTGGGAATAAGAGGACGGTTACAAACCAAAACCTGTAATATTGCTTTTACATCTGAGGATAAGAAGACGGTTACAGGACAAAAACAAATGCCTACCCCATGAAGAAGAAGCAAAGAAGCAAAACCACTTAGAGAAGTTATAGCTTCAATTCATCGGA
Organism: Amborella trichopoda; assembly: GCF_054954075.1. NCBI lineage: Eukaryota > Viridiplantae > Streptophyta > Magnoliopsida > Amborellales > Amborellaceae > Amborella > Amborella trichopoda. The sequence goes on from NC_142340.1 coordinate 20,305,178, forward strand.
CGAGTACCACCAAAGATAATGGTTACAGGCTAGAAGAAGAAGCGAACCAGTTCCGAGTCAGCTTAAATTCACTTGACGAGTAAGACGATGGTTACAGGCCAAAAGACGAAGCAGAACCACTTGGAGAAGTTAGCTTCAATTCATCCAACGTGTATATCAAACAAACAAGCTAGAGATCTCATCTGGTATGTATATCAAACATACAAGGCAGAATTTATTCTTGAAGCCCATGGATTTCTCTTATGTTCCGGGGAGGGGGCATTTCAGTGATGACTCGTATTTTGGACGGGTCCACCTCAATGCCCCTTTAGCTCACTATAAAGCCTAGTAATTTGACGGATTCGACTCCAAAGGAACATTTTTGTGGATTGAGTTTGAGTTGGTATTTTTGGAGTCTTTCGAAATTGATTCTCAGGTTGGTGAGATGATCAGACGTGGCCTTCGACTTCACTAGAATATCGTTGACATAGTCTTCCATGATGGTGTGCATCAATTTTTGGAAGATGCTAGTCATTGTCTGCTAATGAGTTGACCCTGTATTTTTGAGGCCAAAGGGCATGACACTATAGCAACGAGTTCTTCATTGCATTATGAATGAATTTCTTGGTCTGGTCTTCTTCTGCTATGAGGATCTGGTTGTAACCTGAGAAGCCATCCATAAATGACAACATCTATTGCCCCATAGTGTTGTCGACCAAGGCATCTATGTTTGGTAATGAAAATTGTCCTTTAGGCATGCCTTGTTGAGGTCTCGGTAGTCGACTCACACTCGGATCCTCCCGTCTTTCTTGGGTACGACCACTATGTTGGCCAACCATTTTGAGTAATCGATGGGGGTAATGAACTTTGCCTTGAGAAGTTTATCGATTTCTTCCTTAATTTTGAGCTCAAGGTGGGTCTTTTGAGGTCGGAGTTTCTGCCTTACAGCTTTGCCCCTTTGTTGAATATTAGGTGATGTTGCACCAATGTGGGAAGACATCACGATATTCCTTGAGAAAGGAAATCATATTTTCCCACTCCTTAGGAGATAGGGAGGTTTCAATCTTGGTTAACCTTGGGTCTTTCTTAGTTCCTAGGTTTACGTCGATTGTCTCTTCGATGATAGTCGTTGGGTCACCATCGAACCTTTTCTTGAATTGCTCAACATGGGAATTGAGTTCCTCAGGTCGAGGAATTTCTTTAGACTCATGGCTCTCTTGATCTTCATCTTGGTCGTCCAATTCGTTGTCTAGGGTATTATGCACCGTTATTGAGCTAGCTTGAGTGTTCACCGTTTCTTAAAATTATTTTTCATTGTTATCAGTTTTATCATGTTTTCAAATTTCAACAGTTTTCGAAATAACACAAGAGGTGTCCCTTATGGGACTCTCGATAGATATGTTGGGGACCAGACGCACAGGATGGGTAGATGGCCACCCTGCGCTTATCCATTTTTTGGCACCGGAACTTGAAGGTATCGCTGGTATGCTTACAATGATTCTCGAGATAGGGGAGTGATTGATCAATTCTGCCATTGGGTTTGAATAGGCGAATGAGAACGCTTGGCTGTGTCAGATTCAATTGTGTATATTTCCAAATCCAAGCCAGCAAAAAGGTCTTCAATCCCTAGTTCTTGTGTGTGTTGAGGTTTGGAAGAAGAATCATTTCCCATTGGGGATTCAAGGATCACCTTTGGCCTGTTTGAAGGACGGGCTTCAAGTGGATCGAGGCTTTGAATGCATCCAGATACAAAACTCGAATAGCAAGGAGGCTTTATCTGGCTTTGAAATAAGGTGAGAATACACCTGAGACCTCTTCAATCCCTGTTTTCAGTTTTGGTTTGGAGTGATTCAAAAATTGCCTCCGTTACGCCTTGCCCTTGACTCCCCAAGCCTTGGCATGGTTGGAAGCCTTGAGAGAAGTGCATGTGGCAAGACTCGAGGGACCCAAAACTGTATCGATGTTGACATTGGATGACGTCCTCCATCGATGCGAAAGTTTGCAAAATTTGAGGAACAAGGTCGCCGGCCACTAGGCGTAAAGTGGCACAATCGGCTTGCTCAAAGGAAGTGAGCAGGATTTCTTCGAGCTCGACTCCTATGGCTAGCTTCCCGTTATGTATACTAGGATTGAGACACATACCTTCGCGACGCCATTTTTAGTTGGAAATTTGAGGCATTGATGCCGTGTAGAGGCGACCACGAGGTTTTCATGCAGCCACGGTCTTCCTAGTAGCATGTTGAATGAAGGTTTAATGTCAAAGACATAAAACTTTATTACCTGGACAATCGGGCCGATCTTGAGTGTGAGAGACAGTATGCCTTCAGCTTGTCTCTTGGTCCCGTCATATGCGGCGATAGTTAGTTGACACGGCTCAAAGTCATTCAGGATTTTGCCTATCTGCTTCACTGTTTTCATAGGGCATATGTTTAAGGATGCTCCATTATCAACAAGCACTCTCCATATCTCATATCCTTGCATGAAAACGGTGATGTGTAGAGGTTGGACGTGAAAGCGGTTGAAGCTGACCGGGATGTCATCGTCCGTGAACACGATTGGTGTTGGTGCCATCAATTGGTTAATCATTCCGCACAACTCATCCGATTGTGTGTTGCTTGGGATGTGTGTCTTGGCGAGGAGCTTTTTCGATCTGGGCCCTATGGGCTGGTGAATTGGCAAGCAGCTCCAAGATGGAGATTTTAGCTTGGATCTTCCTGAGGTGAGCTCATAGATCATAGGTGGTTGTAGATCTTTGAATTTCTTTATTCGGTTCGTGATCTGCGACCCCTACTGGTTATCTGGGTTTTGAGGTGTTTCTCATTCTTTCATTGAGAGTAGCGACCATCAATTGAATGGTTTGAAGACTCGGCCTCTTCGGGTTAGGGAATCGACCTCGCTAGTCTGAAACTTGACAGCGTTAGCCCTAGCGAGATTAATGGGAGATTTTGGTGTGTCAACCCCTTATTTGGGAGATAACGCCTTTTCATTGGTTCTGACCATATCGATTTCTAACGTGTCATCTTTGCCATATTGATCCTATTTGGGAAGATTAATGAGGTTTGGAGATGAAGGGTTTCCTCTAAGAAGGCTCAAAAGATCTTCTTCGCGCTCTTGAATGTGATGATCACAAGTAAATATGAATTGACTGGGATCATCTTCTTCGTCTCCACTCTCAATCATGTGAATAACGACGTTCTCTTTTGAGTTGTCTTGAGCTCCCGATTTTTTGATCGTTGTGACCATTTTTTTAGGGTGAGGATTTGTGAAGATGCCCATCTTTTGATTAGGTTCTTTGACAGGTTGATTTTTAGGTGCGACAATGATATCCCCCCTAATGATTAACCTTTGAATCACCTGTTTCAAATACAAGCAATTTTGGGTATCATGAGCATGGTTTTGATGCCACTTGCACCACTTGCTCTTATCCGTGATTTGAAATGGTGGTTCAGATGGTGGCGGGAGATAAACCATATTTCTACCCAGGAGTAATTCTATCATTTTTTCTAATGGAGCTTTGAGAGGGGTGAAATTATCCTGTCGCATTGGTTATTATTTTGAGTGTTGGCTTTAGGATGACCCCTTCGATTTTGGTTTTGATTGTTGTACTGAGTGGCTGAACCTTGAGCCGGTCCGTTAACAATAATCTCATTAACTTGGCCGGAAGCATTCCCTTTGTTATTGTTTTTGCTCTTATTTTGGGGAGTTGTTATCGGTTTATTACTGGGTTGGTGTTGAGGGGTGTCCCTCTAACCCTTTCATGTCGTGCCACACGCTTAATCATGGAGTCCAAAGAGTGGGGGATAAGACCTTGGCTAAAGAAGGTCATGTATCCGGGAGCGACATTCTCAAAGGCCATGGAGATTTTGGTTAGGTCCGTAAGTGCACATTCTATGACCCGCATTGTCGCTTCGTGGAATCGACCGATGAAATCCTTGAAGGATTCTCCGGGGTTTTGTTTCGTTGCATTGAGCTCGCCCAAGGAGAGAGATCTTGGTATTGACTTGCGGTAGTGAGAGATAAATAGGTTGAACATTTCATCTGGAATGATGTGTGATCGATCAGACATTATTCTGCCTCGCTGGTCAATGTTTGCGAAAATATGGCCTTCAGCTGGTTAGGCTTGTCTTGCAAAGCTCCAATGGAGAGGAGGTCAACGTTGACGTGAGTATATGGATCACTCTTCCCATTGAACTTGTTTCTAAATTCCAAGACGACAAATCCCAGGGGAAGGTCTTCCATGCCTCCAAGGGTCTCATGACCATAGGCTTTCAAGGGTAGAATTTCATGCATGCCCATTCTTACAAGTATATCCTGCATTGCTTTTATGGTGCCTTCTTGTTGGTTAGTTGGCATGGCAGTAGGCTCACCAGTCAGTGGGTTACCAAGCAGACTGATGAGTCGAGACTTGGGGTACATGTTAGCCTGCATGGGCTTGAGATTGATGAGCTGCGGTCACCGAGGCGGTTTGATACATTTGTGCTTGACGGGCGTACTGACCCATAGGTGTCGCCACCGATTGCGAAAATTACACGGTTTGTTGCACCGGATGAACTAGAGGGACCGATTAAAGAATCGGCTAACTCGGTTATGCTGGGGGTTGATCTATACCACTAAGTTGGTTTGGCATCACCCCATGAGCTGGGGCATGAACAGTGTAACCTAGGTCAACTAGACTTTTAAGGGTTGCTTAGATGCCCATCTCGCCTAAGGTCGGTATAGATTGACACCTCTACTTCTTACAGTGTTCAGGATATCATGAGCTATACTATGGTGGCTCGAGGATGGGTTGGATCCCCTAGACCTCGGTGGGTCTTGATTCTGAGTTCGTTGTACCTCGGGGTTGTCTCAGTTCTAATTGTGGGAATTGGCGTTTGATACGGCCTGAAATTCTTCCCTCGCTCGGCTTCTACTTTACTTGCCTAAAAGCCCGTGTAGGACGACACTTGGTCAGACCCCCTTGACTATTCAGAGTATTTCGGGCGAAGCTAACTTTCGGGCCACACAGATTTCAGGATTAAGAGTGGACCCTTGGGATTCTGCCTCTAATTGAAGACCTAGGCGTTGGATAATGGACTGACCTGAGGTCTGTCGACAATCCCAAGGGATCGTAGCATACTGGTCTATGGGTTTGGGAAGGTTAGGCTTATAATCGGCCGTGGAGAGATCATCATAGTCGCCTTGAGTGACTGACATGGTGATTGCTTTTAGTGGCGTTATAGAATCTAGGCTTAGATAAGATCTAGACTCGACGACTTAAGGCAGACCAAGCCTGACTCTAGGGGTAAAACTGCAACTAAGACTTAGGCTAAGACTAAACTGAAATTTAGAATCAATGGGTTTTAGTTTAGACCCTGAACTAGGGTAAGCATAGTCTAGCCCTAGAGGCAACTCTAAACTTAAACCTATGTTAGAACTTAAACTGAGATCTAGACTAGATAGGTATGAGTCTTGGCTCTGACAAAGAGTGGGTCTAGGTTCAGACCTGGGTATGAGCCTGGTTCAGACCTGGACTAAGCTGGGTGCAAGTCTGGGCTTGGACTTAGAGGGTTATGAAACTCAGACCGAGTGTGGACCTAAACTGGATCAAGGTTGGGTTAGGCACGGGCCCTTGGCTCGTACCAAAAGGGGGCCTAGGTTCGGACCTGGGTGTGAACCTGGTTTGAACCTGGGCTAGGCTGGGTATATGTCTGAGCTTGGACCCAGAGAGTTCAACTTGGACCAAAAGGGGAACCTAGGTTTAGACCAAGGTGTGAACCTGGTTTGGACCTGGTCTAGGGTGAGTATAAACCTGAACTTGGACCCAGAGAGTTTTGATTATCAAATCAGGTGTGGACCCGGACTGGATCAAAGATGAACTAGGAACAAGCCTTCGGCTCGAACCGAGAGGGGCCCTAAGTTCGGACCAAGGTAAAACCTGGTTCAGACCTAGGATAAGCTTCATACAAGCCTGGATTTGGACCCATAGAGTTTAGCTTTGACCAAAAGAGGGTCTGGATTGAGATCTAAGATTAACCAACAGAAATAAGCAAGCAAGCACATGCAAATGTTTGACCTAGATTATAAGTAAGCTTGGCTTGAGAGTGGGTTCCTAACTATTGAAATGAGGCAAGGTTGATATAGGTCCCCACATAAGTCCTGGCCTCTTGTTATAGGATGTTCACCACGTCCTACTATACGCGGACTTGATTTGAGGCAAAGGATTACGGAGGGGCGCTCACAGTTAAAGTTACGTGAATCCCAACTGCCTTGACTCTCAAAGCTAGGTTCCCCTCACCCCATTAACGCGCATTTTACATGTTTTCAAAATATTTGTTTGCTATTTTCCCTAGCATTCCCGGTTCAGTGTGTGCTGGAGTGTGTAAAGAAGCGCGCAATCAAAAATAAAGTGGCAAGAAGGCAAGCACACAATGCGATGAAGAAATAAAGCGAATGCTTAACACTAGTTGTGCCTAGCGATGCGTGCTTCGAGGCAAAGCTCGCTCAAAGCATAGTATAGATCGAGGGGTAAGAAACCCCTAAGAAGGTGCAGCCACAATAGTGAGACCAGGCACAGTCCGTGCTAAGTCGAGCGTGGCCCGAGTCGAGGATGACTCGAACGACACATGGTTAAGTGAGGGCGCAAGCAAACCTCAATGTATTTTTTACTTTTTAATAGTTTTTTTCTTCTTAAATTTGATAAAACACATTTATACAAGATGAAAGTAGGGAAAAAATTGTTTCAATCAAAATTAACAAACTAAAATAAAATCATAAATCCAAGAACAAAATAGACCTATTTGAAGCAAAATATTTTTTCTTTTTTTAAAAAATTTTATTTTAAGCTGAAAATTGGTGAACAAGAACAATTAAGGCTTTGAAACAGGCCTGTGGGGTCCCAGAATATTTCTAGGACCACTGCAATTGGGCAACACGGGTGGTTTCAACCGGGCGGCACTATTAGTGTCGCCTTGCAGTTTGGGTGACACTGCTAGTGTCGCCCAAAAAAAATAATTTTTATATTTTTTTATTATTAATTTTGATGAAATAATGTTACAGTAAATCTTTAGGAGCAGGGAAAATAATATTTCTAACAAAATAAATTAAAATAAAGTAAAACTAAAAAGTGCAGATAGAACAAACTATATCAAGTAAAATATTTTTTTTATATTTTTTAAAAGTTTAGTTTGATATGAAATTTTGTGATCAGTCACAAGAGAGTCCCTGGAACAGCACTGCAAAGTTTCGAAAGATTATGAAACGTATAAATTTCTTGGGCGGCAGTGGTGGTGTCGCCCGGACGACACTGCTAGTGTCGCTCAAGACAGACAGGGTTTCGCAGCACCAAAACCCTAGGTCCTGGTCACAATTGATGTTTAGTACCTTTTTTCACAGAAATCAGTGAAAAATAGTTAATAAAATTTGTATTTTGGTGCTTGAATCAAGCTTGAAAAGCCCCACGGTGGGTATCAAACTGTCTACGATGCAAAATCAGACAGATCTTCTGACGAAGATCTGTCGGATCTTAAAACCTTAAACTGATGAAAATGAAGTGGTAGAGGAAGTGGGACAAATCGATATCAAATCTGAGTCCAGATTTGCTCGGAAACGAGCTGATTTGCTCTCAAATCTGTGGCGGAGCCAGCATGATCCAAACTATCAAAACACGATTTCAAAGTAATAAACATATCAAAATAATCAAAATAAGATAAAAAATAGTAAAAGAAGGAGAAATAAAGGGGAAGAAAACAATACCAAACCGGGTCGTATGGCCCGAGACTCCTGAGCCTTCGAGGGCTCGAACGTAACAGAACCAACATCCTCTTTACCTCTCTAATTTGGATGTTGACCAGAAAATATCTGGTGTAAAAGGGTTGTTGCACCTTGGAGATGGTTTAAGATTAGGGTTGTTGTACCGTAGAGATCTAAGGCTTTCAGGCTAAGGATTAGGGTTAGGGTTTTTCATTCTCTGAGGAAGTATCTCAAAAAGCTCTCTCTATGGGTTTCAATCTCTCTCTTAGGGTTTCTCTATCCTCCCCCTCACCTGGCCACGAATGATAGCTTATAGGGGTCAAGGATCTGTTGAAAAAGATAACTTCCAATAACCAACAAATCCTCCAGTCAAAGATTACAATTTTGAGGATCCAGATCTGGACGACACGCCTAGTTTCACCCAAATAAATTGGTAAAAATCACAAAACAGGTACAAAAATAAACACTGGAAGGAAATTTCACATTTGGGTTAAAAAGTACCGGGCGACACCACTCGAGTCACCCAATCTGGAGTGTCGCCCAAACCAAAGCTTGTCCAAATCAAAAAAATTCCAATTTGAGTATGTTCCTTATCCTCATGTGAAGCTCTTAGAGAAAATTTGGGTCAAAACAGATTTTTTTACTATATTTAATGAGTTTTTTTATAAAACGAGGCATTTGCAGGATTCTAAGTCAAAACAGGGTTTTTACAGGGTTCTAGGTAAGCATATTGGTTTTGGGTCATAGGGTAGGCTGTGTGAACTATGGATTTGGGTTTACTTGGTCAGTTTGGTCCTAAGGTGTCACGACCTCGCCCCCTGACCACTACCATACCCAAATCGAAGGGCGACAGAGCGCAGGATCGCGACATGAGGTCACGTGCGTCACTCAAGTGGGAGTGGCATCAACACATGTAAAAAAATGTGGAATCAAAGAAAACCACGAGAAAGATAAAGAAACTCTACAGACAAAAACACAACATTGGGGCAAGAAAAAAAAAATAACACAGAAACTTATAATTATTACAGACACAATTTGGAGTAATACAATTGTTCAAGGCACCGAAGGCCTAGATAGAAAAACTTGTAACTTCATTATAAACAAGAGCAGGGCCCACGACCGATAAACACATACGAGGAAAAAGTCTTCTTGGCAGGTGCAGGACCTCGGCTACCAATATGCCCTCCCAACCGCCCGATCTGGACCTATTACTTCTACTCTACAGGGATGAAAAGACAATATAGGAATGAGCCACAAAGCCCAGTAAGAGAATCTAGCTACTATGCATCAGCAATAAATCCATCCAGATGTCATGAATAATTCTTTTAACTATGAGCAATCACAATAGATATAGCATTCAAATTTAGCAATCTTATCCATGTATCTATCACAAATGGCATATCGAATGTCATGGCGATCATTTAATCAACATGGTTATTATCATTCACATTCATACTTCTAACATTAACCACTCACTCCCTAATTCACCTACTCCCGAAATCGAAGCGTTACTCATTAGGCCAAGCCAATCCCATTGTTAAGGAGTTCTATCATTACTCAAGAGGAAGGGCAATGACAATGAGTTACCTGTTCAGTAATGCCTTCTTACTCACGCACATAGTCCCCAACGCACTTCGGGCCTTTTGATAGGAACTTGCCTTGCAAAGCATGGTTCACTACTCTTTTAATAATGCACAAAAATTTGGGGGGCACGACCTACGCATTACACTTCCAACCTAACTCCCCTCCTATCATAGGGAGTTGGGGAACACTGCCGGCCTCACTATCGTACTACCATGTGTGACCCGTGCGTAGTGTCACTTAAATCACATTTATAATTATCAAACATAAAAGGGTCATGCTTGAAGCATAACATCAAGTTACACTTCACTTAACATCCATCACTCGCCATTTATGGCCATTACATGATTAACACATGAAATTCATCATTTGGCACTCATGGTATAGCTTTCACATTCATCACATGAATATTACAGAGCATTCACTAACTATCATTCACATTCATAGCATTCACTAATTAGCATTCACATTCATTACTTGAATATTACATAGCATTCACTAATTAGCATTCACATTCATCACATGAATATTACATAGCATTCACTAATTAGCATTCACATTCATCACATGAATATTACATAGAATTCACTTATTAGCATTCACATTCATCACATGAATATTACATAGCATTCACTAATTAGAATTCACATTCATCGCATGAATATTACATAGCATTCACTAATTAGCATTCACATTCATCACATGAGTGTTACATAGCATTCACTAATTAGCATTCACATTCATCACATGAATATTGCATAGCATTCACTAATTAGAATTTACACTTAGCAAGCACAATTCCCGGGTAGTTCTGACAACAGTGACATACTCCCCCTAGAAATGCATAACATCCAATCTAGGGGGTTTTTCAAGATACTCTTTACGTGCAACTTTAATTGTTCCCATAAACCTTTCAAATGGTGGTGGGTTGAAAGAAAATGGATTTCGTTTGGTTAATCAAAATCAGTGGCAACAGAGACATCAGTTCTGAGCTTCCATGAAAGCTATCCACAGTGACATATCGTTGTATTTAATTGTATAACTCTGAAATTAGGAAGAATTTCGAAAAGTACTCAACATGTGATTTCAAGATTACTCATAAATCTCTCAAATGGCAGTGTTTTTGGAAGAAAACAGACTTCATTTGATTGGTCAAAATTCATAACAATAGAGGCATCAGTTCTGCAATTTATTAAAACTGTCCACAGTGATTTACTAGCATATTTTGGTGTATAGCTTCTCATTCGTGGAGAATTGAAACAAAGTTTGAATATGTCATAGTGGACACACACACGGTTCAAATGGAGGTGATTTGGAGGTATTTGGACACATATTGATTAGTCAAAAGTTTAGTACAATGTAGGTGATAGCGGCTGGAAATGTCGGCTATCTATTAACAATGACCTATTCACACAATTTGGAGGGTAAATCCTAAAATATGAATAATTTCAGGATAGTACGAGAAGCAAAGTTGTAGTAGACAGGTATATATTTCATTTAAAACTAATTTGAGTCAATTTGGACACCATTTAGTTACTATGAAAATTGATACAAAACCATCCACAGTTCCTGGAAATTGCATTTTCCAACTCATTTCCCCAATTCTACTACATACCCAAGCATGAGAAATACAGGGGAGGGGGGAGGGGGGAGGGGGGAGACGGGGGGGGGGGGGGGGTGGGGTGGGTTTGCAACTTTCTCCCAATTAGCATTGGTTAGGTGTCTCAATGTCTCCCTTCGGATCCTTTAGGGATTGGGTGGCTTGTGTCTCAAGTTTCAAGGGAAGACCCTGGATGTTTTTTATATCACTCTCTCGGGAACCTCGTTCGAGAACCAGGGCAGGTATTACCAACAGGCGAGAAAGGAATTTAGAGGTTGGTTTGGGACTTACTCGGGCTGACTCGCGTGGGTGCCCTCTTAGATCACGAAGAAATCCCCCCAGTAATAAAATTGGTTCAAAATTGCCTCCCTTGACTTATATTCTTCTTATTTTCGGCAATCACACACATATATGGTAAAGATTATAAGACAGGTGGGTCTAACCTCACCATTTTCCGCTTGGATGAACGTACACAAGCATGCGCATTCAAAAAGATGAAGAGAAGAAAGACGGGGAAGAGAAGAATTTGACTAAAAGAGAGGATAGAATGGTGACTAAGCTGATGAGTAATTGGCCTGAAGTGGTAGCAAAACATGCTCATTAACTAAGACCGGCTCACAGGATTACTAACTAAGCATGATGGTCAGTCTATCGTGGCAATAAAGTGGGCCAAGTAATCTTGGCACAACAATGTTATGGCTAGACAACAAAACTACCATGAGAGGCTAAGAGAAGAAGGGATCAGAAAGGAGGGAGAAGAAACGAAGAGAAGAGTATGAAAGGCGAGAGGATAAAAGAGAGAGAGTGAAGGAAGGACCAGTTGGGGCTATGCATTGTTGACTACGCTGGCAGGAAGAGAGGGAAAACACATTTGGCACTAGGCTTCACCGACTGTGTCGTACAGAGGAGACACAGTCAGCGCTAAGTTTCACCGACTATGTGACAAAATAGGAGAGAGAAAACCAGTCAACTCTAAGCTTCGTCGATAGATAGAAGAGGAGAGAGAAACCAACTGGTGCTAGGCTTCATCGACTGACATAACGGGAGAGAGAAAACCAGTCAGTGTTAAGCTTCATTGACTGGCGGAAGAGGAGAGAGAAAATCAATCGGCTTTAAACTTCACCGACTGACAGGAGAGTAGAGAGAGAAATCCAACCAGCGCTAGGCTTCGCTGACTGTGACAGAAGAGAAGAGAGAAAAATTCAACCGATGCTAGGCTTCACGGACTGTGATAGAAGAGAAGAGACTGGATGGAGATAGAGATGAGAGAGGGGAGAGAGAGATAGAGATGAGAAGAAAGGAGAGAGAGATGGAGACAAAGATGAGAAAGAAGGAAGGAGAGAGAAAGAGATAAAAATGAGTAAGAAGGGAGGAGAGAGAGACATAAAGATGAGAAAGAAGGGAGGAGAGAGAAAGAGGGGATGAGAGAGAAAGAGGGGAGGAGAGAGAAAGTTACATGTCAGAAGGGCACTGATCCTTTTTTTCTCTCTCCTCTCTCTCTCTCTCTCTCCAAGATGTACTCACAAGCTCAAGCAACAATAAGAATTTTATTACTTGATCCAATAAGAATGAATCCATCCTTTGTAGAATGAGGCAGTGCCTGTTTATATAGAATTGGGCTAAAACGTGGGTGTACGCTTAAAAAATACTTAGAATTGCAGATAATTACAACTTAATTGAATTTAAAAAAATATAAAAATGGGTGCAAAAGGAGTGTTTTGCCCGTGCCTAACAATGTGTGGAATTTCAAAATAGTCCCTGCTGCTGCCGGAGAACTTGTGTGATTTTCTGTGGCTAACTCGTAATCATGTTGATGCCCATTTGATTGAAATATTATGGTTTTCTTATAGGGCTCGGCATGACGATCATTTTGATACCAACTTCGAGTCATGAATCATGTTTTTGAGCCATGATCATGAGACTTGAATCTTGGATGAATCTTGAAGACTTCGGATCGATTGTGTGCTCATTCCTTGATGTTTCTTTGAGATTTCTTCATTGAATCATGTTGAGCATGCCATCACGATCATGTTGTAATGAACGTAGTTTGATTTCGTGTTCGGATGGAGAATTTGTCATCTTGAATTTTTAGCCGGAATCTTGAAATTCGACGGCCAAAATTTATAGCAGATTTGACGCCTTCATGTGTGAAATTCCACCGTTCATCATACTTGAGGTTCAGACCAGTTATAGCCTCGGACCTCATGCACTTAATGCAATTGGTTTCGTGTCGATAGGGTATACAAGAGTCATGATCTGGCTGCTCGAACGAGACGTGTTGCTGTTGAATTTTCTGCAACTTTCTTCATAGATCACTAAATTTTATTCAGTTTTTCTCTCTACTCGGGCGTCATCACGGGGCTTACGACATAATGAATTGTTCGTCTTGATGAGACAAACACGCTCACCAAATTTGGGAGTGATCCGTCTTGGAACAAGTGAGATATAGGCCTAAAAAATTACTACCTGTGACTATGAAAATAGCCACCTTTAATGGTGTTTAGTGCAAGGTGGCCACACGGGAATAGTGTGCGCCTACCCCTTTTCGGTATTTTACTGATAACTTTGTCTTAGAGTGCCCGATTAAGCCGAAACTTGACCCATAGAGGTTTTCAACCATGCTGGATCTAATGGAGGTGGTCCCACAACTGTTTGACACATCAAAGGTATGGCTCTAGTAATAGGGTCCATTTCAAGCTGATAGAGAACGATTTTGCTGAAATTGTTTCGTGGTGTTCACTGCCATAGACATGTCTGATTGTGATGAAACTCAGTAGGTGGTCTTTTGAAGTGCTGATGATGATCTTGAACAATTCTGGGGCTATTCTGAGACTGTCAGGAATTTCCTTTACGGATTTTCTGAGACTGTTAAGACGAGTACGGCATCAACCTGTTTATTGGTCTAAGCATCCTTTACGGATTTTCTCTTGAACATGGAAAGCGGCATCGTAGAGAGGGTTTTCACCAACTTCTTTCTATTTTGGGGGTCTTTTACCCATAACCGTTTAGCTATGCCCACCATTTCTATTCATTTTTACTCACGATGCCCTTTTGGGTTTTCAATGTGCCCGATTTTTACTCATGGAATTCTTTTACTCATGGTTTCGTGACCATGCCCGTCCGTCACTTTTACTCATAAAGTTCCCTTGTTAAGGCATACACCATGTCGGTTATTTTCCTTTTTTTTGTTTTTGTGAAGGTGTGTTTAAGGTGATGCCTTCGGGACATGTGCAAAACAGTTTAACGTCAGGCGGCCTGGACGTGCACAATGGTTTAAGGTCATATAGCTAGACCGTGGTGGTGAAGAATGGCAGTCTTGTGGAGGCCATGGAGTGAGTATGGTGATGGTTTGACTCCCTTGGGGAAATGGCACGAGGCTACCTATGAGAGATGGATGATGTATGAAATGTGAGTGGACAATGGTAACCCACTAACTTACAACGAATATAGATGGCATGATGGTTTGCCTTCTTGTGAGCACGGGTGAGACTCACTGGGGAATGAGGTATGGTGGCATGGTGAATGGACGCCCGCACACTAACAGGTAGGTTAGGGAAGGTGTGCGTGAAAGTGCACATAAAAGGCGTGTGCACGTATGTGGGGGCGAGTTTATGGTCATGCCTCCCGGTCCTATGAAATGCAGTTTATCGTCATGTGGCCAAGACGTGCACTATGGTTTAAGTCATACAGCTGGACCCTGGTTATGCAGTTTAAAGTTATACAACTAGGACCGGGCAGGTTAAGGTCATGCAACTAGACCTCCGCTATAGTTTAGGGTTTTGACCATAGTGTTGAGCCTTTTATCGTCATACGGCTAAGACATGTACAATGGTTTAAGGTCAAACAGCTAGACCGTGGTGGTGCAGTTTAAAGTCATGCAACTAGGACCGTGCAGTTTAAGGTCGTGCCACTAGACCTCCGCTACAGTTAAGGTCATATCGTTTGGACCATGGCTGTGCAGTTTAGGGTCACGCAGCACGGATCGAGGCTATGCAGTTTAGCGTCATACGGTACAGACCAAAGCTGTACAGTTTAGGGTCACGCAGCAGGGACCGAGGTTGTGTAGTTTAGGGCCATGCTGTATGGATCGAGGATGTACAGGGTCACACAACAAGGACCGAGGCTGTGTAGTTTAGGGTCATGCAACATGGATCGAGGATGTACAGTTTAGGGTCATGCAGCACGGACCGAGGCTGTGTAATTTAGGGTCATGCAGCATAGACCAAGGCTGTGCAATTTATGGTCATGCAGCATGGACTGAGGCGGTGCAGTTTAGGGTCATGTAGCACAGACCGAGGCTGTGTAGTTTAGGGTCATGCAGCATGGACTAAGGCGGTGTAGTTTCGGGTCATGCAGCATGAACCAAGGTGGTGTCGCCATGTAGGTGAAGCTCCAGGGGGAATAGATCTATGGATGACAATCTGACCCCTAAGGGATAAAATGGTTAAGACCATTCACAAATGGAGGGCTCAGATGGAAATGGTGTCCTGATGAAGGATGGCTAACAAAAGCGGACTTCACTATGGGTTAGTGGGGGGTAAGCATACTCTCTAGGATGAAAGATGGCTTGGCATGAAATAGACCCACCGAATAGATCTCTAGGAATAATGAGTTGCAATATGGGTGTGACTCCTATGGGCATGAGGGATACCTCCTAACTCCATTAGGGATGATAGGCCACAATTTGGGTGCAACATCACTGGGGATGACAGGTCACGGCTTGGGTGCAACCCCACTAAGGATAAGTGGTAGGGCGCAGAAGACTTCAACCTGGAGTAGGTGACAAGAGGCTGCTTGAAATGTGGCCGGTGCCATGTGTAGCGCAAGTAGTTTCTTGCAAGTATTCAACCGGTGCTGAGTTCTCAAAAACACAACCGGCACTGAGTTGTTAAAGACTTAGCTGGCGCTATGAACGACCCGTGATATTGTTTGAAGACAACTATGCTAAGTTAATCGGTGTTAGGGTCATTTGAAAACACACTTAGTACAAAATCAACCGGCACTAGGGTTGTTTGGAAACACAACCGGTGCCAAGTCAATCGGCGCTAGGGTTGTTTTGAAAATGCACCCGGCACTAAGTCAACCGGCGCTAGGGTTGTTTTGAAAATACATCTAGCGCTAAGTCCATTGCTGCTAGGGTTGTATGAAATTCACCCCGGTGCTGGAGATGGATGATGAGAGTTACCTTGGGCCTCGAGTTAAAGCCCGACCTAGCTCATTGTCGCTTGGCTTCCCTTGGATGCGACTGAAATTCGCAGTTTGTGAGGGGCATTTGAGGGTAGTGTGGTCTATATAATGGGGTAAAATCCCATTTTCCCTCAATTTTTCACCAAGGGTAAAAAAACTTAAGTGAAAATTTCTTAACAGTGAGGAAAGGGTGGTCGGTTGAAGTTCTAGCAAGCAGTGGGACTTCGACAAAGGTTTTACAGGGAAGGTTCTCGACCAACAGTGGGACTCCAGGCGGTTTTGCAAGGAAGTCTTTTGACGTGCAGACTTTGCCAAGAATTTGGCGAAGTTGCAAGGAAGGAAGCAAGAAAAGAGAGTTCTCTGGCGATTTTTTTGGGAAACATAAGGGGTACCTGCTGCAGCAGTTTTTGGTAGAAGAGGTGGGAAGTGAAACTGTGAGCATTTCCATGTGTCTTAGGAATTTTCCAGGGATTTCTAAGAAGTTTTTCTGGAGATTATGGTATCTTTCTGACATTGTTAGTGGTTTTTGCAGAGGTTCCTGGGGACTTAAGGAAGTTTGCGGAAATTTTTTATGAAGTTCTGGTGATGTCCAGGTGAAAAACACTGACATGAAGTTTTTCAGTGGGTTTTCGGCAGTTAGAAGAAGTTCCGGCAAGAGGCGAATGGTCATGGGTGGTGGATCGTCGTGGAAGGCATACGGTTGTAGGAGGTGAACCGTTGCAGGGAAGTTGTACAGTTACCTCTGGAAATCGTGTGACCATTAAGGAGGTGAGAAAACATGGTGGCGGTTGTCAGTCGACGCCACTAAGTTCAAGGTGTCACGATATGATTCGAGGCATGTGCGAGAGATTTGATCACAAGCTCAACCGGCGCTGGGTATTGGCAATTTCAACCAGTGTTGAGTGTTGAAAGACTAAACATGTGCTAGTCATTTGGCACACAGCCGGCGCTCCAGTGCTGAGAGTTGACATACTCAACCGGCACTAGTTGTTGGCATGCAACCGACGCTGGGCATCTGACAAGTTCAACCGGTGCTAAGTGTTGAAGGACTCAACTGGCGTTGGGCATTGGAAAACATAACCGGTGCTAAGTGTTATCAAACTCAACTGGTGTTGATCCAATGTCTTAGCAACATTTGAGATTAAACCACCAAGCCCTTTATAATGGCTAGTTCTTCTTACCAAATTCCCAATGTGAAGAGGCTTCCAAGGGAGGGAGAGATTGGCGTCCATGATTTTACAAGAGAAGTTTTATCAAGGGGTGAGCCCATTTGGCTGACCCAACCAATATACAAACTAGAGTGGCCCCTTAGCATCACTTTTATTAGTGACCCAGTTTGTGTCGAAGTTCGTGAGGGCAATGATGGCAACATCAGTACTGAAGAAGGAGTGGCGCTTCTTCATTGCATGCATAAGAGCATAGCTTCCGAGGAGAACTTTCCTACCTTAGGGAAGCGAATGGTACAGACAAAGGGACTACTAATGTGGTCAACAAAAGCCCTCCGGATTCAAGGGAAGCACCAATACCTGAAGGGATACACTTCTTGGATTGCCAAGGTATTGGCGTCATACAACAGCACTCTTGGATGTGCTTCGTTATTGGCAGCGGTCTAGTATCCGAGCAGCCACTATGATCGTTGCTCCAATATAATAAAAGTATTGCTAGAGACATGAAGCCATGTTAGTAATACCTGGCTTCTTGGGCATGGGGAAGCAGGAATCTCCTTACTAGATCTTCATTTTATTGGAGGTCTCCCGATGATTGGGGCTATGTATGACGAGTTTGTGCCCTCGAACTCAGTCATCTTCGATGGTGTTAACTTAGGGAATGAAGAGCCACCTGTCAGCCTTCAAAATATCTTCGAAGTCTACCAGTCGATTGCCGGTCGATCTAGCAATGGCAGGGTCACTTTTACGAAGTGGGTAAAATTATTTTGTGGGGATTATCTTGAAGGTGGTCAGGATACTCCAAAAGGGAATGGGAAGGAAATTGTGAAGGAGATGCTTCCTGTATATCATCTTGAGACGGGGGATGACCGTGTCTTCTTGGTCGCATATTTGGCCTTATTTATGTGCAAATTCACGCTTCTTGGCTAGGGGGACGACATTTGTCCAGGCGTACTGTATGTGGCATGTAACATGACCCGAGCGCATGAGTATGCCCTGGCTCAGTCGATCTTGTGCAACATATACCATGGTTTAGGGGCCCTCTCCAGTGGAAAGGCCCACAGGGGAAAAGAGGGAGGGAGTGGCATTGTTGGAGGAGAGGTTTTTCCCGGGGATTTTAAAACTCCATTCCCTGTGAATTACATGTACGGGTGGTTGGGGGCCTATTTCCCTGATACCTACATCAAGCATCAGTGCTCGGGAGATAAATTGTGGCCCTTATTAATGAGGATTGCCAACTAGAGGGCCATCTTCCATACCCCAGGGGAGGCTCGCGGTCTATTTGGGAATGATTCTTTGAACATGAGGCGGGTCCCCTTTCCGGTCGGGAGCTTCACCAACCGTGCTTTCATTGATGAGTTGGAGAAGGAGCTAGACGTCCTCCAACAACCATTAACAAGCTCATGTTCATTCTAAGCATAAGAGGGGTAGTCTTACCTTATCGGACTTCGCACAGTACCAGGTTAGAGGAGTATTTTTCCCATCGCTTCTCCCGTCAGCACGGGCTTGATCAGGGCTGCCCCGTCTCGATGTTTTTTGAGAAGCGACAGAATAAAGTGAACAAGTGGAAGACGAAAGATTTTGGAACTTTTCGTGAATGTTGGCTGCCAGAGCATATACAGACCGCTTGGTCCATGTGTCTAGTGATGATAAAAACTAGCAAATATGTAATACCTCACTTCGGTCGGAGGGTTCGAACGACCAATGCTTATGTGAACTGGTGGAGAATCACCAGTAAGGGATATTGGGATCAAGATCACCCTTGGAAAGGGGTGAACAGTAACTAAAACCAAGATACCAGGCAAAGGAGACTGGCGGATGCTTCAGCTCCTGATGCAGTATTCGTCATAGATTATCCCTTCAACTGGCGGGCTTAAGGCTTTCGTATGAGATAGCAGCTGATGAGGCCTCGCCAAAATTCCTTGCAATGAAGACGAGGTCTGGAAGTGTCTTCGACTATCTTAGTTCCATCTTTGAATGGGATGAGGGGCGACGAGTCCCTAGTTATGAGAAGTGTCCCCCACAGGACTTGAATGCCCTCATTGGGAGTGGTCCCCACAGTAAATTAGCTGGAGGGCCTTGTCAAGGAGGTGAATCTAAAGAGGCAGCTCCTACTCCGACAGGGGGAAGAAAAGAAAGCACTTGACCGCTGCCGATACGCATGCACCACCTTCAGCTAGTGAGCATATTAGGAGGCGCAAGAGTGTCAAGCTTCCTATGGTGTTAGAATCAAAAGGTAGCTCTTCCTCTTTTGATCTTTTAAGAGCTACTCCGGTATCACCTTCTGCGTCTCTGAACCACCTTCTGCTTCTCCTAAATTGTTTTCTTTTTCTTCAGAAACTGAGGCGGACGACTCCGGCCTCCCCGAGCCCATTATCATTGCGTCTAATCTGGAGGTGACTCCGGATCTTGGGGAGGCACCCTTGGGTCCAAGGGTAGTTCCTAAACCAGGGGCGGCTCAGATGGAGATTATTGAGGATGAAAGCCTTAAAGAAACTGCTCCAGAATGGGGCTCTGATGTTGATGTTGCCTCGATGCCTCAGGACCTTAGTGCCCTGACTGCGGCAGGGGCTATGACTCAAGGAGAAGAGCTTGAGGTTGATGAAGTGCCTGAGCACCAAGAGGATGCTACCCTGGTGGACAAAGGTCGTGAAGATGAGGGAGTTGAACTCTTCGTAGCCGAGGTTCTAGCTGTTGAAGGCGGAAGCCAAATGGAAGAAACCGTGGCTAGAGATGATTTGGCTGGCGAAGGCCAAAGAGAAGAGGCGGTTCCTAAACTTGATAATGCTGAGGTGACAGTTCAGGTGGATGAAGAAGAAGTGTAGGTCCCCATAAGAGAGGATCAAGCTAATGGGACTGGTACTGAAAAACGCAAGTAGGTTTAGGCTTAGGTTGCTTATGAGCCCAAGGGACAAGAAGCTCTAGGCTTTACCCTTGTTTCAGAAGAGTCCATGGCTCAGATGGCTATTATTTCAACAAGCCCGGTCCTTGAGGTCGGGGTTTCTTCAGCAGTAGTGGTCTCGGCAGAACCATCTATGCCTGTTTTTAGTGGTGTTTCTAGCATGATTGCAGGCATGCTTAGAGCAGGCTTTTAGAGCTTGAGGGAGCTGCCCCTTGATGATCTGGGTGGCGAAGCCTTGGCAAAATTGAGGCAGTTCGCCGTGACTACTATAGTTGGGAGTGCCCCTGAAGTGCTTTCCCATTTTAATGCAACTCTAAACGAGTTGGAGAGCTGGCGGTTGGGAGTGCTACATCATGAAGAAGAAGGTGGCAGGCTAGCCTCTTTGGAATAGTCGATCTTGTGTCGTCGCGAGAAAATAGATGCCTGCATCTAGAAGAAGGCCATGATAACTGACCGTCAATAGGACCTCAAGAAGGAGGCGCAAGGAAGCTTCAAGAGAATGATTGAAATCTGAGAGCAGATGTGAATACTGAGATAGGAATTCATGGGCGTCAAGACAAAGATGGTTCAAAGGAAGGCCATGGACGCCTCATTGGTTGAAGATTTGTCCAAACTCAATGGCACAATTGAGTCGAAAACTGTGGCGATGATGGAGGAGACTCAAATTGTGGCAGAGCATAAGGAGCATATCTAGGGCACTGAGATTTCTCCTGCACCGCACAGCACAGAGATTAATAAGATGATTGATTGTTTCTGAACATGTCATTTCCTTTTTCCAGTACATGTAAAAGTTTTTAACTGATGAATAAAGCGCTGCTCTCTTTTGACTATGCTACATGATGTCATTCTTTTTTGAATGCCTCTCGACACTTTTATTGTCCCAAGAGGCTAATACCCTAGGCATTATTTAGCCCCATGGTGGGCTGCCTCAGCTTGAATAGCTTTGAAATGGTAATTCGTTGCTTTTTCTCCTCTTAATGTCCGATTGGCCAAGGGCTCATAGTTCATTTTCCTCATGATTTGGTGAGCCTGGTCACTATAGACAGTCCAGTCAGGAAGGGCCTCAGCCTCCATTAGTGACACATGGACCTCAAGCTCATCATAGTTTTTAGTCTCCGGCACGAATTCCTTGAGACGTTTTGAAGTGATATGCATGACCTCCAATTGACTTCGGAGACTGCGAACTTCGGTTCTTAAGTTTGCTAGGGGATCCAGCCCTTGATGGGAAGAAAGTTGCTCTTCATCGAATTTCTATCTTGAAAGGTCGAAGAAAAGTAAAACTTTTAATTGGTCGCCGGTCAAAGTAGCATCCTCTATACTTATAGCAATCGGATTTCGAAAAATATTTTGTGGCAGTTGTCACGTCACTTCGGCTTTCAAGAGTGCAATGGGGATATGCAAGACTTTCTGCTGGTATGGTGCATAGGTGATCCTTGGAGCCAAGAATTCTATCCCCATGGCTTGCTCAATCTCAAGAATGACCTCTGGTTCATCTTCCGGCCAAGATGACTCGGAACTGAGGGTAGATGGCGAAGGCTCCTTTTCGAACGAAGAAGGAGTTTCTTGAGGGATGATGGTTGGGATGTTAGAATGAAGAGTAGTTAGGGGTAAAATTCTGCCCTGTCTTTCTTCCTCCTTGAACATGTTCACTACTGTCCTCCCAACATCCTCAACATCTTCATGAGACAGGGACGCAGTCTTGTTAGTAAAATTTTGACCTTCATCATTCTGCTTTTGAGGCGATGCCAAATCTATGAAGTAATATTTAGCATCGACATAGTGAGTTTCAGCTACAGGGAACGGTCTTTTATTACCATAGACTGTATGCTGTCTCCCATCTCACCTATACTTGAAACATTGGTGTAATGTTGTTGGGACCACCCCCCGGTGATGGAGCCATGGCTGACCAAGGAGGATGTTGTAGGAAGTGTCGATGTCGATTACATGAAATTGGGCATAATCGTTTAGCTCACCGATCTTAAAACGAAGGCGTATCGTGCCCACTAGCTTCTCTCCTGATTGGTTGAACCCTTGAACTGTAACGTGGCTCGGGGTAAGATATTCGGATCCATACCCTAATCGAGTAAGGATCCTCCTTGGAATAAGGTTGACTACCCACCCTCCATCTAACATAATTCGGTTTATGGGGCATGCATGTAATCCATCAATAACAAAGAGAGGGATTATGAAAATTTTCCCCTAGCTGCAAATCATCCTTTGAAAAGGTGATTGGCATGCATCCTTGTAGAATTGTCGGGTCTACCTCAATCGGTACTACTTTGGTTTCGTACACTTCTAGGCTAGAGAGAGCTTGAACTAAAGCCGTCGGATAATCCTTTGAGGGCATGAGGGCATCGTAGACACTGAGAAGAGCCTGAAGTTTCTGTAGATGCCCTATCACATCATATTTCACTTTTTCTTTATCAAGGCCTTGTGCTCGTGGTCCTGCCACTGACTTGGGTGGTATATTGGGTTGAGGAGCAAGTTTGGGTAGAAAAGGTTTATTTCGGCCGGCTGGCTGACCTGATTGCACAGCAGGCTCTGTTTGAGTGATGGATTTTTGAGGTTTTGAAAGAGACTGAGTATATGGGGTAAAAGGGGTCCCAGGGAATTGGAGATTAGGTGTAATGTTTGAAGTATTAGGATTAGGAAGGAGCCCAAGGAGCTGTAAGATAGGCAAACTAGTCCTTGGATTAGGAGGTAGGGGAGGATTGGGGAACTTCAAAGTGCCCGACTTCTAAGATGGCAGCAGCAACGTCTTCCCTGATATGAGATTTATCTGCCCCATGGTGGATACTGCTCTTGAAATTTTGACCATGTAGCAAGATCCTTGAGAATAGGAGTTTTTCCCATCTGATCCCCTAAGTCTCTACTCAAAGTCAGGCTCAGGGGGCCACTGGGGCTTCTTTGGCTTCAACTTCTTGTGCTTCTTTGAAGAAGGTGGCTCTGCCTTGGCTTTAGCTGCCAGGCCATCAGCAACTGTTAGGAATCCTGCTGCCTCTGAGAGGGTCTTTCTCAATCGTTTTTGCTGCATCCCGCTTATATTGATTCCTTCGAATTCTCAATCGAGAGTGTAGAAGTACAAACATATCAAGGTTGTACTTGCAGGGGACGTAGAAGAGAGAGAATGAAAAGCAATAGAAGAAGGAGGAGAAGGGTTAGAAGGTGGGGGACTTTTAAGGTCGTTCCCCTCATCAGACCTATCTAAGGAGCTTTTCACATCATCACCAAGGTTGGACGGATGCAGGGGGTCTTTTAGGTCATTCCCTTGCTCAAACCATTGGGGAGTGGTTTAACGTCATCACCCTCATTAGACGTGTGCAGGGGATCTTTTAGGTATTTCCCTTGCTTAGACCGTTGGCCAGTGCTTTTAACGTCGTCACCCTCATTAGACATGTGCAGGGGGTCTTTTAGGTCTTTCCCTTACTTAGACTGTTGGGGAGTGCTTTTACGTCGTCACCCTCATTGGACGTGTGCAAGGGATCTTTTAGGTCTTTCTCTTGCTTAGACTGTTGGGGAGTGCTTTTAACGTCGTCATCCTCATTGGACGTATGCTAAGTGGGAGATGGCACAGGGACGTCTTCTTGACAGGATGAAGAAGGAAGAAGGATCGTGCCAGGGATGAAGTCCAGTAAAGTTAGCAGTGGAGGAAGGAGCTTGAGAAATTCCTGCTCAACTGTGGGTTGAGCTATCTTGTTTCTTCAGCAAGTAGCCCTGTGCCCATCTTTTTCTGGTTTTCTGACGTGATGTTTGTTTCATCACGCTAGGCTGGCGAACAACCCTAGCTTGGTGAACTGCTTCTCGCCTTAAAGACTTGAGTCTTCTCCGGCCATGGTAAACTATTCAAGGCTAGGGAATCGAGGGTTCTGCAGAGTCTAAATTGTTTATAAGAAGGTTCTTCTTTGGGAGATCTCCTTGCCCCAATAGAGAAGTGACTTGGGGGTCACTCACAGAGAGATTATAAAACTCCTGACACTCCCCCATTTTCTTTGCGAATAAATCAAGGAAACTTGTGCATTCTGATAGGTTATGGGCTCTTATCTGATGGTATGGGCACCAACGATTTTCAATCCCCTTAGCAAGGAGACAAGGTTTCCTTGCTTGCTTTAGTGTGATTATGCCTTCTTAAAGCATTATAATGAACAAGGCGTAAAGGATATCTGACATTTCGTCTTCCTCTTGGATAGTTACAACATGAGAAGCCCCGAAGGCCTTTTTTAAGTCTTCATGCTTTATCTGACCTTTCAGAATCAGGGCCTCGATAATATCCTTCAGCGTGTAGCAGTCCTCTGTAGGATGATTGATCCTCAGATGGTAGGCATAATAATTTGCCTGAGTGTCTAGGCCAGGTTGCTCAGGGGATTTGGTTTTGAAAGATGAATCATATTTTATTCCAATAATAACTGAAACAGCTTAGGGACCCATTCCTACTAGAAGGGGTAGACCTTGTTGCTATGCCTGGTGAAATAATCACCCCAATCAGGGTTGGCTGGTGGGGGTACCCGGATGTATGGCTATTGTTGCTTGCCAGCCTGGGGTGTTACCTTTGTTGTGCTTACCCCTTTAGAGAGGTCCAAAGTCTAGGAGGGAGCCTTCTTTGAATCAGTGACCATGACGGCTGCACAGATTACCCCTTTTTGTTGGCTACCTCATGTGTTATTTTGAGAGCTACTATTGCCTCGGTTGTTGGATGAGCTTGTAGATGGTCAACGTGTCCCACCATGGTGGCGTGGTAAAGTTTATATGCGGACTAATTTAAGGATCAGCTCTGACATGGAGGTCGGATTAGGGGCCTCAACATGTCGAGCGATCTTGGGTCGAATGTTCCGCAAACAAGTTTGTACTGCTTCCATCTCAAACATAGGATTCGGATGGCAAGAAGCCAAGTTTCTTCATCTTGATATGAACTGATCTACGGATTCATCGAGGTCTTGAGTCAGGGTGAGAAATTCGATGGTTTGAACCTCTCTCTCGACCTCATAGAAGCATTGATAGAATAGTTTCTCCATCTCCTCCCGCGTATGCACTGAGTTTGGAGGAAGTCGGCATACCATTGAAATTTGGGCCATCGAGGGTCTCAACAAACTGCCGACGAAGAAGTCTCCCGTCAGCCGCTGTTTCTCGACATGCTGCCTGAAAGTAGGCAATATCCCGGTTTGGGGATGTGGTTCCGTTGAATAAAATAAACTTCCTTTTCATATAATCTGAGGGAAACGAGACCTGATCAATATACCAGGGGTATGGCCTTTGATAAGGCGTTGCACCCTGTATCCCTGAGATTTGTCTGTTCTTTAGGCTATGGGTGACCATAGCGTCAATGTATGTTTGAGAGACTAGATGAGAGACAGAATTGTCCTATGAGGTAGAAGGAGGGGGCTGCCATGGAGGTGCACCATCAGAGTGATGGGAATTGACCTCATGGTTAGCCGATTGCCGTGCGACATCGATACGATCGATCTTTTCCATCATTGCGCGTACCATATTCTCAAACTTGTTTATGCGCTCTTCGGGGCTGGCTTATGATCATTACGCTGACCGTTTCACTATGCAATACGTGGTAGGTCAGTCAGCAGGGGGCTAGCATGCCTTGACTGAGCTTGACTCTTGTATGCTAATCAAGTTTGGATCGATTCTCGACGGTCTTGAGACAGTGGCTGCTGAGAGGCTGGATCTTTTTCTATAGCAGTAACCATAACACAGGGCTCATGAAGTTCTTGTTCAGGCTTCATAGCCTGAAGGGGGTAGAAGGAATTCAGAGGAAGAGGGTCATCAGAATTGGTTGTTTTGACTGCTTTGGTCACCTCCCTAGTCAAAATTTGCAGACCTCTATCGCGTTTGGCCTTGAGGTTTTGATTGATCTCGCACCAAAGCTGCGATCTAGGTCGCAGCTGGTTAGCTCTTCTTGCATAGAAGAGAGCTGTCTCCATCAGGTGCGGTAATGGATGAGGGCTAGGAACTGGAGTCATCTTGGGTCGGGGAGGATGAAGGACTCGATCTTCCATCAGGTCGATGCCTCGAGGTCTCTTGTGGGCTCGAGAGACACGACTAAAGTGATGCTGCTAGTTCAGGATGGTACTCTAAAGGAAAATCTTCGAGTACTAAGGTTGAAGGTGTTTGCTCGATGAAGAAAGACTGGGCCAAAGCAGGGTTGACGCATAAGGAGGCCTGAGTCGAGGGCGAGAGGGCATCTGTGATGGTGACGCGTGCGCGCCCCTTAAAGAAGGGCACAGGTGACCTAGGGGTCAACTCGGGCTCGAGCAAGTGGTCTGGCAAGTTTCTGCAAGAGAATAGGTGTAGGCATGTCCCTCACAGAGTGCACTTGTGTGTGCAGAGTAGGAGGACGAGAAGGTCGTCTCCTGTGTACTCGGGCTGGTGTGGCGATGGCGCTGCCCCGAGCAGTGAGATGCATATGAGTAGCGTGCACAGGACCTGGCCTTGGAAGATTCGATCTTGAACATGGACTCTAGATAACATAAGGGTTCCCCGAGGTGTGACTCGAGTGGGTAACCCACGAGACTTATGGTGTGTGTGAGGGATGGAGACTGTGGGGTTTCCGCCTTAACGTGTTTAGCCTCTAAGGATAGAGATCAATGGTGCAGAAATGTGGGGGGTAGCCCTATGGCGACCCACAAAAGAACTGACAACTTGTTTTCCTTTTGCAGAAAGGGATTGGGCAACCTTCCGGCGTACCTCAGAAATACAACTGGCAAGTGACTTGCCGGTGGCTGGGTGCATGCTGTTTGGGGCAACAGAAGTGATGTCGATGCAAGACACCTTAGTGGAGTTTCCACCAGAGCAAGGAGATGGGGAGTGAGGGGTTTTAGGTCCCACTTCACACCGGTCCAAGTTAAGACATGGGAGCTAGACAAGGGGTCTTTGCTCAGGTGGATGATTGGGAACGAAGTCAAAGGAACCTTTTCCCTTGGGATGCTCTCGAATATGGGGATAAGAAAATCCCCAATTCAGATAAATGGGTTACAGAACCCGCAAGCCATAATAAAATATGAAAAGACAATGAAAGCAGATAATAAAAGCAGAAACTACTCAAATAAGAACGATCCGACTAAGGGGTAATAAGTCCCTAGTGGAGTGGCCAAGCTGGTTAGGTGCCTTTATCTCACCCTCCGGATCCTTTGGGGATCGAGCGGCACACGTCTCGGGTTTTGAGGGAAGATCCGAGATGTTTTTGAGATCGCCCTCATGGGAACCTTGTTCAAGAACAAGGGCAGATGTTACCAATAGGTGAGAGAGGAATTTAAAGGTGGGTTCGGGACTTACTCGGGCTGACTCGTGTGGGCTCCCTCTTAGATCATGAAGAAAGCCCTCTAGTAATAAAACTAGTTCAAAATCGCCTCCCTTGGCTTGTATTCTTCTTATTTTTTGCCATCACACACATATATGGCAAAGGTTATAAGACATGTGGGTCGGACCTCACCCTTTTCCTCTTGGATGAACGTACACAAGCATACGCATTCAAAAAGAAGAAGAGAAGAAAGACGGGGGAGAGAAGAATTCGGCTAAGAAAGAGGATAGAGTAGTGACTAAGCTGATGAGTAATTGGCCTGACGTGGTAGCAAAATAGGCTCGATAACTAAGGTCGACTCATAGGCTTACTACTAAACGTCATTACCAATACCGACTAACTAAGCACGATGGTTAGTCCGTCTTAGCAATAAAGCGGGCCAAGAAATCCAAGCACAACAACGTTACGGCTAGACAACAGGACTACCATGAGAGGCTAAATTCAATTACTCTTAGTCGAATGAACAAGTAACAAAATGATGGTTATAATGAAATAAGAGAAGAAGGGATCAGAAAGAAAGGAAGAGAAGAGTATGCAAGGAGAGAGTATAAAAGAGAGAAAGAAGGAAGGAAGGTGCAATCGAGGCCAAGCATTGCCGACTACGCTGGCAAGAAAAGACAGAAAACGCAGTCGGCACTAGGCTTCACCAACTATGTTGTACAAAAGAGAAGAGAGAGGAGGCACAGTCGGTGCTAAGCTTCACCCACTGTATGACAGAAGAAGAGAGAGAAAACTAGTCGGCTCTCGGCTTCCCCGACTAACAGAAGAGAAGAGAGAAAACCAGTCGGTGTTAGACTTCGCCAACTGACAGAAGAGGAGAGAGAAAACCAATCGATGTTAGGCTTCGTCGATTGACGGAAGAGGCGAGAAAAACCAGTCAGTGTTAGACTTCACCGACTGAAGAGAAGAGAAAGAAATCCAACCAACGCTAGGCTTCAAAGATTGTGACAGAAGATAAGAGAATGGATGGAGATAGAGATTAGAGAGGGTAGAGAGAGATAGAGATGAGGAGAGAGAGATGGAGATAAAGATGCGAGAGAAGGGAGGAGATGAAGAGAGACAAAGATGAGAAAGAAGGGAGGAGAGAGACAGAGATAAAGATGAGAAAGAAGGGAGGAGAGAGAAAGAGAGGAGGACAAAGAAAGAGGGGAGCAGAGAGAAAGTTACCTGCTTGAAAGGTACCAGCCCTTTTCTTCTCTGTCCTCTCTCTCTCTCTCCAAGACATACCCACAAGCTCAAGCAACAATCAGAATTTTATTGATTGATCCAAAAAGAATGAATCCGTCATTTATACAATGAAGCAGTGCCTGTTTATATAAAATTGGGCTAAAACTTGGGTGTACGCCTAAACACTACCTAGAATTGAAGATAATTACAATTTAATTTAATTTAAAGAAATTCTAAAAATGGGTGCAAAAAGACTATTTTGCGCCTGCCTAACAATGTATGAAATTTCAGAACAGTCCATGTTGCTGCCCGAGAACTTGCATGATCTTTCGTGGCTAACCCGTGGTCATTCTGATGCCCGTTTGATCAAAATATTATTGTTTTCTTGTAGGGCTCGACATGGCGATCAGTTTTATGCTAACTTCAAGCCATGAATCATGTTTCTGAGCTATGATCTTGAGACTTGAATCTTGGATGAATCTTGAAGACTTCAGATCGATTATGTGCTCGTTCCTCAATGTTTCTTCACAATTTCTTTATTGAATCACACTGAGCATGCCATCACGATCATGTTGTAACGAATGTAGCTTGATTTCGTGTCCGGATGAAAATTTTGTCGTCTTGAGTTTTTGACTAGAATCTTGAAATCTAGCGGTAAGAATTTACAACATCTTTGATGCCTTCTTGGGTGAAATCCAATAGTTCATCGTAGACGAGGTTCGAACAAGAGATAGCCTCGGACCTCATGCCCCTAATGTAATTGGTCCTGCCAATCAGGCATACGAGCATCGTGATCTGGCTTCTCGAGCGAGGCACGCTGCTGTTTCTGCAACTTCCTTCATAGATCAGCGACTTTCATTCAGTTTTTCTCTCTGCTCGGGCATCGTCACGATGCGTACCACGTAGCGAATTGTTCGTCTTGATGAGACGAACATGCTCACCAAATTTGGGAGCAATTCGTCTTGAAACAAATGAGATATAGGCCCCAAAAGTGACTACCCGTGACTGTGAAAACAGCCACATTTAATGGTGTTTTAGTGCAGGGTGGCCACTTGGGAATACTGTGCGGCCTACCCCCTTTCGATATTTTACCTATAACTTTGTCTTAGAGTGTCCGATTAAGCTGAAACTTGACTCATATGAGTTTTTCGACCATGCTGGATCTAATGGCGGTGGTCCCCAGCTATTTGACACACCAAAAGTATGACTCTAGTTACAAGGTCCATTTCAGGGACCAATTTTGATGAAATTGTTTCTTAGCGTTCACTACATTAGACATGTCTGATCGCGATGAAACTCGATAAGTAGTCTTTTGAAGTATTGATGATGATCCTGACCAATTCTGGGGCCATTCTGATATTGTCAGGAATTCTACTGTTTTGTAAGGAATTTCCACTGTTTTGTAGGCTTTATTGACCTGCTTCCTACTAGAGACCAAGGTGCTGAAAAATACATTCAATCAAGGATAGCTACCATATAGCTCAATCATTCATGAATTCTAACACTTTACTCCTAAAATTCAGGCTTATTCTTACACATCCATACACATGTTTCTACATTTCATGCTTGAATAAAAGTAGTGATTTATAGTCTCTAAATTCACTTACATGATGATAAATGGTTGTTGAAGACATTTTTTAGCATCATGGGTCCCTGATGCAGAATAAAAGAGATAAGTCGGTCAATAAAGCCTAACAAACAGTGAAAATTTCAACAATCTCATGAAAATTTCAACAATCTCATAATGACCCCAGAACAGGTCAAGATCTTCATAAGGATTCCTAAAAGCCTCATGTGAAGTTTCGTTGCATTCTGACATGTCTAAGGCAGTGTAGACGAAGAAACATTTCAGTAGATTTAGCCTCTAACACCCTGAAACGGACCCATATAAACTTTTGGAGCATAAAAAGGTTGTGGGACCATAGCCATTGGATCCGAGATGATTGCAAACCTCCAAGGGTCAAATTTCAGCTTAAACAGACACTCCAGGAAGAAGTGATGGGTAAAAGAATAGAAAATTTTTTGATATGTGGTACTTCCCGTGACGATGTCCTAGCAAGGAGAAAAGCTAGAGAGAAGATCGTGATTTGGAGAAACATGTTGCAGATTTTCAGCAGTACCCTCGATTATTTGAGCGGACATATCATAGCGCCCGCGAGCCCGATTGATGTGAGGCCAGTTGCATCGCATGCATAATGTTTGTGGCTATCACTGGTCTGAACATCGCGAGTGATGAATGGTCACATTTCGCACAAGATTCAGTTGAAGTCACTGCAGATTCCGGTAGCCAGAATTCTAAATTCTGGCCAAAAGTTCAAGATTGTCAAATATTCATTCGGGCACCAAATCGCGTATCATTTGTTGCAACCCGATCGTCCTGACATGCTTAGTGCAATTCAGTGAATAAATTAAAGGAAAACATTAATATGAAGGCACACTATCAATCAAAAATTTTCAAGATCTATTCAAACGTGATCATGCCTTTAAAGTTTGATTCATGGCTTAAATTTATTATCAAAATGATCGTGGCATCGAGCCCTACACAATGGCAATCATCTTTTGTTCATTCGGATGTTGGATCGTCAATGAATCGTCTGAGAAGAATTAAAAAGGTCCCTGGTTCTCAGCAGGGACCGTTTTAGAATTTTCCCAATTGTTAGGTATAGACAAATCAGTCATTTTTCACCCTATTTTCTTTTTTTTTTAAATTCAAATAAATTGTAATTGTCATGAATTAGGGTTAGTTTTGGGTAATCCACCCACGTTTTAGCCCTAGTCTATAAATAGACGCTACATGTCATTGAGAAAAAAAAAAGAACTTTAGCTATCTCAAAAACGTTGTACAAGGATTCAACTTTTGATCAATAAAAATTAAGGATTTCTTCTTGAGTTCTCTTAAGCACGTCTTGGAGGGAGAGAGGAGAGAGAAAGTTTAGAGTGGCACCCCTCATATCTTCAAGGTATTTTCTCTCCCTTCCCTTCTTCTCTCTCTTCAGTTTTCTTTTTCTCTCTTCTTCTCCTTCTTCTTCTTTGTCTGTCTTCTTCTTCTCTGCTAAGTCTTTCTCAGAGGCTATGCATGGCAGTGGCAGTGCCGTGCATGACTCTTACTTTCTCCTCCCTCTTTCTTTTCTCTCCCTATTCTCTCTTCCCCCCTCCTTTGGTTTCGTAGGTCGCGCATGGTGATGGCAGCTCCATGCACAAACTTCTTTCCCTTTCCTTCTCTCTTCGTTTGTCTCTTTCCCTCAACATAGTTCACGTACGGTGTTAGTCGTTGTTGTGTGTAGAACCTTCTGAAGGAGCACATGGTGAGCCGGGCTGTACTCAAGCAATGGGTCGGGCTCCTGTTTTCGTTCCAGGATTGATGTCACACGCGGTGATGCATTGTCGATCGTGAACTATATTTCTTTTGTTTAACGGGTCGCAAACGACGCCGATCACCACTGTTTGCAGCCGTGTCTTTGGTGTCCCACACCTATCACAAACGGCGATGCTTACTGCCGCCCATGGGGGTATCATCCATGCTTCGCCTCTGTTGCAGACATCAATGCTTACCATCCTTTGTAGGCCTCTCTTTTGAGCTATGTGTCTATCTCAAACGGTGATATATATCGCTGCCTGCAAAGGGTCATTCCTGCTTTCTCATGTCATCGACGATGATGGCCAATTCCATTTTTGGTTCATTACTCACCCCTCTGCCGTGAGCAGTAGTGTCCAGCGCCATCCAAGGGCCACGACACCGTTACTCCCTAGCTATAGGTGGAGATGCCTAATGCCACTGAGACATTCTTACTCCTTCGTCTTGCGTCTTCTCTTCGCTCTCTTCTCTTTCCTTTACTTCTCTTCTTGTTTGACTAAAGGATAGACTTAGTTTAGCACTGTCATAGCATCTGGCTGTCAGGCAATATTGTCGTCGTGCTAGTCAAGAGTACCATGCCCGTCTTGTTGCCACACAAGATTAGGACAGTCATATCGACCTTGGTTTTTGAGTAGTATTGTCGTCGCGCTGGTCTAAGTTACCGTGCCCATCTTGCTACCACTACGAGTCGGCCACTGTATTGGTCCAGCTTCCATGCTGGTCTCGTTCCCTTGTTAAGTCCTCTTCTTTGTTCTCCCCTTATTTAAATCCTCTTCTTCATCACCCTAACTTCTCACCTTCTTTTCCATCTAAATGTGCACAGCTGTGCATGTTCACCCCAAGATATGGGTGGGTCCCTTGGCCCACTTGTCTTGCAAATTAACTATGTTAGTACTTTATAGAAAACAAGGAGATTGCAACTCAAGGAAGCGATTCCAAACCAGTTGAAGCAAGTGGGGGGCTTTCCGTTGTGATCTAAGAGGGTGCCCACCCGAGTCAGCCCGAGTAAGTCACGGACCCAGGTGAGGTTGATCCCCACCTCACGAATAAAATTCCTCTCTCACCAGCTAGGCTTCTTCCCTTGTTCTGTGAACAAGGTTCCTAAGAGAGCAGTCTCAGGTCTCGGGTCTGTCTGAACCCGAGACATGTGCACCCGTTCACCTAGATCTAAGAGCGAGATCTAGGCATCTGACCAATGGTGTCTCCAACTCCTTCTTACACAGTCTTCTCCAGCTCCCACAGCTAAGCTCTAATGGAGTAAAGGTGTGCAGAGGGTCAAAATTTGGGTAGAGAGAGGATGAGTGTGAGTGGGTTGAGCAAAAGAAAGCTGGCTTAAGTACTCCCTTGATGGGAGGTGGCAGCCCAAGAGCTGGCAGATGGCAAATACCACTCATACAGCTGGACAACTGCATGAGTGGCAGCATGCACTCAGCAGGTGGCAGTCACTGACCATGCATAGCGGTGACACACACGACGTTGCCTCTCTCTTCATAGCCAGCATTGCCTCTCTCTTCACCACTGATGTGGCCTCTCTCTCTTCCCAGTCAGCGTTGCCTCCCTTCATACATGGCGGCAACCACTTCCACCGTCGCATGTGTCTCTTCCTTATCACCCCGACTGCTTAGAAAAAATCTTGGGTTGTTACATCACTCACCCCTTAAAAGGGATTTTGTCCTCAAAATCACATCTCGAATAAATGGGGATACTTATTTCAAATTTCATCTTCCCTTTTTTAGGTCGATTCATCTTGTGAATGGTGTTGCCACAAAACACGAACTAGAGGAATTTCTTTATTGCGTAATACTTGCACCCTCCGATCCAAAATCTCTATTGGTTGCTCAATGTAAGATAAGTCTTCTCGAACTGGAATTGGTTCATACCTTATAACGTGGGTTGGGTCTGGTAGATACTTCCTCAATAGGGACACACGAAAAACATTATGAATGTTTGCCAGCTCAGGTGGCAGGGCAAGTCGATAGGCCATACTTCCAACCCAATCCAAAATTTCAAAAGGCCCAATGAAACATGGGCTCAATTTTTCTTTCTTACCAAACCTCATGATGCCCTTTGTTGGCGACACTTTCAAGAAAACTCGGTCACCCACTTCAAATTTAAGATCACTCCTTCTGTTATCAGCATAGCTCTTCTGCTGACTCTGAGCTATCTTGAGCCTCTCCCGAATCAAGGTAATCTTTTCTGAGGTCTCTTGAGCAATATCTGGCCCCAAAAGCCTTCTTTCACCCACTTCATCCCAACAGATAGGGGATATGTACTTCCTCTCATATAGAGCCTCAAAAGGTGCCATTTGAACACTGACATGAAAGCTGTTGTCATAAGAAAATTCTATCAGGGGTAAATGGCTATCCCAACTTCCCTTAAAATCAATTACACAAGCCCGTAACATATCTTCTAGCATTTGAATGGTCCGCTCTGATTGTCCATCAGTTTGGGGTGAAATATAGTACTAAAAATAAGTCTTGTCCCCAGGGCTGACTACAAACTAGTCCAAACTATTGAAGTAAGCCTAGTATCCATGTCAGACACGATGTTGGCTAATATACCATGCAACCTGGCTATCTCCTTGATGTATAACTGAGCCAATTTATCTAAGGTGTTGGTGGTGCGGATCGGCAAGAAATGTGCAGCCTTGGTCAGTCGGTCCACAATGACTCAAACACTATCGTGTCCAGAGTTTGTCTTAGGTAAGCCCGAGACAAAATTCGTGGTAATATATTCCCATTTCTATTTCGGTATGAGTAAGGGCTATAACAATCAGACAGGCCTCTGGTGCTTAGCTTTCACTTGTTGACACGTTAAACACTTAGAAACAAATAGGGCTACTTCTTTCTTGTTGTTGTTCCACCAGAATATTATTTTCAAGTCTAGATACATCTTAGTACTCCCAGGATGAATGGAATAATGGGAGCGATGTGCTTCCTCAAAAATAATTCTCTGTTTATCCTCGTCCTTTGGAACACAAACCCAATCTTTGAATCTTAACAACCCATTACTACTCACAGAGAAATCATCTTTCTTCCCCAATTTTGTCTCTTCCAGAATTTTTATAAGATGGGGATCCTTCTCTTGCGCCAAGTGGATTTGTTGGAAGAGTTGGGGTTCTACCCCTATACCAGCAGCCATTCCTATCTCATTACCCACATGTAAAGTTGGATGTCAATTTACCACATCGTGTAACATATTCATCTCTTGAACCATCAAATGTGTCATTGATACTATGGGCTTTCTGCTCAAAGCATCAGCTACAACATTAGTCTTGCCCGGGTGGTAATCGATGGTATAATCATAGTCATTTAATAGATTCA
Source organism: Amborella trichopoda (assembly GCF_054954075.1). Classification (NCBI taxonomy): domain Eukaryota; kingdom Viridiplantae; phylum Streptophyta; class Magnoliopsida; order Amborellales; family Amborellaceae; genus Amborella; species Amborella trichopoda. The sequence goes on from NC_142340.1 coordinate 20,340,469, forward strand.
TATATCTTCTTTGCCTCATATTTAGTTCCTTCTGAGAGAATAGATTTTTGAGGCACTTATGATCTGTAAACATCTTAAACTGGACCCCATAGAGGTAGTGTCTTCAGATTTTTAAAGTGAATACTACAGCAGCAAGCTCCAAATCATGGGTCAGATAATTTTTCTCATATGGTTTTAATTATCTGGAGGAATAAGCAATGACCTTTCCCCTCCGCATAAGTGCACCCCCTAGACCTTTCTGAGAGTTGTCGGTAAAGACTACAAAGTCCTCATTCCCTTTAGGCAGGGCTAGTATCGGGGTTGTGGTCAATCTCTTCTTTAATTCTTGAAAGCTTTCCTCACAATCGTCCGACCACACAAATTTCACATTCTTCTAGGTCAGACGACTCAGAGGAAGTGCTATTTTTTAGAACCCTTCCACAAAAAGCTTATAGTATCCTGCCAACCCCAAAAAACTTCATATCTCAGTTATATTTGTTGGCCTTCGATATTTAAGCACGGCTTCAATCTTAGAATGGTCGACCGCGATCCCATCCTTAGAAATGATATACCCCAGGAAGGTCACACTAGGAAGCCAAAATTCACTCTTACTCAACTTGGCGTGCAATTTCTCCGACTTTAAAGTTTGAAGGACCATTCTCAGGTATTGTTCATGCTCTCATATATTCTTTGACTATACCAAAATATCATCAATAAAGACTACAGCAAAATCATTCAGAAAAGGTCAAAACACTGTGTTCATTAGATCCATGAAAGCAGCAGGGGCATTAGTTAAATCGAATGGCATTACTAGAAACTCATAGTGGTCGTATCGGGTTCTAAACGCGGTCTTGAGAACATCCTCCTTCTTGACCCGTAATTGGTTATAACCCGATCGAAGATCGATCTTTGAAATTACTTGGGCCCCTGGCAGCTGGTCAAAAAAGTCATCAATCCTGGGTAGGGGATACCTGTTTTTCACTATAACTTGGTTTAATTGCCTGTAGTCAATACAAAGCCTCAGGGATCCATCTTTCTTTTTCACAAACAAAACTGGTGCACACCAAGATGACACACTAGGCTGGATGAACCCCTTATCCAATAGTTCCTGTAATTGCTCCTTCAACTCTTTCAATTCTGCTAGGGCCATCCTATATGGGGCTTTAGTGATGGGAATAATACCAGAGGCCACATCTATTTCAAATGTTATATCTCTTATGGGAGGCAAGGAGGCCAATTCTTCAAGGAACACCTATTGGTATTCTCGTACCACTGGGATGTCTTCTAACTTGGATTGGACACCTTAATTCTCTACTCCACAAGCTAAATACCCCACACACCTTTTAGTTGGGAGGCGGGAAGCCCAAAGGGCCGAAATAAGTTGTAGAGGGTAAATGTCTGGAGTGCCCACAAAGTGTAATTCAGGTTGATGAGCCTAAAAGCCACGGTCTTAACATGGTAGTTAACAGTAGCCCGATGGGTGGACAATCAGTCCGAACCCAGAATAACATCAAAATCCTGAATATCTAATAATATTAAGTCTGCAGGTAAAACACATCCTTCTATCAAATCTTCACATGGCTTGAATACCTTATCAGTTTCTACAGAATCTCCCACAGGTGTGTGCACTACTAGTGTATAATTAAGACATGTAGGTTTAACATTTAGAAGACATGTAAAATGCGGTGCAACGAAAGAATGAGAGGAACTGGGATCAATCAAGATTTTTTCTTCTCTATCACAGGCAAAAAGCGTACCTCTGATCACTGAGGTAGATTCTTTGGCCTCTTATTCTGTCAATGCAAATACCCGATCTTGAGTCTTCGGTCGGTTTTCCAGCATTATCATGGGGCAATCTCGGTTCCAGTGGTCGGGCTTGCCACACTTAAGGCACATATTCAGCTTCTTATAACACTCAGCTTCAGTGTGATTGCTCCATCCACAGTATGAAAAAGTTGGGTCTAGGTTATCCCCCTTGTTGCTCGGAAAAGTCTTTTGAGCTCTCCGATTGCCTGGATAGGGTCTTCCTCTAAAGTCTTTCTTCGAGGGTGGCCGAACTTTCTTCCCAATATTTCCTGACTGAGCGGGTCTTGCCCTTCCTTCCTTCCTCATGCGAAACTTCTCACAATCCCTTTCAATGTTCATCACGAGGTCTACTAGTGGAGCATACAACTTAATATTGGCCGATAACACTCTTCCTCTAATATCTAGTCGAAGGCCCCTCTCAAATATACTCGCCTTTCGCACCTCTGTATTAATAATGTGAGGTGCATATCGTGAAAGATCCACAAACTTGATGGCATATTGCTGAATTGTTAACCTCCATTGCTGAAGTTCAATGAACTCGACTTCTTTTCTCTCCCTAACTGACTCAGGGAAGTATTTTTCATCGAACGCCACCAGGAAATTGTCCCAAGTGGCTTCAGTCCTTGATTCCCTCTAAGACTGCTTAACTAAGTTCCACCAATATTCAGCCTACCATTCAAGCATGAAGGCTCCTTGTCTGACTTTCTGCTCATCCGAGCACTGCAACACCTCTAGAAATTTCTCCACCTGTCTCTTCCATTTCTCGGCTTTTTCTACACCCCCATGCCCTAAGAATGTAGGAGGTGCCAACCTCTTGAATCTTTCAATCAACTCACTATCAGCTAGGTTTGGGGCAGGTGTGGATGGGGCCGGCATATTATCTTTCATGATCTGGGTCATGGCCCCAAGTGTCCTAAAGAACTCTCCGAAAGCACCTGTATTCTTATTACTAGAGCTCACGTTGTTAGCACGAGTCCTCGTCATCTTCTCTTCAACCTAGCACAAGAACATCCAATCACTAATCTTTCTAGAAACTATTCTACATACACTTTTAGAATCCCCTAGGCCAAAAATCTTATCCTGGCGGCTCTGATACCATAACTGTCACCACCCCGCCCCCTGACCCCTACCGTACCCAAATTGGAGGGTGATAGAGTGCGGGATTGCGACGTGAGGTTGCATACATCACTCATGTGGGAGTGGCATCAACACATATAAAAAAATGCAGAATCAAAGCAAATCACAAGAAAGATAAAGAAACTCTACACACATATAAATAAAACTGAAACTTATAATTATTACAGATACAACTTGGAGTAATACAATTGTTCACCGAAGGCCTAAATACAAAAAATTGTAACTTCATTACAAACACGTGCATGGCCCACGGCTGATAAACAAATACTAGCAAAAAGTCTTCTTGGAAAATGCAGGACCTCGGCTACCAATACGCCCTCCCAACTGCCTAATATGGACCTGTGACTTCTACTCTACGGGGTTGAAAAAGCAATATAGGAATGAGCTACAAAGCCCAGTAAGAGAATCTAGCTACTATGCATCAGCTATAAAAACATCTAAATGTCATGAATAATTCTTTCAACTATGAGCAATCACAATAGAGATAGCATTCAAATTTAGCAATCTTATCCACATATCTATCACAGATGGCATATCAAATGTCGTGGCTATCATTTAATCAACATGGTTATTATCATTCACATTCACACTTTTAACATTAACCACTCGCTCCCTAATTCACCTACTCTCGAAATAGAAGCCCTATTCATCAGGCCAAGCGAATCCCATTGTTTAGGACTTTTACCATCACTAAGGAGGGAGGGCAATGACAATGAGTGACCCGTTCAGTAATGCCCTCATACTCACACATACAGTCCCCAGCGCGCTTTGGGGCTTTTGTTAGACACTTGCCTTACAAGGCACGGTTCACTACTCTTTTTATAATGCACAGAAATTAGGGGGGCGCGACCCACCCATTACACTTCCAACCAACTCCCCTCCTATCATAGGGAGTTGGGGAACACTGCCGGCCTCACTATCATACTACCACGGGTGACCCGTGCGTAACGTCACTTAAATCGCTTTTACAATTATCAAACACATAACAGCCATTACATGATTAACACATGAAATTCATCATTTGGCACTCATCATATAGCATTCACATTCATCACATGAGTATTACATAGCATTCACTAATTAGAATTTACATTCATTACTTGAATATTACATAGCATTCACTAATTAGAATTCACATTCATCACTTGAATATTACATAGCATTCACTAAATAGCATTCACATTCCTCACATGAATATTACATAGCATTCACTAATTAGCATTCACATTCATTACATGAATATTACATAGCATTCACTAATTAGCATTCACATTCACCACATGAATACTAATTAGCATTCACATTCATCACATGAATATTACATAATATTCACTCATTAGCATTCACATTCATTACATGAATATTACATAGCATTCACTAATTAGCATTCACACTTTGCAAGCACAATTCCCGGGTAGTTCTGCCAACAGTGATATACTCCCCTTAGAAAGGCATAACTTCTAAACTAGCGGGTTTTCAAGATACTCTTTACATGCAACTTTAATTATTCCTATAAACCTTTCAAATGGTGGTGGTTTGAAAGAAAATGGATTTATTTTGGTCAATCGAAATCGGTGGCAACGGAGACATCAGTTCTGAGTTTCCATGAAAGCTATCCACAGTAACATATCTTTGCATTTAATCGTATAACTCTCAAATTAGGAAGAATTTTGAAAATTTCTAAACATGTGATTTCAATATTACTCATAAATATCTCAAAGGACAGTGTTTTGAAAGAAAACAAACTTCATTTAGTTGGTCAAAATTCATGGCAACAGAGGCATCAGTTTTGTAATTTATTAAAACTGTCCATGGTGACCTACTGGCATATTTTGTAGTATAGGTTCTCATTCATGGAAAATTTAAAAAAAGTTTGAATATAAACATTGTAACAGACAAACACACAGTTCAAATGGAGATGATTTGGAGGTATTTGGACACTTATTGATTGGTCGAAAGCTCGATACAACATAGGTGACAGCTGCTGGAAATTTCTGCTGTCAATTAACAGTGACATATTCACACATTCTGGAGGGTAAATCTTAAAATATGAAGAATTTCAAGATAGTACAGGAATAAAAGTTGTAGTAGACAAGTATATCTCTCCTTCAAAACTAATTTGAGTCCATTCGGACACCATTTAGTCACTAAACGAATTGATACAAAACCATCCACAGTTCCTGGAAATTGCATTTCCCAACTCATTTCCCCAATTCTACGACATACCCAAGCATGAGCAATACACAAAACCCATTTCAACTTAAACTAGATTCACAAGGGGGGGGGGAGGGGTGTTTGAAACTTTCTCACAATTAGCATAGCTCAATCATTCGTGAATTCTAACACTTTAGTCCTAAAATTCAGGCTTATTCTTACACATCCATACATATTTGTCTACATTATACTATTCTACATTTCATGCTTGAATAAAAGTAGTGATTCATAGTCTCTAAATCCACTTACGTGATGAGAAATGGTATTTGGGTAGAGAGAGAATGAGTGTGAGTGGCGTAAGGAAAAGAAAGAGGGCTTAAGTACAAGAGCTGGCATGTGGCAAACACCTACTCATGCAACTGGACAAGTGGCATGAGTGGCAGCATGCACTCAGCAGGTGGCAGTCACTGACCATGCACGGCGGTGACATACACAGCGTTGCCTTCTCTCTCTTCACAGCCGGAGTTACCTCTCTCTCTTCACAGCCGGCGTTGCCTCTCTCTCTTCACAGCCGGCGTTGCCTCTCTCTCTTCACAGCCAGTGTTGCCTCTCTCTTCACAGTTGGTGTTGCCTCTCTCTCTTCACAATCGGCGTTGCCTCCCTTCATACACGGCGGCAACCACTCCCACGACCACGTGTGTCTCTTCCTTATCTCCCCGAGTGTTCACTGGCCCGAAGAAAATCTTAGGTTGTTTACATAAGGGTTCAGGAAACCATAGAATTTGTCAGATTTAAAATAGGGTGTCTACAAGTTTTTCATAATTTATGTCTCCACACACACATTTGTGAAAGTGTTTGATGAGATTGCATTTGAATTATAATTCTATGTACTTTTTTTTGATGTAATTCAATATTTTACATGGCTGAATTTTGTGTATAAGTACAAATTGTCTTGTATGTATGCAATCTTATGGTGTTTAATTGAATAGAAATATTGTTGAGGACGTTATGAGGTATTTTTTATCATCTTTTCTTGCTGTAATTGAGTTGGAAAGAGTGTTGTATTAGTAAGGCTGTTCTAGGGGTATGGTTGTAGTATCGGAACTGAGGGTCGTGTTTTAGAGCTGGCAGTTATGTTCTGTGATGAGGGACTGTTCTGTCAAGCTCATGATAAATTGTTGGATCGCTGCGTGGGAGGTGATTATTTATATCTTGAGGGTTGTGACCCTAGAGCTAAATATGGATGGTTCAGGTCGAAAGATATGAGATCATAGGGTCCAGGATGCATTTGGCATGCATCCCTAAGCTGGTCCATAAATGAAGCTGTAAATGGCCATGATGAGGTTGCATACGACCACAACTAGGCCACATGCACTCAATCTTGGCTGTATGCGGCCTAAAGTTAGCCACATGAGCTGAATTGTTGGTAGCATGTGACCGTCTTCTAGCCACATACAGCCTCCTCCAAGCTTCATGCACAGGACTTCTGGGATCCACTCTTTAACTGACATGTAGAGGCCTTATGGTCTTTTGTAAATTTCTGAAATCTTTGGATGACTGCATAATTCTAGAAACTTCTGGACCTGAAGTTGTAGTCTATATAAGAGGGAAATTATAATTACTTAGAGGGCAATTATATTCCCTAAATGCAGGGTACTGTGGTCCCCATGCGACCTGCCAACGTTTAGTACTAGCAAGCTATACAATTTACGCATAACTTTCCAATGGCAGATCTGGTGGGGGTTAGACTTGGCCGCTGGAAAACTCTTTTGATTGTACAAAATTATCAAGAAATCTAAGGTCCAACCTATAGGTTCCCTCAGTAGTGTCGATGGTATGATAAGGGACCATTCTGCTCATGCTTTGACACATATTTTGGACCTCTTTTAGAGTGTTATGCTAATGAAGCAGAGACCTTCTTCCAAGAGCAAGGCCTCCATCTAATTCAAGAAAACTTCTAGAAGGTGATGGTGGAAGGTGCCTCCAAAGATGTCATTTAGTGGAGTGGCCTGAATCAAACCATTATATGGTTTCTTGCCGCAGTTTTTGAGGACGTGATCTTCAATATGGAAGTGCATTTTCATCATATTTATTGAGAAAATGATTTTTGGAGATAATGCATTGGCCGAAAGATGAGACATAAAGTATTACATGCTAGTCAATAGTTTTTATTTTTTATATAAAGACTGTTCATATTTTTGCTTGTGCATATCACTTTTGAAAGTGAATGGAAAGTCTCATGAGTACACCCAAAAGAAAAAGAGTTACATTTCAAGGCTTGTGTTTTGTGACATTTTATATAAAAAGGTGACATCTTGCATAAGAAAGCAGTGGTCTCAACATATAATAGCCTTCCTTTTACCTCATCTTCCAGTGTGGAAAACAGCGAGAGATGATGCTATTTATGTGAGCAAGCTCAATTAGGGTGTGGTTTTTATGGGTTCACGGATTTTCTAAACTCGGTAGAGATACATTTTTAAACCATGTAGGAAAATGTAGTTCTGCCCCCACAAATTTTGTTAATGACTTATTATTTTATTTCTGCACCGGATTCTAGAATTTGAAGCTTTAAAAATATCTATAAAGATTTTAATTGAATGGTCCTAATATTCTTTTGCACGACATCACTTTTTAAGTTTGAGAAATGATCCAATGCAACGGCTGTGTGTTGGCAAAATCCTATCTATTAGATCAAATTAAATCCAATGGCTGAAATAAGCACTTGAATATCCATTTTAATAATCATTTTAAATTTTAAATTCAAATTCAAATTCCACTGCCCTTCTTTCCCTCTCTTGGATAAGTCAAACCGAGCCGTCACCCTCTTCAACATCTAAATCCCTAAATTCTTGCCCTCCCTATATGAGGCAAAAATCCTAAAGCACCGATCTCCCACCATGACGATCCAGCTTTCTCTCTCTAACCATGAGGCTCTCTCTCCTACTACACTCTCTCGTTGCATCCTCCTATTCTCTCTCATGGATGCAGAGCACAAGTTGCAAGTAATTGATTTTTGCGAACCACTATGATTATTGTTGGACGAACCTGCTCTTTCTTTCTCATGGATGCAGAGCACAAGATGCAAGTCGTTGATTTTTGTGAACGACTATGAATATTGTTGGAGGAACCTGCAAAATACCTCAAAATGGATCAATCAACTTGTGAAGAATGAAGAACCAAAATCAGTTCAAACCCTCTCACCATCTCAATGTCAATTGAAGCTGAAGCTTGATATCCAAATACTTGCATATGTAGAAGATTATGCGAATCATGGTGGCACTAAAAATTGGAAGGATATTAAATCCAAGTTACATCAGGTATTGTATTTTTTGGATGCAAATGTTTTAGACCTTCTTGATTTTAAAAAACATTGAATTTTTGGAAGAAAATCAGTCTAATAATTTAAAACTAGGTGTTTCTATTTCAGATTTTTTCATCATTTCTTGAGTTTCCATGAGTTTTAGTTTCTTTTATTAGATAAAAATTCTAGAGAAAGAGATTCAGTAGTGAAGGTTTTGGACATGTTGGGTAATTTTAGCATGAAAATTGACCTCATTGTTTTCCCTTTTTTTTTTTTTTTTTTCCCCATATTTTGGTACAAGTGATTCTGTGTCACTATTTCACATGAATCCATTTTATAAAGGGTAATAAGTAGACATGCTCAGTTGCCATGTTCCTTGATAAAGTTTATGTATTGTAATTACCAGGTAGATGGTGATCCACAATAATTCATTTAATTTTGACATAGTAGGCTAATGGCTGATATATATGCCAATTGTTATTTATTTTCATATTTGAAATGAAAATTTTAAATTTTGAACTCAAAAACAAACTTTCACTGTGATTGGGTTCTCTCTGCCTATGATGATAAGAGGGTCACTCTCTCGCTCCAACATGACCACCAAGGGCACTCTCTCTCCATCTGTTTCCATTATAGTTCAAATGCGTTATATTGTGTGCAATTTCTAGTAAATGATGTTATATGTTTTCTTATGTTTGGGGATATTGGATCTAATGTGCTGCGGCTAGTATGAATTATGAGTTTGAGTGGTAGTGCTGATTTGAGTTTCATGTCCTTTGAAACCATAGGTATTTCATTTTTGAATTTATTTGGATCATATATTAATAACATTTTTCTGCTTGGTTTATAGTCTTTTAACTCTGACTGTTTGTCCAAATCTTTGAAAACATTCCAAATCTAAACATTGAAAAAAAGAACGAAAACAAATCTCAACGGTAATTCTTGTGTAGAAATTTGACTCGTGATTTTCTTTTTTGGTGGTAGGAATTGCAAGGAAGCTTGTCATGGATGGTCCCAAGCTGGCAAATAAGGAATGACAAATCAGTTGTGCTTTGCAACGAGCATTGAATTTGTGTGGAGAATTCATAAAGATCAATCACATATTATGAGATAAGAGGAAGAATGCCCTTGAATAAGCAAAACCAGAAAAGTTGAAACTGCTCTTGCTCTCATGAAAATCAGCTTATCAAGAATTGAGGGATTTTGGTGGAAGTTAATCAATATTTTTGTACTTCGCTCCACATTTTTTTTTTTTACTTTTATTGGTTGTGCAATGTACTCTCATTAGCACCATTTTTTGTAAAGAGTGCTGTCTCAAGCACCATTTTTTGTACATATGACCCTTTTCCTAGGGGTACCACTTTTTGTATAGAGTATTGCCTTCTCTTTTACTAGATCTTGAGCTAGTTACTTCTTTTCTCAGCCCATACATGTTTCTTTTTACTGCATTTATTTGCAACTGTGATGGCAATCATTTGATTTATATGATTCATGTAATGCATTGATTACACTTGAGAATATGAAATCAATGAAGCCACACTATGCTGCTGAAATTATTTCCTCTACCAATTATTTACACTTGTTTTACATAGGTTTATCATGAAGTGTCTTGTGATAAACATTTCATATAGACTACCTCAAAGATCCCATAAACATTTCATATAGACGAAGAGAGTCCGCTCCATATTCAGTAACAATATCATCTGGATTGATTACATTTCCCCTGCTTTTACTCATCTTATATGCCCTTGCACTTAAACAGATGTTGGGCTCCTCTTTAAGCACATAAGAGTCACCTGATTTTCACCACCTATTGCAAAAAAAAATTTCCACAGATAGTTTGGCATACTTTATCCTCTGGTATTCTTTCATGGTGGTACTTAACGTTATCCTTAATATTGTCAGCAGATATTAATCTTCCTTTCTGGTTTCTATTTGCGATATATTCAACCTGTCACTTCAACCATCAGAAACATAAGGGGTGATTTAACAAAAGTGGGCACAAACTGACGACTCAATGCCTACTTCTCCAAATATTATCCCCTAATTAATAATACACTGGAAAGGCTCTTTTATTGAAACAACACCCATATCATAGAGGACCTGGAAAGGAATGAAATGTTGCTTTGTAAACCTCAAAGGTTAAACTACTCTTTTGATGCATCAACTAAGCCAGCAGAACACTACAATTTGATTCCTACAACATGAAAACAAGGAAAATATTCACATCCCCATTATAACATGGAAAGATGTCACTAATAGACATAGATGACTAATTCATTTGTGCTTCCATTTCCACTACAGAACTTCATAGAACAAATTATTTGCATAAATAAGCACTAAAGCCGCAGTGAGTATAGTGAAGAGCACTCAGATAGGACATCCACTGCCCATGCTCATCAACAAACTGCAAGAGAGCCGCCGTGCCACATTAAGTTCATCCTTGCTTATCAATAGAACAACTGGTCAATTGAAATTGAGGTGGTGAGAGGGTTTGATCTGATTTTGATTGGTACGTTTTCGAAGGTTCTTCAATCTTCACAAGTTGATTGATCCATTTTGAGGTATTTTGCAGGTTCATCCAACAATACACCGTTGGATTGTCAAGGAGGGAGATCAGTGCTTTAGGGTTTTTGCCTCATATAGAGAGGGAGAGAGTTTAGGGATTTAGATGTTGAAGAGGGCGACATCTCGGTTTGAATTATTGAAGAAAGGGAAAGAGGAACAATGAAATTTAAATTTGAATTTGAATTTAAAATTTAAAATGACTATTCAAATGGATATTCAAGTACTTAGATTTAGTTTGATTTAGTAGATAGGATTGTGCCAATACACCGTTGCATTATACTATAATACAATGGTTGCATTGGATCATTTCTCTTTAAGTTTTAAAATCCAATCTATTTGGATCGATGATTGTCAAAAATAGAAACATTCTAAAGATTTCCGCCACGAGATTTGCATTTGCCAATGAGATTTAAGTTATGACTTTATAAACAAACTAGGGGCCCTACTGTATACTTTCCCGGTTCATAATGCATGTGTTGTTAGGCAGTTCTTTAGTGAGGGTTATGTCCAACTAGAAGGATCCAACATCATGGTCTAGTCCATCAATCATTAGAAAAGGGATAAAGGGAAGAAATAAAAAATATGCAATGGTTGCAATAACACCAAACTAATCTTCCCTTGGATGAATGGATCCACACAAGCTGGCAAGGGCCCCACTCCCTCTACTACCCAAAAGAAAGGGCCCCCACACTCCCTCTACTACCCAAAGCCCAAACATCTTTTAGTATTTCAAAGTGCCGTCCCCAAAGCCCAAACATCTTTTACTATTTCAAAGTGCCGTCCCCTCAACATTGTCCTCATCAACGCTTTCGGCTTGGCCAAAAGTTTTGTGCTCCCGAGGTAGTACACTGTTTGTTTACTGTTTACTCAGCAAGGCAAAACCAGATTTAGAGATACTTCTAGGTATGGAGTGCAATGGGTCGGGCCTGGGCTGGGATAGTACTAGCCTCATCAGGGGCCTTGTCCCATAAGGCCTGCCCAAGCCCATATTGGGCCAAAGAGGCCATTGCCTTGGCCTTATTAGGTTTAGGCCAAAAATAAGAAATGAAATAAAAAGAGGGCTGGACGTAGCTCTACCATTGAGCCTTTTTTGCCCTATCCTAGCCTGGCCATCTCCATTGCCATCCCTAATTTAGAACCCCAAATTTTTGATATATAACCTCTTTAACATATATGCTATACTCATTATCTTCGTCAAAACATTTTTCTAACTAATTGAAGTCAACTGGATCATGACTAATGATAAGTTTTGGTAAACTATTACGTTGGCTACTTACCTAATACAGCCCAGCTTCTTTACTCAGGCATGGGAAAGGTTAATAGAAAGTTCAAAATCGTCACTCTTCTTAGACCAACATATATCTATAGGCAATAAAAAAAATCCAAATTACATTCTCTAGGCTTGAAATTCCAAATGGCTCAAGAATGAGTAGAAACCGTCTAATTTCATAAGGATGAGATCTAGGTGTTATAAACTCAAAATTCAATTTTTTATTTTAATATAATTATCTAACGATTTTTGGGTGGTTCCCAAAATTTCCGTATATGCCCGCAGGAGCATAGCATATATATAATGATAATGGTAATAACTGTGCATATACAAGTCGATGGCTCCTCTCCCACTCTTCGGGGGACAGCTGTCCAGTCCATTGAAATGGTGCAGCTCCACATATATTAATTTCAGCGTGCGGTTTGTATAGAGCCGAGGCTCTAAACAATAAAAGTATAACCTACCTTCAAATTGTGTCAACAGATATGGTTTCAATACTGAAAATATTTGTGATAGTCTCAAAATATATTTTTCATCTCTAATTATAAAATTTAAAGCTCAAAAAATAGTGTAGATTGAGCATATCAATAAAAACTTAAAAATCTTAAAAATTGTCGGTCCAAAAATACTTTGCAAGATGCACTATTTTTAAAACTTGAAATCCATTTTTTTCTCATGCCCATATATCTTCATATCGAGATGATTAATTGGAGGATATTTAACTATCAAAAAGTCTTCTTATGAAACTTTTGAGATGAGCTATAATTTGATTGTTAAGATCCTCGACTCTATATAAACTTTTGTCTTATTTTTACCGCTCTCCCTCTTTTTCTCTCTCCACATTTAACTATTATTATTTTCCTCATCTCTTTCTCTTTGCATATAACTATTATTTATTCTATCCGCCCAAAGCATTCCCAGCTGCCATTCCGATTAGCACGTCCATCCCCCCCCCCCCCCCCCCCCCCTCTCTCTCTCTCTCTCTCTCTCTCTCCATTTGCTTGGCACTTCAAAAACTTCTCTTTCACTGTGGGTGTCCGTGTTCAAGGGAGATAGAGATGGCCAATTACGGAACTATTCCTGTATCTTCATCCCCGTCCCCTGCCTTAGACCTCTTCTCCAAAGCCAAGGAGAAGGGGATATCGATCTACGCAAAGCGCCGGCCGTGGCGCGAGCTCACTCATCTCGACTCCTTTTCCTTCCCTCCCAGCTTCCGAGAAGCAGTCGCTCGCGTCCGAGCCAATACAGATTACTTCCGCGTGAACTACGCTCTTATCGTGTTGGTGGTGGTGTTCTTGAGTCTCTTGTGGCATCCCGTCTCGCTCATCGTCTTCCTTGTTATGATGGCCATCTGGTTGTTCCTCTATTTCTTGAGAGATGATCCCCTGATCTTTTTTGGGCGCACCCTCGGTGACCGCCTGGTGCTGCTACTGCTATCGGTTGTGACGCTGGTGGCCCTCTTGCTCACACATGCCACAAAGAACATACTGGTGTCACTGACCATTGGAATTGTTCTTGTTTTGGTCCACTCAGCCATTAGATCGATTGAGAATCACTATGAGGATGACAAAGAGAGTGGGCTTTTGCCTGCTGAAAGCTCAGGGAGCACTTGAGGCCTTGGTTCCTCTTCTCTTCTTGGATTTTGTCTGTAATATGATCATTGAGAGTGAGGACTTTGTTAAAAGTTTGATTCAGCATCAATAAAAAGCATTGGGGGTTTAGTTACTCAGGGTTGCTTGATTCATATGAAAGTAATCTCTCTAATTTTTTTTCATTTGAAACGGAGATTGGGTGCGGTTTGTATAGAGCCTAGGCTCTAAACAATCAAATTAGAGCCTACCTTCAAATAGTATCGAGAAATGTGGTTTCAATATTGGAAATATTTATGATAGCTTTTTAATATATTTTCATATTTATTTATAAATTTTAAAATTTTAAAAATAGTGTAGATCGATATATCTATGAAAACTCTAAATTCTTGAAAATTGATGGTCCAAAAATGCGTTACAAAATGCACTATTTTCAAAACTTAAAATCTATTTTTTTCTCATGTCCATGCATCTTGATGTCGAGATGATCAATTTGAATATATTTGGGCATCAAAACAACCTCTTCTAATGAAATTTTTAAGGTAGGCTCAAATTTGATTGTTTGGAGCCTCGGCTCTTTATAAACTTTTTCCCTACATATTTGATTCATGCTTTCAAATAGGCAACAATTTGTTTTATGTGAAAAATATTTACTATAAAATGGCCTTTTTCTTATGAGAAGAACTCCTGAACTCCTACAGAGCCATGCGTCACGACCCTAAACTGCACAGCCTCGATCTGTGCTACACGACGCTAAACTACACAGCCTCGGTCCATTCTGCATGAACCTAAACTGCACAGCCTCGATCAACGTTATACGACCCAAAACTGCACAGCCTCGATCCATGCTGTACGACCCTATACTGCACGGCCTTAGTTGACTCTGCACAACTCTAAACTGCACAACCGCGATCCATGCACATGACCCAAAAATGCACAGCCTCAGTTCTTGCTAACTGACCCTAAACTGCATAGTCTCGGTCCATGATGCACGACCCTACACTGCACAGCCTTGGTCCATGATGCACGACCCAAAAATGCACAAATTTTGTCCATGTTGCCTGACCCTAAATTGCATGACCTCAGACAATGTTGTATGTCCCTAAACTGCACAGCCTCGATCCGTGCTGCACGACCCTAAACTAAACGACCTCGGTCCGTGCTTCATACCCCTAAACTGCATAGCCTCGGTCCAAGCTGCGTGGCCCTAAACTATACAACCTTGGTACATGCTGCATGATCATAAAATGCATGGCCTCGGTCCACGCTGTACGACCCTAAACTGCACAGCCTTGATCCATGCTGCACAATCCTAAACTGCAAAGCCTCCGTCCATATGGCATGACCCTAAGCAGCACAGTCTCGGTTCATGCTGCATGAACCGAAACCACATAGCCTCGGTGCATGCTGCATAACCGTAAACTGCACAACTTTGATCGATGCTGCACGACCCTAAAATGCACAGCCTCGGTTAATACCGTACGACCCTAAACTGCACAGCGTCGGTCCGTGGGGCATAACCCTAAGCTAAAGAGCCTCAGTCCGTGCTGCACGACACTAAACTGCACATCCTCGGTCCATGCTGCACGGCCCTAAACTGCACAGCTTCGATTCGTGCTGCATGAACCGAAATTGCACAGCCTTGATACATGCTACATGACCCTAAACTGTACAGCCTCGATCCATGCTGCACGACCCTAAACTGCCTAGCCTCGGTCCACACTTCACAACCCTAAACTACACAGCCTCGGACCATGCTGCACAACCGTAAACTGCTCAGCCTCGGTCCATGCTGTACGATTCTAGACTCCACAGCCTCAATCAATGCTGCACGACCCTAAGCTGAACAGCCTTGATCCACATTGCTCCACACTAAACTGCACAGCCTCGGTCCAAGCACGACCATAAACTGCACCGCCTCAGTCCCAACTTCACAACCCTAAACTGCACGGCCTCGATCCCTTCAGCGAGACCCTAAACAACACAACCCCGGTCCATGCTACACTACCCAAAATTGCATAGCCTCGGTCGATGCTGCATGACCATAAATTGCACTGCCTCGGTCCGTGTTGCATGGCCTAAACAGCATAGCTTCAGTCCATGCTTCACAACCCTAAACTGCACAGCCTTGGTCCATGTTGCATGACCCTAAACTGCACTGCCTCGATGCATGCTGCACGTCCTTACACTGCACGGTCATGGTCTAAGCTGCACGACCTTAAACTGCACAGCCTCGGTCCATGCTGCACCACCCTAAACTGCACAACTTCAGTCCATGCTGATCGACCTTTATTTGCATTGCCTCGGTCCGTGCTGCACGAAAGTAAACTACACTACCTCGTTCCATGCTGCACAATCATAAACTGCACAGCCTTGGTGCATGTTGCACGACTCTAAACTGCACAGCCTTAGTCCATGCTGCATGACCCTGAAATGCACAGCCTGGGTTCATGCTAACTGACCCTAAACTGCATAGTCTCTATCCATGCTGCACAACCCTAAACTACACAGCCTTAGTCCATGCTGCCCGACGCAAAACTTCTTAGCTTTGGTCGATGCTACCCAACCCTAAACTACACAGCCACGGTCCATGCTGCACAACCCTAAACTACACAACGTCGGCGTAACTTACGCAACCTTAAACTGCACTGCCTCGGTCCACGCTGCACGACCCTAAAATGCAAAGCCTCCGTTCGTGCAACTGACCCTAAACATCATCGTCTCGATCCATGCTTCACGACCCTAAACTGCACAGCCTCTCTCCATGCTGCACGACCCTGAAAAGCACAGCCTTTATTAATGTTGCACGACCCGACACTGCACAACCACGACCCATGATGCACGACCTTAAACCACACACCCTTGGTCCATTCTGCATGACCTAAACAGCATAGCCTCTTTCTATGCGGCATGACCCTAAAATGTGCAGCCTCGGTCCATGTTGCTTGACCTTAAACTGCATTGTCTAGGTCCATTCCGCACAACTTTAAATTGCTCAGCCTCAGTGCATGCTGCACAACCCTAAACTGCATAGCCTCGGTCCATGCAGCACAACCCTAAACATCACAGCCTCGGTCCATGCTGCATGACCCTAAACTGCGCAGCCTCAATCCATGCTGCACGACCCTAAGCTACACAGCCCCGATCAATGCTGCTCAACACTAAACTGCATAGCCTCGATCCATGCTGCACGGCCATAAACTGTAATGGCTTAGTCCATGCCTCACAATGCTAAACTGTACGTCCTCGTCCCTCCTGCACGTCCCTATAATGCATAACCTCGATCCATGCTGTATGACCGTAAACTGCACAGCCTCTGTCAATGCTGCATTATACTGCACAGCCTCGGTCCGTGCTGCACAACCCTAAACTGCACTGCCTTGGTCTATGCTGTGTGACCAAAAACTGTACAATCTCGATCCATGCTGCTGGACCCTAAACTTCATTGCCTCGGTCCATGCAACGCGAACCTACCTCGCACGGCAGCGATCCATGCAATACGACCTTAAATTGCATAGCCTCGGTCCATGCTGCACCACCCTAAATTGCACAACCGCAGTCCTTGCTGCACGACCCTAAACTTCATTGTCTCGGTCCATGCTGCACAACCCTAAACTACACAGCCTCGGTCCATGCTGCACAACCCTTAACTGTACAGCCTCGGTGCATGCTGCACGACCCTAAACTACACAACCTCGGTCAATGCTGTGCGACCATAAAATGCACAGACTCAGTTCATGCTAACTAACCCTAAAATGCACAGTCTCGGTCCATGTTGCGCGACCCTAAACTACACAGCTTTGGCCCATGCTGCACCACCCAAAACTACACAGCTTTGATCGATTTTGCACGACACTAAACTGCATGGCCTCGGTCAATACTTCACGACCCTAAACTGCACAGCCTTGGTCCGTGGTGCACGATCCTAAACAGCATCGCCTCAGTTCATCTTGCACGACCATAAACTGCACAGTCTGGGTCCCCGTTGCAAGACCCTAAACTATACCTCCTCGGTCCATGCTACACGACCTTAAACTGCACAGCCTCGGTCCATGTTGCACGACTGTAAACTACACAACCTCGGTCCATGCTGCACGACCCTAAACGGCACCTCCTCGGTCCATGCTGCACGACCCTGAACTACACAGCCTCGGTCCATGCTACACGGCCCTAAACTCCATTACCCCGGTTCATGCTACATGTCTCTAAACTGCACTGCCTTGGTTCACGCCGCACAACCCTACCTTGCACGGCCATGGTCAATGCAACATGACCTTAAACTGCATAGCCTCAGTCCATGCTGCACCACCCTAAAACTGCATAGCTTTGGTCAATTCTCCACGACCCGAAACTGCATAGCCTCAGTCAATACCGCAAGACCCTAAATTGCACAGCCTCGGTCCGTGTTGCTCGACCCTAAATTGAACGGCCTCGGTCCGTCCTGCATGACCTAAAGTAGCACAGCCTTGATCCATGCGGCTCGACACTAAACTGCACAGCCTCAGTTCATGGTGCATGACCTTAAACTACACAGCCTCGGTGCATGCTTCACAACCCTAAACTGTATGGCCTCCGTCCTTGCTGCACGACCCTAAACATCACTACCTCAGTCCATGCTGCATGCCCAAAAACTACATAGCCTTGGTCGATGCTTCATGACTCTAAACTGCACAGCCTCGGTCTATGCTGCATTGCCCTAAACTACACCGCCTCGATCCATGCTGCACAACCCTAAACAGCACGGCCTCGATGTATGTTGAACAACCCTATACAGCCCCACCTCTATCCATGTTGCACGACCTTAAACTACACTCCCTCGGTCCATGTTGCACGACCCTGAACTGCACAGCTTCGGTCCATGCCGCAGACCCTTAACTGCACTGCCTCGGTCCATGCTGCATGACCCTAAACTGCACAGCCTCAGTCCATGTTGCACAACCCAAAACTGCGCAGCCTCGGTGCATGCTGCACGAACCTAAACTGGACAGCCTCGGTCCATGCTGCACGACCCAAAAATGAAAAGACTTGGTTCTTGCTAACTGGCCCTAAACTGCACAGTCTCGGTCCATGTTGCACAACCCTAACTGCACAGCCTAGGTCCGTGCTGCATGACCAAAAACTGCACAACTTTGGTCGATGCTGCCCAACCCTAAGCTGCAAAGCCTCGGTTCATGTTGCGCAACCCTAAACTACACAGCGTCGATGCATCTTACATGACCCTAAACTGCACCGCCACGAGCCATGCTGAAAGACCCTAAAAGTCAAAGCCTCGGTTCATGCAAACTGACCCTAAACTGCATAGTCTCGATCCATGCGTCATGACCCTATACTGCATAACCTCTGTCCATGCTGCACAACCCTAAAAAGCAACTGCCTCGATCAATGCTGTATAGCCCTACACTGAACAGCCACGGTCCATGATGAACGACCTTAAACTGCACAGCCTCGGTCCATGCTGCACAACCCTAAACAGTATAGCCTCGATCCATGCTGCATGACCCTAAACTGTGCAGGGTCGGTCCATGTTGCTTGACCCTGAACTGCACCGCCTAAGTCCATGCTGCACAACTCGAAACTGCTCAGCCTCGGTGCATGATGCACGATTCTATAGTGCACATCCTCGGTCCATGCCGCTTGACCAAAAACTGCACAGACTCGATCCATGCTGCATTAAAATGCACAGCCTCAATCCGTGCTGCACAACCCTAAACTGCACTACCTCGGTCCACGCAGCACGACCCTAAATATCACATCCTCGATCCATGCCTCCCGACCCTAAACTACGCTGCCTCCGTCCAGGATGCATGACCCCAAACTACACAGCCTCGGTCAAAATTGCACAACCCTAAAATGCACAGCCTTGGTGCTTGCTGCCCAACCCTAAACTGTATAGCCTCGATCCATGCTACACGACCCTAAAATGCACAGCCTTAGTTCATGCTAACTGACCCTAAACTGTATAGTCTCGGTCCATGCTGCATGACCCTAAACTGCACAGCCTTGGCCCATGCTGCATAACTCAAAACTCCACAGCTTTGGTCGATTTTGCACGACACTAAGGTCAATACCACATGACCCTAAACTGTACAGCCTCGGTTCGTGCTGCACGGCCCTAAACTGAACGGCCTCGGTCAGCGGTGCACGGCCCTAAACAGCACATCCTCTGTCCACACTGCATGACCCTAAACTTGACCCCTTTGATGCATGCTACATGACCCTAAACTCCACGGCCTCGGTCTATGCTGCCCGACCATAAACTGCATAGCCTCAGTCCATGCTGCACGACCTTAAACTGTACTGCCTCAGCCCATGTTGCACGACCCTAAACTGCACAGTCTCGGTTCATGCAGCACGACCCTAAACAACACTGCCTTGATCCATACCGCACATCCCAACACTGCACGACCATGGTCCATGATGCATGACCTTAAACTGCACAACCTCGATCCATGCTGCCCCACCCTAAACTGCATAGTCTCGGTCCATGCAGCACGACCCTAAAATGCATAGACTTGGTTCAGGCCAACGGACGCCAGACTGCACAGTCTCGATCCATGTTGCACAACCCTAAACTAGACATCCTTGGTCCATGCTGCATGACCCAAAACTGCATAGCTTTGGTCGATGCTGCACAACCCTCAACTGCACAGCCTCAGTCCATGCTGCACAACCCTAAACTACACAGTGTCGGTGAATCTTACACAACCCTAAATTGCACAGCCTCAGTCCATGTTGTATGACCTAAAAATGCAAAGCTTCGATTCATACAAACTGACCCTAAACTACATAGTCTTGGTCCATTCTTCACAACCCTAAACTGCACAGCCTCTGTCCATGCTGCACGACCCTAAAAAGCACTACCCAGATCAATGCTGCATGATGCACGACCTTAAACTACACAGCCCCAGTCCATGTTGTTCGACGTTAAATAGCACAGCCTCGGTCCATGCTGCATGACCCTAAACTGTGCAATGTCGGTCCATGTTGCTTGACCCTAAACTGTACCGCTTCTGTCCATGCACAACCCCAAACTGCCCAGCTTCGGTGCATGATGCACAACCCTAAATTGCATAGCATTTGTCCATGTTACTTGACCCTAAACTGTAGAGCTCGGTCCATGCTACATTAAACTGCACAGCCTTGGCCCATGCTACATTAAACTACACAGCCTCGGTCCATAATGCACAGCCCAAAACTGCTCTGCCTCGATCCATGCTACAAGACCCTAAACTGTACATCCTCGGTCCATGCTGCACGACCCTGCCTTGGTTCATGCTACATGATCCCAAACTACACAGCCTCGATCCTTGTTGCACAACCCTAAATTGCACAGCCTCGATGCATGCTGCCTGACCGTAAACTACATAGCCTCGATCCATGCTGCACGATCCTAGAAAGCACAACCTCAGTTCACGTTAACTGACGCTAAACAGCACAGTCTCGGTCCATGCTAGATGACCCTAACTGCACAGCCTTAGCCCATGCTGCAGAACCCAAAACAACACAACTTTGATCGATTTTGCACGACACTAAACTGCACAGCCCCGGTCAATACTGTACGACCCTAAACTGCACAACCTCGATCCGTGCTACACGACCTAAACTGAATGGCCTTGGTCCACGTTGCACGACCCTAAATTGCACAGCTTCGATCCACACTACATGACCCTAAACTGTACCGCCTTGGTCCCTACTGCACGACCTCGATCCATGCAACACAACCCAAAACTGCACAACCTCGGTCGATGCTGCACGGCCCTAAACTGTCCATGCTGCACTACTCTAAACTGCACAGCCTCGGTCCATGCTGCACGACCATAAACTGAATAGCCTCAGTCCCAGTTGCATGTCTCTAAACTGCACTGCGTCGATTCATGCTGCACAACCCTAACCCGCACAGCCACGGTCTATGTTACAAGACCTTAAACTACATTACCTCAGTCCATGCTGCACCACCCTAAACCGCACAACCATGGTCCATGCTACACGACCCTAAACTGCACCGCCTCGGTCCTTGCTGCACGACCCTAAACTGCATAGCCTCGGTCCATGCTTCACAATGCTAAACTGCACAGTCTTGGTGCATGCTGCACGACCCTAAACTGCACAACCTTGGTCCATGCTACAAAACCCTATAATGCACAGCCTCAGATCTAGCTAACTGACCGTTAACTGCACAATCTCGGTCCATACAACACGACCTTAAACTGCACAGCGTTAGCCCATACTGCACGACCCAAAATTGCATTGCATTGATCAAATCTACACCACCCGAAACTACATAGCTTCGATCAATACCGCAAGACCCTAAATTGCATAGCCTCTATCCGGGCTGCACAACCCTAAACTGAACGGGCTCGATCCATGCTGTATGATCCAAAGCTGCACAACCTCAATTCATGCTGCACGACATTAAACTGCACAGCCTTAGTTCAAGCTGTACGAACTTCAATTGCACAACCTCGGTCCATTCTTCACAACCCTAAATTGTACAGCCTCGGTCCCTGCTGCACAACCCAAAACTACGCAACCTCGGTCCATGCTGCACGACCCATAACTACACTGATTCGGTCTATGCTTCATGCCCCTAAACTGCACAACCTTGGTTTGTGTTGCATGACCCTAAACTGCACCACCTCGGTCCATGCTACACAAACCTATACTGCACAGCCTCTGTCCATGCTGCACGATCTTAAACTGCATTGCCTTGGTCCATGCTGCACGACCTTAAACTTCACAGCCTCAGTCCATATCATACCACCCTAAAATACACAGCTTCAGTCCATGCTGCTCGACCCTTAAGTGCATTGCCTTGGTCCTTGCTGCACTACCCTAAACTGCACAGCCTCGGTCCATGCTGCACGACCCTAAACTGCGCAGCCTCGATCCATGTTTCACAACCCTAAACCGTACAGCCTCGACGCATGCTGCCCGGCCCTAAACTACATTGCCTCGGTCCATGCTGCACGACCTTAAAATGCACAGCCTCAGTGCATGCTAACTGACCCTAAACTGCACAGTCTCTGTCCATGCTACATGACCTTAAACTGCACAGCCCTCGCGCATGCTGCACAACCCAAAACTGCACAGCTTTGCTCGATTTTGCATGAAACTAAACTGCACAGCCTCGATTAATACCGCACTACCCTAAACTGTACAGCCGCGGTCAATGCTGCACGACAATAAACTGAACGGCCTCGATCCTTGTTGCACGACCCTAAACTGCACAACCTTAGTCCATGTTGTATGACCCTAAACTATACCGCCTCGGTATGTACTAGACGGCCTCGGTCCATGCTGCACAACTCTAAACAGCACATCCTCGGTCCATGCTACACGACCCTAAACTAAATCGCCTTGGTCCATGCTGCACGACCCTAAACTGCACAGCCTCGGTCCATGATGGACGACCCGAAACTGCACAGCCTCGGTGCACGCTGCACGACGCTAAACTGCACAGCCTCCGTCCATGTTGCACGACCCAAGAATGCATAGGATAGGTTCTTGCTAACTAACCCTAAACTGCATAGTCTCGGTCCACGCTGCACAACCCTAAACTGTATAGCCTTGCTCCATGTTGCACGACCCAAAAAATCACAGCTTTGGTCGATGCTACACAACCCTAAACTCCACAGCCTCGATCCATGCTTCACAACCCAAAGTTACACAACGTCGGTGCATCTTACACGACCCTAAATTGCACGGCCTCGGTCCATGCTGCACGACCTTAAAATACAAAGCCTCGGTTCATGCAAACTGGCCCTAAACAGCACAGCCTCGGTCCATGGTGCCCGACCCTAAACAACAAAGCCTCAGTACATGTTGCATTACCCTAAACTGTACAGCCTCGGTCTAAGTTGTTTGACCGTAAACTGCACTACCTTCGTTCATGCTGCACAACCCTAAAGTGCTCAGCCACGGTGCATGCTGCATAGCCCTAAACTACACAACCTCGGTCCATATTGCTTGACCCGAAACTGCACAGTCGTGGTCCATACTGCACAACCATAAACTGCACAACCTCGGTCCATGCTGCACAACCCTAAATTGCACAACCTCAATCCATTCTACACGACCCCTATCCATGCTGCTCGACACTAAACTGCACAGCCTCAGTCCATGCTGCACGACCTTAAACTGCACGGCCTTGTCCATGCTGCACAACAATAAACTGCACATCCTTGGTCCATGTTGCACGACCCTAAACTGCACAACCTTATATTGCACAGCCTCGGTGCGTGATGTACGACCTTAATCTGTACAGCCTCGGTGCATGTTGCATGACCCTAAAATGCACTGCCTCAGTTCATGCTAACTGACCCTAAACTTCACAGTCTTCGTCCATGCTGCACGACCCAAAACTGCATGGCCTTAGCCCATGTTGCACGACCCAAAACTGCACAGCCTCGGTCAATTATGTAAGACCTGAAACTCCACAGCCTTGGTCAATTCCGCACGAGCCTAAACTGCACAGTTTCGGTCTGTGCTGCAGGACCCTAAACGTAACATCTTGGGTCCGTGCTGCAGGACCCTAAACTGCACTGCCTCGGTTCATGCTGCACAACCCTAAACTGCACAACCTCTATCCATGCTGCACGACCCTAAACTGCACAGCCTCGATCTATGCTGCACGACCCTAAACGCGATGGCCTTGGACCATGCTGCGCAACCCTATACTGCAATAACCTCGGCCCATGCTGCACGATCCCAAACTGTAGAGCCTCGGTACATGCTGCACGACCCATAGCTGCATAACCTTGATCAAAGCTACACAGCCCTATACTGCACAGCCTAAGTCCATGCTGCATGACCCTAAACTGCATAGGCTCGATCATGCTACCCGACCCTAAAGTGCACAACCTTGGTCCGTGCTGCACGATGTTAAGATGCACAGCCTAGGTCCATGCTTTGCGACCCTAAACTACACAGCCTCGGTCCTTGCTACACGATCCTAAACTGCATAGTTTCATTCCATGCTGCATGAACCTAAACTGCATAGCCTCGTTCCATGCTGCACGACCTAAACTGCACAGCCTCGATCCATGCTGCACAACCCAAAACTACATAGCGTCGGTGTATCTTGCACGACCTTAAGCTACATAGCCTTAGTCCATGCTGCATGACCTTAAAATGCAAAACCTCGGTTCATGCTAACTATCCCCAAACTGCATTGTCTCGATCCATGCTTCACGACCCTAAACTGCACAGCTACGGTTCATGCTGCATGACCTTAAACTACACAGCCTTGCTCCATACTCCACGACCCTAAACAAACTACCTCAGTCCATGTTGCATGACCCTAAGCTTAACAACCTTAGTCCGTGTTGCTTGACCCTAAACTGCACTGCCTTGGTCCACGCAGCATAACTCTGTACTGCTCATCCTTTGTGCATGCTGCACGACCCTAAACTATATAGCCTCGGTCGATGCTGCTCGACCCTTAACTGCACAGCCTTAGCCCATGCTGCATGACCTTAAACTGCACAGCCTCGGTCCATGCTGCACATCTTTACACTGCATGACCACAGTCTTTGTTGTACGACCTTAAACTGCACAGCCTCAGTCCATGTTGCGTCACCCTAAACTGCACAGCTTTGGTCCATGTTTCTCTACCCATAACCGCACAGCCTTGATCCATGCTGCACGACCCTGAATTGCACAGCCACGGTCCTTGCGGCATATGGCAAAACTGTACAGCCTTGGTGCATGCTGCATGACCCTAAACTGCATAGCCTCGGTCCATGCTGCACGACCCTAAAATGCACAGCCATGTATCATGCCACGTGACCCCAAACTGCATTGTCTCAATCCATGCTGCACAACCGTAAACTGCATAGCCTTGATCTACACAGCATGACCCAAAACTGCACAGCTTTGGTCGATGTTGTGCAACCGTAAACTGCACAGCCCCGGTCCATGCTACACAACCCTAAACTACTCAGCGTCGGTGCAACTTACACTACCCTAAACTGCACAGCCTCCATTGATGCTGCACGACCCTAAAATGCAAAGCCGCCGTTCAGGCTAACTAAACCTAAACTTTATAGCCTAGGTCAATGCTTCCCGATCCTAAACTACACAGCCTCTGTCCATGCTACACAATCCTAAACAGAACTGCCACGATCCATGTTGCACGACCCTACACTGCACAACCACGGTCCTTGATGCACGACCTTAAACAGCACAGCCTCGGTCCATGCTCCATGACCTTAAACAGCTCAGCCTTGGTCCATGTTGCTTGACCCTAAATTGCAATGCCTCGATCCATGCTGCACAGCCCCAAACTGCTCAGCCTCGATCCATGTTGCATGACTTTACACTCCACGGCCTCGGTCCACACTGCACGACCCTAAACTGCACAGCCTCGGCCCATGCTGCTTGACCCTATACTGCATAACCTCTGTCCATGCTGCACAACCCTAAACTGCACAGCCTCGGTCCATGCTGCACGACTCTAAACTACGTAGCTTCAATCCAAGCGACACAACCCTAAGCTACACAACCCCAATCCATGCAGCTCGACTCTAAACTACACTGCCTCGGTCCATGCTATACGACCTTAAACTGTATAACCTCGGTCCATGCTTCACAACTCTAAACTGTACGGCCTCGGTCCCTTCTGCACGACCCTGTACTCCACAACCTCGGTCCACATTGCACGACCCTAAACTACATAGCCTCTGTTCATGCTGCATGACCCTGAACTACATAGCCTCGGTCTGTGTTGCACGACCCAAACTTGCACCGCCTCAGTCCATGCAGCACGACCCTAAACTGCACAGCCTCGGTCCATGTTGCACGTCCCTAAACTGCACTGCCTCGGTCCATGCTACAATACCCTACCCTACATGGCCACGGTCCATGCTGCACGACCTTAAACCCCATAGCCTCGGTCCATGCTGTGCCAATCAAAACTGCACAGGCCAAGTCTATGCTGCACGACCCTAAACTGCAATGCCTCTGCCTCTCTTGTACTACCGTTACCTGTACAGCCTTGGTCCATGCTACTCAACTCTAGAATGGAACAACCTCGGAGCATGCTGCACGACCCTTAATTTCACAGCCTCAGTCCATCCTACACGACCCCAACCTTCACAGCCTCACTTCATGCTAACTGACCCTAAACTACACTATCTCCGTCCATGGTGCACGACCCTAAACAGCACAGCCTCTGTCCATTGTGCATGAGCCTAAACTGTGCAGCGTCGCTCCATGGTGCTTGACCCTAAACTGCATTGCCTCGATCCATGCTGCACAACTGTAAACTTCTCTGCCTCGGTGCATGATGCACGACCCTAAACTGCACTGCCTCGGTTAATGCTGCTTGACCCTAAACAGCACTGCCTCGGTCCATGCTGCATTAAACTGCACAACCTTGGTCCATGCTGAACAACCCTAAACTGCACTGCCTCAGTCCATGCTGGACGACCCCAAACTACACAGCCTTGGTCCATGTTGAACATTCCTAATATGCACAGCCTCAGTGCATGCTGCCCCACCCAAAACTACACAGCCTCGGTCCATGCTGCCTGACCCTAAAATGCCCTCAGCTGATGCTAACTGATCCTAAACTACCCAGTCTCAGTCCATGTTGCATAACCCTAAACTGCACAGCCTTGGCCCATCCTGCACAACCCAAAACTGAACAGCTTTGGTCGATTTTGCAGAACACTAAACTGCATAGCCTCAATCAATACCGTATGACCCTAAACTGCACAGCCTCGGTCCGTGCTGCACGACCCTAAACTGAATGGCCTCAGTCCATGCTACACGACTCTAACTCGCATAGCCTCGATCCATGCTGCACAACCCTAAAGTGTACCGCCTCAGTCCGTGCGACATGACCTTAAACTGCAAGGCCTCGGTCTATGCTTCACGACCCTAAACTGCATAGTCTTGGTTCATGCTGTCTGACCCTGAACGGTACCGCCTTGGTCCATGCTGCACGATCATAAACTGCACAGCCTCGGTCCATGCAACACGACCCTAAACTGCACCACCTCGGCCCATACTGCACGTCCCAACACTGCATGACAACGGTCCATGCTGCATGACCTTAAACTTCACAGCCTCGGTCCATGCTGCACCACCCTAAACTGCACAGCTTTTGTCCACGTCGCACGACCGTTAACTGAACTGCCTTGGTCCACGTTGCACGACCCTCAACTCCACAGCCTTGGTCCATGATGGACGACCCTAAATTGCACAGCCTCGATGCATGCCGCAGGACCCTAAACTGTACAGCCTCAATCTATGTTGCACGACCGTAAAATGTATAGGATCGGTTCATGCTGACTAACCTTACATTGCACAGTCTCGATCCATGCTGCACAACCCTAAACTGTACAGCCTTGCTTCATGTTGCACGATCCAAAACTGCACAGCTTTAGTCGATGCTGCGAAACCCAAAACTGCATAGCCTCGGTCCATGCTTCACAACCCAAAACTACACAGCGTCGATGCATCTTACACGACTCTAAACTGCACGGCCTCGGTCCATGCTGCACGATCATAAAATGCAAAGCCTCCGTTCATGCAAACTTGCTCAAAAAAAGCACAGCCTCGGTCCATGGTGCCTGACCCTAAACAGCACAGCCTCAGTACATGCTGCATGACCCTAAACTGCACAGCCTCAGTCAAGGTTGCTTGACCCTAAACTGCACAGCCGTGGTCCATGCTGCACAACCCTAAACTGCACACCCGGAGTCCATGCTACACGACCCTACACTGCGCAGCCTCAATCCATTCTGCCCGACCCCAAGTTGCACGACCCCAATCCATGCTGCTCGACATTAAACTACACAGCCTCGGCTCATGTTGCATGACCTTAAGCTGCACTTCCTCAATCCACTTTTCACAACCATAAACTGTACGGCTTCAGTGCCTTCTGCACGACCCTATACTACTCAACCTCGATCCATGCTGCACGACCCTAAACTATATAGCCTCGATTCATGCTGCGTGACCCTAAACTGCACAGCCACGGTCCGTGCTGAACGACCAAAAACTGCATCGTCGGGGTCCATGCAGCATGAAACTGCACAGCGTCGATCCATGTTGCACAACCCGAAACGGAACTGCCTCGGTCCTTCCTACATGACCTTAAACTGCGTCGCCTCCGTCCATGCTGCCACAGTCGATGCTACACGACCCTAAACTACATAGCCTCGATCCATGCTACACCACCCTAAACTGCAAGGCCTTTGTCCATGCTGCACGACCGTAAACTGCATAGCCTCGGTCCATGTTGCACGACCCTAAACTGCACAGCCTCGGTCCATACTGCACAACCCTATACTGCACTGCCTCGGTGCTTGAAGCATGACCTTAACTCTACAGCCTCGGTGCATGCAGCACGACCCTAACATGCACGGCCTTAGTTCATGCTAACTGACCCTAAACTGCACAGTCTTGGTCCACTCTGCACGACCCTAAACTGCAAAGCCTTGGCCCATGCTGCACGACCCAAAACTGCACAGCTTTCGTCGATTCTGCAAGACCTAAAACTCAACGGCCTCGGTCAATACCGCATGACCCTAAACTTCACAGCCTTGATCGGTGCTGCATGACCCTAAACATAACGGCATCGTATCGTGCTGCACTGCCCTAAACTGCACAGCCTCAGTCCATGCTGCACAACCCTAAACTGCACAGCCTCGGTCCATGCTGCATGACCATAAACTGCACAGCCTTGATCCATGCTACAAGACCCTAAACTGCATGGCCTTTGACCACGCTGTGCAACCCTATACTGCAACAGCCTCGGCCTATGCTGCAAGACCTAAACTACTGAGCCTCGGTCCATGCTGCACGACCCAAAGCTATAAAGCCTTCATCCAAGCTGCACGACCCTATAGTACACAGCCTCAGTCCATGCTGCATGATAAAAAACTGCACAGCCTCAGTGCATGTTGCCCTACCAAAAAATGCACAACTTAAGTCCATGCCGCATGACCCTAATCTGCACAGCCTTGATCCATGCTGTCCGACCCTAAAGTGCACAGCCTCGGTCCGTGCTGCACGACGCTATACTGCACAGCCTCAGTCCATGCTTTGCCACCCCAAACTACACAGCCTCGATTTTTGCTGCATGACCCTAAACTGCACTGTTTCATCCCATGCTGCATGAACCTAAACTGCACAGCCTTGTTCCATGCTGCACGACCCTAAACTGCATAGCCTCGATCCATGCTGCATAACCCAAAACTACACAGCGTCAATGTATCTTGCACGACCCTAAGGTACACAGCCTCGGTCCATGCTGCAAGACTTTAAATAATGATAACTATCACCAAACTGCATTGTCTCAGTCCATGCTTCACGACCCTAAACTGCACTGCCACAGTCCATGCTGCACGACCTTAAATTGCACAGCCTCAGTCCATGCGCCACAAACCTAAACAGAACTGCCGCGCCCCATGCTGCATGACCCTAAACTGCACAACCTCAGTCCGTGTTGCTTGACCCTAAACTTCATTGCCTCGGTCCATGCAGCATAACCCTGTACTGCTCAGTGTTAGTGTGTGCTACGTGACCCTAAACTATACAGCCTCGGTCCATGCTTCTTGAACCTAAATTGCACAGCCTCGGTCCATGCTGCATTACCTTAAACTGCACAGCCTCGGTCCATGTTGCATGTCTTTACACTGCACAACCACGGTCCATGTTGTACGTCCTTAAACTGCATAGCCTCGGTCCATGTTGCACCACCCTAAACTGCACAGCTTCGGTCCATGTTGCTTGACCCACAACTACGCCGCCTCGATCCATGCTGCACGACCCTAAATTGCACAGCCATGATGCATGCTGCATGACCCTAAACTGCATAGCTTGGGTCCATGTTGCACGACCCTAAAATGCACCGCCATGGTTCATGCTAAGTGACCCCAAAGTGCATTATCTCGCTCCATGCTGCACATCCCTAAATTGCACAGCCTTGGTCTACGCTCCATGACCCAAAATTGCACAGCTTTGGTTGATGTTGCAGAACCGTAAACTACACAGCTTCGGTCCATGCTGCGCAGCCCTAAACTACTCTGCGTCGATGCAACTTACGCGACCCTAAACTGCACAACCTTCGTTGATGCTGCATGACCCTAAAATGCAAAGGCTCAGTTCATGCTAACTGACCCTAAGCTGCATAGTCTAGGTCAATGTTTCCCGACCCTAAACTGCACAGCCTCTGTCCATGTTGCATGACCCTAAATAGCATTGCCACGATAAATGCTACACGACCCTACACCGCACAGCCACGGTCCATGATGAACGACCTTAAACAGCACAGCCTCGGTCCATGTTGCATGACCCTAAACTGCCCAGCCTCGGCCCATGTTGCTTAACCCTAAACAGTAATGCCTCGATCCACGCTGCACACCCCCAACTGCTCAGCCTCGGTCCATGCCGCACGAGTTTACACTGCACGGCCTCAATCCACGCTACACGAGCTTAACTGCACAGCCTCGGCCCATGCTGCTTGACCGTAAACTGCACAACCTCGATCCATGCTGCATAACCCTAAACCGCATAGCCTCGGTCCATGCTGCACGACCTTAAACTGCGCAGCTTTAATCCATGCGGCATGACCCTAAGCTACACAACCCCTATCCACGCTGCTCGACACTAAATTACACCACCTCGATCAATGCTGCACGACATTAAACTGATTAGTCTCGGTCCAGGCTTCACAACCCTAAACTGTATGGCCTAGGTCCATGCTGCAAGACCCTAACCTGCATAGCCTTAGTTCATGTTAAATGACCCTGAACTACACAGCCTCGATCCTTGCTGCACGACCCAAAACTGCACCCCCTCGGTCCATGCAGCACGACCCTAAACTGCACAGCCTGGGTCCATTTTTGCACGTCCCTAAACTGCACTGCCTCGGTCCATGCTGCACTACCCCACCCCTCACCACCACGGTCCATGTAGCACGACCTTAAACCCCATAGCCTCGATCCATGCTGTACCAACCAAAACTGCACAAGCTAGGTCCATGTTGCACGACCCTAAACTGCAGTGCCTCAGCCCATGCTGCACGACCCTTACCTGTACAGCCTCGGTCCATGTTGCACAGCCTCGGTTCATGCTGCATGACCCTAAAATTCACAGCCGCACTTCATGCTAACTAACTCTAAATTACACAGTCTCGGTCCATGCTGCATGAGCCTAAACTGTGTAGCGTCGCTCCCAGTTGCATGGCCCTAAACTACACATCCTCGGTCCATGCTGCTTGACCCTAAACAACACAGCCTCGATCCATGCTGCATTAAACTGCACAGCCTTGGTCCCTGTTGCACAACCTTAAACAGCACTGTCTCGGTCCATGCTGCACGACCCTAAAGTGCACATCCTTGGTCCAAGTTGCACGACCCTAAACTGCACTACGTCGGTCCATGCTGTACGACCCCAAACTACACAGCCTCGGTCCATGTTGTGCAACCCTAAACTGCACAACCTTGGTGCATGCTACCCGACCCTAAACTGCACAGCCTCGGTCCATGTGACCTGACCGTAAAATGCACAGCCTCAGTTCATGCTAACTGGCTCTAAACTTCCGAGTCTCGGTCCATGTTGCATAACCCGAAACTGCAAAGCCTTGGCCCATGCTTCACAACCCAAAACTACACAGTGTCGGTCCATGCTGCACGACTCTAAAAAGCAAAGCTTCGGTTCATGCAAACTGACACTAAAATGCATAGTCCCGGTCCACGTACAACTGCTATCCATGTTGCACGAACCTAAACAGCACAACCTCGATCCATTCCGCAAGACCCTAAAGTGCACAGCCACGGTCCATTCTGCAAGACCTTAAACCACACAGCCTCGGTCCCTTGTGCCCGACCCTAAATAGCACAGCCTCAGTACATGCTGCATGACCCTAAACTGCACAGCCTCTGTCCAGGTTGCTTGACCCAAAACTGCACTACCTTGGTCCATGCTGCACAACCATAAAGTGCTCAGCCACGGTGCATGCTGCATAGCCCTAAACTGCACAGCCTCAGTCCATGCTACTTGGCCCTAAACTGCACAGTCGCGGTTCATGCTGAACAACCCTAAACAGCACAACCTCGATCCATGCTGCACGACCCTAAACTATGCGGCCTCAATCCAATATGCATGACCCCAAGTAGCACGACCCCTAGCCATGCTGCTCGACCCTAAACTGCACAGCCTTGGTCCATGCTGCACGACCTACCTCGGCCCACTCTTCACAACCATAAATTGTACGGCCTTAGTGCCTTCTGCACGACCCTATACTATACAACCTCGATCCATGTTGCACGACCCTATACTGCATAGCCTCGGTCCATGCTGCATGACCCTAAACTTCACAGTCACGGTCGGCCCTGCACGACCAAAACCTGCACCGCCTCGGTCCATGCAGCACCACCCTAAACTGCACAGCCTCTATCCATGTTGCACATCCCTAAACTGCACTACCTCGTTCCATCTTACACGACCTTAAACTACGTAGCCTCGGTCCATGCTGCCATGGTCTATGCTACACGACCCCAAACTGCGTAACCTCGGTCCATGCTGCACTGCCCTAAACTGCACAGCCTTGGTCCATGCTGCACGACCCTAAACTGCACAGCCTCGGTCCATTCTACAGGACCTTAAACTGCACAGCCTCAATCCATGCTGCCCTAAACTCCAAAGCCTCGGTCCATGCTGTACGATGCTAAACTGTACAGCCTCAGTCAAAGCTTTTCAACCCTAAACTACACAGCCTCGGTCCTTGCTGCACGACCCTAAACTACACAGCCTCGGTCCATGCTGCACGACCCTAAACTGCACAGCATCTGTTCATGCTGCTTGACCCTAAACTACACATCCTCGGTCCATGATGCACAACCCTAAACAGCAACACCTCGGTACATGCTGCACGACCCTAAACTACACAGCCTCAGTTCATGCTGCACCACCCGAAAATGCACAGCCTCGATTCATGATGTACGACCCTAAACTACACAGTTTTGTTCGACCCTAAACTACACAGTTTTGTTCCATGCTGCATGAACCTCAACTGCATAACCTCGTTCCATGCTGCATGATTCTAAACTGCATAGCCTCGGTCCATGCTGCATAACCCAAAATTACCCAGCGTCGGTGTATCTTGCACGACCCTAAACTACACAGCCTCAGTCCATGCTGCACGACCATAAAATACAAAACCTCGATTCATGCTAACTAAACACAAATTGCATTGTCACGGTCCATGCTTCACGACCCTAAACTGCATGGCGACGATCCATGTTGTACGACCTTAAACTGCACAGCCTCAGTCCATGCTGCAAGACTCTAAACAAAATAGACTCGGTCCATGCTGCATGACCCTAAACTGCACAACCTATGGCCATGTTGCTTGACCCTAAACTTCACTGCCTCGGTCCATGCGGCATAACTCTATACTGCTTAGCTTCAGTGCATGATGCATGACCCTAAACTATACAACTTCGGTCCATGTTGCTTGACCCTAAACTGCACTGCCTCTGTCCATGCTTCACGACCTTAAACTGCACAGGCTCGATCCATGTTGCCCCCCCTAAACTGCACAGCTTCGATCTATGTTGCTCGACCCATAACTACACAGCCTCGATCCATGCTGCACGACCCCAAATTGCATAGCCACGGTCCATGAGGCATATGGAAAAACTGCACAACCACGGTGCATGCTACACGACCCTAAGCTGCACGGCCTCGGTCCATGCTGCACGACCCTAAACAACACAGCCTTGGTCTACGCTGCATGCCCCAAAACCGCACAGCTTTCGTCGATGTTGCACAACTGTACACTGCACAGCCTCGATCCAATGAGCACAACCTTAAACTACGTAGCGTCAGTGCATCTTACACGACCCTAAACTGCACAGCCTCTGTTGATGCTGCACGACCCTAAAATGCAAATCCTCAGTTCATGCTAACTAACCCTAAACTGCATAGTCTGTCCATGCTGCACAACCCTAAACAGCACTGCAACGATCCATGCTGCACGTACATTGCACAGCTACGGTCCTTGATGCATGACGTTAAACAGCGCAGCCTCGGTCCATGCTGCATGACCCTAAACTGCACAGCCTCGGTCCTTGTTGCTTGACCCTAAACTGCAATGCCTCTATCCATGCTGCACATCCCCAAACTACTCAACCTCGGTCCATGCTGCAAGACTTTAAACTGCACGGCTTCAATCCACGCTGCACAACCTTAAACTGCACAGCCTCGGCCCATGCTGTTTGACCCCAAACTGCACAACCTCGGCCCATTCTGCACAACCTTAAACTGCACAGCCTCGGTCCATGTTGTACGACCCTAAACTGCACAGCTTCAATCCATGTTGCACGACCCCATGCCATGCAGCCCTGATTGAAGCCTCGGTCCAGGCTGCACGACCTTAAATTGCACATCCTCGGTCCATGCTTCACATACCTAAATTGTACGGCCTCGGTCCCTTCTCCATGACTTTATACTGGACAACCTCGGTCCATGCTGCACAACCCTAAACTGCATAGCCTCAGTCCATGCTACATGACCCTAAACTTCACTGCCACAATCCGTGCTACACGACCTAAAAGTGCACTGCCTCAGTCCATGCAGCACGACCCTAAACAGCACATCCTCAATCCATGCTGGATGTCCCTAAACAGCACTACCTCGGTCCATGCTGCATGACCATAAACCGAGCCTCAATCCATGCTGCACCAACCTAAACTGCAAAGGCTAGGTCCATGCTGCACAAACTGCACTGCCTTGGCCCCTGCTGCACGACCCTTACCTGCACAGCCTCGGTCCATGCTGCTCAACACTAAACTGCACAGCCTCGGTACATGCTGCACTAACCTAAATTTCACAGCCTCGGTCCATGCTGCACGACCCAAAACTGCACTGCTTTGGTCGATTTTACATGACCCTAAACTGCATAGCCTTGGTCAATACTGCATGACCTTAAACTGCACAGCCTCGGTCCACACTGCATGACCCTAAACTGTACAACTTCGATCCATGTTACACGACCTTAAACAGCACGGCCTAGGTCCAAGCTGCACTGCACAGCCTTGGCCCATGCTGCACGACCCTAAACTGCACCGCCTCGTTCAATGTCGCATGACCCTAAAGTGCACAACCTCAGTCCATGCTCCACGACCCTAAACTACACTGCCTCGGTCCATGCAACATGACCTTACACTGCTCGGCCACAGTACATGCTGCAGGACCTTAAACTACACAGCCTCAGTCCATGCTGCACGTCTCTAAACTATACAGCTTCGGTCCATGCTGCACGACCCTTAAAAGCACTACCTCAGTCCATGCTGCACGACCCCAAATTTCACAGCCTCAGTCCATGCTTCACAACTTTAAGTTGCACAGCCTCGGTGCATGCTGCACGACCCTAAACTGGGCAGCCTTGGTCCACGCTGCACGACCCTAAAATGCACAGCCTCAGTTCATGCTAACTGACCCAAAACTACACATCTTTGGTCGATTCAGCACGACCCGAAACTGCGCAGCCTCTCTCAATACCGCACGACCCTAAACTGCACTGTCTCGGTCCATGCTACACAACCCTAAACTGAATGGCCTCGGTCCGTGCTGCACGACCCTAAACTGCACAGCTCAGTCGATGCTGCACGACCCTAACTACACAACCTCGATCCATACTGCACAACCCTAAACTGTACAGTATCGGTCATTGCTGCATGACCCTAAACTGCACAGCCTCGGTCCATGCTGCACTACCCTAAAATGCACAACGTCACTTCACGCTAACTGACCCTAAACTACACAGTCTTGAGCCATGTTGCACGACCCTAAACTGTGCAGCCTTGGCCCATGCTGCACCACCTAAAACTGCATAGCTTTGGTCTATTCTCCACGACCCTAAACTGCATAGCCTTGGTTAATACTGCACGACCCTAAACTGCACAGCCTCGATCTGTGCTGCACGACCCCAAACTGAATGGCCGCGGTTCGTTCTAAACTGCATAGCCTCGGTCCATGCTGCATGACCCTAAACTTTACAACCTCGATCCATGTTGCAGGACCTTAAACTGCGTGGCCTCGATCGACGCTGCACTACAAGGCCCTTGTCCATGCTGCACAACCCTAAACTGCACCGCCTCGGTCAATGCTGCATGACCCTACACTGTACAACCTCGGTCCATGCTGTACGACCCTCAACTACACTGCCTCGATCCCTGTTGCACGACCTTACACTGCACGGCCACGATCCATGCTACATGACCTTAAATTGCACAACCTCAGTCCATGCTGCACGACCCAAAACTACACAGCTTCGGTCCATGCTGCACGACCCTTAAATGCACTGCCTCAGTCCACGCGGCACGATCCTAAATTACAGAGCCTCAGTCCATACTTTGCAACCCTAAGTTGCATTGCCTCGGTGCATGCTACACGACCTTAAACTGGGCAGTCTCGGTCCACGCTGCATGACCCTAAAATGCACAGCCACAGTTCATGCTAACTGACCCAAACTGCACAGCTTTAGTCGATTATGCACGACCCGAAACTGCACAGCCTGAGTCAATACTGCACGACCCTAAACTGCATAGTATCGGTCCGTGTTGCACAACCCTAAACTGAATGGCCTCGGTCCGTGTTGCATGACCCTAAACTGCACAGCCTCGGTCCATGCTGCATGACCCTAAACTGCACAACCTCGGTCCATGCTGCACTACCCAAAACCTCACTGCCTCGGTTAAGGCCGCATGACCCTAAACTACTCGGCCTCAGACCATGCTATGCGACCTTGTACTACAACAGCCTAGGTTCATGATACACGACCCTAAACTGCACAGGCAAGGTCCATGCTGCACGACTCTAAACTTCACCGCCTAGGTTCATGCTGCACAACCCTAACCTGCACAGCTTCAGTCCATTCTGCTCAACCCTATATGGCACAGCCTCGGCGCATGCTACACGACCTAAATTTCACAGCCTCGATCCATGTGGCACGACCCTAAAATGCACAGCCTCAGTCCATGCTAACTGACCCTTAAGAACACAGTCTTGGTCCATGCTGCACGACCCTAAACTTCACAGACTCGGTCCATGCTGCACAACCCTATACTGCATAGCTTTGGTCGATTCTGCACAACCCAAAACTGCATAGCCTTGGTCAATGCTGCATGACACTAAACTGTAAAGCCTCGGTCCGTGCTGCACCCCAAACTGAATGGCCTTGGTCCTTAGTGCATGACCCTAAACTGTACAGCCTTGGTCCACGCAGCCCGACCCTAAACTGTACAGCCTCGCTCCATGCTACACAACCTTAAACTGCATGTCCTTGGTCCACGCTGCACTGCACAGCCTCGGTCCATGCTGCACGACCCAAAACTACACCGCCTCGGTCTATGATGCACGACCCTAAACTGCGCTACCTCGGTCCATGCTACATGGCTCTACACTACGCAGCCATGGTGCATGATGCATGACCTTAAACTTCACAGACTCGGTCCATGCTGCACCACCCTAAGCTACATAGCTTCGGTTCATGCTGCACGACCCTTAACTGCACTGCCTCTGTCCACGCTGCATGACCCTAAATTGCACAGCCTTGGTCCATTGAACACAACCGTAAGAGACACATCCTCGATGCATTCTGCACGACAATATACTACGCAGCTTCGATCCACGCTGCACGACCCTAAAATGCACAGGCTCAGTTCATGCTAGCTGACCCTAAACTGCACAGCCTCGGCTCATGCTGCACAACCCAAAACCGCACAGCTTTGGTCGATTTTGCACGTTCAATATCACATGACCCTTATCTGCACAGCATCGGTCCGTGCTGCTCGACCCTAAACTGAATGGCCTTGGTCCGTGCTGCCCGACCCTAAACTGCATAGCCTCGGTCGACAAGGCACGACCCTAAACTGTACAGCCTCGGTCCATGCTACACTACCTTTAACTGCACGGACTCGGTCTATGCTGCACAACCATAACTGCCCAGCCTCAGTCGATTCTGCACGACCCTAAACCCCACCGCCTCGGTCCATGCTGCATGACCCTAAACTGCACAACCTCAGTACATGCGGCACGACCCTAAACTGCAATGCCTCGGTTCATGCAGCACTTCCCTATATTGCATGACCACAGTCCATGTTGCACAACCTTATACTGCACAGCCTCGGTCCATGCTACACTACCCTAAACTGCACAGCTTCGGTCCAAGCTACACGACCTTAACTGCACTGCCTCGGTCCATGCTGCACGACCCTAAACTCCACAGACTTGGCCCAAGCTTCACAACCCAAAACTGCACAGCCTCGTTGCATGCTACATGACCCTAAATCGCACAGCCTCGGTCCATGCTGCACGACCTTAAAATGGGCAGACTAGGTTCATGCTAACTGACTCTAAACTTCACAGTCTTGGTCTATGCTGTACAACCCTAAACTGCGCAGGCTTGGTCCGTGCTGCACGACCCCAAACTGCACTGCTTTGGTCTATGCTGCACAACCCTAAACTACACAGCCTCAGTCCATGTTGCACGGCCCTAAAATGCAAAGCCTCGGTTCATGCTAACTTACTAAAAAATGCATAGTCTTGGTCCATGCTTCACGACCATAAACTGCAGAGCCTCCGTCCATGCTGCACGACCCTAACTAGTACTCCCTCGATCCAGTCCACACACACTGCACAACAACGGTCCATGTTGCACACCCTAAACTGCACAGCCTCGGTCCATACCGTACGACCCTCAACAGCACGGCCCTCGTCATGCTGAATGACCCTAAACTGTACAGCCTCGGTCCAGGTTGATTGACCCTAAACTACACAGCCTCGGTCCATGCTCCTCAACTCTTAACTGTTCAGCCTCAGTGCATGCTGCACGATCCTAAACTGCTCAGCCTCGGTCCAAGCTGCTTGACCCTAAACTGCACAGCCTCAGTCCATGCTGCACAACCCTAAACTGCACAGCTTTTGTCCATGCTGCACGACCCTAAACTGTGCAGCCTCAATCCATGCTACATGACCCTAAGTAGCACAACCTTGATCCATGCTGGTTGACACAAAACTGCAAAGCCTCGGTCCATGCTGCACGACCATAAACTGCACAGCCTCGGTCCATGCTACACAACCCTAAATTGTATGGCCTCGGTCCCTACTACACGGCCCTGTACTACACAACCTTAGTCCATGCTGCACGATCATAAACTGCATTATCGCTGTTCATGCAATATGACCCATAACTGTACAGCCTCGGTCCATGCTGCACTATCATAAACTGCACAGCCTCCGTCCATGCTGCACGACTCTAAACTGCACTACCTCGATCCATGCTGCATGACCCTATCCCGTACAGCCTCGGTCATTGCTGCACGACTTTAAACTGCATAGCCTCTGTCCATGCAGCACTACCCTAGATTACACAGCCAGGGTTTATGCTGCACGACCCTAAACTGCACTTCCTCAGTCCAAGTTGCAAGACCTTAAACTGCACAGCCTAGATCCACGCTGCACGACCCTAAACTCCATTGCCTCGGTGCATGCTGCATGACCCAAAATTGCAATGCCTCAATCCATACTCCACGACCCTAAAATGCACAACCTCAATTAATGCTAACTAACCTTAAACTACACAGTCTCGGTCCATGCTGCACGACCCTAAATTGCGTAGCCTCGATCCATGCCTTAAAACCTTAAACTACACAACCTCGGTCCATGATTCACAAACCTAAACTATATGGCCTCGGTCCCTGCTGCATGACCCTATACTGCACAACCTCGGTCCATGCAACACTACCCCAAACTGCACAACCTTAGTCCACGCTGCGCGACATTAAACTGCACAGCCTCGGTCCGTGCGGCATGACCTTAATCTGCACCGTCTCGGTCCATGCTACAAGACCTTAAACTGCATAGCCTCGATCCATGTTGCACGACTGTAAACCGCACTGCCTCGGTCCATGTTGCACGACCCAATACCGCACGGTAATGGTCCACGCTGCACGACCTTAAACTGCGTAGCCTAGGTCTATGCTGCACCACCTTAAATTGCACAGCCTCAGTCCATGCTACACGACCCTAACTTGCACTCCCTCGGTCCATGCTGCACCACCCTAAACTGCACAACCTTGGTCCATGTTGCACGACCTTAACCTGCACAGCCTCGGTCCATGCTGCACAACCCTAAACTACACAACCTTGATGCATGCTGCACGACCCTAAACTGCACTGGCTCGGTCCATTCTCCATGACCCTAAAATGCACCGCCTTAGTTCATGCTAACTGACCCAAAACTGCACAGTCTCGGTCCAAGCGACCCTAAACTGCACAGCCTCAATCCATGCTGCACGACCCTAAACTGCACAGCCTCGGTCCATGCCACACGATCCGAAATTACACAGCCTCAGTCCATGATGTATGACGCTAAATTGCACAGCCCATGCTGCACGACCCTAAACTGCAAATCCTTGGTCGATGCTGCACGACCCTATATAATAGCGCACGACCCTAAACTTCACAGCCTCGGTCCGTGCTGCACGACCTTAAACTGAACAGCCTACGTTCGTGCTACACGACCCTAAACTGTACGGCCTCTATCCATGCTGCACGACACTAAACTGTAATGGCTCGATCCGTGCTGAATGAACCTAAAATGGATAGTCTCGATCCATGCTGCATGACACTAAACTCTACAGCCTCGGTCCATGCAACATGACCCTAAACAGTACGACCTTGGTCAACTCTGCACAACACTAAACTGCAAAGCCTTGGTCCATGCTGCACGACCCTAAACTGCACTGCCTTGGTCCATGTTCCACAATCCTAAACTACACAGCCTCGGTTAATACTACAAGACCCTAAACATCACAAGCTCGGTCCGTGCTGCACAACCGTAAACTGAACGGACTCAGTTCGTGCTGCATGACCTTAAATTGCACAACCCCGGTCCATGCTGCACGACTTTAAACTGTATGGCCTCGATCGATGCTGCACGACCCTAAATGGCACAGCCTCGGTCCATGATGCACGACCCTAAACTGTACAGCCTCAGTCCATGTTGCACAACCCTAAGCAGCACAACCTCGATCCATGCTGCATGACCCTATATTGCACAACCTCGATCCATGCTGCATGGCCCCAAACTTCACAACCTCGGTCCATGTTGCTTGACCCTAAACTTCACAGCCTCGGCCCATGCTACACGACCCTAAACTACACAGCTTTAGTCTGTGCTGCACAACCCTAAACTACACAGCCTCGGTCCATGCTGCACGACCCTAAACTACACAGCCTCTGTAAATACCGCACGATGCTAAATTGCACTGCCTCGGTCCTTGCTGCATGACCCTAAACTGCACAACCACGATCTATGCTACACGACCCATAACTACACAACCTTAGTCCATTCTACACGACCCTAACCTCCACAGCCACGGTCCATGCTGCACAACCCTAAATGTCATAGCCCCAGTCCATGCTGCATGACCCTAATCTTCATAGCCTTCATTCATGATGAAAGACCCTAAACTGCACAACCTTGGTGCATGCCGCAGAACCCAAAACTGCACAGCCTCGGTCCATGCCGCACGAAGCTAAACTCCAAAGCATCGGTTCATGCTACAAGACCCTAAACTTCATATCCTCAGTTCATACTGCACGACCCTTAACTTCACATCCTCGATCCATAGTGCACGAACCCAAACTACACAGCCTCTGTCCATGCTGCATAACATTAAACGACACAATTTCGATCCCTACTGCACGACCCTAAACTGCATAGCCTCGATCCCTGCTCCAATAACCTAAACTACACAGCCTCGATCCATGCTGCAGGACCTTAAACAGCACAGCTCGGTCCAGGCTACACGATCATAAACTGCACAACCTCTGTCCACGTTGCACGACCCTAAACAGCACGGCCTCTGTCTATGCAGCATGACCCGAAACTGCACAGCCTCGATCCGTGTTGCACCACCCTAAATTGCACAGCCTCGGTGCATGCGGCATAACCCTAAACTGCACAACCTCGGTCCATGTTGCACGACCCTAAAATGCACAGGCTCGGTCCATGCTGTGCTACCTTAAATTATACAACCTCGGTCCATGTTGCACGACCCTAAAATGCACAGCCTCGGTTCATGCTGCACGACCCCAAACTGCGTAGCCTAGGTTCATGTTGCACGACCCTAAACTGCACAGTTTTGGTCCATGCTGCATGACCCTAAACTGCACAGCCTCGGTCCATGCTGCACCACTCAAAGCTGCACAGCCTCGGTCCATGCAGCTTGACCTGAAACTGTACAACCTCAGTCTATGCTACATGACCCTAAAATGCACATCCTTGGTCCATGCTGCATGACCGTAAACTACAATGCCTCGGTCCATGCTGCACGACCCGAAATAGCGCCGCCTCGGTATGTACAGCACAACCCTAAACTGCACAGCCTTGGTCCATGCCGCACGACCTTAAACTGCACAGCCTCGATCCATGCTGCACGACCTTAAACTGCACAGCCTCGGTATGTGCTGCAAAACCCTAAACTGCACAGCCTTGGTCCATGCCGCACGACCTTAAACTGCACAGCCTCGATCCATGCTGCACGACCTTAAACTGCACAACCTCAGTCCATGCTACACGACCCTAAACAACGCAGCCTCTGTCAATGTTGCACGACCCTAAACTGCACAGCCTCGGTCAATGCTTCAAGACCCAAAACTTCACAGCCTCGGTCCATGCTGCATGACCCTAAACTGCAAAACCTCGGTGCATGCAGCACGACCCTAAACTGCACAGCCTCGGTCCATGCTGCACGACCCTAAAGTGCATAACCTCGGTCCATGTTGCATGACCCTAAATTGCATAGCCTCGGTCCATGCTGCACGACCCTAAACTACACAAGCATGGTTCACGCTGCACGACCCTTTATTGCAGAACCTCTTTAAATGCTGCATGGTTCTAAACTGCACAGCCTCAGTACATGTTCCACGACCCTAAACTGCACAGCCTCGATCCATGCTGCATGACAATAAACTGCAAAGCTTCTATCCCATCTGCATGACCCTAAACTGCGCAGCCTCGATCCATGCTGCACGACCCTAAACTACACAGCCTCGATCCATGCTCCACGACCCTAAACTGCACAACCTCAGTCCATGCTGCATGACCCTACACTGCACACCCACAGTACAGCCTTAAACTACACAGCCTCTATCTAGGCTACACAACCCTAAACTGCTCATGATTGATCCATGCTCGACGACCCTAAACTGCATACCCTCGGTAAATACTACACGATCCTAAGCAGCAAAGCCTCAAAGCCTCGATTCATGCTGCACTACCCAAAACTGCATAGCCTCGATCCATGATGCTCTACCCTAAACTACACAGTCGCGATCCCTGTTGCACGACCCTAAACTGCATAGCCTCGGTGCGTGCCGCACGACCCTAAACTACACTGGCTCATTACGCGCTGCACGACCCTAAAATGCACAACCTCGGCTCATGCTGCATGATCCTAAACTGCAAATCCTCACTCCATGCTGCACGACCCTAAGCTGCACAGCCACGGTCCGTGCTGCATGATCCTTAACTGCACAGCCTCAGACAGTGCTTCACGATTCTAAACTACGCAAGTCCATGCTGCACAACCCTAAACTGCATAGCCTCGTTCCATGCAACACAACCCTAAACAGCACAACCTCGATCCATGCTGCATGACCCTAAACTAAATAGCCTTGGTCCAGGCTGCACGACCGTAAACTACACAGCCTCGGTCCATGTAGCACGACCGTAAACAGCACTGCCTCAGTCAAAGTAGCATGACTCTAAAGTTCACAGCCTCGGTCCATGCTGCACGACCCTAAACTTCACAACCTCGGTGCATGTTGCACGAACCTAAAATACACAACCTCAGTCCATGCTATGCGATCCTAAACTACACAATCTCGGTCTGTGCTGGATGAACTTAAACTGCACAGCGTCGGTCCATGCTGCACGTCCCTAAACTGCATAGCCTCTGTCCGTGCTATACAACCCTAAACTGCACCACCTCGGTCCATGCTGCACGACCTAAACTGCACAGCTTCGGT
Source organism: Amborella trichopoda (assembly GCF_054954075.1). NCBI lineage: Eukaryota > Viridiplantae > Streptophyta > Magnoliopsida > Amborellales > Amborellaceae > Amborella > Amborella trichopoda. The sequence goes on from NC_142340.1 coordinate 20,385,329, forward strand.
CCATGCTGCACGACCCTAAACTGCACTTCCTCAATCCATACTTCACCACCCTACACTATACAGCCTCGGTCCATGCTGCACGACCTTAAACTGCACAGCCTCGATCCATGCTGCATGACCCTAAACTGTACAGCCTCGGTCCATACTTCACGACCCTACGCTGCACAGCCTTAGTCCATGTTGTACGACCCTAAACTGCACAACCTCGATCCATGATGCATGACCCTAAATGTCATAGCCTCGGTCCGTGCTGCACGACCTGAAAATGAACAGCCTCGGTCCGTGCTGCCAGACCCTAAACTGCACAGCTTCGATCCATGTTGCATGACCCTACATTGCACAGCTACAGTACATGCTGCATGACCTTAAACAACACAGCCTCTATCTATGCTGCACAACCCTAAAATGCACTGCCTAAGCCCATGCTGCAAGACCCTAAACTGCAGAGCCTTGGTCTGTGCTACACAACTCTAAACTACACATTCTCGACCCATGTTGCACGACTCTATGCTTCACAGCCTCGGTCCGTGCTGCACGACCCTAAACTACACAGCCGTCGTTCGTGCTGTATGACCTTAAACTGCACAGCCTCTTTTCGCGCTGCAAGACCCTTAATTGTGCAGCCTCGGTCCGTGCTACATGACCCTAAACTGCACAGCCACGATCCGTGTTGCAAGACCCTTAATTGCATAGCCTCTGTCCGTACTGCACGATCCTTAACTGCAAAGCCTCGGTCGATGTAGCACGACCACTAAGCTGCACAGCCTCAGTCCATGCTGCACAACCCCAAACTACACCACCTTGGTCCATGCTGCACAACCCTAAACCACACAACTTTGGTCCATGCTACACGACCCTGAAATGCACAGCCTTGGTCCATGCTTCGCGACCTTAAACTGCACAGCCTCGACCCATGCTGCACGACCGTAAACTGCACTACCTCAATCCATGCAGCATGACCCTAAACAGCATAGCCTCGGTCTGTGCTGTACGACGCTAAACGGCACAGCCTCAGTCCATGATGCACGACCCTAAATTGCACAGACTCGGTCCATGCTGCAAGACCCTAAACTTCACAGCCTCAGTCAGTGCTGCACGGACCTAAACTGCACACCCTCAGTCCATGTTGCACGACCCTAAACTGCACAGCCTCAGTCAGGTTTGCATGAACTTAAACCGCACAGGCTCGGTCCATGCTAAATGACCCTAAACTGGAAAGCCTCAGTTCAAGCTACACGACCCTAAATTACATAGCCTCAGTCCTTGCTGCACGACCTTAAAATACACAGCCTCAGTCCATGCTGCACGACCCTAAACTACACAACCTTGATCCATGCAACACGACCCTAAACGACATAGCCTCTATAAACTGCACAGCCTCAGTCCATGCTGCACGACCCTAAACAGCACTGCCTCGATCCATGCAGCGTGACCCAACACTGCATAGCCACGGTCCACGCTACACGACCTTAAACTGCACAGCCTCGATCCATGCTTCATGACCTTAAACTGCATTGCCTCGTTGCATGCTGCACGACTCTAAAATGCACAGCCTCGGTTCATGCTACACGACCCTAAACTGCACAATCTCGGTCCATGCTGCACGAACCTAAACTGTACTACATCGGTCCATGCTGCATGACCCTAAACTACCTAGCCTTGGTGGATGCTGCACGACCCTAAATTACACAGCCTCGATCAATACTGCATGACCCTAAACTATACAGCCTTGGTCCGTGCTGCATGACCCTAAACTGAGTAGCCTCGATCCACGTTACATGACCCCAAACTGCACAGCCTCGGTCCGTGCTGCATGAACCTAAACTACACAGCCTCGAACCACGTTGTACGACCCTAAATTGTACAGCCTCGGTCTACGCTACACGAACCTAAACTGCACGGCCTCCGTCCACGGTGCACAACCCTAAACTTCACAGCCATAGACCATGCTGCATGACCTTTAACTGCACAACCTTGGTCCATGCTGCATGACCCAAAACAGCACAGATTTTGTCAATGTTGCACGACCCTAAACAGCACAGCCTCGGTCAATACCGCATGACCTTAAACTGCTGAGCCTCGGTCCGTGCTGCACGACCCTAAACTGAACTGCCTCGGTTTGTGCTGCATGGCCCTAAACTGCACAGCCCTGGTCCACGCCGCACAACCGTAAAATGTACAGCCTCGGCCTACCCCACACGACCTTAAACTGCATGGCCTCTGTCCACCCTGCACGACCCTAAACTTCACAGCCTCGGTCTATGTTGCATGACCCTAAACTGCATAGCCTCGGTCCATGCTGCACGACCTTTAGTTGCATAGCCTCGATCCATGTTGCACAACTTTATACTGCACAGCCTCTGTCCATGTTTCACGACCCTAAACTGCATTGCCTCGGTCTATGTTACCCGACCCAAAACTGTACAGCCTCAAGCCATGCTGCATGACCCAAAACTGCACAGCCTCTGTCCATGTTGCACGACCCTAAACTGCATAGCCTCGGTCCATGCTGCACGACCCTAAACTGCACTACCCTATACTGCACAGCCTTGGTTTATGCTGCCCTATCCTAAACTTCACAACCTTGGCCCATGCTGCCCGACCCTAAACTGCACTGCCTCGGTCCATACTACACGACCCTACATTGCACAGCCTCAGTCCATGCTGCACTACCTTAAACAACATAGCCTCAGTCCATGCTGCACGACCTTAAATTGCATTGCCTCGGTCCATGCTACGTGACACTAAACTGCACAATCTCAGTCCTTGCTCCATGACCTTAAACTACATAGCGACGGTCCAAGCTGCATGACACTAAACTACATAGCCTCGGTGCATGCTGCACGACCCTACACTGCACAACGTCGGTCCATGTTGTAAAACCCTAAAATGCACATCCTCGGTTCATGCTACACGACCCTAATCTGCATAGCCTCGATCCATGTTGCACGACCTTAAACTGCACAGCCTTGGTCCATGCTACATGACCCTAAACTGCACATCCTTTGTTCGTGCTGCACGACCCTAAATTGCACAGCCTCGATAAATACCTCACGACCCTAAACTGCACAGCCTCGGTCCATGCTGGACGACCCTAAACTGCACAGCCTCGATACATGCTACACTACCCAAAACGGCATAGCCTTTGTCCACGCTGCATGACCCTAAATTGCATATCCTGCAGTCCACGCCGCACGACCCTAAAATGCACAGCCTCAGTTCATGCAGCACGACCCTGAACTGCACATCCTCGGGGCATGCTAAACCACCCTAAACTTCACGCCCTCGGTCCATTCTGCACGACCCCAAACTGCACATCATCTGCCCATGCTGCAAGACCCTAAACTGCACAACTTCGGTCCCTACCGCACAACCCTAAACTATAGAGCCTCAGTTCGTGCTGCATGACCCTAAACTGGACAACCTCGGTCCATGTAGCCAAACTCTAAACTGCACAACCCTAAACCGTACCTCCTCGGTCCTTGCTACACAACCCTAAACTGTACAGCCTTGGTTCATGCTACACGACCCTAAACTGCACTGCCTCGGTAAATACCACATGATACTAAACTGCGCATCCTCGGTTCATGCTGCGCAACCCTCAACTGCAATGCCTGGGTCCATGCTGCACGACACTACACTGCATAGCCTCGATCCATGCTGCACGACCCTAAACAACACTTTCGGGATGCATGCTGCACAACCATGGTGAATGCTGCACGATCTTAAACAGCACAGCCTCGGTCCATGTTGCATGACCCCAAACTGCACAGCCTCGATCCATGTTGTACGATCCTAAACTACATAGCCTCTGTCCATGTTGCTTGACCCTAAACTGCACAACATCGGTTCATACTACACAACCCTAAACTACACAGCCTCGGTGCATGTTGCACGACCTTAAACTACACAGTCGTGGTCCATGCTGCATGAACCTAAACTGTACAGTCTCGATCCATGCTTCACGAACATAAATTACACAGCCTCGGTCCATGCCGCACGACCCTAAACTGCATAGCCTCGATCTATGCTGCACGACCATAAACTACACAGCCTCGGTCCATGTTGCACGACCCTAAACTGCACAATCTCGGTTCGTGCGGCACGACCTTAAACTGCACAACCTCTATCCATGTTGCACGACCCTAAACTGCATAGCCTCGGTCCATGCCGCATGATCCTAAATTGCACAGCCTCGGTCCATGCTGCACGACCCTAAATTGTACAGCCTCAATCCATACTGCAAGATGATAAACTCCACAGCCTCAGACCATGCTGCACGACCCTAAATTGCACATCCTCGGCCCATGCTGCATGACCCTAAACTACATAGCCTCGGTCCATGCCGCACGATCCTAAACTGCACTACCTCGATCCATACTACACGACTGTACATTGCGCAGTCTGCATCCATGTTGTACGACCTAAAACTGCACAACCTCGGTTCATGTTGTACGAACCTAAACTACACAGCCTCGATCCATGCTGCACGACCCTAAACATCACAACCTCGTTTCATACTGCACGAATCTAAACTCCACAGCCTCAGTCTATGTTGCACGACCCTAAATTGCACATCCTCGGTCCATGTTACACTACCCTACACTGCATAGCCTCGCTCCATGCCTCACGACCCTAAACAGCGCTGCCTTGATCCATACTACATGACCGTACACTACACAACCTCGGTCCATGCTGCACGACCTTAAACTGAGCCTCGGTCCATGCTATACGACCCTTAACTGCACAGCCTCTGTCCACGCTACACGACCCTAAACTGCACGGCCTCGGTCCATGCTGCATGACCCAAAACTGCATAGCCTCGGCCCGTGCTGCACGACCCTAAACTGCACGCCCGAGGTGCATGCAGCACTACTCAAAACTGTACAACCTCGATCCATGCTGCATGACCCTAAAATGCACAGCCTCGGTCCATGCTGCATGACCTTAAACTACACAACCTCGGTCCATGCTGCACGATCCTACACTACACAGACTTGGTGCATGCTGCACGACCCTTAACCGCATAGCCTCCGTAAATACCGCACTATCCTAAACCTCACAGCCTCGGTCCATGTTCCACGACTCTAACCTGCGCAACCTCTATCCATGTTTCATGACCCTAAAGTGCACAGCCTCAGTCCAATCAGCATGACCCTAAACTGCATAGCCTCGGTCCATGCTGCACGTCCCTAAACTACACAGCCTCGATCCATGCTGCACGACCCCAAACTACATAGCCTCGGTCCATGCTGCACGTCCCTACACTGCACCACCACGGTACATGCTGCCTGACCTCAAACAACACTACCTCTATCCATGCCGCCCAACCCTAAAATGCACAGCCTAAGTCCATGCTGCATGACCCTAAATTGCGCAGCCTTGGTCCATGCTGCACGACTCTTAACTGCACCGCCTCCATAAATACCTCACGATCCTAAACTGCACAACCTCGGTCCATGTTCCACAACCTTAAACTTCACAGCCTCGGTCCATGTTCCATGACCCTAAACTGCATAGCCTCGATCCATGCTGCATGACCCTAAACTACACAGGCTCGGTCCAAGCTGCACGACCGTACACTGCACATCCTCGATCCATGCTGCACGACCCTAAACTATACTGCCTCGATCCATGCTGCACGATCCTAAACTGCACAGCTTCGGTCCATGATGCACGACCCCACACTACACAGCCACGGTCCACGCTGCACGACATTGAACTACACAGCCACAGTCCACGCTGCACGACATTAAACTACACAGCCTTGGTCAATGCTGCATCACCCTTACTTGCACTGCCTCGGTCCATGTTGCACGACCCTAAACTGCACGGCCTCGGTCCATGCTTCTTGACCCTAAACTTCACAGCCTCGGTCCATGCTGACAACCCTAAAGTGCTCAGCATCGGTGCATGCTGCATGATGCTAAATTGCACAGCCTCGGTCCATGTTGCACGACCCAAAAATGCACAGCCTCTGTTTATGCTGCACGACCTTAAAATGCACAGTCTTGGTCCATGCTGCACGAACTTAAACAACCTAGGTCCATACTGCACGACCCTAAACTTCACAGCCTTGATCAATGCTACACGACCCTAAACTACATACCCTCGGTCAATACCGCACGACCCTAAAATGCACAACCTCGGTTCATGCTGCACGACCCTAAACTGCAAAGTCTTGGTCCATGCTGCACCAACATAAACTACACAGCCTCGGTCCATGCTGCACGACCATAAATTGTACAGCCTTGGTCGATGCTACACGACCTTAAACTACACAGCCTCGATCAATACCGTACAACCCCAAACTGTAGAGCCTCGATCTGTGTTGCACGACCCTAAACTGAACAGCCTCGGTCCGTGCTGAACGACCCTACACTTCACAGCTGCAGTCCACGCTGCACGAACTTAAACTGTAATGGCTCGATCTGTGCTGCATGAACCTAAACTGCACAGCCTCGATTCATGCAGCACGCCCATCCATTGTACCGCCTTGGTTCATGCAGCACAGCCCTAAACTACATGGCCTCGGTCCACGCTGCACAACTATAAACTGCACAGCCTCGGTCCATGCTGATGACCCTAAAATGCACAGCCTCAATTCATGCTAACTAACCCTAAACTGCACAGTCTTGGTCCCTGCTGCACGACCTTATATTGCACAACCGTCGTCTAAGCTGCCCGACCCAAAACTGCACAGCTTAAGTAGATGCTGCACTACCCTAAACTGCACAGCCTCCATTAATACTGCATGAACCTAAACATCACCGCCTCGGTCCGTGCTGCACGTCCCTAAACTGTACGACTTCAGTCAATAAGCAGGACTCTAAACTGTACAGCCTCGGTCCGTGCTGCACGCCCCTAAACTCAACAGCCTCCGTCTTTGCTGCATGACCCTAAGCTGAACAGCCTCGATCCATGTTGCACGACCCCAAACTACACAGCCTCTATCCACACTGCACGACCCTAAACTGTACAGCCTCGGTATAAGCTGCATGAACCTAAACTGCACGGCCTCAGTCCACGATGCACAACCCTAAACTGCACAGCCACAATCCATGCTGCACAACCCTTAATTGCACAACCTTTGTCCATGCGGCACGACCCAAAACTTCATAGCTTTTGTCGATGCTGCATGACCCAAAACTATATAGCCTCGGTCAATACTGCACGACCCCAAACTGCATAGCCTCAATCAGTCCTGCACGACCCTAAACGGAGAAGCCTCGGTCCCTGTTGCATGGCTCTAAACTACACAGCCTTGATCCACACAGCACAACCCTAAACTGTATGGCCTCCTCCCATGTCGCATGACGTTAATCTGCATGTCCTCAGTCCACACTGCATGACTCTAAACTGCACAGCCTCGGTCTACGCTGCATGATCCTAAACTGCATACCTCGATCCTTACTGCACAATTGCTAGTTGCATAGCCTCGATCCATGCTGCATGACCTTATGCTACACAGCCTCGATCCGTGCTGCACAACCCTAAACTACACAGCCTCGATCCATGCTACACGACCCTAAACTACACAACCTCGGTCCATGCTACATGACCCTACACTGCACAACCACAGTACATGTTGCACGACCTTAAACTGCACAGCCTTACCCATTTTGAACAGCCCTAAACAGCACAGCCTCGATCCATGCTGCACGACCCTAAACTGTACAGCCACGGTCCATACTGCTTGACCCTAAACTGTACAACCTCGATCTAAGTTGCATGAACCTAAACAGCATGGCCTCAGTCCACGATGCACAACCCTAAACTGCACAGCCACAGTCCATGTTGCACGACCATTAACTGCACAACCTTTGTCCATGTTGCACGACCCAAACTTCACAGCTTTTGTCTGTGCTGCATGACCCAAAACTATACAGCCTCGGTCAATACTGCACGACCCTAAACTGCATAGCCTCGGTCAGTCGTGCACAACCCTAAATGGAACAGCCTGGGTCCATGCTGCATGGCTCTAAACTGCACAGCCTTGATCCACGCAACACAACCCTAAACTGTACATCCTCGTCCCATGCCGCAGGACCTTAATCTGCTTGGCCTCAGTCCACACTGCACGACCCTAAACTGTACAGCCTCGGTCCATGCTGCACGATCGTTAGTTGCATAGCCTGGATCTATGCTGCACGACCTTATGCTGCACAGCCTCGATCCGTGCTGCGCGACCCTAAACTACACAGCCTTGATCCATGCTGCACGACCCTAAACAGCACAGCCTCGATCCATGCTACATGACCCTACACTACACAGCCACAGTACATGCTGCATGACCTTAAACTGCACAGCGTTACTCATGTTGAACAACCCTAAACCGCACAGCCTCGATCCATGCTGCACGACCCTAAACTGTACATCCTCGATCCATGCTGCTTGACCCTAAACTGCACCGCCTCGGTCCATGCTGCACAACCGTAAACTACTCAACTTCGGTGCATGCTGTACGACCCAAAACTGCACAACCTTGGTCCATGCTGCACGACCCTAAATTGCACAACCTCAGTCCATGCTGCACGACCCTAAATTGCATATCCTCGGTCCACGCTGCATGACCCTAATTTGCACAGCCTCGGTCCATGACGCATGACCCTAAACTGCCCAGCCTCTTTGCAAGCTGCACGACCCTAAACTGGACAGTCTCGGTCCATGCTGCATGGCCCTAAAATGCACGGCCTCGGTTTATGCTCCACGACCCTATACTTCACATCCTCGGTCCATTCTCCATGACCCGGAACTTCACATCCTCGGTCCACGGTGCACGAACCTGAACTGCACAACCTCTATCCATGCTGCATAACATTAAACTGCACAATTTCGGTCCCTACTGCACGACCCTAAAATTCATTCCCTCGGTCCGTGCTGCGTGACCAAAAACTGCACAGCCTCGGTCAATGCTGCAAGACCTTAAACTGCACAGCCTCGGTCCATGCTACATGACCCAAAACTGCACAGCCTCTGTCCACGCTGCACGACCCAAAACTTCACAGCCTCGATCCATGTTGTATCACCCAAAACTGTATAGCTTCGGTCCGTGCTGCAAGACCCTAAACTTCATAGCCTTGATGCATGCAGCACGACCCTAAACTCCACAACCTCGGTCCGTGCTGCACGAACCTAAAATGGACAGCCTCGGTCTATGTCACACGACCCTAAATTACGCAGCCTCGATCCATGCTGCACGACCCTAAAATGCACAGCCTCGGTTTTGCTACACGACCCTAAACTGTGTAGACTTGGTCCATACTGCACGACCCTAAACTGTATAGTCTCAGTCCATGCTGCATGACCCTAAACTGCATAGTCTCGATCCATGCTTCACGAACGTAAACTGCACAACCTTGGTCCATGTTGCACGACCCTAAATTGTACAGCCTTGGACGCTGCTGCACAACCCTAAACTACATAGCCTCGGTCAATACCATACGACCCTAAACTTCGTAGTCGCAGTCCATGCTGCACGACCCTAAACTGTATATCCTCGATCTGTGTTGCATGAACCTAAACTGCATAGCCTCGATCCACGCTGCATGACCCTCAACTGTACAACCTTGGGCCATGCTGCATGGCCCAAAACTGCATGGCCTCGGTCCATGTTGCACAATCATAAACTCCACGGCCTTGGTCCATGTTGCACGACCCTAAAATACACAGCCTCAATTCATGCTAACTGACCCTATACTGCACAGTCTTGGTCCATGTTGTACGACTCTAAACTTCACAACCCTCGTCCATGCTGCCCGACCCAAAATTGCACAGCTTAGGTCGATGCTGCACGACCCTAAACTGCACAGCCTCAGTCTATATTGCATGACCCTAAACATCACAACCTCGGTCCCTGGTGCACAACCCTAAACTACACAGCCTCGTTCAATACCGCATGGTCCTAAACTATACAGCCCCGGTCTATGTTGCACAACCCTAAACTGATCAGCCTCGATCCCTGCTGCATGATCCTAAACTGAACAGCCTCGATCCATGTTGCACAACACCAAACTGCACAACCTCGGTTCATGCTGCATGAACCTAAACTACACTGCCTCGATCCACGCTGCATGACCCTAAACTGTACAGCGTCGGTCTATACAGCATGAACCTAAACTGTAGGGCCTCTGTCCACGATGCACAACCGTAAACTGCACAGCAACGCTCCATGCTACACGACCCTTAACTGCACAACCTTGGTCCATGCTGCACGACCCAAAACTACACAACTTTTGTCGATGCTGCACGACCCTAACTGCACAGCCTTGTTCAATACCGCATGACCCTAAACTGCACAGCCTTGGTCCGTGCTGCATGCCCCTAAATTGAACATCCTCGGTCCGTGCTGCATGGCCCTAAACTGCACTGCCTTGATCCAAGCAGCACAACCTTAAACTGTACAGCCTCGGCCCATGCCGCACGACCTTAAACTGCATGGCCTCAGTCCACGCTGCACGGCTCTAAACTGCACAGCCTCGGTCTATGCTCTATGACCCTAAACTGCATAGCCTCAATCCATGCTGCATGATCTTTAGTTCCATAGCCTCCATCCATGCTGCACGATCATATACTGCACAGCCTCTGTCCGTGCTGCAGGACTCTAAACTACACAGCCTTTATTCATGCTGCATGACCCTAAACGATACAGCCTCGATTCATGCTGCATGACCCTACACTACACAGCCATTGTACATGTTGAACGACCTTTAACTGCACAGACTCAGTCCATGTTGCACAACCTTAAACTGCACAGCTTCGGTCCATGCTGCACGACCCTAAACTGCAAAGCCTTGGTCCATGCTGCTTGACCCTGAACTGCACTGCTTCTGTCCATGTTGCACAACCCTATCCGTGTTGCACGACCCTAAATTGCACATCCTCGGTCCATGCTGAACGACCCTAAATTACACATCCTCGGTCCATGCTACAAAACCGTAATCTGCACAGCCTCGGTCCATGATGCACGACCCTAAATTGCACAGCCTCAGTGCATGCCGCACGACCCTAAACTACACAGCCTCGTTCTATGCTGCACGACCCTAAAATGCACAGCCTCGGTTCCTGCTGCACGACCCTATACTTCACATCCTTAGTCTATGCTGCACAACCCTAAACTTCACCTCCTTGGTCCTTGGTGCACGAACCCAAACTGCACAGCCTCTGATCATGCTGCATAACATTAAACTGTACAATTTCGGTCCCTACTGCACGACCCTAAACTCCATAGCTTCGGTTGGTGTTGCATGACCATAAACTACACAGCCTTGGTCCATGCTGTACGATCATAAACTGCGTAGCCTCGGTCCATGCCACACGACCCTAAACTGCACAGCCTCTGTCCACTCTACACGACCCTAATCTGTGCAGCCTCGATCCATGATGCATGACTCGAAACTGCACAGCCTTGGTCCGTGCTGCACGACTGTAAACTGCACAGCCTCGGTGAATACCGCACGACCCTAAATCGCACAGCCTCGGTCAATACCGCACGACCTAAACTGTACAGCCTCGGTCCATGCTGTACGACCCTAAACTGAACAGCCTCAATCCTGTTGCACGAAACTAAACTACACAGCCACGGTCCATGCTGCACGACCCCAAACTGTACAGGCTAGATCAGTGCTGTACAACCCTAAACTGCATGGCCTCGAACCACGCTGCACAACCATAACTTGCACAGTCTCGATCCATGCTGCCCAACAGTAAAATGCATAGCCTCAGTTCATGTTAACTTACCTTAAACTGTACAGTCTCGGTCCATGCTGCATGAACCTAAAGTGTACAAACCTCCTCCATGCTGCCCGACCTAAAACTGCACAGCTTTAGTCGATGCTGCACAACCCTAAACTGCACAGCCTCTGTCAATATTGCATGACCATAAACATCACAGCCTCGGTCCGTGCTGCATGACCCTAAACTAAATGGCCTCGGTCCATGCCACACAACCCTAAACTGCACCGCACCGGTCCACGCTGCACGACCATAAAATGCACTGCCTCGGTCCATGCTGCACTACCCTAAACTGCACAGCCTCGGGACATGCTGCACGACCCTAGATTGCACAGCCTTGATCCATGCTCTACGACCCTAAATTTCATAGCCTCGATCCACGCCCTAAACTACATAGGTTCGGTCCATACTGCCCGACCCGAAACTGTACAGCCTCTACCGACGATGCATGACCTTAAACTGCACGGCCTTGGTCCATCTTGCATGACCCTAGACTACACAACTTCGGTCCATGCTACCTGACCGTAAACTGCACAGCCTTGGTAAATAGTGCACGTTCCTAAACTGCATAGCCTTGATCCATGCTGCACGACCCAAAACTGCACAACCTCGATCCATGCGGCGCGACCCTAAACTGCACAGCCTCGGTCCATGATGCACGACCCTAAACTCCACTGCCTCGTTCAATGGTGCACGACCCTAAACTACACACCCTCAGTCCATGCTACACGACCCTAAACTGCACAGCCTCGGTCCACGATGCATGGCTCTAAACTGCACAGCCTCGGTGCATGCTGCACGACCTTAAACTGTACAGCTGCAGTCCATGCAGCACGACCCTAAAATGCACAGCCTCGGTTCATGCTACACGACCCTAAACTTCGCATCCTCGGTCCATGCTCCACGACCTTAAACTGCACAGCCTTGGTCTGTGCTGCAAGGCCCTAAACTGCACAACCTCGGTCCATGTAAACTGCACACGCCTTGGTCCCTGTTGCACGACCCTAAACTGCATAGCCTTTGTCCATGCTGCATGATCCTAAACTGCACTACCTTTGTCCGTGTTGCACGACCCTAAACTACGTAGCCTCGGTTCATGCTGCACGACCCAAAATTCACAGCTTCGGTTCAATGCTACACGAACCTAAACGGCATAGCCTTGGTCCATGCTGCACGACCCGAAACTATACATTCTAGATCCACGCTGCATGACCCTAAACTGCACAGCCTCGGTCATTGCTGCACGACCCTAAAATGCACAACTTTAGCTCATGCTGCACGACCATAAACTTCACATCATCGGTCCATGCTGCACGACCCTAAACTTCACAGCCTCGGTCAGTGTGGCACAACCCTAAACTACGCAGCTTCAGTGCATGCTGCACAACACTAAACTGGACCGCCTCGTTCCCTACTGCTCGGCTCTTAACTGCATTGCCTCGGTCCGTGCTGCATGACCCTAAACTTCACTGTCTCCTTCTGTTTTGTACGACCCTAAACTGAATAGCCTCGATCCTTGTAGCCAGTCTCTAAACTGCGTAGCTGCATGAACCTAAACTGCAATGCCTTGGTAAGTGTTGCACGACCCAAAACTGCACAACCTCAAACCATGTTGCACGATCCAAAACTTCACAGCCTTGGTCCGTGCTGCACGACCCTAATCTACATAGCCTCTGTCCATGCTACACGACCCTAAACTGCATAGCCTCGGTCCATGCCGCACGACCCTAATATGCACAACCTCAATTCATGCTACACGACCCTAAATGTCATAGCCTCGGTCCATGCTGCACAACCCTAAGCTGCAAAGCCTCGATCGATGCTGCATGACCCTAAGCTGCACAGGCTCTATCCATGCTGCACAACCCTGTAAGGCACAGCCTCGATCCATGCTGCATGACCCTAAATTGCACAGCCTCGGTCCAAGATGCCCAACCTGAAACTTTACAACCTCAGTACATGCTGCATGACCCTAAACTACACAGCCTTGGTTCATGTTGCACAACCCTAAATAGCATAGCCTCGGTCCATGTAAACTGCACAGCCTCGATCCATGTTGCACGACCTAAACTGCATCGCTTCGATCTGAGCTGCACAACCCTAAACTGCACAGCCTCGATCCTTGTCGCACAACCCTAAACTGCACTGCCTCTGTCCATACTACACGACCCTACACTGCACAAGCTCGATCCTTGCTGCACGGCCTTAAACTGAATAGCCTCTGTCCATGCTGCACGACCCTAAACTTCACAGCCTCTGTCCATGATGCATGACCCTAAACTGCAGAACATCGGTCCATGCTGCATGACCTTAAACTGCACAGCCTCGGTTCATGCAACATGACCCTAAACTGCAGAGCCTCGGTGCATGCTACACGACCCTAAACTGCACAGCCTCGGTCCTTGGGGCAAGACCCTAAAATGCATAGCCTCGGTTCATGCTACACAACCCTAAACTACATATCCTCGGTCCATGCTGCATGACCCTAAACTACCCAGCCTCGGTCCATGCTGCACGACCCTAAACTGCACAGCCTCGATCAATGCTGCCTGACCCGAACCTGAACCCCCTTGGTCCGTGCTGCACGACCCTAACTGCACAGCCTCGGTCCCTACTGCACGACCTAAATTGTATAGCCTCTGTCCATGCTACTTGACCCTAAAATGCACAGCCTCGGTTCTTACTGCATGATCCTAAACTGCACATCCTCGGTCCATGCTGCACGACCCTAAATGTCACAGCCTTGGTCCATATTGCACGACCCTTAACTGCACAGCTTCTCTCCATGCTGCACGACCCTATACTACATAGCTTCGATCACTATGGGACGGCCCTAAATTGCATAGCCTCGGTCCACACTGCATTACCTTAAATTGCAAGGCCTCGGTCCATGTTGCACAACCCTAAATTGCTCAGCTTCCGTGCATGCTGCACGACACTAAATTAGACAGCCTCGGTCCATGTTACACGACCCTAAATTGCACAGCATCAATTCTTGTTGCACGACCCTAAACTGCACAATCTCGATCCATGCTGCACGAACTTAAACTGCATAGCCTCGGTCCATGCCGCACGACCCTAAACTGCACGGCCTTTGTCGATGCCACACGACCCTAAACTGCACAGCCTCGGTCAAATCTACACGACCCAAAAATGAGCAGCCTCGGTTCATGCTGCATGACCCTAAACTGCACAGTCTCGGTCCATGCTGCAAGAACGTAAACTGCACAACCTCGGTCCCTGTTACACGACCCTAAACTGCACAACCTTGGTCGTTGCTGCACGACCCTAAACTGCATAGCCTCGGTCAATACCAGATGACCCTAAACTATACAGCCTCGATCCGTGCTAAACAGCCTCAATCCGTGCTGCAAGACCCTACACTACACAGCCTCAGTCCATGTTGCACGGCTCTAAACTGTACAGGCTCGAGCCGTCTTGAATGAATGTAAACTGTATAGCCTCGATCCACGCTGCACGACCCTAAACTGTACAGCCTCGATCCATGTTGCATGACCCTAAACTACCTGGCCTCAGTCCTTGCTACACAATCATAAACTGAACAGTGTCAGTCCATGCTACACGACCCCATAATGCATAGCCTCAGTTCATGCTAACTGACCCTAAACTGCACAATCTTGGTCCACGCTGCACGACCCTAAACTGCACAACCCTCATCCATGCTGGCCGACCCTAAACTGCACAGCCTCGGTCAATACTGCATGACCCTTAACATCACAGCCTCGGTTCGTTCTGCACGACCCTATATTGAATGGCCTCGATCCATGCTACACAACTTTAAACTGCATTGCATCGGTCCACGCAGCACGACCCTAAACTGCACAGCCTCGGTCCATACTGCACGACCCTAAACTGCATAGCCTCGGTACATGCTTCACAACCCTAAGCTGCACAGCCTCGATCCATGCTGCACGACCCTGTACTACACAGCCTCGATCCATGCTGCACGACTTTCAACTGTACTGCCTCGGTCCATACTACCTGACCCGAAACTATACAGCCTTTGTCCATGCAGCATGACCCTAAACTGCACAACCTAAGTCCATGCTGCATGACCCTAAACTATACAGTCTCGGTCCGTGCTGCACGACCCTTAACAGCACAACCTCGGTCTGTGCTGCATGACCCTAAATTGCACAGCCTCGGTCTATGCTGGACAACCCTAAATTGCACAGCCTTGGTAAATTGCACAAGATCCTAAACAGCATAGCCTCGGTCCATGCTGCACGACCCTAGACTGCCCAGCTTCCGTCCATGATGCATAACCGTAAACTCCACACCCTCGATCCATGGTGCATGACCACAAACTTCACACCCTCAATCCATGCTGCACGACACTAAACTGTACAGCCTCGGTCCATGATGCATGACGCTAAACTGCACAGCTTCGGTGCATGTTACATGACCCTAAACTGTGCATCCTCGGTCCATGCTGCATGACCCTAAACTTCATAGTCTCAGTCCATGGTGCACGATCTTAAACTGCACAGCCTCTGTCCATGCTGCATGGCCCTAAACTGCACAGCTTTGATCCTGACTACAAGACCCAAAACTGCATTGTCTCGATCCGTATTACATGACCCTAAACTGCACAGCCTCAGTCCGCACTGCACGACCTTAAACTGAACAGCCTTGGTCCGTGCTGCAAGATTCTAAACTGCACAGCTGCAAGATTCTAAACTGCACAGCCTCGGTCCTTGTTGCACGACCCTAAACTGCACAGCCTTGGTCCGTGCTACACGACCCTAAACTGTACAACCTCGGTCCATGTTCTATGATCCTAAACTGCACATGCCTCGGTCTGTGCTGCACGACCCTAAACTGCACAGCCTCTGTCTGTCTTGTGTGACCCTAAACTGCACAACCTTAGTCCATGCTGGCTCGTTTCATGCTGCACGACCCCAAAATACACAGCCTCGGTTCATGCTACACGACCTTAAACTGCATATCCTCAGTCCATGCTGCACAACCCTAAATTCCATTGCCTCAGTGCACGCTGCATGAAACTGCACAGCCTCGGTCATTGCTGCACAAGCCAAAAATGCACAGCCTCGGTTCATGTTGCACGACTCTAAACTTCACATCCTCGGTTCATGCTGCACGTCCCTAAACTTCACAGCCTCGGTAAGTGCTACAAGACCCTAAACGGCATCGCCTCGATCCGTGCTGCAACTGCACAACCTCAGTCCATGCTGCACGACCCTCAACTGCACAGCCTCAGTCCATACGCCACGACCCTACACTGCACAGCCTCGGTCCATGCTGCGCGACCTTAAACTACACAAGCTCGATCCGTGCTGCACGACCCTAAACTGCACAGCCTCTGTCCATGATGCAAGACCCTAAACTTCGCAGCATCAGTCCATGCTGCATGACCCTAAACTGCACAGCCTTGGTCCATGCTGCACGACCCTAAACTGAACAGCCTCGGTGCATACTGCACGACCTTAAATTGCACAACCTCGATCCATGCGGCACGACCATAAAATGCACAGCCTCGGTTCATGCTACACTACCCGAAACAACATAGCTCAGGTCCATGCTGCACGACCCTAAACTACACTGCCTCGGTCCATGCTGCACAACCCTAAACTTCATAGTCTCGGTCCGTGCTGCATGACCCTAAACTGCACAGCCTCTATCCGTGCTGCAGGACCCTAAACTGTGTAGCCTCGGTCCATGTTGCCCGACCCTGCCTCGGTCCATGCTGCACGACCCTAAACTACATAGCCTTGGTCCGTCCTGCGCGACCCTTAACTTCACAGCCTCGATTGGTGCTACACGACCCTGAACTGCGCCAGGTCGGTCCATGCTGCACAACCCTAAACTGCATAGCCTCAGTCCTGTTGCACGACCCTAAACTGTACAGCCTGGGTCCATACTCCACAACCCTAAACTGCCTAGCTTCGGTCCATGCTATACGACCGTAAACTGCACAACCTCAGTCCATGCTGCATGACCCTAAACTGCACTTCCTCGATCCGTGCTGCCCGATGCTAAACTGCACACCCTCAATCCATGCTACGCGACCTTAAATTGCATAGCGTCGATCCATGCTGCAAGACCCTAAACTGCTGAGCCTCGGTTCGTGCTGGACAAACTTAAACTTCACAACCTCAGTCCATGCTGCATGACCATAAACTACATAGCTTCAGTTTATGCTACATGAACTTAAACTACACAGCCTCGATCCATGTTGCACGGCCTTAAACTACACAGTCTCTGTCCGTGTTGCGCGACCCTAAACTGTACGGCCTCGGTCCATGTTAAATGACCTTTAACTGCACAGCCTCGATCTAGACGCATGACCTTAAACTACATGGTTCAAACTATATGACTTTAAATTGTAGCGGTGGTCCGTGCTGCATGACCTTAAACTATACAACCTCACACAACCCTAAACTACACAGCCTCGGCCCATGCTGCACGACCGTAAACTGCACAACCTCGATCCATGTTGCATGACCCTAAACTACGCAACCTCAGTCCGTGTTGCACGACCCTAAACTGCACAGCTTCGGTCCATGCTGCATGACCCTAAACTGCACAGCTTTGGTCCATGCTGCACGACCCTAAACTGCACAGCTTCGGTCCGTGCTGCACGACCCCAAACTGCATAGCCTTGATCCTTGCTACAAAACCCTTAACTGCACAGCCTCGGTCCATGCTGCACGACCCTAAACTGCACAGCCTTGGTCCATGCTGCATGACGGTAAACTGCATAGCCTCGGTTCGTGCTGCACGACCCTAAACTGCACAGCCTCGATCCGTGCTGCACTACCCTAAACTGCACAGCCTCCGTCTGTGCTGGATGAACTTAAACTGCATAGCCTCCGTCCGTGCTGGATGAACTTAAATTGCAAAGCCTCCATCCATGCTGCATGAACTTAAACTGCACAGCCTCAATCCATGTTACATGATCCTAAACTGCACAGCTCAGGTCCATGCTGCACGACCTTAAACTGCACCGCCTCCGTCTGTGCTGCATGCCCCTAAACTACATAGCCTGGGTCTAGATGCACAACCCTAAACTGCATGATCCATACTATTGCCTATAAAATGTAGCGGTGGTCCGTTCTACATGACCTTAAACTGCATAGCACCATGGTCCAAACTACTTGACTCTAAACTACGTAAACTGCATAGTCTGTGAGAACATCTTGGAGAGAGAGCCTGTGAGTATGTCTTGGAAAGAGAAAGAGGAGAGAGAAGAAAAGGGCTGATACCCTTCAAGCATGCAACTTTCTCTCGTGTCCCTCTCTCCTTCTTTTCCTTTTCTCTCTTTCTCTCTCTTCTCTCTCTTTCTCTCTCTTCTATCTCTTTCTCTCTTTCTCTCTTCTCTCTCTCTTTCTCTCCCTTCTATCTCTTTCTCTCTTCTCTCTCTTTCTCTCTCTTTCTCTCTCTCTTTCTCTCTCTCTTTCTCTCTTCTCTCTCTTTCGCTCTTATCTTATGTTCTCATCTATGTGGCCATTTGTCCCCTTCTGATGCAACCGATGAGGCTTAGCACTGGTTGGTCTCCTCTCTGTTCCTCTGTCAGTAGGTGAGACCTAGTGCCAATGATCTTTCTCTCTCTTCTTCTATCAGTCGATGAGACCTAACAACGATTGGGTTTCTCTCTCTTCCACTGTCAGTCAGCAAGGCTTAGCACTGGTTGATTTTCTCTCTCTTCCTTTATCAATCAGTGAGACCTAGTGTCGACTAGGTTTCTCTCTTTCCTCGGTCAGTTGGTGAGTCTTAGCACTGGTTGGTCTCCTCTCTCTCTCTCCCTATTAGTCGATCCGACCTAGCATCTACTGGGCCGTCTCTCTATTCCTTTGTCAGTCGATGAGGCTTAGCGTAAGTTGGTCCTCTCTCTCTTCCTCTATCAGTCGACGAGACCTAACATCGACTAGTTTTCTCTCTTCCTCTGTCAGTTGATGAGACCTAGCACCGACTAGTTTTCTCTCTCTTCCTCTATCAGTCTATGAGACTTAACATTGATTGGTTTTCTCTCTCTTCTTCTGCCAGTTGATGAGACTTAGCGCCGACAGCTTCCTCCCTCTCTCATCTCCTGAGACAGTCGGTAATGTCTAATGCCGACTGCATCTTCTCTCCCTTCTTCTCCTTCCTCTCTTCCTTCTTCTCTCTCCTTTTATCTATTCCCTTCTTCTCTTCAACCATTCCTCTGCTACTCTTGCATTCGACCAAGAGGGATTGAGGTTAGCCTCTCATGGCAGGCCTGTCGTCTAGCCGTAATGTTGTTGTGCTAGGATCATTTGGCCCGCTTTACTGCCACGATAGACCGACCATCGTGCTTAGCTGGTCGATATTGGTAATAATGTATAGTGGGGATCTCGTGAGCTGGTCTTCATTATTGAGCCCGTTTTGCCACCACGTTAGGCCAATTATCAACCAGCCTAGTCACTGCTTTGATCCTCTCGCTTAGTCGAATTATTCTCTTCCCCCGTCTTTCTTTTTTCTTTTTGAATGCGCATGCTTGTGTTCGTTCATCAGAGAGGAAAAGGGTGAGGTATGACCCACCTATCCCATAACCTTTTCCATATATGTATGTTTAGACCATGGTGATAAGCCTTTTAACGTCATGCCGCTAGAACATGTACTATAGTTTAAAGTCATATAGCTTGGACCGTGCGGTTTAGAGTCTTGCGACTTGGACTATGCAGTTTAAGGTCGTGCAACTGGACCTCCACTACAATTTAAGGTCACATAGTTTGGACCATGCAGTTTAAGGTCGTGCAACTAGACCCAAGCCATGCAGCTTAAGCTCATGCAGCATGGACCAAGGCTGTGTAGTTTAAGGTCATGTAGCACGAACCAAAGCTGTGTAGTTTAAGGTCATGCAGCATGGATTGAGGTTGTGCTGTTTTAAGGTCATGCAGCACATACCAAGGCTATGCAGTTTTAAGTTCATGTAACACAGACCATGGCTATGCAATTTAAGGTCATGCAGCACGGACCAAGCAGTTTAAGGTCATGCAACTAGACCGAGGCTATGCAGTTTTAAGGTCATGCAGCATAAGCCATTGTATGGGTCGCTATGTAAGTGAAGTTCCATAGGGAATAGGTTTGTGGATAGCAATCTGACCCCCTGGGGATAAAATGGCTAAGGCTATACACAAGCAGAGAGCTTTTTAGATGCAGATGATGGACCTATGAGGAGTGGCAAACTTTGCTAAGGATTAGGAGGGTAAGTGTGACTCCCTGGGGATAAAATGAGTAAAGCCAGCAAGAGACTCAGATAGGCAAGCCGACTTCATTAGGGAAAAAGGGGAAAATGTGGGTCCTTTACATCCTTGAGGACAGAGTAACTAGGTGTGAGACAGACCCACTGACGATAATAAGTTGTAATATAAGTACGACTCTCCTACTGAGGAAGAGAAGTCATGATCTGAGTTTGAACGACCTAGGTTCCACTTTGCTGGGGATAATAGGTCACAGTCTAGGTGCAACTTCACTAGGGAAAACAAAAATAAGACACACACTGCTTCGACTTGGAGTATGTGACAAAGAATGTTTTAAAACACAGTCGGTGCTAAGGACAGCCCATGTTATCTCTTGAGCACAGCCAGCGCTGAATCGTTGAGAATGCAAGCGGCGCTGTGGTTATTAAGGACACAGCCGATGCTGGGGTTGCTGAGGACACAGCCGGCGCTTGGGTAACTAAGGACGCAGTCGACTCTGGGGTTATTGAGGACGCAGCTGGCGCTGAAGTCACCAATTTCAATGACATAGCCGGTGCTAGGTGTGCATTAGTGTTAGAGCTTCGACCCAAGCTCAACCCGGTCTCGGCTTCTATTGGAATGGGATTTTCTAGGCAGTGATGAGACTTGCCTCGGGCCTCGGGTTAAATCCCGACCCGGTCCATCATTGTTTGGCCTTCTAGGATGCAGTTGGGATTCCCAATTTGAGAGGGGCATTTGAGAATAGTGTTGGCTATAAAAAGAGGTAAAACCCCATTTCCACTTTTTCACCAAAGGTAAAAAAGACGTAAGCGAAAAAAATAAATTGAACGGTGACAAGAGGGTTCCCGATGAAAGCTCCAGTAAACAGTGAGTGTTCCGACAAGAGTTAGCTGGAGGCTTGCTACCAAGCAGGGCAGGTTCGGGTCGAATAAGGTGACGCCCACAGAGAAGGAGGCAAGATTTCATTGGAGTAGAAGAAGTTTCTCAGTCAGAAAAGGGGGTTTCTGGGAAGTAGGGGAACTCTGGCTATGATTTTACGAGTTTTGGCAAAGGGAAGAAGTGGCGCAGGTTGTAGCAAGTGTCTGGTAAGGCATTTCTGCTAGTTTTGGGAATTTTCCGACAGATGTAGTGGTTTCCCGGTCACTTGGGGAAATTGCAGAGGCTTTCCAACAGTGGAGGAGGAGTTCTGATGAGAAACCAAAGGGTCAGGGAAACGGACCGTCGGTGAAGTTGAACAATCGCAGGGAAGGCGAACGGTTGTCATTCGCACGTGTGAGACGTGTGTCCAGTGAGGAGGTGGACGGTTGCCCTTGTAAATCATGGGACTGTCAAAGAGGCAAAGGGACATTGGCTAAAAAAAGAGGGATCTCAAAAATGGAGGAGACGCATGGAAAGCAAAAAGCGACTGGGAGGTGAACAGTCACAGCGGCGGCAGGCCTTAAAACATGGCCGGCACTGACTCGAGAGACGCAGCCAACATAGGGCCTAAGGAAGATAGCTGACTCTAGCCTTTAAGATACATGGTCGGTGATAGGCATTGGTCCTTAAGAAAGGCAGCCGATGCTTGGAGTTAGCAGCACAACCGGCGTTAGCCTTTGGAAGACACAGTCGGCACTGGCCTCAGACGACGCTTATCATTACATGGTCAGTGTTATGTTGCGCATGACGTTGTTCATGTGTGGTAATGAGTCGCATGTGGGAACTATTGCGCACAGCGCTGACCCATGTGCGATGATTATCACGCATGGTGCTGACTTGGGTAGAAAAAGGGTGGTGACGGGTGGTAAGGCTTGGCTTATGATGCCCATTAGAAGCCCAGTCCTCCAGCACAACAGCGAAGTCCATGTTGTTCTGTAGAAGGGCATCCACTGTGAATAGGGTATGCTCTCCATCATAGGCCAGTTACTTGCCAGAGAAGTCCGCTTTGCATGTTTGATATACTTGTCAGATGAATTGAAGCTGACTCCGAAATGGTTGGCTTCTTCTTTTGGCATTTAACCATCCTCTTTGGTGGCACTCATGAGATGAATTGAAGCTGACTCTCCAAGTGTTTTTGCTTCTTCTTCATGATGAGGGTGCTTCTTTGTTGGGTTTGCTTCTTCTAGAAGAGCAATTATTTTGTGGGTTTACTTCTTCTAGGAGAGTAATTCTTTTGGCCTATAACCGTCCTATTATCCTCATATGCAAGAGCAACACTATGGTTTTGGTTTGTAACCGTCCTCTTATCCTCAAATGCAAGAGACCTGTAACCTCTCAAATAATGGGCTTTTTGGCTTATAACTTGTAACTCCTTTTTAATGCAATAAAAAGAGTTTAAACTTTGTTTGGATTGTCTTGCTTGGTTTGCATTGTGTCTCTTATCTTGGATATGCATTACGGATAGCACATCTTTAGGTACCGGCCATTGATAAATGGACATTGCCTTCCCTCCATCAAGATGTACTAGTATGTAAGCTCCATTTAGCGAGACTTTTTTTTACTATAAAAGGACCTTCCCACTTGGGTTCAAACTTCCCTTTACGCCGGCCATTCATAATAATCGGCCTCTTGACAGCCAGAACTAGATCCCCATGGGCGAATGAGCGGACCTTGACTAACTTGTCAAAAGCCCTCTTCATTCTCCCTTGGTTGAGTTCAAGGTTCCGTTGAGCCTCTAGCCTCCTTTCATCGAGGGCATCGAATTCTTGATATTGAAGTTTGACACTCTCATCTTCGGTTAGTCCTTGATGTATAATGACATGTAATGAAGGACTCTGAATTTCGAGAGGTAAAACTGCTTCACCCCCATAGACCAAAGAGTAAGGAGTGGAATCAGTAGCATTTTGTGTAGTAGCTCGATAAGCCCATAGTGCTTTAGGAAGCTTCTCGTGCTAGATCTTCTTTGTCTTTGATGCCAATTTTCGTAAAACATTGCACAGAGTCTTATTGAATGCTTCAGCTAGGTCATTCACCCGAGGGTGGTACATAGTCGAGTATCTCCATTCGAAATCGAACTGGTTAACCAAGCGATCAATGTGGTGACTTCGAAATTGAGGTCCATTGTCTGAGGTAATCCAGTTAGGCACCCCAAACTGGTATATAATGTGATGTCAAACGAAGATGGCCACTATTATCTCAAGAACTTGCTTAAGGGGGACCACTTCAGCCCACTTAGAAAAATAATGTGTTGCAGCTACAATAAAGACATGGCCCATTGCTGAAGGAAGGTCAATAGGCCCTACAATGTCCATACCCCATTGTGAGAAGGGCCTTGATGCCACTGTAGGGTGTAAGGGCTCTGGAGGTTGATGAACAAGGCTTGAATGTATTTGGCATACCTGACACTTTTTAGCATAGTTTAAGGAATCAATGATCATGGAAGGCCAATAATACCCTAATCTACATATCTGTTCGTAGAGCTTAGGATCGGATTTGTGTAGTCCATAAATGCCTGAGTGTACCTCTTTTAACACCTTATTTGCCTCATGCATGTCAACATATCTATGAAGAATACCTTCAAATGACCGTCTGAAGAGAGCATCTCCTTCAAGGAGGGTATACTTGGTAGACATTCTACGTACACTGTTGTGCTCGGCACGATCTTCTCGGAGTCTACCATGTTTTAAAAAACTAGTGATGGGCTCTCTCTAATCTTCTACCTGTTCAATTTCTGTGCTTATTGGGTCGAAGAACTTCGGTTGCTGGTTTTGAACCTTAGCTCCTTGATTCTGTGTCATTTCTTGTTTAGTCTTTATTACTTCTTTAGCTGATAGAAGTGCTCCAAATGAATAAGGAGGGCACTCGGGGAAGATATTTCTCTCATCATCCATGTCTACATCAGTTCTTAGTTCAATGTGTCTCCATTTTGTCACCCAAACAAGCGTGGGTACTGATGATGATAATTGAGTTGTAGCACCGAGTTTTGCAAGTGCGTCAGCTTGCAAGTTTAACCTCCTAGGGATGTGACTCAGGGATACGTCCTCCAATTGGTCCATATACGACTTTGCAGTATTGTGATAAGGCTTGAGAGTGTCTTTCCTCACGTTATAGATCCCTTTGAGTTGTTGGATAACCAACTCAGAGTCACCTTAGATCTTGAGCTACACCAAGTCGAGGTCGAAGGCTATCTCCAACCCAATTATAAGGGCCTAATATTCTGCCTCATTATGAGAACCAGCCTGAGAGAGAGAGAAAGAAAGTGGAAATACTCCTCCTTTTGGAGTCAAGAATACTACTCCGGCGCCTCCTCGGTCATATTAGAAGGCTCCGTCGAAGTACAATTCCCACGCATGAGCAAGGTCAGCACATAACACTTCTTCATCAAGGAGGTCGCTCGATAATGGAGATTTCACCGATACAAGGTGTGCTGCTAGAAAATCAGCCAAGGCTTAGCCCTTGATGGCCTTCTATGGGACATACATGATGTCAAATTTTATTAGCAATAATGCCCACTTAGCAAGGCACCCTGACAAGCACGGGCGTGTCATGAGAAACTTTACAAGATCTGTTTTTGATATGAGTATCACTTCATGACCAAGCAAGTAATGGTGGAGTTTTTGTACAGCGAAGATTAAGGCCAAGCACATCTTCTTTATGGGAGGATAATTCTTCTCGGCCCCTTGCATCCTACGGCTGAGATAGTACAGTGTCTTTTCTTTTCCCTCGTCATTGTTTTGCTCCAACAATGCCCCAAGTGACTCGTCTAGAGCAGTCACGTATAGGATGAGAGGTCTTCCCAACATCGGTGTAGAGAGTACTGGAGGATTGAGTAAATAATGCTTGATGTCATCAACGGTCGCCTGACATGCTTTATCCCAGATGAATGGGGTATTCTTCTTCAATAGGTGCGTGAAAGGCCTGCAGCGGCCTGAGAGGTTTGAGATAAATCTGCGGATATACACTAGCTGCCCTTGAAGAGAGCGTAGCTCTTGCAATGTGGTCGGTGACGGCATTTCTTGAATCGCCTTAATCTTGACTGGCTCAACTTCAAGCCCTCGATGTCTGACAACGAACCCCAAGACTTTCCCAAACGCACGTAAAAAGCACATTTCAACAGGTTCATTTTAAGTTGATGAAGGCGTAGTCGCTCGAATACCTTTTTCAGGTCTATCATGTGAGCATCCTTCTCTTCGAATTTTACCTCCAGGTCATCCACATAACACTCAACCTCTTTGTGCATCATATCTTTGAAGATGGTCGTCATTGATCTCTGGTATATGGCATCAGAATTCTTTAATCCAAAAGGCATCATTGTGTAATAAAAGACCCCTTTTGGAGTTAAAAATACAGTAGCTTCCTCATCTTCAAGCACCATTCGTATCTGATTATACCCAAAGTATCCATCCATGAAGGAAAAGATCTGACAGTGAGCCGTAGAATCGATGAGCATCTCGGTGAACGATAACAGGAAGTCATCCTTGGCACAGGTGGTATTCAAGTCGCAGTAGTCAATGCAAACCCTAATTTGGCCATTCTTCTTCTTGACTGGAACAACATTTGCTATCCATTTCAGGTACTTGACCTCACGAATGAAGCCTACTGGTCTGAGTTTGGTTACTTCGGCATCTATCTGCATTTCAAGGTCAGGCCTGAACCTTCTTGATTTCTGCTTGACAGGTTTGACAGTCAGATCAATGCCAAGACGATGGACGGAGACTTGAGGGTCTAAACCAGGAATCTCATGGTAATGCCAAGAAAATACGTCTCAATTTGTTCACAAGAATGTAGTGAAATTTTCTTTTTCTTCTGGAGACATATTTGTCGAGATAAAAGTAAGCCTAGGGTCGGTTTCATCCCCTAGATTTATTTCTTCGAGCTCATCAATAGTAGCTTGACCGCCTTCTTCCTATTCTTCTGAAGCCTCTTCCAACTCTTCCTCATTGTTATCAGAGGTCTTTTGATCAACCTCAATTGCAGAGATTCATGACCCTGACATCTTCACCTCCGATAGAGCTCCAGGTTAGATCATAGTTTCTGCACCTTTCCCAAATTGAGGAACAACAGGATCTTCCGTAAACGTGGACTGCATCTCAGGCTGCAAGAGTTCGACTTGAAAATTAAGGGGGATCTGGGATTCAGCAAATGTAGCACGAGAAGTGTCCTTATACGAATCATAGGGTCTTTACACGAGTGACTGCAATGTCTACCCCGCACTGGCTGGTACTTCACAGACTTGTACCATGTGGCAAGCTTCGTGAAAGTAGAAGCTTTGCCCTCTTGATTCTCTCAGTCTCTGCTCAAAGTCAGGCTCAGGGGGGCACTGGGATTTCTTCGATTTTGACTTTTTGTGCTTTTTTGAAGAAGATGGCTCTACTTTAGCTTTAGCCACCAGGGCATCCGCAACTGTTAAGAATCCTGCTACTTGGGCCAAGGTCTTTTTCAACCACTTCCAATGCGTCCTGCTTATATTGATTCCTTCAAATTATTTGTTAAGAGCCTTGAAGTCCGAACATTTCAAGGTTGTACCTGCAGGAGATATAGGAGAAGAAAGATGAGAAGCAGAAGAAGAAGAAGAAGAAGGGTTAGAAAGTGGGGGACTTTTAAGTTCGTTTCCCTCTTCAGACCGATCTAGGCAGCGTTTTACGTCATCACCAGAGTTGGACGTGTGCAGGGGGTCTTTTAAGTCTTTCCCTTGCTTAGACCGTTGGGGAGTACTTTTAACGTCGTCACCCTCATTAGATGTGTGCAGGGGCTCTTTTAGGTTTTTACCTTACTTAGACTGTTGGGGAGTGCTTTTAACATCATCACCCTCATTGGATGCGTGCAGAGGGTCTTTTAGGTCTTTCCTTTGCTTAGACCGTTGGAGAGTGCTTTTAATGTCGTCACCCTCATTGGACGTGTGAATGGGTCCTTTAAGTCTTTCTCTTGCTTAGACCATTGGGGAGTGCTTTTAACGTCGTCACCCTCATTGGACGTGCTCTAAGGAGAAGATGATTCGTGGACGTCTTCTTGATGGGATGGAGAAGGAAGAAGGATCATGTCAGGGATAAAGTCCAGTAAAGTTGGCAGTGCGGGAAGGGGCCTGAGGAATTTCTTCTCACCTGGAGGTTGAGCTGTCTTGTTTCTCCGGAGAGCAGCCCTTGGTGCCTGTCCTCTTCTAGTTTTCTGAGGTGGTGTTTGATTCGTCTTGCTAGGCTTGTGAACAGCCCTAGCTTGGCAAACTGCTTCTTGTCCTAAGGACTTGAGTCTACTTCACCCATGGTGGACTATCCATGGCTGAGAAGTCGAGGGTTCAGCATAGTCTGGATCGTTACTAAGAAGGTCTTGTGTTGGGAGATCCTCTTGCATCGGTGGAGCAGTGGCTTGGGGATCACTTACAGGGACATTGTAAAACTCTTGATATTCTCGCATTTTCTTTGCGAATATATCATGGAAACTGGTGCATTCCCACAGGTAGTGGCCCCAAATCTGGTGGTATAAGGACCAATGTCCTCAGTCCCCTGAGCAAGGAGTTGGGGTTGCCTTGCCGGTTTCTGTGTGATTAGAGCTTCCTGAAGCATTATAACAAAGAAAGCATAAAGAATACCAGGGGCTTCATCTTCCACTTAGACAGTTACTGCATGGGAGGCTTCTGCTGCCCCGAATGCCTTCTTTAAGTCCTCAAGCTTTATATGACCCTTCTGAATCAAGGCCTCAATGATATCTTTTAACGTGAAGCAGTCACCTGTGGGATGATTGATCCTTCGATGATAAGCATAATAATTTTCCTGAGTATCGAGTCCAGCTTACTCCGGGAACTTGGCTTCTTAAAGCTCGATCATATTTTGTTTCAATAATAACCAGAAAGTGCAAGGACCTATTCCTTCTCAAAGGGGTAGACCTTGTTCTTATGCCTGGTGAAATAATCATCCCGATTAAGATTCACCGACAGGGGTACTCGATTGTATGATTGTTGCAGCTAGCCTGTCTGAGGACTTGTCTTTATTGTGCTCACCCCTTTGGAGAGGTTCAAAGGTTGGGAGGGAGCCTTCTTTGGGTCAGTGACCGTGACGGCTGCACTTCACTCCTTTTTGTTGGCTGCCCTGGTGTTAGTCTGAGAGCTTCCATTGCTCAAGTTGTTCCCCAAGCTTGTAGATGGTTGTCGTGACCCGCCGTGGTGGCATGATAGAGTTGATATGAGGACTGATTTGGAGATCAGCTCTAACATGGAAGTCGGATTAGAGGCTTCAACATGTAGAGCGACCTCAGGTCACATGTTATGCACACATGTTTGGACTGTTTCCTTCTCATGCATGGGATTGGGATGGCAAGTAGCTAAATTTCTCCATCTTGATATGAACTAGTCCACGGGCTCATCGGGGTCTTGAGTCAGGGTGAGAAGCTCGATGGTTTGAACCTCTCTCTCGACCTCATAGAAACGCTGGTGGAACAACTTCTCCATTTCCTCCCAAGTATGCACTGAGTTTGGGGAAAGTCGAGCATACCATTGAAAAACTGGGCCGTCAAGGGTTTCAACAAACTGACGGAGAAGGAGTCTCCCATTAACCATTGTTTCTCGACATGTTGCTTGGAAGTGGACGATATGCTGATTCGGAGATGTGGTTTCATTGAATAAGGGAAACTTCTTGTTTTTGTAATCTGAGGAAAACGGGACTTGGTCAATGTATGAAGAGTACGGCCCTTGATAAGGCGTTGCACCTGAATCCTCGAAATTTATCTGTTCTTTAAGCTATGAGTTACCATAGCATCAATGTCAGCGTGCAAGATGGGGTAAGGGACAGAATTATCCTGTGAGGCAAAGAGAAGGGGTTGCTTTGGAGGTGCACCATCTAAGTAGTGGGAATTGATTTCATGGTTAATTGATTGTCGTGCGGCATCTATACGATCGATCTTCTCCATCATTATGTGCACCATATCTTCAAACTTGTCCATGCGGTCTCTTTGCGAGTCAAGTTCGTTTATAACCATCACGCTAACTGTTTCTCTTGGGAGGTCAGCCTTAATTGCAGTTGAGGGCTTGTGAACTTGACGGTCACACGCGGCAGATAGGTCAATAGGGAGCCAGCATGCCTTGACTGAACTCAACTTTTGTATGCCGATCGTTTGAGGACTAGTTCTCGACGATCTTGGGACCGTGGTTGCTGAGGGGTTAGGTTGTCTTCTGTGATGCTAACCACAGTGCAGGGCTCATGGAGCTTTTCATCAGGCTTCGTCATCTGAAGAGGGTAGAATGGATTCAAGTAAAGAGGGTCATCAGAGCTGGTTACCTCAACCACCTTGGTCACTTGCTTGGTGAGCATTCGTAGACCCTATCACATTTAACTTTGAGGTTTTGATGGACCTCACACCAAAACTGTGATAGGGTCTGCGGCTGGTCAGCTCTTCTTGCATAAGAGAGAGCTGTCTCCATCAGGTGTAGCAAAGGATGAGGGCCAGGAGTATGAAGGACTTGATCTTCCATAAGGTATTTGCCCCGAGCTCTCTTGTGGGCTCCAGAGACGTGATCGAAGTGACAGGGCTGGTTCAGGATGGTGCTCTTAGGGAAAGTCTTCGATTATCATGGCTGAAGGTTCTTGCTCGAAGAAGGAGGAGAAGGCAAAAGCAAGGTTGACCCATGAGAACACCTAAGTCGAGGGTGAGGGGCTGTCTGAAATGGCTACGTGTGTGCCCCCCTTGAAGAAGGATCACGTGTGACCTGGGGGTCAACCCGGGCTCGAACAAGTGGTTTGGCCTTAGGAGGCCGAGAACTACGAGCAAGTGTCTGTAAGAGAACAGGTGAAGGCCTGCCCCTTACATGGTGTGCTTGTGTGTGCTGAGTAGGAGGATGAGAAGATCGTCTCTTGTGTACTCGAGTTGGCACACTGACGGCGCTGCCCCGAACAATAGGATGCATATGAGCAGGGTATGCAGGACCTGACCTTGGGAGGTCTGATCCTAGCCGCTGACTCAAGGAAACATAAGGGCCTCAAGGTGTGACTCGAGTGAGTGACCTGCGAGGGTTATGGTGTGTGCGAGGGGTGGAGGCTGCCGGGTCTCCACCTTGATGTGTTGGAGTCTCTAAGGATAGAGACTCGTGGTGGTGCGGGAATGTGGGGGGTAGTCTTGCGGCGATCCACAGGAGCAATGACAACTTGTTTGTCTTTTGTAGAGAGGGATTGAGCAGCCTTCTGGCGTACCTCAGTAATATGACCGACAAGTGACATGTCGGTGGCAGGGTGGATGCTGCGTGTGGCAACAGATGTGCTGTCAATGCAAGGCGCCTTGGTGAAGTTCCACCAGAGTGAGGAGATGGGGACTTAGGGACTTTTACGTCCCTCTTCACGTCAATCTAGGTTAAGATCTGGGGTTTTTGCTCAAAAGAAGGGTTGGAAACGAAGTTAGAGGAACTTGTTCCCTATGGACTCTCATGAACTCAGGGATGAGAAAATCCATGATCCGGATGAATGGGTTTGAAAACCCGCAAGCCATAAATGTTGAGTGAAAACAAAAAAACAAAAAGGAGAAACTAGCCAAACAAGTACGATCCGACTAAGGGGTAGTAAGTCCCCAGTGGAGTCGCCAAGCTGGTCAAGTGCCTTGATCTCGCCCTCCGGATCAAGATGATCGGGCGGCTCGCGTCTCGGGTTTTAGGGAAACCCGGAACTTTTGAGATCGCTCTCTCGAGAACCTTGTTTGAGAACAAGGGCAGGTATTACGAACAAGTGACAGAGGAATTTTAGGTTGGTTCGGGACTTACTCGGGCTGGCTCGTGTGGGTGCCCTCTTAGATCACGAAGAAAGCCCCCCAGTTGTAAAACTAGTTCAGAATCGCCTTCCCGGGCTTGTATTCTCTTGTTTTATGCAATCACACATTTATGGCAAATATTATAAGACAAGTGAGTCAATAGACCTCACCTGGCATTCGAATGAACATACACAAGCGTGCATATTCAAAAAGAAGAAGGGAATAATGAGATAAGAAAGATGGGAAAGAGAAGAATTTGATCAGGCGGGGAGATCAACATAATGACTAAGATGGTAGGTAATTGGCCTGACGGGGCAGTAAACTAGGCTCTGTAACTCAGACCGACTTAAAAGAATTACTAGTAGACATCAATATCGATACTTACTAGCTATAAATGATGGTTAGTCTATCATGGTATTAAAGTGGGAATAGTAATTTTGGCACAACAACATTATGGCTAGACGACAAGACTACCATGAAAGGCTAATCTCGACCCCTCTTAATCAAACGAAAGAATAATAGAAAGAATGGAGATCATAGAGAAAGAATAAGAAGTAAGATGAGAGAAGAAAGAGAAAATAGAAAGGAGGAGAGGAAAAGAAAGAAAGGAGGGGAAGAGTGTGAGAAAAGATACAAGGAAGGTGCAAAGACACAAACGACAATGATAGGGGAAGAAGGAAACTTAGTTGGCGATATGCCTTTGCCAGTTATGACGAGTAAGGAGAAGAAGGTGAAGGCACAGGTGGCAATGTGTTCCCACCAATGTGACAGAAGAGAGAGAAAGAAGTGAACACAGACGGCGCTTGACCTTCACTGCCTGTGACGGGGGAAGAGGCATGATAGGACGCAGGCAACACTAGGCTTTGCCGGCTATGTTAAACAAAGAAGAAAGAGAGGACACAGACGGCGCTAAGCCTTTGCCGACTGTGTTAGAAGAAGAGGAGAGATAAGACACAGACGGCGTTGAGCATCGTCGGCTATGTTAGAAGAAGAGAAAGAAGGACACAAGCGGTGCTAAGCTTCTTCAGCTGTGTTAGAAGAATATGAGAGAGAAAGACATAGGCGGTGCTAAGCTTCACTGGCTGTACTAGAAGAAGAGGAGAGATAAGACACAGTCAACGCTGAGCATCGCTGGCTGTGTTAGAAGAAAAGGAGAGATAAGACACAGGCGATGTTCAGGCGAAGAAAAGGAGAGATAAGACACATGCTAAGCATCATCGGCTATATTAAGAAGAGAGGAGAGAGAAAACACAAGTGGTGTTAAGCATCGTCGACTGTGTTGAGAAGAGAGGAGAGAGAATGAGAGATAGAGATACGAAGAAGAGAGATAAAGATAGATAAAGAAGAGAAGAAGAGAGAAAGAGAGATAAAGATGAGAAGAAGAGAGAGAAAGAGAGATAAATATGAGAATAAGAGAGAGAAAGAGCGATAAATATGAGAATAAGAGAGAGAAAGAGAGATAGAGAAAGAGAGATAGAGAAAGAGAGAAAGAGAAAGAGGGGAGGAGAGAAAGAGGGGACGAGAGAGAAAGAGGGGAGGAGAGAGGAAGAGAGAAAGAGAAAGAGGAGAGAGAAAGAGATGAGAGAGAAAAGAGGAGGAGAGAGAAAATTACCTTATCAAGGGGTATCAACCATTTTCTTCTCTCTCCTCTCTCTCTCTCCAAGACGCACCTACAAACTCAAGAAAAAATCAAAACTTTATTGATTAATGCAAGAAATGAACCGAAGGTCCTTTACAATTTGGCTTTGCATGTTTATATAGAATTGGGCCCAAACATGGGTGGACGTCCAAAAACTACCTAAAATTGAAGATAATTAAAATTTAATTGAATTAAAAGAAATTCTAAAAATGGATGAAAAAGACTATTTTGCCCCTGCCTAGCAATGTGTGGAAGTCCAGAACAGTCCCTGTTGCTGCCCAAGAACTCATGTAATCTTCCATGATTGATCCAGTTGTTCTGATATCCATTTGAGTGAAAGACTGTTTTTTTCTTATAGGACTTGGCATGGCGATCGATTTGATACCAATTTCTAGCCATGATCATGAGACTTGAATTTTGGATGAATTTTGAAAACTTCGGATTGATAGTGCGCTCGTTCCTTGATGTTTTTCTTTTATTTCTTCGCTAAATCACATTGAGTGTGATATCACGATCACATGGCAGCAAACGTAACTTGATTTCGTGTCCGGATGAAGATTTAGTCGTCTTGAGTTTTTTGCCGAAATCTTGAAATCCGATGGCCAAAATGTATAGTAGCTTCGACACCTTTGTGTGTTAAATCCAACCATTCATCATATGTAAGGTTTGGACCAAAGATAGCCACAGACCTTACGCACATAATGCAATTAGTTTCGTGTCAATCAAGTACACAAGCGTCATGATTTGGTTACTCGAGTGAGGCGTGCTGCTGCTAAATTTTCTGCAATTTTCTTCACGGATCAGCAACTTCTTTCTAGATTTTCTCCCTGCTCAGGCATCATCACGGGACGTACCACATATCAAAACGCTCATCTCTATGAGACAAACACGCTCACCAAATTTTAGCACGATCTGACTCGAATCAAGTGAGATATGGGCCCTAAAAATCACTGCTTGTGAATTTGAAAACAACCACCTTTAATGGTGTTTTGGTGTAGGGCGGCCTACCCCTTTTCAGTATTTTACCCATAACTTTATCCTGAAGAGCCCAATTTAGCCGAAACTTGACCAGTAAAGGTTTCTGATAGTGCTGAATCCAATGGCGGTAGTCCTACAGTCATTTGACATACCAAAAATGTAGTTCTACTTACAGGGTCCATTTCAGGGTGCTTAAGGCCAATTTTTCTAAAATTATTCTTTTGTGTTCATTGCCTTAAACATATCTGATCATGATAAAACTTGACAAGTGTCCTTTTGGAGTGTTTATGAAGATCTTGACCAATTCTGGGGTCATTCTGAGAATGTCAAAATTTCCACTGTTTTGTAGGCTTTATTGACTTGCTTCCTCTTTATTCTGCATTAGGGACCAAGGTGCTGACCATTGGGAAACTTTGGCCTGAATTTGGATCTTGGTGGCCGAGATTTGCTATTGTTCATCCCTAATTTCTGACGAATCTGAGTGCTGATCACCTGCGAGGTTCGACTCAGTGGGATCTCTCAACCTTGTTGTCGTAACGAGTCAGACTTGACTTCGATCCGTTATGCAAGTGTCATGATTCGGGCGTTTGATTGAGGAGACACATGGCTGGAAATGTTTTGCTACTTTTAGAACTTTCTGGCAAACTTTTCTCTTCGATTTCTCTCGGCCCGAGCCATGTTAATCGGGTCGATGAGATGAATATGCTCCAAAAATTTGGGCTCAATCCAACCCGGGATGAAGAAGATATGGGTACGTGAAGTTTACCTTCGAAATTGAGAAATAATGGAAACTGGTTCACCGAGGGTGCACCGAAATAATGTACGACCTACCCAGTTTAAGTAATTTGGTCATAACTTGCTTCAGAAGCTTTCAAATGCGCCAAAAATTGTTACCCGAGGGTTTTTGAACGTTTTAAATTCAATGGCAATGGTCTGAAGACCATTTGATGCTTTGATAATGGTGCTATAGTTCAAAGTCCATTTTCAGCACGATAGAGGCAAAATTTCACGAAACTGTTATGTCGTCTGCACTACCTAAAAATCGTCGGTTTGCGACGAAACTTGGCAGGTGTTTTTAAAAGACCTTTAGGCAAGATCTTGAACCTTCTTGAGTCCTTCTGAGACTGTCGGAAACTTTTCTTCTGGATCAGGGCTTATTGACCTACAGCTTCCGTAGTCCACAAGCATGTTGGTACCTGCAGAACTAGGTCGTGAACTGCTCTCTCTTTATTTGCACTGGGGATACAAGTGATGGAAAATGACCTCAAACAATGATAATGATAAATAATAATACTGAGTTTCACATGAGCATCCAAATTCCCAAATTATAATTGTATAAGTCAAATTATACACTGTAAAATCATATGAATGAAGATTCAAACTTCAAAGTCACAACAAGTACCGCCATTCGATTCATTCTTTTGCGTAGTGCATTTGTATCAGTTCAGGAATGACTTTGTTAATTGGGAAATTTTGTTAAATTCTCAAGGTTTGATACAATATGCCCTACTACCAATTGCAGAATAATTTATTTTGGATATCATTTAGAAATTGGATATGGTCGAACTAAAATTTATCTAAGATACTCAAATACTCCTCAAGATAAACTAAAAACTCCTTTATATTAATAATCATCAAATGCAACAGATAAGTAGTAAAACAAGGGGACTGCAATGACTGAATGGTGTAGCAGAGCTCTTGAGATTAAGGAGCGTCTACAAAATTCTCTTGCTCTCTTAACTTCTTTTCTGATTTTTCATTCTTATGTGTATTGTCCAATTATCAAGTTAAAAGGATCAATAACTATTACGTCATTATGCATATATGATGCAAGTCATAGATGAACATGAATGGAGCTTTTAAGAAGCATCAGGCAATACAAAATGGCAACAGGCTATGAAAGAAGAAATGGATGCAATTTATAAGAATCAAACATAGGATTTGGTCCCGCTTCCAAATTGTAAGATCGTAATCAACTGCAAGTGGATTTATAGAATAAAGCATAAATCCAATGGTGAAATTGAGTAATGTGAAGTGTGGTTTATGGTTAGAAGTTTTTATTTAACTTATAGTGAAGATTATGAAGAGACATTTAGCTGAGTTACAAAGATCTCAAGTACTCAAGAAAGAGTTGATCTTGTGTGTCAATCCACTGTACACCCCAAGGATAGAATAAGTACATGATGTCATCATCAAAGCATTAAAGCAAGAAGAGTTTGAGATTTTTAAGATAGCACTAAAGATGTTCGACTTAGCAATGAAGGGGGTATCAGAAGACAGCATTGCTAAGTTCGTTACAAATTGTAATTTGTATGTGCCAGTATTTGTATTAAGGGGAGTTATCTAGTTGGAGTCCTATTATCGACAAGGGTGTAAGGTGTACTAAGTCCTGTCCGATGGAGGAGAAGTTATAGTTATATATATATGCACGCGACAGGATGTAGACATTTTGTTGGCAAGTATGGGTGGCCATGGGGCCCTCAAATATTTCTCTCCTTATCTTATCAAAAAGTGTATGCTTATCTCTAAAGTAGGGAGGTTTCTTAGAGGGAGAAAGTATCATTATCTAACAGGTTGAAAATAACCACCCAGCTCCCAAGATTATAGGGCCACGTTTCTTAGAGATTTCAAGAGGAAAACCGAACGTTTGAGTACGGCCTCTTCCATCCCTCTTTAAAAAGGGTTTCATGGCCATGGAGAGGTAGACCAGAGAATTAATTTTGAGTTCTCATTGTTCTGGGAAAGGGCCTGATCTCTGTGATCCCTAGTCTCACGACACTGCCAGTAATCTTGGGAGCTTTGGTGTTTTATCACTTCCCATCAAAAGCCCATCAGAGCAGGTTCCATTATTTATATTTGTTTAATTATTAGTTTTTATTCTTGCTCTCAGGTTCCATTATTTATTTATTGTTATCTGATCCTTGCTTTCTTTATATTATTTTCATGTTTAATTCATGCTCATCAATTATCCTTTTTTTATATAACTTTGCAACCTAATTACAAAAAGACAGAGAGAATAAAATCACATTTTTTTTTCTCTCTCTGTTTTTATTTCTCGCTCATCATCAAGGTAACATATTTTTTTTAATGCTATACTTTTTTTTCAGCGTGCTACTATGTAACCAATATATTTTTTTGAGGCAAACTCTTTTAATAGAAGTCACAGCTGTTGGCTCAGTGAGACTATTTGTTCGCAGTGCAACTTTATTCATTGAGAATTTCATAGAAATCTTGTGAATTTCACTGAAATTCACTAAAATATGGTTTTAGTGTTTTCTCTTTGTTAAACCATCATCGGCTGTAGAGCGTCTATCTCTCACATACATTTATCTCTTGTAAAACTTTGTGCGAAGCATATCTTCTACATATGCATATTGTTAGTATATTTATCTTGGCAACTGTTATCTACTTCTTAGGAAACACAATAAAGTTAACCCTAATACGTAAACTCCAAAACAGTTGCTCTCTCCCTCCCTCTTAGCAAATAAAAGACCTTTTTATAGAAGAAACGGTTTATTAAAAAAAAAAAATTCTCTACCCTAATTGCAATATTTTTTCTCTCTCTAAAATATTCTTTATTTGCCATCTTGCACTTAGAATACTACTCTTCTTAATAAGAGATCCTACGTCATTTATTTATTTATTTATTTATTTATTTATTTATTTATTTTTATTTTTATTTTTATTTTTTTCTCTTGTATCCTGTTGTGGGCCTCACTCACCTTTAATAGAAAATTTCTTAGCTAGAAAGTAGATTTGTGCTTTGCAACAGAAATTAATGACTCCCTAAATTGTTTGTGCTGTTGAATTTTTAGAGAGGGAGAGTCAAAACTCCTCATATTTTAGAAAGATACACAGTATTATTGCTGAAATTTTAGAGAGAGAGACAGAGACATATAACTGTTGTCAATAATTTAATTTCCTACTGTTATATGTTTTTTATGCTTGGACTGTAATTTAGGGATATTTATACATTTTCTATTTGAATAATAATTGTTATTGCATTGCATAATTATTCTATGTTTTAGTCTCTTTAAGTAAGAAAATTTCATGATCTTGATATTGTGAATTCATTTTTGTGATGCCATAATTTTGTTGAAAATATCAAATATCATTATAGACTCTCTCTCTTGTGCTAAAACATATTCATATATTTATGAAAATTATTCTTATGCAAGATTTGACATAAAGTAGTATGTTGGCTTACTTTATTAATCTTTTGTTGCATCATAGCAGTGCGAACATAAACTGTTCGAAAAATTGTTTTTTGAGGTTGCATCTCACTTAGAGTCGGCAAACCTATTGATTTAGCTAACAGACAACCCTTTCTTAAACACAATTAAATTTTTTGAACTTTTAGGTATTATCTAAAAAAAAATATTTTAAATGGCATCTATGCTAGTCTTGTCAGAACTATCCAAACTTGAAAAACTCAATGGGACCAATTTTTCTATGTGGAAAAGAAAAATTGGCTATACTCTTTTCCAAGATAGGTATGTCCTAGATACAGTACCACTAGTTTTAGAGCCTAACGCCAATGATCAAGCTAGAAGGTGACTTGACAAATGGTTAGAAGATGATAAAGTAGTTAGGACTACTATGTTAAACTTTATTGAAGATGATTTAATTAGAGTCTTTGAGGATCGCACCACAGCTCAAAGTATGATTGGTGCCCTATCTGAAAAGTATGGGACCACTTCTGAGACCCATATGCAATTGGTGTTAGAAAAATACAATTCTTGCAGAATGAAAGATTCAAACTCAGTGACCGAGCATGTTAATAAAATGACAGTACTCGCACAGGACCTTGTTGTGGTCGGGAATCCAGTACCTGATCGCATGCAAGTGTCTATTGTCCTAAACAGTCTCCCTCCATCTTGGGAGTCCGTTATAATTGCTTTGAACGACTCTGTACAAGGGATAACTATGTTGAATCTTCCCATGCACCTCAGTATTGAAGCTGAGAGAAGAATGAGGAAGAAGTCTAATGAGCTCCATTTTGCCCAAAGTTCATCTTTTCAGATTCCCAAGAAACCTTACAATCATCAAAAAAATAATAGGTATATGGGAAAGGGTAGAAATTTAAAAAATCAAAAGAATAAGGTTAAGAATACCTATTTTTCTTGTAAGGAAATTGGACATATCAAGTTAATTGTCTTAAGCTGAAAAATAAAAATAGGAACCAGAAAAACAACCTTATTCAAAATAATCAAAATAAAAGAAATGACTTCATCTGTGTAGTCCTAGAATCAATAATTATCGACCATGACCAGAGAAATTAGTGGGTCGACTCGGCCTCCACTCGACATGCCTCAAGAACTAAGGACAGATTCACATAGTTGAAGTAGATTGCAGTCAGTAACCAACGGATTTATATGGAAAATGACACCTATTGTGCTATACTTGGTGTCGATACTTTCAAGCTGTGTATACCAGGAAGAGAAAATCTCTTATTGACTAACACTTTGTATACACCCAATATGAGGCACAATTTGATTTTTGTTCTTAAGCTAGGCAACAAGGGTTATGAAATAAGATTCAGGTCTAGTCGGGTCACCATTGGGAAGCATTCTAGAGCATTGGTGT
This sequence comes from Amborella trichopoda, assembly GCF_054954075.1. Taxonomy (NCBI): domain Eukaryota; kingdom Viridiplantae; phylum Streptophyta; class Magnoliopsida; order Amborellales; family Amborellaceae; genus Amborella; species Amborella trichopoda. Next base: position 20,425,109 of record NC_142340.1, read on the forward strand.
ATATGGTTAGGTGCCTCGATCTCGCCTTTCAAATCTAGATGATCTGGCGGCACGTATCTCAGGTTTTTAGCGAATCCAGGATTTGAGATCGCTCTCTCAAAACTTTGCTAAAAAACAAGGGCAGGTATACCAACCGATGAGAGAGGAATTTAAGGTGGGTTCGAGACTTACTCTGGCTAGCTCGGGTGGGCACCCTCTTAGATCACGAAGAAAGCCCCCCAACTGCTTTAGCTGGTTCGAAATCGCCTCCCTTGATCTGCAATCCTCTTGTTTTATGCACAACACTTCCATGGTTAATTGGTGAAACAAGTGGGTTGAAGGGACCCACCCTTGTCTTAGGGCATCGCATGTTCATATGAGGGAGTGATGAAACGGAAGGGTTCCAATAAAGAGGGAAAGGATAAGAAAAGTTGACAAAGGGGCGAGACTAGCATGATGACCGGAAAACTATCGACTCGAAGTGGTAGCAAGATGGAGATGGTTCTCAAGACCATCACGGTGTCAATACTACTCTAAACTGAGACCGATATGGCAGCACTAGGCTAAGTCTACCCTCAATCAAGTAAGGGGAGAAAAGAGTGAAGAGAAGGGAAGAGAGCAAAACGGCGGCGGGATAGGGTCCCTACGATGCTAGGCGTTACCACCCATGACCATGGAGTAGCAGTGTCACGGTCCTGGAAAGGTGCTCGACACTATTGCTCATGGTTAGAGGGTGAGTAGAGGACTACGGACGATGCTAGACATCGTGGTTGGCAACATAAGTAGGTAATGAGCCACTGCACGGGCGGCGATAGGCTCTCATGGAGAGCGCGGCGATAGCCATTTACGAAGTGCATGGCGATAGTTCTCATGAGGCGCACAATGACAGGCGTGGGATGCAATAGGGACGACGATGAGCATCAAACACAGGGAGAAATCTCACGAGTGGCGATGGGCACCGAGTCCACGAAGGAAGCTCACGGACGGCGATAGGTGTTGCCGAGGCCTCTAGCTGGCGGTGATAGGTATCGCCGTATGCAATAGGCACGCAATAGGGGAAGACCCCTGCGGGTGGCAATGAGTTTCACCATCTGGGCTCTTAACTGGGACGTCAAAGCTACATCTGCGAATGGCGATGAGCAGCACCGTCTGCAGGCCTCACTAGGAGAGAGAGATAGACGAATCGAAGGGGAAGAAGACTCGCGTATGGCACTGCCAACACCATGTGCGACCTGTGAGACCATGGGAGAGGCATGCACGGCACTGCCACTACTGCACATGGCCACTACGAGAAACTCAAACGGAGAAGAGAAAGAAGAAAGAGAGAAAGAGAAAGAAGAAGAAGAAGAGAGAGAAGATCTACCTCAAGCCTAGGGATACCGATCAAAAGTTTCTCTCACCTTGCTCTCTCTCTCCAAACGTGTCCCAACAATGGTAAGAAAGAGAAACTGTATTAAGTAAAAACTCTCTTTCGTGAGGGATTGAGTCCTTTGGTGCGTACAATGATGGTACATATATATAGAATTTGCCCCAAACATGGGTGGATGATCAAAAGTAACCTTAATTTCTGAAAATTAAGATTAAAATGAATTAACAGAAATTAAAAAATAGGGTACAAAATGATAGATTTGCCCCTTCCTAACATTTCGTGGAACTCTAGAACAGTCCTTGTGTTTTCTTAGAACATGCATGACTTTTCATGGATGATCTGGGGTCTTTTCGATGCCTGGTTGATCGAAAGGTGATTATTTTCTTATAGGACTCGGCATGACGATCGATTTGATACCAACTTCAAGCCATGGATCGTGTTTTTAGTGCACGATCATGTGACTTGAAATTTGAATGGATCTTGAAACTTTGGATCGATAGTGTGCTCGTTCCTCAATGTTTTTCAATGATTTCTTCGCTAGGTCATACTGAGCATGCCGTTACGATCGTGAGGCAACAAACGCAGCTTGATTTCGTGCCCGAACGAAGATTTTGCAACCTTGGAATTTTGGCCGAAATCTGGAATTCTGACGATGAAATTTGCAATGGCTTCATCTGCTTCATGTGCAGAATCCGACCATTCATCATGTACGTGGTTCAGGTCAGAGATGGCCCGAGACCTTACACACGCGATAGAATTGGTCTCATGTCGATCGAACTCATGAGCGGTGTGATTCAACTACTCGAGCGAGGCATGATGCTGTTGAATTTCCTGCACTTTCTTCACGGATCAGCAACTCTCTCTAGCTTTTTGTCACGCTCGGGGTATCATCACGGGGCGTGTCACATATCAAATTGGTCATCTTGATGCAACGAACATACTCACCAAATTTGAGCGCAATCTGACTTGAGATGGGTGAGATATGAGCGTCAAAATTCACTGCTGATGACTGTCCTTTCAATGGTGTAGAGTTGTAGGGTGGCCGCACGGGAATAGCGTGCGGCTCCTCTTGTTTCCTACTTTTGCCTATAACTTCTTCCTGGAATGTCCGTTCAAGCTGAAATTTGACCCCTAAGGGTCAGTCGTGTCGGATGCAATGATGGTAGTCCCATAGCAAATTGAGACACCAAGAGTGTTGCTCTAGTTATAGGATCCATTTCAAGGTACTAGTGGTCGATTCTGTTCGAACTATTTCTTAATCTGCACTGCCTTAGACATGTTGGAATGCGACGAAACTTGGCAAGAGACTTTTGAGAGACCTCATGAAGATCTTGGTCAGTTTTGGGGCTATTCTGAGACTATCAAAATTTCCACTATTTGCGAGGCTTTTATTGAGCGAGGGCCTCATTGATAATGAAAAATATCTTCCAACAGTATGATATTAAAGTTGACAATTTGTACCAACTGAATATTAATGAAAGTTCATTATTTTCTAGTTATTTTGATGCCTCTTTTGATGCTTTTATGTGTATGGATGATCCATATTTATGGCACCTAAGATTATGACATATAAATAAAGACAAAATGAATCAAATGGTTTAAAGAGACTTACTCCCCAATTTAGGAGAAATTATGTTCAAAACATGCGAGCCATATATTTTTGGTAAATTTACTACGAAGCATTTCCCTAAAGGAAAATGTCCAGTGAACTACTTAATATTGTTCACTCTTATATATGTGGCCCATTAAATGTAAAAACACATAGAGGTATGAAATATTTTATAACATTTATAGATAATTATTCATGTTATGAATATGTATATCTAATTAGTAAGAAATAAGATGCATTAGAAACTTTTAAAGAATATAAAAATAAGGTTGTAAAGAGCATGGTATAATTCACCAAACAACCATGCCATATACGCCACAACAAAATGGTGTAGCTGAAAGAAGAATTAGAACTCTAATGAACATGGTTAGGTCTATGATGAGCCATTCAAATTTATCACCTCATTTTTTGGGTGAGGCTTTCAACACTGCAATATATATTATTAATCATGTTCCAATTAAATCTATAGATTTGACTCCATATGAATTATGGATAGGTAAGAAACCTAACCTTACTATCTTGAAAGTTTTGGGTTTTTTGGCACATGTACTTATACCACCACAAAATAGAGATAAATTACAAAGTATAAATAAAAAATGCTCTGTTATAGGTTATTCAGAAAATTTTAAACGGTATAGATTCTATAACCATGGTACTAAATCATTAGTAGAGAGTGGTGATGTTCATTTCTTATAAAATATAAATGATGAAAATATTTTAAATAAGCCTATTGACTTATATAAAATTGATAAAGATAAGGGTCTGGAAGACTCTGTTTCTCAGACTCCCTCTACATTTGATGAAAATGATTCAATTGAATCAAGAATACCAGACAGATCTAAAAGAACTAGAGCCTCACCTACGACTTTAGAAGAATTTTATGTGTTTAAGAATGAAGATAATTATTCTTCAGTGAGTGAGGATACAATAGATGAACCTCGAAGATACAGTGAAGTTATTCGCTCACATGACTCAGCTGAGTAGACTCAAGTCATGGATGATGAACTTGATTCTATTAAAAGAAATCAAGTTTGGGAGTTGGTTGACCTCCTTAAAGATAGAAAAGCCATCGGTTGCAAATGGGTCATAAAGACAAAGCTTAATACAAATCGATTCATTAATAACTATAAAAGTTAGGTTGATAGCTAAAGGATTTACCCAAAGGAAGGGCATAGATTATGTAGAGAATTATTCTCCTGTAGCAAAATTTTCGTCTATTAGGATCATCCTAGCATTAGTTGCATATTATGATCTAGAATTATTTCAGATGGATGTGAAAACAGCTTTCTTAAATAGAGAATTAAAGGAATATATATATATATATATATATATATATATAGAACAATCAGAATGATACGTAATTAAAGGGCAAGAATACAAAGTATAGAAACTTAAGAAATCTTTATATGGTCTAAAATAGTCTTCTATGCAATGGTACTTTACTTTTCATAATGCAATTACTGAGATTGGTTATATAGCTAATAGGTTAGACCATTGTGTATATGTCTAGAATAGTGGGACCACTTTTGTTATATTGTCATTATACGTAGAAGATATTTTGATAGCTGGTAATGACATTGGGATGATTAACCATACTGAATCATGGCTAAGTTCCTATTTTGAGATGAAAGATATGAGAGAAGCCTCATATGTATTGGGCATTAAATTAACAAGAGATAAAAGTCAAGACTTCTATGTTTATCTCAAGAAAATTATTTAGAAAGTGTATTAAAAAGATTTAATAATGAAAATTGTAAGCTCATAGATACACCTATTTATAAAAGCTTGAAATTATCAAATAAAATGAGTCCATTAAATATAGTGACAAAGCTGAAATGGAAAGAATTCCATATGCTCAAGCTATAGGATGCATAAATTATGGCATGTTGTGTACAAGACCTGATTTGAGTCATGCATAAGGTCTTGTAAGTAGATTTCATAGTAGTCTTGAGATGGCTCATTAGCAAGTAGTAAAAAATATACTGAGATATATTCAGAAAACTAAAAATTATAAGTTGTGCTTCCAAGCTGACAACTTAGAGGTTACTGGGTAGTTTGATGCAGATTTTGCAAGAGACCTAGACGATAGAAAATCAACCTCAGGATTTGTATTCCTCTTTGGAGGTGGATGTGTTTCTTGGTCTAGCAAGAAACAAGGTTATATAGCTCGGTATACTATGAAAGCCGAGTATATTGCTTGTAGCATTGCTACAACTTATGTCGTCTAGATTAAATGCTTCATAAATGATTTGAAGCTGGATATATCCGACGAACTTGTTAAAATATTTTATGATAATCAGGTTGCTATCTCACCAATTAGAAATAGAGCTTATAGTTCCAAGGCTAAGCATATTGAAATTGATTATCATTACATTTATGATATTATTGGAAAGAATAAAATAATTGTAATTCATTTGCTATCTTCAGATATAATTGCAGATTCTTTAACAAAGGGATTGAGTGCAGAAATATTATCAAAGCATGTAGCTTTGATGGGACTTAAAAATATTTAAGTTAGGAACTCCCAAATGGGATACTTTTGATGTCTTGGTCATGAGAGAAAATTTAGTATTAGCATTAAAAACCCATGACATGACTTTGGATATTTTTTGTTATGAAATGTATAACCGCACTAGCATGAAAAACCTCATGACAAGGATATGCCCCTAAATGTTAAATCACGAAGTGACATTATTTCAATATACTTGGTCCTCATGGCCAAGTGGGTATAGGTGGTCATGAGGCCCTCAAATATTTCTCTCCTTATCTTATCGAAAGGTCTATGCTTATCATTAAAATAGGGAGGCTTCTTAGGGAGAGAAAGTGTCATTATCTAAATAACCACCCACCTCCTAGGATTTCAGGGCCACGTTTCTCAAAGATTTCAGGAGAAAAGCCTAACATTGGAGAATGGCCTCCTCTCATCCCTCTTTAAGAAGGGTTTCATGGCCATAGAGAGGTAGACTAGAGAATTAATTTTGAGTTCTCATTGCTCTGGGAAAGAGTCTGCTCTCTGCGATTCATAGTCTCGCGACACTGTCAGTAATCATGGGAGCTTTGGTGTTTTATCACTTCCCATCAAAATTCCAACACATGTAAGGAGAAAAAATTGGCCTGAGACATATCTGATAAGACATGGGCCCTTGGCATGAAAAGAGGGAGAAAGTTTAAGGTAGAGAAAGAGTTAGAGATGAAGAGGGAGAAAGGGGTGCGTAGAGAAAGAGAGAAATTAGAAGAGAGGCCATTGAGCCTAGAAGGGAGAAAATAAAAGAGAGGCCATTGAGCCTAAAGAGATAAAATTATAGAGAGAGAGAGAGAGAAAGAGCATGTAACAAACCATCGAGGCCAAAGAATTATTGAAATAAAAATTTGCTTTCCGCCCACCAATTTTTTTTGTGTGTGTAAAGGGAAAATGGGGTCAATGTAGCTTATATTACTTATAAATGCCCTAAGTTCGGGAATTTTGTTTTTTGTTTTTTTGCAAAAATATGTTTCTTACTTCCTTCAAAGGATCACTCTGTTTCCTTCAACATTATGCCAGATAATATTACAATTAGGTAAATCAATTTGTCCACAAGTCTCTGAAAGCGACCCACACCTTTAATAGGTTTATCATCAGTGGAATTAAACTTAGATCAAAAGGGGTGTCAATGGACGCCCATTTTTTAAGTTTCTTTGAACAAATCTTTAAACATATTTCTTTTGAGATATGAAGAGTCTCCTTTTTTAACATGATACTTCAATGCCGAGAACATACTTTAGTTGACCTATGTCCTTGATGTCAAATATTTTATGAAGATAAATTTTAAGCTTCGTGATTCTTTATTTATCACCACCTCTGATAATAGTATCATCAACATATATAAGTACAACGGTTGTACCTGAAGTTTTCTTTCTTACGAACATTGAAGAATCAATTTAACTCCTAGGAAACCCGAGATTCATTAATGCAGAGTTGAGCTTGGCATACCAAGCGCAAAGTAATCGCTTAAGTCCATACAAGGCCCTTTTTAATTTGCATACATGACCTTCCTCTCTTTTTTTGCGGCAGCCTGGAGGAAGGCTCATATAAACTTCTTCTTCAAGGTCATCATGTAAGAAGGTATTTTAAGCATCCATCTGATGCAAAGACCATCCACAATTCATTACAATAAACATAAGAACCCGAGCAATATTCATCTAATCAACTCCATAAGTTTAGGTAAATCCTTTGGCACCTTATGTCTTTCAACTGACCAATCACTATTGTAATTGACTTTAAAAATTCATCTACGCCCAACTGTTTTCTTCCCTTTAGGTAACTTAACAATGTCCCTAGTATGGTTTTGGTCAAGTGCCTGAAGTTCTTTTTTCATGACCTTCCTCCATACAGGTTGAGAAATAATATTTTGAAAAGTGGTTGGCTAAGAATTATTAGATATAGAACTCAGAAAAGCAAACTAGCCAGGAGATATATTATTATAGGAAATATGATTTTGAACTATGAAGAAAACAACATGGTAAGTATAAAAATCTTGTAGCCTACATGAAGGTTGAAAGACATGAGAAATCTTGCGAAGAGGAGGATCAGGTGGGACCATGACAGAGTTTTCTTCTTCAAAACCGTTTTGGTGGGTTTTAGAGGTAGCTTTCGCTTCAGCTTGATCATCATGACTATATTCTTCAGTATGATGTGTTCTGAGTGTACTAATCACACCACTAGTACTAACATTGGGCAATGGTAAACAATATCTGGAATACTCCCTTGAGTCCTATTTTTCAAACCACTCACCAATATGTGATGAAAATATAGCGCAGTTTCAACATATTGAATATCTCTGAAACATACATTTTTTTCATTTTGGGATCATAACATTTGTAACTTTTTTTAGTAGAGTAACCAAGAAAGATATACTTATTGACATATTTATCAAGTTTATTCTTGTTGTACTCAATTATATGAACATAAGACACATATCCAAATACATGCAAATGAAACAAATCAATTTTCTATTTTTCAAAACTTCAAGGAGAGATTATCTTTGTTTATCAAGTTTATTCTTGTTGTGCTCAGCCATATGAACATAAGACACATATCCAAATACATGCAAATAAAACAAATCAATTTTTTTGTTTTTTTTAAATTTCAAGGGGAGATTTATCCTTAAGAATTTTAATTGAAAGCCTATTAATCAGATAGCATGTAGTTAAAATAGCTTCATTCCAATAAATTTTTGGAACGTGTATCTGAATCATCAAAGATCTTGTAGCTTCCAAAATGTCTCTATTTTTTCTTTCAGTAACTCCATTACATTGTGGTGTCCCAGCACACAATGTTTCGTGTATGCCAAGATTATATAGATGCTCATAAAAATATTTTTGCACATACTATGTGTAATTATCATCTTGTAGAATTTAATAGTGGCATTGTATTGATTGGAAATCAGACTGGAAAAATTTTTAAACAGCGGAAAAACTTATGGTTTTTATTTCAATAAATCTACCCAAGTAGCACGAGATCAATTATTAATAAAAGTAACAAATTATTTAAAGCCAACATAAGAATCAAATAGGACCAGTCCCCACATACCATTATGTATCAAATAAAATGGGTCCTCTAAAACATTCACAAAAGACTAAAAAGGAAGTCTTGTATATTTTGAAAATTTACTGACTTTACAAGAATGAGATTTTAAAGATAAAGAAGGCATTAAAATTTTCAAAACTTTATTTGAAGGGTATCCCAATCTCCAATGCCACAATTTATCCATATTAAAATTATTTTGACTGACAACTAATGTCTTATTCTTCTGATTAAATAGATATAGCCCATGAGATACTATTCCTTCACCAATCTTCCTCCATGTGGCCCGGTCTTAAAAAATCATAGAGTTGGGAGAAAAAATAACATTGTAATTCATGCTATGAGTAATTCTACTAATAAACATCAAGTTAGAGGGAGCAGATGGCATAAAAAGAACATCAAAGTTATGAGACTTAGAGAATTACTTGATCTTATCGATATCATACAGAAGAATCAAATATCTATTAACAATAGACACAGGGGTCATACTGCCTATTTATTTAAAGTTGGATATTCAGTTCAGATTACCAGTCATATGACCTATGGGCTCTGTATGTATTATTCCAAGAAACGTGTCATAAGAAGACATGAAAGCACAAGGATTACTTGTGTCTTGAGAGAAGGAAAGAGAATATTGTGTAGAACAAGAACCGCTTTTGTCACTTAGTTGCTGAGAAAGATCATAGTTGCAGCAAGAGTTTTGAGTTGTTGTGGCTTGAGCAATAGACCTAGTGGCTGTCTTATTATCAATGGGCCTTAAGTGTGGGTACAACACCCAACACCTATCATTCACATGTCTTATGTTGTTGCAATGGTCATATATTGGACACCCTCTATTACCGCGACGATTTCCACCATAGCAATAATTGTTAGAGCCTCTACCTCCACCATTATTTTGATATTTTTTAGTTTTATACTTTTACTAGTAGCAACCAAGGTAGTTTTCTCAATACTTTCTTCAGGAGTTTTGAAATCAATACCCTGATTTTCTTCCTACTTTTCTCTCAATGAATAGTAGCACATGCATTGCTAAAGGAGGGCAATTATGTGGTCATGAAGATTTGACTCCTGATGGATTAATGTTTATTATTTACCCCAACGAAAAATTGAAATATTTTGTCCTGCTCAGCACATTTTTGCAAGATTGCCAAGTCAATAGTTGTAGGTGAGTATATTGCCAACTCATCCCACATACTCTTGAGAATGCCAAGACATTCAGTAATTGTTTTATCCCCTTGGTTTGTTTGAGAAATTTCTTGTTTTAATTACAAAATTCGAGTGATATTGTTTTGTTGGCCATACAGGTCCTCAATGGAGTTTTATAAACCTTGGGCATTTCCAGCAAAAGTAAAATTTTTTGAAAGCCTTGTTTCCATGGAATTCAAGATCTATGACATCATATATTATCATTGGATTACCATTCTTCAAATGATGGATCATCCTTGTTGGGAACTTTTTTCTTCCCATTGATGTGTCCAAGTTTAGATTTCTCAGAGAAAGAACAAGAAACAACTCTCGACCAAGTAAGATAATTAAGTCCATTCAAAAGAACAGTAGTAAGTTTCATTCTAGAGTTATGTCCTAAATCGATCATTATGAAGAGATAAAAACCAAAATACTGACCTAATCAATAAATAACATCCAAGAGTAGAAGACGCCTCAATTTGAAACACCAAAGACCCCAATGAGTACTATTGTTTATCTCTCTAAAAAGCGCCAATATGAATCCAACAACATGTGAATTAAATCCTCACAATCATAGTAACATGTTGCTTCCTTCAAACCAAATCTTAAAAATGATAAAGACTAGTAAGAATTCCTAGAGGAAAAAGTGCGCTCTAAAGAATTTGCAAACCAAGAACCAATAAAACAATTTGCATACAAAAACAGTTTGCACTAACACTTGCAAACCAAAACCTTTGCAAAGAGAAAAACATCAATAAGAGAAGGTACCTAGAGAGAGGGATAAAGACTCATAACCAAGGACGTCACCTTCAAGAACCTTTTTGATTGAACTCTGAAAAGGGTGCTTGCGGATACAAAGATCATGCTCTTCTCTAAGAGCAACAGTCCCAGAGCGATAATGGTATGGAGAAAGAGCCACGCTCATCACGCAAAAGGATGCCCAAAACGAAAAAGAAAAATAGATCCCACAATCACCAGCCAACAATAGATTATTAGTGATGGATTAGTCTGCTTTGATACCATGTAAGATTCCAATAACAGATATATAGAAGAGAAGAGAGTCAGAGAGAGAGAAATGGATCGACAAGGCATATACATGGTTTGGCAATGGTAAACCAGTCTCTCATTTATAGGGATTGCTCTTTTACTAGAGATTTATAGAGACACAATTTTTGTTTTTATAAATATATCTCATTACCAGTGTAATCCCAAATTATAGGACACTAAATATCTTGTTGCTATAATTATCAACACAAATAAAAGATAGAACCCATATAGATGTGTGGTTTGCATGAGTTTGCGACCTTAAACAATCAAAGTAGGTTATACCTCCAAACTTTCTCATGAGATACGATATTTTTTTTTTTTTGACAAAGAGTACTTAATTTCTCACGAGATACGATTTTGGTATTGAAATTTTTTTGGGTGATGTGAGAATTTATTTTTATCTCTAATTATGATATTTGAAACTCTAAAATCAAGCAGATCTATAAGCCCGCGAAAATCATGAAAATAGATGGTCCACATAATGTGTTACACGATATATTATTTTTAGGACTTGAAATATCCTTTTATATCCATACTATACTCGACATGGAGACCATCAATTCGATTGTTTTCGAACATCAAACAACTTATTTCAAAGGATTTAGAGTTGCACCATAGTTTTACATTTTAAGGTTTCAACCTTATATAAACTTTTCCCTTTTAAATATCGCTCTTACACATTCTCTTAAGTTGAGGGATAAGGCCACATTTTTACAAAATTTGGTAAATCTGCACCTCAAAACCCGACAGGAAAACACAATTCTGTGCAAAAACCTTTGTTTTGTTAGCTTGCAAACCTACTTTCACACCTAATAGTGGAATTTAAAGTTCTAAAAATAGTATAAATCTGACAAATATGTAAAGACTTGAAATATATGACTAAAAAAGGTATTATAAAATAAACTATTTTTAATGCTTAAAATCATTTTATTTTCTTCTTTTTTTTCGAATCCATAATCATCGAGGGGCAATGCTCAATTTGGACTGTGAGATGATTCGAGTTGCAGCTTTGTAATGCCAAGGCAAGGGATTTCCCGAAGTTTTATCTTTGAAAATATCAACCTTCCCCTCCCAACTATGCAAAAGTGTATAACCTTTCTCGATTCTTTGATTAAAGAACCGGTTTTGATCCAACACAAGTGGAAATTAGTAATAAACTATGACAAGTGATGAAACGTATGTTCATGCAGAGTCAAGATTATTTTCTTTAAGGCAAACTACGAAACAAATGACAACCAAAAGATGTTTTTGCCAAAAGAAATGGAAGCCATTGCTGAGTTACAAGTAGTGTGATGGTAAGGGTGGCAACACGAACCGCGCTTGGGTCGGGCCAGCTTTCGACCTGGATTAGGCCTTATCTCATAGGGCTGTCCTAGTTGCGCCACATCGGGTTGGGTGAAAAATAAATAAATAAAGAAAATAAAATAAAAAAAATGACATAAATATCTGCTTTACTTTCCGTTATTATCAAAATACTTGATGTTATTACTCATATGTTCCCTTTTTTTCACTCAATAACAAATATTTTTTAAAAAGATGAAATTATCTTTTTTCGATTTTTCAAATACCCAAATAATTTTTGAAAAACCGAAAATGACCCGGTAATTTAAACGCTTTTGTTCTCCTCTGTATATCATGCTCTGCTTTGTGTATATGAGTCTCAAAACTACTCTCCACATCTCAAAAAAACCACTCTCACAAAAAACCTAACCCAAGAACATTGAGGAATGGAGTTCGCTAAGAAGTGCACTTGGCATAATTTGTTTTCGACAAAGACTTTCTCTCTCCCTCTCTTTAATGGAAATCTAGAGTTTGGATTGCGCCTTTCAAATCACAAATGTAGGGTTTGTTAAAGCCTAAGATTTAGCGTGTTTTCCTTGGAAAGGAGGTTTCTGGCCGATTTGACAGAAATTTGGCCGGATTTTTCTTTTTTTTATTATTTTTTTTTTAAATTATTTTTGCGGGTTATATCATCTATGGCCGGATTTTGAAGGGACCTTGACCGGATTTATTTGAGGGCTGGTTCATTTTTATCGGAATTTGGAGACATTTGGTTGGAATTTGACCCGGTTTTCGCTGGAAAAGGGGTGGGTTTTCTGTTGGATTTGAGGCGGAAATGGGATTCATTTTCGTTGCAGGGAGAATTTTGTTCTCTTCTATTTTTATATTTGCTGCTTGACAAAGATTAAATGAATTCGTTGATGATGGTGGAGCTTCTGCAAAGTTGTTGGAGCCCAAAGATGGACTCTTAAAAAATCATGTGACATCTTCCCTGGGGTTCAAGTGCCGGAAATTTAGATTAAGCATTTGGTTGCTTTGAAGGGAATTGGGGGCATTCTCTTTATCTTCTGTTGATTTACTTGCTATTTGTCACTCATGTCTTGCACGATTTCTTCCACGTGGGGAGGGGATAGAAACTTGAAAAATTGGCAGGGATTGGAAAACGCCCTTTTGTACAGGCTCATTTGGGTCTTTAAAAACACCTAAATTGGTTTTTTTTCATAAATTGTTAGGAAGTTAAAAAAAAAGATATATGTGTAATAATGAAAAGTTTTAAGCATTTTTGTAATAACAAAAAATAAAACAAAAATTTACATAATTTTTTTTTTTTTAAAAAAAAGAAGAATGGGGCCAGGCAGGTGCCAGCCCTACCATGTCTCCGGGCTGCAATTTGTGGCCCTTTTTTAGGGCTGGACTGGCTAGGCCTGCGCATTTTTGTCAGCCCTACGTGGTGGTGTATCCACGGTCGTCCCCACCTCCAAAAAAAAATTGGCATTCTATTTAATTTCTGTACAACATTTTCAGCCGGACTATATTGTACTGTTACTCCTTCAAATAAAAGAGCTAATTTGGATATGTTTCTATGTGGAAATTTGATTCGCATGTATGAATCATATTTTTTCAAACAAGAAAGTTCAAATTTGAAGTTTTATGGCCCACAGCTCTCACCCTCTTAAAAAGTAGATGCTCATGACATTATTATTATAATTATTTTCCATATCCTATTTTGGAATTATTCTGAAAATCATTGGTTAGTGTGGAGACTTTACCTCCCAAAGTTTTAGAAAATAACACGGTTTTGGTGTGTCAGTTGACTCACGAAAACATTTGCGTCTCCTGCTGCACACCGACCATTTTAGAGATGCACATAAAAAAATGGTTATTTTCCAAGAAAAAAAATATTCGATATCCACAATCACCACAATAGAGATTTAAATCCCAAAATTTTGGATCTAAAATCCACCTATAAAGGGGTCCACATCTACATGTTAGTCTGCTTACTCAGACAAACACCTTTGCTTGGAGTGAAAAATTGCCTTCCAAAATTTAGGGCCTTAAAGGGTTGTCCAAGAGGGAGATTGAAAGAGAATATGCTCCTACGGGAGCACGTAATCTGTTGAAAAAAGTTCTTTCTCTAAAGCAATCATTTGATGGCGAAAAGCCGTTCGATAGAAAAAAAAGCAAGAGGGAACATCGCAAAGCTGATTAGAGAAACAATAAATGATAAGAGAGATAAAGCAAAAGCTCTACCTATTAAACTATTTTAGTATTAGATTATTTCTATTAAGCTATTTTAGTATTAGACTATTGAAGTATTAATCGAGTGTGTATACGGTGTTCCAAACTGTCCCTCTATTCCCTCAGGTAAAAAAGCTACTTGAGAGATTTTTTTTATCTAAAATTTTAGAAATTCACTAAGAATTAGTAGATGATTATTTTAAAGAGATAAAATGTGAATTTTAAGTTTTCCAAATCTTAGATTTTACCCTAAAAAATATATGGGTGGTTTCAGTTGAATCTCGATACTATTTTCTTCAGTGCATAGAGTGTGATTTGAAATTTTTCTAAATTGAGGTTAGCTTATAGGTTGATGCTGTTATATGACCGAAATTTGGGATCTTAATTATCTTTAGGATTGTATACTATGAGACCATTTATCTTTGTTACAAAGAAGTCACAACTATTACTATTAGATCACAAATTACATGGCTTAGGGCAGTCATAAAGTTGATAAATATATTTTTGAACTTTGAGTCTAGTCAATGACACACAATTAACCGATTTAAAATCTGATGGACAAGAATGACTGTGTCCTCTTTGTATTAAAAGTGGGGAAAGAATAGAATGAGACCATTTACTTTTGATACAAAGTGAGACATTAATATTGATTATTGGATGTGAAATTGGATGACCACAATTATAATATTGACCAAGATTAAACTTAAAAAGAAATTTTTTTGAACTCTTTAACACATCCAAGCTATTAAACTTCACATCGGATGGTTGTAAGTAATTGTGACCATCTTATTTCAAAGGTAAATAATCTCGTACAATCCCTTAAGAGTGAACGATCTCTTTAATACTGTTTCAATCCAATTTCTTTCAAATTAAGTTCTACCTAGGGAATAAATGGACGGTATGCTCCTCCAGGAGCACGAAATCTTCTTGCTAAACAGAAATCATGAGTCACAAACTTAGTAAAAAAAAAAGGGAGAGGAAGGACAAACCAGGGTTTAGAGAGAGAATGCAAACAGTTGTTGCAAATTCTAAAGAATGATGTTTAGAGAGAGAAAAAGCCGAAGCTAGCTTTGAAGGGTGGGTCAATGGAGAGACGGATGGGACGATGTCCATCCTGCCCGTTTTTTTAAAAAAAGTATAAAAATCAAAAAACAAAGGAAATGATGACCGTACTTTTTTTTGAAGATTATTCGGCCATGGCGTCGTCTACAACGGCTCTGCGTGAATCGCGGAACAACACGCAGGCATCTCGGGGCACTCCCTGAACCGCCCACCTTCTCTGCGCTGGAAAATGGGTTGACAACCGCCGGAAAAATCGATTCTTTTAGAGATAGAGAGAGAGAAAGAAAAGGGAACATGGCTCTGTTAAAAACAAAAGGGAAGATTGGAGAGAGGTTGAAGAGAGTTTTCAAAACGGTTGTGTTTTTGGTGAGTTTGTTCGCCTCTTTGCTCGTTTTCTCAGCGCCCACCGTCGTCGCCATTGCCGATGCTTTGGTGCCGTGTGCTCTTCTCTCCGCATTTACTCGCGCCGGGTCATGGCATTCTGTTAAGGATCAATGGCAGGGATATGGCTTCAGAACTTCTCTCCTTGATGTGCCCATTCTCTCTCTAGCTCGATCCTTCCCAATCATATGTATGCCGCCTCCTCTCTCTTCTCTTTCCTATTTCCTATGTCCTTTCCTTTTTTCCTCTCTCTCTGTTATTTCTTTATTTTTTCATTTGTTTTGTTCTTATATGGGTGTTTTTTCTCATTATTTTTGGAAATGGTTTGTGTCAGAAACAAAGGTGAATGAATCGATAATTTGATCATATTAACTCATGCCTTTTTAGAAAGAGGATAAAAACTAGAGAATATCCATTTTGGTTTTACTTAATCTTGTTTCTTGCACTATTTCTGATTATTTTTTAAAAAAATAAGAAATTATCTTTCATGGTTCATTTTCTTTTTTTGGGTTTTCATGGGCAATTTGTTTTCTTTGCAGAGTCTGGTTTCTCTCGTTTCTCCAACAGACTGTGTTGGTGGCCTTTTTTTTCTCTTTTTATTGTAATGTTGGTGCGCTCTTTTTTTTTTGTTTTTTGGAAGAAATTCCAGATTTCACGTTCTTTGTTTTCATCTCAAATTCTGCATAACTTGTGGGGAAATGCTATCATTTGGAATTCTCTGTTAAAATGTATAATATTTTGCTCAAAAGCTCAAGCAATTCGATTTTTCTCTTCTTCGGTATTCTAATGGTACTTATGTCTTGTCTGACATGGTAGCATATTTTTCTACATTTTCCTCTTGCTCATAAATGAGCATTTCGTACTTTGGTTTATTCTGTTCCCTCTCGTATGCCAATTTGCAGAATCATTCTGTGCTGTGTTGCATTTGTGCACTCTAAGAAATATAGTAAATTTTGTCCTGTAAGGTACATTTTACTGAAGGGCTTCTCTTCTTTTCTCAGCATTCTCTTGAAACACTAGTTTAAAAATTTTTTGTGGTAGTTTCCAATTGTTCTACAAAAACATTATGTTGCTTCATTTATAATGTTTAATCTACCAGCTGGAAAGGAAAATTGAGCATAGGCTTCATTATTAATGTTTTTTTTCTTTTTTTCACACTCTAGCAAAAGTGTGTTGTTTTAGGAATTCACTTTTTATTATGCTAGAAAGTTACAATCTTTAGCAGTAGTGGTTTTGTTAACTTTATTCCTTGATCACTTCTTTCTTACTTGCAGGTGTTTACTCCTTATGTGATGTGCGTGGACTCTCTCAGGGCCCTTATCTTGGAACTGCAACAATATGCTCCTTGTTCTCTGTTGCCCTTCTGTCAGTGAAGGCCTGTCTCTTTATTGGAAGTGCTGAAACTGAGCTTGGAGCTATGGCCACATTGGCGGCACAAAAGCTTCACTTGAAGCAGTCATGGGGGATGCCTGTTCTGTTCCTCTCTTCCCTTGTTTTGGCTCTTGGCCACGTGGTTGTTGCCTATAGAATCAGTCGCAAAGCTCGACGGATGCTTCTCTTTCATCATGTTGATCCAGAGGCTGTAAGCCCCCCTCCCTCCGTAGTTGCTATATCTTAATAGTGATCATATTCATGGTCATGATGTTGAGATGATGGTAATAATTGTGGTGTCTGCATTTTTAATTTCTTTCTGTTTTTATGTTGTTTTTGTGGTGCTGATAAATTTGGGGTGATTTTTCTTGAGGGGCTCAAGATGGGCATGAGGATTTTTATCTGGGTTATTCTTTGGCATGTGTCCTGGCTGATGAACTTGTTGAGACTCATTGAGTCGTGTTCCTCAGAGCATTTCAAAAATTATGTTGGTCTTTTTCTTTCTGCTAATCAGTCATTCAAGAGTAGGACAGTTTCTTTTTCTACTTCCGTCATTCAACAATTCCTTAAACTAGCACTAATTTTTTTTGATGAAGTTTATTTATTGTGAATGAGTTTTGGGTTCACATTTGTTTACGAACTTGCATTTCACAGGTAAAGCAATCAACTATGGTAGAACCGAGGCTGCTATTCTGGCCACAATTCTGACTAAAATGACAAAGATCTATGGATTGAGTTTTAAACATTCGTTTTGTGATCGATTGTGATTCAGGCATTCAGCTATAGTTTCTGGCCTGCAAACATTTGTTTTGAAGGAATTGGAATGAGTGCTTTTTAAAAATTTTAGGTCGTCTGTGTAATATTATTTAGAGGGTTTCGGAGAGGAATTTGGTAAGTGGGATCGTTATTTCTCTTCCTTGTCTTAGAGATGGAAAGGGAGACAGAAAATTGAAGTTGGCCCTCGCCATTTTTTCCCATACTTATGGGTTCCTGCGTGCATGCATATTCACACACAGACACACACACATACACATTGAGTTTTTCCAGTGAAGCACCGTTCCCACTCATTTCATCAGAGACTAGGACCTTTTCCAAAGTCACCCTTGAAGGTTTATGTCATGAACTGTGTCTAAAAATTGTTCCGTGGATTCTCAAGACTAAAATGAAGACAACATAATATAATTGAATATTTTACAAGCTTTGATTTCATATTTAAAGTAATTATGTGGTTGTGTTTGTTTTTATATTGGTTGCATGCTGCAGGTTTTGACCTGCAAGCATGTATTCTCTGGGTACCAGAAGGTGCCCCGTTCACCGACTCCTGGAACTGGGAAGGGCTCAAGGAGTGACAATGTGACAAAGAGTGGAGCATCAAGAATGGGAGTAGCAACTGCCAATGAAGGAATGCTCCCCATCAGGTTGCTTGCCGATGTAGATAGCTTTTTCATGCCATGCCGAGGCCTCATCCTTCATTACAAATTCTCCCATCCTTCAGCTGCAGCTGCTAAATCAGCATCACCTTTCGTTACTCGATCCTTGTCCTCCTCTGAGAATGGTCGCTTCTTTTGTACCACACCTGGAAGGCTTAAAACAGAGAGACCAGTTTTTGTAACTCCCAATTCCCACCATCTTAAAAGGAGCTTAAGTAATTATTTTAACAGTTCCTCCCTTTATGCACCATTGTTGTCTGATTCTGATGCTTGTGCTGACCATATTCCGGCTCTAAAATTGGATGGTGATGGTAGTGATCATGGTGCATTTATGAAAAGCTATTGCGATGGGCTTGGAGCGAATGGCTCTTATGGTGTAGTGTTGGTGCATGGATTTGGAGGAGGGGTGTTTTCATGGCGGCATGTGATGGATCCCTTAGCTAAGCAGGTGGGGTGTTCTGTGGCTGCATTTGATAGGCCAGGATGGGGTTTGACTTCTCGTCCACATAAGGCTGAGTGGGAGGTGAAACAGCAGCCTAATCCTTACAAGCTTGACTCTCAGGTGCATAGTCAGTGTGTTGCTCATGCAATCTCTCTCTCTCTCTATGTCTCTCTTTTTCTCTCTCTCTCTAATCCTTTTGATTTGAGTTCAACTAACCAACTTATCCAAACAATATTTCCAATATATTCAGACATGTTGAACTTATGTTTGAACTGGTGATTGTTTCATATTGGAGGCTAAGGGACAAGTATTTTGCAAAGTTACTGTTTTCTTTATCTATCATGCATAATTTGGTCATGGAGTGGGTTGGTTTGCTCTGTTCATTAACTGCCTAACTTGTTTCCCAAGCTTTTGATGCCCCTTTCTATATTTTACTTATCTTCTTTAAAATGTCTTTGTAGTGAGTCTCCTGAGATTTCTATAAGGTTGTTGTTTTCTATAAAATTCACCGGTTTTTATCTTATTACCAAAACCTTCATTGTAAACCTTGCTTTTTACTGCTCAAATTGGACTATTATGAAATGAGCTTGAGGTTGCATAGTGTTCCCACTTGCTTTCTAGATTACCAGCTTATTGAATGGCTGCAAAAATATTGGCTTTCCAAGTTTGTTACTTTATGTTTCTGTTTATTTATTCAAGTGAGCTTTGATTTATGTGGGTGTTATCATGGAGAATCATGGTTCTTTACTTTATTATACCTAGGTTGATTTGCTTCTCTCCTTCTGCTTGGAGATGGGCTTCTCTTCGGTGGTTATTGTTGGTCATGATGATGGTGGGCTGCTTGCCCTAAAGGCTGCTGAGAGAGCCCGTTCATTTCCCGATTCAGTGCAGGTAATAGTTAAGGAAGAAACTCCATCTAGTACTCCCTTTTCGATCGAACAGATTTTTATAAAATGAGATAATTGTCTTTTTTTTATTGTTAGTTAAATCACCAGATCCCATTGTTTGTGATCATGTACGTTGTAATTGTTGAGTAGCTTAATTAGAAAAATTAGTCTAGCATTGAATATTTAGTTTCTGATCATATATCATTATTGAAGAGATACACCACCTAAATGTCGTTGCTGCAAATAAATTCATGTTGATTTTGCAGGATTTGAAATTGGATTTGACTTTACGGTTTTCCCTCTCCGGTTTCCTGGATTGATTATATTACTTGTCATAATCTCAGAGTAATAGAGATATTAGTGCATTTGGAAACATTTCAAAACAGTATTATGGGTGTAACAACCTTTTAAGATTATCAAGGCTTGGGATTTGGGATCCCCTAAACCAATTCACCAAATCACAATATCACGTAAATAGCCGCTGAAAAGTGGCTGGTTACATTATTCTTGAAAAGAGTTCTGGGCCCCCTTTGTTTGATTGGATGGACACAATAATGCCATGGTACTTTTGGCCTTCATTTTTCATGTTTTTCTTTTTGACATGGTATTTTTCCTTATGCACAAATGGAGCCTTAGGTCATAGCAACATTGTTTTTTTTTTCTAACAAATTATCTGTTATGTTATAGGAGAGTGGTTTTCCTTCCCTAGGGTTATGCTTTTCTCATCTTGGGTATTTTCCAGTGCTCAATTAATTCTTTTTGGGGATGACTTATTGGTTTTGGATTGGGTATATGGCTATATGACTAATATTAAGGCAATAGTTTCCGGGATCTTTCAACATAGTGGCAATTCCGTTATGGGATCTCACTTTGGCAGTCCGGGAAAGAGATCTCAATTTTTAAACTTTGGGATCTCAATCTCCACTGCTAGATATCTTGATTCTCATTGTTAGGGATCTTGTTCCCAACTTAAAAACCAAGATAACAACCAAACTAATGATTTTCTCAATTTATAGCGAGCTAAAAACACAACTATATTTTAATATCGTTGCATTGCTTGCTGGTTATAAATAAATAGATCACTGGTTTAAAGAGTATGTAGTCTTAGACTATACATACTCTTTAAGGTTGGGACTTGGTAGTAAGATCCCCGAAAGATTTGGATCAAGATCACAAAAAGTCAGGATCCAGATCCCCATGAGGTTGGGATCTCGATCCGTAACATTTGGGGATCTTTGTCCTTTACATATGTATTGTACGGACGTTTCTCCTAATCACAGGAATCTTCTAGCATTTAACGATCCCCTATTCCCATTTCCAAACTAGCTTTCAGTCATGCTCCCAGTCACAACAACTATGGTTAAGGTTGTAAGTAGGTCGAGTCGGGGTTGGATAGGCTCTAACCTAGAACCGAACTGCTTGACCCATGGTCTAAGTTGGACCCAAACTTGGCTTGGATCATACTCAGGCCCGACTCAGATCCAATATGGGTTCAGTCGCCACCTAACCCGACTAATATTCTATAATATCTAATGATATTTATTACCAGTGTATTAGGACTTCATTGATTTACTCGGCCTTGCCCTGTGGGCAGGGCCGCGCACCCCCAAGTAGTTTGTACAACTTAGGGCATTTAAAAAAAAAAAAATGAAAAATTTTTTAACTAAGAAATATGTTATGCAAATTTTTCTTACATGATTTAAATGTATTTAGCAAAGCCATAATCACATTTTCATATTTTTCGTTCTTTTTTTGGAAACTGTTGACCTTGTATTTAGTATAGAGATTTATACAAGTTACAAAAAATGACTACCCACAAATTGGGAGCTCAGTAAGAAAACCACCTAGACATTGGCAGTGTAAAAAATTGCTATACAAGCATGTGTATACCAAAACTGGGGGTCCATAGAAACCACGAAAAACAGGTGCTCTAGTGAGTTGCCTTAGAAGCACCTTCCTGAGCCCAAGCATCGGCTAAGTGATCATTCTCATTCCAAGTATGCATCCATGAGACCTGAATATGCCTGCAAACATAAAAAATCTCATATAAAAAGGATGTGTGTCTACAAGGGGGCCCCTGAGGCCCAAGATATGACAATTTTGGAGTCACCTTCCACCATCAAAACTGTGCTCCAAAGGATTGAAGTTCTTTGGGCCTTCCCAAAGTGCGAGGGCTTCCTTCGTAGTGGAATCCGCTTGGCCTATGGGGAGTGTAAATGAGAGGAGGGGGAGGTCGAGGGAGAACCCGTCAAATTTGAATTTGGTTTGCCCGGGGTCCAATGTTGTCCAAAGAGAGGCACAGAGAATTCGATTGGGCCTATAGTGGAGGATTTCTTACGCGCTTAGGTGGAAGTCGGACCCACAAAGATGCTTGAAGTGGCTGTGGTTAGTGGCCCAGAAGATTACCGTGGACCTAATGCTCTCCTTCAAGGCCCAAGGATGGTTTTTTTTTTTTTAATATCTCAAATTGTAAATTGGGTTCTAAATCCATGTTTTCTGTACTGTTTTTTTTTTTTAATCCTTGCTTTTTTAAAATTTCTTTTGTATTTTTTTAAAATATCCCAAACTGTAAATTGAGTTTTTAAATTCATGTTTTCTCTACTTTTTAAACTTCGTTTTAACTATTTAAAGGTGTTTTTGGTTTGAATTTACCTTTAATGCATTTTCAAATTTTTCTCAAATTTTTTTTAAAATTTTTTAGGGGCTTGGACTTGACCGAGTCCTGAGGACTTGGCTGAGTAACTCGCCTTCACCAGGGGTCGAGTGCCCTGGCCGAGGTGAGTCCTGGCACCCTGTGTGTTACAATAACTTAACTGGCAAGTGTTTGTATTAGAAGCCCAACCATTCATTATCTTAAAGACTGTGTATATTAAGCCTTGAGTATAAACTCTATGGTTTGTTTTCCAGATATAAGTACGAGTAGAACAGTCTCTGTCATAATGCCTTACTCTATAATCCAGTTTAAGTGATTTTATAATTTGTCACTAATTTTACATTTCATTTCTTTAACAATTTCCACGCTTCGCTGCCAATTCTGCATCCTTTATTTTTAAAGTATTTCTTCAAAAGATACCCTCGTCTTTTTCTTTTCCTTTGACTTTTTTTTCATTGTTTCTGGTATCATGTTTTACTGTGCTATGTTGTTTCAGTGCTACTTGTATCCCTCTAGTAGCACACATCTAAAGCATGTTCACTTTCCTGTGATATTGCTGAATCATGTTTGCGACAGGTTACGCTTCCTCAACTATGTTGAACTGTGCTTCCTGTTCCACTTTGAACTGTGCATCCTCTTTTGCACTTCCACCTTGTATATTTTTTGGTTCATTTGGATATTGTGCTACATTCTTTGTATTGCACAGCAGTTCTCCTGTCTTGCTGTTGGTACCAGTTGCATAGGCTTTTATCTTTGCTACCCTTACCATTGTGTATCTGTTGTATACTGTTTGTGTGCTTTTGGAATTTGGTGGTGAGTTCGGGGTTGGTTTGGAATATTTAAGTTTTGGAGCCCTCATGTTGTACAACCTGCTACCATGACAATGCATCTGAATTGACGAATGAGGGGCTTGGATCTGCTGCCAAGGAGAAGCTTGAGGCCTTGGGACCTGGGTCCTCCTTCGCCGGAATTTGTTCTCCAACCTGCCAGAGTATTTTTCTGGCGATTCATTTTCGTGAAATTCTAGCAATTTTTCTGGAGCTTTTGCTTGGTTTCAACTGTCTTTTCCTTTGCTCTGGATTTGTTATCCGCCAGTTTTTGCTCATGGTTTCTGCCAGAAGAGAACTATATCTCTCTCTTCACAAGCCTATCTTTCCCTCTCTCGTCACAAGCCTTTTCTTTCCCCCACTGAAAACATTGCCAGTTATTTGACATTCTATGTTTTCTAAGAATTTCGGTTTCCCACCTGGTTTCTTCTTCGAGTTTCTTCTTCAGGCGTATCTCATTTTCTATCAGCAGCTCCTATTTCTGTTGAATGGTCGGGTGAACCGTCTTTTCTGTCTATTTCTTCTTCTCTGAGTTTTAGGTCTTCAGCTATTTCTTCATTGCTGAATCTGGATCTAGAGTGCGAGGTGGATATTTTGGGTATATCAGTTGAGTATTTAAGGTTCGCTTCATCACTCTCAATTCTTTTCTATTAACTTGCATCCTTGCCGCTGTGCATACAACGGGTGCACATCCGAGGGATTCTCTCAGCTCATTTTCTATCCTTTGCAAGAAAATGCACCATTGAGTGTGTTAATCCGAACTTCTGATGGCAACTTTGATCCTCATTCGGCTTCAACCAATAACGAGCGGAATTCAATCTCTTAAGCTCTCGGGTGTTGCTATCCATTGAACCTGGTGTACCAAGGGGCAGCAGTGTACCCCTGAAGATCTGGGGTCCAGAGATAGTTTGTGAGGTCTGGCAGTCTTGCCCCAATGGGGATGGAGCTAATTGTTATGGATGGATGTGGTTTGATGTGCTTGAAAACACATTAAGCCTCAATATATTACTCCCACACCATCTATGGTCCTACACTAAGGACTTCCTTCATGTCCTCATTGCAATGAAATTTTATCTGAAAATGTCCCTCTGCTTTGTGTTTGATGTCAAACTCGCGTTGAACATTCCATATGGATCGTGTTTCAACAATAAGAAGGTCCATTTCAGCCTCCTTCAAAGGAGTTGATTAGGGTTGCGTCCCATTGTTGAAATCCGTTTGAACTTATTTCACGGAAGAGTATAGTTGCTGGCTTGAGTAATGTTTTGTTGATGGAAATCATCATCATGATTATTATCTGAGCCTTATCCAATCTATTTGGGGTCTGATACATGAATCTTGTTTTGTAAATTGGATTAGGAGTCATGAAATAGATGTGGCAAAAGTTTTACACTATTTGGCAATCTAACACAACCCTCGTCCTTTCTCCAGGCTTGGGACTGGCATGATAGGCTTGGGGCTGGCCATGGTAGAGTTGTTTTGTTGATGGAAATCTCAACCAGTATTTGTGAGAACTTGGAATTATGCCATGGATTTTTAGATGGTATTGCTGTTGGGAGGGCTATATGTTGTTGATGGAAATCTCAAAGTTTTGGTTTTCAACCACAATTTTAGAACTTTTTGCCATTATGCATGGATTTTTAGCTGGTATATTGGAGGCTAGTAGGTGGCAAGAGGTAGTGGTGGTTGCAGGAGAGGACGTAGTGGCTGATGGGTAAAGGCTGTGGCCTTTTGCATTCCTTTTTCTCTTATTTTTTTTTCTTTTTCTTTGGTGGAAAAAGGAGGGGGGTGGGGGGTGGAAGGGGCGAGGGTTCTTTCTCCGATAATTGCATCTCTATGCTCACTCCTCAGAGAGGGATTTTGTATATCTATGATGGGGGGGCAGGTCACCTTGGCCTCGGACCCAACCTAGTAACAAAGCAGCTTAAGGGTCTAAGACCATAGTTGTTGGAGATGGGAGTAGGATCGGTTCGGGATTTGTCGAACCGCCCTACAGTGGAAGCTCCCTGGTGTTAGGATTGGCGCCCGTACAATGAACAACACAAGGAGCGAGATCCTTAGGTTTATGAGAGCGAGATCCGACATCAATGGATTCGATGTTTTGACTAGCAGGGATCTAAGCTCCATTACACAAAAAAATAAGGTTGTAAGTAGAGCTAGTACGAGTTCCTTTGGTTAAGAAATTTACTTTTAAGTATGTCACATAACATGGTTCCTCCTGTTCTAATATCGAGATTCTTATAGTATAGGAATGAAGGTACTCAACTGATTGGCCATGAGGTCCACAAGTACCATTTACCAGGGATCCCTTATCGGTGTCCCCCCCCTTAACAATGGATTTATTTATTTTTACGTAAATAACAACAGATTAATTTTGTAGCTCTATAAGTCCGTCTTTCTTATGACCACTACATCTTTAGACCATGACACAAGTTTTGCATGCACCCTTCTCTCTGAATCCTCGGCAACCAGAATCCTACCACTCAAGAGTCATCTTCCTTGAATAGTATCCTTTGCTTCCATTGTTTCTCAAAGGTTGGCTCTCCGAAGGGCCAAGAGGATAAGATGAACTACTCTCTCTCTCTGACTAAGGTAAAAGAGCTTTTTTTTGAAGCTTGGAATGAAAACATATATTCTCATCTCACAACTGTAATTAGATTTAAGACTCTAAAACAATAGGACATCATAAATATAAGATTTTAAATGTAATATATATTCTCACAATTAAGAGCTTACACAATAGGACTTAATAAAACCAGTGGTTTAAAAAACGGATTGGTGCCACGGATCAGGCACTCCAAAAACCCATCCGGATTGGTGAATCGGCGATTCGGATCGGGAATCGATCGGATTCAGCCTTAAAAAAATTAAAAAAAAATTATTAAAATTCATTATAAATGTTGGTTTTTAAGAATCCAATAAGAAATGGGGGTACTCCATTAAGAACTTTCATTTTTTTGCATGAATATGTGAATATTGAGATGTTCTTTTCCCTGTATCAACTACTGTTAATCATTAAATTTACATCACACAAAAGGAGAAGCATTGAATTATCATAGATGAAGTATATCATCATACACGAACTACAATAAAGCATACAATTCGTAAAATACGACCTAATACCAAAATGAAAGACAACGTTGTTGTTCATTTTGGTCATGCTGGTGTTATCGATTGAATTCACGTGACAAATTCATTGACTCGATCTAAGAATGAGTCATCCAAATTAGTGGGCGCCTAATTATACTAAAATCCTCAAATGTTAATGTTTTTTTGTGCTCCTAATCCAAAATCCCCGAAGCTTGGCTATCTTTCATGCTCTCCTACACTGTCATGCTCGCCCCTACCCTCTTGCTGTTGGGACTTGGTTTGTGAATAATTTGGTTGGGATGAGGTGGCCTCAGAATCATCTCTCTCATTTTCTCTTATACGCCCTTCTCCCTCTCCCTCATTTGGTGCAACACTACTGACATCTTCGATGAAGTGTGGATTTGTTGCCGGGTTGCTTCCTCTTTCATGCAGCTCATCACCTTCTTCATGATCTTCTAGCCTCAAGGAACGCTCTCTTGTGCAACACTGACTCGTCTTCTTCTGCTATTCATTGTTCTGTTGTGTCCGTGACAAATATTGTGTCTAAGTCTATCGGCCTGTAGTCTTCAAGCTTACTTCTTATTTGTTGCTCTCGGAGGTTTAAATTGTAGTCAACGTAAACTAGCTTATGAAGCCTCTCCGAAGCGAGTCGATTCCTCTTAGCAGTGTGTAACCATTGGAACATAGTCCAGTTTCACTCACACCCAGTAGCAGAATATGTTTGGGAGAGCACCTTGATTGCTATCCTCCTTAGGTGAGGTGCATCACTAGCAAAACGCATTGTAAGGGCAAGAACAATTCATAAGATTAAATATATGAAAGAACAAAATGTTAGTTAGGGGTTAACTTGAATCCATCTTAGTTCGAGAATTTCTGACAAATCTAGTTCCGAAAGATTCTGTAGCATCCCTATAAATAGAAAGCTAAAACAAAATATTTTATTTTAGTGCATTAGTTATTCCTCAAAAATATAACAACTCAATGAAGCTCTTACCAAAATATTAAATCTCACCTCCTGTATTGCTGCCACCTAGTTTCGATGGCTTCTCTCCAACCTTTCAATAATGTATCTGATCACTTCCATAATCTTGTGGGGATGTTTAAGTGTCAAATAGAAAAATTTTGGGTTGAAGTAATAACCTAAAAAATACATAGATAGAGAAAGGTCATTTATATGCACATTAAAAATATATTTTGGAAATAAACATTCTAAAGATATAAATATATATGTACCTGCATAATGAATTGGGCGGCCCAATTTGGTGTCCCACCTTCTTTCTATAGTCTCGATCACTTTACAAGCAAAACTACACTTCTACCCAATAACTGATTTGGCCCTCTCGATACTTTCGTAAAGGATGCCCATGGTAGCATTCTTGTCAGCATCCATTCTTAACATCGTGACCAAAGGGGCAGTGGCCTCTACGACACTGGAACATCGAGACCAGAACCTCCTATTTGTGACTATGTCCTCCATTTTTTAGCCTATTTCTGGACTTCGAGAGGCAGTCGTTTGACCATTCTTTGCTAGTAAACAATCTCTTCAATGCAGTTTGGGATTCTCGAATGGAGTCCACAGCCAAGTAATCTATCGTAAAACAGGTTATGGCAGGCTTAATTATCTCTTTTTTCTCAGATTGTTTTCTGTACAAAAATAAGATTTTAGAGTGGTTATATATAAATCTTGACACGAACCTCGTTGCCTTTAGAGTCTTCTTTACAATTTTGATCTCACAAATCTCTTCTAACAATAAGATCGATGCTGTGTGCAACACACGGGGTCCATACTAGATGCTTCCTCTTATCCATCATCTTGCTGCTTGTAGAAAGACAAGAACTTGCATTGTCCGTAATAAATTGGACCACATGCTTATCTCTCACTTCCTTCTTTATCTGGTCATATAGTCGTACCAAGAAGTTTGCATCATTCTTTTTTTCTAAGATATCTTTGCTAGGCAAGAAAACTGTACTTTTTGGGCAATAGGCCAAGAAGTTAAGATATTCCTTCTTGCTAACTTTTATTCAACCAACCATCACTCATGAGAGTAATGTCTGTTATTGGGCAACCCTGTTTATATTCTTCAATCCACTTTTTAACTTTCTCCACCACTTCATCCAAGATCGGCCCACGAAGCTCATATGCAGTCAGGGGCTGTACCTCGGGCTCAGCTCTTTGGATTGCGTTGATTATAGGTGGAAAATATGGGCAATTGGTTGCATCAAAGGGAAACCCTTTATCGTAGAACTATTTACCAATATATCTGTCCAACATGTTCCTTATACCTTTCACCATGCCTTTGAGGGTCATCTGTTGTGACTTGGGCTTTGAGTGAAATGGGTCTATGCGATTATGACCTGCAACATAGATAATCAATGCAATCCAGCGACCTGCAATATTGCAGGTCATAGTCGGATAGATCGTATTACAGGTCATGGTCGTATAGACCTATTTCTTTCAAAGCCCAAGTCACAACAGATGACCCTCAAAAGCTTGATGAAATGTACAAGGAACATGTTGAGCAGATATATTAGTAAATGATTCTACGATAAATGGCTCCCCTTTAATGCAACCAATAGCCCATATTTCTTGCCTATGACTAACGTAATCCAGAGAGTCGGTCCCGGGGTAAAGCCCACGACTGCATATGAGCTCAGTGGGCTGATCTGGGATAAAGAGGTGGAGGAAGTTAGGAAGTGGATTGCAAAATATAAACAGGTTTGGTCAAGAACATGCATTACTCTCATGAGTGATGGTTGGTTGAATAAAGTTAAGAAGGAATATATTAACTTCTTGACCTTCTTGTCTAGCAAAGACGTCTTAGGGAAAAAGAAGGATGCAAACTTCTTGGTTCGACTATATG
Organism: Amborella trichopoda; assembly: GCF_054954075.1. Taxonomy (NCBI): domain Eukaryota; kingdom Viridiplantae; phylum Streptophyta; class Magnoliopsida; order Amborellales; family Amborellaceae; genus Amborella; species Amborella trichopoda. Next base: position 20,454,381 of record NC_142340.1, read on the forward strand.
ACCAGATAGTAGAGGAGGTGGGAGATAAGCATGTGGTCCAGTTTATTATGGACAACACGAGTGCTTGTGTTTTTTAGGCAACAAGTTGATGGATAAGAGGAGGCATCTAGTATGGACCCCGTGTGCTGCACACAACATCGATCTTATGTTAGAGGAGATCAACGAGATCAAAATTATGAAGGAGACTAGTGGAGGAGGTGGGAGATAAACATGTGGTCCAGTTTATTACGGACAACACGAGTGCTTGTGTTTTTCATGCAACAAGTTGATGGATAAGAGGAGGCATCTAGTATGGACCCCGTGTGCTGCACACAACATCAATCTTATGTTAGAGGAGATCAACGAGATCAAAATTATGAAGGAGACTCTAGATGCAGTGAGGGTCGTGTCAAGATTTATATATAACCACTCTAAAATCATATTTTTGTTCGGAGAATAATATGAGAAAAAAGAGATAATCAGGCCTGTCATAACCCGCTTTGCGATATATTACTAGGTTGTGGACTCCATTTGGGAATCCCAAGCTGCATTGAAGAGCTTGTTTACTAACGAAGAGTAGTCAAACGATCGCCTCTTGAAGTCCAGAAATGGGCTAAAAGTGAAGGGCATAGTTACAGATAGGAGGTTCTGGTCTCTGTGTTCTAGTTTCAGGTCACTGCCCCTTTGGTCATGGTGTTAAGAATGGTGGATGCTGATAAGAAAGCTACCATGGGCATCCTTTACAAAGGTATTGAGAGGGTGAAATCATCTATTGGGGAGAAGTGTAGTTTTGCTAGTAAAGTGATTGAGATTATAGAAAGAAGGTAGGACATCAAATTGGGCCGCCCAATTCATTATGCAGGTACATATATATTTATATCCTTAAAATGTTTAATTCCAAAATATATTTTTAATGTGCATTTCAATGACCTTTCTGTATCTATGTATTTTCAAGGTTACTACTTCAACCCAAAATTTTTCTGTTTGACACTTGAACATCCCCACAAGATTATGAAAGGGGTCAGATATATTATTACTAGGCTGGAGAGAAGCCATTGAACCAGGTAGCGGCAATACAGGAGTTAATATTTGGGTAAGAACTTTATTGAGTTGTTATATTTGTGAGGAATAACTAATGTACTAAAACAAAATATTTTTTTTTAGTTTTTTATGTATAAGGTCGGAACTAGGCTTGCCAGGAAGTCTCGAACTAAGATGGATCCAGGTTAACCCCTAACTAATATTTTGCTCTTTAATCTTATGAATTGTTCTTGCCCTTACAATGCTTTTTGCATTTTAATCCAGCTGAATGGTGGGAGATATATGATAGTGATGCACCTCACCTAAGGAGGATAGCAATCAAGGTGCTCTACTAAATATGTTTTGCTACTGGGTGTGAGCGAAAATGGAGTATGTTCCAATGGTTGCACACTGCTAGGTGGAATCGACTCGCTTCAGAGGCTTCATAAGCTAGTCTATGTTTATTACAACTTAAACCTTCGAGAGCGACAAATAAGAAAGAAGACTACAGGACGATAGACTTGGACACAATTTGTCACAGATACAGCAGAACAATGGGTCGTACAGAAAGACGAGCCAGTGTTGCACAAGAGAGCTTTTCTTGACGTTATCGGTGAGGAAGATCATGAAGAAGGTGATGAGCAGCATGAAAGAGGAAGCAGCCCGTCAACATATATCCACAATTCGTCGTAGATGTCGGTAGTGTTGCACCTAATGAGGGAGAGTGGAAAGGGAGTATGAGAGAAAATGAGAGAGATGATGATTCTAAGGTCACCCTATCCCAACCACATTATTCACATATTGAGTCCCAACAGCAAGAGGTTAGGGGCGAGCACGATAATGTAGGTGAGTATCAAACTTCAGGGATTTGGATTAAGAGCGAAATAAAACACTAACACTCAGAGATTTGGGTAGTCAAGTGCCCAGTAAATTGGATGATTTGTTCCTTTATCAAGTCCATGAATTGTCACTTGAATTCAATCAATGGCACTAGTGTGACCGAGATGACGAGTGACGTCGTCTTTCATTTTGGTATTAGGTTGTATTTTACTAATTGTATGCTTTATTGTAGTTCATGTATGATGATATACTTCATCCATGATAATTCTATGTTTCTCCTTTTGCGTGATGTAAATTTAATGGTTAACAATAGTTCATACAGGGAAAGAACATATCAATATTCGCATATTGATGCAGAAAAATGAAAGTTCTTAATAGAGCACCCCCATTTCTTATTGGATCCCTAAAAAACATTAAATTTAAAATGAATTTTAATAATTTTTTTTGATTTATTTAAGGTTGAATCCAACCGAATTGGCTGATTCCTATCCGAATCGCTGATTCACTGATCTGAATGGGCTTTTGGGGTGCCCAATCTGGGGCACCGATCCGTTTTTTAAACCATTGCTCGAGACTATGCCTAGTTAAAATTAAGAATCTAAATTAATAGATCTTCATGCTATGCGAAAAAGGGACTAGATTTTAACATCATGTAACTTATGATTCCTAATTAATGGGAACTTCGGACAATGGCAACTTTTAACCTGGTATCATCCGTTTCTGAAAGTAAAACCCATAAACATAGAACCCGAGATTTTAACGTACCAAAACGTTAGACCATGATTGATGGGAACGGGGATCTATTCCAAAATGGAACTGGATTCCACTAATGGATGGAACGTGGTCCCCTTTTTTTGAAGCGAGATCATAAAATCAAAAAAGGGGGTCCCTACAAGATCCCTTGCAGGAACCGTTGGATCGAGGTTCCGGAGTGGGATCATCTCCCTACCCACAAGGTTCCCTTAACTATGTCCTAGACCCAAACCTGACCAGGTGGTTCCAGGTTATAGACCTGAACCCAAACCTTGCTTGGGTTGCTTAGTAAACCTCACCTGTCTGACACACACCGTCTTGACCTCATCTGTTGTTAGTTTATTGCCCTTTATAATCATAGCTAATGCTTTGCAGTGTTGCAAAAATTGCCACGACAACTCATTCTCTGATCGGCTTGGAATTGGGATCTCTCCAGTTCTGGATGGCCATGGATTGGATATTGGCCCCGGTTTGATGAGAATAGCCCAGTTCAGTTTACGTACTAGGCGATTCCTAATTGTGAGCAATCCTTGAGGAATAACTCAAGTCCAATAGAGAGTGCCCTTTTTGGTGGTTGAGATGGATGGACAAGATTCAATCTCTATTTTCTTTCACATGATCAATGAAATTTGTGCAAAATGTTTTGCACTACAATGTTTATATTCAAATTTCCCTAAAATTTATCCCTATAAATATGGGCGGAGAATCTCTCTCTGTAAACTATGGTATATTATTTTGTAGAAATTCTTGAAACTTTTCACTGAAATGGGTGAAATTTTTTGCACAAAATTAGGAAAAATTTTTCCCTTTAAACTATGTTATTTTGCAGAAAATTTTGAATTTCCGCAACAAAATGGATGTAATTTGCATGAATTTTGCGGAAATTTTCACTTATGTGATCCCTTTAAGACATTCTCTCTCTAAACTGCACAAATATCAAGCGAATGATTTTTAAAGGAATAAGGGAAAAACTCAATTTTCCTAGCATTTGTTGAGTCAAACCATTTTGAATCATTTTCTGCCTTCAATCTAGGATTTAGGAGTTCTATTGATACTTTTTAGGGCTAAAGCTGAATTTGAAACTAGCTTTAGGAATTTCAGCGAGTTATGATGTTCTACATTTTAGGGCTGACTTACTTGGATTCAGTAAGTGCCTGAATCTGATTCCTGTTTTTGAAACATTGCTGCTTTGTGCAAGCTCAGCTTTGCCTTTTCCTTCTTTTATTTTTTAATTTTTTTTTTCTTTGGTGTTTTTTTCTTTGAGGTGGGGGAAGCAAGTGGAGAGGGTGGCTTTGTATTCTTTGTGTGCCATGGCTTCTCCTTTTTGGGGCCTGAATTCTGGGTTTCTGTCCTCATTTCTTTCCTCAAAGAGTGTGTTTATGGAAAGCTCCGAGCATTCACGTGGTGGCAAAGGCTCAAAAACATTCTTCTTGTTTCCCAAATGTGTTTACCAACTGTGCTCTAATAAATGCAGCATAAGCTGACAAATAACATCCAAAGTCGAAACTCACCTTAGTTACTTATTATTTGATATTCCTCTTACGGTGCCCAATCCTCAGGAGCTCTTGGTTTGCATTTTTGGATGTCATTCAGGATATATTGAGTTCCAAACATATCCCATGACAGAAACTCAAATTTCTATTACTTTTATAAAATTTGAATGTATTTATAGAAACATTTTCAGGAATGGGTGAGGCTGCTGATATATTTCAGCTTTTTGATAAAGGTTATGTTAGGGGTTCTCACACTATGGAGTAATTTATCATTGTACTCAACAAATTTGAACACTTTTATACCCTTATTTTGTACGTAAGGTATTTTTTTAATAAGGGTATTTTTTATCATTAGGAAGGATGTGACGTCATTTGCATGGGGTGTGACATCACCCACATGGGGCACACTGGTGGCATTTAATGTCCATGTTGGTGATGTCATACCCCATATAAATGACGTTACACCTCTCCTAATGACCAAAAATGTCCGAACTACAAAAAAGCTCCATGTACAAAACAAGGGCATATATGTGTTCAAATTTTGTTGAATAAATGATAAATTACTCTATAATGGGAGCACCCTAACATAACCCTTTAATAAAATCTGCTTATGGTGATGATTTTGGTTTTGGTCATGTGGTATTTGCTATCCTGTTTCCTTGTACTATAAAAACCTTTACTATTTTATTTGTTCTTCTCATGCTGGGTGCTATCTTTTCAGGTTGAGATCAGGGGAGTGATTCTTCTAAGTGTGAGCCTTTCGAGAGAAGTGGTTTCTGCCTTTGCTCGGATACTCCTCCATACGTCCTTGGGGAAGAAGCATGCTGTTGGACGTCTACTTCGTATGGAGATAACCCAAGTCATTAATCGTCGTTCATGGTACAATGCTGCGAAGTTGACCGCAGAAGTTCTTAATCTCTACAAGGTACTGTTTTTCTTTATTTGTGAATAAATTTCCTTTTTTCTCCGAGACACTTTTATTCACATTCCATTGTGAGCTTTCTTTTTTCTTTCTTGAATGACCCCCTTTACTAACTCTTCTTGTGTCATATTTTCAAATTTTGGTCTCTTGGTCACTTTTTTATTAGAAGGAATGCGGAAATATAATGGGGTGAAATAAGAATTAGGGTGCTGGAGGAAGTTGAACTTTCTTGTTTCTTTATTGCATGGCCCCTTTTACCAACTCTTCTTGTGTCATCTTTTCAAAATTTGGTCTCTTGGTCACCTTTTATTACAAATAATGCGGAAATATAATTGGGGGGAAATAAGTTAGGGGGCTGGAGGAGGAAAGAAATGTGATAGATATCACATGCATCACACAAGCTTATTTGAGGGGCTGGAGGAGGATAGAAATACGATAGATATCACATGCATTTTCTGATGCACTGTTGGATTTTTCCTTACTAGAATGCAATTCTTTGCATTTTAAACGTCAATTGTTGCAACAAGTCCAATAGATTCGGAATGATACCTTTTGAATTTTTACGTGTAATTTGTATAGATAGTACTTTTTTGTGTGTTGCGATGAGAGATTTAAGATAATTTAGAACAGAGTGCTTTTTCAAAATTTTGATGGTAATGAATGTGTAACAATCATAGTGAATCTCACTTCTTTTTTTTGTGTGTGTGAGAGAGAGAGAGAGAGAGAGGGAGGAGGGCGGGGGGGACCTCTGTATACTTTCATGTTCTCACAGGCTTTGAATGTTAAATATTCTCTCAAAATTATTCTAGTTTCAATAAGAGAGTTGAGATTAAAAATGTTTTTGTTGATTACTGATAATAGTAATCAATGTTGAATGCAACAGGCACCACTTTGCATAGAGGGGTGGGACCAAGCTGTGGGTGAGATCGGGAGGTTGTCTTCTGCAAACACCCTCTCCCCAGCACAGGCTGACCTTCTCTTGAAGGCTGTTGACGACATCCCCGTTTTGGTCGTCATGGGTGCCGAGGATGCTCACGTTCCTCTCAAATCAGCACAAGTTTTGGCATCAAAGCTTGCAAATTCTGTAAGCCCCTTCTACCTTTTAAACACTTCCATTGTTTTCATTCTTTTCAATGAAATTTGTTTTGTTTTATTGCTCTCCATCAACTCGGTCTTTAAAAATTAATTATATCTTTTTTTTATTTCGTTTGTTGAGTGTTTCTCCTTGCTTGATACAGACACTAGTTGCAATATCTGGATGTGGGCATCTTCCACACGAGGAGTGTCCAAAGGCATTATTGGGAGCCCTCACCCCTTTCGTATCAACAACTCTATTCTCTTCTCATCATCATCACAACAATCACAATCTCACATGATTTGTTTGTATTATTATTCTTTCTTGTTTTACATCTTTTTTCCTTTGATTGGAATTTTTTGAAGGTTTGTTCTTCCTGTTTTTGTTTTTTTTGTTTTTCTCCGGAATTTATTCACGTAATAGTGGGAGGGGCCTAGGTTTGTATTTTGGTGTGGAATTGGAGGTTACCCAGGTATCCCTTTGCCCCTCTCCCTAGGTAGGATCCCATTGTGCTTTCGATTAAAGGAAATGGAAGGCATAATTCCATTTGTATATTTTTGTTCCCATCGGCGTCAGGTTTTGTCCATCTTAACAGCATTCTCTCTCTCTCTCTCTCTCTCTCTGTGAAAAAGTTGGATTCCAAAGTAGCTGGACTCCATAGTACCAAACAGGTGCTTGAACCATCATTTTGTCAGTGATGTCCTCACAAAAGACATTACATGAGTGTATGACAACTTGAAGAATTGGAAATTTCTCTTGCCTGATATAATACTTGTTGGAAAACTGTCTGGCTAGATACAAATTTGATTACTTAGCATCATGAGAGAGAGAGAGAGAGATTGTTTAGCTTTGGAGATTTGGGGAATGAAGTCCTTTTTAGCATGATTTGTTGGGGCATGAAGCATGAACTACTGAGTTTGGACAAGGGACTTGTTCCCTTTTGTTTTCGGATTTTGCGTTAGTTATTGTATAACCTAAGGAATACATGCACTGTGCTCCATCGTATTCCTAGGACGCCCACCATTCAAGCATACAATAAGTGGTGCCTTTGTGGATGAACTTTATTCTTAAAGTACCATAGAAGGATTCAGCTGGTCTAGGTTTAACTTGGATGATGGCCGACCCGGCTTGGGTTCAAGTCATTTTGACTAGAACCTAACCCGACCCATTGGATAGGGTCGTATCTGGGTCTACAAATAAAAAATAAAATGTCCATCTATATAATTGAAATATATGTAGTTAACAAATTTTTCTACCCTTGACGCCTCGTAAAATACTATTTGTTACATTAAGTAAAAGGTGTAAACTGTTAATTCACCCCAAATATTTGATCAATGTAAAGTTTTTGAACAATGATACTTACATCTTACTCGAGCTTTTCTCCATTTGATGGTGGAAACCACTGAAGATTCATCACTTTTAGCCGCTGTATGAGTGGTTCACGCTCGAGTTGATCAGTCTCGTTCCTTCTATAAATCTCTTCCCTCTTCCAATGTACATCATAACTCTTCCATCTTGTTTCTTTTGCCACCTGTCTCTCTCCAATGGACATGTATGCTTAATTCTTTTTGGGTTAGCATGCAAACTAGCGAAATTTTTTAATATACTGATGCATTATTTTGATCATAACCAGAGTTATTTTGTAATGGGGTATTGAACATTGTGGTTTCAACTTATTTTGCTTCATGGTTTTTACTATGTGAGCATGAATTATGGATGGTTTTAGAAGTAGATGTGGTTTTCAACAAATGGGATTTTTTTGGTTCAAGACTAGTGGGTTGTTCTCATTTTTTAACTCCTGTTCAGATTCTTCTGTATTCTGTGTTCATCAAAATAAAACCAAAGTCAATTAATTTGAGATCTCATGGAGAGGAAGATGAAAAGTAGGATTTATGACATATATTTAAAGGGTGTGGTTTTTATAAGGTTACAACCTTAAACAATCCAAATTTTAAATAAGGCGCACGTTCAAATTTTATCATAACATGTAGTTTTGTTGTAAAAAATTCTTAAGATTATCTTAAAATATATTTTTATATCTAATTAGAAAATTTTAAACTCTAAAAATGGTTAAAGTCAAGTAGATCGATAAACATATGAAGATCTTGAAAATGGACGGTCTAAATAATGTGTTACAAGATGCTCGACTCAAAAACTTTTTTTTTTTCATATTCATATATCTCGATGTCGAGATTATCCATTAGAGGGTTTTTCAACATTAAAACGACCTTTTCGATAAATTTTTGAGATGCATATGTAATTCTACATTTTTAACGTTGCAACCTTATATACACTTTTTCCATATTTAAAAGGCTATCATGATGAGAATGGGGAGATACCAAATTAGAAAATATCCAACTCGATCCTTTAACATATCATGAAAAATACCATGAGCAAGACATCGTTCAATGATTAGAACAGAATTGATCAAGTAATTGATAATGGTGGCAATATGGTTCTCCACCATATGATGGTGGTTGTACGGTGCCTCTATTAGTCAAGTTAATATAGATTAAGTGGGTATCTAGTTGATAATTTAATTCTTGTAGGTTTGAGAGCACAAAGATTGATCATCATTATTAGAGAGCATAAAGATTGATTATCATCATTAGAGTCTTTTCTCAACTATTTGAGGTCGGCTACACAAATCTTGATTCGTCATTCTATTTTATCAATGGTCATATCTTCAGTGAGACCATAAATCTCAGTATCTTTTTTCACTACTTCAAACCATGTCCATTTGGGCCTACCCTTTACCTTTTTCGATCCTTCCACTTAAACCAACTCGCACCTCCTAATAGGTGCTGTACTGGGTCTGTGCTACATATGGCCAACCGTCCTAAATGTACTTCGCTTCTAAATTGATAAGAACAAAACATTTGCTTCTAATTTCATCAATGATAAAGGACTCAAACCTATTTTTCTTAGGCAATCTAAGTCCAAAGATTTTGATTATCGTTGGAAAAGTCATCAAAATCCATCCTTAACCAGCCATTATTTGACAGCTAAAGACTTAAAGAGCACAAGAGATCGCTTCCAAAACCATATCCACCTACATAATTTCTGTAAAAAAATGCATTCCACTCACGATTTAGTGACCAAAGCCAGTCGGTTTTCAGTTAGAATAAGTTTTCAGATAGAATCACAATCAATCACATAGCACCGACACCAAGCGTCCTCTAATATTTTTCTAAATATTTGCATCAATGTGCCAAAATTCGGGCTAGCCAACTCGGACTCCCACCCAGGTAAGTCCTAGTATCCCTGAGTTGGGTGGTCCGACTCGGGGATCTTAAAAGAATTTTATAAAAATTGTAAGAAATGAAAAATAAGAAATTTATTTATAATGTAGTTTTTTTAATTTTTATGTTTTCTATCATTTTGACAAAGATTAGTAAATGTTTTGGCGATGAATACTTATTTTTATAATTTCCTTTGATGAATACTTATTTTTATAATTTCCTTTATTTTTGGATTATTTCTAAAATACCCGTGTCATAAATAGTTTTTTTCAGAATCCATTTGTCACTACTTTTTAACCTCATTTACATGTGTTTTGTTTAATTTTAGTAAAAATTGCATAAAACTCCCAAAAATGAACTTTCTAATAAATTTACCTCCAACCTAACGTTTCCTAACAACTGTGGGGTGATTGTGGCCATTAAAGGCTTTATGAGTGCTTGTAAAATGAAATGATATAATGGAATGTGAACTCAGTGGGAGTGGGGTCCCTCGTGGACTATACTAAGCAAATGATGTTTGTTGATACCGAAGTGTGCTCGACGGTCTCGGCCAATTGGTTGGAAAAAACCCATATTACTTAGGCACAGAATACAAACCAATAAAGGTCCTAATGGGTCATCTTTTGATGAGATCAGAGTATGCCCGGATGAGTGAGGTGAGGGACTGTGTGACCCTTGTATGTGATGGTGGCCTTCAGAGATGGGGGCTAAAGCCTCATCCATGTACCATTACACGACATGCATATTGATAGACTGTTTCAAGAAAGCAAGCCACATTTTCAAGGTGAAGCATAAGTATGTGCGAGAGATACCCCTATGTGCCATTGGAGTTATGGTCGCATCATGTCTAGGTGACATTGGCTCGTCTTTAAGGGAGAACCTAAAATTCACAGACTGGGATTGCGACTCCTTAGCTCATCAGCCAGACTTTGGTGACCCACTAATGAGCCTCTACATGGACTGTAGGACATGAGAAACACTAGGTCGGTTTATAGAGCAAATGTGGATTGTAGTCTACAGTTGAAGGTGGAGTGCCCTAGATTATTTATTCCTAGACCAAATGGATCCATATCCTATCTAATGAATTTAATTATGTTTATTTTATGATGATATGATTTTAAAATTATTATTTGAATTTCTTTAGATATCTGGATATTTTATTTATAAAATTTGGATTTATAAAAACAGATATATTGATTTTTAATGTTTTAACTATTCAAATTACTTCTAAAATCATTTATTGATTTTTAAGCATTTAAAAATAGCATTGGGGACCCGTTGTGTTCATGGGCTCACCATGCCCTAAATTGGTGGGGGGCAACAAAAGCCACCACATGGGTGGCTTGCCCAATTTTTTGGGGCTTCTTATTCCCATGAGGTAGCACGCCCCACTTTTAGGGGTTTCCTATCTTTTATGGGATAAGTGGTTAAAGAAGATTCAAGAGTTTTTATCTTTTATGGGATCAGTGGTTAAAGAAGATTTGAATAAATCTTTTAAAAAAAGGCTTGTGCATATTTTTAGATAAAACACAACATTATGATTAGCATTATTTATTTGACTTATATTGATGGGATAATAGTCAAAGGGACATAGGGGATAAAGTTTCTAGCACCTTCCATAATGTTAATAGCCTATCTATTGAATCGATGACTCAAATCTCTCACCCTAAAAGTCACCCAAGATCAATGGTTCATAATCAATCTCTCAAAAGAGGCAAACCAAGAAAAACCCTAATAGACCCTAATATTGTTTAAAGTTTATAAAAATAGATTGTCTCTACCCAAAATCTCTATATCTTATCTTTCTATTTCTCCTAAGAAAGTTTCTCTCTCTCTCTCATGAAAGCCCAAATGGGGGCATGTTCCACTCTCCCATTTTTGATATATTTCTTTCTCCCATCTCTCAATTATGAATTTATGGCTAAGGGTTTTAGGGTATAGCAAAATAAGAATCCATCTCTCTCAAACTAGGTTGCTAGGGAAATTTATCCAGAGTTTAGTTTGTGATCAAAGGGGTTCATTTTTTATTAGTACGACTTAACTTAAACTTGCTTTCCCGGTTGAGATTGAAGGTTGATCATTGATCCCACACTCTCAGATAGTGGTGACTCAGTGTGGGGTGTAATAAGCACGATTAAGGTAATCTCCGACACTCTCTATTTGTTTCTTATTATATTTAATTATATTATCTTTATATTCTCAAGCATAAGAATTGTGGATATTTTTTTTGATTAAAAGAAAATTGGTTTAATGGCATCAAGGTTTTTAAGATCTGGGATTTGTTAGTTTTATTTTATTTTGAGCAAAAGTTATTGTAATAAGACTACTTGGAAGTGATTTTTTCCAAAAGAAAAAGAAAAGAAAAAAAAAGAAAAGGGGTGAAAAGAAGAAAAATAAAAAAACATATTCCCCGTTAAGATCACATTAGTCTTTCTTTCATTGGTATCATAGCTATTGATACTTAATACTATTAGTTATCTTTTTTCTTTATTGAGTCTAGATCAAGCTTGGGAATAAGATATAAGAAAGCTAATGACCTTTGTGGTCAAGTAATATGCCCATGATTAAGAATTATTGGAATATTCAAACATCGAAAAAGACCCTCTACAAATTGAACATTCTGAGCTATTTTGGAGCTATGATATAAAGAAGATAATAAGTATTTTTATATTGCATGCCTCAGTGATATTGTGTGTGTTTGAGAGTAGGATCTACTTGCAAAATTTCAGTGGGAGAACCTAAAGGAATCGAAAGTTATGAACTCATCAATTAAGGGTATCAGTTCTAACCCTGCAAAATCCAAGAACTGTCCATTGAGTTTCGTGATTTTTCCCACTAACCATATGATTTATTTCTAGCTGAATTTGAAATGTGACTCATCAAATTTGGTATACTTTAAAAAAAAAACAGCTTCATCAAGAAGTTCCATGTAGTTTGAAAGATATGGTTTATTTATTGAAGGCTGCACAAGTGTTGTTTTATGCAACGAAAACTATTTTAATGATTTGGAAGTCATGATTTTATTTTTATTCTTCATAAACTGCTTCATGGCTCACACTAAGTTTTTTAAACTTTCATTCTGAGTTTAGTTTTATTAAAAATTTATTTGAGAGAGAAATATCAATGGGAAGAGAGGAATAAAAATTTTGGATTGAAGAGAGTTCATCCTAAATTTTCTGCAATTTGATATGTTTTTCATTGAGACAAGAACAACTATATTATCAAACCTATTTAACAAAGTGATATGGGACTTGTAGAAACCCATTTGTTACTATTATGTGTCTACTTTCAAACAAAAATAGTTTGAAAGGGAAACTCCATGAGGGTAGAGAGAAAAAACAATTTTACTAGCTAGTGTTTATCATGGAATTCTGCAATATGATTTATTTTGTGACATGAATTTCACTTATTTAATTCTCTGAATAAAAGTATTAGTTGGGATTCACACTATATTGTTATGATTTGTTTTGAGTCTAGTTTTCAACACAAAATATTTCAAGAAGAAATTTTTTGAGGATTGAGAGAAACAAATTTTTATTGAGAGGTGCTCAACCTGATTTTCTGCTGAGAAAATTGCCTTGTGATGTAAATGTCACTAAAATGAAGACTCATTAAATGGTTTGATTAAGGGATGGAACTATGCAATATTTTATATTTTTGAGTCTATTTCAATACTCAAAAGGAATCGGAGATAAACTCTTTATGAGTTGAGAGATATCGTATTTTTATCATGGGATGTCAAGTTCTCTTTTGCGGAAAATTAAAAGATGTGGCATGTAAGACACATATTTGGATTCCTAATTATGGATATCTTTTTAGGGCCCATTTAAAAAGGTCTTATAGTGTGCCATGAGTATGGTTTATTATAGTAAAACTTTAGAGAGATATAATACAGAGTTGGTGAGATATGACACTCTATATGGAGAGTTTTTGATCTGAGAATAGCAGAAAAAAGAAGAAACACAATACGTATAAAAACATCTTGATTTCTTGAAGATGAAGGAATACATAGACTTGGTGGTAACAAAGAAACGCTAAAGATCAGTGGGAGAATCAAATTTATGATTTTTGAAATGATGGGATGAAGAAGAGAATTTTTTTATGGTGTGAGATAAAGAGAATCCAAGTGTCGAAACAAGTAAAAGTAATGAAACAAAGTAAAAGTAATGAATCAAGAAAGTCCAGGTACCACACTACATGGTTTTAAGTTATAAAATCTATCCCACATTATATGGTAAGGTCATATAGGGAAAGATGATTCAACAACTTTTTATTTTATGTTTAATATGCTTTGGTTATATTTTGGCTAATTGTTTTATGAATATGTGTAGAATGTATGGACATTAAGTAATGGGTGATAACAAATTTGAAAGAGCTGATTTATGAATACCATGTGTATTAGTGCCTCCTTATGCTAAAGTATGAACTACTTAAGGTAGTAATACACATGAAGATGTGATTTGATCAGGGGTTTTGAGCCCTATGGATGAAACATGAGAGATGAGCGTGACTCATTCAAAAATGTAAGCACGAAGGGAGTGCTCTGATGGAACTCGGTCTGAGTGACCATCCTCCCAATAATGTCCACAATATGATGTGATGATGATCACTTGATAAAGTCTTCATATTTGCTAAAAAGAAAATATTTTGTTAAAACGTTAATAGACAATCTTATGACATGCTTTATTTTGGATAAAATTATAAGATGATATTTATGATTTGTTTTCGTGGCCATGAACTTGACTTGGTAGGAAATTAAAAGTGAATGCGGTAAAATGATTTATAAAGGCTAAACATGTATTTTAAAATTAAAATTGGATGCTTTGAGAAAAACCTAAGTCTATGAATATGGTTTTGAGAAAACCACATTATCTTGCAAGGTCCACTAAGTCTTTATGAAAATCATTTAAAACTAATATACTATTATATAACTATATATATAACTATATATATATATATATATATATATATACACCAAGTCAATTTTTATTTTATTTTTATTAGATAGAAAAACATTGTGTATTGAAGGTACTTATAAAAGTGGGAGAAAAACTATCATGCATTGTTTTTTAAATACTGATATACCTTGACCCATGTTTCTAGCTTTTTAAAATCCTCGATTACCTAAGACCTTGAACAGTAAGGAATGTTGAAGGAAGGCCGTCATGCTAAGCTTCCCAGACACATGTTGTGTTGATTAGATAACTTGGTTTGTATGGATTTAATACCAAGATGACTAGTGTGGTTGACTTTTGTGGTTCATGAAGGTTTTGCATATTATCAAACTAACAGGCATTGTATTACATGTTGCATAAAAATGCTACGGAATGTATATGTTGTGTGTGCAATAATTGAGTGGGAGCTGTTACAGTCCTACGTTTTTTAGTTACTTGGATATTCAGATATACAGGTGCAAACAATCTCACGGATCCAGATGATGCGAAATCTACATCTGGATATGTGTTAATGCTTGGAGGGGATACAATTTATTGATAATGAAAGAAACAGGATGTGGCGAAATTGTCCACCATAGAGGCAGAGTATTTGACGTACTGATTGGTTGCCAAGGATGCCGTATGAATTAATAAATTTCTTTATCACCTTGACTTTCATCCCATACATTGTGAGGGAGTAAGGATTTTCGATGACAATACGGCGGCGATATACGTGTCAAAAGAACCACGATTCCATAAGAACTCCAAACATATAAAAGCATGTTTCTAGCACTTGAAGGATGAAGTGAAAATGAGAAAGATCAAGATCCAGATAAACTAAATATTCCAGTGGGAGCACCTAGTAGTATTTGACATACCAAATGGAACACCATATTATAATATTGTTCACCCATGGAACTCGGATGTGTGGCACGGGTTGTATGGTTACAGAAGGGACAACTTATTTGAAGAACTCTTTTGAGCCCATAAACATACGACCCCATGCAATGAGGGTACGTGAAGGTTTTCTATAACAACAGGTCTATGATTTGTGATGAGATATGAAAGATGGGCTGCGACCACTTTTGGGATGAGATTCGAGCAGCAAAGAGAAAAATTCATTGCCTCTATAAATCCTTTTGTTAAAGGATTGATGACGAAAGCTATGATTAATGTATTGAGAGAGAATAAGTGAAAAATGCTTGAGAGAGATTGTAATTAGGAGAAGGAGATGGAGATGAGAGAAAGTGAGAAAGAGAGATTGTAAGGCCTTCAAAGGCTAAGTGGGAGATGTTGGGTGAGTGTGGCAATTAAAGGCCTTATGAGTGCTTGTAAGATGAAATGATATAGTGGAATATGAACTTAGTGGGAGTGTGGTCCCTCATGAACCATACTAAGCAAACGACGTTTGCTGATACCGAACTGTGCTTGATGGTCTAGGCCAATCGGTTGAAAAAACTCATGTTACTTGGGCATAGAGTATAAATCGATAAGGATTCTAATGGGTCATCCCTTGATGAGGTCGGAGTATGCCTAGATGAGTGAGCCGAGGGACTATGTGACCCTTGTATGTGATGGTGGCCTTCAGAGACGGGGACCAAAGCCTCATCCATGTACCATCACACAACATGCATATTGATAGATTGTTTCGGGAAAGTAAGCCACCTTTTAGGGTGAAGCGTATATTTGTGCGAAAGATACCCCTATGCATCATAGGAGCTGTAGTCGCATTAAGTCTAGGTGACATTGGCCCGTCTCTAAGGGAAAACCTAAAATCCATAGATTAGGAATGCAACCCCTTGACTCATCGGCCAAATTTTGGTGACCTACTAATGAGCCCCTGCATGGACTCTCGGTCATGAGAAACATTGGGTAGGTTGATAAAGCAAGTGTGGACCGTAGTCTACAGTTGAAGGTGACGTGCCCTAGATTATTTATTCCTAGACCATATGGATCCTTATCCCATCTAATGAATTTAGTTGTGTTTATTTTATGATGATATGATTTTAAAATTATTATTTGAATTTTTCTAGATCTCTGGATATTTTATTTATAAAATTTGGATTTATAAAAACAGAGATATTGATATTTAATGTTTTAACCATTCAAATTAATTCTAAAATTATTTATTGATATTTAAATATTTAAAATTAACATTGGGGGTCCATTGTGCACATGGCCCACCATGCCCTAAATTGGTGGGGGTGGCTCGCCCCAATTTTTGGGGTTTTCTATTCCCACCCCCCACTTTTAGGGGTTTTCTATCTTTGATGGGATAAGTGGTTAAAGAAGATTCAGGGGTTTCCTATCTTTTATGGGATAAGTGGTTAAAGAAGATTTGAGTAAATCTTTTAAAAAAAGGCTTGATAAGGCTTGTGCATATTTTTGGATGAAACACAATTAGTATTATTTTATTTGATTTATATTGATAGGATAATGATCAAAGGAAAGAGGGGGTTAAATGTTCTAGTACCTTACACAATGTTGATGGCCCATCTACGGGATGGATGACTCAAATATCTCACCCCATAAGTCACCCAAGATCAATGGTTCATATTCAATCTCACAAAAAGCAGCATGCCAAAAAAAACCCTAAGAAACCCTAATTTTTTTTAATGTCAATAAAAAGAGATTGTCTCTATCCAAAATCTCTACACTTTATCTTTTTATCTCTCTCCTAAAAAAGTTTCTCTCTCATAAAAACTCAAAAGGGGGCACATCCCACTCTCCCATTTTTGAGATCTTTCTCTCTTCAATATCTCAATTATGAGTTTATGGTTAAGGGTTTTAGGGTATAGCAAAATGAGAATCCATCTCTCTCAAACTAGGTTGCTGGGGAATTCACCTAGGGGTTAATTTGTGATCAAAGGGGTCCATATTTTATTGGTGGGCTTGACCTAAATTTGCTTTTCCAGTTAAGATTGAAAGTTGATCATTGATCCCATGCCATCGGATGGTGGTGACTCGGTGTGGGGGTATAATAAGCCCGTTTGAGGTAAACTCTCCTTTTGTTAACTGTCATATTTAATTATATTGTCTTTAAATTCTCAAGAATAAGAATTGTGGATAATTTTTTTGATTAAAAGAAAATTGATTTAGTGACACCAAGGTTTTTAAGATCTTGGATTTGTTAGTTTTATTTTATTTGAAGCAAATGTTATTGGAATAAGACTACTTGTAAGTGATCTTTGCCAAAAGAAAAAGAAAATAAAATAAAATAGGTGAAAAGAAGAAAAATAAAAATATTTATTCTCCGATTAGATCACATTAGTCTTTCTTTCAGCAACTTTCCCTCAAGAAACCATGTTTCCTAGCAAATACCCCCAATATAAAAAGTTTATTTTTTTGGACAAAAATACCCTTCCCTTACATAACCAATCATTTTCGCTAGAGAGGGTTGTCCGACAATTATTTTGCTGGAATGGGCAGTTCGACAGCTCATTGTGGCGGTCCGAGCATTATGCTATTGGAGAAATGGGTAGTCCGGCGATTTGAAATAGCGGTCCGACATTTTGAAGGGGCAGTTCGACATTTTGAAGTAGTGGTACGACATTTTGAAGGGGCAGTCCGGCATTTTAAAGTGGCAGTCCGGCGTTTTGAAGGGAGCAGTCCGGCATTGTACAAGTGTGGTCCGATATTTCTTTTTATTGGGTTCCGAAAATAATTTGTTATGTACGGGAAGGGTATTTTTGTAAAAATAAATGAACTTGTTGTATTGGGGGTATTGACTAGGAAACATAGTTTCTTTTGGGCGGGGGAAGTTGCTAGGAAAAGTTAGGTTGGAGGTAAATTGCTCAGAAAATCTATTTTTGGGGTTTTTTTTTGTTGCAATTTTCCCTTAATTTTACTTTAAATATATTTTGCTGTTTTTAGGATTTTTTTTTGTATTGTTTTTATCGCTTCTTAGCTTGCTAGGATCCCGCCATGTTACTCGGCTCGGGCATGGCTGAGTCTCGTCCCCGAGTTATGCTTTCATACACTGATTTGCATCAAAATGCACCATAATACTCTTAATCAATCTCATATGATACAACATCAAATCAAAATGCACCATAATACTCTTAATCAGTCTCATATGATACAACATCAAACAATTACCAAAAATAAGCGGATGCTTCTACAGGAAAAATGTTTCCTCAACTTTCAGCCAAAGTCTTATGTTTTGTGTTCACATTGTTGAAAGATATGCGAACGCTTCTTCTTCATCAGTACTCCGTCTTCTTAGCGGTAAACACAAAACATAACGCAGTTTGAAAAAATGTTAAAACTGATAACCCTAACGTTAGAAAACTACACAAAACTCAAAAGATGACAGCTACAATATGTAATACTACAAAAGACTCATAGCTTCATTGTTTCAAAAAATAAAATTAAAATAAAAAGTCATAGCTGCATTGTTTTAAAACAAAACGAGTCGTAGCTTCTGTTAGTATAGATAGGTGTAAGTATGGATACATATCAATATGTATCTGTATGGATATATATTTTGATAAGATTAAGTATCGTTGTATAGATAGATCTCTAGGTATCTCTTGATTGTGATAAGATTAGGTGGTATACATCCATAATTGTTACCTCGGGAGGCCTATGGGTTTTGTGGGACCCAACTATTTTGGTTTCCTTTGTGAATATTATCAAGGATAAGTTCTTGGTTGTTGGTTTTGAGGGCCCTTCACTGGGCCTCTCTTGGGGTATCATGAATATCTACGAACAATTTCTCCTTTTCTCTAAGAGGTTTTTATTAATGATATGATAGAGATTCTGCGTTCTTTTAATTTTCCTATCTTTCTAAGGGGGATTTCAATTTCATTAGATGGCCTGATGAGGCTCTGTCTGGAGGCTCTATTAATGCGTCGACGAGAATGTTCAATACCTTTGTTGAAGCACACTCTTTGTTAGATATGCCCAATGTGGGTACAGTCTTCACTTGGTCTAATGGGGCACTAGGTACCTATCAATGTTGAAACTTGATAGATTTCTTATTTTGGGGGATTGGTTAAAAGCTTTCCCTCTAGCTTCGGTTCGAGCATTACCTTGGTTAACCTTTGACCACACTCCTATAATGCTGAGCACGTGCAATAATTTGGGGGGGCCAAAGCTGTTTAGGTTTGAGATTGGGTGGTTACAAGAAAGTGAAGTTGTGGAGATCATTAAGGGAACTTGGGAGAATACAATTTCGTATGGCTTTCTTGACTTTCAATTACATAAGAAATTATTGAATATCAAACATAAATTGATTTCATGGAAAAGAGATAATCAATATAATGTTAAGGGTAAGATTGGTGAGATGATATTGGATATCAAAATATTAGATAATGATGTCCATACATCAGGTGTGTTATCGGAGGATCAACTGGCAGAGAGAAACATGAAGTTGAAAACTCTTCAGGACTGCCTTAGAGTGGAAGAAATCTACAGGAAACAAGGGTCAAGAAACAAATGGTTAAAAAATGGTGACCTTAATACTAAAATTTTCCACTCTATTGCAAATGCCTGAAGAAGCCATAATTACTTGTCGGGTACGGAGATTCAAGGAGTGTATCCTGAGGATAGTATGAGGATGGAAAGTGCTATCATTGGGAACTTCAAAAAAGCCTTTACTTCTGAGGTGAGTTTTACTTCAAGAATGAGTAGGGTGGGTTTCAAAGTGCTTCCAGTTGGCCTTAGTAATCAGCTTGAGATGGATGTAACTCTTGATGTACTAAAGCAGGCTGTCTTTTCTCTGCTTGGTGACAACGCACCAGGCTGGCCCGAATGGTTTTCCATTAATATTCTTTCAAAGATTTTGGAATCTAATCCATGGTGAGTTGTTGTTGATTGCTAAAAGTTTTATGACTAGAGGGAAAATTTTTAGAAGAGTAAATTCCATTTTTATTTCCTTGAAACCCAAAAAAGCATTTGTGGCTGGTTTGGGTGATAGTAGATCGATTAGCTTGCTCTCTAGTCTCTATAAGATTGTGGATAAGGTCTTAGTAGAAAGATTGAAAATGGTATTGTCGGAGCTCTAGACCCCAATCTGCATTCATTAAATATCGGCTTATCACTGATAGTGTATTGATAGCTCAAGAATGCATCCATTCTAGAGTAATAAGTGGGGAACCTGGTGTTGTCATCAAGATTTATATGGAAAACACATACGACAAAGTAGAACAGGGAATTCTTTTAGAAATGATGAAAAATATGGGATTCAGAAGAAATTGGAGTATGTGGATTTATGGCTGCCTATCCTTAGCTCATTTTATAGTTCTATATAAGGGTAGTCCTGCTGGCTTATTTAGTGCCTCTAGAGGACTTCGCCAAGGAGATCCTTTGTCACCCTTCCTCTTCACAATCTATGCTACATGCTTTAGTCTCCTTGTTCGGAATGTGGAAAGGAGGGGTAACTTTGCAAGGTTTCAAAACTCAATTTGGGGTCCGGGTGTATCTCACCTTCAATATATAGATGATACTATGATATTCTATGGTGCTGAGGTCACAAATTAATAACATTGCTAGATTTTTGCAATGTTGTGAAGTATCTATAGGTCTCAAAGTTAATTTTGAGAACACCTCAGTGATAGGAATTCATTGTAATGAATCCCTGATGAAGGAAATTGCAGAGTCTTTGGGGTGTAAGATAGATAAGTTTCCTTTCACTTATCTAGGTATGCCGCTTTCTGATGGAAGACTGCCATTATCAGTTTGGGATAAGGTTCTACAGAGAGTGCAATTCAAGTTGGACCTTTGGAAGCATAAATATTTATCCCTGGGTGGTAGGATAACTTTATTAAGAGTCTGTTTAGCAAATCTTCTTATATACCAGATGTCTATTATGCAAATCTCCTCCTTAGTGGCAAAGAAATTAGAGACTACGATGAGAAACTTCTTGTGGGGATCCTCGGATGAATCTAGAAAATTTCATCTTCTTAGATGGGATGCTATTTGTACACTAAAGAGTGAAAGGGGCCTTGGCATAAGGAAAATCAAACTTATAAATCAGGCTATACTTTGTAAGTGGTGGTGTTATAGTCTGCAATTCAAAGACCAGCTGTGGTATCAAGTACTCGTAGGTAAATATAGTATTGATGTATATGGCTTGTGACTTGGCTCACGATGTGGTAATGGAAACTTATCATCGTATTGAAAAGCGATAAACTTTTGTAAGACATTGGTTAATTGTAACATTCATTGGAATATTGGAAGCGGTCCACTAACTTCATTTTGGAGTAATATTTGGGTAGGAAATTGTGCCTTAAAAATAACATATCCTTATATCTATGCAAAGGTGGAGAACCCTCACTCGTTGGTTTCATATATGTTTGAAGGTAGAGGGCATGACATTGGGTGGAATGATACTTTACCATACAATCGAATCTCGGATGCTCTATTCTACTCAATTCACTTATGAGGTTCTCAATAGGGTATATATCCCCCAAGATGCAGAAGATGAGATAGTTTGCGATCTGGAGAGAGATGGATCCTTCTCGGTGAAATCCATTTATAAGCTGCTATTTCATGACATATGGCGATGGTCACTACCCCTAATTGCTTAAGTTTGGATATGGCATCTTCCACATAAGGTTCAAGCATTTGTGTGGTTGGCTGCTCAAGATAAGATCCTAACGGTAGATAATTTTATGAAAAGGGGTAAGATACTGCCTAACATTTGTCCCATGTGTAATAATGATGGTGAATCAAGGGCACATCTGTTTATTCATTGTTCCTTTATCTCGAGATTTTGGTCGTGGTTCCTCTTTCAGGGGGGGAGGGGGGGTTAAGTCTGGCTTTACTGGAATCTATCTTAGGAATCATTACAAATTTGCCTCTTCCTTTTTTATCGCAGACTGGGAAGGTTATTTGGGAAATTTCTAGAGGGGTTATAATGTGGGAAGTATGGAAAGAGAGAAACATGAGAGCCTTTGATGGAGTTAGCCTTCCATTTGAGATGATTTTAAATAAGATCCTCCACACTCTTTGGTTTTGGGTATCTGGAATGAAAGAGGGTTGGGGTATCTCAGACATGGATGTGTAACTCAATCTCTCTACCTGGCTTAAGTTGGCCACTCCAAAAAATCGTCCAAGATGCTATTGGAGTCCACCTATGGAGGGGATGTATCGTCCAAGATGCTGTTGGAGTCCACCTATGGAGGGGATGTTCAAAATAAATTTTGACGGAAGCTTCCAAGGAAACCCAGGCTAGGGAGGCTATGGAGGAGTTGTGAGGAACTGCGCTAGAAATGTTATGGTGTCATATGCTGGTCCTCTGGGTGTAGCGACAAGAAATTATGCAGAATCCTATACCCCTCTAGCTGGCTAAAAAATCTACCTTTCTTGGAATTTGGGTAACTGTGTTGTGATTGAAGGAGGCTCTATGAAGTCATAAAATGGTGCAATAGAGAGCAGAAGATCTCCTAGGAATTGAGACAGATGCTTTTGCAGGTCGTTGACTTGGTTCAATTGGTTAACACATCCTTCGTGCACATCTTTAGGGAAGGGAATGAATTGGCTGATACACTTGCCAAGGGTGGAACACCTTTATCCTCTTTTGTTGTTGATAATGATGTAATCTATTTTGATTAGTACGTGAATAAAATTAGATAAATTTTCTTAAAAAAAAAAAATGTTACTGGCCCTATATTTATAGGAGTCTTGTTTATTCTTTAATGAAAATCAAAATACTTAGTGTTCTCTACATTATTTGTCACAACCCTGTCGCCCTCTGGTATGGGACGATAGGGGTCTGGGGGCAAGGTCATGATAGTATTATGAGATTCTATATTGGTACCACAACCATAGACTCCTCACCTTCACATATGAACTCGCAACTTCAGATCTAAGTTGGCACCTCAGATCTGATTTGAGCTTGTATCGTCTGATTGCTGCCCTGTTAAGATCTTAGTTTAGAGTGCCATGTCAAGATCTTAGTTTAGAGAAAGAAATTTGGTTGCTACCCTGCCGATATTACTTTAGAGACAGAGACATCTCGGTGATCTATAAGCCATTTTCCATTGCCCATTGTTTTGGGTAACCCTTTGCTGCTGGGCTCCCTTTTGATGCCGGACTCTTGTTGAGCCGGATTTGAAACGTGCCTCTAAATATTCATATTTCGAGTCTCTGCCGTAAAAAAAGCGCCGGGTTGTGTTTCCACTTTCTACTACAAAACAACCACCAGGTTGTGTTTCGACTTTCGTCTATCTGTTGAGTCGTATTTCGACTCTCTGCAAAACAACCGTTGTCTCTGTTCTGTCTTGCGAGTTGTTGAATTTGTCTCCGATCCACACCAAGTTTTTTGGCTCTACCAAGCGCCATTATGTTTTCTCAGTTGTCTCAACTATTTTTCTGTCTTTGGTGAAGACCTGGAATTTTTCTCTGCTTGCTCGAGTCTGCTCTGATGTGGCCGTCTATTCCTACGGCCTACCGATTTATCATTGCTCGAGCCTATTGATCAACCACTGCTTTACTGCTGCTTTCTGTGTTTGTTAATCAAGCAATATGAGCATGGCAACCACTGCTTTTATTGTTCAAGCGATGCACCTGAAGATCCAAACTCCAGCAGCTCTCTCAAAGCATCTTGAGTTTGAGGGGGGGGGGGTTAATATAGATAGGTATAAGTATGGATACATATCAGTACGTATCTGTATGGATATATATATTTTGATAAGATTAGGTATCATTGTATAGATAAGTATCTGGGTATCTCTTGATTATGATTAAATTATGTGGTATATATCCATAATTTTTACTGGCCTTATATTTATAGGAGCCTTGTTTATTTTTTAATAACAATCAATATACAAAGTGTTTTCTGCATTATTTTGAGATTCTATCAGCTTCTTGCTTACACATCGTTCAAACCCCAAAACAAAATAAGTATGAAATTACTAGTGTCAGAAAGTGCCATTACTCGGATTGAATCCGAGTAACTCAGCCGATTAGTGCCAAGTCATGTAGCAACAAAAAAAAAGGGTAAAAATTATAAAAATCTAAAAACGTAGGAAATGTATGTTTAAACTAAAATTAAGAAAAATACTTCAAATGATGTTAAAAACACAGTAAAATAATAGATTTTAAAAAATCAACTTGTGATCGGGGGTGTTTTTGAAATAATCTAAAACAGATGGGTAAAATGTAAAAATAAGTATTCAAGGCAAAAACACTTTTCAGTCTTTGTCAAAATGATAAAAAATATAAAAAGTAAATCCCAAAATAAATTCCAAACTTTCTAACACGAGACAACTTGGGCTCAACAATGGCCAAAGCCCGAATAACTCAGCAAAGTGGAAAGTACTTGGCCGATTTTTCAATAACTGAAAATTAAAATGTTGAATACCTCATTTCAAAATAAGTTCGGTTATTATTAAATATTGCACCAGTAACGTAACTTCCATTGTTTACCACTTGCCATGCGAACCTAGAAAGAATAAGCATACATGTATCCATTGCAGAGAAAGATAGAGGGAGATAAAAACCCAAGGAACGGGTTGACATAAAATGCTTTGGAGGTGAAGCAAAGCGAGAGATCGAGTAGAGAGGAGGATGGAATTGATGAGAAAGAGGGGGGAGAAAGGGGTTTGGAACATATGGCTTGGGTGATAGAACACCTCCCATCACACCAAGAGTACAAATTTTTTTTTTGGTTCCAATCCCAATTTCTAGAGATGAAACCGAGGAAGGGTATTTGAAGTAAATTAGCGGTTCACACCTAGCTAAATGCAATGCATTTTCAGGGTGTTAACCATAGAAAATCCCTAGCTTATTATTGAACTTATATGGTTCTAGGACAAGGTTTCCACGAGTTGGCCGACACATCTATTTACATGAATCCTCTCTCCATCTTAGTGATGCATTTTGAATGCAAAACTCTTAAGATTTAAGAATCTTACCGTGATGAATATGCATGTTAAGAAAATAAAACGATTTTAAAAAAAAATTAATATTTTGTAATTTATTCATTTAAAGACTTTTAATTTGTAGTTGGTGGTGGGATCACCACTCTTTAAGATGCATCTTTGAGATGAATGTTAATTGCGTCAGGGGACACATGTAGATGTGCATTCCTTGATGAATGCTACACTTTTCTATAATTCTATATTTTATATTGGGTCAGGTAGGGCTCGATTAATCCCGACTCAAAGCCGATACAAACCAATAGGGTCCAAGCCTGAGTGGGACCCGACCTGGATTGGGTCAAAGTCATTTTGACTTATACCAGTACCTGATTTGGTTCGATCTATTGTATCAGTAGGTCGACTTGACCCAATTACATCTAGTTAGTCAAGGACTATGTTCCAGGTTTGAATTTGGCCACTGAACTACCCAAAATTCAAAAAGAATGTAAATTACATTCTTAATGAATGGATAAAACCAGTCCATTCTACGCTAGAGTTTCTTTTTTTAATAAGCTAATAACTTGTGTTTTCGGGAAAGTATTTCAGGAAGGCCGTGGTTTATATGAGACATGAACCGTAAATAATTAAAGTAAGGCACATCTCTATACTTTGCTAGAAGATACATTTGTCTAAGATGGCCTGAAAAGCTATTTCCAATACCAATTATGAAATTTGAAGCTCTAAACATTGCAGATCGAAAATCTATACACCTTTAAAATTTTGAAAATGGATGGTCCAGATAATTTATTACAAAAAGCATTATTTTTAGATTTGAGATTTTTGTTCTTTGATTTTTTAATCCTCAAAGTCAAGATAATCAATTGGATGGTTTTCCAGCATCTGAACAACCTTTGCAAGTAACGTTTTGAGACGCAGTTCACTTTTATTGTCTAAAATGAGTTAAGGGTGTAGGTTTAAGCCTCTCAATTTGTAGAGGTATCATCAAAATCCTAGAGTGTAGAGTTTATATGGACTTGATTGGATGGACGTTTTAAAATTTGACATTAAAGCCCAACCAAATTGCAAAGACAAGTTACTGGAGAGCCATCTTTTCAAAAGCAATTCGTCGCGAAATCGATCCTAACATGGGGGATTTTATTGTCAAATTCTTTTTGAATCTTTAGTGACTCTAATGTACAATTTGCTCCAAGGATACTTGGTTAGATGCCTCGTTCTCACCATCCAGGTCGGGATGACTTGGTGGCGTGGTTTCAGGGTCAAGATGGACCCAGAACTTGAGATCGCTCTCTCGGGCACTGCGTAAAAGAGACGAGGGCAGGAATACCAACTTGTGAGAGAGGAATTTTGGTCGTGAGGCAAAACTCACCTCACGGGGTCCGTGACACACTCAGGCTGCTCGCGTGAGCGCCCTCTTAGATCACATGGAATGCCTTTTGGCCTGTGATCAGTTCGGAATCGCCTCTCTTGACCTGTTTCTTCTTTCTTGCGACCATACACACACATTAGAATACAAACAAGTGGCTTAGAAGACCTCACCATGTCTTAGGGTGCACGCACACACAGTGTATACTTGAAGATAAAATGGGAAAGTAACATGGTGGAATCTGCGTCAATTCGAAAGCCTCATGGCGTCTCCTTGACGAAGGACCCTCAGTACATATTTTACAGCAAAGAGAATGGGGAGAACATGTCGTAGAATCCATGTCAATTGGACAGCCTTCAAGCATCTTCTTTAACAGAGAACTCACGACACATTATTCTTTTTATAGAGAATGAAGGAAAAGGGGTGAGATAGGAAAACGAAGGCTGGTTTGGATTTCACCTAGTTCTTCAGAGATAAAATGTATTTTTGGAAAAAGAGAGAAATGAGGGACGAAGGCTAGTTTGGATTTAACCTATCTCTTCAGAGGTAAAGAAAAAAAAAAAATTGCTTAAGAGAGAGGAAGAAGAACATGGATAAGAAAGAGTGAAGGTTAGCTTGGCTCTTGCTAAACCTTCCAAAGCGGGAGAAGAGATGAGAAGAAGGAGAGAAGAAGAGAAGAGAACTGAGAGAAGAAAGAGAAAGGGGTGAAGGCTAGCTTGGCTCTCGCTAAACTTTCCAAATGGGGAAAAGAGACGAGAAGAAAGAGAGAAGAAAAGAAGAGAAGTGACAAAAGAAAGAGAGAGGAAAACGTTTGACACAATGGCTAGATTGTCATGGCGGCAAGACTGGCACGACGGCTAGTCTGGCGCGACAGCTAGACGAGCACGGTGGTAAGACCGGCATGGCAGCTAACCTACTCAACGACAAGACTAGCATGATGGCTAAACTTCTCAGCGAAAAGGCTGGCATGAAGACTAGTCTGACGCGGCAGCTAGATGGGCATGGCAGTTAGACCGGCACGGTAGCTAAACTGCTCAGCGACAAGACTGACACGACGTCAAAAGACTTAGCCTGCCATTCAATCATGCAAGCAAAAGAGAGAGAGGGGAGAAAAAGATTACGCACGATGGTGTACCCTGTCATGCCAGACAAAAAGAGAAGAGAGAGAAAAATTATGCATGATGGTATATCCTGACGTGCTAGATCGAGAGAGAGAAGAGAGAAAGGTTGTACATGGTGGTATGCTCCACCGTGCCAGATAGAGAGAGAAGAGAAAGAAAGAGGCACACGGTGGTGTACCCCTCTGTGCCAGACAGAGAGAGCAGAGTGAGAAAGAAGAAAGAAGAAGAAAGAGAAAGAAGCAGAGAGAGAAAGGAAAGAAGCAGAGAGAGAAAGGAAAGAGGCAGATAGAGAAAGGAAAGAAGAGGAGAGAGAGGAAAGGAGCAGAGGGAGAAAGGAAAGAATAAGAAAGGGAAAGGAAAGAAGAAGGGAGAGGAAGAAGAGAGAGAAAGAAGAGAGGGAAAGAGAGAGAAAAAGAGGAGAGAGAAAGAAGAGAGAGTTACCTGGATGGTTGAGGGGTACCCATTAAAATATTCTCTCTCCCCTCTCTCTCTGAATTGTAACTCAAAAAATCAAGCAAAAGCCAATTTTTTTATTGATCAAGCCGAGGTCCATGTACAATAGCATCACGTGCTTATATAGAGTTTAAGTTCAAACATGGGTGGATGCCCAATTTCTAACCTAATTATGGAAAAATATAAATTAAATTATTGAAATAAAATTAAGAAATTAGGGGCAAAATGATGATTTTGCCCCTTACTCACTAATCTTGAAATTACAATTAAGTTCCTTTCATGGCCATGCAACCTTTGTGATCTTCCGGGGTCCATTCGGGGTCTTTTTGGTCATCATCCGACCAAAAGATTATTAATTTCTTGATCGGCTCGGCAAGATGGGTCGTTTTGATACCCATTTCGAGCCATGGATCAGACTTTTGGTCTACGATCACGAGACGTGAAAATCATGTGAAATGTGCGATCATTGATTCAAAATCACACCCGTTTCTCAGTGTTTTTCCATGATTTCTTCACTGTTTTTTGACAAGCATGCCGTCAGGAGTGTTTGGCGATAAATGTGGCTTGATTTAGTGTTCGAAGGACCATTTTCCAAGTTTTGTATTTTGGCTAGAGTTTTGTTTTCGGTGGCAAAAAATTGAAGCAACTTCGACTCCATCATGCAGCGAATCTAACCGTCCATCACATACGAGGTTTGGCTCAAACGAAGCCTTTGACCTAGTGCTCGTAATGGCTCTGAGGTCGATCTGTCTCGTGGGCATCGTGATGTGGCCGTTTGATAGAGGCGCGCTCCTGTTCGAAAATCTACAACCTTGCCTTGAATCGCAATCTTCTCTATAGTTTTTCTCTCCGCTCGGGCTACGACATGGGTCGTACCACATATCGAAATGCTCGGGTTGACGAGACAAACATGCTCCCAAAATTTGAGCTTGATCTGACCTAGGACGAGAGAGATATGGCATTCTAAAGTTCACCTTGAACTCAAAGACACAATTTCCATTAATGGAAACTGGTTCACTGAGTGCATACGGTTATAGTGTGAGGCCTGCCCATTTTGGGTAATTTGTCATAACTTGGTCTAGAGATATCCGATCAAGCCGAAAATTACTCCCTAGGGGTTTTAAGACGTTTCAGATCCAATGGTCGTTGTCCCACGACCATTTGACGCTCTGATGATAGGGTTGTATTTATAAGATTCATTTCCAAGGTGCTAGAGGCCGATTTTTCCATAACTATTTATGCATCTGAACTGCCTTAAACTTGTCGGATCACGATGAAACTAGAAAGGTGTTATTAAGAGAGAGACATTCTTGAACCTTCTTAGTCCATTTTGAGACTTTTGAAAATTTCACTTCTAGATCTGAGCTTATTGTCATATGGCTTCCTTAGTCCACATGCATTTTGGTACCTACAGACCTAGGTCGCGAACTGCTTTCTCCTTATTCGCATCAGGGATACCAGTGTTGAAAAATACCTTCAAAGAGCTTACCCCGCCGAATGTTTGCTTCAAGAGAAGTGAAAATGACAACATTCAGAGTCAAAATTGTCCTTTGACTTTAGTTTTCTTCTTGGCCACCAGATCACACGAACATCGAAGGGATACTTGTGCGAAGCTCCTTCCCAGTGGAGTGACTTAGGTGCTCAGACATTTGGGGGCCTTGCTTAAGGGCTTGTAGACCTAGACATCAAGACTTTAGTGGGGAGAAGAGACTTGAGCTACTGGTGGGGGACATCTCATGAAATGCCCATGGTCCACGTGAGGAACTATTTGAGGGATGATTTTAAATTCTACACCTTATTAGACATATTTGTGACGTTGTTTGCTGCTACACCAGGGTAACTTTGACAAGTAAGGTACCTCTGTGGTCCCATATTACCGAGTTCTGTTGAGGGCTTTTTGATGGCCTGTCCCGAATGTCTGGTCCAGTCAGGGAGGGGTTTTGGTGAGGCGGCCTTGAACAGGCTCTACTCTGGTTGCTGTGGGCAGGTATTGACCGGATTTGACATTTTCTTTCTTGTGAGGAATCTTGAGGGATGATTTTAACGTCTATACCCCATTGAACGTATGTCGAGATGATTTTAAAGTCTACACCCTATTGGACGTATAACGGGATGATTTTAAAGTCTACACCCTATTGGACATATTTGAGGGACGCTTGATAGAAAGAGAAAAAGAGGGACGAAGACTAGTTTGACTTTCACCTAGCTCTTCAAAAAGTAGAGAGAGAGAGAGAGAGAGAAAAGAGATGAAGGCTAGTTTGATTTTCCCTTAGCTCTTCAGAGAAAGGGGAAAAAGTAAAGAAAAGAGGGATGAAGGCTAGTTTGGCTTTCACCAAGTTATTTAGAGAGGAAGAGAAGAAGGTAGAGAAAGAAAAGATGGACGAAGGTTAGTTTGGCTTTCACCTAGCTCTTCAGAGAGGAAGAAGGAGAATTACTGAGGGATGCTTTTAAAGTCCTCACCCCGTTGGACGTATTGGCAGCATTGTTTACTATTACACCAGGTTTGCTTGACCTGATTCGACAGTTTCTTTCCAGTGAACTTCTTATTTTTGGGTCTCGATAACAAGGTATTCTACTACCGAGGATATTTCTTGAAATACCGGTTGAAGCTGCCTGTAGAGGCGAATGCTGCATCAATGTTCTTATTGGTCCGAGTGCCCTTTTGGGTTTTCACTTGGACTGAGGGAAGTGGTGCCGTAAAGATGGTTTTCACCAACTTCCTTTTTAATAGGTTCTTTTGCCCATGACTTGACGACCATGTCTGCCCTTTTTCCATTCTTGCTCACAATGACTTTTTGGGTTTTCACCGTGCCTGGTTTTTATTTTATGGAACACTCTTACTCATGGTTTCTTGACCATGCCCGTCCGTCATTTTACTCGTGGCATTTCCCTTTCAGGTTTACACCATGCCCATTGTTTTTGTAGGGGGCGAGTTTAAAGTCATGCCTCCGGGACCTGAGCTATGGATTAAGGTTGTATAGCCTTGACCATTGTGCGAAGCAGTTTAACGTCATGCAGTCAGGACGTATGCTACAATTTTAAGATCACACAATTGGACCGTGATGGCAATGGATGATGGGTGCTGTATGGAAGATGGATAATGGGTGGTCCATTAGCTGACAGTGAGTATGGATGGTGGAATGGATCACCGGGGTTTCGTGAGCATGGGCCCGACTCATTATGGAATGTTGCGAGTTTATGAAGGGCAATAGAGATGAACTCACTGGGGAAGAAGTGAAGGGGGTATGCACGTGTGGACGGGCCGGCTAGGGGAGGCATGCGTGGAAGGCTACGTAAAAAGTGTGTACGCAGTAGAGGGGGCACGTATGAAGGCGTGTTTAAGGTCATGCCATTGGGACCTGGGCTACGGTTTAAGGTTGTTTAGCTCGGATCATTGCGAAAAGCAGTCTAGCGTCATGCAGCCAGGACGTGCGCTACAGTTTAGGGTCATGTAACTGGACTGTTGTGCAAAGCAGTTTAACGTCATGCGGCCAGGACGGGTGCTACAGTTTAAGGTCATGCAACTAGACCGTGGTACGAAGCAGTTTAAGGTCATGCGGCCAGGACATGTGCTTCAGTTTAAGGTCATGCAACTGGACCGTGGTGGGAGTCGCGATATATGTGGGTAGTTCAGTGAGGGGTGGACTCATTAAGGGATGTGAAGTGGATGAGATTCCGTGGGGAATGAGTCTGGGATGATGGTCAGAGTCACTGGGGATAAAAATGGCCGAGACCATTTATGGGCAGTGGGTTCAGATGATAAGGATGACCTAGTGAAGGATGATAAGCGAAATCCCACTGGGGATTAGGGAATGAATGTGACTCCCTAGTGAATAAAATGGGCCAAATTATGTGATTGGGGAATGAGTATGACTCCATTGGGTATGGAATTGTGATGAGGGTCGAGCCTTGCCGATGTGCACACGGACGGGCCTTTTAGGGAAGGCATGTGTGGAGGTGCATGCAAAAGGCATGTTCGTAGAGGAAGAAGGTTTTCGTAGAGGAAGAAGGTTTACACTCGGTGGCAGTCTGTGGAAGCCAGGAGATCAGCAGCGGGACTTCTTGTCAAGGAGGCATTCTCACACGCTCGACGGCTGGATGACATGTAGAACGCACACGGCGACTTGAGTGAGCATGCTTGAGCGTGTACAACGGTGAATGCGCACGACGGTGAACACTCATGGCGGTGAACACGCACGGCGGTGAACGCGCATGGTGGTGAACGTGCATGGTGGTGAACACGCACGACGATGAACACACACAATGGTGAACACATTCGGCGGTGAACGCTTACGGCGGTGAACGCGCACAGCGATGAACACTCACAATAGTGAATGCGCACGGCGGTGAACACACACAGTGCCAGACACATGTCTGTGAACGCGCTCGGCGGTGAGACATGCTCGGCAGCTTGTAGTGAGGTAGCGCTTGGTGACATGCGCTCTGCAGTATGCGGACGGCAGCTTGCGCACGACAGTCTTCGTGCTCATCGGTACGTTCGCGGCAGCATGGGAAGCATTTTATACTCATGCAAATAGACAGTATGTCATGCATTTTTAACGACGTTTAAGGTCGTGTCTCTGAGACCTTAAGTCATGGGTAGTACCTTTTCAAGTAACATCCGTTGATAGGACGCATTGCCTCTTTTCCATTAGGATGGGCTAATATGTATCCTCCATTTGGAGAAACCTTCTTGATTACGAAAGGGCCTTCCCACTTTGGTTCAAACTTCCTCTTAAATTGCACATAAATAACAGTTGGCTGTTTTACCGCTAAGACCAAGTCACCACTAGTGAATGAGTGGAGTTTGATTGACTTGTTGAAAGCCCTTTTCATCCTCCACTGATGGAGTTCAAGGTTCTGTTGGGCTTCAAATCTCTTCTTGTCAAGTGCATCTAATTCTTGGTAGCGAAGCTTAAACTGTTCATCTTCAGTCATATCCTGATGTATGGCGAGAGAAGCGAAGGAAGTTGGATCTCAAGGGGCAGTACCACTTCACTCTCATAAACTAACAAATAAGGAGTAGAGTCGATAGCACTTCGGGTGGTGGTGCGATAAGCCCACAAGGCCTCGGGAAGCTTCTCATGGCAATTTTTCCTCGCCTTTGACACTAATTTCCTTAGAACACTGCAAAGGGTCTTATTGAAGTTGGCCATTGATTCCTCGAGGACATATTTGAGAGGGATCCCTTCAGCCCATTTGGAGAAGTAATCCGTAGCAGCTAAGATGAAGGTATGGCCGAATGCTGAGGGAGTTGGGGTCGACAACATCCACACCCCATTGTGAGAGGGGACATGGCATCACTGTAGGATGTAGAGGCTTTGGTGGCTGGTGAATAAGATTTGAATGTATTTAACACAATTGACGCCTCTTTGCATAGGTCAACGAATCTGTGACCATCGATGGTCAGTAATACCCCAACATGTGTATCCATTCGTAGAGCTTAAGAGCAGATTGATAAAGGCCATAGATCCCGGCATGCACTTTTTCCAATACTTGCTTCGCCCCTTTTTTGTTGACGCATCGGAGGAGGATTCCATCGAAGGATCGTCGAAAGAGAGCATCCCCATCAAGAAAAGTGTACTTGGTGGACATTCTTCATATACTGTTGCGCTCAATGCGATCGTCTGGTATGTTTAATAAAGTTGATTATGGGTTCCCTCCAATCCTCAACTCGCTCAATCTTGATGCATATTGGATCAAAGATCTCCCTTTCTTGTTTCTCGAACATATCGCCTTGGACTTGCTTCGCCTTTCTTCTAGCTTCGAGAGCATCCTTAGCAGCGAGGAGTGCCCCGAATGGTAAGGAGGGCATTCCGAGAAAAGAATCCTTTCTTCATCCCCATCTAACTCTTTAACCAGCTCGATGTGCCTCCACTCTGCTACCCATATAGGCATGGGTTCTTTCGAGGAGACTAGAATAGTGGCACCGAGCTTAGAAAGGGCAACAACCTTGGAATTCAACCTTTTAGGGATGTGCACTAAGGAAAATTCATCAACATTTTCCATTAAGGTCTTAGCAGTGTCATGATAAGGCTGGAGGCTGTCTTTTTTCACATCGTATATCCCTTTGAGCTGCCATATTACCAGTTCAGAATCTCCAAAAATGGCTAACCGTTCTAGTTTCAGGTCTAAGGTGACTTCAAGCCCTATTATGAGGGCTTGATACTCAGCCTCATTGTGCGAGTCGACCTTTGCGAGGGAGAGGGACAAGGGGATGATGCCATCTTGAGGGGTCAAAAACACAATGCTGACACCACCTTGTTCAGACTGAAAGGCCCCGTCAAAGTACATCTTTCAATCATATACTGACTCAACGTAGAACACTTCCTCGTCGGGATAGTCGCTTGATAGATGTAGGGGTGTGTTGCTAGGAAATCAGCCAGGGCTTGGCCCTTGATGGCGTTTTGTGGCACTTACGTGATCTTGAACTCCATTAGTAATAACGACCATTTAGCCAAGCGCCCTGACAGACAAGGGTGCGTCATGAGGAACTTGATGGAGAAGTTGTACGACATGACCGAGCAGATAATGGTGAAGCTTTTGGACTGCGACGATCAGTGCCAGGCACATCTTCTTGATTGGCAGGTAATTCTTTTCAGCCCCTTGCATCCTACGATTGAGGTAGTACAAAGCGGTTTCTTTCCCTCCCTCATTATTCTGTGCAGGGAGCGCACCAAGCGGCTCGTCCAAGGCGGTCTTGTACAGAATGAGGGGCCTTTCTAACGCTAGCGTGGAGAGTACCAAGGGTTGTAGCAAATACTATTTGATATAATCCAAGGCTGCCTGACATGCCTCATTCCAAATGAAAGGAGAGTCTTTCTTCAACATGTGTGTAAAAGGCTTACAACAACCTGAGAGATTGGAAATGAATCTTCAAATATAAGCAAGCTGGCCTTGAAGAGACCGACGTTCTCCGAGTGTCATTGGCGGTGGCATTCCTCAAATTTCCTTGATCTTGATAGGCTCGATCTTCAATCCCCAGTACCTGACAATGAACCCTAAAAATTTCCCTAAACGTTCGCTTATGGTGCATTTCAAGGGGTTCATCTTGAGCTGATGAAGGCCACTGTAACACCTGCTCAAGGTCTTGCATGTGAACATCCTTCTTTTTAGATTTCACCACCAATTCATCTACATAACAGTCCACCTCCTTGTCCAGCATATCTTTGAAAATGGTGGTCATTGCTAGCTAATACGTAGCACCTGCCAAATGGCACAGTCATGTAACAGAACACCCCCTTGGGAGTTTGGAAGGCAGTGGCCTCTTCATACTCTGGTGCCATCCTTATCTGATTGTACCCTGAATATCCATCCATGATGGAGAAGATTTGGTAATGGGTTGTGGAATCGATAAACATTTCTGTGAATGGCAGTAGGAAGTTGTCCTCTGGACTGGTATCATTCAAGTGACAAAAATCAATGCAGACCCTGATTTGCCTGTTCTTCTTTTTAATTGACTGGTAAATATTTTTAGCCCCTTTCATCCTGAGGTTTAGGTAGTACAAAGCGGTTTCTTTCCCTCCCTCATTGTTTTGTGCTAGGAGCGCACCAAGCGACTTGTCGAGGGCGGTCTCATATAGAATGAGGGGCCTTCCTAATACTGACATGGAGAGTACCAGGGGGCATAACAAATACGCTTTGATATCATCCAAGGCTGCCTGACATGCCTCATCCCATATGAAAGGAGAGCCTTTCTTCAACAAGTGTGTAAAAGGCTTGCAACGACTTTAGAGATTGGAAATGAATCTTCAAATATAAGCAAGTTGGCCTTGAAGAGACCGGAGTTCTCAGAGTGTCGTTGGTGGTGGCATTCCTCAAATTGCCTTGATCTTGACAAGCTCGATCTCCAATCCCCGGTACCTGACAATGAACCCTAAAAATTTCCCTGAATGTACGCCAAAGGCCCATTTCAAGGGGTTCACCTTGAGCTAATGAAGGCAGAGCGCTCAAACACCTGCTCAAGGTCATGCATGTGAACATCCTTCTTTTTAGATTTCACCACCAAGTCATCTACGTAACACTCCACCACCTTGTGTAGCATATCTTTGAAAATGGTGGTCACTGCTTGCTGATACTTAGCATCCGCATTCTTCAATCCAAAGGACATCATCGTGTAATAGAAGAGCCCCTTGGGAGTCAGCAAGGCGATGGCCTGTTCATCCTCTGGTGCCATCCTTATTTGATTGTACCGTGAATATCCATCCATGAAGGAGAAGATTTGGCAATGGGCGGTGGAATCGATAAGCATTTTTGTGAATGGCTATGGGAAGTCGTCCTTTGGATAGGCAACATTCGAGTCATGGAAATCAATGCAGACCCTGATTTGCCCGTATTTCTTTTTATGTGGCACAATGTTGGCTAGCCATTTCGGGTATTTGACCTCCTGAATTAAACCTGCTTCCTTGAGTTTATTCAACATCTATTTGCATTTCAAGATCAGGCCAGAACCTTCTCGATTCATGCTTTATGGGTTTGAAGGATGGGTCAATGCCGAGCCGATGTACTGCGACTTGGGGATCGAGACCGGGCATCTCGTGAAAGTGTTAGGCGAAGACGTCTCAGTTTGCTCGTAGGAAGGTAATATAAAGCTCCTTCTCATATGGTGACATGTTAGCTGAAATAAAAGTTGGCCTCAGGTCATTCTCAGCACCCAAGTTTATTTCCCGAGATCATCAGCCATAATATGCCCACCTTCTTCCCATTCTTTAGGGGCTTCTTGAACTTCCATCTCATCATCGGTCGGTGATCCGAGGGGTCCTTCATTAACCTCGAATGTCTCAACCTTTGAGTTTGTAGGTACCCATGTTTTTGACATCTCCACCTCAAATTGGGCTTTGACGGTTTAGAGCACGGTTGCTACTTCTACTGCTTGCCTGCTTGAGGAGGGATCAACTTCAAGGGGAGGGAGTGAATAGGGTTGAGAGAGCGAATTTTGAGGCACCTGGGTCGGTTGGGAAGAGCAGGGCTCAGAGAGTGGGAGGGGAGGGTTATGTGATTCAACGATCATAAATACAGTGGGCACATCATTCTTGTCTTCGTGATAACCATTTTTATTTCTTTCTGGGTCCTCCACTGGCTTTAGTGAGATATTAGGCTGTAAGGTAGGATTAGGTGGTGAAACCTTGTTTTGGGCTACAGGTTGGCTTTGCTGTGCAATTGATATGGGTTGGAGAGGTTGTGAGGATTGGGTAGGTAAAGGTTGCGCAACCGAGCCTAGTGCTGACTAGCTAGGTTAGGTGATAGGAGTTTGTGTTGACAGAGTAGAGGTTGATGAAGGTTGAGGGTTTGGAGATGGTTGGGTGCATGGAACCAATGGTGGTCCCGGGTACCTAAGGAGTGGTGGATTAAGGTATGGGATGAGTGGAAGACCAGGGTACTTTAAGAGCCTCGGTTTCTGCATGAGCGACTGTAACTTCCTGCTTGACTTGAGACTGATTTGGTTAGTATTGGTCAGTGCTTCAGAGACTTGCACCATGTGACATGCTTCGTGAGAATGGAAGCTTTGCTCTCTTAACTCTTTCATTCTTTGCTCGAAGTCGGGCTTCAGAGGCCATTGGACTCCCTTGGCCTTGGGATTCTTTTTGCTTGATGGGCTCCTCAGTAATAGGAGGAGGCTTATTGTTGGCTCTGGATGCCAAGGCGTCAGCGACTGTCAGGAACCCAGCTGCTTGGGCCACTGTCTTCTTTAGCTGTTTTTGATACTGCCTTCTAAGGTTGTAACTTTTTCTCTCTTTATCAAGAGCCTCAAAGTTCGGGCATTCGAAAGTTGTACCTGCAAAGAACATATTAGAAGAATAAGAATAAGAAGGGCTAGAAGAGTCGGGGATAGAAGGTGGGGGAGAGCTTTTAAGGTCGTCACTCAAATTGGATCGATCTGGGTAGCTTTTAGCGTCATCACCGGAATTGGACACATACAGGGAATCATTTAAGTCTTCACCCTGCTTGGATCGTTTGGGGGGGGGTTTAATGTCATCACCCTTATTGGACGTGGTGGGAAATTGAACAGAGGAAGGCTCAAGATTGTCCTCCTGATCGGACTGTAGGTCTTGGTCAGCGGAAGCGGTCGACTTGGGAAAGAAGTCTTGCAGGGTCGGTAATGAAGGAAGGAGCTTGAGTAATTCCACCTCGGCTTGAGGTTGAGGAGCTCTTCTCTTTCAACGAGTGGCCCTCGGTGCTCTTCTCCTTTTGCCGTTTTTAGGAACAGGAGCAGGCTAACCAGGTTCACGTGCCTTAGGAACTGGCTTTGCTTAGCGAACCACTTCCCTTCTCATGGACTTCATCATGTTTCATCCTCGATAGACTTTCCATGGTTGGGAAGTTGAGGGTTCGTCAGAATCAGAAGGCTCAGGCAGTGTGTCCTCACCGGAGGTCTGTGTCTGAGTGACCTATTGTGTTGGCGGTTTGGCAGTTCGAATGTCATCTCCTGGGATAGTGTCAGAGACGTGTCCTCCTTGGAATTTCTTCATGATTATGGCTTGGAAGGCGAAGCACCCGTCTAAGTCGTGACCTCGTATCTTGTGATACGGGCACTAGAGGTTCAGGGTCCCTCGAGCTAGGTGCCTGGGTTGTCATAACGGCTTTGGTGTAATCACCCCTACTTGAAGCATTATGCCGAACATCACCTGAAGAAGGTCTGGTGGTAGTCCGTCAATATGATACTCTTGCTTGTCTTCTTCTTGAATTGTCACCACATGGGATTCTTCAGCTGTCTTGAATGCTTTCTTGAGACTATCGAGCTGTATCTGCCCATTTTGGATTATAGCCTTGATGTGTTCTTTAAGAGTGAGGCAGTCTTGAACGGGGTGCCCCAACATTTTGTGATAGGGGCAGTAATTTTTGTGCATGAAAAAATAAGCATCTTCTGACTTCTTCATCTCTGGCAAGGCGATCATTTGTTGCTTCAACAACATCTGGAGTAGGGTCGAGACCCACTCTTTATTGTAGCTGTAGACTTTCTTTCTCTTCTTAGCCCAATAGTCCTCTTTATAAAGGTTTGGAGGTGGAGGCACCTTATTGTAGAACTGGGGTTTCTATTGGGCTACCTAAGATGTCCCCTGAGTATTTGCAGGGTTGACCCCCTTAGAGAAATTCAAAGTTTGAGGAGAGGCCTTCTTAAGAACCAATACAGTAACAACATCACTGATCAGTCCTTTATGTTGATTGCCTCGAGAATTGGGACTAACATTACCCCCGTTTGATGATTGTGTCTAGGGTCAGCTGTGATACTTGAATAGGCTCTCTATACAATCGCTTTGGAGATCATGTCTGATATAGAAGTTGGGTTCGAAGCCTCAACATGCGGGGAGATCCCTGGCTGCATGTTGTGCACACATGTTTAGGCCGCAAAAATTTCAGACATGGGGGTATCTTGGTGAGCAACTAGATATCTTCATCTTGCAATGAATTGATCGACGCGTATCTGGGTTCTGGGTCAATGTGAGAAGCTCAATGGCTTGAACTTCTCTTTCGACTTCGTAGAAGCGCTTGTAGAGAAAGTTCTCCATTTCTTCCCAGGTTTGCATTGAGTTCGAAGGGAGTCAGGCATACCACTTGAATGCCAACCTGTCAAGAGTTTCAACAAGCTGACGGAGAAGAAGCCTCCCAACAGCTGCTGTCTCTTGACACGCCCAATGGAAATGGGCAATATGCTGGTGAGGCGAACTTGTGCTGTTAAAGAGCGGGAGTCTCCCCTTCTGGTAATTAGGGGGGAACGGGAGCTGATCGATGTAAGAGGGATAGGGCTTCTGGTAAAGATCCGTAACCCTGCATGCTCGGGATCTGCCTGGCCCTCAAGCTATGGGTGACCATGGCATCGATATCAACTTGTGAGATTTGATGAGGGGAGGAATGGTCATGTGGCTGGATAAGGAGAATTGGCCCCCTGGTGAGATGAGTTCCCAGGGAGCCGAGTACGTTCCATTAGCTCGATCTTCTCCATCATCCTACGCATCATATCCTCGAACCGATTCATACAGTCTTCTTGGTAGTCGTTGGGCTCCTCAACGACCATCACGCTGACTGTCTCTTCAGGGAGATTGATCTTTTGTGCGGTTGGGGTCTTGCATACCCGCTGAACTGAATGCGGCAGGTCGGTCAGTAGGGTTTTGACCCCTACTGTGCTCGAGCCTTGTACGTTGATCAGGTCAAGACCTATTCACAATGTTCTTGAGACCGTAAGGGCTGCAAGGTTGGGTCATCTCCTACGAAACTAACAACCGTGCAGGATTTTGGCTTTTCCACCTCAGGCTCGGCTGCGGCCTGTAGTGGGTAAGGTGTTCTTGGCCAGGAAGTCAACAAACTTGTTTACCCCGAGTGTCTTGGGTTCTTCTCTCGGCACTATTAACATTCCTCAGTCATGCTTGGCTCTCTGGCTTTGATATACTTCCCTCTAGAACCAAGACTGGGACCGTGATTGTGAATGGTCCGCTTTCTTCAAGCATTTCCGGGCAGCCTCCATGACGTGAGGCAAGGGATGCAAGCCAGAAACAGGAGTCAGCTCGGTCTTCTGTCTTGGCTTGGGGAGAGACGGGGGATGGAAGACCTCATCACCCAAGGGAGCCTTGCCCTGAGCTCTCTTGTGAGCTTAAAAGGTAGGACCGGTTTGAAGAGGGTACTACAAGAGGGTTTTCTTAAGGAAAACCTTCGAGTACCAGGTCTTGAGTGGTTCAGCTGGAGGAGAAGGGACGAACAGGGGAGGAGACAGTCGCCAATAAATTTTCGATCGGAAGCCTGAAGCAGCTTGTTGAGGTGGTACGTGTGTGCTCTTTGAAGAAGGGTTTCGGGTGACCTGGGGGTCAATCCGGGCTCGAGCAGTAGGTTTGGCCTTAGACGACCGAATACTGTGAGCATGTGTTTGTGAGGGATTGGCCTTGTGACCACCCCTCACAGAGTGCGCAGGTATGTGCAAAGAGGGATGATGAGGGTGGGTCATCTCTCGTGTGTTCGAGTAAGCGCAACCACAAGGCAGCCCCGAGTAGTGCGATATATACACAAAAGGAATACATGGCCAGGTCCAAGAAGACCCGAACTCGGACAGTGACTCGAGGCAGCTTGAGAGTTGCCCCGACGTGTGGCTCGAGTGGATAGACCACGAGCTCTGGTGCATGTGTGGGAGGTGGTGGCCTTAGAGGCTCCTCCTCTGTGTGTCGAGCCTCTTGTTAAAGGGGCCCGATGTGATTGAGAGTGGGGGGTGGCCTTATGGCAACCCACAGGAGCAATGACAACTGGACTGCCAATTACAGGAAAGGAATGGACGGCCTTTTGGCTGCCCCGAGCAGCGGGATCGACAAGTGACTTACCGGTAGCAAGGTGCATGCGGTGTGTGGTGGCTAGTGCGCCACCATGAAAGGTGCATTGGTGGAGGGCCCACCAAGGCCAAGAGATGGGGAGTGAGGGACTTTTAGATTCCTCACACCAATCCAGGTAAGGACCTGGGAGCTTGACATTGGGTCAACACTAAGCAAGAAGGCCGGGAACGAGGTTTGGGGAACCTGTTCTCGAGATCAAAAAGTCTCCAACTCGGATGAAGGGGTTGACCAACCCCGAAGTCATGTGTATGTTAGTGAGTAGGAAACAGAAGAAAGGAAAGCCAAACAAAGATGATCCGACTATGGGGTAGTGTGTCCCCAGTGGAGTCGCCAAGCTGGTTAGGTACCTCGATTTCACCCTTCTGGACGGGATGACCTGATGGCGTGGTTCCAGGTTCAGGATGGACCCGGGACCTGAGATTGCTCTCTCGGGAACAGTGTAAAGGAGACACGGGTAGGAATACAAACCGGTGAGGGAGGAATTTTGGTCATGAGGTGGGACTCACCTCACATGGTCCATGACACACTCGGGCTGCTCGCACGGGCACTCATGTGAAATGCCCCCTAGCCTGTGGCCAGTTCAGAATCGCCTCCTTAGACCTGTTTCTTCTTTCCTGCGACCACTCACACAATAGAATACAGATAAGTGGGTAAGAAGACCCGACCTTTTCTTAGGGTGAACGCACACACATAGCTTATACATGGAGGAAAAATGGGAAAATAACATGGTGTAATCTGCGTCATTTCGACAGCCTCACGACGTCTCCTTGATGAAGGACCCCTAATACATATTTTACAGCAAAGAGAATGGGGAGAACATGTCATAGAATCCGTGTCAAATGGACAGCCTTCCAATGTCTTCTTTAACAAGGGACTCACGACACATTCACCTTTCTGTAGAGAGTAAATGAAAAGGGGTGAGAGAGGAAACAAAGGCTGGTTTGGCTTTCACCCAGCTCTTTAGAAATAAAATGTATTTTTGTGACAAGAGAGAAATGAGAGACGAAGTCTAGTTTGGATTTCACTTAGCTCTTCAGAGGTAGAAAAAGAAAAATATTATTTTAGAGAGAGGAAGAAGAATGGATAAGAAAAAGGGTGAAGGTTAGCTTAGCTCTCGCTAAACCTTCCAAATGGGGAGAAGAGACGAGAACAAGGAGAGAAGAAGAGAAAAGAAGTGAGAGAAGAAGGAGAAAGGGGTGAACACTAGCTTGGCTCTTGTTAAACCTTTCAAAGGGGGAGAAGAGACAAGAAGAAAGAGAGAAGAAGAGAAGAGAAGTGAGAAAAGAAAGAGAGAGGAAAAATTTTGACCCAATGGCCAGATTGGTATGGTGGATAGAATGGCACGACGGCTAGTTTGACACGGTAGCTAAATAGGCACGGTGGTTAGACTGACACGATGGCTAAACTGCTCGACAGCAAGACTGACACGGATGCATGACTGACACAGCAGTAAAATAGGAACGATGTCAAGATTGACATGATGGCTAGTCTGGCGCGGCAGCTGGACGGGCACGATGGTTAGACTGGTATGGCAGTTAAATTGCTTAGCTACAAGACTGGCACGGTGGCAAAAGACTCATCCTGCTATTTAGTCAAGCAAGCAAAAGAGAGAGAAAGAGGAGAAAGATTGCGCATGGTGGTGTACCCTACTGTGCCAGATAGAGAGAGAGAAGAGAGAGAAAAATCACGCACGGTGGTATATCCCACCATGCCAGACAAAGAGAGATGAAAGAGAAAGGTTGCGCACGGTGGTGTACTCTGTTGTGCCAGATAGAGAGAGAAGAGAGAGAAAGAGGCTCATGGTGGTGTACCCCATTGTGTTAGATGAAGAGAGAGAAGAGAGAGAAAGAGGTGCACAACAGTGTACGCAGCCATGCCGGAGAGAGAGAGAAGAGAGAGAAAGAGGCACATGGTGGTGTATCCCACCATGCCAGATGGAGAGAGAGAAGAGAGAAAGAGGCGTTCGATGGTGTACCCCACCGTGCCAGATAGAGAGAAGAGAGAGAAAGAGGCGCACGGTGTGTACCCCATCGCGTTAGACAGTGAAAGAAGAGAGAGAAAGAGGCATACATCGATGTACCCCGTCGTGCCAGATAAAGAGAGAAGAGAGAGAAAGAGGCGCACGACAGTGCCCCACCGTGCTAAACAAAGAGAGAGAGGAGAGAAGAGGCACATGACATTAAACCCCACTATGCCAGATAGAGAGAGAGAAGAGAGAGAAAGAGGAAAGAAGAAGAGAAAGAAAGAAGAGAGAGAAAAGAAAGAAGTAGATAGAAAGAAAAGAAGTAGAGAGAGAAAAGAAAGAAGTAGCCAAAGAAAGGAAAAAACAAGAGAGAAAGGAAAGGAGCAAAGGGAGAAAGGAAAGAAGAAGAAAGAGAAAGGAAAGATGAAGGAAGAGGAAGAAGAGAGAAATAAGAGAGAGACAGAGGAGAGAGAAGAAGAGAGAGAAAGAAGATAGAGGAGAGAGAAAGAGAGTTACTTGGATGGTTGAGGGGTACTCGCTAAAATATTCTCTCTCCTCTCTCTCTCTCTAAACCATGAGCCAAAACCTCAAGCAAAAGCTAATTTTTTAATTGATCAAGCCGGGGTCCATATACAATAGCATCACGTGCTTCTATAGAGTTGAAGTCCAAACATGGGTGGATGCCCAATGTTTAACCTAATTGTGGGAAAATAGGAATTAAATGAGTTTAAAAAAAATTAAGAAATAAAGGGTAAAATGACGATTTTGCCTCGCACCCACAAATCCTAAAATTCCAATTAAGTTTCTTTCATGGCCATGCAACCTTTGCAATCTTTCGGGGTGCGTTCGGGGTCTTTTCGGTCTTTATCTTGCCAAAAGATTATTCTTTTGTTGATCAGCTCGGGAAGACGGTCGTTTTGATACCCATTCGAACCATGGATCAAACCTTTGATCTATAATCATGAGATGTGAAAATCATGAGAAACAGATGATCTTTGATTCAATATCACGCCCATTTCTCATTATTTTTTACGATTTCTTCACTATATTCATGAGCGTTTAGCGACGAACGTGGCTCGATTTGGTGTCTGAACGACCTTTTTCCAAATTTGGTATTTTAGCTAGAGTTTGGTTTTGGGTGGCCGGAAATTGCAGCACCTTTGATCTACAATCATGAGATGTGAAAATCATGAGAAACAGATGATCTTTGACTCAATATCACGCCCATTTCTCATTGTTTTTCTAGGATTTCTTCACTATATTCATCAGCGTTTGGAGACGAACGTGGCTCGATTTGGTGTCTGAACGACCTTTTTCCAAATTTGGTATTTTAGCTAGAGTTTGGTTTCGGGTGGCTGGAAATTGCAGCACCTACGACTTCGTCGTGCGGCGAATCTGACCATCCATCACACGAGATGTTTGGCTTGAACGAAGCCGTTGACCTCGTGCTTCTAATGGGTCTAGTTTGAGGTCGATCTGTCGCACATGGTCGTGAGGTGGTCGTTTGATTGAGGCGCGCTCTTGCTAGAAAATCTTCAACCTTGCTTTGAATTGCAATCTTCTCTCTAGTTTTTCTCCCAGCTCAGATCACGACATGGGTCGTACCACATATCGAAATGTTCAGGTCGACGAGACGTACATGCTTCCAAAATTTGTGTTTGATCTGACCTTGGACAAGAAAGATATGACCATCCAAA
This sequence comes from Amborella trichopoda, assembly GCF_054954075.1. NCBI lineage: Eukaryota > Viridiplantae > Streptophyta > Magnoliopsida > Amborellales > Amborellaceae > Amborella > Amborella trichopoda. The sequence continues at coordinate 20,499,375 of NC_142340.1, forward strand.
GTTTAGCCCGAAACTCAAAAACACAGTTTCCATTAATGAGGGTGAACTGTAATAGTGTGAGGCCTACCTGTTTTGGGTAATTTTGCCATAACTTTGTCCAGAAATATCTGATCAAGATAAAACATGGTCCCTAGGGGTTTTTAGATATTTCAGATCTAATGGTGTTAGCCTCATGGTCATTTGACGCTCCGATGATAGGGCTGTATTTATATGGTTCATTTCCAAGGCGTTGGAGGCCGATTTTCCTAAAATTGTTTCTGCATCTGCATTGCCTTAAACTTGTCGGATAACGACGAAACTTGGCAGGTCTTCTTAGGAGACTGTTACGCACGATGTTGAACCTTCTTAGGCCATTCTGAGACTTTTTGACATTTCACTTATGAATCAGAGCTTATTGTCCTACGGCTTCTGTAGTCCACATGCATTTTGGTACCTGCGGATGTAGGTCGCGAACTACTTTCTACTTATTTGCATCGAGGATACCAGTGTTGAAAATTACCTTTAAACAAGACCATCTAAAATGTTTCATTTATTTAAAAAATTGAGGTATTACTGCTTAGTCGAATTTTTTGGTATTTTTGTGTTGGGGTCCTATTTTCTTAGAGTATTTTGATTCCAGTTTTTTGCCCTATTGACATGGAGCGGTTCAATATTGCTAACATCAAACTGGTCATGTAGATCTTTGTTCACCGTCACTAGAGCTTTATTGGACTTTTATAAGGCACTTAAATAGCTTTCGTTAGACCCTTTCATATATATAAGGTATATCTAGATTTAAACTAGTTTGATTTAATTACGGCAAATAAATTTGTTATTTGTTATTCTGTAACCCTGTTTCTTGTTTTGTCAGAGTTATATACAATTGGTGTTAATAATGAACTTTTTACGTCATTGACAATTGAATTCATTGAAGTTTTGGACTTTATACCATAAGTTTAGGATTTGATTATTCCATTTTTTTGTTTTATGGATGGCTTTCTGAATTTTCTTATTTTAGTGTTAGGTTTATAATAGTGAGCAATCTATCGGTTATTTTTAAACAGCTTTTTTTCCGAGTTATTTGATTATTTGTTCATATGTCAATTATTTACATTTTTCTATTTGAATTCTTTAGCTATAGGCTTTTGTGGATTGGGGTTGTCTCTCATCGCATGGTTTCATCTAAACCGTTCATCATAAAAGGATAAATAATGGCCGCTAGGGGAGTGAGATTGCTTTTCCACTACGATGGTTCCTTCAAGTGAAATCTGAATGATGGGCGGATTTACTGTAGGGCCCGGAATTTGAAAGTGGCAATTTATAATAGGACAAAGTATATATAAAGTTGCAACCTTATACTGTTGAAGTAAGGTGCATCTAAAAAATCCTACAGAGGAGAGTGTTTTGGCATTGGATAACTCTCCAAGTAATCATCTTGACGTCGAGATGAATGGATATAAATAAAAAAATGTGTTCTAAGTCTAAAAAATAATGTATATTGTAACAAGTTATCTGTACTATTTATTTCAAGATTTTCAAGTGTTTCTTGATCGGCTCAATTTGTTCAATTTTTTAAATTTAAAAGTTTATACTTGAGGATGAAAAGAGATTTTTGAGCCATCATAAAGTCTTCGACACCGAAATGACATCTCTAAAAAATTTTTACAAGCACGCCTTATTTGTACAGTATATGGAGGCAGCCTTATACTGACCAAACCTTTTATAATATGAATGATCTCTGAAGACAACTAAAGGCACATTTGGGAATATAACATGGCGCAAGGAATACGACTGTTATGTATCATGAAAAGGATTCACAACAATGTAGATTTGGTTGAAGATATGACAAGGATTTCATGTATGTTATTAGCGGCTCCTGGAATTTGTGTTGCAAAACAACAAATAGATCCAATCATTGGGGAACATCAACGGAACCGCCGAGCCACGAAAATGCCACACTTTGGGACTAGGAACTTCGACAATGACCGAAATAAATACGTTAGGGCCATGACACCTCATACATACTGCCCTACCTCATTGAAATCTTTTAACATCTCCTGGTAGCTCATGGGCTCTTCCTTGCCCTTCGAGTTGGCCAATATTGTCATGATAATCAGTCGAAACAAATAAGTCCTGTGGCAATGGAGATGTTCTATGATTGGGTTATCTGGAAGTCGAGTGAATCTGCTCCTCAACCATGTGGACTTGATAGGCATGAGTTCAACTTCGCTGGGGCAACTTCCCAGAGACACTGGTATATGTAGGTATGATACTGCTGGCAATTGCCAAACCATAACTTCAACTGTAATGTCCTCCACACATTGTATAGTGCGGCATTATCTGCCCAATACTCTCAAGAAGGTAGGCAGCATTGGTTTCATTGCACCATATTCCTGCAAGAGCAATTATCACTAAATTATCGGTTTGATGTGGTCATCTACTGATGAGTGATGTTGAGAGAAAAAAAATAAAAATAAATTTATTATTAGTTTTTGTGTTATCTTTTAAATTAGGAGGTTCGCATTTTGTGCGTAAGTTGATCTTTACAAATTGGGTTAATTAGTTAGGAATATAAATAGGATAAGTTACATTTAGGGGGTTATCTTTTGGCAACGTAGCTATCTATTGAAGAGGGTAGGCTATGGGTAAAACGTGGCTATCTATTGAAGGGAAAGGTTTTGGATAAAACGTGGCTACGTTAAGAGATAGAATATAGGGGAGAGATAAAATAAGAAAGTTCATTGTTTATCTTCTTTTTTAATTTTTTTAGTCTATTTAAAGGGAGATTCCTTTCATTGTAAATTGATGAATGAGTTAATAAAGCTTGGTCTTTTGAAGAGATTATTTTGGGGTGGATTCTGTTTCAGACCTTGAGAGAGGGTATATTCTCTCAACTTTTTTCTTTTTTTTTTTTCCTGTATTATTTTCTCCCTGCATCAATTGGTATCAGAGCAAATTAGATCCAAAGAGCAAGTTAGACCTGGAGAAGTTAGATCTACAAAGAGCAAGTAAGAGCTAGAAATATCCGGTTTTTTACAATGCCATGAAAAGCTAATCAAACTAATACTAAGAGCCAGAAATATCCAGTTTTTTATAATGCAACCAAAAGTTAATCAAGCTAATTCTGCTCCTGCTATGGATGATCGTTGGGGACAAGCTATAGAAAATTTGACTAAAGCCCTAGAGGATGTTCAAACTGAAGTACGTGAAATGAAAGACATGATGCAATAGTTAGATCAGAGATTGCAGCAGTTGGAGAATAACCTTCCTTGTGAAGAAGGTACTAGCAACCACATTAATCTTGCATCAGGAATTCCACAACAAATCCAAGGTATTGATTTCGAGCGTAATGACGATTACAGGTTACATTCGCATCCTATAAAGCAACCACGAGATTTTAATATTAAAGTTGATCTATCAGAATTTCATGGTAAGCTCCACATCGAAGGTTTTATTGATTGGTTAAGCGCGGTTGAGAATTATTTTGATTGGAGTGAATTGCTAGAAGAACGCAAGGTTAAACTTGTTGCTACCAAACTCCACGGGTATGTTGCGGCCTGGTTGGCACAAATTCAATAATCCCGACTTCGTGGTGGGAAAGACAAAATTATTGAACGGCAAAAGATGAAAAAGGAAAAATTATTGACTGGCAAAAGGTGAAAAAAAAATTGAAAGAAAATTTTCTTCCTACGGATCATGAGCAAAATTTCTTTCAAGAGCTCCAAAATCTTCTACATAATGAAAAAATAGTAGAAGATTATACCAGAGAGTTTTATCGATTAGTTGCTCAAAATAACCTCCAAGAGACGGAAGGACAAAATATTGCTCGATACGTAAATGACCTTCAACCTACCAGTGGGGATGAGGTTTTTTTACATAGACTATGGACTTTAAGTGAAGCTTTTCAATTTGCTTTACGAGTAGAGACTAAATACCAAGGGAACACCGATAAACGCTTTTACCCCCAAAAGGAGGTTTTACGCCAACCGAAATTAAATGAAAAAAAAAAGATAATGCAAAGTTTGTGTGTTATCGATGCAACGAACTAGGACATCATTCGTTTGAATACATAAAAAAGAAAATGGAGGTATACTTGACTAAGAAAGAAGAAGAAGTTCCAATAGATCAAATTCAAGAAATAATCCTCTATGGTGATGAAGAAGGAGATCCGCTTTGAATCAAGCTTGAGGTCGAGCTGGTCCCAACCCCGGAAGAGTGATGCAGAGGAAAAAAAAAAAATTATTGGTTTTTGAGTTTATCTTTTAAATTCAAAGGTGCGTAGGGATATGTGGGCATTGAGCTTGTGCGTGAGTTGATATTTATGATTTGGGTTAGTTAGTTAGAAATATAAATAGAATAAATTAAATTTAGGGGATTTATCTTTTGGTAACGTGGCTATCTATTGAAGAGGGTAGGTTATGGGTAAAATGTTGCTATCTATTAATGGGGAAGGTTTTGGATAAAATGTGGCTAGGTTAAGAGAGAGAAAATAGGGGAGAGATAAAATAAGAAAATCCATTATTTATCTTCTTTTTTAATTTTTTTAGTCTATTTAAAGGGAGATTTCCCTCATTGTAAATTGGTGAATGAGTTAATAAAATTTGGTGTCGTGAAGAGATTATGTTAAGGTAAATTCCCTTACAGACATTGAGAAAGGGTATATTCTCTCAACTTTTTTCTTTTTATTTTTTTCGTGTTATTTTTTTCCCTACATCAATGAGCCTAACGCAGCTCGATCAACACGATTCCTCTATGCTCTAGTAAGTGATATTCCAGCTGATCGAAAACCTCATATATAAATATAGGCTTCCTCTCCCAGAAGAAAGAGAGTAATTTAAGTCCTAGACCAAGAAGAAAAAGGTAAAGTAATGAAAAAGGTTATTCTCATATAATCTATACATAAACACTCTGAATTAACAATATGAAATTGAGGTCGTCGATTTGTGTACCATTCCCTTCCAAATATGTTATGAGACACTTACCCAAAATAAGAAAATGCTCTGAGACATGCTTGTCTTGTGCATATAAGAGAGTGTTGACCTGTGGTACGCCTCCGGAATTTGGTACTTGCGGTCAACATTAATAATTGGAACACATTATACACGATTAACTCAAATAAGTCAAAAAATATTCAAAGGCTTTATATGCATCTCAAAGTTCAAATATTCATAATACACAATTGACATGAATCATCTTAAAGCCCCATTGCTGATGACTAGCATGCTACAGCTTGCTAGGAGACTGTGATTCATATCCATCTTAAAGTGTGCGTCACGTAAAGATTGATATTTTTTTTTTTTTTTTTTAAAAAGTAACTACTTAAAATTCAAAATCTAGATTTTCAAAAGAAACAGAAAGGATAATTCTTCTTTTTATGGATTGAAATGGTAGCATCCCCAAAATTTGGGGCCCTAAAATTAGTTCTAGGTAGATTTTACCCAAGGGAGGAAATTGACATTATACTTCCGTGAGAGTATAATATCTTTTGGATTTAAGAATTCCATTAAAAATAGCAAACTATGTTTCAGTAATATAAAAAGTTTTAAAATAATAAATTATTCATTTCTGATGTGAAGCAAGTGTCCCCTCAACTTTTTATAGGGTGAAAGGGGATTCAAATATAGAAAAAAATCGCATTGAAATAACTTTGGGTTCCAAACATCCTACTAGGAACTCCTCAATCGCCTTATGTCAACATTTGACAGTTAAGGAGTGTCCTTCCTCTACCCAAAGTCCATCAATTTTGATAAGAATTTAAGAAAAGCACTGCGAAAGATATGAATAGGAAACGTTTGTATGTTAAACCACATTAGAGGTTCGAATCCTTCAAAAATGCTGACCAACTGAAAAAAGAAATAAATGTTTGTTTGTCGAAACCTTCTTCTCTTAAGTAAATATGCTGCAAAACAATGTTCCAGGATGAATTGGACCCAGGCAACTACTAGGACTCACCCTATGGCGAGGCCAAGTAGGATGTATACCCTACTTACATTATAGTATAAATAATATTATGTTCAATTTAATTCAATTAATATCTAAGTGCTCTTTTGGTGCGCGTGAAAACTTACCTCATGAAATAAGATGCTAGGAAACATGCAGTTACACATATTTGGTTCATGTCTAAAACCGATGAAAACTTTTCATTGGGAAATGGTTTTACCATCCAAAGGAGGAAATCACATGAAATGTAATCCCAACCCCACAAGGTGGGGAGTAACTCATAGGGACCCATTTCTCAAACTCGGACCCCAAATGTTATTCTAATCACGTTTACCGTGGGAGAAGAAATGACGGATGCAAAAAGAAAAAACGAACTATGTTTGCCTCGCTATCCCACTTGCCCCTCTCAAACCAGAGAGAGAGAGAGAGAGAGAGAGAGAGAGAGAGAGAGAGAGAGAGAGAGAGAGAGAGAGAGAGAGAGAGAGAGAGAGAGAGAGAGAGAGAGAGAGATTTCATGGTAACATAGCATCAAGTTTCCTACAATATGCTGAAAAAGTCGTCTTAAACAGCTCGGCATTAAAAGAGGCCATTACATAATTTCTCTTCTTTAAACTTCAAGAGTAAGCCCTTTCTGCAATCACATTTGGGAGAGCCCTCAAAACTGGTATGCCTGTTTCACAAATGTTTCCCCTTATTCTGGAGAATCTCTCTATGGCTTCATTGAATTTCTTGTGATTCCAGTTATGCTTTTCTTCCCCAATTTCATGGAATCTTCAAGTCCTTCTTATCCTTTGCTTGGGTTTCTTGGGTGTGTCTGGCCACTAAAGGGCTTTTGAGTACTTGTACATGAACTTATTGATATAGTGGATGTAGTCCTGTGTGGACCATATGGTTAGGTGCCTCGATCTCGCCCTCCGGATCTGGATGATCAGGCGGCATGCGACTCGGGTTTCAAGGGAGGCAGGGGACTTTTGAGATCGCTCTCCCGAGAACCACGTTTGAGAACAAGGGCAGATATTACCAACCTATGAGAGAAGAATTTTAAGGTGGGTTCGAGACTTACTCGGGTTGGCTCGTGTGGACGCCCTCTTAGATTATGAAGAAAGCCCCCCAGTAATAAAATTGGTTCGGAATCGCCTCCCTTGGCTTGTATTCTCCTGTTTTCTACAATCACACATATATGGCAAAGGTTATAAGATAGGTGGTTCAGTGGACCTCACCTCGCCTTTTGGGTAAGCGTATAAAGGCATGCACATTCAAAAGAAGAAAGAAAGAACAAGAGAAGAAGGATAGGGGAAAGAAGAATTTGACCAGGCAGGTATATCAATATAGTAACCAAGTTGGTGAGTAATTAGCCTGTCATGGTAGTAAAACGGGCTCGCTAACTCAGATCGGCTCAACATAGTTACTATTAGATGTCAATACCGATACTGACTATCTAGACACGATGGTTAGTTTGTCGTGGCAATAAAGCGGGCACAGTAATTTCGGCACAACAACATTACGGCTACACGACAGGGCTACAATATGAGGCTAATCTCAACCTTTATTAATCAAACGAAAGGATAATAGAAAGAATGAAAATCCTAAAGAGAGAGTAAGAAGTAAGAGAATAAGAAAGAGAAGAGAAAGAAAGAGAGGAAGAGAAAGAAAGAAGGAGAAGAGTTTGAGAGAAGAGAGAAGGAAGGAGAAAAGAAAGTGAAAGACACAGTCGACGCTAGGCATCGCCAGCTATGTTGGAAGAGGAAGAGAAAGAAAGACATAGTCGACGCTAGGCATCGCCGACTGGGTTGGAAAGAGAAGAGAGAGACAGACATAGTCGCCACTAGGCTTTGTTGGCTGTGTTTAAGAAGTGAAGAGAGATAAGACACAGTCAACGCTAAGCATCATCGGCTGTGCTAGTCAGAGAAGAGAGAGAAGATGCAGTCAGCTTTAGGCTTCGTCGACTGTATTAGACAAAGAAGAGAGAGAGAAGATGCAGTCGACACTAGGTTTTATCGACTGTATTAGACAGAGCAGATGTAGTCAGCGTTAGGCTTTATTGACTGTATTAAATAGTAAAAAGAGAGAAGATGCAGTCGGCGCTAGGCTTCGCCGACTATATTAGATAAAGAAGAGAGAGAAGATGAAGTCGGTGCTAGGCTTTGCCAACTGTGTTTAGATGAAGAGAAAAAAGAAGACACAGTTGGCGCTAGCATCATCGATTGTGTTTAGAAGGATAACATGGAGAGAGATAAAGATGAGAAGAAGAAAGAGAAAGAGAGATAGAGATGAGAAAGAGGAGAGAGAAAGGGAGATAGAGATGAGAAAGAGGAGAGAGAAAGAGAGATAGACATGAGCAAAAACAGAGAGAAGGGAGAGATAGAGATGAGAAGAGGAGAGAGAAAGGGAGAGAGATGAAAAGAAGAGAGACAAACTAAAAAAAGGGGAGGAGAGAGAAAATTACGTTAGCAAAGGGTATCGACCCTTTTCTTCTCTCTCCTCTCTCTCTCTCCAAGACACACCCACAAGCTTAAGCAAAAATGAAGTCTTTATTGATTGATTGAATAAATGAATCCCAACCTTATTTTACAATTTGGCTTTGCATGCTTATATAGAATTAGGCCAAAACATGGGTGGACACCCAAAATGTACCTCAAATTGAAGATAATTACAATTTTACTGAATTAAAATAAATTCTAAAAATGGGTGCAAAAGGACTGTCTTGCCCGTGTCTAACAATGTGTGGAATTCCATAACAGTCCCTACTGCTGCCCAAGAACTTGCATGATCTTCAATGACTGATCCGGGGTTGTTTTGATGCACGTTTGGTCGAAAGATGATTATTTTCTTGTAGGGCTCGGCATGGCGATCGATTTGATACCAATTTCGAGCCATGGATCGTGTTTTTAAGCCACGACCATGTGACTTGAATTTTGGTTGAACCTTAAAAACTTTGGATCTATATTGTGCTCGTTCCTTGATGTTTGTCTTCAATTTCTTCCCTGAATCACAGTGAGCATGCCGTCACGATCACATTGCAACAAAAGTAGCTCGATTTCGTGTCCGGATGAGGATTTTGTCGTCTTGAGTTTTTAGTCGGAATATTGAATCCAACCATTCATCATACGTAGGGTTCAGGCCAGAGATAGCCACGAACCTTACACACATAATGCAATTGGTTTCATGCCAATTGGGTATACGAGCCTCGTGATTTGGGCGTCAAGGTGGGGCGCGCTGCTACTGAATTTTCTGTAATTTTTCTTCACTGATCAATTACTTTCCTCTAGTTTTTCTCCCTGCTTAGGCATCGTCATGGGGTGTACCACATATCGAATCACTTATCTTGATGAGATGAACATGCTCACAATATTTGAGCACGATCCGACTCCGAACGAGTGATGGTTTTTACTAATTAGGGAAGCAGTGCCGTAGAGATCGTTTTCACTAACTTCATTTTATTTGGGGCTCTTTTACCCATGACCTTTTGGCCATGTCCACCCTTTTCATCCATTTTTACTCACAATGCCCTTTTGGGTTTTCACCGTGCCCTGTTTTTATTCACAGAACTCTTTTTACTCATGGTTGACCATGCCCATCCGTCATTTTTACTCATGGCGTTCCCTTATTAAGGTATACACCATGCCCGTTATTTCATCATTTTTTTTGTGAAGGCGTGTTTAAGGTCATGCCCTCGGGACCTGTGCAAAGCCTTTTAACGTCATGCGGCTAGGATGTCCACTATAGTTTAAGGTCATACAGCTGGACCACAATGAGGATGGATAGTAGTCTGTAGGGGTCATGAAGTGAGTGTGGTAGTGGTTTTGCTCACTGGTGGGGAGATGGCACGAGGGTACTTGTGAAAGATGGATGATGTATGAAAGAAAGGTGGAAAGTGGCGCCCACTAGCTTATGACAAGTATAGGGGGGAGATGGTTCGCCATTTTGTGAGCGCGACTGAGACTCACTGAGGAATGATGTAGAATGATGAAATGAATGGACTCGCTGGGGAGATAGTAATAGTGGTATGCGTATGTGGGGTAACTTTATGGTCATGCCTCCTAGACCTGTGCAAAGCAGTTTATAGTCATACGGTTAAGACATGTACTACATTCTTTGGGTCATATAGTTTGGACTGTGGTTATGCAGTTTAGAGCGATACAACTAGGACCGTGAAGTTTTAAGGTCATGTAATTAAACCTCCACTATAGTTTATGGTTGTATAGTTTGGACCACGGTTATGCATTTTAGAGTCATGCAACTAGGATCGTGTAGTTTAAGGTCCGGCAATTAGACCTTTGCTACAGTTTAAGGTCATCAAATTTGGACCATGGTTATGCAGTTTAGAGTCATGCAACTGGGACGGTGAAGTTTAAGGTTGTACAACTAGACCTCTGCCACAGTTTTAGGTCATATAGTTTGGACCATGCAGTTTAGGGTCGTGCATCTAGACTAAGGTTGTGCAATTTAAGGTCATACAGCACAGACTATGGTTTAGGTCACCATGTAGGTGAGACTCCATAGGGAATAGATCTGTGGATGACAATCTGAATCCCTGGGGATAAAGTGGTTAGTGTCATACACAAGCAGAGGGTTCAGATGGAGATAGTGGCCCGACGAGGGATCGCAAACGAAAGTAGAAATCATTAGGGATTAGGGTGCGAGTATGACTCTTGGGGGGTGAAAGATGAGACTCCATGGAGAATAAGTAAGCCGACTCCCTGAGGATAAGATAGCAAATGGGTAGTGACTTGGTGTGAAACAGACCCACCGGGGATTGAAGAAATAAGAATGACCTGAACTCCACTGGGGATAATGGGTTGCAGTACTGGTGTGACCCGCACTGAGGATGAGTGACAATGGCTTGCTCCTGACTCCATTGGGGATGATAGGTCACACACAACTTTGCCCTAGGTTGCTTAAAATACAATCAGTGCCAGGTGCAGCAACCATTATTATTGAGCACTCAGTCGGCGCTAAGTCTTCGAAAACGCACTCAACGTTGAAGTCGGCCAACACTGCCTCTTAACCACTCAGCCGACGCTAGGTTGCTAAACATACATTGGGCATTGAGGAAGACATGTGCCAGCACTGGCACTGAGTTGTTGGGCACACAACCGATGCTAAGTTTGTTGAAACACAACCGATGTTGAGGGCCGCCTGTGTTATTGTTTGAACACGGCCGGCGGTGGGTTATCGAGCACATGATTGGTGCTAGGGCTATTGAAACTCAGCCGACGCTAGGTCAATTCGACCGCATAGTCAGCGCTGGGTATGGATTGGTAGATAGGCCGTAGCTCGAGCCCCGACCCGGCCTTGATGAGCCGGTAAATGAAACTTTTCCCCAACCTCAGTTCAAAACCCGACTTGTCCAGCCAGTTTGTTGGGATTTTTTAGGCGGTGATGAGAGTTGCCTTGGGCCTCAGTTCAACTCTCTCATCGTCATTTGACTTTCCTTGGACGTGACTAGGATTCCCAATTTGTGAGGGGCGTTTGATGGTAGTGTTGACTATATAAGGGGGTAAAACCCCATTTCCTTCACTTTTCACCCAAGATAAAAAGCTCAAACAATATTTTTTAACAGTGAGCAAAGGATTTCCGTGTGAAAGCTCCAACAAGCAGAGGGATTCCAATAAGAGATCAAGCGTTTTAGCAAGCCTTACAGGGAAGGTTTCGCCAAGATTGTCAAGGGATTATTGGAAAAGGACGAGTTTCAGGAGTTTCTCAGTTAGCACAGGAGGTTTTTCGGGAAGCAAGAGAACTCCAGCTGTGATCTTCAAGGGTAAAAGAGGCGGGAAGTTCCACAGTTGACATTTTCGCAAGCTTTGGGAAGTTTTTGAGAGTTTAAGGGGTTTCTCAGTGACTTGGGGAATGTTGTAGAGGGTTTTCGACGGGGTTTTGGTGACTTCCCGACCAAGACGTAGGCAGGGAAAAGTCTCTCAGTGAGTTTCCGGCTGTGTAGGAGAAGTTTCAGTGAGACACCGAAGGGTCAAGGGAAACATAATGGTCGCTGAAGGTGGATAGTCGTAGGGAAGGCGAACGATTGTGGGGGTTTTCCTTTAGCGGAACGGGAGTTCCGGAGGGGAACCAAAGGGTCGGGGGACACGAACGGCCACAAGAGATGAACCGTCGTAGGAGGTGGACGGTTGCGCTTGGAAATTGTGCAACCATTTTGGGGAAGCGAAGGGATTTTTGCCTTGAAAACAAGGAGTTTAGGGAGACGAACAGTCATGATAGAGCCGACGCTGCAGAAGCACAGCCGACGCTGACACAACCAGCGTTGATGGTTAGAAGCATAACCAGCGCTGATATGGTCGACTCTGATCTTCAAGAAAGGCACCCGATGCTAGGAATTGGGAGCACAGCCAGTGCTGACCTTTGGAGGACACAACCAGTGCTAGATTCAGATGGCATTCATCGACCCGTATGGAACGTCATGACACGAATAGTGCTGCTCGCATGTGGCAGTATGTTACACGCGGGACTTACAGCGCTCAACAATGAGCTACGCGTTGTCATGGGTCCGCAAAGGGTGGTGAATGATGGTAAGGCATGGGTTGTAATACCTGTTGGAAGCCATGTCCTCCAGCACAACAGTGAAGTCCATGTTGTTCTATGGAAGGGCATCCACTGTGAATAGCGTATGCTCTCCATCATTGGCTAGTTCCTGACCAGAGAAGTCTGCTTTGTATGTTTGATACACACATAGAATGAATTTTGCCTTGTATGTTTGATATACATGTAAGATGAGATCTCTAGCATGTATGTTTGATATACACATCAAGTGAACTGAAGCTAACTTCTCCGAGTGGTTTCGCTTCATCTTTTGACTTATAGCAGTCCTCTTATAGCGGTGCTAGTCAGATGAATTGAAGCTAACTCTCTAAGTGGTTTCGCTTCTTCTTCATGATGAGGGTGCTTCTTTGGTGGGTTTGCTTCTTCTAAGAGAGAAATTCTTTCGTTGGTTTGCTTCTTTTGGGGGAGCAATTATTTTGGGTCTGTAACCATTCTCTTATCCTAAGATTCAAGAAACACAGTGCAAGTTTTGGGTTTGTAACCGTACTCTTATCCTCAGATGCAAGAGACTTGTAACCTCCCTAATAATGGGTTTCTTAGCTTGTAACTTGTAACTCGTTTTATTGCAATAAAAAGAGTTAGAATTTGTTTGGAATATCTTACATACTTTTGCGTTGAGTCCTTTTCCTTTGAATATGTATCACAGATAGTATTTCTTTAGGTATCGCCCATTGATAGGGGGCATTGCCTCCTCTCCATTAGGATGTGCCAATATGTAGGCTCCATTTGGTGCGACCTTTTTTAATAAAAAAGGACCTTCCCACTTGGGTTCAAACTTCCCTTTAAGATGTCCATGCAAAACAATTGACCTCATGATGGCTAGAACTAGATCACCAGGGCGAATGAGTAGATTTTGACTGACTTGTCAAAGGCCCTCTTCATTCTCCCTTGGTCGAGTTGAAGGTTCTGCAGAGCCTCTAGCCTCTTTTCATCTAATGCATCCAATTCTTGATACCAGAGCTTGACTCTCTCATCTTCGGTTATTCCTTGGTGAATAGTGACTCGCAGTGAAGGGATTTGAATTTCGAGAGGTAAAACTGTTTCGGCCTCATAGACTAGAGAATAAGGAGTGGAATCAGTAGCATTTCGTATAACAGTGCGATGGGCCCATAATGCTTTGGGATGCCTCTCATGCCAGTTCTTTTTCGCCTTTGATACCGATTTTTGTAAAATGTTGCATAGAGTCTTATTGAAAGCCTCAGCTAATCCATTCACTCGAGGGTGGTACATAGTTAAATACTTCCATTCGAAACCAAATTGGTTGACCAAACGATGAATATGGTGGCTTCGAAATTGGGGACCATTGTCTGATATAATTTGGTTAGGGACCGTAAACCGGTATGTAATGTGATGTCGAATGAAGTTTGCCAATTTTGTCCCAGGAACTTGCTTAAGGGGGACAACTTCAGCTCACTTAGAAAAGTAATCTGTTGCAACCAGAATGAAAACATGACCCATTGCCGAAGGAGTGTCAATAGGCTCTACAATGTTCATACCCCATTGTGAGAAGGGCCATGATGCCACTAAAGGGTGTAAGGGCTCTGGAGGTTGGTGAACAAGGCATGAGTGTATCTGGCATACTTGGCACTTTTTAGCATAGGTTAAGGAATTGACGATCATGGAAGGCCAATAGTATCCCAAACTGCGTATTCATTCATAGAACTTAGGAGCGGACTGGTGTAGTCCACAAATGCTTGAGTGGACTTCTTCTAACACCTTATTTGTTTCTTAGACGTCCACACATCTAAGAAGGATACCATCAAACGACTGTTTGAAGAGAGCATCTCCTTCAAGGAGGGTATACTTGGTAAACATTCGGCATACGGTGTTGCCTTCGACACGATCTTTCGAGAGCCTGCCATGTTTTAGGAAACTAGTGATGGGCTCTCTCCAATATTCTACCTGTTCAATTTTCATGCATATTGGGTCAAAGAATTCTGGTTCTTGGTTTCGACCCTTAGCTTTTTGACTCTGTGCCATTTCTTGTTCAGTCTTAATTAGTTCCTTAGTTGATAGAAGCGCTCCAAATGGATAAGGAGGACACTCCGGGAAGATATTTCTCTCATCATCCACGTCGACCTCAGTTCTTAGCTCAATGTGTCTCCATTCTGCCACCTAAACAAGCGTGGGTCTTGATGAGGACAAGTGAATTGTGGCACCAAGTTTTGCAATTGCGTTAGCCTGCGAGTTTAGCCTCCTGGGGATGTGACTCAGGGTTATGTCCTCAAACTGGGCCATATACGATTTTGTAGTATTGTGATAAGGCTTGAGAGTGTCTTTTCTTGCATCATAGATCCCTTTGAGCTGTTGGATAACCAACTCAGAGTCGCCATAGATCTTGAGCTGCTTCAAGTCGAGGTCGAAGGCTATCTCCAACCCGATTATAAGGATTTGATATTTTGCCTCATTATGAGAACTAGCCTGAGTGAGAGAGAAAAAAAGTGGCAATACTAGTCCTCTAAGAGTCAAGAATACTACTTCGGCACCTCCTCGATCTGATTGGAAGGCTCCATCAAAGTACAATTCCCACGCATGAGCAAGATCAGCACAAAATATTTCTTCATCAGGGAGGTCACTTGATAAAGGAGATTCTGTTGGTATGGGGTGAGTTGCGAGAAAATCAGCTAAAGCTTGGCCCTTGATGGTCTTTTGTGGGACATACATGATGTTGAATTCCATCAGCAATAATGCCCACTTAGCAAGGCGTCCTGATAGGCACAGGCACATCATAGATACTTTATAGGATCTGCTTTTGTTATAAGTTTCACTTCATGACCAACTAAGTAGTGGCTGAGTTTTTGTACTGTGACGATTAGGGTTAAGCATATCTTCTCTATAGGGGGATAATTCCTCTTGGCCCCTTGCAAACTGCGACTGAAATAATACTATTCCATTTCTTTTCCCTTGTCATGGTTTTGAGCCAATAATGCCTCGAGTGACTCATCTAGAGCAGTCACGTAAAGGATAAGGGGTTTTCCTTACACAGGTGTAGAGAGCACTGGAGGGTTGAGTAAATATTGTTTGACGTCATCAAGAGCTATCTGACATGCCTCATCCCAAATGAATGGGGTATCCTTCTTTAACAGGTGTGTGAAGGGTTTACGACAACCTGAAATATTTGAACCGAACCAGCGAATGTACATCTGCTGCCCTTGAAGGGAGCGCAATTCTCGAAGTGTAGTCGGTGACGGCATTTCTTGGATGGCCCTGATCTTGACTAGCTCAACCTCAAGCCCTCGATGTCTGACAATGATTTCAGAGGGTTTATTTTAAGTTGATAAAGGCGTAATCGTTCAAACACCTTTTCAAGGTCTCTCATGTGAGCATCGTTCTCCTTGGATTTTACTGCCAAGTCGTCTACATAACACTCTACCTCTTTATGCATCATGTCTTTGAAGATGGTAGTCATTGCTCTCTGATATGTGGCATCAGCGTTCTTTAATCCAAAAGGCATCATTTTCTAATAGAAGACCCCTTTTGGAGTTCAGAATGCAGTGGCTTCTTCATTTTCAGGCATCATTTGTATCTGGTTATACCCGGAGTACCCATCCATGAAGGAAAAGACTTGATAGTGAGCTGTTGAGTCGATGAGCATCTCGGTGAATGGCAACAGGAAGTCATCCTTAGGACATGCGGTATTGAGGTTGAAGAAGTCAAACTAGACCCTAATTTGACTGTTCTTCTTCTTGAATGGAATGACATTTTCTATTCATTTCGGGTACTTGACTTCACGAATGAAGCCTGCTTATATGAGTTTGGTCACTTTGACAGCTATCTGCATTTCGAGGTCAAGCCTAAACCTCCTTGATATTTGCTTGACAGGTTTGACAATCGGTTCGATGCCATGACGGTGAATGGTGACTTGAGGGTCTAAACCAGGCATCTCGTGGTAATGTTAAGAAAAGACATCTCGGTTTGCTTGCAAGAAAGTTGTGAAATTTTCTTTTTCTTCTGAAGACATATTTGCCGAGATAAAAGTAGGCCTAGGGATGGCTTCATGCCCTAGATTTATTTCTTCGAGTTCGTCAGCAATAGCCTGACTGCCTTTTTCCCATTCTTCTAGGGCTTCTTGCAACTCTTCCTCGTTGTTTTCAAAGGTCTTTTCATCAACCTCATGTGCGGAGACCCATTACCCTAACATCTCTGCCTCCAATAAGGCTCCAGGGTAGGTCATGCTTTCTGCGCCTTTCTCGAACTGAGGGATGGAACGGTCAACCTCAAACGTGGAAAGCCTATCAGGTTGCAGAAGCTTGTCTTGAAGGTTACAAGGAAATTGTGATTCAGTGATGATGGGGTGAAAAGCGTCTTCGTATGAATCGCATGGTATTTGCACGGGTTCCTGCAGTGTTTGCCCCATGCTAGCTGGTGCTTCATAGACTTGTATTATGTGTAGGCTTACTGAGAATAGAAACTCTGCCCCTTTGACTCTCTCAGTCTCTGCTCAAAGTCAGGCACAGGGGACCACTGGGGTTTCTTTGGCTTCAACCTTTTGTTCTTCTTTGAAGAGAATGTCTGTGGTTTGACACGAGCTTCTAGGGCATTAGAAACTGTCAAGAGTTCTGCTTTCTGAGCCAGCATCTTTTTCAACCACCTCTGTTGTGTTTTAGTTATGTTTGATCCCTCAAGTTCTCTATCAAGATCTTCGAAGTCCAAGCATATCAAGGTTATACTTGCAAGAGACATAAATGAGGAAGAATGAGTAGTAGAAGAAGAAGAAGGAGATGGGTTAGAAGGTGGGGGATTTTTAAGGTTGTTCCCCTCCAGACCTCTCTGGGCAGCTTTTTACATCATCGCCAGGGTTGGACCAGTGCAGGGGGTCTTTTAGGTCTTTCCCTTGCCTAGACCGTTGGGGAGTGCTTTTAACATCATCACTCTCATTGGACGTGTCGTGAGTGGAAGAGGACTCTGGGAGGTCCTCTCGATGGGAAGGAAGGGGCATACCAGGGAGAAAGTCTAGTAAAGTTGGTAGTGGGGGAAGGGGCTTAAGAAATTCCTGCTCGACTGGAGGTTGAGCCGTCTTGTTTTTCTAGCAAGCAGCCCTCGGTGCCTATCTCCTTTTGGTTTTCTGAGGTGGTACTTGATTCGCGTGGCTAGGCTTGTGAACAACGCTAGCTTGATAAACTGCTTGTCACTTTAAAAGATTTGAGTCTACTTCACCCGTGGTGAACTATCCATGCATGGGAAGTCGAGGGTTCAACATAGTCTGAATGATTATTGAGACGGTCTTGTGTTGGGAGGTCCTCCTCTTGCACTTATGGAGCAGTGGCTTGGGGATCACGTACTGGGACGTTCTAAAACTCCCGACATTCCCGCATTTTCTTTGCAAATATATCATGGAAACTGGTCCATTCTCACAGGTAGTGGCCCCATACTTGGTGATACCGGCACCAATGGTCCTCAGTCCCCTGAGCAAGGCGTCGGGGGTGCCTTGCCTATTTCGGTGTGATTAGACCGTCCTAAAGCATTATAACAAAGAAGGCGTAAAGGATACCAGGGGCTTTGTCTTCCTCTTGGACAGTTACTGCATGGGGGCTTTTGCTACCCGTAATGCCTTCTTTAAATCTTCAAGCTTTATTTGACCCTTCTGATTCAGGGCCTCGATAATATCTTTTAGCGTGTAGCAGTCATTTGTAGGATGATTAATCCTTTGATGGTAAGCACAATAATTCGCCAGAGTGTCGAGGCCAGCTTGCTTAGGGAACTTGGCTTCTGGAAGCTAAATCATATTCTATTCCAATAATAACCAGAGCAGTGCAAGGACCCATTCCTTCTCATAGCGGTAGACCTTGGTTCTATACCTGGTGAAATAATCATCTCGATTAAGATTTGTCAATGGGGGTACTTGATTGTACGATTATTGTTGCTTGCCCGCCTGGGGCATTATTTTCGTTGTGCGCATCCCTTAGGAGAGGTCCAAAGTTTGGGAGGGAGCCTTCTTGGGATCAGTGACCGTGACGGCTACACTGATTACTCCTTTTTGTTGATTGCCCCTGGTGTTAGTTCGAGGGTTTCCATTGCCTTGGTTATTCGTAGAGTTGACAGACTATTGTCGTGAGCCCCCATGGTGACGTGACAGACTTTTTATGTGAACTGATTTAGAGATCAACCTTGACATGGAAGTCGGATTAAAGGCCTCAATGTGTATAGCAATCTCGGGTCTCATGTTCCGCACACAAGTTTGAACTGCTTCCTTCTCAAGCATCGGATTGGGATGGTGAGCAGCCGAATTTCTCCATCTTGATATGAACTACTCTACCAGCTCATTGGGGTCTTGAGTCAGGGTGAGAAGCTCGATGGTTTGAACCTCTCTCTCGACCTCATTGAAGCGCTGCTAGAATAGTTTCTCCATTTGCTCCCATGTATGTACTGAGTTTCTGAAAAGGATGGTTGGGAACGAAGTTGAAGGAACTTCTTCCTTAGGGACACTCACGAATGCATGGATAAGAAAATCCCTAATATGGATGAATGGGTTACAGAACCCGCAAGCCATAAGTGAAGTGTAAAAACATAAAATAAATGAAGAAACTTAGCTAAACAAGACGATCTGACTAAGGGGTAGTAAGTCCCTAGTGGAGTCATCAAGCTGGTTAAGTGCCTCGATCTCGCCCTTCAGATCTGGATGATCGGGTGGCACGTGTCTCGGGTTTCAGGGGAGACCCGACACTTTTGAGATAGCTTTCTTAGGAACCTCGTTCGAGAACAAAGCCAGGTATTACCAACCGATGAGAGAGGAATTTTAAGATGGGTTCGGGACTTACTCGCGCTGGCTCATGTGGGCGCCCTCTTAAATCATGAAGAAAGCCCCCCAGTAATAAAACTGGCCGGAATCTCCTCCCTTGGCTTGTATTCTCATGTTTTCTACAATCACACATATATGACAAAGGTTATAAGACAAGTGGGTCCATGGACCTCACCTAGCCTTTTGGGTGAACGTACACAGGCATACACATTCATAAGAAGAAGGAAAGAACGAGAGAAGAAAGATGTGGGAAAGAAGAATTTGACCAGGGGGGACATAAAAACAGTGACTAAGCTGGTGAGTAATTGGCCTGACATGGTAGTAAAACGGGCTCGGTAACTCGGATCAGCTCAACAAGATTAGTACTAGATGTCGATGTCGATGTCGATACTGACTAGCTAGACACGATGGTTAGTCTGTCGTGGCCATAAAGCAAGCACAACAACATTATGGCTAGATGACAGGACTACCATAAGAGGCTAATCTCAACCCTTCTTAATCAAAAGAAAGGATAATAAAAAGAATGAAAGTCATAAAGAGAGAGTAAGAAGTAAGAGAATAAGAAAGAGAAGAGAAAGAAAGAGAGGAAGAGAAAGAAAGAAGGAGAAGAGTTTGAGAGAAGAGAGAAGGAAGGAGAAAAGAGAGTGAAAGACACAGTCGACGCTAGGCATCGCCAGCTATGTTGGAAGAGGAAGAGAAAGAAAGACATAGTCGACGCTAGGCATCGCCGACTGGGTTGGAAAGAGAAGAGAGAGACGGACAAAGTCGGCGTTAGGCTTCGTCGATAATGATTAAGAAGTGAGGAGAGATAAGACACAGTCAACCTTGGGCATTGTCATCTGTCTAGTCATCGAAGAGAGAGAAGATGCAGTCGACGCTAGGCTTCGTCGACTGTATTAGATAGAGAAGAGAAAAAAGATGCAGTCGGTGCTAGGCTTCACCGACTGTATTAGATAGCGAAGAGAGAGAAGATGCAGTCGGTGTTAGGTTTTGCCAACTGTATTAGATAAAGAAGAGAGAGAAGATGTAGTGAGTGTTAGGCTCCACCAACTGTGTTAGACATAGAAGAGAGATAAGATGCAGTCAGCGTTATGCTCTGTCAATTGTGTTTAGAGGAAGAGAAGAAAGAAGATAGAGTAGGCGCTAGCATCATCGATTGTATTTAGAAGGAGAGCGGGGAGAGTGATAAAGATGAGAAGAAGAGAGAGAAAGAGAGATAGAGATGAGAAAGGGGAGAGAAAGGGAGATAGAGATGAGAAAGAGGAGAGAGAAAGAGAGATAGAGATGATCATGAGGAGAGAGAAAGGGAGATATAGAGATGAGAAGAGGAGAGAGAAAGGGAGATATAGAGATGAGAAGAGGAGAGAGAAAGGGAGATATAGATATGAGAAGAGGAGAGAGAAAGGGAGATATAGAGATGAGAAGAGGAGAGAGAAAGGGAGATATAGAGATGAGAAGAGGAGAGAGAAAGGGAGATATAGAGATGAGAAGAGGAGAGAGAAAGGGAGATATAGAGATGAGAAGACGAGAGAGAAAGGGAGATATAGAGATGAGAAGATGAGAGAGAAAGGGAGATATAGAGATGAGAAGACGAGAGAGAAAGGGAGAGATAAATATTAGAAGAAGAAAGAAATGAGAAACGAGGGGAGGAGAGAAAAAAAGGGGAGGAGAGAGAAAATTACCTTATCAAAAGGTATCAACTCGTTTCTTCTCTTTCCTCTCTCTCTCTCCAAGACGCACCCACGACAATGAAGTCTTTATTGATTGATTGAAGAAATGAATCCCAACCTTTTTTTAAAATTTGGCTTTGCATGCTTATATAGAATTGAGCCCAAACAAGGGACGCCCAAAAACTACCTAAAACTAAAAATAATTACAATTTTATTGAATTAAAAGAAAATCTAAAAATTGGTGCAAATGGACTATTTTGCCCCTATCTAACAATGTGTGGAATTTCAAAATAGTTACTGTTGCTGCTTGAGAACTTGCGAGATCTTCCATGACTGATCCGGGGTTGTTCTGATACCTGTTTGATTAAAAGATGATTATTTTCTTATAGGGCTCGACAAGGGATTAATTTGATACCAATTTGGAGCCATGGATCATATTTTTAAGCCACGACCATGAGACTTGAAGTTTCGTTGAATCTTGAAAATTTTGGATCAATGATGTGCTCATTCCTTGATGTTTTTCTTCAGTTTCTTTGCTGAATCACACTGAGTATGTTGTCACGATCACGTTGCAACAAACAGCTCGATTTCGTGTTCAGATGAAGATTTTTTCGTCTTGAGTTTTGGTCGAAATCTTGAAATTCGATAGCCGAAATTTACAGCAGCTTTGACGCCTTCGTGTGTGAAATCCAACCATTCATCGTATGTAGGGTTCGGGCTTGAGATAGCCACGGACCTTATACACAGAATGGAATTGGTTTCATGAAATTGGGTATGCGAGCCTCGTGATTTGGTCACCGGAGTGGGGCATGCTGTTAATGAATTTTCTGCAACTTTTGTTCACTGATCAGCAACTTCCCTCTAGTTTTTCTCCCTGTTTGAGCATCATCACAGGGCGTACCACACATCGAATAGCTCGTCTTGAAGAGACGAACATGCTCAAAAAATTTGAGCGCTATTCAACTCAAAACGAGTGAGACATGGGCTTCGAAATTCACTACTGATGACTATAAAAACAACCACCTCTAATGGTGTTTTGGTGTAAGGTGGCCACATGGGAATAGTGTGCGGCCCACCCCTTTTCGGTATTTTACCCATAACTTTGTCTTGGAGTGACCGATTAAGCTGAAACATGACTCATAGGGGTTTTCAATCGTATCGGATCCAATGACAGTGGTTCCACAGCAATTTGACACACCAAAAATGTAGTTCTAGTTATGAGGTCCACTTCAGCGTACAAGAGGCCAATTTTTTCGAAATGTTTTCTTTGTGTTTATTACCTTAGACATGTCTGATCATAATGAAACTTGGCAAATGACTCTTTGGAGTACTGATGAAGATCTTGACCAATTCTGGAGCCATTTTGAGACTGTCAAAATTGCCACTGTTTTGTTGACTTTGTTGATCTGCTTCCTCTTTATTTCGCATCGGGGACCAAGATGCTGAAAAAATGTGTTCAAATTGACCATACTAAGAAATTGATTTTTTTTCATACCATATTGTGCTTAACGTGCTAGGTTAGTTGGGTTGGGGAAAGCCCAAGTTACCTCGGCATAGAGAAAGAAACCGATAAGGGTTAGATGGGTCATCCCTTACTGAGGTTGACGTATGCTTGAAAGAGTAAGTCAAGAGAATGTGTGACCCCTGTGTGTGATGGAAGCCTTTAAAGATAGGGCCAAAGCCTCATCATTTGTACCAACACATGACATGAACATTGATAATCATTTTAGAGAAAGTGAACTACCTTTCAAGGTGAAGCGTGTTCATGTGCGAGAGATACCCCCTATGTACCATCAAGAAATGGATTGCATTAGGTCAAGATATCATAGGTTTCACCTCTTGGGGGACCTAAAATCAATAAACTAGGACTACAATCCTTTGCCCATGGACTAGACTTTGGTGACCCACTAATGATTCTCTGTGTGGATTGTTGGTCATGGGCAACGTTGTTTCAGTTAGAGAAAGCATGTGTGGTCCATAGTTCGCAGTTGGAGGTGTAGTGCCCCATTGCATAATTTATTCCTTGACCATATTGATCATTTTCCTATCAAAATATTTAATTTTGTTTGTTTTAATAATATATAATTTTTAGAATTGTTATTTTAATTTTTCTAAATTTCTGGATATTTTATTTATCAAATTTGGATTTTTAAAACCAGAGTTATTGATTTTATATTTATTTAAATATTCAAATAATGATTTTAGTTTTTATTTTAACTTAAAACAATAATATATTGCATGGAAAGCCCAATAGGACGTTTAAAGCCACCATTACAAATTAGGAAGGGCCCATTTTGTGCCACAATGGGTGGCACACCCCACCTAGGGAATTTATTATTTTAAAAGCAGGAGCTCTTGTCTTGTGTGATAAGAAATGTGTGTCTTGGAAAGCCTAACCTTTGTAGAGATTTTGAATCATAGTTTTAGTATGTGTGAGAAGGCTTGAGCATAAAATAAGAATGGATAATATTATCATATATTAATTTTTTATTTAAATTAATTGATGGGAAAATATTTTAGGAAGTAGGGGATAATGATTCTAACACATTCCATAGGATGTTGATGATGGTTAGGTGCCTTGATCTCGCCCTCTGGGTCTGGATGACTTGGCGGTGTCTCGGGTTTTAAGAGAACCCGGGACTTGAAATTGCTCTTCGAGAACCTTGTTAGAAAACAGGGGTAGGTATACCAATTGAGGAGAGAGGAATTTAAGGTGGGTTTGAGACTTACACGAGCTGGCTCGTGTGGGTGCCCTCTTAGATTACGAAGAGAGCCCCCTATTCCTTCATTTGGTTCGAAATTGCATCCCTTGACATGTACTCTCCTGTTTCTGCAATCACACACACATGGTTAATGTTACAAGACAAGTGGGCCAGGGGACCCCACCTTGTCTTTGGGAGAATGTACATAAGCGTGAACATTCAAAAGATGAAGGGAAGAATAAGAGGATAGAGATTGGGGTCAAGAAAAGGAAGAGAAAGAGAAGGAATAGAAGAAAAGGTGAGAAGAATTTGATTGAGTAGCTAGACTGACACAGTGGCTAGATCAGTAGATGGTTGACCTGACGTGGTAGCAAGACGGGCATGGTAACTGAGACCGGCACAACGACATTACTATTAGACCATGGAACCAATACCAACCAGCCTGATACAATGGCTAGTCTGTCGTGACAGCAAGATGGGCACGGTAACTCAGATTGATACAACGACATTATTGCTATACGACAAGACTATCATGACCATCCTAATCTTAACCTTCCTTGGTTAAACAAGAAGTAAAGGAGAAAGAAGAGAGAAGAGAAAGAAAGGGAAGAGGGAGGAATAAGAAGAGAAGAGGTGAAGAAAAGAGAAGAAAGAGTACAGAGAGAGAAGGAAAGAAAGAGAGAGGAGAAAGAAGAAAAAGAAGAGAAGAATAAAGAGGAAAAAGGGAGAAGAGAGAAAAAGATGAAGATGAACAAAGAGAGAAGAGGAAAAGAAGAGAGAAAGAAAGAAGGGGGAATAGAGAATAGGAAGAAGTGATAGAAAGAAAGAAGTGAGAGAAAGAAGAAGGAAAAGAGAGACAGGTAGGGAGAGGAGGGCGAAGGAAGAAAGAGAAAGGCAAGTAGAGAAGGAAGAGAAAGAAGAGAGGGAAGGGAGAAAGAAAACATGGACGGCGATAGCTTCCTCCATCCATGAAAAAAGAAAAGGAGAGAGAATACATGGACGGTGATGGGCCTCTGCTGTCTATGACAAAAGGGAGAGGAGAGAGAAGACATAGACGACGATGGGTTCTGTCATCGATGTCATGAAAGAGAAAGAGACATGGAGAACGATGGGCTTCCACCATCCATGATAGGCGAAAGAAAAGAGAAAGAAACTTGGACGGCGATGGGTTTCTGCCGTTCATGACATGAGAAAGAGAGGATAAAGAAACATGGACGACGATAAGCTTCAGCCGTCCATGATAGCAAAAAGATAGGAGAAAGAAATATGGACGACGATAAGCTTCCGTCGTCCATGACAGCAAAAAGAGAGGAGAAAGAAATATGGACGACGATGGGCTTCCACTGTCCATGCTATGAGAGAGAGAAAAGAAAGAAACATAGACAGTGATGGGCTTCCACCGTCCATGTTAGGAGAAAGAGAAGAGAAAGAAACATGAACGACGATAAGCTTCCACCGTCCATGACTAGAGAAAGAGAAGAGAAAGAAACCTAGACGATGATGAGGTTCCGCCGTCCATGACATGGCGGAAGAGAGAAAACATGGACGGCGATGCCGCTGTCCACGACATGAGAGAAAGAAGAGATAAAGAACATGGATGGCGATGGGTTTCTGCCGTCCTTGACAAGAAGGGGAGAAGATTGAAAACATGGACGACGATGGGCTTCTGCTGTCCATGACAAAAAGAAGAGGGAAGAGAAAGAAAAACATGGACAGCGATAGCTTCCGCCGTCCATGACAAAGGGGAAAGAAGAGAGGGGCACATGGATGACAATGGATTCCGTTGTCCATAAAAAGAAAGAGAGGAATCTGAATCGAGACCCGGCCCGCCACTCGGGTTAAGGCCCAGGTCATTGTACATGCTCCAAGAGAAAGAGAATATCATACTCGATGATAGGCTCTGCCATGCATAAGTGAAAAAGAGAGAGAAAGGAGGAACATGATGAATGAAAGAAGAAAAATATTAGGAAAGAATGAGGATGAGTAAGGAAAGAGAACAGAGGTAAAGAAGGAAGAAGAAGATGAAAGACACATGCGACGATGGCCCACTACCATGCATGTTGAGAGAAGAGAGAGAAGGAAAGAGGATGAGAGATAAAAAAGACAATAAGAAGAGGATAGAGACAAAGATAGTGGTAGAGGAGTGAAAGATAGAGAAAAAGAGGAGAGAGAAAGAGAGAGGAGAGAGGAGGAGAGAGAAAGTTACCCTATCGAAGGGTACCAACCTTTTTCTTCTCTCTCCTCTCTCTCTCTCTCTCTCTCTCTCTCCAAGACTCACCCAAAATCTCAAAGAAAAATCTCGAATTTTTATTGATCAGCGTGGAACATTTAGAAAAGGCCCTTTATAATTAGGTTTAACATGTATTTATAGAATTGGGCCCAAACATGGGTGGATGCTCAAAATCCAGCCTAATAGATGATAATTACAATTATTTTGAATTAAAAAAATCTAAAAATAGGGTGCAAGATGATAGTTTTGCCCCTGCCCAACAATTAACAAAATTCCAAAACAGTCCCTGCTTCTGCCTTTGAAGGTGTGTGATCTTCCATGGATGATTCGGGGTTGTTCTGACGTCTATTTCATTGAAAGATGATTACTTTCTCGTTGGGCTCAGCATGACGATCAATTTGATAACAACTTCAAATCATAGATCGCGTTTTTAAGCCACGATCACGCCACTTAAAATTTGCATGGATCTTGAAAACTTTGGATTGATAGTGTACTCATTCCTTGGTAGTTATTTTTTATTTCTTCATTGAATCACACTAAGCATCTGTGACAATCGTATTGCAATAAATGCAGCTCAATTTCATTTCCGAATGAAGATTTCACAACTTTTGGGTTTTGGCTAGAATCTTGAATTTTGACGGCCAGAATTTATAGCAACTTTGACGCCTTCTTGTGCCAAATCCGATTTTTCATCATGTGTGGGGTTTAGACCAAAGATAGTCCTAGATCTTATGCACGTGATGGAATTGGTCTTGCATTAATCCGATGTGCGAGCGTCGTGATATGATCGTTCAAGTTGGTGGGGATCATATTCACTCTGGTACCATAGTAGGTAAACTGGAAGGGGAACAGGATGTCACTTTGGGTTTTGTTGATCTACTACGTGATGATTTTATTGAAAAAGACCGAAGTCGCGGTATTTATTTCACTCAAGATTGGGTATCTATGCTAGGTGTTCTGCCCATGGCTTCAGGTGGCATTCACGTTTGGCATATGCCTGCCCTGACCGAGATCTGTGGTGTTGTTGAATTTTTTGCAACTTTTGCCACGAATCACCAATTTCTCTCTAACTTTTCTCCCTGCTCGGGTGTCATTACGGGCGTACCACGTATCGACATGCTGGTCTTGATGAGACGAACAAGCTCCAAAAGGTTTAAGCGCGATCCGACTCAAAATGAGTGAGATACGGGTCTTCGAAGTTGTTACTCATGACTGTGAAGATAGTCACCATTAATGGTGACTTGGTGCAGGGAGGCCGCAAGGGAATAGTGTGCGACCCACCCCTTTTTAATGTTTTACTCATAACTTTGTCCTGGAGTGTTTGTTTTTTATCGAAACTTGACCCATAAGGGTTTTAAACCATGCCAGATCTGATGGTGGTGGTCCCACAACTATTTAACGCACGAAAATAGAGTTCTAGTTACGAGGTCAGTTTCAAGGTGTTAAAGGCCTATTTTTCCATAATTGTTTCTTCGTCTACACTACCTTAGACATGTCGGATTGCGAAGAAACTTGACAGATGGCCTTTTGTAGTCCTTAGGAAGATTTTCACCCGTTCTGGGGTAATTCTAAGATTTTAAAAAATTACACTGTATGTCAAGGCTTTATTGACTGGCTTCCTCTTTTGTTCTGCATCGACGACCCAAGATGCTGAAACATGTGTTCAAACAGCTTGCCCCGTCGAATGTTGTGCTTCGAAAGAAGCGAGAAGGACAACATTCAAAAAATTTCTTCATCTTTATTACTTTTTTCTTCCTAGCCGCAAGACCATGTGAACGCCGAGGAGATATCCATGCAATGTTTTAACTAGGATGCTCAAAAGTTTGGATGCAATGTGCAGATCCATCAGTGGAGACTTTAGGGGGAGATGAGGCTTTTTTTAGGGATCCTGTCGAAGTCCTCAACTTCAAGGGACTGTTTGTGATTTGACAGCTAAGGATTTTGTACAGACCTTGTTGGTCAGAATCAAGCCTATCTGGAGGCCAAGTGTCATGCTTTAGGGAACTTCTTCTCATCTGGTCCGGTTTCTTTGTTTTATTGTTTGTTCTAGACGATCTGCTTGTGGGCCTTTTGTTGGTGGTCGTTTGCTTTGTGCACCAGGATGTCCTTAGCGGGCAAGGTACCTCATTTTTTAAGTGTTCAGCTGTGGGTGCAACCCTGCTTACTGCTTGGAAGTTTCGACAATTAGGATACCTCTCTTCTTCATTCGAGGCATCCCCTAAGAACTAAATCCTGTTGCTACATAGCAGGTTCAAGGTCTTTTTAACTTAGCCTTCTTAGGGCATCTTCAACGTCTTGGAGTACGTTAGTGATCTCTTGGGAATGGTGCTCTTCTTCATGATACTTGTCTTGCCTTCTTGGCAAATCTTTTATCCTTCGAGTCCTTTTGCAAATGGACTCAAGCTATCAGAATCTTTTCTTTATAGTCGTATTTTTTAGTTTGAATGCAGGTTGAAGCCTCCTATAAAGGTGAATGCTATATCAACCTACTTATTTGTCTAGGCGCCCTTTGCGGGTTTTCACTTGGACTTAGGAAGCTAGGACGTGCACTATGGTTTAAGGTCATACAGCTGGACTGTGGTGGAGATGGATGGCAGTCCATAGAGGCCATCAAGTGAGTATGGTAGTGGTTTGACTCACTTTAGGGAGATGACAAAAGGCTACTTGTAAAAGATGGGTAATGTATGGATAGAAGGTGGAAAGTGATGACCCATTAGCTGACGGTGAGTATGGATGGCACGATGGTTCACCGTTTTGTGAGCGCGGGTAAGACTTACTGGGGAATGATAAATGGTAATGAAGGAAGATGGATTTAATGGGGGTTTGATAGTGGTGCGTGCCCACACGAACGGGTTGATTAGGGAAGGCATGTGTGAGGACACACGTAAATGGTCATACCTTCTAGACCTATGCAAAGAAGTTTAATGTCATGCAGCTAGGGCATGCATTATAGTTTAAGGTCATGTAGCTGAACTGTAGCAAGGCAGTTTAAAGTCCTGCAGCTAGAATCATGAAATTTTAGGTCGTGCAACTATACCCCCACTACAGTTTAAGGTCATATAGTTTGGACGATTTCTGTTCAGTTTAGGGTCATGCAGCATGGATCATAGAGTGTAAGGTCGTGCAACTAGACCTCCAATACAATTTAAAGTCATATAGTTTGGACCATGGTTGTGCAGTTTAGGGTTTAAGGTCATACAACTAGACCTCTGCTACAGTTTAAGGTCATGAAGTTTGGACCATAGCCGTGCAGTTTAGGGTCATGCAGCATGAGTATGCAGTTTAAGGTCGTGCAACTAGACCTCTGCTACAGTTTAAGGTCATATAGTTTGGACCATGGTTGTGCAGTTTAGGGTTATGCAGCATGGACCATACAGTTTAAGGTCATGCAACTAGAGCTCCGCTACAATTTAATTTTGCAGTTTAGGGTCATGTAGCATGGACCATGCAGTTTAAGGTCGTGCAACTAGACCTCCGCTACAGCTTAAGGCCATATAGTTTGGACCATGTAGTTTAGAGTCATGCACCTAGACCCTTGTGGGGTGCGATGTAGGTGTAACTCCATGGGGAGTAGAAGCATGAATGACAATCCGACTCCCTGGGGATAAAATGGTTAGCAGGGGGCTTAGATGGAGATGGTAAATGGAAGCTGACTGCACTAGAGATTAGGGGGTGAAAAATGAGGCTTTATGGAGAATAAGTTCATAGAAAGGTAACCCGACTCCCTGAGGATAACATAACGAAGGAATAATGGTTTGGTGCGAAATAGACCCACTGGGGATTGAAGAGGTAGGAACAATCGTAACTTCACTAGGGATGATGGGCTACAATACGGGTGTGACACCTATCGGGGATGAGGGGCAATGGCCCGCTCCTGACTCCATTGGGGATGATAGGTCACTGCCTGCGTGCAACTCCATTGGGGATGACAAGTCATGGCCAGAGTGAAACTTCACTAGGGATAGTGATAGGACACACACGGTGGTAACCAAATGCAAGCATGTACGTGGCGTTAACATGGGGAGAGTAACACACACGACGGTGGACTTGAACGATTGCAGCATTTACACGTGTGACGTCAGCACAGGCGGCGGTAGCACACGCCGCGCTAGCATGCGCAGTGATAATAAATGCAACAGAAAACTTGAGAATACAGCCGGTACTAACTTTTGACAACACAACCGGCGCTGGGCCCTTGAGAACACAGCCGGCGCTGGGCACAGATTACATAGACTGCGGTGATTTGTGTTCAAGCCTCGGGTTGAGCCCAACCCGGTCCTGGTCTCTATTGCATGGGATTTCATGGGTGGCAGTGAACTTCGTTCGGGCCTCGAGCTTGAGCCCGACCTGTTTTGGCCCGTCGTCGTTTGGTCTTCAGGGACATGATTGGCATTCTTGATTTGCTAGGGGCACTTCAGGGAAACTTCACCTATATACAGGGGTGAACCCCATTCTTACCATTTTACCAAAGGTTAAAACATTTAGTAGTGAGGGAGAGAGACCTCTGGGCGAGGACTTTGGTTAAAACAGAGGGTGCTCAAAGTTTTGCCGGCAAGCAGGAGAAGGTTCCAACGATGAGGAGAGAGCACTAGAGCATTTGTAGGAATCTGTGGTGAGGGTTACTGCTCAAGGGCGAAAAGTAGGGAGTTAACCAAGGAGAAGCGAGAAACCCCGACTATTATTCCAGAGTAAAAGGGAAGGGCAAAGGGGTGTAGGTTGTAGCAAGGAACTACCGGCAAACTTTCGCTGATTTCCAATGGTTTTTCAGTGGTATGAAGGAAGGTGAAAGGCTTGCCAGTGAGTTTTCAACGTGTGGAGAGGGGATTTTTCGATGGGAGACTAAGAGGTTGCACGGTCTTGTGAAGGCACATAGTCGCTGGGGAGACGAAGAGTCATGCGAATCCTGAGCTGCTGCTGGAAGACAAGGAGTCTCGGGAAGTTGAAGGGTCGCGAAAACCGAAGTGTCAAGGGAACTGAAGGGCCACAGAGAGATGGAGGGTCTCAGAGGAGACAAAGGGTCATGAGGAAGCTGGAAGGTCATCACCACGAGAAAATACTCACGGAGATAGTGAGCACAACCGGCGCTAGCCTTAGCTGGCGTTAGATCTTTGTCTAACATAGCCGACGTTACCCCTCGAAGTCACAGCTAGCGTTAGTCCTTGAAGACACATCTGTCGTTGGGCCTCAAGAAACACAGCCGACGCTGGGCCTTAGAAATGCAGCCGACGTTAGTCATTGGAAGACACAGCTGGTGCTAGCCTTACGCAGGGTTTATCAGTGCCTCAATCACGCATAACCAGTGACATGACACGCACGGCGTTAACCGCGTGCTGCGGTTACTGTTTGCTCATGATCGTCAGCAAGTTATGCCCGTCTGTGGTCATGATTGGCGACGAGTTGCGCGCGGAGATTGTTGCGCACGACAGTGAGTCATGTGCGATGATGTTCACGCACAACGTTGTCTTGGGTAGGCAATGGGTGGTGACCAATGGTAAGGCCGAGCTTATGAAGCCTGTTGGAAGCCAAGTCCTCCAAGTCAACAATGAATTCCATGTTGTTATGTGGAAGGGTGCTCACTGTAAAGAGGGCGTGCTTTCCATCATTAGCCAATTCCTTGCTAGAAAGGTTTTCTTTGTATGTATAAAACACTTGATCTAAAACCCTTCTACCTTCCCTCAGTGCGGGAGAAGCTTTTTGGTCTGTAACCGTCCTCTTTTCCTCATATGCAAGAGGAAAGTTGTGGGTCAACTGCTCTCTTTTCGTCAGATGCAAGAGCAACGCTTTTGACGTAGCCGTCCTCTTTTCATCAGATGCAAGAGATTTGTAACCTCTCTAATAATGAGCTTTGATTGTAACTTGCAACTTCCTCCAACGCAATAAAAAGAGTTAGACTTCATTTGGACTGTCTTGCTTCTTTTTCTTTCCCTTTCTTTTATTCTCAACTCTTTTCGATTGCACATTGGATCCTTTAAGAGCTTATTAGGGATAATACTTCTTCATGTATCTCCCATTGATAGGGGCATCGCCTCCTCCCCATCAGGATGTGCTAGTATGTAAGCCTCATTTGGTGAGACTTTCTAAACTATAAAAGGGCCTGCCATTTGGGTTCATGCTTCCCTTTGCACCATCCGTGTGTAACGATTGGCCTTTTAACGGCTTGAACCAGGTCCCCACGAGTGAATGAGAGAACCTTGACTGAATTGTCAAAGTTTCTTTTCATTCTCCCCTGGTTGAGTTAGAGATTTTGTTGAGCTTTGAGCCTCTTTTCATCAAGTGCATCCAATTCTTAATAACGAAGCTTGACTCTCTCATCTTCTGTCAGTCCTTGATGTATGACGACCCTCAGTGAGGGGAGTTGAATTTCAAGGGGTAAGACTGCTTCACCCCCATAGACCAGGGAATAAGGAGTGGAATTGATGGCATTTCGCATGGTGGTGCGATAAGCCCACAATGCTTTAGGTGTTTTCTCATGCCAGTTCTTCTTTGTCTTTGATACTGCATTCCTTAAAACACTGCCTAGAGTCGTATTGAAATCCTTAGTTTAGTCATTCGCTCGAGGGTGGTACATAGTTGAGTACTTCCACTCTAAACCGAACTGGTTAACCAAGCAATCAATAAGATGACTACTGAATTGAGGGCCCTTGTCTGATATAATCTGGTCAGGCACCCCAAATCGGTATATGATGTGATGCCGCACAAAATTGGCCACCATAGCCCCAAGAACTTGCTTGAGTGGGACCGCTTCAGCCCATTAGGAGAAATAATCTGTCACTGTCAGAATAAAGACAGGACCCATTGCAGAAGGAGGGTCGATAGGCCCTACAATGTTCATACCCCATTGTGAAATGGACCATGATGCCACTGTAGGGTGTAAGGGTTGCGGAGGCTGACGAATGAGGCTCGAGTGCATTTGGCACACCTGGCACCTCTTGGCATAGTTTAAGGAGTCGGCAGTAATCGATGGTCAATAGTACCCCATTCTGTGTATCCATTTGTAAAGCTTAGGGCCAGATTGATGCAGTCCACATATGCTTGAGTGTACTTCTTCCATCACCTTATTTGCCTCTTGTGCATCTACACATCTGAGAAGAATTCCGTCAAAAGATCGGCGGAAGAGAGTATCCCCTTCCAGGAAGGTGTACTTGGTAGACATTCGACACACATTATTGTGCTCAGTACGATCTTCAGGTAGTCTACCATACTTTCTAAAATTGATGATGGGCTCTCTCCAATCTTCCATCTGCTCAACTTTTGCACACATTGGATCTAAAAGCTCTGGTTATTACTTTTGAATATCAGCTTCCTGACTTTGCACCATTTATTGCTCAACTTTAATAACCTCTTTGGCTGAGAGGAGTGCTCTGAATGACTAAGGCAGGAACTCAGGAAAGAGGATTCTTTCATCATCTCTATCTACCTCGATTCTCAGGTCAATGTGTCTCCACTCTGCCACCCAGACAAGTGTAGGCTTTGGGGAGGACAATTGAATTGTAGCTCAAAGCTTTGTGAGTGCGTCAGCTTGTGAGTTTAATCTCTTGGGGATGTGAGTGAAGGTTACATCATCAAACTGTACCATATATGATCTTGTAGTATCGTAATAAGGCCTGAGAGTGTCCTTTCTCACGTCATAGATCCCCTTAGGTTGTCGAATGACCAACTCAAAGTCGCCATAGATTTTGAGCTGCTTCAAGTCTAGATCGAAGGCACTCTCTATCGCAATTATAGGGGCTTCATATTCCACCTCGTTATGGGAACCAGCTTCTGTGAGAGAGAAGGATAGAGGAAGTATTCCTCCTTTCGGAGTCATGAAAACCACTCCAGCACCTCTGCCATCAGATTGAAAGGCATTGTCGAAGTACATCTCCCACGCATGACAAAGTTCTTTACATAATACCTCTTCACCAGGGAAGTCACTTGATAAAGGAGATTTTGTCGGAACAGGATGTACCGCAAGAAAATCAGCCAAGGCTTGGCCCTTGATGGCCTTTTGTGATACATATATGATGTTGAATTCAATCAGCAATAATGCCCACTTAGCAAGGCGTCCTGATAAGCATGGGCGCGTCATGAGAAACTTTACATGGTCAACTTTTGATATGAGTTTCACTTCATGGCCGAGCAAGTAGTGGCGGAGATTTTGTATTGCGAAGATTAGGGCTAGGCACATCTTCTCTATAGGTGGATAATTCTTCTCAACTCCTTGCATCCTACGGCTGAGATAGTATAGTGCATTCTCTTTCCCTTTGTCATTGTTTTGTGTCAATAATTCCCTAAGAGACTTGTCTAGAGCGGTGACGTACAGGATGAGCAGTCTTCTCAGCACCGGTGTAGAGAGTACTGAAGGGTTGAGTAAGTATCGCTTGATGTCATCAAGTGCCGCCTGGCATGCTTCATCTCAGATGAATGGGGTATCTTTCTTCAATAGTTGCGTAAAAAGCTTACAGCGACCTGAGAGGTTGAAGATGAATCTGCGAATATACGCCAACTGCCCTTGAAGAGATCACAGCTCTCATAGTGTAGTTGGTGGTGGCATTTCTTGGATCACCTTGATATTGACTAGCTCAATTACCAGCCCTCGGTGTCTAACAATGAACTCTAAGAACTTTCTTGAACTCATGCCAAAAGCACATTTTAATGGGTTCATCTTGAGCTGATGAAGGCGTAATCGTTCGAACACCTTTTCAAGGTCTCGCATATGAGTTTCTTTCTTTTCAGGTTTAATCACCAAATCATCCACATAACATTCGACCTCTTTATGCATTGTATCCTTAAAGATGGCTGTCATTGCTCTCTGATATGTGGCACCTACATTCTTTAGGTGGCCTCCTCATCTTCTGACGCCATCCGTATCTAGTTGTACCCAGAGTATCTATCCATGAAGGAGAAGATCTGACAGTGAGCTATGGAGTCAATGAGCATCTCCGTAAACGGAAAAGGGAAGTCATCCTTTGGGTAAGCAACATTCCGATCGCAGAAGTCAATACAGACCCTAATTTGTCCATTCTTCTTCTTAACAGGTGCAACATTTGCCAGCCACTTTGGGTATTTGACCTGACAAATGAAGCTTGCTTGCATGAGTTTTGTCACCTCAACATCTATCTGCATTTCAAGATCAGGTCTGAACCTTCTTGATTTTTGCTTGACAAGCTTAATGGATGGATCAATGCCAAGTTGGTGGACTGCGACTTGAGGATCTAAACCAGGCATCTCATGGTAATGCTAGGAAAAGACGTCCCGATTTGCTTGTAAAAAGGCAGTAGAGCTCTCTTTATCTTTTGGAGACATATTTGCCAAGATGAAAGTGGGCCTAGCTTCATCCTCAAGATTTATCTCCTAGAGTTAATCTGCTGTGGATTGACCGCCTTCTTCCCATTCTTCTGGGGCCTCTTGAAACTCGTCATCGTTATCTTCAGAGGTCTTCTCATTAACCTCTAATGACGACACCCATGCTCTTGACATTTCTTCTTTTAGCCAAGGTTTGCTATTGATCATGGCCCTTATATCTTCAGCGTCTTTGCGTATAAAAGGGTAAACTTCGAGCAGGGCTGATATGTCAAGTCGAGGGAGTTCACTTTGAGGTACTTGAGACGGTTGCGACTCAGTGATTGTGTAGACAGCCATCACCTGATGAGGGTCTTCTTGATGTTCCCCTATGTCCACCATGAGTGTAAGCAGTATGGGAGGTTGAACATCAGGTTTAGGTGGGAGAGGTTTATTTTGGAGTGCCAGCTGGCTTAGTTGTGCAGCCGGTTTGGTTAAGGTGGTCTGGGTGGATTTGGTGACAGGAATTTATTTAAGAGAAGTGGAGATCTGAGGTTGAGGCTTAGGAGGTGTTGAGTATATGGGATCTAAGGTTGAGGCTTAAGAGGTGGATTGTTTAGGGTACTTGAGCGAGGAAGGAGCCCAGATAGCTTGAGGATGGGTAAATTATTTGGGATATTTGGTTGAGGGAGAAGTGGAGGGCTAGGAGATTTCCAGATACCTGGCTTCTGAGGTGGAGGTTGTAGCGTTTTTCTCGATCTCAGGCTCATTTGCCCCATGCTGGGTGATGCTTATGAGATCTTCACTATATGAGGCTTCCTGAGAATAGAAGTTTTTCCCTCTTGATTCTCTCAGCATCTACTCAAAGTCAGGCTCAGGGGGCCACTGGTGTTTCTTTGGCTTTGACTTCTTGCGCTTTCCAAAAGAATATGGCGAGCGGCCAAAGTGTCAGCGACTGTCAAGAATCCAGTTGCCTGAGCAAGTGTCTTTCTCAGTCGCCTTCGGTGCGTCTTGCTTATATTGGTTCCTTCGAGTTCTCTGTCAAGAACCTCAAAGTCTGGATAGTTCAAAATTGTACCTGTAGGAGACATAGAAGAGGAAGTGGAATAAGAAGAAGAAAAAGAAGAGGACGAAGAAGACGGGTTAGTAGGTGAGGGGGCATTAAGGTCATTCCCCTCATTGGACCGATCTGTACAGCTTTTTACGTCGTCACCAAGGTTGGACGTGTGTAGGGAGTCTTTTAGGTCTTTCCCTTGCTTAGACTGTTGGGGCATACTTTTAATGTCGTCACCCTCATTGCTCGTGCCCCTAGCAAGAGATGACCTAGGGATGCCCTTTTGGTGAGGTGAGGGAGGAAGAATGATCGCGCTAAGGATGAAATCCTATAAGGTCGGCAAGGAAGGCAGAGGCCTGAGAAATTCTTGCTCGACCGGCGGTTGAGACACCTTATTCTTTCAGTGAGCAGCCCTTGGGGCTCTCTTCTCCTGACTTTCCTCGGAAGTTCCTGATTCGACTCTCTAGGTTTGTGAACAGCCTTTGCTTGATGAACTTCTCAACTCCACGGTTGAGAAGTTGAGGGTACAACAAGATCTAAATCATCATTACCAGAGTCTTGTATTGGGAGGCCCTCTCGCACTGGTGGAGCAGTGATTTGGGGATTTCCTTTTGGAACCTTACAAGCTTCTTAGCATTCCTGTATTTTCTTTATGATTATGTCATGGAAACTGGAGCACTCACTCAGGTCGTGGCCCCATACCTGATGGTAGTAGCACCAATGGTTCTTAGTTCCCTGAAAAAGGTGTTGGGGCTTCCATGTCGGCTTTGGTGTGATAAGGCCTTCTT
Source organism: Amborella trichopoda (assembly GCF_054954075.1). Lineage (NCBI taxonomy): Eukaryota > Viridiplantae > Streptophyta > Magnoliopsida > Amborellales > Amborellaceae > Amborella > Amborella trichopoda. The sequence goes on from NC_142340.1 coordinate 20,536,293, forward strand.
GAAGCATCATGATGAATAAAGCACAAAGGAGATCAGACACTTCATCTTCTTTGTGGATTGTCACTATGTGGGAAGCTTTTGCTGCCTTGAATTCCTTCTTTAGCTCTTCACGTTTTATCTGACCCTTCTGGATCACAGCCTCGTTAATGTCTTTAAGCGTGTAGCATTCCTCTATGGAGTGGTTAATCCTCCGATGGTAAGCATAGTCATTTGCATGAGTCTCGAGTCCAACTTGCTCAGAGAACTTGGACTCAGGTAGCTCGATCATGTTATGTTCCAATAACAGTCGGGATATCGCAGGAACCCATTCTTTTTCAAAAGGATAGACTTTATTCTTGTGCCTGGCCCAATAATCATCTTGATTAAGGTTCGCAGGTGGGGGTACCCGGCTTGCCTGCCTAAGGTGCGGTCTTTACTATGCTTACCCCTTTAGAGAGGTCCAAAGTCTGAGAGGCAGTTTTCTTTGAATCCTTAACCAATCCCTCGGGGGTTAGTTCGAGAGTTGCCATTGCCTGATTATTTCCCAAGCTTGAAGACTGCTGTCGTGACCCGCTATGGTGACGTGACAAGCTCTCTAAGCGAATAGACTTAGAGATGAGCTCTGACATGGAGGTCAAATTTGAGGCCTCGCTATGTAAGGAGATCTCTGGTCGCATGTTTCACACACAGTTCTGGACTGCTTTCTTCTTAGGCATGGGATTAGGATAGAGAGCAGCCACATCTCTCCACCTTGCTATGAATTGATTGACGGGTTCGTCTGGTTCCTAGGTCAAGGTGAGAAGCTCTATGGTTTGGACCTCTCTCTCGACCTCATATAAGCGTTGATGGAACAATTTCTTCATTTCCTCCCAAGTATGCACTGAATTTGGGGGAAGCCGAGCATACCACTAGAAGGCAGGGCCATCAACAACGAACTGACAAAGGAGGAGTCTCCCATCAACCTCTATCTCTCGACATGCCACCTGGAAGTGGGTGATATGCTGGTGCAAGGATGTGGTACAATTGAACAAGGGAAACTTCCTTTTCTTGTAGTCTGAGGGAAACGATACCTGATCAATGTAAGAGAGGTACGACTTTTGGTAAAATGTTGTACCTTATATACCCGGGATTTTCCTGTTCTTTAGGCTGTGGGTTACTATAGCATCGATGTCTACATGTAAGAGGGGGTGAGGGATAGAATTTTCTTGTGAGGTAGAAGGAGGCGGTTGTCTTGGCACTGCATCATCTGAATGCTAGAAATTGGCCTCATGGTTAGCAGAGTGTCGCACGGCTTCCATGCGATCAAACTTCTCCATCATTGCGTGCACCATGTCTTCTAACCTATTCATGCGTTCTTCATGGGAGTGGCTCGGTTTGTTGACACCCATAACGCTGACCGTTTCTCCAGGGAGGTTAGGGTTATGCGCAGTTGAGGGCTTTCGAACTTAGCGAGTTGTGCATGGCAGAATAGTCAATAAGGTCTTAGCATGCCATGACTGGCTCGATTCTTGTATGCCGAGGGTGTAAGGACCGGTTCTTGACGGTCTTGGGACCGTGGCTACTGAGTGGCTGGGTCATCTTCTACAAAACTAACCATCGTGCAAGTTTCTAGCACCTCTTATTCCAGCTTTATCATCTGAAGAGGGTAGAAGGGATTCTGATGTAGAGGATTGAAACTGGGTGCCCCCGACTATCTAGGTTGCTCCCCTTGTTAGAACTGTCGAGCTTGGCTTTGAGGCATTGATGAACCTCATGTCAGAACTGCCATCGGGACTACGGCTGGTCAGCTCTTCTTGCACAAGAGAGGGTTGTCTCCATTAGGTGAAGCAAAGGGTGTGGGCTAGGAACTGGGGTCAACCTGGGCCAGGGAGGACGAAGGACTTGATCTCTTGTCAAGTCTCTGCCCTGAGCTTTCTTAAGGACTCCAGAGGCATGACCATGATGACGGGGCTGGCTCAAGATGGTACTCTTGAGGAAAGTCTTCGAGTATCAAGGCTTAAGGCGCTTTCCCGAAAGGGATGGGGCAAGCGAGGGAAGCATCGACTCATAATCGCACTTGAGTCAGAAGTGAGGAACGACAGTTTGGGAAGGCGGCACGAACAAGTGGTCCACCCTTAGGGGGCCGAGAGCTGTGAGTAGGTGTTTATAAGGAAACAGGAAGAAGCCTGCCCCTTATAGGTTGCCCTAGTGTGTGCTAAGTGGGAGGACGAGGGGATCGTCTCCCATGTACTTGGGTGGGCGCAACGACAACTTTGCCCTGAGTTATGGGATGCTCATGCATAGCGTGTACAGGATCTGTCCCGTGGAGGCCGGATCCTAAACACTGACTCAAGGTAACATATGGGTTGCTCCAAGGTGTGGCTTGAGTGGATGACCCACGAGCCTTAGTGTGTGTGCGAGAGGTGGAGGCCCCAGGGTCTCCTCCTCTATGTGTAAAGCCTCCATGAATAGAGACCCGAGGTGATGGAGGAATGTGGGTGGTAGCCTTGTGGTAACCCACAGGAGCAATGAAAACTCCTTCGCCTTTTGCAGCAAGGGACTGGGCAGCCTTTAGACGTACCTCGACAATACGACCAGCAAGTGACTTGTCGGAGACAGGGTGTGTGTTGTGAATGGTAGCAAATGTGCTACCAATGCAAAGTGCTTTGGTGGAGGTTCCACCAGAGCGAGGAGATATAGAGTTAGGGACCTTTAAGTCCCTCCTCACACCTATCCAGGTTAAGAGCTGGGAGTTAGACACAAGGTCTTTGCTCAAAAAGAAAGTTGGGAACGAAGGTTGAGGAACTTGGTCCCGGGGTAAGCTCACGAATGCAGGGATGAGAAAATCCTCGATCCAGATAAATGGGTTAAGAAACCAAGAATCCATGTGAATGTAATACAGAAAACAAAAGGAGAGACTAGCCAAATAAGGACGATTTGACAAAGGGGTAGTAAGTCCCCAGTGGAGTTGCTAAGCTGGTTAGGTGTCTTGATCTCTCCCTCCTTGTAGGGATGACTTGATGGCACGTGTCTCGAGTTTCAAGAGAACCCGGGACTTGAGATGTCTCTCTCGAGAACCTTGTTAAGAAATAAGGGCAAATATACCAACCGATGAGAGAGGAATTTAAGGTGGGTTCGGTAGTTACTCGGGATGGCTCGCATGGGTGCCCTCTTAGATAACGAAGAAAGCCTCCCAGTCCTTCAACTGGTTCAAAATCGCCTCACTTTACCTGTACTCTCCTGTTTCTGCAATCACACATACATTGTTAATGTTACAAGACAAGTGGCCCAAGGGACCCCACCTTGTCTTTGGGCTAATGTACATAGGTGGTTAAGTACCTCGATCTCGCCCTTCAGGTGGGGATGACTTGGTGGCACCTGTCTCGGGATTCGGTAGAACCCAGGACTTGAGATAGCTCTCTCGAGAATAAGAAACAAGGGCAGGTATACCAACTGATGCGAGAAGAATTTTAATGTGACGTGAGACACACCTCACCTAGGTCTGTGACTCACTCAGGCTGACTCGCGCGGGCGCCCTCTTAATTTACAAGACAAGTGGGTCAAGTGACCCCTCCTTTTCTTTCGGGAATGCACATATGCGTGAACATTCAAAAGAAGAAAAAGGCTAGGAGGATAGATGAAAGAAGAAGAAAAAGATAAAATAGATGAAGGGGGAAGATAAGAACTTGACCAAGTGGCTAGTCTAACATAGTAACTAGACCAACAAGTGATTGACCTGACATGTAGTAAGACGGGCATGGTAACTAGACCGGTACAATTGTAATACTACTAGATGACAGAACGATTACTGACCAGTCTAACATAGTAATAAGGCGGGCACAATAACTACGATTGGCACAATGGCAATACTATTAAACGATGAGACTATCATGGAAGTGTTTGACTTTGCTTCCTTTGGTCAAACGATAGGGATAGAGAGAAGGAGAAAAAACGAGAAAGAAAGGCATGCACAATACTACTGATGTCATGCATGTGAGAAAAAGAAAGGAAAGAGAGAGAAAGGAAAAGGAGAAGAGAAAAGTAGTGAGAAAGTAGAGAAAAGGGGAACATGGATGGCGATGAGCTTTCGATGTCCATAATAGAGGAGAGAGAAGAGAGAGAAAACATGGACGGCGATGCGCTTCCATCTTCCATGACACAGAATTAAGAAGAGAGAGAAAACACGGACGACGATGAGCTTCTACTGTACATGACACATGATTAAGAGGAGAGAGAAAATATGGACGGCGATGAGCTTCCATCATCCATGACACAAGATTAAGAAGAGAGAGAAAAAATGGATGGCGATGAGCTTCTGTCGTCCATGATAAAATTAAGAAGAGAGAGAAAATATGGACAACGATAAGCTTCCATCGTTCATGATATAGAATTAAGAAGAGAGAGAAAACATGGATGGCAATGAGCTTCTGCCATTGCTGACATAGGATTAAGAGGAGAGAGAAAACATGGATGGTGATGAGTGACACAAGATTAAGAAGAGAGAAAATATGGACGACCATGAACTTCCACCGTCCATGATAAAGAATTAAGAAGAGAGAGAAAACATGGACAACGATGAGCTTTCGCTGTTCGTGACATAGGGGGAGACAAGGGAACTTTGACAGAGGCCTGAATCGTCACTCGGGTTAAGGTCCGACTCACTGTTTATGTCCTAAAAGTAGGAGGACATCACGCTCGATGATAGGCTTCGCTATGCATGAACAGATAGGAAAGAGAGAGAACAGAGAGGAAGAAGGAAAGAGAGAAAAAAGAAAGGAAAGATAGTAAAGAGAGAGGGAAAGTGAATAAAGAAGATCTGAGAAGAAAAAAGAAAGGGAGATATAGACTGGAGGAGAGAGAGAAAGATAGATGAGGAGAGAAAGAGAGAGATGAGAGAAGGAGAGAGAAAGAGATAAACGAGAGGAGAGAGAAAGAGAGATGAGAGGAGAGAGAAATGGAGGAGAGAGAGAGAAAGCGAGATGAGGGGAGAGAGAAAGAGATAAACGAGAGAAGGATAGAGAAAGTTACCTCATCAAAAGGTACTAAACCTTATCTTCTCTCTCCTCTCTTTCTCTCTAAGATATTCCCACAATTTCAATGTGAAAACTCTCAAATCTTATTAATGAGATTGAAAAATCAGTGTTCTTATGTCAATTATGTTTAGCATGTATTTATAGAATTGGGCCCAAATAAGGGTGTACGCTAAAAATCTATCTAAATTGATGATAATTATAAGTTAATTAAATTAAAATAATTCTAAAAATGGGTGTAAAAGGACTGTTTTTCCCCTGCCAAACAATGTTTAAATTCTAAATTAGTCCTTACTGCTACCCTAGAACTTGCGTGATCTTCCATGGCTGATTCAAGGTTGCTCCGACATCCGTTTGGCTGAAAGATGATCACTTTCTTGTCGGACTCAGCATGACGATCGATTTGATACCAACTTCGAGCCATGGAACTTGTTTTTAGACCATGATCATGCGACTTAAAATTTTCATAGATCTTGAAAACTTCTAATCTATAGTGTGCGTGTTTCTTGAAGTTTTTCTTTGATTTCTTCATTGAATTGTACTAAGCATGCTGTCAAAATCATGTTACAATGAACACAACTCGATTTCATGCTTGGACAAAGATTTCATCATCTTGGGTTTTTTGTCGGATCTTGAAATCCGACAGTTGAAATCTATAGAAACTTTTGACATCTTCGTGTGTCGAATCCAACCGTTCATTATACGAGGATTCCTACTAGACATGGCTTCAGACCTTATGCACATAATGCAATTGGTTTCGCGTCGATCAGGTACACGAGCACTGTGATATGGCCGCTCAAGCGAGGCATGTCGCTACTGAATTTTCTACAACTAGCTTCACAAATCACCAACTTTTCTCTAGTTTTTCTCTTTTCTTGGGTACCATCACGAGTCGCTCCATATATCAAAACGCTCGTCTTGACAAGATGAACATGCTCATCAAATTTGGGCATGATTCGACTCTAGACGAGTGAGATACAGAACTTCAAAAGTTCAACCCGAGATTGTGCACCCCAGTCTCCTTTAATGGAGATTGGTGTAGGGAGGCTGCACGGGAATAGCGTGCAGCCTACCCCTTTTTAATGTTTCACTCATAACTTTATCTTGAAACGTCTGTTTGAGTTTAAAGTTGACCCTTATGGGTTTTCGACTGTGGCAGATCATTTGGTAGTGAACTGTTTGATGCACTGAAGATATAGCTTTAGTTATGGGATCCGTTTCAAGGTGCTAGAGGCTGATTTTTCCAAAACTGTTTCTTTGTCTATGCTATCTTAAACATATCGGATTACGACACAACTTGGCAATGGCCTTTTGGAGTAGTTAGGAAGATTCTGACCCATTTTGGAGTAATTATGACACTATCAGGAATTCCACTATATGTCAAGGATTTATTGAACAACTTCTCTTTTATTCCGTATCGGGGACCCAAGGTGCTGAAAAATTTATTCAAACAACAAGCATGCATGTCCAAAAGATGAAGGAAAGAATAAGAGGATAGAGATTAGGGTGAGGAAAAGGAAGAGAAAGAGATAGAATAGAAGAAAAGGGAGAGAAGAATTTGTCCAAGTGGCTAGACTAACACAATTGCTAAACTAGTAGATGGTTGATCCGGCATGGTAGAAAGACGAGCACAGTAACTGAAACAGATAGAACAACATTATTACTAGATGACGAAACTAATATCAATCATCCTGACATGATGGCTAGTCTGTCGTGACAGTAAGACGAGCACGGTACTCAGACCCGCACAACGATATTACTACTAGACGACAAGACTTCCATAATCGTGTTAATCTCAAATTCCCTTGGTCAAATAAGAAGTGAAGGAGAAAGAAGAGGAAGAGAGGGAAAAGAGAGGAATAAGAAGAGAAGAGGTGAAGAAAAGACAAGAAAGAGTAAGGAGAGAGAAGGAAAGAAAGAGGAAAAAGAAGAAAAAGAAGAGAAGAATAGAGCGAAAGAAGATAGTAGAGAGAAAAACATGAAAAAAAAAAAGAGAAGGGGAAAAGAAGAGAGAAAGAAAGAAGGGAGAAAAGTGAATAGGAAGAAGTGCTAGAAAGAAAGAAGAGAGAGAAAGAAGAAGGAAGAGAGAGAAAGGCAGGGAGAGAAACGAGAAGGAAGAAAGAGAAAGGAAGGGAGAGAAGAAAGAGAAAGGCTAGGAGAGAAGAAACACAAAGAAGAGAGAGAAGGGAGAAAGAAAACATGGACGGTGATAGTTTCTACCTCCATGATAAAGGAAGAGGAGAGAGAATACATACACGACGATGGACCTCTGTCGTCTATGACAAAAGGGAGAGGAGAGAGAAGACATGAACGACGATGGGTTCCGCCATCCATGACATGAAAGAGAAAGAAACATGAACGGTGATGGGCTTCCGTTACCTATGACAAGAGAAAGAGAAGAGAAAGAAACATGGACGGCGACGAGCTTCCGCCATCCATGACATGAGAGAGAGAAGAAAAGAAACATGGACGGCGATAAGCTTCTACCGTCCATGACAGGAGAAAGAGAAGAGAAAGAAACATGGATGGCGATGGGCTTTCGCCGTCCATGACATGACAGAGAGAAGACAAAGAAACATGGACCGCCGTCCATGACAGCGATAAGCTTCCGTTGTCCATGACAAGAGAAAGAGAAGAGAAAGAAACATGGATGACGATGAGCTTCCACCGTTCATGATATGGGAGAAGAGAGAAAACATGGACGCCGATGGGTTCCACCCTCCATGACATGAGAGAGAGAAGAGAGAAAGAACATGGATGTCGATGGGCTTCCATCGTCCATGACAAGAAGGGGAGAAGATAGAAAACATGGACAGCGATGGGCTTCCACTGTCCATGACAAAAAGAAGAGGGAAGAGAAAGAGAAACATGGGTGACAATAGCTTCCATCGTCCATGACAAAGAAGAAATAAGAGGAACATGGACGACGATGGCTTCAGCCGTTCATGAAAATAAAGAGAGGAATCTGAACCGAGACCTTGCCCACCGCTCGAGTTAAGGCCTAGGTCACTGTGCATGCTCTTGGAGAAAGAGAATATTATACCCAGCGATAGGCTCTGCCGTGCATGAGTGAAAAAGAGAGAGAAAGGAGCGAATGTGACGAAAGAAAGAAGAAAAGATTAGGAAAGAATGAGGATGAGTAAGGAAAGAGAACAGAGGGAAAGAAGGAAGAAGAAGATGAAAGACAAGCGACGATGGCCCATTGTCGTGCATGTTGAGAGAAGAGAGAGAAGGAAAGAGGACGAGAGGGAAAAAATAGAGAGAAGAAGAAGAGGACAGAGACAAAGAGAGAAGAGAGGAGGAGAAAGAAAGAGAGAAGAGAGAGAAAGAGAGAGGGGAGAGAGAGAAGAGAGGAGAGAACGAGAGAGAAGAGAGGAGGACAGAGAAAGTTACCTTATTGAAGGGTACCAGCCTTTTTCTTCTCTCTCATATCTCTCTCTAAAACGTACCCACAAATTCAAAGAAAAATCTCAAATTTTTATTGATCAGCGTGGAACATTCAGAAAAAGCGCCTTACAATTAAGTTTAGCATGTATTTATAGAATTGAGCCCAAACATGAGTAGATGCCCAAAACTAACCTAATTGATTATAATTACATCTATTTTGAATTAAAGAAAAATATAAACATAGGGCACAAAATGATGGTTTTGCCCCTGCCCAACAATTCATGAAATTCTAAAACAGTTCCTGCTGCTGGCCTAGAATGTGTGTGATAAAAAATGGATGATTCAGGGTTGTTTCACCGATCGTTTTGCCAAAACATGATTACTTTCTCATTGGGCTCAGCATGACGATCGATTTGATATCAACTTCCATTCACAGATCAGATTTTTAGGCCACGATCATGTGACTCGAAATTTACATGGATCTTGAAAACTTTGGATGATTCAGGGTTGTTTCACCGATCGTTTTGCCAAAACATGATTACTTTCTCATTGGGCTCGGCATGACGATCGATTTGATATCAACTTCGATTCATAGATCAGATTTTTAGGCCACAATCATGTGACTCGAAATTTACATGGATCTTGAAAACTTTGGATTGATAGTGTGCTCATTCCTTAGTAGTTTTCTGGAGTTCTTGGATTTCTTCGTTGAATCACATCGAGCATACCGTCGCGATCGCTTTCCAACAAACACAGCTCGATTTCATGCCCGAACGAAGATTTCACAACTTTTGAGTTTTGGCCGAAATCTGGAATTATGGCGGCCGAAATCTGAAATTATGGCGGCCGAAATCTGGAATTATGGTGGCCAGAATTTACATCAACTTCGACACCTTCGTGTGAAAAATTCGACCATTCATCTCATGAGGAGTTTAGACCAGAGATAGCCCTAGGTCTTACGCACGTGATGGAACTGGTCTTGTATCAATCTGATTTGTGAGTGTCGTGATATGGTCGCTCGACTGGGTCGTGGTGGTGCTGAATTTTCTATAACTTTTGCCATGAATCGCCAACTTCTCTCTAGTGTTTCTCCCTGCTCGGGTATCGTCTTGGGGCGTACCACTTATCGAAACGCTCCTCGTGACGAGACGAACACATCCAAAGGTTTGAGCGTGATTAGCCTCAAAACGAGTGAGATACAGGTCTTCAATGTTGCTACTCGTGACTATGAAAATAGTCACCATTAATGGTGACTCGGTGCAGGGAGGCCGCACGGGAATAGTGTGCAGCCCACCCCTTTTTAATTTTTTCACCCATAACTTTGTCTTGGAGCATCTGTTTGAGCCGAAACTTGACCCATAAGGGTTTTCAACCGTGTCGGATCCGATAGCGGTGGTCTCACAGCTGTTTGACGCTTCAAAAATAGAGTTCTTGTTACGGGGTCCATTTCAGGGTGCTAGAGGCTGATTTATCTGAAATTGTTTCTTCATCTGCAGTGCCCTAAACATGTTGGATTGCGATGAAACTTGGAAGATCACATTTTGGATTCCTTAGGAATGTTTTCACCTGTTCTGGGGGTAACTATGAGACCGTAAACAATTCCATTGTATGTCAGGGCTTTATTGAGCAGCTTCTTATTTTATTCCGCATTGGGGACCTCAGATGCTAAAAAATGTGTTCAAACATATGGCCCTTCTATGGAATGGAAAGCTCATAACTCTCACCTCACAAGTCACCCATGATCAATGGTGCATATTCAATCTCACATGAGTGGCAATCCAAGGAAAACCCCAAGAAACCATAAGTTTGTTAAAACACTATAAAAATGGGTTGTACCATACCCAAATCTCTACCCCTTGAAAACCTACCATCTCTATCTCTCTCTCTCATCCAATTAAGTGGGCATGACCACTATAGAAAGTTTCTCTCTCTTTTGGAAAGTCTCACATCTCTCTCTTGTGCAAACCCCACTCTATCGCTCTCATGGTTGTTCTCTTATCTCCTCCATCTCTCATTTCATATTGGGGGCTAAGTGTTTAGGTTTTGGTGGAAAGAGAACCTATCTCTCAACTAGGTTTTTCTTTTATTAAAAGGGTTCACCTATAGTTGAGTTTTGTGATCAAAAGTGTGTTCATATTCCTTTGGTGTGGCTTGTCTAAAACATGCTTTCCCAGTTGAGATTGAAGGTTGACCATTAGATCCTACACCATCAGAAGATGGTGACTCGGTATAGGGTGTAAAAAGCCCGATTGAGGTAAACTCTGACACCTCTTTTGTTTTTTCTTATTTACTTATTGTGTTCTTTAGTCCCTAGCATAGTTGTTTATTTTCTTTGTTTCTTTGTTATTGAAAGAAAAAGAAAGGTTTTGAATGGCTTCAAGTTCTTGAGATCCAACTTATATTCTTTTCTTTATTTATTTGTAAGTTGTTTTATTGTAAAAGGACTGATTGTAAGTGGTTTAAGCTGAGAAGAAAAAGAAAAGCATAGAAAAAGAAGAAAATTAAATGAATATATATTCCTGCTAGATCACACAAGTAATTTTTTTGTTGGTATCAGAGCTATTGATACTTGTTGCTGTTAGTATTCTTTTCTCTCTAATGAGTCTAGATCTAACTTGGGAATGAGATATAAGAAAGCTAATGACCTCTTTGGTCAAGTAATACACCTCTAGTTTAAAAGGAAAATTCAAACACCAGAAAGGCACTCAGCAGAATGTGTATTTAGTGTTATTTTGGAGTAGTATATGAAGAAGATAATGATGTATTTTTCATTGCATACTTCAGTGATATTATGTGTTTTTGAGATTAGAATCTACCTGCAAAATTCAGTAGGATCTCCTAGGGGAATTGAGAGTTATGAACTCATCAATGACGGGTATCTGTTTTGACCTTACAAAATCAAAGAAATGTTCATTTAGTTCTATGAATTTTTCCACTAATCATATCATTTTATTTTTAGCTGACAGTTTACTGTAACTCATAAATTTGAGTTTACTTTAAAAAAAAAAAATAGTTTCATCAAGAAATTCCTTGTGTTTTGAAAGATGTGGTCAATTTATTGAAGGGTGCGTAAGTACTGTTATCTGTAATGAAACTATTTCAATGACTTGGAACCCATGATTTTATTTCCATTCTTAATAAAATGTTTTATGCCCGACACCATATTTTTAGACTCCCATTATGAGTCTAGTTTCTAATAAAAATTATTTGAGAGAAAAATATCTATAAGAAGTAAAGAATAAAAATTTTGGATCTAAGTTATCCTGAATTTTCTCCAATTTGGTGTGTTCTTCATTGAGACATAAATAACTATATTTATCAAGCTTATTTAACAAAGTGCTATGAAGCTTGTGGAAATATATGTTTTATAATTTTGTGTCTACGTTCAAATAAAATTTGCTTGAAAAGGAAACTCATTTAGGGTGGAAAGAAAAAAAAAGTTTACTAGATAGTGTTCATCATGGAATTCTGCAGTCTGATTTATCTTATGACTTGAATGTCTCTAATTTATTTCTCAGCAGAAAATTATTATTTGGGATTCACACCATGATTTTCTGCTTTAGTTTTGAGTTTAGTTTTCAATAGAAAGTATTTCAAGAAGAAATCCTTTGTGAATTGAAAGAAACAAATATCTTATTGAGAGGAGTGCAACTTGATTTTCTGTTGAGAAATTTTATTGTGACATGAATGTCACTGAATCGAAGACTCATTAAGTCGTGTGATTTAAGGATAGAACTTAGCACTATTTTATATTTTTTAGTCTATTTCAATATTCAAAAGGATTTAGAGATCAACACAGTATGAGTTGAGAGATATCATATTTTTATCAGGAGACGCTTATGTTTTATTCTGCAGTAAGTTAAAAGATGTGGTTTGTTAAGGCACATTTTTGGATTCCTCATAGTAGAGATCTTTTTAGGGCTCATTAAAATTTTTTATAGTGTGCCATGAGTATGGTTTATAATATTAAAAATCAAAGAGAGGTAATGGAGAGTTTGTGAGAAATGACACTCTATGTGAACAGTGTTCGATTTGGTAATAGTTAAGAGAAGAAGAAACACAATACCTATTAAAGCATCTTGGTCTCTTCGAAATGAAGGTATATATAAAGATATTTACTGGTAGCATAGAAACTCTAAAGGTCAGTGAGAGAATCAAATTTGTGATATTTGGAATGGTGGTATGAAGAAGAGTATTTCTTCATGGTGTGAGAAAGGGAGAATCCAAGTGTCGAAGAAATGGATATTTCGTGACATGTGAAACCGATGACCAATAAATTCTCTATCAGTTGCGTGCTCTTCCAAGTTCGCAAAAGTTTGTCAACAAGTAAAAGAAAAATAATCAAGAAAGCCCAAGTACCAAATGCATGATTTTGAGCTATGAAATTTGACGCCCATTACATGGAAAGGTCGATAGGGAAAGAAGATGCAATAACCTTTTATGTTTCATATAATTCTTTTGCTATATTTTGGATTTTTGTTTTATGAATATGTGTGAAATCTATGGACATTAAGTGATCGGTGCTAACAAATTTGAAAGAACCAAGTTTTGAATGCCATGTGTTTGTGTCTCCTTGTGCTTGAGTATGAACTACTTAAAGTAGTAATAGACATGGAGATATAGTTTGATCAAGGGATATGAGCTTAAGTTTGAAATAGGAGAGATGGGTGTTGCTCATTCAAATTTATAAGCACGAAGAAAGTGCTTCGATGGAACTTGGTCTTAGTGACCATCCTCCCAATAATGTCTAATAATATGATGTACTGCATGTGATGATGATGATATAATAAAGTCTCCATATTTTCCAATAAAAAATATTTTATTAGGTTTTCGATAATCATTATTTAGTAATGTTTTATTTTGGATAAAATTATAAGATGGTGTTTATGATTTGTTTTTGTGGCCATGAACTTGACTTGGTAGGTAATTAAAAGTGAATGCAGTAAAATGATTTATGAGTCCAAGCTTGTATTAAATTGGATCATTTGAGAAAAACCTTAGCCTATGAATATGATTTTGAGGAAACCCCATAATCTTAAAAGGTCCACTAAGTTTTTACTAAACTACCATACTATTATCTAACTATTGCTTATGAATGTATATATATACCAAGTCAATAGTTTTTTTATTAAAGAGAAAAACATTGAGTCTTGAAGGTATTTAAGAACTTGGGAGGAAACTGTATTTTAGTCATGCACTTGTTTTTAAATACCCATATGCCTTGACCCATGTTTCTAGTTTTTTTGAATTCTCGATTACCTAAGACCTTGAATCATATGGACTATTGTAGGAAGGCCATCTTGCCAAGCTTCCATGACACACGCTGTGTTGGTTGGATAACTTGGTTTGTATGAATTTACTATAAAAAATTCTAGTGTGGTTGAACCTTTGTGGTTCAAGAAGGTTTTACGTATTGTGAAACCAATGGGCATTGAATTACTTATTGTGTGAGACTTGCTATGCTACTTCATGATATTGGCATAAGAATGTTGAGAATGTATATGTTATATGTACAATAATTGTGCGGGAGCTACTACAGTCCCATGATTCTTTTGAGCTACTTGGATATTTAGATATAAAAGCAATCTATCATGAAAATCCAAAAAAACTAAATAATCTAGTGGGAGCTCCTATTAGTGTCTGACAGGCCAAGTTCATGCAATGAGGGTTTATGATGATCTTCTACGACAATAGGTCCATGATTCGTGATGCAATATGAAAGATGGACTATGACCACATTCGAACGATAAAGAGAAAAGAGGCAGTTGGTTAGATGCCTCGATCTAGCCTTCAGGTCGGATTGACCTGGTGGTGCGGTTCTAGGTTCGAAATGGACCTGGGACTTGAGACCGCTCTCTCGTGAACAGTGTGAAGAAGACACAGGCAGGGTTACCAACTGGTGAGAGATGAATGAGTGTCGCAAGGCAGGACTCACCATGTATGGGTCTGTAACGCGCTCGGGCTAACTCGCGTGGGTGCCCTCTTAAATCACGTTGGAATGTCCCCCTGGCCTGTGGCTGGTTTGGAATCGCCTCGCATGACCTGTTTTCTTCTTACCTGCAAAACACAAAAACACATTAGAGTATAGACAAGTGGGTTTGAGGACCCCACCTTGTCATAGGGTGAACGCACACGTACATGTGTGCTCGAGGAAAAAAGGAAAAATAATATGAAAGAGTCCATGTCAATTAGACGGCCCCATGATGTCTCGTCGACGAGGGACTTTTGATACAGGTCCTATAGTATAGAAAGGACGAAAAAGGGGTGAGATAAATAAAATGATAGTGAAAAGCAAAGAAAGGAGAGTTTGAAGGCAAGTATGTATTTCAACTAATCCTCCAGAGAAAAGTGGAACAGAGGATGGTTTGGATCTCACCCAGCTCTTCAGGGGCAAAGAATGGAAATTTTTATAAAGAGAAGAAGAAGAGAAACAATGGGAGAAGTGATGAAGACCTGCTTCGTTCTCACTGAACCTTACAAAGAGGGAGGGGAAGGGAAGAAAGAGAATGCAGATGTTTGATCCGACAGTTAGACGGGCGCAGTGGCAAGACTAGCGCGACGACTGGTCTGGTGTGGCGATTAATCTGGCATAGTGGCTGGTCTTGTGTGGCAGCTAGATGGGCTCGGTAACAAGACCGACGTAGCGCCTAAATTGCTCAACGACAAGACTGGCACGTCCTCTGTCCTGGCATAGTGACTACTCTGGCGCGGCAGCTAGACAGGCATGATAAGTAGATCGGCACAACGGCTAAACTACTAGACGCCAATACTAGCACGATAGCATAGGGCTCCGCCAGCCCTCTGATGAAACGAGCAAAAGGAGAAAAAATAGAACGGAGTCATGCTCATCAGTGTGTACTGTCGTGCAGGGCATAAAGTGAGAAGGAAGAAAGGTCGCGCTCAGTGGTGTTTACTGCCGCGCTCGACAGAGGGAAGAGAGTTGAGAGAGAAGGGAGAACATCACGCTTAACAGTGTGTGCTGTCATGCGAAACAGACGAAGAAAGAGGGAAGAGAACGTCACACTCGACAGTATGCACTGCCGCGGCCAACAGACAGAGAGAGAAGAGAACGTCACTCTAGACAGTGTGCACTACCATGCGCAACAGATAGAGAGCAAAGAGCCTGTCACGCTTGGCAGTATGCACTGTCGCATGCAACAGACAGAGAGAGAAGAGAACGTCATGCTCGACAGTGTGCATTACCACATGCAATAGACAGTGGAGGGAACATCACGCTTGATAGTAAGCATTGCCAAGCACAACAAACTGAGAGAGAAAAGAACATCACACTTGGGCATTTACACTACCGTGTGCGAAAAACAGAGAGAAAAGAGAAAGTCACGCTCAACATTTGCAGTACCGTACACAACCAACAGAGAGAAAAGAGAACGTCAGGCTCGACAGTATGCCTTGCCACGTGCAACAGACTGAGAGAAACATGAGCCGAGAAAGAAGTAGAGAGAAAAAGAAAGACAAGAGAAAGAAAAGGAAAGAAGAAAGATAGAAAATGAAAGAGAGAAGAAAGAGAAAGAAAGGAAAGAGAAAAAGAAAGGTTAGAGAGAAGAAAGAAAAGGAAAGAAGAGAGAGAAAAAAAGGAAAGAAGAGGAAGAGAGAAAAGAGGGAAAGAAGAGAGGAGAGAGAAAGTTACCTTACCCCCAAGGGTACCGCCTAAAGTCTACTTTCTGCTCTCTCTCTCTCCAAGACTTGACCCAAAACTCAAATGAAGAAATACAATTTTTATTGCTGCAAGAGGGGTCTATTACATGAGGTGCTTACTTGTTTATGTAAAAGTGGGGCCCAAACATGAGTGTACAATCAAAACTTCACCTAATTACTAAAAATTAACAATTAAGTGAATTAAAAAATTCTAAAAAAATGGGGCAAAATGATGATTTTGCCCTTGCACTAACAATCCACGAAATTTCAATTGACTCCTTGCTGTGCCCAAGAACTCTTGCGATCTTCTCGGGTTGGTTCTTTGGCCGAAATATGATTTTTTCTTAATCGGCTCGAGTAGGCGGTCATTTTGATACCACTTTCGAGCCATGGATTGAGTCTTTGGGCCACAATCACGAAGTGTGAAAACCATGAGAAACATGCGATCTTTGTTTCAAGACTACGTGCGTTTCGATATGTTCTTCAATGATTTCTTCACCGAATATCGACGAGCAAGTCGTTGTGAGTTTTTGACGATGAACGTGGCTTGATTTGGTGCCCAAACGACCATTTTCCATTTTTCATCTTTTGGCCGGAGTTTGGTTTCTGGTGGCCAAAACGTGCAGCAACTTCATCCTCATCGTGCATTGAATCTAATGCCCATCACATGTGAGGATTGGCTCTGATGAAGTCTCGAACCGTGTGCTCGTAATGGATCTGATTTCGGGTCGATCCGGCATGCGAGCGCCGTGTTGTGGCCACTTGATCGGGGCACGCTCCTTTTGGAAAACCTGCAACCTTACCTTGAATCGTGATCTTCTCTCATGTTTTTCTCCTGGCTCGGGCCATGTCATGGGTTGTGCCACATATCAAAATGCTCGGGTTGATGAGATGAACACGCTCGTAAAATTTGAGCTTGATCTGCTGAGGATGAGAGAGATACGGACTTTCAAAGTTGAGCCCAAAACCCATGAACACATTTTCCATTAATGGAAACTGGTTCACTGAGGGTGCACAATAATAGTGTGTGATGAACTTATTTCGAGTAATTTGGGCATAACTTGGTACAGGAATGTCTGATCAAGCTGAAACATGGTCGTTTGACGCTCTGGTGATAGCGTTGTAGTTATAAGGTCCATTTCAGGGAGATAGAGGCTGATTTTCCAACAACTATTTCTGCTTCTACACTACATTAAACTCATGAGATTGCGATGAAACCAGATAGGTGTTCTTCGGAGACCTTTATAAACATCTTCTTGGGTCATTATGAGATTGTTGAAAATTTCTCTTATGGATCAGTGCTTTTTATCCTACGGCTTCCATAGTCCATAGGCATTTTGGTTCCTGTGGAACTAGATCGCATATTTATTTTCTCTTTATTCACAACAGAGATACAAGTGTTAAAAAATACCCTTAAACAACTTGCCCCGTCGAATGTTATCCTTCGAGAGAAGTGAGAAGGGTAACATTCAGAATCAAAACTAGTCCTTCGGCCTTAAAAAAAGAAACTTCTTAGTCACCGGATCAACATGTCCGCCGAAGGGGTAGTTGTGCGAAACTTCTTCCCAAAGGAGTGACCAAGGTGCTCAAACATAAGGCTTTTTTGGGGGGAGAAGATACATTGAGGGATGATTTAAATGTCTACTCTTGTTGGACGTTTTTGGTGGCGTTGTTTGTTGCTACGCCAGTTTTGCTTTGACAACCAGAGTACCTCTGAGGTCCCATCCTGTCGGGTCCAGTCGGGGGCTTTTTGTTGGCCTGTCCCGAATGTCTGGTCCGGTCAAGGAGGAGTTTTGTCGAGGCGACCATGATTGACTTCACCATGGTTGTTGTAGGCAGGTATTGAACTGGTTTAATAGTTTCGTGCCAGTTGTGGATGTTGAGAGATGATTTTAATGTATACACCCCATTAGACGTATGAGTGGCATTGTTTGCAGCCTCACCAGGTTTGCTTGGCCTGGATTGATAGTTTTTTACCTCACGAATGATCTTGTTTTTAGATCCCGACAACAAGGTATTCTGCTACCGAGGATATTTTACTTGAAATGCTGGCTTAAGGTACCTGTGAAGACGAATGTTGCATCAACTTGCTTTTATCGGTTCGAGGGCCCTTTGTGGGTTTTCACTTGGACTGAGGGAAGTGGTGCCGTAAAGATGGTTTTCACAAACTTCCTTTTTATTAGGCTCTTTTGCCATGGCATGGTGGCCATGTTTGCCTTTATTTTATTTTTTGCTAACAGTGCACATTTCGGGTTTTCACCATGCTTGGTTTTTAATTACCGAATGCTTTTATTCATGGCTTCGTGACCATGTTCTTCCATAATTTTTACTCATGGTGTTCCCCTTTTTAGGTTTACACCATGTCCGTTTTCTTGTGGGGGGTGTGTTATAGCCATGCCTTCGGGACCTTGGCAAAGCAGTTTAACATCATGGGCCAGGACGTGTGCTACAGTTTAAGGTCATGCAACTGGACCATTGTGGTGGTGAATGATGGTCTTTGGAGGCCATGGAATGAGTATGGTAATGGATTGACTCATTTGGCGGAGATGACATGAGACTATCTATGGATGATGGATGGTGTTTGAGTGGAAGGTGGATAATTGGTGACTCACTAAGTGACAGCGAGTATAGATGATGGAATGGCTCGCTGTTACATGAGCATGGGTAAGACTCATTGGGGATGAAGTGAAGATGGTGTGTAAATGCATGCGTGGAGGGGCCGACATGGAAATGTTGTGTGTGCAATGGAGGGGGGTCACACGTGTATGGAGGAGTATTTAAGGTCATGCCATCAGAATCTGGGCAAAGCAGTTTAATGTCATACGGCAAGGACATGTGCTAAAGTTTAAGTTCATACAATTGGACCATTGTGCAAAGCAGTTTATTATCATGCAGCTAGGACATGCACTATAGTTTAGGGTCAGACAATTACCATGCAAAGAATTTTATCATCATGCTGTCAGGACGTGCACTATAGTTTAGGGTCATACAGCAAGACCAAAGCTACAGTTTAAGGTCATGCAACTGGACCATTGTTACAATTAAAGTCATGCAACTGGACCAGAGCTACAATTTAAGGTCATGCAACTAGATCACTGGTACAGTTTAAGGTCATGCAACTAGACCATCACTACAGTTTAAGGTCATGCAACTGGACCATCGCTACAGTTTAAGGTCGCGTAACTGGACCAGTGCTACAATTTTAAGGTCATGCAACTGAACCAGCGCTACAGTTTAAGGTCATGCAACTGGACCATCGCTACAGTTTAAGTTCATGTAACTAGACCAGCGCTACAGCTTAAGGTCATGTAACTGGACCAGCACTACAGTTTAAGGTCATACAATTGAACCAACACTACAGTTTAAGGTCATACAAATGGACCAACACTACAGTTGAAGGTCATGCAGTAGAACCTTGATGTGGGTCACCATATGTGAGGTGAACTTACTGAGGTGAAGTGAGCCTGTGGATGAGGGTCTGACTCACTAGGGATTTGTTATGGATTTGAACCAAATGGTGATGGTAGGTGATGAGGGTCGAACCTGCTGGTACGCTCACAAACGGGCCGGTTAGGAAAGGCGTGTATGAAAGTACATGCAAAAGGCTAGAAGGTTGCGCATGGCAACACATAGATGACATGCTTGGCGGCAGCATTAGCAGAGATCGTCGAGGCCCATATTGCAGCAGAGTACGCACTGCAGCGAACGTACTCGACGGTAAGAGACGCGCTCGGCAGCAAGAGGGGTGCTCAGCAGTAAGAGGCACCCTCGGCAGTGAGAGGCCCCGCTCGGTAGTAAGTGGCCTGCTCAGCAGTAAGAGGCGCGTTCAGCAGCACGAGGCTTGCTCAGCACCAAGAGGTGCTCTCGGCAGTAAGAGGCACGCTCGGCAGTAGCATGTTCTATTCTTGGGCTTAGGCCAGGGCCAAAATCTGACCCGGTCTTGTCGTCGTTTGGATCCTTAGGTCTTGGGTGGCATTCTCTCTTTGTGAAGGGCATCTTTGGGAAGCCCTGGGTATAAAAGGGGTTTAAACCTCTGTTTACCATTTTACCTTGGTGAAAAACTGCCGAAGGTTTTTAACAGTGAGAGAGAGTGAACTCCGGTGAAGAGGGAATTTTCTGGTAAGAGGAACGTGTCGGAAAGAGGGAGAAAGAGGCCCGATAGTGAGCAAGAGTGTTCACTAAGAAGAGGAGAAGACGGTGAGGCAGGAATTTTCGAGCAAAGGCCTGTCGGCAGCAGTTACAAGGAGAGAACCAGAGAGCTCAAGTGTTTTCCCGACGAGCAGCAGGGCTTTCCGGTGAGCGATATCCTTGAGCGTAGTGAAGGCAGGGGGTTTGCATAAGTTTTTCGGTGGCTTTGGCAGTTTTCATGTGAATCGCAGGGAGTTTTTCGACAGCATCATGAGTTTCATTGGAAGCCAAGGGGCTTCCTGGTGAGTTGCATAGGTCCTTCCGACGACTGTCAGTGGTTTTTTGGTTAGCAGCAGGGCGTTGGTGGTCTTTCGACCAAGTGGCTCACAAGGGTGGTTAGTTGCCTCGATCTAGCCCTTCGGATTTGGATGATCTAGGGGTACTTGTCTTGGGTTTCGAGGGAACTCGGGACTTTTGAACTCACTCTCTCGGGAACCTCGCTCAGGTGCGAGCGCAAGTATACCAACCGATGAGAGAGGAAATTAAGGTGGGTTCAGGACTTACTCAGGCTGGCTCGCGTGGGTACCCTCTTAGATCATGAAGAAAGCCCTCCAGTCCTACAACTGGTTCGGAATCGCCTCCCTTGGCCTGTATTCTTCTGTTTCTGCAATTACACACACATGGTTTATTTTACATGACAAGTGGGCCGAGTGACCCCAACTTGTCTCTGGGTGAATTTACACTAGGCGTGCACATTCAAAGGAGAAATGAGAAGAGATGATGAGATGTGGGTTGGAAGAAGGAAGAAGAGAGAAGAAGAAAAGAAAGAGACACTTGGTCTGGTAACTAGCCTAGCACAATGGCCAGATTGGCATGATGATTGACCTGACATGGTAGCAAGACGGGCCCGGTAACGAGACCGGCACGACAACAGTAGTACTCGACGATAGAACACCAACACCGAATCGCCTGACACAAAGGCTAGTTCGACGTGGCAGCAAGACAAGCACGATATCTTAGACCGACAAGACGGCAATACTGATCGACGACGAGACTATCATGACAGTGCTACACTTATCCCTTGATCAAATGAGAGAGGAAGGAGAAGAAGAAATAGGGAGATAAAGGATGAGAACAACAGAGAGAGAAAGAGAGAGAGGAGAGAAAAGAAGATTGAGAAAGAACATGGACGACGATGGACTTCCGCCATCCACGATGGAGGAAAGAGAATTTCAAGAAAGAGGAAGAGGAAAGGAAAGTAGAGAGAGAAGAAAGGAAAGAATAGATGGCAAAGGAAAGTGAGGAGAGAAATTAGGAAAGAGCCAGAGCAGAAAGAAGGAAAGAGAGAGAAAGATAATAGAAAAAAGAGAAGAAAAATAAGGAAAGAGGAAGGGAAAGAGATATGCATGGTGCTATCACTACCGTGGATGGCAGAGAGGAAAGAATAAGAAAAGAGGTACGCACGACGCTGCCGCCACCGTGTGTGTCAAAGGAAGAAGAAAACAACAAGAGAGATCTGTGCACGGCGTTGCCATCGCCGTGCATGTTCAGATAGAGAGAGACAGAGAAGAAAGAACGAGAAGAGGAAGAAGAAGAAGCGAAAGAAGAAGACGCACACGACATTGCCATTGATGTCTATGTGAGACAGAGAAAACATAGAGAAAAAAGAACGCACATGGCGTTGCCATCGCTGTGTGTGTGAGAGATAAAGAGAAGAGAACGCACACGATGTTGCCATCGCTGTGTTGAGATAGAGAAGAAGAGAGAGAAGAATGCACACATTGTTGCCATCATCGTGAGATAGAGAAAATAGAGAGAGAAGAGAATGCATGCGGTGTTGTCCTCACTGTGTGTGAGATAGAGAAGAAGAGAGAGAAGAATGCAGATAGCATTTCCATCGTTGTGAGATAGAAAAAATATAGAGAGAAGAGAATGCACAGGGTGTTGCCATCGTCGTGTGGGATAGAGAAGAATGCACACGACGTTGCCATCGCTATGAGATAGAGAAAATAAAGAGATGAAAGAACGCACATGGCTTTGCCATCGCCGTGTGTGGGATAGAGAAGAAAAGAAAGGAGAAAATGTGCACGGTATTACCATCGCCGTGTGTAAGATAGAGAAGAAGATAAA
The DNA here is from genome assembly GCF_054954075.1 of Amborella trichopoda. Classification (NCBI taxonomy): domain Eukaryota; kingdom Viridiplantae; phylum Streptophyta; class Magnoliopsida; order Amborellales; family Amborellaceae; genus Amborella; species Amborella trichopoda. Next base: position 20,558,582 of record NC_142340.1, read on the forward strand.
GAGAGAGTGGTTCGGGCATGGCACTTCCATCACCATGCACATTCTGTCAGAGAAGAACAGAAAGAAAGATCGAGAAGAAGAAGAAAGAGAGGAAGGAGAAAGAGAATGGGACACACACTGCCCTGCCATCGCCATGTGGGAAAGAGAGAGATGGAAGAAGATGACCTGCAAGGCTCTGTCACAACCGTGCATGCTCTTAGGGAAGAAGAGAGAAAATCCGAGAACAGAAGAAAAAAGAAAAAAGATAGAAATCCAGAGAGAAAAAAAAGATGGAGGAAAGAGAAAGATAGAGACGATAGGAGGAGAGAGAAAGAGAGAAACGAGAGGAGGAGAGAGAAAATTACCTTACTGAAGGGTACCATTACTTTTTTTCTCTCTCCTCTCTCTCTCTCTCCAAGGTGTACTCACAAACTCAAAGCAAAAGCACGAACTTAATCGATCAATTCAAGGGGAATCAAGGAAGAACTTGCCAACCCTTTACAAATAAGTTTGGCATGTATTTAAAGAATTGGGCCTAAACATGGGTGGATGACCAAAAAATATCTCAATTGATGATAATTAAAATTTAATTGAATTAAAATAAATTCTAAAAATGGATGCAAAAGGACAGTTTTGCCCCAGTCAAACAATAAGTGAAATTCCAAAATAGTCCCTACTGCTGCCCTAGAACTTGCAAGATCTTCCATGAGTGATTGGGGGTTCCTCTGATGCTCGTTTGATCGAAAGAATATTTTTTTCTTGTAGGGCTCGGCATGACGATCGATTTGATACCAACTTCGAGACATGGATCATGTTTTTAAGCCACGATCATGTGACTTGAAATTTGGATGAATCTTGAGAACTTCATATCGATAGTGTGCTCCTTTCTTGATGTTTCTTTGTGATTTCTCTGCTGTATCACACTAATCATGCCATCATGATCGTGTGACAACAAACACAGCTCGATTTTGTGTCCGAACAAAGATTTTGCAACTTTGAAGTTTTTGCCGGAATCTAGAATTTTGATGCTAGAATTTGCAGTCACTTCGATGCCTTCTTGTGACAAATCCAAGTTTTCATCATGTACGGGGTTTGGACCAGAGATAGCCCTATACCTTATACACTCGATGGAACTAGTCTCATGTCAATCAGATACGCAAGCGTCATGATTTGGCCGCTCGAGCGAGGCATGTCGCTGCTGATTTTCCTACAACTTTCTTCACAGATCAGAAATTTCTCTCTAGCTTTTCTTCTTGCTCGGGCATCATCACAGGACGTGCCACATATCAAAACCCTCATCTTAATGAGATGAACACGCTCACAAAATTTGAGTGTGATCCGACTCTAGACGAATGAGATATGGACCCAGAAAGTCACTGCCTGTGATTGCAAAACAGTCACCTTTAATGGTGCTTTGGTGCAAGGAGGCCACATGAGAATAGTGTGCGGCTTACCCCTTTTTGGTATTTTACCCATAACTTTGTCTTGGAGTGCCCGATTAAGTAGAAGCTTAACCCATAAGGGTTTTTGACCATGTCAAAACCAATGGCAGTGGTCCCATAACTGTTTGATGCACCGAAAATTCTAGTTACGGGGTTCGTTTCAAGGTGCTAGAGGCTGATTTTATGAAATTATTTTTTTGTCTGCACTGCATTAGACATGTTTGATTGTGACAAAACTTGGCAGGTGGCCTTTAGAAGTGATTAGGAAGATTACTACCCGTTCTGGGAAAATTCAGAGACTGTCAAGAATTCCACTGTATGTCATGGGTTTATTGATCGGCTTCCTCTTTATTCGGCATCAGGGACTAAGGTGCTGAAAATGTCTTCAAACAGCTTTCCCCGCCGAATGTTGTGCTTGAGAGAAGAGAGAAGGACAACATTCGAAAAAATTTCCTCAGATTTATTAATTTTTTCTTCCTAGCCACAAGACCATGTGAACGTCGAGGATATCCACGCAATGCTGCAACTAGGATGCTTAGATGTTTGGATGCAATGTACAGGTCGATCTGTGGAGAGTTTAGGAAGAGAAAAGAATTTTTTGAGGGATCCTGTCGAAGTCCTCACCCTCAAGGGGCTAATTGTGATTCTGACAGCTGAGGATTTTGTATGGACCTCGTTGGTCAGAATCTGGCCCATCTGGTGGTTGAGGGCCATGTTGAAGGGCATTTTTCCCATTTTGGTTTAGGTTTGTGGATGGTCTGCTGAAGGACCTTTGGTTGGTTTTCGTCTACGTCGTGCACCAGGATTGTACTTAGTTGAGCAGGGTACCTCAATTTATCGAGGTGACTAGCTGTGGGTATAACCCCTACCCCCTGCTTGCAGTTTTGTTAGCATAACAGGTCGAAATTCTAGCTGACTTTTGCCTTCTTGGGGCATCTTTGGCATTTTGGAGTGTGTTTGTGACCTCGTGGGAATGTTGTTCTTCCTCATGAGACATGTCTTGCCTTCTTGGCAAGTCTTCTGCCTTTCGAGTCCTTTTTTGTTAATGAACTCAGGCTGTCAAAGTCTTGCTTGATGCTCGTATTTTTGAATCTTGATATTGTGACATTAGGGAATTTTCTCTTTATAATGTGGGCTAAAGTCGCCTGTCGAGGTGAGTGAGGCATCAACCTGTTTATTGTTCCAAGCGTCCTTCGTGGATTTTCACTTGGACTTGGGAAGCGGGGCCATAGAGACGGTTTTCGCTCATTTCCTTTTTATTGGAGGCTCTTTTACCCATGACCTTTCGGTTATGTCCACCCTTATTTTTCCATTTTTACTCACGGTGCCCTCTTCAAGGTTTTCACTGTGCCCGAGTTTTTATTCATGGAAATCTTTTGCTCATGGTTTCATGATCATGCCCATTCGTCATTTTTACTCATGGCGTTCCCTTATCCAAGTGTGCACCATGCCTGTTATATTTTTTTTGTGAAGGCATGTTTAAGGTCATGCCTTCAGGACTTGTTCGAAGCCTTTCAACATCATGCAACCAGAATGTGCACTACAGTTTAAGGTCATATAGCTGGACCATGGTGGAGATGGATGGTAGATTGTGGAGGCCATGGAGTGAGTATGGTGGTGATTTTGACTCACTTTGGGGAGATGATACGAGGCTACCTATGAAAGATGGATGATGTATGAATGGAACGTGAAAAGTGGTGACCCACTAGCTTACGATGAGTATGGATGGAGGGATGGCTCACCATTTTGTGAGCACGGATGAGACTCACTGGGGTATGATGGAGGGTAGTGAAGGGATATGGACTCACTGAGGAGGTAATGAAGGTGGTGCACATACACGAACGGGTCGGTTGGGGAAGACGTGCATGAAAATGCACGTTAAGGGCATGTGAGCGCATGTGGGGGCCTGTTTAAGGTCATGCCTCCGGGACCTATGGAAAGAAGTATAACATCATGCGGTTAGGACGTGCAGCTTGGACCGTGGCTATGCAATTTAAAGTCATGCAGCTAGGACCATGTAGTTTAGGGTGGTACAATGAGACCTCCGCTGCAGTTTAAAGTCATATAGTTTGAACCATGGTGCTAAGCCTTTTAATGTCATGTGGCTAAGACGTGCACTATGGTTTAAGGTCATATAGCTTGGACCATGGTTATGAAATTTTTAAAGTCATGCAACTAGGACCATGCAGTTTAAGGTCATGTAACTAGACCCCTGCTATAGTTTAAGGTCATATAGTTTGGACCATGTAGTTTAGGGTCGTGTACCTAGACCAATGCTGTGTAGTTTAAGGTCATGCAGCTAGGACCATGCAATTTAAGGTCAAGCAACTAGACCATCGCTAATGTATATGGTCATATAGTTTGAACCATGCAGTTTAGGGTCGTGCATTTAGACCATGGCTATGCAGTTAAGGGTCATGCAGCTCGGACCATGGCTGTGCAGTTTAGGGTCATGCGGTATGGATCATTGTGTGGGTCACCTAGTTGGTGAAGTTTTATGGGGGATAGGTCTGTAGCATGGGTTTTAGATGGGAAGCATACTTCATTGGGGATTAGGGGACAAGTATGACTCCCTAAGATGAAAGATGGAACTCCATGGGGATAGGCTCATGGTAGGTAACCTGACTCCTGGGGATAAGACGACTTGGTGAGAGACTGATCCATAGGGGATTGAAAGGATAAGCATGACCCTAACTCCATTGGGGATCAGTGGGCTGCAGTACAGGTGTAGTTCCTACTGGGGATGAAGGACAATGGCCTGTTCCTGACTCCATTAGGGATGACCAGTCATGGCCTAGGTGGAACGACCAGGATGCAACTCCATTGAGGATGATAGAGGTTACGGCTTTGATGCAACTTCACTAGGGATAGTGGTAAAATACTTACAGTGATGATGAAATTCAGACATGCACGGCGCTAGCTATGGACAACAGCAACATACGTAGCGATAATCATTGGCGCTCATAGCGCTAGCATGAGCGGTGCTGTTTTGCATAGGAGTGGTCATGAGCTGTAATAGCTCTTGCACGCATGACGCTAGTACACATAGCATTGGTTGCACACGTCGTTAGTCACCCTCGGCATAGAGTTGGTGGTAGCTACGTTCAACATTGGTTGCATGCGATGTTAGTGATGGGCTGCGATAAGCCTCTACTCGGGCCTCAGGTCTGAGCCTGACCCAGTCCTGCCCATCTGAAGATTGGTGCTCAGCATTGCACGGTCGACGGTAAGCCTCTATTTTGAGCTTCGGGATTGAGCCGGACCCGGTCTGACCCAATACCGTTTGGCCTTCAGGGACCTGTCTGTATTCTTGCTTTGTGAGGGGTTCCTTGGGGAACCATTATCTATATAAGGAGGAAAGACCCCAATTTTACTATTTTCCCGATGGTAAAATAGTGATAGTGTAACAGTGAGACAAAAGAGACTTCCGGCAAGAACTTCCAGCGAGCACGCAGTTATTCCGGCAAGTTTAGCAACTTTGGCAGGGTGTCCACAAGAGTTTGCTGGGGAGAGTTGAGGTTTCTGTTGAGGAATAGAAGGTTTCATGTGAAGAAGGGAGAACGTCGACGAGTTGCAAAGATATTCCAGTAGAGGTTCTCAGTCACCGTAGAGGTGGGAAAGAGGCAGGCGAGGGTCGCCAAGCCTTTTCGTGATCTTCTGGTGATTTCCCAGTGGTTTTCCATCACTAGGGAGTAGTAGGAGAGTAGCAGCGGTGAGCGGAAGTGTTTTGTGGTGTCGGCAAGTAGTGGAAAAGTTTTCACAGTTGGTTTCCAGTTATCGGGGAGACAATTTCGTAGCGAGAAGGAGTGAGTTCCCAATGAGGAGAGGAAACACCGGTGAGAACCAGAGGCATTGTAAGCTTGTAACAGTCGGGGAGCTGAAGGGCCGTGGGAAGGTGAGCGGTCACCCTCTGCATGCACGGTGTCAGGCCACGTCGCGAGTGGGAGTTATTAGGGGTCTCTCCTGAGGCTCGAGGTGACACCTGTGGCACATGCGAACAACTTGAGTGCAGCCGGGGTTGAACGTAGGTGATGTTAGCCCTTCACATCATAACACCTTGGGTTGGCACACCGCACTGCGTCTTGAGTCAGCAGTCGGTGATAACCTCTTGTTCAGGTAACGACATTGCATCTTGGTCGACAGACAGTGCTACTACTTCAGTGGGCAAACGACGATAGCCTCCACCAATACTTCTGACGTTAAGCTTGGGTCTTGGGGATTGATCGTGCGTAGATGGTGGTTGGATAAATCCTCTTTAACGGATGTCTTCCGGTTAGCCAGCCAACGCCTCGAAAGCTTCCAAAATGTCGGTCCCTTTGAGAAATTCTCTGAGAATGAAGATATGGGAGAATCGATGGTAATTGAACCTAACGAAGCGCATCCCTCATCTCAACCTCTTGCTCATATGAGTGGTGGTGTGCCACTGCCTTCTCAGGGTGATTCTGGTCCGTGCGACTTGATAGTAATAGGCAATCGGGCATTTTCTCTTGCAACTTTGATAGGGGGCCTTGCATTTTCTGCTCGAAGGGAACCTATCATAGGTTCAGCTTTTGTATTCACTTCCTTCTAGGGCCGAGTTATTCATCCTCTCGTTTGGTGCATTTGTGGAGGCTTTGTTGCATCACAGGCCGTGATGCCTTTCCCTTCACAAGTTACTAGGCTCAATAGTCGTAATGTTTCTATGTACAATGGACGTGATCTTCTTAGAGCCACTTCTTAAATTTTCGGTCGGGCTTCTTTCTTCGAGCTGATCATGTTCCCATTTTTAGTGAAGAGGCTGATATACAACCTCCTAGACTTCAATGTCCCTTCTATCAGGCCTTTACTTAAGTTCTTCCCTGGGCCTTTGACTATCACAGATTCTGCGACGGCACAATTGGTTAACCTTAAAACCAACTTGCTCATACACCAGTATGTTCACCCAGATTTTGAGATTTTTCCTTAAGAGATTCCTTCGATATCTAAAGAAACCACTTGTTTTGAAAATGAAGATGACATAGCGATTCTTGAACGTAACATCAATGATTTGAAAGGCTTGGTTACTACAGCCCGTGAGGTAGAAAAAGACCCATTTTCACCTTAGTTGGTACGTGGAGAATATCCTCCTTTGGTTAGAAAGTTTGGCCTTCTCTAGGCGGCAACTATGAAGGATGGAATCAAATGGACACAACAAAACTACTATATGCTTAGTCTTGAGGATTGAGCGAACATCTTAATTTATAATCCGTTGTACACAAACTTTTGGCAATAGAAATAAAATGCCCCTCATTGACTTTTACTTTCTTTGTATGCCGTCACTTGTAATGAATCTTTATATATATATATATATATATATATATATATATATATATATATATATATATATATATATATATATTTGCTTCTCTGCACTTTTCCTCTTGCTATTGTTCATTGTTTCTACCCCTTTGTGGAATGGGACGTGGAAGGATACCCTACACCTTGCTTTGTTTTATGACAAGTCGTTGTAGCTTTAGTGACCTCGAATGGGGGAGCAATTGCTTCTTCTCCCCTTAATGTTTGGTTTAACATGGGCTCATAATTCATCGTCCTCATAATGTGATGGACTTGATTGTTGTAAATAGTCGAATCAGGAGGAGCCTTGGCTTCTATTCGAGATGCATTCACCCCAAGCCCATCGTAGCTCTTGGTCTCGGGCACGAAATCGATACGCATCACCGTGAATTGGTTCTGGAGACTGCGAACCTTGTTTCTTAACTCTGCCAGGAGATCTTGCTCTTGAGGGCAAGATGGTTGTCCTTTCTTTAATTGCTCTTTTCCAATAGAATTAGGGAAACACAAAACCTTTGGGCGTGGCTGATGCATTAATTCTGCTTCCAAGAGTGCAATGGAGACATGCATGACTTTTTGATGGTCCGGCGTGTAGGTGACCCTTCCGGTCGGGAAATCTATCCCCATAACTTCCTCAGTTTCAAGGGTGGCTTCTGGTTCTTCTTCTTGCATAAGTAGTTTAGAATTGGAAGCGAAGGGGGAAACCTCATCTTCAAGGGAAGATGGAGTTTCCTCAAGGATGATGGGTGATGGAATACTAGGATGAATGGGAGTTGGAGGGAGAGTTTTGCTTTGTCTTTCTTCTTCTTTAAACATGCTCACGAGTGTTCTTCCAATATCTTTGACATCTTCATGAGGCGAGGGTTCTGTCTTCCTTACAGACTCCAAATCACCATCATTTAACTTTTGGGGTTACACTGAATATGTGAAGTAGTACTTGGCATTAGCATAGTAGTACTTGACATTAGCATAAACCGTATACTATCTCCCATCTCGACTATACTTGAAGCACTAATGCAATGTGGATGGAACCACCTCTTGATCATGGAGCCACGGGCGGTCGAGAAGGATGTTGTAAGACGTGTCGACATCGATCACATGAAATTTGGCATAATCGTTTAATTCACCAATCTTAAGACAAAGGCGGATGGTGCCAGCTGGCTTCTCTCCTGACTGGTTGAACCCTTGGACTGTGATATGAGTTGGAGTGAGATCTTCAGACCCTAATCCCAAACAAGTGAGGATTCTCATTGGGATAAGATTGACTGTTGACCCTCCATCCAATATAATTCGGTTGATGGGGAACGCATGTAACTCACCAGTCACAAAGAGAGGGCGATTGTGAAATTTATCTCCCAAATGCAAATAATCCTCTGAGAAGGTGATTACCATACATCCGCTTAAGATTGATGGGTCCACCTCAATGGGTTCCACTCCGGTCTCATACACCTCTAGATTGGAGAGAGCTTGAACCAAAGCCATACGGTAATCCTTGAGAGCATGAGGGTATCATAGATGCTGGGAAGGGCCGGAAGCTTCCTTAGGTGCCCTATCATATCATACTTAACCTTTTTCTCATCAGCCTTTTGTGTGCCCAGTCCTACCACTAGTTTGGGAGGTATAATGGGTTGAGGAGCAGGTTTAGGCGGAGGAGATTTATTCTGGGGGTCTGGCTGGCTTGCTTGCGTAGGCGATTTTGTTTGGGTAGTCTTAATGGATTTTTGAGGTTGAGGCTTAGGAGATGGCTGGGTATATGAGATCAGCGACATCCCAGGGAATTGAAGGATGGCTGGATTGTTAGGGTATTTTGGCATGGAAAGAGCCTAAGGAGTTGGAGGACGGGTAAATTGTTTGTGGTATTTGAGTAAGGGAGAAGTGGCAGACCAGGGAACTTCCAGATACCTGGCTTCTGAGGTGGAGGTTGTAGTCTTTTCCCTGACCTTAGATTCATTCGCCCTGTGCTGGGTGGTGTTTCTTAGATTTGCACCATGTGGCAAGTTTCTTGAGAATAGAAGCTCTGCCCCCTTGATTCTCTCAATCTTTTATCAAAGTTAGGCTCAAGAGGCCACTAGGGTTTCTTTGATTTTGACTTCTTGTGCTTCCCGATAGAAGAGGATGGCTCTGACTTGGCTCGAGCCACCAAGGCATTAGCAACTGTTAGAATCCAGCTGTCTGGGCTAACGTCTTTTTCAATCGCCTCCGGTGCATCCTGCTTATATTGATTCCTTCAAGCTCTTTCTCAAGAGTCTCAAAGTCTGGGCATTTCAAGGTTGTGCGTGCATGAGACATAGAAGAGGAAGGATAAGAAGAAGAAGAGTAAGACGAAGAAGAAAATGGGTCAGTAGGTGATGGACTTTTAAGGTCTTTCCCCTCATTGGACAGATCTGGGCAGCTTATTGCGTCATCACCAGAATTGGACGTGTGCAGGGGTTTTTTCAGGTCTTTCCCTCGCTTAGACCGTTGGGGAGTGCTTTTAATGTCATCACCCTCATTGGACGTGCCCCGAGTAAGAGATGACTCAAGGGTATCCTCTTGATGAGATGAAGGGATGGGGCCGGTGGTGATCGGGATGAAGTCTTTTAAAGTCGGCAAGGGAGGAAGAGTCCTAAGGAATTCAGGCTCGACCAGTGGCTGAGGAACGTTGTTCTTTCAATGAGCAGCCCTTGGTTCTCGTGTTCTTCTAGTCACCTTCAAAGGTGCTTGGTCCGTCTTGCTAGGTTTGTGAACAGACCTGGCTTGACGAATGGCTTCTCGCTTTAAAGACTTAAGCCTGCTCCGCCCGTGATGGACTTTCCATCGCTGGGAAGTCGAGGGTTCAGCAGGATCAAAGGCTTCATCTTGGGAGTCTTTTACTGGGAAACTCTCATGAATGGAAGGACACTCTCCTGAATGGAAGTATCGACTTGTGGCTGTTTAGCATAAGCAATGTGACCTGCTTAGACTTTTTTCGCAACCATAGCTTCAAATCCATAACATTCGTTCAGCTCATGGCCCCATATCGGATTGTATGGGCACTAGTGATTCTCGGTCCCTTGAGCGAGGTGCATGGGCTGCCTCGCAGACTTATGAGTGACGAGTTCTTGCTGGAGCATCACCTCAAACCGAGCTAGAAGAGAGTCTGAATTATCATTTCCCAGATCTGGAGTCATGGGGTCCTCTAGTGGAGGAGAGATTCAAGGATCTATGTTTAAAACGTCCCTAACTTCTTGGCCTCTCTGCATTGTCTTCGCTAATAGCTTGTGGAAGTAAGAGCATTCCCTCAGGTCATGCCGCGATATCTGATGATATGGACACCAGAGACCCTCAGATCCTTGAGTCCGGTGTTTGAGTTGTCTTGTTGGTTTTGGCGTAATGAGCCCTCTTGAAGCATCATGGCAAACAAAAAGCGAAGGATGCTGGGCGCTTGATCTTCATCCTAAATTGTCATTGCGTGGGATGCTTCTACTACCATGAATGCTTTCTTGAGTTCTTCGATCTTGATCTGACCTTTTGGATCAACGCTTCGATGAGATCTTTAAGCGTGTAGCATTCTTCTATGGAGTGGTTTATCATTTGATGATAAGCACAATATCTTGCATGCATGTGAATCCCAACTTGATTAGGGAACTTGATCTCGGGCAGCTCAATCATGTTCTGTTCCAGCAATAGTCAGAGTAGTGCAAGAACCCATTCTTTTTCCATAGGATAAACCTTATTCTGATATCTGGTGAAATGGTCCTCTCGATTAAGGTTTGCAGGTGGGGATACTCGGTTGTACGACAACTGTTGTTTGCCTGTCTGAGGTGTTGTCTTTTTTGTGCTTACCCCATTGGAGAGGTCCAATGTTTGAGAGGCAGCTTTCTTTGGATCACTAACAGTTGGTTGCCCCGAACGTTGCCCCGGTTGTTTCCCGAGCTTGAGGACAGTTATTGTGACCCACCATTGTGGCGTGACAGACTGTCTATGCAAACTGACTTAGAGATCAACTTTGACATGGAGGTCGGGTTGGAGGTCTCGACATGCAAAGCGATTTCAGGTCGTAGGTTTCGCACACATGTATGAACTACTTCCATCTCAAGCATGGGATTGGGAAGACGAAAGGCCAAATCTCTCCACCTTGCTATAAATGGATCTTTAGGTTTATCTGGGACTTGGGTCAAAGTGAGAAGCTCGATGGTTTGAACCTCTCTCTCAACCTCATAGAAGCGTTGGTGGAATAGTTTCTCCATTTCCTCCCAAGTGTGTACTGAGTTTGGAAGAAGTCGAGCATACCACTGAAAAACCGGGCCATCAAGGGTTTCAACAACTGACGGAGTAGAAGTCTCCCATCAGCTGTTGTCTCTCGTCATGCGGCTTGGAAATGGGCGATATGCTGGTGCGAGGACATGGTACCATTGAATTGAGGAAACTTCCCTTTCTTGTAATCCGAGGGAAACGACACCTAGTCAATGTAAGAGGGGTATGGCTTTTGGTAAAGCGTTGCACACTTTATTCCAGGATCTGCCTGTTCTTTAGGTTGTTAGTTACCATAGCATCGATGTCTGCCTGTGAGACGGGGTGAGGAACAAAATTGTCTTGTGAGGCAGGAGGAGGAGGCTGCCTTGGAGGTACATCATCTGAGTGATGAGAGGACCTCATTGTTTGACGAGTGTCGCGTGGCGTCTATGTGATCAAGCTTCCCCATCACTGTGTGCACCATATCTTCAAACTTAATCATGCGCTCTTCCTGCGAGTCGCCAGGTTCGTTTACAACTATTACGCTGACTGTTTCTCGAGGGAGGTCAGCCTGAGTTGCAGTTGAGGGTTTCCAGGCTTGATGGGTCGCACGTGGCAGATCGGTCAGCAAGGGGTCAGCGTGCCCCAACTGGACTCTATTCTTGTATGCTGATCGTGCTGGAACCGTGGCTACTGGTTGGTCGAGTCATTTTCTATGATGTTGATCATGGTGAAAAATTCTCGCACCTCTTCTTCAGTCTTTGTGATTCGAAGGGGGTAGAAGGGATTTTGAGGGAGGAGACCCTTGGAGCTGGGTGCCTTGGATTTTCTGGTCGGCTCCTTAGTCAAGATCTACAGTCCTTTGTCTTGCTTGAGCTTTAGGCTGTGATAGACCTCTCTACAGAACTAAGACTTGGGTCGCGGTTGACCCGTTTTCTTAGAACATGAGAGAGCGGCGTCCATGAGATGGGACAGCAAATGTGTACCTTTAATGGGGGCCAACTTGGGTTGCTGCCTTGGAAGTTGAAGAACTTCATCAATCATCAGGTCTTTGCCCGGAGCTCCTTTGTGGGCTCCAGAGGCATAACGGATCTGATGAGGCTGGTTGAGGATGGTACACTTAGGAAAACCTTCGAATACCATGTCTTGAGATGCCTGCCGGAAGGAGAAAGGGCAGAAGAAGAGGGGACAGACTCTTGATGTTGTCTGGTTTGGGAGAAAGAGGTGTCCTAAGAAGGTGGCACTTGTGCGCCCCTTGAACTAGCATTCCGGGTGACTTGAGAGTAAGCCCGGGCTCGGACAGGTGGTCTGACCTCAGGAGGCCGAGAACTGTGAGCATGCATTTGTAAGGGAATAGGTGGAAGCCTGCTCCTTACAGGGTGGGCAAGTGTGTGCTGAGAGGAAGGACAAAGAGGTCATCTTCTGTGTGCTTGGGTTGGTGCCGCAATGATGTTGCCCCAAGCAATGAGATGCATATGCATGCACACAGGTTTCGGCCTGAGGAGGCTTGAGATTGAGTGCATACTCGAGGTAGCACAAGGGCAGCCTCGAGGTGTGACTCGTGTGGATGATCCACGAGCCTTAGTGTGTGTGCGTGAGGTGGAGGCCCCAGGGTCTCCTCCTCGATGCGTCTTACCTCTAAAAACAGACTCTCGTGGTGGTACAGGAATGTGGGGAGTGACCTTATGGTGATCCACAAGAGCAACGAAAATTTGCTTGCCTCTTGTAGATAGGGATTGGGCAGCCTTCCGACGTACCTCGGCAATGCGACCGACAAGTTACTTATCGGTGGTAGCCTGCATACTGTGAGTGGTAGTACATGTGCTACCAATGCAAGGTGCCTTGGTGGAATTTCCAACATGGCGAAGAAATGGGGAGTTAGGGACCTTTAAGTCCCTCCTCATGCCTAGTCAGGTTACGACTTGAGGGCTGGACACTGAGTCTTTCCTCAAAAGGAAGGATGGGAATAAAGTTCGCGGAACTTGTTCCTAGGGGAGAAATTAGCCAAACAAGGACAATTCGACAAAGGGGTAGTAAATACCCAGTGGAGTCACCAAGCAGGTTAGGTGCCTCAATCTCATCCTCCAGATTCGTTTGATCTGGCAGCACGCATCTCGGGTTTCAAGGGAACCCAAGACTTTTGAGATCACTCTCTCGGGAACCTCACTCAGGAGCGAGAGAAGGTATACCAACCGATGAGAAAGGGTGGGTTTGGGACTTACCTAAGCTGGCTCGCATGGGCGCCCTCTTAGATCACTAAGAAAGCCCCCCAGTCAAACAACTGGGTCAGAATCGCCTCCATTGGCCTGTATTCTCCTGTTTTTGTAATCACACACACATGGTTAATTTTACAAGACAAGTGGGTTGAGAGACCCCACGTTGTCTTTGAGTTAATATACACAAGGTGTGTAGATTCAAAGGAGAAAAGAGAAGAGATGATGAGGTGAGGGTTGGGAGAAGGACGAAGATAGAAGAAGAAAAGAAAGAGACACTTGAACGTGTAACTAGCTTAACACAGTGTTAGAATGAGATGATGTTTGACCAGATGTGGTAGCAAGATAGGCATGGTAACGAGATCGGCACGATGGTAGTACTACTCGACAAACACCGATCAGTCTGGCACATTGGCTAGTTCGACGTGGGAGCAAGACAAGAATGTTAACTTAGACTGGCCTGACGACAATACTGTTCGACGACGAGACTACTATGATAGTGCTAGACTTGTCCCTTGGTTAGATGGGAGAGGAAGGAGAAGACGAAAGAGGGAGAGAAGGGATGAGAACAATAGATAGAGAAAGAGAGAGGAGAGAAGAGAGAGAAAGAATATGAATGACGATGGACTTTTGCCATCCACGATGGAGGAAAGAGGATTTCAGGAAAGAAGAAGAGGAAAGGAAAGAAGACAAAGAAGAAAGGACAGAAGAGATGACAAAGGAAAGTGAGGAGAGAAATTAAGAAAGAGCCGAAGTAGAAAGAAGGAAAGAGAGAGAAAGAGATTAGGGAAGAGAGAAGAAAAATAAGGAAAGAGGAAGGGAAAGAGATACGCATGGGGTTGTCAACACCGTGGACGACAAAGAGGAAAGAATAAGAAAAGAGGTATGCACAGTGCTGCCACCACCGTTGGTGTCAGAGAGAGAGATCTATGCACGACATTGTCATCACCATGCATGTTTAGACAGAGAGAGATAAAGAAAAAAGAAGGAGAAGAGGAAGAAGAAGAAGAGAAAAAAGAAGACGCACACGGTGTTGCCATTGCCGTGTGTGTGAGAGATAGAGAGAGAAGAGAATGCACATGGCATTGCCATAGCCATGTGTGGGATATAGAAGAAGAGAGAGAATAATGCACGCGACGTTGCCATCGCTGTGAGAAAGAGAAAATAGGGAGAAGAGAATGAACGCGGTGTTTCCCTCTCCATGTGTGAAATAGAGAAGAAAAGAGAGAAGAATGCACACTGCGTTGCCATCATCGTGAGATAGAGAAAATAGAGAGAGAAGAGAATGCACGTGACATTGCCATCGTCTTGTGTGGGATAGAGAAGAAGAGAGAGAAGAATGCACACGGTGTTGTCATTATTGTGAGATAGAGAAAATAGAGAGAGAAAAGAACGCATGAGATATTGTCATCGTCATGTGTAAGATAGAGAAGATGATAGACAGAGAGAGGTTCGTGCATGGCCCTGCCATCGCCATGCACATTCTGTTAGATAAGAATAGAAAGAAAGATCAAGAAGAAGAAGAAAGAGAAGAAGGAGAAAGAGAACGGGACACACACTGCGCTGCCATCGCCATGTGAGTCAGAGAGAAGGAAGAAGATGACCTGCATGGCTCTGTCACAGCGTGCGTGCACACATAGAAGAAGAGAGAAAAGCCAACAACAGAAGAAGAAAGAAAAAAGATAGAATGCCACAGAGAAAAAAAAACAAAAGGAGGAAAGAGAAAAATAGAGACGAGAGGAGGAGAGAGAAAGAGAGAGATGAGAGGAGAGAGAAAATTACCTTACCAAAAGGTACCGACCCTTTTCTTCTCCCTCCTCTCTCTCTCTCCAAGACGTACTCACGAAATCAAAGAAAAAGCACAAACTTTATTGATCAATTCAATATGAATTAGGGAGAACTTGCCAACCTTTTACAATTAGGATTAGCGTGTATTTATAAAATTGGGCCCAAACATGAGTGGATGCCAAAAAACTATCTCAATTGATGATAATTACAATTTAATTTAATTAAAAAATATTCTAAAAATGGATGCAAAAGGACTATTTTGTCCCTGTCAAACAATATGTAGAATTTCAAAACCATCCCTACTGCTGCCCTAGAACTTGTGTGTTCTTCCATGAGTGATCCGGGGTTGCTCTGGTGCCCGTTTAATCGAAAGATGATTGTACATGGCTATAGATGATACCAACTTCGAGCCATGGATCATGTTTTCAGGCCACGATCATGCGACTTGAAATTTAGATGAATCTTGAAAATTTTGAATTGATAGTGTGCTCGTTTCTTGATGTTTCTTTGTGATTTCTTCATTGTATCATACTAAACATGCTGTCACGATTGCGTGGCAACAAATGCAGCTCGAATTCTTGTCAAGACGAATATTTTGCAACTTTAGAGTTTTGGTCGAAATCTGGAATTTCGGCGTCGAAATTTGGAATTCTGGCCCTAGAATTTACAGTCACTTTGATACCTTTGTGTGCTAAATCCAACCATTCATTATGTATGGGGTTCGTACCAAAGATAGCCCTAGACCTTACGCACGTGATGGAACTGGTCTCATATCAATCCGATGCTCAAGCGTCGTGATTTGGTAGCTCGGGCAAGGCGTGCCGTTGCTGATTTTTCCTGCAACTTTTTTCATGGATCAGCAACTTCTTCCAAGATTTTCTTTCTGCTCAGGCATCGTCATGGGGCGTGCCGCATATCGAAACATTCATCTTAACGAGACGAACATGCTCGGGATGAATGAGATATGGACCCTAAAAGTCACTGCTCGAGGATGCAAAAAAAGTCACCTTTAATGGTGCTTTGGTACAGGTAGGCCACACGGGAATAGTGTGTGGCCTACCCCTTTTCGGTGTCTTACCCATAAGTTTGTCCCGGAGTTCTTGATTAAGCTGAAACTTGACCCATAAGGGTTTTCACCCGTGTCGGAACCAATGGCGGTAGTTCCAAAGTTGTTTAACGCACCGATTATGGGGTCCATTTTAAGGTGCTTGAGGCTGATTTTCTGAAATTATTTTTTTGTTTGCATTGCCTTAGACATGTCTAATTGTGACGAAACTTGGAAGGTGGCCTTTTGAAGTGCTTAGGAAGATTTCTACCCATTCTGGGGTAATTTTGAAACTGTTGATAATTCCTCTGTATGTCATGGCTTTATTAACCGGCTTCCTCTTTATTCTACATCAGGGACCAAGGCACTGAAAAATGTCTTCAAATAGCTTGCCCCACATAATGTTGTGCATCGAGAGAAGCGAGAAGGACAACATTAAAAAATTTTCCTTCGGATTCATTACTTTTTTCTTCCTAGCCATGGGACCATGTGAATGCTGAGGAGATTCATGTAATGCTGCAACAAGGATTCTTAGACATTTGGATGCAATGTACAAATCCATCTGTGGAGACTTTAAGGGGAGAAGAGAATTTTTTGAGGGATCCTGTCGAAGTCCTCACCCTCGAGGGACTAATTGTGATTCTGATAGCTGAGGATTTTTTACAGACCTCGTTGGTCAGAATCAGACCCGTCTGGCGATCAAGTGTCATGTTGAAGGGCATTATTCCCATTTTGGTCTGGGTTTGTGGATGGTCTGCTGATATACCTTTGGTTGGCGTCCTTTTGCGTGGTGCACCAGGCTTATCCTCAGTTGGGTAGGGTACCTCAATTTATCGAGGTGACCAGCTGTGGAAATAACCCCTACCCCCTGCTTGCAGTTTTATTAGCATAATAGGTTCAAGTTTTGGCTGACTTTGGCCTTCTCAGGTCGGCATTTTGTAGTGTGTTTGTTTTATTGTTGGTTGTTGGTTGTTGATAGTGTGCTGAAGTGGTGCACCAGGGTTGTACTCAGTTGGGCAGGGTACCTCCGTTTATCCAGGTGACTAGCTGTGGGTATAACCCCTATCCCCTATTTGTAGTTTTCTTAGCATAACAGGTCCAAGTTCTGGCTGACGTTTGCCTTCTTGGGGCATCTTCGGCATTTTGGAGTGTGTTTGTGACCTCGAAAGCTTTCAAAATGTCGGTCCCTTCGAAAAAGGTCTGTGGGAACGAAGATAAGGGAGAATTGATGGTTATTGAACCTAACGAAGCACATCCCTCATCTCAACCTCTTGCTCCTAGGAGTGATGGCACGCCACCACCTTCTCAGGGTGATTCTAGTCCGTGCGACTTGATAATAATGGGCAACTGGGCGTTTTCTCTTGCAACTTTGAGAGGGGGCATTGTAATTTCTGCTCAAAGGGAGCCTATCATAGGTTCAGCTTTTGTAGTCACCTCCTTCACGGGACAAGTTATTCATCCTCTCGCTTGGCTCATTCGTGGAGGCTTTGTCTTATCACAGGTCGTGATGCCTTACTTTGCACAAGTTACTAAGCTCAATCGTTGCAATGTTTCTATGGACAATGGACGTGATCTTCTTAGAGCCACTAATCAACTATTCGGCCTTGCTTCTTTCTTCAAACTGATCATGTTCCCATTTTTGGCGAAGAGGCTGATAGACAACCTCATAGACTTCAATGTCCCTTGTGTAGACTTGTTCAAAATGAAAGTGACTGAAATAGCTCAACAAACTAGGGCTATGGATTTAGAAGAATCAGCTTTTATTGAGAAATATTCCGCTATCAGGCTTTTACTTAAGTTTTTCCCTGGGCCTTTTTCTGTCATAGATTTTGTAATTGTACACATGGGTAACCTTAAAACCAACTTGCTCATGTGTCAGTTTGTTCACCCAGATTTTGAGATTTTGCCTTCAGAGGTTCCTTCGATATTTAAAGAAATCACATGTTTTGAAAATGAAGTTGATAAAGCGATTCTTGAACGTAACATCAATGATTTGGAAGGTTGCTTACTATGGCCTGTGAGGTAGAAAAAGAACCATTTTCACCTCAGTTGGTACGTGGAGAATATCTTCCTTTAGCTAGAAAGTTTGCCCTTCTCCAGGCGGCAGCTATGAAGGATGGAATCAAATGGACACAATAGAACTACTATACTTCTAGTCTTGAGGATTAAGCGAACATCTTCATTTATAATCCATTGTGCACAAACTTTTGGGAATAGAAATAAAATGCCCCTCTTTGCCTTTTACTTTCTTTATATGCCGCCACTTGTAATGAATCTTTTTTTTCTATATATATATTTGCTTCTCTACACTTTTCGTCTTACTCTTGTTCATTATTTCTGCCCCTTTGTGGAATGGGATGTGGTGGGATACCCTACACCTTGCTTTGTTTTATGACAAGTCATCGTAGCTTCAATGAATTGGAAGCAAAGGGGGAAGCCTCATCTTCAAGGGAAGATGGAGTTTCCTCAAGGATGATGGGTGACGGCACACTGGGATGAATGGGAGTTAGAGGGAGAGTTTTGCCTTATCTTTCTTCCTCTTTAAACATGCACACAAGTGTTCTCCCAATATCTTTGACATCTTCATGAGGCAAGGGTCCGGTCTTCCTTATAGATTGTGGATCACCATCATTTCTTGTTTAGGGTGACACTGAATCTGTGAAGTAGTACTTGGCATCAGCATAGTGAGTTTCGACTATAAGAAACAATCTTCTATCAATGTAGAACGTATACTATCTTCCATCTCGACTATACTTGAAGCACTGATGCAATGTGGATGGAACCACCTCTTGATCATGGAGCCATTGGCGGTCGAGAAGGATTTTGTAAGACGTGTTGGTGTCTATCACATGAAATTTGGCGTAATCGTTTAATTCACTGATCTTAAGATGAAGGCGGAGGTTGCCAACCAACTTCTCTTCTGACTATTGGAACCCCTGGACTGTGATATGAGTTGGAGTGAGATCTTCAGACCCTAATCTCAAACGAGTGAGGATTCTCCTTGGGATAAGGTTGGCTGCTGACGCTCCATCCAACATAATTCGGTTGATGGGGTACGCATGTGACTCACATGTCACAAAGAGAGGGCGATTGTGAAATTTTTCTCCCAATTGCAAATCATCCTCTGAGAAGGTGATTTCCATACATTCGCTCAAGATTGATGGGTCCACCTCAATGGGTTCCACTTTGGTCTTGTACACATCTGGATTGGAGAGAGCTTGAACCAGAGCCATACGATAATCCCTTGAGAGCATGAGGGTGTCATATATGCTGAGAAGGGTTGGAAGCTTCCTTAAGTGCCCTATCACATCGTATTTCACCTTTTCCTCGTCAACCTTTTGTGCTTCCAGTCCTGCCACTGGTTTGGGTGGTATAATGGGTTGAGGAGTAGGTTTATGTGGAGGAGATTTATTCTGGGCTGCTGGCTAGCTTGATTTCACTGCTGGTTTGGTTTGGGAAGTCTGAGTGGATTTTTGAGGCTGAGGCTTAGGAGATGGCTAGGTATATGGCACCAGCAGCATCCCAGGGAATTGAAGGATGAGTGGATTGTTCAGGGTATTTTGAAGAGGAAAGCCTAGGGAATTGAAGGATGGGCCAACATCTTTTTCTGTCGCCTCCGGTGCTTCTTGCTTATATTGATTCCTTCGAGCTCTTTGTCAAGAATCTCGAAGTCTAGACATTTCAAGTTTGTACCTACAGGAGACATAGAAGAGGAAGGATAAGAAGAAGAAGAAGAGTAAGAGGAAGAAGGAAATGGGTCAATAGGTGCGAACTTTTAAGGTCGTTCCCCTCATTGGACAGATCTGGGCAATGTTTTGCATCTTCTCCAAAATTGGACTTGTGCAATGAGTCTTTCCCTTGCTTAGATCATCTGGGGGCGCTTTTAATGTCATAACCCTCATTGGACGTGCCCCGAGTAAGAGATGACTCAGGGGTATCCTCTTGATAAGATGAAGGGATGGGGCCGGTGGCGACCGGGATGAAGTCTTCTAAAGTCAAAAAGGTTGGAAGAGGCATGAGGAATTATGGCTTGACCGATGGTTGAAGAACCTTCTTCTTTGGTAAGCAACCCTTGGTGCTCGTGTTCTTCTAATCTCCTTTGAAGGTGCTTGGTCTTTCTTGCTATGTTTTTGAACAACCCTAGCTTGACGACAGGCTTCTCTCTTTAAAGACTTAAGACTGCTCCACCCGTGATCGACTTTCCATGGCTGTGACGTCAAGGGATCAACGAGATCAAAGGCTTCATCTTGGTTGTCTTATACTGGGACACTCTTTTGAATGGAAGTATCGACTTGTGAGCGTTCAGCATAAGCAATGTGACCTGCCTGGACTATTTTCGCAACGATAGGAGAGAGAAACAGATAAAGACGAGAGAATGGAGGAGAGAGAAAGAGATAAAGATGAGAAAGAAGGGAGGAGAGAGAAAATTACTTGCTCAAAAGGCACCAGCCTTTTTCTTCTCTCTCCTCTCTCTCTCTCCAAGACGTACCCACAAGCTCAAGCAATAATCAGAATTTTATTGATTGATTCAAAAAGAATGAATCCGTCCTTTGTACAATGAGGCCTGTTTATATAGAATTGGGCTAAAATGCGGGTGTACGCCCAAAACCTACTTACAATTGAAGATAATTACAATTTAATTGAATTTAAAGATATTCTAAAAATGGTTGCAAAACGACTGTTTTGCCTCTGCTTAACAATATGTGGAATTTCAGAACAGTCCCTACTACTGCCCGAGAACTCGTGTGATTTTTTGTGGCTAACTCGTGGTCGTTATGAATCTCGTTTGATTGAAAGATTATTGTTTTCTTGTAGAGCTCAGCATGGCTATCCTTTTGATACCAACTTCGAGCCATGAATCATGTTTTTGAGCCATGATCATGAGACTTGATTCTTGGATGAATCTTGAAGACTTCGGATCGATTGTGTGCTTGTTCCTTGATGTTTCTTCACAATTTTTTCATTGAATCGCATTGAGCATGCCGTCACGATCATGTTGCAACAAATGTAGCTTGATTTCATGTCCGGATGAAGATTTTGTCATCTTGAGTTTTTTGCCGAAATCTTGAAATCCGGTGGCCGGAATTACAGTAGCTTTGATGCCTTCTTGTGTGAAATCCAACCGTTCATCGTACAAGAGGTTCAGACCAGGGAGAGCCTCGGACCTCACGCACCTAATGCAATTGGTTTTGTGCCGATCAGGTATAGAGCGTCGTGATTTGGCTGCTCGAATAAGGCATGCTGCCGCTGAATTTTCTGCAACTTCCTTCATGGATCAGCAACTTTTCTATCGTTTTTCTCTCTGCTCGGGGGTCTTCATGGGGCGTACCACATATCGAATTGTTTGTCTTGAAGAGACGAACATGCTCACCAAATTTGGGAGCGATCTGTCTTGAAACGAGTGAGATATAGGCCCCAAAAATGACTGCCCGTGACTGTGAAAACAACCACCTTTACTGGTGTTTTAGTGCAAGGTGGCCACATGAGAATAGTGTGTGACCTATCTCTTTTCCGTATTTTACCCATAACTTTGTCTTAGAGTGGCCGATTAAGCGAAACCTTGACCCATAGGGGTTTTCGATCATACCGGATCTAATGACAGTGGTTCCACAACTGTTTGACACACTAAAAGTATGGCTCTATTTATAGGGTCCATTTCAGGGTACTAGAGACCGATTTTGTTGAAATTGTTTCTTAATGTTCACTGCCTTAGACATGTTTGATCACGATGAAACTCAAAAGGTGGTCTTTTGAAGTGTTGATGACGATACTGACCAATTCTGAGGCCATTCTAAGATGGTTAGGAATTTTCACTGTTTTGTAGACTTTATTGACCTGCTTCTTACTAAGGACCAAGGTGATGAAAAATAAGTTCCAACAGCTTGCCCTGCCAAATGTTGTGCTTCAAGAGAAGCAACAAGGACAATCATTTGGAAAATGTCCTTCTGCTTTTAATTTTTTTCTTTCTGACCACAAGAGCACATGAACGCCGAGGAGATTCATGTAATGGTGTCACTAGGCTACTCTGACGTAGGGTTACATTGTTTTCAGATCCGTCCGTGGAGACATTAGGGGGAGAAGAGACATTTTTTGGGGATCTTGTTGAAGTCCCCACCCTTGTGCGGACTATTGGTGATCCTGAGGATTTTGTATGGACCTTATCAGTCAGAATTCAGCCCGTCTGGCAATTGAGTGCCATATAGAAAGGCATCGTTCCCATTTGCTATGGGTTCATTGGTTTGCTTTGGTAGGCATTATTTGCTACTACACCATGTTTTCTTTTGACATTTCGAGTACCACTTTGGGTCTCGTCTACCGAGTCCAGTCGAGGGCAGGTTCTATTAGCTGATCGTGAAGGTCTGGTTGTGTCGGCTAGACGAGTTGACGTCTCTGACAGGTTCTCCTCTGGCTTTGATAATTTCTTGCCTTTGGAGTATTTATTTCTAGAGTATGTTTGTGACCTCATGGGAATAATATTCTTCCTCATGAGACTTGTCTTACCGTCTTGGCGAGTCTTTTGTCTTTCGAGTCCTTTTGCAACTGGACTCAAGCTATCGGAATCTTTTCCTTGAAGCTCATATTTTTGGGAGTCCTAGCATTTATGACACCAGGGATTTTCTTCTTTTGAGTGAGGGCTGAAGTTGCTTGTTAAGACAAGTGCGGCATCAGCCTGCTTATTGGTTCAAGCATCTTTTACGGATTTTCACTTGAACTTGGGAAGAGACGTCGTAGAGATGGTTTTCACCAACTTTTTTTTATTTTGGGGATCTTTTACCCATAACCTTTCGGCTATGTCCACCCTTTTCATCCATTTTTACTCATGATGCCCTTTCGGGTTTTTACCGTGCCGATTTTATTCACGGAACTCTTTTACTCATGGTTTCGAACCGTGCTTGTCCGTCATTTTTACTCATAGCATTCTCTTGTTAAGGTACACATCATGCCCGTTTTTTTTTTTTTTTTTTTTTTTTTTTTTTTGTGAAGGCGTGTTTAAGGTCATGCCTTCGAGACCTATGCGCAATAGTTTAAAGTCATGCAGCCGAGATGTGCACTATGGCTTAAGGTCATATAGCTGGACCGTGGTTGTGACGAATGGCAGTCTGGGGAGACCATAGAGTGAGTATGGTGGTGGTTTGACTCACTTGGGGAAATGGCATTAGGCTACCTATGAGAGATGGATGATGTATGAAATGTGAGTGGATGATGGTGACCCACTAACTTACAACGAGTATGGATGGTGAGATGTTCGCCGTCTTATGAGCACGGGTTAGACTCACTGGGGAATGAGGTATGGTGGCATGGTGAATGGAAACATTGGGGAGATAATGAAGGTGCGCGTGCACACTAACAGGTAGGTTAGGGAAGGCATGCGTGAAAGTGCATGTAAAAGGCATGTGCAAATATGTGGAGGCAAGTTTTAAAAGGTCATATCTCCGGGACCTGTGCAAAGCAGTTTATTGTCATGCGGCCAGGACGTGCACTATGGTTTAAGGTCGTACAGCTAGATCGTGGTTATGTAGTTTTAAGTCATACAACTAGGACCATTCAATTTAAGGTCGTACGACTAGACCTCCACTACAGTTTAGGATCATATAGTTCAGACCATGGTGCTGAGCCTTTTAACGTAATATGGTTAAGACATGTACTATGGTTTAAGGTCATACAGCTGGACCATGGTGGCGCAATTTAAAGTCATGCAACTAGGACTGTGCAGTTTAAGGTCATGCGACTAGACCTCCGCTATAGTTTAGGGTCATATAGTTCGGCCCATGGCTGAGCAGTTTAGGGTCATGCAGCACGGAGCGAGGCAGTGCAGTTTAGGGTCATGTATCACGTACCAACGTTGTGCCGCCATGTAGGTGAAGCTCCATGGGGAATAGCTCTGTGGATGGCAATCCAACCCCCTGGGGATAAAATGGTTAAGACCATTCACAAACGAAGGGCTCAGATGGAAATGGTGTCCTGATGAAGGATGGCCAACAAAAGCGGACTTCACTATGGTTTACTGGGGGGTAAGCATACTCTCTAGGGTGAAAGATGGCTTGGTGTGAAACAAACCCATCAAAAATTGAAGAGGTAAGAATGACCCTAACTTCACTGGGGATAATGAGTTGCAGTTTGTGTGTGACTCCTATGGTGATGAGGGATAGCTTCTAACTCCATTAAGGATGATAGGCCATAGTTTGGGTGCAACAGCCTGGGTGCAACATCACTAGGGATGACAGGTCACTACTTGGGTGCAACCCCACTAAAGATAAGTGGTAGGACACACAGGACTTCAACCTGGAGTAGGTGACAATAGGCTGCTTGAAATACAGTCGGTGCCATGTGTAACGCTAGTGGTTTCTTGCGAGTATTCAACCGGTGCTAAGTTCTCAAAAACACAACCGGCACTGTGAATGACCCATGATATTGTTTGAAGACAACCGACGCTAGGGTCATTTGGAAATGCACCCAGCGCAAAATCAACCATCGCTAGGGTTGTTTGGAAAACACACCCGGCACTAAGTCAATCGGTGCTTGAGTTGTTTTGAAAACACACCCGACGCTAAGTCAACCGACGCTATGGTTGTTTGAAATTCACTCGATGCTGGGGATAGATCGATGAGAGTGACCTCGAGCCTCGAGTCAAAGCCTGACCCGACTCATCGTCACTTGGCTTCCCTTGGATGCGACTGGAATTCCAAGTTTGTGAGGGGCATTTGAGGGTAGTGTGGTCCATATAATGGGGTAAAATCTCGTTTACCCTCACTTTTTCATCAAGGGTAAAAAAAACTTAAGCAAAAATTTTATTAACGGTGAGGAGAGGGTGGTCGGTTAAAGTTCTAGCAAGCAGTGGTTCTCCGGCAAAGGTTTTGCAGGGAAGGTTCTCGACCAATAGTGGGATTTCAGGCGGTTTTGGCCAGGAAAGCCTTTGGCGTGCAGACTTTGCCAAGAATTTGGCGAAGTTGCAGGGAAGGAAGCAGGAAAGGAGAGTTCTCTAGGGAGTTTTTCAGGAAACGAAAGGGGTTCCGGCTTCATCAAACTTGGTAGAAGAGGCGGGAAGTGAAACTATGAGCATTTCCACGTGTCTTAGGAGTTTTTCAGGGATTTTTAAGAAGTTTCCAAGGGATTGAGGTAATTTTCCAACATTGTTAGTGGTTTTTGCAGAGGTTTTCGGGGACTTAGGGGAAGTTTGCAGAAGCTTTGCTGAGCTTCTGGTGCTATCCAGGCGAAAAACACAGGCGGGAAGTTTTTCAGTGGGTTTTCGGTCGTTAGAAGTTTCGACAGGAGACGAACGGTCACGGGAGGTGGACCATCATGGAAGGCGTACTGTTGCAAGAGGTGAACTGTCGTGGAGGTAAACCGTCACAAGGAAGGTGTACGGTTAACCCTAGAAATCGTGTGAACATTAAGGAGGTGCAAAAACTTAGTGATGGCTGTCAGTTGGTGCCACTAAGTTCGAGGTGTCACAACTAAGATTCGTAGCACGTGCGAGAGATTTGATCACAAGCTCAATCGACGCTGGGTATTGGCAATTTCAACAGGCACTAAATGTTGAAAGACTCAACCGGTGCTAGTCATTTGGCAAGCAACCGGTGCTGGGTGTTGACAAGCTCAATTGGCGGTGAGTGTTGACAGTCTCAACCAGCGCTAGTTGTTGGGGTGCATCTGACAAGCTCAATCGGCGCTAAGTGTTGAAAGACTCAACCAACACTAGTTGTTGGCACGCAACCGGCGTTGATCCAATGTCTTATCAACATTTGGGAGTAAACAACCAAGCCCTTTATAATGGCTGATTCTTCTTACCAAATTCCCAATATGAAGAGGCTTCCAAGGGAGGGAGAGATTCGCGACCGTGATTTTACAGGCTAAGTTTTATCAAGGGGTGAGCCCATTTGGCTGACCCAACCAGTATGCGAACCAAAGTGGCCCCTTAGCATCACTTTTATTAGTGACCCCATTTGTTTCAAAGTTCACAAGGGCAATGATGGCAACATTAGTACTGAAGAAGCGATGGCGCTTCTTCATTGCATGCATAGTAACATAGCTTCCGGGGAGAACTTGCCTACCTTAGGCAAGCAAATGGTACAAGTGAAGGGACTACTAATGTGGTCAACAAAAGGCCTTCGGATTCAAAGGGAGCACCAATTCCTGAAGGGATACACTTCCTGGACTACCAACATATTGGCGTCATATATAAGCACTATTGGACGTGCTTCGTTATTGGCAACGGTCCAATGTTCGGGCAGCTACTATGACCGTTGCTCCAATACAATAAAAGTATTGCTAGATACATGGAGCCATGTTAGTAATACCTGGCTTCTTGGGCATGGGGAAGCAAGAATCTCCTTGCTAGATCTTCATTTTATTGGAGGTCTCCCCATGATTGGCGCTATGTAG
Organism: Amborella trichopoda; assembly: GCF_054954075.1. NCBI lineage: Eukaryota > Viridiplantae > Streptophyta > Magnoliopsida > Amborellales > Amborellaceae > Amborella > Amborella trichopoda. The sequence goes on from NC_142340.1 coordinate 20,584,936, forward strand.
GACAAATTTGTGCCCCGAACTCAGTCATCTTCGGTGGTGTTAACTTGGGGGATGAAGAGCCACCTGCCAGCCTTCAAAAGATCTTCGAGGTCTATCAGTTGATTGTCGGCCGGTCTAGTAATGGCAGGGTCACTTTTACGGAGAGGGTAAAATTTTTTGGTGGGGATTATCCTGAAGGTGGTCAGGATACTCCAAAAGTGAAAGGGAAGGCAATTGCGAAGGAGACGCCTCCCGTATATCAGCTTGAGATCGAGGATGACCATGTCTTCTTGGCCTCGTATTTGGCAATATTTTTGTGCAAATTCGTGCTTCCTGGCTGGGGGGACGACATTCATCCAGGTGTACTGTATGTGGCCTATGACATGGCCCGAGGGCGTGAGTATTCCCTTGCTCAGCCGGTCTTGTGCAACATATACCATGGTTTAGGGGCCATCTCCCGTGGAAAGGCCTACAGAGGAAAAGAGGGAGGGTGTGGCATTATCGAAGGAGAGACTTCTCCCAGCGATTTTAAAACTCTGTTCCCTATGCATTACGTGTATAGGTGGCTGGGAGCCTATTTCCCTGACACCTACATCAAGCATTAGTGCTCGGGAGATAAAATGTGGCCTTTCTTGATGAGGATTGCCAAGAGGACCATCTTCCATACCCCAGGGGAGGCTCAAGGTCTATTTGGGAATGATTCTTTGAACATGACTCGGGTCCCCTTTCCGGTCGGGAGCTTCACCGACCGTGCTTTCATTCATGAGTTGGGGGAGGAGTTAGACGGTGCTCCAACAATCATTAAGGAGCTCATGTTCATTCTGAGCATCAAAAGGGGAGTCTTACCTTATCAGACTCCTCACAGCTCCAGGTTAGAGGGGTATTTTCCCCATCGCTTCACCCGTCAGCACAGGCTTGATCAGGGGTGCCCCTTCTCGGTGTTTTTTGAGAAGCACCGGAATAAGGTGAACAAGGGGAAAATGGAATATTTTGGAACTTTCCGTGAGTGCTGGCTACCGGAGCATATGTGGACCACTTGGTCCATGTGTCTAGAGATGACAAAAACCAGCAAACATGTAATACCTCACTTCGGCCGGAGGGTTCGGACGACCAAGGCCTATGTGAAATGGTGAAGAATCACCAATAAGGGATATTAGGATCAAGATCACCCTTGGAAAGGGGTGAATGGTAACTGGCACCAGGATACCAGGAAAAGGAGACTGGCAGATGCTCCAGCTCCTGATGCAGTATTCGTCTTAGATTATCCTTCCAACTTAGGGCTTCCACGTGAGATAGCAGTTGATGAGGCCTCGCCAGAATTGCTTGCAATGAAGATAAGGACTGGGAGTGTCTTCGACAATCTTAGCTCCATCTTTGAATGGGATGAGGGGCGACGAGTCCCTGGTTATGAGAAGCATCCCCCACAAGACTTGAATGCCCTTATTGGGAGTGGTCCCCACAGTAAATTAGCTAAAGGGCCTTCTCAAGGAGGTGGATCTGAAGCGGCAGCTCCTACTCCGGCAGGGGGGAAGAAAAGAAAGTGCTCGACCACTGTCGATACGCATGCACCACCTTTAGTTAGTGGGTGTATTCGGAGGTGCAAGAGTGCCAAGCTTCCTATGGTGTCAGAATCAGAAGGTAGCTCTTCCTCTTTTGATCTTTTAAGAACTACTCCGGTATCACCTTCTGCGCTCTCTGGACCACCTTCTGCTTCTCCTGAATTATTTTCTTTTTGTTCAGAAACTGTGGCGGACGACTCCGGCCGCTCCGAGCCCATTGTCATTGCTTCTGATTGGGAGGTGACTCCGGATCTTGGGGAGGCACCCTTGAGTCCAAGGGTAGTTCATGAACCAGGGGCGGCTCGGATGGAGACTGAGGAGGACGAAAGCCTTGAAGAAACTGCTCCAAATAGGGGCTCAAATGGTTATGTGGTGTCGATGCCTCAAGAGCTTAGTGCCTCGACCGAGGCAGGGGCTATGACTCAAGGACAAGAGCCGAAGGTTGATGAAGTGCCTGAGCACTAGGAGGTTTCTGCCCTGCTGGACAAAGGTCGAGAAGATGAGGGAGTTAAACTCTTCATAGCCAAGGTTCTGGCTGTTGAAGGCGGAAGTCAAATGGAAGAAACCATGGCTAGAGATGAATTGGCTGGAGAAGAGAAGAGGCGGTTCCTGAACTTGATAATGCTGAGGTGACAGTTCAGGTGGATGAAGAGGAAGTGGAGGTCCCCATAAGAGAGGATCAAACCAACAGGACTGGTATTGAAGAACCCAGGCAGGTTAAGGCTAGGGCTGCCTATGAGTCCGAGGGGCAAGAAGTTTTAGGCTTTACACTTGTTTCAGAAGAGCCCATGGCTCATGTGGCTATTATTTCAACAAGCCCGATCCTTGAGATCGAGGCTTCTTCAGTAGTAGTGGTCTTAGCAGCACCATCTAGGCATGTTTTTAGTGGTGTTTCTAGCATGATTGCATGCATGATTAGAGCAGGCTTCAGGGCTTGAGGGAGCTGCCCCTTAATGAGCTGGGCGAAGCCTTGGTAAAACTGAGGGAGTTCGCCGCGACTATTGCAGTTAAGAGTGCCCCAGAAGTGCTTTCCCATTTTAATGCAACTCTAAACGAGTTGGAGAGCTGACGGTTGGGAGCGCTACATCATGAAGAAGAAGCTGGCAGGCTAACCTCTTTGGAAGAGTCAATCTTGCGTCGTCGGGAGAAAATAGATGCCTGCATCGAGAAGAAGACCACGATAACTGGCCCTCAACAAGACCACAAGAAGGAGGCACAAGGAATCTTCAAGAGAATGATTGAAATTCGAGAGGAGATGCGAATACCAAAACCGGAATTCACGGGCCTCGAGATGGGGATGGTTCAGAGGAGGCCATGGAGGCCTCATTGGTCGATGATTTGTCCGAATTCAATGGCACAGTTGGGTCAGAAACTGTGGCGATGACGGAGGAGACTAAAATAGTGGCGAAACTGAAGGAGCATATCCAGGGCACCGAGATTTCTCCTACAGTGCGCAGTGCATAGATCAATAAGATGATTGATCGTTTCTGAACATGTCATTTCCTTTTGCCAGTACTTGTAAAAGTTTTTAACAAATGACTAAAGCGCTTCTCTCTTTTAACTTTGCTGCATGATTTCATTCTCTTCTGAATGCCTCTCGACACTTTTATTGTCCCAAGAGGCTAATACCCTAAGCCTTGTTTAGCCCCATGGTGGTCACTTGCAGCTTGGATAGCTTCAAAATGGCGATTCGTTGCTTTTTCTCCTCTTAATTTTCGATTGGCCAACGGCTCATAGTTCATTTTCCTCATGATTCGGTGAGCCTGGTCACTATAGATAGTCTAGTCATGAGGGGCCTTGGCCTCCATTAGTGGCGCATTTACCTCAAGCTCATCATAGTTTTTAGTCTCCGGCACGAGTTCCTTGAGTTGTTTTGAAGCGATATGCATGACCTCCAATTGACTCTAGAGACAGCGGACTTCGGTGCTTAAGTTTATGGACTAGTCTTTGGAATGTGTCATGCTTGTACTGTGATTTTCCATAAACTTTTCCTACTTTTGTGATGAGGTTTTGACTGAGTAAATGATATCTTATTGACCTAAAATTACCACCATTGGAAAGGTATATGAGTATATTTTGATTTTGGTGTTTATGACTAGTTGAGATTCTTGATAATTTGGAAGATATGCTTTGTTTAATACATCTATGTCACTGTTAGCATACTGTGATAGTTTCCAGGAATATTACTTCTGTTGTACTGCGAATTTGACTAAGTAATTGAAGTCGAAATGATGCAAAACCGCCGCCATTGGAAATACTTCTGTGTCTATTTCAATGTTTATGTTTATATATTGCTTTGATTCTTCATGTAGGTAATGTTATATCTCGAAAATGCCAGTAGGTCACTGTGGACAATTTTAGTAAAAACACAGATCTGATGTCTCAGTTGCCACGGATTTTTGACTAACCAAAAGGGATCCATTTTCTTTCAAACCACCAACATTTGAAGTATATATGTGTGTGTTTGAAATCATATTTTAACCATATTTCGAAATTCCTTCTTGAATGTGAGTTATGGAGTAAATTTTAAAGACATGTCACTGCCACTATTGTGCAGCAGATTTCAGGTTAAATTCTCCATTATTTTGTACCTTTGCAGTGTCACCTAAGGTCCAATTGCTTTCACACCACCCCTATTTGAAAAATAGTTGTCCATCGTAAAATTGATATTGGAACTATCTCTAAATTCCAAATGAATTGAAAGTTATGACCCTGTTTTGATCGATGTTACTGCTTGAAATTTAAGAAAATGTGACATCGACACTGAGATTCTGTGACTCTGATAATGTATGACGCATATACTATTACTTTGCGACACTGATACAGATATTTTATGATATTAATAATATTATCATGTGTTGCTGATACTATTATGCATGTCATGACCGCTATGCAATGGGTCCTCCATTGGTAGTTGCTACTATAATTTATGTTATACTGATACTGTTATGCATGTCATTACCGCTACGCAATGGGTCCTCCATTGGTAGTGGATAATGTAATTTCTATTATACTAATACTGTTATGCATGCTATGACCACTAAGCAAGGGGTCTCCATTGGTAGATGGATATATTGTACCTCGACTCCTATGATAGGAGCGGAGTCGAGATGTGACTATAAAGAACTGAGAGGGTCACACCCCCCAAATCGTCATGGGCACTACGCATTAGGACCCCCAATGGTAGTGTAACACTTTCTCGCCTAAAGGCACAAGAGAGAGTCGGGTCTTGCAAGGCCTTCGCCTATCGAAAAACCCAAAGCGTGATGATATTATGAAGTGGGACCTCCACTTGTCATTATCCTCCCTCCTGAATGAGGGTATACGTCCCAAGTTTCAGGATTGGCATAGCCTGATCGATATGGCTTCTACTTCTGGAGTAACTTAATCTATTCTGCTTGTCAGAATTCTGTATTCTGTAAAACATCTGACTGTAACTATACTATGCATAAAGGTTGATGTCATCTTGAGAACAAGTAATAATCTGTTAATTGAGTCATAGCCTCTTTATACAGCATTCATATGTACTATGATATGTGACCATACTCTGTGAGACAAATGTGATTTCTGATGAACTATGGGCATGTTATTGTGTATATGCTGATAGTTAGGAATGCAAGGTCAGTGATCTACTTACTGGGCTTATTGCTCACTCTGCTTATTTCATCTCTGTAGAGTGACAGTGCTTGACCGCGTGTGATGAGCAGTTGACCGGTGATAGCAGGCATTTGAAGTTCAGACTAGTTCAGGATTCCTTTTTTTTGTCATTGTAATTGTTTGGTGGAGTTGTCACGTGTTGCTTTGTTTGATGTAATGTTTTGGGATGAATGTTAGGCTTGTAAGCCTTAAACTTTATTGTAAAGACTTTTGCAATTGAATGAAAGTTAATGGTTTTAATCTACTCAGTGTTTTGTGCTTGGTGGCGGAGTTTTTATTTTCTCGTGGCTTTCTTTGATTCCGCGCTTTTAACACGTGTTGATTCCACTCCCACCTGAATGACGTACGCGATGTCTGGTCGCAATCCCGTACTCTGTCACCCTCCTGTATGGGACAGTAGGGGTCAGGGGGTGGGGTCGTGACACTCCCCGATCCCAACTCAGGTGGAGTCGCAAGCTGGTTCCTTCTTCTTTCACCCTCCCTTTACTAGGAAAACACCTCAAGACTTGGTACTCAAAGGTTTTCCCTAAGAGTACCATCTTGAGTCTGCCACCTCAAGTTAGCCATGCACTCGGAACTCATAAGAGAACTCGAGGCAAATAGCTAATGTTAGATAGATGCCTACAACCTCCAAGGCAGCAGCCAAGAGTGCCCTCTATCCTTGGACCTCATTCTCTGCCTCAGCTGATGGACAAAGCCCTCGCATGCTTATGAAAGACGGGGCAGTCCAAATCTCAGGTTTAATTCTAGAATGAAGTCTATTGCAGCCTCAAGATCAAGCAGAAGAGAGGCATGCAGATCCTGACTAGAGAGGCCCCTAAGGCAGTTGTGGTTACCACTCTCGATGACCTCCTACCACACAATCCCTACTTCTCTCTTCAGATTCTAAAACCTGAGTAGAAAATTCAAGAATATTGCTCGGTTATTACCGTTTCGGGAAAAGATTGAGCTGCCAAGAAATCAGGGTCCCAAGACTGTCAAGAACCGGTCCTCACACAATCAGCGTATAAGACTCGAGTCCAGTCGGGACATGTTGAGCCCCTACAAACTGACTTACCACGTACGACTCATCAACCCCGGCAGTCTACTACTCCACCTAGCTCTGACCCTCCAAAAGAAACGGTCAGTGTAATGCTGATCAACGAGTCGAGTGATGCCCAAGAAGAGCAGATGAGCAAGTTCGAAGTGATGATGTTGTCCATTCTCAAAAAGATGGATCGCCTGGAAGCCTCCAAGCGCCATGCTTCCCCTCACCATGAGGCCAACTCCTCACCTGGTGAAGACACAGCTCCCAAGCAAACTCCCTCACGGGCCTCCCAAGACTGATCTGCTCCTCCCATGGTTTCGTAAACCGATGTAGATGCCAAGGTGACCCACAATCTCAAGAGTAAGATCCCGAGCATGCAAGGGGAATCGTTTTACCAAAAATCGTACCCCTCGTACATTGACCAGGTGTCGTTTCCCCCAAACTATCAGAAAGGGAAGCTACCCATGTTCAATGATACCACATCCCCACATCAACATATCGTTCACTTCCAAGCGGGTTGTCGAGAGATGGTAGCTGACGGGAGACTCCTCCTCCATCAATTCGTCGAGACTTTCAAACGGTCAGCCTTCTAGTGGTATGCTCGGCTACCTCCAAGCTCAGTACACACATGGTAAGAAATGGAGCAATTGTTTTACCAGCGCTTCTATGAAGTCCTAAGAAATGTGGAAACCATCGAGCTCCTCACTCTGACTCAAGATCCTAGTGAGCCAGTTGATAAGTTCATCGTTCGATGGAGAGAGTTGGCAACCAATCATGCCACTCCATTGACTGAAAAAGAAGCAGTTCAAACCTGCAAACAAAATATGCTGCCCAAGATCGCCCTGCACATTGAGGCTTCCAATCCAGTCTCCATGTCAGACCTCATCTCTAAGGCAGTTCGTATAGAAGGTCTGTCCAAGCACCATGGTGGATCTCGTCAGCAGCCCTCTAGCTCGAGAAACGACCAGGGCACTGGCAATTCTAGCTCCAACAATCGGGGCAACCAGCAAAAAAGGGTGATTAGTGTGGCTGTTAATGTGACTGACACTAAGAAAGCCGCCCCTGAAACCTTGGACCTCTCCAAAGGGCAGTCCTATAACAGGGTCCTGCCTCCTAAAAATTATAAATCAAAGTGATGACTGAATCCAACACCAAAACAAGGTGTACCCCTTTGAGAAGGAGTGGGCTATTGTGCTGCTTCGGTCACTACTAGAGCAGAACATGATCCAGCTACCAGAGGTCAAAACCCCAGAGAAAGTTGGACAGGAAACACACGAGAGGTACTACGCCTATTATAGGAGAGTAGGCCACCCCATTCAAGACTGTTATCAGCTCAAAGACATTATCGAAGCCCTTATTAACAAGATAAAGGTCGAAGAGCTAAAGAAGGCATTCGGGCAACTGAGGCTTCTCACGTAGTGCCAATCCAAGAGGATGACGAGGCACCTAACGTCCTCCGTACAATGTTCTTCATAATGCTCGAAGAAGGTCTCATCACGTTGAAGCAGACAAGGCAACCCAAGTTCCTACCTCCAAGAACTGAGAACCTCTGGTGTCTGTATCATATGATACGAGGCCATGACCTGAGCGAATGCACTGGCTTCCACAAGCTCTTGGCAAAGACAATGCAGTAGTACCAAGAAGTTCATGGTGCCCCAGAGGGATACCCTCAAGTCCCTGCTCCACCAGTGCAAGGAGACCTCCCAACACAAGCCCAGGAAAGTGCTGAGAAAGACCCTCTGCAGGCCCTCTTTAAGGTGATGCTCCAATAGGGTCTCGTCACTCTCAAGCCCGCAGGCAACCTAGGCATCTTGCCCAGGGTACAGAAAATCTCTGGTGCCCATATCACCAGGTATGGGGCCATGAGCTGAGGGAATGCTCTGGGTTCGAAGATATAGTCGCAGAGAAGGTGCAAGAAGATCACATTGTTTGTGCCATCCTCTCAGAAAGCTTCCAAGCCATCCCCCCGTCCAAGAGAAAATCCCATTGTGGGTCCCCTATGAGCATACCCTAGACCCTTCAGAGCCCTCAACTTCTCAGGCATGGGAAGTTTACCATTTGCGAAGTAGGCTCAAATCCCTAAAGCATGAGGCAGTCTGGCAAGCTCGAACTACTCATCAGCCCAATAAGACGGACCAAGCCCCTCCTCAGAGATCCAAAAAGTGACGAGCACCAAGTCAGCTCACTGAAGGAACCATATCCCTCAGCCACCAGTCGAGGAAGAATTTCTCAAGAACCTTTCTCTGCTGCCGACCTTACAGGATTTCATCCCAGGTGCAACTCACCTTATCCCTTCGACCAATCAGGCGAACGTCCTTGAGCCATCAACTGCTCATGATTCGTCCAATACAAGTGACGACATTAAAAGCATCTCCCAACTGTTAGAGCCAAGGCAAGACCTAAAATACCCCCTGCACACGTCCAATTCTTGTGATGACGTAAAAAGCTGCCCAGAACACTCTAACTCAGCCTCTTCTTCTTCTCCTCCCTCTTCTTCTATCTCTTTCACATGTGTAGTTCAGCAGTGCCCAGACTTCGACGCTCTAAATAAGGAGCTCGAAGGCACCAACATTAGTAGGTCACATCGAAAACGCCAAAGAAAGATGCTGGCCCAGGCGACTGGATTCTTGACTGTCGACGATGCCTTGGCAGCCCAAGCCATCTTCGAGCTCCTATTTCCATGAGGCCTATCACATGATTCAAGTTCATGAAGCACCACCCAGCTCGGGCCAAGAACCAAGTTACCCCAGTCACGAGGCCGTTGACTCCACGTTTGAAGTTGAGCCTTTCATTACCTAGTTCGGCCAGGGATCAAAAATCGTCTCCCACACTAGGACCCTCCTAGAAGCCGAAATGTCAGAGTCATGGGTCTCTGCACACGAGGTTAATGAAAAGCCTCGTGAATCCCCTGATGAGGAACTGGAGGAAGCTCCGGAAGAGTGGAAAGAAGGTGGTCAGGCCACAGTTACTAAGCTTGAAGAGATAAACTTAGGAGATGAGGTCGACTCAAGGCCAACCTTCATCTCGACAAAAATGTCCCCAGAGGAGAAAGAAAGTTATATTTCCTTCCTCTGAGCAAATCGGAACATCTTCATCCGACATTATCAGGAGATGCCTGGTCTAGACCCTCAAATCACTATCCATCATCTTGGCATTGATTCGACCGTCAAACCCGTAAAGTAGAAATCAAGAAGGTTTAGACCCGACTTCGAGATGCAGATCGATGCTGAGGTGAACAAGCTCAGGCAGGTTGGATTCATACGTGAAGTCAAATACCCAAGATGGCTGGTAAATGTTGTCCCAGTCAAGAAGAAAAATTGCCAAATCAAGGTTTGTATTGACTTTCATGACCAGAACATTGCTTGCCCCAAAGACAACTTCCCGCTGTCGTTCATCGAGATGTTTATTGATTCCACGGCTCATTGCTAGATCTTCTCCTACATAGATGGGTATTCTGGTTATAATTAGATCAGGATGGCACCAGAAGATGAAGAGGCCACTGCATTCTTGACCCCAAAAGGTGTCTTTTGCTACACTGTGATGCCTTTCAGGTTAAAGAATGTCGATGCCACGTAGAAGCCGGCCATGACGACCATCTTCAAGGACATGATGCACAAGGAGGTCGAATGCTATGTGGATGACTTGATGGTGAATTCTGAAGCAAAGGATGCTCACATGAAGGACCTTGAAAAGGTATTTGATCGGCTCTAGCGTCACCAACTCAAGATGAATCCCTTGAAATGTGCCTTTAGCATACACTTAGGAAATTTCTTGGGGTTCATCGTGAGGTATCGTGGGCTGGAGATTGAGCCAGTCAAAATCAAGGCGATCCAGGACATGCCATCACCTACAACTCTGCGTGACCTTCGGTCTCTCCAAGGGCAGCTGGCCTAAATTCGAAGGTTCATCTTGAATCTCTCAGGACGATTCAAACCCTTTTCACACTTGCTGAAGAAGGACACTCCCTTCATATGGGATGAGGTGTGCCAAGCTGCACTTAATGATATCAAGTGGTACTTGTTGAATCCTCCTGTATTCTCCACACTGGTGTTAAGAAGGCCTCTCATCCTATATGTGACTGCTCTTGATGAGTCACTTGGGGCACTCCTAGCACAAAACAATGATTTGGGGAAAGAAACAGCACTCTATTATCTCAGCCGCAGGATGCAAGGTGCCGAGAAGAATTACCCTCCCATCGAGAAGATGTGCTTAGCCTTGATTTTTGTGGTACAAAATCTCCACCATTACTTGATCGGTCACGAAGTCAAGCTAATCTCAAAGGAAGACCCAGTCAAGTTCCTTATGACCCAGCCATGCCTATCAGGACGCTGGGCCAAGTGGGCATTATTGCTTATGGAGTTTGACATCACGTATGTAGCACAGAAAGCCATCAAAGGTCAAGCCTTAGTTGACTTTCTTGTAGCTCACCCAGTCCCTTCAGAATATCCCCTGTCAAGTGATCTCCTAGATGAAGAATCTTTCTGTACAATACTAACTCGGCTGTGGGAAATGTACTTCAATGGAGCCTTCCAGTCTGATAGAGGAGGTGCCAGAGTCATTTTCCTGACTCTTGATGGTGGAATGATCCATCTATCCTTCTCACTCACAAAAACATTTTCTCATAATGAGGCTGAATATAATTGGATTGGAGATAGCCCAGGAGCTAGACCTGGAGCAGCTGAACATCTTCGGTGTTTCTGAGCTGGTCATCCGGCAACTTAAGGGGATTTATGACATAGGGAAGGACACTCTCAAGCCTTATCATGAAACGGCCAAATCTTATATGGCCCAGTTCAACGATTTCCCCCTAAGTCATATCCTTAGAAGGCTAAACTCGTAGGCCGATGCGCTCACAAAGCTCGGGGTCACCATTCAACTGTCTTCACTAGGGCCCACGTCTGTTTGGGTAATGGAATGGAGACATGTTCGCTTGAGAACCAAAGTTGATGCAGATGAAGACAGAGATGTCTTCCTTGAATACCCGCCTTATCCATTCGGAGCACTCCTTGCAACAAAGGATGTCATTAAAGCAGAGCAGGAAATGTCTTGAGGTAAAGAATCCAAGGCTGAGAAGCAGGAACCGGAATTCTTCGACCCAATATGTGCAGAGGTTGAACAAGTGGAAGACTGGAGGGAGCGTATCATGAATTTCATAAAGCATGGAAGGTTGCCTGAGGATCGAGCTAAATGCAACAGCATACTACGGAAGTCGACCAAGTACACCCTTCTCGATTGGGATGTTCTCTTTCACTGATCATTTGACGAATTCTCCTCAAATGCGTCGATGCATGAGAAGAAAATAAAGTGCTAGAAGAAGTGCATTCAGGTATCTGTAGACTGCATCAATCCGGCCCTAAGCTCTATGAGCACATACACAGACTTGGGTATTATTTGCTTCAATGGTGGCTGATGCCCAAAACTATACCAAAATATTTCAGGTGTGCCAAATGCACTCAAGCCTCATTCATTAGCCCCCAAAGCCTCTCCATCCTATAATGGCATCATAGCCCTTTTCCCAGTGGGGTATGGACATTGTAGGACCCATCGACCCTCCTTTGACCTTGGGTCATATCTTCATCCTAGCAATGGCAGATTTCATTTCCAAGTGGACTGAAACGGTCCCTCTCAAGCAGGTTTCAGGGGCCACTGTGGCCAACTTCGTGCGTCACCACATCATATACCGTTTTGGGGTTCTTAACCAAATAATCTCTGATAATGGCCCTCAGTCCATAAGACATCATATTGATCACCTAGTAATCAGTTCAGATTTAAGTGGAAGTACTCGACCATGTACCACCCTCGAGCCAATGGTTTAGCTAAGGCGTTCAATAAAACGCTGTGTGGGGTGCTCCGAAAGTCAGTTTCAAAGTCAAAGAAAAACTAGCATGAGAGGCTACTTGAAGCTCTATGGGCCTATCGCACCACCACTCAGAACACCATAGATTATACTCCTTATTCCCTGGTCTATGGAGGTGAGGCAGTTTTACCCCTCGAAGTTCAACTACCCTCACTCCGTGTTGCTATACATCAGGGGATGACTGAAGATGAGAGGGTCAAGATCTGTTATCAAGATTTGGATGCCCTTGATGAAAGGAGACTAGAGGCATAACAGAACCTCGAGCTCAATCAAGAAAGAATGAAGAGAGACTTTGACAAGTCTATCAAGGTTCGCTCATTCTCTCATGGGGATCTAGTCTTAGCAGTAAAAAGACCGATTGTTATACATGGACGCCGTAGAGGAAAGTTCAAACCTAAGTGGGAAGGTCCCTTCATAGTCAAAAAGGTCACACCTAACGGGGCTTATATACTGATAAACTCTGAAGGAGAAGAGGCAATGCCCCCTATCAATGGGAGATACCTAAAGAAGTATTATCCCTGATGTGCTCTTAAAATACAGTGCATGCAGTAAAAAAAAAGAAATGGAAAAGAAGAACATTATGCCAACTCAAAAGAAACTCATTTCTTTTGTTGCATTAGAAAAGGTTACAAGTAACAATCAAAACCCCATTATCAGGGAGGTTACAGATGTAGTATCAACGATTTATCTTGCCCCAGAGGAAAAGAGGTTGTTCACGTTAAAGTGTTGCTCTTGCTTCAAAGGGAAACCAACCATTTTCGAGTCAACTTCAATTCATCTGATGAGGCATGGCTAGTTTCCAGGAGAGGGAAGCAGTACCCTGATAGAGTCTACTTCCCTGACAAGGAACTGGCCTATGATGGGCGCCCATCCTCAAAACAACATGAATTTCACTATCATGCTGGAGGACTTGGCTTCTAACAGACCACAGTGACCTGGCCTTCTCATTTGGCATCACTCTTGGCCCTTACGAGACATCGCCATCCATGGTCATCGCCTCGCGAAACTCAATGTCACGCATGATCATTGTCGCATGTGGCTCAACACTGCAGGTGACCACTACAGCGAGCAGCTCAACACCGTAAGCGACCAATGTCACGAACTGCATACTACCGAGCATGAATGTCACCATGCACAGCTTAACGTTGCGTGAAGTCAGCACTGCATGCAACTTAATGTCACGCATGCCCTCGTAGTGCCCCGGTTCCCACTGTCTCCAATTCCCGAGAGGCATTAACCCTCTCGCCTTTTTGGTTTTCCCAATTATCGACCCCCAGTGATGGTCAACCTTCTCACAACCTTTCGCCTCCCCTGCAACCCTTCTAGTTTCCATCAGAAATACTCCTCCGTCCACCGGACACCCCTATCTAACCCTGTTCTTTCCCCTTACCGACGGTTGGGAATACCAGGGAAACCACCAGAATCTCTGTAGAAATCTTTTTATGACCATGCTGGTTTCTTTCGCCCTTCTTTGCACTCCTCGACCTGTCGAAAAATCACAAAGTTTCTAGCAAAGCCATTGTGCCTTCTCCTTCCCTGTTGGTGATCACAAGACTGCCAAAAGTCCATCAAGGAGTCTCTGCGCATACCGGAAATAATGTCACAACCCAGTGGCACCATTGTTTCTTTCACTAAAACTCTAATGGCTATTGTTCTTCACCGAAAATGTCTCCGTGAAGCCCCTGTTCCCTGCGTGAGAAAGCCTTGGCACTCTCTGAAGGCATCCACAAGCACTCTGCGAAGGTTCATGACTTGCTGAAGTTCACCGAAAATCCCTTGAACGCCTGTACACTATTTTGGCCGGAAGCTCTTGCCGGAAGTCTCTCGACAGAACTTCTCTTGCTCTAAAACTCTCACACTATTTTACCGAAAAGTGAAACAATAAAATGGGGTTTTACCCCCTTTTATAGATGAGAGTTACATAGGTTGACCTTCACAACCTCGAAATGATGCTCTGGTCCTCGTCTTCAGACAATGATAGGTCCAGGCCAGGGCGGGTCAAGCCTGAGTGCGAGTCATTGCCGCTTGTACCTCATGAACCTGTTGACGTCTGATGTTATCGCCATGCCTTATCACCATGCACGTCACCAGAAGCTATCGTTGCATGCCTCACCAGAAGCTATCGTCGTGCGCTTCACAAGATGCTATCGTCTTGCGCTTCACAAGAAGCTATCGTCGCATTCTTCATAAGAAGCTATGGTCAGGCGCTTCACAAAGAGCTATCGTCGTGCACTTCACAAAGAGCTATCGTCGCGCGCTTCACAATAAGCTATCGCCGCGTGCTTCACAAGAAGCTATCAACGCATGCTTCACAAGAAGCTATCGTCGCATGCTTCACAAAGTGTTATCACCGTGCACTTCACCAAAGGCTGAAACATCATGCTCCTTGCCCCTCAAATTTCCTATGCTAGCACCGTGCGCATGCTATAGTGCTGCCGACTGTGGATTTTTTCCACTTTCCCCAGATAGTGACCTGTCATCCTCACAAGCAGGCCACCACTTTGCATCCCCAGGGATTCGAGTCTCTAGTTACAGCTCTATTCCCCATGGAGTCACATTCGCTACCCACTTAAATGGTCTAAGTGCACGACCCTAAACTACATGGTCCAAACTATATGACCTTAAACTGTAGCTGAGGTCTAGTTGCACAACCTTAAGCTGTATGGTCCTGGCTGCATGACTTTAAACTGCACAGCCATGGTCCAACTGTATGACCTTAAATTGTAGTGCACGTCCTGACCACATGACGTTAAAATGCTTAGCACCATGGTCCAAACAATATGACCTTAAACTGTACCGGAGTTCTAGTTGCACGACCTTAAATTGCATGGTCCTAGCCGCATGAGTTTAAACTGCATAGCCATGGTTTGAGCTACAAGACCTTAAATTGCAATGCACGTCCCTGTAGTAAGACGTTATATGGCTCGACAAATTGTCCATACACATGACTTTAAGCTATGAAATGAACACACCTCTCCACCGAGTGTATTCTACCACTATCCCCAGTAGGGTTACACCTGTGTTCCCGACTGTCATCCCCAGTGGACTTACATGCAAGCTATTATCTTTTGTCCTCAGTAGGAGTCACATCTGTATTGCAACCCATTATCCCCAGTAGAGCTAGGGTCATTCTTATCTCTTCAATCCTCATTGGGGTTGCATCTGTGCTCTGGCATGTCATTCTCAGTAGGGTTACATGCATACTATTGCCCATTATCCCCATGGAGTCATATTTACCCCATTAATTCCCAATGGGTCCTCTTCTCACTGAGCTAGTATCCACCACGGAGCTTTACTTACATGGCAACCTGCTTAAATGGTCTAGTTGCACGACCTTAAACTGCATGGTCCTAGTTGCATGACTCTAAAATGCATAACCACGGTCCAAAGTATATGACCTTAAACCATAGTGTACGTCGTGACTGCATGATGTTAAACTGCTTTACACAAGTCCTGGAGGCATGACCTTAAACTTGCCCCGACACGCGTGCACACACCCTTTATGTGCATCTTCATGCACGCCTTCCCTAACCGACCCAATAGTGTGCGTGCACCACCTTCATTGCTTCACCAGTGAGTCCATTCCTTCATTATCATCATCCAACATTCCCCAGTGAGTTTCACCCATGCTCACATAACGGCGAACCATCCCGTCATTCTTACTCATCATCAGCTAGTGGGTCACCAGTTTCCATCTTCCATCCATGCATCATCCATCCTTCACAGGCAACCTCGTGTCGTCTCCCCAAAGTGAGTTAAAACCACCACCATACTCACTCCATGGCCCCAACAGACTGTCATTCATCACCACCATGGTCTAGTTGTATGACCTTAAACTATAGTGCACGTCCTGGCCGCATGATGTTAAAAAACATGGCACAGGTCCCTAAGGCATGCCCTTAAACACGCCTTCATACAAAAAAAAAAAGAGAAAAAAAAAAGAAAAGGAAAAAAAAAGAATAACAGGCATGTGTAAACCTGAATAAAGGAATGCCATGAGTAAAAATGATGGACGGGTATGGTCACGAAACCATGAGTAAGAAAGTTCCGTAAAAATAAAAAAACCCGAGCACTTTGAAAACCCAAAAGGGAACCGTGAGTAAAAATAGAAGAAAATGGTGGACATGGTCGAAACTTCATGGGTAAAAGAGCCCCGAATAAAAGGAGGTTGGTAAAAACCGTCTCTATGGTGCCACTTCCCAAGTCCAAGTGAAAATCTACAAAGGACGCTTGGACTAATAAACAGGTTGATGTAGCACTCGCCTCAGCAAGAGAGTCAGCCCACATTCTAAAGAGAAAAATCTCAGGTGTCACAATACCAAGATCTAAGAATACGAGCATCAGGAAAGATTTCGACAGCCTGAGTCCATTTGCAAAAATGACTCGAAGGATAAAAGACTAATCAAGAAGGCAAGACAAGTCTCATGAAGAAGAGCACCATTCCCAAGAAGTCACTAAATGCACTCCATGGTGCTGAAGACACCCCAAGAAGGATAAATTAGCGAGACTTTGGACCTGTTATGAAGCAACATGGATTGAGTCATATCAAACCGCCTCGAACAAAGAAGAGAGGTATTCTGACAGTTGAAACTGCTAGCAGTAAGCAGGGGTTATACCCAAAGCTAGTCACCTCGATAAACTGAGGTACCTTACCTGCCAAAGAAATTTTAGTGCACAAAGAAGACAACACTAACCGAAGGCCCTTCAGCAGACCATCCAGAACCAACAACAAAAAACAAGAAAATCATTTCGACAAACCAGAGATGCCCACAAAGGTACGAAACTGACAAAGCTAGGGTGAAACTTGCCAGAGACTTCAGGGTGAAGCCTTGCCATGAGGCTGCTGCGCCAAAATCCCTCCCTAGCTGACAGGCCCAAACCATTGAGACAGGCAAACAAAAAGCCCCCGACTGGACCCTATAGGATGGGGCCCACAGAGGTACCCTTGTCAAAAGTAAACCGGGTATAGCAGCAAACAACGCCGACCGAAGGCTCTTTGGCTGTCAATCCAAAAATAAAGAAACCCAGACCAAATGGGAATAGTTCCCTAAATCATGGCACTTGGCCTCCAGATAGGCCTGATTCTGTCCAATGAGGTCCACACAAAATCCTTAGCTGCCAGAATCACAAGTAGTTCCTTGAGGGTGAGGACTTCGACAGGATCCCTCAAAAGTCTCTTCTCCCCCTAAAGTCTCCACAGATGGATCTGCAACAAATGCGTCCAAACATCTGAGCATCTGAGTTACAGCATTGCATGGATTTCTCCTCGACGTTCATGTGGTCATGTGGCTAGGAAGAAAAAAGAAATAAAGTCGAAGGAAATTTTCTGAATGTTGTCCTTCTCACTTCTCTCGAAGCAAAACATTCAGTGAGGCATGTTGTTTGAAGATATTTTTCAGCACCATCCTCGATGCGGAATAAAAGAGAGAAGCTGGTCAATAAAGCCTGACAAATAGTGAAAATTTTGACAGTCCCAAAATTTTCCTAGAACTAGCTAAGATCTTCATAAGAACTCCAAAAAGCCTCCTGCCAAGTTTCATCGCATTCCGACATATCTAAGGTAGTGTAGACGAACAACAGTTTTAGCAAAATCAGTCTCTCGCACCCTAAAACCGACCCCTATAACTGGAGCACTACTTTTGGAGCATCAAATGGTCATGGGACTATTTCCATTAGATCCGACACGGTTGAAAACCCATAAGGGTCAAATTTCAGCTTAAACAGACACTCTAGGAAGAAACTATGGGTAAAAGACCAAAACATAAGGAGCCTCACACTATTCTCATGCGTCCACCCCGCAACTAATCTCCATTAAAGGGACAGTCATGAATAGTGACTTATGATTCTCATATCTTACTCGTTCGAGATTGTATCGTGCTCAAACTTGTTGGAATGTGTTTATCTCGTCAAAATGAGCATTTTGATATGTGGCACGTCCCGTGACGATGACCGAGCCGGGGGAAAAGCTAGAGAGAAGTTCTCGATTCGAAGTCATGACATTCCCACTCGAGCGGCCAAATCACAGTGTCCGCTAGCCTGATCGATGTGAAACCAGTTGCATCATGTGCATAAGGTCCGTAGCTATCACTGGTCCAAACCCTACGTGTGATGAATGGTCAGATTTCACACACAAACTTGTTGAAGTGACTGTAAATTTTGGTCACCGAAATTCAGATTCTGACCAAAAGTCAAAGATGGCCAAAACTTCGTTCGGGCACCAAATCGCGTCCCATTTGTTGCAACGTGATTGTGGTTACATGCTCAGTGCAATTTAGTGAAGAAACCATAAAAAAACATCAACATGAAGATGCACTATTGATTGAAAGTTTTCAAGATCTATGTGAATTTCAAGTTATGTGATCATGCCTTCAAAGTGTGATTCATGGCTTAAAAGTATTATCAAATTGATCTTAGCATCAACCCCTACACGATGGTGATCATATTTTGTTCATTCAGACATTGGATCATCAATGGATCGTCCAAGAAGAATCAAGAACGTCCCTAGTTCTCAACAGGGACCGTTTTGGAATTCTTTCAATTGTTAAGCAAGGGCAAATCAGTCATTTTGTACCCTATTTTCTTAATTTTAATTCAAATATGGGTCATTCACCCATGTTTTAGCCATAATCTATAAATAGATGCTACCTCTCATTGAGAGAAAGTTGGAAAAATCATTGTAAACACCCTTTCAATCTCTATGTTGAGCAATAAAATTTGAGATTCTTCCTTGAATTCGTGAGTGCATCTTTGAGAGAGAGAGAGGAGAGAGAATGTTTAGAGCGGTACCCTTTCTACTCTCAAGGTATTTTCTCTCTCTTCTTTTCTTTTCTCTTTTTGATTTTCTTTTCATGTTCTTCTCTCTCTTCTTGTCTTCTTTCTTCCTCGTCTGAGCTTTTCTCAAAGGCCATGCACGACAGTGGCAGTGCTGCCTATTTCTTTCTTTCCCCTCCTGTGGCTTCACAGGTCGTGCACAGTGATGACAGTGTCATGCGCAAGCTTCTCTCTCTTCCTCTTCATTCGTCGCTATCTCTTGACAAAGTTCGCACACGTCGTTAGTCGTCATTGTGCATAATGCTGTCTGAAGGAGCATATAGTGAGTCAGATCGTGCTCAAACAGCGAGTCAGGTTTCTGTTTTGACTCCAGGATTGACGTCAAGCATGGCAATGTGCATCGCCTACCACGAACCATCTTTCTTTCTTCTCCGAGGTTACAAAAGGCGTAGCTCATCGCCATCTGTAGGCATGTCTTCAACGTCTTGTGCAAGCACAGACAGCGATACCTATCATCGCCCGCAGGGGTCTCACCCTATTGCATGCCTATCACAGACGGCGATCCCTATCTCCGCTTGTGAATGGTCGCGGCAATGCCTATGGCCGTCTGCAGGGTTATCTGTTGCACCTCGTGCCTATCGCAGACGGCGATGTCTATCGCCGCCCGTGAAGGATCGCGACGATGCTTTCCTTCATGCACAGGCCTATATGTTACATCTCGTGCGCTCACCGTCGTGAAGGGTCGGGGCGATGCTCACCGCCGTCCGCAGGCTTCTTTTGTGCGCTCTGTGCCCAACGTAGATGATGATACCTATCGCTGCCTATAAAGGGTCATACTGCCTTCTCGTGTTGCTGACATCAATGGCTAATGCCGTCTGCAATTCACTGCTCACCCTTTCGCCACGAACAGTAGTGTCTAGCACCGTCCAAGGACCACGACACTGTTACTCCACGGCTGTGGACGGTGATGTTTAACGCTGCCTGGACCTTCGTCTTTTGTCGTCTCGTGTCTTCCCTTTGTTCTCTTTTCTTCTCTTCTCGCTTGACTGAAGGATAGACTCAGTCTAGTACTGTCATAACGGTCTGACTGTAGAGCAGTATTGTCATCGTGTTGGTCTAAAGTACCATGCCCATCTTGCTCCCACACCAGATTAGGAAAGTCAATCGACCTTGGGTTAGAGTAGTATTGTCGTCGTGCCGGTCTAAGTTACTGTGCCCATCTTGCAACCACTCCAAGTCGGTCACTGTACTGGTCCAACTATCAGGCTAGGCTCGTCCCCTTATCAAGTTCTCTTCTCTTTTCTCCCCTTATTCGCACCCTCTTTTTCATCATCCTAATTTATCATCTTCTCTGTCATATGAATGTGCATCGTCCTAAGATAAGGGTGGATCCTTCGGCCCACTAGTCTTGCAAATTAACCATGTTAGTGCTATGCAGAAAATAAGGAGATTGCAGGTCAAGGGAGGCGATTCCGATCCAGCTGAAGCAGCTAGGTGCCTTTCTGTTGTGATCTAAGAGGGCACCCGCACGAGTCACCCCGAGTAAGTCACGGATGTAGGTGAGGTTGGTCCCCACCTTATGTTTAAAATTCGTCTCTCACCAGTTGGGCACCTGCTCTTGTTCTGTGAGCAAGGTTTCTGAGAGAGCAGTCTCAAGTCCCGGGTCTTCCGAACCCGAGACACCTGTCACCCGATCATCTAGATCCGAGGAGGTGAGATCGAGGCATCCGATCAATGTTAAAGGGAAAAAATAACATCGATGGCATATCGGCTCGTATACCTGTAGATATATGTAGGGACATGTTATCCTTCGAATCTGGTCTTCGTAAGAGAACGGGTCTCAAATGAGTCGTAGGAAATGATTACTTCTCTCTTTGTGTCTTGAATCTCACTCTCTTTTCTACTCTTGGTTCTTATCGAGGTTAAACCTCTGAAGAACATTTTATCTCTACTAGACTATGCCTATCAAAAAAGTGTGACCTCTCTTTAATCGTGGAGTCCCCTTTTTATACTGCTAAATTATGGTTTTTCAAGGGATAATCATGTATTTTGCATCTTCAAATCTTCACCCTCAATCTTCATCCTGAGTTTATCTATCATTTGAATCACAGATCTTGCAGGGTGTGATCCTTATCTTCATAATATGGTTTACCTCTTGCATTTATTTTTTCACGTTGTTGATCTCACTTTTAGGTTGTTCTTACAAATACAATCGTTGGTGCTTATCTTTTGAATTTGAAATCTTCAAACCTCATGATCTCGTGGGAGCCATAGACCATACATATTGGAATAATATATCGTTCTTCTTCTCTTTCTCTCATTCTTCCATTTATCCATATCCCTCTATTTTTGTTTCACAATGCACAGTCAATATTGATTTATTTGTACATAAAAGGATTTCCATTGCTGCAACTATAAAATAGATAATCATATATTGAATAAATACTTCCTTGGATCTTAAGAATACGAAACAATGAGTTGGTTATTAGTTCATACTAGTAGTCGGTCTTTTCATATTCCTTAATTTTATTTTAGTCCCAACTCCAAAGAAAGCCGGATCTCAATGAGTCACACACTAAGCAATGCAATTTTACCAAATGGTTAATCAAATCTTTATTCAACCTTATAGAATTGAATTCATCATTTTTAATGAAAGCAAAGGAGTGAAACAGTTTTTTCGTTTTTGTCCCTATCCACAAGATGGAAAGGACCTTTTATTCTTCATCTACAAATATTCAAATTTTGATCCTTAATACCCCATAGATAGTTTGAACCATATAAGAACAATAATCAATTTTAGCCCAAATAGTGTGTAGGGGAACCCTGCCTTATCTGATCCATTCGACACAAGCAATCTCTTTTCCGTATAGACACCCCGCAATTTGTACTCAAATCCCCTTTGTATTTGGTTGTTTAGCTAATTCAATAGCTTTTTTCATTGCTTTTCGAAATGAAACTCTATTTTTTAATTGCAAAGTAAAATATTCTGCAAGAATATTAAGTTGTTCATAGGATCTTGCAATTCTTGTGATCATAATGTTGAGTCTCCAATTCATAGAATTTAACTTTTTTTGTACATTTATTTGTAATTCGTCGATTCCTTGGGTTGGGCCCTCAATTAACAACTTGGAGGACCCAATATAGATTGTGACCAGAATGAGATCAATTCTTTTTTGAATCCATATACGTGCAATGCCTTGGAATTTATTGGCATCGCCAGTGGACTGCAACCACTTCCATTGTTCAACTCAATCCATACTAAACCTTTTAAGAGTGATAAAGCAAGGAGCCAAAAGTTCAACGATGTTGATCTTACGAAAGAATTCCTTGTTCCGAATAAACAATTCCCCTTTTGATAGTAACTAATTTATCGTACGATCTGTAAATCTTTTAAAGCTTTAACTGCTGACCTAACGATGGGTTAAATCATTGGTGGGCCGTTCAAGGATTTTGTAGAATGAGATGGGTTAAGCCATCTCTGGGAAGCTTAAGATTGTCGTTGAGACTGAGATGGGTTAAGCCATCTCTAGGCAGCTTTTAAAACTGCTCTTTGATAATCTTAATCGAATCTCAAAATCCATAGACTTGCCATGCTCTGGATAAAGTTAAATGGGCACACTTGAATGATGTTAATAAGAACCATACTTTATCCATCGTACACTTGTTGTATGTCTTTAAGTGGTTTATTCTTAGTCTTTCATTAGAGCTAAGTAATTATCCTTCCCGATGGTCAAATATGGGTCATTCGCAACTCAATCTTTGTTAAGCATTGATTAGAATGTATCTGGTCCTGTTTAAGATAAAAGTACACCTAACAATAAGTCGACAGTCAAACATCCTTACTGAGTTGGACTTACTAGAGCCGATCTCTTCCTATTGGACGCATATGTGGCTATGAGGACTTACGTGTCTTAGACTACATTTGTGGGAATTCAATATATCCAACGGTCATATGGTTCAACGTCCATATGATAATAACCCCTCGTTTGTAACCCCTTATTTTTCTCAAAGACCCGTTGGAGATCAGGGAACCCTTTTGTTTCTCAAAGACCAGTTGTAGAAATACAACGGTTACCCCTTTTTCTCCCTACAAAATGGGAAGCCAAATAGAGGATTTGAACAACAAGGAAAATGTGTACTCTCTCTCTCTCTCTCTAGGAAGTGAAGGAATAGAAAATTCGAGCTCTGCGATCACCAACCTCACGGAACCCCTTCTCTAATCTCAGGTTTGATCTCATCCATGCTTTATCAATATTTACCAATAGGCTACAAACAACAAGGATATATGTACTTGGATGATGCATATGTGTACATGAATGTATTTTTTTTCTTTTTTTTTTGTATTCAGCTTAAACGCACTCAATCTATGGTATGATACTACATCCTTGCTCATAAGTATACATCCTTGGTTCTCTTAAACCATAGAGTAAATAGCAAGAAAAAAACATCGATTCGGATAATTAGATATCCGAATAATACAACCCTTCACCCTCACTCCTACCCTACACACACACAAATACATAAGAAAGTCTTGAATAAAAAGTAGTGATGATAACAAAATAAAAGTTGGAACTCTGACCAAGGCTTGAGCCCGAGTTCCACTGGCTGAATTGGACGAGTTCAAGTTGGACCGATGAAATTTCAATAATAAAAATTTAAGACTCAGGTGATTCTTGGTGCCCAATCATGTCTGACTCAGGTCAGACCACCAATCTTTTAAATGTTGGATGAGAATTGTGATGATGATGGTGGTGGTGATGATATGCACACCCGGTGCTTACGTCCGTAGAGTGAACACTTCTAATTTTCTGAAGGAATGTCTTTGTTTTACCTTATATCTGTTGATGTTGTCTAAGATTACAAAACTCAATAATTCTAGGCCAGAAACTATACAATGCATATGTTGTAATCCTTCGAAGTCCTAAATTCTAAATTCATTTACTTTGGGATAAAAAGATCACAAACATCCCTAACGGGAAAAAGATAATTGAAGATACTGCATAGGGAACAGAGCATCTAAAATTGTGATTTCAAGCAGATAAGCTTGAAGTTATAGGATATTCAGATACAGATTTTGCTGGGGATAAGGACGACAGTAAGTCCACCTCAGGACATATTTTCCTCTTTTGAGGGGTAGTTGTTTCTTGGTCTAGCAAGAAACAAGGGTGTGTAGCTAGGTACACACAGTAAGCTGAATACATTGCAGTAGCCCTGCTTGTATTTTTATCGTCAGGATAAAGCGCTTTATAAATGACTTGAAGCTATAAATAATTGACGGACCTATTCAAATATTTTGTGATAATCAAGCCGCAATTAAATTAATTCAAAGTGGAGCAAATAGATCCAAAGGAAGACATACAAATGTCCAATATCACTATATTCAGAATGTAGTTGAGAAAGGTGAAGTAACTATTAGTTACTTGCCCTCATCAAATATTATCGTTGATCCATTGAGAAAGGGTTTAAGTGTTGAACTATTGTCTAAGCACACTAGCTTAATGGGACTTAAAAATATTTAAGTCAGACATTTTTCATGAGTGAGAAATTCGCATTAGTATGAAAATCCTCATGATAGACATTTGTTATGAGAGGCCTATCCACAAAAGGGTGAGAAAAACTTCAGGACAAAATATTTTCTTAAAGGTCATACTCAAAAGTGGGAGTATACATGTGACTTATTATGCTTGGCCGTCATAGCCAAGTGGGAGATGTTGACATGTATGGTTATGAGGCCTTACGTGTCTTAGCCTACATTTGTGAGAATTTAATATATCCAACGGTCATATGGTTCAACGTCCATATGATCGTAACCCCTCGTTTTTCTCAAAGACCCGTTGGAGATCAGGGAACCCTTTCATTTCTCAAAAATCTATTACCACAATGGTTACCCCTTCTTCTCCCTATAAAATGGGAAGCCACAGAGAGGATTTGAACAAGGAAAAGGTGGACATCTCTCTAAAAGTGAAGGGATAGAAAATCCAGGCCCTCACGGTACCTCTTCTCTATTCTTGGGTTTGATCTTACACACGTTTCATCAATATTTACTAACAAAGCCTTGTTGATACTAGAGAAGCTGTAGATTCCCTTTATTAAACCCCAAGACAGAAGCATCAAGGTGATAAAAGTACCCCCTAGAGGTCACCCACAGCTCACACGGCCACAAAAGTCTAGGAGGAGAGCTACTCTTAGGAAGGCACACAAACCCTTTAGAATTTCAGCAACTTCGAAAATGCAAAAAGTCATAAAAGAGTCTTAGAACTAAAATCTGGGTTGTGCTCATTACAGTTCAATCCTTGACACTTTTGAATCGGGTAAGGCGTGATTTGTTATATGTGCAATCACATCTTGATGCCCAGTCGAAGGCTCAAAAGGCCAAGGCTATCTCAAGTACTGCAAAGATATTTTTTGGATTTATGCGTCCCCCTGAATAGTGGATATACATGAGGATAACCTCTTTTATGGGGAGGATGATGGGTCTTTTAAGACACTGTCTTGTAACATGATTGGAGCTATCGAAAATCAAGATTATGACAAAGTTAAAGCCTTGAAATGTCCTGATCTCCTTGAAGTTTGATGACACTTCATCTTATCATCAAACAAGGGTCCGCCACGTGCCTATACTTGGAAGAAGGATAGAAATAAGTAGAATCGATCACAATCTTCCTCTAGATATGCTACCCGAAGAGTATCAAATACACAAAAGCCTCGATTGGCATCCATTGGCTCTCAAGAAGTGATGTCGAAGCCCAAGGAGGTTGTATCGCAATCTTCGAAAAGTGGCTCAGTACAATACCCGAAAGAGGAACTTGGACTACAAGGCAAAGATATGGTTGTAAACGTATTGGTGGGGGTGCGCGTTGGCTGAAAACAAAGCTAAATTATATGCACAAATGTTGAGAAGAAGCCTTGAGATTTGCAAGGTTGTCAGTAATGAACTTGGGTGATGTCTCTCTCTCTCCAACAGGGTCCGTGGCGGTCATTTTATCCAGTCCATCTAATTTTTCAGACAGTGATGAGCCTAGATATCTATATCTATATATATATATATATATATATATATATATATATATATATATATATATATATATATATATATATATATATATATATATATATATTTCACAAGAGTATTTTGGTAAATTTATATCATGTAAAATATTTTTTTGATATTTTTTCGTTGATTCGCCTATTTTTTATGAACACACGCTCAAAATTTTTTATCATTCTGATTTGTAGAAAACAAATGAAAAATGAAACACTACTGGACAATCGTGACTGTGCGATGAACTTTAGACAGCGATTAGGGTAGGCGAAATCACTGTTCATTTTTGCCTATAGGCTTTGGGAATACGTTTTCATATATATATATATATATATATATATATATATATATATATATATATATATTATGGAAGATGCTAGAGTGAGCCCACTAGCTCATGGAATAGTATAAGCCTAATGGCCCAGATTGAATTTGGGCCGATCTGACGGTCAAGACTTTATATCGGTAATATAATTTTAATATTTTTTATATAAATTGAAATAACATGAAATTTGGAGCGTAAACTCTTCTCATCAAGGCACACATAGTAAAAATATTAAAAATAATAATTCACATAAATAAATTGACCAAAATACCTTTAGAACTTTTCAAGGGTATTTTGATCAGATTATGCGAATTATGTTTTTGATACTTTTATTAGAATCTAAAATTCTTGACGAATAGACGCTCCAAATTTCAAATAATTTGGATTTGTAGAAATAATTAAAATTCAATTACGAAATATAATTGTGATCATTAGATAGGTCCAGATCTAATCTGGGCCATTAGGCTTACACTATTCCATGAGCTCATGGCCTAACATGAGCTTTTTCCATATATATATATATATATATATATAATAGATGTTGTCAGCCCACGGGCTGACTACTACAGTGTCAGCCAATGGCCCAAATTGAATTTGGGCCCAATCCAATGGTCACAACCTTATTTTGTATTTGAATTTTCATTTTTTTATAAAAATCCAAATCACTTGAAAATTTAGGCATATATTATACTCATCGAGGCGCGTCTAATAAAAATATAAAAAAGTAATTCACAAAAGATAAATTGACCAAAATACTCCCAAAATATTTTTGGGGTATTTTGATCAATTTATATTTTTTAATTATTTTTTTAAATATTTTTATTATATTCTAATATTTCATAAGAATAGACACTCAAAATTTCAAGTGATTTGGATATGTATAAAAATAAAATTAAAATTAAAATACGAAATTAGGTCATAACCATTAGATTGGGCCCAGATTCAATATGGGCCGTTGGTTGACATTGTCACAGGTCACAGGATGATAGGATCTTTTCTCATAGATATATATATATATATATATATATATATATATATATATATATATATATATATATAGGTGGTAGAAGATCATGGTGATAATCATTCATTATGTTACTGAATTCTTCTTCAGTATTTTCCTCATAAATACCTTCCTTTTTTAAAGTGGTAGTTCCCATTTCCATGATTTGAACCCTAGTTTTCAAATATATCAGTTTATTGCGAACTTCATTTATCTCATGCTTTAACTCAAAAATTGAAGATTCTCTAATAGTTTGAGTTTTGTTTTGAACTCTGTTTAAGATGTCGTGGAAACTGTATTCTTCTCTTGTTGGAACGAGAGAAGGTTTAGGAGTAGTGGGTCTAG